>NC_045950.1:14207709-16983959 GCF_004382195.2 Drosophila sechellia | reverse complement strand
CTAAGAAGGTATAGCTTAACCGTTACATGCCGGCTTTGCAGGGTACCCATTTAAATTGGGTTCCGTGCAGTCTATTTTTGGGCTGCAACTAAGTGGGGCATGTTTACGTTTTATGGCACAATCCGGTGAGGCCAATCGTTGCTGTGGATCCTCCTCACTCTCCTCCGCACATTTTACCCAATTCTCGCTGTATTCAAATACTTGGATATAGAGGTATATGTGGCGCGGTTCGGTTGCCATACTACATGGAAAAACAAATGGATGTCGCTAAATTAGATTTGGGGGGGGCCCCATACATATTTATTCCCATGCTTTTCACTATTAAACGTGTATTTTCGCACGTACATATATGTATCTTTGGATACATAACACCAATAAGGTTGAGTTCCAGCTTCCCGAAAAGAATGACTAATCCCTTAACCTAAATTGCCAAAATTAATCTATCAAAAGAATCGGTCTAGTTCGAATAGGATTATTTTCGAACTAATTTTAGACGGTTCTAAATATAGAACAAATGACAACAAGCAAGGTATTCCTCCAGAGTTGCCAGAGAGACAAGTAGGGCATGTTATCATTTTATGATTGCCGCTTTATTGATTACTATAATACTTATTAGAAATTTATAAATATTGCTTCTTAACAGGTATTGTACATTAAAGGTATAAAAATAATCATTTTTAGTGATATACCTACAACAAATGTGTATTTTTTATACTTTTAAATTTTGTAAAAACTTTATCACTAGTAACTTTTTATATAAATTTTCATTTTTAATTTTATAATTACTTTTAGAAAATTTTTTCTTATTCCGAAAAATATATTTAAGTCTTAAATATTTCTTAGGCTTAAATAAGATCAGCTTAAATTATAATTGGTTTGAATTCTACTTAGCATGTTTTCATTTTTAATCTTAAAAATTTTAAGTCCCACGTTTTGTAAAAAAATGTCTTTAATCAAAATCTAAATGACACCAGAGGGCTTATCATTTAAAATTTTTCTTTTTAGTAAAAATCAGCAATCGACCTAATTGATTTATTTTTTTTATTGATACATATTTTCCGCAGCGACTGTGAAATAATTCCCTGTTTAGGTTTTCGACTGATTTAAAAAATGAGGGTAAAAACGAAAAGTTTCTCATCAAAAGAGTCCTCGTATCAGAGGTTAAAGAAATGAATTTAATCACCATCACCGACGACCTTTTTTATTTTAATCGCGTGAAACAGCTCGACTGTTAATGCGGAGTTAATTAAAAGTATGTGAAAAGTAAATCACTATGTGGCAACCACCGCACCAACCCACCGAAGGACCCTCAAGGCATCGGCAGTCAAATGGCAAAGCCAAAGTTGGTCGTTGGTCGTTGGAGTAACGAAAATAAAGCCAATTGCAAATAGATTATATAAATGGCTAAATCAAAATTTAATAAAGCCAAGCGAGATGTGCAGTCGCTGGAGCGATGGATAAATAGGAGGGCCGGATGTCACCAGTAGTGGCTGGTCCAAGGAATTTTAATAATGATCACGTATCCTGGCAGCGATTTCACCTTGTTGTTTTAGCGCACGTGCGCCAATTCCCGACACTAAAGGGATTCATTTGTGAATTATCAAATGCCGAAAATGTAGCACCCCAACCAGGACATCCACAGCCACATCCACATCCACAAACCCCACACCCATCCTAAACAAACAGCGGGCTGAGGTCGAAGGCTGGGAATCAACGAAAACAAATTGCAATTGAGCCGGCAAAGGATGGGTGACAAAAAGTGGCCACCACGACGCAGAATGAGGATTGGGAACTCGGCTTGCGACTGGGATTGGGATTCCGATTCGGATTCGGGAGTGATACAGTCGCGATGCGCATTTGACAGCTCAAGCGGAATGCACACAGACGACGACAACGACGAGGATGAAAGGGGGATTCGCCCAAAGCCAAGGTAACAAGGGGCCAAATGGCTACGGAGGATAAAGGATATACTGCTGGTTGACTGTGCGGCTGGGAAAAGTCGCCCGAGGACCAGGGACCACCACCCTCATTTTGGGTGGCTGGCTAAAAATGCTTGGGATTCTCATGAATTTCGATGGAATTTTTATTAAGTTGCCAATTTGGCAATTGACAGAGTTGATCAAAGTGGCTGGGCAATTGCGGGAGTGGCTGAATATTTCCCTTGATTTCTGTGTGAATTAATTTCAAATTAGTTTGCCACATGCATTTCGGCATTTATTTGATTTTCGCAGGCGCACACAAACACAGGGAGAGGGGAATGCGAAAGGGGTTCGTATCCTGAATGGGAAAGGGTTAGCCACAATCCCTTAATAGGCCTAATCAACACAATCGATGATGGCCGGTGATTTGTTTAGCGCATTAGCAGCTCCAGTATTGACCACTGTCCAGCTGCCACAAACTCATCTGCCACTTGGCTGTTCCTCCAGCCCCGGGCTCATTTCAATGGTTTGAAATCGGGTCAGGCGAACGCATATAAACACACCATTTCGATTTAGATTGTGATTTCTGGAATGCATTAATTTGTGTTAATGGGGAAAAGCAAAGATTTCCCATTTGTTAGGGTTCGGGGAGTGCAGGCGAGGTTTATTTTTAGGTGCCCACAATGGATACACACATGGGGAGCTGGAGATCGCCTGGAGATGGAATTTTCCATGGGCAACATACATCGGGCAAATCCTATCGTATTTCAGCCCAAACATTTTCCCCATACCAACCCAGCCCATAACTTAATATTTAGTCATTCACGTGCTGCCTGCTGCAATCATCATCGGCGGTCAGACAAGTGGCAATTCGTATATGGCAGACCCAAATATTCTGTGCGAAATCCGCATATATATCTCTGTCCACTGGCCAGACCGAAATACTTTCGGATATGCGCTCCATCGAGTATTGTTTCTCGATTCTATAGGTCGGTTGTTATATATCTGCCTAGTCTCTGTCTGCCGCACTGTACGCCTCCAGGGCGAACAGAAATATTCAAGAACGGAGCGTGGTGGCCAAGATAAGGCGGATTCGACGGCAATCCGCATATATGTTCGCCATTCGAAAGTCTCAAGTAGATTGGGGTGGACCAAAACAAGCTGTATACCAAAAGTTCTGATAATGGGTCGATTATCTATGCAAAATCGGTCTATAAAGCGTAGCTCATATATCTTAATGATATTAAACTAAAGTATAGAACTAAGTATAAGGACTGCTTAAGGATATTTCCCAGTTGACCTTAGGATGTTTCTGTTGCCTTGGGTTCACCCAAATAGACTGGCTATGTGAGCGAGGAGAGTAACAACAACCAAAAGTGACGCGGACATTTATGGTGTGCTCTAGAAGTGAGAAACTGATTTCTGTTCGGTTTGCAGCACACCATCACAGTGAAATCGGCACACACACACACTGGCACACACTCCGTGCAACAACAACAATCATAATCGGGGGAAAATGTTGCTCAATAATTTCGGTTCTGGCCACTGGTTTCATTTCGTTTGGACGGACTTATTTTTAACGTTGTTATTTTATATATACACGAAATAGAAGCAGCAAGCGCATAGGAAAAACACAAATATACGTATATATTGAACAAAAAAAAAGATGTAGAAAACTAGAGGATGGAAAAGAGGAACAAGCAAAATAGCGCCAACGCTTTCATCATCGACCAAACGGGCGCGATCAGCTGTATGTCGTCAATATGCGATATATCTCAAGGCGGATCGAACATATATTTGTGTGAGATGTGTTCTTTTAATTAAAGTACAATAAAGATACAAAAAATTGGAAGACGGATCTATGTGCTGCCCCATGGCCATTCAGCTTCCGCTCGGACCACTCATGGCCATTGGGAAAGCATCTTCATTAGCAGCCCCATCATGATGATCAGCTAGCTATGTACATATGTATGTAGTATCCTCTCGGACTTGGACTCGGTGGTTTTTGACAAATCCTATTTATAGAATGGAACACTTGTCGCTGGTCTGCTCCAAAAACAGCAGCGAACCCTTGGGCAAATCATGTTGGAATTTTAATTCGACTTCTTCAGTCGTCACGAGCAGAGTGCCAGTTTGTACATGCACTCTACGAGTATATTCAAGTTCAATTCGATTGGACTTTGTCTTGCACTTGGCGTGCATCACAGTTTTATTTCATTTGTAATGCATGTATTTTTGGTTCGTCACCGCCCCAGCACTTCGTGGGCACCTCCTCCACCCATAAAGTCCCATTCTTGAGGAGCGAGGCACACATGTGATTCCCCGTCTGGCATTTATTCCATATATGGCGCGTACTTGGCACCTACTCGCCCCATCATTGGGGTATTTTCGGAATTTCCTCGCCCATCTAGATGATTCATTCGTCTTCCGATCTCTATCTTTCGCATTTCTTCCCCTCGGAAAGTGCACGACTATCTCTCAATGTGGCTATCACTCAATCAGTGAGTGATCTATAAATGTATATTAGTTATGCGCTGCAGTGCATGTGCAAGTGGAAGTGCAATGCCCCGGATGCAGTCGATTACGATGTGTCAGATGAGTTATCTCAACTATCTAAAATATTATTCCCATCAAACATTTAAGTATTAATACTTTCACAAGGACCTTATAGTTTAGAATGTTTGGGTGATTGACCTTGCTAGGTTGTGCGGCGCCACCTTTTCGGCTGATTTCATTTCAAGGAATTTTCCAAGTGATGCCGCTCATCAATGGTCAAATGTATAATAGTCAAAATTGTTAGCTCATTTGGAAAATTTAAGAACAATTTCAACCTAAGTTTATTATTTGCAAATTTATTTACATACTCGAATATAACACAAGTTATATTTAAATACGTTCTTTTAATTTGTAAGACATAGGTTTTTAGATCTGTAGCGGAGACGCACACCACCGCTTTTAGTGCTACAATTGGTTGGCTAGGTGGCGCTCTGTGCAAGCCAGGACGTGAACCGATTTTAAACGAAATGTACTAAGTATATCGATAAGGCAAACATCTTTGTAATGTGTACTAAAATTACCACATAAGTTAAAAATTTTTAATTAAAATTTTTTTTTTTTCGGATAAACCGTGCAGATGATATGTTCTATTTTAAAAAATAAAAAAGAATTATGAGTTAGAATAATCTTATAAATATAAACATAATTCATTAGATATCAAGAATTTTGGATAGTTATTATTTATATACTGTATTAGTGAGGACTTTTCCGTTAGCTGGGGAAAGTTTTTAATTGAATTGGATATTTGTAAATTCATTTCTATTTAATGGCATGACATGCTTGTACCCAACTGAAAAACCTTGTATCGCCGATTGTCATAAAGCTGTTTCTGTCCCTAAACGCTCACCCACTGCTAAGTGGCCACCAATTCCATTTCCCTCGACAATTTCCCGCAAGCGCAGTGTTTTATTCCCATGTTGTGCACTTCATATGCATATTGGGTGAGATTTTCCGGCTAGATGTTGTGCGTGTGATAAGCGCCCTGATGTAATTGCGGGCAATTATCATTGCGCCGAGGTCCTTTGAGCAAATTGTGACGCTCATGTGGGATATGCTTTTCATTTCATGGAGCCAGTAGTTCATGCAAGTAGCTGCAAGTCCTGAAAACACATACTCTTATTGCTACCCCCTGGTGTGGGCAACATGCTTGCATTTTAATTGCCCGCGGCGTTAATCAATTATAATTTTATTCGTTACTTTATTAGATTCAACTGCTGCTACTGCACCTGAAACCAGGAGGCCCATTCCCAAGTGAGTCCTTTGTTTGCTGTGCATTTAGTCCTTTTTAATTGCATTTAATTGCTGCTTGTCAGCATTTTCTGCTCAATGTCTCACGATTTTCTTATTAATCAACTCATTAAATAGCCTTGCATAGGCGATTAGTGCGGCCGATAAGCATTCATAATTGGCCCAAAAAGTTGTATTATTGATGACTGATTACCTCGCTGATTAGCTCCCCTGCTAATTGAACACCCCCGAAAATAAAGAAATCCTAAAATAAGAACGTTACCTTTGTATTTTATTTGTAAATGGGAAAAAGTTTATTCTTTATGTTTAAAATCACAATGTTTCAATAAGATTATATGAATATCCTGCGTCATAAATTATCCCCATGCCACCAAGAAAAACACGCATATCTTGAGCTAAAACTTGTCATATTTATTTTGTGCTAATATGCATTAGGAATAGACTTCTTCGTCAGCCGTTTTTCATTGAATTAATTAAAATTTTACAAATACACTTTGCACACGTTGAGTTTACCATCTGAGAAACTGCCTCAGAAATAAGTACTGACAACACGAAATTCACTAAACTTAGAACACACCTAAAAGACGATACGAGGGATTGGGAACTGTTTTCGATTGGAGGCGCACTTAGCTAGGAACCGACTGGGGCTAGACAATGGATACCATTCCCTTGTTCAGGTTGTCCAGGTGCTCCTTGGCCTTGATCCTCAGCGTGGCGATCGAGTTGCTCCGCATGTCCGTCGGCGGCGTGCTCGAACCCTTGCCAGTCGGAGTGGGCGGAGGTGGTGGACTATCCCGACCCACATCAAGCAGCTCTATGTTGGCGCTGGCCGCGCACTTGTCCAGACTGCTGCCGGGATTGCTGCTGGTGCTGCCGGCATCCAGGTCGCTGCTCAGGTCGCGTCCATCGCCATTGGAATCGGCATTGCCAATGCTAAGGTTCTGCGGCGACATGCAGACATCCGGACCGCTGCACTCCAGCGAGGCGGAGGAGGAGGACGACTGCGAGGATGAGACGGCCACGGTGGTGGCTGTCGAACTGGGCGGCAGACTGCTGTGCAGCGGCGTGCCAAGGGGGGTCACTCCGTGGTGGGGCGAGCCTAAGGACGTCGCATGCGGCGACATGCGTGACAGGTGCGGCGAGAGGTGAGAAAGGGGTACCACATGGTGGCTGCCATGTGGGTGGGGCACTCCGTGGGGCGGCGGCGGTGGCGGTGGCTGCGGCTGACCATGTCCTCCGTGTCCCACGTGCGGGGGCGGCGGCCCATTATGGGCGTGGTGGTGGCCCATGGCCGCCAGGCTGCTCATGGTCAGATTTCCTGGCGCCAGGCTCAGCGGCGGCGTCAGATAGCTTGGGTACACGGTTTGCGGATGCGAGAGAAAGCCTGCGGGTAGAAAAATTGGAAGGCCATTTAATAACTAAGTATGGAGTATGTAATGAAATATGAGCAGGTTTATCTTTGGGTTCTGTACATGTAAGCAATTAAGCAGAGCAGATCATGTGAAGATTCCTACCTGGCAGTGCACTCAGCAGCGGCGGCGATAGCCAGGGATCCACGGGCAGTCCGGATGCACCGCATCCCAGGCGATGTGGCAGCTGGGTGAAGTGGGTCAGGCCCAGGCGAAGACTCTCCGATTTCTCCTGGCGACGCCACTTGGCGCGACGATTCTGGAACCACACCTGGAAAATAAAAGGAATGGAATGGATTAGCTAATTGGGTTGCTGGCTGGAGCAATTAAATTAAACGCTTCACAAGAAACGCGCTAAGTTAGACGAGCGTTCAGCGTTAAGATATTTTCATTTCGTGGCAGAGAATACCTAGTAATTAGAAAACGGAAATGAAAAGCAGAAGCGAAAGAGCTCCGCAAGGAGAGCTGCAGCTCAAAAAAGAGAGAGCGAGTCTCACAAGACAAAAAGCAAAATGGCGGCCAACACAAAATTGTTAATGAAAGCACACACACACACACATACACACGCAGAGATGCCAGCAGGGATATATCCACTCATACACACCCACACAGCCATAAAAGCGACCAAACAAAATGGCTGAGCAGCACCCACAAACACACGCACACAAGCAAAGTAGCGAAGGAATTAAAATAAAATTCAATTAGTTGCCTTGGCTCTAATTAGAATTATCGCAACAATGAGTGTGTATTAGTGTGGCTGTCTAATTAGTGGCAGAGCCGAAAAGAGAAAGCATGAACAGGTAAGAGTGCGTGTGTGTGAGAGAGAGGTCGATAAAAGCCATCTAGGGAAAGTTTCCATTGCCCCTGGCTGGTTATTACCACTCCACCCCCCCCCCCTTTCGGCTCATCCTGCGCCCATTTTCTGCTCCTGCCACGCTCAAAGTAATTAAATGCAATTTGCGCAAATTAATAAGAAATTATTTCTGATGAAAATTTCATTACCATGAAATAATGTTGTTGTTGTCGTAGTCGTTGCTGTTTTTGGTTGCTGCTCCTGCCACAAGGACATAAACAAGCATCTATAGGTGTATATGTTTGTATGCATGTGCTGCTTGTGCGCTCGGGTTTCAGTCGCTTTGCGGCTATTTAATTAAGGATAATGGCGCGTAAAATTATTTTCGTTGCCCCGAAAGTGATTTGCAAAACAAATTTGCCAGTCGGAAAATGCAATTTGAAATGGCTTAATTAAAAATACACTACGCAGCAAGAGGTGAATAATTTAAAACGAAATTAAAGCCAAGTTATCTAGGGAATTTGATGTAGGCGTCTGGAATTGCATTATGTTAAAGAATTCAATCTAAGCAGGTAAATTTTTCAAAATTGAATAAAAATCACTGGACTTTTCTGTTTGAATGTTGAAACAATACTTTGGCTTAATATTATTCAGACAATATTTTAGAAATATTTTAAAACTGTTTTCCCGTCTTATAAACCACTGTTTTATTTGTAACTATCGAAAACTCATTTCATGCTAATCAAAAGCCAATCAAATCCGTTCCAATTAGAGTTGTGCCTTGATTATCTTTGAATATCTGTCGGATATCAATTAGCAGTGCAGACAGGCAACAATAACAAAATGGCTAATGCCGTTGGCTCCGCTTTCCCTCCTCATCATCCCCATTCCCCTCCCCCCACACTCCCCGCCAACATTTCCATTCCCTACTCAAGTAAATTGAAATCCCATTTAGAAAGTCTAATTTCCTGTCCCTCAAATCTGTACGAGGAAAATAAATTAAAGTTAGCAGCTTTAGGCCACATTCAACTCCCCACACTCAAGCGAACACACACAAGTACACTCACTCGGGGAGGGAAAGAGAGGACTGTAGGCTGAAAGAAAGAGAGGGCCTCTTGCTGGCTGTTATAATTTGAGTTTGTGCTTCTTCATTTTAATTAAATCATCAAAATCAATTTTGTAATTTCCATTCATGGCGCGCCATAATGAAAATCCCCCATACAAGCCTCAAAACGAGCAAGCGAGATGGAGACAGGCAGGAGAAAGCTTTCTCCTCGCAGTCAGCTGGCGGGTGGTGGCACGCCCACAAACATCATAATGACCTTTAGACGTCACCACGCTCAGCCACCCGAAAGCTGGCAAAATTGTCTGCTTTCATCTTTGGCCGTTGATGCTGAACCACCACCCACAGCCCCCTGCCCCCTCTTTGCCATGACATGGACCAAACTCAATTTTCCACCCCATAGACACAAATACAAACAGGCGGGCACACACACACACACTCGCAGGCATCCCCATTTTCAGCCATTTTCAATTTTGCTACATTTAGACGGTTGTGTCCTCAAAAGCACCCAACCACCACCCAGTCAACCCACCCATCCACCTATCGAGCAGGCCTGCAGCAATTTGGCATTCATGTGGAGCACGCGACTCACCACAAGAACGCCCCCTGCCCACCTACCACCCCCTCCCCCCTGCCAACGCAGCCATCAGGCAACCACTTTTCAACTTTAATCTTTTTCATAAACTTCACATTGGCAGCAAACAATTTGCGACCACCCAAAACCCAAAGCACCACCCTACACTCCCACCCTCCCCTTTTAACATCATCATCTTGCTCTTCCTCTGGCAATGTCATTCTACCATTTTCCTTGTCGTCTTCTTTAATTTTGTTCGCAGCAAAGTTTTGCCGTTTTATTGGAAAACTTGTGCCGCAAAGTGTCGTTCCACCCAAAAAGGGAAAAAAGAAAGAAACAAAAATGGGCAAAAGCCCCACACATAGATGTTGAAGTAACTCACACAGCATACCAGGCGTATACGCAATGTGCGCTCTCTCTCTCCCTCTCTCTCTCGCATTCTCTTTCTCGCTGTTGGCCAAATGCAGCCCTCTCTTTCACTCGCTGTGTGGCAGAAATTGCTTTTCGAATGTTTCTGACAGTTTGCAAATTGGAAAATTGACTTTTAACACACAAGAGCTTCAGCAGCTTAATAAAACTGTTTGCAACTTGTAGAGAACGAGGGGGCTGGGCGGCGCAGGGGGTTGGGTGGCTAGGAGGGGGGTGGTTCAATTGTTGCAGTTCGACTTGATATTACACAGAAAGGACTTGTTGTTGGAATATTCATACTTCCGTTTTTGGTAGGCTGTGCCGCAGTGTGGCGAAGGATACTGAGATAAATTATCTGCGAAAACCATTCTCTGGATTGGGGGTTTTTAGATTGACGACATGCCAAAATTCGAGTTTATAGTTTATAGATAGCTAAAAACCAGATTATATTAAACATTTTTCCTTAAATTCTTTTTAGCTTTTTCTGTACACCAAGTAAATCTGTTAAAAAAGGAACAAGCTAAATCAATTTCTGCTGATTTTCCCAGAAACAAGCTGGTTAAAGGTTCATTTGGGGAGAGCGAAAACTTTTATCTCTCCCCATGGGGGGCACTGGGTATCAGTTGGTGCGATCTACTTACAACTCAGTGCCAACGTATGCCATAAGCATATTATGCCGTCAACAGGACTATAATTATCCCAGTGCCGCCAGTTTGTCATGCAATTCAATCAAATTGATTGAAAACTCGATGCCATCGAATGCACTTTGTTTGAGCTCGTTCTCGTAGGCAAACTAATTGCATGGCAGCAAAATAATTTTGCCCCAGCTTGTTCTGCAATTAGAGAGGCGACCCCAGGGGCAATGGTTCGAAAGTCGTGGCATACGAGGCATTCGTGGCAGGACAACCCGTTGCGTTCAAGGATATTGATAGCGGCGCCTAAGGTAATAACCCCGAATGCGAATTGCATGGGAACTCTGGCCGCTCCTCGCGCAAGCTTTAATTCAATTAAAAAATCCTCGAATCCTGCCAGGGGGTGCCTAATTATAGGGCTGTCCCGGTTCCAGACAGCGACAGACACGAAGCATTCAGCCGACCGTCCGATTCAATTCTTTCAGCGGCCTGTCATAATTTTCAGCCCGAATTCGGAGGGACAATGCCGCAGCGTGGAGTCCTTGCCCTGCTAGTTTATGAAATGTTTTTTATGCCATTGTTGGCTTTTAGTTCCGGCCCAGGACCCCTCGCAATCGAACTCCGTCTGCCCAAGAAGCCGAAGCTCGAGCATCCTGTTTCGGTTTCGCTTTGTGCGATGGCAGGACACATTAGAGCAAAAGACAAAAGCTTTGACGACGGCCACAATCCGCAAGATGTTTTAATTAGCTTGGGAGCCGACAAGCGTATTGATTTACACTCGGTGCCGCCGTTTGAAAAAGCCGGGTTATGGAGAAATTTATGGTACATAATAAAAAATTAAGTCGAAGATCTACTTCTGCCTACTGAAATATGAGCTATATATACTAAAAATCACCATGCACGTTTTGTAGGCAGTGAAGCAAACCGTAATCCATACACTTTCAGCTTTTCACACTTTCCCCTCAACTTGGCTAATTGCAGTCTTACTTTTCCGTCGCGCGCCCTGTAATCGAAGGCCAAACACGCGACAAATCTTGATTTTTGTGACAGCCGCAGACTCGGCCGGCGACTCCGCCTCGAATTTCGCCATGAGAAAAGTCGAGGAAAGCGCCAATCCGACACCCACTCGATCAGGACTCGGGTTTCCCTGGCATTTCAATTGTTCCACTCCCAAACTGACTTTGCCCAGGGTGCAGGGGAATGAGAATGAGAAAGGGAAACAGATCAGAAGCAGGAGCAGGAGCAGGGGAGGATTGTTTGCCGGGGCGTGTTTGCTCGGCGCCACGTGGCACCCTGTATTTAATTAGCTATTTATTTACTCGCTGACATGCCGGGCAGCATTCCGAGCGTAAGAAACGGCCGCACGCACAGTTAATAAGCAGTTAAATCGGCTACAAAGGACGACAAATACCAGGCAGGCTCCTTTCGGGGTGGCTTAGTCCAAGTCCTTGCCACTTCCCAGGCACAGGACGCAGGACACGGGCACAGGGATACAAATTTCTGTTGACGCACTTTTAATTTGCAACATTCGCGGGCCCCGAGGGAAAGTCCGCCCATCAGTTTCAGACCGGTTCTAAGCAGTTGCCACGCTCAATTTGAATAATTTTTGGGGCACACACATACTCGTAGATTAAGGTGCACTGCAAAAAGGAAATCTGTACAAAAGGATACAACCCTTGAGTGAAACCTAGTCCATTTATCAATTCTTAAGTGTCAATCAAAGCTTAAAAATCAATTGTTTTCTGTAGCTGCTGTTGGTATCTAACTAAAAATCAGAAATCCGTATGAGAAAACCACAATGAACCAAGATTTTTGCTCAGTGGAGCGCGCTTTAGTTTTCGGGCGCTGTCGTATCAAAAGTTTGTCCCCTGATAACTTAATTATAATTTGCGTGCTCTCGAAAATAATAATATCGTTATTATAGTTATTCCACCTGCCAGCCGAAGCGAAATTTGTTTAGGTGATTAATTAGCACGTAATCAACGTGAACGAGCCGCCGAGGCCAGAGCTCGGAAAATTGTTTAAGTGTTTTGTGATTTATGCAGTCGGCGGGAGGAATTCGTTTGGGAAACGCATAAAACCAATTAGCAGGCAGCGGGAATTAATTAAAAGCGGAAAAGCGACTCGAAAACGGAATTCGGAGTGCAAAGGAGTTGCTTTTGCTTGATTTTTGTGTTTTTTTCGCCCTATAAACTTGATGTCTGAAATTATAATAAGCCGCTTGGGCCCCACATAATTAGCGTACATACATGTGGGGGCTCAACGCAGCGTTATTGTCAAAATAAGCATTTATATAAAGCTGATTAAGTCAATTTTACGTATCGCATGCATGCCAGTACACCAGTTCCCCTTCCCCACCTTCTTCTACCTTTATTTTCTGGCCTGGGCATTATTTTGATTGACTGTGGATCGAAATTGAAATTGTATTGTTGCCCGCTAATTTGACAACTTAAGCCCAATGCTCATTTAAACTGACAGCCGAGAGGCATCCAAATGTTTTGGATGCGAAGTTGGTGTAGGGGATACAAGGTTCATCAATCCCCGAACCAGATTACAGATTACACAATCCGAAATCAAAGTCATAATTGAATCGCGCTCGAAACTGTGAACCGGATTGAGTGCATCCTTGACATCTGACAGAGGACAGAGGACGGGGCTGTAATGCAATAAAAACTTAATACTCGAAAGCACCCGCACTTTGGATTTTATCCTTTATCCTGTTGCCTTTTGACTCCGAGAGGCAAAAAAATGTATAAAACACTCGCTGAAGCGAACAGATGTGCAACTCATTACAAAGCATTTAGGCGTACAAATTGAATAATATTCATAATGTTCCCATCGCCGAGGGGTGTGATGGCCTCTCCAAACAAACCACCTACCCATCCACTCCTCTCCCCTCCCCCTTTTCCACTTTCCACTTTTCCACTTGACACTCGAGCAGTTTAGGGTCGTATTAACAGCTGCTCTGCTGGCTGTTTTCTCAGAGATGCAAGGATATTTGGGCAAAAGCAATTTACCATTAAAAAAAAGGACCGACAAAATGTGAAATAATTTCATTGTAATTGTAATTGTCTTCGCTTGATTACATTGGTTTATATATTTTATTCCGCTCTAAGCCAAACAAATGGAGTGACAACCTTGAGGGCGAGGCAATCCTTGATGTCAAGTGAGTTGTGTGTTCGGCGGTTGCAACCACCTCGATGGAGGGTGAAGCCGGGGGTCATGTGTATGATTTATAATTTCATTCCGTTTGATTTATGCATTTATATTAAAATGTGTTGACAGGCCACGGTGAATTTGAGACAGCCGGGTCCAAAACTAAAACAAATCCCCCGCACGTGGCGGAACTCCAACTACACGTTCGATTCGCTTTAGCCATCAGGTGGGTGGTGCGCTGAAAAGCGCAATCATAGCCCAAGTCCTGGAAAGGCAAATAGCGCGCACAAGGACACGTTTCGTGGCTTAAGCGCTGACAAGGATGCGCCTGGGAGGCGGACGCGGCGTAGGCTGCCTTTAAACTCTGCCTCGGGCTCTCAAACTGGAGACAACAACACCCTTTGGCCGGGCAAGGACATCAGAACAGCAGAAAATCGGGACATCAGAGCCGGGCCGAGCCCGACCAGGACCTTAAGGACACAAATTGGAGTGGCGAGAAGAGGAGAGGTGGAGCGGCGCAGAGCAAACTCAATAAGTTGCATAAAAGAATGAAATTGGATGCCATCGCAAACAAACACAAACGATGCCGACATTGTGCTCCTTGCCAGATCCTTCGGCATCTCCGGCCGCAGACTGCCTCCAACATCGGAAATTCCTTTGAGCCGCACGGCAACTGCGTCGTCATCTTTTCCATCCACCTCCCCGTGCTCCACATTTATCTGAAGCTCCTGCTATCTGCGCTTCGGCTTTCAAGTTTAATTAATTGCGACACGGATTCTGCGTGGGCGTTTCTCGATCGCAGAAGGCTTTCTTCTCCTTGCCCGTAAAAAGAGAGCTTCTAATGAGGGTTAATTGAAAGCGGCAAACTTCTGTAGAGAGTTGCCTCTCGCCTCGCCGTCTCTTCTTCTGCGGCTTAGTTCTATCTATCTTCAATTAGAATTGAGTCGCAATTAACCCGGATTCTGTGGCACATTAGAGATGAGATCGTGAGTTGCGTTTATAAGGATAATAGATGGACTGAATTTACATAATCAAAGTACGAAGTCAGTTGAATTCGCTTTTAAAGCATATTGTATACCCTTAACCCGACTGTTTGTTGCCCAAATTGGCCGTCTCATGTCAAGTGCCTGAAAGTTTCGTTCAAGTACGGCGCTTTGTTTTACTGTTGACAGTTGATCAAAATACATTTTAATAAACGGCAGATGTGTAAGGCTTAGCACAGACCCCGCCTAAATATATTATAAGCCCGAGTTCCGAACGGTACAGCCACCCCCTATCCTCGACTGCCCTTTGTGACCTGACATTTATTTACCCTTGCGGTGGTTTTGTTTCCCTAGCTCTCGCTCACCCCTTCTCCGTTCGCTTTTTATTATTGTTTTGCCAAGGTGGCATAATGTGTTAATTGCTCTGCCCACACCCACCCTACTATCCTTCTCCACCCGCTTCTAGTCCACAGCTGCGGCTTGAGTTCTATGCATATTTCATCGCCATTTAATTATATCGTTGGGAGTGCTTCAAACGAAAAAATTAACTGCTCTGGCCACACTGACCGAACGGACAGCCGAACGGACAAGTGCCTAATAAATGGTTTTAAAAGGGCCGGCCACTCCCCAAAAACAGCCCATCGAGACTTCAGAGGTCCTGCAGGGACCTCCGCATGACAATAAGTTAAATAAGTTTGAAAAGCCTTTTCTCCTCGCATTTCCAACACCCAGTGGGACCAGCCTACTTAAGCATTCAATGGCTTTATTCATTCCAACGATTTGATGACCCGCACAGGACATTCAAGTTGCCGAATGATGGCGATGAACGAGATTGTTTGGCAGTCAGTCGGACGGGCAAGCGATCGTTTTCATTATTAGATTTGTATAGGATTTCATGGCGCTGGAGGCACGGAGCGGGTCTAAACAAATGAAGCTAATATGCATTATTATTATGGCATGTGAAAACGAAAACGACAGCGTTGTGGGTGGGTAGTTGTCGATAAAACGGTCATGCAAGCGAACGAATGCCAAAGTTGAAGTAAATATTCAATAAAAAATAATCGAAGCAGAAACCAGAACGGAGCGCACAGCGAAATGAGCATAAAAATGTGGGAATGTCGAGGGGGCAAATCCAAATCCCTTCGAAGGCGGTGGCAAAGACGCAGGCCAAGTGGAATGCAATAAAAATCTATTTTATTTGTTAGTGAAATGACATTTTTATTTGTTTGCTGTTTATGCACATCCACATACTCACAAACCAGATAGATAGACACGGATATAAACAGCGCTTGGGGCTGTCTGTGTCACGTCACACATGTCGTATGAGCAATATATGCAGATAAATAAACTATTACACAGGATTATTATTTACCTTTGGCGCAGGATATTTTGACAGGTTTACGATATTTAATCACTTGACTATGCAAAATAATTGACACAAACTTTTGCCTCCGACCTATCTATATTTGTTTATTTTTCTGCTAATAAACGCAATAAAGGTGCTCGTTGCACATGAAAATACCCATGTTTATCATACTAACTAAGTAAAGACATGCATTGGAAATACTTTCCCAAATTTTCTCGTATGGAAAGCAACTTCTTTCTCCGTACATCCAATCCCATCTGTATTCGATTCTCTGCGCTCGGGCATGGCAAATTAAGTTTTAATTAAACTCTTTTGGCCCACGGTTTAATGCGGCGTATGATTGAGTCGACTGGCGGCTTTAACCCTTGACTGGGCGCCAGACAACCCTCGCGAAGGACGAAAAAAGCCGCACTCAGTCCTGTCAGTGAGTAATCCAAACAAAAGTAATTGTCATCTCCCAGGACATATGTTGTTGCTCTCAGGGTTTTTGTGTCCGTCCTTTTTGGGGGAAGTGGCGATACATTTCCACGGCAAGTGTTAATGATCGTCTAGCTCTGATGTTTTTTTTTTTTTGTTGGCCGTTAATCTGCCGTTTAATTTGCCGGCTTAACGCGTTTTGTTTTGGTTACCATCAGCGATAATCCCCGAGCTTAGGCCACTCAAACCCTTGTTTAAATGGATGCGGCTGCCGTCTTTAGCCTGGTTTAGTTTTCTTTCGACTGTGGGCAGACCGCAAAATGACACAATTTCAATTGAACTTGCATAGTTGGGCAACTCGTCTGTCAACGTATATTGCCATTTAAACAACAATCAAACAAGCCACAGAGAAATTCATTCCATTGCCATACACAAAATGCAAAATCCAATCAAACTTTTTAAACAAACATTTAACAAATCTATTACAATGCAATGACAGCAAGCGAACCAAAAAGAAACCGACGAAAAGTGGGCGACCAATGCAAAACCCTGAAATGAACTCATCTAAACGAGAAATTCTATTTGGTGGATGGCTGACTGGGTTTGCAAAGAAACAACTCAGTAAACTTTGGTTACATTTCCTTTCCCTGCCTTCTTTTTTTGGCCAGCCTATACCGAGTGTGTGTTTGTGCCAGCAAACTTAATCAAAACAAATTTCCACCTTCAACGAGTTGCACGCCAAGCAATTTCCCAGGCCCAGTCAACGAGCAAAAACAAAAAAAAAACTCGAAAAAAGTAGGAAAAAATTGGTAGCAAAGGAGTAAAAACGATAACTAGAACTTCATGCAAACTAACCGCAAATACGATTACAAACACACAGGATCAGGATGGATGGATGGGGTAGATGGGGTGGGCCAATGCAGCCCACTAAATCGAAAAAGCGAGTCAAAGGGTTGGAGGACGACTATACTATTCTATGGCCATAGCTCGTTTCGGTTCCTGCTGGCATAATTTGAATTCGTGTCAATTTGACAAAGTGACACATGAGGGCCAGAAGGCTCAGAAGACTGAGGAGGAGAAATTTTTATGCGATTTCGCTTCATTACCTTTGTATTTCGTTTGTGCGGTGGCTATATAGCCGGGGCTATAGCTACACCCATAAATACATACGGCATTTTCGGTATTTGTTTATTTATTTATGTCCTGTGTTGTGTTGGAGACGCCGACGACAGTGTCGCCAACTCTGGCTGTGGGCACGATAATGTTTAGTCAATAAAAATGATTTGTCGGCTGAGGAAACGAAACGAAATCGTGAAATTTGATATGTCCTTTGCATTTACCGGGGTGGGGTGTTTCCTCCACCTCTCCCTCCCCGCCTCACACCCACTTTTGCGGTTGGAAAACTATGCCAACTATGCCTGGTCCACTCTAGAGCTTGCAGCAGCCTCAGGCTCGAGCTCAAGTCAGTTTTCCTCTATCGGAGACTACACAGAAAGATATAGGGAGCTACTTGATAAACAAGCTATGTGGCAGAAGTTTGACAAGAATTTGTTCAAGCTAAATTTAGTTAGGGAATATGATCTAGACTGTTTGCTTGATTAACTATGCATAAATGTGGATTGAAATATCTATCTTAAATGTTTTATACGTGCAACACCCACTGCCACCCATCGATAGTTGTTGCTGCTTAAGCGTTTTTTTATGCTACACCGCTGTGAATGGAATTTACGAGGCGCCCTGCCCGTTCACGTCACAATTTGCCACCCGAAACGAATGGCTGCCAGACATGGCATCCCGCCATATCGCCACATTGCCACATAGCCACATTGCTACATTGCCACACTGGCGGCTGGTGGCCCAAAGTCGCAGTCCCATAAAGGAGCATAAAAGCGCATAGTCGCATAAAATGCATAATTCTGTCCGATGAAGAAAAGGAAACCCATTGAATGGGCCACCGACCAAGTTGAGAACTCTTTCGGCGCTGTCATTTTCCTATTGAGACATAAATTGTTTCATGCACTCGGAGTCGAGTTATGCGCAAAGTTTGACAATTATTATTGCTCTTGAGGGGGAAATCAAACCGCAAAAAAAAACATTAATGAATGCCTAGAAGAGTTATGGTTAAATAAACCAGTTTAATTCGAATATGTAAATGTGTGCGACCACATTCAACTAATTTCAGTTCATCGTAAATAAGAAACACCATAGTGACTATACAAACCCTTTATACTTTGGAATTTTAAGGATAAGGATCGTTACGAGTCAGTTAAATAATGCAAATATGCAGTTCTCCTCTCATTAAGGATCTCCGGCCATAAATCCCTGCCAACTATTCCATGTATGTACATCTAGCACCTTGCATTCACTAGAATTTTAGATGCAAGGGGTTGATTAAGAGCGGGCACAACTTAATTTCGTTAAAATAAATAGCAAGCGGAAATTGTTTAATTTCCGGAGCCTGGCTGGCGGTTACTCCAGCTGCAGACACGTTGATTTCCCAATTAGCCGAGGCTCGGGTGTAAATCACTTCCAGACACAAGAGATACGGGAGATAATGGTGATACAGGGGGTACTGGAGGAGGTGACTCACCTGGACGCGGACCTCGGGCAGGTTCACCTTCATGGCCAGCTCCTCGCGGGAATAGACATCGGGGTAGTGGGACTTCTCGAAGGCCCGCTCCAGTTCATGGAGCTGGTAGGTGGTGAAGGTGGTCCGATTGCGACGGTGTTTCTTCTTGGCGCAGTTGTCATCTTGGCCTGCCAATACAGAAATGTTCAGAAAATTCGTTAGAAGTTCATTGAACATTGTTTGCTATCAATAAAACACATTGATCGGTGACCAAACTTATAAGTAATCAGCATTATTCTTTCTTTTATAGAAAGAACATTAAAGGATAGACTTTCTACTCACCCTCGTCGTCGCTGCCGGAGGTGATCTTCTCGCCCTGCTCGCTGCTGTTGGTCTGGTTGAGATCCTCGCTGGAGGCGCAGCTGCCGTTGACCAAGCTGTCGCTATCCGCGTTCAAACGCTCGCCATGATCGCCGGAGTTGCTGTTGCCATTGGGATTCCCATTGCCACTGTTGCGAAAGTCGTGCTGAAAGCCCTGCTGCTGTTGCAGTTGCTGCTGCTGCTGCTGCTGCTGTTGCTGGTGATGCGATTGCTGCTGATGATGCACCTCCTCCATGCTGCGCGGCCGAATGCCGTAATTGCCGCCTGGCAACTGACCGTTGGCTAATTTTGGCTCATTATCATCACAGAAGACGCCGGCGGACTTGCGCTTGGCGGCCAGCGGACCACGTGGCGCCGGAGTGGGAGGCGAGGTCACATCGAGCTGCAACTTTGCCGCATCATCGTCGTCCTCCTCCAAATCGCTAGCCGAGGACATTGAACGCTCGTCGTAGTTGATCTGCGACGGGGCGACAGGCGCCGTCTGGGATTCCATAAAGTAGGAACCCGGCGGTGGAGGAGGACCCGCTCCAGTGGGCGATGACTTGGCGTATTTGCCGTGCTGATTCTGCTGCTCCTGCGCCTGAGCCGCCAAGGCGGCCAAATGCTGCTGATTACTGCCAAAGGAACTGGGCGGCAGCGGAGCGGGCGGAGCATTGGCCCCATTGGCTCCGGTCTGCAATTGATTGGCCTCGACCATCTGGTGCATCGAATTGAGGTAATTGCCCGCCGCCTCCTCATGGTGCCCATACCCATGACCGGCCTGGCCAAAGCCAAAAGCATTATGATAGCCGAAGGGAGCATGCCCATGATGCGTAGGATGACCATGTCCCGCCTGGCCGCCCATCTGCTGTCCATGGTGTAGGGGCGTGGCATTCGGCACCTGGGGCTGCTGACCCCCCGGCGGAGTTGGTGGACCGTAGGGCAGGGCTGCTCCGTTCTTCGCGTGCTGCTGCAGCATGCTGGCCATGTGATTGTCCATGCTGCGCAACTGCGTCAGGGTCATGCCGCAGCGCAGATCAGTGGCGTCCTCGTCACCCAGGGAGGGATCAACGGAGCCTAAAACGAGAGAAAAGGTTACAGTTGTTCAAATAAAGAATATATGGTGAGGAGTAACAATAGCTACGTTACAAGGGCATCCTGGAATAGCAACCATTATTTTATGTGCAATTAATTGAGCGTGATCAATGGCTAATACAAGGCAATGGGGTTGGAGCTTGCTTTTCCCATTCGCCCACGCATTCAGGCACCTGATTAGATTTTAATTAGTATGCTCAATGGGGCGGGAAGGTAAGTCATAAAGCTGTTTGCCAACTCGCTGGCTAAAAGCCTTGAACAACCCGGCTAATAACAACGTGTTAGTTAATTTGCCCGCTGAACAGGGGGTGGCGCGAAGTGGAAGCCTTCGACCTGCGTCGGGTCAAAACCTGTTGGCCACCTGCCCACCCACTAATAAACGGCTTTCAATTAGACGCCAGGTATTTACAATGTGAGGCAATAAAAATTCCCAGAAAGCCGAGGAGGAGTTCCAGATGAGGCGGCATTGGTCCCTAATGGGCGTTCCAACTAGCGCTTGTTCATATCACGTGACATGCAAGGAAGTCATTAGTTTTCGAAGCGCCGGGACCAGGCTTTCTATTATCTGGGGTTTTGGTTTCAGTTCTTTGGCTGGGATTTTGTGTAACCGAATTCAATTTCTATGGTTAAATTGGCTTTCGGGGCGGGCCAATTGGAAACAAAACCAATTACGCAGTCAGACTGGGAAGTTGCTGCTCGAGAGTACGAGTATCTGTAATTATTTGATAGTCTTTTGGATAATTGCTTTTCGATGTTAGTCCACTGCAAGGCAGCCCATTTCGTTTAGTCGATTGCCTAATGTAATTATGCGCCACATCGTTTCGATTCGCCACAGTTCGATTAATTGGGTCAGTATTTTGGCTAATTAACTTTAAACAGCAGCCAAACGTAGATTGTAAATGCCCCGAATTAACCTCTGCGAGCGTTTTCACCAATCAATCGAAATTTACACGCCCAGCATGCATTTTATTTTGAGCCACTGTGGTGCTAATGAAATTAACGACGAAAATCGCTTTTGAAAGCCTCTCTGCAAATGAAGTAGCACAAAAGATTTGAATGCGGCAGCCACATGAGGCGATGGACAGTAGCCGATCCCCTCTCCCTTCATCCACCATTCACATCAATCCACACAAAAAATTACGATAAAAAATCCACCGCCGAGTTGCCACACGGAGTGCGTGAGTTAATTGCGTGAGCAGCGAAATAAAAAGGTTAAAACAAAAGTTGTTCTGGGGTCTTTCCTAAGCAATTTCCCAAAGTGTGAATGATGTGATGGATAAGCTCGTATGTCATGGGAAATTGCTTAAAAGGTGGCATAAATCAAGAAGTAATATGACAGAAAAGAAATCAATTGGGCTAGAGGAACATGATTTATGTCCTGCGAATATCTATATAATAGCACACCTTAATCCCTGAATAGTAATATATAATAATCTGCCCATATATCACAAAACCCATTCACAATCCAGTTAACATCCTACAATTCTAATGGTGAATGAACCAGCTTCTTAGCCCATTCACTCAATTTCGATGGATTGATCGACACATCAATTAGGAAATGATTTCGAGTTGGCGCCTTAAAATTTGTCGGTCGTTAGCGCAATGAAATTTGATTATGACTTCTAGCAATTCAGAATTGTAATGCTAGCAAGTTGTCGAGAAAGTAGCGTTTAGTGAGATGCTATTCCACGATTAGAATGTACACTCTTCTCGTCGTTTTGCTCTAATTTGGCTTGTGTTTCCGACGAATCCATCCAAATTGACGTTAATCGCTTCACTACTTCTGTGGCCCCCTTCCCGGTGTCTAATCCTAATGATGATTTGACAGATTCCCATTGTTGGGCCAATACTTGGCCATTAGGCGGCCTAATTGATATGTTATTAGCCGCAGCGCGTTTTCTAAAAGTCATGGCCAGAACAGGTAGGGGCCGAAAGGAAATGCACATTTCGGCTGGTTTCTTGTTCGCCGGAAGATCTTTGCAGCCAGATGAGATGCGAGATATCGGACTCATATCAAAAAGCGAAACAAGCCATAAACAAAACTGTCAATCACAAGTGCTTGTTGGAAGTGGAAGTGCGGTATGCGCCAGGGGGGCTTCAATAAAAAGTGGTAGAAGCCACAAAAGCGGCTAATAAGACGACGCCGACGCAGACACGCATTAAAATCATTAAGACGCCTTAATGCTCAATTTAATGCCGCGTCAACTGCTTAACAGATCTCGTGTAGATGGATCGTGAAGGGGATCACTTCGATTGCTTCAGAGCTCGAGCTCGTTCGTCGCCCGTCTCTTTCTAATCACATATGGCCCACTCTTTCGCTTATTCTCTTAGCCAATCTAGATTTTAACGCTGCTGCATAGTCAGTTTGTTCGCTTCTTGGCCAAATGCACTTGTGCCTCCTGCGCTTTTAATGATTGTTTACATCTCAATTTTACATCTCGCCCTCTCTCTCTCTCTATCTCTCTCCAGCTCTGTCTGCCACACTGTAGCTGTCTCTTTCTGGTTTATGGGACGCCACCGTTGCCGCCAGCTGTCAGATTAAATGCTTTTTGACGGCTTGTGTCTGGCCGCCAGTTTAATTATGGCTTAAATGCGAAACGCTTGAGCTGAGCCCCTTTCCAAACTGCCACCCCCGCGATTTGTCCACCCACAGTTAATTAGCCTGTTTCTAATTAATTTGCGGCCATTTAACCTGTGCTCTTGTTGTGGTCGCTCGGCGCCATTTTGATTTGCACTCGTTGTTGTTGTCAATTTGTTCATCACCTTGTTGTTTTTGGCTGTCCATTCGCTTTAGACCCTTTACCATCGATGGGAGTTGTCTGTTTTGAGCGTTTATGAAACCACTTAATTGAATTAATTGCAAAGATACCTACTGCTAATTGTTTTGGCTTTCTGTTGGCCAGTTGAAAGCTGATAAGTGAGCAATCGAATAATTACTAATTGCTTTTATCAATTGAAGAATGGGAAAATACATGTATTGTGATATCTTGATAACGATTGATTTTCAAAAACTCTATCCTCTTAGAAACTATGCTTCAAAAGGACAAAAGTAGCAAAAGCTACTCCCTAATTTCTCACCTAGTCGCTGGGATGATCCAAGGACTCAAGGCGGTGGTGTTATGGCCATAACCATAATCGCGGCAATACCAGTGCCCACCCTTTTTTCGCAACTTGCTGCCAATTTGGTGGCATGGGCGTTGGGCGGTGGGCGTGGTCGAGACGCGAGAGCGACAATCGCTTGCCGGCAATCAAAACAGAAGCAGAAATGAATTATAAATGACGTGCAGAAGACTATTTTTGGCACCCACCTCGATGTGGGGAGTCGTCGCCAGCTGGCACCGCAAATCGCCACTATAATCCAGTTAAAAAGCCTTCAAAAGTGCTCACTCCGCGCGCCACTAATATAAGTTTAAATTGGCCAAAAGCGATGGGGCTTCTAATCCCATCTAAATATGACTTCCGTTTTGGCGTGCGTTTTTCTTTTTTTTTAGGTTCTCGTTTCGTTTTCTTCGCCAGCGATTACCGCTGACTGATTGCTTATCAGCTGTCGTGCATCTCGAGGCGTTGCCAAAGTGCAAGTCCCAACGCCACCACCCACCCAAGCCACCCGAAACCACAGAAAAAACCACCCAATGGCACCACCCCCTGCCAAGGCTAATACAATTTTGCGATTGTGTTTGTTGATTCCACGGGCTGCGAGCGGGTAATTGAAATCGATTTGCCATTTTCCCTGACAGGGCCCACTGATCACGGCTAATGGCCAAATAATGTCGCGTTATGACTTACCATCGCTGACCGTTTCCGGATTCCTGCCACTGCCATTCGCCGCGCCATTGCGATTCTTCAGGCCCAGAATGGCATCGATTGTGTGGCGGGGCGTTAGCGTCTGTCCACCAGATCCGTACTTCCTGGCATTATCCTTAACCAAGTCGTTGCTATCTGCGGGATACAAAAAGGGGGAAAAAAGAACGGGGGAGAAAAGAGAGCCGAGTTAAAAGCCTGTTTGCCAACAGTTTGCCAAAGTCAATTAGGCGCACGACAGTGGTGCTGCGCGACCCTATGCAAATTTGTCAGCAATTTCGAAAGTATTAAAATTTAGTCCAGTCCGCATACACACAACTTTATTTGCGATTTTAACGAGCTAAAAGCTGTAATTGCAACCGCGAGCCACCCCAACCCCCCACCTCACAACCCCCCTCGCGAGCCCATCGTCCGCATAAAATGGCCAGTTGTCACGACGGCATGCTGGAAAGTAGGCAACATGTTGCCTGATGGCTTTATGCATTTTTAACGAAATTAAAACAAACTGTGCCAAATGGCGAGTGAAAGCGGTGCAAAGTGCGCCGGGATTTAAAGCGACTTAATTGCCTCGTCTTGCAATTAGCTTATAATTTTCTCTCAAATTTTCCGCTGTGCATGTTAATGCACTAAAAAACATTGCTGTGAACACGCACACACTCAGCCATTCAGCCATTTGGCGATCAGTCCGGAATTTCCGTGTCCGCCAGCAATTTGTGTTAATTAAATCTGTAATCAAACAATTGCAAGGCTTTTCCGGCTAAGGCCACACGTGAAAAAATTAACAACAGAATTTTAACTAACGAAGCTTAATATGTTTGCTAAGTGGTCAAGTTTTCGACCATAAATTGCCGTGATTCGAGATTAATTATATATGATATATATCATATATTTCTGATTTTTGTCAATTGTCCGAGAAGTTTGTTATTTAGCCTAATTGGTCATTAAATCAAAATTAATTTATTCTGAATTCTAAAATTTTGAATAGAACTTGTTTTTATTCCAAATAGATCCCTATTTTCTATAAAGAGACCCTCGAAATTTGCCGTCGGAAGTGCAGCTCACCTTCCGTTGAGATCACAGTGTTGTTGTTGGCCAGATGGGCGTCATAGTGCTCGTGGAACTGCTCCAGGTTCTTGAACTTCTCCACGATCATCTGCAGATTCTTGGCGTCCCTCACGTTGCCGAGCAGGTGACGCAATTGCTCCAGCTGCTTTTGCGGCAGCTTGTGGTTCCCGCCGCCCTGCTGCACCAGCTGCTCGAAGATGTGCTGGAATGTGGCGGCGGTATTGTTGGCCGCCGCGGTGGAGGACGAGTTGGCCACTCCACCTGGACCGGACATGGCGGCGGAGATCGCTACCGGTTTTCCGGCTGGCGATCCGGGCTGGCCAGGAGCCACTTCGAGGGCAGGTGGCGTCGAGGCTTTGATATCCATTCGATTGCGAGGGGCAAGAGTACTTAAATCGGCAATGATATGATTGATTACAGTTGAGGCACCACCACACACACTCTACACAGTCACACAAATTGTATTTAAATCGCTGTCAGAATTTTCTGGCTAAATGTCAAGCATCTTTCAGTCACAAGCGGGAAAAGTTTAGCTCCGACAATACCAACTATGCACTACCAACTACCGAAACCGTTGCGCACCGGGCCAAGGCAGAGTTGGCAATAAACTCGAAGGCAGCGACTGTGGCCCGCTGACGACTCGAGTTTCCAAATCGAATTGGAAACCGGTTGAGCTCACCGCACCTATATATACACACTGCTCCTGTGTGAGTGTGCGAACCAAGGGGGCGGAGTCAGCTCGAGAGAGCACTGCGAGAGCGCGAGAGAGTGCGCAGGACTCGCGGGGTGGCTGTCCGTTGCGCTCCGGCACGGCACGGCACAGGACATGGACTTCCGAAACCGAATCCAGGCGATCCGGAATCCAGAGTACAACAATGGGTATTTGGAATGCCCCGACTCCTGCCAAGCGGCTTGTTTGTCGGCAACGTAATAAAATAAAATAACTACACTTACTGCCCTACGCCCAGATGTCCTCGAAGGGAAATGCTGAACGGAGTCCTTGCGCTTTTGCGCCCCAAAAAAATATGACTTTGGTGCCACAGAATTTTCGACCACAATTGCATCGGAAAACCATTTTGGGCTTAGGCCACAAAGTGTGTGGCTCTCTATCCCTCTCTCTCTCTATCTCTCTCTCTGTGCATCGGCATTTCCTTCTCGCTCTACGCGTTTTCCCAAGGAACGTGAAACCTAAAACGGATACATAAGTGGATTTTGTTAATATCCTGCTATTGTTACAAATTTGCAAGCTGATTGCGGCAAGCGTCATTTGTCAAGGAAGTGAACTTAAAAGCAGTTGAGGTTTAGGAATGTGTTGGGCACACAATTATCCTTAATATGTTATTACAAGTCAAGTAATGAGTTGGCATTTTACTTGAGTGCTTTGATTTAAGAAATACTACTGTAACCTGAAAGAAGAAAGCTAGCTTAACAAGCTCTTAGCTATTATAGAGCATAGATCTTTTCAACTATTCTTATGTTATACAACAATAAATCTTAGGATGTAAATCATAATCAAAGGATGTTAAATTATAATCATGTATAGTTCATATTAAACCATTAAAAATGATTATTTAGTTTTATTTTAAACTTTAGTTGTATAGCTCTTCATACCATAAGTAGTTACTCTCCAAATTCAGCTGTACATTTTTAGCAAATCATGTATCTGCAGTGGCTACTTATTAGCCTTAAATGTTATAATTACGAGACAAGTTTGTATCGTTGGCTGAATAATTTTCTAAAAACATTGCATTGGCCATTGGAGGTGGATGCCCTGGAAGGCCGCATCCCACTCCGCCACATCCCACTTCCGACACTTGATTGTCAGCCGGGTAATAGACGCAGTCAGCCAGCCATTAAGCGTGGCCAATACCATTATCATTTACATTTAGCCGGCATTTCGCAGCTTACCTGTTGTCATGAGTTGTGGTTTTTCCCCAGAGCTCGAGTATTTCATTTCAGTCCAGTTCGTTCAGTCTCTCGTTTGGCTTCGGTTCAATTTGTCCGTTTACGCTATCTTCCATTACACGTTAAATGAAAATGCCAGATAACCAGGCACACGGCCCACCCATTTTCCCCATTTTCCCATTTTCCACCCCGCCTCCTGACATTTTGGTTTGGACCCTCCTTTTGGCCCAGCGATTCGATTTGTGCCAACTAATGAGCTCTTAATGCGCGTTTATTCTTACGCATAACGAGCTTGCCAAACGTAATTACGTCCAAGGGATGTGTGTGTGTGTGTGTGTGTCCGTGTATGTGTATTTGTGAGTGGGGACCCTGCACTCTCTCTTCCTGCCTTTCACTCTGTGGGTGTGTGTATCTGTGAGAGGCTGCCATGTTGGCGCGATGCTTAATTGAAGTGGAGCGACGGGTATCTCGGGTATATCCTTCTGCTGGATTCTACGCGTGTGTGCGGCTGTGTGTGCCTGTGTATCCACTTATCCTTTTCATTTACGCCACATCCGCAACGTTAACTCGCTGCTCGCTGCTGCCACTCCTCAACTTGTGTCGTCTTCCCCGCTTTCCGCCTGCCGCTTTTTGTTTTAAATTAATTTGCTTTTAATTTGCTTTATTATGTGGCAATTTCTCCTTCTTTCCCCGGATTTAATTAGTTTGCTTTTATCGTTAAGCAGTTAACTTTCGCATGAAATGAGCGCCCCTGATGAAGTGAACGGTTAATCTCGGCCAAATTAAGCATTCGCCATGTGGTCAGGGGTAGCAACTAATTGATGCTTCTGAGTGGGCACCGCTGATATCATCTCACTGCTCTGGCAGCTGTGGCTGAAATGCACTTAGTTGAATCCTCTTATCAGGGGAATACCCTCTAAAATCTAAAAGCATGCTGCACATGCGTAAAAGTCTTAAAAAAAAGCGAAGTGGATTCTGCTGCTGAAATGAAGAACCAGTTTTGTTGCGTGCCCTTTCTTCTCCTTATTCCCATTCGTATTCTGACTCTCTTATCTGGGGGCGTGGCCTAAACCAGTCGCTCACTCTCTCGCACTCTCCGGCTGCGTCTGTGTGCGTGAGCGCTTCGGCGCATTGAGTTTACCCATACACACGCATTGGAGATACACCGACGTGCCTTGTGGTAGACCATTGAAAAAGTGATGAAAATAACTCTCTGTCACTTTATTGGCGCTTAACGAGTTTGAGTTGATGAAGAATTTAATTTATGATGCTGCTCACACCATCAAGAAAGGCGAGCAGCCCCGAAAGAGATGGCGATAGAGAGGGCGAACGAGAGGGAGGGAGGGAGCCAAAAAACCGCAGAGCACAAAAGGCGGAGAGAGAGAGAGAGAGAGCGAGGGTAAAAAGAAGAAAAATTAATGAACTCGTAACTGTCGCTTTTGCAAATTGGGCTCTGAGAGTGTGGAGTGTCGTTGTGTCGGTGTGTCGGTCTATCTGTGCATGGGTGTGCAGGACTCGCACTCACACTACCTCACACACACACACACACGGAAATACACGAACACACGTATGTAGACAGGAGGAAACAGCAGCCGTCGCTGCCGGCAGACGTCAAGCTTTGATGATTTAATTTTCTGGTCTTCTAATTTAATTTTATTATAGAAATACAGACGTGTATGTGTGTGCGTCTAAGGGAGAGCCTTATACTTGTGTGTATGAGTGTGGGCGCGCCTCACACGCTCACAGACACACATGCAAATTCGTTAATGGAAAATGGTGGCGTTTAATTGAAAAAGGAAGTGCGCCAAAGGGCTGAGCGACAGAGACAGCAGACTGAGGAAAAAGGGCTCCACAAGGACCGAGTTTTCCATCAAATTAATTTCATGTGTGTGCCTGCTTCTCCATCTCTTTCCCGTCAGAGGGGTGTGGGTACGTCCTGTTATTGTTTTCTTTTTTTTGCCATTTATATATATGTATATATATTTTTTCCTACTTTTGGTGCGGTTACTGTTGCAATAACAATTTTCAATTCAATTTATTTATTTGCATTGGCAGAAAAAAAGGAGGAGAGCGAGAAGGAAAGAGCTTTGTTCAGTTTGCTCACCCGCAAAGTTAATTGAATTAAATATTCCAGCGAGATAATTACAAAATGGCGTTGATTAATCGTCAGCCGCCATATTGATTTTGCCAGCAACAATATTTAATGATTAACAATTAACATTGAACAGGGATTTTTGATGCAGGCACTGCAGTCATGCCACGTCAACCTCTTTGTGCCTTAATAAAAGCAATTAAAATTCATTAGCTGCAAACACACTTACACTCGCACACACTCGCACAAGCCCACTTACCCACACAGAGACACACTCGGGACAAGGACTCGCACAATCACACACTAATGCCATCATGCGCTCGTTTTCTCAATTATTCATTCAATTTTGCATGCCACAAAAGCAAGAGCCAAGGAAGCTAAGCTCTCCTTCTGCCGTCCACCACCCATGCACCACCCACAAGGATCTGCGGAGCATCCTCCATACATATTCATGCGGCTAAATGAAAACGGCAACACTTAAATGCAATTTGCCTCAATTTTACCAGCAGCCAACTCTCCGTCGCTCTCATTTTCCCGCCCAACGAGCCAGCGTCTTGGCTTAGAGCGTCTTAACGTCTTTTCATGGCACTTACATCGTCATTCTATTCGTCTAATTTCATTTTCCTGCACAAACTGCTGACTGCGAAAAGTGGGTGGAATGATGTTTTCCTCGGCTCCATTGGCCAAACTGGCTTCGCCTTATTCAGCTACTAGAGGAGTTTGATTCTGGCAGTTTGCCGGCTTTATTCTAATTACGTTCAATTAAACATGTTGATTGATATGTTTGTTCTGCTGCGACTGATTCGATGGAGTTTAGGATTGGATGGTATATGGGTTTTGGTTTTGTTTGTGCTCTGGTTGTGTGTTTAATGGATTGAGAGGAGAAGCAATGTTTAAGTTGAGAAACTAATTTAAGACGAACGGAGAAAAGGGTTCAATGCTATTAAAGAGATAAAGTTAGACTTTCAAAAAGATAAAAACTTTAGGGTGCAAACAATCTGAATCAATTGAATCAACAAATATGTTGGCTAGTTAGGTTGTTCCTTCAAACTGTTTAATTAAGTCGTAAAATAGCTTTAACTGTCTTGCTTCTAATATTTTCTAAAATGAAGCCAGCATACATTGGCGATTTAATAGATTTTCCATGTAATTAATTGCATATTATTTGCATTTTAGTGTTTCGTTGCCATCTAATTTAACATAAACAAACCAACAGCATTCCACAAGCGTGAGGCGTAATTATTGCCATTCTGGGAAAAATTGCATTAATTTTCTAACAAACATTTTCATATTAATTGAACATTTTGTGCGCAATCAATTTGCATATCAAGCATAAATAAATGGAATTATCCGTTTTTAATTGCATTTCGCAGACAAAAGTTTTAGTTTTTGGCCGAAAAATAAATTGTTTTGTCGCACGCGGTGGACATGGCTGCGAAACCCGAAAACGAAAAGTGCGACGGAAAAATTAAGCTTTATTTGTGGAAATTGCAATCCAATTAAGTTTTCAAAACATGCAAATTGCGAATGGGCGCACAGCACAAATATTGACGCAGCACGGAGCAACAAAAGCGTACCGAAACTTGTTTGTATAATTTCATTAGCGTTGATTTGCAGCAAATGCAATTGCAGTAAAATTCACTTGGCCTGTCATTGATTAAACAAGTCGACGTTGCAGGCCTCAAATCGAATTGGATCCGTTGCTCCAAGCCCCCCTTTCATCTCATCTCTGCAATAAAAACTAATTACAGGCCAATGGCCGAACATGGTCGAACGTCCAGCTACGTGAGTGTGCATATGCATGTATGTATGGTTAGGCGCCAACTGATAATTATAAGCCTGGAAACTGGAACTCTCTGATTGCCAAGCAGCAGCTGTAATGCAGGGAGGGGTGGAGCAGGCTGAGGAGGAGGAGGAGGAGGACAGGAGATGAGGGTGCTTCGCCGCAGGAGGGCGAAAAACCCAATCCCATGCCCGTGCCCATTCCATCCCATTCCGATCCCATTCCCATTCCCATTGCCAATCTCAATACCAATCCCAATCGCAGGGCAAACATGTCCGCAACAGTTTCCGCTGCACTAACGAAATTACAGACGCAGACTCACACGCACACAATCGCATCGCCATGTCCTGCGGCGATTGTGCGCACAGGATGCGGAACAGGCTCAGGACCTCGGGACCTCGGGTCCCTGCAACGGCTAATGCTAATGCCAATGCTAATGCTCTTTGAACGACTAATTAGTGAATTACTATATAAGCACACACTATTTGCCCAGCAAACGGCAACCCAAAGCAAATTGTGCGGAAGACTAACCAGCAGGACCCCGAATCAGAAATACGGCGGAAACCAGGACCAATTAGTACGAACTTGGAAGTACAAGGAGTCCTGACTGCCATGCCACAAGGATTATGTAATGAATTGGATTTTGGTATTTACTGGTATGAACGTATGTAATGATGTTTGTACATAGTTAATTGTTAATACTCAATCTCAACCATAATAAAGTGAACGATCTTAGTTTGTATGTGAAAAATATATATATATATTCTATTTTGTATTTATCGAGTTTTATTTTCCACACATACACTATAGCTAATCTGCTTTAAAACCCCATCCTGTAGCGATTGAGGTATACCACTCGATCCTCGATCGGCTGAACTGGACGCGCATTGCGCCCGATCCTTAAGCCACGCCTGTCCCGCAGCTGGCGGAACTCGTTTAGCTGGCGCTCACTGATGGCCAAGGACTCGGGGTGTATTAGCCACTCCGCCCCCCGATGGCAGGGCGGTTCGGTTAGGGATCCATTGTAACTGTAGAACTTGTCGTAGAAGGGTGACATGAGGTAGCTAAGTGGAAAGGGGGGCACTTCCACCACCTGACCGGCCTGCTCGACAGACGCGAGATGCTGGATGAGGACATCGAGATACGGATTGTGCTCGGACAAATCGAACATGTATGAAATCATTAGGACACCCTGGCTGGAAGAGCAGCCACCGCAACCGTCGCCATCCGTGTGGAGGCACTGCATCTCCAGCGGGCTGTGATGATGGTCCAGTGTGTGCTCCGAGCCCAACGAGCTGGCCCAGCTCCAGCGGAACGAGATCTCCCGGAAGTCGAAGCGCCCAAGTAGATCGCCGCCGTCGATGGAGGGCGTTTGTCCTGGAAAAGCTGCTCGCAGGATCAGTGTGTGCCCGTTGTTCTCCAGGCGAATGCCCATCGGAATGCTATTGTAGTGCGACCATATCAACGGCGTATCAAAGTAGTTGATTTCCACACGGTTCAGATCGATGTTGATGGGACTCTGATTGTTGCACGCAGTGTTCCAGGTATGAGGTCCCTGGTCCCAGTCATAATTGTAGGATTCCGGAGAGCCACGATTGCTTCTGCAATTATCCCCTCCAGCATTTTCACATCCCTCTCTCGATCCCTCATCACAACAATTCGCCAAACTAAGTCCTGTGTATACATTGAACAATACCAACAGGGCCACACCGATGGCCAGGATAAACTTGAGGAGATTGCTGTCCTGGAGTCGGCAGGATAAGTCTTCTAGCGAGCACCATAGGTAATTTAGCAGACCACAGGTGAGGCATCCCTTCATCACCACAGTTACAAAGTAGTATCCACTCGGGAAAACTTGCTGGGAAATGATAACTTCATTGGATGACAGCCAGGCACTGGCCTTCCTGGTTGAGCGTGAAAATTGAGAAAATTTCTAATTAAACCCGCTGAAAAGTTAATTATTTTGGAAAACAAATTGGGCGCACAGCAAATTTGTGCGAAAACATTTGCAATTTGTTTGCATTTGTATTTTGCATAAATTAATTACGCACAAAACTCTCTTCGGCGGCGGAAATTGCTTGCACAAATATCCTGTGCCGCTCCAGCGTGGACCCGCCCTTCTCCTCCCGCCTCCCTCGCCCTCAACTCTTCTATGTTGCATTTTGGGAAATTAATTAGTTTTGTATGTACAAAATAGGCGAAATGAGCACTAGGAGCCGAACGGAAGTTATTTCCAGCACTTCAGTAACACATTTTGTGCCGCGGCAGGAGCTACACAGGAACTTAAAAGATGGATGGCTTCGAATTTTAAAGTAGTTTAATACTATAATCACACTAAAGGTTTATCGTTAAGTAATTATGATATGCCACCAAAAATGTTTAATAATATATATAAAGGGTGGCTTTCTAATCCAATGAAACCTGAGAAAAATTAGTAACTAACCCCCTTTTAAGTATACATTTTCTTTGCGTGTAGACCCTAGTCGTACTTTTGACTTATGGCCTGTGAAATTTGAGACTTCTCGGCCATCTCTGATTAGCATAAAGTTATCAAAGGACGGCCACGCCCACAGTTCGGTGTTATGCGGGGTGGGTTCCCACTGCGATTCAATTATGGCATTTTTCTGATCAATTCGTTTGGCTTTGATTTGATTTCATTTTCCTGCACTTGTGCAGGGCGTTGACGTCTGCCAAATGTTACAAATTGTCCGTGCTCCGACCTCGCAGGACCTCCTCTCAGCTGCCAGGGTGTTTGGCTTGTCCGGGCATCCGGGTGGTATTCGTAGTAGCCGTTGTGTCCGTAGATATGAACGTGTCCTGGGGCATGTGAGCTGCACGCAAATTGACGGGTAAGCATGTGGCATAAACGGAAACACTAACATCGTTAGCCGAGTCCTGCCAGAGGGTGCCAAAATAACAGAATACGAATATAACGGAATAACAATCATAACCATTTTTGAGTAACCAGGCCTCCAGGCAGTTGTTTTCATTTGTGACCGAATGACTCGATTTTTATGGTCGCTTAGGGTTAATTGAGGCTGCAGATTCGGTTCAGGGGTTGCTTGCTTGTCACATTACATAATGTTTGTTTTGGTTACTGCGTTTTTATATCCGGCACAAGGACTCTATTTAAGTGGTCCGAGTTTGTTTGATCGACTTCCATAAATCACTGCTACATAGATTATGGTTATTTCAGTTGGGAGCGTGATTACACACAAATAAGGATATTAGGGTTATTATACTAATTATACAATGGACTTGACTTAACTACTTATAACTTAAGTTGTGTGCTTTAAGTTCCATACTCATCGTAAGATAAATGTGAAATCATCAATATACAAAACTGCCCCATGCTTTTTTTCCAATAGATACGCAAATTCCATCGACTGCATCTGCAACTGTGGCACTCACAAACATACAAACATGCAAAGGAAATTTCCGTTTCCGGTCGGAGAAACTTTGTTAAAGCGACGCGAAATGGGAGGCGAGGAAAAACGCATCGCACAATCACGCTGGCTTTGGCCGCAGGATAATGCAAACGAAATTGGTCTCACTTTGAATTCGATTGATTTGTCTGCACGGCTCGATAATATCCTCTTAAATCACTTAACCACATTTGCCGATTACTGCGGCGACCGAAGACGAATGTCCTTGGCTGTCGGGCGCAGCGGGGCCTCCGGTGTAAGTTCGGTGTAAATTTTCACACATTATTCGGATGCCCGGACAAGGACGAGACAATTACTTTGGCTCCGATAACATTGTCTAGTGGGATTTTCTCCACTTCGACGGCCATCTCTTTTGCACACATCGCACAGCACACAGCTGATAATGTTAATATGCGCCGCAGGACATCAAACACGGCGCAGGCGAGGGATCAGGACGAGGTATTTAGGGCACTCAACTTTGTTTGGCCAATCCGCTTAGGCCTTTGTATCTCAGCCCGCTGTGGAATTCGTTTGGGAGGGTCGGGATTATCGCTTGTCCTGTGTGATTGTTAAATGAACAACGCCTGTGAGAGTGTCTTCTCTGGCGAAACCGCAAGGACATTCTTAAAGATCGTTTTGCGGCCATGTTGCTACTGTGTAATTCACTCTCCCTCTCTCTCTCTCTTTCGTTCTCTGCTTCTCAGCTGCCTTCGAATGTGATCCTGATCCTTATCGCAGCATGCGTCCTTTCTCTACTCCTGTGTTGTTTTCACAGCCTCATCCTAGCCACAGTTGCCCTCATTAGCAGCTTAGGGGCGTTGACAATGTTTTGCCTGCCGTTGTTGACAATGTTTGCTACTTGCCCGGCTGCATAATGTCCTTGTTTCAGCCTGAAAGACACTTCTTTCAAAAGCGAGCACTTCCCATCCGCTTTTGTTGGCTTCCCGAGTGGAACAAGAGGTTCCTGCGCGATCGATCCATTAAATAATAGTATCATTGGCATGAACAGGAACAGAAGAACGCCTATAGGATGTACGGGGATGGAAAGCGGTCGGGGGTTGAAAGAGGAAAGCAAATCGGTAGATTGTTATCGGATGTCAGCTAATTTTGATCACTATCGATCGCTCTATTTAATTCCATTGCACTGCCTTCGATCACTTTATTGATTTCATTAAGTATTTAAAAGTTGAGTTAGGACACAAACAGAAAAAGGGTATCACCATTCTAAGCAAGCGCAGCTTCTGATTCGCTTTTATTTAAATAAAAAGAACTAGTAAGGGCATTGTGACATAAACTTTTCTTATTTCTAACACCTCTTTGAGATGATGTCGCACTGGCGCCATCTACAGTTGGTAACGATGAGCCCGGACGTTCCTGGAAACACAGGTAGATGTCGTTTTAACGATAGATGGCGCTGCAATTCGTTCAAAAATGTGTCATGTAGAAGTATAAAATTTACAAAAAGCTTTTATTTAGTACAACAACCAAAGCTTATTATATAAAATTAAATAAAATATAACTCTATTGAATGATATTTAATTATATAACATAATGAGTACAAAAAAGTAGGATATATTGATTTTAAATATTCTCGTATATTAACAGTTCAATTTAATCTGTCCAAGTAAATAAAGTCTGTTGTTTGTTAAGCTAGAAAAGAGAGATTTCTTAGGAAGTAATGATATAATATATAATGATATATGTAATGATAATTTGTTCAATATTTTCTGCACACATCAAATGAAGGATCTTATTCTGCACCTGCGATCAAAGCATAATCGAGAACTTTAATACAATATTTGAGTAGAATGCTTGTAGTTATGTTTTTAGTTGTAAGCACACTTAACTTCAGACATTATGCCAATTTTCAGTGCAACTTGATACTATATTGAAACTGGCTTAGAGTGGCAACAGCGAAACAAAGAAAAGAAAAGAAACAGACAAATGTTAAGCAAGAATAATGCCTTACACGAAACTGCACTAAGCTAAACATTTTGGGTTTTACGCTCCTCACAGTTTTTTTTTCTTATTTATCTAGCTTTTATGCGCCTCCTTGCAGCGCGAATCAAATGAAAGGCAGTGACAAAAGGATGTTTTTTTGGAGGAGCAAACTTTGAACTCCACTCGCTCTGAGCCCGTCAAGGAGGCCAGAATCCCTTTTTTGGCCTAGACAAATTACACCCGAGCTCTCCAGCGGACTCATCAGTCAGAGTCGAGGAACAGTAAAAATCTCTTTGGGCTTCGGGAACACATGGGAGCCTAGGAGCAAGCGGGGCGTGGAGTGGTGGGAGGCGACAAAAAATGGACTCCATCATGTACATGAATGCCCATGCTAATTAGGACTGTCCTGGGGGGACGGCTAACTGGACCTGGACCAATTAAATGCTTAAGCTGACTTTCGGGTTCGAGCTTGTCATAAATTTTGACTGATTATGCGTATTCGTCTTTGTCGTTAGCCCCTTCACTGGCTCCTTCCACCGCCGCCCCAAGTGTCCCATCTCATCCCACTCATCTCATCCTTCGGCTACAAGTACCCGTGACAACTGAAGAATTTTCTGCGGCATCCGAACTCCACCTCCCAAGTGTCCGACGCAATTCATCATTCAATTAAATTGACCGCAATGAGCCGCATTTCACATCGCTCAGTTCGTCGACATCGCCTTGGGTTAAGTTTTTAAAGTTGCCCAAAGTCGAATCCTTTAATGCCTTGCCAGCATTTTTGCTGCAATCGATTATCCTTTCAATAAAATGCCGCGGAGGCGAGAAAAAAACTTTTACCCCCTCGAAATTTAACGCTTTCGCCCGCCGCATCCCCCTGACCCGAAAAATTGGGGATATCTTTTGAGGTTGATTTATGCGCTGGCTTAAAAGCGAATTGTTGTGAGCTGCTAACTGGAAATCTGTTTGACTGCACGTACTTGTTCTGGTTCTCCACACATAGCACCCCCCTCCCCTCTGAAATCTTCATCTTCGACTTTCCGGGCTTAAACGATTGCCAAACAAAGTCAAAAGAGAGCGTCGTGCATGCCGAAGGATTCGGAATCCTTTGCATTTGAGCTGCGCTTTTTTTTCCGCCAGGCTTCTTGGTATGCCGGTCCCGGCAACTCAAGGATTTCGCAGCTGTCCTGGTCACAGTCACTATCTGCTGCCCGGATTTGGCCAAAGTGATTTACGACATGCTCATGCCAGGCATTCAAAATGCGCTCTAATTGAGACTCCTTAGATGATTAATCCTTGGCTAATATGGCGAAATTCAACAAGTCTGCGCCGCACATTTCATTTATTTTTCTTTCTGCTGCTGATAACGCCTTTGATTAATTAACACACTCCAAGTTTTTATATTTGCCTTATGTGAAAAAAGGAGAAAAAAAAATGAAAAGTGATGCCGATGCTCTAATAAGTGAGCCCAACAATGAATTGAGATGTTATCACGATTTATTCGGCTTGTTTACTTTATAATACACTAACCGAAAATTTCCTGTTTGATGTTTACGACATTTGTGTGGGGTTGTTATAAGTATTTCACAAGTTAGTATGAAAGTTTGTGGAATACAAGACTTAATAGCTTTTGTACAATTATCAATCTATATTTATGATGGCATTTGAAGTGGAGTGGGCGGAAAATCCTGGGGTGGTGGTTGCTGCGGCTGCTGCTGATTTTTTCCCTGAAATGAAACACTCGGGATCGACTTCACGAGAGTTCCGCTCTTTATTCGCGCACTTGTAACTTAAGACTACCTTAACACTAACAGTGGAAATACCGCGGGACCGCGGAGTGGTGAATACATTGCGGGAAGGGAGGAGAGCGAGAGAAGAGAAGGAGAGCGCGAGCAGCGGTGCTTGCGAGCCGTGGAGAAGCTTCGAGTAAAAGCATTGGCCGCTTACACTGCCGCTCAACTGTTTGCGCCCTTCTGGCGTGAACATTCTCCCCCCCCTTGCGTAGGCAAAGGTATCCCTGGCCGGCTAGACATCAGGATCGGCCTCTTCATTCCGTGCACGCTCCAGAAACGGTCCATCCGAACACCGTGTTCTGCGCGACGGGCAAGCCATCATCAATTTTTAGGAACCCCGGTTGGATCAAGTTGGCATATACATCTGATCCCAACACGAGGGAGATGGAGGCCGGCCGGTGGAAGCGCTCGTCCGCGAGACGAACACCGTCAAACTTGGCCCTGGCGGCGTCGCTCAGAGCTTGGATGGGTGTCCGGATCCTTAGGCTGGGTTCGACCTTCAGGACGACGTTGAGTCGGAAGGTGCTTGTTCGGGACCGGAGTGTCACCGAGCAGACCTCGTTGCCTCCCAGCCGGGCGATGGGCAGCCGGAACGCAGCCGCCAACGACCGGTCGATGCTGCTCACCGGCATGCATGGGTCGATCATGGCCCCGGTCTCGAAGGTCTTCGAGCCCGTGTCCAGCACGACGATGGCTGTAGGCAGAATGGGAACAGCCTTCTGCTGCCCCGTTGCCACCGCCGGAGACGCGACGGAGACCTTCGGACGCCGCTGATTGTTGGCGACTGGGGCTGGTGGTGGAATGCGGGAAATCCGGACCGGACGAGGTGCAGCGGGATGGCGCTCTCTGCGCGTCGGAGCTGGTAGCGCTGCTGGGGACGGAGCGGGACGGACCTCGTGCATGTGGAGTAGAGTGTGGTGGTCTCCTCCACACTTCTTGCATCCCTCTTGGCTTCGGCAGTCTCCTCCTGAGTGCTGATGGGCGAGGCAGTTCGAGCAGTACTTATTAATAAGTACTGCCCGAAGGCGCTTTTCAGCGCTCAGTTTGTGGAACCTCTTGCACTTCCGAAGAGGATGGATTCCAGAGCAGACTCGGCAGCGGTAGGATTTGATACCTCGAGTACGTCTGCTCTCCAACGACTGTGTGGCACGAGGACGAGGAGCCATTATTGGAGGAAGTGAGTAAGTCTGCCAATAAAAGAAATGAAGAAGCTTAGTATGAGCCGACTACTCTTTTGGCCCCGGAATGGGGGAAGTGCCCTAATCCCTAGGAACGGAGGACTCTTTGTCCTCCATCGGTAGCAGAATAACTTTGTGGATAGGGCGTTTTATGGTGCCGCGAGACGTACGGATCTCGACGACTCGAATGCGGTCGTCGGCTCCTGGAAAGGCAGAAACGATTCTGCCGAGCCGCCATTCGTGCGGTGGTAGATTGTCCTCCTTGACAACTACCATATCGTCGGCTTGGAGATTCCTGGTCGGAAATTGCCATTTGCTTCGTTTATGGAGTTCCTTAAGATACTCCTCTTTCCACCGTGCACTAAACTGCTGATGTTGTGCCTTTTTTTTCTTGCGGCGTGCAGCGGATTGTAGGACTGGACCAGCATGAAGGATATCATTTTTTGCCGACGGACTCGAAGCGTTGAATACAACGCGAAGCTTTGTAGTGGTGCTTTCGGGCTTAACTACCGCTTGATGAGGAAGATGATACGATGGAGAATTGTGAGTCGGCGGAACTTCTTTCATATGACCCAGATCCAGGTACTCCTGGATCACGCTGTCATATTGCTCTTTTAATGGAAAGTCTCTTTTTAAACGATTTTCGTTTCTAAGAAACTGAGCTAGCGCAATGGACCTTGAATATCCTAAATCGGATCCGATATTCTCGGGATCCCGGAACGGGAGCGTCACCACGTATCTCCCGCTTGCGTCTTTTGTCGTTGTTTGGAGGAAGTTCCTTTCACAATAGGAGTCCGACTCTTTTACCATCTTTACTGGTAGATCCTCCACCTCCCAGAACTTGCTGAGAAGCGTGTCGAGCGTATCAGGGTCGCCTATTTCATGCACCTGGGTCGTGAAGGATGCGACCCGTTTCGGCTTGCCCTTGGAAATCGGCCCCGTTAGCACCCACCCGAAAATAGTTTCTTGGCCCAGGAGCGAGCCGCAAATATTTTGTCGGGTGCCATCCATCATTATGGATGGTAGAATGTCAGCCCCGATCAATACATCAATTTGAGAGCTCTCAAAAAAGGTAGGATCTGCCCAGCGGAGTGCGGGCAGGTCCTTCAAGGAATTCCGAGGGATCGGATAGGAGGGCAGTTTGCCTGAGAGCTCCGGAAGGACGTAAGCTTCAGTGTCTAACTGTAGACCTGGCTTAGTAGGAGAGCGAATCCCGAAGTGACACAGCTTCGAGGACTTCGCGGAGACTGAATGATTTAACCCGGAGACTTGGGTCTGGGTGTTGCGGAATGGCAACTTGATGAGGTTGAACAGGCGTTCTGAAATGAACGTCGCCTCGGATCCCGAGTCGATTAAGGCTCGGGCTCGGTAGCTCATCCCCAAATGGCACACGTCAATCATCGCTGTGCTCAGTAGGACGGCTGAAGTGCCGGACGCGAAAAAAGTTTGCACCGCTGAGGTGCCTGCCGATGCATTTCTGCTAGAGGGTCTCGGAAGTTGCTGTGTAGGGGGCGAGGTTGAGGAACTCGCGTTTTCGGAATTTGGGGGGCTGCGATGCAGCAGCGTATGGTGCCTGCCCTTACATGTAAAGCAGCTGTGCGTGCTTGTGCAGTCACGTAGCTGATGACCTCTGGCAAAACAATTCAGACATAGCTGCTTCTTTTTGATATACCCGGAGCGCGAGTCAACAGACATTTGAAGAAAACGCGGGCACAATCTTACCGGATGGTTCTCCTTCGAACATAAGTCACACCCTTTCTGTTTGGTGCTGACCTTTGTCTCGAAGGATTGAAGCCTTTTTGGAACTGCCTGAGTCGGTTTCATATCTTCGATGGCTTCCAATGTCCGATACCTTTCGCTCAGGAAGGCATTCATTTCTTCCCAAGCTGGGATCTCGGATTTAGCAGTTAGCGACTGTTCCCATAAGGACAGGGTCTGCTTGGGCAGTTTGCTCGCGCAAAGGAAAACCAAGATACAATCCCAGTTCTCTGTGGATACCTGGGAATGCTCTAGTGCTATTAAACACCCCTGAATCGTGGATTGTAGCTCTTTTAGAGCATGACCAGATTCTTGTGAAATTGAGCTCAAGTTAAAAAGAAGCTTGAGCTGGCTGTTGACTAAAAGTCGCTTATTTTGGAACCGATCTCGAAGCGCCTCCCAAGCCGAAGCAAAACCATCATTCGTGAGAGGAGATTTCGCCACGATGGCTTTTGCTTCGCCACTTGTTTTGGTAAGGAGGTGGAATAGCTTCTCGACCGGAGTCAACCTGGGGTTGTTTACGTAAATTGCCGTGAATAGGTCCCGGAAAGTGGGCCATCGGAGGTAGTCGCCATCGAAGACTTCCGTGTCGCATGGAGGTAAGCGGCAGCCGGACGAAATTAACGGCTGAGAGGGTGCTTGCGCGACTTGAGGCGTTGCTCTGTCGATTGTTTCGCCAATTTGTGCTGCACATGACTCGTATACTGAGTAGCAGTAGTCATATTTGGCCTGGAGAATAGGCACTGTGTCGAGGGATCCTTGTTGGGCCATTAGGTCAGAGCATGTTTCGTACTCTCTTTCCACTTTGTCCCATAAGGCTCGCACCTGTTGCAGACGGACTTGTAACGTGTGTAGGGACGGAGAGGCTTGATCAGGAGTGTTGATCTTCGCTTCGAAAAGGCTTACGCGATCGCTGACGGCGATGAATTTATGCAACGCTGCGTTTGCGGGCGTTGGCTGCTCAGAGGATGCCATTTTTCTTGTGTTAGAGCGTGTGACGCGGAGGAAATCAGTCCCGACAGCGGAGGGACTCTCGGATTTTCTCGATAGAGAAGACTCACTAGACGCTCGCGTCACTGGTCGGGAAATGACCAACCTAGGAGTTGTCTTCGAACTGGTCGATGGCAAACCCTTTGCTTTCGGAGTGGGAGTCGCGGGTTTGACCCTAGGACTAACGGACTTGGGTGCTGGCTTACCGCGAGTGGATAGCGGAGATTGCGGGTTGAACTTTTGTTCTTTTCCAGGTGCGGTGGTCTTTTTCTTGTCTCCCTCTAGGGGCATGCTCAGCTATGCCCTAAGAGAAGGAAGTCACGAAGGCCTGCACGCCGCAAACAAAAAAAGTGTGGAATTGAGAAAAAAAGAACAAGAACCAGACACAGAGGGCACCAAATCTGGATGGACAAAGGATCCCGTCGGAATTCGGGAGAAAGTTGCAATTGGGATCTGGAGATTGGAGCACGAAAGAAACAAAAATCGCAGTCTTTGTGAAATAAGGCCCAATAGATCTTCAATCAACTTGAAAAAAGCTTAAATGAAGCACAATATAGCTTAAATTCAGTGTGAAAAAAAAATAGCTAGGAGGATTCACAAAAGAAAACCAACAGCTAGAGTGAAGTCCACAAGAAGATATAGCTATATTGGTGGTCCAGAAAAACAATAGCTCAAATTTATATAAAAAAAAAAAAAAACTATGAATTGCAATTTCTGAAAAAATTGCTAAAAAATTGCTACCAGCTGGAGTCTGGAAAATAGCCAAGGATTTATAAAAAATCGCTATCGACTGGAATCTGGAAAATTGCCAAGGATTTATAAAAAATCGCTATCGACTGGAAAACCCGAAAAAAATAGCTAATACATGGAAAATAGCTAGAAAATTCAAGTTTAAATTTATAAAAATAGCTACCGGATTTAGGACCACAATTTTATTATTTTAATTTAGTAACCAGAAATGGGAGCCAGAAATAGCTTGTAAAAAAAAAAAAAATTATTATTTGGGTTAAATAATTATTAAATAATAATTATTAAATAATAATCAATAATAATAATAATTAAAACAATCGTTTATTTCCCTTTTTTTTTTTTTTATTAAATTATTTATTTTTAAATTTTATCGTCGGACTTATTTATTTTATTTTATGTCTCGACAATAGGGTATTCTCTCGTCGCTATGCGCTGGTTTTTGTCAGGGCAATAACGAACAAAGAGGAGACGAAAGACCTTGCACTTGGAAAGTCTGCGTAAGTCGCGACTGTGTGTATGTCAATATCGTTGGAAGCTAGGTCTGACAATGGATATGTCGTAATGTATGTATATGGCTATGTATATTTGTGTGTATGTGAACTTTATTTGGGATATTTTGTATGTGAATATATTTGGTGAATATATGTATGTATATATTTAATTTACAATAATTATATATTTAATATATATGTGTATATTTAATTTAATTTAATTGTATTTGTGGATTGTATTTTATTGAGGCACACACAAAAAAAACAGCAGTTTAGCAGCGGACGATAACAGTGAATTTTGGACAGTGTATATATGTGTGTACATGCGCTTGGATATCAGCGGAGCACCGTAATTAGGAGGCCGGTATTGGCAAAGTGCTTGTTTATGCACTTAAAAAAAAGTAATCACGGTGGCTGGGCGCATGTACTTATATATTTTCACTTTTCACTTGATACGGATGGACGGAAAGAATAAACGCCGTTGGAAAAACGAAAATGGCGACCACGGACGGAATAGGATTTAAAGCCGTACTTATCTTGAATTTTCCGCAAGGAGCGCTGGCAGGATCAGAGCTCATCCGGCTCGAAGGACCATGAAGTGGAGTGGGCGGAAAATCCTGGGGTGGTGGTTGCTGCGGCTGCTGCTGATTTTTTCCCTGAAATGAAACACTCGGGATCGACTTCACGAGAGTTCCGCTCTTTATTCGCGCACTTGTAACTTAAGACTACCTTAACACTAACAGTGGAAATACCGCGGGACCGCGGAGTGGTGAATACATTGCGGGAAGGGAGGAGAGCGAGAGAAGAGAAGGAGAGCGCGAGCAGCGGTGCTTGCGAGCCGTGGAGAAGCTTCGAGTAAAAGCATTGGCCGCTTACACTGCCGCTCAACTGTTTGCGCCCTTCTGGCGTGAACAGCATTTATGTAATTTTTTAATTATTAAGGAACATTTGTCACCGCACAAGTGTGAGCTTTGAATTATGCTCAATGCAAAACAAACTACAAATGCTGCGATTTTGTGCATTCTTCTTGTGGTTTTAATTGCTACCTACAGTTTTTAATTAACGCCCCCGAATTAGCTGTATGTATTTGTCGGAGGGAGGAGGTCAACATAATTTGCAGACTTTGCGTGGCGGTGGGAGGACTTTGAACTGGGCGCAGGAAGTGGGGTGGAAATCCTTTGAATTGCGGTTGCCATGACAAACTCTTATTTCGCCCGGCATTCCGTTGTCTGACTAATTCAACGTTTGTGCAGCATGCAAAATATTATAAAATTCCGCCAAATGTCGGAGGTACTTCCCCTTCGACCAAAAGACGGTCGAAAAAAACGGAAACAGAAACTAATAAACGACAACAGGTGAGGCTGAAAGCTGACACGTGGCATCAACAACGCTGAGTAAGAATTAAAGGCGCATTTTTGGGGGGAGTGGACTTTCGGCAATAACTGTGGCCCAAGCGCCGGTTGCCAACGCGACCAGATGATGGCCCGTCTATCGATAGGCGGCAGGACCTGTTATCGCCGAGGGCGCCAAAAAGTGCTATCGTTCGGGGCCACAAGCCCCCGAGTTCCCTCATTCGCTGGTCTGCATTGAGGGCGTGGCCTGGTCTACGCACAGCGAGTATAGCCGACCCGCTCTAGCAACCACTTGGCAGGGCGAGCGCGAGCGAGTCAGCATGCTTGGCTCTACGGCAAGATGGCTGTGGGCTCAGCTAGCTGTCTCCTTTCCTCGCCCGCCCGGGGCTCTGGCACGGTGTGTGCTCTTTGCGATTTTTTCAAATCAATGCGGGAGATAAGCCCGCTGGCTGAGATAACGCTTGACTTAACCGTCAATTGTGCGAGGGGTGGCGATTGAATGCGAAGCCAGTGCGCAGTCGTTGTTGTCGAAGTTATCAGGTTCCGTAGTCAATTCGCTTTGATTTTTTCGCACTGCCCTCAAATGCAAGCGAGCAGCGCTACGTATACGGCGTACAGCTCCCATACGATACAATAGTGCGATCCGAAAGAATTCGATCCGTTTCCGTTTGTCAGTGCCTAGAAAGCCGTCGCACTGGCAGAGACCATTAACCGAATTGATCTAAGTGGGAAGAGCCAAGGAATAACTAAGTGAAAATGTGCCCGAAGTGCGAAATGCTATCAATTAAACAGTAGAAAACAAGGACGAGTGACCACACCCGGAGGTGGAAGAAAGCCGTGTCCTCCGCCGGACAGTGTCCGGCTGTCAGTTGGTCAAACAGTTCATCAATAAACTATTCGACTTCCGTTTCATTGCGTGTCCCTAATCTGTGCATGTCTGCGTGTCGCTGTGTCTGTGTGAGTGCGATTGTGTGTGTGCCAGCTGTGCGTGTTTGTGTGTGTGTGTGTGGAAGCTAAGGAAACTTTTCAACTTCCGGCCAAGTGACTTGGATTTAATTTCTTTGGCTTTTTTATGGTCAAGGCATTTAATTAATTTTACTATGGCAATTTGATCGTCTGCTGGCCTGAACTCTGACCCCAGCCCATAACCCTGTGGCATACACAAAGCAAGGAGGGGAAAAAAGGACGAGCGGTAGGAGGAGCCAGGTGAGTCCTTGGCCAAATGAGCAATAAAACTCAATGCAAATGCCCACACAATCGAACTTCGGCAAAAGTTTCTGCGGTTAAGGAAAGTGAAACGGATTTAGTTTTCTGGTTAGTCGCACAATAGTTAAATTACCCAAATAGCTGGACATTTGACAGGGGTCAAAGTTCAAGAGAGGGCTGGGCCAAATATTCACAACACACGGGCAATTAGTATACTTAAATGTTTTGCCACGACAAAAATCAAACATTCTTTTATGATTCGAGAAATCTTGATACATTGTAAGCAGTTTTATTGCATATGATGTATACTATAAACATAAACAAAAACCTTGCTAAACAAGTTAATGACAATTTTCTCTCGTCAATTTTAAAAATTTTAGTTTTGAAAATTAACAAGTACTTCCAAAAAGCACAACGCCATCTATGTATGTTTATATTTGCGTTGAGCAGAAGCCACCCATCCAAAATAACAAATCTGTTTACTTGCAGCCACACCCATTTCCACCGAACAATTGAGATGTAATTTGCACCGCAGGTGAACTTCAACTTCCACGTTCTGTGATAGACGAGTATACGAGCAGGAACTCCCATTGGGATTCCGCCACCATCAGTCGATATCGATTCCCGATTCAATCAAATTGGATCCCGAATCTTAACTTTCGGAGCAGCAATCAGAAACAGCGACAAACTGTCGACTCTGTCGATCCGCAACTTCTCGGCAAACATGCTGAACAATCTTGGGGCCAATGTGCTGGGTAAGTTACGCCCCCAATCCTCGATAGCGATTTAAGTGTGGGCTGCGGGCGGGGGCTGCGTATAATGTTGCAATTAAGATCGGCAAGTGAATTGCGCTAATGTATAATAACGTGTGTATTAATCCATGGCATCCGATCCGCCTGGCCATAATTAAACTAATTTCTTGAGCACACCCACAAGCCCCAAAAGATCGGGGGGTAGTTGCTCGTACTTCCGATCTGGCGATTGGCATCGCATCTCCCATGTCTGCTAAATGGCCTATAATTGAGACGTCTAAACAGATGGCGCCAGGTGTCGCGTGCATTTAGCAATAATTAAGTTGTGTATTTAACTAACTCGGCAAACCTTCTCCGATTCCCATAGCCATTCCCATGCCCACGCCCATTTCCAATTGAATGTGGGTGGGAGTGTTTGTGTTAATTGATATAATTGCTCTTTTAAATATGCCGCAAATTGTGAATTACATTCACACATTCAACCGGCGCACGCACATAATTATCAAACTGTACTTGTGTCCTCATATTAATATATTAATAAATCCGAATACTCATATGTACGTGTATGTAAGTGCGTGTGTGCAGGTGAATAAATTATTTTTACCACACTGTTGATCAACGATTCAAGCACTTTCAATTTTGGCAATCAATTTGTTGTTAGCCGGCCAACACTACCAGAAAATACAGTTTGCAAGTGCAATTGCAACTGCAACTGCAGCAGCCATGGATGAGTTATGGCTCGCGTTTATATTCAATTTTTATTGCCAGCATCCTTGCGTCCTTCGAAGCGTTGCCATTAATTACTTTTATTAATTTATTGCCATTTTTCACGCGCCAATTGTCGCCGCTCGGTGCACGCGGCGTATGCGTAATGTCCATAGTTGCCATTGAAGATGGGTGTTTAATTAAGGGCTAGCACACGAAACTGATCTGACGGCTTGCTATCTGTTATGGATTGCGACTGCCAAAGTTGGCTTTTAAAGTTTTTCGCCGGCTTCAACTTCGGCCTGCTCCATTTGCCCACCAAAAACTATAAATTTCAATGAATCGCAGTGCGGAATCCTTTGGCCAAATCCTGCCCGCAGTGCTGGAGTCTGCCATAATAAATTTCGTGAGCCTTTTTCCGAGTTCCGCACAACACAGAGAGGCCAAAAAACATTTGCATACTGGGTGCGTGGCCGAGAGGGGCAAAGTGGATGCCCCCCTACTCCCCTTAAAATTAAGAGCAATTTGCATGCAAAAGAAATGGCCGAACTTTCCCCGGATTCGTATTGTCTTTTCCCTGCTAATGCTTAATTTGCATGCAGCGAAAGGAGCTCGAATGGCGTTTCGTTTGGGCGCTTTTTTCGTGAGCCTCGCATTAATTAAATTAATTTCATGATTGCATTTGTAATTTGCACAGACCCCCTTCAGGTTTTCCCCCACCCGTCCGTTGCACCCACGAAATATCTGCGCGTGCTTCGCTTTGTGCGTTCGGCATTTTTGCGGTGGCCTAGGCTAGTGAAATATGTGTGCTTAACCCCGCTGAACACCGCTTAACCCCCCACTGCCATATCCGCTTTGCATTGAAATGTTTTGCGGTTGCTGCGGATTCTGTTCCCAGTTGCGGTTAGTTGTTGGAGCAGCCCAGATTCCATGCCATGCCATGCCATGCCATTCCATTCCAACCCAAACCGAATCCGAGCGATCTGCATCGCAGTTTGACAACTCGAGGCACAAAGGCCTAGCCTATGTCCTGCTTAAAACCGCACAATTTCCAAATTTCAATAATTATGCACATTGCTGAATGCACATGCAACTGACGGCGAATCTGGATGCAAGTGCTCGGCCATGAAAGTCCGTTTCGGGCCATTCTGGCTGGCCATTCCGGTCAGGTCCATATATTTTGCGGGAGAAATCGCGTCGTTCGCTCCCAAAAACAGGCAAACTGATTTGCGCAAATTGTGCAAATTGCTTGCGCGATAAATTCATGTTTGCCAATTTTAATTAATTAATCGCTTTGTGCGGTTTTCATTTCGTTTCGCTCCTCTTTCTCGCCGGACCAACTAAAATGTTCGCTTCAGGCCAGATGTAAATGTATCTGGGTCCGAGTGTTTTTGTATCTGTATCTGCGCGTGTGTTGCCACTGCAATGTTTACAGTTTCGTATTAACGCTATCGCAATTTTGGCCAGGCAGCAAATAGAGGACCGAAACTAAATTACGATGATAGATAACAAAATTATGCCCTATTAGCACGCGTCCTAATGACTTGGGAACATGCAGAGGTTTTTATGCCAGTTTTGCGGTTTACACGCAAATTTTGGAAAATGTTTGCCAGCTTTCTTATGTTCAATGGGAAAATTAGTAATGGATTTACGCGTGAATTAAATTTAAATCGTAGTTATTCATTTTTGAAAGTATAAGCCATGGGTTTTTGAAACGTTGATATAAGTAAGAAAATTGGATTGATTTTTGAGTTCATTTGATTATTTAGTCGATCGTATACTTTAAGATCTAATCTTTTCTTATTGACTTGAACATATAAAATGTGTTACTAGAGTATATTTCTGTTAACTTCTATTATAACAAAAACGCAAATAGAGGTTGAGAGCTATAGAGCTGCCACAAATAGCTTACTCAGAATCCAGAGACTTAGCCCTGAATGAGACTACTGCGTCATCTTGGTCTGCATACACGATGAACAGTTAGGGCTGCTGCTTTTTAATATTTATGTGCTACAACTGTAAAAGGCGAGGTGAAAAAATCAAAGTTAGACCAACTAACTAACTAGCCAAGCCGGGCCGAGCCGAGCCGAGTTTCAGCCGGCAAAGTGCGATTTCGAGAAGTGGCGCTATTTTATGGCTCCCAAACGTGGCCCAAACACACTGCCCATTCACACACACATGCATACATATGTATACTCTCATATATGTATCGTATGTAGGTACAATATTTGAAATTCGATTTGAGAAAACAGAAGGAAGCGGGAACAGTTGGATGTTAAAAGTCGCACTTCTTTGGAGCAACGGACCAACGGCGATGTATCTGTGGATATGGATGCGAGTATCTATCTGTTCGCAGCAGCAGATACATGTTTGAGATGTTGCCATCGAGCGTGAATTTCCAGCTGAGGGATTGAGCATCCAACTCGATGGAGATATCGCACCTAACACCGCGCCTTAAATTTACTAATCACGAGCAGAGAGTTTGAAGTTTAAACGCCATTCGGTGCGTGCTGCGTAACGCCCTAAAAATATATGTCAGTGAGCTGGCAGCTTCAGATACATTTGAATCTCTGCTACAGTTTGGCACAATTGCAGCGTCTCAGTTCCGCCCGGATTGGAAACACTTTTGGGGCTGGCAGTTTCGAAAGGTGAGGGGACGAGGGGTTTGGTCCCGATTGGGGACGTCACCATCTGAAAATCGCTAATGAACAGTAGCCGCACTGGGTGTATGTGTAAAAATTAGCACTTTCCGGGCAGCGTTTTAAAACGCAACAACTACAAACGGCCTGCTTCAGGGAATGTCGCTTGTAGGAACTCCATATCTTTTATTTGTTGATATTTATATTTATGGTTTTATGTGGCGTCTCTCGACGCCCTGAACTCGTTCACCTGCTGACTGCTGACCAGTGAATTCGATGGCATCGAGTATCTTGTATCGCATCTCTGACGTACGTGCGTCTGTGATGTATGCCGAAATTTTAACAAGTCCATCTCGAAAACAATAAAAATCATTGAGAGCCGCCATTCCCGCCACCGCCAACATCAAAGTCGGCAATCGAGAGTGCTGCGTTGTCCGCTTGAGAAATTGAAATGGATTGCAACTGGAAAGGATTGGCCTGGGAGGTGGGGGTGGAGGAGAAGGATTATGTTTTTTTTCCGCTTAGTTATAATTTGCATTTCGGACTCGCTTTCAGCGGAAACTGGCCAGTTGCCATACGCCGCCTACACCTTCACTTTAGGCCCAATCGAATGGCCATCATGACAACATCGCGCAGGGTTTCAGTCCCCCAAAGGTTACAACTCGGGGACGAGAGTTCGCATCAACCGGCGATGAGTAAATGTTTGACTTGCAGCAACAGTTGAGTCCGGGCCACAAAGGGAATCGGTCGGAAAGAGTTGGGCCGGAGTCTCTCTCGCACGTACATGTTAAAAATTCCAGGCGTACGAAGAAGATGACTCTCCCGTGAATCCCGGACCCCGAACCCCGACCTCCCTAACCCTTTCCACTACCAATCCAGTGCCATCCAGCGATATACACGTACAAATAGTATGGCAACAAAATAAAAATACGTTACGTAGTCAAGTGAGGCCTGAAGGTAGAAAAGGGGTTAGCACTTGGCGGCTCTCTCTCGCTTTTTTTTTTTGTATTTGTATCTGTATCTTTAGCTGTATATGTATCTGGGGGTGCGACTGTGTGCGTATCTCAACTTCTGGCCATATCTGTGTATATCTCGCACCTCGGTTTCTTCTACTCTACTCCGCTCTCTCACGTTCGTTACTGTTTTTGGCATCTTTCGTCTTCTGAATGACAGGTTGTTGAAAAATTCAATTTATCCGATCGCCGCAGTTCGTTGTGAGCAATCCTCTAGTTCGTTAGCTCGTCGGTCGCCAATCGAAAAATTAATTAAAAGACAAACGTTTTCCGTTTGAGCGGGACATACGAATGTGGATCTCAATTGTGAAATATTTATAAAAATTCAACCACAATTTACCAAAACATTTGCCAAACTCGTGTGCGTGCGTGCTATTCAGGCTTTAGTTCAAATCTATCTGCGAGATATTGTGAATATACATATATATATACAACGTGTTTCACATAATTAAGCCAATCATACTTACATTCACATTTGACATCGGACGATTTGGAAACATTCTCGCTCTTTTGCGGCGCAAGTGGTATCCGTTTAATTGGGAATTTCTACGAGTTGCACGAGCGGATTGATACCAAATGTATGTACAGGCAAAGATCGGTGGAATAATTATAGCCAATTGCAGCAGAATAAATTTCAATACATTCGAAACCAGCAAGAGAACGCTGTCAGAAAATAGAGCCAGTAACCAAACCGTTACGCAGTAAATCATAATTATGTGAAAAATATAAATAGATGTGTGCAGAATCTAAGACAAGTCTTATTAGGCCTTTTTTGAGATATTTGTCCCAGCCAGCTGAAATTGAGATCTAAAGTTAAACAGTGTTCAATTGATTTCGATGTTAGGGTGTGATTAATGATTTTGAGGAGATAAATTCAATGACAAGTGAGCCTAAAATGGCCGTCGGTAATGCCTTTGTTAGCTTAAACATATAAATTTATATTGAATAAAGCAAAATCTGCTTCTTGGCCACTATGGGTTAATGTATAATTTTGGTTTTATATAGCATTATAAACTCCATGTTTCCGTTTCAGGCCCCAAGGATTGTGATCTGCCCAAGGCCGCGCTGACAGCACTGCACGCGGGCGTCAATAGTTTTGGCCAACTGCCTGTGGGCCCCAACTTGGCCGATCTTGGCGGCGGAGCGGGAGGCGGTGGATCCTCCGGCGGAGTGCCAGTGGGCGGGGGCGTGGCACGCCTGCACATTTCCGGCGGACTGTGCGACAATTCCAATGCGCTGAACGGCGGAAACGGAAGCAGTGGCAACGGAAACGGCAACAACAACAACAACGGCAACGGCAACAACAACAACAGCATGCAGCAACAGGATCAGGTGAGCAGGCCAGAGCCATATAGAAAGAGAAGGCGAGAGAGAGCGAGAGAGGGAGAGTGTCCTTGTGGCAGGAGAGAGGATGCTTCATAACGCCTAGTTGATACGAAACTTTTTTAATAATCCATGTTCTTTTCGATGTTTATTTTTTCCTTCAAATTCTACTCTGCTATGCCAAAAAAAATCCAAAATCAAATACAATCCACTCCAATTCGATCCGAAATTCGAAATCTGAAACGAAAATCTGCCAATGAAAATCTGTTTCCAAAAACGTGAATGTGTGTGTTCTGAATTGTGTAATGAACCTAATTAAATGTGCCATGAATCATATTCGTACCTTATGAATCATATACGTATTACGTAAACTATAAACAAAAGTAAGTGTACTTTGATTTTCATACTTAGAACCGTAGAATTCCTAACCTACTACTACTACCTACTCTAACTGTAACTTCTGTAGACCGTAATCCGTATACCCTAACGTAGTGCGTAGCTTGCATTTATAGTATGGTAGTTCGTCACTGTTGTAAGACCCGTCCACCCGTCCAGGCCAATCGTCTAATTATCCTTTCCCCTCTGGTCGTGTCTGTCTTCCAGCACCTGGACAAAAACAAGCAGAAGCGACACCGCACCCGCTTCACGCCCGCCCAGCTGAACGAGCTGGAGCGCTGCTTCTCGAAGACCCACTATCCGGATATCTTCATGCGCGAGGAGATCGCCATGCGGATCGGCCTCACCGAGTCCCGCGTCCAGGTGAGTTAATCCTGGTTCTTAACAAGAAATAGCAGCGGGAAAATGGGATCAATCGCCTCAGAATAGGGATTAAAACATACACATGCATCAGAGTTTTAATTCCAATAACAAATATCCAATAAATATCCTGCCACACATCAATTGGCTTGTTGCATTGATTGCAGTCAGTATTAGTCAATGTGACACTGAGGCCTCTATTTCAATGCTCACTTTTCAATTAGTTTAGATTTTCCCATGGAGAAAACCTACACTGTCGACTATTTATTTGCAAACCAAATAAAGGCCTGTTCCTTTTGACCATTTAGTTATAATTTTTAAATATCCTGTTGCCAAACAATAGTCAGCAGTCATTAAGCGTGCATTGATCCTACCTGGAAAGCCATCTTTTCTTTCACTGCATCAACTAACTTTGCGTGGTTTGTCCTGCGGCTTGACTGTTGTCAGTGGTCCTAGCTGTCGGAATATCGGGCTCAGTTCGTTTTTGGAGCGACATGACATTTCACTTGTGTTGCAAACAACCGCAACGGACATTTGGATTTCGGATTTCAAATGGCATGGGGCATCCTTCTGCCAGCTTGCAACAGTTTACGAGGCTCTGGTCTGAAAGTCGCCGCCGAACGCCATTTAAGCGCCCAAAATTATACTTTATTAAAGCACATAAAGTCACATTTAGTCGGCTGAATGCCCCACACACACACAGAGAGTCTCTGCCCAGGATGCTCTTCCTTTTGCCTGCAAAGTTTGTGCCACACACACACACAGACAAGTACACAGACAGGCACATGCATATATACACACAATGGGCATTATCCTTTTGTGGCTGGCACAGCTCCCCTGTGCAGCTGCCATTATCCTTGTCTCTCTCCCGTTCGCCACCGAATCCCCAATCCCAGCTCCGCGAAGGTCCTTTTTGCATGCGGGCGGGCTTTGTTTATGCGACAATCGAATTTACTGCTTCATTAAATTTGTGTTTAAGCTTCCGCTTCCGCTTTCACTGCTTGCTCTTGCTCATTGCCTGGGATTTGCGTTCCGAAATGTGCGGGAATTGCTCTGCGGTGTAAATGAATGCCAAAAGGTTTGGGCATTCGGCTCTTTGGCTTTTGGCTTTTGCCTCTTCGACTACGACTACAACTACTGGTCTAGCTAAAACAATTAGCCATGAGTGAGCAACTCAGCGGCGGCGACACCTTCATGATGATCCTGCCCACGTCCTGCCCGCCGCCGGATGTGTCCTACTTTGATAAATTGTTTTAATAATTGCGTATCAGTGTTGCCCGTTAATGCTTTTTTCCAACCACTTCGCCAGCCCCGGGATCCGGTTGTCCGAAAGGACAATGCAATCACCTGCCGGGGGGTAAAGTCAGCAGGATGCGGGGTGAGTTGAGAAGGATGTTCAGTTAGAACTGCCGTCGGCAGTTTCATACAGCTTTCTTTTTTTCTCTCGCTCTCCCATGTTGCCATGTTGTTGTAGTCCTGCTGTTTTAATGCTTGATTTTGCGTTGTCGTTGCGGCTTAGAGGATGTCAGGCCGTTGGATTAGTTTTGGGATTGCTGTTTAATAAAATTAGCATATAAATTAAGTTCGCAGTCGAAGGCGAAATAAAACATTTAGAGCATCGAAAATTTCACACTTTCACGGCTATGCGGCCGCTGAGGTCGGCCCTCACATTCATTCGATATGCACACACACGTCTGGCCCTAAATCAATCTACAAGGATTTGCAGTTAATGACGGCATAAAGACAGCCAGCCCCACATCCTTTGCAGGATAAATGCCCGAAAAACGCTTGTCCATATTAGCCACCGAAAATCAAGTCCAAGTTGTGTGCGTGTGTGTGTGTGTTAAGGAAGCCCAAGGATATTTTCTGAGGCCTGAGCAGGTGCATAAGTTATGAAGCTCACGTAGTGCGTAGTGGCTGAGCGGCAAACTCACACGTGTGGGTTACAAAGGAGCGGCATTTATGGTAAATATAATTTAATAAAAATAAAAGTCGCAGTTAAGGAGCGGTCCCCACGCTTTTCCTAATCGGATTTTCACCGTTTTGGGCCAAATTAGAATAGCCGAAAGCCGCGGGCGGCAACCCGGCAATTGTTAATTTGTGTTTTCACACTGTGCACAATTTGCAAAGGACAATCTGTTTGTCACACGTGACATCCTTGCGGGGGGTCAGCCTTTTCGCGGGGTGGGGATTTCCACGGGGGTGACCAAGAAGATGGCCCACCAAATTGACTTATCATGATCTGGCATTGTCAACAGCAGCTTCGGCTTTGTCTCGAAGGCAGCAACATTTATTGGTTTGTTTATTAAATTGTTGCAACATTAGCGGGTGGGGAGCGTTGGGTCAGGGGGGTGGGGAAGGTCGAGCGGCGGCACAGCACGTGTCTGTAAGGTGGGTGAGTGTGTGTGCCGGTGCACTAAATGAATTTCTCACGTGATTAATTTGCCCAGCAACCTGGACCAAGAGAGGACAGTTCCCAGGATATTTCACGGGGAATGTGGTGAATGCAGGAAGAGATTGGGAAAACTAATAATATGCCTGGCAACCATCTTCTGTCAAATGCAATCTAAAAAATCTTTCCAAGTTTCCTTGTTTGCTTTCAATGAATTTAAATATAATGTTTAATTTAGACAACAATGGAACGCATCGATTATTCTTATTGTCGTATTTCAATTTCATTTATTAAGTAACTAGAATTTTTGTGTTTTTAGTACTCAACTATGAGCTCTTTGCAAGCAACTTTAACATTAACTGACTCAGCAGGAATAGGGAATATCGATTGGGCTTAGCGATGTGGACGAGTGCCCATTCCCATCCAATGTGAGTGAACTCATGGGCCTGCCCACTGTGAGCACTGATAAATTATTGCCTCGACTTCAGACAGAACTAATTTATTTGCTGAGCCGCTTAATGCCCCTCTAATAGCCGTTCCCCGACTGCTCGAGATTCTGGAGAAAACGAGAGTCTGAGATTCTGCGGATATGAGCTATATCTATGTGACTCCCGGCCAATATGCGAGTATTTGGCCAAAATTAGACGAAATATTCTCATAAAAAGCAAGCATCTTTATTAAAAGCCCGGCTGAGAGTGGAGGGAATACGGGGACACTGTAAAATGGCGAATATTTTTCAGCGAGGCACTCCAAGTCGGTCCAAAGGCGACTGGGTCGCGTCTGTATAACCATGGCATCGCAAATTTTAATTAAACTTTAATTGAAATACCAAAAACGAAAATATGCAACCGAAGAGAAAAAGGAAAAGTGGTAGCCGTGAGTTGGGGGCCATGTCAAATAAGTGGACGGGCTAAATTTAGCCAGAGCTTTAAAATAAAACCCCCCCAACTCGTGAACTGGGGAGGTGGAAATGGGTGGCGGGGTGGGGCGCATTCTCCATAAAATGCACATAAAGAGCATCAAGGAAATCTGGCACGCATTCTGTTTATGGCATATGAAGCAATTCCAAAAGCAATTTCGTTGATACTTTTCATTGAAATGTTTGTGTGAAAATGGCGTGCCAAAGTGCCGGACGGACTTTGCCGGATGGGCGCCAGATTGGGGGTATTTTCTGGGATAAGCTGCTCCAAATGCTGCTGCCATTGATAGAATGACAAGAGTCCCCACGACCCAAACAAAAAAAAAAAAACAGAAAAGAAAAAATATAAGCAAAAAAGGCTGAAAAACTTTGTAAAGCTGGAGCAAAACGAATCCGAGGGCAGCATCCTGGAGCTGCGCATGCTCCACGAATGCAGCGTAACATTTTCGGGGGTTGCATTGGACACCATCCCCCGGAGCCCCCAACCACTGGAACCCAATCCCCCCTCCCGAAACTGAAGCCCAATCTGAATGCCCCGTAAGGAGGCTGCAGTTGCCCCGGCAACCCACAAAATGAATGACCAAAATGAAAAACACAAGTCCCAAAAAATTTGACAAAATATATATGCAAAACTATTTCATAAATCACTAAGTTCAGAACTCGGTCTCGGCAACCCCAAAGAGGCCAAGGAATCGCTTTGATGATGTCTGTCAGAGGACATATTTTGCCGAAAGAGACGGCTAGATGGGGTTGCGGGGTTGCGGGGTTGCGGGAGAGAGACGACCATAGTGGACTCGGTCTCTACGGGTTGGAGCTCCAATCCCTGGGGAATTCCGAGCTGGGTGGGTGGTTTGCTTTGCTTTGCCTTGGCAGGCTGGCTGGGTGGGTGGTTGGTTGGCTTTCTGGGGTCGCGGCAAGTGTTGTTGGGGCTGACTCGTAAAGCAGGATTTAAAGGATAACATAAAATAAATCGACTGGTATTTGTGTGTGTGTGCGAGGGCGAAGGGGAGCAGAAGTCGAGACGGCATTTTATGAATTTATACGCATTTTTTATACGCTCAGGAATGAAAAGATATTGGCCGAAAAGCGATTTCCATAAACCACTCAGAGCCGAGTCGCACTCGCAAGGATATGAAAGCGCAGATAGTACCCAATAATGATAATAAAAAGATGCTCGAGCTGAAGACACAGCCAAGAAGAAAAACAAGGGCGACATCAAAGGCCGCCAGCCAGGGGACAGTTTGTGTGGACTTTGTTGAGTGGCCATTTTATATTTCGGTTGCTTGGCAGCCCCAAGGGGTCGGCGGAGAGTGGGCCAAAGGAAAAGCAATATCCTGGCCAATTGATTTTTGATTATGCGCCAACAAATCCAGCAAGAACAACAACAACAGCAGGAGCGTGGAGCGAGGCAATAACCAATCTGCAGTCAGAATGGCCAGAATGCCGGCCAGCAAAAATTGTCAACGCAAACGAGCCGAAAAATATTATTGCACTTTCTGGCTTTTGCCAATCAAGCGCTTATTAAGAGATGCTCTCCACCTGTCCTGTCCGCTCATATCCTGTCCTTCGATTTCCATCGGCTGCAACTAGCCCCGCAAATAATATTTTCATTGGGGCTAATCGAATTTTGATTGCATTTCTCTGCAGCTCTCACGACTGCGACGATTTTGAAATTGGCTTTTCAAGTGCGGCTCTCAGTGCGGCAAAGTGCTTTTCTATGTTGACATCGATGTGGGGGCACACACATGCAAATCATGTGAAAAAGTAACGTAAAAATGCTACTGCAAGTTCGCTCTGATTATCCTTACAGCTGTTAAATCGGCCATTAGGCATAATGTGCAATTAATGTTGCATAACGAACCGAGCGGATATCGTAAACAAGTCGACAACGAGGGGATCGCACACAGATGACATACCATTATGGCACGCAACTGCAATCATAAGCTGAGGGTCACGATGACACTGGCCCAATAAACAGACAGGTTCATAATAAAAAACCCCTGCTCCCAGCTCCTGCGACACCCACCCCATATCATAATAGGATATACAGCCAGATCCAGATTTAGACTTAGATCCAGCCACCCCGGAAGGGCAGGACACCATCCACCAGCCCATAAAATCAAAGCAAATCACTTGTTATCCCATTTGCAGCCGCAGTTCCTCCCCCATCCGTGTAATTTGGCCGATACTTAATTTCTGACTTCTGCCTCCATTTGCTCGCCCCTCGTGGGCATTTCTGGATCTACTGCCGTGCTCTTGGGTTCTGGGTGCTAATATCTGCGGCCTGCCACAAGGAATTGCCTTTTCATGAACTTGACTCATTTATTATTTGCAACAGTTGCCCTCCCTGTCCCCGTTTCCAGTTGTTTGTTTGCCTTTTGCCAGGCAGAATTCAGAATGCGCTGGTTGGTGGTGTCTTCTCCGCCTTTGTGACTGCCTTTGTTTGTGTCAGTCGTGAAGTGAAAATGAAAAGTCCAAACATGGAAATGCTTTCGTATGGAACATATGGCTGAAATTTTTATTTGGACCACCAACTTGTTTTGGTTTTCATTTTTTGTGAGTCTGGCATTGCAGACTGAACTAGGTGGTTTCTCTTTGAAAATGGTATTCTTAAATCAGATAAAATGTTTCATTTTGAAATGTATCTATGGAAAAGAAAACCTTTCAAATATTTTTCAAAGTTTGTTGGCATTCTCGTATCAATTAATTTTGTATTTTCATAAAACAATATAGGTTTGATTACCTATCAAAAGTCTCGTAGTAAGCTAGCTGGCAAAATATCCAATATTCATGCCTTTCTCTTTAAAAAATACCTCCCTAAAAGGTCGTAAAAAAGGCGTATGATTTGATTTTTGACTGGAAGTCAGCCACTCAACGGCTGATAATTTATGCATAAGGGTGAAGCTTAAAAATTACCGTTAGACACACAATTTAACGCAACATAAGGAGCTATTTTTTATGTTTTGCTTGGGTTCACTGTTCAAATTGGGTGGAACTGAAGGAACGCGCAGTAAGAAGGCAGGACCAGAAACAAATCAGTGGAAAAACCACACACATACAAACTGGGATTGCCTGGTACACACACACACCCCCGAAAAATAATGCAAATACATACGGACACTCTTCGGGCAGACATAAAAAATAAATGTTTTGTTTAACCGACATTTTAACGCCTATTTACGTGCCGTGCACGTCATGCACGTTATGCCAATTTAATAGCTCGCAGCCTTAGAACGAAAAAGCAGGCGATGACTTTTGGCTTTCTCTTCCTCTTGCTTCCGCCTCGCTCTGCTTCTTCCACCTACTTCCGTTCGCATTCTTTGTGTGGGTGTGTCTGTGCGGTCGAGTAGGGAAATGCTCTCACACGAATGTGGCTAGCAAAATAAAACAGCAAGCCAAATTAAATTTACCGAACCCAATAAGCCAGAGGGAGACGGCAACACGGATGGGGGAAGAGAGAGAGATGGCGAGAACGGAGGCCAGACAGTCAGACATTGTCTTAAATTATTAAATTAAAAGTTAATGAATAGAGCGACGCATAAGCACGTAAAAAACATAAACAAGTCAAGGTCGCCGACACAGCCCAACCCCCCAGGCATAAATATATATGATTGTATATATCTGCGGGTAGATACACCCCATTATCCCACCCTTTCTCCATCCATTATCCCTTGCACAATCTGGCACATTAGCGTCCCTGGTGTAACATCCAGAAAACGAGTGATATTCCTTCCGACCTGAACAACCTGCGATAGTTCCAGTTCTGTTCGGTTGGGTTGGGCTACACAGAGAGAAATTGAAAGTCAAATCTTAAGTTTTGTAATTGGGTAAACGATTTAAAGATCATCTTATTCAGATTTCCAGCATCCTTACCTAAATTATTTACTTGTGATAACTATACAAGCCATTCAAGTATCTATTTTTTATGACTATTTCTGGAATTTCTTTTATGTGTATGTATTTAAAAACAACACTCTTATTTTTCAAATGAGATAGATTTATTTGCTGCCCGAACTGGTTGGGTTTTTGGTTTAGATTTAGGTTCTGCTTCTGCTTCTGTCTGTTGTTGTCCGACATATGACGAACACACTGGGGACCATCAGGCCATCAGAAGGCCTTACAAGCAAAGTTACTTTGCTCGAAACTTGTCATTTTTCTTTCTGGCTCTTTCAGGCACGACTCCCCGCTTGCCGCTTCCCGCTCCCAGCTTTCTCGCTTCTGGCCCGCTATTTTGGCCGTATTCCTTTGCCATTAGTCTGGCGCACTCAGACAGAAACAGTCGACGCCGACAGTCGGTGACAGCTCAAGATTTGCCACGAAATGCTTGGATTTATAAATACTATATAGCCATATACCTATATAGCATATACGTATGTGTGTGTGTGCCAGAAAGTGATTGTGTGGGTGGTTGGTTGTGCATAACGGTTAAGTTGTCAACCCGACTGTGAGTGATGTGGATGCGAAGGCCTGATGGCCTGGCAAAATCGTTTCCATGTCACTAGTCATTCACCGGCTGGCACTTTGTTTTTATTTTTTTTTTTTTTAGCACAACTCGAAGAAGGCAGAAAAATAAAATGCTAGAAATTCTGAAAGGAAAGCGTTGGCTGAAAGTTGAGAGCTGTGAACTCAGAAGGCCATGCAATCTGCACAGCGAGCGGCTACAGCCTGCCCCTAAATGTAGGCAACCCTTTTTGGCCCCAACTCCTCAAGCTCACGTGTCCAAGTGTGTGGGAGTGGTGGTGTGGAGTCGAGTTTGTTGCAAACGTAGATGTGGGGAGTGCTTGTGTGCTCCCTTGTAAATGTCAAAACCTCAACGTGTCTACCTTGTTCGGCTCCGCTGTTCTTATGCATATGGAAATGCCAATTTGAAGCGGGCACATCCGACACGGCCCTCGACCTCTCCCGGCCCCAAGACAAGAGCGTATCGAAGGTCCAGCCAGGACTCGGTAGTCAAAGATGCCAAATTGCCCGGCTGGTGGTTGGGCCACTTCCACATATCGGCCGAGGAATTTACATATCGAATTTATGCGCATGTAAATCTGGTCCGCTTGCCGTTTCTGCATGTGTGTGTGTTTGCTGTGTCGAGACATGTTTTGACTGTCACGGCGGTAATTGATCTCGATTAAGACCATGTTTGTAGGAGGCAGCAACTTCGGAAGAACCCCGAGGGGTTGGGCGGAGCCTTGCCCAACACAAAGCCAAAAACACGCACACACAACCGCAGGGCTGTCAGCGGCTTAAGGATTAGGCTGGGGAAACCCCTTAAAGATTAATGTTATTATTTGAAGGTAATTACGTACGATAATTAAATTATTACCTTTAAATCAGTGGGTTTTAGCTTGAATTCCAGCGATCAAGTAGTTGAAGTACTTATATCTATATCTATATTTCACAGTTGCTATAGCTCCTTATTTCATTATCCTTACAGGTCTGGTTCCAGAACCGCCGTGCCAAGTGGAAGAAGCGCAAGAAGACCACCAACGTCTTCCGCACGCCGGGCGCCCTGCTGCCCTCCCATGGACTTCCGCCGTTTGGGGCCAATATAACCAATATCGCCATGGGCGATGGTCTCTGTGGCACGGGAATGTTTGGCGGAGATCGCTGGAGCGTGGGTGTCAACCCGATGACGGCAGGTGAGTGCGCCCATGAAGCCCTGCAAGGGCGCTACCAACTAACAATCCCTTACTAACTGCTGTCATTTCCCCTACTAACTGCTGCTCCTTCGGAACATATATGGGCCCAGGCTTTGGCCAGCTGAACAGTGGCCAGTCGCCACTCTCGTCCTCGCTAAACAGCGGCCTAAACTCGGGCATTAACATGGGTTCCGCCTTGGGAGCGGGCAGCTATCAGCACTACGGTCTGAATGCTCTAGGTAGGTTGTGGGTTGGGTGTCAAGCCCCCAAAAAGAAGCCCCCACCATGACGATCACATGCCCGAAAATTTTCCATCTGCATGCTGACGACAATGGCACAGCGTTGACACTTTTTCGCCTGGCATGATTTTATTTATCGGAGCGCTTTGTCGCATATTTGCTCCGGGGGACTTATTTGCTTTGCTTTCGATGCCATCGGGTTCCGATTCCAGTTTCAGTTCCAGTTCTGCCGACAATTGACCAAACACGACGCCGAGTCCGCTGAGACTCTCATTTCTTTGAACTCATCACACTTTTTTCGGTTTTCGGTAGCCCCGAAAACATATGCATATCGTATCATTTATAATGCCCCGGGCAGCCTGTTTGCTCGATCAATTAACAGGCAGCCGTTTAATTTTCAGGAATACCCAAAGTAATTTTTTCATCTTCTTTATTTGGTTTCGTATAGTTGTGCTAATTGACATTTTGGAGACATGTTCATGTCGATTTTTTTATTTTTCGGCTCTTGCTACCGTCAGCAAAGTTTTCATTGTTACACTTTTTGTTGAGGGCTTTAAATTTTTTGTGCCCTGCCTTGCTGGCACAAATCACTGGGTGACATCACATAATGACAACGAAAAAGTTGCTATATATCATAAGATAATCAAGATGTACAAGTCTTATCAATCAAGTTAAAACCATCCACGTAGCTTAACTTCTTTAATAAGTCAGTATACTACACTGAATGATATTATTTTAATGGGCTGGCATGTTTTTCAATGGACCTGAAAATCAAAGTTGCTTTCATATTTCTTTTCTGATTCACTTACAACACCGAATACAAAATTCTAGAAAACCAATGACTTAGCATACATCTGTGCAATTTTGACGACGGCTTATTAATTATGTGTCTCGTAATTTTCCCCGCAGGCGACTCCATGATGTACCAGCACAGTGTGGGCGGGGTCAGTTGTGGGCCCAGTGGTTCGCCGAGCGCCACCACCCCGCCGAACATGAACAGCTGCTCCTCGGTGACCCCGCCGCCACTTTCCGCGCAGCCGAACTCCAGCCAGAACGAGCTGAACGGCGAGCCCATGGTGAGTGCCCCCGAAAAGTTGTGCCCACAAAATGTATGGAAACATTTCGCTGATGAATGAATGTTTAACTAATTTATGGCACAGTCTTTAAACAGTGAAGTGCAAGCGGAAATCAAACTAATTGGTTTTGTGCTATAAAATATGTTGTAGATAAATTATTGAAACACCATTTATAACACAACTTCACTACTTCAAAAAAGATAAACTTGTTTTTATTTAAAGTAAAAGAAAATTATGTACACGCAATCTATACAAAGAAAACGAGATCACATACAGTATTTCAAAGTTTTGGCAACATAATAGTAAAAAAAAATACAAAACCATAAGTTTCATAAAAGCTTAGACTTCAAAATCCTTTGAACTATAACATACCCTAAGCTTAGATAATAAACACAAAATGTTAATCCTTCTCTGTTATTTAACAGCCGCTGCACCAACAGCAACAACAACAGACTCACCAACATCAGCAGCAGCAAACTCACCAACACCACCCGATGGCGCCACCAACACCCACACAGCAACAACAGCAGCTTCCGCAGTCCATGCAGTCGCCGTCAGATGGCGCCAACGACACACTCCACAGCATCGCAGCGCTGCGGCGGCGGGCGTCGGAACTAAACGCGATTCCCTCCTACCTACAGATGGCGCCACACAACTACGAACACTACAATTCGAATTCCAATTCGGTCTACTGAAATTTGTTGAAGAGCTTCGAAAGCTTTTCGGATTACGGGTGAAAAGCCGACCGTTGGGAATTCAAATTGCGAGGCTGCGCCAGCGAAGCGTTATAAGATAACCAAAACCTAGGCCCAGGCTTAGGGCAATTGTACAATTTATGTGTTTGCATTATTTGTTTCATGATTTCCAGGACTAAACTTAAAAGACTATGATGAATGTAAACCATGTATACGAGAAACGAAGCTTGCGAGAGCACTAACGATTTATTCGAAGCTAGGACCTAAGCCAACTATGAAACTATTCCCGCATGAATTGTAGACCTAGATTAAAGATTAACGTAACATTTGCCGTGTACGACAGCTGTATAAACTGGATCGCCAGCGAGGATGGATCGAAAAGTATCCTCGGGGCGTCACAATAATTTTTGGCCAGCCGAATTGCGCGGAACTCGCGCCTAGTTCGTACTTAAGCATAATTACGCCTAATTGTTTAGGAGTGTATGTAAGTAGATCTATTCTCATGTAAGTGTTGTTGTTTTTGTGTATAGACAGTATACTTCCGTTGCTATCTCTCGATCTAACCATACGATACAACCCATAGCATATCGAAAGAGCAGCCCCGACTATAGCAAACTGTAACTGCAAACCAGATTAACCAAAATCGCGGCTCAAGTCTCTCATAACAAAACCGAAAACCGAAACCCCAAAACCGATTCAGAGTGCACGCATCCAATGGATTACTTTTACGATTACCAATTACAAATTATACAATTACAAATACCACTATATATACATACATGCGTACATGGCATACTTGTAATAGACTTTCTTGTATCGTTTAAGCCTAAATTTAAATCCAACTAAAACAAAAAAAAAAAAACGAAACACAATTACTCTGTATGTAATTATGCGTATTATTAAATAGTAAACTAAATTAAAAGCTGAACGTGATTTGCATACCAGTCAGTGACAGTGGAGGTCTCGAAATGAAAAACTTGTTCATAAACTCGTGCTGAGTGGTTAATTGATAACTAATGAGTAACTATAAAAACTAAGGCTTTGATTTGGAATACTACAGCTACAAAAAGATAGATTTCTTATAAATGGAGATAGAAACAGTCCATGCGGTAGTTAACGACTTCTAATTTGTTCTCTTTGCTCTGCCTTGTCTACGGTGATTATCTAAGATTTCTTTATTTTTCATAATTCACAAATGGTCGGACGAGTGTCCACTTGCCACAACTCGTGCTCGTTTTGCCCCCTGAACCCTTGCAGATGCAATTACAATAATTGAATAGGATTGGGGCGACATGCAGATGCTCAAATGTCAAACAAGTTTAAGCTGAAAATTGCCAAAATTTATAAAACTTTGACAGTGCACACACACACACACCCACGTTGATAAGAGCCTGCTTTACGAGCGTGTGTGTCCTGGGGGCAGGACGATTTCCATTCGCAGTGACTCCCACTGATTGGGGTCGAAATGGGGCAGGAGTGCAGGTCGCAACTCGACCCGACTGCATCCATGGGCTTATAAATTTTATAATGCTCCCTGACATTTGACATGCACATTGTCACGACAATTGGCCTGTGGAGTCTGCAGTTCCAGTACCAGTACCAGTTCCATCAGCAGTGCCCAGTTGCCATAGCCCGTAACCCGTAACCAGAACCGGAATCGAAGCCCGGAATCCTAAACCCACAGGCTCTCCAGCTGGGCAGGCAGCTTAATCACACTGATGGCACTTTTATGGAATATGTTCGGTTATGTATATTTGATGCAAAAGCGCACATAAACAATTTAATAAAATAGAGAAAACACTGAGGGATACTGATGCACATTGGATATCAATAGCTGGATAATTTTATTATAATACACTGCAGAATACATAACTATATTGAATAGCTTTATGGTGCAGTTCAGACAAGTAACGCAAATAGTGAAGATTTCGTTGATATATTTATATTTTATTAAACACTAGAGTTTCTCTCAGTGCACCGCTGGCGAAAGACGGTTTCATATTCTGATGTGAAAGGTGGAGAGAAAGTCGGGCGCTCGGAGTATAACGTGCTCGAACTCCAAAATTGATAACTTGCCATCGCCATCGACGTCGGCCTCCTCGATTACCTTGTCGGCAATCTGCTGGTGCTCCTCCGGACTCAGCTCGTTCTTGGTCATTGTTGTCAGGCAGGACATGAGGTCGGCGTGCCCGATGAAGCCGTCCTGATCGAAATCTGCAAAGTTATGCCAGACGTAAGTACTCACACAAACGAGTGGCAGCAGTGGGTGGGCTGGGAGAGCGGACGAGGAGATGGCTTACAAAACTTGACATTTTCTTGCACAAAAGTCAATTGATGTGTGCCAAACTGAGTTTGCCCAACAGTCAGCCACGTCTGCATCCTTCTGCCACACAGGTAATCGCTTGCTGCACGTTTCAATTTGTGTCAATCTAATAACGCACATTGAAATAAAGTGCAGCCTAGCTGGCTGGCTCTCCATAACTTGAGTTTTGCAACTAGTTTAGCAAAAAAAAAAAAAACTACCAACTTGCAGTTGCACTCGAACCAAGAGATACTTTGCATCCCATTGATTGCCGACTTCGGCCCATTAATTTCGTGTGTCAAGTGCACAATCAATTTGCACGAAAACTTTTGCTCCATTTACGTTGGCATTTTTCGGGATTCTAATTTAAATTTCAATTAAAATGCTTATTAGAATTTATGGCTGTCCTTGAACTTTGGCCCTGCGGCAGCAACAATAGCTGCTGCCAGGAACGGCGCCACAAATTGCCCGGCCGCGAGTCACCACGAGTTGTGTGCCACGTTTGGCGGCCAGGGCCATCTTCCACATGCTCCTCTCTGCCATTTTGGCCATCGTAAAGTCCAAATGCAAAGAGGGCCCACACACACACACGCGCACGCAATGAGGGCAAGTTCGCCAAAGGCAATAAACACGGGCTGCGGAAATGCATAAACAAGGGCTCAAAATGCTGGCCAACAGCTGGAGCTGCAGTGAAGATGGAGTTCAGAGATGGCAAACAGTGTATTCAGTACTTAAAAGTTTAAAAAAGTCTTAGTTCTATCTATAATAAAAATATAGTGTCTGATAATGAAATCGCAGCTATATACGTTTAACTAGTCGTATACGTAATTTCTAGGCCACAGAAATGTTATATATTACGCAAATCGCTTGCTGATAGTTTAAACAGCTTCCATGTTAATTTTCAGCCCATATAAGCCCGAAAACATTGTCCTTTCCCATCACTGACCGCAACAACTGAGAGCGGAGCTAACGCCAACTTACCATAAATTTTGAAAGCGTAGAAAACTTTAATGTCCCTCGGCGCCTGCTCGCTAAAAACGGAGAGGGCGTCCAGAAAGTCCTCAAAGGATAAATTGCCCTGGCCATCGCGTGAGAAGGCCTCGCCTGCAAAAAGTGGAAAATTGCTGTAGTCCAGCGTCCGAGGAACGCCTTTTGGCCGGGTTGTTTTTTGGCATTGGATTGCTGGGCTTTGCTTATGCAGCCATTTGGGCTATTGTTACGCACATATTCGCCGGCGAAAGGGATTCTCACGCAACTCGGGCATCTTCTCAATGCATTCGCAGGGCACCTTAACACTCGAGGCCTGACCTTCGGTCATCTGGCGAGGCACCAGATCCGGCCGCAGCTCACGGAATCGCTTGTGAACCCTGTAACGAAAGGCAACACAAGGATAAAGGATTGTCTTCGGGGACCGAAGCTAAGGATACCCTGGCCAGTTGGAAATGTGTCGCGCAGCAACAAATTAGACTAATTGGAAAGCAATTTTACATCATCCAACTATAGTATTCATAAAATACCCTATGAGTAACTTTAGTTTATTAACTTTTCATTCATCGAGCTTGGAAATAAGTCAGTTTATGATTTAAATCAGAATTTACTATAACTATATTTGGTTTCAAATGTAGGCTGTCTCTCTCGAGGCTGCCGATCAATAGTGTGGATACTGGCCAAAATGATAATCCCTGGGAAAGGGTATGGAATGTGATGTGTTGGCCGGGTCAAAGGGCGGGGATATGATGGGCTTTGTGTTCTGAGTGTCTGTCCGTGCGCTGTCGTGTGTGTGTGTGTTTTCTTGTGTTTTCCGCTTTTTGTTGCCGCCGAGAGGCAAACAATGGGAGGCTGCAAACAATGGTGCTTTGTCTGCCGCCATATGAAATGGAATAGTTTTGTCTTATTAAGGGAATACAAATGGCCTACCGCAGGATCTCCTTGCGCGTGAAGAACGTGCAATCCTTTCCGATTTGCGGACCAGCAATGCATGAAGAGAAATTAGCTGTGCGGAAGTGAGCTTCATCTGATTGATCGCTCACCTGGTAGTCATCCAATTCCTGCTCCGTAAATGTCACAACTTTGTTGCCCATCGTTACTCGCCGGCCAGTTGGGTTCGGTTCGGTTCGTTTTGGCTCGAATCCGTTTGGATTGGTTTGCTTTTTTGCGTAGCTGCCGGCCAAACCGGTTAGTCCCAAGCGTGAATGGCAACTGACACTGTTGCCGACTGTGGGCCAACTCCCAGTGCCATAACTTTGCATAGCACCAGGACTCCGCGGCTCCACGGCTTAGTACACATCCTGCGGCGAATGGCCAGCGTATGTCGCCCGCATTCGCATGGAAATTAATTAAGGAGTGTTCAGGAGCGCCACTCCCACTCCCACTACCATACCCACTTCCACTCCCCCATTGGGCCCATAACTATACAGTTACCATGTAGCTTTCGCAGGTCAGCGCCGTGTATCCTGTGGTTTTTTGCCCCACTGCTCTTTTTAGCTGTCAAGCTGCGGCAAAAGCCGTTTTTAGAGGTGCGCCTCCATACGGTCCGTAGAAAAATATGGAAAAACTAAGCTAACTCTATCGGTCTAGCGAATGGAAAGTACCTGATAATGGCACGGGTAATTCATTGCTGGATTTAGATGAACTGTGAAGATCAATATAAAATATGCTCATAAATGAATTAGTAAAGATATTCAATTGGTAACTAAGTTCTTGTATTCCCAGTTGTAAAACATCAGTAAGACCTCGGACTTAACTCCGCTTTCTGCCAATTAAGCACACTTAAACTTTGAACCTGCCAGATCTTAGCCAGAATGTCTGACAGTTTACACTTTAAGCACCAAATAGCCAAACCTTTTGCACGCATTGAACATACCCATACCCATAGAAGGAACTCCCAAAGCTGCAATGCAAAAAAGCTAAATTGGTATTGAAGAGGAAAGATACTGTAGCACAGTTTTCAGAGCCAGACAGTCGATGCGTGCTGCTTTTAGTTGGGCGGAAAGTTTATTAATTAATTTAATGCTCGACGGCACTTTTCAATTTCACGTGTCTGCGCTATGAATTTATGAAAGTGACTGTCGGGCTTGGGATCCAAATCCAGGACACAGAGTTTGGTTAGAAAGTGATGACCCAGCAGGGAGACGCACCAAGGCTGCAGTGCCGCATCGCTGCTAGAGATCGGGGATTCGATTAGAGCTGGAGCAGCGCGAAGGCGTCATTGTGTGGATACTACTACTTACCTCTGGTCAGCCGGGCAATCGGTTTCGCATTCGCTTTCGATTTCCTGAAACGTCAACATAATCGAGCAATCCAGCGCCGTGGCTCCCAACATATATGCCTGCTCCTCATCCGGCTCGAATTCTGCATCCCCGGCTCCTTCGATTGCGGCCAAGAGACCCCGCAGCGAGTTGTAAGTGGGCCGGGAGTGGTCGCAGTACCCGGATTGCCACATGAAGTCGAAGTGGCGCTGCAATTGCCAAGAATCGTTACTCGCACTGCTCAAAGCCACTTGGCCGCCATCCATTGCCCATTTAGCCGCCACTTCCACTGAACTTACAACTCCCAGCTCACCTGGGCATTTCGAAAAAATGAAGTCAAGGAAGGAAGTTCAGCCCGTTGGCGTAAATATTTGGATACTCTAACCAAGAGATACGCCTTAAGTTACTATTTGTACTATACAAAGTATTTATACTCTATAACTTCCTAAGTATTTAGTGTACTGAGACTAAGGTGTTCGATCAAAGTGCTCCACGAAACGGCTATACTCTTTTTAGGGTATCAGAGCCCAACTGGAGCTATCTGCAATTGCCAAAGTTCTCCGGGGGTAGGCAGAATAAACAACTCCAAACGGACAAAGGCTATGGAGTTTGGGCAGCAGTTTGATTGGTTGGCTTACCTTTACCAGCAATTGCAAATTCAAAATTTTTTGCAGCACACAATTTTTTGGTAAGCGAAATATTTCCGCTTTGTTGTTTTGTGCTTGAGTTTGATTCGCAGTCTCATTCCGATTCCAGTTTTGGCTTTCATTCTGATTCACGTTGCGACTTGTCGTACTAGCAGCCTCAGCCGGAGTTTCCGGTTCCGTTTTTGTTTCCGTTCGACCTGCAGTTGCCATTGCCGTAGCCGTTGCCATAGCCGTTGCCAACACATTGCCGGACAGTTGGCTGCTTGATGCTGGTCCTGCAGCCACCGAGGTGGCTGCCTGTCTAGTTATTGTTGTTTCCACTCTGGCCACTTTTGTGTACCTTTGGGTCGTGGCTGTTGCAGCAGCTGCTCTTGTCCGCGTCGAGGATTGACCGGCAGTGACAACAGGGGCGTGTGCCCTGCCTCCGAGTGGCAGGACAACATTAGCGGCGCCAATTCCAGCAGCTCCGGCCTTTGTCTCCGTCGCCGCAATCGAAACGCGACTGTGATTCAGCTGCTCCGGCTCCGCCTGCTCCTGCTGCTGCTTCTGGCTCTGATTGGAGCCCTCTGCTCGGTTGGATTTCGGGTGCTGCACGGAGAGAAATCAATGCACAAAGATAAGCTTCTTATGTCCACTTTAATGATATCATATTGCTGATTCACTTTCAAAGGAATACTTGTACTATTGAACCAGCAGTCGGAACAATAAAAGCAAAGCATTCAAAGATAATAATAATAAAATAATTACATTTAAAGAGTAAGAGTGCTTCTAATAAATCTTCTAAAATGTTAAATACTTATTTACATTTCAGCATTATTTGTATCTTCACTAAACAGCATTATTAGTTGTGTTTTAACAATATGATAGCAAAACTTAAGTAATTTTTCCAGTGCGTCTTACCTCATATTCCCTTAGCAGGCAGGCCACCAGCAAATGTTTTATAAGCACCATAATTTCACTGGAGAATTTCAGAGATTTTATGGCCATGGCGATGGCGATGGCGTTGGCATTGGTTGAATTTTGTTTGTTAGCGTTTTCAATGCGCATTCCCATTTCGTGTGGTCGTTGTCGGCGTTGTCAACGTGGTGCCAAAAGGTGTTGAAGCGACACGGCCACGGCAAAAACATAGTGAAATGAGGGGAGGGGGGAGGGGGTGTGGGAAAAGTTGAAAACCAGGTGGATGGACCAGTTGGCTGGGGACAGAGAGGTGGTTGCAGCCCGGAAAATGGCGATGCTGGCATTTGGCACTCGAGAATTTGTGTTTGGCTGTTGCTTCTTGCATTATTTATTGAATATTTGCGTGTGGCCGAATGGTTCGGAGTTTTCTTCTTCCGCTGCTCATGAAAATTTATGTCCAAAAGGGAGTGACTCGAATAGAAAGTAATTATAAGAGCTGCTTGAATGGCTGAAAATGCCGTAAAATGTGGCCCAAATGAATTTTAACATTTTCAAAAGAAATTAAAACACAATCCAAACTCCAAAAACCATCTCTGCCCCTCCAAGAAATCGCAAAGAATTTTCATCCCAAGCGAGACTAACCCACATTTGTATCTTATTTTCAAGTTGAATTTATTGAAAAGCGCAACTGACTTACCCGGGAAAGACACGCGAGCTCAATTCATCGAAGGAAATCGAATTCGCGTGATCGCCATAAATTAAATTGCTGTTCTGAAACACACGTAAATTATTTTGCGGGCAGGCGAGAAGTGCATCCAAGGCATCGAGCATACGACTGGGTGTACTAAAAGCAGAGAAAAGAACCAATGAAAGTACATCAGCGGACATGTCGCTTGTACAGTGTGCTCAATAACTATAAGGCATATCTGAACAAAACGATTAAAGTATAGCAAGTAACTTGGTGTAGCTAACCAAAGAACAATAAAGTAGGGACTCCCTAAACATGATCATTACTGAAATGAAAATATGCTAAGTTTAAAAATAGCTTTAGTTGCCAGTTCAGTTTCGTCGCGTGCTGTACTTATGAATATTACTCTTAAAACTGATGTATATGCATATGGAATATATGGAAGATGTTGCGCCCGAAACAAAGGCAAACGAATTGGCAACAATTTTTGAGGGGTCACGGGGCATGGAGACCGCCAGATCCATAAAATCCGGGGACAGAGGCCACGGCGGACGAGGAGCAAGCGGTAAACCGGAATGAAAGCGCAAGCAAATTGAATTTTGTGCACGGATGCACGCATGACTTAAAACAGCGGGCCGCAAATAAACGAATGAGCGGGGCGGGCACTGGGATTGCAATTGAAGTGGACCCAGGAACGTCCGGAGCATTCCGAGTCCAAAAGGATACAAGGAAAGCAAAAAAAGAAAGAAAAAAGCTGGGCACTAAAGCAGAAGGAGTGGCAAACAGTAACCGAAAGTGTTGGAATTATGAAGCACGACAGGACACGCAAATGGAGCAGATTGAAATTTATGACTCGATGTTCGTGCCAAAGGTGCAGCCTTCAGCTGCCTGTTCATTGTGCCGAGCAAGGTGAGCTCCTGGTTTCTGGTTCCAGGTTGGCTCGTCGACATACCCGGAGAATAGATCCAGCGGACAGTAGTGGCCCAAACGTTTTATTTTCCCATTGTGCATCTGTCGAAGGTAGTGAATGAGAAAGTTAGACTGCCTTCGTCATCGCCTCCACTCACCTTCAGCAGTTGCATGCTGCAAAAGCGACACCAGCACTTGTCCCGGGCAAAGGGCTCCTTCTCCTCCTGATTGCAGGTCGCCTCCTTTGGCTTTGTCACTGCCCCCGATGGCATTAAATCAAATAAATCGTTGACATCACTTGCCAACTGGAGCCAGCCTTGTTTGGGTTTTATTTCGATGGCATATGTATCGCCCAGACGACGGACAGCGCTCCTGTTTTTCGTCCTTGTTCCTGCTCCACCGCCATTGCCACCTCCACCTCCTCCGCCCGCTGCAGCTCCAGTTTCATCTCCTGTTGTGCCCTTTGCCTGCAAAATTATATCGTTTCGCTTATTTGCTCTCGCCTCTTTGCCACGTTCCCCTGATCCTCATCACCATCTCCTGATCCCGATCCCGACTCCGAGGAAATGGAGTAAAAGGAAGGTGCCGGCATGTCCTGCCATGAAATATTATGCCTGCCGTGTACCGCGAACTTTTGCCCCGTCGTTGATGCCATTTTGACTTGAAAATGCAGCGGCGAGAGCAGCACGTAAAAAAGTGGGAAGCAACCATCATGAATAAAGCTACCATGGTTTCGCATGGGTTGGGATCGGGGTCCTTGGCCAGGTTATCGCTGCTCCTGCTCCTGTTTCTGCTCCTGCTCCTGCTCCTGTTGCTGTTGTGACATAAAACAAAAGTTGTTGCGCTGATTGTATGATGAGTTATGAAGCCGACGACCGGCCGGCACGGCACGGCATGGACGGAGTTCTCCATTCGCGCTTCCCAACTTGAAATTGAAAATTAACATTTAAAGCCGCAATTAAAGGGTTTTTTCCAGCACTCACCTTTTTTTCGCCATATTTTTGTACGCCCGCACTGCGTTCCGTGCGATGGAACGAACACACAATATGGCCTTAGTTATGGCCACGTTTTATATACATATGTACCACTTTCTATGGCCTCTTTTTTTTCCTGCTGCCCCTGCTCCACTGGCTGTTTGTTTCCTTTGCTGGCAATTTTATTTCGGTCAATGCTTTGGCACCAAAGCCATACATTCAATATGTACCCACCGAGCACGGCGAACAAATAGCCAAAAAATTGAAAAAAAAAAAAAAAGGAATGCCCGCCCGCAGATGATCGAACAGGGGAGTACCCTAAAGTCCTGTAAGGGGTGTGCTACCCGACTACCACGTGTGCCACCTGCTAGCTAAGCTACCCGATGTACATAGCTGCCAGTTTCTGTGGAACATGGAGCAAATAATAAAACTTGCAGCTATGGCGGCACTTTCAAAGCAATTTCGGCATCTTTTATAACCGCACAAGTCCGAAAACCCAAAGCCCAAAGTCCAAAACCCAGAACCCAAACGAAACCCAACGAATCGAATTGGCCAGTGGCTGATATTGGGTGTGGGACTCGGTTGCAAGTAACGCCAACAAAGTGTTTACACTGTTGCCCACTTTAATTCAAAACAAAGAACCGCTGATTTATGGGCCTCGGCCAGGGTTTAGTTACGAATTTGGATGGCGGCGGAGGTGGCACTCGTGGGTTTGTTAGCCTCCGATGCTACGGCACAAAGGCAAACTACACCGCAGCAGGAGCAGCGGAGTGGCGGCTGCTTTGGCTAACGTGTCCAGCACATATGGCCAAAAATGCCAATATTGTCCTTGTACAAAATACACAATTTATTTGGACAGCAGCAGCGGCAGCAGGAGCCACACGACTTCGCCCGAAAACAGCAGCCTCAGCATTCTGTTGCCGGGGGAAGGGAGCAGGAGCAGCAGCAGGAGCAGGACCATGAACAGGATCTATATCAAGAGCTGGAGCAGCTGACGACGACCATCTCACCTGTAAATTGGCAAGTAAAACATCGAACGTGGCAGGCAATTGGGTCACATCTGGCAGCAGCAGGCCGAATGGCCCCACAAATTCCTTATCCAGACGCGAAACTGCAACGGGTTGGAAAGCACAGACGGAGTGAAAGGCGGAAAAGTCAGGCAAAATTGGGGCATGCAACCGGATGGGTTGGAATGGGATGAAATGGGATGGGATGGCTGTAGCCGAATGAATGTAAAGTGCAAGCGCCAGCATCCGGCGATTATTGATATATAGACGCCGATGGCGGTGGGTTAGAATGCGAAGGTGAATGATAAATCACTGGCCAGCTCTGAAGTTTTGCAGCAGGCAGCCTGTTGCTGGCTGCCGGGCATAAACCCGATTTTGATATATGACCACGACCACGCCGTCCGCCACTAATCAGTCCCATGTGGACGGGCTGGTGCGCCAGTTGCAACAGCAACTGAAACTGAAACTGGAGCAAAAGGATCCTTCAACCCACCGAGCGCGCCAGTGAAAGGAACTGGCGATGGGGTGACGTGGGATGCGGCACTAAAACGCTCGTTTATGATTGATTGCAGTGGCTCTAAAAGGCTTTGAATAGCGGCCAGGATGAAAAGGGCGGCTGCAGCGCAAAGGCAATGGCAAAGGCCAAGAGGGAGGCACTGCAGCAAAAGCTGCTCAGATACAAAATTTGCTACCACAGCGGGACGGCGCTAACACAAAATGCCACAGTGGAGATCTGCTTGGAAACGCTCCATCGGTGAATAGTTTTTCGGTTTAGTAAACCCTAACTATAGTTGCACAGAAAAAATAGTAAGAAAGTTCAGATATAAATCTATCACAATCTGATATAATCATCTTGTTCCTTTTCAGTAGTAATGAACAATACGAAAAACCTGCGAGGTTGTAGAAAGCCCTTTTAAGTAGTTTACTAAATTAATAAATTTAACATGTAACTGCTTCAGTTTTCGAGTCAACAAGTGCTTAAGCTCAAGATGTTATGGCCAAGTGAGAATACTTCTTTTTGCACAGTGCACTTACCCGGTCTTTGGTCGCGTATATGCTCGTTTATCCAGAATCTATCGTCTTCCTTTGGTATGGCAACAATATCCGCTCCGCAGACAAACTCATTTCCTAATAGACGGCGCATTATCCCGATATAAGCCATAAAATCCGGCATTGTCAAGTCGCCAGCTGGAGATTGAGTCGGGGGTGGAGGCGAGGAATCAGCACAGAGAGCACAGGGCAACATAGAAGAGATGTGGATAAATGAAATAAACACATTTGATGCAATGGCCAAAAGATGCACAGAGATAGAGAGATACCCGAAAGGGCAAAGGGCGAAGGGAAAAGGAAGTGGGCGGCGGTTGGCGGTGGGTCAAAATCCAGCCAGGCAGGCAATAAGCAGAGCACAATGCTCCAAGTGGCCGGGAGATGGAGCAGCAGCAGCTTGTCTGGGTGTTTGAAGTTGCACGCAACCATTTCCGGTCCAACAAAAAAGGAAACCTCCAGCGGGCCCAGCTAACAATAACAGGCTGGCCTCGGCACTTGAAGAAATATATGATTAACTCTCTAATATTTTATATTATTCTTGAATATATGACCAAAGGAAAAGTTATTGAATTCAGTTGGAAATTAACAGCACATATGGCTAAAAGGTGAGTATAGAAAATTCACGAGTTTCAAAGACTTAGGTCCCATTTTATTGGCTCGTGTATACGAACCTTTTTCAGTCCCAGCTCTTTCGGATGAGACACGCTGCCCTTCCGGCCGAGCAACCTCATCCGCCAGCTCGTGCCGCTGGTGCGCCGCCTGGCGCAGTCTGCTGGATATCATTTTTGGCAAACGTAAAACTTTTTTAAATTGCGGCAGGGCGAGCACCAAATTTGCATTACCCTCCGCCCGATAGATCAACTCAATTTGGCGCAGTTCCATCGCCGCGGGCAGATCCAGCAGGGCGTGCAGATTCTTGGCCGTCCACTGTGGCAGTGGCTCTGTGGCTCTAAGTCTTAGTTTTTGCCACGTTCCCGGGGAGCGGGGTCCTCGTTCGGCTGTCATGGCCTGTGCGCGGGTGTTTTTGGTTCGTTGTCGTTGTCAAAATGCAACTGGCGCCGTCAGCAAGCTCCTGCTCCTCCGACCACCGACCTCTGACCCCTGACCCCTTCTGCTCGGTCTGCGGCGCGCCAGTGTTGATGATTGCCGATTGTGGCTTGTTGTGGTCGAGTCCTGCGGCTTTACTATTGTTATTGTTTCTGTTTCTGCGGCTCTTTCTGTTTCCCTGCTCCACCACTCCTCGCTGCTCCCTACTCGTCTTGTCGTGGGCGCATTTATGCACATTTATTGGCCGGCGATAAGATGCAGCAGCCGGGAAGTCGTCGCCGGTTTGAAAGTCAGGTCGCCAGGCGCTGATAAAATACGTAAAATTGCCAGTTTAAAGCGTTTTCAGGAAAGTACTATATTAAGAAAAAAGGCAGGGAATGAAATTGACCACCTAAAATAAAGGAATATAAAGGTATGTAAGTACGAATAGCCGACTTACAATTATGTTCTTTATTATTACTATTTATTTGTTTAAAAGGCACTTAACACTTTGTTTTTCTCCATGAACTTCGGATTGTCTTTATATATTGCATACCATGCCTGTCGTTGCGTAAATGTTGTCTCAAAGGATCACTTAAAGCATGTTCCTTATTCCTTGAATTCTTTTTAAATTTTATTATACTTATTCTGCGGCTTCTCTATAAATAAATGCCAATGCTCAGCTTGCTTTTTGCACAAGTCACTAAAAATGTGACACTATCTACCTTTAGCAGCTAGAATCCTTCACAATTTTGTAGATTGTACGCCGGCTTTTAAATTAAAATATTTATTTTCGTTTTTCGAACAGCTGATCAGCTGAGATCATTTGCAGTGTGTACACACCAGAAAATAGAATTTGCTTATGCTCAGCAATCTAGTATATTTAGTCAGTGTGACCCCTTCCCACTAAGAGCGCGCGCTTTTCAAATTTTAAAATTTATAAACAACATACGTAATTTTACTGTTTCAAAACATTTTTATTCCTTAAGCATTTATTAGAGGTCGTTTTTAGTTCTTGCGAATATACTGCGAGCGATCAGTTTGAATCAACGTGTGTCCGCCAGCATGAATGACTTGGGTGCCTATCAATAATAAAATGCTGATAAGAAAAAAACGATCTTTAAGATTGCTTTCTATATGCACTCACCAGCCTCCGCCGTCGCCAAAGCCGCAATCAGAGCAAAGAAAAAACCGCAGATCTTCAGACAGTTCATGTTTACAGAGTGAATTCAAGTTCTACTTTGATTAGCGATCCGGGGAGGCTGCGCTTATATAGCTCTCCATACGATGCAGTGAGCTCGCCAGCTGGGGGCTTTGAAAGTAGGAATTTCCAAGGGGGCTTCGAATTCCCCAGGGTGACGATCGGAAATCGAGCGCGATCTGAGCTGAACGCGCATTTAGCTGATACGAGACAATACTACTAAATGTACTGCCACGCGATAAAGGTTTATTGTAGGTGCAAATTGAATTAGATTGAAATGATGTGTACTGTTCATCGCTATCATAAAGTTCAAATATTATTCACAGAGCATCTTTATTAAGCACCCTAGCAAAAATTATTATATCTTATATCCAATTAATAAGTTATTGCACGCAAATTCTTTTTTCCATGTAGATGTAGAAAAATTGATACATTGAGTTATTTTTTCAATCCAAAATTGCTTATTATTGTACTGTTGCGAGTTTGTAATAATTTGTAATACTAACTAAAGTTAGTTAGGCAATTTAAAAAACACATTAAAAGGAAGTATAAAAATCACCGAAAGTAGTTTTTCTTATCACCAATAGGTAAATTACTAAAACCGTAAATAAATCGATGTCTAATGTAGAATGAATTGATCTTGACCTTTCACAGAAGTCGATGCCTTGTACGGCTTTATTCATAGTACCCATTTTACTATGAATAAAGCCGTACAATTATTGGGCAAATCGACATCTAATACAATTTGTCTTATTAATTGTTTCTGATATAAAAGAGATAATTTCCGAGTAATAACCATTAACGACCTTTTCCAGGAGAAACTCCTCATAAAGGGTATGGTAAACACATCAAACTGGATTGCATACTGCGCTGTTCGCGCCCAGTTCCAGTTATTCTAATAGTCGAATTGCGTAGAAAACCCAGACAGGTTCTGCCTTCACGTGAATTACACTGAATGGCATGAACAACAGACAAACAAACAAACGAATCTCTGATTGACGAGCGAAGAGATAAAGCCGATCTTTTAACCTGTGTAATCCCCCAGGTTGGCTTGGAATCGCCCAGATCTCTGCCCGATCGATCCGCTATAAAAGAGCACAGGCAGTTTAGTGGTGCATCAGTATCTCATCGTCAGTACTACCAAGCCAACCAACAACCACCAAACCTCAGAAATCAACATGAAGTTCTTCCAAGCCGCCGCCCTTCTCTTGGCCATGTTCGCTGCCCTCGCCAACGCCGAGCCCGTTCCCCAACGTAAGTGTTAAACTATTATTACTTTAAAATGATATTAATTAACTAATTATACATCGCAGCTGGAACCGTGCTCATCCAGACCGACAACACCCAGTACATCCGCACTGGTTAGGATTGGAGAACCATTTTGACCCAAATCATTTGCCATCCATTTGGACTTTTGAATAAAAATTTTAAAATTACCTAAACTCATTTTTATTATTTACTATATGATTAATAAAATTAATGTGGGAGTGAATTTAAATAATAACAAATTTCATTATTATAAGCTGTATACAAACTTGCATCCTATAGGAAACTCTAACAAATTTTATTATAATAAGCTTTATACAAATATACATCCTATATGAAATTCTAGTGAGCAGAGTACAAAAGTCATATTGATTCTTATCAGTGCAAATTTCGTCAACAAAACACATTTATAAAAATATTAAAAAATCAAGTTATCTGTTGAATATTTTAGCACGTACTATATATAGTATACATAAAGTCAAAAACCTTTTCAAGCTAATACAAGGTCAGATCAGATCAGATTAATTTCCACAGCAGCCGTTATGCCGACAGGCTTATGGCCTACCCGAACCGACTAGCAACTATCCTAGCTGATCCCATCTCCCTCCGAAGACTGAAGAGGGTACACCCCAGCGATCTCCTTACCCGGAGGATAATATAACATATTACATTTTAAGTAATTGATAACTAGACTAGATTTTTCTTTCTTTTATACTTTATAATTAAGATACCACTTGGTCTCATTTATCTTTATCACACATTAGGTTAAGTTCAGAGGAATTACTGAACGATTCCTTTTGAAACCTTAATAAATAGAATTAGTTAAAAAAAAAAAAAAAATAATACTAGGTCTAAATTTTTTTTAAATAACATATTTAAATGCCAGCTGCTCTCAAATTCCTAAAAAAGCACGTGTATAGAACAGGTATTTATTTGTAGAGTGTTTGAATTTTCTAATTGCTTTTCGTATTGGGTATTTTTTTTTTTGACGTGCCAATAACTGGTAATTATCGTAAAAACAAGCAAGTTGTAAGCTCTTCTTGATTTTTTCTGGAATACCAGTTGAGTTTGATTAACATCGAATCTACTCGTGTCACCAATTCACACTCATCGCTTTCGAGCCGTCATGTGCAACTGGTGGATGCGCCCAACTTGTTATTTGTATCTAAATGGAAATTGTTTGCAACTTGTTTTAATTGCCCGACTTGCAAATTGCTGACGGCTAAGCGACCAAGATGGGCAGAACTCGGCTGAATGGATGGCTGGATTTGGGATTTGCAGTGCCAGCCACTCAAGAGAAGAGTAGTTCATATTTATTTAAACAAATATATATATATAGGGATAAGTGAACGATGCCTGGCGCAACTGGAAACAATTTGCCGAGCGAAAACTATTTGGTTGTCCTGTGTTCCACTGAAACCGCTCCTTCAGCTGGCCTATTGTTTTACTTGGTGCCACGCCCACCAGCAACGCCGCCTCTATATGGTTCGTTACATCAACAATTATTTTAAACTTTCGCCGCAAGTATTTCCTTCGCCGGTTTTACGCCTGAAATAAATCGTAATAGGAGTTGGCAGTTGAAAATGTCTGCCGGCGACAAGGTACTTATACATACATACATATATATATATTTATAGTCCTGCCGCCAGGACCTCTGGGGCCCAAGCTAATCCTTTTGATATTCGTGCGAAGGAATTCCCGGCTACGCAGGAACAATTTGCGCCGCTTTTGAAGTAGCCAACTATGCTGGCTACTTTTGCGGTGGAAGTGGGTGCTGTTGGGCAAGTCAATAAGCGAATCCCTATCTCCTGCAGATTCCCATTCCATCCCAATCCAAAATCCGGAATTTTGCGATTCGCTTCTGGGGCAAATCGTTCAGTTTCAGGCTGCCCCGCTACCCATTCAAAGTTATTTTCAGCGCAACTTTTAGCCAATCAGTATTTGATTCCCTTTTTTTGGCCAGCGGGCGTTTATTGAAAATTAATTTCGAAAATTTTCGCAACTGTTTTAGCAAGTGCAGCTGCGAGGCATACTCCGATCCTTTTTATACCCAGCCCCGAAACGAAATGAACAAATTCCCCAGTTTGGCTCCTGTCCGCCCAGGATTCTGCCCCCTGCACTTTGACTATTTGCCTGGCTGCACCTGCAGACAGTCGGTCAACAGGGCAAATAGCTGGCCAGGATGCGGACTGAAACTCACAGGCTGACTGCTCATGGGGTGCGAATCACGAACCGAATTGCCTAACTGCTTCTCGAGCAGAAAGGACTCTTGAGCTCAGCGCATTTCCATGCACGTCGCACGGCGTTAAAGTTTCAGCTTGGAAAAAGGCAATGCATTCAAAATCAGGGACTTTATTTGGAACAGGACGAAAAAGTTCACTTTTACCTTCAGTCTGCATAAGGAATTTGAGATTTAGTAACTAAAAATCTACATATATAATAGGTTTATTGGCAATCAAATGGAACGGTTTCATTTTGTTTTTACATTTCTTTACATTGCAATGTGATTGTGTTGATATAGATATTAAGGTATTACATATTAAGGTACACATTACGATTGCCCAAGGCCTGTTGCTCCCGACCATTTTTGCAGTTCCTGTTGCCATTCCTTCCGTACAGTGCCTCAAACTCGCCCAGCTGACGCCAGTTGACCACGGATATATTGCGGCTTATCAGCCAGGTGGTGGGCAGAACGACGTCTCCGTTGTCGTAGGTGCCTTCGTAGGAAAAGTAATCAGATCCGAATGGTTGAAGTAGTGACCCCAAGTGGAAGGGGGGAAGCTCCATCGATGATCCTGGCTGCGAGATCCACTTGAGCTGATCGGTGACCTCCATGAGGTGCTCGTTCTTGACGCAACTCAGTTCAAATAGGTAGGACAGGGTGAGGTATTCCAAGTTGTTCTCCAGCTGGGCGCATCGATGAAGTGCCTGCAGTTCCAGGGAGAAGTGATAATTGTCAATCGAATGCTCGGATTTGAGGCTGCCCCACTTGAAGATCGCCTCCACAAAGTGGTATCTACCAAGCAGATTAGCCCCACTGAGCTGGGGCATAAAATTGTACGCAGTGTATATCCGCATGATCACAGTGCTCCCGTTGTTCTTCAGAACAGTCGCCATCGGAAGATCATCGTAGTACGTCCATTGTAAGGGCATCTTTAGGTGCCTTTTGATAATATTGCTCACCGGTATAGTAATTGGCGAAGGTTGCATGGCCAGGTTCGTTTCGAGTCTCCTGCTGCCCACTGCATTACACAAATCCTGAAAAATGGTTCTTCCCGAACAAACATTCACGATAAAGGCCACGGCCATCGTGCAGCTGATTAGCATCATGATGAGCCTCGATTCCTCCGCCAGTTGCATCATCAGGCCAAATGCTCTGATGAACTTCAGCCAGCATAAGTCTATCATCGGTAACAACATTCTATCAGTTAATTGAAAATGTCAGATAGTGGAAGTGGTTGGTTAACTGTGGAGTAGAGCTGTGGCAAAGGCAAAATTAATCCTTTTATTATCTAACAGAGGGAGGTATTGAAAGAACAGACTTAATTTCACATTATTCATTTTCATACAAGGACTAGACTAGGGACATAATTATACCCACACGCTCGCCTGCACTTGAAGCCGGGACGAATTAGGAAATCACGTGGCAAAGGCTTTGATTCCATGCTTTGTTTGGCCTCTCAATTAGCTGCCTCATTGCATGACCCACTTATTTATTAATTACTCAACAGGCTGGAATCTCTGGCAAAAGCCCGTCACTTTGAGCAATCCATATTGGGCACGAGCCTAATCCAATCAGTACTTGGAGAACTGGGCAAGTCAGGTGCAGTGCTCTCGATTGTTGGCGGGGCATCTCGAATGCCCGATGGCCAGGCACTCGAAGTGGTTCGGATTATTAATTTGCAAGGATAGGTCAGTTACACTTCTAACTGGCACATTTACGACCGTGTGCGTCCGAGGCTCGGTTGTGCCCAAGTTTTGTTGCCCCAAAGTGAGCCATTCAGTTTCACGGCCCATGAAATTGTGACCCCCACAGGCCATGAATGTGGCATCCTTTTGTTTGGGCCACCACGTTGGATGCACTGGAAGCGGTGAGCCATAAAGCAGATAGGCCCACGACAAGGACAGGGGACACCCAACGATGTCGGTTTATGGGGCTTTGTGCCAGGACACACACACACAAACACTGAGAGACACGGACACACACACAGCGCACAAACAGGACTCGAAGGCTGGGCAACTGGAATAAATACCTAGCAGAGACAGGACTCCTGGGCGGGGCATCCCGGGTCCTGCATCCTGCGTCCTGGCTGCCAAAGTTCTCGGCGCGTGCTTCATAAAATAGTCATAATGCATGTTTTTATGAAATATGAAGTGGCCAAAAAGTTGCTGCCCAAGCAAAAGCCAAACCCACCGAAACCCCTGGCGTCTGCGTTGGCCTATTTGGTGCATAAGCCAAAACCAAAATGTAAATATTTTGCCATGTAATTATTTGTATACAGGACTCGAATCCGTCGCTTGTGTGTGAGCTTATGCAGAGTCTTAAATGTATTAGTGAGGCCATTAAAAGTTGCCAAGTCTCCCAGGAGAGCAAGCCGAAGAAGTGAAATTGCATTGGGATTTCGGTCTTGGCTTTGGCTCCCATAAAATAATCATCTATTGCCAGCAGCATCGTTGGCAGGAAGGATTTTCGAGTTTCGACCGTTTCAAAATGCACGACAGGTTGTTGGCTATACATATCCTGTGCAGCCGGCATACTTAAATTCGGTGCCACCAAAAAAAACGCTAAGTACGAACAGGACATTTCCGTGGCCAGTGCTTTAAACCGAACAAATATTTTAAGCTTTTAAATTTAAATACTTTTCCCTACGTATATTTGCCTATGTTTTTTAGAAGGTTCTTTTCTAATACAAGCATCGTTGTTTGTTGTGGTCATAGGTAAAGTTGTTTGCGAACAGGACTCACACACACAAGAATCCTGGCCATGACTATGGCTATGGCGACCTTTTGCAATTGACAGGCTTATGGGTTTATGCTCAGCTGAAACGCTTTTACGCCGAGCTGTGGCTACTGTCAATATTAACTGCTGCCCAGTAATTAAATTGAGACCATGGCAGGCGCACAAAAACGAACGGATATTATTGCCCCATGATGCAGCTTTCGTTTACGGACCACTTGACCACTACAAACGCTTGTCACTGCCGGTTTTCGTGAGGGAAGGGGAGTGGGGGGTTAGGTGGAGGGGCTGTTCAGTTCGCCCTGGCGATAACCTTTGACACGGCAGTACACAAATATCGCTGCAGCCAGGCGAGTTGACATAAGTAGGAACATAATAACGAATTTATCGCCGCACTTATTTTCACTTGCCTGGGCAGAAATACGCATATTGGAGCAACTTTTATCGCTGGTGAAACAAAACTTTCCCGGTCGAGAGTATGTCCCGATTTTGCGAGTTTGGAAACTTACTTGCTCTCCTCGCTCCAACAGAATTAGCAAATCAATGCGTTATTTTGGAATTCGATAGCTTTTAGCACGAAACAACAATTCGAACGAAAAATAGTGAAAGTTTCAATTTGACAATAGTTTCTTGGCTGACGGGCGAAAATGACGTGCTTCACTTGGAAAAACTGACAAACAAAGCCAGGCTATCTATTAAAATTTGCACTTTGCTATCCAAAACATCCTTAAAGTGGAGCTCTTGTCCTCGGTGTTTGATTAGCGTTTTCTCTCATTTCGCTTCCAGCGCGAATGTCCTTCAAACTGGTGAATGGTATCCAATTTCCGCTGCAAAGAGTTATTAATCCCGAAATTTGAACCCCTGACCCCACCTCTCAATGAAATTGCTTGTTTACTTGGAATTATGCAAATTTCAGAGCAATCACAGAAGTGATGAGGCCAAATGACAAATACGACCCCCAAAACCACCGACCCACACCCATGTTATCCATGGTATCCTTGTGTCCTGCCATCTCGGCCATTTTGGCCATTTTGGCCAGTTGCATTGCAGCTCTGTAACTAAAATCCCCTTAAGTGCTTGCTTTGGTTGGAAATTGAAAAGAAATTATTATAACTTGTATTTGCATTTCGCTGGCTGGACTTTAACGGATGAGTTGATATGAAAAGGGGTTCCTTGGACGCCTCCGGCGCATTGGATGTCGAAAGTTTTCGTTTTCGTTTTGGGTTTTGGGTTTATTTTTTTGGGGGGCAACAAAAGTCAAGGCATCGTACCAAAGCGGAAAATGTATGCAGTGTACGTGGAGTGCAGGGTGAAATTTGTGCCCTTTTGCTGATAACAGCGATGGATCTGCCTTCGTCCTTTCGCAGGACTCGTTATTAAAAAACTTTCGGCGTGTGCGTCGCATGTTTGGTTCCGCAAGCTACTCGGTTATTTTGCTACTTACTCGTATTTTCCTAGCTCGCTGGCGAAAGTTGAAGTTCAAAATTAAAAGGATTAGCGAAGGGACGGTGGCAACGGGGCCAAAAGCAACTTTGCAGTCTATTTAGTGCTACGGTTATTTTTTCGGCACGCAAATTTGGCCAGTAAGCAAAGTTTTTTGATTGCAAACTTTCAATGTGATTGCAAGGCATTCCTTTAGTTTTGCTTTGCGCTATGAAGATGGCTGCATCTTACTGAAGGTCCCCGCCCAAGCAATTTTGTGCACCTTAAGTGGATCGGGGATTGTTCTGCCTGCTGCCAAATGAAATCTAATTCAATTTCTAATAATACCCCAAAGAGAGTGGGACATAACTTTGTCGAGACATGCTGCTTTTGTGCTGCTCGAAACTTTGTACTTTCCATACCATATGTGTGTTTTTTTTACTCTGGTCTCGGGTCTCGAAATTGAAAAGCAAAACTTGGCCTGCAGTTGAGAAAATGGAAACTGCATTTGTATACAATGCATTCGAGCTGTCCAAAGTTCAGGGTCCTTCCGAGATCCCCAGATCCTTTAGACTCTCGCTATGAGTGTGTGTGTGTCGCACCAAGCTGTCAACACATTGCCTTTGACTCCGAGCTCCGGGATTCGAATCGAGCACTTCCTTTACCGCTCCCCCGACCCTTTGTAGTTGTTTATCGGAGCGCAAAAGTTTGCGATGCAAGCTGCAAAGTTTCGGACAACTTTTCCACCTCCACCGCCTTTGTAAGCTGCAGCAGCAAAAACTATTAAAAGTGTATCGAATCATTGGAGCTATGGCTATTTTTAAGCCGAGCTTATCGAATTACTCCTGCAACATGGGGAAACAAAGAGGTAAGTTAAGTGACAAGCGTGCTTATGCCACTTCGGTGTTTCATTTGTCTATGGTGTGGATAAAGTCGCCGAGGAGAGGATAACGAATGTGGAATCACCAAACTTTAAGCAGACTTTAATGGAAATGTACTCACTTTTAATCTCTAATCTTTTCGCAACCTTTAAAGTTTTCTCAAAATCAGTTGCCAAACTGAATTTTGAAGAATTTCCATTACGCGATCGATTTGAAACTGAGTGCTTAAGATTATGTGCATTTGCTGATATAGTTTAAGGCTTGGTGAATCTAACTTTCTTTCTGTGCAAAACTGACTGCAAATCAATGACAAGTGAAAAGGTACGGAAATCGTGGCCGAAAGCATTTTGCCAGCCAACTAACTGAGCCATCCTGCAGTGGGCAGTTATGCCAGGACACGACTCCAGCAGCTTGTCGATGACTCCCCGACAACTGGCAGCCCGGAGATCCGTGGAGTAGCAAGGAGTCCGGCCGATGGGTGAGCTGGTAAACTGGTCATGTCAATGGACGCAAAGTGTCCCTGTCCCTGTGCTACGTGACTGACATTAAGTATTGTCAGGGCACCGCCTCTCGCTTTTTTCCATCTTTTCGCTAGCCACGTTTATTACTCTTGCAAAAATCATGCAAATGTCCTGGCCAGGACAGCCACGCCCCGCACCGCCCCGCTCCGGCTTATGGTCGATTTCGAGCAAAGCAAAGTGTCCTCTAATGGTAATGGGTCCTAAATGCGCCTTTCAACCTTGCCAGCTGTTGGATCCTCGATTCCCCCACCCCACCCCGGGGAGCATTCGGGAAGTGCCAAAGCGAAAATAATGTGTCAAAACATAAAAGGGGTCCAAGGAGACACTCAATTTGAGTGCCAGCCGAGACTCAAAAGTGAAGTCCACAAAACGCTTACAAGTGCCTGCAAGAGGCTACACTTTATCCTGAAGGATATGCCTATAGATTTGTCACATTAAACAAATAGCTTAAACTTCTTCCTTTGCTTTAACAATTCTGTTGGCCAGCAGAGTACGATTAAAAATCTGCAAGCTAAAAAAATCATGGAAATTTCACTTCTGCAATCTGCACCAATCAATTCGCAATCTTGGCCTCTACCACAGCAGCATTACCATTTCCAATCCCAACAAAATTTCATTTACATATTATTCAGCAATTCTCTCATTTCTTCTAGTGCAATTTTTTTTCCTCGAGCGGACTCAGCACGATTTTCAATGAGGAAAACAAATAATTTTCCTACTTTCATTTGCAGCATTTGCTCTGTAGCTGATGGTTTTGCCATTCGCTTTACGATTGCCCTTGGCGGTTCACAGTGGGAATGGTGATCAAATTGGCAAGTTTTTCGTTGAAAAATAGTTAAAATATTATTCTAAGATATTATTTTCTAAAGAAAGTATACACATTAGCCTTAAGTACGGAGATCCTTGTCCTAACTTAGTTGATAATGATATTAACCCTGCTACAAAAGCCACCAACAATTGACCTTCTAGTTTGTGACCACTTCATTAGTCGCGAGCTGATTGGAAACTTCTACCACGGTGCATTGGTTGTGACATTCCGATCCACTGCGGTGGATCCACATCCACGGCGGAGTGCTTCTTGCCAGGACGACATCGCCAGTCGCTGGAATCCTTTGCTGCTGCTGCTGCTGCTGGTGGCATTAATATGCAAAGTATGATATGCTCTTGAGCTGCGATTTGTTGCACTCGATTGGGCGAGCTTAAATTTACATGCAAATATTGAAACGCCAGCCACGTGCCACACAGCGAGTGGAGGTTTAGTAAAGGGCAAGGACGAGGGGACAGGACAAATATTTGCAGTTCATTAATGTTGTGCTAGCGAGTGTCATTGAAATTGGATTTGTCAAATGTAATCGCATTATTATTTGAGCTGTGTTTGCGGCACTAAAGGAGAAGGCCTATCTGCTTAATAAAACTACTTGGAAAAACTAGCATACACCTTATTATCAAAGGTCAAGTTAATCATGATTAATTCAAGTTTATAAACTAAGTGTTTGATAGGGTTCTTTGGGACTGAGGCCTTCTAAGTCAAAGGTGCATCTTCGACCCGTATTTGGAGTGCCCAGCACAGCACTCGCATTGCATTTCAATTAGGGGCATGTGTGTTTCCCCCCATCCTGACCCGCATGTGGCATTGTCCGCGGATGCGACCAAGTGGAAGTAGTCACCTGGCTGAGGAGCGCGTGCCTGGCGAAGTTAAGCGGCACACGACCTGCGGGCAGTGCAACAATTGTTACCTGTTGCCCGGGACACGTGTGTCCATTAATCCGCTCGATGGGCAGGGGGTGCAAAGGTGTGGAAGTCGGTGTAAAAGAGGTAAGATGCCCCTTCCGGCGGTGTCTTAATCCAAGGTGCGAAAATGCAATGAACTCGGAAAATATGCCCAGCATCAATGGATATCCATCCATTCAAATGCGTGGCATGTGCCGCTTAGCCAGGGTTTTGCCTGGCATAGGAAAGCATTTCGATACGCCCGCTCGAAGTTATTCTGCATATTGAAATATATACGAAGGCATGCGAGGCATTCGAGCGGCTCAAACTGCACTGGCTTTAAGGAGGCAGACATTAAGCAAGGAGGCGGAAGTTCATCAGGTAGTGCGCAGGATGTGCGTTGTTTACCCGCCCTGCAGCCGCACAATCGGCCAGGACCTTGCTGGCCTTAACTGGACAAAGTACGTGTAAATCCCCGGGCCCTAATGTGTTCCTCATGGCCTATTGAACGAGGCCTATGCACGGCTAATAGGATTGCCGAAACGCAGTGCTGGACTTGGCTGTGGGTCGGGGATCCTGCAGGATGCTGCGGCATGAATGGTGCGGCCAGGACGAGGAAGTTGTCTAATCTGCGAGCGCTCGCCTTACGCTTTTGTAGCTTACACTCGCATTTGCATTTGCATCTGAATGCAATTTTAATTATACAATGCCTCCGGCAGGTCCTGCCCTGCACCGTATCTGCAACCTGTCTCTGTCTTTGTCCGTGTCCGTGTGACAGTGTGTCTGTGTGTCGTTATCCTTATGTTTTATGCATGCGGCAACTGCGCGTTAACCGTTGCCGTTGCTGCCACTGCAGTTACCGGTTGCCATAGTCGACCGTTTGCCGATCTTTGTTATACCGCTGACCGGCTTCCTCTTCTCCAGTGTCGCGTGTCCTGCGTCCTTTGGCCCGTTTGCCCTTGCAAATGCATGCAAATTTAAACAGTGATTTCTGGCCATTCAATTGACATACAATTTTCCACTCACTACCAGGGCCAGAAAAGCAACCAACAGTGCTGGACAGTGGATTTCCTAGGCTCCGGTACCTCTGTTTCGCGTATCGTGCTCTTAGTACGCTTTTTACCTGAGTTAAAACAGTTTGTTTACCTGAAATCCAATTAAACAACATGCTGATCTGGTATGGGTAATATTGCAATGCATCTCCCTTAGTAATATCCCTTCACTTTATTGTTATGTGCATATGTGCATGCTTTTTATCAATTTTATTTACACTTTTGATCCTTTGTAGTCCTGAAAAGCTTATTATTATTTCATACGGGAATGGTATCAGTATAACTTTAAATAAAAGTACCAATTAAGCATTAGGTTTCCTTTGAATTTTTCAATAATTTTCAAAGTGTTCCAACTTTCACTTGATATGTTTTATCGTGGTACCCTCGTAGGAAAAATAAGGCGGAAGCTTAGCCAGCACTACACCTGCATATTCATATATCCTTGTGGAAGGAGGAGCGGGGTTGAGTTATAGCTGCGAGCGGAATGGGGAGCGTTAATCAAACGCTAATGAAAGTAAATCCTCCTTCGAGCGCTCAATTTGTTAACCCAGGTCGGGGATTGAACCGGGGAAATAGTATTATAAAAATACACAACGGTAAACTTCGCTAATTACATCAGGAGTGGAACGCAGTCGTCGTCGAGCAGCAGAGCGCAAAATAAATGGCACCACCCACACAAGGATATGCTAGGATTGGCAGGTGGGTTGTGGGTGAGGTGCTTCAGGTGGGAGTAAGCTATAACTCGTTGGCGGGCGCAAGGACATGGCGCACATGCGACTCTCGCAGGGACGTAATACCGACAAGGACACCCTGCGCCACGCGACTGTGACACATTCTCGCTTTTTTTCCCACTCGCTTTCCGTCCGGCAAACCCCACAACCCAACCTCGCTGGCATCAAACGCTTAAAAAACAGGTATTTAAAAGGAGGCGACATGTTTCTTATTTCAAGGACGACAGTCGGCACGGGTATTCAGATGTGGTCTGGACCGGGATGAGGCTGTCCGGGGAAAACGTCTCTGGCATATCGAGTTGCTGGAGAAGGAGCACATTTGTTGGACCGGAAAGTGCGGATTTTTACACAGATTCTGAAATTGGAATTTCAATTCTAGATCAACATTTGCCTTAAATTTCTTTGGAAAACACTGCATAATTTGCAATGCTAAGAAAGCGGTGCCCTAATGAAGAGAATGGATGGCCAGCCATGTCCTTGGGTTTTGGATACGAATTTCCTTAGTTGCACTGCCTGATTAATGATGGTTCCATTGGATCGAATTTGCTGCATGACTATGTGCATTGCTGTGTGCATGTGGGTGGATGTGGCAGGACCTGGGTGTTTTGGTGTGTGCACTTAACCCACTGACAGCCGCGCAGTTGGAAAAACTTTTGAGCTCTGCTCCAATTGCTTCGGCAACTTTAAATGCGTTTTTTTTTCATCGCCCTACCCTGGAAACTCTAAATGTGGGGGAGTGCTAACTTGGTGTGAAATATATATATAAATAAATATAAATCTAGTTAAGTTTGATGTTATTGTGACTTAAGTAATTTGATTTTAGCCATTATGTACCTAAAAAAAGTTGCTTAAAGCAATAATATTTCCTAGATTTCCTATATAATCATAAAATAATAATATATAATATATTTTATCTGAAAAATTCATACAAGGATACAAACAGATTCGATTCCCCAGGGTAAGGCACTCCTTTTTTTCCTGTTTTCTACGCTCCTTTTTTCATCTGGCAGAATTACTTTCGCAGTTTTTCTTTGGCTGTTAATGCTGCGTAAGGATGTTGCAGCCAGCCAGCCGAGTTGTTGCCTTTGCTCTGAGTTGCTCTGAACTGCTCTGTGTTGCACTGTATTCATTATTTATACGCAGGTCCTGGCAGTCAGAGGCTTTTTGCATTGTGTCTGGGCTAATAAAAACGCAGCAGCATCAGCAGTAGGAGCAAGTTGTATTTTCTAGTTGAATTGAATGCCTGCGGTTAGCTGCAACGTCGTCTCCAGGACGCAGGAATTGCTCCTGGCCAGCAGGACGACTCTTCCTTGTGCTGCTGAGTTTCTTCACCCTCTCTCCCCACCCCTCTGGTTCAGCTGCCTGCAAAAAGTTTGTCCTCTGGTCAGCAGTGCGTTTTGACCACGTCCATGTCTGCATCTTGTGCAGCCAATGAATTGAATTGTTGCCTTGTATTTTGTTTTTTGCTCTCTGCCTTTCGTTATGTGCTTTTGTTTATGCAGGCGAAGCATACATTTTCTAAGGTTTTAGTTTGTGGAAAATTAATTTTTTTTGTGCTTTTTTTGTATCTGTAAAGGAGCCTTCCTGCTTATGCTGTATTTGCTTTTATTATGTTTTATGTGCCGCACAGACAGCAATGAAAAGGCCAAGGGGGCGAATGCGGAAAGTTCGAGTAAAAAACCAGGAGCAAGTAAATTAAAGTTTTGTTCGTCGGTCTGTCGGCTTAAATAGCCGGCAAGTGTTTTCGCTGTCAGCTCAATTGGCCCGGAACGAGTCAAAGAGATCCGCAAATAGAAATCCAGTTCGAGATACAAGTTAAATGAAACCAACGAATACCAGCATAACTCTGGCCTCCAAAAGTGTGCCAGGCATCTTGAGCTATTTAAATGTTATTGAGCGTCTCTTATTGGTCTTTTGGTTACAATTCAAGTGCGCTGTAATTAAAATGCAATTGTTCGTCGTGCCTTTGTTGGCTAATGAGCAATTATGAGCCATCAATTGGCAGTGGCACACAAGCCTCGCGAGCTGCTAAAAACAAAGAAAATCCGCATTTTAATTGGCTTCAAAGGACACGTGCAAACACCTACGCATCCAGGACACTTTCACGAACAGAGGCGTTTAAAAAGATAGTACTTCTTTATATCAGTCACTTAATCAGTTAATTAATTTAAAAGATAAATCTTTAAGATTCTAACACATAGTTGAATTTTGTAACCTGATAAATTCATATTTTTAAGAAACTTGCTTCTTATCTATAAGAAAGCTATGCTTGCCCGCTTCTAGAATTCTGGACTCTGCTGTCCGCATAAAGAGGCGCCTCCGCGCTGCAATTCAAAAAGCGGCGACAACTGTGAATGGCTTTTGTCGATGGCCCAGGTGGCACGGTTGCCGGGCAACAATCGCAGGTGGATGCTGGGCAGGAGCCTAATCGGAAGTGGCGATTTGCCGCCCTCGTCGTTTGGCTGCTCTGCTGACTTTCGTTGGAGGCCGTCGTTAACGGGGACATTAGGTGCATATGTGCGAATTTTCTAATTAAAATTTTTGGCAACTCACTTTGCGTTGCTGGGGCAGCGACGAGCTGGTGCAAATCGCATAATGGGTTTGCTGAGGCGTTAAAGCGAGTTAGAAATCTGTAGTTAACACCCGTTTCTGAGTGCTTTGGGAAGTGAAATTAAAAATGCATGTGGAGCGCATCGTGGGGAACAATAAAAGACTGCGATAAACTATAATTGCAACTGGCTGCCACTTGTGATAAGCACATCCTGTTAAAAAGCAGGTAATCATGCTACTAAGCACACATGGGGTCAATGAAATGAATGGGTAGGATGGCTTAAATATAAAACTTCAATCTTTAAATGAGCTCTGTGAAACAGTAAGCTTTGTAGAAGAATAAAACATAAATGGCTGCTGAGAGTGGAAACTTAGAACTACTTAAGACTTTATTTTGGGATTGGAAGTATCAATTAAGAATTAGCGAGCTTAAAACCACATCTAAAAGACATAATAGCAGCTGCTCAGTAGTTTCTCCTATTGCCATGAAAGACATTAGGACAACGCTTAAATTAAATGCTTTTTATGTGCCTTTGGGGACCGAGTCCTTACCCACCACACCGCCCCACACCGCACACACATGCAGTTTGGATTGGGTGGTTCTATTCACACAGTTGACTCCATTAAAATGATGCGTAGTTTCCTCAGGGTTAAGTGTTGGCCCGCCACGCCCCCCGCCCACCAATCCTTGCTCCTTGCACCGATTTGGGCCCATGGCGAAAACGCTTTCGAATCGAGTGTGTAATTGGTTTTGTGGCCAGCACACACACATACACAAGCAGGCGACTTGGAAAGTGCAGTAAAATAGGACCTCCGTTTTCCAGGACATTCGTTATGCTTATGGGTGTGTGTTTGTCTACGGACGTGTGTGTGCGTACATGTGTGCGAACAAAAACACTCGAGAGCATCTATAAGGCGCCCTAATTAATTGTTAATGAGTCATTTGGACGGATTATTAGTGCTGTAACGATTTGTAATGACGCCTAAAACACATCTCTCACTTGTGAATTATTAAATGCCACGTTGCATAATTCCATTGGAATTATTCAGGCTGTCCTCGAATCAGCTGTACTGCCGCTTACCACCTTGAATATAATTTGAGATAATTAATTTAATTACATGCCTAATGACGTTCGAATCGTGAGTTTAAAGATACGACGTTTTAAACACTTCAATTACATCTAAAGCTGTTATAATCATCCTAAACAATTTAACTTAAGTCTTAATTACAACTAAATTTGTTGATGTTCTGCATAAGTTCTTTTAGCTTTAAGATACGTATTTTTTTACTTGATGCGCCTTGACTAAAGGATTTTAATGATGTTCGCACACTTAAGGATATTAAGTTTACTTCCTTTCAGTCTGTGTTCTTTTTTCTTCTTTTCCTCGACTTTTACTCCTGATTCTTATCTAACTGTCAACACTTTTGCGGTAAATTAAATTAAATCATAATTTCAATTACCAGAAAATCGACCACAAATGCGGCCAACGGTCATTACTCTGGCCAAAACAGAACCCCCCCTCCCCACACCTTTTTTTTAACCACCCATCTCGCCATCCCGCTCAATTCATTAACACTTCAAAGTTTTCTGCCTCGGTCGAAAGGGAATGGAAAGAGACGGGCAGATGCCAGTCGAAAGAGAGGGGGATAGCACGCAACAATACTCGAGGCGTTCGTTAATTTGTTAGATGAACAACAAGCTGCTGTCGCATCTCTAAGGTTTTTGCGGGGAGACCTCCACTCCAAACATTTCCTACAGAAAAATCTCACTGCCTCCGGGCAAACGGCAAACAATAAATAAGCGCAAAAGAGCAAGGGCTACTGTGCGAGCGGGATGGTATATATAGAGGAGCTCACCACAACCGGAAGAAACTATTGTTCCGGAAAAGTATGCCCAGCTAGTTGCGGATGGCGGAGGGAAAAAAAGCAAAAATGATTTCGTACAAACTTTTCTGTTTAGTCAATCATTTTAATTAAGTAATTTTTTTTCGCCTACTTGTCGTAAAAGTTTTAATAGACGGCCAGCGGAATGGAGTTCTCTACGTTGTTCAGGGGGGTGGATGGTAAAAAAAAAATAGACTCGTAACTGCATTTTGCGGTTAATTATAATGTTGAGCCTGATTACATTTGCCAAGTCCCCAGTTCCCCGGCTGGTGACTTTCAGTTAATTGCCGAGATTTGAAGTTAGTTAAATGTGGACCAAGTTGCTAGCAGCAGAATAGCCCTGTTTTGCTCCCAAGGCGAGATTGGGTCATAAAATGGCCATAAAAAAGTTTCGCGAAACTTTTCTTAGTCGCTGATCAGACCGCGCCACCACTTTTGCACCTCTTCAGCCAAAGCTGGTTTGTTGCACATTTCTGCCGGCCATGTAATTAATTTAGTTTATTTTTGCATCACAAGAATTTAAGTGAAATCGATGAATCCAGCTGCGGCGGCAAGCGAAATCCGAGTTTTTCACTCAGCCCGGCGAACTATCTCCAAACGCCCCGGAACTTCCGTCCGCCGATGCTGGGAAACTTTTAGTCCCGGCCTCGAATCGAAGTTTAAGCCAACACCCACCACCCATCCAGGTGGATGCACCTTGCATTTTAAGTGCCGCCCCATCACCGCCATTCCGCCCACTTGTCCTGCAGCCATACGCTTGATTTCCTAACTAAGCACGCAAATGAAGCGTGTGCCCATCAAGGATGCGACTCTATCTCTCTGCGGTTGCACATGGCAGTTATACGAATACGAGTACGGCTGCGATGCGTATATATCCATTCACCTGGCCAGACGGAGCGACGCAACAAGGACCAGGAATCGTGGCACGTGGAGACAGCCGCAGAGCAAGGATATGGCAAGGATATAGGAAATGGAGCGGACGCAGTCAGGGAGCAGAGATGGGCAAAAGTGAACGGAGCTCAAACCGTGTTTAATCGTGGAAATTATGCAATTGCCATGCAACGGCCGTGGACTGGGTTTCAACTGGCGCAGTGGTTCGAAACTATGTGAAATGGAATGAATCTAGAAGACTAAGGATTCTTATCTATTTTCCTAAAGAAACAAGCTTTCAACTGATTTTGGGGATATTATATAACCTTAGCATTAACTATTCGAATGTTTTTGCGAATCATATTTTCTAAAGCTGGAAGAGCGGCCTATGACATCCTTTTCGGGACCAATCTCAGTAACCTGGACAATCTCAGTAACCTGGACCATGGGATGCACCCCAAACTCACCTGATAATTTGGCAGCGCCAACAGTCGGCAAAGTTCATTAGGAGCGCTGCCCATGGAAGCGGGTAGAAGGTATGTGTATGTGGGCATGGAGAACGTGTCCAACTAATTAGCAGATCGAACATCTAGTTCTAGCACCTCCCCAGTGCCGACTGTATATATAGGCCAGGCCACTCTCGCCGAAACTCAGTTGATGTGTACGGAAGTCGTGTTTTGTCCAATCCATCGGCCAAAAGGAATCCAGAACGCAGAGAGAGCCAAATGGCGGCCACCAAGTACGACAGTTTCGAGAAAATATGGTCTGGGCCAAAGGACAAGGAGTACTACGGTCCGGATATGACGCTGGGCGAGGTGGCGCTGATCATCCTGCGTCTGTACTCGGACAAGGTGATGGAGGTGTATGAACCCACGGGCGAGGAGCTCACCGGTGGTCAGTTGCTGGAGCAAAGTCGTCGGTTGGCCCACGCCTTTCAACGATTGAAGCTGCAACGCGGCGATGTGGTTGGCATTTCGGCCAAAAACACCACCTATCTCACCGAAGTGGTCATCGCAGCCCTGCTGAATGGCACACCCATCAACCCACTGCATCCGGACTTTGATGCGGGTAGAAGAAGCCATATATATATTTATAAAACTAGTTAAATGTTCAACTTCATACGCAGAAACCACGGCCTACATGTTCGAGATCACGAAGCCCAAGGTGATCTTCTGCGACCTGGACAACTTCCAGACCTTGAGCGCGGTCAAAAGCAGTCTCAAGTTCAAGACGGAGATCATCCTGCTCACTGGAACTCTGCCAGGAGTGCGTAACATTCAGGATCTGCTTGCAGATGGCTGCACTGGATACGATGAGAAAACACTGTAGGTATTTCTGAAACCAGATGTTCAAAGTGAGAACTCTCAAGCTAGTCCTGATCTTCCAGCTTTGCCTGCCGCCATTTGTGTGGCGATGATACGGCCTTCATCATCACCTCCTCGGGAGTAACCGGTTTGCCAAAGGGCGTAACCCGTTCGCATCGCAGTTTGCTTAACAGTGCCAAAATGTGAGTAGAATGTGGCAAGAGCATTTGAGAAATGTGACCCCTAATGGATATTAAACAGCCCTCAGCTCTTCACCTCGGATACAGTGCTGTTCTGCTTCAGTCCGCTCTATTGGATCAGCTGCATCTTCACCCTGCTCGCTTCGCTGGTCAATGGATGTCGCAGGATCATCACCAATTGTCCTTTCAGCGTGGCGTACTTCGCAGACCTCGTGGAACGACACCAGGTTAGCTTCGTGCTCAGTGTGCCCCACCACATGGCTCTGCTGGCCAAGAGCCCCGAGAGACAGGAGTTAGCAGCCAAGATGCAGTGCGTCCAGTCCTTCGTGTGCAGTGGCTCGAAGGTACCGATGGGCATCTGGCGGCAGTTGTACGAGCTACTGGGTGCGAACAGATTCGCCGTGCTCTACGGTCTCACCGAGACCGGAGGAATCTCCAAGAATGTGGGAGGTCCACTGGGCAGCGAGGGCAAGTTGCTGCGAAATGTCCAGGTCCGTGTGGTGAACCCACACGGTCAGTCCTTGGGCCCCAACCAAACGGGCCAGATCCTGGTGAGGCTCAACCATCGCTGGGGCGGCTACTATCACAATCCGCAGGAGACCCAGGTGACCGTCACGCCCGACGGCAAGTGGCTGCTCACTGGCGATCATGGATACTTTGACGATGAGGGATGCCTGCACTTCCAGTCGCGTGACACCGATGTCTTCAAGTACAATCACTTCCCCATTTATCCCAAGCAGATCGAGGACGTGATTCTCCATCTGCCCGGAGTCCATGAAGTGGCCGTCTTCGGAATTCCCGATGAGGTGTCCACCAATCTCACAGCCTGTGCCGTGATCCGAAATGAGGATGAACTGGGTGCCAAGCTGACCGAGGCGGATGTCAAGGGAGTTGTGTCACAACATCTGAGCGATGCCTTCCACATCCGCGGAGGAGTCTTCTTTGTGGACAATCTGCCAAAGACGCAGAACAGCAAGGTGCAGCGCAGGAAGATCTGGTCGCAGTTGAGCGAGGCAACCACGCATCTGTGAGATAAGATTTGTGCTAAATATACATGCGTTGTTTATAATCGTGTTTAATAAATGTAAACACAGTGAATCATCAGAAGAACTGCAAATGAAATAAAAAAGTTTCCATGTCTGCTGGAGAGCTCGATTTGATTAGCGGGACACAGAGGCGGCTCCGACTTGCCAATGAGTAAATCAGCATCTATTTTAGTTGACACTGGCGACAAGCATCGATGTCTTGCCGTGTCCGACTAATTAACAGCTCCACTTTGTTTTCCGTACTCCCCGAGCCATATAAAACCCAAATGAGTCGCAATAAAGCACTTATTCGATCGCCGGGCGTTGGAAAGCACTATGAGCTGTGAGGTGCACTACGATGCCGCTTCGCGGACTTGGTTTGGACCGCGTGGCAAGGACTTCTACGGTCCGGAGATGACCCTGGGCGAGGTCATCATGCGCGTGCTGCAGATCAACGCCGATCAGGTGATGCAAACCTGCGATCCCACGGGCCAGGAGCTCACCGGAGCCCAGCTGGCTCAGCAGAGTGCCCGCATCGCACAGGCCTTCAAGAGATTGGGTCTGCGGAGGGGCGATGTCGTTGGCATATCGGCCAATAATTCGACGTATCTAACCAGTGTGATAATTGCGGCTCTGCTCCGTGGCATCCCTATCAATCCACTGCATCCGGAGTTTACTGAGGGTGAGAACCAAAACTCCCATACTTACTTTAGTATGTTTACTATCATGATGTTCTTAAATTCCTTCTCAGAGACTGTCAAATACATGTACGACATTACCGAGCCAAGGGTTATCTTCTGCGATGTAGAGAACTACCATATAATAAAGACGGTCAATGGAAAACTAAAAAGCCCGGCCAAGATCTTTCTGGTCAATGGAAAATTAGAAGGAGTGCTTGACATAAGTGTGCTCCTTAATGATGATGATTGCATTACAGCAGCCGCGTAAGTTTCTGTGTACTTCGCGATGAACTAAATCCATTCTAATTATTTTTCCTAATTTTAGGTATCCTTGTCCAAAACTACATGGCGATCACACCGCATTAATTGTGTGCTCCTCGGGAACCACGGGAATGCCAAAAGGCGTCACCCGATCCCATCGAAGTTTACTCTGTAATTGCAAGAAGTATGTTTTCATTTAACTATGACTTCATATCTTAATGATTAAATTTCTAAGCAATTAAAACGATTAGTATATCTATTTAATTATTAATAAAATGATCAATAATTCTATCTCCTTACAGTCCGAACACCTACACCCGGGATAGCGTGCTGCTGTCGTTCAGTCCCCTCTACTGGATATCGGGAACCATAATTCTTCTGGCCTCGCTCCTCAACGGCTGTCGTCGTATAATCACCAATCGTCCATACAGTGTGGAGTACCTGCTCCAACTGGTGGCGAGACACAAGGTGACCTTCCTGTTCCTGGCCTCCCATCAGATTGCCCTGCTCTCCAAGCATGACAGTGATGTGATGGAACTAAAGGCCCAGCTCCAATCCATACGGGTTCTGATTGGAGCTGGATCCAAAGTGTGCAAGGCGGTGTCTCGCAGGATGTACGAGTTGATTGGTAACCAGAGATTCGTTGTGGGCTACGGGCTGTCCGAGATGGGCGGACTGAGCAAAAACGTGGGTGGACCAGTGGGTTGCGATGGCAAGGTCATGCGGAATGTGGAGTTGCGGGTGCTGGACAAACTGAAGATGCCACTTGGCATCAATGAAGTGGGCATCATCTACGCTCGTTTGCGGTTCAAGTGGGACGGTTACTACCGAAACCCGGATGCCACTCGAAGAGCCCTCAGCTCCGACGGCATGTGGTTCCGCACGGGAGACATCGGTTACCTTGACAGCGAGGGCTATCTGTACATCCAGACCCGTGACACCGACGTCTTCAAGTTCAACAACTTCCAGATCTATCCCGAGCAGATCGAGGAGTTCATCCTCAGGTTGCCCGGCGTCAGTGAGACCTGTGTCTTCGGCATACCCGACGAGGTGACCACCAATCTCACGGCCTGTGCCGTAGTCCGCACCAAAAGTCCGGAAGGCGAACGCCTTACGGCGGATCACATTCGAAACATTGTGGAGCGACACTTGAGCGGAGCCTACCACATTCGGGGAGGTGTGTATTTCCTCGACAGTCTGCCAAAAACACCCAATGATAAACTGCAGAGGCGAAAGGTGCTGGGCCTCGTACAGCAGCTCGAACTTAAAGCTGAATAAAAAATAGTTACCACATCTTTTCAACTTCTTACCTCGAAATGCTTTTAAAAATTGATGCATTTTCTAGATTGATTATTTTTAAAAGCAAAGCACTACACTCTCCACTTCAAACCACTGTGCTTTCTTACAGGCTACTGGCTAACTAATGTCGGCAACTCAATGAATTCTAATCGAGATTCAAATTGTAAAAGCCCTGTCTAAAGGCTTTCGAGGAAGGGGTCTTGGACTTGGATACTATCCTTGTGGAGGGGGAGGGGAGGTCCTGGGTCCTATTGGCAGTGCCAATGACAAGCAATTTGTTATTTGTGGCACCCCTGCGGCTGCGACTCCAGTTGCCGGGGCGTAAAAACATCGACTCAGTCAGATATTCAACATAAAATGAATTGAAAAATTAAAATTGCAATATGCAAGGGCCAATGGGCTGTGGGCAATGGTCAGTGGGCTATGGAGGGTGATGGACAAAACATACATATTTTATTGGTTTCTGTTTCTGTTTGGGGTTTTTAGGACTTTCTGAATCGAAGCCAGTCTGCACATTTTCGACATTTGACAAATTCCGGAATGAAATGCTCGACAAAACACGATTCAATTTGCCTTTGCCCCTTTCCACACGAGTGGCACAAATAGCGTAATATGACCAGTTAGCGGGGGAGGAGAGGGGAGAGGAGACTAAGCCCTATAGCCACATGGTCCTGTCGGATCGGCTCCTGCTCCGGTCTCATTCCGGATCCGAATCCGAATCTGTGTGGCCGTCTGCATTCTGCAACTAATGCGGATTATCCCGGGGCTTTGCAAACTGCACCCAAGGTGTAAATTTGTGTGCCAGGGATTTGCATGACCAACGAATAACTGAATGAATCAAGGCAGGAATAAGTTGGTGAGTGAATGAATGAGTGGGTAAGTGAATGGACGCGCTAAGGCCAAGTGAGTTGCTTAACAATTTCCGCTTAGAGGATAAGGCAAAAGAAGGTCAGCAGACCAGTCTTCTAAGCCTCTTTCGTTTCCTAATTTCGAAGGATTCGGCTCTGCTGGAATTCCTCAAGCCATACCTAACTGGAAAATAAACGATTTACATAAATTAAGTGCAGTTGTGTATCCCATTTCCCAATTTAAAAAGTTCGAAAAAGATTAGCCTGGCTAAATCTATCGAGAAGTGATGATGAATTCGAAATGTTTTCCTTTTTTGTTTTGTCCAACTGATGCGAAAGTATGACGACAAATTTTAACGATTTAAAAACTAGCAAATATTTCATTGACAATTGTTAGGCAACTGCAACCGCAGTTGCGAGTGCATTTAAGCATGTGTGTTGCGCATTTTATTTGCCTTGTGCATTTGGCAAACATTGCCATGAAACAAAAAGCTGGAATTTATGCTTTAAATTTTCATCAAGGAAACGCGCAGCATATGGAAATATGCAAACAGGAGCTGCCACACAACAAACAACAATAACTGTACAGAAAGTGCAACAACAATACACACCAGCACACCGAACCCACTCAACCCGACCGAACTGGGAATTTAGATAAGTTCCTGCCCCAGCCCCTCTCCACGCTGACTGGTAATCAAACAAACATTTTCGGTGCTGCCCAGGGTGGATCTACGAAAAAAAGGGAGAGCGCTCACGGGATATCCCGCATATGTCCTGCGACACGGAACATGTCCTGCGCCTCGATCGCCGAGCTCTCGCACATCTGCCGTGCGTTGATTTCGCCTCCTCGGAGGGTTGAAATGTTTGCCCAGCTCATAGTGGTGGCAACTATTGGTGGCAGACAGCAGTTGTCCGTTACTTTCGATGCCACTCACTGAGCACCTGGACTATGGGAGTTGGGAAATCTACTGGCAACAGCCCTCATTTCGCTGCAAATGAAATTAGGAACTTGTTTCTTATCATGTCGATGGGATGGTGGGATAACAATAAATTACTGAGCAATTACAACTGATCAACTCAAAAGAACTTCACTGTGTATATGAATATGCACTGTTTTAAAGCTTATTTAAAAGTTGTTTTATATACTATTATTTCTCACACACCACCTAAGTTGCCTCTGACACGTGCCACATCGCCTGTAAAAACCACAGTTGGTGCTCGGGATACGGGTGGCTGCATTGCAAATGCTCTGCGGTGTGGTAATATTTAACTAAGTTAGCACTGCTCAGGGGTCCTGACTCAGGGGCCACATTCAAATCAACTTTGGGTCCATGCAATTTTTATGCCCCGCCCCCATGAGCCACCGCCCACATCCCTGCGTTGGGCCTACACGTGCATCTGACTTGTGGTCACCGGCCAGGATTCCCCAAAGTCCGAGTCGCCCCAAGTGTGGGTGTTGGGTCATCCTGCCGCTGGACAGCGACATCTCGCCCGTGTTTGTCGCTTAATAAAATGTGTGTTTTTGTTGCCTTGCGGTTGCCTATGCGCCTGCCACGCCCACCACACTGCGCATACATTAAGCGCGCCCTTTGTGGGTAGCTTTTATGCGATCTCCCGGTGTCGACCTGCTGCGGCGTCTGCTTTTATCTGCTCAATGCGCTCGAGCGTGCCCCGGCTGCCAATGAGGCATAAATTCTTGATTTCACGCAGTTTTGATTGATGGCAAAGGATGTGTGAAAAATATCCCCACACACGTTAAAAAAGAAGGTGGAAATGGTGAGTTTTGTAATATAATATAAATAACAAGGTGTATATTACATATGCTTAATATTCTGGTGCTTTAATAAAGTTATAAATATGCAATATATTATAATAATATATAATATAATATTTTGATTTAATTTAGTTAAATAGTTCTCTGTGCATGCAGGGGAAGCCCGTGAAAGATGCTGGCTCGGAAGTTGAGGGCTTTGGCGAGGCTCCTGAAAATCCCCGAAAACGACAAAAACACATAATATTACAATCGGATTCGATGTGAAAGCTGCGGGCCCCAAAAGATAAACGCCACAAAACTTATCCTCACACAATAGAATCCAAAATTCACGTATATTTTGTGTGTTCGTGTGACAAAAGTAGAAATGATAAGATTTGAATGGAAAAGGTGCATTCCAAAGTATTTAATACGTGTTCACATCCTGGATTAGATAAGCCAAAGAAAACATTTGCAAAATTTTAGAAATATAAATGCCGAACCTTAAATGCTCTACAATAAAAAACCTTTACTGAGAGTGAGTATAGTATTTATATATTTATTATTAGCATACCTCTGAATCCTAACTCCATAGAAATAAAGTTGATGTCCTGAATTTCCGTACTAATGATTTCTTCGGCCGGCGGACGTGAGGATCTGCAGCTGTTGTGCTGACATTTATTTCCTTGGGACAGGAAGCCCACAACCGGAAAACTTTTTTAGCCCGAATGCTAGCACAAGGAGAGCAACAAGAGTATCGGTGGTATATGGTAGTTGGGAAAAAGGACGCGTGTCCTAACGCCTGCCAGCCGTCTGTCTGGCCACGCTTCGCGGCGCCTACGCAGAATATGGCAGGCGGAGGGGTGGGATCCTTCGGGGGAATAGGTGCCAGGATAAGGGTTGGACGCGCTAGGTCCTTGGGGGTGGGGTGGCGAGGAGGTCTTGGCACACGCCGCTGGCGTCTCAGTTGAGCGCTTCTTGGTCAGGGCCCACTGAATGATAGTTCACTTTTCATCGCAGATAGGGAAATATATAAATAAGCATTCACGAATGGCAGATCCATCCCCGCCACTGCAGCCTCTTTTCCCATTTGCCTCTCCGGCCAGCAGTTTGTTCTCTCCTCTTGTATGGATTATAATTTCTGAAGACACGCAATCGCACGCCCACAAAACGCCCACGTTTGGACCTCAACTTTACACTATAAAAAATAATCATATATATTCATACAAGCTTTACATGTATTTTATATACATCACTTTGTGGGCTTTTGAGATACTTATAGAATTAAATAATATTTACACTTAGCTAAACTGACTTCTTGAGGCGCCTTGAACTTGAACTCCTCGATCTTAATTTGCTGTGTACCAGGAAAATTCATCATTAAATTACGTCTGAGCAGAGAAATTGTATGAGGCAGAAGCCGTCGCAGCAGAAAAAGTTGGCGAAATCATTTATCCTGCCGCCGGACGAAGGCTGTTGAATGGAGCGAAATTTTCATGGAAAACTCCTTATTGCTAGCTGCCATGTTTGTCTTGCAATGCGAGTGAAAAACAAACGCCCACCCGCCTGCCACGCCCACCCATTCCGGGTACGCAGCTTAGTTCATTTGCCCGCAGAAAAATAAGCTTGCCTTTGCTGTATTTAAGCAAATATTTGATATGCTCCAGAACGCTGCGATGCAGCACGGCAAACGCTGAAAGCTTAAAGCATAAATCAATATTTGTCACAGCAAATGGGGAGCACATCGCTCATGATCGCATAGCGGACTTGAAAATATATTAAAAAAAAGAAAAATGCGGAAATGGAGGGGTTTTTGGGGCTGCCCGATAAGATAGGCCAGGTGGAGTTCGAGCTCGAGATGGGCAAACAATCGGGGTCGTCTGATAAGGCATTATGGCTCTTCAAGCTGAGCCATTTACAAATGAACTCCTCGAACAAACATTTAAGGTATGCGGAGCCATTGGGTCTTGTATGGAAATTAAACCCTATTCTCTCCATTCACTTTTATTTGCTTGCAACAAACATATTTTTTCAGCGCGGCAAAAAGGTATTGCATTTTTATTGCAGTCTGCATAAAAGAGAACGTGGGAAACCAGTTTTTTCCCTATTTAATCTATAATAACTTTCTGATTGCGATGATTCGCGGTAAAAAGCGAAATAAAAAGGATATAAAACGTGTGCACAACTTTAATTCATTTTCACCCAATCAAAATTACATTTTCATTACGCGTAACAGCATTGGATTCGAAATCGTTTTTTATTTATTTTTTGACAACTTAAACTACTGCCAGAAAAAAAAGTGTTATGTAAATAACTTTCTGAACATGCAATAGGTTTGTTTAACTTCAAAAAAATAATGGCCAATCGACCAATAAAATGTTTACCAACAAAAATTCAATTTCTCGCCTTCTCATTTAAGCAGGAAAAGAAATAATAAATATAAAATAAAATATAGGCAATTGTGAATAATGTCAATGCGTTTAAATTGTTTAAGTACTACTCAGTAAAGAAAAAAAGGTTCTATATCAATCAACTTTCGTATAAAAACTCACAGCAAACAATTGAGGCACATTTACAGCTATCGAAAAAGATTATTTGTTATGATTACGGACATTTTTTTTTTTTTGATCTGAAACACACAGTTTGGAAGGGTTAACTAAGGCTGCACTTAAGTTGGCTTGGCAGCCGAGCATCTAAATTACATGGCCCACTGGCTGGCTAGCTGGCCAGATCCTGGCTTATATCCGCTTCTGGCCATCTGGCTGCACTGGCTCAGTGCTGCAGCTACATTCAATTAATTTTACACGATGTAGCGAAAATCCAGCCCAGAAACATGAAAGAATATCCAGGGGGGGCGGTTGGAACGGAGAGCTAACGATAATTTTCCAACAGAAAGGACGAGAGCGGCAGGATGTCAGCAGGCCAGGGGAAGGCGGGAAGTTTAAAGCAAAAACTACGTTGTAATAACATTTTAACGATATTAGCACGAAAAATGTGGCCCGGCATACAAAAGCGGAAAGTGGAAAGCTTAACGATGCTAAACGAGTGCAGTCTGTGCGTGTGCGAGTGCGACAAAGAGGGCCAGATGGAGCGAGAGAGAGCGGCGAAAGGATGCGACACTCACGCTCTCACACTTTCTTTGCTACGCACACACACACACACATGTAAAGCGAAGGCTGTTAGCTTCTCTTTTGCGGCTGCCAAAGAAATCTACAGCGCAAATTGTTCAAATATTTTGGCTTTGCCACGCACACAAGCACATCCAGTCCCGCCCCCTCAAGCCCCCCCAATGCCACCACATTTCTTTTCGCTGCTGGACAGAACAACGGATGGTAGGGGGGATGGGGCCGGGGGGTAAACATTGTTCAAATGCAGCGAGTTGTTACATAATCCTCGCTGCCTCCGAAAACATATGTTATTGCACAGAACGCGCTCCCTCTGACCCCCTCCCCCAAAAAACCCCCCACCAGACATCCTCCAAAGCCCGCCAATCCCTCGTCCCCCCTTTTATACCAGCCGCATAATGGCAAAGTGAAAAGAATTTTGCTTTCGGCGGCCTTCTTAAAGCGCCAACTCGCGAGCTGCCATGGTATTACATGCCGCAGCATAAATACATTTATACACTAAAAATAAAACATTTAAAATCGGTACCACTTTTAAATTTTACCTAAATAAATGCTTAACCGATAGATCATATGTAGTTCCCATGAATAACCACTTGGGAATTATAAGCATTTGTTGTACAGTGCAATTTTCTACTTCATTTCACACTTAAAAGCTGGACAGACTTTGTTAAGTGTTCGCTGTCGCCCAGTGCCGCTAGCCCCCCACACCCCCCTTTTATCCTTTCACCGTTGTGCACCCACAACATCTCTATCTCTTTCGCCACATGGCCATCTCACTTACTCATTCGGGATGCGTGCGCCCGAGTTTATGCAATGTTTTTTCGCTTGTTTCGCGGCACTGTCAACAGTTTTATTCCGTCCACCCGCCGCCCATCGCCTATATCCTTCCACTTTTCGCGGTCTTCCATTCTTTTGACTTGTTAATATAAGGCAGGCGCCATCGCCGCATTGTTGTTCTTGCAGATAGGCCAGCTCCGCTCTGTTGGTCCACACTTATAAATTGTGTGATTTACCCCCAGCGCCAGTTTAAACAACAATGTGCGTCAAGTGAAGCATGTGCATGAGTGCGAGTCCTTCGTCCTGAGAGTGCGTCTGTGTGTGTGTGTGTGAGTGAGGCGTTAAAACAAAAGTCAACAAAGCCGCTCCTCCACTGTGTCTGTATGTGTGCGTGTAAGCTACTAAAATAGTAAATTATGAGAGTGCACACAGAGGCAGCCGCAGCAGCTGCAGCAGGAACAACAACGTGCGGCCGGGGCAGGATGCATCCACCGCTCTAGACAAACATGAGCGCGTTGCATACTTATGTGGGCGCCAAGTGCCTTTGAACTTTGCCCTCAGCATTGGCTATGACTTAATAAGCAGCCAGCCCACTCGCGAGCAAGGACATCCATGGTAATCCCACAGCTTGCTAAGGCGGATAAACACGCTGCGGTCAAGTCAGAGAGAAAGGTGGCATGTGCGACAAAAAGGGCAGATTTTCTCAAAGAAAATATAAACTTTGAGGACAAACAATAGGCGTATTAAGCTGTTTAACAAGTACTTGAGCAGCCGTAGGAAAGTAAAACAAATCCGTTTAAATATCTTAAGTTCTTTTAAAGAAAATCTACTTAATAAAGCACCACAAGCGCGATGCAGTTTCACTCGTTCAACGCCAAGTTGAAGTAAAGTACCTAAAGTCATGTATACCAACGCCTTTATGTTCACAGACCCTCCATTCAAAGTTGAATCAGACGAATTAGCTAATGCTTGTTTGCTGCGAAGTCTTTGAAAAGCCTTTGACCACGCGCTCAATAGAACCGCAGCAGCAACAGCAGCAGCAGCAGCAGCAGCAGCAACAACTGCAGCACCAGCACCAGCAGCAGCAACAGCAAGTGCAACAATGTCAATGCACTGCGCTGCTGATAAGAGTTGCAGCTGCAAGTTTAGAGTTTCTGCTGGTTCCGCCGCCACGAACATCCAACTCAAGGTAAACAAGCGGGCTGCCAGCGACTTGTTGCTATCTTCTATCTTTCTCTGCCAGTCGCGATTTCGATTTCGCTACGTCGGTCGGTCGTTAAATTATTTTCTTTACTGCTGCCGCGTGCTCTTCACTTCTACTGCTGCTGATGCGCCTTCTGATGACACAGACGCGGCGATAACGAAGGCAGCTCCGCAAAAAAAAAGCTGAGCCAGCACCAAGTGCAACTTGAGGCGCCTGCGGAGGCGTCGGGTTTCCGCCGCTTCGATCCGCCGAGCTATCGAATATTTACCCATACTCCTTATACCGACGATTTCCGCAAACTTGGCACTTCGAAAGGTGAATTTCAGACTGTCAAATACAGAAGTTAATCACTTCGCGATCTGCGGCGTCTCTCTTTCGCGCGCTGCCCCACAGAAACTTCGCCGGTGACTCACGACATCCGAGAGTGTTGGTTATTGTTTTCTTTTCACAGATAGCTCTTTGAAGTCATGCTGCAAATATGCCGCAGAAACCGAGCTAAGCTGACTCTTTCTTTTCTAAATGAACTCTTAATTTAGTCATCTACTTCTCATTCTTCCCAAGAGCGTTTCATTCAGAAAAACCCTTTATCACTAAAACTTGTATTATGAGAGCTTTGAATTTTGGTATGTAGCACTTTTTTAATCTGTTGCATAACTTCTGAAAGTTTGCTGATTATCACGAAGGGCATAGCTAAGTTACAACGGCACTATCGACATACTTGCAGCCATACGGCTGCATCCACGTTATCTACTAGTATTATGAGCCTTTGGACTAGCCGATTTGAGTATGCCTTAGATAACAGCGATAGTTAAATGCCACTCAAGTTGGCTTGCCCCATTAATCATCAACAGCGCGCACGAATAGAAACCTATAGAAACCCCATTTGTCAAAATAAATCCAGAGTTCTTTCGACACTGGCCCACTGAACAGTATCGCAATCCAATCATCCATTGTGCCAGTTCGATAACATTCGACTGTGGGCAAACGAAGTTATGCATAGGTAAGGTTATGAACTCCAGAAGCGATGCGCCATTAGTTCGGTCTATAAATAGCCAGCAAATGCATGTGCTCATAAATTTCAGCAGTGCAGCATATCGAATAATGCTCGACTTAATTACACATGGGGGTAACAATAGCAATGCAGGGGTGCAGACAGCTGGCAGACGACGCGACTCGCAGTGGCACAAATGCACTTAAGTTTTCTTCGCTCATCGCTCTGCTTTTTTTTCGGGGAGGAAGTCGTGGCATAAGGCACACATCACTGCCACCGAAAAGAGGGATGTATACCCGTAGTACCTATGTGCTATATGGGATTGAGCTATGGAACAGGCAGAACAAAACTTGATGTGCATAACTCAAGAAACTGAGGCAAATATCCTTTTTGAAGTGTCGAGAAATACAGTTTGGCTCAGTCAGTTATGTTGCTTTCTTAATGTATATTACTATATATTGTGTGAACTTCTCAAGGCAGGCAGAACTCAGGTAAATCACGGCATCTGCAACCCTTAGCAAGTGCTCACTGTACGGCAATTGCATTGTAGCTCGCGCCAAAGTCTGGCAGCTGCCGTCTAGATTTCGGGCCTCAGTCTCAGCATCCAAATCTCAACCGGAATCCTTCGCAGATGCAGGACTCATTCGCTCAGTCAATGCTCATTGGGCTCTGGGGATAATTGCTGCCAAACGACGTGACATTTCTCCCTGACAATCCTTTGTGCATTCTGCCCGGCATTTCGACTCATTCTTCTCCGTCATCTGTAGCTCGGTTGTAGTTGTAGTTGCAGTCATACTAGTACTTACTATGGTTGTTGTTGTTGTTTTTGTTATTGTCATGCCGTGCAAATTCAGGCAGCTCGACAAACAGAATGGAAGACAGACACAATTTATGTTTGTTCGAGCGGTGACGAAGGAAGTGAAGCTACACTGAGAAAAAAGATGTTAGTTGTATGAGTTTTAGTTTCCAAGATGTAAGCCTTGCAACTTATAGTTCTTAGAAATATTCTTAGGATATGATCACACTTGCATGGTATTTATAAATTGCACATCTATGTAACAACCATATGGTGTTACTTGCAACTAAACAGGACACACTTCTCTCAGTGTCCTTTTATGGCAGCTGCGCCGGCTGAACTGAGCTGAGCTGCGAGGCTCGTGCATTTCGTTAACGTGACAAAAATACATTGATTACATTTTTTTTAGCTGCACTCGACTCGGGGATCTGCGTTTTTGGGCTCTAAGAGCTGGGATCCGGTAACTGGGAGCTGGAAAACTGGGTACTGGGTACTGGGAACTGGGACCTGGGCGCACGTCCGCACACTTGGCACATTTGTCAGGGCGACGCCGCCATGTAAACATCTTGCACGTAGGATTCGGGGTCCTTTTGCATCCTGGCTGGATGGCACGACAACTAGTTGTAGTTGGAATCGGAGTCCTCGTGCTGCACGGGGTCTTTGAACTGACAAATTACATTGACAACGAATGGGGCAAAATTCCATTCGTGTGCACTCTGAACTCCAACTCCGCTAGCTCCCCAGAACTGTCTCATTTTGTGAGGCTCCACACTGAAAAGTTTGGGGGTCAATGCCATGGCATTTCGTATAAACAAAAAGTTGGGCATAGCCGTCAGCAAGCAAGTAAAATAAACAAATGTCAATAAATGACAATTGATTGTGCTTTTCAAAGTTTTCGGCCCAAACCATTATTAGTCAAATCAGATTGTTTAGTTTACATTGTGTTAATGATTTAAAACTCTGCGTTTGGACACGATTTGTTTGTATACCCATTTGAAAATGGCATTTATTGTCGATTTTATTTTGTGCTGCGCGTTGTAAAAATTTGTTTTAACATACAGATGTTAAACGAGATACAGTATTGAATGGTTTTATTCTATGAATTTCGATCCTTCATAAGCGAAACATTGTTTTCATTTGTTCGTTTCAGTGCACTTCGTTCATTAGTTGTTTGTGGATTTAATTTGCTTACTTGGCTCAGTGCTTGTTTCAGTTAGTTTCGCAATTTGGAAACTATCTCAAATTGGCAATAGTGAAAAAAGAGAAAACACATCGTGGGCTCCCCTTAATTATTTTCACCGACGAACGGGTGGGCGATCGAACTCTTATGGCTTTAATAGTGTTTGCACCAATTATTCAATTGCCTAATTGCTGTCGATTGCTCATAATTTCAGTGTAACACTGTGTATTTGTTTTATGACCCCGAGCGTTCATGAATGGGCGTTCATTTACTGGGCATTGAAAAGTTTCGGGTAATCTTATCATCCAGAAGTGTTCAAACTTGCGCAAGTCACCAAACAAATTTCGAAACGGAAATACCAAAGGGATGAAATAGTCTAAACGAAAAGATAACTGCCTTAAAATTGCGCCCGAAATTCGCACAAAATCGCAGCAACAATAACAAGCGAACCTAATCAAAAATCCAAAATCTCAGGCAGCTGCGCATGCGTAGCAGATGAAAGAGATAGCGAGAGATCGCACCTTTGAAAATGCTACCGGAACAGCTGGCGCAAAAGAGCGAGAGGGAAGGCAGGAGCGAGTGATAAGAAATAGCAACAAAAGCGCATAAACCACCACCAACTACTACAACAACGAACGCGACAAAGCGAACAATGCTCTTCATTATGCCCGTTATTATTAAACAAATAGTGAGAGCGGAAGAGAGAGAGAGAGGTGACAGTGCTCCGTGTTGATAACACACCCCGAGTAGAGAGTAGCTAAAAGTTAGCTAGATGCACAAATAAAAGAGCTAGATGTGCAGATATTTTCTCAATTTGATTTATGATCACTTATAAAAACTTGATACTGATAAAAGCAGCTAAAAATACTTTAATTCTGAGTGTCTCAAGACATATAAATCAAAGTATGCATTTAATTGAAACATTGTCTTGGATACCCTTAGCTAGAAAGTAGTCAAGCTGCCAGCTCTGTCTAACTTACTCACCCAGGTAATTTGACCCGGTTCTCTGGCTTACTGCTCTCGCACCCCGGGAATCAGAAGTCTGAGTCGACTGTAGCCAGCCGCTCATTCGATTCCCAGCAGTCGAAGCACGCAGACGCAACCGCTGCGATCGTCGCGAGATATTTGTGTTCGATCATTGTTTACGTATCGTTCGGGCTAACACGTTCGTTGAGTGTCGTGTCGCCTTGTGTTTACCGTTGTGCAGTGTTAAACTATTTACGCTTTGTCTTGTGGGTGCAGCACCCCCACCGCCCAGCCACCCACTTCACATACGCACTGTCAAGTTTTGTGGTGCCCAAAAGTAATCAAATGACACGTGCTTGAAATACACATTTTACTATCCATCAGTGGCGGCCTAAACAAAAACAAAAGCATAAGCCAAACTTGGGATTACCTCGGCATTGTTTATACAGGAAAGCGGTAAGTTTTGGCCACAATAAACCGTAAAGCACATTCGGAATGTGGAAGCAGAGGAGATAACTGTTTATGGTCCCCTTTGACCCCAATAAGCTTATCAATAAACACAAATATTCAATACGATTCCGCATACGCCCCTCGTAATTACACATGCCTTAATTCACATAATCACAAACTACAGACATATATATTTATGTACCTCCGCCCATTTATTGAAGTAAATTCCAATGGTTTTTATTTTTGCTCATTCGAGGACCTCGCTAAGCCGCGTTTTATGACTCAGGAGCCTCCCAGAGTCAGAGTCGTCAGAACGCAAACTGATTTCGTTCGCTTTTCTCCGAATGTTCTTTATAACGTAGATCCCCCAAATGAGTCATCCGTGCGCTTGGGGATACCGAGTGGATACATAACTGCCTGAGATACGTACGTATCGTATAATTGGGGGAGGCAGTGGGCTGAGGTGACTGATCAGGTTGATGGTGAATGAATGAGCTGGGGGTGCTGGTGACTAAGCCTCCAGCTTTGGATAACGTTAATTGGGTTGGGTAAAGAAATATGTGCACACAGATGTGATAGTGTGCTGGGCTAGGAAAGAGTCACCTCTAAGGCAGTTCGATTAAATAACATTCAAGTTGGAGATAAAAAATCATGATAATGTATACAGTGTTATACTCCATAAATATTTTTAACTGCCATAAAATAATATCATGAATTCATAATCCGACATACTATTTAAGATCTTTTTTGCATTCAATATACATCCAGCTTGATAAAAATACTTTTGTAAAAGAAAACATTTAAGTTTCTTTGAGTGTTTTTGTTGGTCATATACATGTTAATTATGCATTCGAAGAGGTTGGCTTTCGCCACCCCGAATACTTGTTATCTCGACTCAGCTGGAAACCTCAGAATATATCAGTGGCACGATTTCAATCTCACCGCATTGTGGCGTTTCGCAGATTTCCCTAATTTCAGTTTGCCCGCTCCTAATTGCAATAATCAAGGGAGCACCGCATAGTTTCACTGATCTAGTTCCAGTTTAAGAGCGTTTCTGCGGTCTCGATGGCTCCATTAGAGTGCTAAACACCGGCCATTACGGCGGTCATCGGGAGAGGTGTTATTACCTGGACGTCTGGACGTGGAAACCAGTCGGCACTGGAAGTCACTCACCTGTGGCGGCCACGAGATCGATATCATTGACAATTGGTGTCGACGGCAGCAGCAGTGGATACGTAGATGTATATAATGCCAATCCGATATGTTGCTACCGTTAGATGGGAAATGCCAGAGCAATGATGATTGTCGTCCAATTGAGTGGGATTAACGTTTAATTTGGCTTAGTTTATTGATTTTCCATCGAACAGGTCGGTTAAATGTCAAGGAATGTCGCGAAATGGAGCATTTCGATTGCATTTGCTAATCCATTTGCAACTCTTTGTTTTTTGCCACTCATGTGTCAGTTTGACATTTTGCAACAATGGTCGATTCTATTGAACGGATTATGGCTGCCGCGACTTGAATAATTGCACGGTTTTAATGCGTTCATTCAGTTTTTTACATAATTAAATGATTGTTTAAAACTGATTTATTATTTAATTGTTTGCCACTCGAACGACAACAATTAATTATGCAATGGCGCAAAGATGCGATATAAAAAAATAATAATTTCATTATAATCAATGCAACAGCTGCCAGTGGGCGCACATGATGCGCGGAAGGGGCGTGGGAAGCAATTAAAATTTATTACGCTTATTTTGCATTTATTCCATTTTAATTTGTCGTTTAAATGTCAAAACTATTAAAATAATTATGCTGGATGCCGGATTAATCAATGCTCTGGCCTTTGTCCAATCGATTTTGATCTGGTTGGGCCGTAACTTTTGGTTAATTAATCGGGGTTACGAGCGGGGAAATTCACCCCATCCACCCCATCCAACTTTCCCCCATTTCACCTTGTGTTCAATTTGTTCGGCTGAACCCATTGAGCCAAGTTCAGTTCAGTAACCACCCCGCATATTAACTTAATTATCATGATTAACATTTTCTGTGTAATTTCTGTATTTTCGCTGGCCATTCTCAGTTGAATTTTGCGTTGCAATTCCCATTATTCGTACCTTTTAAACTGACCAGAACTTAAATTTATTATTCAACACGCTTTCCTCGCTTTTTGTCTGTTTTTTTCTTTATTTATTTATTATGAAATGCTTTTGATAACGAACCATTATCATATCTTCATGCGATATGGCAAGAGTTCAGTTGCTTTTTTTCTGTTCTCTCAGATTGAAGTGCATAAATTATTTTGCCTCTATTTTTAAATTAATTGGCAGATTGAAGCAGATTTTAAAATTCTAAACTTGTTTGCTGACAACTCTATTAGGCATTTGCATATGAATTTCGACTGCCTTTTGTGCCTAATTGGCCGGCAAGAGCACAACGAACTCCGAAAATGTTCCTATTTTCTTAGCCACGAATTTAATGTACATCAATTTCTACACTATGCAACACACCCAATTAAGTGCAATTTGTGACTTTGTAATGGGGCTAACTCATCGCATCTCAGCTCAGCTATTTCTCCTCGTGGAAACCGGATTGTTAGCTAAACATTTTTTAAATTACTTTGCAATGAGCACCGTTTATTAGAATTACTCATGACTGGCCCATAGATATAAATATCGATTGAGGGGCTGTTTTTCAATCAATTTAAACGGCGTGTGGTGGCAGGGGCGGTGGTAATGAGACAGACGAACAACAGAAAAATTAAGTGGTCAAGGGCAGAGGGTCCTGAAATATCTTCTTGGCCGGCTTCGCTGGCTAATCCAATTAGAATTGCGGCGTCGGCAGGGAAGTCGCCTTTGTAGGTGTTCCCTAATTAGATTGATGTTGTTCAGCCGCAAAGAAATTATTATTTTAGTCTAGATATCCACGCATTTCTCTTCCAAATATAGTATGAATCGCACGGCTTGCTTTTCGATCTAAAATCCTAAATCAAGCTACTTAAAATGCAACGAAGCTTAGTTAAATAGCATTAAAAACGGCTTCTATTGTATATTTTTATTAAATATTTAGGAACTACTAATCCGAACAATTTTACTTATTTTAACACAAGTAGTTTGCATTGTAACTGATTTTATAGCAGAATTTAAAAATTTTTATTACAAGTGTACGTGGCACTTTACAACACTGCGTTTTGTTGCTGATCAGCAAAGAGAGTCTCTGGTGGGAAACTTGGAAACTAGCAGAAAGTAAAAAAAAAAACAGTTTAATGAAATAATACCGGAAAATATACCGCGCAGCACTAAATTCACTAACGCCAGCACAGGCGATAAACGATAACACGCGTAAAAATCTTCTGCGCGAACGACTCATCAACAGTTTTCTCTTGCCGAGAAATATTTGATTTTCGCTTGGCTTTTAAGTTCGCGGAGTGGATACATTGCAGCGGAAGGCTTTTAAAAACTTAACTTTTGGCGGACGACGATCGCCGATTGCAGTGGGAGTGGGAAAATGCAAAATGCGGCACTTTGTTGAGGAATATGCACGATTGCCGCACGACGACGTCATCCTCAGTCACAAACACACACGCACACACCACACACAATAAACCAGGTGTGCACGGAGAATTCAAATTCGTTGAGATATTGTTGTAAATTATGAAAGCAATTTATCAAGCGGAAAGTGGAAATCGAAAGAGCTGGATAAAAGGGGAAGCAAAAGGAGGAAGTACGCGAGAAACAACAACTGCGACGGCGGCGGAGCGACAGAGAGAGCGCTGCAGATAAACGCGCCTTGAGCCGATCAACGAATACACAAAGCGAGCGAAAGAGAGGGAGACAGAGAGGAATAGAGAACAGCCGAGGGCAAATAATTATCTCTTTTCGCTGGATATCTTTTGGTTTTTTTGACCTCTAGCAAACTATTCCCTCGAGCATTTCTGTGTAAGTACGCTAATTAAATTACAAATAAAAACAGCAAAACGCTATAATTGCAAGCTCATAATTCACAACAAATGGTCCCAAGGCAAAAGCAGCCACAGCAACAACAACAACCACAAAAACGAGGGTCAAGTGGCAAGTTATTAACTCTAGAGGAACTTCTTCCATTTAAATAAGACCCATCGTTATTGCTAATAAAGCAACCAGCCTCGCACATTTCAGTTAGTTTAGTTTCATTCACTGAATTTGGCAAAACTTTCCGTTGTTAACGTACAATTATTGTTGTTTTTATTCTATTTGGCGTGTCATGCGTGCGATAAATATTAAAAAAAAAAGGAAAAACAGACACGAGGAAAGATATATAGGAGATGCCGCCGACATATCCGCCGAGCGACAATCTAAAAGTTTACGAAAATAAACACACACGAGCCAGCTGAATGGCCTCCCACCGCCCACTTATGATGCGCCCCCTGCCACGCCCATCGTGGCCATGTTTTGGTTTCATTTTCCATTTTTCAAAATACAACAAGCCACACACAAAATAATGACTTTCCTATAATAATTTTGTGGATTTCGGCCTTAATTGTTTGTGTTTTTCAACAAACGTTTCCCATTTGTTCGTGCAGAGAGAGAAAATATTTTGTTTTTTTGGATAGAGAAGTGTTGGGAAAAGAAATAGATTAGCAATGGATAATATTATTAAATTAAATTTATAAATTACACATAAGAAATTCACTGTGTTTATTGTATTCAAAATTGAGAGAACAGAGTTTTTCGCAGTGCAGTTGAACGTTTATTTATGCATTTGAACGTGTCTGCCGGTTATTTGGAATTCCCATATGCAAACAATCGAAATTTCGGTTCGGCTGTCTACTTACCAGTTTTCAGGTGCATTTTCCAATTTCGAGCGATTGCATACGGTTTCTCGCAATTGTGATTTTATCTTTATTGCCAAGAACTTACAGTTTTAGAGTCCGCAGCTTTTAAGTGACCATGGGCTAATTACTTTTGCCTTCTGGCATGTGGATGTTGTTGTTGTTTTAGCTGTAGCCGCTCTTCATTTGGGTAAACAAATGATAAGCAACAGGTGCTCCAAAGTCTCGAGTTGCCGCACTGAGAGTTGTACTAAAGTGTTACTGTGAGATATGTGTGTGCGAACGTGACAATTGTTGCCCCTGGCTTAATCGATTACTCATCCACTCAAGCCCACTTACTCATCCACTCACACAATCAGACTCACATAAACACACCCACACACATACGCCCATTAATCGAGCTGCAATTGAATGTCTTTTGTACTGTTTGAGCGGCACTGCAATAAGTGGTTTTCTCCTCCGCAGAGAGCGGAAATCCCCAGAGGGAAATGGACACCCGCGTGGAACTGGAACTGGAGCCTGTTGGCAAACAGGATAGGCCAAAGGATCAGCCAGAGGATGAGAATGAACCGCTGGAAAGCCAGCTGGAGCTGGAGCAGGAGCAGAAGAGCCTGCTCACGCCGGTCAAGATTCCCCCGGCTCAGGTCGCAAGTTCCGATCAGGAGGCCTCGCCCAGCACCCCACCACCCATGAGCCTGCAGCCGGGAACATCTCGGCAGCTTTTCAGGGACGCCGCCATGGCGCACGGAGGCCAGGAGACCACATCGCTGCTGCAGCAGGAGCTGAACAGCATAGCTGCCACCCAAACGCCTGCCTCGAAACTCAGAAGCGCCAGCTCCACGCTGGATGCCAGTGTCTCCCGGAATCCCTCCACCACGGGCGGGAAGCACGAGAAGAAGCTGGGCCACCGGCGAGTGGCGGAGGGCGGTGAGGTGACCTACAAGAAGATCCAGTCCAAGCAAATCATGGGCTCCATTCAGCTGGGCATCCAGCATACGGTGGGCAGCCTGGCCAGTAAGCCAAAGCGGGATCTGCTAATGAATGACTTCTGGGAAATGGAAACGATTTCGTTTCCGCCAGATGGTTCCTCCATAACACCTGCCCATCACTACAACGACTTCCGCTTCAAGGTCTACGCACCCATAGCCTTTCGCTACTTCCGAGATCTGTTCGGAATCGCACCAGATGACTTCCTCATGTCCATGTGTGCGTCTCCCCTGAGGGAGCTTTCCAATCCGGGTGCCTCTGGTTCCATATTTTACCTGACGACCGACGACGAGTTCATTATCAAGACGGTGCAGAAGAAGGAATGCGAGTTCCTGCAAAAACTTTTGCCCGGTTACTACATGAACCTATCGCAGAATCCTCGAACGCTGCTGCCCAAGTTCTTCGGACTGTATTGCTTCCACTACAACTCGAAAAACGTGCGGTTAGTAGCCATGAACAACCTGCTGCCCTCAGACATTAAGATGCACTGCAAGTACGACCTGAAGGGATCTTCCTTCCGACGAAAGGCCTCCAAGGCAGAGCGACAAAAGGCGAGTCCCACGTTCAAGGACCTCGACTTTGCTGAGCACCATCCGAATGGCATATTCCTGGAGACGGACAAGTACAATGCATTGATGAGCACCATTAAGCGGGACTGTATGGTGCTGGAGAGTTTTCAGATTATGGACTACTCGCTGTTGGTGGGAATCCACAACCTGGACCTGGCCGCCAAGGAGAAACGCGAAGAGCGAATCCTAAATGCGCGCGCCAAGCTGCAGCGCAAGGAAAGCGCAGCTCAGGGACCACCCTCCTTGAATCCGGACGACGATGCTCCGGAAGCGGATCAGAATCAGCTCCATGCGGTGGCCTCATACGCCTCCATACCGGGAACTTCGGCTGGAGCTGCCCTGAATCGAACACGCAGTATGAATCGTCAGCGTTTGGTGGCTCATTCCACTGCACTGGAGTCCATTACGGCTGATATGGATGTGCCGCTCGAGGAGGACGAGGACGTACCCGCCGGCGGCATCCCGGCTCGGTCTGAAAACGACGAGCGGTTGATCCTGTACATCGGCATCATCGACATTTTGCAGTCGTATCGCCTGGAAAAGAAGCTGGAGCACACATTCAAGAGCATTCTGTACAACGGAGACACGGTGTCCGTGTGCCGACCCTCCTTCTACGCCAAGCGCTTCCAGGACGCCATGGGCAAACAGGTGTTCAAGAAGACGCCCACATTTCCACTGAAACATTCCCCCTCCAAGCGCAAAACCTCGACCACGCAACTGCGCTCGCCGGCATCGCGCTTGCCGCCATTGAGTACACCAACAAATGCAGTTCGTCAGCCGATCATGACGATGTCGGGCATGTCAACGCCGCCGCCGGCCTTTGATGACATTTCGGAGGAGGACATAACCGCCGCGTCCACCAGCTCGCTCCAGCAGCAGAGGAGCAGCAATCAGTCGAACAACAATCGGGGCGAGGCGGAGGTGGCCCTCAGGGAAGGAAGCAACACGAGAGGAGGCAGCGGAGAGCCCAGCAGCACCTATCACACTCAATACTCGTACGACAGCTCCGGGCGAACAGGAAGCGCCTTGACCAGCGACTACAGCGACGACGAGTCCACCGGAACGGATCTGAGCTCGCGGTTGCACAAGCTGCGCACCCACCGCCTAACAAAGACGAGTGTTCAGGTCACGACGGTTGGCTATGTGGAGGGGGTGGACACTCCGCCGAAGGGCGGGCAGGATGTGGTGCACGCAGATGTCAATGGCAAGACCTCCATGACGACCACCACCATGCTCACGACGACAAAGACGGCCCACATCCAGGCGCCCAGCTACACGTCCACGCTCGTGCTCAACGATTTGCCGCGTTGATCTCCTGAGCGGGATTCGGCGGGATATGAAAGGAATCCTGAGCAGCAGCAGGAGCATGTATATATAGCCCAATGTGTATGTGTGTCTGCAAGGTGAAAGCGTCACTTCCACGCCCAAAAAGCGAAATTCTGAAAACGAGCTCGTTTATCTTGATTAAACACAAAACCGAAAAGCGAATAGGTAGTCGATATTGAAATTTATGTGGCGCCCGTGCTAATTAACTGCCAACCAGACACGCCCCCCACTCGCCCCCTACTCTCCCCCACCCATGCACACTGCTGGGGGATTCCCGGTGCCTACTCAAATTTATAATTATTATTTGGCTTCTACTTGGTGGGAATTTGTTAGCGTGTTGCCTTAGCTGAAGTTTGTTTTAATTTTTGAAATTATTGTGCACGACAAGCGAATGGCTCAATCGAAATTGGTAAAAGGGTTGAGAAGAGACGATGTGAAAACTCAGTTTTTGTCTACTATGTGTGTATGTTGCTGTATTATAAAGTGCGTTTACGTATTCTAAGATGCTCATGTAAATAAAGGAACGAGAATAAATACCTATATCGATGCGAGCGCGTATTTTTGCCCGAAAGGACAACGGGGGACCAACGGGCACTGACGTTTATATTGGAGCTCTGCCCGTGGCTGGACATAAATCACTTAATGATTTCAATGTTGCTATTAAGTGCCGTTAATTTTTATCGCCTTGCTGCATTGTTAAGCCTCTTTCAGCCATCGAGCGTGAATTGTGCAATATTTATTGTCCATTCGAAAGGATTTCGCAGGACTCAGCCGCGTACCCGCGATTTAAACGGGTGATGGGGGCTTTGGGAGGATGGCAGAGCTCTCCATTAATTAGCCCGCGTCCTATGGACAGTGGTTTTAAATTGTGCACCCTTTAATTCGGCATCTTGATGGGGTTTTATGCTCACAATTGAGGCAATTTAAAAAGGGGATTGCATCTCTGGATCAAGTATTATTATGATTTTATAAACTTTAAATATGAAAAGTCAGGAACTTCGCTGCTACTCAAATAATTCAAAAGAGGTTTGGCGCAAAAAAAGTGATATTGTGATATTATGAAAGGCATTAGAAACATTAAAAGTTGCACATTAAACTGTGAATATTTGTTGGTTTTTATGGCCATGCCTTTTATGCTAATTGAATATAATTTTAATTAATTGCTTAATGAATTCAATAAATATGTGTGTGCCGAAGTGTGAGTGTGTTAATGTGTGCGAAAGTGCCGGCATAAAAAGTGTTTCGTCATTTATTTATTTCAATTTGTTTACTTGAAACAAGCACTTTGTCAATATTTGCTCTGCAGTGGGGAAGGAGTCACCCATGCCAGTTGACCAAATGCCATTTGAGGGCCAGAATGGCGAGGGGTGCGGGGTGTGAGGTAGGTCAGAGTTCACTGGGCATGCATAACTGAAAAATAAACTTTCCCACTCATGCATAACGCAAACAGTTGCACACCAACAAGTGCACGATGCCCCCCCTTTGCTGAATGGTATATTATGTAATTATGGCGAAAACAACAAAGTATAATAAATATGTAAGCTGCAAAGTGCAAAAACCACGAGAAATTAAACAAAATAAAACACGACTTCGGTTTGCAATGTCACACGAAAATTGTTTAGCAGCATAATTAGTTTATTCCATTTGCATAATAGAGCCCCGAATGCCGCACACCAAATGTTTTGTTCATTTTCCGAAAAATCCCCCCATCCACCCTCGAAAATCATTTGCATTTCCAACAAAATGGGGCAGGTGGTTCCGCCCCCTTTTGTATGCCAATGCCTGTAACTCAACAGATTTGGTCTGTAAAATCTGCATAAATGCCCACAATTTGGGGCATTCACATCAATTATTTAGAAATTATTGCACACTAATGTATACTGGGCCATATGCCAAATGTCATTTTGATGGCCCCCAAACTTGGAGCTCCTTAAATTGCTCCAAAAACCAAATTGTGCTTCTGTACACTGAGAAATGCTGGTTTGTCACAAGGTCGCAGGGTGGAAATTTCATTGATTAAAATAATGATTTGTATCGCCTGGCGGAAATTTAATTTTTTCGTAACGGATATTAAGCCAATGTTCAGGCATGTGTGTGCAATGCCCCTCCCCCTTTCCACCTCCAACCAAACGAGGGGGCGTTGACCCCTGAAAGACCTGGACGAATGGTCAGATTGGGGATCCGTGTGCTGGCAATGAATCCAGTCCATTCCATTCCAACCCAGCCAGCCAGACCGGCAATTGCATTAAATTTAATGAATTTAAGCCTGTTAAACGAATGAGTCCAATTTATTTAAATGATGGACACCACTGATGATTGCCCGTCTCTGTTTCTCCATTACAGGCATGTCCTTTCAGCGCAGCTACAGCAAGGTCTGGTGGGGATCCGAGCAGTCCTCCCTGACCAGCGGCGGTTTCTATTCGAGCTTCAGCGGCGGGAGCAGCACATCCAGCACATCCAACTACCCACAAAGACAGCCCGCATCCCTCGGCCCCCTGGGCAATCTGTCCTGCATCCAGGAGGTGGAAGACGAGCAGAACAGCTCCAAGCTATCCTGGCACAAGCACGATAGCCCCGGCAGTCTGCGCAGTCAGGTGAGCGCATATCGATGGTATCCCATTTGATACCACGAGCCCACTGGGGCATTTCAATTTGGCCAGCATTATGGACCTTTTATTACGAGTATAATAGAGCAATGTAATGTAATGGAGTAGAGCCCATAGATAGTATCAAATGAAAATCTAATTATATTTGCTGCATACAATTTTGTAATAAGATATGCTCCAGTTAGCTGGATATTGAATAGAAGTTTAGGTTCTACCAATCTTGGGAGTGCAAACAAGGTTCCATGCGAGAAACTGGCATTAATTTAAGCCCTTAACCATTCGAATTCAGTGCGCTAATGGTCTTGTTTTTCTTCGGGTGATTGCAGGATTCGGGCTTCTCGGACAATGAGGAATCGCATCAGTTGCAGCATCAGCAGCACTTATCCCCGCCATCGCCACAATCCGATAAGCAGCAAACGCCCGCGGCCACGCCCACATCCGTACATTCGGTGGCCACACCACCAACGGTGGTGCGCCGAGTGGGCAACTCGTCGTTCTACTCGCCGCTGATCAGTGTCACGCGTCGAATTTCCTTCACCAGCGGCCAGATTACGCCCAAGGCGAGGTCGGGGGATGAGGATGCCGAGGATGCGGAGCTGGAAGCGAGTCGGAGTCGTCTGTTCGAGCAGCTGGACAGCATGAAGCTGGACGATGGAGAGGCAGAGGCCGAGGAGGATTCACCACCGCGTCCGGCCATAAGGCGCCGCAGGCGACTGATGCGTAAGCCCATGCCGGAACCGGAAGCGGCTTCGGCCAGCGAGGAGGAGGAAGTGGTCATAGCACCACCACCACCGCCGCCCTACAACAATGAAACTGTTTACTTGGGTGAGGCGCCGCCGCCGTACAACAATGAAACGGTGACTTTTGGAGCCACCGAGCAGGATGAAAGCCTCCAGCAGCAACCTTCCCCCTTGAGAGTCAGAGCCTTGCGGTTCACGGCTAGCACCAGCACACCCAAGAGTGGCTCCAAGATTGCGAAACGGGGCAAGAAGCACCCGGAACCCGTGGCCAGCTGGATGTCGGAGCAGCGCTGGGCCGGCGAACCGGAGGTGATGTGCACCCTGCAGCACAAATCGATTGCGCAGGAGGCATACAAGAACTACACCATCACCACCAGTGCGGTTTGCAAGTTGGTCAGGCAACTGCAGCAGCAGGCTCTGTCGCTCCAAGTCCACTTCGAGCGGAGCGAGCGGGTTCTCAGCGGACTGCAGGCCAGTTCTCTGCCGGAAGCCCTTGTCGGTGCCACCCAGTTGCTGTCCCACCTGGACGACTTCACCGCCACCCTGGAGCGACGAGGTGTGTTCTTCAACGATGCCAAGATCGAAAGGAGACGTTATGAGCAGCACTTGGAGCAAATCCGCACGGTGAGCAAGGACACGAGGTACTCGCTGGAGCGACAGCACTACATCAATCTGGAATCCCTGCTGGACGATGTCCAGCTCCTGAAGCGGCACACTCTGATTACACTGCGTCTGATCTTCGAGCGACTGGTTCGTGTCCTGGTGATCAGTATTGAACAGAGTCAATGTGATCTGCTATTGCGGGCCAATATAAATATGGTAGCCACCTTGATGAACATTGACTATGATGGATTTGCGTCGTTATCCGATGCCTTCGTCCAAAACGAGGCAGTGCGAACCCTGCTCGTCGTGGTGCTGGATCACAAGCAAAGCTCCGTGAGGGCCTTGGCACTCCGTGCTTTGGCCACCCTCTGCTGTGCTCCCCAAGCGATCAATCAACTGGGCAGTTGTGGAGGCATCGAAATTGTGAGGGACATCCTGCAAGTGGAATCCGCCGGCGAGAGAGGAGCCATCGAGCGCAGGGAGGCAGTTTCCCTGCTGGCCCAGATTACCGCCGCTTGGCACGGATCGGAGCACAGGGTTCCCGGTCTGAGGGACTGTGCGGAGAGTTTGGTAGCCGGTCTGGCCGCACTGCTGCAGCCGGAGTGCTGCACCCAAACGCTGCTTCTCTGCGCTGCTGCCCTCAACAACTTGAGCCGTATGGAGGCCACCTCCCACTACTCCATCATGTCCAACGAGGCCATCTTCCGGCTCATCGACACCCTGGAGCACCAGACCTGCGGCACAAGCGTCTTTCTCTACGTAAGTATCTAGATTCTTTAGATTACCAATCCTTAAGGCAGTGTGTTAACTAATGCAGTAAATATTTAAATGTTTAACAATTTTACTGCCAAACATCCTAACTATTTATTTATTTGCTCCAGAAGCGAACCTGACCTTGGGGTTGTTTTCCCCGGATCGATTTCCTTCAAATTTTTTGGCCAATTTTATTGAAAGCTTCTTCGGGCCCCGGCTCGTAAAATTTATTTGTGCATTTGCAAAGCAATTTTTTCGCAATCTTGGCCACGATTTTTCATTCCGCAATATACATACATATACACACAGACCACTTAGAGTTGCTTATTTTTTGCTCATCAACATTTTCGCCCTCTGTTTTATTTCATCCGCACAGGAGCAGATCGTTGGGATGCTGCACAACATGTCGCTGAACAAGAAGTGCCACAGCCACTTGGCCAACGGCGTCATCATAAATTTCATCACGTCCGTGTACCAAACGGAATTCTACCAGACCTACGGCTCACGTGCGGAAAGCGATGCCCAGCGCCGCACCATCAAGACCATTCTGCACACCCTGACCCGGCTGGCCAGCGATTCGCCAACCCTGGGAGCGGAGCTCCTGGAGCAGTGGCATCTGCCGGACCTGCTGCGTCAATCCCTGGCCCTTAAGCCTGCCAATCCGCAGCAGCAGCAGCACCTGGACAGCAGCTACGGCGGCGACATATCCCAGTTGACGCGACAATTGCTCCGTGCCCATGGACAGGAGCAGCAGCTGCTGCAGGCCACTCCGGCGCCAGGCGGTTCCTTCTCCAGTGGCCATCAGACGCCCGAGGCACAAACCCAGACCAATTCCAGTGGCATGTCCAGCTCCGGCAGCAGAACCAAGGCCAAATCGTCGGCGTCGCCGCTGCTCAAATTCAATTTAACACGTCAGGAGAGTTTCGTCTAGTTTTCACCACCTGAGGAGGGATGGGCATGCTCCAAGAACTCAGTGGAGCTGCACAGAGAGAAATCTATGACCAAGTTGTACATTGTCATCTCACTCATGTATACAGTTAATATTATTGTTAATATTAGCTATTATATCTTAACCCGTTGACTTCTTTTCGATTAAGTTGTAAGGCTTTGTGATAGATAGCCTAATGGTTTATCAGACGAATCAAAGGCCAGCAATTTTTCTCTCTGTGTGGACACGTTCTCCGGCCGGACACAAGCCGGAAGCTCAGACGTGCGTCAAGTGTTATTACTTTGTCTAGAATGTTGCGTGACCCGTTTGGACTCGCTCCCCAAGTCGTTTATCCTTGCTGTATCCTTGCTGCTGGATGTAAACGAAGTAATTTTTATATTTCCACTCAGGCAAACAAAACAAACGGAGAGGCGGAGCGAGTTGCCAAATAAATAGGAATACAATTTTTGTTTAGTTGTTTTTTTTTTTGTTCTTCTGCTGCTGCTGTTGCCGAGGCAACTTTTGGCATTCTTGTGTGCTTATAACAAAAATGCTCTTAAAGCACTGTTTCACTCGGCAGCCAGATTTATTTTATGTTTCCGTTGATGCAAATGCAAGCTTGACATTTTGCATTCTTCTTGTAAATATTTTCGCAAAAAATCCTTAACCTAAACCCCCATACGGCTGGCAACTTAAAAACCAAAAACTCGGAAAATTCCTTAGCTGTAGAGAAGTCCTTTGTGCCAAATAAAATGAAAAAGAAATTCGAAATATTTATTTCAGCAATTATATTGCATAACATTGTATTATATACGTATATGTATTTACGCTTTTCACCAATGTTTGGAGTAATTTCTAAGTTTAGTATAAGATTATTACAAATATGTCGCTTAAATAAAATCAAGATGTGTTTAAACAATAATTTCTGTGTGTTTTCTCAGCAGTAGAAGTATTGATCTAGTGGATATAACTAAATCAATGTTTATTCATAAAAAACTATTAAAATAAGCTAACAAAATGAATTTTGTTTACCAAAGGAGTGACCAAAACGTATATACAAGCATGATAGCATGATAACAAGGTATTATCCTCATATTCAGCCACCCTGTTTTGTACTCAAATGTGTTCTGTGTGTTTGTCCGAATAGCTTGGACCTCAGTATTTCTTTTGTGCAGGGCATTAAATGTGTTTTGCATCAGTAGAACGAGGCTTACTCCAGTTGGACACACTCCTCCTGCACAATGTTACTACATGTGCTCCAAGTTCTCCAATGTGCTCCATGGCTAGTCGCACACAGCTTCGGTGGAAATGAAAATATACAAAAGCAAATACAGCACCGATCAGCAGTTTGGCGTGCAAATCCACAGATATCCACACACTCTGAAACTGGCACACTTTATCGAGCATGGAAAATCAGAGCTTAGAGTGTGTTGTTTGAGCAGTGCGATTCCATGTGGTAAGTGGCAAGCCGCTTTAGATTTAAATCTGGGATCCCATGATATTTGGAAACAGGGCAAACTAACCCCTGTTGTTGGGCAACTTGTGAATAAAGTGCAAATGCGTTCGATGAGCGGGTGTACCTATCTATAATAACTGAATTAAGCGAAACTAAATTCCAAATATGGAGAGTGTGTTTCCGATTCACAGGCTTTGCAATCCATCGAACCGCATCAGTTAATATTTCTTATCGCTTTGCGACTGAAACACAGGACTTCCAACTATTTGTGACGGGCAGCTGAAATGTATGCTATGCAAAATGCGTTAGATGTCTCAAAAAGCGTGCTAGCTCTATATCCTTTTGAGTCCTGTTCCATATATCTGCTTCCCACCCGCATTCAGTGTTCCATGGCTGTCGATATCCGAATCAGGCATAAACAAGTTCTTTAGAGTAGATTAAAGTTTTATAATGCTGGCATATTTTGCATGGCTGAGCCCGGAATGAGAGAAGATGCTATGCCATTGGTGGCGTATGGTGCGCGTATGTGTGCGTGTTCCCATTGAAGTGACACACACACACACACATATGCGCATTGAAATGGGGAATCTTGAGTCCTGGCCCCGCATGTGTGTGTGTGTTAGTGTCGGGTTTGTTTGCGGCATGCGGAATGCCCGGCTCTGATCCAAAGTGTTGCGGCATTTGATGCCTGCTCATATGTTTGTGTTGGTATTATGACAAGTATGGCTGACATTTGTGAAGGAAAAAAGGATCTCACACAGAGGTGCACACAGGACCTAGTCCCAGAGAAAAACTGGTCACGAAGGATACGTTTTTGAGGGTATAGTTTAATGAGCGATGGCAGTCATCAAGTCGAGTGACACTCGTAAAGTGAATTTAAGTTTATTTCTAACCCCATTTTAACTCCTAATGAAACTAAACATTTTGTTTGAATTCCGCATGCTTGCTTGCTGAAATCTTCGGATAGTTCGGTGTCAGCAGTATCACGAGATCATCGCTGGCTTTCAGGACATCGATGTAGCGACGGGAACGACCCATTGACCTCGGCTCCAGTCTAACGCTCGTTTATCGTGCCCGGCTTATCTATGTGTGCATTCTGTAGGTGAGTAGTGTCGTTTTGGGAGGAGTGTGCTGGGTGTTGGGTGGTTGGAGGTGCTTTCATGATTTTTATGGCATTTGTTGCTGGTGCAGGAAGTGCCTTTAGTGATTTCCGCATGTGGCCGCCTCGGCCCTGTTTACACAGCGAGCATATTGCGGTTGACACATTTTGTGCGTTTATGTTTTTGAAATGTGCTCGCTATTCCGTCCTTTCTTCTCCGATTTTCCTTTCCCCAGCGACTTTAAAGTGCCCCAGCAGCAACGGCGACCATGCAGGAATGAAAATGCTCCAGACAAATGCCATGAAAAATGCATAGCCGGAGGAAAAATGAAGGGTGGTAGGGGAAAACACGTATGGAAGGCGAGCAGAAAGCTGGCAAGCGTAGCAAGTGAAGCATAAACAAACGATTTCTGACAAAAAAACAGAAAAGGAGAAACTGTGGGCTAAATTGTTTGCGGGCAGGCACTTCCTGCAAATAGATAGTTGTAGTTGACGCTGGAGTTGTAGTTGTGCAGTTGGAGCTGGGAGTTGGGAGTTGGCGAAGTGGGAACTGGTTCTTGTGTCATAATTAGGGCCTTTGCACGTGCTCTGGGCGGCAACGCGGCGATAACAGTTGGCCCAAAACTTTCCTGACTACTATCAACAGCTAAAAGCGTTAAAAGTTGTTAGTTGGGCGAAAGTTGCACCTCCGAAGCGCCGTCGGTGCAACAATGATGGTGCAACAACGGCAATCAGGATGTCACAACAATTGCAACACAACGAAGCCAAGTTACCCTGTCCCTGTCAGAACTCGAATGAATCTTGAATGGAAGTTCAGCGCAAATGCCTTTAAAGGTAAATAACAAAAGTATTGTAAGTGCATAAGCAGTTTAAAAACTTAAATCTAAGTCACAGTAAACATTAAAGTAAAACATCCTACGGCCTGTTGCAGATAGCTAATTAATGGCTGTGCCAAGAAAATAGTTCAAGTAGCAGGAGAAGCTTTAAATAATGATGACTCAGAGGGGCATGCTCTATCTGGTAGATAATAAGGCCTGGGATAAGTTTTTACGGCACTCCACTTACGGGCTGTAGTTACCATAGGCACTTACTCGAACATCCTCCTCAGAAGCCAAGGACATGCAGGATGTGAGAACTGCACTTAAATGCAACTCCTGCAATGTTTTCCTTGCACTCGCTTCCTTTTTCCTATTTTTCATTTTTTTTTTTTGCGAACTACCAGCTTATCAGACGTTTGCCGCCGGGCGAAAGCAAACACACACACACAGACTCCCCGACACCTATGCCAACAAACTTTCACGCACACATGCCAGCTTTTCCCAGCCTTCAGGGACTCCAGTGCAATTAGGATAAAGCGCGAAGGGCGACTTTGAGTGCTGGGCTTTGGACTCCCTTTTGATGCGGCAATAAACGAGTTGTCATTATTAATGCCGCCCCGCCCACTGAGGAAGAAGAACGCCCACGCCATTGAGCACCAGCAGTCCAACCGCCCACTTGCAATAAACCAAAGCATTATTAACTGCCCGCAAAAAGGGGAGAATGGATTGCGTATACGCAGCGTGTCCCACGAGTGAGAACTTCTGCCGCAGGCTGACGGCCCAAATCCTCGGGCATTATCATGCGATTATTAGCCAATATTTTATTTCGCACCATTTCTTGCACACACATAAGCATACACATTACTTTGGCTTCACTCCGGGCAGAGTCATAAATTTTTATTTGTTGCAGCAAAGGGTTGTAAAGCGTCGCCATTATGTTTGCTATTTTTTGGGTTCGACTCGTCCTGGATTTATTTTTTTTTTTTTATATTTCCCTCGCACAGACGTGCACAAGATGCGTCAAAAACTGGGCGGGGGCGGAGGTCCTTCTTTTTTGGGCTGGGCGTGGCAGTTGAATTTATGACCACAAATTGATTGTAAGTGCATAACGCAAAACTGGAGAATCTCCCGCCGAATGTTTCACTTGGATTCCTGTTCAAGTGCTGCCAAATGCCGAATGGCGAATGGCGAACACCAGCTGCCTGAATCTGAGTATTTCGCTGGCATTGTTTATCTATCGGAAACCAGCGAAAGACGTCAGTTAGCAGTGGGTGGTTGTTGTAGGCTGAGCACCCTTGGCTTGGCCACAAAAACAATCAAAACTGTTGACCGCAATTCGCAGCAATTGGTTTTGCCATTCGTTTTGTCAGTTTTTAGCATTGCGGTTAAGTGAAGTGCTGGGAATCGAGGGGCAGTCGTTATGTTTGCCACAGTTTGGCAGAGATATGAAGCACGACAACCGAACAGCTTCATTGTTGCTCAACTCTCTGTTTATTGTTGTCTTTCCCTGCTCTGCCAGGATTCGTTTTCTGTCTTTCTTTTCCTGGTTTTTTTTTGGAATTTTTACATAAGCAGCTCAGAAAATGCATATTGAAAATTGTGCAAACAAAAGTGGGGAAAATGCAGTCAATTTTCCGTTGTGTTGTGTTGTGCTGTGTTGTCTTCGGCTTGCTTGTCATTGGCAAACTGTGTCTGATGTTGCCTTTTGTTTTGCCACAGCTGGCTGCAGTGGCTACATCAACATCTGCGAATTCCCCTCATATTCCCAGTGTCCTGCATCCGAAATTGACACATTGAGCGATGAGGTTTGGTTAATGTGGCCAAGAGATTGGGCAGCGGGAGCGGGGCACTCCAATGGCAAGTGCTAGCAAAATATATTAAGTTCCTTGGCTCGATAATGCAGGCATCTGCACTTCAGCTTAATTATTTGGGTCTGAGGAACAATGTGTTGTCTGCAAATTGTCAGGATGATGGTATTTGTGTCTATTTACAATTGCACCACAAGCATCTCTTTATTAAAGAAAAATTGCTTGATAATTCCAATAACCGATTCCCCAAAACCACATTATTGTTCAAGCCTGATTCTCAAAGATATACCATTTTGGTTATCCTTCTTAGGTGGGATTAATTACCCCAACTTCATATTGCACTCTTTAGAAAAGCACCTCTAGAGGCAGGAAAACTTAACAACCACTTCTCCATACCCGTTTGCACACCCATTAAATTGTATTTTATCTCAATTAGCGCAAATATTTTGCGGCTGCCATTGCCATTGGCATTGCCACAATGTCAGTGGGGCAGGGGGTGGGGGCAAAGTCGTTAGTCCGGGGGCAAAGTGGCATTCAGGAAGCTGCTGATGCTGATGCTACTGCTGTTGCTGCATTTGCATTGCTGCCTTGTATTTGCTTGGCAAATGCTTTTCTTTCGTTTGCCCACACTGTTTGGAAAACTAAAATACCCAGAAGCGAATCCTTTTTTGTGCAATTCCAATCACAAACATTTGGAGAGGCTTTTAGCGTAGCATGGACATTCCGAAAAAGACCAAAATCAATTGCAAATGCATTAAAAATTGTGCAAAATTAATGACATCATTAGCAGTATTTTGCCGGGGGCCTGGACATCCTGTGTGTGTGTGTGTGGCGGGGGAAAGTGGGGGAGAGTGGGCTCCAGTGGTGCTCAAGGCCGGTGGAGTTTGTCATTTGTCAAATGCAAACGGCACACAATCTCGTCCGTTACTGATGGCAATTTGAGTGAGCCGACGGCATGGCCAGAAATGAATGCATGTAATGAAGGCTAACAAAACATTAGAACCGCACATAAACACAAACACCCGGAGTGCTCGCAGCACGTAGGCCACTCCACCAGTTCAGCAGTTCAGCAGGACGGCCTAAAAACATGGTCAGGATCCGGCTGGAGTTCGAGCTCCAGCTCGGGCTCCCGACAGCTGATGCTGATGCTGATGACGGACGTGACAGCTGAACAATGCCGGACCCACCGCGACCCCAAAAGTAGGCAGCCCAAATGAATTCTTTATGCGAAAAGGTCTTTCTTTTTTTTTTTAAATAAATGAATTCGCCAAGTCCCGACAAATATCACACGGCAGGCGGAAAGTTAAAATTGTGTACCGTAACAACAAAAAGAATAGAGCGAATCGAATGGAAAGCTTGGCCGGACCGGCTGCTTTAGATGCTCCTCACCAGGACGGGTGCATTCGCTATGAGTCGAAAAATGTGAGTAATTGATTGGATTTGTGGTGGTAGATTTATTCAAATCGAACATGGATTAAACCGCAATCTTTTGTTCGGCCAATTGTTCACACTTCGTATTTTGAAAGCGGAATGGGGTTTCAATTATTTAGTTGCACAAACAGGATTGTATCTAGTTTAGTTGAATAAAATGTTACGATTTATTATAAATTTTTAGTTGCACTCAAAAATGACAAAAAAGCAATGGCATGCATTCCATTTGGAAATATCTAACTTTTCGCTAATTTATTCATCTAGCTACAGTTGGAAGTGAATAACTTTTTGCACTTCTAATTAAATACGACATGGAAGTGAGTGTATTTGCGAGTCCACTCATACAGCTTCTAATCCATGTTTGTGTTGAAAGATTACCAAACTGAGAAGTTACACAAAGCTTTCGGCCACCGCCCACACAGACAAACACTTTGTGTGTCTGTCTGCGAGTGGAAAGCGGGCACAGGTGGTCAGCAGTGGCAAGCAAATGATGTCAGCCATTACAATGCAGGAGTCAAAAGTTGAATTTTAATCAAAAAGCAAAAAAAAAGGAGGAAAGTGGAGCGGGAAAGCGGGAAAAGTTGCAACCCACAGATACACAAAGAAAGAGCCCACATGTTGTCTGTGTGCAAGTGGAATTGTGTGAGTGTGTGTGGCCAGCATGATTAATGAGACGGTGTTGAACGTTAGCTTGACATGACCCCGGACACACACACACACACACATGCGCGCGCGAAGGATAGCAGCTTCACACAGAAACTTCGCATTAGTGTGCAGCACAAATTGAATCCGACTCGAGTGCAGGCGACATCGCTCAATTTGTTAGCCTTGAGCTCGATCCCCGGTCCAATTGTTCAATTTATGAAAAATACTACAAGTCTTCTAAATGCTTGGCGCTGTGACCTTTCCGGACCGCACAGAAATTGAAATCCAATGCGGGTGAAAATAATAATATTTGCCTAACCTGAAAAGCCCTCCTCAACTGGCAAACATAGCCCAGATCTGGCGATGGAATATCCGGTTACACATACACACATTAAATTCGCAGACATGGGTGTGTTATTCAAGCTAAATATCCTTTAAACTATCAACTCAGCTGAAATTTTTCCGTTCTCTTTACGTATCAATTTTATAACCTTAGACCGAAAAGCGTACAAAATCATAAAATACAAATTGAAAATAGAGCGGGAAATGGCCGGGAAAAGGACGAGTAGTGAAATCGAAGTTCGATAATTTATTTTCCTGCCATTCCAAGCGATTTCTCTCATGCGGCGTAGTACATTTATTACTTATGCTAAGGAGCAGCAGAGCCTTCCTCTCACTGTGTGTGTGTGTGTGTATATCCTTACGTATAGCAGTGAGTGTGTGTGTGGCATTGGCACAGGAACTGAATGTTGCATGCCTCGGATTATATATGAGTGCGATTATTTTAAGTTACGTTGCTTAAATAGCAGCCAACGTATGGGGGCAGGATAGTGCCATTCCCCATCCTCGGAAATCGGAGCAATGGCAACCTTGACGGCATTTCGTGTTCATCATTTTCATGCATATACATCAGCCTTAATTTGCTTGCGGACGCCCCATGTGAAATAAAATTCATTTTCTTACTGCTTGTCAGATTTTCCCCTGAGTTGGCCAAAAACCATGGGTAAATAAAAGAAACACTGGACGAGGAAAGTCTAGTGCTCCATTTGTGTAAATATTAATATTCTTATAGCTTACGAAAAAGATGAAAATGTCTAAGGCACAACATAACCATTTGCAAGTTTACTTATTTAAGTAAAATGGATTTCAGACGTTTACTAAATTATTACATTTTTCAATAGTTAAGCAAGCTTATAGCAAGCTTAAGTTAATAACTGGAAACACATTCTAGATTTTTGGGAGTACGGATACGTACGGTACGGAACATAAGAAGCAATTTTAATCGCTTTGTATTAGGCTACTCTAAATCTTACAAGCAATGTATTGTTACTTCTCTCTTTTGTTAAATAGAAAACTTAAGAATATATTTTTTAAAAATATATAAAAATTAGCTGCATACTTAAAAATTACCATTTTATGTATTAGCCTAATAGCTACCTTCAAAGCCAGCTTTATCCCATTTCGATGTGTTGATGGCCCCATTCAGATCCAATCCATATTGTCGCGTCTCTTGACCAATTCTTCGCTGGCAAATTGCGCCGACAGCGGCTTTGTAGACCGTTAAATAGCTTATGAAAACTCACTCAACTCCATTACCCGGCTCAGTCAGTGACACCCCCTAGGAATGGTCACCAACCGGGGAGGCCATCGCTCCTCCTCCTCCACTTCAACAATTTTAACACGCTCAATGTACGTTGTGGTTTTTTTTTCGGGGTGCGGTAAAGCTCATTAATATGGAAAACTTTTATGTGGCCGTCGCTCTTGTTAACTTTGCTTGTAATTTCGTCCTTTGGCAAGGTATAATTTTAATAGCATACTTCTCGGCACTCAACGCTGAGCTTCTTGCGATGGAAGTTTAGCGTTTGGCGGTGCATTCATATTATTCGCTAATGGAGCACGCTGCAGCAATTTCGACGCGTCCGTAAGGGTATAAATTTCGGTTTGCATACCTTCTGGTCATTAGATATTTAGTATAATGTGAGTTTTATGCCCGCTGCGAGCTTAACAGCGATACCAAAAAGTTGTATTATGATCGATTGCTTACCTGGCCGGATGCCCGGAATGTTTACGAGCGGATCATTAAACGATATTTCCCCGTTTTCCTCCAAATCGTTTAAAGGAAACCTCCGCTTCGCTTCGCATCGCGGGCTATAATTGAATTTCTATGATAATTTAATGGGCACTTCGTCGTTTGTTCGGGGAATCCAGCTCGAGCTTCTGAGGAACAAATTGCCAAAAAAGAGAGTCGACAGCTCTGGCAATTGGCGAATATTTGGCCAGACCTTTGATGAATTGTTTCGCAAGTGAACGGCGATGGTAACATGGTCCAACCCGTCGTATACGTGATTTAGCGCTTCTATGCTCTCATACACAGACAATGGACCGTTAACGATTGATTTACTTGCTAAACGTTTGATTGATGCCACGCCCAGTCAAAAGCTATTTTCCAATTTTGTTTGTCAGAAACTTGGAAACTCACTTACTTTGGCCTCTGGCTGCAGCTGCAGCATATATTTTTTCGGAATTTCAATCGCAGATCTACGGCAGAGAAAATGCAGTGCGCCGAACTGAAGGCTCACACCACCTGTGCTCTTGTTTATTAGCGCAGGTAATTTCAATTAGGTTGCAACAACTGATACCACTGAGTGAAGTGGAAGTGGCAGCTAATTAAATTACAACATTCACTCCATCAGCCGGCTCAGGCTTTATGCAAATTACTGTCTCCATGTCCCCGTCCATGGCGGTGGGTATGGAGCCCATCCCACTCAGCTCTAGACCGAAATTTCCATTCTCCGTTGTCCTACATCACCTCAAAATGCGGTAATTTACTAAGTTTGAGGTCAATGAGGAATTTGATAAGTACTCAGAGTAGGCAAATTGGGTAATGCCCTTTTGCAAGGGTTCAAGATTTATCTGGAAGAGGAATTCCCGCAAGTACATCTAATTAAAATAAGACTTTTATGTACAATGAAGGAATACACCTGAAACTGCATAGAACTATAACTTAATATTATAGTTTAATCATGAATGTATCATGTTTCTCAAATGTAGTACTACTAGTACTCAAATTTCGCACACTTTCAGCAGTTGTGAAGCCACTTTCATTGCCTTTGGCTCAAACTTTTTCACATGAGACCAAATAAATTCTATGATGTTCTCCAAAGTTGTATGCGCGCCAACCACTTCGCCAGAAATGCTCACATTAATTAACGACCATCTAAAAGTTGCAACTGTGAGAGAAATAGTTGACAGCACTTCTAAGATGTTGCCTAGATTTACGTCGCATATAAAAAGAGAAATAAATGAATTCTGTTATAATTAATTACGCCGCACACCCGACGAGTCCAGCCACCTCCAGCAATCCTCGATCGTCGAGTTCATTTCTATCTCAGCCGCTTAAGCAGCTTAAGGCAGAGCGGACCATTCATATTAGAAAGTGAAATAAAAAGGCCGCACAAATAGTTTGCGCGGTCGTGCGGAAAATGGCCAGAATGACAATGGCAAAATGCTGTAAACAATTCTGCGGTGCCGTTGGAGGGAAAGCGGGGAAACTCCGAGGAAAATCGGAGCGCAGCAACAGTGGCAAAAGCAAACAATTGGCCAACAAATTAATGATGGCACAGCTCGGAACAATGAGCCGAGCAAATGAGGAGCTAGCTGCTCTGCAAAGTCCAGATCAGCTTGATTAATTGCCTTTCGGTTGGCTTAGAACCGAATTTGTATGCAGATCTAGATGCAGATGCAGATGCTTTTGCAGTTGCAGTTGCATAAAGTCAAAGTGAAAACCGGGCTGCCGTCCGCCCATTAGATCACCTTTTCCACGGGGATGGAAAGCCGTTTCATAAGCAATGGCTGCTGCCTTTGTCTTGCGTGGCGAAATAACTTGCATTCCAAATGGAAAATAAATGTAAGACGCCCACAATTCGGTGCTCCACAAAAAAATTGAAGACGAACTGCAAAAGTCATATATGTACAAATAAAATGCAGAATAACGCTGGCAGAATAAATGCATTGAAGGGCCGTCGATTCCGAAGTTGACATTTTTATTCCCTTGAGGCAGCAGCTTGTCAATGTTTCAATTTAAGTGAAATGGCGAAAAATTCATCAGGATCTATGGCTTTTACTAACTGTTATCTATGGAATATTGCACCTATAGGATAATTTATCTGCAATTTTTCAAGATAGTTCACATACCTTCTACCGAAAGGGCATCAAAAGTTATGCCGCAAAAAGGGAAACGCCTCTCCTTCTCGGCAGCAAAGTGAAGCGAGAAAGGAACTGAGGAATAAAAAAATAACGAAGTATTTTCCAATAAATTTGCATAAGTTGCACTGGCAAGTCAACAGACACACAGCACTAAGGATGGGCACAAATGCCGCAAAACGTTGCCCTGTGCAGGTTGGATTTTTTCGCAATTTTTTGTATTATTTTTTGTTCAGCGCTCCAGGACGCCTGCATCCTTTGGCCCCCGCGAATCCTGCACCTTTGTCATCGCGTCCTGCGATGCATAGTTGTGGGCGCTTCAGGTGAAGACTTGTGGGCGTGGAACCCGATATGAGATGCAGATAAAGACGGAACAGTGCTTGAGTGGAAGTATTCGGTATATAAAATATTTACCCGGCTCTTTTCGCACTGGGTAATTTTCTGCCGCTCATCCCGGGCCTGCAAAGGATGTGACAAATGTTACGGGAAAATCATGAGCTGTTCGAGATGTTGAACACTTCCATTTGCATTTGATTGCAGTCTGTATCAATAAATCCAATTGAGAGCTAAACAAATTAGAAGGAGTTTTAAAAAGGCCAGTCATAATTGAGCGTAAGCCACAGAAATAAACAAGTGAATAAATTCGTATAGAAAGCACTTCAATCATTCGCCATAAATTGCCAATGAAAATTCACACAAAATATAAAATCAATTGAAAATAAAATATTTCCTGAAGTGGCTCAAAGTGCTGGATAAGTTAAATCTATTATTCTAAAACAATCATTATGTGAAAACAATACTTTTTCAGCTAACGTGTTTTAATTATCCGTAAGTGGAAAACAGAAAAATGCGCAAATAAGTTCGATATACAACTCTTATTTAATTAAGAAAGTTATTTAGTCAGTGAGCTTCGAAATCGAAAGAAGAGTTTTCCATGTGTATCTGTGCAATGCCATACACATGCACGGGGCTCATGGTCGACTGGTGAATTATAAATTTTCAATGAATTGACACTTAAGGTCATGTCGGACTAAGCTCTAAATTTTGCACACGTAGCCAGCGTCGAAGGTGTCGTGGTCACCAGTGCGTATGCTTGTTAAGTCTGTCATCAGGCGGAGCCTTGAGGCGAACAGAGTTCGATTCGGCAAAATAAAAAAGTATGCTCTTTTTTGTGGCAAACTTCCGTCGTCGATGCTGCCCCGAGGCGCTCACATATAGCCTTTTCCGTACCTAGGACACTTCCTTGCAAGAACTGATAGAAAAATGTAAAAGTTTTTATTGGGGCAGAAGGCTCTCCAGAACATTGAAGGTGCGGACTTCAAGGACACAACTTGCTCGGTACCCAACGACACCCTTGGTATTTGTAATTACCCCGAGGCAGGTAATAAATGTGCATTGAAATTAGTTAAGCTCATTTGTTCATAGCCACGTAAGAGTCGAGTCCTTGATAGTTGCGCAGCTGCAAAGAGCGAGCGAGGTCCTTATGAGCTGGGAAATTTTCTCTTCTCATCGGAAAATGCTTTTTGGTTCGCCGTTTGCGATAATTGAATACAAAGTTGCAATCAGAAACAAAGCAAAATTAATGTAGTCACATATATTCTGGCAAATTGAAATATCACTTGGCCATAAATTGTTAAGGTCCAGCCACCAATACATACACACATACACACGCAAGGGGATATCCTTTTGTGCCGTCAAGCGACAAATATTTTGTGTTTCTCGAAATCTATGAAACTGACACAAGACAAATGGTAATCACAACATTTATTAGTCGAATTTCCCATCATGGTGGTATTGGCCAACACACACTGGCCGTAATCACCCAAATACCGATTGATGTCGGCAGAAACTAAGGATGTACTGGTCGTTTTGAGTGATTGTATTGCGCTTATTAAATTCTAAGTGAAATATTATGAGCTTACATAGATAATGTGCCCACACACTGGAGGCTTTGTCTCCTGACTTGCCATTAAATGGCACATGATTCTGGAACAGTTTGTGTAATTTATAAGTTTGTAGCTTGTGATGATACCCTTTCCACTTTTAAACAAGACAAATTTCCGAATAAGTTAGCTCCCTTTTTTTTTGTTTCAAACCATCGTCAGAGGGGTCAGTCAACCGCAGACTTCGCAGCCAAAGAAAGTTATGCGGAGTTGATGTTATATAGTTGGGTTATTTAGAGCGCAGCTTCCAGTAACAACATGTTGTTACTAAATGAATGCTCGGAAAAAGTTGATTTTACAGGCAGGCAATTTCTATTTTAATAGCCAAAGTTTTTATGCAACATTCGAAATTTGTGCCAAAAATATTTCTGGTGAGGCAGCAAAGTTTCTTGTTTTGCCATAAAAGTAAAAGGTGTGCCACGGGGCCCAAAAGCAAAGATTTTGGTATGAAGTTGTGGGCCGGAAAACGCCGGGATGCCATAAAGCAGAATCAGGCACAAAATTCGGCTACGGCTTTGGATTCGAATTGAATTACATGGGGTGCTTTGTTGTTTTTTCCTTCCCGCCTCCTTGGACTTTTTATTAAAAGGATTACATTTCAAACTTAAGTTTTAGAGAATTTAATAACCCAGCGACGAGGCAAATGCGAAATATTTATGGGGCGGGGACTGGGAATATTTGGCGCACTGGGGACAGGCTACACAATTTATGGGGGGTGGAGTGGCAAGTGTCGCGGGGTTGCGTTTTGAATTTGCAATTTCAATTTGAAAACAATAAACTAAGTCCATCGATTAAATCCTGCGCACGTAAGGCCGCCCGGCTTAGTTATCCCCGTCGTTGTCTCCATTGTTGTCCTTTGCCGTCGTTGCCTGTATCCTTGCGAACCACCGAACCACCGAGCTCCCCGTTTCTCAGTCGTTCGTTCCGCCTTCTCTATGGTTAGTAGGTCCTTATTTATGCCGGGGTGGTGCTGGGGGGTGAAGGTCCTTCATTATGACGGCGATAATATCGCCGGCGAAAAAGCGAAACAAGAGGAATGGCCAGCCTAATGCGCTTCGAAGGATATTTGGCGTCGGCTGGAAACCAAATTCAAGAACAAGAAGTTACGCTCAGAAAAATGAGCATCCCCCGTCGTCCATCCGAATCCGGTTACATTTCACGGATGGTCTGGGGACTGGCCAAAAAATAAATTTGGCGCGTAATCAGGGTTTAATGCTGAGGCTGGCCAAATCCACATAACAGCTGTCAATTAAAAAGGATAATTTCCATGATATCCATCACAGTGTAAATGGCAAACTAAACACTGAGCGGTTGGATCTGAGGATGGGCAACTTGAAAATGGCTCAGTTATTCGGCAGGGACTACGTACGGATTTGGCTTTCGCTTTCGGCCGGGCCAGTGAATTATGGCCAACAAATTAGTGCGGATTAACACGGCTGTGTGTGAATTGTGCAGATGGAATGGAGCGTGAACCAAATACCCGATTTCGTTTCACTTCGCAAGGCCTTTTAAAGCCTAAGTCAGCCTGAGTCATTGTGCACACAAGCGAGATTTTGAAAGATGTGGCTTTTGGGGGAGGGTGCGTTGGCTTGCCCAATTATTTTCTTTTTTTTTTTGCCCTTGCCACTTAAAAGAATAAACGGAGAGCCTTTAGCCGAGCTTACGATATCCAGCCAGTGATTGGGGTAGTGGAGTTGCGAGTGGATCGCCATTTTGTGGCGCTGTCAGAGTCATGTCCCAGTATCCCGGCACAATGACAGACACACTCGCACACAGAAGGACAGATATATACCCGCACCACTAATCCACTGAACCAATTTGCTAGACAAGAGCGATGTATGAACACCACAATGGTTATTGACAGCCGACATTCATATAGAGGATGACGCCCTGAGAAAGGCCAGAACAAGCCAGGATTTAGCCTAAGACAAATGCTCTACTTTCTGCAATACCGAAAAACAATTCAAAAGCATAGCAATTTAGCAAAATTAAGAATAAGCCAGCAAATAATTACAATTGAATATCTATAGAGCTACTAGTTGGCTACACCTGCTCGAATTAAATATTATGAATATTTAAAATGTTCCTGCAGCATCACTAGATTTAATTAATAATTAATTTCGTATGCTATCATGGCATTGGTGCTGCATTATGACCACTTTCTCAATATTTAAGAATATTAGTGCAAGTGAATAATTTATCAGAGCTTTTGCAATAAGTTCTTCTAGCCAATAGTAATTTTATAAGTTGATCGATATATATATGCCAGCACAAAATCTTGTGTCAGAGCTAACGGTGAAGGACAGCTGTCCCAGGATCAGGCAGTGCTGCATGTTGGCTTGAATTCCTTTGGACTGAAGGTCTATTAAAGTTGCATACGCATTCCGTTCGCAAACGGAAAAATACTTTAAGGCGGCAACGATTCGGTCAGTGACAAGCCAAACTCAAAGGAGTCAGACAAGTTTTTTAGCCACGACGGTCTGATTTGTTTTTTTTCTTGGTTTGGCACGTGCTGTCTAGTGCAGGCTCATATGGCAAGCCCACACATAGCCATATGTGATATGTGCTCCATATTGCATATGGTGTGTAGATATGTCCTTGGTGGCTATGAGAGTCACAGACAAAGGCGGCACTATTAAAGCACAATCACATTTTAGCATTTATTGTGGCAATTTCGCCAAAAAACGATTCTCTTTAGCCCCGTTATGGCTTTCTTTTCGGGCCCTGTTGCTATAACTGGACCCGGGTTATGTGGCCATTGTTGCGGGGCTGCGTATCAGTTACTAAATTCGAACATACCATGCCAAAGTTGAGGCAATCCAATGAACCATCGCCCGATGCCGAATCGAATGTGTGGCATGTTCTGCTTATGGCCCCATAACCATTTCAATAAAAATCATAATAATAATCGGGAAGCGGTGTATATATGAATGTTTTGTCCTAATTGATGGAGATATACGTTTGCGTCCATGTCCGTTTCCACGCTAATATCTATCAAAATTGCATATAATATCGAGCGAAATGTACATTTGCTCAATTTATGGTGCAATTATTTGAGCATTTTCGCTGTATATTTCGATTTTGGCGGTCAAAGTCGTGCTGTTCAGTTTCATTATCGCGAGCTGCATTTATCTGGCTTGTAGAAATATGTTCCGCACTGTGGCCACATCAAACCGAAATGAATGCCCCCGGCCCATTGGCCATTGGCACATCAGCCAAATAAAAATAGTGCACAGGCAATGAAAATCCGCATCCGTGCCCATAATGAACTGGTCGAGGGGGGCGCTGAGCAAATAAAGTGCTGAGTATACAGTGCAATTACATGGAGATGGATACAATTTGGCTGTGGGTTGTGCAGGATCTAGAACCTAATGGGTACTTTACTAATGGGGGTATACCAGGCTAGTAAGAGATCAAAATGGATTTTCAAAGGATCATATTAGGATAAAATCATATGCAGTATGTAGTATATACTATATACTATGTTCCGATGCTGTTTCAAAGTCTTTTGTATCGCTAATAACAGTATGTATGTATTTAACTAACTGGGAATTTAATGCTGGGTATAAGTTACTAATTACTCGTATCCTTAATCACGCAAACTTCCACGCAATTGTAACCATATTTTCGTGGAAATCGCCATTGTACATTTTTGGCATTCGGGCAACTGTTCTTGCATAACAATGGAACTAGAGAATTCCGACGAACTATTTCGCTGGCCGAGTTTCTTGGAAAAGAAAGCGCCATTGTTCGGAATTCCGGAAATCGGACCTGTTCAAACCACCGAATTTCCGGCGGCTTAACCCCGAGTGCATCGCCATTGGTTCAGACCAATTATTTTGCATTCGTAATTAGAAGTTGGTGGCAATGGTAGTTTATCAGGCAGGCGAAAGTTTGCGCCGGCGATATACTATAGTTATTTGAAACATGGAAATTAAATGATTGTTAACTTGTGCGTGCCGTTCGCCGGCATTTTATGCTCTCTTAAATTTTGCATTAGTGCCACCCGAAACTTTTCCCGTTTTTCCGAAATGGCGGAGTGGGGAGTGGGGGCGCCTTTTGCGGCGGCCTTGTGTGTGGGTGGAGTGGGCTGGTGGTAGCTGCAAAGTTCATGTTGCAGTTGCAGTTGCACAGAGTTGCCGTTGCCTCAGCGAAATTGAATCAAAGTGTTTGTGTTGCGTCTCGTGAGCAAACAGGCCACAGAGATTGAGCGACTCTAATGACACGGCCACGCCCACGCGCCATAAATGGTGGGCGGTGCCTGTGTCTGTGTGCGCGTATGTGTGTCTGTTATTGCCTTGGTGTGTTAACAGTTTTACAAGCATGTCGCAAACAGCTTCTTACAAGCAAGTCAAGTGGAGTTGTAAACTTGGGCTTCCCCCTCGATTTTTACTCAAGGGGTTCTATGAACCAGGGTTGTACTACTAGACTTTGCCAGGGGGGCGTTGATTAGAATTGTTAATAAAAGGCATAAATTCAAGCAACTACCCAGGAATCTGATGATAGGCATTTAATATTTATGTTTTCTTATTAAACAAGCACTTTGAAATGCTCGTATATGTCGTATATCCTCTTGGCACTTCACTAACTTTACAACCAAATGTGAAGCATTGGCCCATCATTATCGCCTCAATTGTACTTCACTGACATTAAAATGTACTCGTACTCTCTCCACAAAACTTTGGTTTTCGGAACGTTAAATTTACAATGTAATTACAGCAGAAAAGCAGCACATACATAAATAATTTTGAATACGAGCTGCAAACGATGTTGTCAATTAAAGCAAACTGGGTTCAATGCATTGTTTATACGGGAGTGGAGTCTCTATAGCTGCGGAGCAACATTCGAGCCCATGGTGGGGGTAGCTCTTAGCGAATCTGCACTGTATTATCCCCTTAATAGGCCCCTTTGTGTGGGGCATTAAAGCAAATGCGAAACAATTGCCACATCGACACTCGATGGCGCTCATTTGCGGTCGTCCTGCGACTCGTTCTGCACTTTTCTCCGTTCCGTTTATTGCCATCAATTATTTATACATACAATTATTCTTCTACCTTTGCTGGCAGGAACTCGTGTCCTGTTGCCGGTTGCCAGTTGCCTGCTGCCAATGATCCTTAATCGTACTGGAGAGCGGAGTGCAATTGCCAGCCCTTTTTGTGTGCCCCATTTCTTTTTTTTTTGGCTTTCCCTTTGCAAATGGCTCTCTTGGCCTGGCCCAATTAAATGTGACTGGATGACTGGCTGTAAGCCCAGTGCTCGCTGCACCTTACAGCTGACTCATAAATCAAACTTGATTAATCGGGGTCAAAGGACGAAGAAAATGCCCCCGCGAAGAAAATCGGTTTCGTTTATTAATTATTGGTTGCGACCCCTGCGCGAAGATTACGCATACGCCGTGTTGCTTTTGTTTGTAAATACCTTTCGCCTTGAGTATTTCGCTCTCGGCCATTCGATTTTAATCATCTGCAAAATCAGCTTAAATGTGTGCAAATGCGTGTGCTTTTCGGCACTTTTGTCGCCTCAAGAGAGTGAAATACACACACACACTCGCCCGCAATCTCTGAAAATATTCACCTTTTTTAAGATTGTTTTTCTCGCTGGCGGTTGCCACGTGCTTTCCTCACTTGTTTTTATGAGTTTCCCCAACATTTTCTCGATTCTTTGTATGGGGTATTTTTAGAGATTGCAGGGATATCGTTTTTATGTTCGCTTTCTGATCTTTACTGCTCATGTCCATGTTTTACCCTCTTACACTTAAAGTGGTCTTGGCTTAAACTTGGCAGTCCAAAGAATCAGAAATAAATAATTTTAAAACACGTGGTATTTCCACTGTCGTGCCCCGAATTCAAGCTAATTTCGTTTCTTTTCTTTATTTGCGAGTTTTCTTTCTTGGCTTTTTGCTGCATTTGGCTTAATTGGAAACGAACCTAATTTTGTCGGTTCATTTAAATTTTCAACTTGGATGACGGGCACACATGTGTGAGGCATTAGTCGGTAGGCGATGGAAAAAAATCACACTCAGTTTATTCCGAAAAATTAATAGAAACAATTTTGGCCAACAAATTCCAGTGATTGTTTTTAGCTTTTCCGGCCGGAAAGTATGAACAGCTAGGCCGGAAACGAGAAGAAAAAATAGAATTTTCAACTTTCGAGGAGAACAGTGAGCCCTGCGCGGCGATTCGCTAACCAATATAGAAGAGGAATCTACGACTTTTTGTTTTGCTGATACATTTTGCTTTTGCATTTCACTTTGCGATCTGGCATCTAATGATATGGAAATAATTATTGATTGTATTGCCCACACACACACATACAGAGAGAGAGCTTCAAGTTGCGCGCAAAGATATGTGTATATATATTGGATATGTATAATGTATTATATTCTCCATTGGAGCTTAATAGATGTTGGCGCCTTCGTGCGTACATTTCAGTTATCCTTAAACTTTTCCCTGCTGCCAGCACATACACACGTATGTATGTGTGGGCTTGGGTGTGGTAAAAAGCTGAGTCCTGAAAACGGAAAACAAGGCAAAAGCTGTTCGTTTGGATGAATATATATGGCAAGCCATTTGCAAATAAATTGAATGCTCAATTTCAATAATTTTGCATACTTTCTGGCGCAGACAAAGTTGTTTCTAATCCATTTCGACGGGCGTTCGAGGGAAAGAGCGATGCTCTAGCTTTTGCTTATTACAAATCTAGTTGGGTGTGAAATTCGCCAAGTCCTCCGATTCTCATGTGGGTGGTGTGTCTAAAAATATTCCCGCACGCACATCTGTAAAATGCGCAAAATCATGATTAAAAAACTTTTCCTGCCTCGAAGCAATTAAAGTTTGTTCTTTGGGCCATCAAACTGATTGCATAACTATTGCTACCCAGTTTTAAGGTCACCGTCTAGACGGCACTTCAGTACACAACGAGTTGACTCTGCTATTTCTATTCCACTACGCATTTAATGATATTGACAAGTGGATCGAAGGGAGTGGGTTGAACCAGCATCCTTAAGGCGACCTTGGCGTAAGATTTCCCACGCTTTCCCCCGAGAAAACAATCCAATTGAGACCCATACACTGGCATTTAGTGTACATAAAGAAGTGAGTAGGAAGCGGGCTTGTAGTGCACAATTTCCAGTGAATCGTAACGAAATCAAATGAACGAATGATTGAATGGAAGTCGGAAAGGGGAGACGAGGCCGGGCTCTGAATGCAGGCTCGAATGTACTGCACATGATTGTAATATTGTAAATTTTATTCGTTATTTTATTTACATAAATTTCCCCTGGGAAATTGCACAAACACATGGACGCTACCCGACTGCATGAATATCCTTGCACACAATGCTGATTCTGGGGAGGCAGGCCTATGAACTCTTTCTCGCTCCATGTCCTTCGTCCTTCCAATACCCATGCCTGAAATATGTGTATATGTGGGGGGCTCAAGGACGATACCAAATTGCCATGGGTTTTGTGGCCATCAGAATTCCTAGTTAAAACCATTTGAACAGAATGAAAAATGCGTTGTTCCACGGAACGGAAAAATTACAAGCAAAATGCCAGCATTGTAGAGGTTTTCTTAAACTATATTTTTCGATGTAACTATTGTTACAAATTATAAAAAGGATGTTTTCAGAATATATTTTCAGCTTGTTGCCGATTTGCTAGGCCGCAAAAATATGTATTTTATTCAGATATCAAATGTACACAGAAATTCCCCTGTAATTTTTACAGATTTTCGCTAAGTGAACTTACACTGTTTTTGGGAGCCACAACGAGGCCAGAACTTTTAATTTGTAGAGTAACCAGACGCTATATGTATGAAAGTATCTTGAGCGTCCGTCCATCTTTCCCTTTGGCTTGTCAGCAAAAAGCTCATATGATTTTCTCGTTTGAATGTTTTTTGTGCAAATAATTGCCGGGCCACACGAGATGTTTGTTATTTACAATTCACTGTAGCTGTGTGTGTAAGCCAAACTTACCTCTGGGAAAACCGAAAATACATTTGCTTCTCTGTTTTTCCGACACAGCCCCACTTACCCACAACTGAATGTCGGCCATGCAGCGTAGATGCAATTAGGGTTAGTTTTCCACTGGCGGTTCTGAAGAATAAAAAGTGGCCCAGTGGGCGGGAAAATTCCGTAGAAGAACGTTTCCTCTGGCAGCGGCTTCCGTTTTGCGCCCGCACGTTTGGAGTGGCAACAAGTGCCACTTGCACTTTGACTGACGCGCCAGCTTCTTGGCCGGCTTGCCTGCTGGTTTGGGCCAGGTCTTCTCCTCTTGGCCCGGCTTGGCAACTGCTAAAAAGTGCGCAAAATTAAGTGCCTGGCTGCTGTCTAAAAGGTGCTTCAACCGCTCGAGTGGCCCAGGAGCTGGAGGAACTGCGCTCATATTTAGCGGCTTTAGACATTTGCAGACTCTGAAAGGCAAACGAGCCAAGCCCTTCCCACCTTTCCATGGTCCTCAGCCCTCAGCTCGACTGCATCCAACTATGGGCTGGATGGCTGGAATTGGGAATAGATGCGTTGATGGGGCAAGCATTTGATGTTGACACGAGTGCACCGGTATGCGCTAGAGTTTCTTAAAATAAAGGAAAAAACCCGGAAGCGGAAATGAAGATATTTGGTATAGCAAATTCGAAAGTATTGCTTATCTAGTATTTATTTTGATAGTTCCGAAACAGCAAAACAGGGTTCTTACTATTGTATTCAGCTCAATTGTGAATAAAGAACTTTGTCATATACACTTTGTTTTAAGTGATTCATAATTTTGAAAGTATAGTTCAAGTCTAGTTTGAAATTCCGCTGCTTTTCCCCATGGTGCAATGCACGTGATTCGGTATGAGGACTAGGAAATTGAATTTCGGGCCAGAGCTCGTCGTCCTGCGGGGTCGCCAGTTGCCAGGTGATTAATTGCGTGCAGGGGACAGCTGCTGCGGCCTCCGGCGGGTGTTGCGGAATTCCCGAGGGGGATGCCCCGGGAAAACATGACACACACGTGCCGCGCACGGAAAAATCATTTTTCCACGTATTTTTGGGCAGATTTATACGTTTTTCCACAGCAATTACAAGCAAAAACGGCAAACAAGGCAAACCGAACTATAAAATCTTCATAGGCCATCAAATTGTCTAAAAATAAATCTAAATTTCACATCGCGAGATCAATATAAATATATTTTTAGTTATATCAATAAATGACCTACCCAAAATGGTTTTAACAGCAGTGTCAATATGGCTCTTAGCTAACCTAAAACGAACTGTGACTTCACTTTTAGTTATTTTAGGGATTGCAAATACATGTACTCCATAAAAAAGATGCAATAAAGTTTTATTTATTGTTTTTATTTTTTTTTATTTTAACTGTTGTATAAGTGACTTTTTATGGTTGGATTTTCTAAAATTGAATGTAATCAAAATATTATCAGATTAATTGCCGTTCTTTCCGCTTAAAGGACAATTACGTTTTCAATTAGGCAAGCATTTAATTATTTTCATTTGCGCAAACCGACGAACCCTGCGTTTAGCTTAGGGCATTGTATTTATAAAAACATTTTCAAATGAATTGCCCGACTGTCTGCGCTTGTTTTGTGGCATCACAATCGCCATGCGGTTCCTGCCCCATCCTCCTGCCCCAAATGTCGCCGTTGTTGTGCCACCTGTGTCCAGATGCTGCTAGCTTTCGGCCCGATGTCGATTTCTATATTCGGACTAGCAAATTTTTTTTTTTGCGTATTATTCGCTTAAGGTGGCAGAGGCAGCCGAAAATGTTTGGCTGCCTGATTTATAGTCAATTTGTCTTAAATTATGCATGTGGCAGGTAGCTGAGGGGCGCAGATAATGGCGGAGCGGCGCTGCAGTGGCACTAGGATCTTGGCATTTATCATATTTTATCACTGCCTAAATGCGTGCCATAAATAATTCGTTCAGTTCTTTTCTGGCACTGGTTTAATAGACTGAAGAGCAGTTACCTGTAACGCCGAATGCCGCATAAATTTAAGCCAAAGCCGCACGCTTGGCTCGTAAAACTCGCTAATAATTTGTCAGCTGCCGGAGGGGGTGGTGTATTTGGGGGGTGGGGGTGGTTCATCGGAATTTATAGAGGTGCATTTGGTCTCATTTTATTTGGCGGTCTTTGCAGCGCCACCCCTTTAAGCCAGCCGATTATCCTGATGCCCCAACAGCCCAATTCGCTCAATTAAGTTGCACTTGCAACACGACGCACCATTCTGTGGGCAAAGTGGGCGGGGCAAATGGGAGTGGCGGTCCATGTGACCGTTTATTGGTTGCGGGTACTTTTGTTAAGCATCCTTGCCTCAGAGTAGTGGCAGCAGCGCTGCTGCAACCATTTATTCACTTGGACCCCATACAGTCGTAGTTGCGCAGACCGCTAATTACAATCTCATTGGCAGAGAGCAGAAACTAATTAGCTTGTTTATCGAGTTCGTGTGGCAGCCATCGAAGTTACTCAATATTAATTTTCAGGCTTATCCCATTTATCTGGCCCTCTGATAGCCAATTATTGAATTGTTTTCCTAGCTGGAAATTCTAGCCTCATTTACCGCACATGCTGCCCATTCAGCCGGGGCCCTCAAGTGTGCCATGAAATAATTAAAACTTTGCGGCGGCTAGAAAGTAAAAAGAAAGTGATGAGCATGGAACAATAAAAACTGTTGAGAATTGGGAACGAAACTGATGAGCAGTTGATTCAGCTGAGATGTTATTGTGGCCGCACTTGACATTTTTCTTAACAATCATAATTAAAATTGGTAAATTTTTCTTGTAATTACTCTGCTTGATGTAATAGTTTCAGCTGTGTTTTTCTGGTTTCAAATATTTTTAGGTACTCTCAGACAATTAGAATTGAGCTCCAACCGTAGCCAATTCAATTAATTTCCACCATCGAACCCCTGAAATTTGAGCGTAGCCCCAAAACCGTCACCACAAACACTTACACACTTGCAAGATTTTGGGTTTCGGTCGGTTTGGTGTTTTCGGAGCAGATTCGGCTTTAATGGAGAGGTGTGCCCTTGCACATTCTTTTGGTTATGGCCCTCTTCGCGTTGTTGTTGCTGTTTCTCAGTTTTTCAGTTTTTTCGCTTTCCTTTTGACCACCAGCCATTTTACCAATGTGCTGAAAATCAAGCGGTCGAGTAGTAAACATTTTTTTAATTTATTCTCATCCAACACTTGGAGGGAAACCAAGAATGTTGGCCATCAACCACACACAAGCACACAACATCAGGCTCACACCTACACACCTCTACACGCAGAGGGCGAAAGCCATTAAGCAGCTGCAAAAGCACTGTCTACACTCAGAAAAAAATATATTATTATTGATATGTATTTACTTGACTTCAAATGAATGTTTAAGCTACAAACTCAAACTACAAGTGGCTTGGAATACCTGCTTATGATTTAGCATACAAATTCCAGTATATTTAATAATTCTTACATTTTTTCTTTATGTGTACAAAGGGAGCAGCCGATGGAGCTGGAGCTGTGGAACTGAGCAGCTGAAGTCTGGCCTGACTGGCGTGTTGAGTGTTTGTGTTTTTCAAATTGTGTGAATTTATTTTTTTGCTGCCTTTGTTTTTATGGCGCTTGAAATTATGCTTATTTCGCCATTTCTGCTTAGCTCTTAAAGAAATTAAAAAAAGAAGCAGCAGGGCCCTAGTGAAAGTGAAGAAGAGGAAAACCACGCGGCATTAAGGACCTTGAGTGTGCGTGGTGTGTGTGTGTGTGTGAGTGTGCCTTTCGCTTTGGCGCCTTGGCAGCACTTTGGTTTTTGTTTTGTTAAGGAACACAATTAGGTGTGGAGCTCCCAGGCCAATGGACCTTTAATTTTGCCACCCCTCATCCCATCGCCAGGATATTCAACTGATACTTAATTCAGTATTTATCCGAGATGACTTTGATTTCTCGGCCACATTTTGATTACATCGACAGCAACTGGAAGAAATGTATATTCTTGTTGCCATTTGACAGCCAACTGTGGCCGAGCCTGACATTTCGTCAGAAAGTTGGACATTCGGGCGCAGGAAAGAACGGAGGCTATTTTCAAATTGACAAGAACAGGAAGAGCGATGGGTGAGGAGGGGGAAAAGGAGGAAGGGGAGGGAATTTGCGCCAACGAGGGAATATCAAAAACTCATTACAATCACTTCTGACTCAAATTTAGCTACCAAAAATAGACCTAATGGTCCACAAGGATGGCCAACGTATATAAAATACTGCCTGGGGCAGAAGATGAACACGAAGATTGGGTCAGGGTGGAAAAATTAATTAATGTTCACCTATTCACATTTCGGCATAATTAAAACTTCAATTGCGTTTTATAGCATTGGGCAAACCAAAAAAAAATTGAATTGTACTTGATGAGATTTTCGATCAATCTTCATTTATGATATGCCTGGCATTTATCTATATAAAATATATGTATCCATAAATTGTTTTTCTCTGTCTCATTTGTCTAGGCAATTTGTGCGCACAATAAAAATCGACATTAAAAGGCTGCCGTTCGTTCAAATAAATATGGCCTTGTGCTAAACGAATCGTTAACAAAAACTGGAGGCAAAAAAAATCAAAGAAAAGCATAAAAAAGCGCCGGGTAAGAGGACAAAATGAAATGCGAAACACTTTTTTAAAATAATTTCACACAATAAAAGTGAAAAGCCATACGCAGACGTCTATTGTCGGGAACAATTGCCAAGATGAGATGAGGGTTGGCTGAAGGAGAGTCGGTCGATTTATTTGTTGAGTGCAAATTATATTTGAAATACAAACGTACATACATTCGTACTTTGGGTTATACAAACAGAGCAAACTGGTGCAGCGGAACAAAACAAGCGGAATTTGTTTCAACTCGCTGGCACTCTTAATATGTTTTATATAAATGTATATACATTTTTTTTTTTTTGCTTTTAGGACCTCCGCTTTGGTGGGCATTTAATTGAAGTACGTTTCGGGGCTTCCAGGAAGATCAAATTTTTAATAACTGTCTCTAAGAGAATAAAACGCGCCAGTCACGAGTTTTCCTTTTGAGCCGAAAAGTTGTCCTAACAATGCGAAACGCCATAAAAATGTTGGCTAAGTAAGCTCCACCGATATGGCTAACTTCATTTGTATTTCCGCCGCTCCAAGTACTTCCGTCGGTTGCCAGGCTCAAACGAGTGGCTCGCAGTCGAGATGGAACTGCCACTTGGCCAAGATACTATGGCCACCAGGGTGCCATGCACACATACATATACATATTTACATTTGAAAGGAGAAACGAGCCCGGAAAACGTATAGTTTATGGGCAGCTGGCTAAGCCTGGCTGGCTGGTTGGCTTATTTATGGTGTCCGGGGCTACGTGTTTTATAGTATTTTATTTGTGCCTGCATATTTCATAAATTACGTGGTAATCTGCGTGTAATTGCCATACCTACGACTCGCCAATAGAAATTCGTAATTACGCTCATTGTTTAAACAATCAGGCTGGGCGCAGGCACTTCATAACTCTTAATCTTCGATTGGCCAGGATGGATGGATGGCCTCGAGTCATCGCAAACACTCATAATTGTGGGGCACCTTGGGGCCTGGCTTGCTCCTCCATCGGAACTCTATCCACAACATATTCGGGCAAACAAATTGCGCTGTTGACCTTCGAATGGCTGGTCGGCTGGTTGCCTGGTTAGGCAAAAGTTTTGCCTTTGGCTCAATTGAATCTCACAAAAGGCACAGAGGCACAGACAACAACTGCTTCGGCATATTTATAGGCATTATTTCTGTACTCAAGGATTTCCAGTCAACGATTTTAACTCGTTAGTGAACTGACTTTGCCGTGGATGCTGTTGTCCCGTTGGCCGCAGATTTATGCCGCTGCCAGAAACTTTTTTAACAACATCCGAAATTTACGATTTTCGGAACACGCAACACTGACTGAGGGCCAAGGAAAATGGTTAACTAGTCTGGCCATTCTATCGGCATCTTCTGGATGTTTTGTTTGTCCTCCTCGCCTGGTATCTGTTTTGATTTAGTAATGGCTGGCGGACATTTAATTAGTGTCGCCAGAAAGTCGGCGCACAAGATCCCGATAAATAAGCCGACTATTAGATGACAGACGTCAACGAACAATAGGTTCGAACCTTATCTCTATAATGAGCGCGACCACCTTTAACTGGCAATGAAGTCATCAGCCGGCCTGCTTACGACTTCATCTCACTTTGCTGGCCCACAAAAATGGGGAATTTGAATGTGTAAAGAGTGTCTCGAGGGAATGGAAAATGTTCATCGACAGCCATAATAAAAGCTTAAACTCAGATCCGTCGTTGGCTGACAATCATGTTAATGAGGCTGTCGCTGTCAATTAGGAACCAATCTCCACGGCACCTGTGGCGACACAAAACGTTGAACCCACTGACAGCCTAACCATATTTATTGAGATTTTGTATCAATTCGAACAAATCTTGTGGGACCATTCCAAATGAATATGTCTTCAAGATGACAAGTGTGAAATGCCGCGGGGCATGATAAATCGATGCTCGAAATTTAGATGCAATCGAATTTAATAGTGCATTTGGAATGGAAAGTCAAGCTAAAAATTTCAATCCCACCAAAAACAAGCTGAGTGTTCGCCAATTGTTTATTCGATTAATAAATTATAAATAAATAAATAATGAGCTGCTTTTAAATGTTGGTGTAAAGATCTATGGCCTACGTGCAGACGAGTCCAATGCCGAAGAACTTCTTGCAGATCTTGGTGGGAGTCTCGATGGATTCACCGGAATCGTTGTTCGGTGGTGGAGGTGGTGGTGGTGGTGGTGGGGGTGGGTAGTATGGGTACGGCGGGTAGTAGGGTGGTGGTGGTGGATAGTGTGGGTGGTTGGGCTTCTTGGTGGTGGTCGTTGTGGTGGTGGTCGTCGTGTGGTGATGATGTCCTCCGTGACCGCCATCATGTCCGCCGTGTCCGCCATCATGTCCGCCGTGTCCGCCATCATGTCCGCCATCATGTCCGCCGTGTCCGCCATCATGTCCGCCGTGTCCGCCATGTCCACCATGTCCACCATGTCCACCATGTCCGGGATATGGATATGGATATGGATACGGTGGTGGGGGTGGTGGATAGTAGCCGGGGTAGGGGTACGGCGGAGCCGGGTACGGTGAGTAGTGAGGATAAGGCGGGTAGGGCGGGTACTTGGGTGGGTACGGGTAGTAAGGCCGCTTGGTAGTCTTGGGCTTCTTGGTGGTGGTAGATGTGGTCTGGGGGAAGGTGACGACCAGGTTGCCCGCACTGCCTTCGCTGCCGAAGAGCTTGCGCCACGTCGATGGATCCGCCTCGGCGTCGTTCTCCTCGACGCTGTTCAGCTCCTGGCTGTTCTCCACCTCCGAGTTCTGCCCTAGATTCTCCTCTAGGGGATTGGACATAGCCATGGCTCCGAAGAGCGCCAGGCACAGGAAGAGTACCAGTTTGGTGCTCATGGTGAAGAGGGTGTTCGCTTTGAACTGATTGACAGATGGCATCCGCTGCGCTTTTATACTCGTCACATTCGCCAAAAGAAATGCGAAAGGCAACCCGTTTAGTTATTGCCCATAAACATTAACCCAGTTCTCAAACGTTTTCAAATGATATTCTGGTAAAAAGTCCAATCTTTTACAAAAAAAACGTCTAGACACTGCGTCTGCCAAGTCAGCATATAAATTAGTTTGGCTATTTAAATCAGCTCAGAACACGCCCAACAAGTTACAAGCTTTTATTTGTTGAGATCGGCGTTATGGATTAGCTAGCTAACGGTTCAGCATTTTTGTTGCCAAAAAGCCAACTGGCCAGATGAAAAGTGATTAAATCTATTTTATTTCTCTGTGGCAGATGTTGGAATAAACATCACTGGTGCCGATGAAATCCGCGAAAGATTGTCTAACTTGGAATTCATGGGAGAAAAAACATGTCAAACAGCAATGAACCAAAGAAAGTTGTTTATAGTTGAATAGTTGAACGTTCTCTTCATGAAAAAGGTCACTTACGCACAGTTCCCCGTATTAACTTAATCTTTAAAGTTGGTGTGCCCAGAATATATGTCTTCTAGACACAAGTTGACACTTGGATATATTTCTTGGGCAATCGAATTGACTTCAATTTATAAGCGTTCGACCCTAAACATCGATCCATTAATAACAATTTAGATAAGTGTTGGCCTTTGATTATATAAGAGCTGGCAACCAACAGTGCCTGGCATAATCTAAAAAAGAACTCTAGAACTAAGAAGGCCTAACTAAAAACTCCGTCATGTTAGCCACTTTGATTGGTCTTGCTCTGCTGCTCCAAGCTAACACGATTGCAGGACAGGATTACCAAGTTTTTGGATCACCTGGCGTACAAGTAATATACCCGTCCTCGTCGCAGGTTCAGGTCCTTGGCGGAAGACATTTCTTTCGCAACGGATTGCGAAGGAATCTCACGATCAATGCGAACGCAACTAGCCAAAATTTTCAACTTATCAGTAACTTGAGCAACGGCAATTCAGGCAACACTCCTCTTCGGAATTTCTTAAGGTCCTTGTTTAGCCGCCAGCCAAATATCCAGTATGTGAACCTGAATTCCAGAGCCTTTAACGATGTCTCCCAGGAGCCGCAATACTGGAATCCTTATCGGTCATTTGCAAGTCCAGTGGTTTTGACACGCACACGAGTTAAGACTGTAAGACAAGGTGTTCCACGCCGGATTTTGGTACGGAATCTGATGTCCACCAAATCCCAGACGACCAATGTGCAATCCTTTAGGATTCCCATTTTTGAGAACGAATGGCAGGTAAGCGGGAATTGTAAATTTTAGATTAAATTGGTTTAAAATTTGATTTCTTTTAGTATGACCCGACATACTTGTATGTATAATAATGAGTGAACAATTGAAGAGCCCCACCTGACTTTTCCGGACTAAAATATAAATAAAATAATTTTTTATGATGATGAATATTCACGTTTTACTCTGTTTTGATTTGAATGTTTTCGACGCGGTTATAATTATGTAAAATTAATGCCTTTTCTTGATTTGATACCTTTGATCCGAGACGATTAGGGATAGATAAGTTAGGTCATCGCTCTGTGGCGGCTTATAAGTTATGCTTTCCATTAGCCAAGTCTATAAAAATGTAAATCGTGGGTTGAACTCACATTCTGGGCTCAAAGCTTTGAGCTTCAGTCCATGTGATGACCCCGTGAAAGATTTATAAAACTACGGAACCCAAAGGCGTTAGCATCAGTTCTGTAAAAGCCGAGCTGAGACGTGTAGTCTTTTTAAGACAATGTCGATTAAAATAGTCGGCCTACTTTTTATGTTAGCCGGTCAGTCCTTGGGAGAACTCGTGCGTATAGATCTTAAAGATTTGGGCTTTCAGATCTCAGGAAGCGGTCTTAACTCTCGTCCCAAATCGATCAGCAGCAATCATAAGAACAAGACTCTGTCGGATTACAATGTCTATCTGAACGAGTATTACAGCAATCAATGGCAGCAGTTCTATCTGGCTCAAGCGGCCTACAATCAATATTATGGACTTTACACAGTTTATAGTCCCTACGAAAGCTACGGACCATATGTGATATGGTCCTATAAGACACCTGGTCACCATGGTCGTCGTGGACACCGCCATCGCCCTAAACCAACGCAGCTTCCAACACAGTCATATCCATTCCTACAACCTCTACTGCGACGACTACGACAATTTCTACCTATTAAAGTGCGATTTGTTCCTCGAAAGAAAAGCAAACCAAGTCGCCGGCGACGCAAGCCACAACTAAGACAACTCCAACCATATCCACTGCAATTACAAAAGCCAATTAAGTACGTAGCTAAAAAATAAAGTACACTTTTTTAAATCTTTATTAAAACTGGCAAACGATTATACCAAACGAACTGAGATTTCGTGTAAATTTCTTTAGATTTAGAAGGGAAAACAAAATACTAACTTTGATTTCATAGTAAAATAGGCCCACTTAAAAGTACCTGTCGCAAACACATATTTGCTGCTAATTCAGTTCAAACTAGCCGAGAGTAAACAAATAAAAATAAGATAAACAACACAAAGAAAATAAAGAAAACTAAGAGAGACGCGATCGATTTCTCTGATCGCCAACTTATTAATGAACCTAAATTAGCATTTTAATATCTTGCGGTGCAGACATTTGCTAAATATGCAAGCCCAATGCGCAGACAAACTTAGTTTAAAGTCGACCGCGTTTCGATATGAAACTGATCGGATTTCTACTGTGTTCAGTGGTCGCGGCCAGCCGACTGGCAAATGCAAGTGATGTGAACTCGGGTCAGGAGCAGATTCGAACAGCAATACCCTGGCTATATCTACTGGCGCTGTCGGCAGCCCAGCCACAGATACCCATCCTGAGGCCCCAGGATGAGACACTGGCTATCACGAACAGTGCGATCATGAAAGAGCCTCAGGCCGATGAGATCGTGAATTCTGATCAAACCAACAACGAGGTACGGGAGCAGTTTCTGCACGGAATCCTTCTGGGCTTGCAGCAGCCAGGATCTCCCACAATTTCGCCCGCCGTTCTGTCAGACTTCATTGCCCAGGCCACTACTACCACTCGAAAGCCAGCTGTAGAAAAAGATGCCAATGGAGCCGAGAACGATGAAGATGTTGACTATATAGACTTTAAGAATGGATCGCGCATCAAGTACGATTTGGATGATGTCGAGCAGCCGGTTAACAAAATTCTGCAGCGGACTACCAAACGTCCGGCTGCGAATCCCCCGCAAAGCACTGCCCTCCTCTATTATAGAACTCCAACTAGATACGTTTACTATAGACCTATATATGGGCCTACGCCCTATTATTATCGAGTTGGCTAGCCTACTATTATTGTCAATAAAGAAACTAATAATCAAGATGTTTTTTAAAATAGCGTTGTTTTGCAGTTGGTTCGTTAAGTAGAACTCTGCTCTTTATGAGAGCTCATTAGTCTACTAAGTTATGTGAAATAAGCTTTCAGTTCACTTCTGTGATTTCGCTAGCCAAAACAATAAAAATTCAAATGAACGCTTTGCGTCTCCACCAAGCCCAGATCGCATTTTGATCTGAAGCTCGTGTTTTAGTCCGGTCCTATGTAGGTCTCAGACCGAATTCAATTTATGACACCCGACCAAATGTATAAAACTCTTCGCATCATGGAGCCAACACATTAGTTCTGAACTAACCGAAGCACCGTAGAAACTCTCTTCATAATGTTGTTTAAGGCCATAGGATTGGTCTTGCTGCTGACTGGCCAGGCCTGGGGTCAGTCCTTCAGTTTTCCCGTCTACACCGTGGGAAGCATAGTCTCGGCCCTAACAGGAGGAGGCGGTGGTGGTGGTGGCGGCGGTGGCGGAGGAGGTGGCTCACGTCCTGGTTCCTCAAGCAACAGCAATGCTCAAGCGGAGTACGAGGCTTACCTGAATGAGTATTACAGCAGCCAGTGGCAGCAGTACTACGAGGCTCAGGCGGCTTACAACGCGTATTTGTATAGCCTTTACTTAGCCAGCTTAAATAATAATAATAATAACCAAGTGACCTCGACGACTGCCGCTCCGGTCACTACATTGCCTACGCCTACGACCTCCACCGCCATTCCGACGTCCACGGGAACTCCAACTACGTCCACCGCCATTCCTACCTCTACGAGATCTCCTACGACGTCGACCGCCATTCCCACATCTACAGGATCACCAACCACTTCGACCGCTGTAGCCACCCAATCCACAACCACTGCTTCTCCAACTACCTCCACAGCAGTGGCTACTTCGCCAGGATCCGATACCACCTCGAATGCCGTGGCCACTCAACCCACAACAACGGTATCTCCGACCACTTCCCCTGCTGTGTCACCCGCAAACACGGACACCACGTCCACGGCGGTGCAGAATGCGCGGATTCAGACCACTCCTCTGCCTTATCGCTATGTGCACAGCTCTCTGATCAATCCCTACGATCTGCACCGCATCAGTTCCAATCAGATCTACGTCCGTGGCTCCGCAGTGGCATCAGCTGATGCGCAGTCCGAGCCTGTATATATTCCATATCAGAATATTTACCGCAGGGCTCAGCCATCTCCTTACTTCGGGTACGAGGGAAAGAAATAGAGTAGCAACTTTAGTGTATTTCAGACGACAAACAACATTTAATTTATTCAATAAAGTCAAAACAAAATCATGCGAAGAACTAATGGGCTTTCTTTTGTTATATAATTGATTCAAGAGTCCGCGAATGTTATGTTCAGAAACTAGAACCACAACAATAAATGCGGGTAAAAGTTAATTATAAGAACTAATTAGAATTTTCACCACCGAAGGCGTCGCTCGTTAGCTTAGAAGTTTTGTTGAGCATAGACACGATCTTACGAAACCTAAAAAACGTACAATTTATGAAGCGAATTTGATCCATTCTTTTGTTTCCGTATAGTGTCATTTCAATTTTACGACATCTGTCCTCTGTATAAAACACCAGGTTCTTAGTCGCTACCATTTCAGTTCTAGGCCAGACGGAGTGCCCGCTAAACCCAGCTCGGAATGATATTAAATACCACCAGCTTTTTGCTTATTCTAGTCTGTCAGGCATGGGGCCAATCAATAAAGATAAGGATACCAGTGTGGGATGCTTCCACAATATTTTCGAGGCTGACTGGAATCGGAATAAATTCAGGAAATACTAATAATCAAAATCCATCAAACCAGCCGAATAACAATCAAAAGAATGTCGAATACAACGATTATCTAAATAACTATTATAATAATTATTGGGCCAGTGCATACCAAAACGTTCCTAATTATGACCCTTATGGGTATTACAGCCCGTACGGACCTTTCGGATACCAGACTGTAACAACACCGACAGTCACACAAACAACAACTCCGATGGTTCCAACGACAACAGCGGTTATTTCAACAACTGAAACGCCGATTTGTGCAGTCTTTCCTCATCTTCCAGCGTGTCAAACATCAACCATGCCAACTAGCACTACATCCGATTCGACGACGTCATCCACACCCATGCCCACGTCCACCACAACAACCGAAAGGATAACAACATCCACATCGACCACCACAACTACATCAACGGAGTCGTCGACAACATCCACGGCAATTCCGACATCCACAACAAGCGATAGCTCTTCAACCGCGATCCCAACATCCTCGACATCGGACTCTACGACAACGTCTAGCACTAGTTCATCAACGGAACCAACGACAACATCCACGGCAATTCCGACTGCCACAACAAGCGAAAGCACTTCAACATCAACCGCGATCCCAACATCCTCAACATCAGAATCTACGACTACGTCCACTACAAGTCCATCAGATTCTACGACGACTTCCACTGAAAGTTCGACGTCCACAACAACCGAAAGTACTTCAACTACCTCAACAACAACCGAAAGGAGTACAACATCCACCGCGATCCCAACATCCTCCACATCGGACTCCACGACTACGACCACTGCAAGTCCATCAGATTCTACAACTACCTCAACAACAACCGAAAGTAGTACAACATCCACTGCGATCCCAACTTATTCAACATCAGACTCTACGACTACGTCCACTGCAAGTCCATCAGATTCTACGACAACATATACTGAAAGTTCGATGTCCACAACAACCGAAAGTACTTCCACTTCCTCAACAACAACCGAAAGTAGTACAACATCCACGGCGATCCCAACATCCTCAACATCAGCCTCTACGACTACGTCCACTGCAAGTCAATCAGATTCTACGACAACATCTACTGAAAGTTCGACGTCCACAATAACCGAATGTACTTCAACTTCCTCAACAACAACCGAAAGTAGTACAACATCCACCGCGATACCAACATCTTCAACATCACACTCAACGACTACGTCCACTTCAAGTCCATCAGATTCAACGACAACATCCCCTGAAAGTTCGACTTCAACAACAACCGACAGTACTTCAACATCCACCGCGATCCCAACATCCTCGACATCGGACTCTACGACAACGTCTAGCACTAGTTCATCAACGGAACCAACGACAACATCCACGGCAATTCCGACTGCCACAACAAGCGAAAGCACTTCAACATCAACCGCGATCCCAACATCCTCAACATCAGAATCTACGACTACGTCCACTACAAGTCCATCAGATTCTACGACGACTTCCACTGAAAGTTCGACGTCCACAACAACCGAAAGTACTTCAACTACCTCAACAACAACCGAAAGTAGTACAACATCCACTGCGATCCCAACTTATTCAACATCAGACTCTACGACTACGTCCACTGCAAGTCCATCAGATTCTACGACAACATATACTGAAAGTTCGATGTCCACAACAACCGAAAGTACTTCCACTTCCTCAACAACAACCGAAAGTAGTACAACATCCACTGCGATCCCAACATCGTCAACATCAGACTCAACGACTACGTCCACTGCAAGTCAATCAGATTCTACGACAACATCTACTGAAAGTTCGACGTCCACAATGACCGAATGTACTTCAACTTCCTCAACAACAACCGAAAGTAGTACAACATCCACCGCGATACCAACATCTTCAACATCGGACTCTACGACTACGTCCACTGCAAGTCCATTAGATTCAACGACAACATCTACTGAAAGTTCGACGTCAATGACAACTGAAAGTAGTACAACATCCACCGCTATCCCAACATCCTCAACATCGGACTCTATGACTACGTCCACTGCAAGTCCATCAGATTCTACGACGACTTCCACTGAAAGTTCGACGTCCACAACAACCGAAAGTAGTACAACATCCACCACGATCCCAACATCTTCAACATCAGACTCAACGACTACGTCCACTGCAAGTCAATCAGATTCTACGACAACATCTACTGAAAGTTCGACGTCCACAATAACCGAAAGTACTTCAACTTCCTCAACAACAACCGAAAGTAGTACAACATCCACCGCGATACCAACATCTTCAACATCAGACTCAACGACTACGTCCACTGCAAGTCCATCAGATTCTACGACAACATCTACTGAAAGTTCGACGTCCACAACAACCGAAAGTACTTCAACTTCCTCAACAACAACCGAAATTAGTACTACATCCACCGCGATACCAACATCTTCAACATCAGACTCAACGACTACGTCCACTTCAAGTCCATCAGATTCAACGACAACATCCACTGAAAGTTCGACTTCAACAACAACGGAAAGTACTTCAACATCCACCGCGATCCCAACATCCTCAACATCAGAATCTACTACTACGTCCACTACAAGTCCATCAGATTCTACGACGACTTCCACTGAAAGTTCGACGTCCACAACAACCGAGAGTAGTACAACATCCACTGCGATCCCAACTTCTTCAACATCAGACTCTACGACTACGTCCACTGCAAGTCCATCAGATTCTACGACAACATATACTGAAAGTTCGACGTCCACAACAACCGAAAGTACTTCAACTTCCTCAACAACAACCGAAAGTAGTACTACATCCACCGCGATACCAACATCTTCAACATCAGACTCAACGACTACGTCCACTTCAAGTCCATCAGATTCAACGACAACATCCACTGAAAGTTCGACTTCAACAACAACGGAAAGTACTTCAACATCCACCGCGATCCCAACATCCTCAACATCAGAATCTACGACTACGTCCACTACAAGTCCATCAGATTCTACGACGACTTCCACTGAAAGTTCGACGTCCACAACAACCGAAAGTACTTCAACTACCTCAACAACAACCGAAAGGAGTACAACATCCACCGCGATCCCAACATCCTCCACATCGGACTCCACGACTACGTCCACTACAAGTCCATCAGATTCTACGCCGACTTCCACTGAAAGTTCGACGTCCACAACAACCGAGAGTAGTACAACATCCACTGCGATCCCAACATCCTCAACATCAGACTCTACGACTACGTCCACTGCAAGTCCATCAGATTCAACGACAACATCTACTGAAAGTTCGACGTCAACGACAACCGAAAGTAGTACAACATCCACCGCTATCCCAACATCCTCAACATCGGACTCTATGACTACGTCCACTGCAAGTCCATCAGATTCTACGACGACTTCCACTGAAAGTTCGACGTCCACAACAACCGAAAGTAGTACAACATCCACTGCGATCCCAACATCTTCAACATCAGAATCAACGACTACGTCCACTGCAAGTCCATCAGATTCTACGACAACATCTACTGAAAGTTCGACGTCCACAACAACCAAAAGTACTTCAAATTCCTCAACAACAACCGAAAGTAGTACAACATCCACCGCGATACCAACATCTTCAACATCAGACTCAACGACTACGTCCACTTCAAGTCCATCAGATTCAACGACAACATCCACTGAAAGTTCGACTTCAACAACAACGGAAAGTACTTCAACATCCACCGCGATCCCAACATCCTCAACATCAGAATCTACGACTACGTCCACTACAAGTCCATCAGATTCTACGACGACTTCCACTGAAAGTTCGACGTCCACAACAACCGAGAGTAGTACAACATCCACGGCGATCCCAACTTCTTCAACATCAGACTCTACGACTACGTCCACTGCAAGTCCATCAGATTCTACGACAACATATACTGAAAGTTCGACGTCCACAACAACCGAAAGTACTTCAACTTCCTCAACAACAACCGAAAGTAGTACTACATCCACCGCGATACCAACATCTTCAACATCAGACTCAACGACTACGTCCACTTCAAGTCCATCAGATTCAACGACAACATCCACTGAAAGTTCGACTTCAACAACAACGGAAAGTACTTCAACATCCACCGCGATCCCAACATCCTCAACATCAGAATCTACGACTACGTCCACTACAAGTCCATCAGATTCTACGACGACTTCCACTGAAAGTTCGACGTCCACAACAACCGAAAGTACTTCAACTACCTCAACAACAACCGAAAGGAGTACAACATCCACCGCGATCCCAACATCCTCCACATCGGACTCCACGACTACGTCCACTACAAGTCCATCAGATTCTACGACGACTTCCACTGAAAGTTCGACGTCCACAACAACCGAGAGTAGTACAACATCCACTGCGATCCCAACATCCTCAACATCAGACTCTACGACTACGTCCACTGCAAGTCCATCAGATTCAACGACAACATCTACTGAAAGTTCGACGTCAACGACAACCGAAAGTAGTACAACATCCACCGCTATCCCAACATCCTCAACATCGGACTCTATGACTACGTCCACTGCAAGTCCATCAGATTCTACGACGACTTCCACTGAAAGTTCGACGTCCACAACAACCGAAAGTAGTACAACATCCACTGCGATCCCAACATCTTCAACATCAGACTCAACGACTACGTCCACTGCAAGTCCATCAGATTCTACGACAACATCTACTGAAAGTTCGACGTCCACAACAACCAAAAGTACTTCAAATTCCTCAACAACAACCGAAAGTAGTACAACATCCACCGCGATACCAACATCTTCAACATCAGACTCAACGACTACGTCCACTGCAAGTCCATCAGATTCTACGACAACATCTACTGAAAGTTCGACGTCCACAACAACCGAAAGTACTTCAACTACCTCAACAACAACCGAAAGGAGTACAACATCCACCGCGATCCCAACATCTTCAACATCAGACTCAACGACTACGTCCACTGCAAGTCCATCAGATTCTACGACAACATCTACTGAAAGTTCGACGTCCACAACAACCGAAAGTACTTCAACTTCCTCAACAACAACCGAAAGTAGTACAACATCCACCGCGATACCAACATCTTCAACATCAGACTCAACGACTACGTCCACTGCAAGTCCATCAGATTCTACGACAACATCTACTGAAAGTTCGACGTCAACGACAACCGAAAGTAGTACAACATCCACCGCTATCCCAACATCTTCAACATCAGACTCTATGACTATGTCCACTGCAAGTCCATCAGATTCTACGACAACATCTAGTGAAAGTTCGACGTCCACAACAACCGAAAGTAGTACAACATCCACTGCTATCCCAACATCTTCAACATCAGACTCTACGACTACGTCCACTGCAAGTCCATCAGATTCTACGACAACATCTACTGAAAGTTCGACGTCCACAACAACCGAAAGTAGTACAACATCCACCGCGATCCCAACATCTTCAACATCAGACTCTACGACTACGTCCACTGCAAGTCCATCAGATTCTACGACAACATCTACTGAAAGTTCAACGTCCACAACAACCGAAAGTAGTACAACATCCACCGCGATCCCAACATCTTCAACATCGGACTCTACGACTACGTCCACTGCAAGTCCATCAGATTCTACGACAACATCTACTGAAAGTTCGACGTCCACAACAACCGAAAGTAGTACAACATCCACCGCGATCCCAACATCCTCAACATCAGAATCTACGACTACGTCCACTGCAAGTCCATCAGATTCTACGACGACTTCCACTGAAAGTTCGACGACCACAACAACCGAAAGTAGTACAACATCCACCGCGATCCCAACGTCCTCAACTTCGGACTATACGACTACGTCCACTGCAAGTCCATCAGATTCTACGACAACTTCTACTGAAAGTTCAACAACAACCGAAAGTAGTACAACATCCACCGCGATCCCAACATCCTCAACATCAGAATCTACGACTACGTCCACTGCAAGTCCATCAGATTCTACGACGACTTCCACTGAAAGTTCGACGACCACAAAAACCGAAAGTACTTCAACTACCTCAACAACAACCGAAAGTAGTACAACATCCATCGCGATACCAACATCTTCAACATCAGACTCTACGACTACGTCCACTGCAAGTCCATCAGATTCAGCGACAACTTCCACAGCAATTCCGACGTCTACAACAACTGGAAGGATAACGACATCTACAGCTATTTCACAAACAACAGTTTCAGATTCAATTTGCAATGATTACCCGCTTCTTCCTATCTGTCAATCTGGCAAGGCAGTGAACCTTAAAAAAATGGAATCCAATATGTTTGAAACGAATCCAGAAGGAACAGTATTTAAGCCCCAGCAGAAACTCACAATAACGTCGATGCCCCAGTCCGTAACTTCCCTGTGCCACTTTTATCCCCGTCTATGCTTGAAACCGGAAGAGGCGCAATTTGTTCGCCTGGCTGATGAATATGGAAAGCCCTTATTGTTGATTTCGTCAGTCGAGGGACGATCCGCCTACTCTCAAAAGCTTCCTGCATTGTGGCGCGCTATAAGGAAAACCCATAGGAATAAGTAAAATTTTTAATTAATCGCGGATATCATTTGCTTTGTTTTACAAAACACGAACGAAAATTCGTATATTGCAAATAATGTAAGAGAGGAGGTATCATTTATTGTATGGTAGCCATATATGAAAATGTGTACATTGGCAGTGAAAATATCAGGGAATATAAATTAAACACATGTAATTCTAAATCGTTTTTAAATTTGAAATCGAGTCAATGCTATTTTACTGCTATTTAAGAGTTTGTGATACATCTCGACTGTCTTTAGGATTGTTTTGGAAAAACAAAAAAGGGGCTCTAACATGGAAAGTTACCAAGACAGAACGCAGATCTGTTGATTCCATTCACTGACTCACAGAAAACTTACTGGATTTTCAATTGTTTAATCTTTTAAAACTCTTCGTTCGTCTATAGCTCCAGGGCACAATCAGTGATTTATTATCTATATGTCTATAAAAACGAATTTTCAGCTTGGTTGCAGGTTTAGTTTGGATCTAGGCATTAGAGTGGACTATTCGATCACGACAATGATTTCGTTGCTCGCCTTTTTTATATTATTGTGCTCAACCACAGTAAGGAGTGATAGTTCAGAGGGAGCATTTAGATTAAACGGTCCACTTTGGGATGTGAATGATCTTTATTCGCGCCTATCTAATGTATTTGGTACCACAATCACCACACAACCACCACAGGTGGCACCGGAAAAACCGATCACACCCTCTCCTTGGGACGCCTATTACGGCGCGATCATGCAGGAACTTTATAATAAAAAACATGGAATATTTCCTGGAAGCGAGCTGATAGCGGTAGAGCCTTTGCCTGTGCCTGTACCGGTTCCAGTCTCTCAACCAAGGCCACCTCGACCACAGCGACCACTGCGCCCACTGCGGCCTCTCAGACCACCGATCCCAAATCGACCTAGACCCAGGCCAACACGAAAACCTACAAGGAGAAGCACCACAACCAAAACTCCAGATACGACCACCAGGCAAACAACAACAACACAAAAAACATCCACGTCCACAACAACGGAATCACCAGAAACTACCTCGAGTACAATCTCACCTACAACAAATTCAACCACTGAACAATCATCGACAACAGGAGGCTCATCGACAACTGGAGGCTCATCGACCACTGGATCTTCCACAACAGGAGGCTCTTCAACAACCGGCTCATCTACAACTGGATCCATAATTGTATCCTCCCGAATCAGAGGAAAAAAAGGAAGCTTACGAGCTACAACCGCCACTCCAATACATTTCCATCATAGTCAGATCCAGAGTAGCCCTATATCAACTCCGACGGTGCTCAGTCTAGAGGGAATGCTATTGTCTTCTGGCTTTATGCGTCCTGATCTTCAACTTAGAGTGCAATCGGCGCCGCAGTCTGTGACGACGTTGTGCCATAGCTATCCTCGCTTATGTGCTCACCCAGAGGAAGCCCAATATGTACGCTTAGAAGACGGATTCGGCAAGCCCATGCTTCTAATATCGCCTGGAGGCGTGTCATATCCTCCACTATTTACAAAAGAAGCAGAACGACCCTATAGGTCGAAGTCAGGACCCTGGAAATCGGTTCCACAACGACAAAAGAAACCCTCTAGAAGTAAATATATTTACAAGTTAATTAAGAAAAGGAATAATCAAAGACTTTAAGTGTTCTGTAACAACAATACAAAATATATTATATTTATATAAATATATTTATTTATATTTTATTTTATATATATATATTACATATATTAATTTTTGTTTGATGATAATTGAGGATTCTTATATAGAACGATGAACACGCTAAAGTTTATGAAGTTTATAAAGTTTATCAGCACCATCCATACCAAGAAGAACCCGTTCCAGATTCAAGCCGTTAAAGACAGCCAAGCCAAATCTGATAAGAATAAGTAATGACAGAGAACAAATCAATTACTAGATAGATTTAAAGATTAGGTCCAAGACAAGTATGTAGTAAATAATTAATATCGTTAGTGGAGCCATCTGATACATCTCGAGTTCATCACATCCAAAAGTACCTTAAGAAACAGAGCTTGATTTGATCAACTTATATTTAAAAGCGACCAGTAATTATTAATCCACTATTTCTATGAAAAAACTTGGAATATATAAAGACTCTAGGAAACGCTCCACTTCAGTATTCTGGAAGAATGAAGCTGCTTGGAGGTTTTATAACCTGGGTCTGTCTGGCCGCAGCAGCACCTAATTTTCTTACTACGATTGTCACCGGCTTTCAGGTCCAAGTGCGAATTCCAATATGGGATGTTGCAGGACTTGTAAGAAGATTCACAGGTTTCACCACGGACCATGTCAGTAATCCGAAAATGAAAATTCGACCTGTTCCTGAAGACTATTGGCCACCGTTATATGGATACTACGATCCCTTGGCTTATGCTCCGCCACCATATTACCCATACCCACCTTATGTGCCACCAACGCATCCTCCTACAGAACCACCGACACTTCCACCAACAAATCCACCAACGAAGGCACCAACAAATCCACCAACCAAACCACCAACCAAGCCACCAACAAAGCCACCAACAAAGCCACCAACTAAGCCGCCAACAAAGCCACCAACAAAGCCACCAACAAATCCACCAACCAAGCCACCAACAAAGCCACCAACAAAACGACCAACCAATCGTCCATCGAAGCCACCAACAAATCCACCAACCAAGCCACCAACAAAGCCACCAACAAAACGACCAACCAATCGTCCATCGAAGCCACCAACAAAGCCACCAACAAAGCCACCAACTAAGCCGCCAACAAAGCCACCGACGAAGCCACCAACAAAGCCACCAACAGAACCACCGACAGAACCACCAACAGAAGCACCGACAAGCCCACCAACAAATCCAACCACTGAGACAACAACTATGACCACAACGGCAGCAACAATGGATTCTACAACCGACGCAACAACAGATACAACAACAGATGCAACAACTACGGTGGTAACAACAGATGCAACTACGGTGGTAACAACAGATGCAACTACGGTGGTACCAACAGATGCAACTACGGTGGTAACAACAGATGCAACTACGGAGGCGACAACAGACGCAACTACGGACGAAACAACAGAGGCAAAAACCGCCAGTGACCTATGCGTATTGTTTCCTCATCTTCCAAAATGTCAAATAGTCAAATCAGTACACCTAGTAAACAATAAGTACAGTGACGTGTTATATCCGGAAAAGAAGCTATCGATTGAGACCATGCCTCACTCGGTCACCTCTCTGTGCTTCTATTATCCGCGCCTCTGTATGAAGCCCGAAGAAGCTCAATTCGTAAGATTGTTGGGTGAAAATGGCAAACATTTGCTCTTAATAAGTCCAGTAGAAGAAAAACCACCAACAAATAAACTGAGAAAAATCAAGCAATCACATTTGTGACTTTAAAAAACATAAATTAAAATAAAAAAATGTTTGAAATATGATAATATTACTTTTTTAAAGAATATTTTAAAGAATAAAAAGCTTTACTTATACATAAGAAACTACATTCTACTGAAAACAACATTTTAAATACACAAATATAATGTCTCATTCCTCGGTCTGAAGTCCAATGCCTCATAGATGAAGAGCATTGAAACTGTATTGATAATTCATTTGACTTGACAAAGATGACAGCACTCCAAGCGAACCTATTCAGGCAAACTGGTTTCAGTTGCCCCACTCCACCTGGTAAATTTTTGTAAGACCACCAGTCCAAGTTTGGCTTCCTGAAGAAGTGGTAGGTGAAATTGAAATGAGCTCCGTTCAGGCCATTCGATCATACACGTGGATTGTTTTATTCCAATTATGCGTTTTGTTTCGGAGGTGCGAAGGTGCGCCAGAGCATCCAGATGAGGCACTGCAGCCACTCAGGGAGCTGAATGTGACCCAAGCGAATCTCATTGCGTCCAACTCCACTGTGAAGTGCCAACTCATCCCGAATCTTTGTGACTGGCAACTGCACCTCTACGAGGGCCACGCATTCAGTGTGCCACTTGTACAGACAGTGGAAAGTACCACCATTCGACCACCAGCTCCTCCAATGGCTGGTCTGAAAATCTTTGAATTAAACCACAACGTTAGTGGACCACAGCTTTTTATTCTGGCCGAGATTGAGCCCAAGTCGAGACGGGGATTAAGAAGAAAAAGAAAACTTTTGCGTCGAGCCACTTTTAATCACTCGAGTAAACAGAAATTTATCTTGCTGGCCGTTCAATAAATATCCGCAATGAATAAATGTGCTTTAATCATTTATATTATCATCTCTCATTAGGCTCAATCAATCAGCGGCCAAGATTTATTGAGGCTGACTCACTACTGGACGCAGGCAGGCAGACGGTGAATTTCATTCTCAGCTCATTAATGTCGACTCGATTCACGCTTTACCTGAATACCGTGAACTTTTTGGACTGGGATTGGAAGCCGTTCGACCACTTTCAACTTTAACCCGCAACGCCACAGGTCTGGGGTCTAATGCCCATTAAGCTGTCTGCGCGTTGTTTGGCTAGAAGTATAGCGACCGGGCTCGGGAGTTCTCTATTTGTTTATTCAGATATGAATGGATGGGTTTTTAAGTGCCCAGCCGAGTTATTGTTTCTGATCGGGGGACTTTTAATTAAGTCATCTTTGTTGACCTAGCATCCCGCATTAAATGGAGGCTTTGATGACTGTGAAATGATGGTTATGATGATTAATGGGAGCAGAGATTTGCATAGAAAGGGAAAGTGGTTAAAATGTGGGGAAATCAATGAAGTGGCTTCATAGTTTTTGTACAGCATCTCTAGTGGATTCACAAATCTTTATTTTCTCTTTACTTTCTAGTTGATGTAAACATAAAGCGTCAATAGTTACGACTTACTTGCTAAATTTTAATCTTAGCGGAAATTCAATTCGTCACTTGGTCGGACCCTCTATAAACACTAAAACCGGAACCCCAAAAACCCCAAGTCCAACCGTCGTAACGAATACTCCGGTCTCACACATCAACCGTGGCACGTTCGTCGCCGTCATCATCGGCGATGGTATCGTAAATTGTATTCAAAAATTTTCTAATTTCCGCATATGGGAGAATCTGCCACCAATTTGTCGTAGTTTCAATTTCCTCCTCCATTACGCCAGCGATTGCGGGACGTCTCTGGGAGCCCTGGCGACGTTTATCCTTGCCCTTACCCTTACCCTTGCCTTTGCCCCTGCTCTTCGTTGTCAAAGGACGATGCGTGCTGATTTCCGGCGATAGTGATTGTGTTTCCAATTCCTTCGCCGGCTGCTTCGCATATAATGGGCCAGAACCTGGTCCCACGATGGGGTTAGTTTCAGGACGAACAGGACCAGGAACTGGAGCAGTGACAACTCGGTTCGCTGTCATCTTTATATCAGTTTCATTAAACGTTGGTGCTCCTGTTGGCTTTTGCTTTCGCTTGGTCTTCGGACGAGGACGTGGCGGTCCGGCCTTCTGTTCGTCCTTCTTTCTCTGGACTCCGGACTGAGTCTTTGTGCCGGTGTCACCGGCATTCTCCGCTGTCGTCGGGCTGACAAGCTGCTGCATTCCTGTCGATGGCTTATCGATAATTGTCTCACTCGGGGCCATGGTTTTCTTCACACTTGTCAGGGATTCCCCCGCAGGAGATGTCCCCGCTGCGTCTGCCTCGCCAACTTTGTTCGTTGCAGGAAGGACTTCTGTTTCTTCTGCATTGTTCTCGGGCAGCACTGGCAGGGTCAGCTTCCCCTTCAACGGCTCCTGCTGCTCCTGGTCCTGCTGCTGCTGGGCCATAACTTCTTCGACGACTGGTTTACGCTCATGGTCGCTGGTCAGGGTATTCAATTGCACTATCTTCTTGGTCCCAATACTTTGCACATGGAACTCGTTCGAGTATAAATTCTCCCGTGCGTGCATAGTCGAGTTCATTTGCAGAGGCATTAATTGCATGTTTATGGCCGGGCTCTCAATTGTTTTGTTCAGCTCGCTGGCTTGTTCCTGCACAGCAATTGGCATTGGCAGGACCTCCAAGTCCTCGTCAAGGTTCCTATAGTGGGACCTCTGCTCGGTGGATCGCCGGCTGTGTTGGGAGATCTGCTGCAGCACGTGATCCATTAAGGGAGCATCCTGAGTGGATCGACTTCCGATGGCCTGGCGACGCACCAAGTTCATCCGGGGCTTATTGTAGGCATAGACATCCACATTGAAAACTCCATGGGTGGGTGCACGACGCCAGTGCCTGGCAGGAGTGGCTGTGGAACAAGGGGCCGTCAGGGGTGAGTGTGCACTGTACTTTCACTTAAACACTACAAATTCTGGGGCTTACCTCTGGCCACAAGGGCACAAGACTGGATTAGCAACAGCAGCAGTGGCAGCTTCATTCTGGCTAATACATATTTTAGGCGTTTGCCCCGGCTACGACTAAACCGATTTTGGACCATTCGACCAATTTTATGGCCATCCGATTTGGGTCAGTCCGCAACTAATTTGCATTGACGACTCATGTTTGGCAATGTTCTAGGAATGTGAAAACACAGTGAACCCCAACGATGCTCTACGCGATTAAAATCAGCCATCTTATGGACATGGAATCCCGGCGAGCTGATGGTTCACTGTCGCTGAGAACTGGTTTTCCCGAATCGAATTCCGAGCAACGGCACTTTTGACTTCGGCCAAGACACAATGGTGTCGATTTGGACCTGTCAATGGCCAAGTTAATGCTATGCCATAAAATATTATTGTAGTGCCACCTCGGTCGAGCCTTGGCCAATTTCTGTTTTCGGTGGCTGGGCCAAAAGTAGCGAAAGTTGAAAGTTGTGGTTAGCATTACAATGCCCTGCTAATGGAAAGTAATTGCCAAGAAATTCCGGGATATGCAAAACAAGCCCTCATTGATTTTCGAATATTCTTAAGTTCACAATATAGTATATGGCTAAACACTTAATTAAAAATGGAAATTTTTTTAAAGAATTCCAACTGCTGAATTTTACACTGATGGTAAACACAACATACTATTTAAGTTTGCACAAAAAATATCTATTGGCTCATTCAACCTTATTGACAATAAACTGTTTTGACAGGATGCAGTTTTTGACTGCATTATAATAAGCAAAGGACTTAAATACATAAGCAAGACTTGCTGGCAAAGGATATTAAGCACCAAGACAGAGAGATTTCTGCACGGCTAATGCACTCATCTGCTTATAGAAAACATTGGAAACGCCTTGGGGAAAATTGAAAAACCATTTGGGAAAGTGATTTATATTAAAGAGCTTGTCAAAAACAGTTGACCAAGAGTCAGCAAGCAGCAAACAAACAGCGAGCAAACAAGCACAGAACAGAACGGCTGACAGTTTCCACTCGGAGCACTTAAGATAACTTTGAGTAGACCAAGTCCGGAGTACGGACTTTGGAGCACGGGAATGGGAATGAAAATGGGTGTGGGTGGGTATGGGAATGGGGGCGTGCCTGGTGGAGACGGAGCTGAGCTGATGATGTCCACCACCAGTGGCAGATTTATGAAAACTGTTGACATTTAGTTCTTCGAACCGTAAACTCTGCGCGGACTCAAGGCAGCGGAATTTACATTCGAACAATGCAGGCCGCAGAAGAACGGAGCACGAAGTGCCCAGGACATAATGCAAACGGAATCGAAAGCGGAGCAAAAACGGCCAACAGACAGGGAAATGTGAAAAAAGCCAGATGACAGCCGGCCAAGATGGACAAAGGCAATTGTGCTGGCATGTGAAGGAAAGTCGGCAAGAGAGAACGAACTGGGGAAAAACTGCTGATGCCGCTTGGCTCCTTCGTTCTAAATGCGCTGTGAAAACTATTTGGAAAATGTAGGTGTTGACCCATTTTCGTAGATTGTGTTGCAGCTTTTTGTGGAATTTTGATCAGTTCACTAATTTCTATCATATTATGAATACTATCATAAGAAATTCTTCACTTAGAAAGTGCCAGTGTAAGACACAATTTTGGTCTAAATGCAATTCGAGCTGCTCTGGATTTTATGTAAATGTGTGGTATAATAAGGCGACCGTGGCAATAATGCGATTGAACTGAGGATGGACCTTGTAAAAGAATAAACTCGAAAACAAATTGCATCGATGGGCGAATTCGAAATGTGTCAAACGGAAGCAGTTACAATACCACTCCTACATGAGCTGAGTGCCACTCTTGATTCTTCAATCGAGTTGAGGGCCAAAGAAAGCGATGACATTTCCGTTAACGTTGAAATGCCTTGCATCAGACACTTGCCTTGCGGATGCAGATGCGGATGTGGATGGGTCTGCGGAGCTGGCCTATGCAAATAAAAACAAAGAAAGGCCGTGCACGTTAAGCGGATAGCCAGAGTGATGGAACGAAAAAACTCACAATGCACCACAAAAATACTTCAAAACATCGTTTTTGCAAAAAGTAGGTAACTAAGTTGAAAGTAAAATGATATTGTTTATAATAGTCGAGCGATCTTCATTCATTCTTCATTCTTTTAGATGATTTTGAGTTGTTCACAATCAAGTAATATTTCTTCCAGTGTAGTGGGAGAGAGAAAGTCAGCAATGGAGCTACTGTCGTCGACGTCTTAATTAAGCAGCTCAAACGGCAACAACAATTAGCCGAGATGCAACTCAAGCGATGTTGATTGTTATTTTTGCCGTGTTCTGAGTGACAGGAAGGGACAGGAAGGGACATAGCATGCAAGAGAGAGAGAGAGGCGTACGCAAGAGATGCACTGCTTGCACTTGTGGCTGGCTTACCGAAGAGGCTTATTCCATCGAAATTCCCGTTGGATAATTACAGCAAACTTTAAGCTCTCCTCCCAGTTCGAATTCAAGTTGCGACATTGTGTTCGGTTTCACTTTTTAGTGTTGCCATTGCTGTTGTGCCGGCAAATGCACACAATTTGCTTTGTCATTAGACGAACACTTTAGGCACTCGACTGTGCTATTTATCGCAGGCCATCTCGCTCTAGTCCGTGCCCCATCCCGCTCGCACCTTGTTATCTCCTTCTCTGTCAACTGCTTTGCTTTGGCTGCTCATTTCCAGCTGGCCATTTCTTTGTGCGCTGCTCTTATTTGACCATTCATTTGTTGCATTTGCCTGGCCAAATAATTGGGGAGTGGGAGCGAGAGAGGCAGACATGTGGGCGGGGGGAGGGACACGAACTGAGATCCATTCACAGCATTTTGCACATTTTCGCTTAATTTGAATTTTTCTATGCAAATGCAGTGTGCAGCGAGGAACGACCGAGCAAAGCAGAAAAAAAAGGCACCCGAAATTCAACTGTTTTTCGTTAAATAATTCTATTTTATTGTGCATTATTTTTATTTTTCCACCAGCTTTCGTCTGCGCCAAATTGTTATTGCAATTTTCTTTGTGTACTTTTGCACATTTTGCAGCATTCGGGGTTCACTGCGCTGTCGTTTATTTGATATTTGTATTCCTCCCTGACTATATCCCTCGATAAGGTACTCCAACCGTCTAACAGGACTTTTCGGTGGGGGAATCCCCTTTGAAGTGAATCTGTACTCGATTCGTTTCGGCACTGGCGAATATGGTGATTTCATAAAACACACCATGGTTGTGGTACAATAAAAATAATATTTATGATTGATAAAAAAGCATTTTTCCTTTCGATATTTGTTATCTATTATTTCTACATATATATTTAAACTGGTACACAGCTAACTACAATTCGAATAGCATCATTTTTGTTAGCTTATCCTTTTAGTTTGAGCTTTGTTTTTGCCGACTTTTGTTCGCCTCTGATCATTTTCCTTTTCCAATTTCCGCACTTTGAGCAGAGGCATCCGATTCGTAGTCGGCCAGCTAATTGTTATGCAAAAGCCAAAATGATGCCATAAAAATCCGATTCCCAGGCGGAATCTGAATCAAAGTGCCTATAAACTTTCCCCCAGCGTTGCAAATAGATCGTGTTTGATTTGCCGCGCGGCCTTTGCATGCCGCAAACAAACGACACTTTGATTTAGTGAAAGAACAATGGTTAGCAAACAGAGCCATGTCGGGATTGGCAGTAGTTACAGTGGCAAAACAAAACAAAGCTAATGGCCAAACATAGCGAAACCGAAATGCAGGCGGCAATTTTATGTCCGTCATAAAAGTCCTTCCCCTCTTTCCGTTCCAGTATCTATCTATTTTTTCAACCGACCAACCCCCCTGCAGTATCTGTATCTGAATCAGTAGCTGTATCTGCGACAGACGCCTTCTGAATGCCAATGTGCAGCCTGCCCCAAGGCGGCGCACAGTGCGTATGCGCGATACAGTTTATCGTCTTGCCGCAGCATTCTATAGTTATTTCCGCAGAACTTGTTGCTACAGCACAGCCACAACTTTTGCCGCCTAATGCCGCATCAATATGCAAAGCCCAAGTTTTGGGCCAAGTCGAACGCCCCACTAAGCGGCTTAAAAACACAAAAACGGGCAGAAACTTTAAGTTCATTTAACTTTCGCAATCAGCTGGAGCAGCAAAAGCGGCAAGAGCATTGTCTGCCGGGGCAATTTATGATTTATTAACAACGTGCGAAACTCAATTTGTGCCCCGTGCCGGAGTCCGTTAAGTCAGCTAAAAGGATGTCTTAAACTTAAATGATTTTAATTATTGAGAATTATCAGCAGCGTTGAGCTCTGTAATGCGATTTGCCCCGATTGGGGATTTGGCCAGCAGTTGGGCGGCGCTGCCGGGAACAACCCCCTCCTTCCCAACTGAGAACTATTTCAGTTTGATTTATTGCGCTGCAAATTCCTTTTTCGGGGTGATTAAACCAGCGACAGGATGAGTTACACCACCCAACCAAATTTCACACCCTTGTATCGCCGTGGGCAATTATCTAAGCAAGCGTGTAATGGACCTGGCTAAAAGTTGACTTCTTTTAAAACGCGGGAATCGAAAAATACCAGGGTATTTTTTATTATTCTTATTTACAAACAAGGAGTCGATAAATTTATATAATATTTAAAATAGAAGCACAGAAGAATGGCTTTCAAAAGTAGAACTTTTGTAACATTTATAGTTTCCTGGGTCAAATTAAATACTTCCAGACAAAAGGACTTTGCGACTTTATTTACCCGGTATCTTTGAGTCGGAAACTTCTTACTGTGTGTTCTGTTGCCACATTTTTCCCCTACCTTTTGGTCTACTGTCTTGTCCTGTATTGAAGAAGCTGGTCAAATGATTTATGATTGCTCAGCCCGGCCTGGCTCCAATGAGGAGGTGGAGCCAGGGGATTCTCGTTTTAATAAATGCCCCGTTTGGGCATTACATTTTAATAGTCTCGACTTGGAGGAAAATAATGCCGAGCAGTGTTATTTATGAAGTGATGCTCTAAATTTATTTAAAACGCTTGCAATAAATTCCAACAGATTTCCATATGAAAATTTATGCAACCCAATTCTAATGCGTATTTATGGCGGTAACGCTTGTCCAAAAGGGAAAGGCGACCGATGGAGCTCCGATCAGCGGAGGAACGGGTGAATTTGTCCCCAATCAATCATAATTTGTAACTGTCATCGCAAGCTGCGACCGCGTCCACTGAGTGATGAAGTTGTCGCCGCGACTCACACCCACATTCGCAAACACAATCACAATCACAACGACTCACACAGGCTCACATTCGCCCAATGACACGAAAGCCAACTAAAGTCAACCACAAAACCCGGAACAGTGGGCTTAAGGACATTCAAGCAGAAAGCGGTAATAACTGACATCATTAGGAATTTATGTCCGTTTCCGTCTACTTTTGAAACGGATATGGTTGAAATATAAAAGTAATTATTAAATCCAAATTATTAGCTGATTTGTAAGGCTTGTCTTGCGTAGTAACGAAGCGCGCTGAGATTGTTATTTGATTTGACAAGTTATGGGAACATAATGTATTATCCTTACCAAACATTATCAAATATATTTTTATTACATTTTGGACTTAAAAAATGTATGTGATATCCCACAGTTTTTGAGTCATCACAATTTGATTTCGAACCACTGTTCTTTGGTTGGTCCGGTAACCGAAAACTGAACCATGCTAGGGCAATTTGGGCGCAACCACACCCCCGACCTTCACCAGCACACGTGTGCGTATGTGGACCGCAGATTTATCGCGAATTTCACTTTCCTATGGCGAGCAGTTGAAATGCAGACAAAGGAAAGTTCGTTGCCAGGAGCAGGGAAATCTGATATGCTGCCAAAAGTTTGATATGCCCCGAACTTGACAAATGTCTGACAAATCCCGTCAGCATCTAGTAGCTCTCTAATGAAAGCCAATTGCTGCTTAGCTGTCCCCGCGGAGAAGACAAAAGATCCGAGTCCTGGCAACTCCGGAAACCTGTCAACGTGCGACGGAAAATCTTCGGCACGTGATTCCGTTCATCTGCAATGCTGCCGCACTTCACTTTTGGCTGCCCTTCGAGGCACAGCGCACTCACATACATATATGTACATATGTGTACATCCAGATTTATGATGATTTTTTTCACACACGTGTGCCCAAAATGTTGGCGTTAATAACGATTAAGTGCGCCATGCGACATTGACTCCCGGACGCAGAATGAAAGTTTGCCCAGATTTTTGTTATTCCCGACAGGTAGACTTCGTGGCATCCAGGCGCCCACTTTGTTATGATTGCAAACACTGACCATCGAGGGCCATCGCAAAGTTTCCCCAGCCACAAAGGATATTCTGTGGTAGTCTCTCCTGTGCACGAAGCATTGTATTTTCCATTCAGTGCTAAGTGAACTTAATCGAATTATAATTAATAACATATAACAAATTCTAAATTATAACTAAATTTAAATCCATTACATCCTATTCAATATTGGTCTATAACCAACTAAACTTGTAAAGTTGAAACTGGCCTAAATTCGAACAAAAAACTCGGCCACCTCCGCAATGGTATGGATTTTTTAAAAAGCCCATCCTATGTGATTTGTGTCAAACTGTCGATGGCGGGCAAGTAAATCAAAGTCATCTGGCCATTGGCTACTCCACCATCCGCTCCTGCGGGAGTTGCCTGCCACCTTCGATGGGCATTCGTCATTTTTCATGTTGCCATGTTGCAAGCTGGCAGCGGAGACCCGGAGCAAACGTGATTATTGATTGGTGCTCGCCTAAATTCATGGCTACACTCGCTCCTGGTCGAACCATTTATCTAACTATAACCGTAGGTCAGGAGCTTGTTAGTGTGTGGCCACTGGTCGCATGGTCACATGGTCGGGCAAGGAATTTGGGTGGTCAGTCCACTGACCACTGACACACAGAGCGATGTATGTTGGGATGAAAAAATAGCATCATAGATGCGCAAAAGTTTGACGTTTATGTGACATTTGAAATCAATTTGCACAACAATTGAATTTTCAATTTTCTATATCCACGTTTCATTGTTATTGTTTGGTCGCCGTTGTCGTTATGGTTGCAGCTGCAGTTGCCGTTGCAACTGCCTGGGTTTTTATCAATTTGCTGCCACAGCTGATGTGCAATCGATGCGTTTACATGTCAATTAGCAATTTAGTGCGTGCCACATTGTCAGCGTGAATGTATCCGGCTATCGCTGTGTGGGTATTTAGGTGTCTAGGTGGCAGCAAAAAGTTGCATATTTAATTGGCTCCCGCAAAGTGGACGTCATGCATTTCGGACATGCCCGAATGACCACAGAGTGGTCCGCAAATGAAACGGACGGGCGCCGAATGGCTGCCAATTTGATGAATTTGCAAATCCAAATAGATAATCCACAAACATTTGATTCAATCGAATGGGCAAAACGATTTCCACTTCCAAATTAATCAGAGCATTAAACGAGGAAATTGCCACTTCGGTCCGGGGGCAGTTCTATCTAATTGGTTGATTGGATGTGCGGCGCAAAGCGAGCGTTGGCATTATGGATTCCCAGTCACTTTGGCAGAACTTACCAACAACTCAACAAGCAGCCAGTTGCCAAACTGGGAACGGAACACGCTTGTTTCCCCTGTTTCCCGTTGCCAACTGCAATATTTGTTTTCCAACATGGCCCAGCTGACGCAGACCCGCTTTTGGCTTCTGGCAGGACGAGCACACATCTCCCACCAAACACATCCATTTGGCAAGTGCAAACGTAGCGAAGTCCGTAGAGGAGCAGCAATTGCAGCTGTTGCCCCACTGCAATTGGCCAGATTTATGTTGTCTAGCCGCATTCTGAGCACTTGCAGCTGCCTATGGATGTATGTAGGGCCATGTAGCCCCATGCTACCAGCAAATGGACACTGTCGAACCGTTCATAATTACGCAGAGCAGGTAATTCCGGAAAGGGCCTCGGGCAGCAAGGGTTAAAGCCTGAAGAACCCCAATTCTCCGAATCCTTGAATCCTTGAGCTGGGGCATTTTAATGGAATCAGGCATCAGACCGTCTGCAGTCCTCATTTCCGGATATCAAATGAAGATCCTGGTCGCTGGCTTGGTGCTGACCCCAGTGGCTGGGGCATGAAAAATTCCAAAACCCAGTGGCGGAAGTAATATTTTTCACATCAGCATACGTTGCGGTCCAGACCCAGAACAGATAAACATAAACATATGCACATAGGGAGCGGGTGGGTGAAAAAGTTGGAAGTTATGAAATCTGCACTCGAAAAATGGCATAAACTTATTCCAGCGAATTATTCGAGTAATTGAAAATATCTTTCGAACCTTTTTCTTAAAGGAATATGCTTATGTATTACATTTGAAAATGGCTTTTCCTTTAAATCGGTTTTTAGGGTACTAGTTTTTCCATGTGCAGCGATATTGGCTTGCCTTGTGGCTTTGCTCGCTAGGCAGAGTGGCAAGTGGTTACCAACTTAGCCCAGTGTTTGCCGCTCCTGCTGCTGGCGGAAGTGTCTGAGGGTCCTGTTTGTGTCCTGGGCGCTGCCTTCCGATTACACCATGCATATGCAGATGTATGGCCGCAAAGATATAGCGCTCTACGAACATACATACATATTTATGTATAATATTTAGTGGCAGCTGGTGCAAAGTTTCGGTCGTACGCGGCGTATGCGTGTTGCTCAATTGCCGCTGGCAGAACGGGCAACGACTTTTGCTGTTATTTATGCCCAGCGGAAAGGGATGTTGGCTTCGTAGCCGTTAGATTTAAGAACTTTTCCGCCGCAACCAGAAGAACGGGATTGGGGAACGGATGTTTCTGGCACTTGCCGCATGCTGCTGCACACATGCATCCATTTTCGAGAGCCATTTATAAGGCACACAATTAATTAAATGGTCCCTTGTTTGCTGTCCACACGATTATTGATTTCTGCTGTGCTGGATGAGAGGGGTGGTTACGGGGGTTAACAAACGCCATTTACCTAGACCACAACAAGCTCCACCTGTAACTGGCCAAAAAATAAAAATAATAAAATAAAAGTTCGATGTAGATTTTGTGGCATTTTCATAATTTATTATGCTGCCAGTTTGTCGGGCGCATATCACTATAAATAATATCTATCCCGTACACACGGCCACGGATATGTATAAAACCACATACTATACTACGTAGTGGAACCCTTTTTTATGTACCTGCTTAATCTACATAATTTTCAGTCCCTTTCACAAGCGGTTTGATTTACACAGTGTATAATCATTAAAAAGGCTCGGACGGCGTATAAAAAACAATTTTTTAGTTGCCCTCCCTGAAGGGTTTGACCGCTTAACTTGTTTATTTATTTTAGCTGGTTCTGTTGGGATCGGGGTTCAAAGGAGGAAAGGTTGCTTCGTCCTGGTAATAAGAGGATCTCATATGTGTGGGTAGGGCGAGCCATTAGAGTCCTTAGCTCTACTTGATGATATGTGTGTGTGTATGTGGAATGGGAGCTTCTGTCTCCGTTTTCACTTCTCTGTTTTTGTGAAACCATTTACATAAGTGCCATGCACAGGGCCCAGACATCCGTCTGAACCCAGCGATTATCCCTTTTTAATAGACTCATAAAACGGTTATTAACTTTGTTGCACACAAATAGAATAGAAAAAGCAGTCCGGATGCGGCGCACACTGTTTTATTTCATTAAAGTCATTTCTGGACACTGGCTCAATTTATTATGTGAGTTTTTTGCATAGTCCACTGCCATTTTCCCTTTGTTCCTTATGCAAAAAAACAACATTTGACAATAATAAATGGCCGGACTGTGGGCGGGAACAGGGGGTTGCCCTTAAAGTTTGAGAGATGGTAAGAAATCGTTGAAGTTCGGCAAGTTGCGAGTACAGCAGAGCTATTCTATATACTTATACGATTTGGAAAATAGGGTATATCAGCAAAAAATTTAGTTTTTTATTTACCGATTTACCTTCAACTAAAGTAACTTCTTGTAATAGTTGCAACAATTCCAACCTTCAGCTCATATTCAATATACCCCAGTGTTTTACAGGTCATTGCAAAAGTCCAACTTGCTTTGGCTACAGCTATTCCACTTGTTATTTCTGATTTTGCAACTGGCCAAATGCAATTTCACTTTTATGCTGTTGCTCGCCTCCAGTCCTTGGAGCTCCCAGCCATTCCTTCGATCCCGATTTCCCCGCATCCTGATCCTCCGGTGACTGTGAGCACAAAATCCACACAATAGTAGCAAAACAAGATAAATGAAATTCTGATGCAAATTTGATTTGTTTGTAAATGTTCGACGTTGCAATGCTATCCCAGCCCAGGCGAACTTGCACTTTTTCCCCCGCCTTTTTCGTCCTGATCGCCTGGGACATGGTGTGGGGAGATGGAAATCAGTGGCTGTGGGTGGGTGTTTCACGCTTCCCCCTGCCCCCACCAGCAGTTGACATTTTTATGCGCGCATGATTAATTATGCAATTTTGGCATCGGTTCCGTTCTGCGTGTCCCCCAGCTGGCTTTGGGGTTTATGGCTGATGCTATTATGTGCCCCGCTGGGCTGCTCCAGCGCATCAATCAGCATCCAGATCCCGACTTGGGCGGCGAAACGGAACGCCAAACGGAACACTTATTCAATAGTCATGCATGCAATTAGCGGGCGTAGAAGGGCGTGGAGTAGAGCGGAGTGGAACTTAAAGGCGGAATTAAATTAAGTATACGTTGTACACAGGGCGTATGCGGAATACTCTTATAATCACGGCTGGTCGGCCGACGGCGAGTAAGTGGGGAAACGTGAGAGGAGCCCAAGACTGGGGACTAGGAATTCGCACGCAAATCGCAAGGAGCAAAAAAGGAAGAAGCACAGTAGGCGGCGGACAACTGAAGTTTCCTGTTTAACCGCCCACTGACCAATGACCACTACACCCCACCAAATAGAGTCACAATGATGGTCACTGACAAACGCAGTCGGCAGGCAAATAGAGGCGAGCCGGGAGTTTCGAGTACCATAATGCTGCACGGTCTTTTTGAGGCACGTTTCAGTTATTAACGGGACCGGGCAGCCTGTAAAGTGCATGCCGCTGTCCATTCCAGCCATTCGTACTACACTGGCCATTCGTGCTAACGTGACCAATATGCTAGTCATTGCCATAATAATCAGCTTTTGTCAGCGCTCGCCTTCTGCTCCTAAAGTAACGCACATTCTCTTGGGTAGGGTGCCTCACTATGCAGCTGAATAGTTTGATACTTTAATCCTTTAAGGATGAATACTGCGAACATGAAAAGAGGTTCAACCAAGATTAAATTAACGAGTTATCAATAAAGCAAGGGAATATATACAGTTTAAATTAAAGCATTATGCTTTCTATTAAATAATTTAAAAAATTAAATGAGGCTATTTAAGACGAACTACCCTCATGTTTAATATATGGCCAAGGGATTGTTGGACAAGCAGCAGTTAGTTGTGTGGACATGTAGCCTCGCATGCAAATATTGGCTGATCCAATCGCCGGAAATGACACAAAACTTAGCAATTGTTTACTGCAACACTTTGTTCCGCTTGAGCTCTTAGCGGGAATTCAAATGGTATTAGACAGCCATCTCCATTTGTGGCCATTGCGTGGCCCCAATTGGGCAAAGATATTATAATTAATATCAGCTAAAAGGTTTTTCCTGCCCAATTACGACATTAGTCATTGGATGTCATTGCTTCCACGAAATTGACTTTCTAAATAGTGATTTCGTTTTTTATTCGTGATCAATTCGCACAAAGCACGCGATAAACAAATAACCAAAGAAAATATTATTTTCTGATATTTACAAACCATATGTATTGTATTTACAGTTCAGTCAGTTGGCTATTTGTACTAAAAAATCAGCCATAAATTGGACTTAATTGAACTGTGGGTTAAATTTATTTTTTTGATAAAATCAAAGACCATATGCAGGGTCTTCATTTTGTTAAAAATTTCTACACAGCTCAAAATAATTGTACCTATGTGAATTTATGTAACTAGAAAATGAAAAGCTAATATAAAATTCTAATGAAATATTAATAAAATTAAATTGAAATATCCTAATTTTATTATTTTAAATCATTGAACATTAGCTGTTAGTGATTATTTCGCTTTGTGTTTGCACGAATTTATTAAAAGCACATTTTGTGCGTTTATTTTTAGAAACTGTTCGAAGCAATCCCATGTAATGTTCGAACGAAGTTTGAATCGGAATTTATTGCGAAGGTGTGCGTATTTGTTGGAATTTTTGATGACCACAGGCTTTCGACGGTAGTGATTGTTTGAGTTTAATTGAGTTACCTTTCCGCGATGAAACAATTAAAGCCGCGAAAGTTGGATTTGATTTTTGCAGCTGGTGAAAAGCGGCTTCAGACGGTAATTGGATTCCCATGATTTACGTCCGCTGATTTCCAAATGCGATTGGTTTAATGTCCAGCCGGATACTCACTTATTTTTTTGCCCGGGGGCGGGGCAGTAACACTGTCCTAATGAAGTTGTCTCGTTGTAATTAGAAGTAATAATAATTTCCTAGCCCGAGCACAGTCATTATGAATTTGGATTGCGGCCAAGGAAATGCCATTAATCAAATTAGCGAGCGCATAACTTTTTATGATTATGCTCCGTGATAAGCGCAACTTACAGGCTGAAAAAGGGGGCGGCGCGGGCGAAGGGGGCGTGACTTTGCATGCAAAGGAAAAGTTGGAGCGACGACAGCGTCGTCCTGGCCATTTGCTTCTTGCTTATTGTTTAATTCTATTTATTTTTTAATAAACAATTTTCCTAATGAAATGTCTGCCCAAGGCCAAGGAGCAGTAGGAAACGATGGGGGGGGGGCGGGGGAAACACGAGACAAGCAGAAGCCGCAAAATTAATTACGATAAACCAGCCGGCAAAGGGAAAGGACGCGACGCAGAGTCCTGTAATGAGGCCGCATCAAGTTAATAGTAATTGAAAAATTGTAATGAAATGCAGCTGTTGCTGTTGTTGTCCCGGCATTTCCCATCTGAAATTAAACCTCCTCCACACTGCCATTGTGCTGGGATTATGCAAAACGCACACACACACAAACACAGTGGCATAAGGGGCACAGGGACTTGGCCGAGGATTAATTAAACGAAATTATCGCACTATTGTTGGGCATGTGTCTGTCTCATCCTCCAAAATGTCCCCACTTTGCCCAATTCTCCTCCAGGCTGTGCAACCTGGGCATTTGAATGCCTGCCATATGCAAGTGCCAATTAATTGCAATACCTGCCCAATTGGCCAAGGACCCTGAATGCAGTTTTACTGCAGTTGCGTAATCCGATCTGGCCATTAGGCAAGTCACTCTGGCGATCGAGAGCGGCTGAATTCGAATTGCTGAAGAGCCCGTCGAATTGGCAGTGATTCAAGCTTAAGTTCTATCTACAACTTTTTAATCTGAAACTATCTTCATCCATCCGCAGCACAATCATTAACTTAGTAAGTTCCCTGTGCCTATGCAACTTTTGGTCATGACCTCTTAACACTGACTTACAATCATATTGCAGATTTTTCCGGAAAAGCGAATAACCGATGGGGTCCTTGCTCGGCTGCACTGCAGCCAGAATCTCATCTCCACATGAGAGCCAGGCCATTTAGCCGTTGGCTGACTTGTTTATTTTGACATTTCGTGCGGAATTGAACGCATTTTGACCTAATTTGGTACAACAGCGGCAATGGGAGCGACAACGACATCTACAACTACGATGGCGATGGCAATGGCGATTGCGATGGCGATGGCGACGACTGGCAGGCAAAACCGAAATGGTCAAAAGTCGGGGATTCCCCCATTCGCACACCATGCGAATTGTGGAGTGCAACTGCACTTTGCACTGATTATGGACAAACAGCTTTTTGTTGGCTCCTGTGGGTGGTTTTGCTGCAGGATTGAGGATGCAGTATGTTCCTGCTGCCGATGTTGCTGCTGCTGCAGTGTCTGCATTTAATGTGCGTTGTAAGTGAAATTAACAGCAAAACTGCATTTCGGCCATCACCATTTGCTATTTGCCAATTTAAACATAAATAGCCAACGACTAGTCGCCTTTTCGACCAGCAGTCGTATCATAAAGCCATTTAAGCTGCTTGTTGGCCGGGGATTAGGGACGAAATGTTGCCTGAGTGTACTCGAGCTGGAGCCAGATTGGCAGGGAAGGATATGCAAATTGGGACAGACTTTTGCCTCCTTGTAAGTTTCAATCAAAATGCAAATATTGATGCAGTTGACATATGACGTTGTGTGCATCGGGATCGGATTGAGAGCCGAACTCGGAGCAGTCGAAACATGCCTCGCCAGCATGCAGATTTATGATAACAGTGGGCAGGGGGTTGGATGTTGGGGGGGAGAAGGATGGATGGGGGTCGTACCAGGCACCAAGTACCAAGAACCAAGGACCAAATCCTAAGCCTGCACGGGAAAAGCCATCGAGAATGCAATAACAAAGGATAAAATAATAAGATTTACTCATGACTTACTCTTGACTTTGCCAGCATCTGTGAGTGGAGGTAGGGAGGGGGGATTGATGGCTGAAGGGGTGATGTGAGGACCAGGGGGATGGCACTGTTTTATTAAAACATAAACACAAACAAGATCCCGACAGCAAAAACACCAACAGCAGCAGTAGAATCAGCAACTATGACGGCCAACAGATTGAATAATGGCAGCAGCTCGAATGGAGGCAGGTGCTCCAGGAAAATGGGGGAAGTCGATGGAAGGTGGTGGGGAAAGTGCTGCGGGCTGCTGGATAAATTAAAAACAAAAAGTATACCGAGAACTCATCGCATTAAATTAGAGCCGAGATACGAAGATACAACGAGATACAACGACGGCTGCCAGGGTAACTTTTTGTTATTATTTTTCAATTTCGTCGTCATCTGCTGCTATTGCCTTTTATCCAGGTTTGATGTCATTTTTCAAGAGGCTTATATGTGTGCGAGTTGGTCTTGTGCATTGCTAAACAAATTTTGATTAACTTATGCATAGAACATCACATTTGTTGTCTGCAAAACAGCAGACACGAAGTTATGCCTCATTTCCACAAACGAAATTCAAACTTTTTCATGTCAGAGAAGCTATTACTTGAGTCCAACCAATAAATATTATATATCAAGCTAGTCAATCTTGATGGAATTGTTAAATATCAATGGAATTAATTGTTTAAATTCTCTCGCCAGATGAATTGATAACTGAAATTTATCGCACAACTTATAAGGCCGGTGGTCCTTTGCCCCTTTCGCTTCGCTTGTGATTTTATTTGATCGTCTTTCAAAGGCAATTCATCAATTTGACTGGCATGTACACATAAATCAACCCAAACAACACCATAAAAAAGGAAAGCCGAAAAGAGAAACTATTCAAAGCCATTTATAGTTGTATTTACAGATGTGCGCGATGTGCGATGCAGCAAACCAACAAACGAATATACATATACATATACATATACATATAGTAAGCCCCCAGTAGTGCACACCCATTTATATGGTGGAAATGATGAAGTGCGGGGGATGCATGTAGATTGCCACTTAACAGCAAAATAAAGTTCTGCACAAATTTTTAATTGAATGGCAGCGCATTGAAAAACTTTGCGTTGCCACTAAAATTGATTACACTCACCCGCCCGCACTGACGCACTCGAGTCTCGAGAACTTTTGAGATACACATTGAGATATTGGGTAAATTATTGAGGCAGAAATCGCCACTCGTGTCAAATGCATACCGTTGAGCTCGAATCCGTATCCGAAATCCGAATCGCTATCGGAATCAGGACCAGAACCCATCGAACACCCAATCTGGAGGCCTGTCGTTTTGCCAGCTTGTTGCAATTTATTCTAATCGCTTGTCGGAGGAAAAAGCAAACCGATGGATGATGGTAAGCGATGCGTGTAACGATGCTGCACATGAAGTCATTGGTAAACCAAAGCCGGTACACCATACCCAACCATACCCAACCATACTCAACCATACTATACCATACCATGGCATACCATAGCATACCATACTATAAGAGACCAGGCCAAAAAGGTTGCCAATTGAGTGGCGCCAATCAATCTAGTGCTTCTGCCACTGCTGCCGCTCGAAAGTGTGTCAAAAGCCGGGGCCCAACTAACGCTAAAGAGCGTTAAACTCCGGCCGGATGGCGGACTGGAGGACTGAAGGACCAAAGGACCGACGGACTGACTGACGGCTTATTGTGTCGCTTATGGCACTTAATTGACGCCAATCGCATTGACTTGCAGTCACTCCATTCAGGCCCTGCTGATGGCAAGAAAAATCACAGCTCGTTAGTGCTGCGAACGAACATACGTTTCAGGTCTCCATCTCGATCTCGAGGTGGGCCAGGTAAACTGGTTAGTGTTCCAAATAGGGGCTGGGGCAAGGAAGGGGGAATGGCTGGGTATCGATACCAAATTGGCAATCGGAGCTTTCAGCTTGCACAAGTTGACAAGTGATTATTAAATGCCAACGTCAGGCGTGCAGCCACAAAAAAACAGGAAGTTCTTCAAAAAATGTTAAATTGTAACTCAGTATGGTATTTTTGGTCTGTTGCTATGTAGTACGCCTTTAAAAGTGATAACATTTTCTCTCTCGTTTTTAATTACCCTATATGTACTTACGCAATTTCAAGGCCTTATCCAAGCGGTTATGGTGCGTTTCCGCAGTTGAATGCCAGCCAATGTGGCATTTATCCGCAAACCAAGATACGGCGGCTTCTCTCGAGGCTTCGGCAACCACAAATCAGTTAAGCCACCAAATCAACAGCAAGCAAAACCAATGTCAGGGACAACTACATGACAGCAAACACAAACACAATCGCACGCATGCACACACGCACGCACACTTATCACTTATCACATGCAAGCCACTCCTTAAAAATCCTTAAATCACACCATTGTTTGTGCGTGTGTGCGTGAGTTTGTTAATGATTATTTGACGCCATGTTTGATTGACGTGCAAATAACGCCCTTCTGCTCGCACAGCCTCTTATGGAGCACATTTTATTATCCTTGTGTGCGGTACACACACCTCATGCCTCATGCCCCCCTGCGTCGTGTTAATGGCCACCAAAGACCGCAATAACCACAAGGCACTTATCAATTTTTGCGCCTTAACAAAATGGCACTCGAGCGTGTATTCGTGTGCGCACTTCCGTTGCTATCAAAGACGTATGCTCGTGCATGTGTGTGAGTGTGTGTTTGTGGGTGTGTGTATGGGTTTCTTTGCAATGGCGTACTTGCATTAATATTCCGTTAAATTGACATTTACACGATGAAGACGATTACGATGGTGCTGAGGAAGCTGCCTGACTTTTGCCACCAGAAATTATTCAAGACCTAATTCATCTTCATCAATGCAATAAACACTTGTGGAAATCAAAACGGAAATGCAAACACAAACACAGTCGTGTATTAAACAAACTTTGGATAAGAACAACCTTTGAATGTAAATGAGAGAAACAAACTAGCTCAGCTCAGAAGAGCACAAATAATAGTTATTAAAAATTGAAAATTTTCAAAAATATGACTACCAATTAACTGCTGCAATAAATAGAACAACACCAAATTATTTGATAATAGATATTTCAGTCTGATTTATGTGCAATGAGAACTTTAATTCCATTAGATCGGATATAAATCACGAATATCACTGCCCGGAGTAGATTTATTTATATTAGATTGTTTGAGTAGCCAAATCAATAATTCAAATCTATGAAAATATGAAAATATTCCAATTGAATTAAGGCAATTTATATTTATATTTGCTTTCAATTCCACAAGTTTACCCCTTTAATTTAGGCCACAGCTAATCGCTTATACGCATCCCTCGATTGTCCATTGGCGTTAACAGCATCTTTGGCAACACTTTACTGCATTTTTGAGGACAGCAATTTTAGGGCCATTCCGTTCTGTTTTTTTGTATGTCTGTCTGAGCAACACACTTGCAGAGCTCTTAGCAATTTGCTTACATTCAACTCAGCCATGTCCAAAATGGCAGCTACAAGCATTTTGTCCTTTATGTGCGTGGGTGTGTGTGTGTGCTGGCTGGTTGTGCGTGGGTGTGCTTGATGTTGCTGGATAAACTATGTAGAGTCCTTGAAAAACATGCAGGCCAAAGGAGCGGAATGCCAGCGGCTGCAAAAACAACGAGCGCGCAACAAATAGCAAAAATAGAAAGGAAAAGTTAACAGTTGACATAGTTTAGAGTTGCTTGGTCAGACGAAGGCCGCAACGGAGGAGCGCTGGACGAAATGGGTGGCAAAAAGGGGGTGGGGGATGGCTGCCACCATGAGTTGGGTTCAAAAGCCACAAGCGTAAGCCGTTGAATGCGAGGCTGGGATGAATGTCTTAATCAGAGTGCTGGGTAGATTGGTGGCAAACTAAATGAATTTAATTGCCGCAGGATATGAAAGTAATTATTTTGCAGTGCATAGACACAACACTGTGTGGGTGGGCGTAGGCGGTACGAGGGGGCGTGGCGCCGTGACAGGCTCAGACTAAAATCGCAATGAAGCCAAAGGCAACCGTATCTCCCTATTCCGCCACCCACAACCCCGCCCTCCCCCTCTCCCACCCATCGATGCACTTAAGTACAGGCGTTCAAATCGCCACGCCCATGCCGGCTGCACCGCCCACATGCGATGCACCACTGCCAATTGCCCCGCGGTTATTTTGAGTTGTTCTTTAATTTATTCTCTTTTATGCCTGTGCGTTAGTTGTCCTTCGCCAGCGCATGACTGTGTGTCACTATCCGACTATCAGTTTGTACACTGAAAAAAATCGGTTGCAACTTCAATTTGACTGTCTTAAAAGGTCATTTAGAAAGTGCATAGTACTTAGAGCTGAAAACTGATCTGTTTTACTAAGATTTATGCTTGAGAACAGAAAAAAGATTCTAATTACAATATCCCAAGATTATAGTTTTTAATTTTTTTACCGTGCACCTGCAGTAAAGAGGCAGCAGCAGCAGCTCTACAAAAGGCAACGATGTGTTACACTTTCAATTGTCGTTGTGCCTCAATACTCCTCCGTGCGTGTGTTTGTGTGGCAGAGGAAAGTGTAATGCTGCTTGTTTACACGGTGGCTCTGTTGTGTTGCCTAGATCAACGTTTCTTTCTGGCATTGTTAGTGGCAGGACCTTGTAACACTTTTGATCAAACACGCACGCGAGCACACACAAAGTATGTATGTGTGTAGGGTGACCATCTCTCGCAAACATGCAACAAATGAGCGATTCTGCCACTCAATTCGGAGTCCAATTATGAAAGCACATGCGTCTGCGATTGATGGCTCTCTGAATCGTGGCCCCATCAGCATTGTGTTCAAAAGATACACATGTGTATGTCTGCCTCTATACGCAGGCTTTATAAATTCAATTAAAGTATTATTCAAGCCATCAAGTATCACTATAGCTGAGGACCCACTCTTTATATAAAAGTATATATAGTTATCAAGGATCAATTATCACTATTGCTATACAAAAACATGAACCCATACTATCAAAAAAGAAAACCTCTTCCCAATTAATAATTTAGTTAATTTTATTCAAGGGTGCATTTCTCTAAAGACAGATGGTTCTAGTGTTCCTGTTCGAATTGTGGCGATCGCACGTAGACAGGAGCAGGATGGGTCAGTCCGTAGTTGCGCACCACTTTGGGATAGGAGTTGGCATACTCCTGCTGCGGATAGCTGGCTGGCTGATAGGCCGAGGTATCCTGGCTCACCCTCGAGTACTTTGCGCTCCTTGGAGTGAAACCCTCTGGCTGGTAGTAGAATCCGTTGTAGGCATCGATCAGACGACTCGCTTCCTCCTCCTCATCTGCCGATCGCTTGCCACCGCCGGAATGTGGTGGCTTGTGTGTTGGCGGAAGTGGTGGTGGGTATGGGTAGGGAGGATAGTACGGTGGGTAGCCGTAGTAGGGAGGATAGAACGGAGGAGGTGGTGGGTAAAAGCCACCTGGCCTGGGTCCGCTACCATGTCCGTGCCCATGTCCATGTCCGTGACCGTGATCGTGACCTGGTTTTGGCGTAGTTGTGGTGGTAGTAGTGGTGTCGGTGCCATTGACCACCAGGATGCAGTTGACAGTGGTCACATCATCGTCGTCGTCATCGCTACCACTTCCATTTCCACCGCCATGACCACCCCCGTGTCCACCGCCGTGACCACTGCCGTGTCCGCTTTCATGACCACTTCCACTGCCACTGCTGGATCCCGATCCGGAGCTGGAGTCGGAATTGGGCTCATACTCAATGCTCACCACACGACCCAAGCGCCTCTCCTGATCCTGGTCCAGATCATTGGTGGAGATCACGCAGAGTGGACGTCCCTTCTTGGGTGTATCCTTGGATCCGGAACTGAAGATAGCTGGAATGAAGTTGCCAGCAGCGAAGCCGGACGCCAATCCCTTGATGCCAGCAATGGAGCTGCTGAGCAAACGGGCCTCCGATACCTCCTCCTTGCCCTGGGCGAGACGGAGCAGCTCTTTATACTCCTGCCGAGTCACCTGATGCAGACGCACCAGCTGCGGACGACTCGAGCCTGTCATGTGGAGAGATCATTAGCCTCCTGTTTGCCAGGATCAAATATCAGAAAACCTCACCAGCTTGGGCCGCAGCTGCGCAGAGAACGATCACCGCAAGAACTGTTAAGAACTTCATGGCGATTGCGAATAAGCTTATTTTGCTCTGCTCCCTTGCTTATATATTTCAAAAGTCTTTCTCTGCCGACAAGTTGATGACTTGACGAACCGAAATTCCCTTTCGGCATTGTGATTCAAATGGATCAACCCAAACTGCTCATATACAGTTATAGCTTTGCACTAATCGACTCCAATCTCCATAATTTACGCGTTGACCCAGTTCTTCATCATGATCTCGCCCTGCCCAAAACTCGTTTACTTAATGAGTTTTATACCAAAACACGTCTAGATATGCTAGTTTCGTCGATTGAATGATAACATTATTGCTTTTGGTCGAGCTCACAAAGGAGAGCGATACTCCAGAGAAATTACTCATAATCCAAATGTGCGATTAGTATAGTCACAAGAAGACATGCCCCAAGAAATTTCTAACATTTTAAAGGTACTACCTCTTGACTAAGATAATAAAACCAGAATGTGTATTTATTTTCTCATGTTTATTAGTTATTATAAGATTGTTGAAGGTACACAGGATTGTAGGAGTATAAACGGTTCTTGTAGCGATAGTCATTTTCATCTTCAGACTCGTACGAGTCTTCATCTTCTTCTTCATCATCGTCAGCCTCGAGTTTCTCCACTTCCTTTTGGGCATTTACTTGAGCCAACTGGTTCTGATCCAAGTAGGGATATCCATAGGGTCCATAGGGCTGCGGACTGTAAGGTGGAATGGGGGGCTGGGGACCATAGGGCTGTTGGGGGTACAATCCATAAGTAGGTTGTCCATATGGCGATGGTCCATAAGGCAGTTGGGGTCCATATGGCTGAGGGTTTGGATAAGGCGGAGGGTTGGGATAGGGACTGTACGGATAGCCACCATAGGTGGGAGGTGGTGGATAAGCCGTTCCATATTGGGGCGGCAGTGGAGAATAGCCATATTGCCGGGAACCATCAGAGTCGTCTCCCAAAGCGCCTGCCCTTGGATAAATGCTTTTGTTAACCTTTTTCTTTTTCAATGGAGCTGGTATCCTGGTCTCCATTGCCTCTTCCTCCTTCAAAACCTCTGAAGACTGAGTGGACACAGGGGTTTCCGCCACAGGGTTAGACGTCTCAGGTTTGTTCCAATATTGCGCGTAATTTGGATGAGGATCCAGGGTTGGGAGCTCAAATTCGACATCCTTCTTGAGCACGACTATGCAGTGGATGGCGGAATCTTCTTCTTCGGCTTCGATGTCTCTAGCCGAGCTTCGCGCGGAGGGCACATCCTCCTCCCTGTCCTCGCCCTCTCGAGATTTGATCACACACAAGGGCTGACCATCGAAGTCCACCTTCTCCGTCTCATCGGCCTTGCTGAGCGTGGTGAGGCCAACGATGCGTAGAAGAGAGTTCCATCCGGAACTCAAGGTATCACTTACGGTGGCGAAGCCACCATTGATCAACCGAGCTTCTGATATGACATTCTTGCCCTTGGTCAGCTGCAAAACCCGCTGGTACTGCTCCTCATTGATTTCGTATACCCGCACATATTGCTCCTGCTTAGCTCCAGATGATGAGGATGGTGCTGTGATATATATCACTAAATATATGACTTAAGCTTTTGCAACAATAGAACCCACCTGTTTCTAAGCTGGCAAATAGAGCCAGAAAGAGCAGCAGGGCCAGTGACAGCTGCAGCATGTTCTTAGACCTGGACAACAACGGACTAAAATGCGTCTACCTAGTTCTGGTTTTATTTATACTTTTGGCTAGAATTAATATTAGGGCGAATAAGAAACGAACGGTACATCAGTCCCGCCACATTTGGAGACGAATTGCAATTAAATAAATATTGGACGGCAGCCATCACATCAGCATCATCATCATTTTGGACGACATCTAACCAATGATTTCATTTGAATACATTATACGGAGAGTCAATGAACGCATTACCAGCATTCCCTTTGAAACTATGACAAACTGGTTTTTTCTGGCGAAATCAGCTGTCAAAAGCGATCTGGTCGCGATCAAAGTTTCTTAATATGTACATATGTGGGTTTCAAAACGGAGCATGGGAATTCAAATCAAATAAATATAAATATTGTTGGATTCTAAGTCTCACTAAAAACATGCTGCCAGATGTTATGTTAGATTTGAAATTCGAAATATTATAATGAAAGTGTTTAAATGATGGTAATAATTTTGCATGACTAACCCCACCCACAAAGAACTACACGAGGCTTGTTAAATTTTCTAAATTATAATTTTATTGAATCGATTCGGTTTCATTTCACAAAACTCTCGCCTGCAGTGTCCGTGTTTTTGATGTGGCGTTTAAACAATCTTATCTGTATATGCATAAGTAGGGTACCTATGGATACGCACACATATAAATGATTTGAGAGTACCTGGTTTATATATGTATGTATATTTGTTAGCTGCACTGCCGGGACATACAATTGTACATAATGTATTTGCTAGAGTTTCGTTATTGTTTTTTTTGTTTTATTTTTTATTATTTTTTTCATTAATCTGGAGCCGACATCTGGAGCTTAGTTAATCGCCGATCACCGATTAATTCACTATCCATTCACTCTATTTACAGGGCTCCGTTTTAAATTTAACTAGCTTTTACTATTATTTGAATTGTGTTATGCTTAGTGTGGTTTAGTTAATTTGGTTTGCGTGTGAGTTCTGCCAATTTTGCATCAGTGTGCGGCTTACCAACTAGGGCGGTTGCCAGCCTGCGAATCGCATTTATCGGTTTTATCTGTTTATATCGTTTAAGAGTTAATTAAAATTACAATTTCGTCTACTAATGAATTTATTTACAGTGCCTGCACACTCGCAATGCATTCGTATCAATTATATCGATAAGCACAATTATAAATTGCATTTAATATTAAATTTTCCCCTCATTTGTGTTTGTTTCTTTACGTCTTTTTTTTATTTTTTTTTTATTTGTTTGTTTCTAGCCAAAACTAATTATGTACAATTAAACGAGCTTCACCCACAATTGGGTCAGACACAAATAGGTTAATCCCCAACTTTTGAGTATTGACGCTTGAATTTCAATATCATCCGCTCCCGTAATTTATCCGCTTATCGGCTATACATATACATTCATTATCGTACTTAAACATAGCTAATACCTAAAACTGATAAATGTGCAAAGCAATCGAATGCAGAACCATCCTTTGTTCTCAATGGGCTGGATTCACACGTATGTGAGTCCAATGACTCTTGAGTAAATTTCTCCTGAATGGCAATTATTTACAGCAAATTTCAATCGAACAACTTGATGCAATGGGCTACTGTGGAGTGCAATTTCGTTGGCAGTAAAAGATTGCATAGAAGTGGGTTATTGTGATTCCAGAGAATTGGATCTCTGCTCGTTAATCCGGCTGCTCGGGGTATTTATAGCTAGTAAGTCTTATTTCATAATGAAGAGGTGTGTTAGGTTTTTCTATGGGTGTGTGCAGTCAATATTCGGTAGCAGAATGAGATTTACAGATAACTGACAGTTGAATATGCGATAGAAGACGGATGTTTGGTTTTAATCAATCATTTTTCACCCAAATCTCTGGACATTGTAAGGCAGTCCAGAAGTCAAACAATTATGGTAATAATATGTGATTTTTGGGGCGTTCTTTCATTCAATTGGTCAATGTCCAATTCAAATCGATGTCAAACAAGTAGCCTTTGTTCCACTGGGTCGAAGATCACGTTGATTATGATGCCCCGAAACTGCATAGGTTTTTTCTCAGTTTTCCAGGGTTTTAGCTTCCACTCTTAACGTTGTTAATTACTTGTTCGCTTATCAGATAATATGTTTGCTTTTCCACTAAGTGCAATCCTTATAAGTAGATAAATATAATACTTATGTTTGAGCCCCCCATGCGATACATAGAAAACTTAAATCACCTTGAATATGTGTGTCAGTGTTGCGTGTGTGTGTGTAGGTGTTTTGCCTTTTTAGTGTTTCGCTGCGTGTTGATTATTCCTTCATCTCAGACACCGAATTGCCGCTGGGCGTTCTCTCAACATGTTGCTCGTTGCTAATGTGGATGTTGTTGCTGCTGCTGCTGCAGATGCGCCTGCTGCGGCTGCTGTTGCTGCTGCTGCTGCTGCAGCTTCTGCTGCACTTATTCCTGGTTCGCTGGTCGTTAGCGTTGCTCGCTTGGGGGGCCCCAATCCCGCGGATTTTGCCACCGCTGCCGCGGCATGAAGGTATCCACACCCCGTTTCATAAAAGTGCTGCAGGCAGCAGGACACAATGCTGAGCAGCATGCAGCAGATGCCGCAGTAGAAGCTGTTGCTGTTGCTACTCGAATTGTGTTGCATGGCCGCAGGATGTTCGCCTGTTGGAGAGCAGAATCAAAAAGGCAATTAGGGTGGGCGGAATATGTCCTACATCACATGATTTTGGCATATTCCCGCACATTATTCGAGTTTTGCTTAAAGCAAAAAAAAGAAGAAACTCTTCTAGGCGCCTGAGCAAAAAATCTGTTGACAATCGATATTGATTGCTTCTAGCTTTCACTTGACAGATTGCTCAACTCCCCAAATGGAAATGCATATTGAAAGCAGAAACTATATCTGTTTGGAAACAATCAGTGATTGGCTTTGTTGCGGCTCTTCTGCGTCAGTTATAATCGTCCTTAGTTGGCATGCAGGCAGTTTCCGTTTGAACCAAAGAAAAACATTGGCAGCCAAAGTTGTTAAACTTCTTGATGATCTCTCGAGCACACAAGCTGCTCCCATAAATCCCCGAACCCCCTTTTCAGCCGACTTTGCACACATGGCCCATGTTATTGGCCTGCAGCTAAACTTCCTTGCTGCAGCGGCAACTAGAAATAATTTCCGTGCTGCTGCACAAATACAAACATGTGGGAGAGTCAAAAAAGGAGCTGGAAAAAATCTAAAAAAAAATGCCAGCAGCAATTTCTCGCCGAGTCTGGTGCAATGCAATTACTGCGCGGCCACTCCCCCCGTTGCACTTGGCATTACAAATTGCGAATGTGCCGCTGCTAACAGGCAACTTCCACTTCCCGTCATAAACATGCAAAACTCCCTGACAGCACAGAAACAAACACTAGCCGGGCTAAGCCCGTTGTTGCAGTGCCAGTCCTTACTTACCAATAATTACGTGCACATAGACGCTCGAGGTTTTTGCCACCGTCGGCACACAGGTGTAGTTGCCGGTATCGCCGGGCATGGCGCGCTTGATTTTTAATCTGTGCCACGGAGCAACGTGGGGCAACGTGGAGCAGTGTGGAGCAACGTGGAGAACCGGGAAGAGAAAGCATAGAGAAAGTGAAATGCAGTGGCTGGAATGGAAATGGTAGTTCCCGGTGGTTGGGGAACAAAGCCAAACGGCCAGAGCCAAAAAAAAAAATCAACAAAAACCACAAAACTTTTGCTACTTTATGCGATAGCATAAAGTTAAAAAGTTATCGTACATTAGCTTAATTAGTTGCTGTCACTTCAATGAGTTCGTTACAGGTATCAGCATTTTTTGTACGATTTCATTAATAAGGTATGCTCGCACTATAAATTTTCCAATTTTCCTACTTGTCAAAATTTTTGTTTCTACATAAAGTTTTTAACTGGTACAATTTCAAGCCAAATTTGAAGTATCAACTTGGTTTTTAAACTTAAACTTTCTCTATATTAAACATTTTAATGGCTGTAAAAGGTTGAGGCATGATTTTCAGTGTACTTCTTTTCAATAACGTTTTCTAATCCCTTTTCATCTCCGTCGACGGCACCTGCATTTTATGGTCGTCTGCGTCGTTAGTTAACAGCATTAATGGGCAATGATCGCGCGGCGGAAACTAAAACTGGGCAAATAGCTACATCGGCCACAGACTCCGGGCTGAAATCCGGCTTTGACTTAGCTTTGACTTTGACTAGTGCAAATTAAAAATCACACACGGGTAACTACAGCACACAGTAAAGTGATGGAGTAATAAGGCCAGATCTTAACAATAAAGCTAAATTTTTTATGACCAACTGGGAACCTATTTATATAACTAAGCTAAGTGAATATTATTAAACAAAAAAGTATTTTTTTAAGTTATTCTCTAAGGAGTATCACAGCTCTCTAGAAAGGTGTAAGGATATTCCTGCACTGATTCCCCCTCGATGCTCTTTAGAGCCAGACTGCCAGTGGCTCCTTTGGCCGACAATGGTCCTTCGCTTTGGCCTTAAAATGTCATTCAAAGTCGTGGTCCGTGGTTCCACCGGCCGGCTAGTGAGGACATGGCTGCAGGACTGCAGCCTATCACAGGCCGGCTAGGATGGGCTTTAAACTTGCCTATGGCGCGTGGTGGTTACCTGTCCTTAATTAAGTGAGGCGGTATTTTAATGCGAAATAACTGAAATGCTCGGCACACATTTGCACGTTTGCCGAGCGGAATGCCGGAATAGCGTAATGGCGGAATGGCTGAATGGTGGAATGCCGAGTCGTTACATACCTAGAAGTCAGGCCGTCAGTCCAATCATCCTCGACGCGAATCCGGGCCATGGAGCTGTCGATTTCGTTCTCGCCCTTGCCATCGAGCATTTCGCTGCCTGTAATGTGAAGAGTAGCAAATTGAATTGCGTAAATGAGATGGAGGTGCGCCAAAATGGGCCAAGGTGCAGGCGGGCCGGAGTTCATTACGCATACGCACCTTTGTACCAGAATATGTTGCCCAGCTCGTGGGGTCCTTGCATAATTTTACACGTTAGGTTTATGTCACTGCCGGTTTTCACCATCAGATCGCTGGGCCCGAAGATTTCCGCTTTGAGTTCTGCAAGAAAAAATAAATACAAGAAGAAAAATTCAAGATACGAAATAAAACAGAGAAGAAAAAGTCACTTAAGCTGGCAGTACACAAAGCCCAGTATTTCCGCTCTTTTCCGTAACAATGATAATAATAATAATGTTAATGATAACGTCCAAGTGCACGTTTGTCTGCCAGTGTACAAGTGTGGGTACTGCCGAGCCTGGTCCCTACTTTATTACACAGACGCGTGCCTCTATTATGCTGGAGATAAGCTTTTGTTATGCCATATAAAAGGCAGTCGGGCATTGCGGTGATACCTGCAGCTAGCTAGCTGTTTTTCCCGCCGCCACTCTCAGCGGAATTGGGTACGAAAAAAAAAGAAAAAAGAGACAAAAGCCTGGCAGATTGGAAAGAATTTTCCGCCTTCCATTTGGTCCACGAAATCAAAATGTCAACCATTGAAGTGCCTTTTGTTGTCGCAGCGTCAATGATTTCAATTGAGTAACATCACCATGGGCACCCGCTAAATGTGATTTGTACTTAAAGCTTATGATGGCTGACAGTCGCCTTAATGGATCGCGTCCCAATCGCCCTTCCCTCAAACTTAAAATCCATTTTAACTGCAACTCTTTCGCTTCTGCTCCACTTTCACTGTCGTAAACTGCTGGAGAGGAGAATTTTTCAGGCCCTAAACAACCGCAAAGCCAGTGAAATAAATTGCAGCCAAAATAGTGCGGGGATGGGGGAGCATGTGGGCGTATTGCAACTGGAACATCTGTATCGAGCTGAAACACACACTCATATTCCCATTGATGTGACTAAGCTTTTGCTGCACGCTGCCTGCCATTCAATCGTGTGGCAAAAAGCGAACAAAACGAAATTTGAATGCTCCAAAAAGCATTGGGGAAAGTGGGGGGAAGTGTGAGCCTGATGATTTTTCCATAACTCCTTCGGCGGACAACCTTTAAGTCGGTCCTTAAATCAGAGTTGTAGAGGTGTAGGGGATGTGCGTCCCAAAAATGTTAATCTAAATGAAATGCCAAGTGGAAAAAGTAATATACATCCCCAAAACAAAGAGGGAGCAGAGCCAACCCCAAATGGAATTCGAACATGCTGGGCGATTATCTGGGTGTTTTATAGACCCGCACATATATGTCTAGGCCCCAGTGTTCCGAGGCAGGCGAGAAAAGTGGAAAAAGGTGGCAAAAGTGCCGAGTGAGGCATGTTGTTGTCGCTGATGGCCGTTGTTGTACTCTATGCATGTGTATGTATGTGTGTACCTGGCAAAACAATTGTGGCAGCGAAAGCTAACCGTCTATGACTTTTGCCAACCTCGCAGTGCAAGGAGCGAAAATTATTGCCTCTCAGACTCACACTCCCACACACACGTGCAGCTGACAACGCGCCTGTGGTTCCCACGGGGTTGGGTGTGTATCCAAAGGATCTTAGGATTGGGATGGGGTTTTGCCCAGGTGCGAACCCGCATGACAGTCGAAATAAATGGGTATCGCAGCGAGAGGAGGTCCTGTGGAAAATTGGTTATTTAACTATAATTAGATTAAGTGGGCCGGGCAATTGGCAAGCTGCATTTTGGATGAGCTTTTGGAGAGCTGCTGGCCAGTCAGTCAACCCACACGGCTATTTGAAGTTTTCATTAGGCCTGGCCGCTGTTGACCCAGGCCGAAAAGTTGCAAAGTCTACTCCTGGCCACAAGCCAAAGTCAGAGCTCCCCACGTTCCGGACTCTCCTGGCAAACAAAGTCCTTGCCGAGCCTTGTTTACACACAGGCAGCTCTGGCTCAGACAGTGGAGAATTTTTGTGCAGCCACAGCAGAAAGTGGCAACCGAGGCAAGGAGCCGGAGGAGGCAGGGATTGGGGCCTGGGAAATGCATTTTCATTTTTCTTGATTTCGTGCATAAAATGCGCATATGCCTATAAGGCCATAAACATTTGGAGCGATGAACTTTGCTGAGCAGGGGCTCGGCACAAAACATGGCATACTTTTTGGGGCCGGAGCATCGCGATGCAGCGGAGCAGCCTGCTCCGGAATCCTTCTGCTTCTCTCGTTTGCGGAGCCAAGCTGTAAAAATTTATTACCCTTCGCCAGTGTTGATGCATGTTTGCACACATGTAACGACAACTCGGTATTTATTGCACGAAAAACAATATCAAACTGGGCCTTATCTTTAAGCCAAGCCTATGGGCCTCTTTAAATTTCTTTTTGGGCCGACAATTAATCGGACGCGGACGTGCAATTGCTCGGAATTAATTGTCAAATCAAATAAACAAATTCAATTTGTAAAAGTCAGCCGCATTGCCAGCACAATTGATGAAGTATTCCGCCTGCCATCAGTTCTATTTCCATTTGCTCCTGTCAGAATCCCCCTCATTCCACCGAAAGGAAAATAAAAACGGCGAAATGAGAATGCCAAAACATCATCATTGTCCACCAACCAAGTCCCGAAATTCGGCCTTTTCAGTAGTCTCCATTGTTGTGATTATTATTATTATTAATAATTCGACATTGCTGCAGAGACATTAATCATTTTCCCCCCACCCTCGCAGCTCGTTTATCCTATTTCCCGGCAATATCTGAGTAATTTATCATTAGGGCATTTTTTGGTCTAGGCATTCGCTGTAGAATGTAATTTGAGCAGCAAATGAACGAAATGGGAAGTAAAACATTTGATTGCCGGGCAAATTGGGCCGAGTCCTTGCTATCTCGTCCTTGCAACTTAACATTCTTATAAAAACTTATTCCGAGAGCTCAACCACTTGCTTCACCTGGCAACCTTTGTTGTGTACTTTAAGCTAAGGCAAACTTCTCGCTCACGTACAATTTGCATGCGATTTGGGTCACGTGGAAAACAGTGCAACAACAATTTGGCTGTTGGCAAGACAATGAGAATCGCTTAACTTTTAAGCCGGCTCAAGTGTTCGCTTCTTGAGCAATCAATGTGCATCATAATTGCCAACATTTTCTTGGTTCTCGTCTATTAACCCCAGAAAACAATTGGCTGCTTTCGAGTGTTGCTGCAAATTCTGGCTCATAACGATTTCTTTGTTTTTGGCAAGGCCACGTTAATGGATTTTCGAGGCACACAATTATTTTTCCATTCAAGCTGCCAAAGAAAACTCCCCGAGCTGAAACTAATTTAGTGCCGCTTGAGGGAAAAGGGAAATAATAAAAGCCACTTCCACAAGAAAGTGTCGTCCCAGTGGAAATTATTATCGGTTTAGTTGTGAATTTTCAGTGTTTGCCTTCGAACTATTTATTAAAAGTTACTTAAATTAAATACTTTGAGAGCTGCTGCGATTTTCAATCAATTTAATGGATTATATACTTATAATTTTAGATTTTAATTTGTTTCCTAAGTGATTAGAACTTAAGATATATTGATAATCCGGCTTATCCCTTTGGCAATTTAACTAAATTTGTAACTTCCCCTAGGCTAGATACATTGAGCACGTCAAATGTGAGTTTTAAACGTCGTCCTGCAAGGGATGAAGTCCTGCAGCCCGAAGCTGTTTATTGCTTCTGAGTTGCTATTGCTTATGCTTTGGATTATTATTTGCGCTTGATTGCATGCAATTTGCTGGCTGCTAATGTCAACAGCATCAGCGAGGCAAAGTGTTGGTTTATGGTGCCCAAAATGAGCCATCTACTTGGCATCTCCATCTTGTCAGCTACGCATTCAAATTACCTTCAATTCCAGCTCCCCTGCCCCACAGTCCTTAGATCCTTCGGCTGACTGCAGCTCTTCCGCTGGCTGTGCAATTTGTTTTTCACTCCACCTTCTGTCCATCCCTCCATGACTAAGAAAGGTAGCGTTTACGCTTGATTACATTCACGCTGGTAAACAAATTTTTCCAGAAGCATCAACAACACCTTTCTTATCATACGCTTTCCAAGGGGTACTTAAGTTTCTCACTTTCTACTTTAAGATTTTAATAAAGAAAGGGAACAATGGTTTGTAGAAGGCCAGCATGAAAATATCTGCTGTTTAGCTACATATAATGAGACGTTATGATAAGCTAGGGTATAGCCAAGTCGATCATCTGCTGCTCTTGTGCTCTCTCGATTTATTTTGTTCGCCCCAGTAGCACTTATCCTGCTGCTCGTCCTTGGGCTGTCAGTTGGGTCCTGTTCTCTTGTTGTCGCTCAGTTTGAGTGGGACAGGGACACATAATTTAATTTACAATTTGCTCGCTTTATAAGCGTGTTTGGTAATTTGCCCCAAATTCAAAATTAAATCGAGTCGGGTCTGTGCATATAAACATGCTCCCACTTTTGACACCTACAAGGAGTAGCGGAGTGTGGGGTGTTGGCCAAGCTACATTTTTCTGGAGTCGAGTACATAAAGTTGGTAATTTAAGCAATTGAAGCGGCTGCTGCAGCATTAAAATGTCAAAAATATTGCGGCCAAGGCGGAAGTCTGTGGGTAGTGTTAAGTGGGCGGAGGAGGCGGAAGGAACGGCCCAGACTGAAGGCGATTTATGTTTATGATGCCTCTGGTCAACTTGGCGCTGTTTTGTTTATCATTCGCCGCGTACTCCAATTTCATCTCTCTCGCTTTTATTCTCGTTGCGAATGGCGTGTAATAGAATTTTCACAACGCTACGAAAAGAAACAGCAGCCGTGGAAGAAAAAACATAAATTTATGGAATTTTTAGTGCACAATTTTTTATTTGCATAAGCGCATAAAAATTCTGGCATAACAACAAACTTGTTTGCAGCGACAATGACGGCATGGCCCAGCACAGTGGAGACACAATAAAGCGAAAGAGAATGGCTTAAGTATGAAAAATGAGTAAGCGTTTATTTTTAAATTACTTAGCATCCTAAGTGATAATTTCATGCAACTTGAGAGCTATGTAGGCTATGGATATTTTGTGGCTTTAATGGTTTTCACTTCACTGTTCGCACTCGCCTGCTGTTTGCTGTTTCCGCATGAGTGGCATGTCGAATATTTTATATGCACATTTCTTTTTGGGCATTCAAATGAGTTCCCAGGCTACTCTGTGGGCGTGGCCGGTTATATGCAGCCGCCTAGCAGTCATTTGCATTTCCGCAAATGTAATATTTATGACTCTATGTGTCTGTCTCTGGCTCTGTGACTCTGTGAGTGTTTGAAGCTGACTTGTCAGCCTGTCAAGTTTGCATACACAGGCAGTGGTAGTGGAGCAGGCAGCTCCAGCATGCGTGTAAGCATATTTATGTGTATATTCAAAGCTCTCGTTGATATTCCCGGATTCACTAAAAGATTCATAACCGAGCAGTGGGGCCTGACCAAAGCATTTTAAACTGGCCAAAAGTCGCTTGGCCATGTGGTGTGGCTAAAACAACATGGGCGAGCGTTTTGTTGGGGGGCGGGCAAATCAGAGATCAAATAAGCTCATTGAGAGCACTCTTCCGCACCAGAAGCTTTTAGCCAAATGCATTTTGCTAATATTAAATGCGATAAAAATGCACCGAACAGGAACAAAACCGAAAAACCCACAAACATGGCTTACACAAATTTCGGCTGGCCGAGTGTGCTGCCAAGGATAACGTCTTTTCAGAACCCAATTCCTGATGTGTGACATGGGTTCGTAGCCTTCGAACCTTCTGACCCAAGTGCAAACTAATTACCCGACGAATTGCCAAGGAAAAGAGGTAAGCAGTAGGCACTTGCTCACGTTTTAACCATCAAATTGTTCTGCTCAGCAAGCCAATTTGCACATAATCGAATTGAAAATTTTATAATCACGAGCAGCAGAGGAGAAGCTGGAAGCTGGCTGAGTCGCTCGACGGGTGGCCAAAATGGCTACGAACTACGCTCACATGTTCCGGAGGAGGTCCTGGGAAAATACCATGCATATTGTATGGCTTGCTTAAGCTCCTGGAAACCTGCATAGCTTGCTCAAAACTGCTGGAGAGCTTCAAGAGCTTAGCCCATAAAAGTAATCACTTCAGTGGTTTGTGACCAATTCCGAGCCAGCCTCCTTTGCCCCTCGCCCGCCGTTTCGATTGGCCTACTCTCCACTGCTGGATAATGGTCGAAATTTTGATTATCAGGCTCCGTAGGTGAATCATTGGTAATGGTTATGAGATAACACAAACTGTTGCACATCCCTTGTCTAGATGGGCACAAGTTTTGGGGATTAAAGTCAATTGGAATGGCACAGTATGTTATTTACAACTACAGTTGAACCTTTATTACTCAAAGTTCTTTTACCTGAAGTATGCTTAAGTCAACCCAGCTTGTGGGGTAAAAATGGAACTACAGTGGGGATTATATCTAAATATTACTACTTCAAGACCAATTACATTAAGTCAAAATAAGAGTGATGCTTCCTGTAAACAAAAAATCTATTTCCTTTGAAAATATTGTAAAAAGGTCTGAGGAAAATGAAAATTAAGTTGTTTACCCCGTCCAAAGAAAGCTAAGAGACCTGTGGCCATAACTCACCCACAACGTTGAAAGTGTACGACAGGGACATCTTGGGCTCCGTGTTGATTTGGCACTCGTAGACGCCGGAGTCACGTGGCTGCGGATACTTGATTTGCAGTGTCCAATTGGCGGAGCCATCGGGTCGCAGAACCTGCGGCGAGGACACGGAAAACTTTAAGTTTCCATCCGGAATGGGGCGATTGTTAGGGATGCCGGCTTACCTGAAAACGCTGATCGGATGTGTAGGTTGTGCCGCCGGCGGTGAGTATATGCAGATCACGTTTGCGTATCCAGGAGACCTACAAGAAAAGACAGCAGGGGGATCGGAATGAAGTGGTTTTCTCAGTTGGACCGCTTGCCGCGTGGCAAAAGTTTCGGGAGCATTACAAATTCTGCACTTAAAAGTTTTTTTTCTCGCAAGTGAGTTAAACGTGTTTTGTCTGCTGTTATTCCCAAACACTCCCAGGAGTTGGGACGATGAGGTGGCAAAATGAAAAACAAAGCGCAAAGTTTACTTTCCTTTTACGTTTTTTTTTTTTGTTGGTGTTCCGGCGTTGGTTAATCTTTAACATTTTGCTTTTCGTTACTGCCATTTAATCAGCAAACAAACAAAGCACAGTCGGGTGGGTGGAAAACAAGAAAAAGTTCGCACGCTTAAGCCGAATACATTTCAGTGTGAAAAGGCCAACGTTACGTATACGCCCCGTTGCTAGGAAATGAAAGATTCTCATACAAATGGCCATTGACAATTGCGAAACTCTTTAAGCCAGACTGGTCGTAAGGTCAGTGGGTCGCGGCGGTCCAATTTTGTCAGAGCTGCTTGCTCAGCGCAATTTCCAATTGTTTCAAATAGCCTTCAATCCTTTTCGAACGGCCAAAAGCGGCCAGCAACGAGACAGTTTTGACGCCATTTTCAGCCTTTATTCGGTAGAATTTTTATTATTGCTTGAATTACTTTTTCATTTGATTGCCTAGCGCCTTTGCCTTCGCATTGGCCTTCGGAAAATCTTTTGGGGAAAGCCATTAACCATGATTTTGTGTCTCTGCTTTTGCCCCAAATAAAGCGGGCCGTGATTTCTTGGGAGCCCACCGCCCACACACTTTGTGCCCTTTTTGGCACATTGTTTCCAATTTATTTGACGACCTTAGTTTCTGTGCTTGTTCCCGGCTATTGTGATACTCAATTTTAATTACATGGAAAAAGTTTTTTGGCCCCCCCTCCAACGCACGGAAACTTTAAATGTTTGCCGACTGTCAACATTAAAGTAGAAAATATGCTACCTCATTAATAATTTTAATTGCTGGGCCCTGGGGCTTTGGATTTTAGAAGTACCGATGTTTATAGTAGCTAACTATTGAGCATCCACTAAACTTATTTGATTCGGGACTAAAATCGGCGCACAGCCGATTGAAAGCGGTCACGTAATACGTAAAAATAAAAATCATTCGCTTGTAAAACTTTTATGAGCTACTGCCGCTTTTACGCCCCCCATTTTCATAGGCGAATTGTCTAGGGTAAATGTAAATTAAACCGTTCCGAGGCAGCAGAAGGGGAAAAAGGTCAAATCTCGGCAACATTGAGAGCGATTTACCCGTTCGTTATTGTCGCTGGCACACAGTGCGTATGAGCAATGCCATAGAGCTTGGCCATTGTGATTTCTGCAAGCCGTAAAGCCAAATCCAAATGAACTGTAAACGCGACAGGCGGCAAAAACAATATAACTATCCGAATGGTAGCTTTATAGCGCCCAATTAGATATTCCAGGCCAGCGCTTTAATATTTAATTCCAGCTGAAAGCTGCAAGCGGCGAAAATCAAAAGTGAAAAGTTTTTCAGCTCCAGCCAAGGCGGCTCTCGACCCGATTCTCAGCCATATCCCCTGTCAAGAAGTTGTCCCAATCCGAGGATTTCGCCACCGAGGGACGACAGGTTGCTGCAGAGCAGTCCCGTGAGTGCTGAAACTTTGCTGGGGGTATAATTTTCGTAATGTCTTTAGGTTTAAATAAATACCACAAGCATAGTTTTATATTATTTAACACTTTGTGTGTTCGCTGCGGCCGGAAACTTTCACTCTACGTGCACCACTACTCACCACCTCAACCCTTACTTTCCCTTTTTGTTTTTCTGTCATCTCACAGGAAAATGCCAAATGAAAGAAGTTTCAGCTGAGGTTGCCTCAGTCTAAGTTTGCATGTGTATGTGTGTTTGTGTGCGAGCGTGTGGAAAACTTGGCGAAAATACATTAAAAACTTTGCTGACGCATTTTCTGCGTCTCTAACCAAGAGAGACTTTAGACTTGGCCAAACTCGACGGAGCCAAAAATAGTTGCACTTGCAGCGGCTATAGCTCTTGCTGTTGCAGTTGCAGTTGTTAGTTTGTTGCCACACTGGCTTTGTCCGAGCTTAGGAAATGGCGTGAAAAGTTACATTAAGCCCTGCGGAAAGCGGTATCCAATTCCTAAATTCGCAAATTACTGAGTCTGCACTTAATGAACTTGAGCCAAATTAAATTGTTTTTCTTGCGACCATGACAATAAACAAATGAAGACTTCAATGGCAGCATTTTGTAAACAAAGTTGTAAACAGATTTTGATTCTTTCTTTTTTCATGGGCCTCCCAATTCGGCGAACGAAGGTCGCCGCCATTAAAAAGGGTTCGCTGCCTTTTCACAAAGCCTAAAACTTTGTTTAATATACTTTTTTTCTCTTACAGCCAGCTCGATGCCGCTGGTATTACACGAGTAAATTGCTTGTGCTCATGTTCGCCGATGTAGCCGTGGAGAAGCGTTTATGAAAACGTTGGCGGCACTCGGCGCGTAATAAATCAACAGTGAACGGACAATCCTGTGAAGTCAAGTTGAACAAGCGGATTCCACGCCAGCTTCCGGCAAGGATGGTCGAAAAACAAGTACAGATGGCTGCCATTGTGGACCGAAGACTTGAATACCCTGGCATTTATTGCTCAATTAGTGCTGAACAGAACTTTCAATACGCCACAGATCCTTAATAACCCTTTCTATCATGATCCAATTACAAAAGTTTGTACTCGAGTTTATTGAGGCAGCTAATTCCACATTGATTATATTTCGACGGAAGGAATCTTCGAAATGCTTGTTACTCCAGAATTTATCTTTAAGCAAGCTCCAACTTTTAGATATAAACTATTTTTCGCTGTTAAATACTTAATACATTTCATAGACACACATCATCCAAAAAGTGTATCCTCAACTATGGTGGAACATGGTATCTGAAGAGAGCGAAATGCGAGAGGCGACGGCAGTGTCAGCTGATATGGAAATGGCACCCATCCCGCCCGGAAAACTCACGGCTAACGAACTAACGGCAGGGGCATAAATTACCCGAGGATTCCTGCTCCTCCGCGTAGAGTGGCGCATAATGGAAGCCAAGCGCCGGCAAAGTTATTTGCCGTAACTGTTACACTTTCAATTTTGAGTTTATGGGTGCACTGGAGGCGCCGGAGGAGCGTGAGGATGCGAAGGAGAAACACCACTTGGTGCGGGCTGCCCGTGGAAGCCAGTTTTTGCGTGGGCACTGACAGCGCGGTTCCAGTCTGTCAATTACAATTAATGTGGGCAACTTGGCTGCGGGACAAGTTTGTTTTCCAGCCAGCGCATGCTTAACTGCCTCCATTACGGCATGCATCTTTCATTAAAACACCAGTCTGGAAATTTTCATCGAACAGAAAATCGATTAAATTTAATGGCAACAAAAACGGCGTAATATTGAATTCAATGTAATAACAAATGATTTAAGTAATCTCTAACTTTTACCTATTTAACATAAACAATACAAGCAGTACCCTTTGACACGATTGACAAACTGAATCGCCACATTACCTATTCCATCCAAAACAAAAGAATATCAATATTATACAAAAGATGTATTAAAATTTCTGGTTAATTTCGGTACCCCATTATTCAAAAACCGTTGAACCGATCAAAAAATGGAGTGCAAAAAATGTGGTTCGTTTGCAGGATGTTAAGTCAAGATATCATGTCCATCCATTATCTCCATTAGATATCACCAGCAATGCTGGTGACCATAGGCTTAATTTGACACGGAGTCTGACGGACCTTAAACCGGAAACCACTCTGGAAATGGAGATTGAGGAGGCTCTGTCCTCCAGTAGTGCCGATGACACTCCACCGGGCATGATCGTCGTGGAGACCTGTATCAGTTCCTGGCAGAAGGTGAAGTGCTATGATAAGGATGGTACGACAGCGGATGCGGAGGATCCTCAGATACCGGCCTGCTCCCTGGGCCTAAAGCCAAATGTTCAGTTCCAGAAGCTACCGCACCCAAGTCATCCTCTGGTCAGCACCGAGGCTGTCCTGGCCGCCGCCACCAGCTCCTCCTATTCCGCCTCCCCACCCAAGCCCGCGCCCACAGACTCCATTGCCACGTTGCGGCACTGCGTCGATGGTGCCACCCAGTGCAATAACCTGAATTACGAGTCCGCATCCAACGAATCGATGCCCTCGGTGGGATCGCTCGTCTGCCGCATTTGTCACAATGCCGATAATCCCGAACAGTGAGTAGCATTTCAGGTGCCAGGATAAGTGAGGGGATAAAGAATTTAGTTTACCCTGTAGAACGATATTCCTATCCTGCTAGCTAATTTACTAAATTAATTTTTATGAAAATCAATTTCTGGTTTGCCATTTTGGGTAAACTTTTTACAAAGATCCATCAGCAGTGGGTTTTTCATAACATAAATAATAAAGTATTGAAATAATTAACAATTGAAATAATTAACAAAATCCCCAATTGGCACTGAATATCCCCCGCATTTGAATATTGTTTTTCAGGGTGCTGTAACTTCCATTTAATTACGCACGTGCAGCCGCAAATTGTGCAAGAAATTAATTGCACGGCATTTAATGCATTTAGCAGAGAGCCCGCGAGCGAATGCATTTATTTATTTTAATAATTAAAATGAACACTGCAGACAGCGCCAGCAGCTCGCCCCAGTTTTCCCTCATTTACCTCCCCCAAGTTTCCCCATCGAGCACTTTATCCCTGATTATCTGGTTGCCTTTCTGCTTAATCCCCTGATTTTTCATTGTTGCCGCCGTTTACCACCACCACCCACTATGCCACGCCCGTCCACTGAAACTTCCGACTTTTCCGCACCCGATTTGTTTGCAGACTCGTGTCGCCGTGTTTGTGCAAGGGCTCGCTGACATATGTCCATGTTCACTGCCTGGAGTGTTGGATTAGCACCTCGCGCTGCACCACCTGCGAGCTGTGCCAGTTCCAGTACAATACGGAACAGACTCTGCGGTAAGTCAAGAAGTACACTCGAAAAAGGAACCACATAATGTCTGCAATTCTCAGAAAAATCCATTCCAAATTTGCTTAAATAATTGATTCAGCTTAACGAGCACATTACATTATCGCATCTCAAGGTCGAAATATTCATGTCCCATTCTATGTGTGTTTTTTTTTCGAGTGTACTAAGCATATAGCTGTAGTCGGTAGCTGCCACTCGAAGCGGCAGCAGATGAAAGACGCCTGCGGCTCTCATCTTTTTAATCAGCTGAGTTGGCTTTGTGCCCGTGCTCCACTTGCTGTGGCAGCAACTCCTCCTAATTGCCAGCACAGCTTTGTTAGCGGCTTTGTGTTGTTGGTCGGACCGTGGAACTTTCCAGATTTCGTTGCAGGTACACCTGCCTGCAGTCGCTGCGCCTGTGGTACTCCAGGGCCATGAGTCGCAGGGCACTGCAGGAGGACTGCCAGATGTTCTCGCTGCTCACCTTGGTGGCATTCGGAATTATCGGTACCCTGCTTGTGGGCATCCAATACTACGCCCTGCACACCCACTCCTGGGGACTGAGTAAGCTGTGGACCAAGTCCTGGATGCTGTTCTTCCTGTTCATGACGGTATGATAAGCTGTCACTTACTCCGCTTATTCGCATCTAATGTGACCGCCCCTAGATCACCGTTTACTTCGCCAACATATACATGCTGATCAAGTCCCAGCTGACGCCATGGTATCGGTAAGATACCACTTTTATTTTCATCTTTATGTACCCATGTGCTAACTACATTCAACTCATATAGCTGGTGGCAATCTGCGCGTGACATTAAACTTATCCTGGAGAACCGACGACCGTTTCCGAACCCAAGCCGCTTTCTGCCATCATTTCAATTGGAGACGGTATCGACGACAGCCTCCATGTACACCCACCACGATCAGCAGGAAGCACCAGTGCCCAGCTCCTCGCCGATCATCGTGATCACCTCCAGCGAGGAGGAGACGGAGGATAAGTTGGCCCACAAATGGGGAGCGCGGCTGGATAGTGAGGTCCTGGCCGCAGTGGTGGCAGCCACGGTGGAATCGATTGCTGACGCAAGTGCCCGCGAGAGTGACAAACAGGACGAGGACTAGCAGCAGCATTAGTTGCAACAGTAACAACGGCAACCGGATAGCGGCAACTAAAGTCTCGAGGGGATCAGGATGGATAGCATGGTGAAAGGTCTGGGCAAGTAATTAGAACTCAAGGGCAAGGATTTTGCTTGGCTTTCGTTGTTTGCGTGTCATTTGTTTAATGTAGTTTCAATGACTTAAATTAACTAACGCTCTCTCGATGAGAGCTCGAAATAAATGGGTAAACTTGAGCGAGTGGCCCCTTGATGATGATGACGACGACGACGATGATGATGATGTTCTCCCTAGGTGGAAACGTTGGAGGAACTCCTGTTCTTGTTTTCCTGTTCGCCGGTTCGTGCCAGCACTTTGGCTGCTTCCTCCAAGGCGCACAACTTCCGGTTTCCGGCCTTGGCTCACTCCGCTCCCACATCGGCCACCTTAAAGCGGGTATATTAAAGCTGATAACACGGACGCACAAGGATGATGGCTGAGTCAGTCACGTGATTGATGGCTCATAAATTAGTCATTTTGCTAGAGCGAGCAAGGCCAGCCTATTTGGAAGCGTGTGGGCGTGTATTTTGCATGGTGGAGCAGGGGGAATTGCACCACTCGTTAAGGAAGGAAGGCAACTCCCACAGGACGTTGCTCGCTTGTCGCCTGTCTTGTTTGGCCATTTTTCTCTTAGTCTCGAGTGCAGCCTCGAAATCACCCGGTAATTTGGTCTAGGCCCCCCACCGAATCCACACCCCGAACCCTTCCCTTTGCCATGGCATAGCATTTAATAACAGGCCGAGTCCTGGTTGCTAATGCACACTGGTTCAAGGATCCGGCATAGTGCCTGAATTTTGAGTGATTGGACTATCTGTCACCACTCCGGGCCACTGTATGCAGCAGAGCTCTGCGTCTGGCCAAAAAAGGGCTAATCCTGGCTAAGAGATGCGAGCTGGACTCCCACCTAATGTGCCAGTGATGTTGACATATTAGGCCAGGCACTCCAACCCGCCTCGTTTGCGTATGGGCCATATTTGGCAAGGGGTTAACAACCCACTGCGACCTTCAATCATTTATTTTGACTATGGACCAGGACGAAACGATCCGAAACGGAACGGAACGAAAGGAAAGGAAAGGAACGGACCCCAATGGTTTGGCAATCACGGAGCGGAATGATTGAGTGCCTGCGAATCCCCAACGGAATTTTCATTTATTTTGCACAATTTCCATATGTTAAGCCATTGACTTTGCTACCCTGCCTTTCGGCTGTTTTTTATCAGATATGCCAAATCCCAGTGGCCCTCAAATTTGCAATTAATTCGCTAATTAATTCGTGTTTCTGCGCTTTCGATAAATATTTTTTTCTAATTGCGCCGGTTTTTGTTTAATTACAAACTGTATATTTAGGCATGCTAAATATGCAGTTATATTTACTACGCTGCTTGCTGCAATTTACACATAAACATTTAAACTGCCTAAGGATTATCGAAAAATTCGCTCGCATTTATCCACAAACTTTTTAATTTACCATTGCAATTATATCATTGCCGGAAATATTTGTTTAAGACAGCACTTATTTATATAGCTCCTATTATTATTATAAATATTAAACCGATAAAGGAAATTAAAAAGAAACACGCTGAAAAATTACTGTGCTAAAATTTTTGATAATATTTTAATAACATGTAATTGTCACTTTATTTTCATTGTATGATTACTTGGTTGACTTGTTTGGTTTGGCTTGTTGATTTAGCCAAATGTACATGTGTACCATGAAAAATTCCCCAAATACAAAAAGAGCATTCAAAATAGGAATCGGTTGCTCCGATTATGGCCATGTTTTCACTTTCTACTTACGTCCTTATCGCCCAGTCGCTCCACGCGGCAATGGAGGAAGCCGGTCTGGCCAACGGTTACGGTCAAGTTGCGCGGCACATCAAAGTCGAAGTAGGGCAGCAGATTGGAGGGCGAGATGGTTGTAGTTGACGTTGTGGGCGGCGTGGGTGCCAACGCAGCGCTGTAGCCTGGAAAAAATGGGAGAAACATAGTGGATAGAGTTCAGTGGAATGGTGCGAACAACGCGGCGGCGGCGGCGGCATAAAAACTTGTGCCAAATGGAAATTTATTTTCATTTTCATTTGCACATACGTAGCGACGTATTGTTGGTTTTAGCGGGGCATTCAAATGCCCCGAGCTGCCAGCAATGCCGCAACTTTTGGTGGGCCAGGCAAAGCCCTAACTGAAATTGAAAAGTAATAAAATTCGCATAAAAATTCTGCTAAAAAACGAAGCGGAAAAACAAATAAATGAACGCTGCCTGGAGAGGCATACAAACGTATGTGTGTGGCACCAAAAAATCCTCAACAAACAATTATACATTCCCTTTTTATTTCTTTCGGCATTTGTTTGATGCTGTATTGGATGGAAAATGGAGTAAGTCGTGGGGCGAGAAATGTCCTATGGGAATTCCCCGCTAAAGCTAAGCATTGATCAGCTCTCAAATTTAATCAAGAAAAGAAAATTCTGAAAATAAAATACATATTTTTATATCCAATTCTATAGATGGCTAACCAGGCTAACCAAAGGACAACTTTCTTTTATTTTGCTGATCTCTGTATAAAATATCAATCGCAGGCTGTATATGAGCAATTATGTGCCCATTTGTTCTCCGCCAAGCGAAAAGATGCTAATTATGATGGCAAAAATGTTTTCCGGTCATCAGCACACTTCGCCAAGTTTATGGCCAGGGAAAAGTTGGCCCACTAAATATGTCAAAGCTGGGCAAAAGTTGTGTCCAGCTGGCGGTAAGAGACAAGTTAGATAACGTCGTTGGGGAGACCGGGAACGCTTCAGCCAAGTTCATCAATACGCAACGCGCAGGCAGATGGGTCTTAAAGGAATCAAAGGAGAAAAAGCTGGCACAAACTTTTCGCACATCAAAGCATGGTAGAAATCGGCGCAGATCGCATGCAGCCAACTGGAATACGAATAATTGAATGAGGCGATACGAGGCGAACTCCTGCTGGCGCCAGTTTATCGAACTCCAAGCTAAACTCTCTAACTGGCAGCCAGGAATCAAGGACCTCCATCCATTCATCGCCCCAAGTCGGTGGAAAACTGCTGTTGCACATTTCCGTTTCCGCACGCGCCAAAAAAAAAGAAAATCAAGTGAAAACTTTCGCCGGGGCACGCACTCTCCTTCACCAAAGGCAGCTAAAAGACCTACGCAAACTTTTCACATGCGTAGCAACGTGAAAACATGAATCGACTCCACCACATTGACGGTGGTGGTTCGGTGGTTTGGGTGGTTCGGTGGCTTGGGTGGTTTGGGTGGTTTTGGTGGCTGCCGGGACATGACAAATTTTACGATTTACGTTTTGAAAAATTTCGAACACAAAGTTAAATTTAATGCGCATCCGTAACATTTGCGTACGTGCGGCTTTCCATCTTCGGGCAATATGCAAAACATTTCAGGATAGATAATAATGTAAGAGGACCGTTGGGAAAAAGTTTCGTTCGGTAATCGAAGCGGAGTTGCTCTTAAAAAAAAAAACAAGGAGATAATTTGATGCAGTAAAAGTTCATAAACATTAAAAGATAAAAAGCTGCAGAGTTTTATTAGGTATACGTAAGTCTTCCTCCTTTTCCACAAATGCAGGGTTACTAATTATGCCTATATAATCTTTAAACATATTCCTTTCAAAAAAATAAATCTAGACACTGAATTATTAATAACATAAAACTTTTAAAAAATAAATGCAAATGATACATGAAATTGGCTAGCCAGGCTAATTACCCAGTGCTACCCTGCAGCACACCATACCCCACCCGGAATCCACACAGATAGGTAACAGGGTATCAAAAGCTGGCGAAAATTAGCTTAGAAATGTTGCACGTATGCGTGCGTGGCGCATAAATGGCGTGGAAAAGCGTGGGAAATTCGGAAAGCGGAAAATGCGCAGGACAAAAGCTGAGGAAAAGGGAGACAGAGAGAGAGATGGAGGGAGGTAGAGATGGAGGCTGGTTTGAAACAGAACTTAATTTATTGTTTATCAGCGAGCATGCAATTTATGGGCAGCTGCGAAAAGATTTTCACACCATTTTTGCGGCCCCCAACCCCACATTTTTGTGTGCGATAGCGAACCTTGTGCTAATTTTAAGTTTATGCATGGAAAATTGGCTCACGCTGTGAAAATTAACGATGCGGCCGCCAGGAAATGCCGAGCCCAACTTGTCGAAGCCTCCAATTTGTTGTTAGCCCGTTTGTTTGTCCCGTCGTTTCGGCCCACTTTGGCCATCGATAACAGCGGCACCAAAACAGCAGCTGATGGCTGTCAGATTTGGGCTTTTGCCTTAAAGCGTGCGCTTAATCAAAAACGCTCGGCGCCTGCAAATTAACATGATACATGGACATGGGTGTGGGCGGAGGGGAATGGCCCCCCCACAAAACTGTCATCCCGAAAATCCCTGAGCTGCTGTGGTTAAAGGACCAAAAATATTTGCCGACTTTTCAACCCGAAAATTAGCAAATGTGGTGGAAAATATTTGCGGTTGTGTGGGGCGGGAGGCGTGCCTAGCACAACATATGCATATTTATGGGGGCTATTTTACTTGAAGATAAATCGAAATTACCGAAAATCGATTGGGCAACTATTAAATGTAACCCGACTTAATTTAGCGTGAGATTATCTAAAAACACCAAAATAAAAGGGGCTATTGCAAAAATTATAACCCTATTTCCTGCCCTATTTAAATATTGAATTAATTAGCAATTTAAGAAATGCTTGTCTTGAGCTGGCAGCACTTTATTTACTTCGCCTTAGCTGACAAGAAAATATCTTTGTCCTAGTTAATCCCAATTGGAGCCCCGCATATCATCATGTGTGCTGAAGCGAATAGAAGGCGAAAGTCAGGACCGCTTCTCGTGGAGTAGCGCGGCAGCCTTGGATTGTCCATGATCCGGAGCACTTAAGGTTAAGTTGCACTGACATCGCATTGAAGCTTTGAGTGGCAGTCGATGCACTCGATGCGGCTCCACCTCATCCTTCAGCTGGGCCACAAATGTGTGGAGCGCAGGGGATGCGGCTCGAGCTCCTTTAAATATGCTGAACTATCGATTATGCTGGCAGAGTGTTTCCGCTTTGCTTCGAGCGAGTGGATATGGCAAAATATTTGTGCAGCAAATTGCTCCTGACACTTTGCCACTCTATTTGCCAGCACAAATTAAATCAAAATGAAATTTGACAGAAAAATATTGGTTATATAATCAGAGAGATAGAGCGAGTGAGTGAAGCTATATTTGAATATGCACAAAGTAACCAAAAGTCAAAGGCAACGAGTTCATTGGGGCATATTATTTCAGCAGAGCATTTCTTTTTTTTATTTTTTTTCTGTGGGGTATTTCTTTTTTATATAAACTTGAAGCTTGTTAGTCTTGGGCGACAACGTTTTTTCGCGTATGTCGCCATTTTTATGGCTGGCAATGTCTGCTTTAGCCCACTTTCCTCAGCTCCGCCCAGCCGTTTCATCACTCAGTTGGCATTATAAGTGCCGCATTTGGAATTTATGATTATATTTCTTTCGCTTTCTGTCCCCCCATCCCCCTCCCCATCGACCGGCTAATGTGGTCATATGAATGCTTAAATACAAATACGCATACAAATCGGGGCAAACTATAAAAACAGGCGGTCATGACTCACAATGAGGCACGATAAGTGAGCGCGGCGACATTTTAGGCCAAAGTGTGTGTGACTCTTGGCAGCGCGTGGAAAACTGGAAGATTTTCGTTGTCGCATTTCAATGAGCATAAAATCCCCATGAAAATGTTGCAATGATGAACCGCCGCCCCAACCACCCACCAAAAAAAAAGAGCAACTGCGTGCCTCATTTAAAAACCGCCCGCTTTCGCATTTGCATGCGCATCACATGTCACGCAGAAAAACCTGAAAAATTTGCAAAAAAAATCCGAAAAAAAGAAGATTGCAAAAAAAATCGGAAACGAAATCTGATAACGCCCGCTGAATGCGGCGACAAGTGACGGATGTGTCGTCGTAAATGCTTCGTCAAGGGGCGATATCGTTGGGCAAATGAAAAATAAAAGTCAGAAATTATCTGAAATCGGTTTAAGGCGGCGCAGACACACACAAACCCAAGGTGAGCAGATGCGGCGGGCAGGCGGGTGGACTAGCTCCTTCCAGGGACCACATGCTGCACCCTCGAGCGTGTTGACAACGCCACCAGCACACATAATCATTTTCTAGGGCCACAACTGCTGGCGTTGGCAAGTTACCACGTCCGGGCTCTCCAGCTGAGCTCAGCAAGATTCGCCTCAAAGTGTGCTTCACTTAAATACAGACATTAATCGGAGCTCAGGATCTCCTTCTTCGGGTCGGTCTGTTTACATGCCACACTCCAGGGCACACATGCTCGTGCTTTATGATCGGAATCGATTTGACTCCGTTTTCCGTTTCGCATTGGCAAGTGCAATCGAAAAGGAAAGCAATTGTAAAAACAATTTCAGCTGCTTTATTGTCTGCGAATGAAATCCTATATTGGTTAACCGACAAGGAATGCGAACTGTTGTTGTTGCTTGCCTCGCTTGCCGCCCCGTCTTTCGAAAAATTGATTACACTTAATGGCGAAGATAAAACCATAAAGCCTGACCACACGGCGTATGCGTAATGTTCAAGCAATTATCAATGGCATATTGCAGTTTGCCATCGCTGGCAAACGCAGCCATTTGGTCGGGCCCATATTTCACCTTGTCCCTGCATCCTGCATCCTGCACCCCCTGGTTACCATTCTCGTTCCCCGTCTGGTAATGTCTGTCCTCCAATGCTGGCAATTTTCTATTTAGTTTGCCTCCATTCTGTCGATCCGAGTGCTCAGGCGACATCGTGCGCACTTAGGCGCGACAATTAATTTATGGCCTAGACGCTTTGCCAACCCATAAATTATGCTTCCGAATGCCAATGAGAATGGCAGAAAGTGAGTGGAGTTGGCTGGCGGAGAGATGGTGGCTGGTCGCCATAATTGAACAACGTGGCGTATGAGTAACGAGAGTTGATACATCTTAGGCAGTCATATTGAAAATTGCATTATTTTGTACGAACTCATTTACTGTGATTATGATATTTTACTTTAAGTAAAGCAATGAAAGGCAAAATGTTTAATTTTTGTTTTTTAGCTAGAAATTAAAGGCGTACATCTAAAACTTATGGAACCACCCTCTCCGATGTCGTGTTGATTAATTACCCCCCGATAAGCCAATACACTGAGACAGGTTTAGTTCTAATGGAGCTAATTGCATACTGATTGAGCCCGCAGATCGAACTCAACGCAATCAGCACCAAGTGGACCCAATATGAAAACGCACACTGGTAGTGGTAGTAGATGAAACCACTTTGAGATAGCCCGGCATTGACATAGTTTCTGGTTCGCCGGCTTTGGCCAGGCCAAATCCAAGTTCCAATGCAAAATCAAGTCAGCCGAACAAAGTGTTCCGACTGAACAATAAACAAGTCCTGGCATTGATTTCTATCTTGGCAGACTTTCCATTTCGATGGCAAAGCGATCCCTCTCTGGATTTTTCCATTGGCTTTAAGTTGGCCAAAAGTACGACATTGCCTTGAAAATTTTCCGGTTAACTTCAAAGCAGAAATGCAAAAATGACATTCACAACTAGTGGCCCACTCAAGTATAGCAATGCTTGGTGGCTGGAAGGTGGTTTCTAGTTTCTAGTGAAGGAGGACCAATACCGACCGAATCGCATTGTGTTGGGAGGCATTGAACTTTGCCGAGTTTTCCCCAAGTGAAACTGCCAACGAGGAAACAATACAATGCGGGCCACTATTACAGGACTCTCTCTGCTGCGTCTGTGTGTGTGTGTGTGTTAGTTGGGGGCCAAAAGTTAAGGCAGGCGGCAGGACACAGAAAACAAAACACACACATTTAGTGGCACACAAAAAGTACTGCAGACTTTTGGGCGACGCTTTTATGGTTATCTCTGCTCGCTGCCGTTGTTGTTGTCCCTGTTGTCCTTGTTGTCCTTGCCATGGCTGACTTTTTCATGATTATTTGCCTCATTTCGGAGGGGAGGGGGGGCGACACCATATACTACATAGAGCGGGCGTTTTTGCTAGCCGCTCTGATTTAATTTAACAAAATGCCGCCAGCCAGGATCTCTGAACCTCTGGGCCATTGCCATTTGGTCAATTCCTATGCGAGTTCTGTATCTCTGTTAGCCCGGCTTTCGCTCTATCTCACTCGTTGCGGCAGTGTCCTGTCATAATTTAACACATTTTATTAGCCGTTTTCGCTTGGTCGATAAGACCAGTCAGTCGTGCACGGAAACAGTGTAGTAGCGATTGGTTATTTCTCTCATTTGTGCTTTAAATTGATCACAATGAGAGTTGTTGCACAAATGAAACACAATAATGTGTAACAAATTTGTTTGGAAAACGTTTTTGTTGAGTTAAAACAACGAAATTACGTTGAAATTGAATGAATAGAAAATTAAATTTGTATATTGTTTAAGTATGCATGGAAAATATGCAATAAATAAATAACAGATTCATTTTAAATGTAAAAGTACTAAAGTACGTAATTGTTCTGGGACAATTTTCACTCCAATTCGCTCAAATTTCGCAAATTTTTTCGCTGTGTAGCATCCTTGCCCACCGCCAGGACATCTGACGTAGGTCGCTGTGCGTCGTTTGTGTGCCACATAATATTGGGCTACATCACAGCGTATGAGTGATTTTTATGGCATTTTTATTTGGTCCGTGGGACGTACGCCTCACTATAAGTATATGCCAATACATATCCACCCACTAAGCCGCGTCTAGACTTTCTCGTGCATCCTTGGCATGCCACGAGTGCTCCTCATTAGCCAGCGATGTTTATGAACCCTTTGTCGCCCCGAACTGTTAGGCACATTAACACTGGTAAAGTTTTCGCCGACAAAGTAAACAACTTACAACGAGATGCTGCATCAGCGAAAGAAAAGCGGCGAAAATCTCATTTAATATGCATGCGCAGGGAAAAGTCCCCTGCGAATCGCGAATGGGGGAATGCAAATGGCAATGCCAAACTTTCGTTTGCTTTAATCAGTGCGTAAAATATTCAGCTGCAACTGGCAAGGAAGAGGAAAATCGGTAGTTTTTCCTTCGGTATCCTCCCCTGCACAACCATCTCAACTTCACTTTCTGTACTTCTTTTGGGTTTTCCGCACTCTTTTCTCGTCTTACATACGACTGAAAATGGATTTACTGCGCTTGCAGTTTGCATGGCTCTGTCGGTGACATCCTCTTTGCGAAACAATAGACTCAGCCCGACTTAAGACAGCTTGAAGGATTCCCCGAAGGATTCCTGTGGCCATGTCGCTGATTCGTTTAGTGTGCGGCTTGAATTTGCACACGCCGAATGTCTGTCTGTCAGCTGACTGAACAAGGCGGATCTTACTGCTCAAAAGTGAAAGAAATGTTCTTCGGTTCTCCTGGAATTCTTTTGCCAGCGAAAAATAATAACAAAATCCCGCGAATAAATTGTAATGAATGGCACAGGCGTTTATTGAAATTTTTACCGCCTTTTGGCCAAAATGAAAGCGAAATAAATTTCTAAGGAAAGCGGGATTACGGAAAAATTGTCGTGAAGCGAAGAAAAGTGCTTGTAAATGACAGCCATAATTTTGCAGTTAATGGTTGGAAGCCAAGCAATGTAATTTAATTGCAAGGTAATGTTAAAAAATGTATAGGAGTATATATTGTAATTAGTGAGCATATTTGAGGACAAGTCACTTGGAACTCGAAAATGAATGGTTAAAGTAGCAACCAAAATTTAAAATATACCTGTTACACATCTGCGAGACTCAACTCCTTGTATTTCATTGGAAATTATTAATTGTAAAACCAAGCAGATGTTACTCTTTCATTTCTATAGAATATATTTTGGCAATGATTCTGCGAAAAACAACGTGGCCTTTCGATGGAAATCAGACGAATGTAAATGCAAATTGATTTGTACTTCGTCTACCGCCACAGCTACTTAACATATTCGTGTGTGTTTTTTAATGGCCGGAGCCGTTCGTGTTGGTCTGAATTGATTTCGACACTGACTGCCTCGTCATTCGATGGAAATCGCCTCTTAAATATTCCGCCACAATGAGGCGGCACTTTAAGGCCAAGACAGACGAAATGCCACGTAAATATAGTATATCTACTTACAAAACTCTCAAGCTAATGGTCGACTCTGTTGGGCTTAAAAGTCAACAAGTTGGCCAGCGTTCATCCCGCCACGTCCGAAGGGTCTGGCTAGATCCTTAGTCCTTGGTCCTTGCTCCTGTCTTCTATTCAATTTGCATTGAGTGTCATTGTTGTTCTGGCCTCGTCCCTGGGTCACACACCATACACTATACTCTATATACTATATATACTACACAATGAACGCATAGCGACTCGAACCAATGAAAGTGTGGAAATAAATATGTTTGCTGGAGGAGAGCCAGGAAAAAAACAGGAAAAACTGTCAGCCAAGGAGCTTATTCATAGTCCGGTCACAAATTCAACACCTACGCAACTATTGTGCCAATTTGGGGACCCAAGTTGACCTTTTTTTTTTCTCGGATCCCAACACCCCCCAAAAAACCTGCGCCTGACAATGCATGCAAATGACGGCATTTTTTTCTCCATCCTGGCAAATGGAGTGAGGGGTGTGTTTTAGCTTTTTGCACTCAGAAAAAAAATACAACGAAATTCGATAGATGCAAACTTAATATAAATTAAAGGTTATAGTAAAAAGTTAACTTGAATTTTCTAGCATGAAAGAACATCCTTAACATATTTGACTGGGTATGTTTATTTATAAATCAGATCCTAGCAGTTTTTGAAGCGTGTTTTTTCCTCTGCACAGCTGTTTCATTTTTTCTAGTTTCAGTTCAGAGTTCGCTCTTAGATTCCTTTGTACCCGGGATCTACTTCATTTTTGGGTTACTTTGCCCGGCTCACTGCTAATGTCTTCACTTTGGTGTTGGTCGGTTCGTCTGGCCGGGATTGGGATTGGGAATGGGAATGGAATGGTCTGCTCTATGAGCTTGTTAGCAGCCATAAAAGCGCCTGAAAGTGTGCCATTCCAGGAGGCCTTTGTAATTTTATGCCTGGCCTGCGACATCAACACCAAAGCACAGGACAAAGGCAAGCGGAATGGAATGGAAAACTTTAAGTCTTCAAATAGGGCTACGTGTCGCCAAAGGAAATCTGTATGCTAATTCCTGCTGCCGGGCTGCAAAACAAAGTCCCTGCTTCGTTTAGCTTTAATGCGTCATAATCAACACAATCATAATTTGAATGAGGCATGCTCCGCATAATTTTCCACATCATTTCCCTGGCAACAACGGCGATGGTGGCAGCAACTAATATGACCCGGGAGTTGGAAATTAGCACCCTGTGCCGCCCGAATCCGTCCTTCATCTCCAGGAAACTTATGTATTGTGTAACCCCAAAAACCACGAAAACTACTACGGCTGGAGCAACAACAAACATGGGCGAGTGCAACTCATTTGTTTGGGCCACTAATTGAACTGCTTTGCCAGCTTTGTTAGTTAAGGAGGAAAGCCTCATTTAACCCCCGAAAGTAAAGACCAAGCCTGATTTTGTACTTACAGCTATTGTCGTGGTTGTATCTTTAGGTTTCCCTGACCTAGAAAATTTTAATCCCACTCGTCGGAGCAACTTTTATTTTTAACTAAAAGTATTTAATCGTTTTTGTTTACAGTTTGCCGGCAAAATACAGCACAATCGAATTATGAACTGAGCACACTCCATCAATTAGTCCAATAATTTATAAATTGGGAGCGTTGTTTATTTTAATGTTCATTAAATGCAGGCAAAGTGCACTAATTATCACATAATCACATTCGTTTGCATACGAACACATTTAATAGTTTATTAAATGAGTAAGTGTTTTGCCTGCTGAATAGCAATTTTTTGCGCTTCAAAGTGCTAAAAACTAAATTTAAAGAAGCCGCAGAAACAAAGCCGCTCTGCATTTTACTTAGTTGGCTGTCTGACACAAAACCAATTTAACTTGGCCAAAGTAATTGAGCGCAAACGAGGGATTAAAGTCAAGCCCAGTCAATTTACGCGAACACCGTCCTTGGTCGAAACTGCAATGCAAAGTGGGCCAAAATGAAAGTGGGGACATTTCGAATCGCGATTCCGTGATGCCAGCTCATCCAGTTTTATTGTTCGGGATGTTAAGCGTCATGACAGGCAAACTTAAATCAGTCGTGACAACGTGGCGTATGCGCGATGTCTGATTTATGTATGCTTAACTGCAGTTGGCGCCGCTAATTGATGCATAACCACATGGCGTATGCGTCATATTTGAATAGTTTGCTTAATTATATGTAATCCGTAAACGTTTTGCGGTGGGCAGTGCCACGGTGACTGCTGTCACTAAACTTTTAACCCGGTTGTCAAGCACTCAATTGCCAGCAGCCACATGAAAGCCATGGAAGCGCGTTTGAAATTTTGAAAATTCCGCCAAATTATTTAAATCGCAGTTGCCCAAGCAATCAAAAATTAACTAATACCCGCGATATGGGACCAGTAAACTTGGTCCATCAAACTTAGTCGAGTTAGCCTCGTTCTCTTCCTCCTGCTCAATTAAAGTAAATGATGCTCGGATGAAACATCTTGTGGCAATATGAGAAAATAAATAACTAGATGTAGATGGGAATTACTTTTGCGTATTTTGTTTTGCATTTTGATGAGTTTCGCCGAGCATTGGCCACACATCCAATTTGTGCCCAAGGCTTTTTCCGTCTGACTACGACTATCGAAGCTCCGCACATGACATGATCCAGTGTCTACAACGTTGATGTGTGTGTCTAATATATCACGAAATCGATTTTACGCCCTGATGGAGCACTGGGCTTTAAGAGCAACGATTTTGGCAACTTTAAGCACTGCTCATCACTCAAAGCCCCGTAGAAACTGGCCATCGAATTGAATATTTCATTAATGCGCCGACAGGGACTGATGATTGTCTCTCAGTCCATGGCCATTCAAATTAGATGTGGGAGCTGGGCCGTAGGTATAAATTCCAAATGATTTGCGCTGATTGCGACGAGTCGTAATTAAAGTTTTACAACCTAATTAAGGCCAGCGAACCGAACTGAAGGCCAACTCGAGAGAGTTCTTCAATTAGGCCACGACGGACAGGGGCATAAACATTTTAATGACTGACGAAAAGGGCGATCAATGGCAGGCAGTATGCGATGCAGTGCGTATCCATAAAAGTGACCATTAAATGCCTGTCGAAGGATGCGAGTGTGTGTGTGTGTGTGTGTAATGGATGTGTTCACATGCAGACGTATCCTGGCGTATCCTGGTACCGGGTTTTTATGTCTTTCCAATCAAATAATCACAGCAAACGTTTATCGCCTTAACAGGGCCAGACACATTCTTATTCATTAGCCTGGCCGAAGCACTAAAAGGATACTACGGACTGTGCTCCTTCGAAAGGATTACTAACGTGCAAGTGCGTCCAGGAAACTCGAGTCACTGCCCTGGGGTTGAATATCCAAACTAATTACTTGGCTTTTTGAGCAGAAAATGTAATAACACTTTTAGCCAGCAGCGCATTGCAGTTAAAACACCTTTTTGGAGTCCTTTTTAGCTACCCTTCTTCCGCAAATGTTGCACACTTTTAAGAGGGCAGCCATAAAATTTACGCCATTAGCAGGCACATTGTTGCCGGCTATTTCTATGATTAATAGAAAACTTATTTATATACATTTTTGCCTTTATCCTTGTTTTCTCTCTTTAGTTGCCTCTGGTTGCATGATTTACTTATCTCTCTGACTCGGTTTCCTTGGTTTTGGCTCCTTCATCCTTGCGGCTATTTGAATTGCACTGTGTTTTTTATGGCCAACGAACGGAATTCGCTGTGGCATACTTTCTGTGGCTAAATACATTTGGATTGCCCGGCTGGCTGGCTTTTGATGCAATTTAAATGATTAAGTATTTTTTTTTCTCTCTGCAAGGACTTGCAACAGACTTCGGCCGGAAGGCTAAGCGAGAAGCGATTTAAATTTTCATGAATTTTCATTGGATCTGCGTGGAAATAGTGGCCCCTCCCAAAGTCAATTAAATGGTTCTCGGAAGCGTTTTAATTTGAAGAACTGGAACGGCTTTAAGCCAGTCTTACTTTCCGTCTGAGCCGTTTCTGTTTCACTATACTTTATTTCGTTGATTTTTTTGCCGTTTCAGGTTTTTGGACCGCCCCAGCGGAGCAGAAGTTCCATTAATTTGGCCCATTCATTAATTGAGTCAGTCACTAATTTATAAGCTGCTGTCGGTGTCCACTTTGTTTCTGATGCCGAGTTTTTGTTTACATTCTGGCCAACAAGGACACGACAGGATGATGCTCGGGATTGGGTAGGAGGAGCGACAGGATGCGGATACTGACAATGGGAAATCATGAAATGTAAACCAAAGGAAAACATAAGCAAACAGCAAAGGAGAGAGCCACCAAAAAGTGTGCAAATGGACGAAGCTGGGCGCAAATTACATGTATAATCAAGTGAAGAAATACGAGAGCACATTAATAATCTGGATTCATTAGGGCGAAGCCCCAGAGAACTGCCGGTTATACCAAAACAGGCAAAACAAACAAATTGCAAATTGCAGCGGGCAAGCAAAAATCGAGAAAGAGGCAAAAACGCAAAAAGGCGGAAAAAAGGGTGGAAACAAGCGATGCCAAATGGCAAATTGCTTGGCCAACAACACAACACACTTCGCTTATGTTACATAACAACGGGCTAAGCAGTTGAATACTTGAAGTCAGAGAATTTCTCAGAGAAAAAACATTTAATTACCAATCAGAAAAACTAACCATTTGCAATGGAAAGCAAAATTAACTTCATTATGACAATTAACGCCACTTAAACCATATTCAATGTTATGCAACCAAGATAACTTGCCACAATTCCTAAGTGCTCTTGATCGAGGAATAGGGCTTTTAGGCCAACTATCTAGGGTCAATACGATGAACTGGCTGCCACAGTCTCGATGTAAACTCATAACTGGCAAATGGAAATTTGTAGATGCTGTCAAATTTAATTAAACGCCACTTTCGGTCGTTCCTATGAATAATCGAGTGCAAATAAAGAGAAAATGAAATTATTTTGAATTTGTCACTGTCGCGGTTTGTTGGCTGTAAGTGGCTGACAGCTGCTCCCAAGCCAGCCAAATGCACCTGCCCAGCCCACCTGGTTGCCAATGAGACACGGAGAGGCACTCGAAACAAATTGCCACATCCTGTATGTCTCGTCTCGACTCGTCTGGGGTTTGTGCACCTTGGCAACCACAGCAATAACCTCGACTTTGCCGCATAAATCTTCATCAGTCAAAGTAAGTAGAACAACAGAGCAGGCAGTGCCATTGCCACCGCCACGCCCCCTGCTCCTGGCCAAGATCTTACGCCTCTTATAGGAAACCAGGAAATTTGCCTCGGTCTGTAAACTCAAAGTCTTACTTTCACTTTCGCTTTGTTTTTATTTATTCTAGATTGCGTAGCGGCTTTAATTAAAATTTATTTAAATACACACTTCTTTTTTTTTGGCAATCATTATGCCTGCAAGGATACTGGTATACAAAGATACGCTGAAGTATCCTTTGCTCGTGGCTATGCGAGCGTGATTTATAATGAAAAGTTCACAGTCGTCGGTCGGTGGCGCTAACGAAATGCAAACATGCATACTAATTACATTTAAAACCGTCAGCTAAGCCAAGTTAAGCACGAGAATAAATCCTTTTTGAGCGCGGAAGGGCGAGTTATAATAAAAAAAAAAAAATGATTACAAGTGTAGAATGTGTAAAACGGATCTTTCTTTGTCGTCGGTTGCTGTGCGCGCCTCATCCCTGGAAAATTATTTGTAAATGCTGTTTAAAGCTGCCACTGAGAGGCTTTTCCCCACATTTCCCAGCTTTTCTCATTCCCCTTATACAGCTTATTATTTGCATACTTGAGGGGGGGAGATGAAAAGAGTGGATACTTTCTGCTCGGCGCGTGTGAGTGCCGGATTCCTTTGAATCCACTACAGTTGGGTCAGTTCCTGTAGCGGAATGAACAATCTATGCTAATTCAATGCAAAGGCTAACCCAAAAAATGAAATATATTTCACCACATTCAATGGCAGCCCCCTTGCGAACTCCTCAATCTTACTCGCTCAACAACATTAAGTGGAATTAAATTCCAACACGCTTCTGATGTGGCTAAAATGGGGGGGGTCTCCTCCGCTTTCTTTTATTGTGCCACCTCCATCTTATATTCGGCTGCCATCTTCTGACGTTTCTGTTTGCACAGCTTTCCCAGCTTTCTTCTCCCAGCTTTTGCCGTTTTTAAACAGAATTTCTCGAGCAAAAACTCTCGCAGCAGAGTGCTAATGAAATTATGAGAGTGCGTGTGGAATTTTTTTTTATGATAATGTATTTAATGAAATGCCATATGGTTGTTTATTAGCATATTAAATATTTACGCTGACAGTTGGGGGGCGACTGTGGCCACATCACGTATACGCCGCGTACACTCGACTTCAATAAACAGAGATTCATTTGTTTCTTATTTGCAGTATAAAATGTTAATTACCTGCAATGTCGCATACAATTTCGATTTGTTCGCCGCCATAAAGCCCAACATCTGTTGCTTTAATTTTCTATCTGAGCGATTTAATTAACGGCAACGGCAACCACCTGACATCCGCACACACAGCTCAATAGGGATCTCAATGCCCGAGTGCCTTGGCAAATTTGCGCTTGATTGGTTAATGGCAGCTGCGACTTTCACCGCCCGTGCCTAAGTCTGTGTGTATCTGAGTATCTGCTTAGCAATTAGGTGTGTGCCTAAGCCAAAAGTACACACAAATACGCAGCTCACACACACACAGGGATGCCCGCCAGATGATTAAGCTAAGCAAACACTCACACAACTCGACGTTCCGCTGCTTCACTGCATTTCAATTATTCAGCCTTGGGAATGGCAATTGAAAGTCGCTTTAAGGAGGGATCAATAAATCGATGCCCAAACCAACCCAACCCATCGATAGCTCCACTACTTGAATATGGAATTTACGAAATCGTGTCACACGCACACACAGCCAGCAATTATCTGCAACATGGCACACTTGTCACACTCCCAGGCATGCAAAACTGGTCTAAACCCTCGGATATGGCCAACACTCGCATGTTGAGCTGAAGAAAGTCAGTGGCCTGCCTGAGGTGCTTCACTCCAACTAAAGTACACAAGGAAAAAGATCTTTCATACCTTTTCCTATCATATAGTAAGAAATAGGGTTTTTGTTTTGCCTAAAAGCAAGTTTTAGACACCTTAATATGAGATTAATGTGTTTTTTTGAGCCAACAATGTTAAGATCTTGAACGGATTGTTAGATAATAAGATACCCTTACTAGGCATAAAAAAAGCACATTTAAATTGTGCCAAATTTAGCTGGGGATTTTGCACTCAATGCGTATATAAGTATGCATCCACATGACAAAAGCAGCAACAAAATGCTGTTGCCAGGAATGCCGGAGATTTAGGCAAGTGATTCATCAGCTGGCGGGGGCGGTAGGGTTGCGGGGTGGGGATGAGCCCGCAAGGGGAGTGGCCTGGGCCAGGCCTAAAAACGGGTTAATGAAAATGAATGCGACACTCGCAGCTCTTCCGACTCTGGCTCAACACTTTTGTCATATACAATCTATGTTATGCACATGTGTGTGTGTGTGTTGGTGGTGGTGTGTTGCTGTGGGTGTGTGTGTGTGCTACTGTGTGCCTGTGTTTTTGTGCACTTTCCGTGGACCTTTTGTGTTTGTCCCGTGGGGGATTTTAACATAATGAATGAATATGAATTTACTGTGACATTTTAACTGTGGCGATATTTTTCGTGCTGCTGGCTTTTAGGCGCTGGCTCTTTGTTTTCTCGTTTGTCTCGCTGCTTCCGTCAAGTGAGTGCACATAATGCGAGCAGCCCATATCCCCCAGCCCCACTAGTAGCACAAGCACACACAGAGATATCAATCATTGTGGATTATAAAATGTGCCAGTGACTGACTGATGCAGGACTGCGAAATGAGAGACAAGTCTGTTTGTTTTTTTTGTCATTCTTACAGTTTTGGCAGCCCCCCGCGGACCCAGACAGTTGGCAAATGTGTCATTAATATATAATGCGCCAAAAAGTATGCAAAACTTTTGCTGCTGTGACCTTTCTTGCTGCTGCAAAAGCTGTCAGCAGACTCAACTTGACTCCCTGCCCGCGCATTAAGCGACTTTTGTGGCAGCTAAAAGCCAAAGTGGGATTAGACTGCGGTCCCATATTGGATTTTTATTTCAGAAGGTTATTAAATGATCCAGCCATGAGTGTGACTGACTGTCTGTCTACGCAAAGCAAAGCGAAATACAAAAAATAAAGAGACTGTCAACATTTGCTTAGCAACTTTCGCACACACACAAATTAACTTTAAGGCCGGAATCAACTGCAGCCAGAAGAACATAAAACCAACAGCCATCGAGGCATGTTAAGCCAACTGCAAATTGCCTCTCGGCTGCAACAGCTACTAAGCTACTGAGCAACTGAGCTACAGCCAACTACCACAAAAGAGTCAGCTTATTAACTGCCTGACAACTTTCGCAGCATACATCAGAGCTGATCCAGCCACAGCTACAGCTGAAGCTGCACCTGCAACAAGCTTGTGGTTGCCAGCAGAAATAATTAAAAATAATTGCGACCATGGCAGCAAACAGGAGCAGGAGCTACCGAATGCAAGGACCTGCTGGCGATATGAAACTGGAACTGCGTCTAAAGTCCCAGCTTCCCTCAGATGCCGAATGGCAGGCAACGTAGTCGTAGTTGCAGTAAAATTAATAACTGCACATGCGAGCCAAAAAGGAGCTGACAGCTCCTGCTGCACAGTCCTGTCATTTCTTTGCAGATTTCTCCTCAGCAGCGATTGTGGCATATGCTGCACAGAGCAAAAGGCACTGGCCAATCTCAAGTATTAAGTCTTGGCCTAAGCCAGCTTGAATACGATTTGAAAGTCTTCTTTTGACACTTTTTTTAATAACTTACAATAAAAGGTATGATGATTCTTGTTAATATCATACAAATGCAATGAAGAAATGAATCCATCTGATTATTATATTTAATTAATGATTTCCTATCGCGAACGTTTCAACTTTTCTTAGCAAAAAAGCCCTTCCATACATTGTTTTTTCTCAGTGTACAAAACGGATTGCATCCAGGACTCGTGTAACTGCGTAATAATAGCAATTGCTAGCGACTTCTTCCCTTTCTCCTGTGTGGCAAGGTATTGCGGCCAAACATTAAGCATACGCCATGTGGTACGTAACAAAGTCATTAACATGCTACGATGCGTTGAGTATTCCGTCAGATTTTCGAATTTCATACCATTTCAGAATGCAGTGGATGAACTCGTGGCACTCCTAATCACACATTCCGAAATCAAGCCGAAATATAATTAAAACCAGTTCCACTGGGGCAACCCTTATTCCTGCGAGTGGTTTGAGCCCCTGCAACACGTGTAGACACTTCTGGGCTCTGATAATGGAATGTGGCTTAAGTGCTACATGGACAAGGACAACCATTTAGCAAAAGGGGGCAGCAACTACTAGCCCCTTGGCCTGCTGAAGCTAAAATTATTTTAGATTGTCGCTCAAAGTTTGGACAGAAAGGCTGGCATACAGCTCGGGCTGTACATCATAGGCCGTAGCTGGGGCCATTCGCTCGGCTTTTAGCTAAGCTTTGCTTATGGCCCGGCCAGCAAATTATCAAATCCATCCTACGCACTGTCCTGGACTTGGGGGATCGCCCGTAGGTCGTCCTGGGAGAGCCATCTAATGTCCGCACGTATCCGGGCGTAGTCCTGCCATCCGCTGGGCCCTGTGAAATTTAACATATGTGCCCCAATTTGTAAGTGTGTGTCCTGTGTATTTCGAAATTGTGCAATTTTTCAGGCCGCACGCACACTAACACACGCATTCGGCGACGCCCATCGGGCCCAAGGGATAATCAGATTGAGAGCAGCTGGAGGGCCAGAGGAGGAGCTGCCCCATGCGGACTAGGCCATTCTTACCAGTGTGTTTGTATTCCTTTTGACAAACTTTATTTAATGCCGTAATTTATTGTGGCCTGACTGAGTCGAAAGCAGGCCGGAATGCGTGGCAACAAATTGAAACCAAATTGAGGTCCTGGCAAAAGCAAGACGCCTACGGCCAATCGTTCGCCTAGGTCATTAGTTGTTTGTGCAATTAATATCAAAAGTCAGGCGGCAACATTCCATATTTGCACAGTTCTGCCAATATTTGTATTTGTAATAATTTTTGCAGGTTCTGCCGCAGACATTCGACGTAGACCAATGATAAAAGCCATTTCCTTTTCAGTCTCGCTTTAATTACACGCATAGCTCGGAGGGTTCGCCATTTTTTAAATGGTTAGCTCCATTTTTTCGGAATTATTCAGAGAGCTGTCAAAGCACAGCGGTTTCAGATAACAAAGCCGCCAAAATTGCCACGTATTGTAGCTTAATATTCACGGGAACCGCAAAACGAGAGCGAACCCAAAAATGGCCGGCCGTTATGGGAATTCAGCCAAAACAAACATTGCCCCAAAATGGGGCATCACCAACGAGAAAAAAAAAGGTATAAAAAAGTAAAGAGACCAACAAATTGTCGCGTTCAGACGGGACTGAAAATGTCTGCGAGCGATGCCATTTTGATCAGCCATTGAGGCGGCTTAATTACTGCGACCAGGCAGCGTGATGGCCCAAAACACCCGGCTAACAAAATGGCCAAGTGCACAAAATGCCGGGCGACAACAAGCAAACGCACACAAAAGGACATTTTGCCGGGCGAGCGTTAAAAGTTCAATAGATGGGCGGCCATGAATGTCAATGAGAAGGAACGGTGGCATATATAGCCTATATAGCCGGGGGTAACACGAAATGAAATTCAAATGTTTATGGGCTGGCAAAGAATGGAGCAAATTTTCGAGGTCATCGAGCTGGCGGTGCAGAAAGTTTGCCCCTCCACCATCTCTTGTTGCAACACCGAAGTTGTAATTGCTTTAGACTGCCGCATACCCTCGACTAATAACACGCGGCATTTGGAGCGCAGAATTTTGGAGCAGCAGTGACAACCTTTGCCTACTTTTCGGCATCATTTATTACGTATACGCAGCGTCTTCCACTCGCTCGCTTTTTTTCCGTGACCAAGTTTAATTGCTTTCTGCTGTTTTTAACAGCCCACCCAATTGTTACTATGTTGTTGTTTCTGCCACTGTTGGCCACTTGCCAATGCACTCGAATACACACAGCACACACAGCTGCACGCAGTTGCAGTGCAGCCGATGTTGCATATACATATTCGCAAGCTCTGCAGGTCGATACCCTCGAAAAAGGTGTATCAAACTTAAGGAGGCCTATCTCAAGATATTTTTTCTTAAAGCATGTCTAAATTTAAGAAAAGCTTTTATTTTATATCTAATTAGTGCAGGCATCTTTTAAAATGTAATATATCTTTGAAACTCTAATGTTAACGAATTCTCTTAATTGTCTGTGGAAAATGAAATACATATATTATATATAAATATACCAAACATAAATAGAAAGTTGCATTTGGCAGAGTAAGCGAGGCGTCGTCTTGAGGTAGCAAAGTTGGCCTACCATACTGGTTCTCATTTTTCGCCAAAGGACACCACAAAATTAAGGCAAATGCTTGAGTTCAGTGAACCAAATATGGAACAGTTGTTGGTTGGCTGCTTGCTTGTATTTTCATTAATTCCTTTTTTATATTTTTTATTTTTTTGGAACGAGTGTGTGTGTGAGTTCCGCTTTTCAGGGGAAAGCAAATGCGCATAATTGTCGAGACCGAGCCATAAAAATGTAGAACATGACAAGCGCCCATAAATGTTAGTTGGCTGTCAATTCGTGTTCGCAGCTGGATAAACGGTTGAAGTTTTTGGCCCGGCAATGTTTTCCGCTTTTCGGCTGGTTTAATTAAGTGGGTTGGATTTTCGCAGCACCAGCACAGCTCCTCGAGTGGAGCAAATCAATTCGAAGCGGAAGCCCCACTCACCCACCCACCATGGCTATCAAAGGACTCGAAATCAACTGGAGAGGCGTGCTAAACTTTTGGCCAACAATGGCTAAGGAAACGGGAAATGAAAAACGCTTTGACTATATACTCGTAAGAGTTCAAAAAAGGAAATGACACATCAACACGATTGCAAACTGTTCGTATGTGCGGCATGAAAAAAAAGGGAAGGACGATTCAAGGCGAAATAAATAAATATGACACGCGCGAGCGCATGAGAAATGCGTCAGTCCTTTTGGGGCGCCAAAGGCTGTTGACAATACCAACAATGCTGGGGCTGCAGCAACAATAACAATCCACTGAGGCAGACATGTACAGCAAATAAATAAGGGACAAGTAGAGCGGACCCACCGCACCAAGAATGTTGCCTATTTGATACCCCTTAAAGTGGCTAGCTTCACCTAAGTAAATGCCTGCCTGTCTCAATTAATTTAATAAATATAACCACTCAATTAATCAAAGTCAACTGTTCAACTATGAGCTTGTACTATGTTATTTGGGATAAATAAATTCAACGCAATTAAGTCATATTTGTGTTTGGCAAATACATAACTATTAAGTTTTGCCTGATCAGTCATAATCGATAAACTTTTAAAATCATAAATTGTGGCGGCATGCGCCAAGCGCAATTTATTGAAAAGTTAACCAATTATTCTGTAAACTTATCTGGAAATTTATGGCCAGCAGTTTATCGCAGTTTAGTGCAAAAAAAAGAACAGAATTTAAATACGATATAAATTTACTTATTTTAGATAAGTTCGTAAAGTTCGGGTCATCGAAAGTAGATATTTTTCCAATCTAAGCAAATGTCCTGCGCTTGCATATACCCACCACTAACCCATTGTCTGGCTGCAGGATATCACCGAAAATCCAGCGGCGAAAGGATAAGCAACCAATGCGGCTCAGTTCTGCGAAATGTCGACGATGCCGCCGACGTCTTTTGCCGCTCTGCTGATGTGTCTGTGTGAAATATGTTGGAATGACAAAGCAATAAAACTGCTACATCGGTGGCAGCACGAAGTGGCAGCAACACCAGAAGCAACACCAGCGGCGGCATAGACAATTGTTGGTTGTTTCCTGCTAGTTGGTTGCCTTAAACATGCTTATTTCGGCATCTCTCACCCATGGCCCCAATCCCCTACCCCCTCTCGATTGTGTGAGGAATTTTTAATAAAAGCGGCTCAGACAGGCCGGAGGCTCAAGGAAAGGCGGCTCAGAATGAGGCAACATCTCATGTAGGTTACCGGCACGCCCCGGGAAAAAACAGCAACAGCATCAAAACAGCAGTGGTGAAAACTTTGTCCCCAGCACGTGTGACGTGTCCCCGGTGTTAATAAAACGAATTTTCCTCGGAAAATCATTGAGGCCTACACGATTTTTAGAGCCGCGCAACTGGTTTATTGTGCTCCTGTGGATTTATCACAACTTTGGTGCCGCAAGCCGCCCGCTCTTGAAACTTATAGCGTGTATATCCTTTTTACGACACTTGTCCGTCTGTCTGTCTGCGAGTGTTTTGGTTCAATTTGGGTTGGCACTTTGGCCAAAAGGCTTTAAAATCGAGCCGAAAGCTGGGAGACAGCACAGCTGCTAAAGAGTTTTCGATGGTGGAGTGCTTTTTAATAGTCACGTCTTTTGGCTCAAGGCTGTTGTGCTGGTCGTAAAAGCAGGACCACAAAGAAATTGGCCGGGGGGTGTTTGAAACCACTCTAGTTTTGGCTAATTTATGTCAGCATATAATTTGGCCAACGATAAACAAAAACAGAACAGAAACATTCGCAGCCATGCTCGGACTTTGAAAATTAGTTGAAATCAAATGCATAAATTTTCCTCTTTCTTGGCTGATTCGGTTTTCTCTGCACTGTGCTCCAAAGTTACGTGACCGAAATAGTTGAGTTAGCAAGAAAGCGCTGTGCCAAGTGAATCAAAAAATAATGCTCATGTATGTATGTATATACGCACATGGATGCCGAGCCATCGAGAAACGCCCGCTCGCATTGGGCAAAAATAAAAACAATTTTCATTTATATATATTTTCCTGACGAAAACACAAAAAAAAAACCACTCAAGGGGCTTGAGAAACAGAAACAACAAGCTTGCACACAAGAAAACCTTGGCTGTCATATAAATGTCAAATCCATAAGTGTTACGAAGGCAGCGGTAAAAAAATAAAGTCGGTTTGACCTGCCTAGAAACGAAATCATAATAGGAAAAGCTGTGGATTTGCCTAAAATAATATATATACTTGTCAGCGACTAGCGCAACTTTTCATCTTTTGGCCCGAAAAAAAAAACTTTGTGCCAACACTTTAATTAAGAAACTATTTGACAATACTTTGACAATACTACTCAACAACTCAAACTCGCTCGACAAGGTATACATATCTATTATTCCGACAATTAAATATATATAAAAGTATTCATAAGACTCATAAAGAATTTTATTTATGGTTTGCTACACAAAGCTTATATTTTATTATTTTAAGCGAGATTTAAAAAGCTAACTTTGTAAAGTGAATAAATTACTTTAATAAATGACTTCCAGATTTCTGTAATCCCTGACCATTCTCAAGTACAGTCCTTGGTCTATTAAATGATTAATGATGCCCTTCGACTTTCCCTTCAAACTCCTTTTGCCCAAACATAGAGTCTAGAGTCCTTCCGGTGGAACTTTTAACCACACATTCATCACAAATGCCTGTAAAGCCATATGCCATTAAAATCAACAACGGACTAAGTTTGTTTCTTCGAGCAGATTTTTTGGGGTAAAAAAAACAACAGTATGTTTATATTTATACGCACAAAAAAAGGAAAGATAAGGTAAAAATCTGGTTGGTTGGCCTTGAAGAAGAATCCGGCGGGTTTTCACGCCGCTGCCTGTGTGAATAACCTGTACCCGCCGGCAAACAGATCCTGCGAACCCTTGAGTATGTGCTTTGCATACTTGGAGGCGCCGCCTCGTGAGTTTTTCATCGCATAAAAGCGAACGAATGGATGGTTCTGGATGGGGCAGTGCGGTGGATGGATGGATTGCGTGCTCTCCTAGGCGTTTGTCTGGGCCAATGCGTCGGTTCATTCATCAGTCTGACACCGCTGAATGATGTGCCTACGCCGAATTGCTCCGCCAGCAATTATATGTATATTTTCCCAGCATTGCTGCTGTATTAACTGTACTCAACGGAAAATCACGTCGGCTATTATCATTTTTTCGCCATTGATTCATTTTGTTTTCCTTTTTGGCGACATGGAAAATATTTACAAAAATACTTAATAGTGGCTGGTGGGGGGAAAAACACGGCATATGCGGTGAAAAAGGGCAAAATCGTTTGTTTGGCTTAAATGGCAAAACAGCTGTGCAAATAACTGCAATTCTGCGTACAGAGTGACACGCACACACACACACACGCACACACACATACAGGCAAACCGCAAGGGCAGAATTTATTTATTAATAAACCAGAAAACCAAATAACACGAGCCCGGGAAAGGACACGATCGAAAGTTTTATGAATTCATTATGGAAATATGCGCATGCATTTATTGAGTTTTTCCCTGTCAATTAATTTGAGAAAAAGAATCAAACTGGCGGCGGACGTTCTGAAAATTTGCTTCAAAAAATTCCAATTTATATAAAATAAAAATAATCAGTAATATGCAAATTTAACTTTTAAATATTTGTACTTAAAAAGTGAATATGGCTAATTGTCAAAGCTTTGCATGCTAAAATAGTGAAAAATCACTTTTTCAACTCAAACAATCTTCATGCTCAAAAACTTTGAATTAAATAATTTAAATGCCAATTTTAACTATCATTACAAGTAAAAGCAAGCCCAAAGAAAATCCTCGGTGAAACGGTTGCCCAGTAATTCGATAGGAATCTTTTTTGATTGCTTGCCTTTTCGCAGGTTCTGCAATTGCCAAGATGAGTTATTTCGTCTGTTTGTCTGCGCTTAACCAACTTCAAGTAGCTTTTAGCCAAATGAAATGGCCAGACAGATGCCAATGGGCCAACGAGATGGCAAAGGAGCAGCCAAGTCAAAGGAAAGCAGGACGAAGGAAACAAATTGCGCAAAAGCGAATTGCATTCGGAAAGTATTTCATTTGAAAATTACAAAGCCCAGACGAACAACTGCCAAGTCAAATGATGGAAAATTGTATAAAAATGCAATTTACTGTTTTCAGAGATGACAAACGACGAGCTGAAAACGGAAAGTAGAAAATTGCTAGCTGCTGAAAGCTAAAAAGTGCAAACTTAAAAGCAGCAAACAGTCGGCTAAACCCCAAAACTAAAAACCAAAAAGCCAAACCAAGCCAAGCCCAATGGCAATAGTTTCGTGTGTCAACTGCAACATGCCACATGCAACGCAGCTGCTGCTGCTGCACAAGCAGCAACAACATCAAGTGCAACTGCAGCCAGAAGCATTTTGGCCATGACCAAGCTTCAACAGCATATTTTCCAAGTGTCTGCCGCTCGTTAGTGTGTGTTATTTTTCATATTTACTTTTTATTTTCCCACATTTCTATCTCTGTGGCGCGTGCTTCTCATTTGATGCATTGAAAGTGAGACTTGTGCCCCACTGTTGCAAACTATTATATAAAACCGTTTGCCCAGCCCACACGTTGCATGTGGCATTCGCATTCGCACTCTACGGCCATTCGCCATTCATCCTCCTGCCCTTCAGTTGGTCACTGGACCAACCTTGATGGCTGCGAAACTGGGACTAGGACCCACACGATGGCCAGCACTGGGACTCTGGCCAGGAGTGGGTCACGAATGCACGGAAAATCAAATAGCCGGAGTACTTAGTTGCATATATCCTCTTCTGTAAATAATTGTTTTAAATGCAGATGATAGTAGACTATACTTTTCCACATTTTCTAACTACTTTTGTATGTGTTTGTATTTATAAAACTAACTATTGTACAATAACAATGTGAGTATTTCAAATTTTAGTATAATATTTAAAAGGTATTGTTAATTTTTTAAGAGCCAATATTAAAACATTTAATAATATTACTTTCTGACTTTGTTAGCTCAAATAAAAATGCTTTCAGGAGTACAACATTTTACCCCAAAAAAAACAAGAAGAGTCTGTATAAATACATATATAATATATGCATTAAAAACAAAAATATTCTACAACCAAGCTGGGGGGGGGGCATTCGTTTTTCCCCCTGTATAATGTTTCATTCTGTTGGTTCTCCACTTTTTGGGGGTCACACACAGATGGGCATTAAATGCCTCACCTTTTGACTTGCGCCAGGGACAAAAGGGAAAACTTTTGCCGTCTGTGTAGCGGAATTAAAATTCTTAGCACAAAAATTAAAGAATTTTCAATTCGCATTCTCCCGCTACCCCGGCCAGCGAAACTCGCTCGTTTTCGGAAATTAGACGGGAAATCCTAGGCGACGAAGGAAAGTTTTTGGGTTACAGCGGGCGTGGTGGGCATGGTGGGCAGGGTGGGCATGGGGGCAATTAGGTGGGCCAGAGCGCGGCGCAAACAAATTAAATTTAATTAGAAATTAAATGAAAATAAATTGGATTATTTAATTAAAAAGCCCGACGCGCAACTCACCTCTGAACAAAACCATCGACAGCAGCAGCAGCCAGCCGATGAGCCAGTTGAGTAATCCGAAATTGGCTCTGGATGGCAGGGACATTGTGCTGCTGTATCTGTATCTGTGTATCTGCGGTTGTTATCCGCAAGTTTATTGTTATTACGCTTGTAGTCGGCACGCGATCCGGATCCGGCCAAACGGATTCCGGGTGGGGGGTGGAACGTCACTGGTCAACTAACGATTCCGTCAAATTAGAGCCCGGCAAAACTCTCTGTTAAGCTCTGCCTGGGGAGCAATGAAAGTACTTTCTCCGCTTGGCCCTATTTTTGGTTTGTTTTCACTGAGAGTTGGCCTTTATTTTTGGTTTTGTTTTTTTCTTTTGTTAATCTGCTGCGAAATGAGCTTTACACAACAACTTAATTTTTTTTGTGGGCGGGCGAAAGGTTTCAACGGTCTACGAACACTTCAAACAGATCGTAAGCCCCAAAGCCGCTAAGTAGTAGGCTACACTGTGTGGGCGCCTCTAATTTATGGCACTGTTTAACTGTACTCAGTCGCTCGGTTCAGCTCATTACGGCGCCCCATGCATGTGGCTATTGCATTTTAATCGCCCGTCATTAATTTGCCATTAACACGAAGGCCCGGACTCATTAGGACCACTTTTTCGAAACCCTACACAGTGGAATATATCTGAACAGGATTTAACTGGGACTACAGACCGCGGCACATAAATCAAGAAACGCGTGCTTCGCCTTCGAGTCGCAGGATGAAACTGACTGCTAATCGGCGCTCGGGCACATGGCGAACGCCTCGCCTTCGGCTAACTTCGGCACTCGGGCAAGTTCGAATATGTCGTTCATATAGAAGAGCAAAGAGAACTAGAAATGCAGAGTCGCTCTCTTTAGTCGGATTATTGGAGCACGAAATTACCAAGCGCAACTTTGGAGTGTTTATGGCGGATATAATGGCAGGTAGTAAAGCACTATTGTAACTGTAATGAAATGTTTGTAAATAAATATTTTACTGTTATATCAAACATATCAAACTTATCAAACGTTCTATGATGCTTTCTTAGGAAACATCTTAAGCATAATATTATTGTACTCCACTTTCTAGTGAATTTGTTTTACCATTCTGCTTTTGAAATGCAGGGAAATCCTAAAAAGAAATACGAAGTTATACTTCTTATTAAATAAAACTTGCTTCTTGTTTTTTAATAGAATATTTAATTATGCCCACTCCCATTTAAGCTGCTAAACAATAAGAAAAGCGCGCAAAAATATCCTGCCATAGGTCAGTTAGGCATACTCTTATACTGCCGCTCTTATACTCCGCAGGCATAAAGAGAAAATGTCCTGTGGGGAAAAACTGTTTCAGTTCCACGTTCTCTGCAGTTCAATTGAGCAGCAAAAAATGCATTTTTAATTAATGCTCCTAATTAGCACTTTTTAGTGTGTTTATTTTCTTATTTTTTATTTATTTGCTGCGAGCTTTCTGAAGCGGTTTTAGTACTGGGGCTCATCGCAGCCACCCAAGAGCACAAAGGAAAAGCACACACGAGAATTTTAATCAATTGCGAAACTTTTAATTACAAGTCAATTTAATTTTGTGCAAACAAACAGATCAAATGCACTCGATAACAAAACCCCAAACCCACCCCTCGCCCTGCTATGGGTCAAGCCGAAGCGTTTAAATCAATTAAATTAATTAGCGACTGTGAAATATATATTTGTGCAGATTGGCCAGTACTTTTTCCGCCTGATTATTTTTAATTGATTGGCCCAGCTTTTGGCTTTCCCAGCTTACGACTGGCCCACTGCCCAAACACTGCGAGTATTATGCAATCAACTTGCGGACTTATAAATACCCCGCAAAGCAAGGTCGCCGCAATTAGCGGCCCCAAAAAGCGATTACTTCCATTCGATAACCGACGGAGGCGTTGGGTCGTGGGGGCGTGGCAATGGAGGCACGTGTCAATCGCAAGCCGCTTATAGATAAAGTAAAAGGCGAAAAAGCAAAGTCAGTAAACTTTTTAATTGAAACAATTTGTAAAATATTTTTGCCCAAAACCAACCCATGTTCATAGCCAGAATTAAAGAATAGACAAACTTTCGGGACTCGCTTTTAATCCTCGTTTTCGCGGAGCATTTTACCTAATTCCAGGACTCCTGTGTGATTTCTTCATTGAATTACCCTCGTCTGATTTAACCGAACGGTAGCAAAAACAGTTATTGATTTTCTATATTGACAAAAACAAGTTACTCCCCCCAAAAAAAAAAAGAAAAAATTCAACAAATCTGGCTCGGTTTATGTTCTATCTGCGCTTCAGCGAAATCATTATTCCAATCAGAGACACGCACGCCCGCCTCACAATTGGATTTGGATTCGGATATGGATCCGGGTTCGGAATGGGGGAGTCTGAGTTACCAGCTAAGGGTGGGCAAACAAATCAAAAATCTATTAAGACGTGCGATGCGGCATATTCATGCTCAACAAATGTCCTTGCGGTCACGTGTCAACGCGAAGTTTCAATTGTGCACGCAAAAAAATTAGTGGTACTTTTACTAACAATGAATCTGACAAACAAATAATCATGGCAGAGTGCAGCTAAGTAATATTCATATTTACTAAGTAATAGCAACTCATATGTAAACTATTATTGTAATCTTTGTAATCTTTTTCAATACTGCGTTTTCTTTAAGTGTTGACAAAGATCCCAAAGAGGCGAGACATTCATTTTGGTGGCAGATATGGGGTTGCGGCTGGTTTTCTCCTGAAACTGGAACTGGAACTGGAACTGGAGGAGCTGGAGCTGGAGACGGCTTCATTAGGAGTGCAGCGTCGGAAGAGCTGACCCCTTGGCGGGCAGGAGTGGGTGGCAGTGGGTTGGTATGGCAGATACAAGGGTGGCAAGTGCCATTAATTGAAATGCCAAGCAACAGCTCGTTGGGGCAACGAGGCATGACCAAATTACAGCCGCACACACACGCGTGCTCGTCACTCCAACTTGTTTATACTTTCCGAGATGGTTTTGATTTTGGAGGACCCACTCCCTCCCCTTTGGGGAAAACCTATAAAACAAAGGAAACCCCAAAGCAAGGAAAACAAATGGGAGAAAAAAAAAAAGCAAAGGGAGCAAAGAAAGAAATGAGCGGCAGTGCAATAAAAATCAAACCCGCATAATTTAACTCAAGTGCGCGCACTCAGAACAGCTGACCCCCAACCCCGCCCACTGTGGGCGTTTTTTTGGGGGCTGGCTAAAAAAAGCGTGTGTTAGATGACACTCAGGAAAACATCTCAATTATTTGTTGACTCTGACACACACTTACCGATTTTATTATCAGCCCAAGAGCATCGGCATTAACATTTAAAACAATTCTCAATGTTGTAAAAAGCAAGTGTAGCACTGTGGCTGCCTGCGAAGCATTTACTATTTGTATATGTATATCCGCCTTCACGATTCACACGCCTGCATACTTAATGCCAGCAACAACCACAAGGAGCGCCCTCGACCTCTGACCCCCCAACATGGTATAGAAAATCACTGGGGTTGCCAGCAAGTAAGCCACACAACAGTTTCTCTTATCGCTCAAATGTCATCGACTGTCGGCAGTGTTTGGCTTTCGCTTTCCCTTTCCCTTTTTGACTTCAGTTTTTCGGCTTTGGTATTAGCAACCCAAAAAAGAAAATAACCAGTGGAAAAGCACCCCTCTGGCCATTTAACCAACCCCCTGCCAACCCAAAAAGGGCGTTCATTTGTGAAATTCTAGCCATGCCCAGGGGCGGCACTTGCGGCATTTAGTTAGTAATTTAGCGCATTTAGTACGCAATTTTAGCCGGGGGATTCGAGGGGAGCAACTGCCCTTCTGGGGTCACGGCCTCGGTCATTAGGCTGGCTTTCACTGCGATAGTAAAGTGCACAATAATTGTAGTTTGCTGCTGATTCGTTCATGAATATACAAACATACAGTCGTCCTTCCGAAGGAAAGGATTCTTTTTTACATTTCAAAGTTTAGGTTTAGAACTCAATTTAATAACACTAAAATTTACATGGAAAACTTGCGAACTTACATAACTTTTTTTCAGTTTTTTCAGTTTTAGCATAGACTTGAGTTCAGCTTATAGATGTTCTACTGTCACTGGCATATGTACGCACAGAGATTGTCTGAATGGTCGTTTAAAGGGGCAGAGATATGGTAATTTGAGTTTGATTTTCTTCGAGAAATAGTTTGCATCTGCCAGGCATTCGCCCAACTTTAATCACTGAGTCACTTTTTCCTACGCATTTACATAAATAATAAATGGACCCTAATGCAATTCCTGCCTAGGCAGGATGACAGACACATCGCCAGGACCAAGGATCAGACAATAACATAAACACTGCAATTTACTCGCCGTAAAAGAAGATTCAAAGTTAATAGTTCGCTGAAGGAAGTCCGGGGTTCGAGGTCCTTTATCCACATAAATTTCGCATCCAAATCAATGGTTGAAGGGGGCGGGGCGGGGCGGCCGTTGACATTGGCCAGTGTTAAAGTTAATAAATTGTGGCCAAGGAGGATTTATGTGGCCAGGCGGCTGCCCTCGACGTCAATGACATTTCAATGTTTACGTAAGGACCAAAGGCGATGGCAAGGAAGGGGGTAAGAGGACGTGGGCGATGCGGAGTGGGAGTGGCAGGCTGCGTGCCTTTCTGTTTGTATTAATAACCATTCTGCCACCGCGATATGCGTGACGCTGCAAATGGGTGTACCGAGAAAAAAAATATATATATATCTTATCATAAAAGAATTTTCTTATCAGAGGAAAGGCACGCAAGGATACTCAAGATTATACAACAACAATAGTTACTTCCGTCGCTTTAAGCTGATAAGCTACAGATACCCTCAAATTTATCCTTTAGTACTCATTTCCAATTTGTAGATACAAACAAGTATGCCCCATTTTCTTTCAGTGCCTGCGTGTGTGTCACATATGAATGCTTTCTTCTCCGCCGGCAAGTCCACTTCCCTGTAAAATGATTTTTTTTCGGGCGAAACCCAGAGTGCATGTCAGCAAATCATAAATGTGTCAATCCAAAATTTGCCCAAGTCATTCGGCCATTAATGAAGGCAGCCCACCCAGGCCCATGGAATGCGGAACAATTAAAATTTAATAAACTAATCGAAGTCAATAAATAAGTTAGCTTAAAGTAAGGAGCAGGGCTAAATCCTAAACCCTATGCCTGCGGTACTTTTTCAGGGTCTGCCGATGGCTTTCGGGAAACACAGATCTCAAGGTTCCTGGTTGGATGCGCAACTGGCGCCGCCGACGGGAACCCTCCTTGCTCAGGACAATGCAGGTGAGGCCAGTGGAGACCGCGTCGCTGGTAGTTGGCGTAGTTGGTGTTGTTGGTGTTGTTGTTGTCCCAGTGTCAGTGTCAGTACCCGTGCCCGTGCCAGTGCCGGTCTGTCTCCACTCGCCATTGGGATCTGCTCCATCATCCATGTCACTGAAGCCATTGCTCCTGCCGTTAATGACCTCGCCGTCGGCACTGCGACTCTTGAAACAGATCTCCTGGGCAGTTCCACTGCTGCTTGAAGTCGACGAAGAGGCAGTGGAGTTCAGCAGACTGGTGATATAGTCTATGGTCACATTCGAGGTGACCACATCGAACAGCAGTGAGCCACCAATGCCCTTTGTGATGCCCAGGGCGAATCCACTGAGTCCGGACAGAGCCGACGCCACTGATCTGCCAGCTGCAGAATCCTCATCGAATCCCGATTCCCTAAGAGCTCTTCTCAGTTCCCTTCCTGTCAGTGGACGCAGAGCCAGGCGACGAGCTAAAAATCATATACAAGTTATGATTGATTAATTTAATAAAAAAAACTTAATAGAAATACTAGATTCATATAGAACCACATTCACAACTCACCCTCTAGGCCGACAGTAAAGCTCGCTATAAGGATGACGAGTAGGCCAAAGGTCAAGTTCCCGAACGACTTCATCTTCTCGACGATCTTTCGCGTAATCGCGTAGAAATCCAACTGAAACAGCCGACGGGTTCTGCTTCACTTTTATCTGTGACGAGCCACCGTAGAAAGTTTCTTGGGCTTTGCATATGCAAATTCCCCCAAAAATACCGCAGAAAATAAAACTATTTGACCCTTGACAGCGCGCGACCCCAAACAGGTTTTAAAAGATCCATTAAACAGAATCAGTTTGGAGTGGGCTCGTGTCTAATTCGATTTAAAAACGCAGACAAAACGGTGATCGAAAATGAATTTTAAGAAGTAAATTGGCACAATGAAACTAAAAGTGTTTGTGAACAAAAGTTAGGTAAAGTTCAGACCATTATTGATTATCCAAAATCATTTTAATTTCTTTAGTTTCAGTTATTTGTATAGTAAACTAGGCAGGTTATATCCGAATTAGAGCTTTCAGTGCCAAAACAGACTTCCCTAAAGGAAGCACTTTTTGATTGAACAGGTTGAACAGTATCCTCTGATTCGGTGATATTGGCAGTGATGACATCATAGATGAAGACTCCAGTGAGTGCTTTTCCCAAGCCCAGGGCGAACCCAGTGATGGCAGCCAAGCCACTGGCTACCGATCGTCCCTTGGAAATCGAGTGCTCCAATGCTCGAATCTCTGCTGATTCCAAAGGTCTCAGTGTCACCTGTTTGGCTGAATAAAAATTCATTAGGCTATGGACTATGTTTGTGTAGTTCATCTTGAATACCCAAGGGACTTGCTGTGTGATTCAAAAGTACAATCAGACATATTAGGAGCAATCTCGTCCAGTTGTGCCTGCTGCTCATCTTGCTCCAGGTAACTTGAGTTGGTCCGACCTCAGCATTTATTTATATTTATGCCTGGTCTTTAGAACTCATTTGCATAAACACTAATCACTGACAAGCGGTATGGCAATCAGTCATTCCAGATGTACCCACATGCCCTGTGCCTCGATTCTCCCATCAGCTGGCTGATTTCTTTATTTTTTTTCTGCTAATCAAGCACTTTCACTTTGGTTGATATGAATATGAATATGGAAACTTGGCAAAGAAAGCAAACTTGATGGCTCTGCAAAGGTGAAACAACAACAGAGATTCTCGTGACCATCTGACCTGCTAATCGAACCGTGTCACAAGGTGCTCCCTGCCAGAGAAACCTAGAAAAGATACCTTATGTAACCCAGTGGATGACATGTTTTCTCATTAGAACACAGACTTTTTATTTAAAACCCTTTTCATTCGATAAAGTATCATGAAGCATTTAAAATACCCTATTTATAAGATTTGTAAGTAATATATAAATTCGTAATGGGAGCATTGGTAAGTTGTACATCTTACCTAATAGGTATTATTATTCAAATATTATCTGCCTTAAATTACTTTTATAATTTGTAATATAGATAAAGTATCCAACGAATCGACTTCGCCCCGCTGAACTTCCATTTTGCGTTCTTTCCTTGTGTCGGCAATAAATTCAGATTTGGTGGCTCAACGGAAGTATTAAGCTGATTTTATGGCTTACAACTGCATACTTAAATCTGTTTCCAGGCCAAGCCAGATTCGCATTTCGGATTTGGGACGCGGGCAGGAAGTGGAGTGTTGTCTATCCCATTTGGCAAGCGATACGCAGCCGGTCCCCGGGTGCACTTCTATTTGCCACGTACAAGTTGTGAATGGCCGGGCAATGTGGGGCATAAAAAGTTTTAGTTGCAGTTTTGTCAGACATTTGCTTTTTAAAATGGCTTTAAGCTGACATCTGCCAATTGTCGGGCAAGTTTGTGGCTTGGTCCCTTTGGAGACCAGACCAAGGGGAGTCTAGGTACCGAAGATACGAGCATAATGGAGCTGCCCCTCTCACTCGCCACCGAGCAACAGCTGTTGCCGGGGCAACAAGTGAAATGCAAGCGATGAATGTCAAGCTGTCTGCGCACGCGAACAATGCCGCATCACCACCATCATTAGCATCGTTTTGAGGCCCGCCACACACCCTATATAGTATATTGTGGTATAGTGGCATAGTGGCAGTGCCACACAGAATCCACGCCTTGGGGCACGCCCGATTATTCCTGATTTACGCCCTGGCAGAGCGGGCGTTGCGCATAACATCATTTGCAGCTCATTAATCAGTTCTGACGCACGTCGGGCTCCGGGTGCGAAGTCGTCATGTGGCAAGGAAAGTTCCACCCGGTCGCCCTGGAACGTGCAACATAATCGGATTGCCTGCCCCGAAGGCATCTCCTCGGGAACGGAGCGCCATCCAAGGGATTTCTCCAACAATTTCGTACCCGCGTTGCATGTGGCGGGTTTCTAATTTCATATAATTACATAATTTTTATACAAAGCTTCAAATTAATATTATAATACGGATAAGTTAATAATTGCTTAAATAAGTAATTAATAATGTTTTTTGTTCTAGATGAAAATGAATGGATATCCAAAGCTGTATTATGTTAAAGAGTTTTATGTTGCAACACGATTTATTTGTTTTTAATAGAGCTGCAAAATTTAAAAAATCTTTATAGTTAAAACCATATATAATAATTATTTTTAACTCTGTACTTTATTTAGTCATTCTGACTAAGTCCAAGGCCTGGTTCAAATATTTCGGATATTGCGAGCTAATAAACCGAAGTCGCCCCTCTGGAATGGAAAAAAGAATGGAATGGAATGGAATGCGGGGCATCTGTGCAACTTGACGGCGTTGCAGATTCACTGCGAGAGGTGAGATGCTGCAGCACATTGAGTGGGCACCATAATTTCATCGCTTTCTGCTGGTTTTATGTGGCACGGCTGAGTGGATTTTATGCTGTGCAGCAAATGAACATGCAGCCAGGAAAAAAAAGTTGCTGAAGATGTGCCACAGATTGCGGGCGAAAGGAAGAGCGTATTTCACCAGCTGCGCAAGATAAAGCAGCCGCGATGATAACCCTTGACTATAAACATATATATTATGTATATACATATACTTATATTACAGCGTATTATGTTCGCATAAACTTTATGCATAATACAATTTATAAAGGCGTCGGGAAAGGAGTGCACTTATTCCACGGCCATTCGCTTGTTAACATTAAACGTCGTTGTGCCGAAAGGACGAAGGATGTCCAAGGACGACCAGGAACTGGCCCGTTATCACTGCTCCTTGATGGGCGGACATTCGAGCGCTGGTTGACGATGGGCCGCCGCTTAAGGATGCTCGATATATCCAATCAATGCAGGCCCATTGGCGCCGTTATGGCCAAATACGGTTATAAGTTGCATCAAAAGTTGATGGCTCCATTGTGCTGCTGCTGCTGCTGCTTTATTTACGATGCGATTTATGGCCGCTTCTCGAAAGGGGCAAGGACTGGACAGACCCCGCCCACTTTTCCAGCGTCTAATTGTGAGAACAAGAACATGCGTGGTGCAGAACGTTAGTTAGCTTACCGCCATAAATCATTCTTTATTTCACTCACGCACACCATCACACCAGCCAGTCCACAATGAATGGGCCAGGACATTAGCACCTTCTTTGCCAGCAAATCAAGTCCTTTGAGCGTGAGCGTGAGTGTAAGTGTGTGCGTGGCCAGTAATTAATTATGGTGTTATTTAATTTAATTGTTAGCGGCATTAGGACCCACTCAGTCGAGCAAGTGCCTACAAATCGCCACGTCGTCATGCCAACTGGCCAAGCCACCTTTTAAACTGATAGGAAACATAGCGATCGTCTGGGAAATTAAATTCGTCGAAAAATTACAGCTTGCAAAATGATGCAAAACTTCCAAATGAGCTAGTTCTCAAAAGGAATATTTATTAAAATAAATTTTAAACAGGTATGAAAATTCTGTATCTATACAAAGCGGCCAACAAATATTTAACTGCTGTTGGGCACAACAAAATTTTTTGGCAACACCTCATCGCATACATTTTTAACACATCCTAGGATCTAAATTTGATTTGACTCATTTATTGCCCTCAATCAAAAGGAAAGGTTGTCCTTTCTGTTTTTGTTGTCGATTTTTTGCCCCTTTGGAGTGTCAAAGTCGAAATTTTGACGGGGGTCATGTGGAAAACTGACTGGGAATTTTCTATTTATTTTTCCCTTCGGCGGAAAGCCTCTTCAGATATGTTGGCATTTTAAATTAGCGTTAATTGAATCCATATGGGCGGAGATTTGATTTGCCTTTTTGTGACTCGGTGTTGTTTTGCTTTTGGACATTTCGGTGAGTCAATCAGGCGCTCCATCAGTCAGTCAACCAGCTGTCAGGACGCTCGAGTGTGTGTGGGAGTGCCAAGGACCTCGCATCCTCACAAGGACAAATGGTCGGAAAAGTGTAAAACGGGCAAGCCTAAAAGTTACTGGACCACAGCCCCTGGAGCCGAGTCAATTTAATTCAATTGGATGCGATTGCATATGTGGCTGCATATGTTACTGGCGGTGCACTGAGCCGAAAGGCGATAAATAATAAATATAAATGGAAAAAACAGAACTAATTACTGCGAAATACTATAACCAGAAAGGCAAGAACTCACCGACTATGGGATATAGTTTGTGGTATAGATTTTAATCGCATTCAATGCAGAGTATTCAAAGCTCATTTGGCTCTTGATGGTGCATTTCATTTATACGATTTATTTCCTAGTTAAGCCGCCCAGAGGTTAATCAGGCAGAAAATCAACAGTTGCGCATAAATAATTCTGCGGTCGAATTCATTTATGTATGTATTTATGTAGGTATGTTTTGTATGTTTGTGTCCCTGTGCGCTGAACCACAAATGTGCAGCAAACAATTTATTAACTGACTCCATGCCGTTTGGTTGTCATTTGCAACCATTTGACGTTTTTCCATCCACTGCCTAATTAATTTTACTGTCTTGTCCCTTGGCGCGACTTTCTTTCGGCAATTTCATAAATATTTAATGCAAAATAATTAAGAGAGGCGAGAGTGAGCCAGCGGTGCGAAGGCGATGATTGATTGCCACCTGCTACCGTTTGGACAATCATAAAATTTTCGTTAATCAAGTTTTATTAATTAAAGGCAACAAAATGCCCGGCTCCATCTTCTGGCCCACATCTTGGTTAATTTCACCATCCTGCGAGAGCTGTAAATCATTCCATATACCTGTACATCACTGAACTGGCCCAGTTCGAAGGGTTGAGCTCTGTCACCGGGCATTAACAACTTTTGCCAGCTTGGCCATAATCCCATGGATTATGGCATTTAATCTGACAGCTTTTCCACTCCTTTCTCGCATGTTGCTGAGAATGATTCACATCATTTTAATATATTTAAAAAACTACCAACTGGCCATAAGCTCAAATCAATTGAAACATTTATTGCTCAATTGAAATGTTACAAATGTATTTTTCTGTTAAGTGGTAACTAATGTGCTAACTACCATAATTGAGAGAACTCCTGCTGCACTAACTGGTTAGAAGCTCGACGAACTACTAATATTGCAAATGGCCAAAGCAAAAGTTGCCTCCTATTTACACGTTTATTTTGTTTACCGCGTCTAACGAAAAAAAGGTCAAATTTATTTGTAAATTGGAAAAGCACTTGTCCAAGCTATCACAAAAGTAATCAAGTTAATTACTATGTTGCTTTAATGGCTCCAATTCATTTATGAAAATAACAAATACTAAATATTTGTATGTAGGGTATAGAAAGTTAGGAAATCCGACATAAAACGTTTTATATTTGATTGTTAAAATTGATTAATGCCCAATAAAATTATATGTCTTAATAAAACCAAATTATTATCTTTGTTGGTAAGGGCTTCTTTTATTATTACGAATAATTATGATACTTGCCAACTTTATTTCAAGTGTTCTTTTTGAGCCCTTTGTATTGTGATTGTGCTGCTTGGATTTTTGGAAGTACTTTATCTTGTGGATAGTATCTGGAGCTCTTCCGCATGGAATAGTCATTAGTTCTACTCCAAAAACTGAATGCGATGGCCGTGTTGTACTTCTTCCGCGAACCGGAAACGCTTTTCGATTGTGCCGGATTCATTTGCATCCTGCAGTTCCTTATCGGCTGCAATGGTTTCGGCATACGTGGATCGAACTTTAGGATCAGCCGGGCAAGCAGAATATATTCCGTGTCGGTGGCCATTGCGGCGTTGTGCTGTCTCTTTGGGTCCCTGAGCGTCCTTTTGGCGGCCGAAGATGTAAGGGAACGCCTGGCAAAGGCAGACAATCTAGTGCTAAGCATATCAGCCTTGGAACTGGTGATGTCCACCTTGGTCTTTGTGGTCACTGTAATATCCTTGCAAGTATTTGCACGCCGCCACTTGGGAATCTATCATAGATTGGCTGCCTTGGATGCCAGTCTTATAAGCGACTTCGGAGCTAATCTGAACTATAGAAAAATGCTGAGAAAGAACATAGCGGTGCTGGGAATAGTGACCATTATTTACCTGATGGCCATCAACAGTGCCGCCGTCCAAGTGGCCAGTGGTCATCGAGCTCTCTTCCTGCTTTTCGCCCTGTGCTATGCGATAGTCACCGGAGGACCCCACTTCACGGGCTATGTACACATGACCCTGGCCGAGATGCTGGGCATCCGTTTCCGGTTGCTGCAGCAATTGCTCAAACCGGAATTTCTCAACTGGCGATTTCCGCAGCTGCAAGTACAGGAGTTGCGCATACGCCAGGTGGTGTCCATGATCCAGGAGCTGCACTATCTCGTCCAGGAGATCAACCGAGTCTACGCCCTAAGTCTGTGGGCAGCCATGGCGCATGATCTGACCATGAGTACGAGTGAATTGTACATCCTGTTTGGCCAGTCCGTGGGCATTGGCCAGCAGAATGAGGAGGAGAACGGCACTGGCTATCGAATGCTCGGCTATGTGACCCTGGTCATGATCCCACCGCTGTACAAGCTCCTGATAGCTCCATTCTATTGCGATCGCACTATTTACGAGGCAAGGAGATGCCTTCGCCTTGTTGAGAAGTTGGACGATTGGTTTCCCCATAAGTCCTCGCTGCGACCCTTGGTGGAATCCCTAATGTCGTGGAGGATTCAGGCCAAGATTCATTTCACCAGTGGCCTAGATGTTGTGCTCAGCCGCAAAGTTATTGGTTTGGTGGGTAACATGCAACATATGTTAATACATAAACTTAATTACTTGTATTTCAACAGTTTACATCGATTCTGGTCAATTACCTGCTCATCCTCATCCAGTTCGCCATGACCCAGAAGATGGGCGAGCAAATCGAACAGCAGAAGATTGCACTGCAGGAATGGATTGGATTTTAAGTGATACAGCTCAAAGGAACTTAAGATATTTCTCATATATATACTATATCTATAAACACATAAAATGCTGGTCCAACTGTTGGGAACCTTTAGATATCTTAAAGTGTCTCGAATTTATGGTCGACCCATAGGTAATATTTATCAGGGCCTAAATTAATTTACTGCGAGTGGCTCGTTAACATGGAAACTCCATAAATAAGTCAGCATCTTCTCCTCCTTCAAATCCCCCGGATGCAGGCATCTTGTGTCCAGTGTCCAATATCCAATGTCCAGTGCCCAGAGTCCTGTGTGGACTGCACCCAGGAGAGCCGACTAATGATTATTACGTTTGTCGTTTTATTTTATTTGAATTTTATGTAAATTTCCTTCAGAGAGCGTCGGCTGTTTTATCACTGCCGTTCCAAGTCCAGGTGAAAGTCTCCTTTGGGGAGTCAGCCCAGCTAATTGGGTGAGGCATACGGCTCGTATCGATTATGCTTCTCAATCCAACGAAGTTTTCTGGCCATTTCCGGCTGCTATCTGTATCTGTTTCATTTGGTTCGACGGGATTATACATTGATTTCATTTCGAGAATCATAGTTGAAACATACTCGCCTGGGTAACGAAACTATTATGAGTATTCTCGAATGTTATTACCTCGATTTATGGCCAGCACATTGGCGGCTGGCTGAAAAGGGAGACTTTGTGTATTTATGGACAGGCGGCTGCCATTTATGCTCGTCGTAACCATTGTCCTGGATATGGTGTGTAATTGAATAATATTTTTTCGCCCTTCATCCGGCGCATTCCTTTGTCGTATTCAAGTATTTTCGATTGGCATGACTGCGATCCTTGCCGCATAAATACATGCGCATTTATACACAAATGCTCGGAGCACCATATAATTTCCAATAATTACCAACGGCAATCCGGAGCGTTTTTGCCTTTCAAGAAATGTTGGCGGAATTATTGCATGCGACTAATTGAAAATTGATTGCACCCACTTTGGACATATAATTGCCAGAGTAATTTCCCCAATAAAACATCGAGTTTGCTCTGCCACAGAACATTTGGCATTGTATTCGTACATTTCGCAAAGGAAAAATTGTGTAAAAAAGGTACTAAGCATTAGCATAATTAGAAAACGATTTTTGGTGCAAAATTCGGAGGAAATTGTAATTTGACATTATTGCGATATGATGATTAAAATCGCATAAGAATAATTGGTTTAAGTACCATTAAATTTACTAAAATGAGACAGTGGGAAAGGCTTGAGAAAAACAATTTCATTAGCCGAGATGTGTAAGCTGCATGATGCACCCAACTTGTTCCACATCGCATGGCAACTTCGCTCGTTTTTACAAGAAGCCATACAACTTCGAGGTGTGCATAATCCCACAACGCAGCTACATGCTGCAAGTTCCTTTCTGCCGCACGACCAGGATGCCGCCCCATGCATATTGTTGGAGCACAAAGAATGGCAGAATGTACTATAGAATGTGAGAGCCCCCCCAGCCGAGCTGGCCGGGCTGACAAGCTTTTGTAATGTCCGAGCCAAAAACTCATAATAACGTAACCCGCTTTACTTAACTAACTCATTTAAAAGTTTCACTAATAGCACGTCACACATGCAGCACATGGCGTGTGCTTAGCCCAATTAAAATGTGGTCAGGGCTGAAGCTTTCACAACTCGCGAGCAGCCCGCATCAGCTGCAAAAAAATTTCAAAAAAAATAGAAAAAAAACAGAATGAGTATGGAGATGGAGATGTGGATGAATCTGAGGCTCGGGCAGCATCTGCTTCGGTTTTATGCACAAAAGTCGCAGCAACAATGCAGAAATAGTTGAGTTTTCCAACCCGGCTACTCGGCATTCTGAATTTGTGCATTTCGGAGCTTAATTAGCAGACGTAGTTGACGCCGACTTTTTTTTTTTTTTTGTATAAGCCACTCCTAGCCGTTTTCGCACCTGCATGTGGAATACAATGGCATAAATGGCGAACGCAAAATGTGTTTACAGCCAAGGATAATGGATAGTGTGAGCTGGCACAAATTAGGGTTAAGTTGGCTGACAAAAGGATTCATTATAATTATGCGGCCCAGCGGGCTGGCACACACACACGTTGACTTTATAAAGGGAATCGTTCGCGTATCTCAAGGCGTTTTGTCAATAGCTTTAGTAGTATGTGTGTGTGTTTGAACACTCTTTAATTGCCTTTGTCTGTTTGCCCACACTCCATCTGAACTGTCATGTGTCATTCTATCCGTATATATATATTACATTTATCTCTCTGTCAAACCGCATTTATTTATTTGCATAACTTCCACTTAAAGTGTCAAGCTGCAGTTGAGATACATGAATCTTGGCCATGTTGTTTGCTCAGCATTTGACAGACGCATCAAAAGGAATGGTGCAAAGGATTTGTATGCAAATTTACTATCTTCTTCACTACTTTTCGGTTGGAGTGGGATTCAGACAATTGAACGGATTTGCCGCCAAATGTGTGCAGCAGGCGGTTAATCAAAGACCAATAAAAATATCACGCATACGACACGTACGCCGCGAAATGTGCATAATTGATGGGTAATCAATTAAAGCGCACTCTCCCAAACCCGTTAAAAGAGTTTGGCCACAACTTGAGGTGAAATCACTTCGGGCCACATTGAATTGCCTTTAGGGACACTTGCCATCGGTTTGTGTTTGCCTCTCGAATTTTGCATGCAAATCCACTCAATTAAAGCAATTCCGATGCAATTGTAACGTCTCAGGGATGTGCGTTACAGTGTCGGGGCTTTAAATTAAAAATGCATTAAGTGCGAACTGTAGTTGCTGCATCATTCGCATTGTGCCCCGCCCACCGCTGGGCGGCTTCCATTCCTAATGAGGCCAGACACAAACATTTGCCACGTAATAAACATTTTATGAGCGTGTGCGAGTGTTTATTTATTCAAATGCATTTAAAACAGCATGAAATGCCATAAGGAGGCGACACTTAACGAGCCCAAGACGAGTCTTCCACTATATGTATATGCTATATACATGATCCCAGCGAGACGAGCACGCAATCAAAGACGGAGAGCTCGAGAAGGAGAACTCTCCAGGCTGAAGCATTCGCCATGTGGCAGCGTAAACACTGAAGCCTCCTCCTTTCACTCGGGGCAATGTCAAGAGCACCTGGCCCACTCACACGTGCAGAGGAGATAGAGCGGCGCAGGAGGAGCTGCCGGTCCAGGTGGGACATTTTTCCATCCATTAATGCATCCATCCACTAGTCGCCGCTGCTCGCTCATTTTGTTTGCACAGTCCAAGCAAACGACTTTTCGAGCCTTGCAGCAGCAAGGACATGGCTCGAAAATAACACACACATACAAACACATATGCACGTCTAATTCAAGTGCAAAGGAACAAGCGAATTATGAGCATTTTGCGCTGCTTGGCGAAGAAACGCTAAGAAAAGGTCAGGGGTTAAGGCCAACCAAGCCATTTTGTCAAGCAATTTAAAAGCAAGCCTTTAATAAGTTCCTCGGAGCACATTACCTCCAACTTTATTCTCTAATTGCAGCATTTTGTGCCATTTTCCTTGGAAAACAGATTCACTTTCAGATGAATCACATACAAATGTATATAATTTTTTGTCTTAGAAAAATGTATTCATTCATTCATTAGACGAATATGACACTCACAATTTTCTGTCATAGTGCGAAGACCATAACCCCAATCAGCAATCAATACAGCTTTTATTAAATGCGTCGCTTTAATTTAAATGCCCATATTTTGATTGCCAATTGGTTTCCTTGCAAGCCAAACCCATATGAGCTCCATGGAAATCAGTTGGCTTAGTGGCGGCCAAAACCGAATAAACCCGCTTAACCCGGACCATGAACCAAACAAAGCCTTCGCCCCAAAAATGCCGAGTAATTGGCCAGATGTCAGAATGGCTGCTACCGAATACTATCTATATCGCATATAGGCGCGCAAATCGCGGCATTACCAGCCAAATGCACGTTAAAAAACGGGGGATAAGTTAATTGGTCTTGCTGGTAACTAAATATAAATTAATAAGTTAGTTAACTTAAATAACTGCAATATTTAGATACCTAGTAGTACAAATGTTCAGCTAACTTTGTTAATTAAGTTCATATTTTTCTGCACTCTAATTTCTCGCAGTGCATCCCCAAAGGATGCCAACTGGCGCTGCAGTTTGTCATGCGTGTTTCGCACAAAATGCGATCAGAGTCGACAAAGCGACAAGTCGGCGAGGCTAATTCGATGGCAATCCGACGAGGAGACCGCATTTTGTCGCCGCTGCAGGCGCGGCTTTAAAATCCCGTCGAGCCGTCGATAAGGAATAATTTTTGAGCGCCGAACTCAGAGCAAGTGAGATGGGAAAATCTGAGATTAACACATCCGCCGGATGTCTGCATCGAAATCAATAGGGAAGTCAGGTGTGGCATTGGGCCCGCAAATAGAAACAGAGCCGAGTGCCAGCAGCAGAAGCGAAAATCGTTTTGTAATTTGAATTTGATTTTGGCAAACAATTCCGGAATGCGGAAATTGAAAGCGCATGCTGCGCGAAAACTTTCCGGCTCTTGCGTAATTACGTAAGCGGGTGGCGGCATCAGATAGAACAGCACGAGTACAAGCTCGTCTGCAGCTGCAGACAACAAGAGTATTTGTATACAGTGGCAACAAGCTGCAAATGCGTTAAGAAAGTTTCGCGGTTCTGGCACTTGCCAAATTGACTGACAATGCACAAGCGCATTTAGGTGCATATACACCGACACAAAGTTCGCATAATGGCTTAGACGCCAACCCCGCGTACTCGCCTCGCAATTAATTGAAGTGAAATAACATTTTGTGTCAACGTCTAACGAGTAGTTCGCAACAGCCACCGCTCCCCTTTGGCGGCAATCCTAAACTTTTGGTGCAACATCTGGCATACGTTGCGTATGCGCAACATTTACCTCGCTGCAAGCGAATATGTGTGCGTTGTGCCGCGCAAATCTGTTGCAGCGCAAAACCCACATGCAATTTACAACACGCCCGGCCAGCTCCACCGAAAGGGACTCCAAGTGGTTGCCACTGCGGGTGGGTGTGGTTTAAGTCGTCTTTAATTGAATCCCAGCCAAGATGACGCGCCAGTTGGACCAAATGTGTGCAGGTCCTTTACTAAATGGACGTAAGAGTTCAACTAATGAAATCTAGATGGTAGATAACTTGCCCCAGTTGCATGCAAGGATATTCAAATCCTAGTCAATACCATTAACAACATCTTTTGTCAAGGGTTGTGGTCTGATTTTGGATATGATTCAAATGTCATTTTGAATAGGAGCCACAAGTACATTTAATTAAAGTTAATAACAATGTTATTAAAAATAAGTGAGATCCACCGAATTCAACGATTCCTTGATTCCTTCCTTCCTCGGAATTTGTCTAAGGACTAGTTTAGCCATTAAATATGTGGCGCTAGTGGGTCACATAACTGACCAGCTGAGCCAGCTGTCCTTGAGCCATTTCGCGCTGTGGATTCACTCCTTCCGTTTCCACACTTCAAGGAGCCCTCTCCTCCAGATGCCGACACATTTGGTCAAACTTTTGCATGTGACTTATGCTGCTGCCGCCTTTCATTTTAATTCGTTTAAGCTGGAGATGCGTGCCGCACCCGGAGGAAATGCGAACAAAAAAAAATGGGTGCGCCACACTCGCCGCCTCACAGTGCCACATGTCCGAGCAGCTCTGCTCCATTAAGCTAAGTGCCGTGCGAGGAAGAAGGATGCAGTGCTCGCTGCAGGATATGCAATGCATTTGTCATTGCGGAATGCGTTTTAGCAAATGTTGGCCACGCTTTCAAAATTACATAACACAAATACCAGGAGACGGAGATGGAGATGGAGCTGCTGCCCGGACATTGCTTTGAAGGAGCCTGCCCAAAACTGCTGATGGTGCTACAGTTTTTCCAGCTGCACATGAAAAATTCACGATCAAGTAGATTACCATTTGAATTAAATTATACAATACATTTAAATACAATTTAATCAAAAAAGGAAAACAATTTGAAATTAAATGAGCTGAAATTTATGTGTATTCTTTTTCATATAGTAAAACATTATGTTCTCAGTGTAATGTTGCTGATGGCCATGTTGCATTGCTGCTGCTGATGTTGCCTCAGCCTTTGTATGTTCCGGCAGCTGAAATTAATATTTGCACTCAAAATGCAATTTTCCAGGCATTTCCTCTCCTTTTCGGAGGTCCTGGCGCAATGAGTTGGGTATTGTCACTTGTTAGAGCTGATGTTGCCTCACGTACATGCTGGGTTCCAATTTTTTTTTATTTTTTGTGCCTTGGTGCCTGCAATCCCAACCAGAAACTCCGGACGCCTGGCAGCCGTTCATTTTGCATTTTCCGTTTAGCAACGTGGGAAATGCAGCGTCGCGTAAATGAATTTGCCATTTCTCATGGCTTTTCCATGGCTTTTCATAGCTGCGGCGAAGGATACTGGAGCTGGCCAGAGATTGCAGGCTGAGACGCGTGACATGACCATTTGTCAAAGATCTGGGCTCGGGCAACACAGGTGCACACGCCCACATTAATAGTTAATTAAGCAAGTGTTGATATATAATATGCTGCTGCTGCTGCTGCTGCAACATGCCGGCACCTGCAACAATAATTGCATTATTCATGGGCTGTCGCATGTGCGGCTGCCATTTCGAGCAACTCAATTTCATAATAAGTGGGTCTGTAATGGCGTAAACAACAGCCAGCATGGCAACAACAGCCGCCAAGTTCAAGAACTCAATTAGCCCAGGAACAAAAACACACAAGACGAGCTGCTGCTGGATGGATGGAGGATGTGGCCAAGGAGCTGGGAGATTCCCTCGAGAATCCTGCGCTGCTGCCATCGTTAATCTTACATGCAAATTCATATTAAAACTATGCCCTTGCCCATCTTCCACCTCGTCTTTGCGCAGCAAATGGCGCAGCTGGAAAAAAGTTGCTAATTTTGTATGCCAACTGTAAGAGTACTTTGAGCCCCTCTCGACCCCTTTTCCACAGCGCCACTGCATTGCGCATTGCTCCTTGTTGCAATAACATTTTGTTTATTTGAACTTTTCCGCTGATGGCAATGGTGCACGGTACTCGCACGTCTGTAGCCAACTTGCACAAACATTCATATTCCGCAGCGATGAGCTCGAAATGATGGCATTCGAGGAGTTCAATTGGCCATAAATGGACTGATCAAGCAAAGGGCTAAGTAAATGCAATTCCCAATTTAAGAACTGGATTTTACCATTGTAAACTTATTATGTATCATTATTACCACTATATAGGTTTATTACCATGCAGAAAACTGATTTATCTTCGAATTTATAGCCTTGGTTGGCTAAAATATCTGATTGAATAGTATGTACATACAAATACAAAAGTACACCGGGTATCTGATAGTCGCGACTCCCATTCCTCCTCCTTTTCCGTTGCATTTGTGCAATGTCAATGCAATGAGTAGGATTTCACATAGCATCAGAGGAAGTTTGTCTCGCCGGCAGCCACGAAAACAAACAAGTAAACAACTCTGAAAAATGCTAATGAGCCTCTACGTAATTAAAATCACACACCCATATTTGCGTACATACATATGTTACAAACAGGTGTGCAAATGCGGCATCCTCGCCATCGGAGATGCAGTTTCAACTAATTAGAATTTTATTAACTAGAAAACGAACTGACTACTGATTGCTGTCAATCGCCGAAAGCGAATAGCCATCATTTCATTTAGAAAACGACTCGAATGCCAGGAAAACAGTTGGCCATTCTGAAATCATGTCGGATTCAATCTGCATAACAAATGCAGAACCAGATGTACGTTTTCAAGGCCAAAGCCAATATGCATTTACCCAAATATCGAAAAGTTGCATAGGCATAACTTGACACTAATCCCCAGGCGGAGAAAACAATGCTTTGTTTTTTGGGACTTTGCCATACTGGCAATGCACTGCAAAAATATTAAAAAGTTGATACAAACGTATATATATGGCATAAGAGTAATAGAATTTAGTTACTATTTTTTATTTTTTTTTTTTTTTCAGTAGTTCTAAGTCGGGTTATACATATCGTACGAGAAGCATTACAAAAAGCATGATTAAATCAGACTTGCTGTTGTTAAGAAAATGTCATACATTTTTTCATACATAATATGAAAAAGAAATGTTTATTTGAAAGCATTTCAGAGTTTAGACAGTGAAAGATTGAAGATACGCAACTGATATGCCGGCTGATTGTAGCGCATCCTGGCACAGATTCGGTCCTTTCGTCATTTTGCCTTTTGCATGGTGTAACCAATTTTATAGAGTGTGTTAGAGTAAAAAATTATACAAAAATAATTTGGAAAAACAACAGGACAGCAAAAAAAAAAAGAAGGACAAAAAAGGAAGGAAAGGCAGCCGCCGCAAGGGCAACAAATTCGAATGAAAAACTTTCTAATGAGTCGGCATTACAATTTCAAATTTGTTGCGCAAATTATTATAAAAGTTTGTGCGTGTGAGCAGAACAACATGCTGAAAGTTATATACGAGCCTGAGGTTGGCATACAAATGCCACAATAATACTTTTCAAACCTCCCTCGCCAGCCCACAAAAAAAAAAGTGGGCGGAGCCATGGAATCCAGGAGTCAATTGCAGCAGGAGTAGCCTAGTTTCGTTGTTGTTTTCGATTTGACTGAAAAAGAACTTGTTACACTTGCAGTTGCCTATTATTTAATTATTTTATTATAATTACAGGAATAAATGTACGCCAGCAGCACTCGCATGTTTTTGACACTTTTATTGACTTAAAGTTCTTGGTTTTTTTTGCACATCTTTCGCTGCAAAATTGTTTTAGTGGCATGTGAATAATGTAAGAAATATACTTACATACATATATAAATGGGGGCAATACAGGTCAACCTGGCCAAAACACAATTCGCACCTAATTTAGTTTATTATTTCATGATTTCATTTATTTTTCGCCTGCGGTCGGCCGAAAATTGTCGGCCAAAGTGGATTAGAGTCGGTTTTGGGCCGTAAAAGAAATTTAAACTTTTTCGCTCTGCCGTTTTTTTTTTACGATGCGTACAAAAAATTGTTGCATGTCGAATGGGGCAGTTGGGGGGTTTGAGGGGCTTTTGGGGGCTGCGAGTGCTGTTTTGAATATTTAAATCATTTTATTTGCCACGCCACTTAGCGAGCAGCTTTCATCGTCCATGGCTGCAATTCTTTCTGCTTTTCGGGGGGTCGAAATCAATTATTTAGGCAAAATGTCAGCCAAATCTGTGCTCTGTTGTTTTGTGCTCACTGTGTTTGTGTCACGTTATGAATTTAGATTAAACAATTTTGCCATCACATCGGATGTGTGCAATAGTGTACCAATGGGAATGGAAATCAGTTCAAAAGTTTTCAAACTCCAATTACTCACATATTGCGTTTCGAAAATTTAAATATACCCAATGGAGTAGCGTGTAGTTTCATAAATATTTTTGGCCAAAAAAATAGCAAAAAATAGCATTTTAAATATTTTCGTTACACGCTTTAATTTGGTTGAACTAAAAAATGGATTGTGCTTTGTATAGTTTGTTATATAAAACCACAATGAAATTGTAGGAAACCATAAAGCCTTTAATTAGTTGGGTAACCGGAGTAAAAACGTAATTAAACTATTTACTTGCTTCATTTATGTTTTAATTACATTGCAAACTTAATGGCGAGCATTTCAAATTCAAGCTTAAATTGTATAATATTAATTGAAGCTTATATTAAGCAAAAGAAGAAAGGGATTTAAATATGCAAACTTGCATCTTTGCATTTTAAAGATTCAAAAATTGGCAGTTTCTCTATAACAAACCCTTCAATTTGTAATTATACGAATTATTTGAGCTCCATTTCGCCTGAGCACCTAATCGATTTTCGATGGGTGATTCGAGCAGGACAAACAAACGCTCCATTCCATGGCAGCCAGCAAATGTGGAGCTATTTTAGACAATTATGCTCTGATTACACACGTTTTAGCTGCCATCGGACACCATTCCGAATCCGGCTCCAGAACCATAGTCCGCTGCAAGGAGAGAGAAGGGGAGCAGGAGGTGGAGCAGGTGCACCTTTGTTAATTGCTGTTGCAGGCGTCTTCAGGCCAATGAGCTGGCGGAAGCTCAAATGGCACTTGCCGTGCATTTAACATTAGTTCGTTAGCTCCGGCAAATGGCAAATGGTCAACAGCAAAAGGCCCTTTGGCTGCTACGAACCAAAGAGCGGCGACCTCTTGGCCAGAAGTCAGCAGAGTACGGCCAACAAAAATGTCAACTTGAGGCCAAGAAAGGACTCAGACAAAGGCTTTAATACCTACATACATATAGAGTCTGGAATGGGGATAAATGCATGCCAGGTGGGGATGCGGGGCCAAAGGGTAGGAAAGTATAACAAAAGAGCTGAAAATTAAAAAGAGACAAGCAATTAAAATGGCTTACAAGCGGGCGAACAAGGGGTATTGGCTTCGTGGGTGCGGGGGGTTTGGTGGCGGGGGTGGTGGGTTGCAACAGCTGTAACTGTAATTGTTGCTGCCGCTGCTGCTGCTGCGGCATAATTGTCGACAGGATGCAACGCACTCGACCACTTCCGCTTGGCAGGCGCTTCATCCTCGATGGCCCTCGTCCTTTAACCCACTAAAGACCAACAGGAGTCGAGGTAGCGCCAACATATATTCATTGTTTATTTACTTTCATAATTTCAAAAATATTTTCGAAATGAGTTTAGTTTCTAAGTAGATTAAGATTAATACTTTCAAATAAAATCAAACTATTTTTTTAAGCCACACTTATTATTAATTATTAACTCCAATTAGTGGCAGGATCCTTATTTGGCTACTTACACCTTACAAAATAATTTAAAAGTTCTTAACTTTCTTTACAAGTTCTTACACTTAGACTCCGTGGGTTAATTAAACCTTACTCAGGAGGCAGCGCAGAGACAACTCATAGCTGGCTGGCACATTGTGCGTCCAAAATAAATGGCGAGTCGAGTGCAGCAGAAATTAATAGCAGTGCAAACAACAAAATCCCCGCCTGCACCGCTCCTACTCCGGCTCAGACGTTGCTCACCCGGTATCCGGATGGCCGAAAGCTGGAGTCATGCCGCCATCATCCCCGCATCTCTGCTTCTGCTGATGCGTAAGTTGTCAGTTGCTGAATGGCCAAGTTCCCTACTTGGACACCACTCCTCCCCCACCCTGCTACTGCAGACATTTACGTCAGATTCTGGCTGTGGCAAGGCATTCACCGCTGACCAGGACTTTGCATAATGCGTATACGCCCCGTAGGCCCGTGGGCGGTTTTTCGCCATTGAGTGTTACTTCCGGTTTTAAGGAGCTGCGGCGCAACTGCCATGGGCCGAACAATTACAACAATTGGTTGTAACAACGCGCGCAGTAAGCCACCTGAAAAATAAAAACAGGAACTGTAATTACAAGGGAATCGACTACAAAGTACTCATTATATTGGGTTTAAAGCTCCTCTTATTCGCTGCCAAAAGAGTTTTTAGTGGTATTTCCCTAGTTTTAAACATACATCCTTCCGCAAAAGTGAACCATTAACTTCCTCTAAACCTGCACCATGGCTTAAACGAGTCTTAATTCATTTCTTCTGACTCCGATTGTGATATCCAATCTGGACGTAGGAGCCGGCATAGCCGCACACGCTGCAGTGGTTGCAATCCAAGGAGCCGGGGGGCATGAAATGCGTATGTGGGACCCATAATGAAATACATGGCATATGCGGAGACCCGGATCGGGCGAACAATGTGTGAATGCAACTCCACAGCCGGTCGTGGCTCCGGCATCCTCATCCTGTGCACTCCGTCCCGGATGCCCGCCGTCACGATGGCAATCATAATAATGGCATACAATTTAACAGCATTGCGTATCGGAAGGAAATCTCGGTGGCCGCAATCTGTGCCCCTCGTCTTCGGGCCACTGTGACTTGGAGCCGGACTCATTGCATTTGCCTACTTATGTACTCGACCCGGACTGGCGGTGGCAGGGGCGTGGCACTGGGCGGGCACTGCAGGACGGGCTTAAATGGGTCACTTTGACCGCTGCACAAATGACAATTGCCGGTCAGCAAATCCTGGGGAATTGCTGCAGTTGTTGGCTCCGCTTAAATGCATATGCATTAACAGAATAAATTATGTATTTTTCGCACATAAAATTCTGTCGCAGTCCAGGCCATCATCTCCCATGACTCCTTCCTGGGCCATTGCCGGAGTGTCAACTGAGTCATTATGACTGTGTCCCAAGCTTCTGCTCACGTGCACCTTGTGGTTATTAAAGGTGTCACTCCACTGGGCCATATCAAATGGGTTCTACTCATCATCTATACAAAAAATTATGATTATCAACTATTATGTATTAATTTAATCAGTTTAAATAGTGGTTTTAAAAAGTTTATTTTAAACGGATATCCTTTGATCATTCCATACACAACACTTAATAGATACGATACAAGTAGCAGACCAGTCTGCCTCCAATTACTGCTCACCTGAAACTCGCGTGGTTGAGCTGGGGGCAGCGGGTTCTCCGATGGCTTCGGTCATGGTCAGACTGGCGATACGGCTGCTGGGATGATGGAAGGAGTCATTTGCCCAGTGGCTGCCTCTCCTATTCCTTCGGCCGACGTGTCCAGGCCGAGGTCCGCTTTGATTGCAGTCGCCAATTAGCGTAATATTCGCAATATGCTTTTGTCTGCGCATTCATTTTTATTATTTTCCCCTCGCCTTCTGAGGCACGCGGCACGCCTAAGGAACACGAAGGGTCTGGTCTGCAGCAGCTTCCACCATTCCGTGAATATTGGCCAGCGGTGTCATGGCAAAAAGTTCGCAGCGCCAGATGGTTTTAATTGCTGGTGGGGATGTTTTTTGCCTACGTCTTTGGAAATTAGTTTAAAGCATTTTGAGCGCGATGGCAAGCAACTAATTGATATTGCTTAATATTTATGGCTCGCCACTTTGGTGGGGGGAACGGAATGAGCGGAAGTGCAGTGCAATTTAACAAATGGAAAACCCCGGAAATGCAAATTGGAGCAGAAACAGAGACAGTCATGGCAACAAAGTGCTCACTGAAACCGGAGAGTTGCAAAGAAATTAGCCGAGTCGAGTTGAGTCGAATGTGTGTCATGCACTCAACTTAACAGCGCCAACAGCCAGGTGATTGCCCTGCGTTACGCCCCAAACATTTTCTACTCTTCTGGAGCTGATAAATCCGTGTGACGTGACGTGCACGCTGGCTGGCTGATGCCCAACATGGCCGGCCCATCGATACGATTACGATTCAGATTCATTCACCCGCCATGACACCGATGTGCACACGGTTTTCTTTGGCCGAGTGTCCGACGGCCATATCGCTTCATCACAATATAAACAATGAGAGTTGTTGGGCCCGGGGACCTTATCAGTAAACGTAGGCGGGAAAATAGATAGGACGTTGAGCAATCGATATTCCGGTGGAATCACAACGCACCTGCGATTAACAGATTTTAAGGGCTTTAATGCTAAGCACACACTCCCTGATGCAACTTAATGGTACACTTAATCCTAGACATTCCTCAAAGTATTCCCTATGTACAAAAGATATGGCAAAGAGAGCTACTCCTCATCCTTAATGCAGTTCTCGACCAAATCCCGCAGATTGGGGTTCTCCATGGCCGCAGCGATGCGCTCCTTGTCATTGATTTGCTTGTTAACTGCGGAAACGTGAACATTTTTAATTAGAACACATATGATAATAGTATCTGGCTATCTTACTCTCTTCCTCTGTTTGATGGGCTCCCTTCTTGATGTATATGTCTAGTTTTATGTTGTGAGGAAGTCCACGTTCTACCTTCACGCGTATACAGAGTCCAATCAGCGTGGCCAACGAGCAATGTGGCACTGTGGGGTTAAACTCGATGCGCACCTGAAAGAATCAAAAGAAAACTACAATGCATTGAAACTGTTTACTACACAAGAGATTTAAGACATGTGGATTTTTTTTTAACACAAGTACTTTAAGCTATGAGATCAATTTGAAATCAGAAATTGTGATGAAAGCAAATAAACACACGCGCAGATTTAACTTATGATGAAATGATTAGGGCTCAAGCTTGCCCTAAAGATATTATAAAGATATTGAGTTACGTACAACTGAGACATTGGAGCGCGTGGGTGGCATCACAAAGATTCCATCCTCGTAGACAACGTTGAGGTCCTCCAAAGTGCACGGCTTCTCGGGATCGCGAATGCCGCGCAACAGATCTGTGTAACGACAAGAGAAATTACATAACTAGCCGAAAGTAAAAAAGTCCCGTTGTATATCGAACCGTAGATGGTTTCCTGCAGCTCCGTCTGATTCTTGTAGCCCAGTTCATGGAGCAGTGCGTCCTCCCCGAAGGCAATGGCCTCATCATCCATCGACATCTGGCTCGTTTTGCGCACTAACTCGTCGGCGTTCTGGCTGCGTCCGCTGATACTGGCGCTGCTGCTGCCCGTACCGCTTTCACAGCCGCCCGTTCCGCCAGCACTCCCACTATCGCCGCCGCACGGCGACGTCACGGTTGCGATCGAACTGACGCCGCTGTCGGATTCGGAGAGCTTGCGCTTTATGTAGGACAGCATGTTGTGGCACCTGTGCGTGGTGTTATCTCGCCTGGTTTTATCTTAACCGTTGTGTGCTTGCCGGTGCGTGGGTGATTACAGCAGCATAATTCGGTCAGCAGGCGATCTATTTTCTTGGTAATTCTTCACTTCTGCGGTGCAAATTGTTGGAAATAAGCGATGGCATCAGCTGATTATTGTTTGTGTGCCGTCTTCGATATATCTATCGATAGTGATATCGATGGCCTGTCATCTCTGGCGCAAACATTTGAAATTCGTCAGCCCTGAACCTCTTATCTGTTCTTGTCTGCGCTTTTGTCCAAATATTTCTTGCTTGCCCACCAATTTCGCCAGCTAATTATTGGAAAAAATATATTAGCAAGCTGAAAGACGATATTTCATTATAGCAGCGGAAAAAATAGTGTGCAAAAAGTTTTCATCTGCACAGTGGGCGTTGTGGCAAGATGTGGCCGAATTGCAGCTGCCTAACCCATTGTACTTAAGTCAAAAAATTCGATTAGCAGGCTTTGCATATGTCAAATTCGCCCAATTTTCCTAGGCCGTCGGGTGCATCAGAAAATTATTCATTACGTTTTAGTTAGTCGTACGAATTGTTTCTTATTTGTGAAAGCTCGTCGAACAGAAGCAAATTTCGCTTTAACCTTTTGAAAAATAAAGGAAAAAGTTCGTAAAAAGCGAAAGAGCCCATCGAAACCAACACGAAATATGTGTTCAATAGAGGTGAGCCCAAAAGAAAAGTGCTGAAGTGTGGTGAAAGTGAACATACATACATACATATACAAACGTCTGTCTAAAAGATGGCGCCTCTGGAAAAAATCCGTTAGTAGTAGCTTAGGGTTTAATAGACTCTTGAAAATACATAGCCCGTCACTTCATATCGAAAATCTAGTGAAAGCGGTTCGCGTTTTGCTAAGGAAATCGGTTCCTTAAAATAACAAAAAAAAATTCCAGAAAGTCAGCTAATTTGGTTTTCCGAATTTTCTAGATTCCTTTCCCCAGATCATATAAGAAAATGGTTGCTGATGACATTGATGCCGGAGTGGCCATTGCCGTCGCCGATCAATCCTCGTCGTCCGTGGGCGTTAAGGAGGAGCTGCCGGCCGGCAATTATATCCTGGTGGGCGTGGACATCGACACCACTGGACGGCGTCTAATGGATGAGGTAAATCGGGCATACCACCTGACTGCCGTGCGATCGTTCGTCGTTCGGTCCTAACCCCACTTGCGTTAAACCCACAGATTGTCCAGCTGGCCGCTTACACACCCACCGACCACTTCGAGCAGTACATCATGCCATATATGAATCTGAATCCAGCTGCTCGCCAGCGCCATCAAGTTCGTGTTATTTCGATTGGCTTTTATCGTATGCTGAAGTCGATGCAGACTTATAAGGTGAGTCCAGTGCAGTCCAGTCCATTTAATAGTCGCAGTCAAGTACTCAAACATCCGCAATTCCACATACAATATCCTCTCAGATCATTAAATCCAAGTCTGAGATCGCTGCCCTCAAGGACTTCCTCAACTGGCTTGAGCAACTGAAGACCAAGGCGGGTCCCAGCTCGGACGGGATAGTGCTTATCTGTCATGAACAGCGCAAGTTCATTCCCTACATGATCCTGGAGTCGTTGAAGAAGTACGGCCTGTTGGAGCGCTTTACCGCATCGGTGAAGTCGTTTGCAAACAGCATCAATCTGGCCAAGGCTTCCATTGGCGATGCCAACCTCAAGAACTACAGTCTGCGCAAGCTTTCCAAGATCTTGACCACGACCAAGGAGGAAGACGCGACTTGCTCTGCGTCTACATCTGGATCTGGATCTGTTTTGGGATCTGGATCTGATATAGTGTCCGATTCGGTATCGATATCCCCCCGGGACAGCACCGTGACCAACGGTGACGATAAGCAATCTGTCAAGAACGCCGTTCAGGGTAAGCGGCAACTGTTTGAGGGCAATGCCAGTGTTCGTGCCAAATTGGCCTTTGATGTTGCCCTTCAGCTGAGCAACTCGAACTGCAAGCCGGAACCGAAAAGCTCGGAGGCATTGGAGAATTTGTTTAATGCCATACGTCCGTTTGCCAAGTTGGTGGTATCCGATATCCTGGAGCTGGATATCCAGAACGAGAATTTGGAGCGTCAAAACACCTTCCGTCCGGTGTTCCTGAACTACTTCAAGACCACTCTGTACCATCGTGTGCGTGCCGTGAAGTTCCGCATTGTGCTGGCCGAGAATGGCTTCGATTTGAACAAGCTAAGTGCCATCTGGGCAGAAAAGCAGACCGAGGGCCTGGACATGGCCCTGCAGTCTATTGGCCGGCTAAAGATCAAGGACAAGACGGAGCTGCTCGAGCTTCTGGATAGCTATTTCGATCCCAAGAAGACCACGGTGAAGCCGGTTGTCAATGGTAACGGCAACAACAATAACAATAACAATCGTCGCCGCAATCGACGCGGCGGCCGCCATTCAGTGAAGAACGCTAGGTCAGCCAGCTCCCCATCGGAGAGTACCGAGTTTGGAGCAGGAGGTGACAAGTCGTGCAGCGTTTCCTCGGTGCCCGACTCCACTACCAAGACACCCTCGCCAAACAAGCCGCGTATGCACCGTAAGCGCAACTCTCGTCAAAGCTTGGGTGCAAACTCCAATGGACTCAAAGTGGCGGCTGACATATCCTCCTCCGGCGTTTCTGAGCTCAACAATAGCGCTCCACCTGCCGTAACCATAACCCCGGTCGTGGCACAACCCTCACCAACACCGGTGGCCATCACGGCCTCCAACTAAAATCCAGTTCTGGTGGATCCGTAAAGTAAATACCTTATATTGGGATGCTTCTGCCATTTGCTTTGTAGATAACTTAGTTAACGAGGGCTAAGCCTTCGTGTAGATTGTTGATTAATTTTATGAATTGCGTACACATGCTTGTATTTTTAATGAATTTTATGCATAACATCGAAATTAAATTCGAATACAAAATAATATTGGTAGAAATTGAGCCTTTTCTAGCTAACTGACATTTTGCCTTTTCAGTATTTCAAAAAATGGATGATCAAAACATAAGAAGACAAGGGCAGGGAATGGAGATTTACACAACAAACGAACTTTCTTCCTTTTAGAAGATCTAGTGCAGACAAGCTTTAAATTCCAGTGGAAGCAAATTTCCCGTGAACACAAACTCATGCACGCACAACTCACGAGCACGTTGGTGTATCGTTAGTGTGAGTAAACCGTGACTGTGACGTAAACAGTGACTGTTGAATAGTGATGACACAAGCTTCAAAAGATATTTTTGAAACGAGTGAATTGATAATCGAGACGTTTGAAAACTACATTGTCCAGCATATGGAGGATGCTGAGCCCATTGTATATATATACACACTTTGAAGCAGCGTATGCTAGAAATAATGATGGAGAAGAAGGAACAACAAATATGATGTACAATTAAGAACTCGCTGCATTAAGCATAGTTTTCCAGGCGAACCGATGCACATCGCCGAACTCAAATGAGAGATTGGAAAAATATGATTCAAAACGGAACGCCTCGATGAAAATTTTCCATTGGACGGGCCTGTCGACGCACACTATCAAAACTCTATGAATATAACCCAAGATCCAGGCCTGGTCCAATGTAGAAAACTTTCACATTGAAGCTAAGGAAAGCACGATATAAAAATACACCAATCTAATACAGTAAAAACCTCACGCACGCACACACACGCATACTGAAAGCATATTCAATACTTTATTCGCACACTTAAAATGGGCGGTAATCTAACCCAACACTTGTAAACATATCCAGTATTTCAAGCTGTATTTCATATATATGTTTCATATTTACAATCAACAAACATATGTAATATCTGCAAAAGGGCGCGAATAAACGAACGATAAACTAACGATAATCGTGGCTAGTCACTGTTTTCACTTTCGCAGGTGCACCGCTAGGTGTGACCGTATTGCCGCCTGGCCTGGAAAGAGTGGGCCTGTGTGGATTGCTTCCATTCCCAAACCTGGTGATCAGTGATCACCGATCAGTGCAACATCGTCCATTTCCCAACCAGAATGGAGGTCGATCCCGCAGAAGAGGCGCCTCTAGACGAGGCACATACGTCCATATATGATGGCTATCCGCCCGATTTCGGCTACTTCAACATGGCCCACGGAATGCTGGTGGAGATCTCCGAGGAGATCCGGGCTAAGTTTCCCCACGAGCCGCGTCTTCGTTTCTCCCAGCTAAACAACCTTCACCTGGCGGCCCGCAGTGGCCAGATGTTGAGCTTTGTCGAGATCTTGAATTCGGTTAGCTGCAGGGCGGTGCAGACCCACCTGGTGAATACAGTGAGTACTCCATGGCACGGATGGAACGGCTTTTTGCGTAATTGCCAGAGTTCACTACTGCGTCATTAATGAAAATTGCCGCCGCACGTATACGTATTATTCGGTTTATATGTAAAAACAAATCTGCTGCCGCATAGAGCGAATCTATACACGCTCCATCGCTGGTTTTTTGCTTTCGGTATTTGTATTTACTTGGCTTGTCATTGTTTATGAGAGAGAACGAGGGAGCGAGTGAGAGAGAGGGTGAGCCACATGCTCTACAGGCAACACCCGCTAAAAGGGCGATGATCATATTAGGATCTTATTATAACGTGCCAGCGTTTAAGCGATCTACTTTTATTGTAGTCCAAATTTGAAACACCATTATGCGAGTGTCCACTGTAGTGTTTATAACTTTACTGCCTGCCAAAAAGGCAAACACATCGCAGGCGAAATCAGCAGTATTTGGTGCAGTTTTGCAATTAATGACCAAACAATACAGATCAAAATCCTATTTAAGGCACCAAAAGTCACTGTCGCAATTGATTGGATATCAAGTGGATGATGACACTCGGTCCATCTTTAACCAATTACTCAGGAATGGCGTGGCTATCTGGACACGGAATTGGCCAAATGCCAGACCTAATGCTATGCAGTTTCCTGAAATCGCCAATTTGAAATGTACGTTTATTAATTTGTTTATTAACAAAATAATTCCAACACCTCTGCTGTTGCGTTGTAATCTAATCGAAGCCATAGATCCCATAAATAGTTCAATGGAGTACGTTTTTATTGCATATTGTTTATGATAAGTATATGCTAAGTGTAAGGTAAGATAAGTAATTGGAATGGAATGAATTAGACAACTACTTTTTCCAACTACAAGGTCAATTTAAAGAAAGATCTTTTTTAAAACTGATTTTATAGAATACCTATATGGGTTAGTTTTGTAAAATAAACAAAGTTTTAGTCATATAATAGTTAGGGACCAAGTTTTCTTCCCGTGTCGCGCACTGCGGTTGACTTTGCTCCCACCCCCTCTTTTATTGTCCTATCCTATTCTATCCACTCTCTCCGAGCTGCAATGGATTGCTGGAATGCAGGCAGGCAAACAGCTGCGGGCGGTAAACAATCCCTCAAGGACCTCTCTCCTTAAACAGCTGTTTGGCCCTGCGCAGGATCTATCGCTGCCTGCGATTCAACCCCCAAAAATGCGGGAAGCATATGCAAACTTAGGGTGAGAATGGCTGGAATCGTGAGCCTGGCGAAGTTTTATCGAGTTTTTCGGTGCTCGGAACTTCACTGTCCAGGCAGCTGTCAGTTAAAATTCAGATTGCAGGCCATGCACGCGGAGCTGTATCGGTAATACATAGTTGGGTTTTATGCCCAAGTTCCAGCTAGAATTGATCTTGAATCAAATGGCTTTTCACAAACTAATTACAGCACTCGCAAGCGCTGGTATGAGTCCGCTTGGCCAGGAGCAGGATTCTGGCGAGGAGCCAATGATACGCTGCCCGTGACGAACTACATCACATACCCGGCGGTGAGTGTCCCGTCCCGGGCCAGCAGTTCCTTGACCCACATCCAGATGCTGCTCTTTCCGTGCCGCAACGCAGTTGCCAAGTTTATGGACTTTGGCCAAGTCCCATTTCGCCCATGTAAAGCACAAAGAACAAAGAAAGCGCGCATGGTCTTCCCAGAGATTTCATACCTCACGTTTATCACTTGCGACGCACTATTTTCGTCCAACCTTGACTGTGAAACGGCTGCGCACGCACATCATAAGATTTGGCCCCTCCAAATATTCTAGTTCCTATACATTTTTCATCGCCAGAATTTCGATCAGCCGGATGGACAATCGCTAACCCCGCTGACCATGGCCGCGATGTCGGGCAATGTGAAATTCGTGAAGACCCTGCTGTCGCACTACGACGTCGACTTGGAGCGGGAATGCAATGTCATCTTCGACGGCATGGTGGTCTACGGAGCCACCGCCATGTGGGTGGCTGCCGGAATGGGGCATCTGCAGATAGTCAAAATGCTCGTCCAAGCGGGAGCGGCCATCAATCACAATACCAAGGCGCAGTCGTCGCCACTGAGAGCGGCCTGCTATGAGGGTAAGCATCCAAAACTCTCACCATACGGAAGTGCTATGAATTATGCATTTATTATTAATTTTTCCACAGGTCGATTGGACATCGTTGAATTCCTAATTGACAATGGCGCTGACGTGAATGCCACGAATCTGTTCAACAACAACACGCTTATGATTGCCGCCTACAAGGGTCACCACCTGGTGGTAAAGACTCTACTTCAGAACGGATCAAGGGCTAATGATCAGGCGCTGTGTGGCGCCACTGCCTTGCACTATGCGGCGGAAAGCGGCCACCTGGATGTGGTGGTAGCCCTGCTAGACCATGGAGCCACTCTGAAGAAAAATGAGCTGGGAATCACACCCGCCTTGCAGGCTGCCGAACGTCTCCATGAGGATGTTCTGGAAGCGTTCATCGAACGACCCGGACTGATGAGCCTTGAGGAGCAGATCACAGCGTTGGAACTTCTTGGAGCCACCTATGCGAATGACAAAATCAAGTACGACGTGAATAAGGCCTATGGCTATCTGCTGAGAGCAATGCAGCTGCGGTACAGCAATCCACGTGGTGTGATCCGCAAAAGAGTTCAGCCCACTGTGCCTGCGTACGACAATTGGTTTGAGACTGAAAACCTGCCCAAATTGTATGCCATAAAACTTAATCACCACTCCATCCACATGGAGTCGCTGGCCATCAGGGAACGCATACTGGGCCGCAATAATCCTGAGTTGCCTCAGGCAATCATCTATCGAGGAGCTGTGATGGCGGATCAGGGCAGATTTTACCAGTGCCAGGTGCTTTGGAACTACGCCATTGATCTGCGAATGCGCAATAATGTAATTTTGACTTTTATTAACTCTTAAGTATGCATATACAATTGTTCTTTGTTTAATCTCTTCTAGGTATCGGTAGATCGCGATCTCTTACGGTTCGCCCAGCTTTTTGCTCAGATTTTGCGGGTGGAGAACCACAATCTTACGTTAGATCACGTTTTGCCAGTTTTGGCCAAGTGTCAGCAGGAGATCGAGAACAATAAGTTTAAAATTAAGGAAGCCAAGCCAAATGCCTGCCCCAGTCTATGGCAGGATCAGAATAATCAGAACTGCATTACTGCGCTCTATCTAATCAAGATCGTTACCCATTTGGCGCGACGCAAGAAGGATCAAAACATTGACGAGGAGCACATCCAGCAGCTATTCCTGGTCGTACGCAAGTTCATACAGAACGACACTCGCCTGCAGGATGGACAGACATTGCTGCACATCGCCGTAAATGGAGTGATGCCCGTAGACGAGTTCTACACAAATGAGATGTGCAGGTAGGATTTAAATTCACAGAGGATCTCCTTCTTATGAATATAGAACTATACCTTTCGTTCTCATTGCAGATTTCCCTGCTATGCCACTGCTCTGGTTCTGGTACACTGTGGCGCCTCCGTGGTTGCAGTGGACTCCGCTCGGAACACCCCTCTACACATCCTAGTGACCAAGGTAAACACCACTCAGGATCGCCAGACGGAAATGGCGCGCATTCTGCAGCTGTTCGTCGAGGCAGGAGCCCATTTGGATGCAGTGAACGCGGCAGGGCAGACAGCGGCCACGGCCTGCAAGCTGCGTAAGCATAGCCATTGATTTCCACTTGACCCCATTACTAAAAGTGCTTGACTTGACTTGCAGCTATCTTGGCCAATCGGCTGCACGCGCATCAGAATGCCCATACCAGCCTCAAGTGCCTGGCCGCACGCTCCATTGCCACCAACAGGCTAAACTTCAAGGGTCTGATACCCACTCAACTGGAGGCCTTCATACAGATGCACAGCGTGCACAAGGTGCTGCCGTAGATAGTCAATGGCTTGAGCCGCAACTGAAGTAATTAGAACTGTGAATACAATAAGCCACGTTGGAACACATTTATATATCCATATGTGGAAGCTTTGGTGTCTGTATGTGCGATATGTTTCGAATTTAGCGACTTAACTTAGCCAAAAGAATGCAAAGGGAATGTTTTTTTTAGTTTTTTACACATTTTATTTAGTATACTTCACTATTAATTTATTTACAATTACAATCTGTAACAACTGCACACGTGGACTGACTGTTTGTAATCATTAATCATAATCATAACTATTAATCATACCTATGTAAAATCATTTTATACATTTTTTGTGTAAAACTACTATTATTCGCAGTGCAAGAGGGCGCAGGCCACCTAAGTTGAATCAATCGAATTGATTATGTTTTTTTAGGTGCAAACGAAATAAAAAACCAAAACCAATATGTAAAATCACAGCTGACCCAGATCAAGTACGCATATTTACAATTTGATCATTGGCTTAACTAGGCTAGATGTCAGCATCGCTGATCTTGTGGTTGTTGTGGCGCACCTGTGGATACACCTGCGGCTGCCGCATCACTTCCTCGTAGGACGGAGGAGGTGCTTTAAATACAAATGGTTACTTACTGGCTGAAAAAGCGGAAAAGGGATTGAAACTCACCATTGATCACGTAGTCCTCGTCGTGCATATAGGCAGGATTTATCACCGCATCCGTGGGATATGTCCGCTCGATCGTACGCTCCTCCAGCGTGGAACGTTGCGAGCGATGCGAGTAGCGCTGCAGATTCTCCGTGTTTTGGTGGAAATGGTTCATATAGTGATCCTCGCGCTCCACATCATCGTGCTGCAACTGGATAACGTGGACCGATGGGCGACGTTCTAACAAACAAGCAAACCACATATCAGAGTTATTTCATCATAATTTTAGCTGACTGATAGCGTAATGAGTTATGAATCTCAATTATTTGGTTTAATCTGATACCAATAATGATTTGCATGCTATATACTATTAACCATCAGGTAAATGAAGCACCCTACCCGTATCGGCGATGGCATCGGTGTAGTTCTCGCCAAACCGAAATGGAGCGGCCAAGGACTTTTTGCACTTCAGGAACAGAACGATCAGTATCCAGCCCAGGATGAGAACCAGGTAGACAAATCCTAGCATGCTCATGTGAAAGCCGTTTAATCCGACCCAGTGGGTCTGCGAGGCTGGACTTTGGCTTGACTGCTGCTCCTAGCGCTCCTCCACTGGGGCTGCCGAAAATCGATAAATGCTGTCGCGCTGGGGTCGTCGAGTGGTCATTGTTGTCGCCCGACGGCTGGCGCGGAACAACTGACCCAACTAGCCAGCCAGCCTGAAAGTCGGAGCGACGCTGCCGAGGGACCGTCGCCATATCAGCGGATGGCCACAACAGAAACCGAAACAGCAACGGAGCGATGGTGGATGGGGGCTTTCGCCGTCAAGCTTTTTCCCTGTCAACTTTGATTTCTGGATAAGCATTAAAAAATCCGTACATGTCGATAAATTCAGCAATGATTGATAAGGAGCCACGCAGAGTACCCCATATGCATACGCCCGTGGAGTTGTGCTCCCCCGGGGAACCATGACCATGACGTGGGATGGCGAGGGATGTGGCCAGCTATGAGCTCATTTGAATGGGAAATTAACTAATTCTCTCCACCGCGCATATGGATGTTCGTGCCATACCATGACGTCATGGTTGTGGGGTTAATAGCCCACTTAGCATTATGCGCCCTTTTGGCCGTCGTAGGCCTGCCCAAAAATAGAACCCTTAAAAATTGCCCAACTGACCTTAGGAAACCCCAATCGAATTCCAATTGGCCATTGCCTTCTCATTGCTCATTTCACTTTTATTTGCTTGATGTTATGTTTTTCTTTCCTACTGTGTGCTTTGAATTTGTTAATAAATTATTAAAGCCGTAATTCTAAAGGGTCATGACTTACGAGTTTCATTGCTAACATAAAGGAGGCGTAACACTAAGTTAACACTAGTTGTCTGGATGAGACGCAAGGGGTCTTCGGTTGGGGAATAAGTTACAGTAGAGGTCAAAAGCATAGACTAACCAGTTCAAATACGATTCACAATACAAATCAATATTTTTATTCAAATTTAAGTTTATTATAGCTTATTTAAGGGTTTTCCCTTTAATTTAACTATTCCTTTGGCCGCCGCCTCTGTAACTATTCCTTTGATATATGGGAGCTTAGGGATGCGTATCGATTAGCTTATGGCACAAGTGGGTTAGTGTGGGAAAACTATTGGGATTAGTGCAGTGTACCTTAGGACAACGTTTATATGTATATTATATGTGTATATCAAGAGTCGGTACAGTCGGTACTGTACTATCACATGGTTTATTGAGTGGGCAGGAGTCACATCCTGCTGCATCTTGATCCGTGCCGCCTCACAGGCTCGTGGTGGCCTGGAGCTTGAGGTAGCGCGTCCCATTTTCGGCATCCGCCAGGCGGGCTATGTGATCTGAGGCGGCGTAACAGGTGGTGGCCGTCGGAGTGCCCGGTCTGCTGTTGTTGTTATTGTTGTGCATGCTGCTGCTGTTGCTATCGATGCTATCGCCATTCCTGCCACCGCCGCCACTGCTACCGCCAGTCTGCCGGATTCGCGTGGCTCCCCAGATCAGGACCAGCACGGAGGTGACCAGCACTCCAAGACCCAGTCCCGGCAAGAAGCTCTTGTTCAGCGAATCAATAACCGTGTAGCTGTGCAGCAAAGTCGATTGCTGCGTCTGTTGCGGTTGACTTCCTACTACCGAATTGAAGCGGCGTTGATTCACCTGGTAATCCTCACCAGCATCGTGCACCACCTCGGGCTTTAGCTCATTTGCGGTGTAGTACGGACGTCGCTGGTACTGACGGGACACGGGAACGGCGCCTGGACTGCTCCGCTCCAGCTGCGTGATGTTGGAGCAGCCGATGTTCAGTTCCGCCTCGGGCTTCTGCTCCTGGATCATGACCAGACAAAAGCGATAGCTACGCGGAAAGTGCACATTAGTTATTAATTCTGGCAATTGGTCGGTGGACAACTCACCTCTCGCCTATTTCCAGGGAGGAACTGTCCGGCACTATGACGCTGACTGTGTTCTGGCCATTGACCACCTTACTCTCGCAATGGATCTGCAAGGAATCAAATAAGAAAAGATCCTTCATGTGTAGTTTATCCACATTAATTACCGGTGAGTTGTCTATTAGAATTTCGTTGATGTGCTCCTCCTTGTAAACAAAGATTGCATCGCACATGTAGTCCTTTTTGCTCAGATTGAGAAGCCAGGTGAGGATCAGTCCATAGTCTGTCGAAAAGTGCAGCTCATGTAGAATAATCTGTGGTAAGGATAATTATTATAGAGTTTCATGTTGTTAAATCGAATTTCTTTATGATAGAACTTACCTCTTCGGACAAATCTTTGATGGGCGACGTCTGATTCGGCTTGGCCAACGTTTCCAGGTGCTGCATGATGTTGGCGTTATCCTTCTCCACGTTGTCCATGTCGCAGCTAAGCGTCTCCACGGGCACCTGGAGTAGAGGAGCTCCTTCCAGTCTCGGCGGCGTCACACACGAGGCACTCAGACTGGAATGGAGCTGCGACTCCTGCAGCCACTCGGCAAATGGACGAATGCTGCAGTCACATGACAGGGGATTCTCCTGCATCTGCAGGCTCTCCAATTCCCGAGCTCCGTCCATGGCGTTTCTCGCCACAATCGAGATGTCATTGCCCGCCAATCGCAACTCCCGAAGAGATGGTAGCGGTGCTATCAAATCCGAGGTCAGTGCTCGAAGAAAGTTGTGGGTAAGATCAAGAACGGTCAAACGGGACAAATGCTGCAGTGAGGCACTGGAGATGGCCACGATGCCGTTGTAGCTCAGATCCAAACTGTCCAGTGCACCCAAGCCGAAGAAGGCGTGATCTTGCAGCACATCGATCTGGTTGTGACGCAGTGAGAGGCTCACCAGTCTCGAGAAATTGGCCAAAGCCTTATTCTGGATGCTCTTGATCAGATTCCGATTGAGATTCAAGCTCTCGAGGTTCCTCATTCCGGGCAGCGTTTGCTCGCTCAATGGTCCATTCAGGTTATTGGCCTGCAGGTCCAGCTGTCGCAGACTGAGGCACTGACTCAGTGACCTCAGGCTTTGGGCATAGTCACCCAATCGATTCCCGCCCAGCTTCAGCACCTCCAGCTTTCGAAGATTCACAAACGTGCGTTGGGAAATGCTTGAGATTTGGTTGTTGCTCAGCTCCAGGTAAACCAAGCTGGTCAATCCCACAAAGTCAGCCGTTCCCAGGGCCTTGATCTTGTTATTGGCCAGATCCAAGCGCTCCAAGGCGCTCAGCGTAGACAGGGCGTTCCAGGGCACGCTCATCAGTGCGTTTCCGGGCAGACCGAGTGCCTGGAGCGGTCCTCGAATGCCCAGGAAGGCGGACTTGTGTACCCGCTTGATCTCTCCGGACGAGATTACTAGTCCGTGGAGCGAGACGTTGTCAAAGATCTTCGCATCGCTCAGGAAGGTCACATTGCGCAGGGAACAGTCCAGCAATGATATGGAGTAGGGAGAAGTGCGTAGTCGATCCGCCAGGAGCTGTAGAAGGTATAATTTAATTATGTTAGAAATAAAGCTACAAAGCAAAGATGTCCTTATCAATACGCTATAAATATTAGAATATTACTTACTAGTTATAGAAATATTTGGAAAGTGGTACTAACTAGACTCCGTGGCGCAACGGTAGCGCGTCTGACTCCAGATCAGAAGTTTGCGTGTTCAAATCACGTCGGGGTCAAAGTTGAGAATTGGAATATATATATTTTGTAAAAATTTGTAGCATATTTCTATATCCCTCATAGAAATGCGAGATATTTTCAAAAAATCTTTAGATATTTTCTTAGAGAGTGCAAAATACATGAACTCTGACCCCGACGTGATTTGAACACGCAACCTTCTGATCTGGAGTCAGACGCGCTACCGTTGCGCCACGGAGTCAACTGGCTATTTGTGATTTTAAATTACTTAAATCTAAGTATAAATCACAAATATCATTGGAAAAACTGATAAGATAGGTGCATTCGACTCTGAAATCAAAGGTTAATATACAACGTTGAATTTTAAGATAGCATGCTAACTAAATCGAATAATATAAGCAAATCTGCTGTGCTATTATTATAATTTATAATAAGAACATGCATTGATCATCTAAATTCTATTGATATATCTAGTATATCTCACCATCATCCCGTGCAAATCGATGTTGCAGCGAAGTGTGTGAGGCAGGTCGCATCCGCACTCCAGTTCCGCGTTCAGTGTGCCCGTGATGTTGGGGCACTTCCACTCCATGAGGGCATCGTCCACGGGCAGCGGCAGCGAGGACACCTGCTCCGCCTTGCGCTTCCTCGGCGAACTCTTGTTCACATACTTTCCGGATGTGGACTTGGACTTTCCTCTGCCGGCAACGAGGGCGGGAACCGCTGCCGCCGATACCACATAGGCGGTGGGCGTGGTGGGCGAGGTTAGGGCAGAGGGGGTGGTGCTGGAGGTGGTGCTGGTGCTGGAACTGGTGGTGCTGTCCTCTAGCAGATCCTTGAGGTCATTGGCCGCTGCCAAAGTGCACAGCAGCAAGAGCATGAGAATTGGACTGTAAGTGGAAAAATTTTCATGGAAATTAGTGGGACGAGCATTGAAAAACGAAAACACTTGGATGTCTGGATGCTTGGATGCTGGGCGGGATGCACTTGCTCTCCTCGCACAACAACAGATCATGCGTTTTTAGGTCAAGCAGCAGTTGTCACTGACACTCTGACACACAAACACCCACACACAGTGCATCTGTGTCCAGTATCCAGTATCTAGTGGATGCGTTTCGGGCTAAAGATTCCCATTGTTATCTCTGCAAGACAATTTGCCAATTTACGGCTTAACGCAATCAAAGCGATTTATTGAATGCACTGAGCGCTAAAATAGGCTACTTTTATCTAATCTTACATGCTAACAAAATATAAGTCATATATTTTAAGCTGGCAAAGATTGAGATACATTCGACACAGCACAGACAACATTTTTTCAAACATTTTTTTTTTTAAACTGTGGGAGTATCCACATTGATGAGTAACCCGCACGGTTTTTCCATGTCACCAGACCGCTCCCGAATGTCACCTCCCACTTGGAGAAGAAAACAAAAACTGCGTGCGAGGCTTTAAAAACCCAGATTTCGGGCGCTACGCATCCAGTGCCGTCGAAATAATTCCGCAGCAAAGTGCCCAGTACTCGCAGTTGCCGCGGAGGGAAGCGCTTCTTGGATCTTTCGAACCCAAAAGGATTAGCAGTGGTCCCCAACAGTACAAGCCCCACCCAACCCAGCATGGCCAGTCACTTGCCCAAAGGTGGTGCGCTCTTCCTGGTGATCAATCTTCTCCTGCTCTCGCAATGGGAGACCGAGTCCAAGCTGCTGACGCGTTGTCAGTTGGCCAAGGAGCTGTTGCGCCATGACTTTCCCCGCAGTTATCTATCAAATTGTGAGTAAATGTATCTTAAATAAGTTAATTAGTAGAAATATAAATTCCCATTTGAATTTGCGCAAAGGGGTTTGCCTGGTGGAAGCGGAGAGTGGACGCAGTACATCCAAATCCATGCAGCTGCCCAACCAGAGCGTCAGCTACGGTCTGTTCCAGGTGGGTCAAGCCACGTTCCTTATCAAAAGTATATTCTAGAGCGCAATTTCGTAGATTAACAGCAAAAACTGGTGTCGCAAAGGTCGTCGTGGCGGAATCTGCAACATCAAATGCGAAGGTGAGTCCGCCAGGTTCCCCAAAAGCACCCACATATAATGATGGTCTATGGTCTCCTCTCCCTGCCCCGTCCGCTGCAGAGTTCCTTAACGATGAGATCTCGGATGACTCGCGATGTGCCATGCAGATCTTCAACCGCCACGGATTCCAGGCCTGGCCCGGATGGATGAGCAAATGTCGTGGGCGCACGCTGCCCGATGTCTCGCGTTGCTAGGACTTCGACTGCTGCACTTGGACTCGCTCTTAGTCTTAACTAACTCTACTCATAGCTACTAAAGTTGCACATACATAAAGCCTAAGTCAGTTCCCTTGAATGGTGTATTTATTTTACGAATCGCGTGATTAAAGCATTTCCAGGAATTCCCGCTATCAGCTGCAGCGAGATGAAATCGCAAAATGTTGTTTTTTCCCAGCGGTTTTAATCAATCACCTTTGACAAATTTTAGGTATCAAATGGAACATTCATTTTTAAAGGTGTATAAAGGAAATAAAGGAAATGTTATAATCATTTTCTGTGAAAAATATTTAGACCTATTTTATTATTTAGATCTAAAACTCCAATGATTTGTAATATCATAAGTTTGGATCATTGAACTCGAGCTTCTTCGATTGATAAATGCTTTCATTCACAATTATCACGATGGCTTTGGTAGTTAGGGACCCAACCCAAAAGCCTCTCCTCACTTGATTTGTCCAGAGAGTTCTGGTGGTATACTATCAACCGTGACAAGCTGTGCTACCTTATCAGCATTATCAGGCTGGCGAGCAAATTCGTTTGTTTTGCCTGCTGCTCTGCGATCGGCGTTTTTGGGAGAGAACTACCGCCACTCGAAGCGAACTGAGTCGCATTTGTATCTGAGAAATACTTGGGCGTTCAGTACTTAAACTCGGGTCAGCAGCGTCGCACCGGCGGGCTAGCTTCACATCGAATCCGATCGGGTGTGCAAATCATACATATAAACATATGTGTTTGAAAGCACGCCATCCCAAAACGAAACGCGGTAAGAAGATACAGATACAGATACAGATACAGATACAGATACAGATACAAATACAGATACTTATGCTCCCCTCACAAAAAAAACTCGTTTCCTGCTGCCGAGAACTCTGTTGTTCTGCGTTAATTAGGTAAACAAAGTAAACAAACTGTTTGCCGAAGTAAAAGTGTTCTGCTAGAGGAAATATCTCAAACTCATTACTACTACATTTCCCTGCATGGAAAACTGAATGAAAAGTGAAACGTGCACAGTGGGTTTCCTTTATGAAGGAGCCTTTAAAACTTCGTTGAATTTAATTTGGTTTTTTGCATTAGATAACCTTGACTAGTTAAACTGTTTGCCAATAAATCATACTGTTTATTATTTGCATACAAATGTTATAATTTCCCTAGTTTAAATGACTAAACTCACACGTAAGCAACATGTAAGGCAATTCTACTGAAACAAAAAAAAAGTCTATTAAAAGACAACACTAATTTATAGAAAAATGGTTGATAATTAAAAAGAAAACAGGTAATATTAAACCAGAAATGATAATATAAATATGATTTCCATGAAAATGAACACAACAAGTGATGTTAATCTCATGATGATAGCTCAATATCTATTAACTTTATAAATCCGTTTTACGCAAACAATCGTGATGGACATTTCTTTAGATAGAATGGCTTAAATATATGTGTATGTATATAGCGATAAAGAAGTATAAAGATGCCAAAACATTCAAGGCTTCGTAATCGCGTGGGAGTAAACAAAGGTGTATATAATGATAATTTCTTAGTGTTTATTATTAGGAATAATATTGATTGGTGGTAAATAGAAACAAAATACCATGGGAAACTGCGAAAAGCTACAGAACTGTAAAAGCATCTCCACTAAAAATGCCAACTGGCCATTGGTATTTCAACACTTTCAAAGATTGTTAAATAATCAAACCAAAACCAGGTGTTATATGTAGCTTTGAGGAAGTGCATATATAAGAATAATAAATTTATACGCAGAACAGAGCTCTTTGAACTGTTTGGCTGAGGAGTTAAGTATGTCCATAAATAATGAGGATCACACGTAAACCTTAGCAAAGTACCCTATAATACAATCGATGTTGCCTTCTCCTTTTAGATCTGCTAAACATGAAAACTTCTTGCTTATGGATATTACCAGTGCTGATCCTACTGCAGCTGGGAATCGAGCAAGTGGAGTCCAAAAAGTATCAGCGCTGCGAACTCACACGAGTTTTGGTGGAGAACTACAACTTCGACAAGACCTTCATTTCCAACTGTAAGTGATTTCCAGCCCAATAAGAAACCCATTGAATTAAAGCTATTTTTGTTAGGGATCTGTTTGGTGGAGCACGAAAGTTACCTGGACACCACCAAAGTAACGAAAAAGGGAAACGAGAGCAAGAACTATGGCCTCTTTCAGATCAACAGCAAGGATTATTGCACCGAAGGACGAAAAGGAGGACAGTGCAACATGAAGTGTGAAGGTAAGATTACATTATACTAATTATATTATCAGCAGGAAACAATTTCAACTATTCAATCAAATAATGCCAATTTAGTTAGACTACTTAAGTATTCAATTTCATAAAATTGCGGAATATTGTTTCCTATTGAAAGAAGTTCACTAATCCCCCATCTTTGACAGACTTCTCCAATGACGACATCAGCGACGACATCGCCTGCGCCAGAATGATCCAGGAACGCGAGGGCTTCAAGTACTGGAAGGGCTGGGATCGCTTCTGTCGCAATCCGCAGAATCTGCCCAATCTCCGCGTGGCCTGCAACCTGCGCAGCCTGTCGCCAGTGCGATCACCTCGTGGATTCTTAACGGGCTGAACAGCTATGTGCTATGTGCTACTTGAACATCTATCTTAAAGATACATACATACATATGTGTACTTGTACATAAATGCTTTTGCATAATTGCTTGGTCGGAGTTGCATTTCTTGGCTGATGCCCACACAGGGATCGCGAATCAGAGACTGAGGGCTGCCAAGTGGGCGACCTGGCACTTTGTTTGGGCGTTGCGATCTTGATGCCACTTTCCAGTGACATCTGCAACTGCAACTGGGTGGTAATTGATAGTCCAGAGAGCTGGAGTGCAACAGACTGCAAACCGAGACCCATTCAAAGTCAATCATAGCAAGCTGGGTTCTTGCCACCGCCACCATGGCGAACAATATCATTTTGCATTTCCGCTCGACAAAAGGCGGCGTTTCCGTTTCTGACCAACAATGGCCAAACGCACCGCAAGGCATCACCATCGGATCATTCAGGGAACCGTGCACAGCCCCGGGGCAAACAATAACAGGTGGAGGCTCAAAAATCAGAGCGTAACTTTGTACTACAATGGCCAAAACATAAGCAGAGGAAACACTGGATCGCCGGTTCCATTAGAATGCGTTTTGCATATGTACGTGGTCAACATAAATCCGAGTTTTGCCGCTTAAATCGCACACCGAGAATAAATAATCAGGATATGCGAAAATAAATGGTAAATATTTGTTCTCAAATGGGTTTCATTTATCTCTAACTCTGTTTTAATACGTGATAAAGATGGACTTGGCTACATAATTGGATATTGGATTAACCAGGTTTTAGTGGCTTATACTTAAGCATTATTTCTTTCTGTGCAGCGACAGCGAATCAAGTGTTGTTTTGATCATTGCGTACACACCGGCAACATCCTCAACAATAAAAATATTTTAAAATGCAGCTCAGCACAACTCCACCTCTGTCACGCTAACTGGTCAACGATTCGAAACGTTTGAGTGCCTTTAATTTCCGCTGTCCCCCAGCCAGTCCATTCTGTTGGTTTCCTACCCGTCCTCAGTGTGGCTAATTATGCATAAAATGCCACGCCCCGTACTTCCCACCGCCCGTGGTATCGTGGTACCCGGAGATGCCATCGCTGACCTGTCGCCAGTGAGTCAGCAGGAGCATTCGATCAAAACACATCCCATATCCGTCTGCCGAGTTCCATGGGCCAACTAGCTGTCTGTTTAGCCACAGACTTAGCACGGACTCGCTAATCATGTCGCCACAACCAGTTGAGCCACTCCGAATCCCATCACCTCCATGTGTGCAGACTGGAGACGCCAGTTTGGGTTGATTATTCATTCATCTGGAGCTGGAGCTGAAGTTGCCAGCTCCCACACATCCGCATCGCCTGCCAGCTGTAGGCGAATTTCAAATGCACTCTAAGACTCAATCGGGTTTTCAGCTTGCAATTAATTTAATTTGCCTTTCTATATATACAAATATAAGCGGACAAATAAACCGAAAACATGCTGATTGGCATTAGAGAATAAATCCAGTTTTTGGTTAGCAACATTATGACCTAACTTAATGCCAAGCCACCATCCTAGCTGAGAAACCCGCTCGAAATCTGCGCTGGTTGCTGTGTAGGCGCTCGGTTCGTAGCGCCATCGTCATCAACATGGCCATTATCATCATCATCGGAGCCCAAAACAGAGACCTGGGCACCAGGAACAACTGAAACTGCGGCAAGAGCCAGACGCAAACTGCCTGAAATTAAGGCACGTCAACGGAAATAAACCCTCTGCTCTGCGCATGAGATGGTATAATGTGTGTGCTATATGCTATATGGGTGTAAACACGGCCAAATGGTTGGAAATGGATTGCGTTGGTAACGGCATTGCAACGTTTTCTACGCTGCCGGATGATGCTGCATGAAGATCGAGAGATACAGCCATATGATAATGATGCCGCGAAATGGGTGTGAGTGCAGCTGACTCTGAAACTTCGAAACTGTTTGGAAATCGCCAGGCATTTGCTAGCGGGGGATTGTTGTAAAAAAGATTCTTATTTATTTTGCACATAATTTGTGGCTTAACTGGCACAGCAATGTTATTATTTTCGTTACTCGTATTTATTCCTCTCCCCATTGCCAAACAATTTAGAGCTCCCAAAATGGCCAAAACATGCGATAAGCCACCGAACAATTAAAAACGCGTTTTTCGTTAGCTCGCCTTCTTTGGCAATAAATGGGAAAAAAAATGTGGAAAAAAAAAGATTATAAGTAATTGTAGGTAGGCAGATAACGAATGGTAGTTGCTCTTTGAGCTTGGTTGTTAATTATACAGCTAGATGTTCATAAAAAATAACAATCAATTTTTTTTATTATTAGCTGATGGATATTTAACAAGTTTGCTATTTTGAGGGAAATATGTCTTCTTTTTTTTTGGTGCAGCAAAGTGTAGAGCACAATTTGGCGACAGCTGCAATTGTGTTGCCTAATTATTTATTCTTTAAATATTTTATTTTTTAACCGCAAACGAAGCAAGTGGCAAAAAAACCAGCAGCAACTGTTGCAGCCAGCAAATTGGGCAACATGTAGCTAATCATAATGACAGCAACATGTTGCATAGGCCAAAGGCGAAATTAGTAATTTGCTACTTTATTTTATTTTTATTTTTTCCCCATTTTATTTCGGTTTGGTTTGGGCCATATTGAATATCAACCTGCTGGGGCATTGTTCGAGTGTTGAAAGCGCATCGAAATGAGGCACATACCAAACGAGCATGTGTGTGTGTGGCAAATGAAATTTATGCCTAGCATGAAAATAGTAAAAGTTGCTGCAAAAGCCAGCCAAAGGTCGAAATGTCACGCAAAAGTGGCAGCCACAGACGTGAGGTCTGAAAAACGAAAGAAATAAAATTGGAAAACCGAAACAGCTGCTTTCGAAACCGAACTGAAGTAGCCACACCAGCATCAACAATTGTGGTCTGTCCAGGTATTTAGCATGCCGAAAAAGGGAAAAATGAGTACACACAAAAGGACAGGAAACAGAAACGTAAAAAAGGGATTTAATTGTGATGCCTATCCTGGCAGTCGTTTCCCCCATTCAAGGACCCACAAACGAGTTCCTTTCTATTAAGACGGAAACGGATGCCGAGGATCTGAAATATCAAATTTCCATTCTTATTTGTGAGTCAATATGCTCGAATAAATGCACTGAAAGCTTTATCAGCAATTTTATTTCTGTTTATTTGGCATTCGTGTCATTCGGTGGCAAAAGCTGACGCCTTTTAATCTGCTACCGATAATTATAAAGTTAGGTTTATGTATATAATTATACATCATGTTGCCAGTGCAAGCTAAAATTCGGAGCACATGAAAATGCTAATAAAATCTCGAAGCTATCATATATATTATATTCTTTTTGAAAGCAACATTTTTCACATCTTTTTCAATTTTTAAATAGCCTAAACAACATCTGTCTTAATGTGGGCTCGCTGGTATTTTCAAATAGCTGGTAATATTGTCAAAGCGAACTGCAAATCACAGGTCTGACAAACTTGTTTCAGTTGTAAGCGACAAAAAAAAGGCAGGCGGGCTAACAAAAGCAACAAATCCGAGAAATAAAATTAGTGAGTATTATTTTTAAGAGTGGGCCGACGACAAGTCAACGGAAACGTGTGGGTGGCTGGCTGGTTGGCAGTTGGCTGTCGTCTCTGGTTTTGACTGTTTTTTTTTTGCCGTTTTAGCCTTTGTTTGTCGAGCTGCCTGTGCTGGGCAAATTAGTTTTTAATTGAACACACACGTGGGCAGCTGGTCGACTCGAACAATTAAGCAAATCGCGGACAAAGTAAGCCATAAGTGACAGCAGTCGCTGCAAGTTGCGTCCTTTGTTCGCAGTCAGATGAGGCCAATATGTTAAACAATAAAATAATATGGTTAATCCGTCGGGGGAAGAACAGACGGCTGATCTCCGATCCGATTCGATTCGAAGCGATTTCCCCTGGGGCAAGGTAAACAAACCATTTCGGAGTGGTTTAAGCCGGCTTTGGGCCGCTTGCATTTTTCTTTTATTTACCAAATCTTGCACTTTATGGCCCTCGCAGCCTCCGTCTGAACATGAATGAACTTCCAGCAGGCTGTGTTTAATTTAAATTAAATTGGATTTTTCGTTGGCCCGTTCTGGTACAAAATGTTTTTAAATCCGAGTATGCCTTTTTTTTTGTATGCCATTTGCATATGAATATGGCCGACGGCAGCCGCTGCGAACAACTAAAAGCAATTTGAGCTCGAAATTTATGGACATTGTTTGGGTTCTGGTCCGTTCGCTCCTGCAGCTCATTTCACTTGCCTGTGGGTCATTTATTTAATGCGTATAAGAGCATTTAAATATTCTTAACGTGAAAGGATCGTCGCACCATATAATAAACTACAACATCATAATATGAAAAAGGACAGGAAGAAATCATTAACTTCAAATTCATATTCCATCAAAGTAAAGCACCAAGAATTGGGCAACGAACCAAAATCATTAATTTAATTATAACAGACTTTGCATATAAATAGGTATAAATACTATCTTCATAGAGAGACGTGCCACCCAAAACCTGGGCCTCTTTCCACATCCGAGGCAACCGAGATACCTAAGAAACCAAGTTCACAGCCCACGCAAACCTCAGAAAGCCAGTTGAGACACGAGGAGGCCGCCAACGCATGTGCATAATGCTAAATCGACTGTTAATTGCGACATTTCGAAAGCCGTGACAAGTCGAGCCAAAACATACATACAGACCATAAAGCCAATAAAATGGAAATCGCTGCTGGCGCGATATCAAAAATCAATGAAAATTTCGGTTGGAAAATATTGAGCGAGAAGAAAGCCGCCACCATGCCATGAAAATGAGCTCGAAATCAGCTCGACATCAGTTGGCTGATAGATACTACCGCCGGAGGGAGATCTTGGTCTAGCCCACACCGACGGCTGCCCACACACGAATGCAAATGCCAGACAGACCCAAGTTGTGTGGCAAGAAATTGCTCGGATGCTGCGGAGGAGTATGCTAAGTGAATGGCTGTATAAGTTATGCATGCACTGCTAGAAAAAAGCCCTAGGATCCTAGCACACATTCTTAGCCAGCGGAGCATCATCATTGTGTGCTGGTGGTGATGGGGGGGAGGGGGGACCCAAAAACATTAGCTCATTGGATCTCGTCGGATGACAGCGACACACTTTGAGCACAAAAAGTAAGTGGGCAGTAGGCAGCTGTCGTTGCGCTCCCATTGCCAAATTTGGCAACTGGTTGTGGAGCAACCACAGCAGCAGCAGCAAGTAAGTAGCACAAATGTCTCTTATTTTATCTCTTTTCCTTGGCTATGTGTATATGTGTATGTCCCGCATCAAGCGGTCGCCCACGGTTGGCGAAACAAAAGACTTAGGAAACAAACTTGCCATGTCAAGCCAAGAAGAACAGAAACCAAATGTGTGTGGATTCCAAAAGCCCAGGCCAGGCGGCTAATGAGCCGCATGTAAAGCAGTAAAAAAATTATATAAACATTAATTATGAGCAATCGCTTTTTGTCTACCCTCCGCTTTCGTTATTATTGTGGGCGTTCGAAAATGAAATGTAAACAAAAAAAGTCTTTTTCCATTCCGAATTCATTGTCTCCATAAGTTGAGACCGAGCATCCAGAGCTGCCCGCTGTGAAAATGATGAGTTATATAAAATTAGAAGAGCTTGGAGACGGCAGAGAGGCAACAACAAAGCGCTAATTGCGCGTAAACCGAGCGGGGAAAACAGTGGAGCCTCCGCGTGTGTGGGTTTCCTCGATTGTCTCTTTCCACTGGAGCCCTCGAAATGCGTGGGCTTCTCAGGTGAATTGGGAAAACATTAGCCCGTGAAGTTGTACGAAATTCGAGACAAACACACACACAACGGAAGTGTCGTTAAATGACTTTTGAGCTGATCGAAATCATTATATAGCTGAATTTTAATACGAGTTTATTATGAGCCCGCAGCCGAATCAAGTTCGCGATTAGCTTGCTTTTGTTAGATTAAATTGTGCTAATTTCTGCTAGAGAGAGAGTTTTAAGATTCGCCACAAAGTATTATGGTATTCAGAGCACTCTGATTTCTATCGCATAAATCGTTGTGGGCGACGCAAATGTTTATTTGCCATCAAATTAACGCAGAGACCAGCGACTAGACACTCACCTAAGCTTTGGCCGCATGATGGGCGAGGTCCTCTTTATCAGCGTGCGAAACTTAAACAGAGCGACGTTGCTGACAGCGTTCATAGAACAATAAACCGCATTAACCTGGCCGGGGCAACGTTTCCGTTTTCTACCTGATAACCGACGTGTCTCGCCCTGTGCTCCAGAACGTTTCTACTTGAAATGCGATAAAGATCTTTACGGTGCACCGGCGACAATGCGATCGGTGGGCCGTCAGTTGACACCGCTGGAGTTCGGGCTCAAGCTGGACTTGCCGCTCGCACACAAGCACACTCGCGCACACACGAAATTAAAATTTCATTCATGAAAAGCGGCAGGAACTGCAGGCAGGTATGTACGTATATGTATATGATTGTATACAATCAACAGAAAGAACCGGAAACGGATGCGTTGTTTGTCTTGCCCCCCGACAGGATTCCCAGAGTTTTAGGCGACTGGGATAGGGATGACGATGATGATGACGAACAGGTAGCGCTTGGCGAGCAATTCCAATTCCACCGACCGACGTCAGCAACGACCACTTGAGTATTTGGTTAAATTAGCATTTTCACAGAGCCGTACTCTTCGAGTTGCATGCGGCAAAACACAGAAACACTGAAATGGTAGGAGCGATCAACAGCCACGAACTGGTCCCGACGACGTCTGAAACTCGACTGAGCGGCCTACGCTCAGGTAAGGCAGGTCGAGCCGCCAGCAGAATGATTTCATGTGCGTTTTCCTCTCTTTTTCTTTTTTTTTTTTGGTTCGTCTGGGTGTTGTGTGTTTGCCTTCGCAGTCGGTTCATTCACAAATACTGGTCCGATGAATGGGCTGCCGCCACCGCCTCTGCATCTACATCCGAATTGTGTGGGCAGGCATCAGGAATCGAGCAGCGGGCAGCGGGCATCGTGCATTGTCGAATTGAACATGGCTCGGTTCTCTTTTTCGGCTCGCCAAAGATCACATACCGTGCTGTTTGCTGTTTGCTGGCCTAACCCAAATAAGCGAGCCACTACTAAGCGAGCATTTCTTGGCTGGAAAATAAATCAAGCAGTTGGGAAAAAGTTCTCACACTCGACATGGCATCTGCTTGGCCAACGTTGGCCGTGGGCTATTTGATTTTCACATTGAGTGTGCCGCAAAACAATTTTCTTGTTTATCCATTTATTTCCCCATGCGGACTGGGAGTAGCGCAAATGCACAAATATGGACAGTGGAAAACGGGTTACAATGATTAGCACGCCGCACACACTTCGGCGTCTGGGGAATCTGAGTGGAAACGGGCCGCGTTAACTTAATTAATTTGTGCTATTGTCCAGGGCTTCGGTCTTGATGGGCACCAGCGAGGGCGGTATGTTAAGTGTCTGCATTGATTAAGGGAAAACCAATTAGCCACCTTGGCTGAGCTGCCATTACTGTGGTCTGGAGACTTACCTTTCCCGGGCAGGCGGCTTCGTATTGGTGCTTCAGGCTCTCCATTTCGTAGACGCAGGTGGACAGGGCGGTGCGAAGCTCGCAGAGCAATACCATATCGGAACGCAGCTCGTTGAAGGAGGTGCAAATGTCCTCCGTGGGCGGCGGAGCGGGATCTACAAAGAAAATGCCAATTAGCGCCAGCTAGCAATGTTTTTTCTCGCTTTGACTCACCAACTTTAAACTCCTGGATTGCCTGCTCGAGGGCCTTCACCTTGCGCTGGCCGATATTCGCCGGCAGCTTCATCTTCTGCGAGCGCAGAGAAACCCCGGAACCGCGCAGGTCGGAGAACTTGATGCCGCTGCTACCGATCTCTATGGCATTAACCACTGAGTCCACCCTGGAGGGTCGCGGCTGCTGGTGTACCTTCTTTTTGTGCAGCTTCTTCTCGTACTTTCGCGTGCTCGGCGTATTCGATGCGTGCTCATTCTGCTGATCCGCTTGCGAAATGAGCTTCTGCAGGTCCTGTGTCTTGCGCTCGCGTTCCTTTTTGCGCGCCTCGATCTTTTTCATCTCGTTGATAAGCATATTCTCCTCCTCCACCTGTTGTGTCGTGCGTTTGAACAGCTTCTCCAGCTGCTCCTTGCGGCGCCGTTCGTGCTCGGCGTCATAAACAAACACTTTCTTCTCACTCGTCTGATTCTTGGCCTTGGCGAGCAGGGCGACCACCTCATAGTACCGTTCTTTGAGCTCCTCCACAGTTTTGGCTCCATGCTGCTGACGGTTCCAGCGATCTGCCATCACAATGAAGCGAAGATCGAACCTGCAAATCAAATGGCTTACAATTTTAGCTACTTAATAGGGAGTCTAATGAGGAGTCTACCTTCTGGCCAGGTCGAATAGGTGATCGGTTTGCACCTTGCTCCAGTTGTTGATGTTGTTCCTTAAGTGAGCATTGTACTCCGTCATCGTGTACGAGGGCACCTCCAGCTGCTTGTTAAACTTGGCGAACGGATAATCGGTGGAATTGTCGGTGACCCGTTTCCAGTGGTGAAAGACCGCCGAATCGTTACGCGCCGGATTCGAAAAGGGCGCCCACTCCCACTTGCGCACCTTCTTCATGCCCAGGCGGGCCTTCGTCTCTTTGTATCCCGATCCGATTCCCAGAGCGGTATCTGTGGGCAGGAGAGGCGGAGCATCTTTCTTGTCTGTGTAGAGCAGGGCGAACACCTCCCTATGCATGCCCTCCGGACGCCGGGATGCAGTCTTGGTCCTGATATGATTAAATTGTAAATTAGAGAATCGCACACATGTAAATGCATTTGTTTACCGCTCAAAGTTGCGCTTCTTGGTGGCCAGAAATGAATCCCGCGTCACCTCGGGCGTGTTGGCACGCTCCATGTCCAGAATATCGCGCACATCGGCCGACATGGTGTTTTACTTTAAGTAATAAGATACTTCTACTCAAATGTCTGGCAAAAATTGTTTATTTTGATAGTTTTTTGCAAAACGAGCAAAATGTCTTAAAAGATACTATTAGTATGACCGTAAAGTAGAAGTTGGTAAATACGTTTATTTCACCGTAAAAAATACAGTTAGTATATACTAGGGCTACGTAATAAATTCATTAAATTACAAACATGAATTATTCAAACAGTATTTCAAAATATTTCTTAATTATTACAAACCTGTTAAATAGTTATAAATATTTATTATAATGTGCGTCAAATTAGTATCTATGAAGGAATGGTGGAAATTGTAACAAGCGGACGTTTTTTATTTATAAAATTTTTAGTTTCTCTTCCAAAATGAACACTAGACAACCACCCGAAAGGAAATTTCAGTCCCGCCGTTTGTCCCGTCTTTCCTAACTAAGTAAAAAGCGGTCCCCATGTTCATAATTTCACCGTTCCTCATCGCCGCGTACTCATGGCCGCTAATTTGACGCACAAATTATTTTAAATGAAAACCCTATTAGAAGATTGCAGTATATTGTGATGATTGAGTTAGTATTTTTAAACGTATTCACGGTCACACTGAGAATTCAACGTGCTCAAATCAAAAAAAGCAAACAACGCGGATTCGGATTCTCCGAAACTATGTTGTTTTTCTGCCCGTCGTGCGGAAATATATTGATTATCGAGGAGGACACCAACTGCCATCGCTTCACGTGCAACACCTGCCCATACATATCGAAGATCAGGCGCAAGATCTCCACGAAAACCTTTCCTCGCCTTAAGGTAAGATCCTTTTACACTGGGATGATGCAATTTGCTACGAGTTTATGATAATATCTCTGATGATCTGTGTTTCCAGGAGGTGGATCACGTGCTGGGCGGCAAGGCGGCGTGGGAGAACGTGGACTCCACGGACGCAGAGTGTCCAACGTGCGGCCATAAGCGGGCGTACTTCATGCAAATCCAGACGCGGTCGGCGGATGAGCCCATGACCACGTTCTACAAGTGTTGCAACCACGTGTGCAACCACACCTGGCGAGACTAATGCGCCGCCTTCAAACGTGCCTTCATCGACTGGTACGGGCTCACCACACATCCAGCAGGATGCAGCACCAAGCGAGCGAGCTGAGGATTCCAGTGTGCGCGGTGGGCGACAAGGCTGCTCTCCAGTTGGCCCGCCAGTGCCTGCTTGGTGGCCAGGTGATTGCTCTGCCCACCGATACCGTGTATGGCCTGGCCTGCGATGCCAACAACGAGACAGCCATCCAGCGGCTCTACGAGATTAAGGGTCGCGATGAACACAAGCCCGTGGCCATCTGCGTTCACAACATCTCGGCGCTGCGACGCTTTGGTCAGGCTGCCCATCTCAGCGACGAGCTGCTAACTCGTTTGCTCCCGGGCCCCCTGACCATCGTGATCGAGCGGACGGTCCAGCTGAGCAACCGTTTCCTTAATCCCAGCACCTCCAAAATCGGCATTCGCATTCCGGACTTTAACTTCATGCGCGACCTGTGCGGGGTGTGGCAGGAGCAGCCCCTGGCCCTGACCAGCGCCAATCGCTCCAGTGCGCCTAGCAGTCTGCAGGTGTCCGAGTTCCGCTCCCTATGGCCCCAATTGGGTGCCGTCTTTGATGCCGGTCGTATCGGCCTGACTGAGGAGCGGCGACTGGCCTCCACGGTCATAGACCTGGCCACTCCTGGCTACTTTGAAATAGTGCGCGCCGGCGTGGCTCTGAAGCCGACACTCAGCCTCATGGACGAGTTCGGCATTCGTCCGCGAAAAATGCTGTAGTATAAGAGCTATTGACATAAATTATTATTGGATTATTTAAAGAATCCAGTTTCTTTGGTTTTAACTTTAATTTTTACTTTGGAACATCCTACTTTGCTTTGCATGCGGGAACACAACAAATTGTTTATAAAATATACGGTTCAGTATGTACACAATTGGAACTATCTTGGGCGCAGGCTCTCCGCCAGTTGGTCAGTCTAGTTGTAGTAGTTGCTGGAGTTCTTGGAGGCCTGTATGGGTCTCCGGCGCCGTGGCAGCTCGTTCTCCAGTATTCGCCAGCGTTCCGGTGGCCACACGATCGCCACTGCCCGCGCGGACATCAGGCCGAGGGCGACGGGTCCAAAGGTGTTGCTGTCCATGGAGTGGCCCGTGTGATCGCCCTCCACCCAGCAATGGCCCTCGGGTACGCGAACGATCTCGTGCTTGTAGCCCAGCGTGGACACGACGTCGCCCTGCAGCCCCACCACGCGCTTGATAATCTTCTGGGCGGGATCCTTCGGTGAAATGAGCGATATTATGTCGCCGCGCTCCACCTGACTGTTGTGGGTGCCCCAGCGCAGCAGGAACACGTAGTCCTTTTCATCCGGCACGGGATTGAGAGCGGGCTGCATGGAGATGCCTGCCAAAAGTTGTAGATGGATTAACCACACGACATAGTAGAGCGAATGAACTCCAGACGACGACTCACCATCCACCCTGGCCACATAACCAACGCAGTCCAGGAACGTGACGCCCAGGGGCAGGGCGTACAATAAGGACTTGCCAAAGAAGCGAAATGCCATGGATAAACTGGTTGGAGAGCGGAGCTATCGAGATGAATACATAACCACCAGCCTTTTGCCGAGTTCCTTGTGCGCTCCGGATCTTATGGCATTCGCAGCGGAGCGCCGACACGGGTTTTGTTTATGCTAGATACAGGGTGCTCCAATAAATGCGATGCAGAGGTTCTTGAGCAGATTACGTTTATTGAGGAAGGGTATTTGCCAGCTATTGTACTTTAGTTACAGGTGTTTTTTTTCGTTTTGGGTTTATTAAAATTTTGACAGAAACAGGAATGTGACTGGGCAATCGTTCAGCAGCCCTCCAGCTCGCTGGGAATGGGAATCTCGTTCTGGATGGCAAACTGCAGCAGCGCCTTGTACTTGTTCTTCCAGTTGGACACCTCGCGGCGCACCTGCTCGTTGTCCTCGTGCATCTGCTCCAGTTCCGTCCACTCGTACGACTTCTTAGTCTCCAGCTCGTCCTTCTGTTCGATCCTCTTGATGCGACAACTGGCCGCGTATCCGCGATTCTTCAAGGTTCTCCGGCGCTGCTTCATCCGAACGATCTCCTCGCGGTTCAGGCCACGCATCTTGAGGGTCCGATTGAGATCCCTTACCGAAATGCTCACCAAATCGTCATCGGTAATATCCGGAATTGGACACGGCGAAAGTGGGGCCTGAAAATCGCACTTCTATCATGGTTTTCTTTCTTCTTCGCGTATATCTACAATGTACGTACCAGGGATGACTTTCTCTCGCGCTTTGCTTCCATTGTGGCTGGTTATATTTTATTTTTACGCGGACTTTTACAATTTGCTAGATTTTTCTACCTTTTTTTGCGTTGTTATTGTGCGTCTTCTTCTTCTGCTGTACCTGCTGGTTGCCATTCACAGGGAATTTAATGAATAGAGTTGCCAGATGGACAAAAAGCGTTTTTGGTAAATAGCGGGTAATTTAAATATACTAAAGCTAACGAGATCACTAGATTTTAGGCTTTGTAGCATAAGGTATTTAGTTATATTATTAAACTATTTATATACAGCAGATCCACATTTGATTTATAAATAAATGTTTATAAAAATCAAAATTATATTTACATTATCAATACTATTTTATTAACTGTTAAGATCCGTGCCTTCCAGGTGGCATCGCTGGCAAAGCTTTACAAGCTTCCTAACACTAACAGCTTAGCAGAATTTTTTCCCTGAACGACGCCAACTGTTAGCGGGAAATATTCCTTCACCCTGCAGATGCTACGTCATTATTATTCGCCATGAACTCGCAAGTGATGTATCACAATGTGCCCACACCGCCGGGCAACGTATCTTTGGCGGCCGCTGCTCCTGACGGCGGTTTGCTGTATGCCGGCATTCGCTGCATCAACTACATATCCGCGCCGCCGGCAAACGGGGAGCAGCCCCAAGTGGTGACTATGTCGACGCGGATCAACATACTGGCCCTGGACGTTAGTCCCATGTGGGGCGTGGGCAACGGTGGGCCGGCCAAGCCGTTCGCCATTGTGGGCGACGATCTAAGCGTTCAGGTGTGGGACTGCGCACTGGGCGAAGCCGTCATAGGGCACAAGGCCCATCAGCACCAGCACGAGGCGCGGGATGTCCGCGTCGTGCACCACACTACCAACTCTGTGCTGATGAGCTACCTGGCCAACGGTAACATTCTGTCCATGGACGCCAGTGATCTGGTCATCTATTGTGTGGCCTCCAACACCTACTGTCGTCGTTCCACATTCATCTCGCCACGAAGTCACCAGCTCACTATGGTGCGTTGCTCGCCCTACAACGACAATTTGTTCGCCGTGGGAACGGCTATGGGTAATGTGCTGGTCTGCGATCTGCGCAAGATGAACATCGTCTACAAGTTTCACGGCCACAAAGCGCCTATCTGCGCCTTGGCCTGGCGGCAGGTGCCTGCCGCCGAGGACGAACAAACCAACAATCTGGCGTCGAGAGCTGAAGAGTGGCGAACTCGCAATGGCGGCCAGGAGGAGAAACCCAAGGGAAAGCCACCACCGTTGACCAAATCCAAGGCAGCCGAGTCCGACGACCCCTTCGACATATATAACTTTGATCATCTAGAGTACGAGTTCGGTGCACCTATAGCTGAACGCCGACGCAAATCCTCTGAGGATTGTGGCGTCGAATTTGTGGGCCTAGAAAAGCCAGCCGGTGCCGATGTCTTGGATTTCGTTGAGGCCTGCGAGAGTGTGAAAGCCGACCTCTTGGCCAGTCGCCAGGAGGATAAAACGCAGCAAGTGGAGGTCACGCTGAATGACTGCGAGCCCACAAATCCCACGGGTCCCTTAAGCGATGCCAGCACCATTAGCAACAAGAACAATGCCAGCGACTCGACCGAGGACAGTCTCGAGGTCATCCAATACAGCTCGTCCAGTGATGATGCCGTGATCGTCGATGGCGAGGCAGCAAAGCCGAAGAGAGAAGTGTTGCATCACATCTACCACCAGGCTGAGGTGCATGCGTCAGGAACACCGCATACCAAGTCTGAGCCCCCGAGCAATCTCCAAGTGGTACCGGCCATCAGCGCGGAGACCATCAGCTCGACTTCCGTGAACAGCGCTCACTTGGAAACTCTGCTCGTGTCCATTGACGGCGATGAGGTGATGATGATCTGGAATACCAATACGGGAGCGCATGCTGGCAAGAACTACAGCAAAAGCAAGACGGCGGGTAGGTGGAAAGAATCAAACAATTGAAAGCTTGCATTCAACTGGGATCCTTTCAGGCAAGCTTAACAACGTCTACTGGCTGAACAACCATGTCATTGTTTCTCTGAGTCGCCATCAGTTGTTCTTTTGGTCCGTGGAGTTCGAGCGCAAGATGCTACGCTACAAGATCAGCAAGGACAAATCACACAGCTGTCATTTGCAAGACATCGTGTCGTTTGCCTGTGACTCCAGCAAAGAGATGATATGGTTGTGCAGAAACAATCGCCAGATTGGCATGATGAATCCTCAAACTGGCCGGATGGCTGACTTTTACGGAACAGTGGCGTTTGGAGTGCGAGCGATAGCCGAGTGCCCAGATGATATGAACAAGTAAGCTGATATGCTGATAAGCCAATCGCAAATGTTACTGAACTGTCTCTCGTTTAGAATCGCTTTGGGTTGTTCGGATCGCCGCGTGGCTTTCTTTGATATATCGAAGCTCACCACCAGCTGCCTGCCCATCGACAGCGTTTATGTGTCCAGCAACGTCTACTGCCTGGCATGGAGTCCAAACTGCTTAGAACTGGCCTTTGGCACCTTTGACGGAACGGTATGGCTTTGAATATATCTATTTTATTGGATATTGAACCTAAATACCTAACTCAACAACAGGTGGGCATCCTTGATGTGGAGCGCATGAAAGTAAAGACACACTTACGGACGTCGCACAAGAAGGAAGTCTACTCCCTGGTGTGGCAGGACCACTTTATATACTTTATCGTGAATCGTGTTCTGGGGTTCTTTGATTTAAGAAAATCTAAAATCGGTGAGTATATGTTCTTTGCCGTTCTTTACTTATGTTGCCGACAGTTGTAGGTTTGATTCTGTGCGTTGCGCCTTCCATAACTAATGTTGGTCTGCGCGTCGTTAGTCTGCTTCTTACGTATATTGGCCAAGTGGATCGTCTCCCTATGATAATCCCACGCATTCCACGTTACGTTTATCCAGTTGGCTGGCGATAGGTCGTTGGTGACGACCATTTCCGTTTGACACTCAAAATCTGTCTGCTTTGGTGGCTCAATTATCAGATCCTGCAGTTCCTGCTCTATCAGCGCATCGTCCAATTTGAACAGCAGAGCAAGGTCCGCATTGTTGAAAACCACTTTTCTGAAGGCGGCTATGAAAGGCTCAAAGCGCAGCTCCGCGAATCGAGCGTATCTTGGGTCCCGGAAACCAAATGTAATGTCCACGTTGGAGCACAGTTTTCTGGTCACCTGGGCCGGCATAAGCAGGCCGTTAGTAATGGTCATGGCTAGAGAGCAAAACTCCTTTATATCTGCCTTGTTAAGCGTGCAAAAGTTGCCATCGGTCTGCAGTTCCTTCACGGCATCCATGCGCTCCTCAAAGCTGCAGACCTTGGGCTTCTTTATCCGCTTATGAAGCGCCTGCAGCTCGGCAATCGTAGCCTTTGTCAGGGTCATCAAGTCGTCGACCACCAATGCCTCCACCTGCTCTCTCAGCTTGTTTAACTCAACAATGTGGTTCAGATAGTTGTTCAGATTGCCCCACACTTGAGAGAGGTACACAAAGTGCGGCTGGAAGCGCAACGAAATTAGAGAAATTCTCATCTTTAAAATAAATACATCACTTACAAAGATTAGCTCCGAATCAATAGCCGTGCGCATGGATAGGGTATCATCAATCTTGCAGATCACACATTGATATCGCTTATGCTCCACTTCAATTAGGTACACTGTCTTCTGGTAATGTTCGTTCAGAGTCGTCAGACAGCGATGGAGCATAAAGTAAGTCGCTGCAAACTGGTTAAGCCGATCCAGGTGCTCGAGGGGCACGCGGTAGGTCAAGGTCTCGTCCTTATGATCTATGTTTATGAGGTCATCCATAGCCGCCTGGCAAATGGACTGCATCTTGACCGCCCTTTCCATACTGGCTGCAAAGGCGGCTTCCGTGTTCTTCTGGGCCATTTCCAGATCATTTACCACTAAGAAGTATACAGATTATAAACTTAACGGCTGCAATATGAAATGGTTTGCCCTATATGCACGTACCACTTCTAACATTCTCCCGATCTCCATCGGGGCCATCGTTGTTATAGATCACAATGCCGCCCACAGTCGCAGACAAGCGTTGAAGATACTCTAGCCGATGGTACTTCTTCTTTAGGACATAATTCTGCAGGTCACTTCGACCGATGACGCTGTTGAGAGCCTGGGCAGTCAGCTTAAGCAGAACATGATTCTTGGGCGAGCCCAGATTGTAGCAGGCCACTATGAAGACCTGCATCTTTGCGAAAAGCTGGTCCAACTGCAGTTTGCTGCAAGTCTCGGGATACTGAAGGATATCCTTGATGAGCAGCTGCAGTTCCGTTTGGAACTTTTCCTCGTACTGCTTCTTGACGTATTCAAGGTCTATGGTCACTCCCTTTTTCATCACCCAGGCCATCTTCATGTTGGCCATGGTACAATCTTTCGAATTCACATAGCTATCCACAATTGTATTCACGAAACCCTCAATGGCACAGGCGGTGGGCTTATTGAGGTCGTACTTTAGTAGACCTTTGCGCCGATCTCTTGCCAGCAGATGAACCATGTAGATGACGAACTCCTTATTGACCCTGAGATCCAACTGGTTGAAGCGCTTCATAATGCGATGACCAATGCTCACTAAAGTTTTGTGTCGCGGCATTTTAGTAAACAGAACAATTTAACCTATTTCGATGAAAGGAAATGTGTAATGTGGTTAGCTTGCTAAGTTTTTGATACGTTTGATATTCGTTGCCCTTGGCTACAGTTTAATCGATTTCATTTTCTTCAAGTAGCACAAATTACTCATGCCATCGAGCTTTTGTTACCCGAGACTTTTAGGCTTGTTTTAATTAATCGTTTCCCACAAATCATTAAAATGGTCACACAATTAGGTGCGGACCTGAAATACAACAATGGACAAAGAGTTTTTCGTCATTCTGATTAGATTTAATTGTGATTTAAGTTAAGTGTATGTATTAATTATTAGTAAACCTAATCAAAGATCGCTTCATTGCTTACCATTCTTATTTTCTTACAGAGCCGACGATTGTGAACTGCATTGTTCGACCCAGTTACCTCAGTATCCGCGATTCTTTCCTCTTTGTTGGCACGGATGATGGACTGCTGCAGATCCATGAGCGAGATTCGGGAATGGAGAAGTCGTGGACTCCATTTATCCGCCAATCCGCTTTGTTTGCTCGTTATGTGACCGATATAGCCTGGTGCCCGCTGGACAGCAATAAGTTTGCAGTGTCGGGCAACGATAAGTCCGTGTACGTGATGGAGTTCCAGCCCACGGAGCGCAACTGGAAAACGCTTCACACATTTACGGCAAGCGCGGAGAAGGCGTCGATTACCTCGTTGAAGTGGAGCCATACCCAGAAGCACTTGCTGCTCACCTTCCACATCGAGGGAAAGGTGTGCCTGTGGAACTGCAATGCACCAGAGAAGCCACCGCTAACCATCACCTACCACTGCCCCATGTGGTGTGGAATGTTTTTGCCCACCAACGAGAACATCATTATGTGCTCGGGAAAAGCGCTCTCCGTGGAGCTAATTGATATTAAGGACGCCCTGGAAGGCAATGAGAAAAGCATCTGTCCAAAGGTGGATGCTCTGTTAAACGTTAAGTGGGCTAGCAAATCCCTGACTCAGCCATACGCTCCTGTTCTCACAGCGGCTGAAAAGAAACGGCAGCGCCGGGATCAACGCAAAGCAGCGGCTAAGCTCGAAGTTGATGTAGCTAACAAGGATCAAAAGAAAATCCAGGAGTCAGGAACTGCAGTTACTGATAATCCAACCAACGATAAATGTCGGAAAGAAACTCCTGTAGAAGAGATGCTGGAAGCGCTCAGGTTGGACAAAGATCAAAATAATAGAAATGCCAAAGAATGCCCAAAGTGTAAAGAGCTGGAGGCGAAGCAGTCATCTGACAGTTTTTTAGTAAGTTATCAATGTGCTCCTGATTCGACTGAAACAATAATTTTCAATAACATTCTTACCGACAGCATAGCCGCACCTGTCTTTACCTTACCCAGAAGGAGCTCAACAAAAGTGCCCTTGAGAAGCTGGCCATTGTTCTTGATGAAGACGCTGCCGAGATCGACAAGTCGGTGCTCATGTCGAAGCTGTTCAGCACCAAAGTGATGGCCAAGGAGCTCATTGCTACGGAGTGTGAGTTAACAAACTGACTTAAAGTATTTAAAATGCTAAGAATACATGTAATATCTCAGTGACCAACCTGAAGCACTCAAACACCAAAGACATAGCTCCACTTTGCCTGGCCTTGTCCACGTTCAAATTACGCGAGGAGCTGGAGCAGCATATAGTCAACAAGACGCTTACCGAACGGCATGTCTCGCTGGCTCCCTCCGTATCTTTTACGTAAGTTCTTACGCTTTTATTGTAAATCGGCGTTTCTTTAGTCTATATTTATTGCAGACTTTGGCAGGACTGCTGTCGCGCTTATGCCAAGCAGATGGAGGAAAAAGGATTCATCATGCACGCAGCTACGTATCTTTTTAGCCAGGGAATGCAGTCGGAAGCCATCAATCTGTTCCTGGCCAACGAGTACTATAAGGAGGCCCTTGTGCATGCGCGCATCTGCTTGCCGGCAACGGATCCCCTGATCAAGACCATAATTAACAATTGGCTCGAGCATCTGGAGGGGACAGGCAACTTTGCAGCAGCAGCTCTAATGTAAGTGACTAAAACTAAACCTTTGAGAAATGTTTAAGCATCTTTTATGAATTGCTTAACAGTTGCGTTCTGGACAATGAGATGCTGCGTGGCCACACCTATCTAAGAAAATTCCGCAACTGCACTCCGGAAATTGCCAACCTAATGGACAAAATCGAACAGACCGGCCAGCTGGGCGGCGTTGTAGATAATTGTTCTCCCAATTAGCCGATCCACAATGGTTCTACTGCCGAGCATTAGGCCTTAAATCAACATTTTTGTAAGCGTACTTTTAGCTGAAACAGGCTGTACTAGTGTAACTCATTTGAAATCCCCCCATACAATCATGAAGCTATTATCTATTAGCTAGGCATTTACAAATGTTTTTCATTAATTTAAATAGGATTGAAACCGATTTAAGTTGCCTTTGGTATACTTTTATTTTAATTTAATTTACCCTAAGAAAAGATGAATATAAGATACATATATCAATGGCACAATAGCTAGTAAAACAAACACACACAAATTGAATTGCGAATAAACGAAAACGCGAGAAAAAGAAACCGCAGCTACAGTGGGCTTTAATTAGAACAAGCAGCTGTTCCGGCGGCCAGAAACCATAAGTTATCAGGCGTAAAAGCTGGCCCAAACAAAAGTATGACCGTTAGGCCTCATTTTCGTCTGGGCTTTGGCATCACATTATGCAAATGGCCGGGTTCCCCAGCCCGCCGACAGCATCACTGCCGCCAGTTAGGATTTAGTTTTAATTGTTGGAACAAGAGTCAGGGCGACTGAACTTGCTGCACAACAGCAGCAGCAGCAGCGAAAACAAACGAAACCAACAGAAAAATGTAAATCAACAAAACGACATAGGCCAGAGCAAAACTCTGGAGCGCTAGCGCTGGCGAACAAAACTTCGGGCTGTTGTGCTCTTCAGTTGCCAAACAGCCGCCGTTGCCGACGCAGTGGTCGCAGAGTCGTTCGGCGAACCAAGTTCGTTTCCTCAGTCTTTCGAATTTCACTTTTAACCGTTTGCAAGCGCGCCAAGTTGAAGCGTACGCGTACCGTTAGCGCGGCACGTTACGAAGTGAGTGACCCACACACATATCGACCATTCTCACGTCCGTCAACTCTGACTCTGACTGTGACTTGACCTGGTGCTGGTGGCCAAACCGTTGTACAATTAAATAACAATCAAATTATAATTGCATGCGAGCACATTTCGCTTTTGCGATGCGACAAAAAACACGCAGGCAAACGAGTTCTCCGCTCTTTATTTAATTTGTGCGCGCAGTAAAAGTGCCAAGAACCACTAGGTGCTGGCGGTGCTGGTGGTGGTGTCGCTGATTTTGTTGTGTGTGGCTTTACGTGCCCCATTAAAGTCGTCGTCGGTCGGGCGACGCAATTTGCATGAGCGACAGCTTCGAATCTTTTCAACAATTCGTACTACGCTGAGTGACTCAACGCTGAACAATTTGGTGGAACGCGTGTGTGAGTGCGTCGCTGAGAAATCATTTCTTGCTTGACTGATAATTTCTACGAGCGGCGCTTATTGTTAATTTAGTTTTTGGTATTTCTCGTGCCTGTTGTAACTGCTTGGGATGGATGGCTGGCTGGATGGATCGCTTGCAATAACAATCATAATGCGAAGTGAAAGGTACATTTTACATCGCATCGATATCAACATATATCCATTTCCATATTATATACACATAATAGATGGCTGCATTTTGAAACGCACAGGCGCAGCATAGCGGCAACGCATTGGATTGGCCTTTTCATTTTGATTTCGATTCCATTTCGATTTTGCTGCGACTTCATAATAACAATTTGCATAACTTTACCGCTGCATTGTTGCTCACTCATGCATTCGCATCCACTGTTGTTCACATTGTTGCACTTATGCTATTGAACTCGCATAGTTAACAATAACGAAATGAAATGAAATTAATTTAATTGCCCGTGCAGACAATGCAAAATATTTTGAAATGTTGCTCGCATTTTTTCGCTCCCACCGGGTTCACCGAAATTATGCATGCTGGATCTGCATAATTTCGTAATCCTCGCCGCATGGGTGTGGCACTCAGTCAAGGGCGCTGCGAAATCGCTTGCCACCTTTTCCCGGCGCTGAGTGCTAATAAATGGTGGTCGAATGCCGCCGAAAAACCCGTTTTAAAAATAACTACAGCTCTGCCCCCGAAAAACCGGACAACCCAGCCGAGAATGAGTGTGTCCAGCTAATTAGCAATAAAACAAACTTGGCTTGCAATTCTTTCCGGCCATTGAAGAAAGTCACAGTCACATCCACAGTGGCTCGGGAAAAAAAACTTGGTGATCGGTGTCTCGGCTTGCAACGTCGGCGGAATGTCAATGGGGCAAGTTGACGCCCCAACGCTTTAAGGTGCGCATATCCGGTGCGTCGCTCCTTTTTTGGCCCGCAAGACCAAGAGTACGCAGCCAAACCTATGGATACGCCCGCGATGACTATGATCCTCATCATCATCATCACAGTCGCAGACCATGATGAGCACGATGAGCTCGGCGCACCTGCGTGCTGACGACATTGAGCCGACAAGTTCGTCGCCTCTATTTTGATGACGATGTCTATTATGGGCGGATTACCACCGTATCCGAATAAGCGGATAACTGGGCTCCGCATCTCTGGGCGATGTGTTGGCGAGGCATCTCAATTGTTTACACTCCACAACACGATTTCGTGGGCCAGGCAATGGGATAATTGGTCTGGTTTTTTTCATTACAAGTGCCCACGAAATCGGCTTTCTTAATGAGCTGAAATAAATCTTTCGATTACCTTCCATTTGTTAATTGTCTCACATTTTACTTTTCATTTTACTTTTGCTGCTTAGTTGCTAAAAGTTATTACGATGTTTATTTACTAAATAAATTTTTGCAGCGCAGTGTAATTGATTAATAGGTTTGCTAATGCCGAGCTTGCGAATTCATTTGTCATGACATAAGTTGACTTGTAACTGGCAATAGGCAAACAGTTTCAGTCAGCAGTTAACCAGAAGCTTCCTTCTTCGCACGCGACGACACCATTTGTTTAGGGTCAAATATTTGCTTCGACGAGCAAACAGAAGACTTGGACAACGAACTCGCAGTGTAGAAAAGTGAAAATCTTCTAAATTATATAGCACAGGCCGTTAGTCGAGTGGCTGAGTTTGTTTGTTTGTTTGTTGATGCTTTGGTTTGTATGCGCGTACATATGTGTAGCAGCCGAAACAAGTTCGTTGCCTAAGTCTTTTGTTCCGAACCGTATCGAACTGGACGACGCATCTCATCGCATTTCATCTCGGAATTCTCATTTCAGCACCAACCTAGCATGACACCGCTCAATTGGGCCGCTGCTTAACGCTTTCATTCAACCCACAAGAGGTCCGGACTCGAAACCCATTCGAACATAAACCAAGAACTAGAACACATCGCATCACATCGTATCGCATCGCACCACTGGCCTCCTCCTTTGAAAAAGGGGAACCAAGGCCACCCTATCGCTAGCCAGCATAATTTCTCTCGAATAACCGCATTCACACATTTGCTCCACCACAACCGCAACAACCGAATAACACGAATAATGAATTATCAGAAGACCAGTGAAAAGCAGTCGCCGTCCTCATTGAAGAAGCGGCCGCCGGGCAACGGCAATAGCATACAAAACTTTTGGAACGATCGCATCATGGAGCGCTTCATAAAGGCGAATCTATTCATTATCTGCTGCGTGGTGGCGGTTCTATTGCTGGTAAGTATATCTTCAGGTGATATCACCAAATCGCCACCATCTCTCCAACCCACTATATCTTCCTCCATCCGTCTGTCTGTCCGTTACCGTTATCAGCGTGAAAACATTTCTGCTCCATTAAGTGAAAATGAAATGAAATCGTTTTTGCGCAAATGTAAAAATTTCATCTCTTTTTGTTGCTGACCAAGTTGACAGCTGGGGAAGGAGGAGAAGTGGGAAGGAGCTCATTAATTGATTGATGGATGGTTGCGGAGCACAGTTGTCTCCGGCTTTTTATGTTTATGTATTTCGTGCATCTATATCTCTGGCTGCCATCGCCTGATTTATGTTTTCGCTTTTCTTCTGCGAATCTCGGCTAATTTCCATTTCACTTCTTCTTCCCATTTGCGATCTCGCTGCCCCACAGATCGTCTATCTGGGTGCCTTCTCGTGTGAGGTCTCGTGGATACTGGAGGCCCACGGCGAGCTGCCCTTCGCCGCCTACACACTCTGCTCGCTCTACTTCTTCATGTTCGTGGCCACCACGATCCTCATCCACGGCCTGGTCAGCGGACTCTGCTGGCCTTTGTTCGCCTGGTCGGGCATCATCGGTCTTCTCTCGATTCCCGAGCTGGTCTTTGTCATGATCATGACCACACAGCACTGGGTAAGTTGAATTTATAACCAGGTCTTTACGATTTCTTAAAAGTAACTAAGTACTAAAACTATTCTAAATACGACTAAAACATTAGGGACTGCAATCTGTGCATGGATTGACGGAGCTCACCTCCTATCTGATTCGCCTCATCATCAACTGCTTCGCGCTGATCTGTGTGATTCCCACGGGCATCAGGTGGCGACGGGAGACTCAGGTGTTGAGTCAGCTGCAAGGATTGGCAACCAGACTTTCCCTGCAGACACCAGCGCCCAGCGTGCCCATGACCAAGGCGGACTCCCGGCGATCCAGCCAGCGGCTGAGTGGATTCGAGAATGCCGGCTACCAGCTGTGCGATGAAACAGCTTCCAAGTTGCCACTGGGACCAGGAATGGGACTGGGCATGAACAACCAGTGTGGAGGCAGTCAAGCATTTGGCTCGCAGAACGAATTCAACGCCAGCATGTTTGCACCCGCATTGGCGCAGCAGTTCAACAATGCCACGCTGATGCAGCGCGGCGGAACCGGCGGAGCAGGTGGTGGTCATCGCGCCCAGTCGCTGATGGATCTACGCTGCACTCTGCCCGGCATGTACAATCCACGACATGTGCTCGATACGGAGGACAAAAACGCCAAGTATTTCAACATCACCATCGACGATTTGAAGAACAATCTGCACGACTCGCACCGACCATCGCCGCCTTCGCTGATCGGTTCCACCAGCAACGATCCCATCTATTGCTCCATTGAGCCCAAGCAGTTGACACCGCCGCCGGCACAGCAGAGGAGCCACCATCGTCCACGCGGCACACACAAGCAACCACCACCGGGTAAACTGTCCCGGAATTGCGTCTCTCTGGAAAACCTCGACGGGATCAGCAAGGTGCAGAACGATCTGACCGCCTACGGCAACAATCTTCTCCAGAACTACACGCAGCAACAGCAGTACTACCTGGCCATGCTGCTGCACCAGCAACAGCAGCAGCAGCTGCACCACCAGCAGGCAGGCGGCATTTACCGCAGGCCATCCAATTGCAGCTCCACCGGTGGATTCGCCGGCACCGTGCTGGCCCAGCCGATGCAGCGCCGCGGCTCCACGCACAGCCAGCAGATGCAGTATTACGGGGGCTTCGGCTATGCCAACTACGCCAATCCGTACATCACGGCCAACAGCAAGTTGTCGCTGGGCAACGAGTCCGACGACTACCGGAAGTACCGCGATGTGGCTCTTTGAGTCCGTTTTTGGTTCCGGAATCCGGATCCCAATCGATCATCAGTCAACGTTTAGGCTTAACTCACTAGTTGTAGGACATGCTCGATCTAGAATGAGATTCCTCGGAATAACGACCAAAGAGCCACAAACAAACTCAGTTTCAGTTCGTAGACTAACGTTACACTGCGAGAATCGTATAGCGCGTTTATGCGCAAGTCAATTTGTAGCTAAAATGGGTCTGCATACAGTTGTTATTTGCTTTACTGAATAACACGACCTATTTGCAAATCAAAGTGTACTAAATAAGAGACTTAATGGGGATATAATTTTATATGCAAATATGAGCATAGTAATAGTAAATATCACGAAATATCAGACATACTCACAAATATAAATAGATATTTCTAAAACAAACAAATACCGAAAAGCATAGACCCATTAAGAGAGGCACTGCATGAAAATTCCCCAAGTCTAGTTCTAAGAATCGACCACAAATGAACATTGACATTCATTGTTTATTATAGTTAATAGGAATACACGGATAACAATACTCTGATCGACAGTCTAACCATCCACAGATCAAAAACTGTACATAATTGTAATAAAAGGCGTAGCTGTTTTTTCACTTGAAATCAAGAAGATCGGCCAATGGATTATCACCGGAGTTTGATGGAATGGTAGCAGTGTGCGTAACGGTTTTACTGGCAGGTGGTTTAGTTGCTGTCCTGGCCACGGGTTTGGTCTTTTTGGTAGCACCTGCTTTGGACGTGGAGCTTCCTCCGAACAGGTCATCATCGTCGTCGTCGTCGCTAAAGAGACTTTTGCTTGGTTTCACTGGCAACTTCTTAGCAGGAGCAGTCTTTACAGGCACTTCATCATCATCGCTGCTGAAAAGAGAAGTGGCCGCTGGTTTGGGTGCCTGTTTAGTTTGAACGGGCTGGCTGGCGGTTTGGATACTGGGAGCTGAAGCAGCAGCACTAGCAAACAGATCATCATCATCGTCGCTATCATCAAATAGTTTCGCCGCAGCCTGTGACTTGGGTTTAGCAGCCTCCTTGGCATTCGATGGTTTCGGAGGAGCAGTTGTGACTTTTTGAAAAGCATTCACGATTTCTGCTGCAAATGCTTTTTGGGCAGTAGTAGTTGCTTTTGTTTTCACAGAATTAAACAGGAAATCATCTTCATCTGTGCTGTCCAAAAAAGAGTTTGCCATCTTTGGTGGCGGCAAGTTCTTCTCTAGTGGTGGCTCATTGAAACCCGCCTTGTTATTTTCAAGATCAGTGAAAAGCTTATCATCTGCCTCAGGGCTGTCCAAAAACGAGCGATATGACTTGGGTGGATCAGAACCCTGCTTTCCCTCCACTGACTTTGTCGGGACGGAATTAAAGAATGAATCATCTTCATCGGGGCTGTCCAAAAAGGAGCCACCTGCAGTAGATGGCGGCGGTCTTTGGAGCTGCGGCTGAATCTGCTGGGCTGGAGCTGAAAACATCTCTTCAGGCTGAACATACTGAGGAGGGGGTGCTTTAATGAAACTGGGCTCAGAGTGTTCCACTTCTGGGCTATCTCTAGCCGAAGCTGTTGGGCCTTCATCTTGTCCAGCATCCAATAAGCTTTTGGCATAGTTTTCCTTTCTTCCCCTCCTGGTAGAGGGTCGCCTTTTGGCAGGTCCACGAGCGCGAAATTTGTTCACATGTTGCAGGGCACCGTCTGGAGAAGAAACAGTGGTTTGTCCAGAATTTGGTGACACAGTCTCAGGTTGTACTGTGGTTTGAGGTTCCTCTCTCTCGGAACTCGATGATTCTTGTTTCCTGATCAGCTTTGGCACGCCACCAGAGCCGGGAAGTAGGGCATGTACATTGATGTTAATATTAGGCATTTTAAGTTTCTTAACGGGCGAAGTGGGTTTCTGCAATTCAGAAGTCTCCTTAACTTGACTACGATCAGTTTCATCAGCTGGCGGTGGCCCCTCATCGAAAGTGAAGCGTTTGGGCGCTGGCTGCACTGCGCCTGCCCTTGCAGTCTCACTGAAATCATCGTAGAAGATTGTGTGTATTCGGGTGGTTGACGCAAGTTCGTCCTTCTGAGGTTCAGCTTGCTTCTGCACTTCATCACCATCATGATCGTTATCTTCGGGTGGCACATCACTGAATAAGCACATGGCACCGTAGTCAGACGACAAAGAAGGTTGATCCCCCGGGGTTACTGGAGATGGCTTTGTCGCACTAGGAATATTTGGTAGAGCGGGTTCGAAGAAGTCGTGGTCGTTGTCAAAGATTTTGGAGGCACTTAGACTGCTGAGACCGCTGCTGCCGAGCGTTTGAAAGAATTCGCTGTCGTCCGGCGGTTCGTCGGAAAAGAGATTCGAGTAATTCTGCATGATTTGCTGCGCAGCAACCAAATCCGCCGGCTTACGCGGGGTAAGCGTATGCACTGATGTTTTATTGGTGACATCGGCCACCATTGATATAATGGGGTCTACGTTGCCTTGATAATCGTCTGGCGGAGGAGTTTCGGAAACTGTCTCATCTATTTGCGGCTTGCTTAACATTTCGGGCACAAGTTCATCCTTTTCATCGCCCGCTGTTATTTCATCTATTTTGTTCTCTGGCAGTTGCTGTGGTATTCCTTCTTGTTTAATCTCATTCTCCATCTGCACCTCAGATGGTTTTTTAATTTCTTTAGACATGGATGCACTCAAAAATGTATCATCATCGCTAAAATCTTCGTTAAACAAATCAGTTGGTTTGGTAGATAGTTTTGTAGGAGGATTCGCCGGCGATACATTTTCCTCAGTTTGCGAAGTATTTTTTTCAATTCGTTTGTTAAATTCATTAGTTTCATTAGCACTTTTTGGCTCAGCCATATTATTAAAAGTACTAGAGAATAGCTCATCGTCGGTTAAGTTTTCACTGAACAAATCTTTAGATTTAGGAATATTTGGTGCTGACGATGTATCATCCTTAACCGCCTTCCATTCTTTCTCATCAGACTTTTGTTCCGTAACTTCCATGGGAGGAGGTGAAACTCTGAGAATAGGCACAGATGCATTTTCTGCTATAACTTGAGGCTGTTTTTCTTTAGTTTCTATATTCTTGGATTTCTGTTCTGCAATCTCACTTTGTTTCTTATCTTCTCCAACTGCTTCAGGATCATTGTATGGTTTTCTTCTTATTAAGTTCTTAGCCTTTGGGGTTCCAAACAAATCCTCATCTTCGATATCATCAAAGAGACTTTTCTTTGAAGCTACAGGTGTTTCAACCTTTTTGTCGGGCGAAACTCCCGAAGACGTCTCCTTTGGAATTTCCTTGGTCTTTTTCGAACCAAACAAATCAGTGACATCATCTTGATCATCGTCTTCAAACAAACTGGTCTTTCCAGCTATTCTTTCAGAGAGCTTTTTCGGTTGAGCAGATGGTTTCGTAAATATATCATCGATATCCAAATCATCATCATCAAATAAGGAGGGCTTTGGTTTTGAGAGCAGTTTTTGTTCTGGTGGCTTTGCTTTGGGCGTAAAGGAGCTCAAGAAGTCGTCGTCCTCCAAGTCATCATCAAATAGCGATTTGGTTACCGGTTTAGGTGGCTTCTTGGAAAGATTTTCCGTTGGCATGACAGGAGAACTGCCAAAAAGCGAGTTAACTTCATCATTATTGGCAACTACAACTGGACTCTGTTTTGGTATTGCACCCGTTGCTTTAGTATTATTAAAAACAGGCTCTGACCTCGGAGTTGGACTCAATGGAGGACTGTCGTCGAAGAGGTTTACACGTTTCGAAACTGCCTGCTCAACAATCTGCTTTGTCGCCTCTGGCTTTGAATATTGTTCGATGGGTTTCTTAGTTTTGGGAGGTTCTTTTGTTGAAATTGTCGTTGCTGGAGAGACGGAGCTGCTGGGTGTTTTTGACTGGACTTTGTCCACGATTTCGGACATGAAGGTTTTAAACTCATCTTCGTTAAAAAGATTAACTGGCATGCGCTTCGTTGGGCTTGGCTTGATCTCAGCTTCCTTCGGAGTTTGGGTTGAAACAGCTTCGTCAAAGAGACGAGGGGGCTGTTGAGCAGGACTACTGCTACTGGAACTAAGCGATACAGTAGAGGCGATTGGAAGGCGACTTGATGGATTCCTAAAGGCTGGTGAAGACCTAGGCGAAGATGATGTGGATGGCGGGTCGTCGCTAGGAGGCGATTGCCGGAGTGCAGCAAACATATCCCTCTCATGTGGATTCCTTTGACTGCTTATAATTGGACGCGGTTGTGTTCTGATGGCAGGCTCTGCTACCTGGACAGCAGGTTTAATGACTGGCGACACGATTGCCGGTTCCCTGGCAAACGAGGCTAGAGAAGAGGAGTCAGACAGATGCTGTTCCTCTAATTTGTTCGCTGACGTTGCTATTTTTTTGGTCTCGGGTTCCTTCTCGTCCGATGAGCTTGAGGAGAATTCCTCGGATCTGTCATCTTCACTATTCTCCTTACTGTCATACAACCCGGCATATTTGTGTTCCTGCCACTCTTTGGTGCCAATAATATAAGGCAAAGGTATCGCATCATAGGGATTCTTAGCACGGAAAACGGTTCTGCGGAAAGTGGAGTTAGCATGGAGCGGAATCGTAGTGTAGTCACTTACGTTGAGTGGACGGGGCCATCCTCATCATCCGAATCGGGCACTTCTATGGTCACCGGCTCGTAGTTTTTGCGGAACATGCGCAGGTTGTTTTCCAGAAACTCCTTGGCCAATTCCTCGGAAGTCTTGGGCGGCAGCTCTTGCTGCAAGCATATTAAGATCTGTAAACACAGCAGCCTGCAAAATTACATCGCCTATTGCACCTTCTTTTTCTTCTCTTCGGGCATGGCCAAATCCGCGTCATCCACTTCCTCCACCCGATACTCCACGAACTGATTTCCAAACTGCAGGGATCGCAGGCTGTTGGTGGCATTGTTTAGAGCTATATCCACTTGCTTCACGCTTGTCTCAAAATCCCGCAGATTGCGGCTAGTCTTTTCGCCCCTTTCTTCCAGATTCTGTTGCAAAAATTTTATCAAATTGGTTTGTTATCTATGTACGTACTAGTATGTGAATTTAACCTGGGAAATGCGCTTCATTAGCGCCAGCAGAGCACAGTCGCCCGCGAAGGTCCAGTCCGGAGCCTGGGCTATTATCTGATCCACATCCGCGCTTATATCCATTATCAGTCGACTGTAAGCTCGCGAATCACAAAATAATAACAATTAATTAAGAGCAACAACAATAAACTTAGTAATGACACCCAAATAGAGATGAGCGATAGTTAATCATCTGTTATCAGCGCACAGCCAACGCTCATCCCTAGGCCAGCTGAGCAGCTGTTTTGACAATCGCTATCGATATATATTGTTTGGACGTGCTATCGATATTTGATAGCACGTGTTGGTTCGCAATTTACGAATTGTATCTTTGTTAGTTATCCACATTTTACATTTAAAACGAAGTAGATTACAAATAATTATAGACTAAAATGGCTATGCTGGCTGAACCACGTCGGCGCAAAAGGTACAACTTGTGTCCGCGCGGCAAGGCTCTCTATGAAGGTGAGCGTTAAACTTTAAATGTGACTGGTACATCGTAAATTCTTAAATTTTCCCAGATGAAAACCGCTTCGGTACCAAAATGCTGGAGAAAATGGGCTGGACGAAGGGCAGTGGCCTGGGCGCCAATCTGAGTGGCGAAAAGGATTTTGTGCGCATTCGCTTCAAGAACGACGCAGAAGGATTGGGTTTCGAGCAGCGCGATGATCAGTGGACAGTTCACGAGGATGGCTTCAATGGGCTGCTAAAGTCGCTCAATGGAGATGATAGCGGCGGCAATGACAAAGAACCTGAGTCCGAAGAGGAGGCCAGACCTATGGGCTTTGGCTTCAAAGCCATTGAACCGGAGGAGCCGTCTAAGAAGAAACTCAAGGAGAACACCAGTGGAATGTCGCTGGAGGAGCGGTCGAAGCAGAGCAGGGCACGCGTCCACTACAAGAAGTTCACGCGCGGCAAGGACTTGGCACTGTACAGCGAAAAGGATCTAGCTAATATATTCGGCAAGAAGGCAACTGAGGACGTCGAGAAATATCCAGAACCCGTGCTGGCTGTCCAACCCGAGGAGCCAAACCCCAACTTCGCTGGCGTGCAGACAATTGTCACGGGCCTGTCGACCACTGATTATTTCAAGCAGAAAATGGAGGCCATGAAAAACAGACTTAAGAAAGGTTCCCAAGTTGAAGACAACAATGAGGCACAGACCAATGGCCATGCTGAAAAGCTTGAACAGACTTCAGTAGATAATGATGAAGTGCCTTCCAAGAAAAAGAAAAAAAAGAAGGACAAGGAGAGGGCAGAGGAGGCACCAACTGCAGAGGAAGAACTAGAGCAGGCTGCTTCCAAGCCTAAGAAAAAGAAGAAATCAAAGCGATCGTCTCTTGATGAAGAAAAATTAGTTGATAGCGATGAAAGGACTGACGAGCAACCAACTGCTGTTGAAGAAATCGAGCACGACGCTCCCAAGCTTAAGAAAAAGAAGAAATCGAAGCGATCGTCTCTGGATGAAATTGAGAACAACTTTGTTAAGGAAAAATTAGTTGATAGCGATGAAAGGACTGATGAGCAACCAACTGCTGTGGAAGAAATCGAGCAGGACGCTCCCAAAACTAAGAAAAAGAAGAAATCTAAGCTATCGTCTCTCGATGAAACCGAGAAGTCGGACCACAACTGCGTTGAGTCGTTGGAAATCACTGAGGAAAGTGAAAACACTTCCTCCAAAAAGAAGAAGTCCAAAAAAAAGGAGGAATCCGCAGAAGTGTCGATACAAACAGAAGAAAGTGACCAAAAAAAGAAAAGGAAGTCAGATAAAAATAATGAGATTGCAGAAGATTCGATAGAAGAACCAGCTGCGAAAAAAAAGAAAAAGTCCAAGAAACCCGAAGAAGTAATTGTAATCGATGATGATGACTTACACAGGAATAATGAATCGCATGTTTCGAATGAAAATGGTAGTAAAAAGAAAAGTAAATCTAAGGACAGTGAAGAAACCACCCAAACTCAGAAAGAAATTACTATAGATTTAACAGACGAAGCTCCCCCTAAGAAAAAAAAGAAATCCAAGGAAGAGAAGAAGAGTAGGGACAATGACGAGAAAGATTCAGAAGAAACACCTCCCGCCTCGGAAGCTACTGAAAAGAAATCGAAGAAGAAACCCAAGTTAAAATCGTCTGCGGAGCCCTCATCTAAACTGGAGATCACGTCATTTGCGCTCGCCGTGGAGGCGGCTGTCGAGAATCGAAAGGACACAGGAGCCGAGGATAGGAACGACGTAAGTGCTGACAAGAATAATTCCGGCGATAAAAGCGTTCAGTCAGCCGATGAAGACCTGCCTAAGGACCTCTTATCCCTGGAAGAGATCCAAGAAAAACTCAAATCATTCAATCATTTTAATATCTCTAAATTCTGTGCAGACCAATTCCAATTGTTCGACATGAGTGCATTTCACATGTCGTCGCTGGGCGAGATCGTGGGCTACGGAATCAGCGAAAACGTCGAGCTGAATGTGGTGGATTGTCCTTACGATGAAACGCGTATACGCAACCTTTGGAAAAACAAAGCCGTTGAGTATTTTAAAAGCGAACAGCATAGCAAGTATCCGGTAAGGGTGCAAAGAACTAGCATACGAGCGGTCAAGAAGAGAGTCGCCTTTGAAGGAATTTAGATCGAGCAAACGAAGTATATTTCAACGCGATTCTTATTATGATTGTTTTGTACATAAACAACTTAGATAGGTAGTTGGTAAGCTTCATGGTTTACATTTTAATGTACTGTTTTTTGTATAACACGTTAACTAATTAAACTGAACTATACATTTCAAGTGAGTGACATATTCTTCAGTCTTATTAATAGAACCAATATCCGACCGGCCCGACTGTGGTGAATATTCTCAGGCGTCGCTTAGGCAAGCCACTATGAATGAATGTAACGAAATGTAATATCAAAGGGGACCTTACGAGCTTATGAGTAAAGCTTACAACTAGTCCGGTGTTACATTGCGATTCGCCAAACGGCGTGATCGTCTCAGGGGTCTCTTGTCATGATCCGAGCTATGTGATCGCTTTACCGGTCGATTAGCGTAGCTGCGGCTGAAGTTGTTCAGGTGAACATGGGTGTCCCACTGTGTAGGGAGTTGAATGTGCATTATTATTCAAAGGAATATTACTGATATTTAGATGCTTACCGAGCCAGACACGATTTCTGAACGCTCCGGATGCCAGTCCAGATCTCTTATCACAGTCCTATGTCCTTCAATAGCCTCTTTAATCTTACCAGTAAGTACATCGTAAACTGCAATAAAATGGGATTATTTTGATAACATAATATGTTTATCTGCGGAAACACAGAAATGGCCTTTGGTTTCACAACCAATTTGATGGATAGAGAATTTCTAAAAATACTTAGCTAACTTACTGGCTAGAAAATGTATTTTAGATAGCCTTGGGAAAAAAAATCAGAATGCTGCAAGTTAAAGGTGTGAACTCACTTATAATACGTCCTGTGGCACAGCCTGTGTAAATGTAGCGTTGGCCTGTCTGCTCCATGGGTGAGAACTTCGCCCGCAACAGGGTTTTGGTAACTCGGTGACCGCGGTAGGTCATAATGCTGGAGTCTCCGTCCAGTGGCTTATGCGGATTGTAAACTGCCGGCGAGATAGGTGGACGTTAAGAATTTTCCAAGAATAAAACGGGCACGAGCTTACACTCCCGCGGAACGCGGTTCCATCGGTAGTCCCACATGGCGAGGTCGAGATGTCTGGCACGGCTGCGATTACGCAGATTGCTCGGCTGCCTTATGTCCCAGATCTTGATGCTTTGGTCTTTGGAGTTGGACAGCACGTGGTAGCCGTCGTTGCGCGAATCAATGTAGGTGATGCCATCGTAGTGGCCGATAAAAGATGCCACAGACTTGGACAGGTCCCGTGAACGGAAGGTGGTGCGCAGGTCGTAGACCTTTAGCAGGCCGTCGTCGCAGCCGGCGATTATCACATTTGGATCCTTATCGTGTAGGAAGCACACAGAGTTAACATCGTTGCCGGGCATGCGGTGGGTCCGCAATATCTGTGTGGTTCTTGTGCTAATGTCGGTCACGATGACCGTGGAATTGTTGCTGCCCCCGATGATTTTGTCGCCAGTTGGCGAGTAGCGCAGCGAGAAGATGGCCAACCGATGGCTTGGCAGTTCATCGACATCGATCCACTGGCAGTCGTCTTCCCCCCCATTCACGGGCATGATAAACACTGAAGGGGAAAACAACTTAGTGTGGATAAACAGATCGAGCGGAGTACCTACATGAGCGGGACCAGGTGCTGTAGGCAAAGTGCTCCCCGTTCGGACTAAAATCCGCATCGATGATGCTCCACTCAACATCGCGGGCTCGGATGCGATTCAGCAGGTGATAAGTTCCCTTGGCGCCATCGTAGATGCGCACAAAGCCATCTGGAAGGGGTCAAAATCGTGTTACAATGCCACTCGGAAGCGTTAATCATGAATGCTGACCTTGACAAGCGGTCAGCAACTTGCTGCCCGAACGATTAAACTTGGTCACAAAGATTTTCGATTCCAGCGACATCAGGCGCGTGGCCTTCTTGTTTGGTATGTAAAGATTGGATATGTAGCGCTGCTGGTTCTTGGAGAACGAGGCGCTGTGCGGCGATGCCAACCCATTCTCACGCTTCTGAAGGGCGTGCACCAGGTTCCAGCGATTTTCTGGATTGCTCACTAATCCACTCGACGCCCGGATCTCCTTGTACATATCAGTTTTCTGGAAGATTGCGTGGGCAACAAATTACCTTTAATTGTTATCTGGGGACGGGGTATTTCGTCATTACCTGAAATTTAACTAGATCGGGCTTTCCTCTTATAACTGGCATGTCGTTGTTGCAATAATCGGTGCGCAGCTCCATGTCCATGGCGTTCACCGTAAAGTTGATCACGTTGAAGTCCAGCTCGTTGTCCGAAGAGTCAAAATCGTCGTCTTCATCGCTATTCATCTGTATTGCCAATTGGTTCCCCATAACTTTCTGCGTTTTCCCTTTTGCACTCTTTTGTTATTAATTTCAACCTATCGTTTTTTCGATAATTGTTGCGGCCAGTGAGACCGCAGGTGCACAGCTTGGAAATACCACGATGTTCAAGTTCTAACGTTGAGCAACTATCGATCTATCGCAACAGTTTACGAACTAACAAACAAGTGGAAAAACTTTTTATATAATTATATATCAATTTATAAATAAAAGCTTATATAAAGCTAAACTAAAATGACAGCTAAAATACAAATGAAATGATAGATTTTCCGACGGGGATCAGTGTAAAACATTTTCAACGATTGCTGGCACACTAAAGCTGATCCATGGTTGGTTATCGATAGTAGTGGTGTGCACGCGCAGTGAGCTTTTTGGAGCTATGCGAAAGCTTTCCCCCCAACAAAGCTCGACTCAGAGCGGATTCCATTCCGCGAATAGCAAAGCGGCTAGTCTCAAATCGATCGTGATCGCGCTCGAACCGAACGGAAAAGAAACGGAACGAAAAGAAAAGCGGCTCGAAACCTGTGCTAGTGTGAGTGAACGCGTCCGTGTGTGTCGTCGTGCTGTGCTTCCTGTGTGTGTGTTTGGTAATGAAATTTTGTTACATTCCCAATATTCGAAACCTGCTGTTCGTAGAAGAGACTTTTGCAGGCACAACAAAAAATGCCGAAAATGTGATAAAGCGCAGAATTGGAATTCCGGATTCACGGACCTTGCGAACTGAACAATCTGCTCTCCCCTTTTTCTACGCCTGTGTGTTTGTGTGTATGCAATGTGTGTGCTTGGATCTCGTTGGGGCTATCGCTCTGTGTGTTTGTGTTGGTGTGTGCCTGCGTGTGTGTAAAATTTATAATAAATACTTTTGCACAAAGCGCGCCCCTTTGCAACCAGAAGAAGAAAGTTGTTTAGCATATATGCGTAAAAGTAATAGAAATACACATAAACGGCAAAGAAGTGTGTCAAAAAGGGCCTAGAATAAGCACTCCATGCATCGCGTGTGTATAATCTAGGCGAAAATAACAAAAATAATAGCGATGCTGGGGAAATAATCTACGGAAAAACTGGAACAACCGACGTCGCGGCTGCAGACACGAAAAAAAAGTGAAAGATTGCAGGCGGACGTTTGAAGTCGAAGCTGCGCCTGCGTCACGGCATAAAAACACACATGAACCAACACAAACGCAAATAGGCGTGGTGGGTGGGTGAGTTGACACCACCTGTCATGGGCGCTGGTTGCACCCGCCCTCCATCCCTTTTAACTACACGGGCTTCGTTATGGGGCTTCCAATTATTGTGGTTCGCTCATAAATTATTTTTGGTGTTTGTGCTTCTAATTTATTGCCAGCGAAATGGGCGATTTCTAAAAGCAATTCATTGTTCCATTCAATTAGCGACTTTGGAATTGGCACAGCAAAGCAAGTACCTTGATTTTCTCAAATTTGCCCAAGCAATTCTCACACTTTTCAAGAACAGTCAAACGTTTTTGACAAGTACTTTTGTATACTTCAAATAATTCGGCTAAATGTAGAGCGAAATGGAAGAACAGTTTGAATTCTATAATTTAACAACTATTTAAGTTCATAATATTGAAATGAATATTAATATTATTATAATCAAAAAAGGGGAACCATTGGTCTGTTCGACTTGTTAGTTATTCACATTAGTGCCATTGTCAAATTTTAAGTTTATATTTCTCCCCTGATATCGCTACTCTGCAGTGAACCAAAGTGACGCAATCATTTGCATCTTATTTTAATTCCTATGATTGTTTCACTGCCAGGCGGAATAACCAGTTGCTTTTTGTCGTGTTTGCAGCTTGGCTGTTGTTTCTTTGCATTTATCAAATCTTTGTATCTGGCTTTAATGTGATTAGCGGTGGCAATTATGCCAATTCAAGTTCATTATAGTTGTGTTGTTGCTGCAGCAGTTTACTGTTATTATTGGTATTTATTTAATTGTCATTGTTAGCGTTTCGTTAAGCAACAACAGCCAGCGATAGGAGAAACAACAACAACAGAGATACCACATCGAAACGAAAGACTTAGGCAACGAACTTGTTCGCCCGATGCAAATGCTTCCGACTGCTTATCAATTTATTTAAATGTCTCGATTGCAAACAATTGCCCGTGCAGAGCAACTTTCGTTTTTGTGACTGCTTCTCGCGTTTGTCATTTTATTTTTGTATGTTTATAATCCATTCGCATGGCATTTCGTCCGCATTGAGGTGGAAAAGAAACCCAAAGCTGGCACGGAGCACAGGCATGTGTGCGAAATTCTATGCGGCATCTCGGGTTACCTGCAGTCCATAGCTTCTTAGTCACACCCAAGTGGCCATGGTGGCATGATGGGATGATGGAACAATATTATGATAGGTGATGTAAGTCGCACGAGGCGTTTTGTCAAAGCCGCCCCATCCAATTTGCAGGGTCTTCGCGGCTATCCATGTATCCATGTCCATTACAATTATAATTACACGCTAATTATGTCAGCCGCTAAGCGTAATTGGACCATTCAATCACACCGATTATGATCGCATCAAGAGATCAAACTGCCATTTTTGTCGCTCTCGATGTGGGCGTTATTGATTGATATTCGAATCGATGCGGGGGCTGTGGCCAAAGAGCTAGACGAGATTGTGGACAGGTTAGTCATCGATGGAGCTTATGGTCTTTAAGGGCACAATCTCCCGCTCATCTTGATTCACACATCAATTTGTTGCTTCACATTCGCTATGGTCGATCAAAGGCAGACCTCAAAAGCGGAATGAATTTTAATTCACAGCCAATCAAAATAATTTGGTGTTACAAAATCTCTTGGCGGCCTTCGCCGCATTTGCATTGGCGTTTTCCCCTTTTCCGTTTCAATTTCTTACCATTTTCCATTAGTGCTGCAGCTGCGATGGGGCTTGCAATCCACAGATCAGCAACCTTCGATGCCGCAACTGGCGCTAATCATAAGGCCTTGCCACCCCTCGTCCGCCAACCGATCCCCAACCACCCACCATTCATCGCCCGGACTCAACGTTCATTAAACTTGAAAAGAAAGCAAAACGATGACTTTGAGTTCGACTGCGGCTTTTGGCTTTGTCTGCGCAACTGAGCCGCATTTGTCTTAATTTTGGTCAGAGCAACAGACGCCGCAACAACAATGATTTCAATTAAAGTAACATGCACTTGCTCGCACACACTTACATTCACACAGTCTGCTTTTCCACTTCAATTTAATTGTTGTAGCTAGACAAAAACCGAAAGGAAACCTGCCAGTAACAATCGCGTCAATTAATCAAATGGAAAATGCAACTTTTGTGCCGCTGCCAGGCGGCAGTTGCAAGTTGCACGAGCCAGTTGTACGGCGAATGCAGCAACTCAAGTTCAATTGTGGCACGTTTGGGGCAATCTCAAGCTCGAATTTCCAAGCGAGGTCAATGGCAAGGCGAAACGGATTTAACCCTTTGCCGCTGAGCAACGACAAAACTCTTGTCCACCGTGTCCAGTTAATTAAAAATCATTAATTATCTGCCCATAGCCAAAAAAATGAAAGTTTTGGCTCGTATCATGACAAACGCCTGCGCAGAATCCAAATTCTTTTTTTTGAACCTGATATGGTATATGGTGGTGGTCGAAAAATCTTATCGCAGCCCAAATAGGAAATTTCTATCTCCCACTCAGCCAGTAATCATCGTATTCGGTCATTTTCGTTTCGGACAGCTTCTGCCAGCTGCGGACGGATGACGAGGATGAGCGGATGAGCGGATGATGTCGCCCCCAGAACCATCAACTGCAAACTCGAAAAACTAGCAGAATATACTCGTAAATTCCGCGCCAAGTGAAATTGAAAGACGAAAAGAAAAGTGACAAACTCAACAGGTACAGGTCCACCGAAAACCAGTCGGAAGCTGCCACAGAAAAAGAAAAGATCCAGGAGGAATACATAGACGGCAAACATTATGTATCGGCCAAATTTCTACGAGTCGACTTGCCTGCGCTGCAGCGAGACCGTCTATCAGGTGGATCGTGTGGGGCCGCTCAAGGATTTCACATTCTTCCATTCCGGTTGCTTCAAATGCGTACACTGCGGCACAAAGCTGACGCTCAAGACGTATTTCAATAATCAGCACAAGCAGGATGACAAAGAGGTAAGTGCCGCCACAAGCATCGTCACGAGACGGACGGCTACGTACCGACAAAAACGAAAGACTTAAGCGACAAGCGCGTCAGTCTAAATATTTGCACAGCTGCAAGATGCAAAAATGCAATTCGAACGACACTTTTTGTGTTTCTGTGCCTATGCATAATAATAAATAACTTTGTTATTGCACCTTGCCGAGGCGCAAATGTGTGTCACTGCGGTCTGTCATACATATGAAATATATACCTATAGACTCACATATGTAGTATGTATATTCATGTATGCGGTCAGCCAGTGAGTCGTGGAAATTATATAGCTTATATAAGTAATGTAATTATATAAATTATATTTATGAAAAACTATTAATAACTACAAATATTGCGCTGACAATATTATTTTTTATACGGTTAAACATATCTTGTATTTCCCATACATATAATTTTTGTATTTAGTTCCTTGACCTGCCTTAAAGCCACAAAACGCACTGTATTTAGGTCCGTGTTCGTTATTGCATATTCTATTGCCACCTGCTGTGTGTAGGTGAAGTGGTTAAAATTGCATTTTGCAAGCGACTGACTTTTGGGGTCTGCTCACGCACTAAAGAAGGCTAATGGTGTGTTTCGATTTGGACGCATTCCAAAAGTGATTCAGCTGAAAATTCCTTTTTGTTTAAGGAAACTTTAATTGAAGATAATTATCGGTGCCCATTAAGAAATCTCATGGCTTCAAAATACCAATTAGAAGACAAGATTTAGAAAGAGCATTCCTTTGAGTAATGAGGTTAAAATCTTTTAACCTTTTAGTTTATCTTTTTGAATATGTGCAACAACTAATAATCTTTCGAAACACCTTCGCTCTAGGTCTATTGCAGTTCACATGTACCAAAGAGCGGACCCGGCCATCTCGACCAGACCTCTGTGGGCATTCGCCAGGCCCTGAATGCGCCGCGCACCAACAAGTTCGTGAACGAGCAGATCCGGGGCACGCGAAGCGAGGTGGATGGTGAGTATTGGGCTGTCATGTGCTCCCAACTTGGCTAACAACACTGTTTTGCGGTATTTGTGCAGGTGGCCCACTGGGTGGCTCGCGGCAATCCACGCCGAATGGCTACGGTGGCCGGGAGATCAGTTCTCCGTCGCAGAATGACTCCGACTACAAGTACGGCAGATTCGACGCCAGTGCCCTGCACATCGCGCACGCACTCAAACAAACGGAGATACAAAAGGCTTACAACAAGGCGCGGGAGAAGCCGATTGATTTTTACCTGGTAAGCAATATCCTTCTGTTCTTAAATTCCAATAATCGTAAGAATCCAAGAATCGTATCCATCCAACTCCCAAGATGCGGAGCCAAGTGGCCGCAAATTAAGAGCACATTTAGTGCAGAACATCTAATGAAATTTTAAGTGGCTAGCGGGGCCAGCTGGTCAAGTGTGTATCTCCCATTCTCTCCAAGCTTCAGCGGTTGTGCAATGTTCCCGGGCTTAATTAATGCACTGCCCGCCGTGGTTATGTAGGCTAGTGTGCTATTTACACTTGGCTGTGTGTAATACTTGCTGTGGGATTGTTCAAGTGGCCGAGTCTGAAGATAAAGTTTTGCTGGTACTACCATTACACAAAACTTCCCTCCAAATCAGAGATAAATAAGAATAGTTTACTTGAAACTTAACATATATCTAAAATTGTGTCAAGGCAGTATAGAAATATATTCATGCTTTACTTTGCCATTCAAATTCATTTTTGAACATCTGCTATAAAACCTGTAGTGCTTTAGTCTTTTGCTATACTTCTTTTTTTCGAACGGTTCAGAAATTCGAAATTGGCTTGCAAAGTTGAAAATTGAAGACGCATAAATGTGATACCCAAATTGATCTAGTTAGTGGTGGCGCGCCATGTGATGGGATGATCTCTCGGCCAAATTATAAATTATAAGCCCGACTGGTTGGCTGCAAAAGCTGCTGGCGTTTATCGGTGCTCGCATCTTTATCCATGACTTGGCACTTGCCTCGACTGGAATGGTAATCTCCTAACCGCCTGATGCTCGGGTGAAAGCATTATAATCGCATTTTACGTACAAACGAAATACAAATCGCACACATTTTGCTTTTCTTTGCCATTGCAAATGCCGAAAACGGATTTTTCTTTCACTTTCGAGAATGCCACACGCGACTGACCAGCACACCAGCACCACATCCCAGCTCCACTGGCTCACCAATCCGCCAAGTAGCACCACCGCAGGCAGAGACAACAGCAAATATTTTCTTTTTATTGCAACGCTCAATTTAACAAATTTGGAACAGGTGTCTGATGGCCCACACCGCAGTAACAGACGCCGCAAGACAGCGAACACGAAAGATATTTGAAAAACTGCCTGCATGCGATCATTAAAAATTGTATGTACATAAATACATGTTTCACACTCGCTCGCGCACAAAGCCAAAACGCACACCCTCACTAAATTGGCAGTTTTGACTACCAACCACATAGCTGCTATTAAAATAATATAGCTTAATATGTCCTTCTTAAGCACTTTATTTGGAAGCAGTTTGCTTAATTACTGATGTACGGAAAAGAACACATTATCAGTCAGTTTTACGATGCTTGACCATCGTTTTTTGGCATTATCACAAAGATACCCATTTTCATATTGCTATTATAGATTGAGTGTTCTTTTTGCTTATACCATCTACATCCCAAATTTCATATCAATCACTGAGAGTTCAAAAGTACTTTGTTAACTTTTAGAAGTATGCATGTATAGCCATCGAGCTATAGACGAAGTCAACCTATGCAAGCGATGCAAACTCATCCCCAATTTCATATCAATTAGTTCACTACATACTACATACCTATTAAATCAAATGTTAGTTTTTCACTTTGGTGCTGCTACATTGAACGCGACTGTGTCATGGCCAGTGCAGCGGCACAGACGCGGCCAAGACAATGGAACCACCAGCGTCACAATTGCCGGCGGCGTCACTTGTTTTTCCGGCTGCTCCGCTGCTTTGCTGCCGTTTGCTAAATCTAAATTATGCGCAGCACAGTGAAAGTAGCGGCAGCAGCTTTTTGTTTGATTAGTGGGGAGTGTGGAGCGGAGCTGAAGCTATAGCTCCTCCGATCTCTGGTGGTGGTGGTGGTGGTGGTGGTATCGGTGGTACTGCTGGCACCGCTCCTCTTTGGCCGCCCTTATGCAATGCACGCGTTTTTAAACGCCATGTAATCGCCGTGTAATTTGGCGCCGCAATTCCATATAAAAACTCTCACGCAGCCGCAAACGCAGACACTTCCTCATAGCTGAAAGATAGCTTTTTGCCAATTTACAATTTATGCCACTGTTTTGGTTTTTTGTTTTGGCTACTTTGCTATTTCTTTTCATATATATATATATGGGATTTTTGGTCGGTGACCGCGCTTGCGCAATAATTAATTTCCACAATTTTGGACTTTCGTTTTCGTTTGGCTCTGATTTGATTTCTTGTCTGTTTATATTTTGCTCTTTTTTTCGCCATTGTCACCGTGGGCGTCGCATAACTGTTGGCTTTTCTGCGCCCCGGCATTATTTTATGGCCATATTTAAAATCCGCTCAAAACCACTCACGCAATTCCGGCTACATCGCATTTGACCATTGTCACCGGGCCTTTGAATCGTTTAGTCTCAGGTGTTTCAATTATTTTTTTGTTTTACTTTATTATTACTTTTATTTGAGTCTTTGTTTTATAGTTATTGTTTGAACTTGACATTGAAATTTCGGATTTAATTACACACTGTTGTTGGCTTGCATGGCGCTAAATGCTCTGCGAGTGATACATATTCCTATGCGGAAGTCATAACTCTGAAAACAACAAAAAGATTTGGTCAAAAGCAAGGGAAACTTAATACGAGTGCAGCTTGCAGATCGGTGATTAAAAGTGGTAGCATTGGGAATGGAATGTACATACATGACTCAGATGATAGTAGATCATTAGTGGGTAGACCAAACCTTCTATTAGCGCAATTATCTAAAACAAAAATAGTAGGACTGGCTAAGAAAATAGCAGCAGAACCGTAAGCTGCTAATTAGAGAGCCTTAGTTACGGTAGTAAATCATAAAAATGTTTTAAATTTTCAGCTCATAAAAATCATTTAAGATTTGCAACTTAGCTTGAAGCTTTTATAAAGATTTTTTAAAGGAGCTGTGAAGTTTTTTCTCGAGTAAATCTATTTGTGAAATATCCCAGAAATGCTAGACACCATGACCTATTTTTTGCACTGGTCAAGGAACCCAGCTAAGATGCATCTGAGACTTGATGCTTGGGTAAACTGCGAGTTGGTCGAACCTCTATGCAATTATCGATGCAAAGAGCTGCAATTATCAATAGATGCACGCAATGCGTAGCGCATCGAGTGGGTGGGAGGGTAAATGGGGAGGTGGCTGGGACGCATAAGATGCAACTGCAGTCGGAGTTGGGGGCCTAATGTCGGACATTGAGCCGGGCTTGTGGCAGCTCAGGCGTGGCATTATAATTAGCCAAGTTAACAAGCCAAGCATTGCAAAAACAACGAATCGCTAGCAATGCAATCAACGAAACTGCAGCTTTCTCTGGAAAACATCTTTTAACTCTCCATGTTTTCTACGATCTAACAGGCTCGCGAGGAGCAGGCTCATCTGGAGATGAAGCATCGCAAGGAGGAGGACGACCTATACCGAAAGTTCGCCAGCAAGCGTGCCGAGGAGGATCGCAAGATCCAGGACGAGTTCCAAGATGAGTGGGAGCGCGAGTTGCAGCGTCTGACCCACAAGTTCGAGAAGGAGCTGGCCACCTCACGTCGCAGCCGGGACGAGGCCAACATCCTGACGATGCGCCACGAGCAGCAGAAGGAGGACCTCGAGAAGAACATGACCCTGCGACGCAGCAAGAAGAAGGAGAGCATCACCCGCAAGATGCTGGAGCACGAGCGTTACGAGACCGCCGCCCTGGTGGATCGCCAGTCCAGCGAGATGCTGGAGCTGATCAGCGCCCGCCGATCGGAGTACATGCAAAGCGAGAGCATCTTCCTGGACGATGAGTTCAGCGAGGGCGCCGTGCCCGTCGAGTACCCGCTGAATGCTCCGATTCCAGCTCCGCCGGCGGTCAGCAAATTCCAGATCTACACCGATCCCATTGAGTTCGAGGACGTCGATCGCATCGCCATCTCGGTGGCCCAGGAGGACCAAAAGACTTTCACAGACCTGGTACGCCAGCTGGTTGGACGCTGCACCACGGATATTGAAAAGGCCCGCACGATTTTCCGCTGGATCACGGTGAAGAACCTCAACGCCATGCACTTCGATGACGATTTGCGTGGCGACACGCCCATGGGTCTGCTGCGTGGCATCAAGTACGGCACGGAGAGCTACCACGTCCTGTTCAAGCGATTGTGCAGCTACGCTGGTCTCCACTGCGTCGTCATCAAGGGATATTCGAAGAGCGCCGGCTACCAGCCCGGTGTCAAGTTCCAGGACTCTCGATTCCGCAACTCGTGGAATGCGGTCTACGTGGCCGGCGCCTGGCGCTTCGTTCAGTGCAACTGGGGTGCACGTCACCTGGTCAACGCCAAGGAGGCGCCCAAACAGGGTCGCGGCAAAAACGACAGTCTGCGGTAGATAAACTATATAATTTTGTGGTTCAATCGAATATTAAATGTTAATTTTGTTGCAGTTACGAATACGACGATCACTACTTTCTCACGGATCCTCGGGAGTTCATCTACGAGTTCTATCCGCTGCAGGAGGAATGGCAGCTGCTGAAGCGTCCCATTACCCTGCGCGAGTTCGAGAACCTGCCCTTCGTCCGTTCGCTATTCTTCCGGTACGGCCTACACTTTGCAGACGAAGGCTATGGTGCTGTGGTGTTTACTGATGACACAGGAGCAGCCACCGTGCGCATTGCCATGCCCACGGACATGCAGAGCTGCCTGATCTTCCACTACAATCTGAAGTTCTACGATAGCGACGAGGAGCTCTCGTATGATGGCGTCTCTCTGAAGCGATTCGTGATGCAGTCGGTGATTGGAAACATCGTTGCCTTCCGGGTGCATGCTCCATGCTCCGGAGCCTTCCTGCTGGACATCTTTGCCAATGCGGTCACGCCGCAAGAGTACCTAACCGGCGAGCCCATGAAGTTCAAGTCTGTGTGCAAGTTTAAGGTGCGTACTAGTAACTTTTCCAGCGGGATCTTTAAGTTATCTTTAAACTATAAAATTGGAATGAAATCACTTAAAAATAAATGTATAGTACACACTTTCGTTTAGTTATCAACGTGCTCCATTACTTTCAGATTTGCTGCGAGGAGCTGCAGACGGTGATGGTGCCACTGCCGGATTGCGCCAGTGGCGAGTGGGGTCCGACGAAGGCCACCCGCCTATTTGGACTCATACCCATCACGCATCAGGTGGGTTTTGATTGGTTATTGCGGCGGGTGATTTGATTCGAGTGCCTTGTTTGCTTGCAGGATCCTCTTATCTTCGCCGGACGCAGCCTGGACCTGCAATTTCGCATGTCGCGTCCGCTGACAGATTTTATGGCCACGCTGCATAAGAATGGCATCGAGGAGAAGAAGCTGGCCAAGTATGTGACTCACAGCACGCTGGACGACATTGTCACGTTCATCATTAAGTGAGTGCACAGGGAAATGGAAAATTTAATAGCTCCTCATTCCAATCAACCCGCCATGTTTCCCTTCTTCTACTACCATCCCCGCAGTTTCCCCGAGGAGGGTCAGTACGGTCTGGACATATACACGCGTGAATTGGGCGGACCTCAGCACCATCATCACCACAACAATAACAACTCCTCATCCTCGTCGGGCGAGAAGCATTTGTTGACGCACTGTTGTAAATATTTAATCAACTCGTCCAAGCGGAATTAAGTCGCTAGACCGGACGCTGGCATGGCATGGTTTTCTGGACATGTGGGACAGGAGGCACTCTACGCAAACACAAACAAAATGCAATATTAATTATAGTCTACACTTAAGTGGAAACCTAACAAACGTTTACCACATCACAAAATCCATAATACAGGTGCTAATGGAAAAACCAGGCGATCCAGCAATCTGGCCAATGGCCATTGGCCAATCACGACATAATCTGATCATGGCGACGAGCACTGATGATGAACTATAATTTTGCTCAATCATTTGATTCAAAGGCAGCACGCGGAACTTGTAAATACTCTAGACTCTAATCATTAGACCTAAGAGATGCCTAGTAATACCAACCCTGAAAACAGCTCTTAATTAATTTGTACATCTACCGAATAATGCTTAATAATTTATTACATAAACGTTGCCCCTTATGCATGAACCTTATCTTATACATACGACTTTGATTTAAAATGTTTAATTTTTTTGTTTAAGCGTTTACAATGTGAATAAAACCCTATTATACAAACATATACCCAATGCAAATATCGACTGGGGATCAAGTTTATGTTTACTTTATTTGTTCATTCTTCTTATCATACAGAGTTTTAAGGTTGACTTTCCCCCAAATTGCAAACTGGTGACGACGAGGATGAATGGGGGATGCAGGCGCTGATGGTTGGGGCAACTCGGTTCCAGTTGCTTATTCATTTGGGGCGTATATTCACTTAAAGTTAGTGAAGAAATACATAAATTTCTTTCGTATTTGGAGGATGCTCTCTCGCCGTGGGCGTTCGCCAGTTCTTCCTTTTAGTACATTTAAATTTAAACGTGAAACGCAGCACTTCTCGATGGTTATTTTAGTTGTTGAATTTGTTGTTCTGCCGAATGGTGTTGCTATTGCTGTTGTAGCTGTTCAAGTCCTTGCCCACTTAAATGTTTCGCCTGCCATTCTCGTGTACGCTGCAATGTCGGCGGCAGGATGGCAGCAAGCCAAAGGAAAACATAATTAATGAACTTTTTAATGAACAGCAGATACAGCTAAATGAATGTGGGTGTGGATGTAGTTGGTGGGCTTGGGATGGGGTGGTAGTGGGGATTTCGATTTTGGGTGAAATAGTTATACGCGATGGATGTTTATTTATTTGCGAGCTAGGACGAGGATGAATCGTGACACGTTTAGTTAAGGAGTTTCCAATGCCGTGTTTAGTTTTATTGGTTAACCATCGATAGAATGAAGAGCACAAATGCACGCCGTAAGAAGACAAGGGATTTATTGTTATTACCAAAGACCAAACAACAAAATCACTAGTCTTCCATACGGAATGCACTCCCAGGAGGACCAATCGGTTAGTTAATATCGAGTTTGGATGGAGTTACGATCAAGCACATAATTTAACACTCGGGACCGGGACACCACTTTCCAAATTAATCACGCGTTGCCATTGGAGCCGTGTTTTCTTTTTTTGGTTGTTAGAGAGTTATTGTGGGATTGGGTGGTTAGACAAATGAAAGGAAGTGCATACTTCTTATTCAGATTGCGACACCAACCTCTGTTGCAGCAGATACTGGGCCATTTGTATTTGCTTGGGTGTGCCCGAGATGGTGATGATACGATCGTTCGAGTTTGGCAGGGGCTCGTCGATGGTGATGTACGCACTGGACTCGTTGCGGATGCGACGGATGCGGCCACCTCCCTTGCCAATGATGGCACCAGCCAGCTGAAACGCAACGAACACTATGTTAGTTCAATTCTATATATCAACAAATATGTACACCCACCTCTTTTGGAATGGTGACCTGTGTGCTGTTGTTGGGATCATGACCCTGAGGCACATTTGTCGCGGCATTTGGGCTGCCATTCGGCCCACCGTTAGCTCCACCGACAGCATTGAAGCCACCGGCTCCATTAGCACCACCCAAGGCTCCAACGCCGCCATTAGCACCGCCACTCAGTCCGTTACCCAATCCACCGGGTCCGCCAGGATTCTGACCAAAGCTGCCCAAACTGGGCAGGCTGCTAGTGCCACCCTGGTTCTGGCTGAAGCTACCAAGGCTTGGCAGACTGTTAGTGCCCTGCGCCTGTCCAAAGTTACCGGAATTTCCGCCAAAGTCGCTGGGTCCGCCTCCAAAACCGTTGTTGCCAAAGCTACCGCCACCGAATGGTCCACCGGCGCCACCGCCAAAGCTGTTACCGGCAAATCCACCAGCACCACCAGCGCTGTTGCCAAAACCATCTACATCTCCGCCACCGCCATTGGCCCACGGGTTGATGAACGGATTGTCGCGCTGTCCCATTCCAGCACCGGCCACAGCTCCACCAGCGGCGCCGCCGAAGCGATCAGCTCCGCCACGTCCGCCGGCATTGCCGCGTGCACCGCCAGCATTGAATCCTCCACCATTGCCACCGGCTGCACCGCCGACAGCACCTCCAGCGCCTCCTCCATTACGATTGTTTCCCCGCTGACTGGGTCGGGTACTGCCACTTCCAGTGCCGTAGCCACCGTACTCATCGGCATATACGCGGTCAAAGTTCATGGGGTCATAGTTATGTATCGCTCCCTTGATGGGAGTGTCCCGGGTAAGTGTGATCACCTCACGCACCGCTTCGATGACCTGGCTCTGCTTGCCCACGGTCTGCACCACTCGATCTGTGCTCTGTGGTGCCACATTCGAGAAGACCTTCAAAAAGCGGCAGCCGATGCGCTGTAAAATGCAATAAAAGAAAATAAAATTAGTATACTAATTAAATTTTAGAATGTATTTTAGACATTTAAAGTAATTCATTTCAGGTACCTAACACACTGTATTAGCAATATTTTCCTAGAAAACAAACAAAAATGTACCATCGTTGCCGTTTTAAAAACTGTATATTCCATGGCTAGGTATTACATTTACCCAGAATTTAGAACAAAAGGACACACACTGAGCGCGGCAAATCCTGGTCAAGGTCCAGTAAAGGCCGAGCCTAAATCAATTTGGCCATGACATTGCCCCTGGGTCCTGACCCGAAACTCTTCACAAATGTGTGTGTGTGTGTCCGGCATCCTGGCACAGCGGGCAATGGCTCCTAATCAGCATGAAGCAACGACGCGGCAGATGTTGGACATACATAGTTTTCTACCTGCGCTTGCACAGCGATTCAGGATTCGGGGCAGCTGTTTGCTCTGCTCTGCATGTAAAGTGACAGGAAGTGCTTGCCCCCCTACATATTTGATATCCTCTTCGATATCTCTCCATCTCCAGCTCCTCGTCTTGCCTTTCTTTTCCCTGTCTGCGGCGGAAGTGTAAATGGGAAATTTGATAGCCACTTAGGAGGGGACGAACAAGAGGCTCGCACTGATTTCCGAGTGTGTGTGTGTGTGCTTGGAGTCCCGCTTCCGCTTCGAGTCCCCCGTTTCCTCTGGACCCTTTCCAGTTCGTAATTGTCCCCTGTCGCCTGCCCGCGTTTCCCATTTTTATTTGTGCCTGTGCCCGTCTGATGATTGCATCATTCCTAAGCCCATTGCGTGCTTTGTGAGTGTGGTGTGGCAATGACCAAAGGCTGCGTCATGTTGCTCCCCCTATTGTCCCTCTCCCTGGCGACAAAACTCGTTGCGTGTGCTCCAGACAACAATGGCGACATCAAAATTCTGAAGTATACCCCCCGCACCCTGCGGCAGCCTTTTGCCCCACAATTGGGGCCTGTTCAATGGCCAGGGGAATAGCGTTGAGTCACACAGTGTAGTGTATAAGCACACAGGACGACCATGTTCCATGTCAGTGGTCATTCAGTGAATCAAAAATTATTAAATTTAAACATGACAACGGACTGTATCTGCTCTGCTCGTTTTATCTTTATAGCTGTGTGCGTGTGGATCACGAAATATAGCATACTTTCGGACTTCGCATGAAATGCTAATATAATGTAAAAAAGCTAAACTAATGGCTCACAGCTATAAAAAGAATCAAGCTCACTCCAACACATAACCATGCACTAAATTTAATATTTTTGGCGCCCAACGGGGGGCCACGAGAGTTTCCAAAAACTGTCGTTTGGTGGCGCCATTGAGCTAAATAGTTGATTATGTATAGAACTTTACTAAATGCCATTGAGTGGGGGCACTTAGTGTTAGTTTTATTTCACCAGTTTGTGTTATAGCTTTCCTGTATTGGTTCATAACACTTGATATTTAAATTACACTTTGTTGTATACCTTTTAAACTGTCCACTTTTAGCGCGCACATATTTCATTTACTTTGGCTTAGTTTTTCCTATATTTCGCGAGTTTAAGGACTCTGGCTGCGAGAGCTGGCACATGAGCAGGAGCAGAAGCAGGAGCACGAGAACCGTTCCCGACCAGCGCCAATGTCGAACTAATTGGGTTCAACGATTGCCAGTTGCCATGTAAGGAGAAGAAGACGCAGGCAGAGAGAAAAAAATGAAAACACTCGCACACACAGGCACAAAATCCACACTGTCATGAAAGGCAGAAAGGAATATGTACACGGGAATACACGCACACACACACACCGAGCAGAAGCAGCGACTGCGGCAGAGGTCGCTCTGCTTCTTCACTTCGTCCTGCGGCTACGGCAGTTGCTGCTGTTGTTGTTGTTGTTGTGTGTGTGTCACGGCAGGCCAAAAAGGAAACGCAGGCTGCTGGGACAGCTGCTTCTCAGCTCCCGCTGGCACCGAAACGGAACCGGTGTATTCAGCTCTCTTCAATTCAAAAAAAAAAAATGTAAAAAGGAATAAAAATTGAAAGGATACCAGCTTCAATAACTCGAAGTTTGCATACTCTTGATAGCATAAACTAAACCTTGCTTTTAAGTAGCTTTGCTCTCCTCTCTTATACATCGAAAAGTTCCAATACAAGGATAATAATTAGAAGGGGAATTTATAGAACGAACTAACTAAATTCGCAACTTTATTGCTGTACAAACAGCTCATAAAAAACTATAGCACCCTCCGCTGCGGCATATAAAGTTTAATTCTTTTTTCAAAACGCATGCGCAGATGGGAAAAAATAAATAAAACGATAGCAAATGTTATGAGCATAATCCACCAACACGCCATAACTATGTACATATGTGTATATTGGCAAGTTTTCGAGTGAAAATAAGGGCCTACGATTGATAAGCAAGAACAGAAATGATAGAAGTGGCATCGAATCATATGTGCAGCATCCACTATATGCGGGAAAGGATAGTCTTCCATTAAAGGATTTCAGCTGGCTTAGTAATGCTCTTAAGAGCATGAAGATGGGGAGCGCATCTTTCGCAAAGAAGAACTGCAAATGGCAATCAAAATTCACTTACGACAACTGCAATTAAAAAACTTTTACGTTCTTATGCACACACGGAAACACAAGCAAACCAAAGGAGGAAACGAACGTAATTGAAGCACCATGCTCACCGTAAGGATATGGATATATAAGCTACATATTCACTTGTAGGTTTCAACATTAAGCGAAATCTAGATCTTCTACTTGTACTTTGTTTCATATCTATGTAGTAGCTACTGCATATTTCTGTTGGTGTCAGGGGACACAAAACCATCGGGAGAATGTTGAGCAGTCGAGGATGCGGCAAACGAGTCGGAAGGAAGCATCAAACTACTAATTTGATGCCGAGCACAGTACAGCGAAAAAGGAACCGGATATTGACGAAATTCCACTGCCGCCGCTCTCTCCGTTCCCTCTAGGAACTTATTAATCAAATGATCAAAGGGAGCCCAGAGCCAACTCAAACCCAACCGACAAATCGCGCTGGCTGCCAAAAAAAAAAAAAAGGAAAAATAAAAACTATCAGGAAACCAGATGTCGCTGGCACAGGACTCGTCGTTCTCTTCAGCTGCCGCAATTCAAGGAATGCCTACGAAAAGGGTGCCCTTTCTTACCATTTTCTAAAAGGTATTCAAGGTTGTGCTAGGCACTCGCATTTAATGACATTATCTTTCTAAATTAAATTGCTGAGAAACGAGGCTGGAATTTTTGAACTCCAATTTAGTAGCATTTTAGGAGCCAACAAAGAAAGTGAAATGCAGAGTTATCGAATACTATATGTGCACATATATGTGCATTATATATTATGGAAGCTATATGCAGTAATACATTCAGATCGTATAGAAAGAAGCACCCTGTATCCTTGTGCCGAATGGTATGTTATATGTGTGTAGGTAGCACCTGTTTGGCATTCATTAAGACGAACAGCAAGCAACAAATGTAAGCCGCAGGCAGCCAGACGGCAAAGCAGGAAAGCGGGCTGGAACAAAAGCCAATGGCACGCTCAATCCTCCTCAAATGCATTTTAGGGCATTTCGGATTTACGCACACACACACACATACACGTGCATGCACAATGGATGACGACGGCTGCAGGATCAGCATGCCTGGTGGAGTCGAAGTTGAAGCAGCTGTCGCTCATTATTGTGAGACCCTGACAGATGCCTCTTCTGCCTCCTTGGCACAGGACAACATTTTAATGGGCAGCTACAACATGAAACACGAAACAGTTGTCTATGAACCGCGAGCCTATAAATATATGAGTCCATGTATCGGCAACACATGTCCAAGGAATGCGACAATTCTGGATACCATCGATTTGGGGGAATATGTTTTAAAAATAATGTAACCCAAGGCAGCTAAGCTGTAGTTCAACTTGATAGATAGATGGAACCCAGCCTGGGGAAGTAATTATGATAGCCCCAAGCGCAGAGATAAGCACAGGAAAACCGGCTTTGTCAGAAACTCGCGGGAGCGGGAAACGGCAGAAGGATAAGGCCAAATGGAAAGGAAACAGCTGCTGGCAGGGCCAGTTGTGACCATTGCCCATGTTGTTCTTGCCGCAACGAAGAAGGCAGCAAAGTAACGAGGACGACTTCCTTTTCTCAAAAAAAAAAAAGAAGGTAAAAATTCAGAGAAAACAGGCAAACACATGCTAGCACAAACTAAGGATTCTTTCCATTCTGATCATCTGCTGTGACCATCAAAGCGGCAGACGGCAGCTGCAAGGATGCTGCTGCGAAGGAGCCGCGAGTCTCGTCTAAGAAATTCATAATAACAATACAGAACAGAAAGGAGGGCATGATGCTGTAGGAATAACACGAATAAGACGTAAGCTTTTTGTTTGCCGCCGCGGACTTGTTGACCTCCATAGAAAACAGCGCAGCAGCGCAAAAATATGAATATGCAAGAGCAGAACAGAAAAGAACTAAATAGAACAGAAAGTAGAAGGCACTTTTAATCCAAGGCGGCTTGGGCAGGACAGCGTTCCAATTAAAATGCAGCCCAGCCCCTCTCGTCGCTAATTAATGAGCCAAGCCAAATTGCGGAAGGAAAAAAAGCACCCATGCAGGTGCGAGGAAAGGCGAGAGTTCGCCAATTGATTCACACCGTCGCAGCCCACACTTCGGAATCGACCCCAATCCCAATGAACAGCAGCCAGCCTCACATTGCGAATTGCGCAATTGAAAAGCGTTTGGCGTGTCCGGGAAGCATTTTCAACCCACCTGCCCTTCGCAACCTCACCTGCCGTTTGGAATTTGCTAGTGAAGAGGCGGCTGCCAAAGTGACAAGTGCGTTATGAAAGCCTTGGCACAGACGTCAGCAACAGATTCCCCAACTGAACGACATTCCAAACCGTACGCTCATTGATGGAAATGCATTCTACTGTCGTTGCCACGGAGCAAGGACCTGTGCGGTCGGAGCCCGGAGGAGCTGGGAGGCCAGGCCAGGGCGCAGCAGCATAAATCGCATAAAGTTTTCGATTTAACCAAGCGCAAAGTTATGTTGACGGGTTTCGGCTTCACGTGACTGCCGCAAACGTTCGGGATCGTCAAAAACATGTCACAAATTCCCACTAACAATGCGGGCTTCCTCACGTCCTGACCTGCTACTCCCCCTCTGCATTTATGTATGTCCTTCGCCTCTCGTTCCCACTATTCGCTCGTAATAGGCCCAATTAAGTTAGCCTTCATTTGTCATGGCTGGCTGGCGATGTCAGTTGACCGACCGCAGGACACTGGCATTATATGGCATGGATAGTAGAGGGCCGTGTGAACGCCGCACATGCGAAGGCACAACTGGGAATTACATCAGAAAAAGCGGAAATACTTGAGCTAAATATGTAATCAGCAAGAGCCTTGGGATCGGGGACATCAATATGTGACAGGTCGTGTAATAGACGTACGTCCCCAGTCTGTCCATTGGCTGTCGTTTTCCCACAACAAAGTTCTGCTCGGAACGCAATGTAATAATTGGCTCGTATGAAAATTACACGATCGATATAAAATGGTAACATTATGATTATAAAGCCATTTTAAATACATATGTATAGCTAATAATATAGAATCATATATTATTATTCTCTTAAACTGATTACTTTGTTTTACAGGTCTGAAAAACACAATTCGAGGTAATCTAATAGACTTGATGGGAACTAGGATATTGCATTATGTTACTCACATCGCGGATCTCCTTGATCTTTTGTCCACCTTTGCCAATGACGCAGCCTGCCAAACTCTGGTGTATAAGTAGGCGCACATCAAAGTCCTCGTCGCGCTGTTGGAAGAACGAAGATAAGGTATGGGTTATCAATCTGGAGCACAGAAGCAATGGCAAAGTTGGCTTACCTCCTCAAAGTATTTCAGCATTTCGGTGATAATTTCCAATGTGGACTCTATATCCGCCGATATTTGGATGGTTCTGTTCGAGCGATTAAACGTGCATAGAAATTGTTTTGGATTTTTTTTTTATATTGTGAGTGTTGGCGAAAAAAGAGAAAGAAGTGAGGGGAAACGCATTTTAGAGTCGAACATTAACTGAAAATTATTTAAGGTCTAGACATTGTGTTGTTTTTATTTCTTTCTGGTTTATTTTTGGGGTCCATGGAACAAACTTTGGCAGAGAGATTCGGTGAGATAGAGAGAACAAGAGGGCGAGCAAGTGAGATTCTCTGTCCCTGTTGCCATGTATCAAAACAACAATACCACACAAGGACACACAAGACGCTTGCTGGGATATTTCGATATGGACAAATGGATGATCTCAGGCCAGCGGATGGATAGGCCATTGGCTCTGGGCTAATTTCCGATTTCGGTGAAAATAACCATAGGCCGTGCATTTTGGGATGGGTGGTTAATCGGGGTACTTGAGGTGCGTTTGCGGATTAGTATGCGATTAGGATTAGGATTAGCCGGAGAGCGAGATCAAGAGACGGAGATAGTTAGACTGCGGCAAGCTTGGTTGCAATACTACTACAATTACGGATCGGGACACCTAGTGCCTCTGATACTTTTCGTTTTACATTCTTTTTTTCGGGTTGTGTGGGGAAGGACACATCACAATGTTCATGTACTTATTTATAGGTGGGTACAGCTAGCGCATACAGGACATACAGAGAGATCTATAGATGGGCTAAGGCTATATTAAAGCACGAGACACGAGTACCACTCGGCTCGGTGCTTTTGGGTTCCACACAATATACGAGTATAGGATATGCATTGAAGAGATGCGATTATAATCTAGTAATTGGTAAAAGGTTAAAGTTTTTTGTGGTTTACCGTTCGGGGCCTTGGGAATCGTCGACAGACACAGTGGCTTTATACTGTGCCCCACATTATTCACACATATTTGGAGACACGGGCGGGCGGGCGGTCAGGCAGGCGGGCGGGCGGTTGATGGGCGGGCGGGCGTTCGAACGTTCGGTATCGGTTTCGGTCGATGGACGGGCGGGCGGGCAATCAGATAGGCGGGCGGTTGGTCGATGGACGGGCGATTTAGTATAAGTAATCGTATATCGGTTGATTGATTCGCCGTTTTCATTTTCATACATATAAAAAGGCATTTCACATAGGGAGGGGGGAAGGTCACCCACACAGATACAAACCCACATGGCACATGGAAATGGGGATTCGCACGCGTATATATACAGATATTAGAATATATATATATAGATAGATATATAGGCGTTTGTAGCCAGATTTTGTAGCATAGTGCACGGCAACAGGGGGTGCAATTCGATATTCAATTCGATTCGGGTTTCGACATCGGGCCGGGCCAGTTTCAGATTCAAATTCGGGTTCAGATACGGATACAGATATGGATCCGAGGTTACCCAGTACCCGGGTGGGACATATAGACCAGAGACCATGGACCAGCGGTGCAGAGTGATGGTGCGGGCGGGCGGGCGTTTTATTGGTTGGTAGTTGGAGGTTCGATTCGATCGATAAAGTTCGGTTCGATTTTGTTCGGTTCGATTCGATTCAGATGAGCGGTTGAAGATATTTGTTGGACGTGCGAACCGACGACAGTTTGGTATATATATACAGATATATATATATTGGTTTGTTCAAATCGAAATCAAAGTCGATTTGTTGGTTACATATGGGGTGTACGCAAGAATAGAGAGAGAGAGAGAAGAGAGAGAGAGAAAATTGTTCATTTAGTTAAAAGGTTAATTAGCGGTGTAAATTTATCGTTTTATTTTCATGTTCTTTTCTTATTGAGTTATACAAAAAACCGAATTTTCGTCCAGGTTTTGATTAAATAAAGCGCCTTTAGTATATATTACATATTGCATCCAAGCTTCATGGATTAAATTCCCCTACGATTGTAGTATTTCAAATGTTCCTTTTGCTTTCAGTAACGAAACGATAAATAAAGAGAAACAGAGATTCGAAATACGGTGGTAGCCAAAGAGAGAAAGTAAGAGATAGCATGAGAGAAAGAGCATTAGCCGAGTGCAAGGACCCGAGTTAGTGAGAAGCGTGTTGGGTTTCGACTTGGATTTGGGTTTCTCCAGGACCTCCGCCTACATAGGGATCGATCGATCGAGAGAGAGATATATATAGTGGGGAAGTGAGAGAGTGAGAGTGAGCAGTAGAGAAGGAAATTTGGGGACCATACCGAGACACACAAGACAGGGTTCTCTTCGGATTCGGTGTTGGTTTTGTTTTTATTTTTTTTTGGGAATTTTCCAGCTTAAACTCGAGAATTGGACGGCTGCCAGAGACAAGGCGAGAGAATTGAGATAGAGGTGGACAGAGAGAGGGAGACAGAGTTCGCTAGAGAGACACACAATGACAGAGGCAGACGCTTTAGGGATTCACTGGGGACATGGATTCAATTTGGTTATTTTCGCTTGTAAGTTTCTAAGTTGTGGTGCAACAAATAAAACATAATTGTAAATAATACTAGACGCTTCAATAGTGAATTATGCGGTTTGTTTGTCTATCTTTTTTTGTTTTTTGAGCTGACTATGGGGTTCATGTGTCTATTATAGTACCTGAGTCCTCATCTTCTGAATGTGCTGTCCTCCTTTGCCGATGACAGCCCCAGCAATCTGTTGAATTATAAAAGATAGGTAATAGTTAGCAGTTCGTTAATGATGGGCATTGCGCATGCCACTTATATTAACTTAGTAGTAATTAACTTACACTGCTCGGAATCAGGATGCGAACGGTCTCCTCGTTGCGGCGATTGCGCTTCTGGTCCTGTGGTCCCTCCCCTTCATCGTTCATTTCACGCTTCATTCTCAGTCTCTCTGCAATTGGAAAGGCGGAATTCGCAATTCGATTAATCTCGCAATTGTTTAGCCAACTATGTTGATCTTTGGCCAGTTTCGATTCAACTGGCACATAAAATCGAACTGCCACTGGCTCGAGTCAACAACTCTCGGCATCTGTAAATCGCTGTGGGCCGAAAAGAGTTGTCAACTACTCAGCTACTAGTTGATTTGGCTAGAAATTAAAGTTTACATCCGAAACTACAAGCTGATTGTTTAAGCCAATCTGTGGAATATGTACGATACAATTGTTATATCTTTCAAACTAGCGTATTAATAATGGCCTTTTGAAGACCTGGCATCACTGATGAACAAATTCAGAGAAGGCATGAGTCGCAGGTTTGTTGCCCACCGCAATTGAATAACAATTTAATTCAGTTTCCATTTCAGAGCTTAGCTCTGTGCCTATCCGATCTGGTTCGTGCCGCAGCTGCACTTGGCTGCGATTCATCTTGGTGGCCCGCGCGCGTTGCACTTCCAATTTGGCAGGCATCAATCATCAAGTATACGCCCTGTGCCGCACTACAGGCCCCTAAAAAGCCCAGTAAGCGGAAATGCCAGACAGCCAACGCTCCAACGAAACCCCTATAAATAGTATTTCTATAAAAATATTCTTGTGTAGCACTGCATATGTATGATTTATATATATATATATGCTGGCATAATTGAGCAAGCCAACATGCGCAGCAGCAACAATACAAATTGTAACGAAAAATTATAAATTTATAGAAAGGGAGCTCTCGGGGCAGTGGGTTACAGTTGGATACAACAATTGTTGGCCTTTGTGCGGAACGCCCACGGCAATAAGTTGAAATCCCTCATTATTTCCAGGGACCTCAGGTTCGTTTTTCTATTCCCTAAAACTGAGTATCTCGACTTGAACATAAATACTTATTGATTTTATCATATCAAGTATCAAAAGAAATATCTGTTGGTCATTCTTAAAAGTCTAAAGTCTGAATGCAGAGTATGCCCACTTCGTTGAGTCGAATTCAGTTCAACATTGGTTCATTTTATTGTGGTTTCACATGTCAAAACGCCAATTGTCCAAGCTGCTGTTAAGTTGTCAAAAATCTGTCCGAAATAACAATGAGCAAACAAACAGCAGCTTCGGCAGATTAAATGAATTTTTCGAGGGCTCAAAATTTGACTCGACTTGAAGTACAGGTGGTGTAGTAGTACATTATTTGAAGTGTGAGTGGGAAGAGCTTAAAGAAGTGGTAGCCACCTTCAAATCGGAGTTGATCAGACCTTTGGATGGTGATGCAATCCCAATTGGAAGCATTTGGCCATTGAATTCAACAGAATTTCACCAGGAATATACGGTTACAAGTGCCAATCAGTATTTAAATGAGAAAATGCTGCACTGCTTAAGTATGAATAGTGCGTATTGCCACCAAGTTACCTTTTTAGTTGTTTGTAAAAATATCACAAGGTTTCACTAATATTATTATTGTTGGCAAAGATCTTGTAGATCTGCTTCTCACATTCACAGACTTGTTTTTTTTCTAGATCTATAACACCATGGATCTGAGGATCCAATCAAATGAATAGAGCCAGTGCAGATAGCACCGCCCGAGAGTCCTGTACGAAAACTAATGAACTCGATTTACCAGAACCAGGGCTATTTATACCAGAAAAGCCAACTATTTAATGCCTAAGGGCTGACCAATCGGAAGCTATAGGATCGGTATATAGACAGCGGAAATCGTCGGCCAATAGAAATCGTACAAATCAAGTGACAATACCGAAAACAGGGGAAGTTACCGCTTTTGGACACCGGATGCTAGGCAACCAGGATAATTGTACTGGACTGACCATAACAGAAGCGCTATACTGACCATAGAATAGATAAGTTCCTATGTACGAAATGGGGGCGAATACCCTATATACGAATACAAAATATTGCTATCATGGGAGGAGAAAGTGCAGTTTTCTATTGGAACTCTACATATGTGAGATATGGATTCATTATATAAAATTGGGTCCTCCTACTCGCCCCAACCGCAAGGTTTTTATACATATATCATATAGTAGTCCCTCAAATTGTATAGTAATTTTCTATGCATGTGTGTGTGGGAGGACTGGGTATTGGATTTTAAGTTCGACATTAGTCTAATAACCAGGGGTTTTAAATGCCGCAAGGGGACTGTAGTTTTCTTGCAGCCACATATATGCCTTTTGCGAGGGAACTTCAGCTGATGTTTTCACATTATGCATATTTTAAGGGCTAAATAAACGGATCCTCTGCGGAGTGGGCTGGCGAAGTTGAGGCAATAAGAGGCGGAACCCGTTTGTCTAAGATAGCAAATCGTTTAACTATTGATAGAGCAATCGCCATATATGTAGTAGGGTCCAGTTCAGTGCCTCCAACTAAATGCCTGTGAAATGCAACAAATTGCGCTGACCTGGACAAATATCATTAAGGGGGCGGCCCACGATGACGTGGCATTACACGTTGCCTTCAATGCACCAAGGCTGCTTCTGCTTTGCATGTGCATCTGATGGACATGGATTATTTAGGCAAATTGCGATAATTTCATAACTCCAGTCCTTTCAAGATGAACCTACCCCCCTCCGCACACCACGCACACATGTGCCACATAAAGAATGGGGCCAGACAAAGTAATAACTAATGAAGCACTGGGAGTATTAACAGCCGTTCCCAACGGGTTGGCAAACTAATTATAGGGTAATTCCTGCGACAGAGCACTACTTGGACCGGCACCATTAACAATTGGAAACCCACAGACCGGAAGAGCAATTTAAATATCGAAAAGAACCCAAGATTGCTTCCGTTTTTATCAGCACCTTTTGATTGCAGTTTGCATGAGTTCCAGCCACAAATTTTCCACCTAGCAGCTTCCCAGGAGCACAGAGAACGGAAGGAGTTGGCCGGAGAAAGTTAGCAGGCTGCTCGCATTCCTGAAAGTGACATAAATGACAGGTACACAATTATGTGAAAATCATTTGATTGCTGTCCACATCCTGTTCAAATAGCTTTTGACAGCGCACACGCGTCCAGCCAGCCAGCCAGCCCACAAGCCACCCCAAAATGCCACCCAAAACCAACAATAAACGACAATAATTTAAGTTGCTCGGCCAGGTGAGTGCTTAGAACTTTTGTAACACCCCTCCCCACCCCATATCCCCTCAGGCCAATACTCTAATACGCAGGTGGGCTTTCTGACCACAAAAACGCAAAGATAGCAACAACAATGGCTATAAAGGCAAAAGGGGAACCGCTGGAGAGTTTATGTCCAGCGGGACGTGGCAAGCCACATGAAAACGCGGTTTGTGGCTACCCAGCAAAATGCAAAAAACAAAAGCCGAGAAAAGGTTAATTTCAGCTAAGTGAAAGCTGTATACACTAGACTGAAAAACAGTTAATCTGCTGGATAAGCCTAATTGATCAATAAAACCTAAAGAAACTTTTAGGACTTTGGATTCCTAAAAACAGTTTACCATAATAATAATCATAATAATAATTCTCTAAATTGCATTATGAAATGCTAATCAAAACGACACGTGTGTATTTTACAGGTGTGTTAAATTCAATAAACTTTAAGGACGTTTTTCTAGCGTGTCATTTATCTTGACATTTATCAAAATAAAACACTTTTATGGTAGAGTTTGTCTCAAATGATTTGATCCTGAAAAAGCATTTAACATTTTGCGTCATTCGGCAAGTATGAATTAAAGTGTAACAAAGCAATTTTGCAATGTCTTTAAGCCCTTTTAAGTAATTTTCTTAGTTTTATTGACTGTGTTGTGCCCTTTGCAGATGATTGAGAAATAGCAAATTTTAAAATAGATTGGAACAAGCAGTCAATATAAGTATATGATTGGTAATATTTAATTTGAAGGAATTCATGTCACGTTTGTATCGCTCCACACATGTGAGTGTGTGTGTGTTCACGCCTAAAGCCCTCCTTTCTCCTCCCACATCCTGCCGTGCATTTTTCCAGCGTAATTGGGCGTTGGGTGTATGCGTTTCAACTCTATAATTTAGCGGAAAACAGCTAATGGACGTCATGTCTAACCAAAAAGAAAAAAAGAAAGGGGAAAAAAGGGAAAAACAGAACCACAGGAAGGAATCAGGTTGAGGATATGGCCACGAAAGTTGGGCACCACGGGCGGAAATGCATACAATTGACAATTCTCATCGCCCCCGCGCTGCGTGTGTGTGTGTATGTGTGTCCTGTTTGTGCTTTGTGGCCTGTCCACTTCAAGGCTTTTATGGACATGTCAGCGAGCTTAGCGAGCAGCCCGACTCAACTGAAGCCACCCACCCACTTTCCCCCCCACTTCACATCGCGTGTGCCCCCACAAATCGGACGCAGGTGGGGGGGGTTGTGGCATGGTGGGGAGTTCAGCTGGTCCCTGCGCTAGTAACTAATGTGCTTATGGCGTGTGCCATGTAGTGGTTGCCGCTCCGCCAGACGAGTCTCTATCCCGTGGTATTCTATTCTAGTCCGCTCTGTCCTGCTCGGCTGGCTTCTCTCTTCAGTCGTCCATTTATGTTTCTCGACCAACTTCCACAGTATGATTGTTATAGTTCGACTTGTCTTTGGGTGGTACACAAAGAGAAAAACTTAGTGACTTATTAATAACAAAATCCACATATAAAACCCCATATAAATCAGTAAATCATTAGTACAAGATAATCGATGCATAAGACCCTAGCACAACTCTTACATTTTCCAACTTTATGTGATTTCTCGAAAAAATAGGAAAATATTTTTCAGTGCACTCCCCCCACCCTTTTCACAATCGGGCAGGGCAATCCCTGAAGTTGTTGCATTATTAAAAGGCTTCGATTGAAAAGTAGTTTTCTTTCTTCCCACTCCAATTCTCGTCGCCCCAACTCCATTCTTCATTATTTCCCTTATTGCTTTGGCTTTATCTACTTCTGCGTTTGTCAACTGCATCTCTCGACAATCCAATCCATCTTTGGCTAATTAATTGGAAATATAAGAATTGCCCGGCAGCAATAGCAATACCCGACCGTCAAGGTTTAAAAATCAATAAAACTCGCTTGAACACAAAAAACGTGTTTAAGGCAATTTTTTTCATCGGTTTTATTTCTTTCAGCGATTTGCATAAAAATATTTGTGCTTCTTCTCAGCAGCATTTTTCGTCTGTCATTTGAGACAAAAGCCATCGAAAATCATCGAGTGGAACATGTTTTGCGAATTGCGATTGAGGCGGTGGAAGATTTTACCAGCGATTGAAATGGCCACTTGTGAGCTCAGAAAAACACATTTCTCTGGGCAACCAACCAGCATAGCAGTTAACCCATATAAACAGATGATCGATTCTAGGAATTCACCTATGTTTATATGCGGGCAGCGCAACCTAAGCGAGATGTTTGTGCCAGGAAACAGATTCATGTGGGAAATCAGCAACATCAAAGCGACCTACATCCGACAACCAATTACTATACAATTGCAACTTCACAATAATATATTTTTTTATTTATTCCGTTTGCCCATGCTGCGATGATTGCATTGAAAACATGGCAAGCAACATACATATTTTTTATTCTGCAACGCAAAGCTACCAATGACAATATGAAATGCGAGATACATATATGTACTATGTACACAGAAGTAGCGAATTTAGGCCAATACACATGAATAACAAATATTACATTTAAATATTTGATTTCATTCGCTACTTGGCATCTTGAATTTAACAAAAATATAGCGATACTTACTTGTCATGTTCTTTATTTAACGATGACAAATTGCAAACCTCGATAAATCAGCTGCAAAGAATATATCGTGGAACATAAAGTAATGAAAATTACAATAATTTTCGCATGTGTAAAACTATTTTTAAATGGTGAAGCAATACGAAATTTTAATCGGTCGGTATACTGGCGTATTTGTTAATGAAGCAACCCAAATAACTGCAGGAAAAAACTAAAGAAGTTAAAGACCACCAACTTAATTACGTTTGAAAAATAAACATAAATTATGACCATACTTTCAAGCATTTTACTGCAGAATGTAATGACTAAAAGATACTTTTCCTTATATGCAATTAACTTATGAGAAGTAAATTCTTATAAACATGGTATTTAGTTATAATTAATGCATAAATTATTCTGAATATAAAAATGAATTCTTTTTTTTTTTACTGTGTGTTAAAACTAACAAGCAATTTGAACATGATGCTAATATGTTAACTGGTTAATTTGAAAGGGCCAGAAATCTGCGGGTAGAATAGTACAGATGACGGATTTTTAGTTCCATGGGGCAACAAATACCAAGAGAATAAACAAAACGAACTATTTAGGTGTGTCGCTGAAATATCTTCCAAGTCAAATATTGGTGTCATAGAAATTTAAAAAAAAAAAAAAAATTTAACAAACAACTGAGATTCCAACAAGTGATGCCTTTTGATTTGTTAATATTACATATATAATTGAATTGTTAAACAATACTATTTACAATTTGTTTGCTGATCAATTTGGAACACACCATTTACGTGAGAATTCAGTTCAATGTCAACGAACGCGTGCAAATAGCCGCGAAATATCTTTGGAATTGCTTCACTCGAAATAAACGCTAGAAGCAAACGAAAAATACCTCGGCCAAAAAAGGCAAATAAAAGCGAATTTTTTGCACAAAACTGGAAATCTAAACAGAGACATAGGAGATTCGTCACAATCGCCAAAGAATGAAAAGCAAAAGTCGAGTCTCTTTACGACCTGAAGAATTGCTGGGAAGATTTGCAGACGGAAGAAGAGAGCTATTGTTAAAAAGCTGCAAATGCCAATGGGTTAATGAGAGGGAGGGGGCAAAGAGAAGATGAGCAGTGAAGAGAGGGGAAAGTAGGTGGTAATAAGCTGCACCCAGCCAACAAGGGAAACAACAACAACAGTTAGCTCCCAATTGTATTTTTCTCTCTCATTAGCCTCTCTTCGCCATTTCCTCTGCCTCTCCGTTTTCTACGTACCTCATCGATTGATGCTAAAAACTATGAATAAAATATAGGTTAGGCCTTTTCCTTATTTGTAAAAAGTCAACGAGCGTTGAACTCGTCTCGTAGCGTGGGAGTTTTGCTTTCGGAGCAACGAAACTATTTTGATTTGATTTTATCTCAGCGAATTATAATGAAATTTATGCACCAGTGTAACCGCGTGGAGATAAAAGAAAAAGGGAAGTAACGAAACGCAAAGAAAAAGCAGAAAATGTGAAAAACAAAACAAGCGACCAAAGCGGATGGGCCAATGATAAAAACAACAACTATGCGACTCTGTACTTTATGTAAAAGCCGGCAGGCGTGCGAGCAAGCGAGAGAGGCAGAGAGGACAGGGCGGCAGAGCGAGAGAGAGCTAGGAATATTTCTGTGTGCCCTGGTGGTTGTAATAAAAAGAAAGGCAGAAAAAAAAACTGTAAAACTCAAGCGCCGAAGCCAAAAGAACGATTTTGGGGGTGTAGTTAAAAATCACACTATAATGCTATAAAAAATCGACATGTATTGGCGAATCTTTTTCGCAGAAATGTATTCAGGAAAACACAAGACCACACACACACACATTGCTTTTAGCCTGGTTTATTTGCCTCGCAAATTCACTTTTCATTCGCGTTCCCATAGGCAAAACGTAAAAAAACTGTAGAAGAAAAACTCACCTATCGGGATGCCTTTGTTTTCCTTCAGCTACGAAGACTCTGTACCACCAAACTTAATCACTTAACTTTCAATTGTTTTTTAACACGATTTTGTCCGCCACTAAACGCTGGCTGGTAAATTATTATTCAAAATATGTATAGCACAAACACTAGAGCTGAGTTAAAATGCACAAACGTTAGAGAGGAATTGGAAAATGGCGTATCACCCTGCCATCGATACCTGACTATCGATATGTGATGGTAAAAAACGGTGGTTTACCACTGACTCTACAAAATACTGTTCGGTGGTATTTATTCATTTGACATTGTAATGGAAAAGGCACATATACTCGCCATACCGTTCAATAAAAAATGTTTATATTTTCAACATCACTTATTTTACTTGTTTACACCTATTCTTTTATGTTCCAAAAGAGTAATAAATAATAAGAGCTAGTGGGAATACCTCAAAAAACCGATAACAGGGTTGTCACCTTTAACTACAATTGCTATAATAGGCTTGGTGTTTTGCAGAAACTTGCAGCTGGTCACACCAATGTGGCATTGTTTTGTTTTGTTTACAATTTGAAATTGCTAACAAATTATTTCGATGGAGGATTCAGAAGCCGCATTTAAACGCCACGAGAGTATTGGGCCAAAGGTGAAACAGGCCTACGAGGAAGCCATTAAACAAATCTTTGCCGACTTGAGGTAAGCAGCAGGCACAGTTAACTTGATAACGAATATTAACAATGTTTATATCTAGCTGCTCAGATATGCAAGCGTGGGATGCCATTTACCAGGAGCACGAGCAATCGGCTCTGGACACCCAAAGCATCGTAGATCGCACTCGCAGTCTGATGACCAAGGTTGTGCTCGAAATGAACCGATGCTTCTTCGCCAGCAACGATGTGCCAAATAAGCTGCAAACTTTGGAAATGCTCAAGGAACATTTCGCTGGCTACGAGGGCAAGAAATGGTGCATGTGCTGCATAAAACATACGATTCGATTACACTGCTAACATAGTCTATTGTAATCTATAGGAACCTGAACACTGCAGCCCCCGACGAACTCACTCGGCCGTTGCGCATGCGATTTTTGGACTTCAGCCTGGAATTCATGGAGCAGCAACTGGCCTCTCAGGCAAAAGAACTTGAGGTGCCACTGGGATATCAGTTAATCTGTAAAGGCAACTCTGTGCCAAAAGATTCCCAAATTTAAAGAACCTTGCAGTAGTTCTTTAGTTTAATAGTTTCAATTCCATAGTTTAACATTTGCATATACATATGTACATATCTAGGTATTTTCCATGCTATTACGTCTTGTACGCTCCTTTGAAAGCTACTCACTTATTTGTTATCCTATTAGTAAAACTAGCATTTATATTTTATATTCAATTCCAGATTGCTATGGCCAAGAGCAATGCCAATCGCGAGCGACTCCAACATATCCATGACCAGCGACTGAAATTGAGTGCCCAAATGGAGCAGCAATTGTCGCAGTACGAGAAAGTAAAGCCAGAACTTATTAAGCTAGACGAAACAATGATTGATTTTTGACAAACTTAAATGCAATAAATTAATAAAATACTACGCTTTAAGTTTATCAACTTAATGAGTTGAGTGGGGGTCTTAAAATCTGCATATTCATTTAGGTACATATGTACATATGAATTTTGCATAAATTTCACATTTTATTTTAATTAAATTAGCATTGCAATAAGCTGATAATATTAACAAATAATTGTTGGTATTAGCGAAAATGTCTTTTAAAATTGAGTGTACATGCATACATTTCAAGTTATTTCATAAAATGCATCGTTTTTTCTCAATAAAAAATTGGTATTTATTAGCAAAAATGCGAAGTAGTATATTCCTGCATGTATTTTTTGAGTGATTTCTTAGAATCGCTGTGTGCTTACACACTGCCAAACATACTTGATTGTGTAGTATAAATCAACGGAATGGTATTAGTGTAAAAATAAACCGAATTTTTGTTAGTGCTTCCTCAAAAAGTAACTACTCATATAAAACAAAGATTTTTTTAACAGATGGGTTTTCATTTCCCACTGAGACTGTACCTATTATACAGATTTGCAGTTATATTTTAAGGCAATAAGGACATTGACTCTTCAAAGTGAGGTTATGTTATTGGTGTATTAGTCAAATTGAGCGTTTTCCCACACACACAGAAACACTCTTATTGCCTACATTAGTTTGGTCATCTTCTAACACTGTCACAAAGATTTCGAGCACAATGAAATTCCGCAGTCCGTTCTTTTCGATTTGACCGTCGACGGAGAAGGAGCTTAGCTCTCCTGGTAAGGCAATTAAAATGTTGAGGAATCTAGACATGATTTTCGGAAGTGCCTGGTATCAGATAGGTGTAATTTTTGTGTTTGTATAGTACACGTTTCTGGAACCAAGCCCTTTGAGAAACTTACCTGCGGGGTATATCAAAAATATCAGTGCAGTTTCAGTCTTTTCCCAACTACATCTATTAATACTTATTTTAACGTCGTATTAAAGTTGAAGTTTGGAAAATTTTGGTTTTGCATTTGAAATCCGCCACTCAACTTGGTTCTAAAATTATTGAGGTATGCTAGGTCCTTTTTGTGTGTTTTACAAAATCGGTGTAACATGCCTAATATATTTTTAGAAAACTCACACCGAAGTGTACAGATTAAAACAAAAGACATAATTGTGAATTTCATCAAATTGGCATAATCTCAAAATAAGCCTGTTATGCTTTTTTTTGTGTGTTTTACAAAATTTGCATATTCGACTTTTACTTATTTTCAGAAAACTGACCACGATGTGCACAGATTGAAGAAAAGAAACACAAAAATGTGATATTTCATCACATTTGCCTAAAACTCAAAATAGTAAAACGAAGGGCAAAAAAAAATTATATTCTGTTTGCTATTCTATAAGCTAACGAGCATTCATTAAAACTTCGTTTGTCTAAAATTATATAAGTATGTTATTCTATTTTGTGTGTTTTACAAAATCTGTGTAACATGCTTAATATATTTTTTGAAAACTATCAACCTACCACCGAAGTGTAGAAATTAAAAAAAAAAAGACAATAATGTGAATTTCATCAAATTGCCATAATCTCAAAATAGTAAAAAGTTATGCCTTTTTTGTGTGTTTTACAAAACCGTATAACCGACTTTTTCTTATTTTTAGAAAACTAACACCGAAGTGTACAGAATGAAAAAAAAAAAAAACAAAAATGTGATATTTCATCAAATTTGCCATAAAATCAAAATAGTAAAACGAAGGGCAAAAAAAATATAATATATGCTAATGAACATTAATTTTTTTCTACAATTAGTAGTAGTATGATGCGCTATTTTGTGTGTTTTACAAAATATGCGTAATATACTTAATATATTTATAGAACTATCACCGAAGTGTACAGATTCAATAATAAAAAAGACAAAAATGTGAACTTCAAATTGCCATAATCTCAAACTAGTAAAAAGTCTGTTATGCTAATGTTGTGTGTTTAACAAACTTGGCACAACCGCTTTTTATTTATTTGCAGAAAACTAACCACGAAGTGCACAGATTGAAAAAAAAAACACAAGAATGTGATATTTCATCAAATTTGCAATAACCTAAGAATAGTAAAACGAAGGACAAAAAAAAAAATTGTATTCTTTTTGCTATTCTATAGGCTAACGAGCATTCCTTAAAATACATATGTACATAAGTGTTTAAAAAAATGTATATCTCGCGAATTCCTTCGATTTCCGCGCGTTGCCGCCATTTTGAATATTCTCTCTCCCGAAAGTTGTAAAGTAAAGCAACAACTTTGGATGTTTTGAGAGTTCGAAGTTCATACTGTCATCCCGCTCTAAACCTCTGCATTCCATATTGTCCCGTTTTCTGATTTTTCCTTTTCGGGATCTTCTTTTGCGTTCTTTGCCCCCGGCATTCAAATTCCGAGAGTCGTCGCGAGTGGTCGTTTAAAAAATATTGCCGGACATCGATCTAGCCAACAATTTTCTGCTGCGCATTGGGGCACTACTGTTTTTTTTTAATTGAGTATTGCACTTTTCACAGCCTTAAAATGTTAGCAACTGCCTAATACTAACAATTTAAATTTTTAAATTATTATAAATAATGGGAATTAAGTTTAAAGCGTTTTGGTTCGTCACAAGGGCAATTCTGCATTTTTAAACTTGTATTGCACTTGAGACGGCCGAATTACTTTAAAAAGAATCATCATTGAGCAAAGTAATTAGTTTTTTTTCCTTGCAATAGGCGGCAAGACTGGAAATTTCTAGATAATTTTTCGGACGGTATATGAGTCAATGTTTTCTTTTTCGAATATATTGCACATTCACCGGCCTGAAAATATCAAGAATTAGCATCGAAAAAGAAAAATAAAAGTGCTTGCAAAAACATAAACATTTGCAGGACGGGTCGTGTGTCAGTGTATTTACTTCTTAACTATATTGCACACTTCCCGGCCTTTAAATGTCCAATGTTTCAACTTTAATATCTGTGAAATCATAAAATTATATAACGCAAGTTGCGCTTTTCTCGGAAATCCGCATTCCGTTAGGTGTGAGCGAGATGACAGCTGTTGCGGTTCTTTCCCATTCCTCTTTCGGCTTGGTCGCAGACTTGCCAGATCGGTGAATTGAGTGCAAAGAGAAACGGGTAACTTGGTTAATTTCTTTTGCAAGTGGCAAGTGTTTAATTATTACAATTTGTGCTTAATTTAACATTGGCCGATGCTTGAGCTAAATATTTCCATACAAGTGGTGCAACAAAGTACTAATAAGGCATTTTGAGATGAATTTAGCAAATTAAATTAGTGCGCTCGGCTGGTTGCCTTTGCACGTCATTTACCGTTTTCCAAGAGGCCAGTAGTGTATGGCCAGTACATATGCACAAATAAATGTTTTTAATCCGTTTAATGATGGGATGGCCATTGGTTTGGAAAACTAACAAGTAGGGGAGCATCATGAATAATGCCCAAGCACGCGCGAAATCAAGAGGTGTGAAATTGGGTTCACGGGCTGCGCCTTGGGCTCTGGAAAATGCAGTTGATGATGACCAGCCTGAAGAACAGTTTTGTTTTTGGCGGAAGTGTAAGTGTACCGTTAGTACATATAGCGAAATATATAGGGAAAATATCCATAACATCTGTTGCATTTAGCTCGTTTTAAACTATTACTTCCCTGTTCTCATCTGTGGCCGTTGAGAACGAACCGGCAGTTCGTGCTGACAGCGAGCTCAATTACATAAATGTTTGTTTTGACAACAATAGCGAGTGCAACAAAAACAACAACACCAATCGCAACAAAAAAGCCGGAGACGAGATTGCATAATTGCTTGTAAGATTTTGCTCCCACAATTTCTCAGTTTTTGTCATGGGACAAACAAAAAAAATTATACAAACTTACCGGCTGATTGTTATCTCTTGCAGAGAGTGGCAAAGAGCGCTACTGAGAGCGATCCTTTTACCGTATTTTACAGCCTCTCGGTTAAGCTAACTTCGCTAACTTCGCCTGCTGAAGTCGCTCTCTTTTTCGCCGTGCGACAGAGATGCTCCGTGCGAGAGAGCGACATACAGTGGGTCATTTTACTTGTGCGCTGCTTATCTAAATGTATTCAAGTATATCCATAAATTGTAATGAAGCACTTTCGTAATTGCCGGCTTTATTTATGCACTGTGAACAGCCAGGGGCTAGCTGGCGCCTTAGCATCTCTCCCCACTGTCCACGCTCTAATGCCTAAAGAGCGTTGGTTCACTAGCTAGTTTATAGCTAACTTTTTAAAACTCCGTTTGTTAAATAATTATTCAACATTATCTTATTTGGAATTTTTAAAATATTTTCGAAGGATTTTCTTACCAATAAAAGGCATAATATGGTTAAAACATAGATTAATAATGCGATAATTCCCATTATACCCATTATATACATACGTACTTCTTACATACCTATTATTTGGGTAATTATCCAATTGGTTAACATTGGGTGCTTCCACTATAATTTTGCACTCTCTGCCATATAAGCCCGACTTCTGCTCTGAAACTGAGTCAGCATCTCTATAAGCCGGCTCTCGATTCCCCGAGCTAATGAAGTTGCAGCCGAGCTGAGCCTCAGTTGCCTGGCGACTAGCGAACAGCTTGGACGTGTGGTGTGCTCTTCGGTGTGGTTTCGAGTCTCGAGTTCCGAGTTTTCCCCATATTGCAGCCGTCAAGTAAGACCCGCTCCGAGTTTTTTGTGAATTTGTGTGATATGTGTGTGGTTCGCGGCTCGTTTCGTTTTTTATTTGCCGTTGTCATTGGTTTTTGATTTGTTGAGCGGTCGCCGCAAGCCACTTGACGGGCATTCTCTTCTGGCTTTGTTTCATAATAACTCGCTGTGTGTGTTTGCGGTGCGGTACATATATATGTTATGTACCTACATATATGAATTGTGTCTGTGAAAACGTCAAAACGGCCAGGCCAAGAATACAAATAACAAATAAAATGTTGGCCCGCTTGTGGAGCATGTGCCGTTGCTTCGGCTTCGGTTCGTTCGAAATGCTTGTAATAATATGCCGTTTGTCATTCCGTTTCTACCCCGACCAATTAGATCCGGAAATTTTGGAAAATGCTGCTCTCAATGCAAATGTGGCGCTCTCTGTGGCTGGCGGCCCTTTTCTGCGGATTAGCCCAGGCCAAAGGTAAGCTCTTTTTCATTTCTATACGCAACAATTTAAATATAAATATCAGAGTTAAGATCGGGGAGTGCAAGGCTAAAAAGCTTGAGAAGCTCCCATAGCGCGGCATGATGTCATTCGCGTAATGAAACACAAAAAGTATTTATTTTTTCTTTTCGATTTTGTCGAAAACCCGACAAAGTGACCTCGTTTTTGGTCGTGAAGTGCACATACACACACAATTTGTGGCCATTTGGAGTGATGGTCGAATAAAACGATCTTCGGTTTTGTCGGGGGCGTGCTGGCGCTTTTTTTTTTGGTCAAAGAAACGAATGACTGAGGCAACGAACTTGCGGCGACTTAATGAAGTTTGGCAGCGCGGCTCTGTCATGATTCACTCACTCGTTCTTACGCTTCCTGCCATATATTAATGCTAAATTGTATAAGGCATATATCCCTCGAAAGCCCTAACACATTAGTCATTAACTTGCCTGCCCCTGCAAGTTGCCTTACACAGGCAAGACAACAAACGACTAAACAAACTATCAAGCGAGCGCGGCGAAAAAACAAAAAACCAAACAAGACACCTACACAAACACAAGTGCTTGGGCTGGGAAGGCAACATGACACGCCAAAACACAAAAAAATAAGATAATACAAAGAAATAAAAAACAAAGCACAGTCCAGCCAACAAGATAATATCGACGAGAAAAATACTTAAACAAAGCGAAAAAAAGGGGCGACACTCATAAAGCCCACACTCAACTGGTCAAGAATCGGCTGGGGTTGTCTTATTAAAAGGCAATCAGAAAGGAGAATTAACTGCAAAAAAATATTACGCGAGAAAAAATGAAGAATTAAAGGCGAAATACAGCCAAAACGGGCGACAATCGCCGACTTGTGTAGGCGAACTGGTCCCGGGAATTAAGATGCAGCCTAAAAATACATGAAGCCGATACGAAAACATCTCTCTCGCGAGCTACAAACAAACAAATATATATATTTATATATATATATATACATATATAGAAACGGTGCAGACGAGGCTGTAATTTACGGGCGAACCAAGCGAGACCGAGAGTCCGAGTTTCAGCTCCTCAGCGTTCTTCGGCAGCCAAAGCTGAAAGCTAAATTATAACTTGCCAACTTGCACAGCAGTCGCGCTGGATGATAAGGGGTTAGCGGGTTTGGGCGGCACTGCTGAGGGGGCGTGGCTGTCTTAACTAAAGCGAAACTTTTGTTTGTCTGCATTAGGGAAAGTAAAAGTCTGACTCAGACCCAAAAAAAAAACCAAAGCGTTTAATAGTGGGTTCATTGTCTTGTTTGAGCTGAGATTTGAATTGTTAGCAACAATAGTAAGCAATTAGTGGTATTTATTGAAAGTAGTTTATTTAGTTTACAAATGCTAAAAATATCTAAGGTACTTGGTGTGATGCAGTCTGAGCTTCACAAAAAAAGATACATGGATTCAGAAGTGATTTCACATGATTTTCTTGGCCTCTAGAGTTCCGAGCAACTGCCACCGAATGATGTCATCGCTGGAGTGGAGAACTTCGCACTCGAGTGCACATACTGATGAAGCCGAGGTACTGACCTCCCCGATTAGCCAACCGGGCAGTCATCCTCCAATCATCGTGTACCACCCTCTATGGGGCAGCTGACAAATCATCGAACTGCGATTAACTCGCTTAATTGCTGACTGACTGACTGGATTAGGGAATATAAAAAAAGCACACGCGACCTTGTGCAACCGCCACATTAAGTCGAAGATCGCTTAATTTATGGCCAGAACGAACATATGAACTGGCCATATAAATATAATAAATTGTTTACCCGGCAGGCTGCAGGTCCCCCAACTCTCCTTCGCCATTTAAATAACATGCGAGATAGGACGGACAGACAGCCAGCCAGTCGGCCAGCCATTCGATCGAGCATTGTCGCATTAAGACAAAACATTGACATTGCATTGTGGGCAGGCGGAGGAGTCCAGTATGTGTACTGTGCGGAGGAACAATAATGATCAGCGGATCTGTGACAGCCGGCCTAAAAGGACAACCACAGAAACGCTCGTAATAATAAAGAAATTGCCAAAGAGCTAAGAGTCGGCACTCCATGTCCATGGATGACACATTATGCCAGCGGGCGCACGGGCACGGAGAGTTAAGGTTGGAGTCCATGGGATGTCCACGACGACCACGTTGCTGATGATGATGATGAAGCTGATGCCACACAAGGCAAATAAACCGCTTCAACTTGGTCTTCGACTTTGGCCGAAGATGTGGCTTTGGCCCGTTCTCCTGACTTGACTTCGCTTTACATTTTTGCCTTATGTGTGCGAAAAATGCCAATTTTAGAGCAAGTCCAGCTCCCCAATGTCTGTGTCTTGTGCTCTTGCGTCTTGTGTGCTGTGTGCTGTGTGTCTTGGCCCGGCCAACAACAACTGTGTGTGTGAAAAATTGCCCGTCTAGACAAGCGCAACAGGCCATAACAGCAGCAGTGCATTGGCAAGAACAAGAACAATCAAAGCCTTTTGCTAAGCTAATAAAATCGAGCCTCGATGCCTCGGCCGCGGACTCGTGTCTGCTACATTGATGCTCCTGAACCTGAACCGCAATCTGAATCTAAGTCTGAGTCTGAGTCCCACCAACCTGTCCTGTCCCTCAGCCACACCAAACTCTTAACCCATTAATGGCACCCAGTGCGCCTGTTGACCCAGAGAAATTTCGACCACAAGTTTATCTAATCGGCCTGGCTTTAAGTGGGAAGCTCTATATAAAGATTAATGATCTATGGCTATCAAATAGTGAGGCTGACCGAGGAGGTCAGAAGTTTTTAGGAGGCAAGCCTTGGAATTAAGGATCTCAGCAAAATCAATAATAAAACTTCAATCGATTTTTAGTCTTCTTAACTACTACCACATTTATCCTCACTACATCTACTACATTTCTAAACTCATGTTGCACTTTTGACCAACTCAATTACAACACTTGTGAGCAATTCGCTTACTTAATAGCAAATTCCAGCAAGGTTACGAGGGGTTAAGGTCGTCGGCTTTAAAACAATGCCTCCATGCATTGCCTGTTTCGGCTTAGTTGGAAAAGAAAGAAAAGAAAAACCCGAACCCGGCCTAAACTGTGGGGCAAACGTGGCCAAGATGAAGCAGAGGATCTGGGTAAGACCTTCGCGGCAATGGCAGATTAAAAGCTGGCGATAACAAAACGAGCAAATCGAATAGAGGCGGCTCGCTTTAAGGGCTCCGCCAAGAGTCCAGGATCAAACTGGGAGCAGCCCATTGAAGTTGGTTAGTTGGCCTGGCCAACAAGTACGCGGAGCGCCCTTTATTCTTTACTTTGTTGCTGTTCTTGTTCCTGTTTTTGTTTTTGGATAGCAGCCCAGGCCGCCCAGGCATTTGTCAACAAGTGCTGGCCATCTCTTTGTTCGCCGGCGCATTTTATTGAATAATAATCGGATTGTCGGGGCGACGAGACAAAGACAACTTCACTTGCATTGGCTGGGGGATTGGGATTGGGATTGTTTCAGGATTGTGGCTTTTCTGTTTTTTTCTTTAGTGTCTGTTGTTTTTGGCATTAATTAGCTTAGTTGGTTGTTGCTGTGCACCGTTATGCACTGACCATTTTGGCAACATGTGGCAACAGCGCAGTAACGCAAAATGTGACAAAATCCAACTGTAGGAGAGAGTCGGCCTAAAAGGCTTTCAACTTTTGCTGCCGTTTCGACCACCGTTTTGGCCACAATCAATTCGCGCAACGCTCCCCAATGGCAATATCCAATCGGTGGCGACTCCGCAACACATGTGTGTGGCGTGTGGCGCGAATTGCGTAAAGTGGAGAAAGGGAGGCGGCGGCGGCATTGGTGGTGCAACCGATAACTGTATATGTACTCGACCACTAACGGGTTCGGCACTCCTCCGGCCAACCGCTCGCAGCGCATAAGGCATGCGTATTACACAAGACTAATTGTATTAGGCCAAGATGCAGCAACTGCAGCAGCAGAAAAAAAATTGGCTATGGCTATGGCCACATAAAACCGAGCGAAACAACTGCAACTGCTGCAAATTTGCATGTTTTGCATGTGGACATGACTGCTAAGAAGGCGAAACTGAATAATTTTATGGGAATTCTAGACAAAGGCCTGCGGCATGCGACTGAAATCAAGACACTCCAAAGCGAGGTTCAATATTATATACGAGAACTGTATCGACGATTCTCAGTGCCAAACACACTTTCTGGCATTTTGGCGTGCGATTCGCATACTAAAATTAAATAAAGGCCTAACAAATACAAATAGACAGTTTAACTCGGGAATTTTACAAACCTATAAAGTGTAAGGCACTGTATTTCTAAATTAAAATTAAATTGTGTGTTGAGCTATTCAATTGTTTATTCTACAAGGTTTTTTGACTTGCTTGGATTATTTAAATTCATTTCCAATGGTCTTCTCTCATGCTTATTTATATACACATTCGATTTTCAATTTCAATCCAATCAAGCATTTTAATTTTAATGGTTACTTACATAGTTACTTACTACAAAGTTGGTAGACAGCTTTGCCATCAAATTTGATTACCTAATGTACTGACGCATTTATGTCCGTGTCTGAATAATTATTATTTTAATGAACGAACGACTATCGTTTGTATTAGCAACAAGTTTTTATCTGTTTATCCGCTCAACAAATTGATATTTTCGCGTCTAGGTAATAAAGTTTTAATTCATTGACACTCGTATGCCGTGCGTTATAACTTTTGCAAAACAGGTCTTGGCCAATATAAAAATAGCCACTTTCGACATGAGATCTCCGATCAACTACTTATCTTTTGGCCGCTCTTCAATCTGCGAACCACTTTCGCAAAACGCTCCGCAGCAAAAGCACCTGATGCCACAGCCACTGTGGCATGCCAAAGATTCCAGCACTCCGGTCATTAATTTCCGCTCCCATTTCTCACCAAAAGTGCGCAAAAAGTTGAAAATAAAACGGAGACACAGACGCTTTTGCAGAAATTGTCAAGCGTCTCAGGCCCAAAGGCATGACCAAACATATTTATGAGGCCTGATAAGCCGCCAGCAGATGGAGCAGATGCCTCCGATCTCGGCCTGACTTGTGGTTTATGCGTGTGAAAGCCGCCCGGGGGGACAAGATGGAATTTAGAGCAAATATTATGTAAATTTTCAACTGCCCCGGGGGCAAAATCCGGAGCAGTACTGGTGGTGGTGGTGGTGGTGGTGGTAGTTGTAGTAGTTGTAGTAGTAGTAGTAGTAGTAGTAGGCGATTGGGGGACCGCAAAGAAAGCAAACCTGTAGCTAATCCTGGTGGGCAGCCCGCTTACCGTTAGAGCCAAGTTGGAGTCACCAAGCGGCTCGTTGGGTTTTTAATTACCGAATGCGAAATGCAAAATGCAAACTGCGTAGAGAGCGTTTCAAACGCAGCCGACAGGCCGGGCTAACGGAGCCGCATCTTGAGAAGCGCCAGAACAGGATCAGCTCCACATGGAAATTAATAAGGCAGAAAGGAGAAAACATGGCTAGAATGGAGGAATAGACGAAACCGAGTCCAAGTGCGTAACGCAAGCTAAGCTGGCTAGCCCCTCGGGCGGGCACAAAGAGTTATGGCTTGCCACAATTGCATAATTTATGCGAAATTTATTTAATCTATTAGACGCTCTGACCCGCAACAACGGGGAGCGTTCTCCCCTCTCGCTCGCATGATAAATTGCATGTGTCTAACTGCATGTGGCAAATTTATCATATTTATTTGTTCTCTCCAGCTCTGCACTGCACAGCATTTCTTTGTTAATACCCTGGCTGCACTTTAAGATTGATCACCTAAAGTTCTTGGGTTATATTCGCATTATAACACAATCAATTCCGTTGCGCAATCAAAACGTTGGCCAAAAGGAATTATATATTTCTTTGTTACATGTTTTCAATCGAATTCTTCTCCTGGAGCTTTGGCGCTCGCTCTTTGTGAGGGAGTCACTGACCGACTGTCTGTCTATTAAATGCAAAGCAGGAACTTTCAAAGACGGCATTATTACTGCGAAAAGGGTAAGAGCCCCAAGCCAAATATTGTTTATGCTGTTATTAAGTGAATGAAGTTGAGATCTGAGAAATAGTTTTCTCAGTAAATATTTCCTGCTTATTAAAAATAATAGTCTAATAAAAATTCAATTTAATAGGAAATAAAATTGTATATATGCTTCATGGCCAAAAGACATTGATCAAATAAAAGTGAAGTGATAAATTTGATATCAAATAATGCATGTAAATCAATTTTTTGACATTCTTGAAATCTTCGCTTTCACGTGTATCCACTGTACCTGCGCGTTTTTTATCGCATGTGGCTCCGCCAGAATTCACAACACAATTTGCACACGCACGCACCAAAGTCAATGACATTGCAAGGAAAAAAATGAAAAAATTTAACTGAGCGAGAGTTAGAGCGCTGTATTTGTTGTTATGCCTGTCTTTTAATGACAACAATAACAAAAGCATTAAAAAGCGAAGACTAGAAGAGGGCGACTTTTTAATGTCATTATGTAGTTTCTATTTTCTTATCTTTGAGATTCTTTCGGCTAACCTGATTAAAAGTTGCCATTTAATTATCCGTCTTTCTGCTTTTAATGGCTGCGCTCATCAGTGCATGGAAAGCAGTGTCGGCGTGATAAAATCAGCAAAAAATGTTGTTAATTAATTTATTGAATTCCATTCCGTCGAATCCGAGCCAAAACACAATTTACGAATGCGGCGGGCAACTGTAAAAATGCGGACTGCCAAATGAACTGGATCAAAGTCAGCGAAGAGTGCCAGCGATGAGGAACAGCGCTGCCCAGCTTCCCAGCTTCTTGGCCACTCAGCTAACGAGAAGCCAGTTCGTGTTCTGAGTCTTTTGATATGCGCCTGCAGCTGCTCACAAAAAAAGGAGGAAAGATCAACAGCAGCATCAACTGCAACACGTGAATGCGTTTGAAGTCCAAATTACATGGCAAAGCGGGGAGTTAACCGCAACCACAAAGGAGGGTGGAGGGGGGTATGGAGAGAGAGGAGGGGCGGTTACCGCATGGGCTGGTGGGTTGGTAATTGAAAAGAAATGCCCAAGATGCATATCCCAAAAATGAACAAGTTAGGTCGTCAAGGACGGGATTTTCGGACTTGTTGATACCCGTTGTTTGCACGAGATTCTGTCTTAATGAATTACACACTAAATAGCGAATATGTATTTTTAAAAGTATTATTCTTTGTTGTTCTGCAGCATTCAAATCCAAATACTAATCATTGGTTGTTAATGTTATTAGTGTGTCATTAAACTCCTACTTAATGTGCTGATGTGGGAAAGTTGCACGTCATGGAAATGTTAGCCTAATGTGCCGTAAATCCATTAGACATGCAAAAGTGCTATGTGCATTTATTTGCACGATTGCAATATACCCTTTGCGAATGAAAGTACCCCGTATATTAGATGCAAAACCACCAGGAAGCTGCAGCGGGCGAAGACAGTTAGCCGGCGGTCAAATCAAGCAATTTGCCCCGCCCCACCAAACTAGAGAATCCAGGAAGCAGGCGAGTTTGCATTCCAATCCCGAAACGGTTTCGCTTTTTTTCAAGGGCAAATTGTACTTAGATTGGAGGTAGATGACGCATAATAACATCTGCGGTTCTGGCTTTCCAAAAAGAGAAGAGGGATAACGAGCTTCAGAGATTTCTCCGTAGATTTTCCCTTGGCTGCTGCCACAGCACTCATTCATGGTATTTCCGTAGAATTTCAATTAAAATGTCGCCCAGACCGCTCCTCCCTTTCGTTCCCGCAATTAAAAAAAGCGCCGCAGACAAACACACACAAACTGAAATCCAAACAAAATAAGTGAAGAGGAGGCGAATAGGCCGAGAGATATAAATAAAAGGAGAAGAAAATGCTGTTAATAATGCCGCTTGGCATGTCAAAAACGGTTATTAACGTGGCCAGATGGCCAGGCATGCGATCTCCGCCGGTAAGGAGTACTCCATGCTCCATGCTCGATGCACAATGCTCCATGCACCATGGCCAAGTGCCTTTCAACAAGTTTGTAGCGACCGGCGGACAAGCGATGACCGTGGGCAGATGCAAGTTAACCCGCAAGTCCGGTCATAAAGTACGCACTTATCAAGATGCGTAGAATGGAATGTCTACCCAAAAACCCAGTTGGACAATTATAAATCAAGCTGGCCCACTCTTCCCTTTGCGGCATTCTGTGTGTTTGTGTGCTCCTTGGATGCATCCAGTTGTCGTCGGCAACCAAATAATAATGTCAATTGCAGGTGTGGGCCCAAACACGATACCGTGTCGCCGGACGATCCTCTCCAGCAGCCAGTTGGCGCAGTTGGTAAATGGTAAATGGCCAATGCCCAAATGTGACCAAGACAACGCCCACGGGTAACGATTTTGGGCATTAAGGCTCCGCCATGCTAAGTAAAATATTACCGCTTTCAAATGGCCCATCCTGCATCCACAATTCTCGTGTGTGTACTCCCTATCCTCCAGCTTTTCTAGTCTTTCGAGCAGCAGCAATAAATTTCCAAGTTGTTGTTATTTTGGCTGGCGGTCACTTGGTCAGTCGGTTGTCCCATATATGTATATACATATGTATGGTGGAGTATCTGTGAGTTTGCCGGAGCACTTGTAAAAATAGGTTACCAATAAAGCGGCTTTACGATAGATAATAAAATTGTAGGAGCTAAATGGAAATGTAACTTTATATCGGAAAACTTTCACAAGCAACACATAGAAATATATAATACTGTATTATATGTTTCTTAATTTGAGATGTTTTTATATATTGTTTTCTATATATCTATTTTATGAAGAAATTGTGAATAATTTTGAACAGATTCTAAGATCTTCTCATTTACTTGGTAGCCTATGTGAGGCTATAGAATTTTGCCCAGTGTAACTACAAAATATTTCTATTTCGTTTCTGCCACGGACACCTTGGCCGCACGGGTTGATTAGCCTAACCCCCGAGGAGATTTATGTTTTGACCCCATCGATAATTGAGGGAGCTGCTCGCCGCGTCCACAATTAGCAATTGGGGTTGTGATTCAGGGTTCAATAGGTGTCGATCCTCAATTCTGGTCTGGTCCCTGATCGTTTGATTAATGACCGATCGAGTGGTATAAAACTAACAAATATTTTTGTGTGTCATCGCCCATAGAAATGTGTCAGATTGGAATCGCTTGGATTTTCATTTGATAAATGAGATTTGCAATGAAACTCTCGTTTGCGGCAGCGGCAACAACTTTTATGGACAATTAAGCGTAAAAAGGCATCGGGCATCGGGCGATTACGTAAAAAGAAAAAGCAATTATATGCCGCATCGGGCACTGAAAGAAGGAAAACTTCTCTCGGCTCGTTGCTCCCGGCCATCTCATGCGATTAATATGGCTAAGACACAGCAAAAGCAACAGCACAACGGCAACAAGAACAACACTTTCTCGTGCTGCCAATTGAATTAATTCGTATGATTAGAGTCTCTTCTAAGTATTTTCTTATTAATTTGTCTTCGCTATACAGTTACCATAGTTACGAGCGGCTGCACGTAAAGGCCCATTAGCCAGAATTTTCCCAGTCTTTCCCCGACCTTAAACGCATTCTGCATCTCTGAGCAAAATGACTCAATAGGGTGGAAACAATGCCACTCGCTTTCATTCAAAACTACTTAGCGGTAAATGCAGCTTGTTCTTCCCGCGTTTCTAGCTGATTCCGATCTTGTTGTTGGCAGCCGCAATTTGGCTTAAACCGCAGCTGGGGGAGCAGGAGCCGAGTTGGCCCACAGTGCCGGCCAAGGCGGAAACCAACAATTTAGCAAGTGCTGAAGCGCCGCCAACTGAAAAATGTGTAAATAAGCGAAAGAATGACTGAATTGGCTGGAGATTGAAGTACAGTAGATATTGACAATGCTGCTACTTGTGATCAAAGTCAATGGAAAGTGTTTTCATAATTAAACTATTAGGATTGCAATATGAAACAAGTTTTTTTTATAAAACATCAGGCAAGGGAATGGTACTTAAAAGTAATAATTTGTAAAATTCAAGCTATGCAACAACATTCCTTTCTACAACAAATACTTGCTAGCATGCTAAAGCTTGCATCCGTTAAACGAGGCTCCACTGTACTGAGTTGGTTGCACCCAGGGACAGGTGAACAGCGAACGTGACGTGGAAACAGCGACAAATTGTCAAGGGAGCTTAGCATAAAAAAGGGAGCCGATGCCAAGGCCCAACCGTGTTTACAGTTACGTCACGCATTTGTCATCAAGCCGGGCTAACAAGGCCAAATTAATTCGAGCCAAGGCAGGAACAGCCATGAAGCCACATCGCGTAACAAGATGATGCAGATGCAGCCAACTTGATTTTCCGACTGCCTCTCACCTTGGCAATTAATAAGTTTTTAGCGAAAACCAAAAGGCGAAGGATGTGGATGAGCCGGACGATGACGATGATGGCCAAAAGCGAGCTGAGATCCGGCGAGCTGGTCCAGCCGTGTGTCTGCACAATGCCACATGAGGTGGCAGCATGGCGTACCTTTTTGCATGCAACATTTACATTTACATCTGTTGACGCCGCCTGAGCATTAAGCTTATCCACATCCACCATCCACTATCCACTAGCCACCATCCCCACCTTGGGCACAAACTCAAAGTCATGGCCAGGTTTGCTTACTGTTCATCCGCTGGCTGCTTCGGCACTCATGTCCAAACTGTTGTGTAATTTAATTAGCCAGCTGCGCATAATGTTCACGCCAAGTGCAAGCAAAGTCGTTGGTATATTTACCGTTCCCGCAAATCGGTTAGAAGCAACAAGTTGGCAACCAGAAGTGGGAGGAGGAGCGCTTTGCATCTCATCTCTTAAATATGGCCAAATGTGCGGCCAGTTGTCAGGCATGTTTATTGCGCCCAGCTCCGTCCGCCCAGTGATCGATTGGCTTCTAATTTAAGCGGTCAAATGAGACAGGAGCCCGAGAAGCGCAACTCATTGGCTCGCTGTTTGGCCTTAATGTGTGAAGGAGCTCACTGTTTCCGGACTCTCGACTCTCGGCTTGGCATGATGAGTTGGAGAAGTGGCCAAGATCTGTGGATGCTGGCACTTGGTGGAAGTCAGTCGACGACGACTGACGCAATCAGCTGACGGAATCGCAGTTCTATAAATGGCAGCCGGCAATTGCGTCATTGGAAACAATTAACAAACAAAAAGTTGTTGGCCGATAATGACGAAGACGACACCATTGACAGAGCGTTTGAGAGATGGAACGAATGGCTATTTGCGCCGGTCGCATACAACTGACTGCCACTGTATTCACTCCACACACAGGAGTAACACGAAGAGGCCACGATGAGATGGGGAAAGTACACAGGGAAACCCTTTCAACAGTTGAAAATAATTTCAGAAATTATCTTAAATTCCAAAGGGTAAAAGCAAAAGAGCAAAAATCATTCCTAGTTGATTATTTAACTTGGTTTTAGGATTGGTTATATTATTTATGGCACTTCAAGCCAATAATGTACTTAAAAGAACTAGCATCTTATTTCAAGTTCACCCCATGCCTATAGATATAGATATTTTCTAAGTGTATGAGTGGGCTTCGAAATGGATTTCCTGGTAGAGAGGGTGAACGACTGGACAGAGGATCTCTAATACTGAAACTAAATGCTTTGCAATTATCACATTTGCAGTTGGTTGTCGTCTGTGTCCACTCCGAAGCACCATGCCCCCACATAAGCACCACACCTCCTGCTTTTCGTGAGGAACGGCTAAACCCGTTTGTTTATTGAGTTCCCGTCGCATTTTGATGGATTTACGCGGCAACATTGACACATTGACACTGCTTAGCATATTGGGGGAGCCATTAGGAGCAGACAACTCCCACCAGGAAGGCGGCTGGCGCTGACCTGATGGAGAGCCAACTCTATGGCTAACCATGCCTTCATTTACCCATCCCATTACCCAGCTGCAGTTGAGGTTTTCTAATTTATTTCGTATGCATGGCCGTTAAGTGTAATTGGTCACTGAAAAGGATGATGAGGCTAACTGCAAGCCGAGTTCTTGGTGGGGGGAAATGGCATGGAGCGGGGGGTTCGGGAAAATTACCTGTATTTCCTGTGGCTCCAACCCAAGATTGATGATAATCGTGCGTCGTGTGTGTCAAGTTAGTGGCCCAGGCCAAGTAATTCCGCGAGTTACCAGGCGGGTGTATGTGCGGCCAGAATGCGCTATCAGCCGCAGAAGTCTTGTCATAAATGTGAAAGTCACAAATGGCACCTCCACCACCGCTATGTCCCAATCCTACTCCTGCTTCAGGACCAGCCCCTTCCAACCCACCTGACAAATCGCTTGTTTAATTCCTCCCGTTGAATGGATCCTGCATTTCCCGCTGAGTGGAGAGAGACGCCTCCAGGCCTAACACTTCCTCGCGAGGAGGAGCGCCGAAAACGGTTTTCGAGTTTCCGATCCAGCCCAGATCCTATGCTCATCCGCGGATCCTCATCCGCCACCAGCAGCCAAAAACGTGACTGAAATCCCACACAGGGGCTGCCATAGTGACACAGACGGAGGAGGCAGATTGCCAGGGTGCGGGTGCAGTGTGCAGGGTGAGAAGACGCCGAGTCAGACAATTGCATAATCTGGCCGTGGCCATGGCCATGGCAATTGCGATTGCGATTCCAATTGCAGTTGCACTTGCAAACCCAGACGAGACACACACACACACATAGACACATTGGCCCGGGAAACAATTGTTGCAACATTGCCCCTGCCCCAAGGCTGCACTGAGCGAAATACATTGGTTATTTCGGATATATTTGTGTAAGCTTTTTGCTGTCAAATAAGCCATTTCATATATAGAACAGAACATAGAAGGTTTCCTGTGCATTTTTCGCCCAGTGTAGACCAGCTGAGTGGGGACAAAGTGCAATCCAGGCAGTGGCAGGAGGAAATGTCTTTCCCACCTTTCACGACTACTCTTCCTTGGCGGAAAAAGTGGAAAAGTCGGCGAGGCTGGCGATGACTTCAGCCACAAAACGATGCCATTTGCATGGCAATGATTTGGTTATTTTGGCCCAAACTTCGTTCTCTTCGCCGGCGTTTGGAATCTTCTGCGGCTCGAGTTGACTTGGCGTGGCTTGTAAACGATTTTGCACGTTGCAATTGTCGGCAGTTGTTGCTTTTGCTGTTGCAGTTGCAGCAGTTGTTGTCTTATTGATTTGTGCATTCATTTGATTGTGCGCGCGCATTTGTTGCCAAATTGTTTGAAGGAGAGCCGAGAGCTGGGGCCAAAAACATTGTCGTGGCTGCTGATTGCGATAGCTATAGGTGGATGGCTATAGCCACTTGGCAGAGTGGTGCTGACTTGGCTGTCCTGTCTGTCCATCCACCTTCGAGCCTTCGAGGCATGTTCGCCCGTTGATGACTCCCCGAATTGCTGCCGCTGCTCCGCCGTGATATTTCATGCTCCCCATACTCAACGCCAGTTTTCCAGGGAACTTCGCTACGGGTCATTTTCGGCTGTAATGTTATTTCTTTTAAATTTATTGTTAATGGAAATTTATGCTACGCTCAACGGTTGCGGCAACGACATGCTGCTTACATGATTGGGCGGCGGGGCATGTGGCCATGTGGCCCATGTGGCACGTTTTGCTGATTTGTCATGTTCGCAGGTTAAATGCTAATGCCTCGGCACACTCAGTCTTCGATCCGGACTCCCACTTGGCTGGCACTCAATCTGATTTCAAGTGCCGGCGATGCCCCACAAAAAACTGCTCCACAGCGATTCCTCCCGAATGTGGGTTAAGTCTTGACTTTGTCTCGAAGCGGTTTAGGGTTCTCACGAGTTGGCTTGCCCCATAAAAACGGTGTCAAATAAATTGTAATCAGCGGCCAGCAATAAAAATTCAATAAAAGAAGTTGCGGAAAAGCCAGGCAAGGGCCAAGATACTTTGAAATTCAATTATTCCGACTGCAGTCGGCCGCTTCGTCCACTAGCCAATTTTAAGAGCCAACAACTTTATTGGACAAGACTTTGGCTCTGGGTCCATCCACCATCCCAGACTGGACTGGACATCCTCTCGTGGAGTTCTCTCACTTATTTTCCCAGCAGACGAGTTGAAAAATATGTAGATAGCTGAAGTTGGTAGCAGCAATCTATGCAAATTTGTATAGTAAGAAAACTGAACAGCAGCGTAATTAAATTTAAGAATATAAATATAAAATAGGCAATATTTATGAGACCGCAAATTACTTGATTAGAAACGAAGCAACCTGTTTGCCACTACCAAATTACTCCGTAGTTGGGGCCTCGATCCTTATCTCCATCCCAATCCCATTCCCATCACCATTCCCAGTCACACTGCCATCTTATCCCATCCGCTCGGCGGAATTGAATGGCTGGCTGCCATGTCTGTGTGTAATTTAGAGTCCATCAGGCCTTTTCAACGCCTCATCTCCGGCGTCCTTAATTCTCTATTAATGCCCTTGCCGTGGTATTTGTTTTATTGGCGGCTTTCCTTCTGTCTTCCAGCTCATTCACTCTCTTTTTTCTTTCTTTTCTTCTTCTGTATCCTCTAGAGCCAGACCTCGTTTCTTGGCGGAAGTTGAGCTGCCGCTTGTGGGCAGGCTGACTCTAATTTTAATTTCTTCGGGCGCCGCTTGCATTACGCCCACCTTGAGGCAGTTGCTCGGATTACACAGTCGCAGACTGCGGGGGGAAACAAGGCGGTGGTTTCTCCAACGGAGGAGGCAGGGGCGAAGGGTTTTGCTGGCTGGGGGAACAAGAGCCGTTGCAGTTCCATTGCCATTTTTTTTTTAATTGCCCCGGCTAGCGCTTTTCCGCATTTACTGCCCGATCTCATTGTTTGGAGTGGAGATTTCACTCTCGCAATGGCTAATTAAGCCAAATTATCGCATGTCCGCGGTTCGTATTACCAATGCGATTCTGCCCAGAAATTGCGAATTTGCCGCGGCCATTAGTATGAGATTAAGTAGTTAGAGTCAATTATTTAAATTAGTGTTTGCCATCTACGAATGCCAATGCCTTAGTCCCACAGGCCGCAACAAATCCTGCAAAACAAATGGCTTCGTCGGCAGAGCATTTAAGCCGATAATTCCGTGGCATACTACACATGTTCGACGGTAATAAGAATTTGATTGCCCGATCCGGGCTAAAATTATGCCAAAGCGAGAGCCAAAGCCCACCAAACTAAACCAAAGCAGTGTGTGAGTGTGTCTTGGGCTAATGCCAAGTTTTTGCTTTCCACCGGCCCCAGAAAGTAGCCCTGCGGGCTTATTAAGCCACCTCGATAATAGGCAACGCAGAGCGGTGCACTCAGATAAATACTAAGAAAAAATGTGAATATAATCTTCATTTTTCCTCTTACCAAACAATTTGCTACATAAAAAGTTTTAACATCATTATTATTTTGAACGAAAAACTCTGGAATTAAAAAGTATAATTTTTTACAACCTATTTTAAGACCAAATATTTATAATTTTTGGTTCATTTGATAATTATTTTATTCCCGTGTAATAGTGCAAGGAAAACAAAAGACTTAAGCCACAAACTTGATCCTCACTGCACGGCAATTACGTTTGGCAATTGTTTAGTGTTTGCCAGTCGGGTTCATCTCGTCAACGTCCGACGACGGCGATGATGATGATAGGGGGCGTGGTCCGACTAGCCAGTCTAGAATCCAGAATCCAGTCCAGCTCCGATTACTGGACGACATGCTAGCCCACTTTTTAGAATATACTCGTAGCAGAGAATGTGGCATGTCGGCAGCACAGATATACATATAGTAACCAATATTTATATTCTCTTTTCCAGGTTCCCACAAGGTGCACTGTTCGGAGGATCAGATGAGGGTAGACATTGGACTGCCGGATGCGGAGTCGAAGGATCAGAGTGCTCATCAGATCTATTTGGAGGGACTGAAGGGATATCCGGATGAGAGATGCCAGCCGCAAATCGATGGTTCCCTGGCCGTTTTTCGGCTTTCCCTCAGCGATTTTTACGAGTGCGGAGTAACGCGAATGGTCAACCAGCTGACGGTAGGAAAGGTCCAGTGCTGCTTTGGCGCAATCCACTAGCTCTGGTTCTTGGTTTTCGATTCCATTTCAGGGCAAGAAGGTGTATTACCATAAAATCATCATAGAGTCAACCAGCGGCAAGGAGATCGTCAGCGTTAAGTGCATCACCACCGCCAGTCCCGCCTATAATGTGATGATGAATGCCACCACCGGGTCCAGTTCCACGTCCACGTCCAGCGGCGGCATCCACGGCCTGGTCAAGAGGGATGTGCTGCCGGCGGGATTCCAGGAACCCGAGTAAGTACCTCGGCAGGCACGCTCCGGATTCGAGAGCTTCCCCTAGCCTACTTTTAATTGCCCATAAATGCAAAATCCATCTATGCACAATTTTATGGCAAGTCTATGCAAAAGCTTATGGCATATTAAATGCCCAGTCCGGCCCAGACTTAGACCCAACCGAGGGCCATAAATCAAACCTATTCCAGCTCACTGCCTCCCACTCTTGTTCCTTACTCCCGATCTCCTTTCTTGGGCCTTTCCGAGAGTTGCCATTACCAGGAGGTAATTAGCCGCCAAATCGACGCCGGCGGCTTCACATGCGTTAATACCTCCACAGTCAATTTAATTGCGGGGCGTGTCGGGGTCCCTCTACCAAGTCTTGGGTCTGCGTTTTTTTTTGCCACACACTTGCCCACAGCCCCCGATCCCCCGATTCCCTGATCGAATACAATGTTTGTTTTTCGTTGCCCGACATTGATTTACAACCTTATTGGCGGCGTCCTGCCCCACCGATCATTAAGACCTCGAATCGGGAGTACAAAATACACTGACTCGATTTGCTTGCAGGGATCTGGAGATCACCACATCGCTGACCAAGCGAGCCCCCGAACCACGACTCTCAATTGGCGTTAGCCAGGATGGTCAGAAGTTCACCAGGGATTTGACTGTGAAGTCGGTGAGTAAATCAAACTTAACTCAAATAATCTTTATATTAAAGATTCGATTAATTTGATTAAATTTCTCAATAAAAGGGCACACCTTTGACAATGGAAATCAATCTGGATGAGGACTCTGCACCTGTTTATGGTCTGGGTGTCAACTATTTGGATGTGACGGACACGCATACCTCATCGGAAACGCTGATCTTTAAGGGGTGTGTTGCACATAACAATACATTGAACATTCAATATAATTCCTAACTTTCTTAATTTTAGCTGCACAGTGGATCCCTATCTCTTTGAGAACTTCAACACCATTGACGGCGACATTTTGAGTGCCAAGTTCAAGGCCTTCAAGTTCCCCGACTCGTCCTACGTGCAATTCCGCGCCACGGTTAACGTGTGTCTGGACAAGTGCCTCGGCACCCAGTGCTCCAACAACCAGGTGGGCTTCGGTCGACGCAAGCGGGAGATTAGCTCAGCGAACAAGGTCTACGAGATCTCGCTGGCCATGTTCCTGCAGGTTCAGGATATCGAGGGTGTCAATAAGAGTGAGTAATCTTTACTCATATGAAAACTATATAACATTTGAATGCTTTCCTTTCATCAGATGAAGTCCTGCAGCTGGAGGAGAAGCTTAGGGAGCTGAAGCTGGCCAACCAGCGCCTGGCCAGGAATAGCCGCGGCAACTTTGCCATGGAGCAGACGCCCGCCAGTGCTCAGCCCGCCTTTGTGGTGGACGAGCGGGAGCTGGGCCATCTCAGTGCCGGATCGGGAGCCGCATTGAACGGGCTGTCGCTGGCTCTCTGGACGATTCTGGGGGCATGGAGTTGGCGGCTGATGTAGAAGTTGTAAATCTCTCAAGGCGTGAACGACGTGCGAGTGCGAGGAATGCTAATCAGGGCGGAATTGCGTGCAGTGGCAATGAACGAAGGAGGGAATATTAATGTACTACCTAACTACTAAAATATACCTATACTTGATGTAACTGCCATTTACAGAACGTAATTAACTTTAAATGTATGCGTAGCTTAGGTTTTCAACGACTTATGGCAGCAGACATTGCGACAGAAACAGAAGCAGAAACCGATACAGAAACAGAAACAGACAGACAACAGTGATTCTTATAAAAATACACAAAAAACACTTACATATAAATATATAAATATGCATATATATATTGGAGAACTTGAAGAACTCGGTCTAACTCATAAGCACCTACTAGTCTCCTAAGTGTAACTGTTAAGCTAATTTAATTAACGACTAAACTAAACGAATTAATTGATTAAACGAAACTCTGATCGAAGTGCCTTTGCCAAATCTGTTTCATTTGTAGCTTAAAATGAAGTATGTTGGAATAATCTGGTGGATATATTTCCTATCTATCTTCATGCAGATTGTGCATGCGGAGCAAAGCTTGGCAATATCAATTATAGATGCACAATCAAATAATGGATCAGTCTCAAAGGGTTTTCATTCTAGAAAGCGAAATGCCTTTCGTTTGTACGCCGATTGGGGTAGGTAAATATTTTTTTTGATTTGATAGTCATACAAGATGTTTTTATATCAAAGGCTATACCATGGATTCAAACAAACCCTTGAAGCAGGAATGCCGCTCAACGGGCTATCAAAAGGACTTTCCTTGGGTGTCTATTAAGAAGAGAAACCGTTTAATTCAAGAACCCCGACGGTATTTAAAGGATCTGCGTAGTGAGATGTATGAAAAAGCGGATGCTGAGAAATGCCATCAGCCGGAAATGAGGAATGTTCAGGACTTTCTCGAGTGCCAAGTGCGCAGGCATATGCGACTGGAGTTGCAGATTCCCAAGTATCCCAATGTACCTTAACAAGTTCAAATTAAACAGAAAAACAATGCAATTGAAAAGTATTTATAAAACAAAATCAATTTCAAAATTACCGCCAAATTAATTGGGAGTCCCCCTACTAAAGATTTTGGCGTGTAGCGTTAGTGCGTTATTTCACTCTTCACCGATAGTATCGCGCGGACCACAGTTGCCCCATCTCTAAAACGCTGGCGTTTCACGAAATGGTTTACATTTTGAATTTAAACAAATTACGACCAAACACGTAACCACTGGTTGTCAGTGGACGCTGGACGAGGCAGCGCGGTAATCGAACTCGTCACTCCAACCGGCGAACAAGTCAATCGAGCTTCCAGTGCAGCCGCTGAACGTGTGAAACATCCACAATTCGATTTGCACACACAGATTCGATCCGAACCCAAATCCGAATCCCCGAGAATCGGCGAAATCTGCCAGCTTGGCGGCCGCTGGTGTGTGACGTGTGATTGGCGACAGCTAGTCATACATATTCAGTAGATGCCGAGGCATCCGGCTGGGCCCGTGCCCGATGCTGGACACGCTTGTTGGACACGGCTGCTCGACACGGGTGCTCGGCTGTAGAAGAAGGGCCGGCCGAGGGCTTCCAATCCCACCGAATCCGTATCCAAAACCGATCGCCAATGCCGCTGCAGCGCTAACGACGCACTGCAGCAGACGCCCACCACCAGCAGCACCAGCTCCATCAGCACCCCCACCCACCAATTTCCCCCCAAGAAGATGCGAACGCGCAAGGTGCTGTTGGTAATTGGCTTTCTGGTTACGTGGACCTATGCCACCTACTACCTGCTGTTGCGCCAAACGGGCATCCACACGAGCCGTCATCAGTCGCTTCAGGCCTACAAGCTCAACTCGCAGGCCCGCGATGCCAATCTGCAGAGCCATCATCTGGCCAAGAACGTGTTTGAGTTCGTCAAGCTCAAGTACTTGGATAAGCAACCACCGTCGGTGGCCTCCACGCCGCAGATTAGCATAGTTGCCGCCGAAATATCGGCGGAGCTGCCGGAGCAGCATGTGGCTAAGGCGGCAACGGCGCGCATTCCAACGAAAACATATCTGGCCAATGGCGAGCCCGTGTTTCCAGTCGTGGTCTTCGCCTGCAATCGGGTGTCGGTGAAGAAGTGCATCGACAACTTGGTCCAGTACAGGCCCAGCGTAGAGCAGTTCCCCATTATTGTGTCACAGGTAAGGATCGAAAGGAGTTCCCTAATCTAAATCACTCTTATACTTTTGCTCTACCACAGGACTGCGGCGATGAGCCCACCAAGGAGGCAATCCTCTCGTACGGCAAGCAGGTCACGCTCATCGAGCAGCCTGATCTCAGCGACATCACCGTGCTGCCGAAGGAGAAGAAATTCAAGGGCTACTACAAGATAGCCCGACATTACGGCTGGGCCTTGAACACCACCTTTGCTGTGGGCTTCGAGTTCGTCATAATCGTCGAGGACGATCTGAACGTGGCGCCCGACTTCTTCGAGTACTTCCTGGGCACGCACAAGCTGCTCAAGCAGGACCCCAGCCTGTGGTGCGTGTCCGCGTGGAATGACAATGGCAAGGCTGCTGTCGTGGACGCCGCGCAGCCGGAGCTGCTCTACCGCACCGATTTCTTTCCCGGTCTCGGCTGGATGCTCACCAAAGATCTGTGGGCCGAGTTGTCGGTCAAATGGCCCAAATCGTGAGTGGGGAAATTATGCCGCTTGCCAGCCGATCGCTAATTGTCCATTAACTGTTCTAGCTTCTGGGATGATTGGATACGCCATCCCGCCCAGCGCAAAGATCGCGTGTGCATCAGGCCCGAAATATCGCGTACTCGCACGTTTGGAAAAATAGGCGTATCCAAGTAAGAGATAGCGAGCTATCAATAGAACGTGCCAGCTAATAATGATAATTTGTTGTTTAACAGCGGTTTGTTCTTCGATAAGTATCTGAAGCACATTAAACTGAGCGAGGACTTTGTGCAGTTTACAAAAATCAATATGAGCTACCTGCTGAAGGTAGGTACACAATCGTGCATCGTTGCTTCATCACACTAACAACTATTTCATGTTCAGGACAATTACGATAACACGTTTCTGCGGCGCGTTTATACGTATCCCATTGTTACATACGATGAGCTGCGGCGAAACCTGATCAGGTGAGTCTATATGCTATAGAAAGTATGAACTCAATATAATTCCAATAATGTTACAGAATTGAAGGTCCAGTTCGTATTCAATACACCACTAGGGAGCAGTACAAGCGGACAACTAAGATGCTGGGTCTTATGGATGACTTCAAGGTAGGTCATTCAATCTCCTTGCTTGAAACTATGATTATTTGTAATCCTTTTAGAGCGGTGTTCCCCGGACTGCCTATCATGGCATCGTCTCCTTCTACTACAACAAACGGCGCGTGCACCTGGCACCCAACGCCAACTGGAAGGGCTACGAGCTCTCTTGGAGCTAACGACGCTAAGGACAGAGTACCGCCAGCTCCACCTCCATTACCACGCAGCTAGCTCCGCGTGCTTGCAATACCAAAAATAGCCCTATGAAATTTAATTTTTATTTGACCAATTAGCTAAGTTGTAACTATGGAATCTCCTCGAACAGTAGATGCTGTTCGCAGCCACCGCGTAGGCAGGAGTACTTGGAGCTAGCCCTGATTTCTGATAGAAAACGGAATTCGTCTGCTCCAGCTTCCTAGCCTACGGACCTACTGTTGGCGTAACAAAATCAAATCAAATGAGTCTCCACTATGTATAGTAGTCAACCGAACCGAACTGTGTGTGGCCAGAGCCAAAAGTGTTCCATTCTAGCACACAAGCCACACCAGCAACGCAATGAATTGTAAATAAGTCAGTGTCGTTCGCTTTTGTTACAGCTCTCTCTCTCTATCTCTCTCAATTTATCGTGTTAAATTGCAAATAGTTATAGCAATGGTTAAGTTATAGTATGCAGCGTGTAATTTCTAGCATTTAAGTTGATCCAACTAGAGTTCTAACGGCAACGGACGTGTAATATTTGTGATTTTTGATTGTTTAATTTACATTTATTAATTGTTGAGAGCCAGTCAGTAAACAATACCCGACCCACAATGTAACATAGAATAGCAATAACTAGCGCTAGTACTAGTACTAGAACCACAACGTAAACTAGACCAGTGCTGAGCCACCAGGGGTACGCCAGTAATCCCGGCCAGATCTGAAAGTGTGCCACTCTCAGCTAGTTGTAATGGAATCTACCCAGACAGGACACCTACTCTACTACCCCCTATGACTACCCTTTGTATGAGCATATTTTTGTGTGTATGAGAGACGTACGGAACATAAATTCTAAAGACAACCAATCGCCGTTTCACTCCGCAGCAGGTGGCTCCTCATCCTCGTCCAGATGCTCGCAGTCAATGTCGCTGCACTCGGACTCCGATTGCGTGGGTCTGCGGCTCCTCTGCGCCTGATTCAATCCATCGTGGCCGTAGGCTGTGGCTGTTCCAGCGACTGGAGTGCTGCGTTGCTGCAGAAAGTTGGCGTTGGCATCCCCAAAGACGCGCTCCAGTTCGGCGAGACCATTGGATGCGCCGCTTTCCGTTTCCGGCGGCAGCGTCGCGTACTTCATCTGCAGATAACTCTCGTTCGTTGGCAGTGACGCCGCGTAGTCCACATAGTTGGCCGCATACGGTTTGCAGCGTTGGATGTAGCTGGCTGCAGGCACTCCGCCCGCTGGCGGCTTGGCCACGCCAAAGGGCAGGGCGAAGTTCAAGGGTTGTCCGCGCGCCAGTATGGCATTACGGGCACTCTCCATCACACTGGGACCCGGCAACGGAGGCATCCCACCGCTCGTCGCGTACGGACGCATGGGTGAGCCGGTGGCCGCCGTTGCCGAGGCCATGGGTGCAGCGGCGCCACTGCCATTTAGCATAATGGACTGAATGGGCGTGGGACCCGTTGGCGTTTGGCTAAAGAGCCAGAGGCGATCGCCAACCACCATGGGCCTGGCCAATCCCCCGATGCCCAGCTGGGCGTAATAGTGTGAGGCCAGCGTTTCCACGTCCGAGGTGTACTTGCGCTTCCACTTGGTGCGGCGGTTTTGGAACCAGATCTTGATCTGAAATTAATGTGAAACGATATTTAAAATGTATCTCATAGATACGACAGATTTCAGATGCTATTAAGCTCTTTCAGATGGCATGGTAAACTTTTTTGGGTAGGAATTAAAGTATTTATACATTCTAATGGAATATTTTGATAGATTCAACCACTCACCTGCGTTTCTGTAAGCTGGAGCTGCTTGGCCAGTGCCGTTCGCTTGGCCACCGAAAGATACTTTCCCCTTTCGAACTCCGTTTCCAGTGCTTTGATTTGGGCTGCCGAGAAGGCGGTCCGCGGTCGCTTCTTGCGGTCATCACCAAGGCCTGCAATGGAATCAGAGTGGGAGATCGAAATCCAAATTAGACATTTATTGCTACCGACAGCTGGCAATCCTGCGCGCGGTGCCAACTATTTTCGCCTAATCGTAATTTGTCGATCCGTTGTTGGCACAATTGTGTGAACAATGCCCCGTCGCAGCGCAAACCCCTTCCAAATTGCAAATCACACTGTTGCATTTCACTTAGCCAAGGCGTCTAATTGGCCATTTTGGCATACATTCTCTTGGCCGACCGAAAACAAATAGCAATATAAATTCCTTCTCTACGGGTGGAAGAATATCTCCTTTGAGATCGCCAGCGTTCTTTGTTCGCTTGTGACATCCGCATCATTAGTCGACTGCGTTGGTGGCGGTCGACGAAGATGTGGATATGGGATGGATGGCGTATTCCCTGTCACCCAGAAGCTAATTTCTGATCATTTGTTTCTTGATCGCACGGATGACAGATGAGATCATTCAGCCATAAGCACTCATTCGTTCAGGTGGGAAACTCATTGCATATTTACATACAATAATGAACGGCTGTGCTGAGCTCGTTATGGGTGATTCTTTTAGGAGGTAAATCATTTTTTATAGAGATTTTTCTGAATTTTAAAATTGTATATTATATATTGTATTATTTGAAAGATCCTTGATAATTCCTTGAACCTTGATAATTCTACACTTAAAAGCATTAAAGTCTGATGATTTGTTTAGTTTAGTATAAATCTATATATTTAGCTATTTAGTACTGATCCATTTGAGTCTTAAGTAAAGTTTTTGGATCCCAAATCCAATTCCAGATACCAAAACTCTCATTCGTTGTAAAGCTTATATTCCGGCATATCGATCATACGCACCGTTTCCATCATCCGAGGCCAAATCGATATCACTTTTGCCGTCGTCCATGTTGTCATCCAAGCAACTCGATGTTGCCGGACTGGAAACCCGTGAAGCACCGAGACAATTGCCACCGCGACCACTTTCATCCTGCGCCGAGTCCTCAAAGGAAGTGGAGCTGCGCATTTCCGGCTTGGCCAGAATTTGCTCGATGGAGAAACTGTGTGGATAGCGACGCACTGCCGATTGCGAATTCATGTTGCCGCCGATTGGAGCGATATATATTTTGAAGCTAATCCGGAGACAACAGCGCGCGTCGAGATCTTACGGAAAACTAATTTGAATAAGCGGAGCATCCTGCTCACTGGCCGATTTTTCAAGATGATCGCCTGGCGGGGCGGAGCCTAAAATCATATATCTCTGCACCGCTCACAGCATATGCCCAAACAGAATGACAGAAAGGAACAGAAACATATTATTCGATTTTCACTGAAGACGGCACACAAGTTCGTTTATTTTTAAAACATGTGTGAAATGTTTGGGAGGAGGGCGTGGCTCACGTTCAACGCCGTCTTCTGGGTTTTCGAAATTGTTTTTGTCGCCTTGCCCGTGATTAAAAGTCATAATTTTTGGCTAATTGTCTACAAGTAGCGCTATTTAATATTTGGATGGCTTGCTAAATATATTTAATACGTTTGCCAACATATTTCATACATTTGATGAATGAGCGGAGAGCAATTTCTTTGACTGGATTTGTTTTCAGTGCATTGGTGTGCAGGCACGTGTCCTCTTTTGGGTTAATTCATATTTCTGTAAACAATGGAGCATTCAAAAAATTATAATAAAGTGTACTTAAAATTTATTATTTCTTTGAATTTTCTAAATCTTTTGACGAAGTAATATAATGCCATTAGTCTAAGTGATTATTACTCAATGCAGAATTTGGTTCTACTTGCTTGAGAAACTTTTTTAAAGTTTATATTATATTCAATTTAAATCTGAATAATTTTGAAACACCATATTTTTAATCGCAACTCAATTGTTGATCTTTTAGAACATTTTTTTTTACATATATTTCATATTAAAACTTTCTATTTCTGATATTAACGCATATTCCTATGAATCCCAATCCCAAGCCCCTGTAAAAGTTTCATAAATTTGAAATTATGAACACATTATTCAGACAGAATGGAAAATGGATCCGAATGGAGGGGAGGATCTGAGAAATTAGCCGGCGGCCTGGCTGACACTAGTTTCCAATTGGCCAGCAGCCAAATCCACGACATCTACTGGGCTACAGGGTGCCAATTCCTGGACGCGGATGCCCCATGATAACGTTTTCATTATTCAGGCGCGATTTGAACAAAATATCTGAAAACACGTTAATTAGTCGCCGAGATGGCAGAGCAAAAAATGGGGAATGGGGAAGGGCGTTGACGAATCGCAGGGCATCCTTTTAGCCGGCCGGGCTGTCAGTTTGATTTAATTTAATGAGAATTCCGGCGGGGATTCGGATTCGGTTGCGGATGCGGGGGGATCTAGATCTGCTTATGAGGCCGCATGCCCGAGTGTCGCGGGCACTCAAATCAAAATGACAACTTAATTTTCATAATTGCGCTTAATGAATATTCGACTATTGCTTGCCATATTTCAAATTCCACTGCCAAACAGAATGCAGACTTTGTTTCGACTTCGTCATTTTTGAGTATTTACCAATTTGTTGGCTACTTTATAAGCTATCTATCTATGGGTACTTATTCATGGTATTTGTAACTAACCGAACATCTGAATATCTTTATAAACGGATACAGCTTTCTATTGTATATTGTATATATTATAGATCAGAGGAATCTGAGGAAGAAAACGAACTTAAAGATATGTTTAAGTATTATTATAAGATTCTCAGCATGACACATTTTGCATGCCTTTAACAAGCTTGCACTGCCTATGGAATTTCGAATCAATTAAGGATCTTTTGGCCCTTAGGTCGGCTGTTGCGTAAGACGATAACCATAACCTTAGGCTAACCAGATCATTTTGTTTGGGGCTCGCATTTAAGACTAAATGGAGCGCAGTCGCGTCAGAATTTAATTAATAACCGAGCATGCATCTTCATTATAAATCATCACTTCTCGAGTGTTTGTCAGGCGCACGCAGCATAAATCACGGCCGGAGTTGCACTGGCAGTCGCGTGGAACAGTCCGTCCTCCGGCCAGAATTTCGATGTTTTTTGTGCCCTCTTTTTGTCATCGCATCCAGCTAATGATGCATCAAGTCCTGCAGGGTGTTAGCTACATCTAACTGCGGCCTCGCTGCCACATCGATCATTGCGCCGCTCCGGACTAACATCTGTATATATCGTGTGGTTTCCGATTACGCCGAAGGTGAAGTTGGAACTCCTTCTGCGGGCGAGCATTGAACTCCTTGGGAAACTGTATCCTGATTGATTCGTTGGGCTGTCTATTTGTTTGCCTCGCGGCTAATTTGTGTGAAGACCTATTAGAGCTGGTTAAGGAAATACAATACCATGATTAAGTAAATAGATACTTTGTAGAACAGACTGAAGATAGAAAGTATTAAGAAGGCATTTAATCAGTTGGTATAAATATGTTTCATTTATGAATATAGTACAATTGCCTGCTCATTTATTATTAAATGAAAACGACTTAAACTTACAACATTTTTGGAGCATCCTTTAATGTGGATATTAAATGCAGATTGCATTATCCTGCCAAAAGACCGCCATAAATATCGGTGATGAATTTTGGCCTCTCCACCCATTTTATGCTGTTAATTTCATTCATAAAACTGCCGCGGGCAAACCAGAAAACCAGCCTACGCCTTATAAACTGACAGATATAAATAATAATTAAGAAAAAAACGGGAGAGAATGAACTGCATATTATTAATTTAATGTGCGCTCGTTTCGAATTCGGAGTTCGTGGATGGGAAGTGGGCTCTCAGTGCCCAATGCTTGGTGCACTTTTCTGGGAAACATGCTTGGGGAGGAGCTGGAGGAGTAAAAGGCGTCATTCCGTCATTCCGTGCGGTGTTTATGTTGCAGGCGAGCAGACAAGACTCATAAATTACAACCAATTATCAAATTAGATTTTTACAAAACATGCAGCTTAAATCATATAGGAGTGTTTCGCTTTTTTACGACACAATCAACCAAATTCCGTTGGCTCTTCTCGGATTTCCCTGCCTGTTTTTTATTCGTGTTTTTTGGTCTTTATTTCTCGGATCAAATGGTGAATCAATTCGGATTCATGGGCTGCTGATGGAGGCAATTAAAGGAAAAGCTGTGCAATCGGAAAAATTAGCAGACAATGCGAGCCCTGACAACTACGCGCAATTAATTTGGTGTAATTACTCAGGACTGAGTGACAGATCTGGAGACTGGATGCATCTGTATCTTCTGCCTTTACTTGTATGCTCGAGTGTGCGGAGTGCGCTGTGTTGCCACCTCAACGCATCGATGGGATTCTCCTCGATCTCCAACAATTGCGGCGGCATTTTAACGAGCCGAATGGGCTGGCGAGAAGTTTCCCTCCTCGAGTGGCGGAAAATTGCGCCCCATCCCAGTGGGAAAGGGGTGCAGATCCTCTAGTGACTCTACTAATTGACATCGGCAGTCTGGCTTGTGATATCAAACAGTTTCACGCACAAATTGAAACTGATAATTGTGGCGGGCAGATTTATGGGCCTAAGTGATGAGCATATGTTTTAATTAATTTCCAAGAAGTTACTGTATACTATGTATATGTTTGCTAAAATCTAGGATCAGTTTCCATAGCCAGGTAGTGCCGCTGTTTGACGTCCATGTGATACATGGGGTATATACGATACATTTTGAAGGTAATTATGACAAATGCCTAACCCGAACATGAGCCCTCCTAATGCCACATAATAACACAAACATTCTATGTGGCGATACCGAGGGGGGACACCATCTTTCCAGTTTTTTTTTTGTGGCCACATCTGCATGACATTTTTTCGCTGTTGTCTTGTTTGGGGCTCGCGACATTTTCTCGAGACGCCGCCATCCGAGGGAGATTAATGCGGTGAGGAAAATCATAAATTAATTAGAAGAGCGCTCTAGTCGAACCTGGAGTGAAATCGCTATCTTTTCCTGATGCAGATGGAGATGGAGATGCCTATTGCTGACATTAAGCGGCAATTTATTGTCATTAGGGGAGCTGGAGATGGTCGCTGTAGGAGATGGTGGGTCGAAATGAACTACAGGTGTTGGCACAGAATCGCTTAATTAGCCTTTATTATTAGCTACGATGTGGCAACTAAGTGGCCAAATGTGGGAGAACGAACTATCGCATGCGGAGCCCCAACTCCTACGACTTACTTCCTGTTTTGAAAGTTGGCGCCTAATGCCGACGTTTAGGGACAATTAGCGACACGCCTTTTGGCGCCAGCCAGCATGGAATTCTGAATAGTTTTTTTTTTTTGGGGAAATCTAATGAGTGCCTCTAATCTCCGAATGAGAGCCAGGATGAACTGAGGGGTCAGGTTCAGAGCATTCCACACTGTCGACAGTGTGTCGCGACTTCAGCATCCTGGCGACGGGATCCTGGAATGCAGAGAGGCTCCAAGGATCATTCAGCAAGTGGGGAAGGTTTCTTTCGAAGAATTACCTTATAGAGAGAAAAATCACAAGAAATTATTTACCTATCCAATTGGAAACTTCGACCGAAATATGAATATAAAGTGTGCCCTCAAATGAGTTAAATTCAATTTTAAATATGGAAGTAAAGAATTTATTTTCTCTCCAACAAATGAGTTAAAAATTCCCGTAAAATAAATATAAATAAGTCAAACCAGTCAAAAAAAAATATTTTCTGACAGGGTTAAAGATTGTTATAAATGTGTAAATAGACATTCAAAAACAAAACTTGAATATTCACGTTTTTATTTAATGGAATATAAGTATATAAAAATATAAATAAAAAGACTGGTTTTTGTCTATTATTATTGAATTAAAAAAAATCTAAACATAGATTTAAATTAAGGGTTCGTTTTCCAACTCTGTGAACTGAATTTAGGAATTTTATTCCGAAAAGCAATTTGAATGTCTACAAAATAAATTCTACAAATTCCTCCATGTGAGTTGTCTCCATAGTCAGGGTTTCGGTCACCGCTAATAATCTACAAGGCTTTCCACCCGATGGCTAACGTAATGTCTTAACCTCGTACCTTGCGGTACACTTGGTCACACTGTTGTTAATGGGTGTAATCTATCTCAGCTGTTTTACCTTGACTTTGTTTACATTTTTCGAGTTTATTAACATTTAAACAAAGTTAAACCATAAATAAAATGGCCTCTGCGACCAGTTCAAGTGCTCGGCATTTATTCGACGAGTCCAAGAAGCGCTTGTGTGCCCGCGTGGGTGAAAATGCAAATAATTTGGGTGAGTTAATTTGCGTATATCTCAGTAAAATCGATATGAACTCTACTCTATTAATTTGGGGCGTTCAATAGGTTCTGTGGCCCGACAGGTAATCCGAGGTTCCAAGAGCAATGAGGTAAGCTAGGACATATATTCCTTGAATAATGAATACTAATTTATCAGTTCCGGGCACAGATCATGCACCAAACCCTGAAGAACTTCACCCAAGTGGACGTGGTCTCGGATTACAGCCACCAGAATCTGCAGAAGATGACGCTGATCCTGCAGCACGTGGGCTACCAGTACGATGTGATGCAGGACAGTGTCAACCACTTGGATTACCTCAAGGAGCAGGTGACGGCCATGGAAAGATGATTGGAAGAGCAAAAGCCTAGACACTAGCAGCCCCATTGACCTCCGTCGTATGTTTAGTATGTTCCAAGCCATCTACCCATAAATATCTATAAATCGCAAAAGATAGTCCCAGAAGGTCAGGGGCCACCAAAAGAGTTGGGTCCGCCGATAAGATAAGCCGTGTGTCTTGGAGTTCCCTTATAAAAGACCTGAACCACAGTGATTTCCATCACAGTTGGCAATCAAAGTGAAAATGACGAGCTTGGACTTGAGACTGGCAGTAGCGCTCTGTCTAATCTGGTCGACGGCTGCCCAGAACTCCACGGATGGCGGACAGGATGGCCGCATTGTCGGCGGCTGGGAAACGCACATCACCTTCTTTCCGCACCAAGTATCCCTGCAGTTGGGCACTCGGCATGCATGCGGTGGAACCATTATTTCGCCCACCATCATCTTGACTGCTGCTCACTGTGTGCTGGAGTATAGCAAACCGCAATATTACGTGATTCGAGCCGGATCGAGCGATTGGTCGAAGGGCGGCAGCTATATTCGCATCAAACAGATCATTCCGCATCCCAAGTTCCATGACCCAACGAGGATGAACAATGACATTGCCATTGTTCAGCTGCAGCAACCTCTTGTCTATAGTCAGGATATACGACCCATAAGCTTGGCCACCAATAAGGACATCATTATGCCGACCGCACAGCTTTTTGTAAGCGGCTGGGGCAGCACGTCGATCTCACAAATGCAGCCGGAAAAACGTCTTCGCTACACAGTTGTCCATCTAAGAGATCAGAACCAGTGCGCCAGAAACTATTTTGGAGCTGGCACCGTGACCAACACCATGTTCTGCGCGGGAACTCAGGTGGGAGGAAGAGATAGCTGCCAGGGAGATTCGGGCGGTCCTCTTGTCACATCTATAGATGGCCAGCTAAAGCTCTACGGCATTGTGTCCTGGGGATTTGGATGCGCCAACGCCATGTTTCCTGGAATTTACACTAAAGTTTCCGCCTATGACGACTGGATAGCGCAGACAATTGAGGAGCTGGTCTAGCCTAATTTTAAACTGTATTACTACATAGAAATAATAGTCAAAACCACTGCTAAGTTTAAGTTATAACGTATCCCATATATACTAATACGAAAACTAATGTTTAAGACTTTTCACCTCTGTAATTGAACTTTATTAAACGCTAATAACTTGCTAATTTCAAGTTCAGATGACTAACAAAAAACATAGAATATTACTTATCGAAAAACAATTTGTTAATTCCACTTTAATGTCAAATTACCTTGTTTATGAATGCAAAATGTAAAAACAAGTTTCGGATTCGTGGATTAGCCGATCGTAGTGGCATATAAAATGCGCATCTCGGCACCTCGAATACCAGTTTTTGGCTCTTACGAACTGCGAATACCGAAGTGTTGTCCAAGTCACCGCCAGTTACCAATCGCAACTTGAGTAGAGAGGCAACACAATCCAGCAATGAAGCAGTTTATAGTTTTGGTAAGTGAGCGACTACATCAGATGTTACTCAACTTCATAAAACTCTTCCTGTCTGCATGTCAAGGTCGTTTGTTTGCTGGCAGTCGCTGCGGCCGATGTTTCCCATCTGGTCACCCCGGAACCGAAGGTTCCAGCAAGTCCGTATGTGTTCAGCTACCAGGCTGGCCGTGCTCCCGGTCATGTGGACCGCCAGCATACCGAGGTGTCCGATGGATCGGGTGTGATCCGCGGTGCTTTCTCCTATGTGGACCCAAAGAACCAGGTGCGCACCGTGCAGTATGTGGCGGACGAGCACGGCTTCCATCCCCAGCTGAGCCACAAACTGGAGGACAGCGCCGCCGTCCAGGCAGCCAAGCAAAGGCACTTCGCGGCCTACAATCGGATTGCGCAAGAGCATGCCAACCATACACCAGGCCAAGTTGTGAGTGTGCCGTGCACAGGTGTGGCCCCAAATTGTAATTTGTAATGATGCATTGTCTTCCACAACTTTGTAGGCACTGGCTAATGCCCCCCATACCAGCGCCGCCGTTGCACATGCCACCCAGAAGCACCTGAGCGCCTTCGAGCGGATCGCTGCCGAGCACGCGGCCATTGGACGGCAACAGGAGGCACAGCGTCTGGCACTGGCCGCCCAATCCGAGCATGGAGAGATCGAAGATGGACAGTACCATCCGTAGGAGATGCAGTTCGCTGAATGATGTGAAAATAAACGGGTAGCTTCCAGAAAAATCAAGATTATTAGTTTATTTTGTGATCAGTTAAAGTGAGTGGGGGAAATAGTCTAGTTAATTATTTTGTATTATACTGTTTGTTATAATCAGATAGTATACTTTCAATGAATATTTTTCTTTTGTGTTAAAGTGGTAAGCGATTTATTTAAATAGATTTATATAGGTTCATCATGACGGTAAAATGGGATTCTAGTTTGGTATTTAGTTTCCTATGATATCTTCAACTAGTTTGATGCCTGGAAAAATGTCTCTGAGATTCTTACCGCATCTGGCTTGTATTATTTTTATTTTGGAAATTCAGTTTGTAAGTTCAACACTTTATTCTTAATGCAACTTAATATAAGACTGCCCTTCTAGAGAAATTCTGAATGTAACGATCCGTGCCCCCATAATGAAGGAATAGACGAAGATATAGCTGAAGCAATTCTAAGTGACTGGCCAGCAAATGTGGATTTGACTAGCGTAAAAAGGTCACACAAGTGTTATGTGACCTGCATTTTGCAATATTACAATATTGTGAGCACCTCTGGTGAGATATTTCTGGACAAGTACTACGATACTGGGGTCATTGATGAGTTTGCGGTGGCACCCAAAATCAATCGATGCCGATATGAGTTTAGAATGGAAACAGATTATTGTAGCCGAATTTTTGCTATATTCAATTGCTTAAGGCAAGAAATATTAGCGAACTAATAAATATCCAATGTAAACCGTTAGATTTTTATTTTATTATTTGTTGATCACAGCAGAATTTAATTTTTATGATATATAGGAATATGTTACATATGTGTGGAGTTTGGAGTGAGAATTCATGGACTCCCTAGAATCCATAAAATTAATATACATCCGGTTCTCTCTTTGTTTTCAATTGTTTATATTATTAATTAATAAGTCACTTATCAAATTAAAAAGGGTAATTTAAATCGCTGAATGTGTGTGCAATTAAAAATGTGATTATCCATTATCCATATTGAAATTTAATTGCTCGAATTGGGTTTGTTATAAGTACATGATACGATGGATTCTCTAGGAATATAGCAAGTATGTTGGACCGACTAACACTATATTTATTGATCAATTTTCTGTGCGCAAATGTTCTTGTAAGGTTTATTTATATATTTATAAGGTTCACATAAAACATACATGTGTCTATATCCTTGTGAAGGCTTACACTTCAGTATTTAATCCGTGTGTTTCGCAAAATGAGTTATCGGAATATGAAGCCAACCAAGTGATGGAGAAATGGCCAGATCCGCCCATCGATCGGGCTTACAAGTGCTTTCTAACGTGCGTCCTTTTGGATCTGGGCCTGATTGATGAACGTGGTAATGTGCAGATTGACAAGTACATGAAATCCGGAGTGGTGGACTGGCAATGGGTGGCAATCGAGTTGGTAACGTGCCGCATTGAATTCAGCGACGAAAGGGATCTGTGCGAACTTTCATATGGAATCTTCAACTGTTTCAAGGATGTAAAGCTTGCGGCCGAGAAGAATGTTTCAATAAGTAATGGGAAATAGATTCATTATATATATTTCATTATATTTGAATAATATGATTAATATGTATACAGAGCAAATATTCAAACATAATACAAAAGTTTCGATTACTTTAAGCTTTCGTTTGCCGGATCACTTGATAAGCGTTTGAAGGCAGGTCCGCTCATCGAGTTTAGTTCTGTTCGGAGGTCCGATAACGCAACACGTTCCATTCCGATTCGTGATGGCACCACTTCCGCTGTGCCTGCTGCTCCTGGTGGTGGCGACTGGCTTTGGCCACGCCTACGAGGCACCTGAGGCTCAGGTGCGCGTGTTCTATCCCCGGGGATTCGAGGTCTCCATTCCGGATGCGGAGGGTATCTCGCTGTTTGCCTTCCATGGCAAGCTAAACGAGGAGTTCGACGGCCTGGAGGCGGGGCAATGGTCAAGGGATATTCCGAAGGCCATGCGGGGACGCTGGACATTCCGAGATGACAGGACACAGCTCAACCACGGCGATACCCTGTACTTCTGGACCTACGTCGTAAACAACGGGCTGGGCTATAGAGAGGATGAAGGTGCTCATGTGGTCACCAGTTACGACAATCAACATATATAGGGTCATCATAGGCCAATCATGGGATCGGAGCCAAGCTTAAAGCTCGTCTTGAACCTTTGTTTATGGAGCGTACTTTCCATGCTAATCCGCTCTTCTGGCTCCCAGCTAATCTGCGTTCTAAAATAATAATAATAATTCACCAAATCAAAATGTCATCTAAATATATTTAATATTTACCACGACATGTATGTACATATGTGTTCATTAGTTATCATCAACTTCAAGATAACATATATCGCTTTTATCCCTTTTTTTAAAGCAACCAAGTAAGATGTAATCAAGTCAATTGATATTTAAATCAAAGTAATGTAAATTCATATTTTATCCACTCTGCGCTTTTCATTGTGGCTGTGACGTATTTAATTATTTTCGTTAGTAAAAACACTTTTATCCCATGCAAATTTATGCACTTTTAAACGCTGTAATTAATCATAAATAAAATGCGAGGCCTTAATGGGCAAATGGAAAGCAGGGCACACAGCAATGCGATGGTCTGAAAATTGCGTAAAATGAAGCTCGCTCTCAAACCAACCGATATAATTTGCTTTATGCACTGCCCGCAATTCACGTCCTGCAATACGATGGTGGTCAAAATAATAGGTATAATCAGGCGTATATTTGGTCACAAATAAGATGTTCAATCTAGGGAACTGTTCCAATAGAACGATTGATTCTGAAGCACCTTAACGTTTATAATATTAGCTCATCTTAAGACTTGCCACACTTATAGATCACTATAGATTCATAATTTAAGCTACCTTGAATTTAATTTGAAGTGCTCCACTATTATTTCAACGGCAGCTGTAAGTACATCCATACGTACTTATAGCCACCCAAACACATACTCGCACTTGCACTCACGCACGGTAGACGAGGGGCACAAAGTTTCGAAGGATTCACAAGGCAAATTGATGAAGTTTTAGTTGCGGCAACTTCGCTACGTGATGTGTGCGTTACCAGACACAGACGCACTGTCCACGGACCACGCTCCCTCGCGCCACGCCTTCTTTTCGGGTCCTGTTCCTACGATGTCTGCCCAATGTCGTACGGAATGGTATGGTATGGCATGGCATGGTATGGTATATCCTTTGTGCCCGTTCGTTAACTTTTTCTAGCTCCCACTCCCGCCTCGTTGCGGTGGCTTTTTTGCAAGGCAACAACAAAGCAATAGCAAATGCAATTACAACGCAACGAGCACACATTTTTTGCACTCACTGTGCGCCGAGTTGAGAGTTTGGAGCCACGCTAAATTGGTCTGGCAAATGCTTTTTGAACACCCCGGCCACGCCCATCGCCCATAGCCCCTCGCCCATACGCCCCTTTTTTTCCGCAACCCCGGTACCTTTATAATTTTCTGTCTTCCTGAACATTGCGTAGCAGCCGTGAAACGCTATATTGGCGAATTGTTCTATGGTTTGCTCCCTTCTTTTTTTCGGTAGCTAAAATGGCAAAAACAAAAAAGAAAATGAATTTCGAGCTGGTAATTTGCAGTGGCACAAAACTTTCAATAGACTTGTTTTAAAACTCTATTAAATGGTTTTTGAAAGTGTCCAAGTTATACTGATTGAAAATAATTTAATATAATAAGCAGGCAATTTTTTGACCTTTGGTGCAGTCAAAAACTAGATTTTTTAAACAAAAAATTTCCATATGATAAATAGGCCGATTTTCGTGACTTAATTTTTAGACATTTTTCTGATTTCTGATTTTTATCATCAAAATTTGCCGAAAAAAAATTAAAAATTTTTAATGTTCAAATTTGTGTGCCAATTTACTAGGAAAGTATATATAACCTGCAAGATTTGGACCATCAAATCGCTTGTTTTGTCCAAAAATGTCTGAAAATAAGTGTTACGACCATGGCAAATGTTTATAACTTGGCCAAAATGCGTCAAACACTTAAAATAATGGCTTTATTTCGCAGCTAATGATGCAAACTAATGATCTATATCACAATCTGGACGAATTTTAAAAATAAAATTTTGGCCATTTTTCGCATTTTTTATAAGGGGTAACATCATCAAAATTTGCAAAAAAAGGTCAAAAATTTAAATGCTTAAATTTTTTATGCCATTTGATTAGGAATGTGTTTGCGAGTTCAACAAGGTATAACATTCAAAATTTGGACCATAAAATCGCTTGTTTTGGCCAAAAATGTCGAAAAATGAGTGTTACGACCATGGCAAATGTTTATAACTTGGCCAAAATGCGTCAAACACTTAAAATAATGGCTTTATTTCGCAGCTAATGATGCAAAATAATGATCTATATCACAATCTGGACGAATTTTATAAATAAAATTTTGGCCATTTTTCGCATTTTTTATAAGGGGTAACATCATCAAAATTAGCAAAAAATGGTCAAAAATTAAAATGTTCAAATTTGGATGCCATTTGATTAGGAATGTGATTGCAAGTTCAACAAGGTATAAAATTCAAGATTTGGACCATAAAATCGTATATTATGGCTAATATTGTGATTTTTTGGGCGGAAAATACGGATTTCCGCATGTCCGGAGTAAATTCTGTTGAAAACCTAATGCTGAAAATGCTGAACTAGATGAGTACAAAGTAAATAATTGTTTTAATCAATTCATTAGTTATGACTGGTGTCGCCATTCCTTTTCGCATCGAAAGAAGTATGAATGGGGAGCTGGAGATCGATCCATTATCATCGCAAGGTACTCCTAAGAAAGCCTGTTACACACGTTTCCCCGCTTAATGCCCGACACGTCCCAGGCTTTGGGGCGTGCTAAGCTGTCTGTCCGCTCCGCTGGCTGCCAATACATACATATGCATGTATTTCTTGCAGTGTTTGCTGGGGCATGGCAGTGTCATAAATATTCTTTGCCGCTGCTTTATTCCTTGCCCCGACAACGACAACGATGACGACTACGAGAAAGCAGTTTACCAATAATGCAAAACATCCCAGCTGGGAAGGGGTTGTGGGTGAATCGGTGGCCAACTCCTGGGTCCCCATTTGGTTACCTTTCACTGGAAGAAAAGTTCATGCACAAAATGGAAAAAAAACCTAAAATACAAAATGTTTTCGTTACTAGTTCACAAACTCATATAGTATTTGATTCGAAAACACTTATAAATATATACAAAGTAAATAGAAATGAGTGCTACTCTAAAAATAAAACACTGTTGAAATGGTTATACGCCATTTTTATCTTTTATGATGTATCACTTTATTGGGGCTAATAAATATCTATATTATATAGTCGACTCCAGGACAATTTCTCATCCAGTGTAGTTGTTGGCACTGGGATTGCCCAGCGAAGCGGCATAAGCTGCTTGGGCAACATCTCTAAAGCTCCTCGGCCTTCGATGCCATTCCGATGCAGAGTAGTCCCCAGTGACAGCGGCAATAGAGAGCTGGAGGAGCCACCAGGAGCAGGAGGCAAGGAGGCAAGGAGCTTGGAGCTGATGGAGCTGGAGGAGCTGCACTCGCTCCCACTGTGCATGTTTGCCGATTTGACTACGATTGCGGAAACGTATACAGTTCGTTGATCATTATCCGGTTCGTGATGCCCTCGTTTGCCGGCGACGTGATGCAGCTTTCCGTAGTTGAACTGCCCCTATTGAAGTTATTACCCAGTCGGTTTGCTGCGCGAGGGCATGGGCATGGGCATGGGCAGGGCACGGGTATCGGGATCTGGTTATTTGGCGAATATGCATCGACAACTAAAACACATTTCACCGGCACTCCCGGCGCGTCTGGTTTATGTTTTGCATTAGCGCAATGCCTCCACTTGGGCCGGGCACTTTGTCAATTGGGGCAGTGGGGCATTAATTTCACTGGCTACTTATAGCGCATTAAATGGCGGCATTCAGATCTATGGGTTCCTAATGGCCCGGCTGGTAATTGAATTTTTCATTCCCTTTAATGCCATTTAAGTGGCTAGTGAAAAGCTTTCAAATTTCTACATATTTTTTTCGGTTCTATTTGTGTACATTTCAGGGAAATTGAATGTAATTCGCTGTGTTGAGCACACACGAAACAATTAGCCCTATTTATCTTTAAAATATTGTTTCATTACTAATCCCATATTCACAACAAATTAACGAGATCTCTCCATATCCCTCGCTGACAATTACTGACAACTGGAAAATTAGTCACTGCAGTGAATTTTGGCAACATGGGCACTTCCTGTGTAGCATTTAGCTTCGGTTTGAAATCAATATTCGCAACTCAAAACGGGCGAGCATTTCAAATGGCGATGACAGCTGACAGCGAGGCGAAGAAGCTGCTGCTCAAAATCAAATTAGAGCAAATGCGAAGTACTTGAAGGAAATGCGCTGCAAGCACAGGAAACCGGAAGAGGGAAGAACAAGAGCAGCGCCAGAAGAAGTGGGTTGGAAGGGCGGTGGGATCACCCGCAGGGGGAGGCAAAAGGTAAAATCAAATAACAAAACCTGATTGAATTGAAACTGAGGTAAGCTGCCAAGCGAACTGATTTATTGATTTTCAAGCAGCATTTTCAGCTTGGCTTTGCAAATTGAATAAAGTGAAATTTTAGGCGCCTCTATTTCTCCCTGCACTCAATATTGTTCTATATGTACATACATACATATAGTATAGTTTTCCCTCGCTGTCACACACTTGTAACTTGAGTGCGACAAATCGCATTTACTTGGATTGTTCTGCTTTAATAAACATATTGGCTTACAGCCAATTTTAAATTGTGTAAAATGAGCATTTTCACTTTGTATATTCTGATATAAAACCTATCAAGAATGGATATAGTGTTTTTTTGAACTTTTTGATCGCTTTCATATGCATTTGGCGAGATCTGGTTGCTTTAGGCGCATCAAACATTTTATTTACAGCAAATTTACGCATTTTGGACTTTCGAACGTGGCATTTTTTATGTTTTTCGTATTTTTGTCGTTTGTTGTTTGCGTTTGGCGTTGAGTAGCGGAAATAGTAAAAGTTTTCTAATGAGAAAAGTTTCCTTATAGACAAAGAGAGGAAGCGCCGGCGACAGAGACAGCAGTATCTTGAGGGAGTGAGATGGCAGGCGGGTGAGAGAGAGAGACACCAAACAGAAGTGCTGCAGGAGAAACAGAGATGGAACGACATCCTTGTTCGTGGTGTATTTAATCAGTTGCCTTTTCGCTGCTGTTTCTGTCTTCTTCGCACACTAAAAAAATTATTTCAATATATTTGAAAATTTAAACAAAATTCCAACTGTATACCGGAAAATAATTTAATGTATAGGATATTTCAAATATATATGGTTACCTTTTAAAATCGGGTATTAAACGACCAGTAAAAGTGTCATAACTTCCATTATAGCCAAGTATACCTGTTTTCTATGAGTGCACTCCTATTTCTTCCTTCGAAGGATGTGCGAGTGTTCACATCAAAAACTAAACACGTCAAAGTAAGCAACGGAAATGAGAAAAAAGTGCGCTTATTTATTTTTGTACTTTCTTTTCGACCGAACCCCCCCGCTTCCCCACCGCCCCCTGTTGACAGTTTTTTGCGTTGCCGCCTGCACTTCTGTTTGACTTGACAAAGGAGCGAGCGAGAGGGAGGCGGAGTGGGACAAGGACAGCGAGATCCCAGCGGCGACATCAAAGCGCGTTATAATTCCGAATTATGCAAAGCTTAGCAAACGTGGACGCATTGTGGCGTTTATAAGCGGAAATAATGAAAAATAGCGCAAGACGCGGCGTCATTTGTCGCCTTCGCGTGGGCGAAAAGATGGGGGCGTGGCCAAGCGGAAGCGGCAGCAGATTGTTGCATAACGTTGTAACGGCAACAATACCGGAACACGGAGATTGCAGCTGTAAACCGAATTCGCTGTAACACCTTGACTACTTGCAATCTAAAAGCTGCACTGAGAAAGACATGCACAAGTACCAGATGACAAATCTATCACAAACACATAGATTTTACTTAATTCACAGATACTTCCATTAAAGATACTTAAAAACCATTGCTCAATTTTCAACTTGAAATAAAAAAGTCATAATATTACATTTTATTTTGCAATATATCTTACATTTCTCAGTCGAATAGAATTATTTGATCATGCTATCATTTTAAGTTTCCCACTCAAGCGGCAACTTTGTCTGTTTCGCGATGTATCTGCAAGATGCATCTTGGCAAATAATTATTTAATACGCTATTAACGTGTTTTTGTCTATCGTCTGCCATGTATCGGCCACAACTTTACAAGATTCTGGATAGCGTTTTTAACAAGGCAATTAAATGTTGCTCCCAGTGGATTTATGGGGTATATAAAGAAGTCGAACTTGCAGCAAACGTACAGCAAAAGCCAAACGAATTGTACGGGTCATTTTCAACCATTTTAGTGAGCCGTAAGAACGTGACAGCTCGGAAATGAAGCTATTCTGCGTTGTTTTGGTTATTTACGTTGTGGCTCTGACCCTCTCCGGAGTCGATGGACGTGGTGGGGGCACCACAAACGGAGTGGAGGTAGGATTCGGTGGTTTAGTGACCTATCAACGGGCTTAATCGTCTCTCCTTGCAGGAACCAAAGTTCGTCGGTTTGTTCAGACGGGTGAGTACACAAAGAATGGGTCAAACAGAAAGCCAGTGATTGCTCAGACTATTGGCCCCAAAAACCAAACTAAAGGCGCCAGAACAGATGAAGCAACTAGATGCCCAGGAGGCACTACACTGGCGGCGCATTCACAATTTAGCACTCCTAATGCAAAATTATGTTAAATGCCTACTTCTAGGCAAGGCGCCATGTCCCCGCAATGAAATCCGCCCTACTTCACGGCAACGAGCCGCCTCCACCTCCGAAATTCCGAGTAAGAACTTAGATAAATTTAGTAATTATACATCGTATATGGAATTTCTGAAGGGCTTCTCATTGTGTGAATAGATTTTGATATACATTAATACTAAATTGGCGAAATATTTTCAGTCCCGTCGTGATGCATTGGAGGACAACCTCGTGGCCAATGATAATCCTCCACCACCTCCGCAGTTCAGAGTAATTACAGACCGCTGTTCGAAATAAGTAAAGCGATCTTTAACCCATTACTATTCCTCCATCCTCAGCAACGTCGTCAGGCTCCACCCGGAATGCCACCCCCGCCAGACGGCCTTCCACCACCACCCCAGTTCCTCCTCTAAAGTAACTTGAATGTAAAGCATAAAGTTGGACGTTTGTGCATGTATTTGGGAACCACATCGAAGCTAATAAAAGTAGTTTGAAGCATTCCAAAAAGTACCACACCCGAATTTCCTTAAGCCATTAACCATAAACCATAGGTTGTAATTTTCTGGGAAATTCATCGGGCTAATACCTTGTGCAGCTGCTCTGGGGATAATGGGTCCATAATCCTGTGGCAGGTAGAGAAGAAAACCTGTTCTACCTGTACCATCATATCTATTGCTCCTATTTAAGGTGAGTCCGTGCTCTTCAGAAATCAGTTTACATTTGCCAACAGATCGTACAAGACACACATACTCTTTGAGATGAAGTTCGTGGCCATTCTTCTGCTGAGCAGCCTCACCATTGCGATGGTTTTGGCATTTCCTGATAACGACGATAAAAATGTTCTTGTGCCAGTTGATATGCAGCATGTCGCTCCACTGGCCGCAGCAGCAGATCCCCCAACGTCGGCAGACCAAGTCTCTAACAGCATACGCGGGCCACGTCATCTGCTGAGCAAGTGGTTCCTGCCCAAGACCGTGGTGGTGCAGCCAGTGATTGTGAAGCAGGTGGCTCCAAGGCAGTATCCCGGATACGCACAGCCCTATTCGTACTACAACCAGGGCGGAAGCTACTGGTAGATATTAAGCAGCTATTTGTAACAGAATTTAATAAAATAAAGACGCCTGGCCTTTAAGTCAAAGATTAATTTTGTTGTTCTTTATTTTGTGCGATGGCAAATTCCTTAGAGTAGCAAATCCCTTAAGTTAAAAACAGTCGCCGTCTTGCTGGCCACGCCAACAACTCTCGTCGAGAACTCCCTAATGCCTAATTAGTCATGCCGGGCACGTAGGAGCGATTCCCGAAAAACTTAGTGAAGGTCGCGCCTCGGTGACGATGACAACAACTGCCACAAAGGACACAACGTTGCGGGATTTTTAAATAATTTTATACAAGCGATTGGCGGCTGGCACTAGAGTTCGCAGGAAACTCAAAAATGGGACACTTTAAACGAAATTGTAGTCAATTGTGTACTACTTATGTTAATTCAGCATTTACTAAAACTATTTTCAACAAGCAACAAAACTGCGTTCATCACTGGCTATTTTTGTACTCTTATTTACAAGTAAAGTAGAAGGGTAAAGGGTATGGAAAAACGTTTCCATTTTTACTTAAAAACCTCGGGGATTAAAGAAATGTTCAGCGATTTGTTATAATATTTCTAAATATAGTAAATAGTAAATGTATTTTTCAATACAACTAATGGTCACATCTTATGAACGGTTTGTTTTTGGTTTTGAACAATGTTTTAATTAAGTAATGCGCCCATGGGATCCCAAGCAGGCAGTTCCTTCCATTTGGGTATCCTTGCGGCATGTAAAACACCCGGTGGAACAAATTTTTCATGGACCACAATCTCAAAGGCGTACTCCCTTAACCATTCGGCGTCCAATTTGTTATCCGCTGGCTTGACGGACTTCTTCTTTAATGCCTCCGTATCCCTTTCGTCCATATCCTGTTCAGTAGGACCTCCGGTGGCTGCGGACTCGCCCATTGTGGATGCGTTTATGAAGCGAAACTGTACGGGCTGTTTCAAGGTGTCCAATCCAACGGATGTAAGCAGTAGGGCTGAATCCCGTCGGGATGCCCTGTAGTCAAGTCTCTCTGCTTTGGTGAGCGACTCGCCCACTTTAAAGCCAAATAGCAAATCAAATTGATGCGATCTTAGGCTAAATGCACCGGACTTCGAACTGAATGCCCTACGAATGTCGCAGGCCATCCAAACGTGTTTATCACCTTCCAGAGAATTCACCATGATCTGCATTATGACGTCCATTGATTGGTTATTATACCTATGAGGTTTGCCGCCCATCATATTCGAGCTGTTGGTGACCTGGTAGTTGCTATGGTAGCTGGATGAGATTCGCGGATCGTGACCCAGACAGACAAAGGCGTCTAGATTCACCTTACATCCTATCATAGCTTCGTAGAAATGGACCGCTGTCAAATCATCCAGGCACTGGTAACGCTTTTTGTTGTCGTAGAAGGACCAGGTGAAAACCTTGGGAGGTTCACCAAGGCAGATGCATATTACTTTAAAGAGATGCGGAATCATTTCTTGAATGAGATCGGGCAGATGGCAGCCATTCCCATTAAAGGTGAACTGGGCATGCAGCATGCAGGCATATTCACGGAGCTGTAGGTGAAGGGAATATATATGTATATAATATTCAGTGCAATACAAAATACCAACCTTACTCCTCAGTATGACGTTCATTTTTGTAGTTCGCTGAGTGGATGGGAGGTAGCACTTCTTGGGCATAACTCCGTATTTCTTGACCAGATTAACGAACATTTGCCAGTTGCCGCCATCTGGCACTGGGTTCTTCAATAAATTGCGAAAGCAGTGCCCATCCAGCGGTTCGCATCGCATTAGAAGATCAGCGACCGTCCACAGGAAGTAGTTGCATCGCTCTAACTTGTGCCAGAAAAACAAATGTGCGGCGGAGAGTTCAAAGTCCAGTGGAAGCGGAAACTTTCTGTCCATCTCCTGGCACAGCAGGTCCAGGCCCGTGCAAATCCATCCAGGACCTCCGGCAGTGGCCTTGCCCTGCCTGCTCAACTCTATCCAGGTTTTCACTCCCGACGAATCGGAGCGCAAGTCCGCCTCGGATCGCAGGCATACAGTGATGGGATCTTGAGCGGTGCACACATTCTGGGCCAGACGATTCAACGAAGACTCGTAAAAGGCGGAGTACCACGTGGAGCACTGCGGTTCGGTCAACAAAAAGCTCATTTTTGTATCTTGACGAGTGATCTTATTCCGAATATCCCAAGTGATTGGCATTAGAAAGCGCAGGAATAGACACTATAAATTTAGACCTATATTTCGGTCCGAATTCGTTTCGTCTATTTATTGCAATTAATTTAAAAGAAAAGCAGTTGTCAAGCGCAACGTGTACGGGCAATTGTTCACTTACAATCGATTATTTATCAATCCAATACTGGCTCGATTAAAAAAACACCCATCTCTATAAAAGATGCTCGCGCGTTTTTTTCTTCTCATAATTTGAATACCATTCAAATTTTGCTTTTAAGTTTAAATTTATAAATGAAATCATTAAGATTATTAAAAGTTCACCCTTCTCCGGATTCAGCTACAATGAACAACAACTATGGACACAGATAAGATACTTGGTTTGTACTGACAGCCCAACAACGAGGTCTATGGGTTCAAAATCAAGTTCTATATCAACCTTACACATTCTGAACGCCCGAAACTGCCACGCCCACACTTTAGAAAAATGTTTTCATATTTATTTTTATATTTTTATTAGTCCTGTAAATTTCTATCGACTTGCCAAAAAAGTCTACTAGTCGAATAAATTTGGCGCAGTCACTAGAACGAGTTTATTGTTTAATTTAATTTCAAATTGCGCTTTAGAAATACAAAATAAGCTGAAATTTCGTTCGGCCACCCCTAATTCAATTAAGAGCATTTTTTATAAACAAGGAAATGGATACACAGCAATGCAATTAGACAATTTGTGGCTGACAAAAGATCAAGGCCATTAATTAAGAATTTATTAAGTTTGCTTGGGAAAAATGAGAGCCCTGTGTCGTATTTACCAAGGTTCGTTGGGAAATTCCCTCATTTAAATACCAAGAACTGTTCATAAACACCGCCGCCAGCTCGGTAATTGTATTCCAATCGCCACACGCCCCTACAAACCAAGTCTGTTCGGCGATACTAAGCATTAGATTTTCCCGCTAATCAATCACATTTGCCGGGTGGCATTTCCCATTAATTGACCCAGCCACCCACACGCTTGTGGCCTCAGGTGGGTCAAATGGGAAGATTATGCCCAAAAACGAGGTCTGTTGTACTTGGATTACACACTAGAACAGTAGCTTCTAGCACACCTTAGCTTGTAAACATAGACTAGAATTAAAGTCAAGACAATTGCTGCAAATGCGCTTTATTTCGAGCGACTCGTGTACGATTACACTTGGCTTCTAATAGAAAATATTGCCCAGGGAATTCTGAAGATCTCTTTGAATATCAGCCATGGTTTTCTGGAGATTGGCGTGCACCTCATGCTGGATACGATCGGCATAGTTCTTTGCCTCCGCCTCTAATTTATCACGATTGTCGAAGGATTCGCGATCGCCCAGAAAGGTGCGTCCACCTGTCTTGGCAATCACCGTGTGATCGGCCAGTTCGATGACTATATCTCCATTGGAGTACTCCACCTGAGCCGGTTGTCCGTTGACGGTGACAGTTTCCTTTTCGTTAACCCCTTTTGCTTTTGGCTGGAATGTATAAACCTGGCCGTGATCATTGAGTTCGATGGCACCATTTATGATCCGAATACTGCGTCCATTGCTGTTCATGTAACTTCCATGACTTGCATCTCCAACAATGAAGCTATGTCCATCGCCCTGAATTACGCTGGATCCCGAGCCACCGTTGATGATAACATTGTTATAGCTCCCACCGTGGTGGTCATAATCCTGCGAGCTGTCATCTTCGCTGGAGTCGGCGTCCGTGATGATCCTGCGCCCATCGGATCCTATCAAAACTGTTTTGCCATCGGGTCCGCGAATGATTTGTCCGGCTCCGTTTGATAGGAAGGTGTTTCCATTGTTTTGAAGAATCGTCTGGTCCTCATTTCGCTGTATATTCGCAGCTATAAAGCACAATTTATTATTTCTTTCCGCTCATAAAAAGTATCTCTATATATTCACCGCTAGACAGAGAGGCGATGCCGGCCAGCAGGCCCAGTAGAATCCAAGCTCCAGTGTTCGAGCCCATTTTGCATTGACTATGCCAATACCAAGTGCGGTGCCAGCTATTTATACTGCGATACTACACCATCAAATATCGGCTCATCGCGCCGTAGTCGTTCTATATACTCTATAAGATCGGTTTTCAGTGACAGTGACTCTCGCGGAATAACAGATAAGGCGGAGGAGGTCAGCGGTGCAGTCTACCGGGAATTGCCACCGACGGACGGGTTTGTTTTGTTTACTTGCGATTGAGCAACAGAGGCACTTAGTCACTTCGTCACCGGCTTGCCAATTTACTCTCGATTTAGACGGATCGAGAGAGTGGGAACTGTGTCAAATTAAGATCGCTTTTTAGCCAGGCCAAAAGTACGCAGATGTGCCATAGAAACTGAAAAGTTGGGTGCGCTGCGATTGGCAGCGTACTGAAAAAAAATATTATAAAACACGTGCTGGCTTTGTTATGACGATCAGAATTGAAAAATTCGCATAAGCTTGTTTGCATACTTATCAGTGAGGATTATAATTTCATAGATTCTTTCGGTTCGTTCATTCGATTGGAATATTAGTTGAGCTTTTAGTTAAGTGGAATTGCTAGAAAAAATGTTAGTTAGTTAAATAATAATAATAATAATAAAATTTAGCTCCATATTCATTTTGCAATATTAGGCTTTTAATCTCTTTGAAATATTTTGGATCATACAGTATAGTAAAGGTTTATACTTAAATGTCATAGAAGTGACTATATTTAAGTGAGTGTGACCATGAATGAAGTATTAGCATACAAATGGAGTACGGTTCGACGAAAATCAATTGCAAAGCAAAGTAGTTGTAAAATTATTCATAAATTTACTGTAAAATGCAGCTTGACTTGGTTGTGGTCACGCCTCTGTCACTTGGATAAGATTAGTAACGCCACTTCCCGGTGTTTTTCGAATGGATGATTATATTGTCGGTGGAGTCTTCTCCGCCATTCCAGGCGGGTCCGCCATGCGGTCCAGAATTGGAGGCAGGTCCCCATTTCCACGGCATGCCATGCACTTCACAAATGACAAATGTGGTTTTATAATAATATAGATAATAGATATAGATATGGGAACACCACTCACCGCTGAGAACGACGAAGCAGAGCCAGAGCAAGAGCACCCAGAGTTGTTGACGGAGGTACATGGTCAAGCGGAGGAGTTCCAATGATGGGGCATAATATGGACACACTTGTTTTATACGGTTCCAATAGACAAGTAGCGCTCTATCTCTTATTCGAATCGTATCTCTTGGATTGCTTCGCACTCTCTCTCTCTCTCACTCTCTTATTGGCATTCTCTGTATCTTTATTTGTCCATGTTTGGATACGTGGAGGGATTCGATAATGGCTTAAGCTCTAGCGACTTATGCATAATGCAATTTTCTGTTCTTTGCACTCTTTTAATTCTCATTGAAGCCATCGTGCCACCACTGTCGAATGCACTCAGAGAAAAATAGGGTTAAGTACATCAAACTTAAAGTTTTAAATGAAATTATTGTTTACAAAAATATTTTTATATTTTTATTTTACCTTTTGCATATAATTTAAAAAGTAAAATAATTTTAAGTTAAGAAACTAATTAAGTCATTAAGTAAATATTTATTTGAGTGTAGACGCACAATAGCCGGGCAATTAAAAAGTTTCGCCATGTGGCTACGTTTCTAATTATTTTCAATTGAATTGCTTTGCTATACGTACAACTTTTTCCATTGCTACTGCCATTAAACATATCGTGGAACTGCTCGGTCCCACCTCGGATCCCCGGCCATTGACATTATCCAATGTCCCCCGGCGTCGAGTGGGTTTATCGTGGCTTAGTGGGTGTATATACAGCTATCTAAGCTGCGCTGCATCGGGAAAAGTTAAGCTCTCGCCGAGCCAAGTTTCACAATAAAAATTAAACAGGTACTGCATTGTTTGTTAATGACAAGCGTTTCGTTGTTGCTGCTTTGTTTGAGTGGCCATGGATTTGGATTAGTTGAAAAAGTGGAGTGGTAGTGGAGTCACTCTGTTCAAATAAAGCAATTGTAAAGTGGAAAATAAAATGCCATTGCTGAAAGTTTGTCCATCACTAGGAAAAACTGAACGAGTGAAGAGAGCCAATTATTTCAGTGCCTTGACATGTTATTGAGCTCGTTGTTATGCTGAGTTTTGTTAGTCCATTGAGATTACAAGCACATGGTGATTTTTTTGCTCTCAAAATCCAACGATCACACTTATCAAATACTTATTATAAAACTAGAAAGCGAACTAGACGAGACTGTAATTGAATTCTAACTCTCAAGTGCAGGTTAAGAAGCTTCATTTAACCTAACTGTGTTGCTCTGGCTTTTATTGCCATCTACACTCGTTCTTTATTCAATTTATGTGCGACTTACATTAGCCCAACTGCAAAACCGAGATCAGAAACGTAGCCAAACGGCGGCAAGATAAACGACTTTCAGTCTGAAATACGGCTTGTATGCTGGCCAATGGATGTGGGTTTCCATTTTGGGGATTCGCCCGGGGGATTCCCATGCGCAATCTGCGCCTGGTCAAAGGCAAATGTGCGTTGTCCGTTGTGGATGCTGTTGTTGCTGCTGCTGCAGTGCGAATCGAATCGATTTGATTTTCCAATCAATTAAACTTTATATAAATTGCGTCTGCGATGCTAAATATAACAACAATTGCAAAGCGCGTTAGCAGCGACAGCAACAACAAACATTTCCACAAAGCACAAATAGAAAATAGCACTAGTGGTATTTGTTCGCTCATTCTGTTAGTCGCCCCCCTTTTTCTATCTTCGCACACACCTCTCTGTCTAACCCTCTAATTCGCTCTCTGTCACTCCTCAATGTCTCTATCAACGGCTGACTGCACAATCACAAAAGAATGTGTTCACAATGTGATCCCGACTGCACTGAGATTAATAAATTTATTGTATGTCTAAAATAATTTAATTACATGTATTAACATTTAATTTTGTATGTATTGCAGAAACATAAAGCACGATAGTCGTTTTATGAGTATATCTATTTGTGTACATTTTGGGTTTTCCAATTTTTTCGCAGTGTACATTTGTCAGTTGGTGGAAAGAGTGTGCCTAGTGGATGGTGGCGGATGAGTCAGGTTAGAGGAGACTGCATTTTGCACGACTTTGACTGCATGTTCGCATTTGGCAAATGTTTTGTGTGCGATTTTGAAATGCAGACGACGATGTTGGGCTGCTGCAGATGACTTGCGACGTGAGCCATTGTTAGAACGGTGTCAGTTGAAGATGGGGGTGGAGCTAAAGACACGGAAAGTGCATTTGATCAATCAAAAATGGAAGCAATCTCCAGTTTAAAGTACTTGCACCTGGGCAGGTGGTCCTAACGAACACAATTAGCCTAATAAGTAAACAACAACTTCGGGCAAAATGGGCGCCAGCGAAGCGACATTAATTGAATTATTGGGCAAGCTTTATAGGCATTACCTGCAAGGGGTTAGGGGCATTCATTAATGCTAATTGAGTACACAGCCAACGAATATGTACTTATACATATATATTTGTTATGATCCAGGACAACAACACGAGTGTTTTCAACCGTACCACCCATCAAATTACATTCTGAAGATGCAAATTTATTTACACGCTGCCTAATTTGGTTGTTTGGTGATAGAGAGTAGAGCGGAGGATTTAAGGCAATCTACTCAATCATTTTGAACCAATAAACTAATAAATTAGTTTCTAATTTGATGGAAGCCAATAATAGATTGCTGTTTATCAGAGATTTAGGCGGCTTAGATTAAGTAGTGAAGACGTCGCAGTAAGACCATGCGTTTATTTGTGAATTAATTGTAAAAGGGATCAATGTGGGCAATATATAAAATTATAAAATATTATACAGCTTAAATGGTTCATAAAAAGCACTTCTAAAACGCATTTTATATCAAATTTTAAGCTTACATTTTGTTTTATTTTAATTTCTTTTTTAAAGATACATAGAAAATGTGATTTTCGGTAAAAATCCGCATTGAATACATTTGCTTCCGCAGCAAAAACATCATCGACAACAGCCTGAAAAAGTTATGCAATTCTTCTCCATTTTGCTCAATTTTTTATTCCTGTCAGGACATTTTGCACTTGGACTAATTTCAAAGAGTCATATATCAGTCCTTCCCCAGCTCCAACTCACACACACACACAAAAACCCTCACGGAAAATTCCACTCTCTCCGCTTGTGAAAAGACACCTGTAGACTGGCAGCTCCCACTCCACAACCCCCCTCACCATCCAATTCAACGCCCACTAACCCCTTTTCACGGTGAAAAACCTGACAAATGTGCGTCAAGTTACTGGCAACTTATTTTCCACGGCCACGCCCCCGGTCCGCCCACAGTTTGAACCGAAGTTGAGCAAAAATATTTAACTTGGTGGCAGCGGAATCTTTTATAATTAATTTGCCACTCTGCCGGCTTTTTTACTCGCGGCTCCTTCGTCCAACAGCGGAAAACCTTTTTCCCGACTTGGGCGGCGGCTTCATATTTTACCCATTAGATGACGCCCGCATTTTCCTCAAATAGTTTCAACGCGAACACGTTCGCTGTCTTTAAGTTTTCTGATTGCGATTTATGGGGGTCGACGCCTGAAATAAAATACACTCGCGAAGAATCACCAAAAGGCTTAAGACATTAGATAAGGTTAGCTTATGTTTACCTAATGGTGAAAGGTTATTTCACAAACCTGTATAAATGAAGTGGAAAGATCTATTATATATTTACTAAAAATTCTCTACTTTGGAACAAAGATCTTGCAAGACAGTGTACTTGAGTTTTGAAAAAGACAGCAAAAGCTCACCGAAAGCTTCAATACTGATAAGTATTCTGTGAAGTCTTTAGTGATTGATGGGTTATCTGATTCATTGAGTTGTTTGCAAAGCCCTGTTTGCATAGTTCTGTTTATTTTCGGTTTTTTGCTGACGACAGATCGTAGAAAAAGCCCAAATCGCGCTGGAAGATCAGTCATCTCTTTGCGGGCTTAACAATGAGGTCGTTTTTGCTGGTGATGATGCTGTTGCTTGGAACAAGTTTGGCACAACTTGTTTACCGAGACTATAGCTCACAAATCGCTGGAGGATTTTATGGATCCCCTAGAGGACATGGATATGGATTGATAACTGGTGGAAGGCGGCCAGGAGGTCCATTCGAAAGTACTGATCAGGGAGGTTTGATTTCTGTAGTCGATACCGGAGGTCCCTTTGGTAATTATGGAAACTACGGACCAGTAAATGGAGGACCATTTGCTACCAAGCAGCAGGGAGGACTTATTTCCGGCGGAAGCAGCGGAGGACCCTTTGGCCAAACTGGCAGCTCCTTTGCCAAAGGAGGACTCATTTCTGGTGCCAACAGTGGTGGTCCTTTTAACAGATACCAAGGATTATATGGTTTGAATAGTGGAAGCGGTCTGATCAGTAAAGCTAATACAGGAGGACAATTTGCCAGTGATCAGCAAGGAGGCTTAATTTCCGGAGGAAGCTCTGGAGGACCTTTTGGTAATACTGGAGGTCCATTTGCCAACAGCAATCAACTTGGAGGACTGATTACTGGCGGAAACAGTGGAGGTCCCTTCGAGAGCAAAGAAGCGACAATCGATCACAGTGAAGGTGGTCTAATCGAAGGGGGTAAGACAGGTGGCTCTCTGGGCCAACACCAAGGAGGATTAGTTTCTGGAGGCAATAGTGGAGGCCCCTTTGGACAAGCTGAAAGTAGCTAAAATAAAATAGATTTAATAAGTCGCTTAAGTCATTTAGTTAAATATCACGTCTTTCACTTGTCTGTTATCAATAAAATTTCAATAATGCTTAAATGCCACAAGCATCAGCAGCTTAAGTAGTACATTAAGTGCTCTCCACCTGGGGCTTTAAAAAAAAAACCGTGTGTCAGTTTGCAGCGGCATATAACGTACACACATACACATATATATAGATATGTATTTTTTCCCCCACTTGGCGCATTAAGTTGTCGTCACAAGTCATTTTAGCGCCTTCCATGTGAAAAACGTTGCCCAATGTGCGCGTGTATATGGGCGTTAAATGAAGCATGTGCCGGTGTCCGTGTGATGGGGTGCTGCAAATGGGTGGTGCAACAGCTGGAGGGTGGCACTGGGTGGGTGATGCTGCAACTGCAACTGCCACAATCTTGCCGCTAGCTGGCAGTTTTCGCCAAGCGAAATGAGAAAATGAGAGCAGAACTGCCCGCAAATGTTGCTGACAGTTCGCTACCTCCATGCCACACATAAATGCACACAAATCCATCTGTATATAAGGCCACTATACATATTTACTTGCATATATATACACATGCATGTGTGTGATTGCAAAAAAGTGGAATAGCTTTACGAGCACCTCGCCGCATAAATGCTTAATGCACTGCAAATGAGTTGTGACAAATGGCCTGGCCGGGCATAAAATGATATATTTACCATTCCATTTACCAGTATTTTGGCCAGCACCTAAGCGACCCCACTCCAAGAGGCTATATTATATAATTTTTCTAATTCCTCGAGATCTGTTAGCGCTCAACTTCCCCGGCTGAAAGCGGTCAGCGAGCCAGGTCAAGCGCAAGGCAGCCAAAACCAACACAAAACAGTCGGCAAACAGGAGCGGATCGAGGTTATGGTTATGGGTAATAAGGGAAATGCTTAATATCTTTAAAAAATATATGATTAAATTTAGAATAGTGCCTCATCATTTTTTAAAGATTTTTAAATATACATTTGTAGTTATTAAGTTTCAGATTGGTTCTATAAAAGTAACTTCATAGAAGACCAATTTCGGGTCGATTAAATCACACCAATCTTCAACTTGAAAATAAAAACCTCTCAGCGCACGCAGAATCGAAAACTTCGAAATAACTAGAAGCTCAAGTGGAACTGAGATGGCTAAAAGTTTTATCTGCTTGCTGTTAGCCTCGAGGGAAAGTTAAATGGTCCAAGAGCAACCTTCTATGCAGTTGCAGTTGGGGTTGAAGTAGGTGGTGGTTTTGGTTACCTGGCATACCTGGCCAAATTCGATGTAGCATTTTTTGCGGTTGCATCTCTTCGATATATGGAGATACTTTTTTGGATGTCGCTGCTTAAACTCACTTGATGAACGGGCAGAGGGGAGTATGATGTTGAGTATGATTTATACGATCCGGATACTTACTTGCGTATCTGTGACAAAGTGTTTCTTTGATTTATAGCCCTAATGGGTAAAAACCAAACGATGCAATGGAAATACATTGTTCGCAGAATAAAATAATTCTGCTGTTAATATGCAGCGTTTAACAATAGAAATTTATAATCAATTTATAGAGAAGAATAGACCAGGTTGTTGTTATAAAAAAATAATAATTTGTGGCGCCATTTAGAATATAAAAGATATACTGATATCAGCTTGTTGGATTTGAGTTTTAAGTCTTGATAAAAATACCATTAAAAAACTGGACTTTCAAGCCCGAATCTCTAGACGAGTTTTCAAAATGTTAGTGTCAGTTCGAGGGTAATAAAATAATAAACACTTTTATTCAAGCATAGTTCATTGTACAAATATATTGAACGTGTTATGGCCGTTGGCCACAATCGGCTGGTGACCGCCGTTGGAGCCGTTGACATCGATTCTCTGGGAATCCCCCTGGCCGACCACATGCCTCTGGTTGTAGTTGTGGTAGTCGACTCCATGGTAACGCACCGTTGTCCAGTAGTACAGAACATCTCCGGGTTTAAGTTGATGGTTCCGGTTGCGATATGTCCAGCGTCCATTGCGAGAACTCACCACATCGGTGGCCCAGATTTGATCGCTCAGATCGTCCATTTCCTCGTTGACCTTGCCGTGAAAAGCGAATAGGGAAATGCCCGGCTCATCGGGAACGGAGACCTCGAATCCCTTCGGTGAGTTCACCTTGACAGTGGCCTTGGGCACATCGTAGGACACACTGGAGCCCACGGAAATTGCGACTAGGAGCAGATAGACTGGTAACTTGGAGTTTTGCGCCATGGCGATAGTAACTGGATTTGCCGGGAACTGAGGCTTCAACACGGCTTTTGTAGTCCACCATCTAAAGCTTATCTCGTCTGGCTGAGACTGGTTTTTTTGCTCCCTGTAAGCTGTGAATTTCCCGCCAGTGCATCCCCGTTGAACAAAAATTCTGACGCGTGCCTGAAAGTAAGCAATCAAAATATTTGCACAGAAATATTTTTAAAAAACTAGACCGTTTGTTGGGCGAAGAGCTTTTAGCTGTTCATATCCATGAATACGTTTTTTTTACTATAAATTTTGAATTAAACTCAGTTATAGCATAAATTTGATTTAAAATGAACTGCTCAAAGCTTGTTGTGAAAATAATGATAAATATTTTTAAATTCATTTTGTGGAAGATTTAATATGACTATTAACAACTAAATTAGCTAGAAATATATATATATACAAGTTAAGAAAATGTATAATGCCAGACCACTTTGCTATCCACCCCTGCAATCCGCGAATTCGACCGCGTGCGCCAAAATATGCAATACAAATATTTGCATAGCAATATTTCTCAAGAATGGAGCGGGTTGATAAAGAAGTGCTTTAATCTGCAATTCGCCACATGTGTGTGGTTTTCTTTGGGCCAACGACTCCTTTGTGCGATGCGACTACATATATGCGAGTACATAAATATATGCAGATGATCCGCCCGCCTTGTTGGCCACACAGCAATCCTGCGGCATTGTTGCCAGTCCTGTTTTACTTTTGGGCTGCAAGTATGTTATGCAAGTGCTTGCCGCTCACCTAAACACAGGCTTGGCATCCTTCGTTGGCATTTGCGTTGCAGACAAAGGGAGAGCAGGTCCTTCTAGTGGCAGCTTCTTAGACAGTCAATTGCTGTCAGTGGCCCAAAGTCAGGACGCAATGTTAACCATGTTGGCTTTGGGCTAGAAATTTACTCCAGTGCTTAAGGAACATTTACTAACTACGTTTGCGTTATTAGACAAAGTTTGGTAACTAATTTTGGCTTGTTAATGCAGTAGTTATTACGCATAATAGCCAATTTGGGAATCATTTTCTGATTACTTAGTGTTTATTTTTAATTCCAGAATTTTGAAAATATTGATCAGCATTTCTCCGCGTTTCCCGGCAGCGGACTTAAAGCGGCTTATATCCCAGGACAGAGCCTAACAAGATGGTAGTTAATTCCTAATTGCCCTGCTATTTGTCAAACAAAATGATTCAGCTAACTAACCCGGGCACAACTCACGCCGGACTGACAATTGTCCCAGAAACAACATTAAAACACAAAAGCGCAATATCAACTTCTGCACACGACCAAAAAAATAAGGATGGTGATGAGGATGGGTTGGGTTGAGTTGGGGAATGGGGGTTGGGGATTGGGTGCTGGGAAAACAAGCAAAGTCAAACCACAGCAAACCGAAACTAAATAGCCGAACATTTATACAAGCAATCTATCCGGAGCGGGGGCTCAATCTATTCATTCAGTCATTCGGGCGTCCACTCACTCGGTCATTCGTTCATTCATTCAGCTGTCCATGTCCATCGCAATGCGGGTCGGGTCGCGATGCCGGGGTCATCTATCCTCCAAATGTTTGCTGATGTTGCGCCCAAGCGGCTGGCGCTGATTTATAAGCTGCATGCCGCTGACCACTTGATTGCGTATCTGTATCTCGTCCTCGTCCTGCACGGTACGTATGTATGTGTGTGTAATTTATTTACGTTAACACGCGCTAGATGGCCGAAACCATGGCAAACACCCGAAAATACCAAATGCCTGCTGCAGAGGTGGAGGTAGAGCTGAATGTAGAGGCAGTGGATGAAGAGCTATTTTCATTTATTTTAAATGGCATAGAAAATTGCAAACTGACATTTTTCTGGCCCAAGTGCTCAGCTTCGGTTTTGGCCCTTTTCCATCTTTGCCATCGGTTTGCCAATGGCTTTGTGCACACAGCCGGAAATTTGTGTAGTTGTGTACTAGTTGGCAGTTAGATGCCGGGCCAGGTCCCCCAGACTGATTACCATGAAATTACATTGTTTCGCACTTAAAACATGCCGGCCAGTGTAAATGTGGGCCAAAAGCACACGCTCACACCCGTTTGGGGCTTAATTAAGTGGCCTGTTTTTATCTGTGGCAAACATTTCCTTGCTCCACCATACCCAAAACCGCCCAAACGGCATTGGATTTAATTGCTTGCATTTATTGTTAATTGATTTTATTTTTAGCAGTTTAGTATGGAGAGGTTTTTTCGGGCTGTCAGGTGCTTGCCTATTTATTCGGGCGTGATTTAATTTATATGGTATTTGCCTAAATTAAATGAAAATTGATTTAAAACTTAATCAATTTCTTTTTTTGCAAACTGTCAATGTTGCGTGCCAAAAGCCAACAGCAAAAACGTAAAAATGGCTTGTCGCTGCAGGAATTCCATTCATCAGTTCAGCATAATTTAATCAGCGGGCTGATACAATATTTTTCTGAATAATTTGGTGTACATTGCTGAGCGCATGTAATGCTTTTTGTGATGGATCAACTTGTCGCAAATGCCAAATTTAATATTCGTAAAAGTTACCAATAAGCCTTTTTTATGCAGAGCACATACGTGGATGTTTCTTGACATGAATATTTGATATTCAGATTTGTATGTTTTCCACAGGGCATTATAATTATTATCCCATGTTTGCTTTTGAACCTGTGTGACTAATATTCGGAATACTGATGAAAAATAGATAGTTGAAAATAGTGATTACTAATGATGTTCATAATAATTCTTAACATATTGGGTTTTGCAACTGGAATTTTTCAGTTACTAGTGTAGATAACAGCATTTGGCATTAATATTATGGCTTTAAGTGCACTAAGAGTTAAAACATTATGTTTCTGAGGTTGTCTCAATAGCTGTCCCATGTTGTCCTCATCGACACAGTCTTCGCTTATCCATCTCAATTTCCCATAATCAATTTTACTGAGCAGCTCCTGCCAGAGCAAACACCTTGGCATGTTTGTGTATATCTGGAGAGTAAGCAATAAGCCAAGCCAAGATCTATCCAAGCATACACCTGTCATAGCTCACACTTGGTCCGCATCCCATGGCTCCGCCGAATGTCTGTGTGCTCCCATTTTACGGACCGCAACCACTTCGCATGTAGCTCCTGCTTTACACATAAGTTCAGTTGCTCAAACACGAGGACAGTTTGGCTCAGACATCCCTCCATCACGCCCCCAATTCTACTTGGCCCCCATTGCCAAACACCACCCAAGGCTCCTTTTGCCATTGCGCACATATTTAAAGAGCAAACGTTTATCTAAGTTGTACCGTTGCGGTTTCCGTTGACATTCAAATGCGGAAGCATCTGTCGCCCAGCCGAGGAAACCCAGTGACTGCGACTCGAAGATGTTTCTCCACTCAGGACAGTCGTCGGTTGGGGAAGTTACTTGGGGCGTGGATCTGGCATCCACTTCCGATTTCACACGCACACGAGCGGGGGCCTGAGCACTAGATATTGCGAGGGTGGATCGTCGAGTAATCGCATTAATTAAGTTCTACCCGCTTTATGCCAAATGTAAAAAGTTTGGAGAAACATTCTAATAAGTGATGGAAAAGAAACAAAAGTTGCATTAAATCTTCCTTGTTCTTCAAAAAGTTAATAGGTTGCTTTATAAGTAAGGAAAACTCCTCGATCCCACCTCTGGGCGCTACGTAGCCGGATACATACTCCGCTGGGCATACACTAGTACTAGTTTCCCCATATCCCATTGGCGTTCCTGGCTGCGCACCCTCGAGGACTTTGCCACTTTGTAGTTGCTTTTGAATTCTCAAGTGTCGGCGTTGTTGGCGTCGTCAACTTTAAATGGTTTCGCTTACACCTCCAGCATGCCATTGAACAAATTAATTACTCGACAACTTTACAAGCGTTCCAGTGGCAGAGAGGCACCATTACCGCAAGTAGTGGAATGCCTCGTCTCTTCCGCGGAATCGTCGCTACCTTATGCTCAAGCGGCTGCTCATTAGAGTGCTGCATATTGTTAGAAAGTCGCCATCACCATCACCAACACCACCATCATCATCGTCCTTAGCATCATCGCCGGGATGCAGGATGTGGACCTGGGAAAAAGGGTGCACACGCATTTTCGATTGCTGAGCTCATTAATAACTGCGATCCTGGCCATGAATTTGTGCGCAATGTGAATTATGCCCCACGCCGGCCATTGGCCAACAATGGAGCCCAAATGGGCATTATTATAGCGATGGCAAGGTGCAGGCACGAGATTCATTCCATTCATCGTGAATTGAATAGCCTATAGAGTCAAAAAAATATGAGTTATATTACAACACAGCTAGGGATTAAATTATGATATTTCTTAGTTAATTTATATCCCTTTTTCGAGTGATCTTTAGTTAACGACTTTATTTTGTAGGTCGTAAACTCAGATTCTATCGCATATCTGATCTGGATCACGCCGTCAGCTCTGAAATTATTACAATGCAGCTGGCTAAATGGCCATACATTCTGTTTCTTGGCCGCTGCTATTTCAGTTCCCTGCTCCGATTTTGGCTGCACTCCCGCCATTTCGCACAGCCGGAAATTGGAAAAGTGTTGCTTTATGCGCAGATAGAACGGGAATTCGGGAGGCTGGAGGGGAATCTGTGGCTGGAACTTGGTGGGGAAGTCCTTTGGGGGCCTCTATGCATGTGGCAACCGGTGCAGGAGGTACTAACTCCGGAGTCCTGGCCATTGTTCTGATCAAAAAAGAAGGGCTTGGCCAGGATATTAATGCAGTTGGACGTGTAGTGTGCATCATCCCCCTCGTTTTTTGTTGTTTGGTAGTTATCCTGGAAAGCTGCTAATGGGGACTGTTGAGCATGCATGTCCGAGATGTGGGGATGTTGCTAAACAAGTGGGCACTTTTCAGCGGGATTGATTCATCCGGAAAGGCGAATTTAATATTTATGTAAACTCCATTTGCCCAATTGCGGTTCACAAAATTGTTGGGTGAGTCTTGCCGCATATTTGCCAAAAATTATTGTATCATTGACGAGGATTCTAGCATTTAACCATTAAAAGCATTTGGAATTATGGAGTTTCGCAGGCGCTTTTGTTGCCCAGCCAATCAATTGAATTTTATCCGCTTTTCGTTTTTTTTTTTTTTTTTGTCTCGATGATGAAAATCAGTTAAATTTATATCTGCGGTAAGGGAAAATTCACACAAACGCGAATGCGAATGCGGCTACGAATTTTCATTTTGTTATTTTACAAATACGTAATTTTGTTTAGCGTAATTGCGGCTGCAATTGAAACCGAACTCTTGATTGGAGGGTACAATGTACACATGAAATTCGCGTGTAGACGCCGAAATGATTGTTGCAAATTTGATATTTGCGTTTTAATGAAGCCACTCTTTTTGTTTGGCCAATCGCTGATAAGCCGGGCAATTCGAAAAAGCCGATTCCATCACTCGATTGCATTCAAAATGAGATTTTTGGTTTTCAATTGTATCCGCGACGCCGGCAGAACCGAATCATAGTTAATGAGCCGCCAGTAGACACGCCCGTCTCCTCTGTCCGTTTTCCAATAAAGCTCGAGTGCATACAAGCTCGAAAAAGGGCAGCTGCAAAAGGGCCAAGTTGAGTGTACTGCATGTGGAGAGTGTGTGAAGTGGGTGTATCTGCTGGGAAATTTATGAGAAAATGCGCAAATGGGCTTACTTCACAGCGATTTATTTAAATTATTTCAAGCGCGCGCACAAAACGGAAATTGTAAGCGTTTTACGAATGAAACCTAAAGGCCCGAAAGATTTTAGATAAAAGGCTATAACAATTAAAAGCTTAAAAAGGTTGTTTTTAATGAAATTTACCCAAAAAATAGTTCAGTTTTTTCGTAGGAAAAAAATGCAGGAAATTCATTAGTTGGTTGTTTGCGGAATGCATAAATTAATTAGATGCCCACTTTTTATGCTGTTGAATAAAATGCTTTAATTTGCAACTAGTTACATTTCTCTTTAGCAAATTTATGGGAAACTGCTCTCAAAAACTGTCACACTTCTCATCTTAGGTTAAGCATTCAGCTTTCGGTTAGCATTTAAAGTTGGTAAACACTTTCCTGGGTTGGCCGCCATTTGACAGGTCAGTTAATTAAATTTTGGTTGCTCAGCTGGGCATTGGTATTGTGGCATTGTTGTTGCACTTGGTCCTGGCCAATCCCGATGTCCTTTAACTCTTTGAGGTTTTTCACTCGGCCAAAGTGACTGCAGTCATGGCTTTCCTTCTTATCCGTGGTCTTTGCTCTCGTTTGTCTCATTCCATTGCGGCTTTCCCGATCATTGGTAATTTACGCTTCACCTGAACGAGAGTCGGAAAAATTCCGCCTTTCTGCTATCTTTTTTCCACTTGCGGCTTTTCCGACGCTGTTTTTCCTCATTGTTGTTGTTTTTTTTTTTTGTTGACTTTAAAATTGTGCCATAGGTGCGTGCTGGAGGCTAAGCTGCTTATCCTGCCTAGGGTGAAATGCGGTTAGGACTCCTGGTCCTTGGACTTGGTCTTTGACAGTGATTGGTGCCAGTGCTAGGGATTTATTTATCTATCAAGAGCGTATTTATTGTCCCGCATTAAAGGTGGGCTTGGATGGAAAAAAATATATGTACATATACATATATATAAAAAGGAAAGCCGAGACGAAAATTCCAATTGGTAGGATGGGGGAAAACTGGGCTCAACTAGCCGATTGATCACTATTTTTTGGCCTCATCATACATCTTCACTTTTCATTTGCTCAAATCAACTGTGTGCGTGTGCGTGGTGTGAGCAATCCTGGTCATTTGACACTTTCCCTTAGCGGGTCATACAATTTATTTCACTTTTATCAGACATCAAGACATATTGATTTTTGTCTTTCTTGGGAACCGAAAAACATTGCCATCAGCTGGAGCCCACTGTCCATCCGAAGGAAAAAAACAAAAAACGGTTGGATTGGCCTTCTTATGAGGGTCATATGCCTATGCCTCTTGAACGTAATCAAAGTTGATTGATTACGTGAGCTCATCATCCGGTTGGGTTGATGGCATGCTGGGAAACTTTCCTTTCGCTCCAACCCCAAAACTCAATCTCGTTAATTTTTAATCATCTTTTTTTTTTCATGCGCAAATTAGTTTTGACATTCTGTTTTGATGTGGGTGCCAAAATATATTAATTAATTCCCTGCGCTCAGGTAAATCCGCTTAGTAACTAACCAATTTCCAAGAAGGTCCTTTTTGTCCTAAGTGTGTTTTGCCTATTTGTTTCATAAGCTGCTTTGCGTTGTCTAAATGTTGGTCATCCTCCCCCCAAGTAAGGGAAAATACAATCAAACCCTGCTATTTAACTTAAGAAGTGGTGTTTTCTATTTGTTTTTGCAAAATTAAATTTCATAAGCAGAGTTATGGCATAAATGCACTTGACCTCAAAGCAAAAGCAATCAAAAAAGAAAGCGCTCAGCTGCTGATGAAGACACATTTCCCACCTCCCTCAGGGAAAATCATTAACTGCAGGGAAGGACGCTGTGATTTGCAGCGAGAATCCTTGGCATTCGTGAACGAGTGACAAACTAATTTCATTACGAGCAGCTGGCACCGACACGGACAGGACATTGTCTATATCCCCATCCCTATCCCTATAGCCATACTCATTCCCCGAATCATTCCTCTCAGCCCAATGAAATCCGGTCATAATGCTTGTAATAATAATCAACAGCCCCAGTGGCGGGGTGAAGCCAGAGCTGGAACCCAGTGCAGCCCGAAGATGATAAGTAGACACGGACCTGGACACGGACACTTGCAGCTTTGCGGATCTCCGGCTGGCCAAGGCAATTGCCATGGCAAAAATAGAACAATTTCACTAAAAATAAAAACAAAAGCCAGATAAGTGGGCCAGCAGCGGATCGGCGGGGGCGATGAGAGGGCGTGGCATTCTGGGTGTAATATGTGCACAAATTGAAAATAAAGTTTTGGAACAAAATGTCGCACCGGAAATGAAACTCGCAGCATGAGACTTGGCTTGCCACATCGCCCCGTCTCTATCGCTCTCTATCTCCATCTCTAGCTGTCTCTGTCTGCGGGAAAATGTGTAGCGAAGCGTGTAAACTGGATATAAAGCCAGAGACATTTGGAGGCGTGGTCGGAGGATTGGGAGATTGGAGGACAAAGAGGGTGGCAGCATTGTTTGCCACTATTCCGGGACGCCGAAGGAGAGGGACGAACATCTCTGATTCCGCCTCGGTCTAGGCGGAGTCTGCGCCAGTTCAGCCTTTGCCATAATAAAAGATGACATTTTATAGCAGTCATAGCCATGTTAGCTGAGCAGGGATGCTCTCGGATTCTCGGTGGTTTTGGGCCTTTGGCCTAGTCGCCAGATGCCGGAGAAACCGGCAGCAGCGGCAGGAGGAGCAGCATCAGCAGGAGCCGCCGTAGGCAAGTCGAAGACACAGCTGCAAAAGTACATAAACCCAGAAATGTCATGTTTATTTTCATTTCATAAGGAAATTGTCTGTCTATATAGTTTGGGCCGGAGCAGCACCTGGAAAAACTTTACCAATAAGGAGGCAAGAGGCGTTCCATGGTCTAGTGTTTTTTATGAGCTTGTGTGGAGGGGGTTGGGGGGTCTCATAAAGTAGCGGCAAGCTGAACGATTTACGGCCAGGAAGCAAATTTATAGCCCATAATTAGCATATGAAATGGTTAAGTGCACCACAAATTGCACTTCAGTGTAGTGCACATGAGTCTGAAATAAAGCAGGCTTTAACCTATATTAAATTTAATTCGAGTCTGTTTTGCGGTCGATTGATGTGGGTTCATCTTCGATGGAAACTTTCAAAAGTGCACACACATTCTTCTTCCGCCAACGCACAGTCTTCTAACATTTTACCAACTCGCTAATGGCTTAAAAATCGGGCACAAATTATACCCATTAAATATTCAAATTTCGGTAAACTTGGGCGAAGCACTTTGCCACTTTTGAGGGACTGCCACAGGTTGAATCTTGGCACACACGCTGCTCCGGGAAAATACCCACTCATCTAATCGCATCGTTAACATCATCAGCAATTTCGCCCTGTCATGGCCGGAACAATGGCCAAAAGCGTATGGCTGGAAGCCCCTTATTCCGGCTAACCATTTAATCATTTTGTCACACATTGGCCAAACAAAACGGATGGGCATTTCTGGTGGGGAATTAAATTTTAGCATATGTCATAAGGGCTTAGCCATGATTTATACAGCGAAAGGCATGCCATCAAATGTCGGGATAGAGCTTGTAATAAAGGATATTAAGCAATGCCCCAGAGAACGAGGATCCCAGCTACCAGATAGCAGATACCACGGCCAATGTGAAACTAAACGATTCTGCGGAGCTCGAACAGCAGATGCAGCTACATCGGCGGGACAACATGACCATTACTCTTCCGGGGGTCGTGAAAGGAGAATCGCAACTGCTTCATATATCTTCATTTTAGCAGCGCTTGCACTGTGAAAAATTGACCACGATTGCCCTGGGAATTTGGCCCTACATCGCGACCAAATCTCGCAGTGTATTGGCAGTCCTGGCAGCTCAGCTGTGCACAAATTCGCTTGTGTATAAATATTTATATATTGAAATGCAATGCGAATCGATGGGACTGGAGTTGAAAGCAGTGGAGTTGCGAGCCAAAGCGCTGGAGTTTGAGTTCGAGCAGCTCCAGTTGAATTTCAAGCAATGTGCCGCAATGCAATCGAGCTAGACGAAATTGAATTTGCAGCAAGTTGCTCAGGATTCGGCATCCGCATCCGCATTCGCATCCGGGTCCTCAGCACAGTTTGTCCTATTTGAGCATGCGAAAATGCGATTTGAGTCGTAGCCCCCTAGCCGCCGCCCGTTCGCCTTTCACTTCCTGGGCTGAAAAAGTTTTCCATCGGTTGTTGTGCTGCCAGCAGCCTGCCTGCCTGCCTGCCATTTTTCCCTGGTGGAAAACTAGGAGCCTGAGCTGTGACAAATCTTTATGCAATGTTGCATGTCCTCTGATTTGCCATGATGACATGCTGATGGAATAAGTAGAGGAACGGCAAACGGAACTAAAACTATGGCTGTGCCACTGCCACTGCCACTGCCTCTATATATCCGAATCTGTATCTGCATCTGCATCTCTAGCCGAATCCGTATCTCTGTGCCGTGTCTATCTGTCTGTGCCAGTGATTTGCTCGCTGAAGCGTTAAGCACAAAAATTGGTAATGGCTGTGGCTGTCCCGTTTTTGGCAATCATTGCGCAGGTTTTATATCTTTATGATGGTTTTCATCCCTGATACGTTTTCGGTTTGGCCAAAACCGCAAAATGCCATCGATTTGATATGTGGCCCCTATACGATGCTGGGCGCTCCGAAACATAAGATTCAAGTTCGTTTAAGCACAGCTTCCCTCCATCTCTGTTTGATTAAGAGTTGTTGAAACTTAATTAATTTCTTTACTCTTGCCATTTGGCCACAGATTTTCAACAAGAGCCTCCGGCGAAAGCAGCTTATACACATCAAAAGACACTGAAAATTAATCAGACATTCAGACCCTTTCTTAATTCCTTGACCTGCATGCGAACTTTGCTCGCACAAGCAATTCATTCGCTGACTCCTATAAATGCATTAATTTGTTTAAAAATGTGATTTTCTATATACAAAATGAACACGAAGCGAGAAAATATTGCAATAGGTGAGCCCCGCAATCCGAAATGTGCGAGTGGAAACTTTTCATTATAAATTGCGTGCCAGCTGTCAACATGGCGGTGTTGCCCCAGGGCCAATTGAAATGGATTTGAGAAGGGAGGGGGTCGGTTGGGGGCTTGTGGGCGGCAAAGCGAGTTTGAAGGCTTCCAGATGGAAGGACTATGATAAGGGGGCGTGGCACTGGCAGTTGAAAGGCTAATTTTGCACATTTGAACTGACATCCATGAGGAGCAAATGCGTTGTGGGTTATCATTTGGTTAGTCCCTTCCAGGAATGGGCTGGCCGGCGGTGGGCGTGGCAGGGCAGGCAATTTCATGGTTAAATGATTCAGAAAGAGAATTACAAAATTAGGCCTTGGCCCAGCCCAGCCCAGCGCAGAAGCCCAACCCAGGACCACCCGGTTAACACAATGTAATTAACTTTTGCGCGACTGCCTCGCCCTCTCAATATATTTGATATTTATTTTGGCCCTCTGGGTGCACTTTGGTCACTCGCCCGCTGACAACTTTGGTGCTCTATGGAGAGAGAATACGCCGGATGTGCTGGCCATCTTCCTCGACCTCGCTTCCCCCCTCGATGTCCCTTTTCGAAAGCAATTTGAAACAAATTTTATTGCCAAAGTTTTTGGAGCACATGGAAAATTGTTCAAGTGCCACCGCAAATAGAAAAGGCAAAACCGAAAAAAAAGTTACCAACCAAGATGCCGTTTCTAATCCACAATTAGTCCTACACAAAACTGCTCTTGGATTACAAATGAAATGAGATGAATTTTCATGGGAATTTATAGTTTGATTGTGAAGTGGATAGCGTAAATTAAACGGCTCGATATCATGGTGGTGCTGACTCTTAAAGTTCGGCCTTAAAATCTCTTACAGCTGACCCCAAAATCGGGGCAATCGGGGGGCCCAGAAAGTCCGGAAGCCTCGTTGCGCTTCATGACCAACTTCAATGGACGGCGCACAGTGCGTATGCGTAATAAACAAAACAACTGCAGTAACAATCGTCCTTGTGCGTGCGTGTGTGTGTGTAAGTGGGCTTTATTTAAATTTACAACCAAGCAGTCGGCACTGTTGAGCTTTCCTACGCACACTGGTCATGCCCCGCCCCCTGATCGCCCTCCCCACTGACCCCTGCCCCCTCCCCGACTTCACCACCGCAACAACAATCCCTGAAAAGGGGCGGCTGTGCACGCCCACTCCCTGGGCGCACATTGTGCTCAGTGTTTGGCGTTTGCCTCTGTTGAATAATAAATTGTATTTTGCGGCATTTAAAAGCAATTTTTTAACATTTTTCAATCTCAATGGCAATGCCTGAAACGGCAAGCACGCACACCATCATAAATATCCACAAACACAGGCGCACAAGCGATGGCGATGCCACATTCACATCCGTATGCCTACACAGGGAAATGTAATGGCTCACTAATGTCGATGAAGACATTTATTTGAATTTATTTTTGAAACATATGTTTAATGATTTTATATAACCCTACATATATTTGTAAGTAAATATATAAGTTTCATTACACCTTGTTTGCTAGAAGCAATTAGCACACAATTTCTATAAGCTTGAATTCCGTATGTTACTCAAAATCATTTAATTGCTATTTTCTGACAGTGTACTTATATACTTGGTTGAGCCAAAGAGGAGCCCGTTGTGGCACAGTTTTGTCTACCAATTTTGCAGTGAATTGTCCTGGGGATCTCTGAAGCCAAGGCTGTCAAATCGTAGCAACAACACCACCTCTCCACGCACCGAGATGGATAGAGATAGATGCAGGAGGAAGTGGGACGGGTAGCCAGAAAGGGGGGGCAATTTTTGGCTTAGAGTTGGAGCTGGAGAATTTGCAGACTGGCTCCCCCTGCATTTAGTTAAGCTTCAAGTGAAGACAGCAACGATTCGGCAGTGAAACAAATTGCAGCATTTAAGTTCCCATCCACCTACCACCACCCAGCTCCACCCCACTTCTCCACAATCTCTCTGTTCAGCTGGAGTAGGAAAACTAGTCGAAAATGTTCGTACTTGTGTGTGTCCAGAGCTGGCAAACAATTTGCGTAAAGTTTGATTATGTGTGTAAACCGACCAGTATTTTCCATTTCAAGTTGCTACACTTTGCATGTGCTAACAATGCTGCCGGCTATGTTCGGCACAACAGCTGCCAATTATTAGGACCGAATTTCATGTCGATCTCAAAAGGCCGGTAGAATTTGTTCGAATGCTCGGACAGAAATTTGTTTGGCGCAAAACAAGCGACTGATATAATCAGATATTCGAACGAATCGTAAGATGGAGCAACTACTTTCTCGTCGACGCAGATACAGGGCCAAATGTGCCAAAAGGTAGATATGTTTTCAAATACTATCGCAGCTTGGAAATCATTCATTAAATCTTCAGGGGTTTCCGCAAATTCTTACCCGATTTGAAGTGCAAGCCTGTGGAACGCATAAGATGCCATATTAAGGATCTGCTGACCTTGTTGCTTCCCTCCTCGGCTTTTTATAAGAACTCGTTGCGATTCTACAAGCGCTGCACAAAACCAGATCGTCAGGAGTTCCAGCGTATCAGCATTGCCATTGGCGTGGGATTCCTTATCATGGGCTTGATTGGATTCGTCGTAAAGCTGATGCACATACCCATAGTCAACATCATCATGGACTGAGGGATAATGCTCGAGTGGAAATAAAGATTCAATTCCACTGCTTAAAGTCGAGAAAGTTTTCTGGGCTGAGGCCAATGTCTCTGGAACAGAGACAAGATGGTTGGTTTGACCTAAGGGTGTGAAGGAGATCATCCCTTTCCTTGCCAGGTTTTTCTTTAAATACGTTTGTTGCACTTTTTTACGATTCAGGAATCGCCTTATATGTATTCAATTTAAAGACTCTTAAATTTAATTTAAATTGCTTCAGGATTGCTGGATTTTAAATTACACACAGTATTACTTTGTCGGCATACTGCATTGATGTGCTTGCCAACAAACATGCGTTACAAGGGACCATATGTGAAGATATATCTGCCAGATAGTGACTAAGGTGTTAAATGGTTTCCAGGCAGCTAAGGACAGGCTTCCTTAAAGAAGTACTCACCTGTTCGGCTGTGTTCTTTTCAAAATGTATTCACGCAAAACTAAAAATTTCAACTGCTCTTTTTTTTTAGCAGGATGGCAAAACTTGTTGACCAAATCAATGGACGAAGCTTTTATCTGAGCACTGGCAGCCGCTGCAGAGGGAATCAAGAGCCAGGTCCTTGACGCATCAGTATCCATATCCCTTGGACTCTTGCATGTGCATTGTCGCATGTGTCTCCATTTGCTGCTGTTATGTTTTATTGATGAGTCTCGCAAACCAAAATTGATGATGCCACGATCTCCCCGTCCGCATCCTCATCCTCATCCGCATCCGTGTCCTTGTGGCATTGCGAAGAGCACAGTCGAGCTGCCTTGTTGTTCCCGCTGTTGCCGCCGGCAAATGGCGAAAATTTATTCAAAACTTCGACGCAGTTGCATCCTTTAACGGCCCGTTCGTGCAACAGGCGTCAAAGGAGTTGATGAAGGGAAATTGACGTGGTCGGAATTAAGTACAGGCATTCTCGCGGGAATCGCTGGAAAAGTTGAAACAACTCAGATATTGAACGAGGCTCCTTGAAAATGCAATGAAAAATGGTTATCTTCGCATTTCTAAAGCTCAAGACATCTCTGTGTGTAGCATTAAGCTAAAAGCCTTCATTTGTGTATCTTAGAATGGTATTAAACTGTATTACATTTTATGTGTATTACATTTTATACTGTATAAATATAAACTTGTAATTATGTACACTTCCTGTGAGGTCTTGCCTAAAATTCTAGGATATTGTGCAACAAAATCTATTAAATGAGAAACATTTCCGAAAATACTTTGTTTATTCATCATGAGCTTATAACAAAATCAACCGAACCTATTATTCCATATGTAGCCAAGGAATTTAGTTAAAAGCTAATTTTGTTCTTGGGGCATACAATCGCATACTTTTTCATGCTGTCCCTTGGCTGCCTTGTTCTAGTTCTCTCTTCTTGATGCATTTTAATTAAAAGTGAAGTGCGGCCATTAATTTGCAACTACAAATTACACTCAATAAAACATGTCTGCCACACTGATTTTTCGGCACGAATCGGGTGTCCAAGAGCGAGAGGGAAAACCTATACATGTGAAGTGTGTGTTGGAGGGAAAGAGGTAGAGCGAGAGAGAGAGAGAGGAGGATAGAGAGAGAGAGAGAGAGAGCGAGGCGGGCAATCAATTTGCACTTTGACTACAATTACTGATTTTCGACACTTCAAAGGATTTTATAAATTGCCATTTGCTCTCAGCCCTCAAAAAAAGTTCTACGTTGCTTCTCAGACTTTGGCAATTTGTTTTGGCCTTTTCCCTTGCCCACACACACACACATTCACACCCACACACTCACACACCGAGACGGACACATGTGTTTTTTGTTCTCATCTTGATTGCGCCTACCATGTACAACTTTAATTAACTCAATGTGCGACTCCTGCGGCCAAATGGTCCAAAAAGCCAGGACTTGAAAATAGTTTTTGCGTTGCAAAAGCAGCAGCAAATGGAGCCAAGAGTAAATGGATTTTTTGTTAGTTTGGCATGCTGCAAATTAGGTTTTGGATGAATGGATAACCTAATGAGGGACACCGAATCGGGCTAGACAAGGTGGTAAAAGTTAATGACACACTTGGTCACCAAAGTAGAAGCTATATCCCCTGGCTGATGACTTCGTAATTTAGGCCATAATTGTGGCTCTGCAATTTCCAACGCAAAGCGCAGATTCACGCGCAAAGCGGAAAACATTTTTACACATATGACTGACGCTGATTGCGTTTGTCACGTCGCCGAAATAAAATTGCTGTGCGACCCCAAAAAATGACGGCTACGCAAACCGAAGAGGTGGCGAAAAAATCGCCAAAAAACTCTTATAGACCACAGCTTTCAACTAACCAATACCCCTTACCCTACGCTGAGTTAAAGTTACTCAAATCTGTTGACTGCATATTTATCAACAGCTGTACTGTATATGGGAACCTAAAATTTTACATCTGTAGCAATGGGTATAAAATTTCAAAGAAAAAGTCAGCCTTTTTTGGTTCTGGTTCTTGTTGTTCAGTTGAACTCCTCTGGCATTGTACGTCTATATATATGCACACCTCATCCCGTTGGCTTTTTTGGGGCCTTTCTTGCATCTGCGCCAAAAATCGGTTAGCGGAAGCGGAATTGCAGTAAAATCGTCATCGATGAACTCGGCGACCTCTTTACGCATGCAAACAACCACACTCATACGTCCGGCATTGCGTATACGTAACGTGCGCCAGGCGATTGTCGCAGTTGCGGAATATTTGCATAATTTAGCGATTGAATTTTATGCTCAAAAGCAAAGCGTACAGCATCTGCTTTCCTCTGCCTACATAAACGTACATCAGGCGAGAACGAGGCTGGAGTCCTGGTATTGAGGAGCTTCATCCATTTCGCTTTTCATATATTAATTATATAATTTTTGCTGCATTCGGTCGTGGCCAGAACAGCTTCCGAACAGCAGCATCGGCATCGTTATTGAGCCGATGATGAAGATCATTCTTGCCGGGACATGGACAATAATTGCATGCAACATAATTAAAGCCATTAAAGCACTTAAGCTGCCGGAAAACCCAGGACATATGCCAATGGCCGTGCCCATAGGCAGTCGAACGAGTTGGGGGATATATTCAACGATAGAGTGGCAGCCACTGGTCGAGTCATGTTTGCATATGCATAATTATGATGAAAACACATTTAAGTGCATTTAATCGGGCGCATAGCCAGCCTCGAAGGGGAATCGGAACACCGGGAGGGCGTTTGGGCCGAGGATCGTGGTTTTGGTCGACCTGGTTTGGCAGGTGGCTTATGGCCACGGCCCACTGCAAAGGCTTTTAACGTTTATTGGTTTTTATTTAATATTCCGTGCCCGTGGCGAGGCCGCAAGCATATTAAATTCATAGAAACGGATTGCTCAATTTATCAAGCATCAGTCAAAAGGCATATTTAAGTTAGACGATGAACGGAGTCAATAGTTTGCTTTAATTTCCGTTTCCGAATCCTGTAATAGATTAAATAAAAACATCATAACAGTTTTCTTTCATTTTACACTACAAATTGCATATAATATATGCAAATATGGATTTTATTTAAACATCCTGACTGAAACTTTTTACTTTCACCATTCTACACATATTTATTTTATATTTTCCTGCACGTACTTTTACTGCTGACTTTCGTTCTTATTCGAGCAGATTTCCCAGAATTTAATACTCCAGAAATCAAATTTAACAAATAAAGGAATTCATTTGATATCAGCATTCAATGCTAGAAAATACAAACTTCGAATGGCAGAAGAAATTCGTTTGTTGGCCGGGATGGTTGCATTCGAAGTCGTCTAACAAAGGCTGTTTGTTGATTGGCACAGTCAGTGTGGAGCAAATCCTTTTCATAGCCGATGATATTGAAATATTTACCGATTTGCCTACTGCAAATTATGTATGCAATTTAAATGAAATTATTTATGTGCGAAGATTTTTCAAATATTTATACCAGACTAACAAAAGTGCATACACAAGTTTTACTTTTATTTACGAGTACGTGTGTTGGCCATTTGTGGGCAGTTTTTGGCCACTCGTTGTTTGTCTCGTCGGCCCGGCCGAAATTTAATTAAATCTCGGCGTGGCATTTCAATTTCATTTTCTATTTACACTTTGTGACAATTTTTACGCGTCAAGTTCTCTGCTGCATCTTTTTGTTTCGGTGCGATCCATTGTTAGTTTTTGTCCTTCTTTCAAGGGGGCCTGGAGTGTGGACCCTTCATAAATGTTGCATGAGCCGCACTTCCCGTTTCCTGTCAGCGCATTTCGCTTTCATGACAATACAGAAAAAGGCCAACTGAGGAAGCAAAGATTTTTGGGTGGCTAAGCAGGAAGCTCAAACTCTGAAGTTGCCGGAAGTTGGGCTGTTGTCATCTCTTTGACCCACTATCGAGTTGCCAAGCATTTACCCGGCCAATAAGAAGCGTTCGAAATATACAGCTCTTCGGGTCTGCCCCTCCGTATTGACCCATTATCAGCTGTCCGACCTCGGAAGCCATCTGGGCAACATCTGCGGCAGTTTCAATTACCCGCACTTCCACTCAGTGTCACCTCGCGCACTCAACTTAAATATTTATAAAGTTTATTAATGCGCGTGGCACCTACGAGGATAAAGCCAAAAGACAAAGAGCCGTGCAAGACCAACCGGGAAGACGGAAAGAAAAATACAATTATAATTATTTATTATGCGACAGTTTCCATTCTGGCTATCTGCGTCTCCGCGGCTCCTTTGTTGCACTCTCTGCAAACGAAAGCGAAACGAAACTGTCGCGAGAGTTGGCCATAAATCATTTATGCAGCGTGTGCACACACACGCTGGCAAAACGACACTGAGAGAAACATTTTGAAGTGATACATATGGGTTGGAAGAGAAATAACTTTAAATAACAAATTTTGTTCTTTTAACTGAAGCTACTAATGACTGCTAATAAAAATTTATTTAAAATATTAAATGTGAAATAAAAACCTTTTACGGAAGTAACTATTTCATGATATTTCTCAGCATTTTATAGATTTGTTTCCTGTGTACGCATACCCATACGCATGCTGAGTATACAAAGTGGCATAAATCAACTTACACTCGCACACCTACACCCTTCACTTGTTCGTGTGTGTGTGGGGGCGAAGGGGGTGGCCTAGGGGATGAGTGTCGCGGGGTCTTCAAGACGTGTCTGCAGTCATATGCAGAACTTGCAAAGGGTCCTCTTCTCCTCCCACCAAAGTAAAGACGCTGCAGAAAAAAAAACGTGGAAAACTTAAGCGCCCCGCTTCGTCGCCTTTGCGTCTCTTTGCTTTTCCATATCCAACACCCCTCCCCCCCATTTGTATCCCTGCCCCCTTCAATTTTTTTTGGGATGCATGTCATTGCCGTGTGTGTCTTTTGATAAGCGCACTCGAAGCAACAGAAAGTGTAGCGTGGCATAAGCTGAAGGCAGGGTAGAGGTAGTTTAAGTTTTCCTCGCTGTTTTTTCCTGCCCTTTTTTTTCTCTGCCAAGCACTTTATTGACAGTTGCTGAAGTATGCAGCACAGTGTAAGTTTGCCCGTTGAATTTAATTTCTGGCATGTGTGCTGGGGGTTGTGGGTATGATTAGATTGCTTTTTGCCAGGGGAGCAAGTGGGGATGGACTCTCAACTTTAAGCAGCAACTGGTATTGATAGGGTCAAAAATATATGAAAAAGAAATGTATATTTTTGGAAACTTAGCATTGCATGGAAAGTTGGGTTTTTTAAGTTTTTTTTTATATATATTTTATAAAAAGAAGGCAACAATACTTATTTTAAATGGTCAATTATAAAGACAAACATTTCGATGCCATTCGAAGCTTTCCAGTTGTTGTATTACTATTATTTATATGTTATACTCGAGCTCTGGGATGTTGAGTTCCATTTCCACTTAATTTAAAGTATTTTCTTATGTTTTTATCAATAAAAATTTCTACCAAATATTTTTACGTGTTCCCACCATCGACGCAAAAACTCATTGGCCTGCGGGCTGAACCATGTTCGTCTTTTTTCATCCTTGTCGGCCAGAGCAGGCAAACGTTTTGCGTATGTTTATCCGAACTTCCGTCGATTTACCAAATTATAATTGCACTCACACATCGAGAGGTGGGAGTTCCTGGCGGTATATGGGGTGGCAGTTTTTGGGGCGCAGCACTCGGTACGTTTACAATGCACTTCCGCCCCATTGTTGTTTTGCATGTTGACATGGTGCAGGCAGCACCGCCAGCGAGGCAGCCAGACATATTACTCATACGCCGTGTTGTCGCTGCCCCGGTTGTTGGGAGTGTGCGTGTTGACAATCATGTATTCGCTGGTTTTTCTGTTCTCCGCTTTATTTTCTCTTCTTTTTTTCTGTATCGCCGTGCTGTTGCCACTAATGTGCCACGCCCCTCGGCGGCGGGCGTTAAGTTAAGCTGACAATCGAAAGCCGAGAGGTGGCAGAGCGAACCAGTCAAGTGTGTGGGCGTTGCACGCTCGTCTTTTCTTTCAGCCGATGCCTATCCCTGATCCCGATCCCCGAAGCCCCATCTCCACGAAATAACAATGGCAGCGGCATCAACAGCAGCTGCAACAATGCAACATGACAACTTCCGTTGCATTCGCCTGCCGGCACAAAGGAAAGCGGCAAAAAGTCGCACACAAATAAACACTCATACGCCCCGTGGAAAACTGTAACGGAATCGCATTGTGTGGGGGAAAATGTTTTTTCCTGCCCGGGAACGACAAAAAATCACACACACACGCACACCCACAAATCGGAGGCAGGTCCTGAGAAATATGTAAAGATTCTACGCACGGCATCAGATTGTAGGAATCTATCTGATTTGCAACGAATCAATTATTATTGTTATGTGTTAACCTGCTGCGTGATTCCAGGTCAAAGCAATTAATTGGATTCCATTCGGATCGGTTTGATTTGATTCAAGCGCCCTGCGGCACGCCTCGTGCAATTTTAATTAATTATGCTAATAAGCCCGCAAATTAAAATTATTATATATTACTGTGGCTATGGCGACACTGTTTTGATTTTATAAATCGATGGTATCGTAATCAAACAGATCCGCCTGCTGTTCGGCTATTAGTCCACCGGTTTCCTCTGGTATGTGTTCATATGATGCGAACTTGATGGCTGAATGTCCGGATTTAAATGCACATATTACCAATTTGTAGACGTAGGCACAGGCTTCTTGGGGAGCCTTCTCCATGCACTTTGATATGGATACCGCTGTCTCACTGGTTGCTTTCATTGATTTCAGATCGACTTCACCCCGAGCATTTAGCCATTTGGTTGGCTCCCTTTCCAGTTGACACTTAATGTTGCATTTGTGCTTCAGCTCGACATTTTCCTTGAGGACATTATCCAAATTGTCAATATCGTCAAACTTCTCATACTCCTCAATGGTTATATTATTGATTTTCAGACAATCTATAAAATCGTGATAGGTTCCTTCGAAAAAGTCAAAGGGTTGGCTTTCCTAAAATTTATTTATTTGTAAATCAAATAATGGTAAGTTTTGTGTATCAAACCTTAGCTTGGCTAAGCGAAACAACGATAAGAAGCAAAAACGTGGCAAGTCTAGTGATGAACATTGTTAACTTCAGACTGAACAGTTTTAGATGAGTTTTCCACTTATTTAAAACAATTGCCACTGAGTTGAAAGACCTGTTATGCGGAATAGTGCCTTGTAACTTTAACTTCATGAGATTGTAAATCAATCATTGGTAGGGCAATAAGCTAAGCGTCAATATTTTCCCTAGGTTTTATGTACCCATAATTTAAAATCATTTGAATTATGCGACAACTTTTTGTTTCACTTAAAATTAATTACTCGTTTCAAATAAGTTAAACACAGCTCTACTAAACGCCTATCTGACTGGTGTTAGGTAAACTCGTTTTGCTAGATTGCAATTTTAATTTGGATGACTTTTACAATCACTCGTTTCTAATAGTAACTCTTATGTGTGAAAATTACTAATTACTGTTTCCATATATTTAAATAATTGACAACTATTCCGAATCAATTACCGGATGGCCGGCCTTAAATGCACACATCACCAGTCTAAAACTGTAGGCACACGGTTCTTCGGGAGCCTTCTCCATGCACTTGGTAATGGATTTGGATGCCTTATCGGTGGTATTCATCAGATCCAGATCCATTCTGCCTTGAGCATTCAACCATTTCGTTGAATCCCTCTCCAGCTGGCACTTAATATTGCACTTGTATCTCAAGTCGACTTTTTCGTTGAGCAGGTAATCCAAAGTCTCGAGTCGCGCGTATTTCTCGTATTCTCCTATGGTTATATTATTAACTTGTAGACACTCCTGAAAGTCTTTCCAATTCCAATGAAATATATCAAAGGGGTGGCGAGCCTATATAGTTCGTCGAAAATAAATCAAAAGCTTAGGCACAAATAAATTTCAATACCACCTTGGCCAAGCTGAACCATAACAAAATCAGAGGCGCAATAAATACAAGTCTGTAGATGAACATTGTTGAAATGAAACTAAACAGTTGCTTGTGCATTTCCCACTGGCATAAAACAATTGCGTTTAAGTTGCTCGACCAGTTTTAGTACGATTATTCGTTTAATTTGTTTGTATTTTTCTCCGCTTCGGTGACCTCATCGCTCTGTTTGAAGCTTTCAGTTAGACAAATCACCATCTTAAACGCATATTCGCAATGATCTTCCTCCTCATCGTGGATTTTCTTGCAATCGTAGAGAATCTCTCGCAGTTCATCGCTCACGGGCTCAATTTGATCAATTTTATCCACATCCAAATAGCCATTGGTGTCCAGCAGATTTCCCTTCTCCCCTAGGCAGTGGATGAAGCATTTGTACCTTCTCTCCGTGTTCTCGAGGTCATCCTCTTCGGAGCTGTTGCGATCGATGAGTTCCTGGAACTCAGCCTGGCTGATGTTATTGCTGGCCAGGCAGTCTGACACGTAATTGGTTTCCTCCAGAAGTGAGAGACTCTATAATAGAAACCATACTTTGCAAATAACTGCCATATGGAACACTTCTCAGCATTGATTACCTGTATGGAGACCACGCTGACAGCCAAGATGCTTATTAGCCCTAGCTTGAACATTATCTAACGATTCGCAGAATCTGCTTCAAAATAAATATGGACATGGGTTTTCCTAGCACAGTAGCACCTCACGATAAACTGTTACTCTCAGAAAGGCGGTTCTGAATTTTATACAGACTGGCTTGTGGCTAATTTATGGCGGCTATCTTATCTGTATCTAGTTAGCTAGTTAATTGGGAGCAACTGGTTACTGTATACAATATGAACCATATGGAAGTACGATCTGTCGTGCATTTAATTGAGTCTCAAAACTCGGAACTGAATCAGCTTGCATTGAGCTCGCGTCCAATGATTGATTTTCATTTGCAATTATATACTTTTACAAATTTTAAAGGCCGGCCACCAAAGCTTTTCCGGCAAAACTAAACACACACAGCGCAAAGTTGCACGTAAATTTCATTTTGTACGCAGTGAAATTCGCATAGCATTTCCTGTCAACATATTTTGCAACACTTTTGTTGCAAAAATGAAGCGACAACTGCAGCGGCAGGAGCAACACAAAGCGACAAATTGCGTTGACAGTGGGTGGGAATGGGGTTTTGGTTTGGAATGGTTTGGCTGAAGTATTTTTTTTTTTTGGTTTTTTTATTTGGAGAAAAGACATTCCTAACTATGCAACCCCATGCAACTGTAGACAACAAATGAAAATTCCAAGAATATTCACATTCGCAGTGAGTTTTGGCTTTTGCGGCCGGGACTTTGTCTGCTCTTTTCCAGCGACCTCCTGCTCCGCCAAACCGCTTGTCGCGTTGTTTACTTTGGTTATTTACGGCCTGAACAATTTTTTTTGGCCCTCTTTCTTCTCACGCTGCATACTTTGGACGGTTGCCAAAAAGGAAATATGTGTTGGGGAAAATTAAAAATTTTTATGGTCATAGCTAGGTGCTAAACTGTGTCCTCGGCTGACCCAGCCTGTCGCCTCTAGTCCTGTCAAGTCCTGCTCCATAATTGCGATGCCATTTTGCCCATTTCTCAGCCCATCAATTTTTGAGGTTGTATGGAAATTTCGCATTTTCGTGAAACACGATTTCGCTGTTATGGGTTTATTTTGGGCGAAATTTGATTTTGTTGGACGGGCTTTAACGCTAATTAGTACTATGAAATGTTTTTGGGTCGATAAGCAGTTGCATAATTTACAGGTGGACATGCAAAATGGAAACGTGAAATAATGCCGATGTTCGAATAGAAATCAGATTTAATGGATTCCATAAATTTGGCATTATTTCTGCCCAATGGTAATTGAATATCAAACTTTTTGAAATTTAATGAGCCCACGCAAAAAAAAATAAAAGTATTGAACCTTCACTTCACTAAAGTTTCAATGAAGGTTAACAAAAAATGAAAAAAAAACTCTGACTTTCCTCTGACAGCTACTGCCATTTATTAAACATGTCAGGGGGAGCTGGTGAAGTTTCTTTTCCCTATTTTCCCGCTTTTTCAGCTGTTGCCGCTGATACCTTTCCGGAAAAGTTGCCACAACAAAAGGAGAACTAGTGAAAAAATATGTGTAAAAAGTTCTGGCTGCTTTGCGTAATAAAAATAAATAGTAAGTGACTTCAATATGCATGTCACGTATTTTGCATGCACTTTGATGCCACGCCCACCCACACAAAAGCCCGCCCAAATACATTTGGCACGTGCAGCAACACAATGGAATTTCTCGAAAAATGCGTAAAATGCATAGGGATGTCGGTGGGGTGGCCATTGCATAACCGAAGCATCTTCTGCAACTGAGCCGCGACTTTGACTTCGCCAAGACATTGCAACAAATTAATGAACGAACCAAAATCCTGCATCCTGCTTACGACAATGACCAGGTTTCCCACGTTCGTTTCGGTATAGAGAACCACTTAGTAGTTTACATTTATCAATTAGGTCGAAATGGAGAGCAGCAGTGTCAGCTGCCAAGTTCATCGCATTGCCAGTTAGGAGCCGTTCTCGAAACCACTGTGGTGTGAATCGCTTCTCCTCCAAGACAAACAAAGTCGCGGAAGTGGGTTCACATCCTGGAATATGCAAGGGCCACGCAGCAAAGGAGCTCCTCGCTCGAGAAAGCTGCATCTTTGGCCGGCGGCAAAGCGAAGTGAAAAGCGGAGCAGAGCAAGGCAAACCCACTTCCCCGGCGGTAATTACAAAATTTTTAATTAAATGTTAAGCGTGGGATGGACGACTTTAAGCGCTCATAACCGAGAACAAGCACGCCGCGGAGCTTTAATTCGCAGTCCGCGGTGGCGACAATGAAGACGGCTTGACTCCCAGATGAGTTCTGTTTATGCCGGACTTTCGCCAGTTTTTCACAGCTCTCAGTGAGATTTGCACGGCTCACTGCATTCGGTGGCAATTTTCCCAGCCAAGCAAATGAGCCTACACGTGGTAAAGATCCATATAGTACGTTATATAAAGAAATTGCTTAATATAATTATATGAACATAAAATAGATGGTATATTGACTTTAAAATGAAATGCATTTTTAAATATTTTCTCTAGTCAGATGATGGATTTGCTTCTGTTGCTCTGCTAGTATTTTTACGACTTTTATTATTCTAATTCCATTTCCCGCTTACATAAGGGTGCCAAATCTTCGTATATAAATCGCAAGTCCAATTTTTTTTTGGCAGCAATCGGGGGGCTTAAAATTGGAGCTTAGAGCTAGCTCGTGTGCGAATAGTTTTGGCGTATTTTCAGAGGATGCGAAGGGCGAATGGAGGAGAAAGCGTTTGTCTAACTAAAAATAAACCGAGTGTTAAACGTGGCTTACACACTGGCCATTTTTATTGCCAGCCTGGTCCGTCAGCCGTGAATAATCGCATTAGTTGTGAAATTAAAAATTACAAAATAGAATAGATAAATCCGCCCACGGCTGGCTGGTTGACTATCTAGGTGGCTTGAGGTAAGCCTTTTGTTGGCCCAAAGGCAGAACTATTAACTGTCCCCCACTCCGTTGTGTGCCACATAAATTCGATTAAAACGTCCTTTTTTTATGTTTTTGAGCGTGTGTGTCCATGGACTTACTGCTAATTGAATGGCCGAGTCCAAAGAGAATTAGTTAAGCCAGTTTGAGGGTTAATGTGCTGGAAGTGACCCCCAATGTATCCAACGGGGTCAAAGGTGGGTTGGCGACTTTTCTAAGGGGGCGGCGAGCTCATTATTCTCGAGCAGGTTACCATATATATCCCTTTGAACTGACAACCTGGGACACTTATGCATGCTTTTTTATTGCCTACTTTTCAGGGCGGACGCCTCAGCTTTTGAGCCAATGTCCTTGAGGAATCTTCAATTGTATATAAATATCTTTGCGATACTGGTGTTCCTTTTCGTCATGCATATTTTATTCACAGCCGTTGACCAAGATGTCACAATTGTGATGACGTCAATGCGAAGTCCTGGTGTAAATTTAAATCCAATCTCATGGCAACGAAGAGGCAATGCTGGCAAAAAGATGAAGAGAAAATGAAGAAGTGAAATCAATTTCTTTTGTGTGTCGTTTGAAAGGCTTCAAATGATTTTCAATTGTTGCTGCATTGACAATTCACCAAATCGAAGTGGTATATTTTTCTCTCCACTCAATAAATACAAGGATATTGACTTTGTCCGTACGAGCTTCATAATCGGATTTTCGTGTTAAATGATTCTATTCCATGGCTTTTATGCTCCTTGCGCCTTGCCTTGCCTTTGGGTTCAACTTCGACTGCATGGGTTCAATAAACATTCGCACAGGTGACTGCCTGCATTGTGTATTAAATTCCAAACACTTAACCCCCTTGACTGCAACTGTCTGCCGAGTTCGCTGGCATGGGTTAAACAGCACTAGACGGCGACTCATTACTTGAGTGCTAAAATGGGTGACTACTTTTGCTGCTGCTGCTGCCTTTTTGTGGCAATATTTGAGTGCGCTTTCTACAGTTTTTAACTTGAAACAACAACAGTGAGTCAAGTCCTTCTCATGGTCCTCGTCATTTTTCTTCCACGCGCTTCCTGCTCCCCGCATCCTAGATCCCCGAGCCATGCTGCTCATGCTGCTGCTGCTGCAGCAGGTGCATGTTGCTGCCCCGTTTTGTTTGCGGCAAAGTGCGCACCGAGCGTCATTGATGCTGACGTTGATGTTGCTCTAGCTGTTTCTGCTGCTTTTGCGACTGCTGTTGTAGCTGTAGCTGCTGTTGTTGTTGTCGTCAAGCTGCCACTTGTCACATGGCAACAGTTTAGTTTTCCACACACACGCACACACACACAGCCACCCGCAGTTCAAGCCACCTCCACACGGCCACCCACACACTCTCAAGTGAGTGCAAGTGCCGGCTCAAGTTGCACTCTTACATGCAGCAAACGGAAATCAACCCAGAGCACCCAGTCGTCGGGCCAAATGAATAGAGAAGCTCCACCCACTCAGCCCACACACCCACCCACTCATCCTCTCCCTCGACCATCGTCTGTGGCAGTCAAAGGTCGCCGTTTATGTTGTCGAGCTGCTTTGCGGCACAAAGATCTGTGGGTCTTTGGGAACTGTGGTTAGTGTTATAAGAGCTAAAAATGAATATTAAATATTCAAATATATAGATAAGCATAATTATAACGCATTTTCGATGACCTGGTTATGTAACTATAGTTAAATTACTAACTAAATAAGTAGTGATTGTAGCAAATAGCTAAAGAAAACTCAAAAAATGCTACATAACTACCATTATATTTATAAAAAAATACTATTTTTGCGATATATTCTACGAGGTATCAGATAGTCCGGATTCGCCTCGCACGGCGGAGTGGGCATTGTTTTTTGTACTGTGCCACTTTTCGTTGCTTTCCGGCTGGCTGCCTCCGTCCGCTCGACTGGCTCATGTCGAAAGGTCATTGGAACAGTAAACGGACTGCAAGCCCACTTCCTGCCGGCAACATGCCACATAATATAGTATGGTATGCTTGCAAATAAAATTGGTCACTTTTGCAATCCACACTCGAGCCAATTTTAAGTGCAGACAAGCCGCAAGCAATTTGGACCCCCTTCGCCAGCTTCTCATTTGTGTGCATTCTTAATAATTTTGTTATTTTCGGTAGCATCTGGATCTTAAGTCAGAGAAATTGTGTACGTAATTTGTGGAAATATTAGAAAAATCCCAGGAAGGAGCTACAAATTGCCAAAAACAATTTGTCTTCACTTAGTGCTCCTTTGGCTTGTAAACAATTATTCATTTGTTTTATGTTTTCTATGTATTTTTCTCATTTTATTTGTCATCTGGCCGATGGATGGCCGGGCTGCGGGGCAATTGCACTTTAATTCTTTAAAAGCTGACTTCCTAAGAGGCAAAGTTCGAGGAGTGATGCATCCGAAAGTGGTGTTGCATCAAAGGACTTACGATAACCCGAGCAGCTGCAGGATGAGCCTTAACTGCTTCGCTTTCTTTGGGGGGCTGGCAAAATATTTGTGTACATGTGTGCATTGTTGCATAAGTTGTAAAAATAACCTGCTCCACACTTGCCGGCAAGCAAACATGGAAAATATTTTGTTTCGATACGTTGCCTTTGGGCCAAACTCATTTAAATGCAAATTTTTGGCAAAGACGTGCGGGGCGGGTGCACTGCGTTTGCCCCAGCTCAAATTACTTGCTGCAGATGCATAAAATTTAATAACTGACAGCAAGTATTTAGCCTTTGTCCTGGCGAATGGGTAACATTTGGGGGAGCACACACTCCAATGCAGGACACAATAAGGCAGCGCAAACAAAACGAACTCGGCGATGCACTTTGTGAAATTATGCATAAATACTGCATTTAGGTGGGCGAGTGTTGACCCCTGAGCTGGGGAAACTCTTGAGCCCAACCTCTTTGCTGGAAGCCAACGAGTTCCGTGCCTCTGGCATCAAAAGTGTGAAAAGAATTTTAAATGTGTGCAATTACTCAAAAGGTTTTGCCCCGCCCAACAACTCCGGCACACACATATTCACCTTTTTGAGCTGACCAGATTTATGTGGCCGGTTGATATTGTTTTTTTTTTCCGTACTGCTCCTCCTCCTCCTGGGCAACAACCACAGTTGACACTACTAGCATCTCGGGATCTACGGAGCTGTGAGGCTCTGGCCTCTCCTCTAGCAGCTATTCCAGCTAATGTCCTCAATCCGTTGGCATTTGAAGCCCTTGTCTGTGCTTTCCATATCCCCAACTTCTGCTCTGTCTGCCGCTTCATGACAAATGTTTTTGTTTACCCCAACATAATTCTTTTGTGATTGATGTGCTTCCTTCACCCGCCTTGCCCCGCCCCCTTTTCCACAGGATCACAATTTTTCCCCTTTTTTGTGTGCATAGGCAGGCTGTCGTACACATTCTATGCACCGTTCGTGTGTATATATAATTTTTGTCGCCTCGTCCTGTGACACTTGTAATAATTCGCATCCATAGTCTGGGTCATTCTCTGTTGGAAGCCCGTGCATCCTTATCATCCCAGGTGCTCATGTAGTTGATGTGTTTATGTGAAGCTTGGCCGGTGGGATAACCCATAAATGCTCCTGAGGGCCACTGCAACTAACAATGCAAATTTTCTTGACATTAAATTATTTAAAATTTATTTTCATTACTAGCACATGACATGAATAATACGCACAACAACTGAGTATGCAAATTTTCATGGAATTATATCATTTAAAAATTATTATCTTTACTAAACATAGGAGAGCACAACCAATGCACTATAACCAACAAGCCGAACTATATTTGTGGTAAAATATGTAATATTTTTATTTATTTTACGAAGTGAATAACGCACATAAAAACACAGTATTATCCACCACATATATATTTGCATTGCACGAAATGTAAAATAATCCTAGTAGTAAAAATATTAATATTGGTATTGATTTTGAACAAGGTTGTGATGGAATGAGCTCAAGAGTTGCACTGTAACTAACAACTAATCATTGTATTTAGTAATTTGAAAAATATTTTCATTACGAAACACAGTCTCTATTGATCAGATCATATCTTCCTGTGTACGAAATGCCAAAAATTGAAATTGCAGTCGGAACTGTCAAAGAATTCTCACAATACACTCATCAAATGGGAATGACTTAAGCAAAACTTGTGCCCCAGCAGGCTAAAAGTTAATTTAAAACTTGTTGGCGACGGAAAAGAGAACGGGAAAAAATAAAAGGAAATATGATATCAGATAAGTTTTCGACAGTTGCTGACGAGTATTTTTCAATTTTGTCCATTCGATTCGCCACTTGAAGACTTAAAGAAATTGTGGAAAAGTGAGCGAAGGATCTGCAGCATCCATTTGCCAAACGGCAGTCTTTACTTGCAGCTTACCTTTTGGCAATTATAAAATGTTCGCCGTAAACCCAAAGTGCAAATCAAAGGGGTTGTGGATAAAGCAGCGGGTGGCGGGTAGAAAGCCCTTGGCGTAAATTGACGGCACATTTCCGTGGCAATCTAAGCATCCCGCTCCGCACCCCCCAAAGCTGTTAAAACAACTGACAACCGCAGAAGTAGTGCGACTTTTACTGCGCTGCCGGCTTCCGCTTTTCGAACAGAAGCAGCACTTTTCCCCGCTCACAACTTTTTCGCTTCCGGCGACAGCCGCCAGTCGTTGAGTTGTTGAAAAGTCAGCAGCGTCATCCCCGCTCGCCAGGACTCTCGTACTTGGATTCAGATTCAGATTCGGATTCAGATTCAGATTCAGATTCGGATTCGGATACGGTTTCGGATTCCCTGGCTGGTTCTTTTGGTTCTTTTGTTGATGTGCATTTGGAACTTGTAATTGCAGCGTTTTCGCGTAAAGCCCATCTAAAAGACAAAAGGGTGAAAACGAGAGATGCCAAGTCATTGAATAGCTCGTCGACTTGGATGGCCAAGTTAGAAAGTGCGCGTTTTTGGCCTGGCTTGGCCGGCTAGTTGCGAAATTTATTACAGAATTCCATTAACGCGCGCTGTGGGCATTGTTCTTTGCCGCCGCCTCTCGAAAACTATGCAAATAAGCTGGGAATTTATTATGTAATGCCAGCGATGAGCACCGCCGGCTGCAGCACTTGGGGCGCATTTCCTGCAGTGGGTGTGGCACGCTACTGGTGGTCAAGTGGCTGTAACCGCAGATGAGAGCGGATTGGTTGCCTCTTACCCTGGCCTAATTTCTGTACGCTAGCCGCTGAAAGCTTTGACCATCGCTCCATTACAAGTATAATCCCTATAAATAAGATCAACGCTTTAAGCTTCGGCAACTTTTTTGAGGGCCTTTAACTATCTATAACTTTCTTTTTTGAATTTCGCATTTAATGGCGCTTTCCGTTCGGGTTTTCGCTGCTTTCTCTCCCCTACATGAAGTGCAATTTATGCAAGGCAACAAAATGCAAATAATTTCGGTGGAAATTTTTATTTCGCTCATAAAGAGAGTTAACCCATTGAGAGGCGGGTTAAACGGCTGTAAGCAGCAAGTGTCAGTTGGGCAATTCCCCCGATTACTGCCTGGCTATATATGTCTGGATGCGGCATTTTCCGGTGGATTTTTTGGGGGGCGTGTTCGGGGGCTGGCGAGAAGATGTTGCTCAATTTATGCATCAGCAGTAGCAGCAGCAGCAGCAAAAAAGTGCATGCAAACACATATTTATATGGTGTGCCAGCCAGCCCTCCAGCTGAGCGAGCCTCTGTCTGTCCCTTTCCCCTGCCAGCTAGCCCTCTCTCTCTCTATCTGGCTCAGTGTTGCCATCTCTGTCTGGTGGAGTGAATGCATGGCATGCATAAATTCGTAACTTGACCGCTTTTAAGTTGCATAAATTCTCGAATCCAAAGTGTCAACAGCACAAAATGCTGTTGTTGATTGTTGCTCCTGCTGTTCCTGTTGCTGTTGCTCCTGTTCTCTCTCCTTTTCTGCTCTCCAGTTGGCCATTGCGTTGATGATAAGCTTTACGCGCTTCCCGCTCCATTGTTGCATGGGTGTTTGTATGGCGCTGCCTCTGTGTGTGTGTGTGTGTGTGCAGCAGAAGAAAGATGGCCGCTTTGATCCGTGTTGATATCAGCGGCCATACCACTGCAGCGCCACTGGAAATCGCCACCCCACTCACACACACTCACACACACTCGGAAAAAAGGGGCGAAAGGGCATTGTGTGGATTATGCGACAACTGCAGCGGGCAGCGTTCAAGTGTCAACAGTCCGCGACCCTAAAAGTGGGCGGAAGTGGCTGGCAATGGGAAAGGACTGGCTGAACGGACAATGGCCATCGTTTTTTTTTTAGCCCGACTGCGTTTAGTTGTTGACTCGTTGACGGCTGGTGCTTTACCTTTTTTGCACCATCACTCGTTTTGCCGGACAGTCTGTCACACAATTTTTACCCATTCCCGGATTTTCCCCAGATCGTTAGCCTTGAATGATGCCACATGTGGCGACACCCAGAAACCTGAGCCCACACTGTACAGTGGTTTTTTGGCTCCGTTTGGCTGGAAAAGCACTTGCAGGTAATGCTAAATTTTCTGGCTACTACAGACTCCCTCTTTGCTAACAAATAAAATTATAATTATTATTAGATAAGAGAGGGCGAAACATTTCGGCAGCCTAATTTTTGTTGTGCATATGAGATTTTCAAATATTTTTAGCTATATCTTGTATCTTGTTCTTTAAGTTGGTCTCAAACAATGCAGCAGCTTAACTACGAAAAGTTCGGGCTGCTTGCTCGAGCGCAACAGTCGCCAATATACACTCAAACAACGAGTAGGCCCAGACATGAGCCGCTGCCTCGACTTTTATTTCGTTATCCTGCTCATATGCCGGAGCGCATTTTAATTTGATACCTTCATTTGGATCCTGGATCCACGGCGGCGAGGAGCAACTCAAACAAAAGAAGCTGCCAGGTAGTCGCAGCTGGTGCAGGTAACTCCGAATTGCGAGCATCGGGCCGAAAAAGCTGGGAAAACTTTGCACTTAAGTTGCTTTAAAAGTTGTCTCAGTGCTTAAGCTGTCCCCAAAACTGCACCCGCCCATTTAACCCATTCTGGGCATCCAAGCCCCCAAATAAAACACCACCAGCCAGCTGCAGTTGAGTGCAAATGAGTCCGGACAGTGCATCACAATGTTCTGTCGCTGACTTGCAGCTGCTTTTTATTGCAGTTTTTGGCCGTCAGTTCCTTTGTCTTTGCTCCTTGCGCTAGCTTTGCCAGCATTTATTTATTTTATTTCTGCCTCGCTCTGTTGCAGCAGCAACTTTTAGTTTACTTTCTGTTATTGCGTAATTGTTGATAACTTGCAAAAGTTTCAAATGCCCTGTCCTCGAAGTCCTGAAGCCCAGTCAAAAGAATTCTGAAATCAAAAGGACCGCGAGTTGAATCGATCAGCAGCTAGGGTATTTTATAGGCGACCCTTACGGACTATCCGCCACTCAGCAGTGGCTTTAGTTTCTTGCTTTAAACTTTTGTAATATTATCAATGTACACTTTTCCAACTGGCAGTCAAAGATTAACAAATGCCATTATTGGTCAACTGCTCAGAATGGGAAAATAACAACAATAGGAAACGAATTCGCTTGTATCCAGCTTCTTGAAGGTTTGTAGACTCAAATAGGACAGCTTAATAGTTATATTAATTTTAAAGTAAATTAAAAAAATATGAACTTAAGAACTGTTCCTTAACATTAAGAATTTAAACTACTTTGAATAATGTGGTTCCAAATGCAAGTCTCTTATGAAAAAATGAATATGGCTTACAATTCACATATCCTTTCTATCGGTAAACAAAATGTCTAAAAAATACTGCAACTAAGGACATGCATTGATTTATTTGGCAAATACCCTTATATCTAGTTGATGTAGTACAAACTGGCATTGCCTGTTAAGGAAGTTTAAACTTTCTCCTGGACTGCCTCGACTTTCGAATCGGCCAACCTCTTGAGCTGAACGCACTCACTGAAAGTGCTCCTTTGGCGCAATTTCATCACAATTTGGGTCAATTACACGCACTTGTCCAATTGAATATGCATGGGTGTGTGTGTGTTGTGTGTGTGAGCCCCCGAGAGAGAGTGTTTTCGCTCAGCTTTCCTTTCGGCCTGGCACTTTCACCATGAGCTTGTTTGCTGGCTTGCCCTTCGACCTCGCTGGCATCGCTGTCCTCTCTCTTTTTTTGCAGCTGTTGTTTGTTTTTCGGTATTTTGTATTTTTGTTTTCACTGCTCGACGAGCGTCAGCTTGAAATTAGCATATAAGTACGGGCCACATTGGAGCGTTCAATCAACTTAATGAGCCGCTCCATTGAGCATTTGCCTGGCATTCGTGTGTGTGGATTATGACAGAGTGGCCTCGCTAAGAGTGCCATAAATCCTGTCAGCTACTGCCTGAGAGAGCACTCAATAAATCACACACACACGCACACATATACATCTGCATGAGTTGGGCCGCAAAATTATGTGTGTTTGAATTTTTAACCCGCATTTTCGGCTAGTTTATTCAACAAATTGCAAAATAAACCCGTCGAATTTAACATTAAATGCAGTTGCAGGCGGCGGACAAAAGGAGCGTCGAAAAAATCAAGACAAAAACTGGCAAAAAGTATGAAACAAAGCAAAAATTGCGGCGAGGCGAGTGCGAATAATTACTATGGCCATATAACTGCATTGGCAGGCTAGTCCGCAAAAAAGCGGGCACCGCAGACGTATGGCTGCCAAAAAAGTCGAAATGAAAAACAATAACGAATGTCCTTCCATGGGGCGGCTGCGGTAAATGCTGACAGTGTCCTGCGTCCTGCGAGTCCTACAGTTGCAGTGGTCGCCGATTCTGGCTGCTGTGAAGCCCCAATGATCGATGTCGTATTGTCAGTTTCATAAAAATTCAAACAGCTCGGCCAGTTCGGCTCAACTGCATCAGCAACAGCAGAAGCACCAGCAGCAGGAGCAGGAGCAGGACATCGAGGACATTCGGGACAGTCTGCCCCCAACTGGGCGGAAAATGCTTTTGTCAAAAGGCTTAAACTGCCAGTCGCGAGGCGGGCAGCCCTTTGACCTCGCCCTGGGTCCCATCATCTCCATTTCCTTGCTTTATTGTTTGCCATTGATGCCCAGCTGCCGAACAGGACAACAACGTGCGGAAAAACCAAAAGGAGCCAGTGCTGTAAAATGCAATAAATTAAACAATATCTGCGCCAAATTGCTGCCGCATTCGATAGGTGCGAGTGGCGGGGTTTGGAGGATTTCCACTGATGCGTTTGGCATTTAACAATTTTTATGCGGCCCGAGACTGCTTGCTTCTTTTTATTTTTTAATCCCCCCTATTTTTGTGGACCGGTTTTCTGTTTTGCGGTTTTAAGCCCGGCCACGCCCACACTTTGCGAACATCCCATGTTACCAGCGCCGCTATCTGGGCCAATAAGTTGTGGCCAGCCATTCCTCATACGCAGTGGGGTGCCAGTGGCGAGGAATGCAGCAGCAGTAGCAGCAGGACACACGGACAGGACATGGCTAACAGGGATCAGAGCCGCAGGTCCTGGGGCAACCGCAAGGCGAAGCCATTTAATTGAATCAAAGACAAAGCTGCGACAATGAAATGCGGAAGTGCCAATCGAATTCTGCAAATATTCAGTACATTTTAAAGAACAATTTAACTATTAAATATTAACTAGTAGATATATTAAAAGTTTCGCTTGGTACTGATGTAACCTTAACCATTTTCAAATAGAATTTTTCAATGGTACTATTGGCTAAAAGCAATTTCACTCGCACCCCAGAATGCAAGCATTTAAAAAGGCATTAGTGCATATCACCTGGTCGTCAGCCAGCTCTCATAATTGTTTGAGTGGAACGCTGTGGCTTTATGCTAACCTAATTGCAATATTGCCGCGCAGCAACATGTGACAGGACAATCTGTAAAGGACGATTGGTTGGGGTGATGGGGGTAAACCATCGATGACGGCCATTACTACTACACACTAGATGGGGTCGATCGCGTTTGTGATTCAGGGGTCCTGGTTTATATACATGCATATATAACCTTCCCTGGGCCTTTGGGCATTTACTGGAGCTGTCAGTTTGCATCGAGAGCAAAGGTTTCATAATGCTGTCTGCAATTAATTGCTGAATATTGCTGCGCTTTACACGCGCACCTTCGCTGACCTCAATTCACGGAAATAAAGCTTAAATTATTTGGCTTTAATTGATGCAAATACCATTTGAGGGTTCACTGCGGGTTATTAAACTGTTATAAAAATAGTTCTTTCAATTTTCTGCATTTCATCATAGCCGAACGTTTTTCTTTGTTTTCTTTTTAAACTTCATTATCCGTTTTATGGTTGTTAAAATGCGTTTTTCATTACGCAACAATTTCATTTGTTAAAAAATGTCACATTGCTGAATAAAATTATTTATTTGTATGCATAATGTTAAAAGCTTAAGCATCTGATGTGAGACATTTAATTAAAAATACAAATGTGATTTCATTCCCGAAAAACAAATTTTATTAAATATTATTGGATTACCGCATTGGGGAGAGAGAAGCCAATTGGGAACATATGTCTGCATGTGCACTCGCTAATTTCCTCTGGGATTTTCCCGGGCGCTTTCCCTCTGCTTACCCCTCAGTTGAGATGTTATAATCCTTTGGCTTAATCGTTTCGCCACGCTTTGACACGCTTACAATTCACTCGAAAGTCACAAGCTAATCCCAAGCCATCACAATGGAGATTCCCGCACAGCCTTTGACCTTTTTCATTTTCCTTCCATTTCTGCTCTATCTCTATGTGTCTCCGCGATTTTCCGCGCCCTTTTCGCCACTCTTTTTGACCCGCATGCTCTGCCAGCTCAAGTTTTCATTTCGTTCACCCTTTCTCCTTTCCCATTTCATTTTTTGCCATTTTAATACCCGCAAACAATTTAATTAAGCGGTTCGCTTTTTATATTCACGTTGGCTTTGTTTGACACGTTCGGTTGGTTCCCCTCACTTCACTTCGTCAAAGACGTTGACAGTTCGTTTATGTCCTGCTGAATGCGTATCCTTTGGGGGCCACGTTCGTCGCTGATTTGATTCCATTTCACTTCGTTTTAAGTTTTATGCCCGCGCGTTCGTTGTCTTTTCCATAAAGACATTTAAAGTTCATTTATTTTGTTCAACTTTTTGACTGCCATAAAAGCGGGCGCACCAAGAGCAACTACACTATACACACAACGCTCTTCGTGCTCGGCATGTATTTTTGGCTTACTTTGTGATTTGTATAAATACAGGAAGCGGAAATGACAGTCACGACACGGAAATGGCACGCCATTTAATTTCCATGCACTGCGGCCGTGACTCTCCATCTTCCTTTTCCCCCCCGCCCATAACTTTTTTCCTGCCTGTGTGCTCTGCGTATCTTTTCATGTCGCAGACAAACAAAATTTTTGTTTTCGTGGCAGAAAACACGTTACCCACGCACACACACACACCAACACACTCGTGTTGGGCATTTTCATTTTCGTTATTTGTTCGACATTTTGGGGACAATCTTGCGTGATGTGCTCTACATGGCGTATGGGTAATTAGCTCATAAGCGATATGATTTTGGGTTCTGCCTGATAATAAAGATGCTATCAATGGCAGGGCAACTTTGATCTCGTTGCTTAATAATTCATTCATCTTATGGGATTAATGCACATAGATGGTTACAATCTAGTTTGGTATTTGCTTAAATAGAAATTTATAATTGCTTTTGCCCTGCTGCATTTAAATATTAATCTATTCAAATTATTTATCAGTCTTTGTTGCCCGTTTTTGCGGCTGAACGCTTAACTTATTAGCACTCTAGGCAATATTAATTTCTCTTATTAGTTCTTAATTGGATGCATTATTAAATATTTCATATTTTGTAATTTGCAGAAATTGATGGGATTCCATTTCAAGGGGGCGCTGTGTGTTTGGTTTTTGTTGCATTTTTATTCGTTAATCAATTAATAAATGCATTTATTTGCCGAGCTTAATTGCTTGACTACTCTACATAACGCAAAACAAAGGATCATATAAAGTTTTTGTTATTATAATTACAATGCACGAAATATTTATTTATTATTTATTAAGCCAATGTTTACCCTGACGCATTGTTATGATAACAAGCTTAAATTGTATCTCCCATTTTGTCTGCTCTTTAAGCACAGCGAAAAATTAGTGCACTTTTTAAGGACAAAGACAGTCGCGTTCGGTGTGAGAAGGTGTCATTTGAATTTTCTCGAGTGTAAGTCTTAGCTGATATCATGATATGCAAATTGCTAAGCAAAAGTCAAGGAAGGGACACTGAACCAACATCAAAGACAAAAGCTTCAAATCGACAATGACCGAGCCCAGGACACTATAACCGCCTTCCTCTTCCATTTTTAATGGCGTTTTTGCATTTTTCTTCCTTTTTTTTGGTGGCCTCATTTAATTTAGACAGCTTTTGTTACAACAGTCAACATTTTATTTGCACGTTTCGTTTTACGGTTTTTGTCACTTGCCGCCATTTGATATTTCTCCGTCTAAAACTCCAACTCCAGGTCCAACCAATTCCATACCCCCGTTTTCCACCGCCTTGGCTTTTGTTTGCTTTAATTAAAAGTTAAGTAGGTGCGAGCAACAATGGCGGAACGATCTTAGGGATGCGGGATGGGGTTTTGGGGGGGGGGGGGGGGGGGGGGCGTGGCAAGGCGACCCAAACGCTGTAAATGAAGTTGTCAACTTTTCCACCTCCAGCAAACAACATCCCACTTACCCCCATTCGCATTCTTCACCCTTTTCCCGCTGTCTCAATTTCAACTATTTTATTTTTCAACTTATTTTATTTTATACAACTCGGGGGAATTTTTGCAATTAATAAAGTTTTTTAGCCTCAATTTTGTATATAATTGTTGCTGGTTTGTTGTGTATTCTTCTGTTTGTGTAGTTGCAATTAGTTTTCCGTAGTTTTCAGCGCTGCTTTGATGCCTTTTAGGCACTCAAAATTCCGAAATGAATGGACAAAGCAATGATGCTGGCTGGCTTCAGTGGGTAACTTGGGTGTTTTTTTGGGTGGTTTTATGGTGGTGGACAGGTGCGCCGGGGTGATTGTTGTTGGCTGACTTAAGTGCCAACTTGAAGCAACATTTTTGTGTTATTTTTCTCAGCAGCCAAGTCGGCTGCCTTGACTCTGTGTAATTAACGTGAAAATTGAATTGAGAGTGCTCAAAAGAAGGGAAATTCAAAGCAGAAAACTTCTCCCTTGGGTAACAACCAAAGAGTCTGGGAATGATTTCTAGATAATTATTTAATTGGATGTTTTAAAATACTCTTGAATTTATTCGGCAATTGTAAGGAAGGCGTCGACCTTTAAGCAAATCGATGCGTTCTATTAAGCCAAATAAAATTTACCCTGATAATCTGGCCAGCTGAACTTTGTTTTTACGAGTAATCTTTCCCATTTAAGAGACGGAATTGCCCAAACCGATATAAACAACAGATGTTACACCTCCATGGCCACATTTTCCATGCGAGATTAACCGTCGACGATGTCAGCCGCAAACTGCAAAAAGCACCATGCAAAACTCGGCAAGAGCAGACCGCCAACAGAAGCAGTGGCACCTCCAAACCGCCAACAAAAACAGCAACAAATGCATGCCGCTCAGTGGCGCAGAGGTGGCGCAAAAGGGGGGGTGCCGAAATGGGGGTTCTATAGCATGTCCGCAGCCTGTCTGAGGTCTGAATTTCCAACGGTGTTTGGTGGCCAATTTTCTGCGGCCTTGCGGAATTGACGAGGGGCTGGGGTCGTGAGGAAGTGGCAGAGTTATTTAAACAAATGCCAGCATGTCTATAATTTTCAACACTTTACCCTATTTTTCTGGTTGTTTCTTTGCCACTCTTTGCGTGCCACGAATGGCTTTTGGCTGTTGTGTGTGCAAATAAAATGAAATCGTTGCAACTGCACCCCCAGTTGCCAAAAAAAATAACACACATACACACACACAACTTACCAATGACCACAAATTGAGTGTTAATAAAGTCATGTTAATAACTTAACCGAAGAAGAGGGCGCTCGAAAAAAGAATTTCCCATTTTTCGGTTGCTGTTTTTCGCTCTTACTTGGAAAATTAGCAAGGAAAGTCCCGAAAATTCATTACGTCTGCCATTCTGCGATGCATATGGCAGGCATTTCAGAAAAACAGATGCGGGCGGTGCGGAAAACAGGGGGAGTGGCCGTTGGAGTTGTCTGCAGCTCGATTTCTAACACCATACTTCCGCTTTGGCTTGGCGCCAGGCCGCAACAAAAGTTTCCCATCTGACTGACGACTGCCTGGCAGGCTGGTAGGCAGCCAAAATAACAGGCAGTACGCTATAAAAAATAAAGATGAAATAGGCAACAATAAAATATAATTAAAAAATATATATATATATATATATATATATTTTACCACAAAAAACAAGTTAGTGAGTGAGCTCAGTTTGAGAATGTTACTTACTTCTTTAGTGTATATCTGTCTTTTTTTTAAGTGTACCTCCCCTTTTTACCACGTTTTGCCCTTTTTCTTTTTCGACCCCCATCTCTGTGCAAATTCAATTCGTTGCAATGGCGGCTCGGAGTGAGCCTCAAAATTTCATTGCAATTCATTCGAGTCGGGTCGCAGCTCCTCTTCCGCTTTTTGCCTGTGACAAAATATAACAAAAATAGAAGAAGCCAGGGAAAAAAACAAAGGGAAGTTTTGCGATGGGGCTTGGGTGTTGAAAAAGAGGCATAGAAAAGAGCCACAAAAAAGTGCAGCTTTCTTTTTCGTCCTTCGGCACTCAAACAATGCCAGGCCGGCAACAAAACAGCAAACAATTTGAGGCATTCAAATGTGCAACCAGCCAAAAGGGCAGAAGACGAAAATGTGTGAAAGTTGCTGCAGTTGCTGCTGCGTTGCTGCCACTGCTGCTGTGTTGCTGTTGCTGCTGCTGTTGCTGCTGCGTTGCTGCTGCTGCAATTTGAGTGCGAAAAAGTTTGCATACCGAAACAGTAAAAGGCATTTATTCCAGCGTGAATCCGTTTGCCCAACCAGGCAGCTCCTGCATCCTTCTTCTCCGCTTTTCCTTGGCTTTCTGGGAATGCGAATGCCACTGGGCTACTGTAAGTGCAGTCAATTGCCTATGTGGGTCAGCATTGCATTTGCGCTTAATGAGCATAAATTATGCACAGCACAGAAAGCGGCTGCAGCGGCAGTGGCAACTTTGCTGCAACTTTCGCTTGTCGCATCAACTCATAAAATTTATGGCGTCTGCATGTATTTTAAGTTCTAATAAAATGTAGCCAAGTTGGGAATTGGGTGGGGGTTAAGTGGGCGGAGGTGGTGGTGCGGTCTGGCTGCCGAAAAATAAAAGCAAGCCAGCCGAAAGCCAGGAAAGGCAACTTTTTGCTTGCCTTTTAAAAGTTACTTTTACCGCACAGGCTCACACACACACATACACACGAACACCTTTTGCCAGTTGCAAGAACTGCCGAGTAAATGTGTTTGCAATATGAAGAAGTTATTCCACATCCACTTCCATTTCCCCCGTACCCCGCTCTATCACTCTTGCTCCTCTATCTCTGTGTCGCTTTCTCTGGAAAAGTTTGCAGCAGCATTCCACCCACTCCCCACCCACCGGCAACAACATTTAGTCGTAAATTATAATCAAAAAGGTGCCAGAATTGTGCGAGTGTGTGTGTGTGTGTATGTATGTGGGTGTGAAAAGCATGTAAAATAAATAAACAAACCGCTGCTTGCATTTTAAAGGCTAGAAAAGTGATTTAGCCAGGCCCAGAGTTTTCAGCTGCACGTGATTGGCCAAAAACTATTGCACACCTAAGGGAAAATTCATTCAGGCCATATGTGTGTGTGTGTGTGTGAGTGTGCAAGGATGTTTGTGATTTTAGACAGTATCTGCTTGCCACTAAAAGCGATTGCTTGGCAATTAAATTTAATGCATTTTAAAGAATCAAGGATGCAGGATGAAATAATAAAGATTTTCCATATTGAATATTCAATATCATTGCTGCTTGATTGTTTAATAAACTCGTATTAATTGCTGTAAAAAACGAAAGCGTTTAAAAATAACAAAAATAACCAAGCAAAATGAAAAATGTATACATCTAATAGGATTCTCGGATCAAATAACATAGTATTTAAAAAGTGTTTAAAAATGGTCATAGTATCAGATAAATAAACTTAAAGACAACGACTGATAATCTCAAAATTGAAGCTGGTTTTAGCCAACACTCCTATAGCTTTCGCCTTAATTTGGCAACATTTCCTTCCATTAAGGAGCATGCCTTCATAGCGAAGCCCATTCCTCACAATTTCTTGAAATTTCATTTCAGTTCGTGTCGTCGCATCGCGTCTCGTCTGGATTCAATTCAATTTATTTGTTGTCTTTGAGCTGAAGCTTTTAGAGGTGCCACTTTTTACCTGTGGATGCAGACTTTTCGGGTAAGCGACAATTTGTGTTCCTGCAAATTTAATGTGGAATCGTGTGTGTGTGCAAGGGGGTGGGGACAGGGCAAGAACCGCAGCGTGTCTGCCTTCCTGCTCCTTTCCTCGCAAGGATGCTGGTTTCACACACACTTATCCAGGCAGCTGGCTAAAAACTCAGGTAAAAGGACCAAAGTGCATGGGCAGGTGCGATGGGCGAGAATTGGTGGGAGGGATGTTAACTTTTGCCCACGACAAAGTGACATATTAGCGTAGTCAAGTTTACAAAGCACACTTACGCTGGAAAGATGCGAGTGGAGTTAACACTCCACTGGCTCCACCTTCGGGTTAATTTTGTTATTTGCCTAGAAAACTTTGCCACAAATTGTAGGCATGTGGAAGGAAGACTGCCGAAGCAATTTAGTTGTCGGCGCTGCAAATGTCGCAAACATTTTTCGCAAAGACGAAATCAAAAACCAATTAGAGGTCGCCACGCCCAGCTGTGAAACTTTTTGGCTCTGTAATTTGGCCAAAAGCACGAATTTCCCTTTCTAACCAAGAAGGGCGATGGAATATCTGGAAGGTTTTTCTTCTCTCATAATTGCGAAAATATTTTCACATCGCTTAATTATAGATAATAAAAACACGCTGTAATTTCGAGACTTCAGCAACGAAAGTTTTGCATAAATTAAGCATTGCTTTTTGTTCGCTGCCTTTAAAAGACCAACGCAACATAATTAAATATATATTAAAACTAAAATTTAAATGCAATTATATGAATGTCAATGAAATCATTTTGAATTACCAACTCAACCGCTGCGGTCTGCCAACTGGTCAGCAATATAAAATGTCTTTTCTATCTGGCCATGCATGATCCAGCCATGCAATTTGCAAATGATGCGCAATTTATTAATTATCTATGAAGCCCTTTTTAATAAACCGAATTTCAAGCGTGCACAAACGGCAAATTCGATAAAATTCATAAATGTTATGTTTATTAGTTTGCACACTGGACAAGAAAAAAAAAGAAGCAATTTGCATTTCATTTAGGATCGATTATCAACGATTGGCTGCCGTTCAAAACATTCAATCACCATGATGAAAATGCTCAAAAAAAAAAACATTTTCCACTCTGCCAATTAGCCACTTGATTCGCTGTCCATCGGCCCACGTAAAAAGCCACCTCTTTGTGGTCAAAACTTTGTCATTTTATCACTCGGGCCATCGGAAAATGAAGGGTTTTGGGCTTGGGCATTCAATATTTTAATTAGTTGACAAAGTATTTCAAAAACTTAAATAAACAATAATGAATACTAATTGCCAATCTATTCGACAGATATAATTATGTCACGGAATGCGGTGTTTGACTGCAAATTTAAAATGCTATTAATATATTTCGGTAATATTTTTGTATTTACTAAGCCAGCCCCATTCACAAGTTAACAACTGAGCCCAATTCTCCACCAAAGAGTTACCCTTTCAACCTTAAGCATTTCATTTCCCTTAGCTTTTCCGGCACGTGCCGCCTGACAAATCGCAGGCAAACTGCTTCCATAATCATTGCAGACACTTTGGGCTGTAAAAAATTCAACATAAATTAAGTGCCTGCTGCCCACATTAGTTGGTAGTTTGGCGGGGACCCAGAAAATCCCAAGCTCACGCACCTTTTCACCCATTTTACGACCAAAATTTGCAAGGCAAAAAAAAAAAATGAGAGAGAGGAAAAACAGACTGGGTGCGCGCCTAATGCGCATTGAATAAAGTTCTAAAAAAATAATTTGCAACCTCTGGGGGACTCATCGCGTAAAGAATGAGAGGTGAACGTCCAAAAGGGAAATCAGAGCTACGGGATAGGAATGAAACTTCCCCCTATTTCAAAAATTTTATGTTTATTGCGTATACGCACCGTGTTCGAGGAGGGGCACGCGTGTGTGTGAGAGTGTTTGTGTGTGAGGGCGTGGGTTATTTTATATACACACTTCCGGTGGCTGGTTCACGGTTACCCGGGTTCGTGTTTAATGTTGTTTTGACGCCGCCATATTAACCGGAGGCGGGAATCCGGCTGGCTGGATCCGGTGTAAGGCAGGAAATGTGCGACGCCAGGTACTTTCTATGTAAATGGATACACGCATTTGTTACTGCCGCATCGGGCTGCCATAAACCCTTCTTTGTTCGCCCACTTCCGTAGCCCAAATATTTATGGTCCTGGGGCATATGTTTGGATCCAGCAATTTATTTAACCTTCAAATGCGTTGTGCTTCTTCCTTTGCCCCACATTTTGCCTATGGCTTTTGTGCCAAAGGTGTCGCCACTCGTTGGCCCAAAATTTGCCTACATTTGTTATGCATTATAGGCCAAGGATTAGTGGCTGCTTTTCAGCGTGAATGGCGGATGGCTTGGAAATTTGTTTGGCCAACAAATCAATGCGTATGTCGTATTGAGTTTCCGTCATCAATCGTAGTTGAAACTTTACCTTTCATGCAGTTTATTTGCATCGGCTTCAATTTGACTTATTTTCTTCGACACTTTTATTTACGATATAAATTGCACGAAATGGTCACGCGACTGACCGAACAATAAAAGCGCCGGCATTAATCTTCTCTGGCCCTCGCGTATGGTAAATGGTAAATGGGGCCGGGTGTGTGCCAGGGGGGAAGGACCAAGAGGGGGTCAGGACAATGCACCCCTTCATTTTTGTTGCCAATTTCCGGATGCAATGCTGCGAATTTCCGTCTGGAAACTTCACAACGATGGCGACGAAATTGCTTAAATGTAAATAAATCAGTGGTAAGAAAATGTTTCTGTGGTCAGCAAGCGTCCACTGCTCGTTCTCGTCCTCATCCTCGCCCTCGTCCTGGTGCCCATCCGGATGCGGATCCTTGTCGGCTGCGTTGTAAGTGTTGGCTTATAAATCAGGCCACTGCAGTGACAGACAGACAACACAGTGCAACTCTGCATTAATGGCGGCTTAAGTTTGTCGCGGGGGAAAAAAAGGAACTCGCTTAATTGCGGGGCATTTTCGTTTAATTTCGCACAACTCGCTGTAAAGTTTTATTAGCTCTGCGGGGCATAAATCAAGCGAGTTGCAGACGAAAAGTCGTTTGTCATTTCGAACAATCTATTAAAAGCAAATGTCGCATAAATACATGAATTCTTTTGTGACGAAACGATTCATCATCCATCATCGCGGAGTCGCAAAATGGCTATAAAAAAAATCTTTGTGTCAAAACTTTTAATTTAGGTAATAAAAATCAAAGGGAAATGGAAAAACAACCGAAACTATAGTAGTTCGACTAAAAATGAACATTTTTGCCCGGAAAGAAGTGAATAACTGATGGATTTAGCCAAAATATTCGCAAAATATCAATAAAATGAGTTTTATACGTATCGATAATAGTTTCTTGCTATTGAATTCGTTTGTGTTCCCGTTTTCGCTCACAGTGGTGTGAGTTTTTTGTTGTCTGCCTCTAAATTTATTTATTTATTTTATGACTGCGGCCGTATTTCATCTTTTTGTGCTGCAGAGGTAGCAAAATCGCATTCAAATTGATTTTTAATATTTATTTATGATTTAGGAAACAATTGAGCGCCATTTTTCTGCCAACGGAAGTATGATTTCCAGCCATTCGATTTGCCGGTTTTATTGCCATAGCCTGATTGATGGCCTTCAACGGATGAGAGCTTCTACTGGTCGAAATGGCCCACCTCAGCTCCGAAAATGAGCATAAGCAGGCGTTTAATTTATAATTTATGTGCCGCATTTTGATTAATTGTTTTCAATCTGGCCGGTTTAACGGACGCGTTGGTCACCGTTTGACCCCCTTCTGTGGCTTTGCGGCCTGACATGTGGTCCACTTCAATTTCGGGCCAGCTCCGGCGACTTGAGGTTCAAATATTTGATCTGTACATATGCGTTGCGTTGCGTGTTTGTGTGCCTTTGCCCAACTTACGGCATATATGGCATATCTTGCAATCTAAGCAGGTATCCCGGAACAACCACAAAATTTACAAGTCATCGACGGCGGCGGCGATGCGGTCGAAATTTGCATAATTTGCTTTTCATGTAGGCAGGCCTGCTTACCGGCTCATAAACGCCGGTGACTGTCATCTAACTCAGTTTCCTGGGCCGCCACTATTTCCTGGGTGTTTGCGTTGCTTAAGCGAAAACGGTGTTAAGTGCTTTCGCATACAAAATTTACATGGCCCGACAATTTTTGAGAGCTGTATCGGCCATGTTGCTGCTTCAACTAGTTGATGTTGCTGCTGCTACTTCTGTTGCTGTTGCTGTTGCCTTTGCGGCTGCTGCTGTACTCAATGCAGATTGTCAGGCGCTTTTGTTATTGTTCCACTGCGGTTGTGTCGCTCGGCTTGACTTCCGCTTGTCCCTTTGTTTGCTCACGCGGCCTGTCAATATTTACCGTTGGCTACAAGGCAGTGCCGAGCACACAGGACACGCCGCCCCTCGCTGCCACGCCCTCGTGTTTGAAAACATCAACTTGCTGCAGCATCCTGTTTGCTCCAGTTAGTGCCCAAAAAGGTGAAATGGAGAGGGAACGGGGTCAGCGATCCCTACATGTATTCTGACCAGCATTTACGACCTTCTATTGCCATTGAAGTTTAATGAATTAACTAGGATTGAAATGGAGAGTTGTCGAGATGAGAAATCTTCCAGGATGTATCCTCATCACTTCCCATTGCCATCATCAGTACTCTTGCGATTTCTGTTTTCATACATTTTATTAAATTTAATTTATTAACTTTAGCCTAATACTCAATTAAATATTTTACATGCAGTTGCTTAGCCTTTTACTTTTATTATTTTATGCATTTTTCCTTAGACTAGAATTTTTTTTTCCCAGGGATTTGGTTGCTTCGTCGCAAGCCTGTACGGAATTTTCATTCTCGTAGTTTGTTACGTATAAAATGCAAACTGGATTTGCTAATTTAAGTCGTTTATTAATCGTTCATTATTTGGTTACCTTAGGGTTAGTGTTTCTTTAAATTCTTTATGATCTTTTTATTACAATTTGAACTATGCTAAGTCGGAGCTTAAAGCTAGATGAATTTGATTTAGATGTTGTTGTAAATGCCTTAGTTACGCCTAAGTTACAAGCTAAATGGTAATGGGAGCTAGGTTACTCGAACTAAGGTCAACAACAATTATGAATTCGTTTACTTAGCTAAAAGTTTATGTTTCTCTTTTGGCGCTTAAAGCTGTTGTTTAAAAATATATTAACAATTCATTGTTTTTTTTTTTATCCAGATGTAATGTTAGTTTCAATTAGAGCTATAAGTGTTAATTGTATTCCGTAATGTACACGTCATCTTAGGCCTAATGGATTTTTCTTGCTGAGCCTCGAGCCTCGTTTGCCTCGAACAATTTACATGCACAGTTTATTGTTATCTTTTTACAGGGTATGCCATCATCCATTTGGTATCAACGCATAATGTTCTTTGCTTTCGTAAAAGAGTGCTAGCTAAGGCAGCTCCCTCTGCTTTAAAATCAACTCAATTGTGGCTTTTTTGCTGGCTCATCACATACAACTTATAGTCAATTTGTTTACCAATTATTCCCCGATTTTTCTGTAGTTTCTCATAGTTCTCTCTTTTGATTTGCATTCCCTGTTTGGCTCTGACTTCAGATTAGTTGCTCCTCCCGACCTAGAGCTTAGCGTCAGAAGCGAGTTCCCGATCCGAGATTGCGATCCTGGGCGATCAGGATATCCTCCCCGTTCAGCTGATGGTGCACCTCCTCCGGCACGGTCTTTAGCAGCTGTGGCTTGCCCTGAAATGGTATAGAGAAGAATGGGGTCGCAATGAGACACTTTGACAAAACAACAATGACAAAAAGCGTATTTAGCCAAGGAAATACCAGGAGACAGCTCGGGGCAAGAAGTCCTAAAGTGCGCTGCTTTAAAATTAATGAGCCGCACATTATTTGAGTACTCACAGCTATTACAAATTCAAGTTTCCCGCCACCCTGGCCAGCAAATTGTACCAGCAAAAACGCTGCGTATGCGTAATATTTGGTTTTGCCAAAACCAAGACAAACACAAAAAGGAGAAACCAACAAGTCTCGCTGCCATTTTCTGTGTTTTGGCCAACTCCCCTGGGCCAACACGGCCCGAAGTGTTTTGGTTTGGGCCGCCTTTGGGAGCCCAATGCGGGAAAAACAAGGGCCACATCAGTGACAAACGAAAGGAGCAGCTCAAGAAAAGGCAACACAAAAAATGGCCGAGAAGGCAGCAGAGGAATAAAACATTGTGAATTCAGTCGCCGCTGCTGCTGCTTCTGCTGCTTTTGATGATGATGTTGTTCTGGTCCCGTTTTTTTGCCCATTCTCTCCATGTCCCGGTGCTCTTCTTCTTATTTGGGTCATAATAATTGCAATCATTAGAGTCAAAAGTTGCCACACCGCAGTGTCCTTTTGGCATGATATTGTTGTAAAAACGTAATTCTTTTTGTGGAACGAACATCAGCAGGGACAATGCAATGGCCAAAGCCTGTTGGCCTGGTCCACTAGCAGCGAAATCGAGGAGAAGGGCCAGGACGAACGCACTGCTGCGCTGCTGCGTTGGGAGTATACATAATGGGGTATTTATAAAGCAACGGACAGAGACAATGAATGGCGGAAACTGGCGGCGGGAGCGGGACAGCTTTTTTTTATTATCCTGCAGCACATTCAGGGGTCATTTACCGCCTTGAACCCATTGAAAATGCCGGCAAAATTCTATCTTTCTCACTCTGTCTCCCTCAAGCTGAGTTTAAAGTTGTCTGTTGAGGGATCAAAGGTTATGGATTGCCAGAAAATTGCACTGTCACTGAGATGGGGAGACTGTGAGTCATCTGTTGATCGATGACGCACTGGGTGGGCTAATCGATTGAAAGGCGCGTAATGTAGGGGAAATTGTGATGGGAACCGAACAAAAACGGGGAGCTCTTAGGTCCCAAAATGAAGTTGTTCAATCGTGTTCTACTTAGGCGTTAAATATCTGAACTCGAACAGTTTCCAGTCTTAATTTTCTACATTTGAATACCCTTTCGGCGGTTGCAATCACTTCAGCAGTTATCGGTCCGACCGCAAAAACCCATTTTCCGCCCCAGCGGCTACCATTTATAAAGGAAAAACGAAAACAAAATTGGACACAAAAGATGGCCCCGAGGTGCGGGTGGTTCGGGGGCGAAGATAAATGTTTCCTGCTGCCGTTTCCCCCAACCGCTCCGTGCCAGAAGCACTGCCAAAAATCCTTGCCCGAAAATCCACTTTGCATATTGATGCTTTCAACGTTTTGGACATTAGGCGAGAGAGTTGCCTTGACGACCGGTTCGCTATCAACAAGGAGCAGCAGGAGCGTCCAGGAATTGGGGAAGTACATCAAACTGACACTTACCACATCGCTGCCATAAAGGCTCATGCCCATGCCGACGATGCTTCCGTTTCCGCCATTGGCCGCTGTCAGCTGCTGCTGTTGCTGTTGCTGTGGGGGCAGTGGAACAGGTCCAGGAACCGATGCCCCTGCCGAAGATGTTGCCACCAGGCCCATGCACGTCACCGGCTGCAGGAGCCCATCGCCAGTGGTCACCATGCTGTGGGTGAAGATGGGCGGCGGCGGCGTCGGCGAGAAGGTGGCCAATTGTGATGGATGCGACATGGTGACTCCGGTGATGGTGCTGTTCGTGCCAAACATCGGGCTCGTCGAGTACATGGGCATGGGATGATGTGCCAGATCGATCTGCGGCGGTTAGGTAGAGGAGTAGGTAATGAGGTTTTAGTCATGTTATGATTTATATGCTGCGAGTTAGTCACGAGTTTAGGGGTTGAAACAAAAGTAATTGATCGATGGGGAGAGTAAATGATAATGTTGCACCTAAACATAACTAATTTAGAGACCGCGTTACTTTAGGTCCACGTTGGGTGCCAACTAATTAGCAATAGCTATTCGTTGGGCCCAAATTAAAGAGTTCTCATACGCTGTTCTATCCTTATTTCCCAAACCTTTTCAAACGTCTAAGCATGAAATGCAAAGTAAAAAGTTACTGATATCAAACTTTAGTATGTTATAAATTTAAACAAATTGATTGCATAGTACTGAAAGATAATATTAATTATTTTCCGCAATTTAATAGCGTGGTTTGGTATAGTAAATCTGAAAACTGTGCCAGTGGCCTGTATGTTAATATGTATACGCGGTTTCCCACGCATATTGCAGGCATCGTGGACTCTGCGGTTCCACCGCCGCCCACCTACCCCTCGCCATGTTACTGATAGTTAACATCGCGGCAGGCGTTTATTTAGCCAACATGGTTGCCGCGGCATACAAGAGGCTGGCTATGTGGTGAGCTACTACAATAATTGGCCCATCGGTGGGTCGTGTTTCTGCGAGCTGGCTTTGTGGGCGCGAGTATGCGACGCATGTTTATGTGCTTATTTCCGTAATTAACGTGTACGCCTGGGCGGGGCATGCTGACGTTGTTCTCTTAATGGGCACAACGGGATTTTAATGAATTAATTTTTAGCTCCATTCAAATTGGAGTGTATGGGCTGGCATAGACTTCAAAATATACAATTAAGTGCGGCAACAAAAGATTATGTTATATTTAATAATGCGGTTTAAAGGTTTTCTGTTTTTTGATTACGCGACAGAAAGAAATCCAACTACAAATATTTTGAAAAAACAAAAACACAACCATTATCAAAGGCCCTTCTCTTGGATTGCACAGAAAAAGCACTCGAGAGCCAAGAGCATGTCGTGTAAAACTTTTCGATAAATGACAATAAGCCCAAACTATGTCATTATGTGAAATGGATGCCAGAACTGTGCTCATGTGGTTGCATTAATCGTTGTTTTGGTTTGTATTTCCAACGAACGAGTTCTCTTACAACACAATGGCTGTTCTAGTGCATTTGCTATCTGTCCAGCCTGAATCTAGATCTATGCACCTACACTTGGTCATAACTCAAGTCTTTTCAATAATTGAGTGGAATGAAAGCTGGTCGGATAAACAAAGAGAAGTAGTCTCGACTGATCAAAAGTCCCGATGGGAGTGTTCCACATAATCGGAACACAACTTGTCTGCCATTGCCAGACAAATTCGAAAAATCTTCTTCCCCACTGTCAAATCTGTCAAGTTTATGTATTTACGTTTCAAAGGCAAGTTCTTCGCAAATCTGTGACCAGAATCCCAGGTACTCAATTTTCTGGGTAAATTCCATCAAATATCCAGCAAAAACTGAAATCTCAGAATTCCCTGTTTTTGGTCTGCATTCGTGTGTTTGTACTACGGTGCGTATGTCTAATATCCAAAATTGCTTCTCGATGGAACATAAATATTTTCCATGCTCGGAGTATTTTTTTTTACGTCGATTCATTGATTTGGTCAGCTTTTTATCGGGGCTGGATGATAATTTATTTTTGTGGCTCCCCACAAATATAGAATGTAAGTAAACTAGAACTCTGCACAAATCATACAGTTAATGAGTGGAATAAATTAAATTTATTTTGAACAACCAAAAAAACTATCTATATAAATAACGAAATTATAATAAACTATTCGATTCAATGCTAAACACGCGTCGCATAGCCTTGAACGTAGAGATTGGGCGCTCCGCCCACATTGTCGACCACGGCTCCAGCCACATAGCTTCTGCCGGATGCTGTGGCCGCCTGCAAGTCGGCCAGAATCTCGTCGTCCATCATCACATTTACCTGCGAGTAGATGTTCGGCTCCGCCCGCTTAAGTTCCGCCTGCCTGCCCGGACGTCCCAAGGTCGCGCTGCAGTAGGGGGCCATCCGCTGAACGCCCACCGGGCCGCTGACGAGAGGAGCGCTTAGTTCGCTATAGCTGAGCTCAGTCTGAGTGAGAGAAGATAAAAGGAAGCCAATATATTAAATAACTATATCTTTCGATATCGAAGAATTACTAGTGGTAACAAGTTTTGACCTTTGTTAGCTAAAACATTCTCAAAGAATTCCAAAGTGTCCAAACTATTTAGTCCCATGAAATGAATTGTGGCATTTTTATATTTAATTTATATTTGATACACCGCCTTATCATTGTCACAACCATAACCGCCGTTCTATACAAAACAAACCACAAAGCTGCTGGAAACTTTCAATAATTAAACAAACATACAAGGAGAAGTGATATAAAAATGTGTGGTATTGTCAAATCCTTTCCCAGGAATATAAAGCAGTGGATATTAAGTGACACGGACATATGGTGTTAAAGCTAATATACATCAAACCGAATTCACGGTTCGCTTCTGACTGCTTTATGTCTGCTGTTGGTCTGTTTGTTTAGGCCAGACACCGCCCACTTCCGGCGCCTGTTTGTAATGTGTCTGCCGTTGCTGGCCTTCCCTTAGCAGTCATTTCCCAACCAGGACCAGAACCAGAACCAGCAGCGAGGCACACACTTGGCCGTTTATTGCCATTCGAGGTTGCTGGCGAAGGAGCGGCGGGGTTGGAAACAGGATGCGCACATCCTTTGGCTCCTTAGCGGTTGCTGCTCCGCAGTCTCGAATGGCGCTGGGTCCGCCTGCAACTTATTTTTATTAAATTCGCAAATGGAAAATTTATATTGCTGCAGCTGCTGCGGCTGCTCTCGTAGTTTCAGCTATCGCTTACTGGCTCCTACTCCTTCGGAAAGGGGCGTGGCTAGCACAGAGAAATTTCTACTTAAATGATTTTCAAATTATGTTGGTTTCTTCGCTTCTCGAACAACTGCAGATGATGCTGTTCTATTCCCATCAGAGCCATTGTTGTTTCGCTTATTTTTCACTGGCGACCTTCAGGAGTTTTTGAGAGGAAACTTTTCGTTTTTTGTAAGTTTGCTAAATTTTTGTAGTTCCTCCTCAATGACAGAGTGTTGTAGTTGGGAGCTAGTTTTAAATAGTTTTCTTTTCACCCCCATTAACTTTTTGTTCAAGTTATGTGTATCTTAATGTTTAATATTGATCCATTTGCTTCTAATATTACAGTGGATTAATTATATGCTGTTAAATTGACTTTAGCCAAATTCCTTCCAATTCCTTAATAGTTATATACTTTTTAATAGACGTACTTTTAATAAGAGCTTCCCTTCCCTTTCCCTGTGATTATCAAGAGGCAACGGCAACAAACTAAACTGCTGGCTATAAAAACCACTTAACCAGAAATATGTGGATGGCTGTTACCAAGTGAAAAAACCACCACCTGGTCAGCCGTCCATGGGTCATAAATTAATGCTCCGATGGCGGTATCTCCGGCATATTGTTAAAGGTTTTGTGCCCGCCACTGGAAGTGGATTAGGGTGTCCATAACTTACCTTCTGTTGCGGCTGCTGCTGGAGCTGCTGCTGTTGATTGGCATAAGCGCCCATTTTGCTAACGGGAATGAGTGTATTATACTGGATGTACTGGCCATGGCCGGGAGGCGGTGCTGTCTTCTTGTCGACCACGGCGTACGTGGGCATCAGGTGATCATAGGTGCCGGAGGTTATCACGGCATTCTGCTCGGCCATCGCCGCCGTGGCGTAAGTGCGACCATGTCCCTTTGTCGTCCACTCATCGTCCAGGTCGTGTCCGTCTGCAAAATAAAAGGGATTCAGCCCCGTGGGCATTGAGGATTAGCTCGGCGACCGTTATAATCGAAGCCACCTGTGGAAACTCACCCAACCCACCTTGCGGTATGATGTCCGGATTCTTGTCGATGCTGTCCAGACTGCTCGTCACATGGCACGTCTCCCGGCCGATGCGGTGCATATCCTGCACTGATTGCCCGCCATTGTGGCCCAGGGTGCCGATGACGAGGCTGCCATTGTTGTTGCTCGCCAGCAGCCCCAGACTGCCATTCCCGTTGGCCGTGGTGCCGCCCACTCCGCCGCCACCGCCGCCCATCCCACTGCCGTTGCCGGTGGTGCCGCCCACGCCGCCGACGCCGCTTCCCGGATGCGAGTAATTATTGCGATCGCGCCCCGAAGAGCCGCGCACACGCACCACAATCACAATGATGAGGGCCACCAGGAAAATGCTGCCCACGATGCCGGCCAGAATGCCGAGGAATGGCCGGATGTCCTCGATGACGGGGGCATAGGCCAACGAGAGGTCTGCGAGAGAATGAGGGAAAGTAAAAAAGGGGAAACCGGAAAAAGACCAGAGATTGGTGGATAAGCAAGTGCTTCTCCATTTACATATTGCCTTAAGTACACAGACAAAAAATGGAGACCAGTCGTAGCTCCTTGAAACAAGTTGTACCTAATGTGATGTAGATTATTTCATGAAACACTAATGTCTCGAAACTAGACTGAGTGTCTTTTACTGCATACACATTTAAAATTGATTTGAAGTGCCATGGATTTTTCTCTGTGCACCACCTTTTCTCCTTCTTTCTTTCAGCGACACTGCATTGTTTTATGAGCTGCTAACTACGTTCCGTTCTTGGTCCAGTCTTCGTCCTTTGGCTGCTATTGTTGTTGCTGTTGTCGGTGGCAGTTTGTGTCGCACGTGCCTTGAATTTAGTGCCGCCCTAATGAGCTGCATGTGTGTGGGTGCATGTGTACGTGTATTTGTGTATTTGTGCATATCTGCGAGTTGTAATCCGACCCGCTTTCCACCGCCACCGCCAACCCCCTGGCTTGCTAATTTTGGTCTCAGTCCGTGTCGGCATGTCGAGAATTTTTAGTGACCCAACATAAAAAAGGGAACAGGAAAATAAAACCATTTGGCATCCGGATTTATTTGTGCAGCTTTTTTTTGCGGACTTGGTGGGGTGAAGTTGTTAAAGTGAATTAATGGTGCTATAAACCAAAAAATGTTTAAGTGGAAATTAATTACAGCAAATATAAATCTAACATATTATTTCAAACGGCTAAGGGGAAACAAACACATATAAATATTTAATATTAAACACATGAATAGCAACTAAAGCTACATACTCGTACAACAACAAATCATAAATCAAATTAAAATTCTTATTTAAATAATAACATTGAATTAATATTAAAGCAAATAATAATAAGCAAACAAGGCAGTAGTACAAATTAAACAATAAAAAACATAGTTAATAGAAAATTATAGAAAAGGATAGTCCACCGCTACCTTCTTGCTGGTCAGCGTCTGTGCCCTCGTCGTGGCTAATTCCCTTGCCCAGATTTAGGAACTCATCCTCATCGCAAACGCAGTCGCTGGTCGTGGTCGCTGTCGCTTTTGATTTGGGATAGGCAGGCCTAAGTCCTTGGAAGGACTTAGTGAATGTTATTTTAACTAAAATAAAGCGTGCAGTTTGAAATAAGGCATAAGGAAGAGAAACCATGTTAGCAAAACTGAAGGCAGAACTAAAAGACAAATGAAACAGCTGTAAGTGCACAGGCCCTTGCCAATTAATTTAAAGGCAGTGGGCAAGGACTCGGACCAGGACATGCATGAAATTGCAAACGCACAGGAAGGAGAAGAGAATGGCAGGACAGCCCGCATCACTCGAGCCTCATATGTGTAGGTGGGATTTGATTCTCGAAACTGGAAGATTCGCAGGGCGAGTCCCGTGTGATTAAACTCACCCGTCTGCTTCTCCGGATCCTTCAGCGTGTACACCTGCAAAATGGTGGCGTTGCTACGGCCCTTGCTGTTGTTGGCGATTAGGAAGACATTGTAGCCCATGCCGGGCACCAGTCCGTTTACCTCAAAGTACGGTCGCCTGCAACGAAGTTGAATCGATATTTGAATGTCCAAATCAAGAACGAGGAAACCACAAAAAAGGCCAGTGGCAGAGCAAAGAGCAGGACAAATGGGTTTCGCCGAAGGAGCAGCTGCAGCTGCAGGATGTTCACATCGCCATGGATCCATGGATCCAAACGTAACCATGGCTATGCGTTCTGTTCGATGCCACGGCTCGTTGGGCTTGTTGTAATGCAGAAGTCACACGGCGTGTGATTCTGATTGCTCCGTGTCCATTCCGCCTCGTTTTCTGGTATTTTGCCCCTCTCTGTTTTTTTTCTTTTGCGTACAGTTCCGGCACTCGAGCCGTACTCACTTTGATTTTGAAATTTTGGGATGTCGTGTCGTTCCGTTCATGTAAACCTCCATTATAAAGTCCTGCTGCAGGCCGCCATTGAAGCCCTCGATGCATTCGATTTGAAAGCCCGTCGATGTCTGGTTGAGCACCGTGCAGTTTAGCAACGGATCCGGTTCGCCTGCAAGCGAGGAGACAGAGAACGATTTATTTATTATTCCGGCTTAGTGGCAGATCAAGCAACAAATTGCCGGGACCCCAAGCATTTGTCTACGGCTTTTGCATGCGCATACTCTTCAAAATCAATAAGCTAACTCGCAGCGCAAGTTTGCCTAATCCAGCAGCCAGAAAAAGCGAAGCGCCAAAGTGCCAAAGTCATCGACAAATCAGCACAGCGGGACTTGGCAAAACCCAAAACAAAACATAAACAAAAACCGCTGAAAGCAAAACTCTATCCCACGGCTAGAAATTTTGATGATGGCGGTGCAGATACCGTGTAGATGACAATTATACTGAATAATGTGTTTCCCTATTATTTTCTATTAAATATACAAAATTAAATAATTAAATTAGATATTTAATAATAATAAAAAAAGTAACAAGTTACCCTATTTGAATAAACCTATAAATAAACCCTCGAAGGCCCGAAATAGATAGAGTCCAAGCTGTCGGCACGCGAGGCACCAAGGCACATAGCCCGGCATACAGGTGAATCACCCGCTTCCCACCCACATCCCTTCCCCGATTGCTACTCACCTGCTGGGAATATTGTGTATACGCAGGGTTCACTTTGATCGCCAATTTCGTTGGTGGCCCAGCAGAGCAGCGTACCGTAGTCCTGGCAATGCAAAGAAGAAATCGCAAACACGGGCATCAGAACGAGTGTGGGTGGCGAAAGGATACGGAGGCAATTGGGCCAGGTGTGTGGCAGGGATAGGGGGTCGGGTTGAGTGACAATGCATTTCGTTGGCTTAATTTATGCATGCACTGCGGCGATGGCAACGCCGTTGGAAACACACCTTTTCAACCTTAATTGAAAATTCAAAACCGCAACTCGTTTGGAAAATTATGTGCTGGCCCTCAAGGGCGTGCCACGGACTGATTTATATGGCCTCCAGAAGGGGCAGCAGGATTCGGAATGGGTATGGGAATGGGCATGAGCATGGGATTGGGCATGGACGTGGTGGACAGGAGAATGGGTCTGATGTGGTGAACTTACATTCTCCGTCATGGGCGTGTAATGGGCTATACTCCGGCCCCGATCCACGGCCACTTGCGAAGCCGGTATGTCAACTGTTTCGCCCTGGGTTGCATTGAATTTCCAAACGTAGGTGGCCTCCGCGGGATTGGCATCAATTTCGCAGGCCACCTTGACGGTCTCATGCCTGCCCGAGCTGTAGGAGAGCCGCTGGCGAGGTCGGCAAACAGGAGCAACTGCAAGGAGACAAAGCGCAGGGCATCGGTTTCAATTGCATGGCTATCTGCATAATTAAACAAAAACATTGGCCCAACTTAAGCTTGATACTCGCTCGATGGGAGCATTTCACTGGACGACGAGGACTCCTGGATTTTCCACAATTAAATATTTAAAGAAAATGCCAGCATTGTCGCCTCGTTTGTGGCTGCATTGTTGCTGCTTGATTGATTTATTTGTCTGATTTACGGGAAAAATTAAATTTGTCTCTGGCAGGATAAGTCGCAAACAGACACTGACGGACAGACGGATACTCGTCCTGCTGTAATTGCATTGTGTAACGTGTTAGTTACAAATTGCAATCGAAAGATCCACTTCGTTTTAATTAAGCTGTTATGTAAATTAACACACTGCAGCTAAGTCCAAAGACGAAGGACACCCATACTCACATCGTATGTCCAGCTGGACGGGATTGCTCTCGCCGTCGCCCTCCCGATTGCTGCCCACACAGGTGTAGATGCCACTTCTCGCCCGGCTGGCATTTTGGAGCACCAGACTCTGGTTGGAGACGGCGATGCCTTCGGCTGGATTGTTGGTTAGAATCTTGCCCTGAAATTGAAAGCAAAAAGTGAAAAGTGAAAGGTAAATTGAAAATGGAATATATCGAATACCAAATTCCACCCCATCGTGTGTGGCGCAATAATTTATTGAATTGAATTCAATTTACCGATAACTGCTAAATTGAAATAAATTTAATTTCTCAAAGCTAATAACACTTTTATGTTGCGTTACATTGCGCATACGCCCCGCAGGCCGGAGGGCGGGACTGCTGATTGAAGGCCAGCTGGATGCTGCATAAATTAGGCCCGGTCTGCATAAATTGTTAAGTGCTCTCACAGCCCAGTAATTCAATAATAAATTGTGTGCTCGCTTTCTATGTGTGCGCGTTGAGTACATTCCAATTTTTTGCCCCTTGGCAGCCGCCCTAAAATATGCAACAATTATGCGTTCTATTTCGGCCGGAGTTTAGGGTATTCGATCAGCCGCCAAAGGCTAATATATGTACGGTATATAATGAAAATAATAATAATAATACCGCTGCTGATATATATGCATGTGGCTGTTAAGAGGCTTGCGCTTTCCTGGTTTCAAAAGTGCCCCCAAGTCGTATTAAATTAGCCGCGAGTTGGCAAAGGCAGTGTGGCGTTCAATTTACTTTCGAAATTTGTGGGGTAGGCGTGTAAAATGGCATCTGTCTGTCACTTACATTGTGCCGCCAGCTAACTTCGTATATCCAAGGATTCGATTTGATGTTGCACTCGAAGAAGACATCAATTCCCTCGCGCAGAGTGGAGTTCAGCGAATTGGTTCCCAGCTCCAGGCTCACCACCGGTATGTCTGCGAATGAAAAGAACGTGAAAATTGGATAGAAGTCATTGTGCTTGGCTATGAAGGAAAACTGATTTTGCTGCCATGACATCGGGAGTAGCTAATTATTTTAAATCGCCTGGCCAGACGAGTAATAAACCTGGCAGGCAAATAAAATTCCGGAAGCACAGGCCGAAAGATGTAATTACTGCGTAAGCCGCACAAATTAGCCAATTTAAGTTGCTCAAATGTTCAGCCTCCCCTACTTCCACTCAACTCGCTCTCCGATTTTTTCCGTGCCAGCTTGTTTGTTTATGATTATACTTTTTCCGTTGGCCAACTCGGCAATTAGGCCTTCAAAATGGTGTTCGGCTGGTGGGTTTGGGTGGGTAGGAGAGGCCATTGGCGGGTAACTGAGCAACATTTTAACTTGATTAATTCGAAATTGGTGCGCGAATGCGAATCAATTAAGCTTATTAAGCAATCTATCAAATTGAGCAAACAGTGCCCCCTTCGCGCCGAAGGATTCGTTTCGCGGAGTATGAAACAGATATTTCAATCGAATCGAGTTTGGTCGGGCCGGGCTGGCTATGCAGCAAAAAAGTGGAAAAGTTAAAAGGTAAGCAACAAAACCGCACTCCCAAGGCAAACAGGAAGCGGAACTCGTCCTCGATTTTTGGAGTCAGGAAGGGGGGGCGGCGGTGGATTTGCCATTTAAATTTTGTGCAAACAGGTCGAAAACTGTAAAAGCGTAAAGATGACTTTGCAGGCGGCGTTACGGTGCTTGTGGCGGGTTAAAAAGTTTCGCAAGTTTTTGTGGAAAAGTTTCACCGGCGGCCGCTGGAAATTAATTTGCCAAAACTTGCGCAGCTGAGAAGAATCGAAGAAAAATATGGACCACTATATATATATATATATATATATATATATATATATAATGCAGAAGGTATGGAGGGAGTTGAGTACAGCGACTTTAAAGCCGCTTGCCGACTTTATGCTTTCGGTTTCATTAAAAACTTTGGCACTTAGAATTAAATATTAAGCAAAACTCACGATATATGTCCAATTTCCAGCCGTCCTCCATTCCGGACTCGGGTATCATGCTCTGCTCCGCGCGGCACGAGAGGAACTTGCCGCGGTCATCGATGGTGGGCGTGAATGTCAGCACCGAGGTAGTCAGATTTCCGTCCGGTGTAGCCTAAATAACAAGAAGTGGGCGAGAGATCGGGACAATTAGTTAACGGCTGAGCAGTTGGCCAAGACAAAGGACTCGGAAAGGGTTGGCACGTCCTGCCATATGGATAGGGGGTTACTTTTAATTGAGGTCCTTGCTACGTGACTGCCGTTCGAGCAACTTCAATTACCACAAAGCATGTGTACGGCTCTGTCTCGGTGGGGAATGGAAAGTGTACTCTGGGGCAGCCATTAACAAGGATGACAGGCATTTGAAATTTGCATGTTTATAAACATTTTGTCTAGGGTAGCAGTCGGGTGATTCCGACTAGCTCTAAACAATATACTTATTCTTACTTATAGCTAGTCGTTTTTGAGCAATTTATAGTTTAAATGAAGTCAAATTTTTTAAATGTTAAAATGTTTAAATAAAGGATGCTTTAAAGTACTAGAAATATATGCCTTAAACAACTTATCAATTTAATTTATAGTATAGTTTGACAAGTTCCACTGATATTTTAGCCGAGTTATTTTCAAGAAAACATCTACAGGAACTCTTGCTAGTGGAACTCTGTCCGGCTGCCTTGCGTTTCCACTTACAATCTCGTGAGTATTCTTCATGGGGGTACTGCCCTTCCACCAGGTAATCGTCGGCGCTGGACGTGCTCCGATGACAACGCAGCTGAGCTGATAAGAATTCCCCGCCGACAGGGCTCGATTCTCCCCCTGCAGCTTTACAATCAAAGGACGCACTGTTGGAGGCGATAGAATTTAATTAGTTAGGCCCGGACCGAAATCGAATGGGGAATGGGGACTCAAGGACTCCCGGGGGCCAGGCAGTACTCACGGTTCATGTCGAGGACGACGCTGCTGATAATTGGCGTTGTCAAATTATTGTTCTCCGCCCGGCACGTTAGCTGCATGTGAAGATTCCTGCGCTCCAGTCGCGCCAAGGACAGGGTATTGCCCACCCGTCGCTCGGACAGGGGTTGGCCCACACTGGCGTTCTTGTAGACGGTGTTTCCGTGCAGCCAGGTAACCCTCGGCTGCGGGCGGCCTGTGGAAGGTGGAGGTGGTGGGGAGTTTTTACAAGATGCCCGGCCAAGGAAAAGAATTATCGGTCTTGTGGGTAACGTGTGCGTGTGGATGTGGGTGTGTGCAACTGATATGTTTGCCATGCGGCTTAGACTTGGAGTTGTCTCTGCGTTTAGCTTGCAGCATTTTAGCCGGTCTTCTGTTTGTTTATGTGCTCACAAGTGCAAGGAGTGGATGAGTGTCTTTCACTGGGTATATGTGCTGTGCGGTCTATATGAATCGGTGTTTGTGGGTGTGTGGGCTGCGTGTGTGTGTGTGTGTGTACAAGTGCCTTTCGCTGTTTCATTTGTTGTCTTGTTTGGCTTTTAGCAATTCTCAAGTGCTCTCAATGCAATTTGTGTGGGCATTGTGTGAGCTCCTCGATTGTCTGCACTTGGTTTTCCAGCTCCAGCCCTTGTTTGAGTTCGAGTTCGTGTCCGTGCAGTAGACAGGCGGGAGGAAATTAAATAAAATGTGAAAATCTTTCGCCTGCATTTTCACGCTCATCACTTTTAATTGTCAGACACAAGCGTTGCAGCGTCAACACATTTTGCACACACACAAACACACACACATCGTACATATATGATATGAAAACTGGGAAGGACTTACCGCCGATGGCCACGCACGTGATGTTTATCCCAGAGCCCTCGTTGTAAGGACCCAGCGTGTGATCCTCGATGGTCACACCCTTGCTGTCCAATATAATCACCGACTCGGGCGGAACTGAAACGAAGAAAGTAGAAAGGACTCTTCAGTATTGCGGCTTGCATACGGTCAAGTGCCCTTACACATCGCCACCGTGCGATATGCATATCGACTGTGAAAGCCTCCTTGGGCTGTCAACTCACCTATTTGGCCAGCAAGCTCCTTAAAGGCTTGACTGTCACAGCTTTAAAAGGACAACTTATGCTGTTGCCACTTAGCAAAGTGGAAAATAAAAGGAAAGAACTTCGAACAGGTGCAGTCAAAGTTGAGCGAGGAATTTCCTCTGTTTTCCCTGCGGAGCTTTAATTTTTTGTTTCCCATTTTCTTGGGATTTACCCATTCAGCCTTTTTTGCGCATTCATTGTTTTGACTGCTCCGCACTGCTCTTGCCAGCCAAGCGGTATCCTTATTATTTTTGGTTATGTGGGTGAGCCAACTTGGCCAACTATTTTGAGCAGCAACCCCATTATCATCGCTTTGCTGGCAAATTTGCTTGGCCTGATCAAGTCCTGGGAATTTCCTACCCCTTTCGAGCATTAGCAGCAGCGGCAAGTTGTCCAAACTGTCCACCCCGGACTGGGGCAACTTTTAATCTAATATCTTCTTTAAAGTTTTATCCTCGGTTCCTGTTTCCCTTTTTGCAATTTCCCAACCAACGTACAAAGTTCTAAATCCTGCCATGGTTTTACGCTTCACATGTCACAGACAAACACACGCACACACACAAACAGACTGAGCATGTTCAACATGCTCAAGAAGTTTGTAAAACACGGGCACGCCCCTACCGCCCATACCGCCCCTTTTAGCCCTTTGCGCTTCATCTAACAGCAGCGACGTCGGCAGCAACTATTTACCAACAATATTCGGCCAGGCCAACTCTGCCGGCCATATATTTCAGATAAACGCCTTTGGAAACGCATATAAATTTTAATGGTAAATTGCAAGCTGTGGCCGCCTCAATGCACAGGTATCCCTGCATCCCCATTCCCCTTGGAGCTGGGCAAAAAAACAAGCCCCAAATTGAAACTGCAGGTTCGGAGTAAACTATACTGCAAAACCTATAGATAAGCTTACCCTTTTATTACTACAATCAAAATTATGTTTAGAATATGCGAGAAAACAAATGTAAATGTATTTTTGTTTGGCTGAAAAGTAATATTTACTTGATATTTTTACGAAACTGTGCTGATCGAGTCAAGATGCCTATACTGCCATCGCATACCCTTGCCCAATTCCGATCTGAAATCCATTTAAAAGGCAAGGAATTCAATTCTGAAATTGCACCCTGCACTCGCTGGCCTTCCGTTTTTCCTTGAGCAGCCACGTTTAAACTTCTCGCCAAGTTGGCACTTTAAAATCTGTTTGCCAAGTGCTGAATGCCACAAGGGGTGGCAGTAGCTAAAAAGAAGGGAAAACTTGGCAACCCGAACATATAGTTGGCGTCTTATTCTGTAACTAATGTGTTTGTCCAAGAGCTGAGTGCCGTGGCTGGCCGGGCCAGAGAATGGAAGCCGAGGCAGTACCACGACCCAGACCCGGACTCGACCAAGGATATGTCGTTGCACAAATTAGCTGCTCAATTATGCTACCCCGCACAGTGTGGGCAAACAGACAGGAAGACAGGGAGTTGGGCGAGTGGCTCAATACTTACTTATGACAGTTAAATTCACTTTGGAGTTGCGAGTCGGACTCTTCTGGAAGTCGACGCGGCAGCGATACTCGCCCGTGTCGTCCTCCGTGGTTGACTTGATGGTCAGCGTGCCGGCACGTCCTTCCACGTGGAAGGAGAGCCGCTCCCGGTAGGTCTCATCCGACCAGTGCGTTCCCTGGGCGAAGTTCGAGTCGCGTGTGTCCACACTGAAATGGGAAAACAGACAAAAATCAAGACGTGCGCTGGAAAAAAATGCAAAATGCAAAATACAGTCCAAGTATATATTCAGAACATAAACGTGAAAAGAAGTCTCTTAGTAAAGGCTGTGGTATTTGCAGGATAATTGGGGTTTTAAATATTTTATCAATACTTTTGTCATAAGAACCGCTTTACAGTGCATTGTCCCTTATAATTCTCTCAGTGTCGGAGTGGGAAAATTAAAAGAATTTCTGTGTATCAGCCCGAGCGAATGGAAAACAAAAGTCGCCCTTACTCCCATTACTTTCTCATGCCATGATGAAAGTTGTTTTTTCTTTTTTTTTTTATCGCCAACAGCGTAATTGGGTTCTGCAATGAATTAATAATACACACCCGCCCACTTCGCTGTAATTTATTGTTTTCGCTTGAAATTCCCGATTATTGATTATTTCGTTCAGTCCATACTCGGGGTAACGAGCTCATTTTGGTGGTCAATCAATGGTCTTAAAGTGTCCGTGTACTGCCTCCACAGCCGCGAGCATTCGCCCGAGTTGGGTTTTAAAAGTTTCGAAAGTGGGTGGCGCCTGATTTAGGTCAACATTTAGCCAAGTGGCGAAGTTAATTGGGTTTAAAGCTTTCCTCTCGGCATTTTTAGTCCGAGAGCTGGGAACACATAGTTAATTATGCACGTTTCAGCGTAATATTCTATTTTATCGTCCCTCTAACCGAACGAAGGCGTTTTTAATTGAGATCCCAAGTAATCCTCGCCCGAGGGAGCCAAGTTTTCAGCCTAGTGATATGCCACAATTTATGAATTAAACATTTATGCCCCGGCCCAAAGGCTTTCGAGTTTCAAACTCAGTTGGCGATTAAGTTCCAGCTCAGCCAATGGCACCTAAATTAGATCTAAAACCATCGTTTGTTTGCGCAAAAAAAGTACAAATCTTTCCTTTCACAATTGCGCCATAAATTTGTTTTGCGCATGAGTCAATCTTAACTGCAAATCCATGTGTCTTCCTCTCAAACTGCTGGCCTGTGTTTTATGGCATTTAAATTTTGATTTGCTCGCAACATATGGCACACTTGAACGAACCGAAAGTGGACCGGATAATGAGGTTCTGGTGGAAAACATGACGCCCAGGCATCACATGTCAGCTGGCCAGTGAAAAACAACGAACGGGATTCCGGAATTGAGCTGTCGGTGAGCTGGACGAAAATTTAATTTTCACCATTGGGCGTGGTCCTTGCACTGGCCACTCGCTTTCTTTTTATGATTAATTTACTTGCTGAGTGCTTTTTAATTACAAACAAGAGTTGAGCTCGCTCGGCTAGCCGGTGCCCCTTCTCCTGCGGTCGTTATGCAACGCTAATTACTACTTTCGCTCGAGTCATTTGCAAGTCCTTGAAGTGCCCGAAGTTCAATTAGTTTTGGCCGCATGTCAATGGCCTGGCCAACTGGCTGCCTGGCTGCCTGGCAATCAGCTAATCACCAGGACTCTGGCGCACTGGCTGTCTCACATGCGGCGAACTCGGATAAATCCAATTAAAGTTTCACTCCTTTGATGTAGTCGTGTATAGCTGCGATATACAAGATACTAGATACTCCAAACTAGAATGCTGAGGACCAACCACTGCGACATTATGTCAGACATGAATAATTGAAAAAGTTTTACTGCCGAATGTAACCTTGGGCACAGCGAGCTGGGATTGTCGAGAAAGTTTCCCTCGATTTTTGGATGCCTGGCAGTGGCTTAGAGTGTTCGCCATCCGCCAGCCGCCCTCTGTGTATAATTCCCTAGTTATGCTAATTTCAGGCCTGCAGCCTGATGGACGAACTCCCCAAAACAGACACACACACACACACAGGCAAAAAAAAAAGATGTCTAATTAGCCGCCATTAAATCAGAATGAAAATTGCCCGCAAATACGGCAACTGACATGTGCAGGTCTCCGTTTTCCGATCGCCACGCCCCGCCTCCGCTTTTCCGATCCAATTTCCCGCCTCATCTGTCTGTCGGCCGTGTTTGTTTGTCCTGTTGTTGTTGCCGGCCGCTCTGTTGGCTGAGTGGCGAGCGGGTTGAGTGCGTCAAAAGTTGTCTGCGGTAATCAATTTTGTTTATTTATGGACCCGTGCGTGCCAACGTGTCTGTCTGAGTGTGTGTGTGCTGAAATGTTTGCGGTCAGGTGGGGCTGCGGCCTGTGGTTCTGCATTTGACACGGCGGCTTAAAGATTTAAGAGCGCCTCTAAAAAAAAAACAGAACCGTGTCACTCAAACTTTTCGGCCTCCTTTGAATTCCGGGTCCACCTAACAGCTGCATTCGGGTGCGGAATTGATTGAAAAGCGCTCGGCACTCACCTGTAAATGGGAGTCTTCAGGCCAACTTTGTACCAGATGACCAGCGCCACTCGATCCTCGTAAATGGGCGGGGTGACGTTGCAGGGCAGCCGGCCGACCGTTCCCATTATGGACTCAGATAGCACGGGAGGTCCTGCAAAAAATTTGAGCGATTAGGTGGTGTCACTGGCAAAAGGATACTGGAAAAAATTGAGAGGCACTACGAGTAGCTCACAAGAATTTCCGACTTAATTACTGTACCTAGTGATATTTCAAAAAAATTATACCCATTTATAAAAAATCATTATGGGTTTTATATTATTAAAAGCGTATTTAATGATTGCTGTTTGTAAACCTATATGAACCTATATAAACAAAATATTATTGCACAAATACAAACCAATTAAAGGTGATTTTCAGAATAAAATTTTTGATTGGGAGGACGACCATAGTTTTTGCTGTGTAGCAGACGGAAACGGAAAGAATCAGCCCGAGCTGCAGGGAAGTGGCTGCAGAAATGTAAAAAAAAACTGGCTAACAAATGATGTATAATTAGCCGAGGGCATTAGCACTTTGTTATTGGGCCAGACCCCCCAAAAAGCCAAGTTGCGGGCCGCACGCTGCGATCTTTTGCGTGGCCCAACTAATAATGCTATAAATAAAGGCGAAGAGACTGGGCCAAAATGGTGGAATGAGGGGGTATTGCGAGATAAAAGTGACGTAATGGGCGCGACGTCTTCATCGCTGTCCTGCGCCTTTTTCTTCCTTCGTCTTCTCACATTAAAGTGAAATTAGCGAGCAAATCCTTTTTTTATGCTAATTTTGCCCGGCTTTCAAGACGGGATTGTTCTTCCTCATTTCGCCGCCTTCCAGTATTTTGCTGCCTTTTTTTTTTTTTTTTGTGTGTGTGCGTTACTTTTGCAGCCATTTTTTGAGTTATGTCCTTTGGCTTGGCTTATTTTCCGAGTCCTTGCTCTTAACAATTTCCCTTTTGCTCGGCATTTATTTGTGTTATTTCTGTCCTGCACTTAAGATTCGTTTGCCTTTTCATTATTCCCAGTTGCTTTGTTCGCTCATATTTCGCCGCCATTGTTTAAAGCGCGGGACGAGAAAGGGAGAGATTACTGTTTGAAGTTGACATTAATTTCGGGACTCTCCGCCAGCTTAAGCTTATTTCAGATCCGGCCTGCGAAACAACCGGATTCCGTTGTACCAACGTATTTCGGTCTGATTTTAATTTAAATTTTATAAGATTGGGCCAGAGCCTGTCTAATTTCACTGTTCTATGAAATTTCTAAGGCATTTTCTTTCGCCAAACTTTGTTAGCCCTTTTTGTCGGCCCACGAGTTTTTCGACCAATGCCGCTCGGTCCCTCGTCACGGAATTCCGCCGTTGTTTGTATCTCATTTAAATTCACTTGTTAACTCATTTGCATTTCGTAGGCTCAGCAATTTCGCGTGGTCCAAACAAAGTTATAACAGTTTAAAAAAAAAATATACCCCCATGCATTGACCGCAAGAGATGATTTAATTGTGAACCCAAATCAAAATTCAGTCAACTGCAGGCGGCGCACATTGCTCATACGCAGCGTGGTCGCAGCGGAATTAGTTGCTAATCAGCTGGCTAAAAGCCAAGCTGAGCGAGTCATGACGGTTGGGAGAGCGATAATGCAATGCATAATTTATAATGATTATAAATGGTTTTTGCTGCCTGACTTTCGATCCAGCTGGGGGTTTGAGTGGGTATGAGGTCGTACCCATGCAGAGTCGTTTAAAATGTGATGCCGTCTAAGCCGGAAATCGCCGGGCTCCCCAGTTCTTTCCGCAGGGATACGACATGGTCCGGGTCTGGCTGCCGCCATGTTTCGATTTTTCGCTCATTTCATATGCAAATATGTTCGATTTGCCATTACGGAGGGAGCTGTGAGCAAACCAGCGCCGAAGAACGAGGGCAACCGCAATAATAACAATGCCAATGATGGCAACGATGATGACGTCGTCCAAACACACAGACGCGCACCCAGAACGTTGCGGTGGCAGCTCTCAGAATTTGCATTACCCCCGTGCTGAGTTAAACGGAATGCGAACATTGGCAAAACATTTAATTATAGCAATTAGCTAATTAGAGATTTCGCTAAAACCAAACGCAGCTTCCACTTCGCCCCCTTCGCAGCCGCGCAGCAAAAATCAATCGTAAAATTGGCCAAAATACTGTGCGTGGCTCTCTGCGTCGCAATTTGCCATTTTGGCCACGTTTGTCCACTTGTTTTCGATTTGTTTTCGGACCCCGGGCTTGAATAATGCAAAGTGTTCGAATGAATTGCAACCTAGTTGCAGGAAAGTTGCTCTACTTTCATTTCGTTCAGTAAAACTTTTCTCTCGCATCGCCCGGAACTATAAAAATGCCATCAACATTAATGGCCACAACACGGCGACCATTAAAATGGTTTTGGCTAAACAATTTTTAGTAGCCCTCCAATAATGAGCAGGCAAAAAATAATGTTGCCTCATTTACTGATTCACGTACACACGAGCAATCGCATTAAACGCATGTACCTATAGTGTGGCAAATTAATTGCACATAAAATTATAACTCAACGCACTTGAAACTGACAAGCGACACGGTGACTTTTCCACCCATTTCCACCATTTTCCCGCCCGTTTTGATGCCTTTGCCCAGATGCCAGACGGAAAGTCGTAAAAACCCAGCGGTGACTGCCTCTGCACATGTTGGTGCTCGCTCGGCAGCTTCCATTAATTAAAAGCAATGTGTTGTTTTCTTATTCCTATCCGGTTTCCTTTTCTCCGGAACTGGCTGGCTTCTTGGTCTCTGGCAATTGGCATTTTGTTTTGCCTCTTAGCGCATTTATTGCCAATTATTTTTATGGCCCCTAGAGCAAACAGGCGTAAGGTGTGCAAATAAATGAACTTTAACATGGGTCGATGGGATTGTCATTCGTTTTCAATACTCCAAGTTAAAGTTGGCTTTTTTCTTCCAATTAAAAAATAACAACGATCTCAGCAGAGAAGTGTTTCATTTAAACAAAGTATTGAATGATTTAATTGAATCGAATTTTTTTCTGCAAATAATGTTATTGTATGCAATTTTAAAGAGTTTTTTTTTGTTGTAATTTCCACAAATTCTTAAATTACAAACGCACAGTAAAACGAAGAAAAAGTTTGCTTTTTACCGACAGTTGACATTTAAAACGCCCGCCACAGACTGAATTTCACAAAAAAAGAAGAAATTTCTGTTCGCCGAAGAATAGGCACAAAAAAATCCATTTAATAGGCCATAATAAATAAAGCATTTTAATTAATTTTCCTATTAAATACAATTAAATTCAATTAATTTAATAAGTAGTGGCAAAGTAGGTTGACCGCAACAGAAATAACAACATTAAAGAGAAAATGCGAATATTCCAATGTCAAACTAGAGGAATTTCAACTTAAATATGACGGCAGCCAGCTAGCAAAAGAATCTGGCAAAAATTATTATGCAAATTTGCTTTCATATTAGTGGCATTTGCTCCGCTCGGCTCCACTGACGACGGAAGAGAAGACGGCTAAAAAAAAAAAAACTGGGGAAAAAAGTGGAATCTGCGAATCGAGACATGGCGGGGGAAAACTCAGTTGACAACATTTGCTGATTTGGCAAAAATATGCAGAGAACGTGGCAGTTGGAGGGGCTGAGGAGTGGGTTTGGGGGGCTTGGGGCAGCGATGTGACATTGCCGGAAACTCCTGCCAAGAAATTGGCAGCCAAATTTAAATAAAAAACTCTTGTCAATATTTGAAAGGGAGGGGGGAGAAGTGAGCAGGACGAGTGCGACTCAATATGAGTAACAAAAATGTTGTTTCAAATAAGTGCAAACATTTGCATAATTTGCTAAAATCATGGGGCTATCAAATAAAATAAGCGTGACAGCTTTAACCCCGTTTTATTGGATTTGGGGTTTGCTTTGGTTTCGTTTGTATATATTCCTTTGACTTCACCAAAGGGTTTTCGGTTAGCCGTAAACTTGGCTAACTGCAAATCATTCTGCAGCCCATTTGTTAATTGCACCATTGGGAGCAGTACTTAAAAATTAAATAAAAATCAAATAAAATCTTCAGATACAATTGAAGCACATCGAGTGGGATGGAATGAGAAAGTGCTCAGGATGGAAGCAAATTTCAGTCACAATTAAATTAAATTCCCCACTGGCAGGAGGTCCGGCAACTATTCATGTGTAAATTTCAACAAAAGGCGCTGAGGGTGACAATTACGAGTCGGTCAAGTCAGTGTTTCTCGTCCGCTCCTTGGACTTGTTCTTCTCGTCCTTTTAACCATGTTCCCTGCTCCGTTTTATGGCCATTTGCTTTATGTAATGCCAAGTGTTTGGCCCAGAGAAAGTGGCATAAAGGCACGAGGAGCGACGGGGGAGGCGCAGTTTTAATGTGCAATAAACTGTAACGATAATGATTATGCGTTCTAGGTGGGGCAAAATCGGGGCAGAAAAAGCCATCAGGGCGGGGAGCATAGGCCTCGGCTGTTGCAGCAGTCAATTCTCGGCATAAGTTGACTTTAATGTGCGCCAAAGTGGCAATTATTGAAAGTGCTCGACCAGTCCGAGAAATGTAACAAGCAATCGTTTCGGTTCTCCTTGATTTCGGCAAATGAATTTTATATTAAATTTAATTTTTATCCCATTAACACAAGTGGAAAGCCAAGGCATTACGGAAAGAACTGTCGCCTCAATAGGCAAGTAAAACGGTTCAAAGATCGTTAAGTTTTTAATACTGTGATGTAAGAAATTGTTTACATAATTGTAATTACATCCCACCTGTTTGCAGCTTGAAAAGGAATTTATCAAGTTGCACATTTAATGGATTATCTTGCTTTGGAGTATTTTATTTAATATTTGATATTTGTTTAATATTACTTTGAATTAAAATATAGACATAAATTATGAAAGCTGACTGCTATCCATAATACGAATGCTTTTATTGGCATAGAATCGATTTAAGTCAAAAGAGTGCCCTTCATTTTACATTCGATATATAAAGTATATTGAAGGGACTTGGCCGCACAACAGGCTCTTACATAACCCATCAATGACCAGGCCCTATCTACATACATATGCCTGGCCCAATCCGACCCTGGTCACATAAAAATGCAGTAAATGGCTCGGTAACAGACTGACTGACTACCGAAAACTTTCACTTCCTGTCCCGCTGCCCCTTAAAAGATTCTTAACGGCCGAATTTTAGTGGCCAGTGTGTGTGTGTCTGTGTGTGTGTGCTGGTCTACCCTTTTCGCATTCACATTATCCCAGCCACAGAGCATAAGTATCTGCGAGATACAAGCACGTGGCACCGGGCTTAGTGATATCTCTTGCATTTTATGACCGAGGAAATACTCCGTGTCAGGTGGTGGAGCCTATACACATATCTTTAATGCACAAATCAAGTCTCTTGAGCACTTTTTCTATAAACATTTTCATTTTATAGATACTTAAAAGGGCCGCCTGCATTTCGAGAGCCTTTTATGCGGGTCCACGGAGTTCAGGTTCACCTACCCGGACACCATTCTATCCCAATCCGGCGGAGCCATTATGCCGGCTCTTTGTGCCCAACGGAAAATCTGAGAGTCTGTGATTTCGGCTAACGTTCGAAAATTGTTGCATAAGAAAGGGGTGCCAACACGTTGCGTGTATTAGAGTGATTGTGTGCGAGTGTGTGTGAGCTTTTCGTTTCTGTTCCCACGTTTGTGTGTGTGTGTATGTGGATGAGGCCATGACCGTTTACGTGTCGCTGGTTTCACTTTTATCTGAAAGTGGGATCGGGTAATGCGTTGCTGACTCGGCAAATGCTTAGCCAAGGTTTAGTTTTAGTTTTTCTTCTTTGCTCTATCCGAAAAAAAGGTGAATCTGATAAAAAAAAGTAATTCAACGTACCGACGTGAGCATGTGGAAATAATAACATAATGAAAACGTTGCAGAGAACAAATGGAAATTGCCTTCAAGGATATGCAGTATCTTTATGAAAAAGCCAAGCAAATTACAGCATTAAATTAATTTGATTGTGTAATCAATTTTGAGGCACAAAGAAATTTGTGAAAACCCCAAAATGAATTATTTTCCGAAATAGCTGCGCCCGGAATTTGCAAATGAAATCTTGGCTATGTTGGTGTAATTAATTTTTAACTGGTTTTAATTTATAATATTATATATTTCCTTTTTTCTGGGAATACAAGGCTGTTTTATATGTGCCGTTTTTATCTTAATTTAAAATCAAATCAAATTAATGACGTTATTGATTATTTGGCAAAAGTATAGGAACGAGGGACAAAAAAATTCATATCCATGCCTCTGAGCTGATGCGTTGCTCACTCAATTATGTTTAATCTTTCATTTTTCCTTTTTATATTTAATATAATTTTTGCTCATTTCGTTTTCACATAATTTGTTGAGTACATCATTTCTTTTTGCCGTTTCTCCCCCATTTCTGTGAACAAATATATATGGCCATCTTCTTTGTATTTTTTACTCTCCATTGATGTTTCCCCAGCGCTCCTCCTTACCTATTGTGCAAACGACCCGCGGGTGTTGTTCCTTGTATATTTTCAGATAGCATTAGAAATTAATGAAATCAATTTTTGGAAAAACAAGAAGGAAAAATCAAAACGAGGCCACGCAGAGGAAAATGCCAGATGCGTGTAGGGTCTCAAATGGGAATCCCCTTAAGGCGTTTATTTTATACTCGACTATTGATTGGATATCCATCGACTGCAGTTGATCGTAGGTGGATTCAATGCATACAAAGCTGAGCGGCTGCGGATTGATGGAGCTTCTGGACAGATTTTCCGTGTATTTTCCGGGATTTGAGTTTCTCCTTTCTGTCAAAATGTCTGCAGAAAAGGGTCGCCGACCGCATAAAATATATAAAATGTCCGGCCATTGAAAGGGGCAACGCACATATATTTTTTGTAAAAAACAATTTTCTTTGATTTATGCGCTCGTAAAAAACAAATAAAATTTACATGCCCATTTGAAGGCAGTCGTTGCGCATGAATCTTCCCCTCTATATAATATAATATTTTCCTAGCTAATATATTAAAAAATATGAAACCGTAGAGAGCAGTAGCCTCTGGCCTCAAAGTGCGCAGCACAGTGTGCTGTACGTTTTTTTTCCATCATCTTTTGTTTCTTCTTTTTGGCGCCCAACGAGGGACAAAAAAATTCATATCCATGCCTCTGAGTAAAATAAACACAAATACAGCAGACCGTAATGTGTGCGTAATGTATGGCAAATATGTGCTTGCTGCACACACACATACGCGCACACACACACACGCGCACACGGCAGCCACATAAATATTTCATTAAGTATGTGTTGTGCCCCATTTATGATGTGTTTGTTACATTGCACAGCCATAAATATGGCAAGAAAAACATTTTGATGATGCGTCTGTTGGTGAGCAGCAAATATTTGGCCATTGAACCGATTCGTTTCGCGTTTCGCGCAAGGGGGGTGAAGTTTTTTAATTTCAATATTTTAATTGTAATAATTAATATAAGGAGCGCGCATCCCACACGTTTGCACATTGTCGGTTGTGTTTGCGACATGTGCCGCAGCTTAATGCTGATTAGCAGCAGCCACAGCCAAATTGGCATGCACATTGGCATTAGCGGCTAGTTGCATCACCGGCAACCACTAACCATTTATGCACACCAGTCGGCAAATTAGCCATCCTCTCTGCACAACGATGACGAATGTGTGTTCGTGGATACCGGATCCAAACGTGAGCGGATGGCCAATTACATTGGTTAGGCTGCGATACCCATAAATGAAGCGTTAACCACGTTTAAGCTGCGCGCGTGTCTTGGCCAAATCGTTCGCAGCAGCTAATAGGTAACTAAGTGACTGGGCTGGCCCACTTCTCTCTTAATTAACTATGGAATAGGTTGGGCCGGCACTTCATAACTGCCCCTTGTAGCATTCGGTTTCTGCATTGCAATGCCGACCCCTCGCCCGCTAATCCTGGCCAGGCATCGAAGCCCACTTCCTCCGCGTCATGGTCGACTGTGCGCACAACAAATGAAACGCTCTGTCATGTGTCAGTGTAAATGCAGACAAACACTGAAAAAGTAGAAAAGCAACAGCAGTTGGGTTGGGTTGGGGGTGGGGTGAAACCTCCAAACAATCAGTGGCTACATGGATGCCGACATCCCATTCCACATCCCATGATTCCACTGCCCCAGCGCTCAGAGTCATTGTCATTAATTTGGCCGGCTCGGGCTCAAAGCAATAGCTTAGGAGTTGTTCTGTGCAGGAGCGAGCCTGTGCCTGTTCCTGTTCCTGCTCCTATTTCCGTTGCTCCTCCTGCTGGATCTCAGCATCCTAGTCCTTGTCTGCAGCAGTGGCATCATGAGAGTGCAAAAACAACTTGCCAGTTAAATGGGAGCTCCCAGTTCTGGGATTCCTCGTACAATGGCTGCAGAAGCGGTACAACTTGGTCAAACACTTGGCATTTCGATGGGTTGTCAGTGCACAAGATTGGCATGAAAAAGTAAGGTACACAATTTGCCAAAGTGGCCAGTCAGCTAACATTTCGAAATACACAAGGAACACTTAGCACGGAATCCATTTGGAAGTAGTAAATTACGCTATTGCCTTCAACTATGTGTAGAATTTTCAAATTTCATTAAACATTTTCACAAAACATTCCACTGTGCCGTTCCACCTCCTATTTCCAAGAGCATTGCAGAAGGTCTGGGCGCAGTGTCTAAATTAAATAATTCCCACAACTGTTACACTGTGTCATGTCTGTTGGTGGAGGGTATAATCCCCAGCATCCCCATCTCATTCCCACCCCCCTTCATCATTTTGTTTTTTGTTGGTCCAACAAGAATAACAACAGCAACCACGACAGCAGACCTGATAAATGAGTCCCTAATATGAGCGCTGTTAATAAAAGTGGCAAATTAAACGTCAACCTCTACAATTTTGTGCCATTTGTCGGGGGTTCAGTTCAGTTCACAAATAGTGAGAATACCCAGGAAAAGTGGGGAAATGCCAGACCTTCAGCTGATTATTGCTGTTGGTTTTGCCTTTTTTAATGTCTATTTGTTTGCTTTTCAAATGCCTTACGGCTGAACGACAATGGCTGGGCGACTAGGAGGGGGGCAGAACTGCCCTATTCTGGGTCTTATTAGTCGTCGGACACGCCCACTCTATAGAGTTTTGGGGGGCGAAGAAGAAGGGTCTGCGGCTTTTTGGTTTATAGTTTGTCGCATGATTTTGCACTTAAATTGCTTACAAAATGTTTGACAGGGCAGCAACACGACTTTTGAGTGAGAATTTTTAATGAGTTCCCATGCGTGTGCGTATGTGGGATCCGGGTTTTAATAAAGAGCTCGAAGGGGCACCGAACTGGAGGTCCTTGTATATTTAATTATCCCTTCACTTAAGTAGTGCTGAACTGGGTCGGTATAATATATAGTTCCAGGTACCAGCATATATAGAAAGCCAAATGCAATAAAGCGGAAATTAATGCTTCCATTATTTCGATAAACAATTATTTTACCACGCACACAAACTGACTGCCACTGGGAAAACACAATAAAAGGCCAAATTCATTGATTATCGATAATTTAGGCCTTGTCAAGAGGGGGGGAAGTTCCGTTTTAGCCACAGCTGGCCGCCTGCGTGTGCGTTAGCCAGAATAAACAAATGGAAATGGGCCGGAAAAACAGAGGAAAAATCTATTAACGCCCGGATTATTAACGTCACACTATAAGTAATTTATAGGTTAATTATGCGTGGCTGAATGGGAGGTGGCAGGACTCTGTGCGGCAGGGGGAATAGCGTTAATTATAATGGTCCTGCGGCAGTGGAAAGCATCCTGGAGGAGCTTGAAAAAAGATGCCGCCTGGCAGCAATGAACTGCTTGCATTGCGCCTTAAGATATGCAGTGAAATGTGGGCAAACACATGAGACCGCATCGCCCGACTTTTCCACTTCCCTTAGTGCTTTCTCCGCCCCATTCACACTATCCTTTAGGGATAGCAGACTTAAAACTAGGCGGGTAAAATAACAGGCTGACATATTACGACTAATGTCGCCTCAGCAGTATTCCGGACTCAAGTCGCTGGAGTAAACTGAGCAAGCAACTTGAGAGACGACAATGATGACTTGGCCATGGATAGTGTGTGCTTGTGTGTGTGGAACACTATGCATAACTAAGGCTGCAAATGATAAACTTGCAGGGGGAAAAATAAAAGTGGGGACTGCCTAAGTGGAAAGTATGTCAAGCTCAGTGACACAATAAGCACACACACACACACAGAGTGGGAAAAATAAGGCAGAAGGATGAGGAAACAGCCACGTGCAAATTATAAGCCTGCATGTGTCGTCTATATCATCATCATCATCTGCTTCTTGTTCTTGTTCTTGCGTTTCGTGCGCCTGCGATTATCTAAGCTTACTCTTCACCTCCATTGCCTGGCCCATGACTATGTTGCCGTTTTCTTCGGCATTGCGCATACGACGCGTACGCCAGCGCCCACTAAATGCGTTTATTAATGCTTCTCCTTGGCCTAATTCGCAACACTTGTGCGTCGTAGTAGCAGTAGTCGTCGTCGTCGGCGTCGTCATTTACATGCATACATCATTTTGCATACATGATGTATTGTTGCCTCTCCATTCCACTGAGCTCACCTAGCTTATGCTCCTCCGCCCGTCATTCCGCTGCCCCTTTGCCATTGTATATGATACCGCCCCGAATGTCAGCGCGGAAAAACAATGGCAACAGCGGCAGCGGCACCGGGGCATAACAATGATAATAAAGGCGACAGGTCGGGCTGGCAAGGAGCTGCGACAGATGTCCTTGCTGCCAGGTAGTCAGCCGGCATCTTTTCCCGAGGCACAGGCCCTGGCTGTAGCTCAGCCCATAATAAAGACAAATGCTCCGCGAAACTTGCACGGGACACATAATTAACACGGGAAAAGAGCTCTGGGAGAATCGGGTTTTTGTTTCAGCGCTGAAATTGCTTTGAACTGCACCTGCACCCGCCCCCGCCCCCACCATCCAGCATACAAGGATGTTGCATAAGAGCGGAATACAAAGAAAAGGATATTCAAAGAAGCTTTAATTTAACGCACTCAAAGGATCGTAAGGATAAGGTACCCGGCTGTAATAAGTTCACGTGCTTTACTGTTTAATATAGTAATAGTTATGACCGACACTGTACAGAATTCAAGATAGCAAAACAAGCTACATAAATATTAATGTGCACTTGCGATTTCCCCAATGTAATCCAAAATACATTTATCCGCCGTAATGCCACAAACACTCATCATCGACTTTTAAGTGACCCCGATGGCTTGTTGCTCTGCTCGAATTTTAATAGGATCCCAAAATGATAAATCTCAGCCGGCAAATCATGACCTGCTACACACACTACCCACTCAAGCCCCATGATCTCTGGCCTGGTCCCAGTCGCTGGGGCTGGTGCTTGGGTATCCCTTCCTTGTTAATAGCCGTCAGTCACAGGAGCGAAACATTAATCAAATTTTCAACCGAAAAATTCTCCAAGTTGAGCTCGGCAGACAATCGAAAAACTTTGCACGGTCCGAGGAGCCATCTCGTTCCAACCCGCTTGCTGCTCAGATAAGCCCATTTAGCAACGTTGTCATTTCTCTTGTTTCGTAACGTTGATTTCATTTTATTGTTGCCCGTCTGCCACTCCAACTTCGCCCACTGGACCACCACCCACTTGCCATCTTCCCATCTTCCAGCAAGCGCACGCCTGTCATAAATCTTGTTTTGAATGTCCTGCCAGCGTTGATAGCGTCATGGGGAGAGGGGGACTGAGAGGGGTTTGGGCCTTAGTCAAGTCAGTCGACTCATCGATTCGCTTGCATACACACACACATATATTTAGGTATATAGCATATATAGCCATGGCAACACATTAAATTAGTACACTTGATCGAGCAAAAAATATTTATGGCGAAGCGAGACCAGCGGCCCAGTTGATGATTCGATGGGCGCCCGCTTCAAGGACACGTCGAGTCCTGAAAATGGGTGGCTGCCCAAATGGAGGCGTACGGGTGCCGAGTCAACTGTTTCAATAGAACGGCGCATTGTGACTGTTATAAATCTCGAACGCAAATTGACTGTGCAACGTTGCGACGCCTTTTCGAGTGGGCCTGGCCAATGTCCTGGCCATTTTTGGGGTCTACAAAACACATCCAGGACCTATAGATATTTTTGTGCCAGCCCGACTGTCTGGTTCCGTTTCGCAGATAGGCTTTTGATTGGCGTTTTATGTCTGTGCGTTGCTGGTTTTGACTTATGTTTCATTAATTTGTATCATTTTTATTGGGGCTAACAAGGGGCCCCGATATGGATAATTGACCAGATGGGTTCTTAGATTGTAAAAAGGTTATAAAAGTCATGGTCCTCCGCGTGCTTACATTTCAATGCTCTTGAACCTTTTTATCTACTATGTATATTACAATGAATGTAACATGAATCATAACAATGAATGTTTAACTTCGGCATTGAAATAAAAATCCTCATAAAATCTGGCCTTTATTTAAGGTGCAGAATCCTGCATTAATAAGCACAATTCACTCTCACAATTTAGTAAGTAAACTTTCCCTTTCACTGCCACTCCTTAAATTAGTAATCCAATTGGGTATTCATATGTTTGCTGTGTGTGCATGCGTAAAATAAATCAAAAGATGAATGACCTTTTCTGACCCAGTCGATATTCGATTGTCCACAACAGGGTCTCATGAATCTCGTGAATCTATAATACTTGCAGCTGGCACCGTTTGAGTTCTCCATAACTGGCAGACGTTTAGTGTTTGCAATGTGAAAATGCTGGGAAAAACATCTCGAATGCTTACACAAAATTTGCAAGGCCTTAATGTATCCACTCGAGTTTGTTTTTGGCATCTCTTGAATTTTCGCCCTACGCCAGACAGAGTCGAAGGGAATCGAGAGCGCTCTTCATAAATCCATTTTATGAATTCGATGAATTTCGCATGCAGCCAAAATCGGTAGATGGGTGGTGGGTTGGCGGGGTGGCCCAGGTGAGTCCTGAGCATTCGAATTCGTGCATACTTAAGCAGCGTCAGGCAAATGAATAAAAGTCTCACTGAATTCCATGGGCTTTGGATGATATGGCATGGTCCGAGCACTACCTGTCATATGCAAACGAAATTAAAATGCACTACAACGTCAGAGGCGGCAGAGAAAAAGTGCGCACGAATGCATAAATAAGTGAAGTGGTTCAGCATACTCCATTGAATGGCACTCGAAACTATGCAACACATCCGCATCTGCATCTGCATCTGGATCTGCATCCGCATTCGCATCCGGCGTAGACAAATGAAAGTATTTATGCTAGAGAGTGAGAGTTTTTTTTCAGGAAGAACAAGGAAGAGTCGTCGCATCTGCAGATACTTCAGTATGTCAATGAGCACAAATGAAAAGCTAGCCGGGGCGAGCGGGGAAAAACATTTAAATTGCAAACATAAATACCTGGCAAGCCCCCTGCTGCAACGCATATAGAATGCAGAATGCTTTTATTATTTGTGTGCCAGGGAGTCGCAGCAGACTCGTACGAATAAAGTGCATTTAAAATGCCTTGTCCCTAAATGGGTCAAACAACTTTTAAAGCGAGGCACGTAAATCGAAAGTGGGTGGCTCAGCGCCAAAGTTAAGTGCATATGCACCCACTCAAGTAGCGACAATGCGTATACGCCACGTTGTGCGGGGGAAAAGGCAGGAAATCGATGGAAGGCCTAATGCAATCGTGTTAGACAAACACAGCGAGTGGTGGAGTGGTGCAAAAAGCCTGATGGAACTAACATTCGCCCACAGGCAGTAATTTGTTCGAGGGAAAAGGCAAAGCCGAGACCTCCTCGCCACCACCCACCATCGTTCCCTTTTTGGGGAAATCGTGTTGATTTGGCGCACTCCGAATTAGCATTGTACCGGACTCAACCGGACGGCGGTTTCTTTTTTCGCTGACTCGACACAAAAAGCATTGGGCAGGACCCATGTTTTTTGTGTCCTGTTAGTGTCGTGGTGCGGTTTTAAATGTGTTTTTATTGATTTTGCTGAACACACGCCTTTGGCAGGCATTCTGCGTATTCTTTTGGGTCCGGGCTGCTGCCAAATTGAAAACTGCACGCCCACAAAATAAATTTAGCAAAGGCATGGCTATGGCATCGGAAAGGAAAACCTGGCAATGTCCAGGATTTTCGCTACCGGCTCCTTTCCATATTCCAACCCCTCACCATCATCCCACTTATCCCTGCCGCCGCTCCAGGGTTATTTGTTGAGTTTTGTAAAATTTATGCTTGGCAGCAAGTCAAAATGGGTAGGAGCTGTGGTCGAGGTAAAGTTTGTGGGCTTTTCCCCTTTATCCATATTTTTTTTACCCGGCGTCCCATATGGCAGGCAGAGCAATTCCCATATAAATTTAATGCGCCAACAGGCAAAAGAAATGTGTCCTCCTCGTCGGGCTCCTGACTATGACTTAATGCACAGGCTACATAAAAATTGCATTAAGCGCACCGAGAATTATGCAACACAGACGAGGCAGGAGCAATCTATTTCTGTGCCCAACGGCTGGGACCAAAGTAAGTCGCTGGAACCTTGGTAAGTAGCTGGCGGATGGAGGACAGGACAGAGGCGGTTATGGTTATGGTTATCCAACGGAATAAGCTAATTTTACACATGATAGGCCTAGACCTCGGCGGTTTGTTCAGCTGGAAACCGGGTTACGCTTGCATTTTGCGACCCAAAAGCCCTTCAGCTGCACAAATGACTAGCTACAAAAGGATTGGGCCCCATCAAGTCATAATACTTTGCTAATGCTGGCCTAACAACTTTGAGTGGGCCCAAGCCTCCTGGGCCCGGTTTGACATTTATACGGAATGATTTCTTAAAGCGCTTCCCGTTGAGTGGACCTTTGGGTCAAGTTAATGGACTAGAAATCGCCAGCACAACGGGAGCAACAGTCCTGCTCTCTTGTTGGACGAAAAAAAAAGGATAAAACATTGTAGCAGTGAATAATGCGCATAATAAAGTGTCCAAAACATTTGTTTTCTTTTTGCCCGTCCGGCCAGTCCTCGCTTTTTCGGATTTCTCCACTCTGAGTTGGCCTTTTTATTTGGCACAACTTTCGAAACCAAATGATGAAGGCCTGGATAGGGGTGCGGGGGCGTGTGCGACTGGCCTAAGTTTCAAATTGCTTTAAATTTGTTGTAATGGCGCTTTAAGTAGTTTTCCCTTTTGGCCCGTTGATTTATGGCGTGAAGTGGGGCAAAGTCACCAATTTTTTGATGCAGCATATTTCAGTAATGGCGGCAGTAAATATGGCTATTAATCGAGAAAAAAACCAGGAGAAAAATCTAATGGCCAGCTTAAAGAATTAAAAAAAAAAAATGCAAATCCAATACGAGTTCGGTGGCAATTAGCTGAGCTCACCGCTTGTATTCCACCACGACCCCTAAATCCCTTTAGCAAATATTGATAAACTGAACAGTAGAATCCAGGCCAAAACCCAGCTCAGAGATGGAAAAATGGAACGGAAAAAAAGCAGCTTACACAAATACTACACATGTACATATGCGCATATACATATGTATGTGGCAGACACAGGAGGCAGTCAACTGTCTAGTCAACTTCCGGCCATAGAAATTAAATGCGCACCACGCACATGTGACCCATGTTGGTATTGCTCGCCCTGCTGCTCATGTGTTTGCTCAAACATAAACAATGTGGCGTTGGTGTAAGTGATGGATGCCGTGTGCTATTGCTGTATGCGTGTGTGTTGTGTGTGTTGAGTGTGTGTGCGAGTGTGCGCCACAAATAAATACTGCATAAAGTCAAATAGGATAGGCCCGTGCACACAGAAACAGCCGCAGACTCGGCAGCATCAACATCAACATAAAGCATAAACAGACGCATTAGCAGCATATCATTTAAATATACGCAGCCGACGGAGAAGGGAGAAAGCGGCAAGAGGGCTCCAACAGCCGGCTAACTAACCTTGTGAAAGGCCGAGCCAGACAAACAAACTGAACGATATGCACAGCTCTGATTCACGAGCTGGGTCCCAAAACCTTAAATTGTAGGTCGGTTAGGTATAAATTATATAAACTTTAAGCAGAAAACTCGTTAACTTTGCGTTCACAGAACTTACATCTTAATATATATGTGATATATAAATATAATATTCCCATTTTCACTTAAGTATACATTTTATTTATAGACATTGAAGCTATTTTGAGAGATATCCCTTCTTATACACTATTCAGTAGAAAACTACTTTCAAGGAAAGGAATTTCTGTGCCACCACTCAACAAAAAGGCTCTTATATCATTTCGTATCTTTTATGTGTTTCCAAGTCTGCTGTCGACCAATCTAATATTGGGAATTAGATACACGTTTCAAGGACAGCAACCTCTGGTCGAAATTCCATTCAGCCGACCGAGTCTGGAGGCTTTTCGTTGCTGTATGCCTCTGACTTTTGGCGCCTCCAGCTCCAACTCGGCTAATTATGCCAGCAATAAAAACTCGTCTCAAAATGTTGTGAGCATGTGTGCGTGGCCCCTTTTGCAGGAAGATGAATGTCGACACACACACAGATAGCTTAGCCATTTGTGAGGCCCTCTTTCACTCACACACACACACAGTTTACTCCGACCACCGGAAACAGGCAGCTGTGCGAAATTCTTCAACTAAAATTGCAAAAGTTTTCTCCCACAAACTGTTTTGTGAGTGCCAATGCTTGTGTGTGTGTGAAAAATGGCCAAATAGCAACTAATATGGCGCACATTAATTACGACAAAATGGCGCTAATGTCGTCAGTGCTCAGTCACCCACACACACACACGCGTATAGGCACGCACTTCCGGTCCGCGACGTTCATTAGTATGCGTATCGCAACACGCGTTTTTCAACAGCACCACATTTTGGCTTTCAGAGAGGAGCAAATAGGACTTTTAGTTTGGCTAGAAGTCATTTCAGCACTATGTGGCCTATGATTGAGCAATTCGGTTTGCCTGCACAGGAAAACAAATTTTATTCCATTGCCTTTTCAAATTCGCGTATTTACCCGCATACACTCGAACAAAATTGTATCATTGTTCGATTTATCCATCCGCAGACATTCTATAGTTGTAGTCCTACACCAACTAACATGGCTTGCTATTGCAGCTGTTGTTGTGGTCATGTGGGTGTTGTGTGTGTGCTTGTTCGTTTAGGTGTGAAAAGGCGTTTCTGCGAACGAACAGCTATTGATTGGCGGACCTATATCAATTGCGAGCGCCCCACACCCGGTGGGCTCTAAAAACATGGCCCGTATACAGCAGCTTTATGGCCAGAAAATTTCCCTTGCCCGGAGTTTTCACTTGTTTTCGTTTTGCTTTATTAGCCAAACAATGCACGTAGGCGGTGGGCGGCATAAATAATGCTGATGGCTGGCCAAAATATGACCCTATATTTCATGTATAAACGAGTATACTTTGCATTGTCTGCGTGCCAGCCTGTTTTAAAAGAGCCAACCGACGCGCCGACACGCCTTTGTAAATATGGTTATCGGAAAAGGTGGCTGCGTGACATAATATTTTCATCTTATTTTTCGCCAAAAATAAATCCACAAAGCAGACAAATAAACCCGCAAGCACACAAACACACAGCCTGACAATCAGACATAAAGTAGCCCCACATTTGTTGGGGGTTTCTTTATCCCCGAAAAGGCATTTGCATCTGGAAGTCAGGACAACGGCAGCAACAGATGGAAAACGGAAAAACTCCGTGGTTATTGAAGGGAACGGGGTGGAACGATTCCATTTTTCTGCGGCTGGCTGGTTGACTAGGCAACTGCTTTGATGTGTACCGCCCGAAAGATTTTCGCTATCGGATCGGATCGGATTTATTTCGCCAGCATTTGAACTAAATCAGCTTTGACGACCATTACGATGATTTTGTCTGGGAAAAGCGGATCGATCATTAGGTAAAAGCGCATTAAGTAGGCCTGGCTAACTCCGTAAGTATTTTTCCAGAGAACCGAAACGCTTTTAAATCCTTAGCATTGATTTAACCAGACATCCGGCCGAGACGGAAAGAACCAGTTAGTGAAGGGCAAACAACAGATTCGCTGGGCCAAACAAACGTCGAAGGTACAAAATGGGCCAACTGAGACCTTCCTTTGAGCTCGAAACGGCCGTGTGGGAAAAGTGCTGGGTAAAAGCGGCTCAGACAAAGGTGACTGGCGAAAACAATTGTTTAAGGGAAAGTGCGTGCGCTACAAAGAAGAGCCGGAAGGGAAAACCCGCCATTGAGCCCCAGTGCTGAGCTCCTCTGAGCCCCTTTTCCTCCGCCCGTCACGTGCTGACTCTCATAAACATCCATGTGGGTGTGCACACATACGCGTATACCCCACGGAAGGACCTTACATGACACGTCCTGCGCCTGACTGTTGCTTCACTCGCGCCTTTTGCTTTTAATGTCAGCCACAACAGCTCGAGGAGCTCCGGAGTGCCTTTCCCGTTGTTATGCGCGAGCTCACACAGAATCCTCCCACTTCCCCACTCTCTCCCACTGCGTCTTAAGTATTTTGTACAATTTTAAAATGCTACTTTCACGCCAAATTTAATCTGAATGACATTTGGGGGCGAAACTAGTGCCAAACAATGAACGAGTGCCAGATTGCGTTTTAAGATGTGACCCGAGCCTGTGGTTAAGCAAACGGAAAGCGAAGTTCAACAATTTCTTTAATATAAGCTTTTCGGGTATTTAAAGTACAGTTTTTAAGAGGACATCTCAACGTCGTCACATTTCTTCAAACTTTCTTTTGATGGCCCAAAGAACACTTGACGCATTCTTAGACACTTCAGCAGGCCGAAAGATTAATGGGATTGGCATTGAAAAACATCAGACAGTCGAGCATACTTATGTGGGAGCCGAAATAGAATAGTCACAAAGAGAAGATGAAACCCAAATTGATAAATATCAAATTAAAAATGCCACAAAAAGCAGAGATTATAAAACCGAAAGCGGCAGACAGCAGGACCGTAAATAAAGTCACATAAACGGCCATAAACGACTACTGCTTTTGTTATTATTATTGGTCGACTGAAAAAAAAATAAAATAAAATTCTAGAAACAATAGCAATAAATGCAAAGGGACGAGAGCATATGAAAACCGATTTGGCCACAGACAATTTTGCAATTTAAAATGAATAATTCGTGGCGGTGTGTCTGTGTGCCAAAACCCACACAGTGGTATTTCCACATGTGTGTGTGTGTGTGTAGATTGCATTCGCCTGATTAGCTCCTTACAAACTCCGGCCATGCCCTTCTGTTTAAGTACTGATAATGGACGCGGGTCGGGCAGCGAAGATTTATGGGCTTTGTGCGTCTAATTTCGATTTAACGAAATCTATTTTTGATCGCCCGACAATAAGTCAGGCAAATTAAATGGATAACGTCGGGGTTGCGTGGGCGCTTTGACATGGGTTTGTGTTGGTTAAAGGTTAAAGCCTGAAATAGGAAAATATATTCTCGATAAGTCTCATCTGTTTCCGCCTTCATTTGAATGACATTTCAAACGGCGGGCGTTCAATCATTTTCAATTTTTTCAAGCACATATTTGGCGGCTCATACTTCAAAGGTACATATGGTTATGAAAACACTAACTAAATTTAGCTACCCATAAAACTCAACTTGAGCTGATCCTGCTGCTGAGTGCTGCAAATATGTATGATATGGTTTTTTGCAGGTCCTGTGCCGTTGAAGACCGGACACCGAATGCAATTTGAGTCAACTCTTGTCGGGATTCGCTTGCCTGAACAACAATGTGGGTCCTGGCCCACCAGGATGTGGATGGCACAACATTTTGCATGAGGCTCTGACCGCAGGACGACGACAATTTGTTGTTGCTGCCGCCTGACTGCCCGGCTGCCTGGCTGTTGGCCTAGCCCGGCCTTGTCCGTTGTCGTGAAAAGCCAAAAATGGGTTATATATTCTAGGCAGAGACACAAAAGCTGCGTTGACAAGGGCCACCTACGAAACAGCAGTTGAACTTTTGACCCCCGCCACGACAATGGGTAAGGATCAGGATGAAGGCGGGTGGACATGGGCAACGAGATGGAACCTAAACCAAACCATTGCCCGGTCCGGCAGCAAGAATTTACGAAAAATAACTGAAAAATTTACATAATTTCCAGACGAGTTTTCTCAAAGCCTCTGTGTGTGTGTGTGTGTGTGTGTGCCAGTGTTTGAGTGTGATGTGCATGTGTGCACTGGCTGTGTAAAATGCTCATAAATAAATGAACATGGCAATGGGCAAGCAGCCTAGTTGCAGTCCATCTACCATCCAGCATCCACCAGCCAGCCCTGCTTTTTTGGCCAAGTTAGTGGCCTCAGCCGTTGTCGTTCGTACCGGACTGGTCGGTCGTTTATGGCGCGTTGAAACAGCACGAAATAACATGAAATAAATAATAACTTTTTCTGCACGACTTTGCCATCGCGGCAAACGGGCCTTCGGATTTGTTTTTGCCGCCGCTCTCTCTCTCTCTTGCTGTGAGTTAATTAAAATTTAAAAGCAGCCGCACTCGTGCGGGAATTGCAATTGCAATCGCCATCGCCATGTCCTGGCTACAATGTACCCATGTACGAGCTGTGCCCCTGCAACTGCCACTTCTATGGCTGCAACTGCTGCCGTAGTTACGGCAATCGTAACTGTTACTGTTATGGGCTAGTGGCGATGTCGAGGTTTCACAACACGCTTTTTGCGAACGCGATTAAAATGAGCAGGCGGGGGAAAAAATGCGGGATACAACATTTTAACAAGTTCCTAATAAAGGAAATGCTTTAAAAAGTATTCCCTCAACGGGAGTTTTCGTGATACAAAAGTTACAATTATTTGTACATAAAATGGGCTGTTTTAATTTCATCTGTTTAAGGGAGTAAACATTTTATGTATATACAAAAATCTTTGCTATACCTAAACATTTTATCATCCATATGGTGTTTAACTCAATTTAATACAATTTTTTCACAGAGCTGGGAGCCCTAATAAATGGCAAAACTGTTGTACCCAATAAAGCGAGTATTTTACATTAATGCCGTGCAGCTGTCAATGTTTGCCAGGCCAAAAGGACCAACTTGGCAACGGCAATGGGAAGACAAAGCGCTAAACTGACAGGTTAATAATCTCGACTCGATAATCGACAACCCGCCAGGACCTATGCCATGCCATGCCACAGATGACAGCCTGAAAGGGCCAGCAGAATGTGGGCGCAGATAATACAAGGTCCTTACATCAAACCTCACACCCCCCGCCAACCCAACCAACCACCCGCGTTCGACCAACACGCGTGTACACACATAAAGCGACACATACGCTCACGTGGAATCCAAGGACTCGAGTCCTTCTCACTGCTTGTTTGTGTGCGTGTCAACAAAGAGCTTATTAACGTGCCGCAGACAGCAATTGGGAATTCCTGGGAAATGCTCCTCATCGCCTTATCTGCGCTCTCTGCCGATATTCGCTCTGCTGATTGGCAAATATTTCAATTATTTTTTCATTTCGTTCAATGAAATGTGGCCGGCACATCGCGTTCAAATTTCTACGCGATTTAGCGAACCAACGACGATGGCAAACAAAAACGCATTTATAAATCTCATCCAGCAAATACAAAGTAAAATGCTTCGTTATTTATGGACCTTTCTCTTTTTTTTTTTTTGTTCACGATTTCTGCTGGTCGCCCATCTATTTGTCCCTATTTTTATTATTTTTTTGTATACGGGAAATTGTCAGGCGAATGGAATGACACATATTTGGTGGGCAGTGGGAAAAAATTGTAAAATAAAATCATAAATTTATTAAAATGCAGCAGACAGCAGCCGCTCCCAGTTCGCTGCTCTTCTGGGGCAGCAAGCAAAATAAATGTTCATGTGTATGCAATGAAATTTACATGCAAAATTTAAAAACTCAACCATACTACCATGGATTCATATGCATATGCATTCGGTGGGGGAATATTTGACATATAACCGCGTCGGTTTTACAGCGTCATTTCTGGTTTTGTTGAAATATTAAAATGGATGACGCACAAAAAAATGCATATGGCTGGACTGGAACACCCGGACCCAACCTTTCCCAACCGGCCACTCGAATGAAACCGGAACAAAAAGCCAACGGCTACATTTTTAAAAATACAGACTTTTAGTGCCGGCAAATATTTGCTTAATCGATTTATCATTTGTTGCACAATTTCATAATGAAGCCGCATTAATAATGCCACAGCAGCCTTAATACCTCGCTTAAAAATTCATATGGCGGATGCCATGCCGTTTGTCACATATGTATATATATTTCGATACTCTATACATGCATAAATGCAATGAAATTTTTAAAGATTTTTCATTCGGTGCACAGATCATTAAAATTGGGGTCATAACAAATATGACACTAGCTTGTATATTTCGAAGGATTTATTTTAATAATTAATGGCAAAGTTAAATAGGGTCTACAGCTCAGCATTGTATTTTGATAATTTTGTTAAAGTTTCAATCAATTAAACAAATTTGGAAATTGCGTAAAAGTAACTATACCAACATAGCTTTCAAGCTTTGCTATTTCTTATCTATTTATTGGATAAAATGTAGCTGAAGCCCGTTGCATCCACCTCTCGCACTCAACTTATCTAAGTGCACGCAAAACTTTCTCCCTGCCACCCGGTGAATGCGGAGTGGGGAATGGGGCATGGCACCTAAGTTGCTGCCACCTGTCTAAACTCCTATTCAGCGGCACCTTGTTGCTGGCCCGTTACGCCTCTTTTGTTTGGCTTTGATTTAACATTTTGTCCGTTTACTTTGCAGTTTAACTGGTTTCAGACGCACGACAGGAGCGGTCTGTTGTTGGCCTGGTATCCTTGGGGCCAACTCCCGCCAGGACCTCAATCCCATTTCCCGCTGCCTGCATTTTTCTACACTTTCACGTTGGCAATTTCATTTCGTCCGGGTCTCAGTGGGAGTTCAAGCTGAAATGTGCTTTTGGTGTTCTCCACTCTTTACTCAACGCTTCGGAGTTCTCTATCCTTCCTATACATATACATATATATATGTATATATACATCTTATATTTTTTCTGTGCTCACTCTAGAATGTCCTGTGCACCGAGCTACTTGGCCGTGTCCCTTGGCCCAGAGAGTTCCACGCGTAACTTGACTTTACTTCGGCTGCGGCTCAAAGTGAACAGAAACTGTAGCTGTGCGCCACACCCACTTTTGGGCCACATCCGCCCACTTCTACAACATCCCAGCGAAGAGGGTTGACAACTTTTTTTTTTTTGCTGTCGCCGCGCTGTTTTAGTTTCAGTTTTTTAAGTATAGTTGGTTTTAGTTGCTGCTACGCTATGTTTTCATTTTCCACCGCACTCCTGCCGGATTTTTTGCCCTCATCGTCATGTTGCACAAAGTTAAATGTTTCTGCGCAGCCGGGCGGCACAAATGCGAAATGGCAACAAACAATTTGAAGCAATAAAATAAAGAGAGCATATGAAGTGGGTGGACTCGCGGCAGCTTCAGGGCATAATATCTGAGAAATAAAAGCGAAATTGAATTGTAAAATTTTTATTGTGCTGTCGAGGAGCCGCCGCGTAGCTAGTAGCAGCCATTAGCTCAAGTCTTTGCCCAGTTTTCCAGTTTTCAGTTTTAATTCGCACTGCTCTCCTTACCCGCCAAACAATGGCCATTGAAAACTCGGCACTCGACGTAACTTAATCAAATTTCCAGCAGTTAGCCAGCGGCCAAAAACCTCAAATGTTCGTGTTACGTTGCCAAAACTATGAAATACCCTGTAGCGGCGAAGCGGTATTAACATTTTGCACATTCGATCCCGGGAAAATCCAATCTACTCACTCGCAAAGCAAATCTTTGCCTGCTGCTCTGGCCAACAATTACATGTTTAATTAACTTTTGTTATGACTGGCGCACTCCTTCCTCCTGTCTACTTCTCGCCTGCTGCTAGCTCTTCTAATTAGAAAAGTGCAACAACTGTCGGTCAGATTGCTGAATCTAATAATCCACTGGCCAGGGGAGCTGGGATGCAGGATAGATGCATTATTCCAGGATGGCAGGGTGCGAGATTGCACTGCAAGAACATGGCATACGTATGTGTATGTATATGTGGCTAGCCTGCTTCTGATGCCCCATCAAAAGGATATGCAGCCGCTCGACTCCATTCAGCTCGGTCAAATTTTAATTTAGGTTTTGTATGCAAATGACCACAAATGTTGTATAACAATTGCGATAGCGTACGAGATTTTTGGCTACATTCTTGGCCGACAAATTGTTATGAATGTGCGAGTATGTGTCCACTTGGGTGGCTGTGCCCAGGGCTTTAGTCCTTTAGGCATGACATGTGCAACTGCAAGTTACAGTTGCCATTTGAGGAACTTTGTCATGGCATCACGTGGCTTTGGTGCCTTAAGCCCTTTAGGATCGCCCCCAGCATGCGGCCTATTCCTCTGCCTATTTCCTGTCACCCCCACCCTCAGCTCCTTGTCCGTATCCTTTGTCTATAGCTGTGTGGGCCAGGCAAACGCACAGGACACGAGCTTTATGATTAGTGCAGCCCAGGAATGGGATTTTCAAGCACTAATTGTCTGGAATTTCTTTAGATCCCTGCTGTAAGTGCACTGGGATTACGAAGAAAATCAATGAAGCGTAATGGGGCGGTTACACATCTTTCCCAAGTTTAGTACTAGTTACTGAAAGTATTTTTAAGCTTAAATGCAAGTACAATTCTTTTCGATACAGGAAACATTGAGTTCATTTATTGTAAAGAAACAATAGGTTGTTAGTCGCTGCTTGTACTCAATCTTAAGCCACTGAATTAAAATAATATTTGCACATTCTTAAAAGTTATTAAAATACTTTGGTCAGTTTGTACAACTGTTGCTGTCTGCCGGCATAAAAAGCGCTTTTAAATGGGCCTGTTTATAAAGTCAGCGATAAGTTAAGTATGCAAATCCTCAGCAGCGACAACTGCCAAAGATTAATGAAAAACTTTGGCATTTTTCGGAGAATTCTTTCATGAGCAAGTCCTGATTTCTGTTTTTGGGGGCGGGGGCTTAAAGCAAAAGTGCCAGGCTCTTTAGCATACGAAACGAGACAGGACATGCACGAAGGAGCTGACAGCTCTGCCCGTGGGCAAAACCACTTGAAGGTAAAGGAGAGCTTGCGACTGAGTCAACTGTTTATTTATTATTTATTTATTATGCGGCCAACACTAAACTGTAACTAAAAACAAGATTCCAGGCCGACTGCCAACACAGGATGTCTACACATGTCGAGCAAAGGGATCGAAATGGAGGGACTGGTCCGGGCCAAACATCTCCAGTTGACGTTGACGCCACTTTGATATATTATGCACGCTTGAGGCCAGCAACAAATAATCAAGTATCAAATTCCACACGGAATGCTAACGAAAGCCCCCCAAACAAACGCCCCCAAACATCAGCAGACCGCACAGGCAAAGCGATTTTTTCCTGCCACCAGAGAGAGGGCTACAAGTTGGGGTTCCATCTGCGATGGCTGCCGTCTTAAGCTGTCAGCCAAATGAGGGCAGGCCGCAAATTTCGGAGGACGAAACACACACAAAGACAAAGCTCGCAGGTATTGCGAGCCTAAGTAACATCTTCTGCTGTTCTTATTGCACAGGAAAAAAAATATATATAGTTGGAGATCCTTAAGCTCAGGTACAGACATATTACCTCTTTTTCTCTTCTATCTAAAATATTAATCAATCTACCAACCTATATCTTTTGCATACTTAAGATTATTCTTGGAAATGAAAAACCTATAGTAAACTTGTAAATTTCCTATCCCTAATTCTCTTCCGTGTTCCTGTTTCTTTTTTCTATAGTGCGTGTGGCAAATGAACAATCAGGCTGGCAGGCACATGGCAACATCTTTCGGTGGCTGGAAGAGCTTGTTTGTTTGAGCCCTTGGCTTTCCCACAGACCTGGTCCGGAATCGGTCTAAGCCGATTAGAATGGCATAATAGTTGCCAGTTGCCGACAATAAACTCGCCAACTGGACTGGGCCAACGGAGTTGTCTGATTTTTTATGTTGATTTTCAGGGAGAGTGTGGACATAACTTGGCAGCAAAAGCAGCTGCAGGAAGGAATTGGATCTGGCTGGGAAACTGTTCAGTACATAGAATGCTTTCTGCATCCAGTGGAATTTGCGTGGAAATCTCTTAAGTCAGACATGGAGATTCGTGGGGCAAACTGTTTTGTCATTTCTACTCGTATCGTCTGTCGCTAGGCATTTGCATTATTTCTGCTCTGTTCTATTCGGTTCTGTATTCGGTTTGATTTATTAATGTGGTTGGGTTTTATTTCCTTGGCCCGCTAAGCTTTATTTGTTCATTAGTGAGTCAGTCGGTCTGGCGCTGCCGGTCGGATTCTATTGAAAATAGATGTAGCTTTGGAGGCTCACAGTCTGATCCCCCGTTTTGTGGGCTTAAACCCTAAGCCAAACCAGGAGTGCAAACTCTTTAATGGCTTGCTGGTCGGGCCCCGAAATAAATTTATCTCGGTCTTTTCACACCGCCTTGATATCTGCGAACTGTCAGGCATAATGAGTGCAAATAAATTTCAAGTAGGCTTAAAATTTTCCACTTTTTCACCCCGGCAATTGCTCGACGGCTCCGGCTCCTTGCTCCTTGCTATTCAATGTGACCGCAGAAATTCATATACAAAAATAACACGAGCGATAAGAGGGCATAAAAAGTGGCATGAATAACGGCCAAGGGAAATGCGGTCGAAGTCAAGGGGAAGTAGCTGAAAGTAAGCAAAATGAATTCTATTTAACATTTTGGGTGAAATTTGCGCAATTTTTTTTGGTGTTTGCTTTGCTGCTGCCCCGCCAATATGGAAGTATCAACAAGAGGGGGCCGAAGGGGCAGCGCCACTGCCTTTTTGTGACGCACTCGAGGGGCAGATGATAAATGTCCTTGCCAAGCCATGAAATGAATGAAGTATGGCCACGCATTTATGTGTGGCCAAAGGCAAACAGGCAGAGTTTTCCGGGCAAACAAAAGGCGGGCAGCTAGTCGGCAAAGGAAAACCTGACAACACAGAGACCGAAAATCACAACAAATGGCTGGGGGAGGGATGAAGAGATCTTTCGACAGTCGCTTTTCCTTTGAAGCCGCCGAAGAAACACTTCCACGGACTAGTGGTAGAGTAGGCCACTCGCCCAGCGGACACGACTTCTTGGCCAGGACTTCACAGCCAATCGCCAAAAACGGGAAGGGAAGAAAGCTGGCATCGAGAAGTGAAAGAAAACTCTTGACAAACTGAGCTGAACCGAACTGAACTGGCGCTGCTTGTCATTCATCGCGCTGTCAGCTCGCTTCCTGCTGCACTGGAATTTTCAGTCTCTCGGGCGAAGTTTCGAGGGAAAGTTTTTTCGGTCAACTACACGCACACGTTGTGAAGGACGCTGGACGCAGGACGAAGGTCTCTGACCAGCTGAAAGTTGTTTTGCTATTTTTTCTACTTTCGGTGTTTTCTGGTTTTCTGCTTTTCTCTCGGCTTACGCCGCTCGACCCCATTGCTATCCATTCCGAAATCTTGACTTTTCCCATGGCCGGCTCGCCTTACAAAAGCTGATTTTTTTAGCTGCTTTGATGCCTTTAACTCTGGTGGTTCGTGTTTGTATTCATGTTGTGGGCGTGGCAGCAGCTGTTGCCACCGCCCCTCGCGTTTATACCCAGTCAATCTGATGGGCAAATTGTTTGGGCTGTCCCAGCTTAAAGACCAATAATATTTGTATAACTTTAAGGGTGCATAAATGAGGGGGTTTGAAAATAAATTAAGTGTTCAACAACTTACCAGCTAAAAGTAAAAGTAGGGCTGTAAGAAAACAAAGGAATAAATAAACATTTAAAATAAAAGTGATATATTAATAAATAAAAATTAAATAAGTAAACATCTTACATAAAGTAAATAGTATAAAAATCTAGATATAGACCATATGGGATTTAATAAACATAAAACATAAGTGTTAAATAATTTGATTCATACTTTCTAGGCTTATAATAACTGGATTCAAAAAAGAAGTTAGTAAAGCAATTTCATAGCTTGTCCGTAGTTGCTCAATAGAGACGAACTCGGCTTGTACTTGAATGAAAATCTTGTAAATCTGGCGTTAAATCCTTTCGAAAAGTTAGCAAGCTCCGTCTCAGATATAGACATCTGAATCGAAGTTGGCAGTGCTTGGGCCGAAACTTAACTCATCAGATACGCTTCTAAATAAGCATTTATAGAGCTGCGCTGCGGCAACAACTGGCAAACTTTTGCCCAAAAACCGAAAACAACAGCGGCAAATCGGAGCGGCAAGCCAAACATAATTCCCAAGTTTTTGGCCAAAATGTTGAGTAGGTTGTTTTCATAGAAATGCGATAAATACTTTTCCCAGCCAGCTTAGAGCGGCAAGCGCCCGGAACTACGTATGTTTGTAGTCCAGAGGAAGTGGTGGCGTGTGGCAAAGTTAACTTGGAAAACATTAAAATGCCAAAGTGGAAAGTTTCAGCTAGCTGGCTGACTGACTGGCTGGCTAGCTGGCTGGCTGGCGCAACAACGAAATTCAATTGAAAACATATAAAATCTGAATTTATGAAGACCCGAACCAGCAATTTGCGTCTGTTGGAAACTTTAGCATCAAAAGGCCGAGCAGGCAAGTGGAACAATATGCACCCAGACCCCGGGCGTTAAACCGCTGCAGTGCCAGTTTGTTTGACTTGGACTTTGACTTTGTCTTGGCCAGGGAATTGGTTGGCCAATATATGGCACGGCCCACATGGCGTATGCATGATTTGGGGCACGGCTCCCACTTATTTTGTGGGTTAATTGAGATGGAAACAGAACCGAGCCATAGATAACTATTTCCGGGACCTGGTCACTCTTTCTTGCCGCTGACAGGCCTGTGAACTTGGCCCAATGCTAATGTACAATCTATGCCCAAAACTTTTCGATGGCCGAAAAGTTTTCCAAGTTTGTTTCCCATTTTTGTGGCATTCACCGACACTCGTTTAGCACCCGAAGTGGAGCCACTGCCACGGTCTTATTTATTAGCCACATTTTAGTATTTGCCAGCACAAGTGATGGCCATGAGCGGGAATTTTCTGTGCCCCGTGAAAACGGCTGCTAAGCACTCCGTTTAGAAGGATTTTTGCGGCCACGCTTTGAAATAAATTTCAAATCCATAACAATTTGGCATAATTTGCTCGCATAAAACCGAAAATTTCATTTACTAATAATGCAGCGACAAAAGACTCGCTTTGTCAGCCCACAAAGGCAAACGCAAACGCAATTTTCTTTACACACAATAAACTTTATGTTGATTGAATAAAAGTTGCGTCAGGCCCACGCACACATTAGCACTCACTCACACACCAATGAACACACGCACGCACTCACACAGACACGCCTAATGGAAAGCAAACTTTTCATTTTAAATTAACTTTCGAATTCAAAGGGAAAAGGCACATTATCAGTTCGATATCGACGTCGCAAATTGTTCATATAATTTTGGCTTAATTAAAATAGTTTTATTACTGCAGTTTCAATGTGAAATTACATTTACTATCAAATCATTCACTTGCAATAAAGCCATAATTGTTTTTGGGGAAATACCGTTTGGACTTTATTTTAAGAAAGGTGTATACCATTTGATTAATACGCGAAATTAATGCATTCATTATAAGATTTTATTTCGGTAATTATTGTGCTTATTTATGTTCTAACAATAACGAAACGTATTTATGGGCAGCACACTTTTAATCTTTAAAAGAAGATTTTTTTAAATATTTATTGTTGCGATTCTGCAGATTTACTACTACATTTCATATCGGATTTATGATTATTTTTAAATATTTATTTTCGACAAATGTCTATTTCGATTCGAATTTTTTGTTTATAGAAGGAAGCAACAATCAGAGTAACAAATTTAAATCTCCTATTATATGTATTTTTTGACGCCTTGTAACTGATTGATTATTCATAAATGCATTTAACTTCCTTTTATATAGTGGTATGGTATATATTATATTCTAGCACTCACCGTTCTCCTCCTCGATGTTCCTGGTCATGGTGGTCGAGGAGCTGACGCGGACGCGAGATGCCGCCGCCGCTGGGCCATTTAGCGCGGACAGGACGAGCAGGCAGAGCGGCAGGAAGAGCGAGCGGCTGGAGGTCCTGCTCATGGTGGCGACCCAGCCCTCGATCCTGCGGAGAGTGAGAGTGGTGAGGGGAGGACGAGGACGAGGGGGTTTCTGGGGGCCGTGAATGCGGGGTGTCCTGGTGCTCCTGCACCCGGGTTGCCTACTTTCCGGCTCAGATGCCTTTCACACTTTGCAGCGCGAGCATTTTTCGTATGTAGTTCTTTCGCGCGATTTATTTTTTCTTGATTTCGATTTAAATTAATTCGCAAACGCTGTAAAGAGTGAGACAGACAGAGAGAGAGATAGTCGGCAGTTGAAGAGAGAGAGAGGCAGCGATAGGTGAATTGGCAGAGTCAGCTGAATTTGTTGACATGTCAATAAATAAGGCAAAACAAAGGCAAACCAAATAAAAAACAACATACAAATAAAATGAAATACAATTCCATTCCATTACGTTTTTGGGTAATTACAGTTTTTCGATGCTGTTGCTCTGGCTGAAATTTATTTAATTGCCTTTATTTTCGGTTTGGCAAATTTGTAAGCAAATTCATTGCACTTTCACGCAGCAAACACACTTGCACTCTCCGAAAAACACAAACATGCAAATGTAATTTATGTGATTTTTACAAATTTTATTGGCTTAATTTGTTTGTAGTAATATTTATGGCAATTGCAAATGGACGTTATTTATATCGTTGCCATTGTTAACTCACGCTGCGAACTCAAATCGAATTACACAATCGAATGCAGCGCAGTTGAAACTTTGGACCAATTAAGCAATTAAATGTATCCGTGCTCGCAGATTTCTTGGCGCGACAGCTACAAATCACAACGCATTCAGCCATTTTGTCAACCGCACGACAGCACGTACACCTCAATATTTTAAAACATATTTCTGTCTTCCGCTGCGAAGCTCTTTTAATTAAAGATTATTTATAACTCGCAGCCGAGAGCGCGTGAAACAGTGAGAAATCATTTCGAATGCCGCCTGCGTACATATTTGTTATAATTTATGTGCCCCATATACAATGACTAACAACACACGACCGACGACCAACTGGCAAAGGACGCTCCTTGCGATTCCTTGAGGAATGGCAATGGATAGGATGGTAGTATACCGAAGAAACATGTACCAAAGTACCCGGGCGCGTGTGTAGATCCTTAAGAGGGGCAAAAACCGGCAGGGGATGCCGACAAAAAGCCAGGGAAACGTGCCAGCATCAAAGTTCAATATGACGATGATGGCTGTGCCCGGCAGTAGAAGAAGTCGCTTCCCGCTGAAGAGCTAACGAGTGCAAATTTCTCTTCGGAATCCTTGTTTTCCCATTTCTTCGCGCTCGGCGGCGTTTCGGTCTGGCTGTGCTTTTACTTTTACGTTGCGAAAACCCAATAAACGATAAACAGGAAAGCGGAAATCGGAAACTGTACGCGCTCATGTTTCTAGACTACACACAGACTGGCTCAGATATCACAGTATCCGCACTCACTAGCAGAAAAACCTCTCTCTCCCCTAAACAAAAATATTAATATTTATTCTATATTCTATTTAAATCAAAATAAATACTATTGAAAAGTCAAATATATGTATCCCAAACCAAATAATACTTGTTATATACTCAAAGTCTATTTCCGATTTTGTTTTCTCTGTAAAATCGCTATAGATTTAGCCGCAAAATCGAGGCTTCGATGCGACGTGCTTTTATGATATATTGACTTGCTCTTGCTGGATTTTTATCGCCAGTATTACGGGGGGCCAAATGCTTTTAGCCGGGTGCACTAATTTTATTTCAGCTCTCAGTTAACGGCCTACGCCCTAAAGTTCATATTTATTTGGCTGCCGACCTGAATATAAAGTAAATAAAACTATTTTGAGTGCTGTAGTCTCACAACCGCAACTGACAAGCGGCGGAGTGCCCACTTAATCATGTTTTTTTAAAGCGGCTTTAATAAATCTGTCTAAATTTATTTACAATGCTGGCCCGGCCTGCAAATGGATTTCCATTCCGATAAAGTGAAAATATTTGTAAATCGTTAGTCAACATAGCACGGACAAAACAGGAGTAAAATTATTTCCATAACGGAAACCCAAAATGGAGGGCTTAAATGAAAATCGAATCTAAAAATATCCAAACATACGAGATGAAGTTTAGATTTGCAATCAATTTAATTTAATTGAATCGAGAATTGAAAGCGTTTATTAATACCAACTGGAACAAATGCCGGAGTGAGGTTTATTAAATGTACATTGCGCATCGAGAGTAGCTTTAATGTTTTGGCACACATTCGACCCCGAAATTAAATATGAGCCACTCAAAATCCATTTAGCCAGGTCCTTGCCAAACTTTTGCCAAATCAGTTTAGTGAATGGGTTATGCAAGGATAAAAACTTGTGTGTGCAGCCAAAAAAAAGCGTTCCCAATAAAATGTGAGTCACATTAGCTAATGCAAACTGAGCGTCGAAGGTGAAGGGTTTTCCCCGGGAGTACACGCTGCGTATACGTAACCTCGATGGCTGTATGCCTGTGAGCCAGTAGTGTTCGTTAGTTTGGGCGTGAGTGTGTGAGGGCAAGGGAGCATTGTGCCAGTTTCGCCATTGAGGTATCCACCTACGATCGACATGTACTTCAATTTACAAACTTGCCAAGCCAGCATGTTTGTGTGTGTCTGTGTGGGGATGTATGTATGTGAGTGTGTGTGTGAGTGGCGGTGAGTTTTCCGGCTGCAGCTGCAGCAAAGTGTGTCGACGTTTTTCCATTTCCGGCATGCAAGTTTGCGCTCGCTCTCGCCCCCTTTATTTTGTAATGTAATGAAGTGTGTTTGCATTAAAATGCAATTTGAAGTGCAGAGTTACAATATTATTATGGCATCTATAAGTGCACATGTGAGTGTGTGTGTGTGTGGGCGCCAGGAGAGCCCTTGAGCAGGATACTCCCATATACTACCTGGCCCTGCCACTTTTTTCGCGGTTTATGTGCGCTAAGTAAGCCTATAAAAAGCCATGCCTGGCTGCCTCGTTTCGCAAGGGTTCAAGTGCAATTTTATGAATACTAAAAATTCTAATGGCTAGCCCACATCTATATACGCGCGTGTGTGTGTGTGTGTGAGTGAGGACTGGGCAGCAATCAGAGCGTTCAACACTTGGCGCCATCATCAACATCATCCGTTTTCCCCCCGAACAGCTGTTTCCCATCCTCGGGCTGCTAATTGTGCTGCATACTTGCTTGAGCCCGTGAGCCTGTGAGCATGTGTGCGTGCCAGCATTAACCAGGCATCAGGACACTCCTTCTCGCAGAGGGAAACGAATGTCCTTGTCAAGGCACTCCCACACTCAGAGCCACACTCACAGACCCGCACACCCAGACGCCCGCACAACCACACAGCAATCTTGGAAAGCGTTTCGATATGCAAATAAACACTCGGTCTCCAGCTGTCCGCAGCATTAATTGCATATTAAAATTCACTTCTGCTCGCATTTCCATTCCGAATTGATGCACTTTGTTTTCGGTGTCCCCAATTATTTTGTTTATGTTGCATCGTGTGTCGTTTATAGATGGCTTTTGTCGCCAAATCGCATGGCCATTGTTCTACTCAGTTTGCGTCCCAGTCTGTCGCATTGGTGTCAGAATTCGAAATTAATGTTCGGCACAGCAACTAAATGAGTTTGATTAGGAACCAGAACAGCGGGTATCGGGTTCCAAATGGAAACAATGGTCTTTTGTGCAATTCTAGCATATGTAGGCTTTTGAGAATTTCTGCAATTTTATTATGTTCCATTTGGCCAATTAGAAATGTGCCTATTTATTTCAAACCCAAATAATTTCGAAGCCTAGTCAAATAAAATTTATATATGTTTTGACTGTAAATTGAGGTATGATGACTGCAGAATTCTATGATTTCGAACATCAAAAATAATTGAATGGTTTTAATTTAAATAATTGGTTTATCCATCATACTTGTACAAATGTGGTCTTATTGAATTTTATTGCTTTGATCTGATTATGGCAGTGAGTTTGCTAGGAAATGTCAAGTAGAAATTCACACCTCCGTCGAAACAAATGACGAGCTTTTGCTTCGTAGCTCTTATCTTAATCAGCCGCAGTGTCCATCAATGTTTTTCCCTGCAGCTTATCGTGCAAATTCAATTTCGCCACCATCACAGATCTCAACAGTTTGCTTTGAAGTGGCATTCATCTGTGTAATTTTATTACACGCACACTTCAGCAATTTAGCAATTTAAACAAACGTATGTGTACTTGGGTGTTGTGGGCAGGGGTGTGGGTGGGGCCTATTTATCTATTAGTTTATGGATAGCCTTTCACTGGGCCTTAATGGCCGTCAAAGGCCAGCAATTTTGCACTTATGTGCGAGTGCCATGAAATATGATGGCATTTGCAGGGCCACTACATCACGAGAAATGTCGGCACATGCATCGGGAAAAGCCAGGAGAAAGAAAAAAAAAAAGATGGAACTAACCATATAAATAACTAAAATGCTCAACAATAACAATTTTCGTGCAATTTGTACGGGCAGCTCGTTTGGAGCAACAAAAAACTATTTTAGCAGGCGAATGAAAGAAATCCGAAAAAAGGCGATATAACGAGCAGTTGAGCGGAGAAACCGTTTTATCTGCCGGCTTCTCCACAAAACACACACACAAATACACACACAATCACACACACTATATAGACCGAGATATAGCCGCACACCCACTAAACTAGCAAAATAATCCAAAACGAGAACGACGCGCGCTTCGTGCGCTTTTCAATGGCTCGGCGTTCCGTGGAAATGATTTTCATTGAAAGCAAAGTGGGGGGCACTGCAGTCAGATCAGAGTCAGATCTCTTAAATGGGAAAACGTTGATTCGCGAATTCAACGTCGTGACAACAAATTGCTTGTCGACAACACAAGTAAGAAAGTATAGAAACAACATTGGCCAACTGCTTACATTGCGAACAAGTTGCGTTGTTTGTAGCTCGATGGCCGCGACTTTAAACACACTTTCCACACTTTTCAGTTTGGCCTTATCCAGCTTCTAGGATAAGCGCATTGTACTTATGGGCTTCACTATCTACTTTGAACACATATCCCCAATGCTGGAATGCTGTTGGGAATCAGCAGAATCGTTGATTTTTGGATGCACGTTTCGGATGATTTTGCTCCAATGGCCGGAATGCAATTCCTTTCGCACTCTGCTCGCGACACGCCGTTCAAGTCCCGTTAGTTCCGACCGTACCCGCGGGATCGCAAACTCTCACTGAACGGATTTTTATGGTACACACGCTGGAGCCGAGCAGCTGAAGCTCGAGCGGCACCCATCCACTCGGCACGGATGCTGGCCGAGTGGGTCGGCGAAAGCCGAGCGCCAAAAAACGCTCCCGGCCGCCCAATAGGCGGTACCGAGAGAAGCGCCACCGAGAGCAGAATCGAGAGACTTCCAGCGGACGAAGATGTGGCACGAAGTGGTGGATGCTGCACGCTAACAGGGCTCTGTTAGCGGGGCTCTCGAATTATAGCACACTTTCGGGGGAGTTCCCGTTACTTTTCGGGACATAGGCCCGAATAAAACTGATAAATAATGAAACATTTTCAGTTTGTTGACTTACGGCATATTCATATCCATCTAGAGAGCAATTTAATAGTATACTAGATCACTGCAGTTGGATTATGGCAGCGGTTAATCTTGTTTACATTTCAAATTAGCCTGCGGCATTTCTCTGGATTTCTCTCTCGTCCAATTTAGTTTCTCTCGTGTTTCTCTCTGGCGCAGCTTGTGCTAAAAATCAGCTGTTGGCTGTACTAAATATTACTTCGGTTTCTAGATATGCGGATTAGGATTGTATGTTCAAGTTAAAGTTAATATATGTAAAAAAGCAATAGTGAATGAGTATAATTTTTAAACTAAAAAAAAGTTTTTCTTTAATTTATGTCATATAGCTGTGTACAATTTGTAAGAGAAGTGTTTTTTGACGATCCAAAAATATTGCTATATCTGCTGACTATCAATCATTCTGCTGCAGCTTTCAGTTATCAATCAAATACCCACCTGTTGATATGAACTCCATCCATCAATCAAAATTCTATATTAAATCTTCTGGAGACGAAATCGAATAAAATGAACTCAACTTTAACTTTAAAAGATTAGTTCATAATAAATAGGTATACTTACTTACTAAATAAGTAACTAACTATTTGTTTAGCGGTAGCACAGAACACTGTTATCAGCAGAACTCGCTCTTTTCGACAGCATTGCTCTCTTCTTTAAGAGAAATCCAAAGTGAGGTCTAAAGTGTGCCAAATTTTCAGACGCCTTGTTGAGCTTTTTATGGCTCTGTAAGGCAATGTTAACTGGCCAGTGTAAATAGGCCAAATCTGACAGATGTAGGTGAGTGTCCTTTGGGGAAGTCCCCACTCGAAACTAAGAAATTATAATGCTTTCACTGCTTTCCGCACATATCGCCCCAAAAAGATTCTTAATTTACTTCCCTTCACCGTTAAAGTCAATTTCCACTTCCACAAATGTTGGTCAACTGTTTTTTATCAGCTCATAAACATGGCGTACAAGTTCATTTCGGTGTTAAAAGCGTGTTCTCACACACTCACATCTGTGTGTGTGTGTGTGCGTGTGAGTGTCCATTTTACAGCTGCAGGCCAACACACTCAAGCACACTCACACACACACGGTGGCTGACATTTTTAATAGCAAACACAACACGCAGCGACTTTCGCACATGAAATAATGCCAGCTGAAGTAGTAAGTAGTCCTGCCGGAACCGAACACAAACAGATGACGCACTATGGAATAAGTTCCGTAAACAATGGTCAAAATATTGGATATGATGACAAATACCTAAGAAACTATATTCATCATATATAATTTATACATTTAATTTAATTATATCTTGGTTAATAACATGCAATTTTATTATGATTAATTAATTCTTTTTGATCAATTTATTATAATTCAATTTAATAATTTTTGATCCATTTAATGAAATTCTATTTCATGAAATTATTTATTATTCTACCCACTGTGCCACGCTTGTTGCCTTTGGAGTTGTAATGAAAGTGTTTTTTATGAAGTGCTCGCATCCTCGTACGCAACATGCGTGTCCTGATCCTGCTGCTGCTGCTTTTGCTTTGCCTGTGCTTTAGCTACTTCTTGCCCCGGCCAGTGAAATATGACAAAAAGCATGCTACAGCTTCGCCATTTCCGCAGTTCTTGTTGTTGGTTTTTGCCAGCGCTTTAATAGCGAGAAGAAGTCAGTGGCAAAACGTCGACCAGCCAAAGGAGTCGTCCTATTGTTGGTAACTGTGTGTGTGTAGCGTGCTATAGTGTGGAGCGTGTGTGTCCGCAATAGCAATAAAAATATATTTTACAAACTGCTGTTGCTGCTGCTTCTGTTGGGAAACTGCTTAGGATTTTTCCTTTTTATCCCGTTGTATTGTTCGAGTTTTCCTAGCCCGCCTCGTTTTTGCCGCTGTTTGATATATGTAAAGCGGGTAACAAGAATACTGCCAACACCCCCTAACCCACTCACACATCCATGCAAAACAAGTTCGCTACAACAAATTATTGGAAACCCAAGAAGTTTTCTGCGCTGCCACTTTTATTTTCCCCTAACTCGCATGAAAAAAATATTTTAAAAAGTAAGAGAACATGGAGCAGCGGGGGAAAATCTCGCATAAAAAATAGGAAAATTGTTCCAAAGTTAGCAAGCCAACAACAAGCATATAAAATGTGTTTTTCGCAGAGTTTTCCCGCCGTGCTGATTACATACTATATGTATGTGTGCGCCACTAAAACGCGTTTTGCTTAACGCGCTCGAATCGTTTTTGGTTTTGCTTTTCCCTCCCAGCGCCCCGAAAATCCATCCCTTCACTGTTTTGACTTTATTTGGTTATGGCCTTCAGTTTGTGTCAGCCATAACGATTTTCTTTTCAATTTAGCTTTAGTGCGTATTTTGTTCTAATTTTATTGCTCGTATTAAAATACTTTCTTCTCGCCCGCCTGCAGTTTTTTCGAGTGCCTGTTAACACACAATTTTAAGCCAACACTTCCACATACACTTGTTCTGTATTTGGGTATAAACCCAAAAATTCTTATTCGGAAGCACTGTACACACATATTTATATTGCGTATACCCTGCCTCCAAACGATTGCGAAATCATGGTTGCTTGATAATATATTTTTTATGATATTTATGGCTGTGACATTTTGCTTAGCTGGCAGGCGATTTATATTTTTTGGCCAACTCTTTTCCATTTTCCGACTGCTTTCCCCTCATGGCATTGTTTTAGTTTTTCCTTCTTTTTTTTTGCAATTTTATGTGCCATTGTTGCTGGCGTTTGTGGCTGTTTATTGTTTGTGATATGAGGCAGATCCATGGTCATTCAATGGATTGTCATATTGTGGCAACGTTCTTTTTTTATGCCAGCACACGTTTCGACGGATTTTTATGGCGCAAAATCCACTAATACACGGGTATTATGCAGATGGTACTGGGCACAACTCTGAATAGATTCCAAATATTTGCAATATATAAAATAAGCTGAATACATTTTCCAATTGAAGCCAAAACAAACGGTCAACTTTTGTTCATATTTATTCGGATTCTTGAATATTTTTAGCTCGTTAACTTTGCGTGCACACTAAGAAAAAATATATAAAACATTAATATTTGAAACCCAGTTTGAGATGTATTATAAAACGAAGGGTTATTAAAAACAGATAGACAAAAGTTGTTTTCATTGTTCACCTGTAATCAATATTTGATTTCTTTATTTACTAATTTTAATTTTGCAATAATGTGTATCGAGGCATATATACATTTCGGTTTGCTTGTTGTCTGTATGCAGGAATTATTTGGGGAATTTTTCGCATAGCTGGTGCAAAAATATTTGTCTGCCACTTTGGGACTTGAAGACCGAACTGAATTGAGCGGGCTGGCAATTAAAATTACCAACGGCAGCACCGACTGGCACATGACTATGTTGTCTCTGCTCAAGTTTGGCTCGAACAACTTGCTCTCGGACACTCCAGAAGTAAAATGAAATTGTTTAAATTTAATTCAATTTGCTTGCTGGGCAACAGCAAATTGCAGGCGCACAGAGAGATGCAAACAATCTGCAATCTGGGAATTCGGAATAAAAATATGCAGAAGCAGTTCAAGTGCAATGCCATTTGAAGTCCTTGTAAACAAAGTCGAGTCTGCGAGAACACCTCTTTCCAGCTGTTGCAAGTGGGTGGGTGGCTCTTGGCCTTATATTTTGGCCACGCTGCATATAGCCAGTTAGTTAATTATTGAGCCACCATCACGTACACACACAGCCATGCACGAGTGTGTGGCAGCTGTTTGCCAGTGTCTGGGTTTAACTTAATTAGAGCGCTGCGCTGCATTTGTGGTCTTCATTTAACGCAGCGCCATGTCCTCGACCCATCCGCCATCCGCCATTCGCCATCCGCCGGGCAAATCCCAACCAGCTCACCTCAACGGAGCCCAGCTCTCGGTTCCGTCCACCTGCCTTGGGATCCCACTCCCGGCCAGCTTCTGTCCCGCCATCCACTTCCACTTTTCACTGCCCCACTGTCTGTCTCCGCGGGCGCAAATTTAAAACTACATACAACTATTTCCGCCAACGCCGGAGGCTGCCTCCCCGATGTAGCCAAACATTTCACTCTGTTTATTTGCTCTGATACCCTGGAAAAGCTGTTTAAGTGAGCATCGATTGTGGGAATTCCAAAATAATACAAATAAAAGCAAAAATTAAAAGCCATTCCAAATTCATATTTCAAGATAAAATAATAAACATATTAAGAAAATTTTATTTATAATTAATTAATTAATTAATTAATTAATTATTAAACTCAATATACTTTCCTTGAAATAACAGTGTGCTATTTACAGGGCATCTCTATATTCCATCACATTCCAATCCAAATTTTTTTCCTATACTGCTTGCTGTTGGTTCGCTGAGCGCTTGCATGTTGCACGTAATTTGCATTGTTGTTGCCTTTAATTGCTTAGTGTTAATTGCTGTAATTGCGGTAAACTAAACTACGAGCCAAGGAACAAACGCACGCACACACAAAAGAATAGCAGCAAACACGTAAATGCCCCGGCTGGTTAATTAAGCTGGTGGCAGGGGGTGTGGACCTTGATTCGGATCCGAGGTCACTCACTGGGTCGGATGACCCACCCACGGCACCCCGTTCCGTTTTTCGAGGTGTCCGAGCTAAGTCCTTGGAGCGACTTTTGCAGCTTTGTCAACCGATCGCTCTGCAATTTGGCTCGCTGCGATGACACTCAATACGCTTGAGGCTTGGGTTCGCATTCGCTTTTGCCGCCGAAGGGGAAAAGTGGATGGCGGATGGAGCTTGTTAAAGCTAGTTAAAGTCGGCTTTAAAATGGCAATGCCAGAGACACGCCCACTTGTGCTCGACATCCCATTTTTCCCCCACATCGATGACGAAGGATGCGGGCTCAAATGTCACGGGGTTCGGCCATAAATTCCACGTCTTGGTGGTCGAGAAAACCGAACTGAGGGCCAATTATAGCCAGGTATTTATATGCGAATTCCAAACCGTTGGTTTCACATGTCATGTTTGGCTTAAAGCTCACCTGTATTAATTAATTGGGCAAGTAGTATTAATTAGAGGCACTGTGTCCCTCTATTGACTTGTGTTTCAGTTGGCTTAGTGATGTCCCGAAAACGTTTCGATTCCCCTCCTCTGTCTCAGCATCTCTCTGACCCCGGGGTGTATTCAAATGGAAAAGGGCTGGCCAAAAGGTCGAGAGTCAAGGCATCCAAGCTGGGTTCACCGGTCAAATGTGGTTGTGCTCCTGCATCCTTGTGCTCCCTGTCAATGGGTTGCTCGAAAATCAGTTTTCGGGCCCGAAACACAAATTGAGTTTTTCGGGGGTTCGTTGGCCAGGCTTTTGCTGTTGCTGCCGGCAAAAGTCAATACAAAAGCTAATTGATTGGAAAATTATGTGACTTTGAATATGGCCGGAGTAGCAATACACAGAAATATACGACTCGACCAATAATGTCCAGCCGCAGTGGCAATCGACTGGGGAGTAGGCATAAAAATTATTACAGCTCTGCGGCGCACATTTATATCAAGAAATGTATACCATAGTATGTATTTTGCAAACACAGCTGGCCGGCTTAATGATTATGCATTAAGTTGCCATTAAAAAATCTACTTGATTGCCGGCGACGCAGGCGAGCGGCGACACTCAGTAATGAATTGATAAATTGAATTAGAAGGCCCTGCCGACACGGAGTATCGGCTAACTAACTCTAATGAAATTACAAGTTGTGACGTGGCCAGACATAATTTGTGATTGATGATTGACGGAGCTGCTTCTGGGTTAAGGATCCCAGCGAAATGGCCACAACACTATACTTAAAGCGGAATGCTCGTCATTAATCAGCATTTCTCAATTAGAGAGCGCGGCGAGCTGAGTTTTCAGTGTTGACAAGCCCTAAAAACATCGCGAGGGTGGGTGAAAAAGTTTGCACAATAATAAAAATCGCAGACAAAAGGCGCTAAACTATTGGCGTCAGAGAGCATGGGCACTGGTTGGTTGGAAGAGGATGGGGGAGACGTATAACCTAGCCAAGTTGGGGTTTTCCCACCACACCTCGTTCGATTTATAACATTTTCCATTTCAATTGCGGCACTGTTGACTGCATTCGATTCGATTGATTTCATTTGCGTGCTCGCCGTTTGGCGGTTATAAAAATTCATTGCAACCGTTTTTATACGAATGACGAGGTTTTCCATTCCTCCCTTTTATCAGATTTGTTGTCAAATCAACAGGGAGTGTGTGTGTGGGGGTTTGGGCCAATAAAACGTGTTCAGTGCTCGCAACTTCCGTTTCATTTCATTTTACCCATAATATGCGGCGCTGACGTCGGTGCCTTGCTGCATTTTTCATCATCGTCACTCAAACACTTTTTGGCAACAATGCAAGCCCTTTTTCACCCATTTTCCGCAACTTTTCCGCCCATTTTCCACGGTTACCCCTTTGATACCCACTTTGCATGCATTTACGCTTATTTGAGCATAATAATTTTTGTCTATTGCCCACAAAAAGTGGCAGTGAATGGAAACGAAACTACCATGACAATTCCACTGGCGACAGTTGGCTCTCACTCACTGAAAAAGAAGTGGCCGAAAAAAATGGATAAATATTTAAGTGTTCTGGATTGTTGATGATGCGCTTTATAATTGTTGCTAAATCAATTTTGCATATTGCCCGTTTATGCATTCATCTCTGCGAGATTTATTAGGCTGCAAATATCAGTATATAACGATTTAAATGGTTTAATTTCACGTGCATATGATTGCATGGTAACGATGTTTTTGCTCTGATTAAATATTATTTCAGCCAAATTTAAATGCTGACCATAATCGAGCGTGAAACGCGTCGACTTGCTATGTGATTTTTTTAAAAGATATTGAGGTAATTTTTAGTAGTTTTTAAAAGAGTAATGTGCGAAAAAATATATACTGCCAAATAAAGATTAAAAACTCCCCACTATAAGTTATATTTTGTATTCCAAAATCTTACCTTCCATTCCGTTTGTAAGAATACAAAAATCTCTGAATAGCCAACGTTGAATGTAATATACTTAAGTGTTTCCTACGCATGAACATAAATTTATTCGGCCATATTCCTTCTCCAGCTTGAAGAAAAATATTAAAAATATGCAAATTGGTGCCTTCTTGCCTTTGTTTATACTCCTGCTTAACCCTTTTCATTGCGGCCCAACCCAAAAAACAAACTAAATAATCTGAGACAGACCACTCTGCACACTCCATTTGCCAAATAAAATAAATATTTCGTTGCCGCTTTATTGGGGGAACAACTAGTTTCTCGTTGGCCCTTTTAAGACAATTTTTCATGTTCTATTTTTGCGTTGGCCGCTTACGACTTTTTGTCTGGTCAAGAGAGACAGCCAGCGGAAAATGAATGTGTAAAATATTTTAATGTGGCACTAGGCTTTTAGATGCCTTGATATCTGGTATATCTGGGGAAAGGAAATGAGATAGGCAAATTGTCATAAGTAAGTGCGGTGGCTCCACAAGAATTTCAAACAGTGACAGCATCGGCCCAACGAAAATTAATAAATGGCCACGGTCATTTGATATTTTCCCAAAAGAAATGCCGCCCGCAGGTTGTGCAAATAAAATATAGACATTTCCGTCTTTCTATTTGCTCAACCAATAATCATCACATTTCCGCAAACACTCGACCTCCTCCTGACCAGCTCAAATATTCATAAACGACGAAAAATGACAGATTAACACAAATATTGATACAGCCACGGTCGAGTTCCAATTCCAAGTCATCTCTGCTGACCCACAAAGTGAGTGGGTGGCTTCGGTTGGGTTGGGTTATACGTGGGGAACACGGGTATACGGATGATACCAAAACATCCCTCTGAGTACTCCAAAAATCCCGATGGCTTCGGGCTGGGTTTGAGATTTTTGCTATGCTCATCGCGTTCATTTGGGTTCCCCGCATTGTTTTGAATAATTCGCATTCGAACATGAAATATTAATGAGCGGCTTTGGTTTCTGGCTTTTTTCATGTCCTTTTTTTCGTTACGTACAACATTGCGTATGGGCAATAACATTGAGTATGCAGCAAATGATGCAGGAAAAAAAGGGCAAAAGTTATTGGCCAGACGGCATAATCACTCGACTTGAACAGAAGGTGATGTGGTGAAGGCTTAAACACATATTCGAAAGTATAAACTTTATGTTTCTCAAAGTAAAATGGGAGAAAGTGAGACTGTGTGTGCTACATAAATTTAACTTTTAATGCGTTGCGTACGCGAATGTGTAAAAGATTATCTTTATTGGCCATTAATTCATATTTAAGCTGGCGCGGCAAAAGAAAAGGCGCCATTCCACGCCATACATTTATTCCACCACTCCTTGCTCCCCTTTTATTTTTTTTTTTTGGAAAACGTTTGTAAAACACTGGATAAAATTATGCTTTGTAAAACAATTAAGTGGCATTATTTATGACCTGCTGGAGCCCACCCCAAAGGCCGGCCTCTTTCAGCTGGAGTATACGTAATTGCCTTTAGGCCTTTCCCCAAAATTTCTGGCCATGTATTTATGAACTTCACCTAATGGTCGCGGGGTACAACAAATTTTCTAAATAGTCGGGGGACTTTCTAAGTTACTGCCAAGGGTAGGAAGTGATTATTTGTTCGGTTTTGTCGGTTAATTAGGGGCCTTAACTTGAACCGGAAGTGAATTTACGGCTGGATGTGAAAATCAAGAAAGTTGATTTATCTAGCGGATCGTTGGAAAATCTCGCAGCGCACACAAGCACCATAAAATATTTACAAATCGGACGCAATTTACCGTCGCTACGCTGCTTCCTTCAATCACCACAACAAATTTGAATGCTTCTGGAAATCTCAATTGAATATCCCGTAGTGCCAACAGCAGACAGCACTCGCTCACTCTCTACCCATAACAATATCAATATTCTATTTTTACCTGAGCCACTTCACTGACAACAAAACCCCTTTAGCAAATTTACAAATTTCCGCAATAAACCAAATAACGAAAATGAATACAAAACATTTGCAGGAAGTTGAAGAGAGGAGGCGGAGCTGGCGACGGAGGCAAGGACCTTCGAATCCTTTGCCAAAAAATGAAATGGAAAACTGCTGACATATGCAGGAGGAGCACGCAAAGGACGACAACGGGTATTGGCAAGTCCACAAAGTTCGTGGCTCGATGACAGAGTTCCGAGTAGCGAATTTCCCAAGTTTGAAGTGAGCAAACGCGACTTCCATTTTCCTTTTCTCGTTGGTTTTTCCCATTTTCCGAGGGTGGGGCTGCCGCCAATTTGATTCTCAAGTGAGCAGCAGCGCAGTTGGGGCGCCCAACTTTCCTACCTGGACTCCAAAACGCAAAATGAACGCCCCCAACATGGTCGTCTAATAGATAAAAAGCCAGCTCTAGCCCCCCGTCTTTGTTGCGGTAATGAAATTTATTAGATCATTATACATACTGCCGCCGTGCCATCTTACTTCTACTCGACGTTTCGAGAATTTGTTGACGTTGATTATCATTTTCAAGTTCTGACTTTTCATTTTCAATTTGAGCGAACAACAAAAAATTGCCGTTTCCCTTGGCTTTTCCAGGCTTTGTCTTTACGGCAGTTATCTGGGCGTTGCCTCTGCGCATTCTGCGGTATTCTTTATTGTGTGGGTTTGTGCGTCTCCTGGCATAATTTAACTTAATTTTTGGCACAAATTCGTAATTTGCATTAAATTTATTGACTCTGAAGTCTGAGGAGTTACTTCTCTCGACAGCGGCTCAAGTTCAAGTTCCTGTCCTTCCTATTAATAGACTTCCATCCCCCGGAAGCTTAAAGGGCCACTTCATCTATGCGTCGAACATAATCAAACCGCATTCAGAATGCCTCATCCGGGTGGGTTTCAAATCCACGTCAAAAATGATGGCGGAAAATCTCAGTTGGAAAATATGGCTGCATATGGGGCCACTTTAAAATGAAATTGACAACACTGTCAAGTAGCTGTCTGTTTGGCCTTTCAGCCCCTCACAGCTTTGCTTACTTTCTCCGCTTTCTCTTGTCACGCATGCAAAAGAAAAAAAAAGGAAAGACAAACCCCGAACCCCTTAAAGAAAAACAATACGGAAAATCCACACAAAAGCGGAGTTTGGGGAGTGTTGAAAATTCCCGCGGGAATTTTCATGCCTCCTTCTCTGCCAGAAATTCGCTTAATAACTTTGCCACGAAAAGAGGACGCACAAGCTAAAGGTGGTGGGTGGTCGCAAGTGGGTGGCCAAACCCCACAGGTACACGGCACACGCAACCAGACAGTAATTTGTTTTAACAGCGCCTTTTAAAGATATTTACAGCATGGCCCGAGTCCTTGGCAGCCTGCTGTGGCCAACGCCGTCGCTTCATAAATTACCAGACACGCGGCGCTAATATGGCGCAACATCCATGGCAAGTACTTGCCACCTGGACACCAGAACACCGGGACGCAGGTCGCTGGACGCAGGACTCTGGACCACCGGACACCTGGACGGGGCTAATGCCAAATTCTGTTTCGACTGTTTACGCTATTGCGCATAGCAAGGATATTGGTCGGATCGGTTGGGGCCATGGTGGTCAGCTGGGAGTGGGGAAAGTGCAACAAGTTGCTTTTCATTTAAGCTGGGGGCCAGTAAGTGCGTCCAGCACTTTCTATTGACAGGGGACGTATTCTGCACTGAAAAAAATATTCAAGAACTAGCTATAAGCATGCACTAAACATAATATTTGTGTAAATATGTGAAATAAAGTAACTTAGTACAGTAAACACCATTTAACTTTTGCAATAATTTTAGGAACTTACTGTTTTCTGTTTAGTGCAGCCTGAAATATTTATGGTCCTGCGGGTATACGAAGTCATGTGCATGTTCAAAAGGGCAAAGTATCAGTTGGGCAGGCGATTTATGAAATGAAGCCAACCGGAGATGGAGGAGTTCCCGGCCGAGGGAGCACTATAATGCCATAATTCAACCAGCAATTGCTTTAATGCGCCGGGCAAATCATCAAAGCCAAACCGATGTCAAATGCTCGTATCGTGAATCAACTACAAATGGTCCTCTGTCCGTTGCCGAAAAACTTCAGTTAAACTCGCATCAAAGCCGGCGAAATAAAAGCGAGAAAAATGCCAACCGCCAAACGCCATAATAAAGCTCAAAATAAAATCAATTACGCTCGATTAACTGAAATAGTTACATAAATTACAAATAAACCAAGGCGAGGTCCTGCCTTGGTTTCTAGGACAATTGAAGCGCAAAGCCCGCCCAAAAAATGGCAGCAAGACGGGAAAAAATAAAATTGGGAAGAGGAGATACCACAGAAGCGGGGCCGCGTCGAGATAACTATTAACATTATATAAGGGAAAAAATTTCCGATTATTTTCCGCAACATAAAACAAAAGACAACAAACAAAGAAACAGAAGTGGATGGGAGCCGTCAGTGGAGTAAGCCTTAAAACAACACTAGGCTAGGGCGCAATGCTTGGTAAAATAATAAATAATACCATTTGATGCTGAAAGCCAGGGACGCATTTAAAACGAACAAATTTGCGAGCTTGTTTCGCAGCGAAGGAGGACAAGGACCTCCAGGACTCCACCTCATTCGATGTTGTTTGCAACTTTACGCGCAATTAATCTAAAACAAATTCGTTTATAATTTGGCAACAAGCGCGAAAAAATCCTTCGCCTATAATTTTAAAGCTTTAAAATAATCAAACCATTTTGGGGTGCTGGAGAGCACTTCTATCTGCCATCTGGGGTACACAATTGGGATTGTCTACACGCCAGGCGCGTAAATTCAATTGGCGAAGACAAATAAATGCTGCCAACAGCCGGAGATGTCGATAAGCAGTACGTATGTATAGCCAAAGATCCAGCAACAATGGATATAGCAACAATCGCTCTACCCACAGACAGAACAACAACCACAACAACAACAGCAACTAGGATTCCAAGGGTCCTGGATCCCGACGACTCAGATCCCGAGTTCAGGTCAACAAAGCAAATGGCTTTAAATTGAACGTAAAGCAATTGAAACCGAATGTCTGCCGAGCGAGTGCAGCCGCCCAAGGAAATGGTCGGTTCCATTGGCATTGTTGCCGCTTTTTGGTGTTTCTGTTGCTTTTGCGCTGTAGCTCTGTCACAATGCTCGTAAATTATTATTTAATGACAGACCAAATTGAAAATAAATTTAAACCTAATAAGCGTTGAAATAAACGCGGTGTGGTGCGGTCGAAATAAATTGGGCACAGCATTCTGTGGAGCACCGTTCGGGTTGCGCTGGGTTGGATTGAGTTGGGTTTGGTGTAGGCAAGCAGGAGAGCATAAGTTAAATGGCTTTTATATTGATACTGGATGGTAGTTAAACGGTTGCCACGGCAAAACGGGCCAATGAGCTTAGATCGGTTGGTTGGCCACACGGCTCGATAAACAAGTGAAATGTCTAGATTATGGCCGTTAGCATCACAATTGCCTGACCTCTAAAGCTACGTTAACTCGATTTGACTAACAATTTCCGGTTCGCCAGCAACCAAAACGTAACTACAATGAACGGTGCGCACTGCAACTATACGTTCAGATACCCTGTTGACAAATCGAAATTACTGCTTAACTATACATTAAAGCTGAAATGTGTATTTTCCTTGTATTTCCTTGTGTGTGATTTTCCTTGTGCTACAGTTCACAAAATGACTTAAACTGAAACTTGAAATAACCTTAAATATCCGCAGGAGGGTATAAAAATTCCACAGCAGCAGCGCAAAAATCGTTGCCTACTTTTTGGGGCCCGCTTAATATGCTTGACCATTGGCATCCTTGCTGGCTTTAACCCATACAGCCGTGTGTGCTTGTGTGCGTGAGTGCGAGCGTCCCCTGCTGCGACATCGCTGCTGTCACAGAAAGATAACGGTATTATGCTCAATGACAACAGGCGACACAGAGGCGGTGGGAAGAAAGGGTGCAGTGGGCAGGATGTGGGGCTCTACTGGGGCTTACAACCACCCCCCAAAACGCCCTTGGGGTATGTTAAGCGCCGGCCATTGAAGCGCTCGATTGGCCAATTGCGTTAAACAAATAGAGCAACAATAATGCCAATTCCCCCAACTGCTGCACCTGCCCCTACCCCTACCCCTTCCCGAACTCACTCCCCTGATCCCGATTACGATTACGATTCAGATCCCACCTGCCTATATTTCCGGCACCACCTGCAAGTTGGAATACAATCCGCAGACAATTGTAAATTCTTTGTATGCGGTGGCTAATTTTTTATCTGCTTGTTTTGCGATCCGCTCCAATATGTTTTCACTACGTGAGCTTTGTTTGCATGCGGGTTTCATTGCCATGCATTTTTTATAAGTAATTAATTCCGCACAAAAACCTGAAAAGGCCCGAGAGAAATACCGGGCATATAATTGCCGATGGACCAGGCTGGCTGTATTGCGATTTCTATATGTTACGACTCATTTGAAATTCAATTTTCGAAGGAAATTCGCATAGCTCTGGACACGCCCCCTGCAAACGGGCCAAACGGGTGCCATAACTCATATTTCACCATTCCCCAATCTGTATGCTTTGAATATGCAATTCCCCTATATGTGCACATATATTGATTTTCGCATTGAAATCGGAAGGAAGGAAGGAAGGATGGGGGAGGGGCAACTGGAGGGACAGTGAAGGATATAAGGGCAAGCAGGCGGAACTTCGTTGTTTTATTTGGCATACACTTCTGTTAAAGTTAATTTACAAAGCAAACAGCCGGCTTAAAAATATAGTGCCACATCCGAGGTCCTGGCTCTCATTTAAGGACCGCTTGGCGGCACAAAAAATAGTTATCACGCAACATAATTGTCGGATGCGAAAAAATGCCCACGGCAGGTGGGGAAAAAATATAAAGGCAGCTGAGCAAATATCACAGGGTTTTAAACTTTACCACTTAGCTTGAATGCTATGAACGCTTAAGGGCCGCGAAAAGTTTAAGAGAAGCTAATCCAGTTGCAAGACTGATTGGCAATTGAATTGAACACATGCAGCCATTACCTAGGCAATAAATACCCGAAGTAACAAAAAGGCCCTGGCGAAAACCCTTGCCGCTCCTTGGACTCCCCAAGGATATACGAAAAGCCTACAAAATGCGTACAAATTAGCCAGCACAAGCCCATTGTCCCTCGCAATCACCGAACTGACAGACACAATCATTTATGGCGGGCTTAGGCCCAGAAGTCGGCCAATCAGCCCTCCGAGTACCCTCCACTCTGCTCCGCTGGATCCAATCGCCAAAGCGTGTCTTAACATAATTTTTCTTATGCTTTAGAGCCGCCTTTTCCCAGGAGACAATGGGCCAGTGTACAAAAAATTACATTTACGTGCTTCCAATGTGTAATTAAGGATTATTTTGTGCTCAAGTGCCTGCCGCGACCAACTCTTCTCCCAGCCGCTGTCCCTGTCCCTGTCCATGTCGCTGTCTATGTCCTTTTCCCCTGACTTGTCTGGGCCAAGTAAATCAGTTCAAAAGGCCAAGCTGCGTGACTTTTTGGGCAGCCAGAACAGTTTGCTTTTGTTGCCTGCATGAAAATTGACTAATGACCCTGGCGGCTTCTCGGCTGATGGGCCGAGTTTGTTTCTGCAGCTGGTTTGAAGGACTCTTTAATTAGATGGGTGGCATAATTTCGGGCAGGGAGCAGGAACGGATTTCAGATCATTAATTCCGTTTGGAAATGCTACTTAGGCAGTACATTTACAAAACCCAACACTAATAATCTGCTGAGTCATTAAAGCAGTCTATAAGTCCATTTAAACTAGTTTTTTACTTTATTATTTTAATTTTGCCATAAACTGTCAATAAGTTTAAGGGTTAAAAAAGTCTATACAAATCATCTTAATGCTTTTTAAGTGACACGCAGAGTCCATCGGTGTTCAATGCGTTAAGTCGGTGAAATTCTAAAGGGAAAACTGAGCCAGCTTGGGCCAGGGACTGTTGCTGTTATGGGCCACACTCTCGCCTGCTTTCTTATGCACACGTCGTGTCACTTTGTTGTGATGGAGTGCGGTGTGGAGACAGGACTCCGAAAACAGGATCCTGCAGCCCGAAGCCAGCAGACCTGGCTCTCCCTGTGAGCCCCCAGCTTGTGTGTTATGACACGTTCGGCCGGATATCCGTAGCGGAGCTAAGCTGCGCTGTGGTGCCAAGCCCGGGAAATCCCATAGCTCGATACCTGACGGATAGATGGTCATGGAAAGTGCGAGCTGGCTAAGGACGAAGGACGAAGGACGCTGGTGTGTATGAGCAATTTGCATTATGCACAGTTTAGCATCCAAAATGCCACTGGGAGCGAACGGGCACTCCGGCTCTGTAGTATCCAATGTGTGCCATTTGTCAAGGAGGAAAACTTCGAGGCAGCGCAGCAGTTATTAAGCAAATTCATTTCAGTCTAATCAAGTTGGTCAAACAACTTTAAATTAATTTCGCTGGCAAATGCGGGGAGACTGCAGAAAACGTGAAAAAAAAAATAGGGACAATTTTAACGGACAATTAAAATTTACGCCGCAACGACAATGATAATGAGATTTTTAATAACCTCGTAAAGCGTTCGTCCCTCGTTGCCGCTCCCTATCCCGCCGTCATCGCCGCCGCCGGATCCGGTTAAGAGCCCGGTTGACAATGGACCCGGACCCGGACTCCGAGCAGCTCCTAGCACGGCAAAAGTTAAGAAAGCCGGAACGACATGCGCGGGCTTGCTGCTTGGCTGGCCAAAAGAAGTAGCCAAATAACCGCAGGCAACAATGTGCGGAAAGGGATGGCTTCTCCATCCTCGACTCCATCGCCCGTCGTCCCCGCTTTTTTTTTGCCACCGTACGGCTTAATGTTTTTCTTGCGTCGTTGGCTTTTTGTTCTTGGACGTGCTGCAAGAAACGGAAGCGCAAAGGCAACAGCAGAAACAATTAAAAGTTTCCGTTGGCACTTGCACTTCCTGGCCACTTTTGCCCGCTGACGGCACAATCATCTATGCATGGCCAAGATGTCCTGGCGAGGGGATGTGTGTGAGTGTGAGTGGATTATCCTGAACATAAACGCCTGCCGCCTGCCAAGCCGGCCTGCGATACAAAATGAACTTAATAAAGCAGTTGATTGGCTCATGAAATAATTAACCGAGTGCGGTGAAGATGCCAGTCAAGCGAGCAGAGCATTTCCCATTCGATTTTGAATTCCGGCGATCAAGCCTTTCTTTTGCCACTTCTGTTTGATTCTCGGCAATATTCCATTTGAGCGTGAAATGAGATTTTTAGCAATCTTATGCTAATATTTGAGCTGATACCACACAAGATATTAGGACTCAAGACAACTGGGGGCAAAGATATTTGCTTATGCTGCTAGTTGACCAAAAATTAAATTGAATTCCATCCTGCAATGGCAATTAACTAAAATGTTATGCAAATGCAAATTTATTTAATGCGGAAGAGCCTAAGGAGGTTGTTAACAGACTGAAACTGGAAGGACTCAAAACTAAATTCCTAGTAAAAACAACATACAATTAAGGCTTACTTTAAGATCCATGAAATGCAATTCATTATAAGCTGACTAATATTCTACTGTATTAAACTATTATTCCCTTTACTTTCATTTGATACGAAATCACAAATTAGAATCCATTGATGAGAAATTTTTAAATACGATCAAAGAATCACACAAAAGACTTTTATAGTGGCTAGTAAGAGCTCGCAGGACCCCAGGGACTTAGTTTATTGTTTAAGTTCAAGTGGTCAGCTTTGAACGAGTGACCAACAAGACAAGTTTCTACCCTCAAATATTGCAAAAAACTTTGCTTGCCAAATTTGCTTGGAATATTGCACATACGATCCGTGGCAGCAGCGGCAAAACAAGCTAGTAACTGACATTGGATGGAATGCGCTCATTTATCTGGCCAGAGCGCAGAATGCAACCCATGGTCCATAACTCATTGCTTTCGGCCACGACCCGTTCTCGCGAAGCTGCGCGCCCGTATGTGATTCCACCCAAAATGTTGGAGTCAGCGCCGCAAGTGTTAAATGTGACCACTTAAGAGAATGACAATAGTTTTTAACTTGGCTAGAAGTTTTGGCGTCACCGCAAAGTGGTTTTAGCGCAAATCTCGCCGAGCGACCAGCAAAGAAACTTTTCGCATCTAGTATCCGACCGTATGTAGAAGTGTACGAGAATATTATGTATGTTCTTATTTTTGTGTGCGCGGTGATTGGTGCCAAGTCTGGACTGCTCCAATTGCATATGTGTCGGGGCCGGAGCAGCAGATGCTGCTGGAAGCGACCCAAAAACTTGACGAAATATGCTGCTAATACCCGGGCAGCGATGGCCAAAAATTGCCGGCATTAAATATGCATGTGACCCCAGCCAGTTTAGTGGAATCCTGAACCCAAAATGCGTGCCGCAAAATGCTGCGAGTCACAGTTTCAAACTCATGGTCATCCGCTGGCTTCGGTGACGGCATCAGCGACCCACCACCACCACCAGGCAAACAAACACAAGGGACGCAGGTTGCTGGATGCAGGACACGGACACAGATACAAATGCGAGCACGGATTGGGAGCACGGACGGACAGGCGGAAGCGGTATTTGGTCGGAACCTTCCGTTCCGCTGAATGCAGCCGACATTTTGCGGTCACTTTTCATCTGTCTCGCCTGTACTTCAAACGCCAGAAATTAAATTCAAATTTTTACTCGCCCCACACACACACATTGACATTCGCATGATATTTCCATTTCAATTTCGCTTGGGTCGCTGACAGTCACATGGGTTGGCTGGCATTGCCCCCCGATTGAGCTCGAGGTTATTGTTTTGTCGACATTCCCTAATGAGACGAGAGTTCGAAGAATCGTATTCCCTTTCCAATTAATACGGAATTTTATACCTTTTCAAAGAAGTTCTGGCGTTATTACGCTTCCCAATGACTTCCCAATACCAGTTTCAGTTTGGGTTAATATTGCATTCCTCGAGACTGTGTGCGCTTAGCAGCAGCATGTGCCAACCTCCGACCTGGGCGCACAGTGCGTATACACGATATTAAGTATGCTTGCTCGGTGGCAGCCACTATACCACGTTGCCGGCTGGCTGTTAAGTAATTAATTATCTCTGCAATGGATTACTGTCCCGGACAGCAGAAATTACATATGCACAACAACAAAGCATATCAGCAAAACCGAAAAAAGGAATGAAAGCGAAAAGTTACGCTTGAAATGCTTCATCTCGTAACAAGCAAAAATCCCATACACCATGCAGATAAGGGACTCGAAAATATCGAAGGCATACTATCCGGGTGAAATTAAATAATTCTTTGCGCAACGTCATTATCATTTATATTATTACTTTTATCAACAACGCTGCAAGTGTAATCTTTGGGAGCAGCAACATTAAAGCCGATAACAAATAAAGCCAGGCCAGGAAGAAAAGAAAAAACCAGCAGGTAAATATGAAAAGAGCAAGTGGAATTATCTGGAGATATTTTACAAGCAGATGTTGCATGCCGGTGGCTTTAAAATTTTCTGCTTTTTTGGGAAACTTTAAGTTCTCATCTGCGAAGCGCTTTATAGCTTTGGAATTCGTCATAAATATATCATATCTAATAACACAATCAGAAGTCGCCACCGCAGTGCACGTCACTCGACTGTCAGCATAAACCAAACATGACAGCCAATCCCCGATGCCAATCCCCACAAAAATGCTAACTGATCTCAACTGATTGCGTGTCAACGTGGCCCGCCCAGCTCCTTTGCACCATGTCCAGGCTCTGTGTGAAACAAAAACAGTCCCCACACGTCAATATTTATCAGAGATAACCCTCAACCTTGCCAGCAACGTCGAGGAGACCAACTTTCAATGCCTATTATAATATATTAGGGGGGGAAAATCAAAACAACATGAGAACGAAATGGAAATGGAAGGAGAAGGCAACTGATATTTCTTTTTTTTATATCAAAAATCTGTCTCCATCTCGGGTTTTTTGTTTTTATTTTTTGTACTCCTACATTTAATATAAACACATTTAATTTATACAACATGACAGCGAGAAGATTCTGGGGCTTAGATTGACGAGGCATAAGCAGATACACAGATACGCTGATTCGAAAGCGAGTGTGAGCGCCTTAGTTGCCTTTCAACTCGAGCTCGACGCCCCCGAAGAAAAAGCGAGGGTTTTCAGGGATCTAGGGTCTTCGGAGGCTCCAAGGGTACCAGGGGGAGTGACTTCAAGTTTGGCGCATACCTTAAAGAACTTGCAAATTGTCAGCATATCTGTATGTGTTTTCTAAGGGTGAGTGCCATTGAGTGCCTTTCTTTGTGTGTTTTTAAGTTTGTTTGACATGACTTGGGGTGCACACGCAAGCGCGTGTGTGGGGGAGTATAAAATTGGAAATACTTTGGGATTATATGCTGATTTAACGCATGGAAACCGAGCAAATCTTCTGGGGAAATGTCTGTTTTATCCAGCAAGTGTGTGTGTGTGTGTTTGGCCGCTTGTGAAATTGAGCAACTGATAGGGCAAAAGTTGAGTGCCATTCCAATTTCCCCAGCTACGCCAAACCATTTCTTCTTGAATATTAAAACAGTTTCGGCTGGCAAAAGTTGTACATTAAACAAATTAATGCCATAAAAATCGGGTGGCAAAAAGTTCGCTGAAACAGTTTCTATTGTTGTTTTCGCCAAAAAATATTTTATGTGCTTGGCTTTGGGATGGTTCATTGAAAATAAACAAAATTTATTAACAATAAAACTAAACTAACTGATCATAAAGTTCATTCGGGCGCCTAAAAGCAGGCCGTAAACCAATGACAAAAGTACAAGTTTTTCCCCCAGCCACATCGCGCATACGCCACGTTGCCACCGACGACTATCATTTCCCGAGACCTGCCCCAAAAAAAAAACAAATACACAGTGCACAATTGCGGCATATGGAAATCGTTGCCATTTTAAAATCCAAATGAAATTAAATCTCTTGTTTTCCGCTCCGTTCCAATCCGCACAGCACACACACGCGAATATTTTGTTAAATAAATCCTCCATGCCACCCAAACAAACACACACCAGCACACACACACACACACAAATGGTCGCCATGCAAAACGTTTAAAAAAACATTTTGTATATTGCGGCATTTTGGGCCACTCATTCGGTTTCGGTTTGGTTTCGGTTTCAGGACACTCGGCGTTGTTACTATCACGGTTATTTGTAATTGAATGGTTTGCAGTGCGTTTTGGATCATTATTAGTTGCCAGGCGCGGTATGCATATCGGTCAACAGCCACAAGCAGAGATTTAACGCTTGGCATTGAAATCGATGGCCAGGTTCGTTGCAACTCCGCTGGGAAGCCAAGAAAATCAATCAAACTTTCCAATCAATATCCATTATTGCCTCAGGTTAGACATCAAGGCGCGATTTATTGCGCTGTGCCCTGCAAATATCCTGCTACCAGCTTTGCTGTCGCCTGAACTTTGTGCAGATTGTCGTCATTGTCAACACGCATTCAATTGCAAGACGGTGTCGAGCCCCCGATTTTCCCCGACTTTCCCCGCCTCCCCATTTTCCGCACACACACACACACACTGACTTTTCCGGGCTCTGTGCGCCCGTGTTGCATGGCAACTTCATGAAATCGTTTCACACTATTTCATACGTTCGTGCGAGTACCCAACAACTTTTTATTGCTTCGGCGTGCTTAAAAGTGCCAAGCCAGAAAGCGAGGAACTCTAAATTGTTTTTCCATTGCTACCAGCTTCCAGCTACCCAATAACAAATTGTATCGAATGGTCGGAGTGGTCGGAGGACGCTGAAAAATCCCTTGGATTTTCCCCAGCCAGGACACGCAACTGGAAGCTGGCAACTGTAAACTCAGCTGCGTAACGGATGCGGAAACGGAAATCCGATATTATTGCGTTTGTATTGTATTAGAAGTGCGTCGTTGTCATTGTCTGTTTCCCGTTGGCTGCTGCAGGTGTCTTCCCCTCGTCCCGGCCCATCGTGCTGCTGCTGGCCTGTTGTTGATGAAAATTGAAATGTCATATTGGCCCGGCTTTGCATCTGATTCAAGCTTAGCCGGAGACCACAGTTTTGTGGCCACGCTGCAAATTTGAAAAACGGAAAAATGTGTCTCTTTCACATGTGCGCCACTTCAAAACAAAATTAGAGATGGGCGAAAGGCCTGGAACCTGAGTTACTCACTTGATATCCGACACAAAAACACAACTTGTGGCAAAATTATTATTATAATAAATAAGCCACTTGTTATTGTATTTTCTGACATTACTAGATAATCGAACACGCCGATACAATATCCCCTCTGATTACCCAGTGAAACTTCACCTACATTTTACATAAGATTTGTGCAGAGAACGTGATCATATTACCATCTGCAGATTCGCCGAAACTTCGCCTACATTTACTGCGTAGACATTATATATTTTCCTTTTTTTTTTTGTCTTAAACAAAGGTCAGCACAAACAAACACACGCAACGGAAAGATACCTTACAAACAATGAAACAAAATGGCGCGCACAGAATGTTATTTATTGTTGCTCAGGTTGTCAGGACGCTAATAAAGTGCCATGCTTTGGGGGGAAGGGGAAGTCAGAGATGTGGAGCAGTCGTAGCTGTAAACATTACGAATGCCCCTTGGCGACCAACTTTTTTTGACCAACTTGCCGTCCCCCACCGCCTAAGGCGTCTATTTGGCACAGGTGCTGTCAGAGCTTCCTCTCCTGCCCCCCAAAAATAAGAGAAGCTCAAGTTGCACATTTTTATTTTCTAACGAAATTTATTAAGTAGATTTGGAGGCAGGAGGAGGACAGAACTGAGGAGCCGGAGTGGACGACATTTGCCGGAATATTAAAAAAGATAATTGCTAGGGCTGTAAAGAAATTAGTGCCAACATAATGGGCATATTTCAAATTTCATTTATCAGTTGGCAAATAGAATAAGAACAAAGAGGATGGACGCAAGCTGGGGTAATTATATTTTCCACTTAAAGCATTTTTGAGACTGAACACTGCCAGTTTTGTATGTATATATTGTATATTGTATACAAAGTGCTTGTTCGGTTGGTTGTATGCCAGGCGGTTAACCCACATTTGACTGGCCATTCATTTCGCAAAGCAAGCGAAATGAACAATGCACATGGAGCCATGGAGCTCCGGAATGTATGCCTTCCATTCGGGGTCGCCTTATCATGCATAAGTAATCGTTTCAATTGCCGAATCGCAATCTAGCCAAAATAATTTCATCAAAAATAAGCATAACTACCTAATTCATGGCTGCACACAGTCAAGTCAGGACACAAACAAGATCTGAGGGACATGCTGTCTACGGTAATCTACAACTTAAATGAGTTTCTGCCGAGCAAAGGTGGCTGGGCTGGGGATTATAAGCAAATATTATTTAAAACAAACTGCCAACTCGACTAACCTGTCTGCACTTTGTACTGCCACTTGTCACTCCTTCAACCCGAAGTTGCTTTCAGGTTCGAGTTAAGTGCAATTTGAGACACACTCCATTCCACACACATGAAGCCGGCTCATTTAACGGCTGCTCTGCTGTGTAATTACCCATTAAGACTAACCATAAGACGGCAGAATGGGACTCAGGCTGCCTACTTTCCGCAGTGAGTGTGCAGATTTCAGTGGTTCTGAAATCGTTTTAATGCAAAACGCTGAAACATAGTTAAACGAGCTAAATAAAATGGCGACTTCATTGCCATTAAATAACTGCGGGAAGGAAGTACCAAGGCAACTGCATATAACTGCATAATTGCGTTTAAGTAAAGTTTTTCAGAAGTTATGTAGGTTGTGGTGGGCGTAGTAAAGCATTCAGATCGCAGATTGCCTTGCCAACTGGCTGTCCCGCGAGTACTCGCACTTCTAATTAACATCCTGGGCCAAACAACCGCAGCCTAATCACGCTGCACCTGCCATCTTTGCACCTTTCCACTTGCTTGCCAGCTGACAGCGAGTGGTTGAGTCAATGTCAAGGAGCAACTGTCATTTCATTCCGGTCAGGACAGCGCAGAAGTCCTTTGGTTGCACGCATTTTGACAGCCAGCGGGCTAGCAGCCGTCCCCGCAACATTTAATCAAGTTTGCAGCTCAGCTGTGTTTATGTCAAGTGTCTATTTGCCTATAACAAACAGACAACTCGCTCTCGCACTTTGCAATTTACAAGGCGGCATTAATTAAACAAATAAAGTGCAGATGTCCTTAAAGGACCAGGACCCAGACCGCAAGTATGGCTCGGTTAGCTGTTGAGGCTGCAGTGGTTTGATGGAAAAATACGAGATCACCCCTCTTGGTTAGCGAGGCACACATCAAGTGTGTCCTGACTGTGCTTAATGCCGAGCATTTGCCACAGGATACCGCATAACTGTCATTGTGAACTCCCCTGCCTTTTTATGTGGCACGCTTACCTGCGAGTTTATTTAATTCCTTGGCCTGCCTTTTGACTGCTGAATGCCGCTCCCTCTGCCCATGGGGCCATAATTGAATTTTTTACGCACGCTCATTTGTGTTTGCGTAGATATTAACAAAGCAGTCAGCTCGACGACCCACCCGCTCCAGACTAAGTTTATAAAAATAAAGCATAAAAAAGTCCATAAGCAGGGAGGTGGAAGGCCTGTCAACTCGCACACGTCCTGCAACTGTCTATCAATTATAACGTGACTGCTACGCAACCCCGCCTCCTGCCCTTCACCACCTTTTTGCCCCCTGACAAGGACATGAACTTTATTTGAATTCCTTGGGCGTCGTTCGCTGCGGTTCCCATTCCTTGGTCCCACGTTGGGCGCCAGTTAAGTCACTCACACGAAAAGTTTCTGCCTGAGTTTCCCCCAGTGCCAGTCCCGTTTGCCGTTTGTTTGCTTGTTTGTTTAGCAGGATATTAAAATTTGCTCAAAAGTGGCAAACATAATGATACTTTTTTTAATGTCTATTAGAATGAAATGTAATTGGAGTACGTTTGCTTTGTGATGTGCTGGTGTCTTACGCAGTAATTAATTTAAGGAAATTTAATGTGTGCCCTCATTTTTTCTTCATTCTAAAAGAGCTTAGTATCTTTACTAGGCCTTTGGAAACTTAAAGTTTTCTGAGCTTGTTTTGCTACGAAAATATCTCTTCTCCGGCGCTCATTGGGAATGTTGCATTTGTTGCATGCAGGCTGCACTAATTGCAGTTGCTGTTGTCGGTAGCATGTCGGTTGTTTCCCCAGACCCTTAGCCAGCTCAGTTCTAATAACGGCTGCAGTTGTTGCAAAATCCGACCAAAATCCCTGTGCCCCCATTGGAGCCTTGTAATTTGCCTGCATGGCAGGGAAAGTCCTTCATTTCCTGCATACTTGCACAAATACACGCACATGGGGATGCCTATGGTTGGGCTGAAACAATTAAATATTAATTTGAGAGCCATCTCGGACAGCCTTGACCACCCACAAGCACTCACACCGCCACTCAGCCACTCAAAATGCTTAAGGAATTTGTTTCAATTTTTGTATAATTTATTAGCTAAATACTTTTAGTTTTCGGGGGATTTGGCAGGAAAGTTTTTGGACTCGGCTACAATCACCGCTTACTGCAGAAGGCAAAGCCGTAAGCAGAGCATGCAAGCCGCTTAAGTCCTTAAGTTTATCAAGATCGGTCCGATGCCAAGGCAATGGCAACCAACTCGTCGTCCTGGTCAATCTCAATCTGACTTCGTTCCCAGCGATTTGCCCATCGTTCCAGCCGGCTGGCTGCTGGCATGACAATCATATTTACGTGACCTGCATGTATAATTAATTCCCGGGCTCGATTCCTCTTGCATGGCGAAGGAAAGTGACTTAGGCGAAAAGTTTTTCCAAAAATTATACACAAAGCAACACCAACAGCAGGAAAAGCAACACAGGACTCGGAGATTCCAAAGACAAAGTCATAGTCGGAGTGGGACTTCCGCTTTCATCTGCGTGCTTGACTTTTTGTTTCGTAAGCAGTTTCTGTTTGCCTTGGCTACTTAACTTTTGCTGCCGAGATTTGGACAACCATCCCCAGCATCCGCAGCATCCTCGGAAAATTAAGCCTTGATAAGTTCCTTTGCTCGGCGGCCCACATAGACACAGCAGCCAAGATGCTGATCCGATAATTAAGTCGGCCATTTCGTCCGGCGAACCTTGCGGCTGCTTTCATATTAACATGTAAATATGTCATTTATTATGCCTGTCCACTTTGCCATCCGAGGTGCAGTCGCCTTGGCTGGTGTGCTATAATTAGTTTCGAGTGGAGCCTTTTCATTAATGCGGCTAATAAATGAAGACCTCTGATTGTGAAACGCTATTAATAAGCAGGAGATTGGCTGGAAGTGGGCCCTTGCAACTCTCCACTCTTTTATTCATGCCCTCCATCGGTTATTACTTTTTCGCTGCATAGGGTAAAAACTATCAATATGAAGAGTCATCCGCGCCACTGATAAACGCAGTTTCCAACCACGTATATTTTTATTGCATAAACTACGGGCAAACAACAAGCTCGAAACACTACGTTCCACATAGTAATAGTTGTTTTAACCCATTTCCGCCACCGACGCTCATTATGACTTTACGTTTAATGGGCAATAAGGGCCGTGTTTTTCCCCAGCTCGCTCTCTCTGCCTACTATACACACACATACAAAGTCGATTTCCCGGGGTATTCAAGTGCGCAGCTTAAGCATAATAGCCCTGGTTCCTGGTTCCTGGCTCCTGAATCCTGCGTCCTGAGTCCCCTGACACCAAGCTCCGGCTGATGGCCATCGCATCCTCACATTAAAATAAATATTTGCGCTAATCTGTCATTTGTCGCTCGTCTCACCCGCGGGCAGCTGTCGCTGCTCGGTCAAATATCCCCAGGTCCCTTCGCGAGTTTCCCGCGATTATAATTAAAGTTTCATATAGATAAGCGAAAATTTGAGCTGGATGGCGATGCATGCTAGAAGCACTTGAACAGGACTTTAAGTCGATGAATATGCATGCAGAGGGTTAGTTAGTAGCTTAGTCTAAAGCTTATGCTAGCAATCAGAAGTCACTTTAAACGTTACCCAAAATCTATTCATTTGTATCCAGGTAAACCTTTGATCCTAAAAAATCGAAATATTGCGACTTATTTTAATAAAGTGCTCTGCAGAGATAATTTAAGAAGCTCTTTGGCACCGCCTGCCGCTTGTGTGCCGTGTTTTTCTATAATTTCCGAATTGTAATTCAGGTGCAAGCCAGGCATAACTTTTAATTGGCTTTGCTAACTCCTCCAGGACAAGAGTGGGTTGCAGTGGATGGGCGGGCGACGGCTGGTAATTAGTCACAGCCCCACGGAGCCTCTCCATTTGCTTGATTTATGTAAAACGGTCCCACCATCTATTGCTCATCTCAGCAGCCGACCCAGCAGCCACTACCACTGCCACTCCACCAGTCCACTTGTCATAAATATAATTTTATTGCCGCCCGGAAAAGGCAGCAGTGACAAAAGTGCGCAAAGTGTTTATGTTGTCTTGTTTGTGTTTGTGTGCGTGCGTTCGGTTATTAATAATATATTTTTCCATGGCTCAGCACTAAAGCCGAATGCTAGATGCTAGATTGGAATAGTTTTTCGGGAGCAGGACGGCATTGAGGGGCGAGTGGAAGAGCTGTGCGAAGTTTTTATTGCCCTGACACCCGCTCATTCTAGGTGGCACCCTTTGACCCGCGTCCCACTCCCTTCACCCTTACCCTGTTCCTCATAATCGCATGTTTGACGCTATAAAATCAATTCTTTATCTCTCACACACCGAGAGTTCCCGGCGTCAGCATCAGCCATATATATACATGTATTATATACATATATACGTACATATGTAGCTCCGGTTCAGCCAGCGCCTGGTGCGTGTCATAAAAACGATTTGGCCCCAGAGCGACCCCACCCTGAGCATAAAAATGATATTACGACAAGTGTTGTTATTAAGGCCAACTGTAGTAGTCAGCATCTAGAGCAGCTAGAAAAGTCCTTCTGCTTCTGCTGCTGCCGCCTCTGCTGCTGCTGATGAAAGTGGCAAGGAAAAGGGGAAAGTCTCCCGCTCCGACAGCGCTTGCGATAACCGTTACAATGGCAAGATATATAAAATTTAGCTCAAATGGCTTTGGCAGCTCCGGCTAAACTTGCCATTTATATGGGACACTGTATGTATGCGGAGCAGAAAACAAAAACAAATTGAAAAGCTCACATAAGCAGGGGAATGGCGAATGGCTCAGGCGGGCAACAGGGCGTATGATTATTGCGAGTGTGAAACAAGCGGAGACAACAATAAGCGGTTGTCTAAACATGTGTGTATGTATGTGTACACTGTGATCATGAAAGGGTTGTTTTAGGTGAAATACTAACCAATCTTCAAAAAGCCAATGCCCGTTAATCATTTCAATAGAACTGATCTTTCAGCAATTTTAATTCGCAACAAAACATGAGTTCTGCCTGCTAAAACCGCAAATTTAACTTCCTCTGATGATGAATTGAAAAGGTGAGAGACTGTTTCCTCTGGTCACAAATTAACTTTCTTGACTCCGCGCCTCGCTCCGTAAAATGTAATTTCAGTGTGGTTAGCAACAACTGTCGTAGAAAGCGCCTGCACTCAAGCATGAAATGCAACTTTAAATTCGGGAAATAACCGCCGACAGCAGAAATGTGTCCATTTGTACATTTAATCAAAAAGTTCGGCGAGCAAGGCAAGAGCAAAACCGACGGCGTGTAGCGGCAGTAATAAAAAACATTGTCGCCCAGCATGCAAATTTGTTTATTATGTTTTGATAAAGCACACAGGAAAAACGAAAAAACACAAAAACAGAACCGTATTTGACCAGCATGAATATTTAATGCAGCCGCAAAAGAAAGCACACAAAAATTGGGCAGAGCCAAGTCCCTTTCAGCGCACTCGGACAGACTCCAACTAATAACACTGTCAACGTGGTGCTCGCATTGCTCGCTTGATAGCCCGTCCTGGCCCGTCCTGGCCACGCCCCCTTGCCCCTTTGGCCACCACACCGAGGAAAACCCATGCAAATCTGTGTTGACAATGTTTAGCAGGAAAAACAGACACAGAAATACGCATGGAAATCGCACGTGGCCAGATAGATATACCAAGTGCGAAACAGGAGTGAGAAATTAAAACAGGATCTTTGGCACTTAGAGTTCTCTATCCGATTTTAAACACAATTATCCTGATTGTCGAAATTATGTTAGAATTTAAAACAAGCAACTTTAAGAATAAACTTTAAGAAATTAGTTTCATGTGAAACGATTGGAAACCCCTTTCCATAATTCAGTGCTCTTCGAGTCCTTCTCAATGCAATCATTCTGTTGCTGCTGTTCATTTGGTTTTTCACAATTTTCATATAATACAATTTGCTTCTTTGACACATCCTTTTCAGGCACTTGATATGGTTCCTTTTCCGAATGGAGCTCCTAACTCACTGAGTGCTGCAGCTGCAAGAGAAAAGAAACAGAGATGTTGCAACTGCAGCAGGTAGGAAAAAGTGTTAGCTCCGGTATATAAATGTGGTTTTTAAGCTGCGAAAATTGTTTTTGATTGCATTCGTGCAGTAAATTGCATAAAATATTTAAGAACTGTGGTGCAAAAGTCGATCTACGTGCTCCATTTCATTTGGGCCCACCCAACATACCCACATGCAGTTCGATGTGGCTTCGGGAAACTCCGGGGCTGAACTCTTTAAATTATGGCCCTAGTTTCGCCTGTGATTTATGCGACTTTTGAAGCACGAATGCACGCCAGGGGTCTTGGCTGTATGGAATTAATGAGAGCCAAGCCACATGCTGACTGCTGCAACACAGCTAAGGCCAAACATGGAATTTGTATCTCAGTATCTCAATATCTTCTCAGTCATGCTCAGTCGTCATTTCCGGTGCTCGCTGTGACCTGATGCTTGGCACAGCGAATAAATCCCCCAGACCCGGTCGCATTTTTCTCAACTTCGCAGCCCCGTTTGGGGTGTAGCGCAGTAGTGGCACTTTTAATTAAGTTATCTGAAAGTTTGACAGCCACGTAAGATATCGATTTGATTTTAATAAGCTGGCGACAGACAGCAAATGCAATTAACTCGTTTAGTCTGCGACCTGGCTAACAAAAGTAATCGAGTGGCCCCAGTTAATTGCAGTAATTTAGTGCAGACAGCAGCTAATTAAGATAAATTAACTGCACTGACTGTGGGTTTCATTTTCATCCGAGCCACGTGGCGAAAACTTATCCAGAAACCACTGCAACGACACCGATAACCAAACGCCATTCTCCTGCCACTTTCGTATAATTTTCCAGCTGATAGCAATGGGACACAATCGGTGGCCTACGGTTCGGCTTTCGCCCCCTTATCGCCACATGTTTGGCTTTGTGCCCCTGCAGCGCCCTTGCTCTTGCAACAAAGAAGTGGCCAAATGTAATTGGCCGAAAATGCGAATGGACAACTGAGATTGGCGAATTGAGATCCCATTTGCACGGCATCATCGAAATGAGTTTTACAAATCAGGGGGATGTGACACCGCCTGATGACCCAAGAAATAACAAGGCTAATAGTTAAGACATCAAACAGTAATAAAATAGTGCTGTTTCTTATAAATAGTTATATATATTACTTATATGAATGATATTAATAACAATTATAATAATTTCAAATTTGTTTTATTTATAGCTACAGGATTTAAGAAAAATGGGTTGGCATATTGGCCAAGTTTTCAATCCCAAAATGTTTACAAAACATTTTACAAACTTCTTCTATATTAAAACTTAAAGCTCCGCCTGAAATTTGTAAATGAAATGTTGCACAACTCAATATTTCAGCGACCGCGTCGTTCTGGCGACCAATCCTGCCGCTGCAATCGGTTGCCATTACACTCGCGCCCCCATTTGGAAAATCGGAAACACAGCGATAATGCTGTCCCGCTGAATTTGGCTCCGTGCTCCCCTAAACATTATTCGCACATTTGATGTCCACCTCTGGCGACAATCCGTTGTGGTCCACGCTTGTAGCTCATTGTTGTCCGTCCAACCGGCGAAAAGCCGAAAAAGCTGGCTCAAATAATGGCATTTTCATTGAATTTTACGCGCAAAGTCAAAAAGTTGTTTGCCGAAACTTTTGCAGTAATTGCACAGCCCCTCCTACCGCCCACCCTTTCTCTATCTCTATGGGCGACCTGTGACCTGTGACCCATGACATGCGACTAATGAAGTTGGGGCCACAAAAACGAGGCGTGGCGCGGCTCACAATGCGGCAAATGACATTTGAAAAGTGCTGGGAATGCGTATGGCTAATGACCAGTTTTCAAGTGAAGTTCAAAGTCTGACTGGAGGCCGAGTGAATTATGAAAATTGCCCATGCACCTCCCACCGACCGACCTCCGACCTGTGAGCCCTTTTTTCGGTCCTGAGTGTAGCAAATTAGGCGCACTGAATCGACATTACAAGCACGTTGTGTACAGCGTACACCTTGCCGTGTGTGAGCTCGGTTTCTTTTTAATTTTCTTTTTTTTTTTTTGTTGGGCGGGAGGAGAACTTTACCAAATCACTTACAATATTTGGACCCGCAGTACGTGCAGGGCTTAGGAATCGCAGTGACTTCTGGGGCCGGGCCGGCCGCCCACACACCGCGCTGAGTTTTCCCAGTTTTCCCCCGGTTTTCCGCCTTTCTCCCACTGCCCGGTGTCATACGCATCGAAGTATCTACTACCCCTACAGCTGTTGGTTTTTCGAGGAGTTCTGCGCTCCGGCAAAGTTAATTTTCTTAGCGTCAAGCGTGAAATCGATATGGCCGCGAGCTGTTTCATAAGTTGAATTGAAACTCTGAAAATTGTTCAGGTTGCAGTTTTCCGTTTCCCTTTGCCAACCCGCCTTTTGCGTTTCCTTCTTTTTTTTTGGGTTTCCTTGCTGCGTGAGTTGATAAATAAAATACTCAGAATTCCTGACTTGGCCGTAGGGATTGATTCTTTTGGTTCGGGTTTTTTCCCGGTTTCTTTTTTTTTTTTAGTGGCTCTGGCAAACTTTGGGGGCGGCTAATAAAAATTTTCCGACTTAAGAGCAAACAAGTTTCGCCCGCTCTGCCATTTTTTTTTTATAACAGCTATTTGATTTTATTTATTTTGTTTTCATATTTTCTGCGAATAAGTTGGCCGCTTTGTGGCACACCAACAAATTAAGTTAATAATAAAACAGTTGCTGGGGTTACGTTTTTTAGTATTTCGTCCGGGAAAAAGTTGGCAAAAGTTTGTTGTTTAATTTGCCAAGCTTCGGCGGCAGCAGGACCTTAAAGTTATTCACCGCGTATTTTGAATTTAAAATTAATATTATAAACTTTGATTTATTGTCGCCCTGACGCCACCGAGTCGCCAGTCCGCCAGTCGAATATGCCAAAAACTTATTCGAGTTTGTGCGGTGCGGTGGCGGGGTGCAAAGATACGGAGTACAGCAAAACAAAGTGTTGTATTAACATAATGTTTTACTTTATAATATTTCTTTTTTATTTCCATTGCCGCTGCTGCGACAGTCGATAACAAAAGTTTGGCAAAGCAAACTTGGATAAAACAAAAAAGCTGGGCGTCGCAAGTAGGCAGTCGACCATTTAGTTACCCTCTCTTTTCAAAGAAGCCCTTCAAAAAGTGGGTTTTAAAGTCTATGCTCGAAGGGCTTATTGTTTCCAAAAGGCTTTGTAAGCCCACCAGAGAAGTATGCTCAAATACTTTATCCAATTCTTGACTTACAACATCCACGTTGCAGAAAGGTACAGCCCCAAAAATTTCCTGCAACGCAGTGTGGCATAAAAAGCAAAGTTGAATTGAATTCACCAACTGAAGTTTTTGAATATATTCCGTTCGCTATGTCTAGAGTTGATATCTGAGACGGTAGCTATGACAGTGCCAAAAGCCACCTCCTCTGGTTCTCCGCATAATTCCAGCAGCATTGTCACCTTAGCAATGCGCTTAGAAGTTGCCAAAGTCGCAACCGTTTAGGCAACATTTTTATGGCTCATTAGAGCAGACGTGGCAAATAGGTTTTCGGGCCTGCGAGCCTCTTGTCAGGGCCCTTTGATCTCTCGACGACGACGATGATGATGATGACAAAAACCAAAAGCCGGCAAAGCAACTTCCTACATGCCGCGCATATCAAGTGAATCCAGTAGCTGGAGAGATTCCGATTCCCTCGCAAGTAGTATAGCTACAAATTCGTTTATAATTTCGACCAGATACATGCGATGCGATGCGTTGCGGTGCTTTCCTGTTAACACATTTCCGATAATGCCAGGAACTTGCTACCGAAATCCCCACGATTGTAGTGCAGCATCCACCGCCAAAACTCGAAGCCACATGAGTGCCATTAGAATTTGCATTGATTTTGTTCGAGATTTGACCAAAACGGAAAAGAAAACTCAAAAAGAGAAAATCTGCTTGCAGAGCACTTGAATTCTGTTGTTTTTCCTCGAGTGTTGGGTAAATATGCATGCACAAATATTTTAAATGCAATTGCACGAGTAGAAATCAAATGTTTCTCATTCAGCCTGGCAGAATAATAGATTAGAGCAGCTTTAACCACAAAGCCTTTTTAATTTTAATATGTCAGCTTTGACCGGTTGATAAAGGTGTGGCCATTCTGACACATCCAGTTGGCTAAACTTAATTAACAAATGGGTCAAGACCTCGGGCTCAGATTGATGGGTTATGTCAAATCTGTGACATTGCTGAGCCTCCCTTTGGTTTCCTCTGATTTAATTAGACGCTTAACCTGTTTGCATTTAATTTGCCTGCCACCTATTTTTTTTTTTGTTTTGTTGACTATTTCTTTCGGCATTATTTTATGTGGCACTTTAAGCCGTTTACACGCATGCATAAATCTTCTCTGGGCTCGGGCTCTAATTATCTGTAGGACAGCATCAGTTGGACCCACATTTCAGTCAGTTCTGGGGATTAGTCCCCTCAGTGTTTTAAAAGCACAACCAGTGCCGTTCGGGGAGCATATGTCCCCGGCGCAGAGGTGATAAATTACCATCGGCCAAGGTGTCATATTAAAACCAAGCAGCACACACACTCCCACACCCACACACGCACACACTACCCCACACAAACGAAACCTCAAACATGTGGCACTGGCCTTTTAAATAAACCTCAAGTCCCAGTTCAGCCCCCCTCTACGTCCCTGCTCTGTGCATAACTAACGAGCTGAAGGCAAATGGAGCTGCTCCAACGGCAACCGCAAATCCAAAACCAAATCAAAAAGGGTCTTTGCCTGCTTATCACACGGCCATAAAGTCAGCCTTGTCCTCCATCCGCCGAGCCCACCAGCCACAATGTGCCGCCCCCTTTTTGGGGGATGCCCACCTGGTGGCTGCTCATTTAAACTATTTAATATTGGCACCTGCCAGGAAAGGGACCGAGAGCCAATCCAACCTACCATGGGCTCTTGAATAATTAAACCTTTTTCGAAAAACGGAAAGGTAAGTAAAACTATGCGAGAGTATTAAGCCAGGCACGTCAAATCAACGCCTGAACTAATCGTAGCTACTAGACATTTTGAATTACTGAGTGAGTAACTTGTTTTTACGCTGATAAAAAATAAAAAAGTCGCCAGTGCCAAAAGGTATGCTAGTTTCAATACATTTTCCCTTTCACGATACCCTGACCTCTCACCTTTTTCGCCATTTCGCAGACATTTGTTTGTATTACTATTTTTGCGGGGAGCCATCGTAAATTTCAATCCGAGCCACTTAGCACACAGCGCCAGCAGATTATGCGACACAACTTTGCCAACGAAATGAAGTCAAATGGCGAGGACACACCAACACGTATGTATGTTTGTATATGTATAGGTTAGCCAGTCGGTTGAGTAAAGTGCTGTGAAAGCGAGGAGAAAGCGCATGGAATTTGTTTTTCTTTTCCTTTTGGCTAATTAAAATGTTGATAAAAGCCAGCAGGAAATAAGTAAGACAGCAAAACATTTTTACAACGCACCGTTTGACTTCTTTTGTGGAGTCAATTTCAGCAACGGATGGCATAATAAATAAATAAATAACACAACATTTACATACACATGTACATTGACATGTGCATGTGTGAGTTGGGGGCGGGACCCTATGGTTTGTTTACGCCTTTTAACCCTTTCGAATCAACACAGACCGCAAAGCTCGTGGCCTGTGTAAACACATTAATCATACAACTGCCACAGACAGAGATCGAAAGTGTTCGCCCAGCCACCCACAAGGACACCAAAAAAGCACCCCTAGCCACCCATAGCCACCCAAGGCCACCCCAACTCACCCACAACCACCCCCTCAGTTCCAGTTAGCAGTATCTTTCGTTACCTCGCTGGTTTTTGGCAGTCATAAGCAGCACACGGCGGAGGAAATTAAAAGCGAAAACAAGAGCAACCGAAATGCCGAAAAAGTAATACAGGAAAGGAGCCAAAGCCACGGAACCATGGGATTTCGGGGGAAACGGAGCCAAAGAGCACAGCAGATCGGAGGATACGACACGTGTGGCTCGGACTTTCGAGAGGACAGAGCTAAATAATATGCAAATACTTGGCCCCAACTCCCCGACAACAGCAAATGCAAATTTGCCCCCAAACCCACAGACATCAACGTCGGTTTTGTGGTCTCATTTGTATTTTGCGGCAGTTGAACAACAGTTATTATTACATTGCTACACTAATTGAGTTGATTAAAGGACATTGAGCGCAAGGACTTTCATCTTGTCAAAAAAAAAGTGGTAAGTATAGTCCACCCAACTCGCTTAGTCATACATTTTACACATAGGAAATTAGAGCAATTGAATTTTTAATTTTGGAATTGGTCTTTAAAATGAAGTCCTTGTTAAAGGAGTTCGTCCTTCGGAGAGGAGCCAGCACAAGCAATTTCTTTAATTCTATTTTTAATTCAGAAGGGTTAATTAGCTTAATACAGACTTAATATTTTGTAGCTATTCTATTGAATCCCTTAAATTTTCTTTTTGTGGCTCATACAGTTCCGGCAATAAATTCCCATTCAGACTTCACACAAGTAACAGAATAAATCACAGCCATTGTTGGGGACTTTTTAGGTAATTAAATTATATACACACACAAAGAGAGTAAAGGCAATCATGTTGCAGGGAAAGTATTTCGGTGGGGGCGCCATAATAAGCCACTTACCCGCTGAGCAGGGAGAAAATAAACTTTTCCACCACTTTAAGAGGAATTTCTCCGTCAGTTGTTTCGCATCTTGTCTCTCGGTTCCTGTATCTTACCCCGAAGCCAGCAATAAGTTGACAATTTGCAAGTTATGAAAGTAAATAAGTGAAATAGTTTCCAGGGCGGGCGCAAAGTTTCTCCCACAACTGAAGCCCGCATCCACACTCGCATCCCCAGCCCGAAACTACAACAAATAAACACGACTTGCAACAAATTGAAATGATGTATTAGGCCGCCAGGGATTAACGCCCAACTAATAAATCTCCCCGGGTCGAAGTCTTGGGGCTTTGGTCCACAGGGAACTCCCGTCAAATGGAACCACTCTGTGGCATTTCAACAGCGAGTTCATTCGAATGAGTTCCGACTGTGGCCATTCATATATTAATAAGACGCAAAGTTAGTCCGGTTCCTCCATATGTTTCCAACTTATTTCACGGTTTCCTTGCAATTTGTCGTCTGGGGTCAATAGACCCAATCCCAGAAACTCGCCTGACATTTGTGCGTCGTAATATTTCCATGGATACACACAAGTAGATTTGATGCCAAAGTGCGTAGATAATGCGAGTAATTTAAGCTGAAACCATAAATATGTGACTGTTCGTGGCGAGGAAGTGGCATCCAAGCTTCCAAGGGGTATACAAAAAATATGTTCAAAAAAAATCCAATGCAAGGGAATTTAATATTCTCCGACATTTCTGGTGATTTGAAACCACTTGAAAAGTCAGGCATGGCCTATGGCGCTTTTTTTAAAAGTGATTTTAGATTACTGGATTTCGTTGTTACCTCGAAATGCTGCACAGTTTAAATCTTCCTAAGCTCCAGCTTACCGTTGCCTTTTGGCGAATAGTTATGGCAGAACTGAAACAACCAACCCGGCCAAGACAATCTCTGATAACTGTGCTGAGACAAAGCCAAAGTGTCAGAAATTTTATGTGACTGTTTGTGCTGCGAGTGGGTTCGAGCGCCATAAAAAGCTGGAAAAAACAATATGCTCGGCAACACGACTAACTTAAAAAACTAGCCAAGCAAAAGTCACAGTCTTATCAGCGACAAAGTGCCAGAAAAATAAGCACAAGGGGCGACACACCCATGAGGCGTCGAAGGAAGATATTAGGAACTGTGGAAAATTCAAGGCGATATGCCGATGTACTGCTTTAAAGTGTACTCCTTCCACAGATTGTCTCATTTCCCAGCGTCGTCGTCGAACTGGCGACACTTTTCCAGTTCAACTGTCGAGGTGTTGGGCGTCCGAGCCAAAGCAACTGTCATAAATTCAAACACAAATTCGGGTCCTGACGCGGCAACTGGCCCTACACTGATAAACAATACACATCCTGACGAACCTATATATATGTACTTATATATATATCTACATATATATACGCACATATATCGGGGAGGCAACAAAAAATGGCTTTTTAAGAAATTACATTAAATGTGTGCGCTTGAGTGGGCAGGAATTTATATTTCGTTGGCATTTCCAACAGTCTCGTCCATAAGGACTAAGTACAAAGGACTAAGGACTCAGAAGTGTCGGACAATCGATGGCGGGCAAAACAAATTGCTCACTGGACTATGCAATTCCAGTCGCAACGAGATCGAGACTTTAAGGCATACGAGCACTCCATGACAAATTACTTGGCCAAATTCATAAATATATAAAACTAATTAGCTAAGAGATAAAAAACAAATGGCTTTGGATCTGTGCATGTGTCTGGAGAATGGATATCATTATGTGGAATGCAAATTAGAGTGTGCCCATTAAAAGAATGTCAGTGTAAATTGTATATTCATATTCTTCTTTCTTATTATTAAGAAATATAGATATTATTTTAGATATTTTTGTTATTTCCTAAATATGGCATATCTAAGCGTATTTTTGATTTTAAATGATTTTCAGTGGCAATCGTCGATTCGTCGAAAATTCTTGATTCACATAATCCCCGAAAAAATGCCGCATTTCAGGGAAATCAAAGCAAGCGGAGCATATTTATTGGGGCTCCAATTGTCGCAACTAATTAGTGGCCGGTTCCTTTGAGCCGAACTTCAAAGCAAATAATACAGCCAGAAAAAATAATTGTCATCATTCTGGCCGGGCAAAAGTTAATTGCAGACGGCATCACTTAGTCAGTCAGTCGGTCAGAAAGTCAGTCGTTGGCGGTACGACGATTGCTGTTGCCATTGATCCCGCTCCGTTGTCGGGCAAAAGTTGTCAAGTGGTCGCTATTGAGTGGCCAGCGTAGAGTCAAGGATATACATACATATATATGTCCTCTTTTTTTTATATCGGATCCCGCTGCACGTTCATTTGCTGGTCGCATTGTGAGCGCTGAAGTGTTTGCTGCGGCCCAACAAAAGCTGTCAGCGCAGAAACGAGAGCCAAAAAAGAAAATGGGAAAAGAGGAAAATTCTAGCCATGGAAGGCGGCCAGGAGCGCCAAGATGATGGGGAAAACATGGCGAAAGTGCCGTCTATGCGGCGTTACAATAACAGTAGAGTCAACAATAATAACAACAGCCACAAAGCAACAATGAGCGCAGTATAATGGCAAAAGCTTTTCATATGACTCCATCTTCGCATCGCTTTCCCGAAAAACTGACGGTGGCATCAGTAAATTTCTGAAGCGTTTGATGAGGCACAAAACACACGCTTACACACCACAGCAAAAAAAAAGAAAGAAGTAAAAAAATTGGAAATTTATCTTTGATCTTTTTGTTCGGGTATCGCTTGATAGGGAATAAACAACGAGTTTGTGCCTTGTTAGATCCCCAAATTATATCGAATAAGTGGAAGTCGATATGGAGGAGGTGTGAATAAAGAATGAGAGCCTGGTATCAGGAAGGAAATCAATTAAAATCGCGAAAAAAAACTTTAAGGCGCAAATATGAGAATCAACTTTGAAGGTTAGCTCGCAATAATTGAATATTAAGCTGACGAAAAATCCATGGCATCCTGCGCAGACGAGGGGGCCATCAAAAATGTTTCGCCCCCCACAAAAAGTTGTCACAAAAGCGACTGAAATGTCACAATTTTGTGGGGGGCGAAAAGAGGTTTAGGGCATTAGAGATGGAGATGGAGATGGCCCCGCCCTTTGATGTAGCAAATTTTTCGGACACTAAGCGCCTAATTACTTTATTGGCGGCCTTTTCTCGTGGATGCCACTTGAACCTTTTAGCCCTTTTCACTCGACATGGTTTCAATTATGAGCCGGGGCTTTGTTCCACGAGTGGCGAGTGCCACTCTGCGTCCGCCTATTGGCAACTTAACTTAATTATAAATTAAAATCCCTTCATTCCCTGTGAGCAAAATTGAGTTTGGCTAGCCATTTGCCGTGCGCCATGTGGCAGGACTATTGGGCCAAGGCCCCCAAATGGCCATGATGCCACATTGTCCGCTTACCTTATAAACATATCGCATTAGGCTGGCCGGATGATTTTCTTGAATCACAAATTAAGGTCATGTCTGCTGGTCATCGCACACGTGTGTCAATTGGAGCACACACATATTACTGTCTAATACTATACTAATACTAATACTATTCGGAACACTATAGTCATGTTAGCGTATCAACTAGATCTTGCCAAAAATGGTTATATTTTAGGTTGATTGTGTGCCTCTGATTGTGTAAATATTTGTTACAAATATAATTTATGAAATATATTTTGATGGAAACTGAAAATTGTTACCAAAGCATTTCTTTTGACCATATTAATCGTAACTCATTTTTCCCTATAATTTTTATCTTGCTTTTTTAAACCGTTCTCAGCTTCGCAACTTTACAGCTTAAGAGAGACTTTTCCAGCCAGCAAAGAGCAGAACAGCTTCCAGTTAACAGTAACAGAAAGCTTTCGTCTGGTAAATTACACGAAAGTGTTAACATAACATTCAAAAACTTTGATTACATTGAGTTACTTTGCTTGTATTTTCGACTTGTACACCCCCAAAAATGTTGATGCAGGTCCTTTGGGACTAGAATACTTAATAATAAACCAGAATGCCAGCAACTTCATAACTTGAAGCTCTAGCAAACACTACAAAAGTCAGTAATTATTCAGCACACAAGTTCAATTTTAATAATCATCACTGGAGAGTGTTTGAAATACACAAAAAACACACACTTACCAAGTGCAAATAAGTTCCCATTTAATTGCAATTTAATGTAAAAGCAACAGCACCAGTCCGAATCGTCCATCAGTCCGGCTCAGATTCAGATTCGTAATAGAAAGGAGGATGCCCATGGAAAGTCCAGGGCTCGTATTTGTAGTCAATATTTGATATTTGCACAGATGTTCAGCTGCCAAATTGAATATGGATTTTGCATAAAATCTACTAACACACTCAAGCCAACCGGCGTGGAGAAGCAGCATAATGATGAGCAAAAAGCCAAAGTAGATAAATACTAAAGTGGACTGACCGGAAACCAAATTGAAAGCAACAACCGACCCACACCGACCCATTGACCTCAGCACAATTGCAGACACGGTTCGAAAAACAATATGTGTTAGAAATCAGGAGTGGACAAACCGAAGGCCGACTATATATATGCTTTCTGGTCGCATGTGGGAAAGAACATGAATCAATATATGCACGAAACATTATTTTCCAATCAATTAATTTTCGGGTCACTAGATTTGCCTGTAACACATGCGCTGCACTGCACCCACTCACCCTCTTGACCGATGAACTGTCGGGTAAATCATATGGAATGATTTCATACACACAGCACCGCTCTCAGCACAACCTCATCGCATCGGCTATTGAGCATAAATGTTTAATCAAATGAAGCATGCACAAATTGGGGTCCGCTCCGGAGCCTGAAGCCCACGGCCTTTGCTGCCGGCCCCGAATGCTCCTCCACCCGGTGACCAGTGCGTCCATGGCCATGGCACTGATTTAATAAACATAAACTGTGTCAGTATTGTAAAATTATTTGGTCGCCGTCGGGCGGCCAACAGAAACCATGGCACTCGACCTTAATGTACTTGCTTTTTTATGTTTTATGACAAGATTCATTTTTATTCCCTTTTTTAACTTTGCCTCCGTGCAATTTTCCGATACATTGACCCCTCGGCAGGTTCGTCAGCGCATCTCCTCCATCAGCGCCAGCTGCACGACAGGGCGTATACGCAATATTCGCATATGCAAATTAAGTGACGATCGGCTGGCGCCATTCTTTTATCATGTTACCGAAATTGCATTATTAAAGTGGAAAAAATACAACCACCCGATTTGTAAGAAAAACACCAAATAATTTAATAAAGTCAAAAGTTAATTAAAAGCTATAAGCAATAACAATAAGATTTAGTAGTTCGTTTTTAGTGTCAGGTCCATTTTCGTTATTAAATCTGTGTTTCTTATTACTGCGAAACAATCATTAAAATGTATTTTGCAAACCTAATCAGCTTTCGAGTGGAATGCCTCAGCGTCTTGGCCATAAGTACAAAAACACACGCACTCAAACAGACTCCGAAGCCCACACACTCGAACATATTCAAGGCAATAGAACCGCAATTCACAAAGGCAAACACATACGAATGTAAAAAATACAACAAGCCAGTTACACGATAATAAAACATATTTTAGAGCGGGCAACAAGGAAAATTTCAAGCGGAGGGAGCAGCAAGAAAATACTTACGACAGTTGCCTTGCCAACCCCAAAAGTGGGCGTGGTGGGTGGAAAAGCAAGCACTCAGCCATATACGCATACACAAACAGCCAGAGAGTGAGAGAGAGAGAGAGTACTACTTATGCCAGTCAGCTAAAGTGCAGGAAAAACTATTGCCCACACGCACACATATGCGTCCATCTTGCAACTGCCTCGCTCCCCGAGTTGGTATTACATTTATTTGTTTTTGTCGGAAATACTTGGTGCGTATGATAATAAATACTTAATCCTCAACAAAAGAATATTAAAAACAACAATAAATGGAAATGCTAAAAAGCATAAAGAAATGCATAAAAACAAACGCTGAAGAGAGGCGGAGAAAAGCTAGGATGTGTGTGTCTGCGTGTGTGTGTGTGTGTGCAGGATAACAAAAGGCTCTTTTGAAATGTAAAATGAACTTGGTTGCTTGCTTTTCATGCTCCTCAAACATGCATGCATATAAAATTAAACATAAAAACAAACGCTTAGCCCTGGGCGATGGCTTTAAAAAAGGACCCGGAGACACTCAGCAAGGTTGGTCCAATTAAATTAAGCTGCAGAATTCGACGCTAATGCCCCAAAAATATGCTAAAACTCAACTTTCGTGGGAAAAATGAAAGACCATTAGAACAATGGCAAATAGAAAGCGAGATTTCGCTTCGCAATTACTACAACAATAATCATACGCCCCGTTGCACATCGACGCTGGCAAATCTATTACAGATAGCGGAGGGCTTTCCATGACGATTTCTCTCTTAGTTTTATAATTACCATTTTATGTGGTTTATATTTACACATAGACTCGCAGCGCAGTGTTTTGTGAGTTTTTACCCAGCGTTTCGGCAAATATTAACATTTTGCCGCAGCGATAAGCGAAAACTTTTCGGTGCGTCCTTCCTCCCGAAATGCGATCCTGATGCGTGAGTAGAGCTTGTGTGTGTTGGAGTCTATGGGCGCATTATTATAGAAATGTTTGGAAAAAACTTTGCATTGCCATCGGGGCTGCAGAAGTGGAAGGCGATGGCGATGATGATGATGCCGAGGTGGAGGCAATCTAAAGCCGAAACACGCTGCCGCTGCCGAAAAGTTGGATGTGTAAAACTTTAATTACAACTACGAGTATTTGGCGAGTTTCCCCCATTCCCGCATTGCCAATCTCCCCAGCGATAAATGAAAACTTTGCCTATTTACATGTGTAGACATTAGATAATAACATATTTGAAATGCCTGGCTGGCTGACAGAGAACAATTACTTGTAAATATTACTGGCGGCAGTTGCTCACATTTTTGCGTTTGCCTATTTCGCTTGTGTGTGGCACATCTCGTTGACTCTTGACACAAGTGGCAAGAGATGGCAGAAGATGTTGCAGCATTTAATTAATTTTGTGGAAATCATTAACAGAAATGGATAAATATGAGAATTATACGCATAATACATATGTATATATGTGGGCTTTGGCCCATTAGGCGCTGTCTATTAATTCGTGGAAATTAACTCGCATTCCTGTCGCTACCATAAATCACTTATTGTTAGTATCCCGAATCCTGGCGCGCTGTTTCCTCGCCGTACCATCTTTCCTAATTAATTCAGCAAAAACTTACAGTCCAACTTTTTGGCATCTTATAAATTTTAAAATGCTTAACTGCTGCTCTATCTCTGTCCCTGTCCCTCTATCTGGCTCCTTCGCCACCTCACTCTTAATGGCTTGTTGCTAATCGAATTTCATGGCATTTCTCGGGTTTTCCTTGGCCTGTGTCAGAGTCCTTTTCCCGGCAGTCCTTTTCCATGACAGTTTAGCCGGGAGTAGTTTACATATTTTCACCAGCTCCATCAGCATCCACATCCGCATCCTCCACTCCGGTTGGAAATCCATTTAGCGTAACTCAAGACTTAAGCATATTCCGTTGGACTCTCGCCTTTCTCGCGACGTTTTTTTCTATCATTTCCTAATATAAACTTACAGTCAGCTGACAGCTTTTTTAATTTATTTCATTAAAAATTTGTGCGCAGCAAACTTTTTCAATTCGCATGCAAAGCGACAGCGATTTAGTTTCAACTGATTCTGATCCGCATTCGCATTCTGATCCACTGCAGTTGATTAGTTGTGCATTTTGGTCTGATTAAGTCGCATTAACACGCATATACCGCACTCGTTGTGGAGCATTATCCTTTGGGGTTAAGGACTTCAAAAGCACAAGAACTCATCGAGATTATTGAAAACCGAGAGTGTTTAGAGGAGTGCCAGTGTGTGCGAGGGAGCGAGGAAAATAAACAAACTGAAGAGGAATCTGCCTGCACACTTGACTTTTCCCACAATTCCCGCAGGCAGCACCGCTCCCTGATCCAAACTCGTATTCTTTTTTTTTTTTTGCCAACTCAATTAAATCTTATCACATGAAAGGCGGACTGAGGCGGGGAGGTAAGTCCCCCATCTGTTCCTGCAGCAACACAAATATCAAACAAACTAATGTCAGTTGTCATAATAAAGCGCAAATACTTTTGATGCCACTTGCTCACATCCACGCGCTTTTCTTTTTTCCCAACGATACGATGGTGGTTCGGGATATGGGGGTTCAGGCGGATTGTACATACATATTAAGTGAAAAGCAAACAGCTGCACAATTTAACGTCGAAAGTAGAGCCAAGGGCATATGGCCATACAGCCATATAGCCATATAGCCGGGCCAAGAGAAAGAAGGCAAACAAACACAACAGACAGCGAGACAGACAAACAAATATACGGCAAATATACACTCGCGTACACATGAGCCATTGCTCTTTCTTCCGCCCGCCGCCCGTCTTGTTCATACATATTTATAATAACTTTAATTAAGATTTTACAAGTAGATTATTTCTTAATAACAAACACAACATCTAGATAACACGGCCGCAGCAACAAGGACACTCACATCGGGCACATCTGGCACCGATTCACTCCGGCTTTGTTGTCTCACTTTGTGCCTTGTCCTCCTTTGATAAAATCTAAATTTTATTAATTAACACAAAGCGCAAATATTCATGAATAACTTAAGTGCTAGTTGAATCTATCTGTATAACACTACAAAAACACTACAAAAGTTGACATTGTTTGAATGATTGCTCTTATTATATATTATTTATTGCATTCATACAGCAACTTTTGTTCAAAAATTAGATACAAATTGCTATTTAAATATATGAAGTACAACTTTTTGAACAAAAAATTTGATATTCATAAATGATTTAATGCTAGTTGTTCACTTACGATAATAACGCCATTAAAGCCAGTTAAACTTTTTTAGTCCTGTTGTGCACTCTCAACTCACCGTTGACTGAACTTCGGCAGGAAAATTCGTAGAACAAAGAGGACTAATTTCATTATGACCAGCAAATCACATGTACATAATTTTTTAGCATTTAGCCACAGCTGACTGCCGAAGGGAAACCTTGGCAGCTCAACAGTTCCGAGGGGCTTACATACTGTACATACATACATAAACGTACGGATGTGCGGCTAAGGACTCTGGCTGCAGTCGTGTCCTTCAGGCAGTTAGCACTGGCACTTAAAAATTAATTAGAGAACTTATAAACAAGTGCAGCATGTGCAAACTAACTCGAGCGGCAAATCAAACGCACTTGACGACGACGATGTCGGATGTCGGCAGTAGAATGCAGGATGCAGGTTGCCGGAACTCCAAGGATACAGGTGTACCCACCACCCATTTCCATTGCCCATATCCCATTTAAATGGGCCTCCATCGAGGGGGGCAGCTATTTGTGATTCTCGCACCTGGCCCGCCGCCACAACATTTGGCACGTTTACTTAATGAACACCGTTCGTGTGTAATTATGCATTAAGCCAGGCGGTTTACACTTTGCATGCCCAGAAGTTGGCCCTCTCGAGAGCGAAAAACAAGGTGGAAAAAGGCGAGCGGCATTCCTTGCGGCTCCACGACAGCGTAAGATTTTAATTAGTTCGGGTTGAGATACAAACTCAATCTCGACTATCAGTTTGGCAATACGATACGGTCAAGCTGGAGGAAATAACATTATCTATTATTTTAACATCACGTTTTTAGATCTTTAAACCCATGCGAATTACTGTATCCAATCGATAGCCACTAGATATCTAGATTCATTATTGCAATCAAGGTGGAATCAGGCCAAATATCATTCAGCTCTCGACTGTGCAGCAACTTTGACGCATGTTGTTAGTAAAACGAAATGTCGGACAATTAATTTGCGATAACATGTAATCGTGGTAAGTTAAGTAGTTTTGTTTGTAATGCCCCATCCATGAGATGGGCGACGTGGTGGGGCAGGAGGTCGAGAGTGCGGAGATACTGTGGGAATGGCAAGGACAACATTTCCATTGATGACAATGGCCGGGACAAGGACATGGACATGGACACAAAGCTTCACGTCTAATGAAATTGTTGTCAATGGCTCGAGTGCCTTGAGCGGTGGGCGGTGGGTGGTTGCTCTTCACTTTACCGACTGCCACGCCCTAAAACTATACGAATTTGTCCAGATATGTACGGCGTAGACACACATCTACGTAGCGATACAATACAATACAATATGTATGTCGATTGCTGTTGTCATGCCAATTATTTAATTTGTTTCAAGCCAACAAGCGCACCAAAGACACAGTCTCAGATTGGATGGGTATGTGGTCAAATGCGATTGGTGGAAAATGTGGCCAAATGCTTCTTAAATCATTCTATACCGTTTTTTACGGGATACTTTCCTTTTGTTTTTGAACATTTTTAGGCCTTTTGTTATTGCAGCATATTTTTTTCGAATAAATTTCCGACTTACCCACACACTGCGATTTATTAATAATTCAGCAAAGTCGAACGCAGAACTGCATAACTAATAAACCTGCCAAGTCGAACAAACTGGATATTCGAAAGAGACCCAAAACTTGGGTCGGCACACAGAACAAGATGTCCAGAAATAATAAATAACCAAAACCTTGTAAACATGCGCATAATCCGGCAGAACTGAGGCCAAACCCAATGGAAAAAATCCCACACAGGTTCCCCCAACCGGAATACTTTTAATCCTCGACATACAATCGACACATTAATTTATCACTACCAAGCCAAGCCGAACGTAGGCCAAACAAAAACAAACCAAAATAAACAAAAAGCCTTTCAATTAATTCCGGAGCACACAGAGAGAAATATCCCATTTCCCATCAGTTGCCGGCTGGTTTGGTTTTTCCTTTTGTATTTTGGTTAGTTTCGTATTAGAGTAGTAGTTGCTTGGGTTAGTGGACTCAACTCCATAAATATTTTATCGTTGGGACTGGGGAATATTTTGGCATTTCTGGCATTTGGCATATTGACTTATGAGCGCTGATTTGTAAGCAGATTCTAGCGCCTTGAGCTTGTAATTAATTCACGTCCGGTTTTTCCTTCGACATTTGTCTTCCGTTTGTCGGATGGAAGGAAGGGTGGTCTGGAAAATATCAAATGAGCGAAAGAAGGGACAGTAACTCATCTGGGTGAGTGCATTTTTGGCAGACACTCAGCGAGTGCATTTCCCAGGACTTTCGCATTCCCAAATCCCTGCCAGCGACACATTTGTGGTCTGCTAGTGTTTTACAGGCGCCAGACAAGTGCCAAAAGTAATTACCAACAACAGCCTGCTGCTAAGTGACTCTGGAATTTGGCAAGGTGAATGACCAAAGTACGAGTATCCGTAGTCGAACTGCAGAAATGACGAGGATTGACAGAGTTATCTGATGGATACAAATGTCCTTATTGTACATATGCAAATGCTCGGGGGCATGGGAAGGGACATGCGGCGGCAAAAGAAGAAGAAGCAGAAGGACGAGCAGCCGCAAAGGATGTGGTAAGTAAATACTAAATTTAGTTGGCTTTGCCACACAACCGCAGCGACATTTCCTCTTGGCAAGGCGTCGACATCATCTTTTCTTGTGTCTCTTCGCAGCCTTCGTCCTTTTTCGACTCTCCCTGCCCCCTTCAACTTCAATTGTATGCACTCCGACTTGCCCCCGGCACCCCCGGCTACCCCCTCTCTACGGATTGCTCTGCATAAGAAAATTATGCAAAATAGTAGCAAAGTTTCAATTTCCTCCTCCGAAAAAAAAAAACAGTGAAACCGAAGGGGGAAAGGATGATGGAAATGCCAAAAGGAGAGACGAGCTCAAATGCGGAAAGAAATAAAGAAAATGCAAAGTACAAAATTGTGGTCTCGTATAAATAAGCGTAACTTATGAAAAGTTATGAAAAACTTCTTGCCTTTTACAAGCAATACGTAATTTGGAATGTGTATGGTATATGGGGAGTTTTCACGATGTCGACGACGTAGATCTGTGAAAAACTTTCAACAGAACAGTTTTCGCCCTTTGTGCGTGGCTGTTGAACAGGAGTGAGTGATATTGAAAATTATGCTGTTCGGGCGCCATTTTCACTCCCAATTTCGACTTGTGATGGGCTCAAGGTGTGGCTAGGTATTTCAACACATATCTTAGGCGCTTTTAAGCCTAACTACTTGGTATTTTAGGAAACTAAAATAGATTGCAATTCAACTCACGCATTCTAACCAAAGAGAGTTTTTCCAAGTACATCGAATAATTTCCATTTAAGCTCATAAGCTTCAAAGTACGCTAACAACTTTCGAGAAAACTTCAAAATTTAAAAAGTTTCGAGTAATTCAAGGACATAAAGAGCTACCCGATCCAATTTCCACATCAATGAACTCTAGCCCACGAGCACGAAACACAAATGTTTGCCCAAGATTGTGCGAAAGTATATTACCATTTATGCATATGCATAGGCGGCTCGGCTCCATTATATAGGCAATAACCCCACGACAAGGCCCTCCGCAAAAGATAGTTTATAGTTTTAATTTCTCCCAATTTTGCTGGCAGTCACGCAGACAACCAAGAGGGACAGGATATGTATGTATGTACTACATAGAGGGGGCAGGTTAGGGGTACAAAAAATTTGCATGCCACCACATAAGACAATTGCCTGTCAAGCGTCTTTAGGAGGACAAAGATGTCTTCGGGGCAGCATGGAAAAAGAAAAGCAAAAGGAAAAGGGTTTTGCGGGCTGCTATTTGATTAGGCCAAAAGCTTGTTAGAAAATTTGACTGCCAAGTTGAGTGGCTGGCCGCCCCTCGCACTCAAAGTGTCTCCTGCTCCCTGCTTTCAACATCCAATGATCCCGTCTTGCAGCATAATTTGCATATAGTTCTGCCATATTTTCGCATCGGTTTTTTGCTCTGCTCTGCGCAAATTTTGTTAAAATTTAAGTTTAAGTTGTACGTTTTACCAGCCACACGGTTCGTTGGCTACGAAATTGCAATGCCAGAAAGCGGAATGGCAAAATACATAGCATAAGAAAATTGAAAACTATTTTGAGTGCTAACGAAGGTAAATATTGTTTCATTATGCTGCATTTTCTCTTCCTTTGGCCGGCAAATTGTTGCATAACGAAATTGCCAACAGAAAGTGTTTATCTGCCTGGCCAAGACATGAGCCTGCTCTGATGGCTGATGGCATGGGCATTGTTTAAACAAAAAAAAGGCACACACACATGTTGCCATAAGTCTTTGTTATGCATTTAATTGCCCCACACAGATGCAAAGTGGAAAAGATTGAAAGATTTCATTATTTTTGCAATTTTTGTTGTTGCGGCCACAAGTTGAGAGGGCTGAGGGCTGAGCGTTGGCACTTTTTTATGTTGAAAATAAATGCAATTAAAAGTTTCAATTAAAATTAAGAACGGCAGCCAGGGTGCAGTGTATTTAACAGAGTAAACATTATGCAATTATAAATAATTGAAGTGGTAAAGTCACGCACATGGCCTGTTTGATTTTTAAACGTTCCACACACGCACTTTCATTGTTTAATGATATTAAATCCAAAAACAAACACGACGCAAATATCGCTTGTTTGCTCAGCGGTCTGTCAGATTGGGCGGCTGATTAATGAGCTTCATTTACGTGATGGTCAATTTAAAATAATTAGCCCATTCAAACTGCCCCTTGATAAACCGCACTGTTCGATATTTGTCCATTGACCAATCGAAGCCTCCTCATTCTAATTTGCAGCCCCCATCAAAGTGCCATCCCTCCATTATACGCTTGGTTATCAGCAACCACTTTCCAGTCGCACCAAAACATTTTAAATGTCAATTTATAAGTGACAATTGGACCAGACTCCGCCAGTACCCTGCCCTCCAATTTCCCCCTCTCCATTCCAATCCTGCCTGCATGGCCCGAAGCATGTGCTAACAATTTTTTGTGGGGTAATATAATATGCACAGCATGGCTTATAATAATAAAAGCGCCAGCAGGTCCAGCATCCCAGTATCTGGCCACCAGCCCGATCGGCCAGATATATATATATATACACTATATAGTCGAGCGAATGGCCGAGCGCAGCATTGACAGCTCGCGGCTGTCAAACGCGTGATTGTCCCTTTGAAATATGAGAAGCTCTTTTCAATAACATTCGCCGGCGATTCCCACAGTGGAGCTTGCCTCGTAAAAGACAAGGCCGTATTATTTAAATTTATGAGTCCCCATTTCATCAGCCTTTATCTCGGAGAACATCAGATTTTATAGGACATCATACATTTTCGGCACAGAATTAAATTTTATGAATGTCTTTAAGCAAATATATATTATGTGCCTATTTAAATGAAGATCTGTTTTATTAAGCAGAATAAAGTATTATTTAGCTATTTCTCATAATTATATGTTTTTGGTTGAAGTTAACAATTTCAACTGAGAAAGTCCCTAAAAAAGAGAAATAAATTTATAGTAAAATCTATGATATAATTAAAATGAAGTAATAGTATTTTATCGCCCTTTCTTGTCCCAGTTTTCGTATATATTGGAACCACTGTGCCCGGTGGCAGCTGCCTCAGCTGACTACACTATGCTGCACACGCATTTTTCCCACTCTCGCTCTGCGGGAAGGTCAAATACAATAAAGGCTGGCTGCGACGTTAAGCATTCGGAGAATCAGAGTTATGTTCGCATTTATTATGCCGCAGCCGTCGCCGCTGTGGTTGCCATCCGGATGCCCGGATGCCCAGATGCCCGGACTCCGGATTTCAGGATCCCAGCCCAGGCCAGAGCCGAGCCAGGACTGGAGCTCGAACACGACCCGATTCTATGGACACCCCCAGGCCCGAAAGCCGGTTCGAATGTTTCGTTTGTAAATTAACTTTACAGCTCGCGGCAAAACGCATTTTTTAACGCCGGGCTCGGTGCTTCCATTTTGTCTTTTGCCGTTTTATATATGTTTTTTATTTTGTTTTTTTTTTTTGGTCCAGACTTTATACGCGTATCAAATGCAACGCATGCGTCGTCCCCCTCCAAAATCAGTTAGTGCCGTCCTTCGTCTTGGTTTGGACTAGCTGCGAAAGAACACAGAATTTTTTTAAATTAAAAAAGTTTTCCAGTTGCCATTCGGCACGTACCAATACGCAGCGACAAACGGCAGTCGGATGTTCGTAGGAGTATGTGTATAGCTTCCCCCACCACCGCCTCCGCACATTGACAGGGGGCGTGGCTGGTAATAAATGCGACAGAGCTTCAGCATGCATAGCATGTCCATTTCCACGGAATCCCCTTCCACACAAAAGCGGATTTTCAAATTTTCCCTATACAGTTTTGCTTTATTCCTGTCAATTTCCGCGGCCGCAACAGCGAAGTATTGGAAATGAAAAATGTCGAGAAGGGGCTAAAACAAAGTTTTAATATTTCCGCGTGGCGGCTTAAGACATTAGTGATATATATATATATTCGATTTTCTTGAAGGTATTTGGTGTACCAAACCTGTTCCTGGGAAGGATTGAAGCCTTGATTCCTTTTTGAAGCTCATTAATATATTTCTGTGTTGACTCGCTGAATAAATACGACAATACAAATATCTGTGTGCAACCTTTTGAAGGTCACAAATGGAATTTCACTGCCAGAGACTCCAAAAAAAAAACTCAGTCCGTTAGTCAGTTAGTCAGTCACTCCGCCAGTCCATCACTCATTCAGTCAGTTGAGTTCAGTTCAGGCAGTCAGTCAACGCCTAAAGTTTTATTACTTTTGCTGCTGTCAACAGTGTTTGTTGGCTTTTTGGTCGCTTGGTTTGTCTGTGCGGCAGCCTTGGGCCAGGAAATGGATGTATAAACGCACTGAATATTATGTGCCATAGTTGGCAGTGAGCTGGTGCTTTAGATGGAGCTGGATCTGTCGAAAGGAACGCAAAGGCAGGAGGAGTCCGTTCTGCTAGCTGCTTATTTTTTAATATTTGAGCAAGGGCTACATGTCGTATGCGCAATGCCGGCAAACCAGCCAACGGGGCGGATGATACTCGTTCTCCAGTGTTGCATGTTGTGCCCGGACACAGAGTCGGGTAAATATTTAATCTCTGTACGTCATTTGCCCGGCAATGATAATGCGCCTGATGTTTGCATTTGCTCGGCTGGTTGTTGCCTGTTGGTTGTTGGTTGTCTGTCGGTTTGGTTGTTTGGCTGGTTGGCTGGTTGGCTGGTTGGCAAAGCGAGCCATGTTTGGTTTGTGGCAAACTCCAGCTAATATGCCACACACTGTTTGGCCATCGGCATTATTATTTTGTGTGATCTTGCTGCTCCTTCGGCTCACCGCCCCGCCCCGCCTTTTGCAATTCAACTTTTGGCAAAACGCACTTCATTATTAACCCGGTCATTGGGCGGATTTTCGCCCAGCCTTTGAGTACTAGTCAAATTTTTATCAATTTCCCCAGCAGCAAATGAAGTTCTCTCGCAAACTCATCTGCATACACATGCGAGTATGCAAAATCTAAACTACCCCGAGCGTTGACTACTTAAGAAAATTGTTTGTTAACTTTGAACGAAAAATTTGACTGCCTGCCCTTGCGAAAGTCCCTGTGTTATGTAATCCCCTATGTGTGCGTGTGTAATAATATTCAAATTGCCAAAATCCATTATGATCGCAAATATTATTTCAACAGCCAACAGACCAAGCAAAGCTCAGAACTGCTGGAAAAACTGTTAATGTTCGACGCAGTGCAATTGTGGCCTTCAAGTGCTAGATGGATATAGAATGGATAAAAAACGGAAGGAGACAGAGTAGGGAAGATGAAAGAGTGGGACGGAGTCTTAGTCTGAAGAGCAAATGAATAAAAAAGTACTTGCAGATGCACTGGCTACAGTGAGGCATTAATAAGTGCGTTAGCTACTAAAAAAGGATAAGAATATACACTTTGAGGTATTGCTAATGCATATAAATTATAAAGTTATAGTCAATTATAAATTAATTCAGGATAAAGCAAAATGTATCTAGTAACTATTTGCAAGGATATACTGCTCCTTAAAATGTCGGCAACACACTTCGATCTTACTCTACTTACATTTTCAGAGCGATAAAGTTCATTCACTTTATCTCCACTGTACTCGATCCATCTGCATAGCCAAAATGTACAACCAACAAAAATGGGTTAAAAGTGTTGACAGTCAGACAAAGCGCAAATTATACACTCAACTGGCGCTTTTGTCTGTCGGTATGTCAGTGGTTTTAGGTGGGCGTTGGGTGGTGGAAGGCGTGGCACTGACTGCGAATAGTAACAAAGTCATCTTTTTCGTGGTGAAAAGCTGTTGAAATATTTGCACACGATATTGGCAATCGAGTTAACATAAAGATTGAGCAAATATCAGTGGCGAGCGAAATGCATTAATGGGTCAGCGAAAAGGGATCAATTGCAGCTTAACAAGTATACACAAAAAAAAACAAGAGAGAATGCTATAGTCGAGTTCAACGACCATCAGATACCCATTACTCAGCTAGTGTAAATGCGAACACGAAAATTAATCATTTTTAAAAATTTTGTGTGTGCTTGACCGGTTTGGCGGATTTAAGGCGTTAGAGTGGGCGTGACAAAAATTGTTTTTTTCAAATCATTGTTTTTTTTAAATATTGCAAGGCAACTAAAAAAGGGAAATACGAGCTGATTGGGGAAAATTATGTAAATTTAATCAAAATAAGTAGCAGCAGACGCGGATTGTCAGAGCAGCGGCTAAAAGCGGCTTATAACAACAGCAGTCAGAGCCAAGAGCCAAGAGGAAAAACAGTCCAAGCTCAGAAAAACTCGAGACGATGGTGGTGGAGCCATAAGACCGTCAACTGGAAAGTGGCAGGATAATAAGGATTCAGCATCCTGCGATGATGCTAAGTAGCCGCCGTTCCAGCCACATGCTGTCAACGCGCTAAACCCAAAATAACCAACAACAACGGCGAACGGACAGCGCCAGCCACTCATAAATAAGAGAAATATATGTATATTTTCTTGGAGCGTCCAGAAATTATGTGTAACAGCGTCGGGGGGAAATAAGTCATAAAGCCACCGCCATGGAAAGAACAATAAAAATTTTAATGCCTCTTATTGTTTCGGGCTATCTGCTATCCATTTAAATGCCCTCGAAAAGGTAATTCAGCGTGCTAGACCATCGTTTACTACAAAACAGGAAAGGACTTTCCGCCACAAAGACGTTTTCTTCAAAAAGAAGAAATAAGATTAGTAGTTTGTTAAAAAAAAGAAGAATCAATATTTATTTTAGTAAGGTAATGTTTTAAAGGTGGCGAATATAAAAACAATTTACAACATTTTTAGTATTTAAAGTAATACAAAAATTATTTAATCCAATGAATTATAAATAGGTGTTGTTTTTCATAACATGAATGAACATTATTTGGTCATTAAATACATATCCTAATTTACTGTGGTACATTTTCAAAAGCACTTAAATGTACTTGGTTTCTTCAGGGCTTCCACAACTTTATCGTTTTCAGCCCAAAAAAAGAAGTTAATGTAGAGCAAAGCATTTTTATGGCTCTTCCGCAAAAATGTTCTAATAAATGCAAACTACATTTTCACTCGTTCACTCACACAGCCGCACTCGCAAACTACTTTGCACACACACACACACACACGCACACTGCTATAGCACACATATACGACTACATAAAACCAAAGCCATTTTGAAGCACATTTTAATAGCATTGTACGAATTTTTTGCACTTAATTAAGTGTAATTAAATTTGCGCTGCTTACTCGCACAATTTTCCACTTCCCCTCCACCACCCGTCGCCTCCCTTTCTCCACAGCCGCAGCCTGACAACGCGCTGTGGGAGTGAGCGAGAGAGTGGGCGGCAGGCGGGGGCCTAGGATACCTAACAATTTGTGCCGTGCCTCACTTGAAGTTTCCAAAGCGCCACAACTCGAGTGCCATTTACTGATTTTTCTGCTGCAACGAGAGTTGTTCGCTCTTGAAGGTGGCGACTAAATAAAAAGCGAGGCAGGTTGGTTACATTTTGTAAAGAGCGCCACGTTTTGGTTTTGCAACCCGTTCCTGTGATAAATGATCTACGCAGCGTGCAAGAGATTACTTTAATAAATTCATATAATGTTCTGGGAACATTTTAAAAAACGAATTAACATAATTTCAAAACGATATAAGGACATACCTTCCATCTAACTTACCGCTAAATTCGGTTAAAGCTCGCGAGTTCATAGCAAGGACAATAGAAATCCGTCCCGGAACGTGGTATTTCATCCATCTGCGTTATCAAATTTCAAATTGCTCCTGGTCATAACTGGCCAGGGCCAAAAGCTTCGCTGTTGACTCTATCGCCACAAGCTCGAACTACTACAGCGCAGTGCCCGGGCCGCAAAGCATGCACAGTTCTTGTTTGACAGAAAACTGCAGCGTTGCAGATGGCCAGGATGCAGGAACCGGGAGGCAGGATTCAAGATCCAGTTACCAGCAGCCGTAAGCAGTCGGCAGCAGCCGTAACATTAGCAGTTAAAAAGCCGGCGAACATTGGCGAATGGAGGGCATGTCAATCGCTACCGGCCCTGTTGACTGAAGCGTTGCTGCGTTAAGTATACGCCGTGTGGTGCTGGCGAGCTGGCGAGCTGGCGAGCTGGTGGTCTGCCAGCCGCCGGATGTCATATTGCAAAATTGAATTTTTCGTTGCACAGCACAGCTGTTTGCATCGTCATCACTGCAATGATTTTGAATTGTTGACATCGCCGTTGACGTTTGTCCTGCGAACATGAAGCCAAGCGATTCTATTCGATTCGATTCGATACGACACGATTCCCTACATCAATATACTTACATAGCTGTATCAGCTTTATTTGATGTTTAGCAATTTCCTGATTTATCCCTCATGTCATTTCCGTTTTGCATTTGTATGCGCTGACCACCGTTCGACCCTCTACGAACCCAAATAGAAAAAAACTTCACAAATATGATAACCATTGAAATGAAATTCTATGATTTCTCCCCCAATAGCCGGAATGTGTGTGTTCTATGTGATTACGTGTTTTTCAATGGCATTTCCTGCTTAGTCGTTGAGTTACTCGAAATACCTCGCCTCCCAACGATTTTTGCTATTTTTGTGGCTTTTGTGATTTGATTTATATGTTTATATTGCAGTTTATCTTTGTCATTGCTGTTGTTCCTGCTGACAAATTATTGGTTTGATTGGCCCGACGAAAACATATGTGGCTATCTTCTAAAGTATACAATGGTCCTAAATCTAGCAGTTTTATAATAACACAAATTTAGGCATAAGTATTCATCGTTTCATTTAAGCTTATTCGAAGTATTTACACACTTTACAGATCCCTAGAATTTGATGCCCTAAGATGGGTTAATTAAATTCTTTCTCATTACCAAATCAATTGAATTTACAAGCCACAGAACATACTCGAAACTGAATGGTGTGAAAATACCCATACTCCACAACAAATGGGGCTCATCTCATTGTAGCCAGTCGCCTTTATTTGTTGGGCAACATTATTTTTATGCAAAACATGAACATTTAATAGAACGCTCTAGGAATTTTTAATTAGCTCCTTCAGCAGAGAAAATATAAGAGGGTGTGGAATTTTTTTCCTGGCATTTTACATGTTTTATGAGTTTTACCTTGCTCCTGTTTTTTGAATTTTATTTTCGTGGGTTCATGTAGACCGTCTCAATTTTGGCTGGCACCTCCACCTGGTTTGGGCCTTGCACTTCCCGCTACACGTACGGGTAATCAAATCAGTTGGTGAGGCAACTGCGTGCGTCACATAAATTTGCGCACATTTAGCAGATAATGAGAACAATTAGCAAATAGCTGTCGTACGTAGGTGGTTATTTGGAGGACTTTGCAGCAGATTGTATGAATAAGTTATGCGGATTGTTGGTAAAAGCTTTTCTTTCATTTCCCTTTCAACTACGCCCAGTCAAATCGTTCGCAGCAATTTCTCAAGTTGTCGCTTGCGAACAACCGCATTGCACCTAAGTAAATTATCGTGTTTATTTGCCAGGCCATCAGTGCTGACCGACAGCCACACTTTCGCCTCACAAGCGACTCTGGGCACTCTTAGTCACTTGGTTTCATGTGTAAACACATCTTATAAATTATTCAAAAACGCAAAAAAGCTATTTGCAACACTTTACCGTTAGCAATGCCACCGACGCTGCCGTTGGCATACATTTTTTAGAATTTCTTCGATGTTGCTGCCGCTGTTGTTGCTGTTGCTACGGCTGCTGCTGCTGCTGCTGTCCCCGGCAATCAGTCAAAAACTTTGGCGCAACATATGCGTGGGAGGAAGAGAGATGATGTCGCACTGAAAAGCAGAGGAAGCCAGGTAAAAGCTGAAGCAGTAGCACCAGCAAAAAGCATGACAAATGAAATGTTCAACTTTCGCTTAAGGGAGAATACAAAAAAAAAAAAAAAACGAAAAAAAAAGAAAGAGGAACGAATGAGCCCAGAAAATGGGGTTGAAAAAAGCGGGAAAAATATCCTTGTAGTATATTTTGGAAGAAGGACGAAGTAAACTGAAGTGGTGTGGAGTGGAGCGGAGTTTCGGCTGATAAAGTGGCTCGTCTTACCGGCAGCTCTTGGCCAAAGTAAAAAGAGCCCTGTCCGGTCGAATTCACTACTTGACTTGGCTGCGGGCTACTTTTCTTTGCGCTGCTGTCGTGCTAAGGCTTCGTTCAAATATTTAACTTAAGTAAGCGTTTGTAATTAATTTCGCGCTTAATGCTGACACTTTACCACACTTTTCAACACTTTTTCGGGACCCACGCTTCGGTCTCGCTTTTATGGCATAATAAACACGCATTTTATAATAAAGTCAAAAAAATTGACTGCATAATTTATGTGCGAGGAGGAGCAAGGAGTTTGCGGCAAAGCGTTTTCCTCCCTACCTACCCCTCTCCAACCATCCTTCCGTTTTTTCTTGCCCCAAGCCCGCATCGCCTTTCGCGTTTTTTGTGGGTAATTGATGTTCTTTACCCTGCAATTAACCCCCACCTCAGCCATCCCCCGCCACATCGCGAGATTTATGCCCTGACGAGAGTTATGTGACAAATTTTCTGAGAGAATTCTCAATTACAAGCAATTAACTCGAACAATTTCGACAATAAAATGCCACGGAAGAACAAAGACCAGCCGCAATCGAGGTAAGATTTCTTATACATCACTTGGATGTATGAAAAAGTTACAAATTGCAAAGCTTGTGCACAAGCTAAATAAAATGTTAAACCATATAAAACCTATAAAACCTATATATACATATAAAATGTGTGCTCTTAAGACAGGGAAACACATATTTATACTTTATTAAAGTTGTTTCCAATCTATGTTCGTAGTTTTACTAATTGGATGTTTATATTAAAGCATCACAAAGGATTTGTTGTCACAATATTGCTCAACAAGTTATGATAAAATCCCAGAATAAATACTCATTATCTAACTTCTGATGAATAACAGTGTTAATAGTTTACATATAACCACTAAACATTCCATTTCCAATAGTTCGTTTTTTGTTTAACCTTGCTGTATATAGTAGCGGAAAAAAAATGCAGCCGCAAAAAGTTCAACGTTACATGCAGGACAATTATTCAACTTACTTGTTAAATCGTCTGAATTATGTATAAAGCAAGAAATACATACGAATCCTTTGCCCTGCATTTTATTAACTCCTGCCATGTTTAATTAATTGCTGGACAGGCAATTAGCATGTGCAGCAGCAGAAAGTCCCACTCCACCGTGTGTCAGCAGCAGCAAATTGAATTTTGTTAAAATGTAAACTACATATGTATGTGCACTGGAATAAGCATATATTTGTGCATTCTGCTATTGTTTACTGCCGGGCAGGCAAAATGAAACAATTAGTGCCTACCCGCACTGACACTTTGACTTTCCCCTCATCCGATTGTGTAAAATGTACCATATCTCGTCCTATTCACTATCTCGAAGCTGAGAATGGTCCTTGGCTGCAGAATATTTATGCAATTCATTTTTGTCTAAACTAATAAGTTGCTGCAAGTCCAGCAGCAGGTTGTTTTATCTCATAATGAAATAGTAGACTGACTGACTCTATGCAAATAATGCGGATACACATGTCTCGCCTGGGATCTGGCCTGGCTGCCCAAGTTGTTAACATATTCATTGAATCTGAATCAACTTTTCCACTCCCCCTCCCTTGGCCGGGCAGCTGTGAAATATGACTCCTTATCCAGGCCAAAACGAAGGATTTGTGTGCCTCCTTCCAAGGACTTTCTCACTTAATATGTGGAGACCTGTGTAATTGAACATTATGCAGGCAATCTAATTGGGTTTCGTTTTCCCCTGCCGAAACTAACTTTAATCCACAGAGTGTGTGAAATACAAATTGTTACAAGAAGTCACTTTTATCTTTTTCTCAGATGTTATTTAGGGCCACTTTTTCTGTGCTTAATATGTGTTATTTAATCTTTTAAACAGCGCCTTCATCCAATATGGTACAAGCATTATATATCCAATATACACAAGAAAGAACATCATTTGTCAGTCACATTTCGCTATATCAACAAATGCCAAGGTTATTGGGTCAAAGTCAGATAGCACGTATATAACACCTCGGTGAATAATCAAATAGGAAGTTGAGATAAGGTAGGTGAATATTACCCAAATTGGCGAATGGCAAACACATTTAATCACACAATTTGTTGACAAGCCGATAAGTTGCGAACCACTGCCGGTGATATAAAGCCAAGACGCGGAAGTGCCATTCAGTCAGTCAGACGGTGCCATGTACTCAACGGGACTTTTATGGTGGCTAATGGCACTCGTGGCATATGCCGAAGCCACGCCCACTCCCGGCGATGGGCGGATTGTGGGCGGCGAGGTGACCACCATTCAAGAATTTCCCTATCAAGTATCCGTCCAGTTGCACGGCCGGCACATATGCGGTGGAGCCATCATTGGCACCGACACCGTGCTGACAGCGGCCCATTGCTTCGAGGATCCCTGGAGCAGTGCAGATTACACAGTGCGAGTGGGATCCAGCAAGCATGAGAGTGGGGGCCAAGTGCTCAGCCTGCGGCGAGTCATCGCCCACGGCGACTATAATCCCCAGAGCCACGAAAACGACCTGGCGTTGCTCATCTTGAATGGCCGGCTCAATTTCACCGAGCACCTGCAGCCAGTGCCACTGGCCGCATTAGCGGACCCGCCCACCGCGGACACCCGACTCCTGGTCAGCGGTTGGGGTTTCCAGGCCGAGGAAAGTGCAGTCAGCGGTGAGGTTGGAGTATCTCCGCAACTCCGTTTCGTGGACGTGGATCTGGTGGAATCGAATCAGTGCCGGCGTGCCTATAGCCAGGTGTTGCCCATAACCCGGCGGATGATCTGTGCCGCGCGTCCAGGTCGGGATAGTTGCCAGGGCGACTCCGGCGGACCACTGGTGGGTTACCCAGCAGAGGAAGGACCGGCCAGGCTTTACGGCATCGTTTCCTGGGGCCTGGGCTGCGCAAATCCCAACTTTCCAGGAGTGTACACCAACGTCGCTGCCTTCCGCAGCTGGATAGATGAGCAGGTGGTCACCAGTAGATGGAATGAACTGTTGGCGGGCTGGAGTGGAGTGCAATAAAGTACAGGAAAATGTATAGCATAGATAATAGTATTAAGTGTTATACAAATATTTGTTTAAAATAAAATATATTTAAATAAAAATGCTGTTTAATTAAAATTACGTGATTTTAGCCGTTTGTTGTTCGGGGCAACTTATAATATTAATGACATTGTGGTAAGAATTTATTTATTTCAACTGGTCTCACAGAAAAACAAATAAAAATAAACTTTTCTTCTGGGAAACCCCAATACAATATACTGAACAAGTTGTGCGGCTAGCCGGCCTAATGTTTGTTTTGGCCTAAGTGCATAAGTTACCTGACCACACCTCCCTGGGATTGCTTTTCTTGTTGTGATTTCATTTGAATAAATCAATTGCCACATTCGCCTTTGTTGCCACACCGACCGCAACAACCACATAGTAGACCAGACTGGGCCAAAACAATCGGTCGTGGCAGTTCGTCGGTCGCAGAGTCATTTTGTCAGTTTGCTGCTGCGGTTTTCACACTTTTTTGGCAGCTACGCAGTTATCTTTGGTGTTATTTCAATTTCTGTTTTCCTTACATTTTGGCCCACTGCCCGGGAAAAGTCAACGAACCGCCAGCGAAATATTTAGCAAGTCCATAAGCCTATTCGCGTGGCCCACAAAATTGGATTGGCTGTCGATGCTGATTTAGGCCTAATCTCGATATTTGGCTAATCGGCACACAGTCGGCCAATAAATTGCCACGGCTTAAAAATCTAGTCACATTGAATGGGATCCTCTCAAGATGCGGGACGATAAATAAGCATGACTGTCAGAAAATGAAAGGCGATGGAAGTTGGGCAGTTGGCTAAGTGAAAGTCCTGCTCCAGATAGCTCGCACACTTATTTATTTTATTTTGCCACAAACAAATTCTTCTTTAGAAGTGCGGAAACGTAGAAGTTTTCCAATATTGTAACTGTCACATTCGCGAAACTAGACAAGATGATTTTACAATTTTTTAAACTCTGCCTATGAAATGAAATGCCTATCCGTCCTTTGGGAATTCTCGTATGGCGTTAAGGGTCAATCCGTTAACTTCTAAGTCCTTTGTGCTAGCCAACTAGCTTAGACTTAGTTCGGACTTCAAAGTGGTGGCAGCTTGATTGACGGCCTCTGAAAGGGGAACTGATGCATTTTGGCCATCTAAACTCAAGATTGGCCCTAACCGGTAGTATAGTGCTTATGGCAGGTTCCATCCAAAAGGACAGACCCTTTTGCCTTTGATCAAACATTTTGCCTTCATTAGGCAGGCTCAGGCCTCCAAAATGCATCTACACGGATTTAAGAATATGTCTTAAATTCATGTGATTACGTGCGTTCAACTTTCTGAATCTTTTTTCCTGAAACTGCGATATAAATTATTCATACTCGTGTATTTTATTGTAAAAACATCAAGATGTACCTCAGTGGAAATTTCAGCTAAACGAATCCTCCACCTTTGCATTGCTCATTGCTCACTAAACACGTTTCGATGTGTTTTTCGAGTTCTGTAACTCATTTGCAACTAAACTGGGTTCATTAAAGTTAATTTGAACGTGCAACATTGGCATGCCACGCAGTGTAGCAACGAGGTGAGCAGACGGACAGGGGTGGGGAAAATCGGAAAATGGTGAGTGGTTCCCTGGGCGGTTGACTAGTTGACTGGTTGCCTGGTTGGCAACTAGGGGGCCCGATCCTTTTCTGGCACGTGGCTTAGCGTCTATAAGTTTGACATTTGCGCAACGCAAAATGACAACTGCATACCCAAGTCCTGGCAGAGTTGCAAAATGAAAAAGTTGCCAACACTCTGCTGACATTTGCATTTGTCTTTGTGGAAGGCGATGGGAGTGCAGGTATGGCCCGAGGTAAGTAGCAAAAGAAAAACCTTTCAAATTAGGACCAACTCCCGGAGTTTCATGTCGCACGTCTGGCCGAGTAAAAGAAATATGCAAATAATTAGCTGCGTTGCAAAAATTGTATTCGCAAAGTTTGAGTTTGACACCGAAGTTTCTGCCGCTAATCTGATAGTCCTGATAGACGCGCATCTAGATACAAGCAACTGAAGACAGTATCCTGTTGAAGGAGTCCAAAAACAAAGACATAAAGCGAACATTAGGAGCATTTGCATTGCCAGCGTCCTGCATCCTTTATCTCCTCGGTTGGCATCTACTCTAGACAGCTTTTGCACACTTTTCCGCTTTTGTTATTCTGCGTATTATGTTACCCATTCCTTGCCACATTCCACTCCCTTGTGTTTTTTCCATGCATGCCACTTACATTTTACTTTACGCGCTTTCCCACGCAGCGGAAATGCAGAAATGATATGAGGAATGTCGGGTATCCCGCGAAAAATTCCATTGGCGGCGAACTGATTGCCTGATATGCTCCGCTGAATTTCCGAGGTGGTATCGCAAAGAAAATGCATGCAGATGGAAAAAATTTCCATGCGTTAGGTAAGTGAAAGGCTGGCAGACAGGGACAGCTGAAGAAAAGAGGGGGTGAAAAGCACTAAAAAGTATTATCTAAATGATAATTTGTTGCTTTGTTTTGTTGAGTAATGTAATTTTATATTCCTCCCTCATGGCTTTTTGCATAATGCACGATGGACACTTTTCCGCTTTCTGTTCCTAGTGGAATCCCTTACAGCCGAGATACCAGTCTTGGAAAAGCCAAACAAAGGTTTAGGGATATACTGTTATACGTCTGTTGGACATAAAAAGTGTCCTTAAAAAATATTTGATGCATTAAAGGTAACTCTGGCTTACACTCCCCAAAAATTACTCATACGACTAGTTGGTCGTCGTAAATTTTAGACTAAAAGTCACAGCAATTACCTAATACAACTCAACGTAAATAACGCAGCTGCTGGCTAAATTTGATTCCAAAAGTCGGACTTCAATTTGATTTATTTGATTAAACTTCCCAGAGATTAGGAACTCCGCAAGGGTATTTTTGCTGCACTGTATTATTTTCGCTCACTATTTTAGTTTGCTCAGTCAACCTGCCGATTCAACTAAAGCAAACAATGTTAAATTCACATAAGTTGTGTCAACTAACTAACAGCAAAACTATTTCGCATTACGCTTTAAAGGACAATCCAATTGGATGGGATTGAATCGTTTTTGGGACCGCTTCACCTGCAGCACTCAGCTCATTCGGAATCAATTGGAATTGCAACGCAACTTGCAATGCAATTAAATGCCAAACAAAGTTCTGAAAATTCAATTTGAGAAACTAAAATCGCTGTCCTCTCATCTTGGTCTCTATCTGCCCGGTTGTCCAGTTTAGTAGTAGCTGCGGACAAGTCAAAGGCCGAAAGGCAAAAGGCACAAAAAGCCAATGGCAAGGCTCTGAAATTCAATTCTGTTGCGCTCGATTGCGTTGCATTTCAATATAAATATTTATTTTATTTATATACCAGGAGGTGGAGGGCAGCAGCAGCAGTGGCCCACCCCAAATGGACAGGGCGACAAGTTGCAGCTGACAGTAAAAGATGTTGTGGAGCCCATTTGTTTTAGTCAATGGCAAGCACAAAGTCACTTCGAGTCCACTCAGCCAGTGGAGTTCCAGTTGAGTACTCGGTATGCCAGCAGCCCAATCTGGAGGGACCTTTTTCCTTTCCACCACACCCTGCAGCAGTCGAATTCAATTTCCAAACTGATTTTCCCTGCCATGTGCGAGTGTGTGTGGAGATGCACATTTCCAACTGCAATCGCCATAACTTTGGCTTAGCCATGGGTAACCATCTCGAAGTCCTTGTCACAACAACTGTTCGGCTGCTGAGGTAAGGGGGGAATACTTCAGCTGGGTGGGTCAACGTGATGCAGTTTGGCATTCGGAAAATGCATTTGCAGCCGGCTATGCTGACCTATTTGTACAGCCTAGTGTTAAACTAAAACCATTTTACATACCAAACAAGTGGGTTTAGCTGAACACGTTGGCTAAACCAACATTTTCTTATCTGCACAGAAAAAGTTTAAGCCTGCAAAACTGCACAAGCTTTATTAAATATGATGCGAATGTTATTTACAACACTCAACTGGAATGAATAACAAGCTTGTTAAATATTCAAATAAATACATAAATATTTGGTACGAAATTCACCACATAATAATGATTTTGTGAAAGATATTATTCACATGTTAACTGTGTTTTTATCAAAGAATGTTTTTAAGTGGCATTAAGATGCAACTTGTAAGCTAATGAGCCGATAAACCTTCACCTTGCTGCCCTGTGACCCCTCACTCATTCATTTATGCACTTGCACTTACATATATTTGCGTGATATGAGTATTTCCTGCACTCAGCCGCATTAAGTTCGTAATGCCGTGTGTAATTATTCTTTGTTTAAATATTTCACAAAGATGCACTTAAAATGTCAGCGCAAAAAGTGACGCGCTTTCACGCACACAGTAACACATTAACGCACACACACACTCACACACAACCTTTGGCTCAAATGTGTTTTCGCCTTTTCTTTTCGCTTGCTCTTTCATTGCGATTTCCCACTCTTTCACCATTTTGCACATTTGCATTTTTATGAACTTTTGCTGGTTACCCTAAGCCCCCTTCCCCACCACAGCCCCCGCAGCCGCTTCGCTCTAACTGCCGTAATGCATGTCCTTTATATGCGCATACACTAAATATACATTATGTACATACGTGGGTCAGAGTGGGATGGCAGATGCAAAATGGTAAGAGTGAGTCGGCATTAAAGTGTATTAAATTACTTAAGCCGGCGAGCAACAACGAAGACATATGCTCGAATTTTAAAGCATAATTTCTCAAGCATAAATCTCTGTGGCTCTTCGCGAACAAACAAAAATTAGTTGCACTCGGCGACAGGCGAGGAATCAGGAAAAGTACACGAGCACGGAGCAGTGTGGCCAGAGGCAGAGAAATAGCAGGCGGGAGCAACGGTAAATTATGCCCCGCAATATGTCAGCATGTTGCCACGAAGCGACCAAGCGAGTGGGAACGGTACAGCAACGGGGAGTGAGAGAGCGGGACGGACAGATGGTGACTGCTGCACCCCTTGCGTTTGTCACACTGCGGGGGTCAGAGATTTTCCCTTGTGGCGAAGGGATGGGGGGGGTGGTGTTGGGGCTCACTCCCCTGCTTAATCAGAAATTATTTGAAAATGTAAAGTCGACATGCACGCACAGCGAGTGCAACCGCAAGGATACCAGCCCAGCGCCACCCAAAAAACACGCCCCCGCTGGCAGCTGCAATTTGCACACGCCACGACCCCATGACCCACTTCGTTCCGAGCGAGAAGGAAAGAAATCTGCAACAAGGAGCCAAACAAAAGCCAGCTGAAAAACAAAGACCGCCGACAACGAATGCAAGAAAGAGCCCCAAAGACGCGCCCCCAACTTGCATAGACTAATGCAGACTTTGCACCATGCTGAGCGCGACAGAGAAGAAAGCCGCTGGAGGGGAAAGGGCAGCGGGCTACGAAGAAAGACTGCCGGAGTCGTGGCTCATTTGTTTGGCCGACTCGCACACAAAAGTAAGACACAGGACAAGACAGGATATGTAGAGGGGTATGCCTGGAAATGCCCAGTTGTTTGTTACCCTCTTCTCGCACTCAATTCAAAATCATAGTTAACTCTACAAACAAATTAGGTATATGCCAAGAAAAATTGTGAATATATTTCTACTTTTTAGACCAGATATCAACAGGATTTCCTTACCATCCACCTTCATTTCACATCTGAGGGTATCTCATTCGCATATTAGTTTGCCGTTGTGGGTGGCATGACAAAAGAAGAAGTCTTTATTTTCGTGCCATTCGCTGTGATCCATTTCCACCAGGACTTCATCTTGAACTAGTTGCCAAGTCTGAGCCCTGAGTCCGCACTGCCACTCCCACTTTTGCCCCTATAATAATAAGTCATGTTAACCGAAAACCGGGCGTTGTGTTCTTTTTTTGTTGCCCCACCATCTTCATTTTCCCCCCTTTGTATTTTTTCCAGCGCGTGGCATCAACAAAAAACTTTTCGCGCACAATCAGTTGCGTTTCAACGTGGCACTGCATCATTGTTGCAACTGGCAACTCCTGCTGTTTCTGCCGCCATTGTTGCCTTTACTTATAATTTACTTTTACTTGTGCGCTTTGGCTTTGTGCCGCTCGTGTGTCGTGTAAAATATTTGCACAACCAGCCAAGAAGTCGGAGGGAAACGGGCAACTCGACAATGGCACGAGCGTTAACCATAATATTTTTCTGTGGCAGGGAAACTCGGATCCCGGACATGCCCATATAGTCAAGGTTTCTGCAGCTGCCATTGTTAATCAGCAGCTGGTAAACAAAAGTTGCATTGAATCTCTCATCAGAAAGGGAGTCGCGAATGCAGCGATTTTATGGGTAGAAATCTTATTTACTTGGTTGGTTGGATATTCTTTCTAAAGTCAGTCAAAAAACGTAACTGTGTGCGGTTACAACTAGTAGTATTGGTTCTGTCGAAAATTTCTTTTATCACTTAAATTTTTAAGAACATAGCTCATAACATCCCGGCAAATCATAGAAAATCAAGTAATTGAAGTAATAAATCATTTACTTAGCACACCAGAGCGTGAAACTGCAAAACGGCGACTGAAGTTGCGATTACAGATTTGGCATTTCTGGATATTTAAACACGCGAGCGTCGTCTACGAGGGAATCACACGCCTCTGTAGCCAAGAACGTTTGCGTGGGAGTCGAGTTGTGGAAGTTAAATCGGCGTCCTTGCGGCCGGACTCTTGCTTGATCACCTGATCGTTAATCTTCTCCGGAGCGGAGCGACCATTGAACTTGGCACTCCACGTGCCGTCTTGGGCGAACACGGCTGGGCAACCGGCAGCCAATTTTCCAGGTTCCGACGGACTGATCGGGGACTTGCGAATCACAGAGGATACAAAGCGTTTCAGACCCATTTGCGTTAATTTCGGTAACCGCAAAAGACGGCTAATTTTGGTGGAATTTCTTACTTTTCAAAGTAGTTAGAACGTAAAAATTGCTCTGTGACTGATAGCCAAAGTATTAAAATGAACAAGCTGATATGAAGTCTTTTTCATCGCTCATTCCTCAAAATGGAAACGAAATAAATCAAAGAACTTTCAACTGCTGAGTTGGCTGGACTTTCTTGACTCGCGGAACTCAATTAGGCCCAGTTTCAATTGCTCGATTCGATAATCGATTTGCTGCCCATTTTTATGGCGAGCAGAGCTGAGCGAAGGAAAATTGCTTACCAGCCAGAATTGTTAACCAAGTCATAAATACATATCTGTGTGCATGTATGTGTGTGTGGTCTGGCAACTTTTCGCCCCCCAAACTCAAAATGCAATGCGAGCGCTTTCCAAGTTTTTGGCCCCCGACCCATTTGCAGGCTCATCCGCAACCATATCCACATCCACATCCAGCTAGTCAGGCCACGAAGCTAAAATAATTGATAACAGATTATGTTTTACAATCTAAGCAGGGAGAGATATAATACGAACATTTTAATGGCCACGTGCACACGTAGTGCACACCCGGATCCGGCTCCATCAACCCGGGCACCCCGGTTCGGAGTTACTCGCAAAACGTTTGCAAAACTTAATTATTTCGTTTTGACCTTTTTGTCTTCATGTGTGTGGTTCGAGTGTGGATGTGAATATGGGGTTAGGGTCCGGGGGTCCGGGGGTCCGGGGGTCCGGGGGTCGGGAAGTGCGCAGAGATGGACAGTTAAAAAAGTTATTTATTTTATGGCCCAAAGTTACTTTGGCCTGTTTTATGGCTCCAAAGGCCGGAAGGGCGAGGAAACTCTAGGCGCCCAGCTATTGCCAGTGCTGATGAGCTGAAAACATATTAGCATGGACTACAAAATAGCTATATTTCTCAATTAATAAAATATTTCAAAAGTGTTAGCTGATATTTTATATTGTATGCTATGATTACTCATATCTATTGGCTTTACCTCAAGCTCAGAAGTTAATTGGTAATGTAATAATTTATCTAACAACTCCCGTCATCACTATCTGCTTTTGCAATTAAAAACGAAACCAGATTTTCCAAGTGAATAATTTTCCCATCTTTATTTAGGGTTTTTTAGCTTATTTTCCTCGGCCATCACTTGGTTCTTTCCTTAGCTTCATGTGGCCACGTGAATTCACTGGAGCGTGGATCATAAATCAAAACGAAATGGATTTCAAACTGGAACAAACGTGGAGCAGAGCAGCCCTTGGCCACTTTATTCATGGAACGATATCTGGGAAGCGCTCTTGGGTGCCGACTGATCCGCAGCGCCCTCAGTGTTTCGGATCATGGACTGATGTGGCGAATCCAATTGGGACTGCGATTGCGAATCGTTCAAGCCGGTAGCATCTGATTCCTCCCTATTCTCCATCGACCGCAACACGGAGTCCTTGTAGAACGCGGTCTCATCGATCTTGCGTCGGTACAGTCCGGTCGGGTGCTCCGGATCGAAAACAATGTCCGGGCGTATATCGCTATCGGTGACCAGGACCCGAGCACCGGGAATCGGCAGGAACTTGAACAGGCGCTTGCGCAACTTGGGCATGTAGGTGACCCTCTGGTGATCGGGCACCTGGGTCAGTCGACTAGGAATCACCTCGGGCAGCTCAATGGGGTAGTCCATCAGTCGCCTCTCCGGCGGAAGCTTCTGCTTGATGGCCTCCAGTTGGCGGGCGGTCAACTGCATCGGTCGTTCGCCATCCTTCCACCGCTCCTGTCCACTATTGAAGGCGATCTTCTTGTTGTTCTTCAATTGCTTGCGGATCACCCGCTTGGCGGCACAGTTGTAGGTGATCTTGGGCACGTACGGAGGAACCGGATATTGCCGAATGGAAATGGGATGTCGCTGCGGCTGGCTAAGCATGTTAATGTACTTGGAATCGGCATACATGCTTATCGGCTTGCCCTGCTTTTTGGAAGAAGTGGGTTTCTTAGTGGGCTTTGGTCTATCTTTGCGTCCCATTAGGAAGACATGACGGTGGCCTTGGCCCTCGACGTGGCGCCAATCCGGCTCACAGAGTCCCTTTCGACTGATCCTTTCAAATGGCTGGCGGCGAAACTTCAGGCGCTTCTGGTCATCAATCATCAGCTGCAGTCCCGGCACACTGGTCTTACCAGCCGGACAGGGACACACGTTCGGATAACTGGTGCAGTAGCGACCTGGAGCCGGCTCCATGCTGATGTGGCGTCGGATCAGGCGATTGGGCTTGGTGGGCACACAAGAGTGGCGCAGAAACAGGTGCGGATTAGGGCGTGGCGCCTTTGTGATGGGTACAGCATTTGCGGCCAGCTCAAAGATGTTTGTATGGGTGTCGCACGGACCGGCATCCTTGGGATTACGCCAGCAGCCAGAGAGATTGGATATCATCGCGTGTGTGGTCGGTCGACGATCGCGGGCATCTGGATGGGTGTGATATTTTATACTGATACACATCTCTTACAAACTTTAAGGCCTCATATTTTTTTATATTAAGTATCTTTTTATCTGTTTCCTTTACTTACTTGAAAGGAAGATGCCTTTCTGCAAGTTTGGGCGCTTGAAGAGCCTCTCGATTTCCGCCGGAAGTTCGTAAAAGTGATATGGCGGTGGTTTAATGGAGACGCGACTATGATTCGTGTGCGGTTTGGCGAATACAGAGCCCTTGGTGCCCTTCAGTCGGAGGTACGGTTCCGGGGGCACTCCGTAATGATTGGGGGGCAGTTGCCAGCCCCTCCATTTGGTCATAGTCCGATCGATGTGAAGCCGTCGACGTTCCGGATAAGGATTCTTTGGCGTCTTGTCGAAACCCGTAATGTGGCGGTAGTGATCAAAGGTGGATTTGCTGAAGGCCTCTCGTCTGTTTTCTGGGAAAAAGAATTCACTTTCAGCCCATTTGGAAACTGTAAGAACACTTACCCTTCTGGCAGAACTCATTGTAATGCTGGCCGGCCAACTTGAATTGCTTCTCCACTCGCGGTAAATTTTCCCTTCTAATACGATTGCCTGAATAGAATCATTATTAATGAACGATTCGATGGTAGTTAAAAATCCATCTTACGGGACACCATAAACAGCGGCAGACTCATCCGTGTGGCCACAAAATTCTGCCGGTCCTCATTATTGATCTTCAGTGTGCTCTTCTCCATGTTTGCTGTACTACTTTATTTCTTAAATATATACATTAACTTTACAGGGTTTGTGTTTGTACAGAAATGTTTGCTGTTTGAATTAAGCCCGGTATACTAAGATTTATATAAATATTCCCAAACCAATTCATGATTCATGGCGCCAATGATTGGAAACAAATTAATGGCCAATAAAGGGTTTCTAATAATTTGAGCAGAATAACAAATGGCCCTGGCAGACCTGTCCTATGTTCAGGTATTGTGCCGAATTCCAATGTGTCGATAAATCGCAACACTCAGATTTAGATGGTAATCCATCCTAGTAGATATACATATATTTCCAAAGTTACAATTCTGACTACATGCCCAATATATCAATGTAAGCGAGTATACTTCACCAATGCTTTTACAACCGATTCGATGTTCAATTTATTGTTTGTTTATCAATTTGCAGGGACAACCAAAGCCATCAATTCAGTCCAATTTAAATTGCAGACCATTCGACAACCAAATAATTTGGTTACGTTACCCAGATATCCGAGATATCCCAGATATCCGTACACACGCCCCTCCTGCCTGCCGAGAATATTTGTAAATATATCAGTACGCCCACCTCTGCTCACATATAGTAGCCACATAATTAGCGTAGCCAAGCGAACTGATTAACTTGCATTCAACGATTTTCAATTGAATTTCGCAGATCGTTGATTTGTGCCAAAAAAAGAATGCCACCGTGTACAAAAAATTCGCAACAAAAAGCTGTGTGTGGTATGAAAAGCGGCGACTGCCGTGCAATTTCAATCTCAATCGCAAGCGAAGGGGCGGGAAAATGTGGGCGTGGCTCCAGCCAGAGAAGCCCGAAGCGGAGCACTGGCTTTTTGCTGCATCGAAGAATGGGAAAATATGCAACCGGGCAAATGATGAATGTGAAATGTGCCATTAATTAATTTGATTAAATGCAGGCAATCAGTCGAGCGAGGGCAGCCCAAGGGGTTCCAATAAAATGAAGCGCGAATCCAGCGGTATGGGGAAAAGGGCCAGTTGAGAATTTCCCAATCTGAAAAGCCAACCAAAGGATGAGCACCCATTTAAAATGTTGCAGATTCAAGGGGAGCTCAAGTACCTCCATGAAATAATAATAATAATAACAAAGAAGGGATTTATGCGCCTTACAAACGTTTAAAAATGATCGAAATTCACTTTAATACACCGGGATTTGAATATAATGTGTAATCATTATGCTTTCTCGGCGTCTTCGTATGTCCTAATGACCTTTGGCTTAAGATCGTCCCTGCCGCCCTTTCCTTTGCCCTTTTTGGCCGCCTTCTTGGCCTTCTTCGCTTCCATTTTAGCCTTTTTAGCTGCCTGTTTTTCGCGCTTCGCCTTCTTGCGCAGCTCCACTGCAAGAAGAATTATGGTAAAATGTTTAATTTTTTGGCCAAATTCATCTTACCTTTGACGATTCGAGCGGTGGCCAGATTGACGGGCAGTGGAGCGCACTTAAAGCCCGCTGGTGGTGCCTTGGTCAGTCGGATGAATCTGTTGCCCGTGGCATAGAGCAATCCCAAGCAGGCCTGCGGACGGATGCGGGTTTTGGGCCACTTGGTGAAGTACAGATCCTTCAGCTTGATCTCCGTCTTCTTCACGCCCTCGATGTCGCGCCAATAGTACATTTCCCGCGAGGTAGTCTTATCGTGAATCTTCCAGCTGTGCGTGGGTGGATACTTTTGGTAGCTGTTCAAGCAGCTGGGCTTGTCCACATAGAACCAGACATCTGCATTCGGATAGAACTTCATGGCGGCCTCTCTACTAAGTTCACACGATTAAAAATTTAAAACCGAAATTTGGTGATATTTTTTGACTTTATTTTTTTCAAAGAGTACGTCTAAATGTTAAATTAAAAACGAAAATGCCAAATTTGATTTAAAATCACTGCTATGTTAGTCGAGGGTAACTTGAGCAAGTTGTATTCACAAAATGTATTCATACTTACGTTTTTTTGTATTTTTCCTTCTGCTTCAGCTGCTTAAAATGTATTTTATTCCGCCTGCGAGAATTAAACTTAACTAAAAGCAGCTAACTAACTGGCTACTTACTCTCGGCCGTAAAAACTAAGCAGGCACTTGCTGCTAAAAGTTAAGCTCGTTAGGAGGAGGATGAGGAGGCCAAGACAGTGAGTTGGTAGTGGAAAAGTGTCCTGACTTGTCACACCAAAGCGGCAAAGGTGATGTCGAAAAACTGTCAATTAAGTTTAATTATTTTATGCAGCAAGAGAGTGGAAAGGATCTCCAAACACACACACTCGCACACACACACTGGGGGCAGCTAATGTGCAAAAGGCGTCTTATGCAAACCCAGCGGAGTGGAGTGAAGTGAAGGCTAAGCAAAGTCAATTATCCAAGCAGCTTTGATGCAAGTAATTGGCATAATGAAATTTCCTCTCCAGGCCAACCGCAAAGAATAGAAGCAGCCAGAGCATCCATAGCAGCTGGCTGAGGAGCAGGATGAGGAGCAGTGGCAGTAGCCAGTAGCCAGTAACCAGTAACCAGTAACCAGTAACCATAACCGTATTAGCATATCGCACAGTTCCCGGGGGTTAACTGACAAGCCGTGGCTTTTTTAAGTTCCTGTCCTGCGTATTGAGTAAATATTTAAGCAGTTCGCCAGCTGTCGCACAATATTAATAGCATGCATTCGGGCGCAACTTGAGCCCCAAACTCGACTTCAGTTCTTCTGGCCGTGGGGGAAAAAAAGAAAGGATAAGGACAAATAGTCGGAGAGCAGACCGTGGCCCCAAAGTGCAAATATGTTGCGGCCAAAGCCGCAAAAACGTTTAAATATTTTATAAGCCAAAGGCACTTGCCAGCCGCAGTTGCAAGTGAGCCAGTGCAACAGCCAGAGGATAAGGAACAGCTAACTGCTGCAGTTACCAAATCGTCAACAACTAAGGCAGGCAGCACAGAGCCACACGTACATATATCTGTGTATAATATGCACATACCTACACATATATACATATCCCAGTCTAATGGGAATCGGTTCAAGTTGGCTGGTGAAAAGCGTTGGGTATATTGGATGAGAATGCCAGCTTAGTACAGATCTATTCTGGTATTCTTAGCCGAAAGCTGCAGCTTCTAGAGCCACAAGTGCTGTCTGTATCTGCAGGGATTTGGCTAGTCTAGATTATAATAATAAATAAGGAATAAAATATATATAAAAGGTACGTTCTATACTATAGAACTATCTATCAACGCTCCTGTGCTGCTCCCACTGCAGAATAGTTTGTATCCAATCTACTGGATATCATTATGTCGACCCATTTCTGTGCCATAATCTCTCTAAATACCCCGACTCCTTTAAGTTGATTCCGTTGCCATGTTGCCCAGCTCGTTTGGCATTCCCCTAATGCCATGAATTTTCGTCGGTTGCATTTCAGACCGACCCGCCCCCCTTTACACCAGTAAACCGGGGGATACTGCGCATTGTCTTTGGTGGTTGCGGTGGTGATGGCGGTGGCGATGGGTGGTGCTGGCTGGTGGTTGGGCTGGCTGTATTGTTGCATTGTAACGGTTGCATATGAACGACAGTTTTCCACACTTTTTATCGCTCCACTCTGCCACTTATTATAGCATTTTTCTTCGCTTTCTTGGCTTTTGTGCGCAAATTTCCATGGGGAGGCTGAGCCGCAAAGTTTTCGAGCTGTGTTCAGCTGTTGAGCTGATTTCGCAGCGACACAATACACTTGTAAAGCATTCAGTAACTTAAAGCACAGTGCCACTCCACTGGCCACTGAGCCTTCTGCTCAGTCCCTGTGAAATTATCGTATTTCAATTGAATTTCTCACATGCGATTTGCATAATTGAATTTGGACTTGCAGTGCCGCCATCAGATGGTTTCGGATAATTTATGGGTACCAAAAAGCGAACGACAACTCCGGTTTGAGCCGCTCATTTCTGGATAATTATGCCGCCGAAGATGCGTCTGCTTTATTTTTATCGATGCGCATTAAAAGGCTTTTAAAATTTATTGATATTACCAACTCTATTAAATTATGCCACCACCTCGGTGTATGGATGGCTGGCTCTTTGTGCTGCCGCCGCTGCTGTTTTTGTTGCCTTGATGCCTGTTTTACAGCCTGACTGAGTGACGCCTGGCGATGGCAGCAAATTTTCCATGTCGCCAGTGGCAGTAGCAGCAAACAGCAGCAGCAGCAGCATCAAGGCTGCTGCGTCCGTTGACTGGCAGCAAAATTGGCAATTCCAAAGCAGCAGCGACGGCGCAGGCGACTTTCCCCAATGCCATCGTTCAGGGGAGGCGGATGGCTGGCCGTTTTCGGGTGGGGGCGTGGCCCGGGGACTGGGCTCAAACTCAATTTGTGTGAAAAATACTTTTAGTTACTGTGCATATTTTAAATGTTACACACAGCGGCAGCCACAAAAGCAGCAACAGCAGTAACAACGCATCATCGTGATGTGAATTTTATTTTATATATATAAATATATGTATATATACTTATAAAAAAATGGGAAAAAAATTAAAAATTATATTTCACACAACGGGTAGCATGAGCGGTAAGCTGAATATGGGATAAATTAATGCATGAAGACTGGCAGCCATTGAAATCAGTTTATTATGCGCACACATACACCAGCACTGTGCCGGCATACGTGTCGTATGATTGATAAATTTGCACTTTGAAAGCACTCAAAATGTATAAAAAGGAAGGTGAACCGATAGGAAGACATTAAGCCAACGAACTGTATAAACAATAGCTTAATATTGTTTGCTCTATAGCGCAACTTAAAAATATGAAAAAAATATTTTAAAAAATAAATTTATAAAAATTATATAAACCATCTCCATTACTTTTAAGCAGCGATTATATATTATAAAATATAAACGGCGTGTAAAAGTTTTTTTTTGGTTGAATATGTTTCATAAGCTGAGATTAAATATAATTTAAATTTTTTTATAATTTTTGATTTTACACATTTGCAAAAAGCAAGAGGCTGAATCACCGCACTAATTCAAATTCATAGCATGTTTAGGAAATGAAAGTTTTTCTAATATAGGCTAATAATTCGGTGACACGATTATATTATTATTTTTTTACACAGCTACATTTGACCAAAAATAAAATGTAATAAATGATGTCTATCATACAGCCGTCATATAATAGCAATTCAATTATAATTCACTACGAATTCGTTAAGTAAAAAAATATTTAACAAATTTGATTGCAATATAAAACTCTGAATAAAAGTTACTAAACAACTGTATCTTTATTGTGCGAATATTATTTGGAGGTAGCAGTTGTCCACCTAGCAATTAGAATTCACCACGCATCCGGAGATTGAAATAGTCACAAAGAAGCGGCAAAGGGAATCGCATTTTGGCCAACATCACACTTCATTAGCACAGGTTATCGCGCTGTCTGCCACCCAAAATGTGCGACTGTGTGTGTGTGCTTGGGTGTTTGTGTGTGGCACACCCCTCCTTGGGCTCCACGGGGAAATTTCGCATGCACATGGCGCAGACATTTGAAAAACGGCCAAAGCAATGGGAGATTGCCCAAGCCGAGGAGTTCGGGAAAACCCCCGAAAACTGTGCAACTCCCAGGCACGAAAAAACTGCAAAGTTCGAAAACAGACGCAGACACGAGCGGCGAAGGATTTGTGCGATAGGACTTGGGCGGTCCGAGTTTCTGGGGGCGCGGCAGCATGCCACTGAAGTGGCAGACACGTAACCCCTTTAGCTGGTGTCAAAGGCAACATACAAATTCGAAGCTCCAACAACAGCTAGAGCTGGCCAAAAAAAAAAACGAATTTGCGAGTCGGGGGCACACTGGGTGCCATAAATTATGCAGCGCGCGGTAGATGCTGCAATCTGATGCCCTTCTGGCCCCCCTTCGCTCCAACCCCAGCCTTACACTGCATTCAATTTGAACCGCTCCGCAGCCCCAGACCCCCAAAAACCCCACCCCACCGTACAGCCAGCTCAATTGCCGTGTCGGAAGTAGCAATCCAAGCTTATCCATGGAATTTGGCATCCAACCGGCCGAACTGGCTGCTCAATCATCAATCCGCGTGCTAGCAGGCAAAAACGGCAACAAGAGTTGGCCCAAACTGGTGCAGCCAAACGGAAAAAGGTCACGGCAATTCGGACCGAACACAATCGAATTTGCGTCCTGATTTAGGCCACAGATCTGAAATTTCAAGCGTTCGATTCTTAATGAGTGAATTACCGAAGGTGTGTGTTATAATCCCATGAAGCATACACGGCTCGCACTTTCAACTTTTAAAATCACAGGTGCCTATAAAATAGTCCTAAAAAGGCACAAAAAGGACATAAAGGATTCACTTTTAAGATTATGAACTGATTTGCTTTTGAAGTAAACTACATTAAAAGATTAGGTAAATCTACACTCAACTAATAAAGGTATAAATTTAAGTATATTTAAGCAAAAACTATTTAATTTAGTCGAATAGAATTCTTCATAGTTCTGCACCGATTGTAAACTGAAAACAAAGAACATTGCAAACCCAACCACCCATGCAGATTCTCTGCCTCCTAATTAGCGCCGAACCACTCAAGTTGAGTTGACAGAATTATGATTAAACTAATATCAATTATCCAAGGCGCCGAGACACTCGGGGGATCCGCCAATGGAGGCCAGATCAAGTGGTTAACTCCGCGCGGCGTCTGCGAGTGTCATCAATGCCAAATTGGCCATGGGTCAGCGGTGGAGCTCGAGGGGATTGGGTATGCATAAAGCTATATTTACATAAATTGATACAAGATTACACTTGAAAATGAGTAAGAAGGAATACTTAGTTTTATGCATAAATATAATGTGAATTGGTATACATATCACTTAATATATATAATATATAAGCAACTAAATTCTAGTTCATCAAATATTTTTGTTAGCACCTTAAATATATTAACCCCCTAAAATCTTTTATAACTAAGCTGCTGACTGGTTTTTTACTTCCGTATCCGCTTTAGTCCCTTTAGTGGACTTTATCCAACGTCTTCATTAGCTGGAATATTTGTCTCCTTTTCTTTCGCTCTCCCTCTGTCTCCCTCTCCCTCTTTTCGCTTGAGAGAGCGAGAGAGAGAGCAGCAAAGGAAACTAATAATTAACACTTTTTACTGCCAAGAGTCGATAATTGAATTACAGAGTGCAGTCAATGGCAGTTTTAACCCTGCAATTTCAACTCAGCTCCTTCGTGTTCTGCATCAGGAGGTTCTCTGCGCCTTCTTTAAGTTTTTAGCAGCTGCCAGAAAAATATTCGCAAATGCAATCGCTTATACACTGAAAAACAACAAAAGCAAGTGCAAATCCAAAGGCAAAGGCAAAAATTCAAATGCAGCCCCATGACCAAACAAAATGAATCAAAAAACGGGCGGATTTGGGGGACAGGATGGAGCCGAGGCGCCAGCAGTCGGAATTCTTGCATAAAAACGTTTAATTAAAATTCAAGAGGTTTTGTTTTCAGAGGCTGCAAGTTTTTATTTTAATATCCCCCACAGCCCGCCCCCCATTTCATTCCATCAGTGTGTGTTTGAACGTCTTGAGTAATAGGTTCTCCAATCCGAACGGGTGCCTTGTGGGTGGTGGGCGGATATCGGGGGGCTTACGAACGGGGGTCAACTATGCAAATTGGTGTCTGTTTTGGAGCGGCGTTAATTACTTTGAAGTAAAATGCAAGCGACTAGCAAGTGGAATCGAGAAGCGACAGGCTGGAAAAGAGTTGAATGGGGTCTGTGATGGCGATCCGGAGAATTAGGTGAAGACAATAGCAAGAAATGCATCAATGATTTAAAAACATGAAGTGGACAAAGAACGATGTAATAAAATTAGGTATCTTAAGCTTTTAGTCTGTATCTGTGTATGTTCGTTACCTTATTTTATTAATTGGTTATTTCTGAAATCAGTATTCAAAGTTAATCCCTATTGATTCAGTGATATATTGCTCGGGGGAATCTGTTGCAAATAACTTTCCCGGAATATATAAAACTCTCGCTGGATAAGCTCTGGCTCATTGATAAATGCTACTTTTTGGCTGTCCTTGATAATTTTCCATAAATCCCGGGTAAAAGTGAGAAATCCCCAGCGAATCTTTAGCTCTTTTGCACCCTGCGTTTTTCCTCTTCCGACACTTTTGTGTGTCGATTGGCAGAGCAAACAGGGAAGTAAATTTGAAAATCCAATTTGCATTTCCATCAATAATAACGGCCGCACAAAGGAATATTAGACGACGACGATCCTGGCCAGCATCCACCCAAAAATCCTTCGCATCGAAGGCAATGCGTTTTGTGACAGCGGGAGTGAGGGACTGCTGGAGAGGAGCCGTCAAAAAATTTACCAATCATTAAAAATATTTCCACTTCCGTTTCCGCTGCGCACCATTTTCTAATGCGCCGCCTTGGCTTCCGCTGGCGCATAGAGAAAATTCTCGAAGTTTTTAGTTCAAATGTTACTAATGAATGTTCAAAATAGTAGCAACTCACTCACATCAAATGCTCTCTTAAAAGAAAAACACAAGAAAGAATCATATACAGGTATAAATAGTAATATATCGATACAAGAAACTTATCAAATTTTCTCTCAGTGCTGAGACTTTGCTTCTCCAATGAAGACCCTCTGAAGCTTTGTTTGAACAGCTAATGCCGGCCACGTTCCGTTGTCGTGGAGCAGCTCTGGCCTGCCACAGTTAGTCATCTCGCGCTGCTTTATGTAATTTATATCCTTGCTGCATTATCCTTTATTTACTTTACGTTTTAGCATTATATTTCCCGCATTTCTTTTTCTCTTTGGCTCGGACCACACCGCCTCACTCGTGGGCTTGCCTGGTAAATTTATGTATAAAAATGAGCGAAATTGCAGAACACATTTTTTCCATTACTGAAAATAAATGTCTGAAGGATGTGCCAAGGCCCAGTCGTCGCAGCAGGACTCCTGCCACGGCTCCAGCTTCATCTGATGCCTTAGATAGAAAAAAATCGCTTCTTACTGATGAGCTTCAAAGAATTCAATCAGAATTCATTTGAATACAGTCCGTGCATACCAAAAGGGCGAGATTAAGTGACCAAGCCGAGTCGAGTTGAGTTGAGTCGAGTCGAGGAGTCCAAGTCCACGTCGCAGTTTCGGAGTCGAGTGAAAGTATGGAGGAGTCAACTCCTTTTGACTAATATGCTTGTGGCCTGGGCGGTGCAGAAGTGGGCCAGCTTATACCGATCCCCCGAAACCCGCCCTTGGATTTCCGGTCATGACGCTGACGAATAAGTAATCAGCGCTAAGTTGGTAATTGAAAGCGCTGCCAAGGGTTTCTTAAAGCTGTTCCTCGGCGTTTACCTCTCGGCCAAATGCGTTTTCCTCGAAAGAAGAAAAACTTGCCACAGAGAATGTCAGCACCCTTCAACTAACAGCACCAGCAGATAGTCGGGGCAATAAAATATTTAAAGACAGTCAGTCATATATGTATGTACATACATATGCAGCAAAGTGGGTGGTGAGGGCTAAAGGCCATCGAACTAAGGTGAAAATCAAGCAGGGAAATCAATAAGTAAAGCAAGGCTTTTCTGTAGAATCATAATTTAAATCATAGAAACGAGTAAAATCATGCATATAAAATAATCAAATAAGTAATTTTGAATACATCTTGGCAAATATATATTATTTAACCTAAGCACCGATAGTAGTTCATTATAATAAATATGCGCTAAACTAGATATAATTAAACGAAAGCAGACATATTTAGCAATTAACTAAATGGCCAAAGCCTTCAGATAAACCAAGTTACCTTAAATGGAGAAGAGCGTGTGTTATTCCGCAGAAGCGGAAAGAATGCGCCATACATACATTGCGTAACATGAAGTCGCAAAAATTATGTACAGAGATTAAGAAAGTAAACCGTTATCTGCCAACGCCCCCGGGCTAAGAAAAGTGGGTGGGGCCGGCCAAAATGTGGTGAGAGTTGGTAAAAAATTTTTGCAGGGGGAGGAGGTATGCCAACCGTGTTGACAGTTTGTGCTGCAGGCGATTCCAGGGAACAGCGGGGAGAAACATAATGAAATTATGTATTTCCTGAACATTTCGTGTGTGGCAGATGAGCTCTGTTTTATATGTGTATGAGATTTACTTTTGTTTTATGTTCCGGGGAAAACGAATGTTGAAATTTTCTAAAATAATAAAATAAGCGAAAAAAAACAAGTATGGGACGTAAAAACAAATGAGAGATTTAAACAAAGCGGGATGTAAAAAGTAGACATGCATTAAAATGTATTATAGTATAAAAAATATAACTATAAAAAACAAAACACGTTAAAAGTATTTTACAATTTTTTTATTAGTTTTTCTTTCCTTCCCTTTCCTTTTAATACAATGCAAATTATGTTTAAATACAGCAACAATGTTAATTTGGATTCATATTCTTGTCTTCAATGTTTTGATATTTTGAGTTAAAAAATCTAGTCATATATAGGTATCCCTATATAAAGAAAAGATCCGCCAAGAAAATCAGTGCTGTTGACTTTGTATCGTTTCAACAAATAGCGAACAAAACGAACGTGATGCTTGATTTTGGACTTCAGGTATCTGAATGTTTTATGGGCAAGCGGAATCACTTTCCTGATATCCGATTGCAGTGGGTGGTGGTGGTTGGGGGTGTTGTTTCCGTCTTGCCTCGATTGATTCCGATTCTAATTGTTTTGGTCTAGTGGTAATCGCCCTGTGTCTGTGCAAATTACCTGAGCCGTGGCAAAACTTCAACCCCCAAATGGGCAAATAATTATTCGTGCAAACCCAAATCCCCCAAGTTCGCCCGGGGTAAGAACAAAAGTAGTTGGTAAGAGGGAAAAATTAAGCAAATATCACGTCGTTCGCATTTGAACTTCAGAGAAAATCAAAGACAAGCTACCTTTTTGGATACAATGGAAACTTAGCCAACTTGAATAAACGTTGTGTGGCAAAGTGTACCTTGCCACAGAGTTCGAGTGTTTGTGCGTTTTGACTGGGACTCCGTTCGAAACAAGTTCGGTTTAATTACAGAAAGGGCTTACAGCCAGACAATGAAGATTGCCCGGATGAAGCTCCCTAAATTGGAAATGGATGCGGGTGTTATTATTGGGCTAGCATTTTGTATGGCAATTCAGTTTAACCCAGTGCACCTGTTTATGAGTGAAGCTGATGAAAAACAATTGTTTTTTCAAACAGAAATAATAACAAAATTTAGATAAATATTTTTAATATTTCTAAATTTGTTCATATTCCAGAAAAAACAAATTTAATAAAATAGTTGTAAACCTTTTAAAGCTTGAACTTTTTCTCCGTGCAGCAACAAACAAATAAACACTGAGTTTGCAATTGCTAAATCATCGAGTGCAGGGAACTCGTTTAACTTCGTTCGTCAAAAAAAAAGCAGAAGAAAATTCGGGGGACTCCCCCAAAAGCGAGTGTGTGAGGGTGTGCGTGTGTGTGAGTAAATTGTAGAGTTGGCGCAAACGAGTAAAGAAATCGCTCATGCAAAACTGATTGACTGTAACGAAGAAAGTGTAAAAAGAGATACGAAACTTGTTAAAGTTGCTGCTGATTTTTAGACCGTGCCACGCCCCCTTGCAACCCGACTTTTCGCTGCCCGCCCCTTTGTTTTCTGTCTGTTATCTGTCGGCGTTTATTTATGTACACATATGTACGTATGTACATCCATATGTGCACGGCTCGCCTTCACATATGCAACGTATTCATTTACCCCCGATTTCAGGATATCCCGCCCCTACATCCTTCGGTTACTGATTTTTATTGAAAGGAAAATATCGCTGGTTGTGCTCCCCTTTGATATCCTTTCCTTTTCTACTCGTCAGTTTTCAGCTCGCCATCGCTTCACTTTTTGGGGGCACAACTTCTCTTTTTTGTCGGTTGCGCACTTAATTGAAAGGAATTGTTAATTCACACAGGACCCCATCCCTTTGCTCGATTACTCGTCCTTTGTGTGTAATTGGCTGTACTGATGCTGAACATTCGAAAAAGGAATACACGGTACCCTCACACCCCTCAACTTGTTAAAAAATGAGGCCTAAAACAAGTAAGTTTGATTCTTTAAAACAGCAGAACAAATAGCATATTTTAAACTTTTGCCTAATTATAAGAAATGCATGTATGTATGTTTAATGTTTAAAGGAATATTTAAGCTTTTCACTGGTCTAGTTGTTTGCCAGAGGGCGTCTGTCGGGCTGCATCCGGCTGAACAATTTGTTGTATTTATTCGTGACACTTATTTGTCATTTTGAGCATATAATAGCATTGTGTGGATTATAAAGGGATTATAGCCCCGGTCGCCCCACTTCTTGAGCACACCCCACTACGCCGTAGTAATTGCTCACGTTCTCACGCGCTCTCAACGCCTCACCCCCTGTGGCTTTTAAAACCAATTTGGTAAAACCGTCCGACCAACGGCAGCCAGCCAAGTAAGTCAACCAGGTCAAAAAGCTGCTTCAAGATGTGTGTAATTAGACGTGACTTTTCCTCGAGTTCTACTGAAGGGTTTTCTGGTGGCCGGGGGCCAAATCGGGCCTTAAAGCCATCTTAACGCTGTTGTTATTTAGAGCTTAATTGTGCCGGGAGACGGAGGAGGAGCAGTGCCCAGGGTCGGGGATCGGGCGTCAATTATTGGGCCGAGGTGATGGGTTGAAGGGGAACCGCCCTTAGGGTTCACGATGGATTAAAATCTGCTTTAATGGCTAATCCGTGGAGCATTTGTCCCCCACCCCAAATGATGCCCCACTCAACCGCAATTAACTTGGCAGAAGCTCGATATCGACACATTAGCATCCCCTGTGCACCGGGCATAATCTGATTATCAGCCGCCACCCCCGGAAAAAGCAAGTGAAAAAGTGCTAATTTGTGCACGGAAATCACGCCCAGGAGCTGGAATGGATATCAGGGATTTTTCCCGATGCCCTCCATGTGCGTGTCACCTCCAGCCGACTGTTTCCCTTATCGCCTTTGTGCAAATTGAAAATATGCCAAATAATTACACATTTTTATGTGAATTTTTCAATTTATATGCCGTCAAATAAACGCTGCGTGCACATCACAGTATTGACATCCAGTTGGGTGGCACTTGCGCCCACTTTTTCCTCATTTCCGACGATTTTCGCAATGTCGTCAGACATCTTCTGGCAGCTTATTTATTCAAAAATGTATTTGACCTTGAAAAGCTCTAGCCAGCTTTCGAAAAATGTCCAAAGATGGCGTTTCATCGCTTTCTACTTACGAAAGCGATTTTACATTTGTAAAATCACGTCAAATGTAAGTAATGTCGTGAAAGTATGGAAATCAAATGACCAGGCCCAGTAAAAGACAAAATTTATGAACCGACTGTTGTTTAATGCGTTTACAAGTATATGATGGGTGTGTTGTGCTGAACAACATGCACTCGAAAAAAAACTTACAAAGTTCAGTGTTAATGAAAGCCCTACACCAACAGCAGGATGTCAGAGGCCAAGAGCCAAACATCTCCGGGTGCTTGGCTTTTAATTATATTGATTATCAAAATATAAGTTGACAAGTGCAGTTTCATACATTTTAAATGTACAAACGGGGAAGGTGGGATGAGGAAATGATTAAGATACAACGAAAAGAAAGGAAATAGTAGGTCAAGTAAATGAGCTGAATTGGAAGTGTGGAAGTAAAAGAATTAATGAAATGATTCAGATGATGGGGGCACTCAATTCAAGCGCTGAGTTACCGGCAGCTTTTTGCGCCTTCTGCGCAATTGCTGACTGCGATCCCAGTACTCATAGTAGCGTTCCTGTTTCAACCATTCCTGATATTTATACCACCACTCCTCCCACTTGATATAGTCCTGAAAGATATAGAAAAATAAATTTTACCATTTGTACTGGACTGCTGACAAAATCGTCACCTACCTTCAGGTCCAAGTCTCTTAGGTAGCCACGACTCTTGTAGTACTCGTAACGGACGCGCACATCGTCCCACGACAGCATTCCCGACGGTGCTGTGGTGGCCAACTCCTCCGGAAAGTGCCCGGCCGGTGCCGGCGAATACGAATAGCGACGCGGCGGCGACTCCAGGCCCTCCTCAATCATCACTTTGAGGGCCCCACCGGCGGAGTCTTTGGTGATGCGCATGTTCTCCATGTTGCTGCGATCGATGCTCCACTGCGCCATTTTGCCGAATCGATCCGAGAGCGTCAGCCGCGTAGTAGCCGAGAATGTGGGCAACGTGCCAACCTCGTCGCTGTCCGAGCCGTTCGAATCGTCCGAGTCCGAGGAGGAGTTTGCCGCGTTAGCTCCGGTGCCACTGGACGTCCCGCTCGGATGTTTTTTGCGTTTCTCACCTTCAATTTTAATGCGTGGCCTCACCTGATGGAAAATAATATATGGATTGTTAAATTTGGTTTCAAATTAATGTTGACTGTTAGCTTTGGGCAATGCTTACCTCCTTTTCCTTCTTCTTCTTTTTTGCCTGTGCTGTAGGTGCTGCAGCTGGCGCTGACGCCGGCTCTGGTGGCTCTGGCGGGCGGTGCTTAAGACGCGGATCTTCCGGCGGAGGCGAATGGCGCGAGGACCGCGCGATCTTCATGTGGGCTTCCGACGAGGCGACACGTTCGTGCCCGATGTGACGCATCTTCGCCTGGCGATACTTCTCCATGGCGGAAACCGAACTGCCTCCACCTCCGCGCACGGGCGGTGGAGTGGTGGGGCGACCATGGATACGGCCATGTGACTCCGACGGAGGGGGCGGAGGCGCCCCCGAACGATAATGGCCACGTGGCTTGGGTGGCGGCGAGCGCGGACCGCGGGATCTTAAAGTTGGAAAAAACAATAAGGTTAATAGGAATAAAGAAACCACAATTCTTCACATATCCATATTTACCGAGATCTGTGACGATGACTGGGTGAGCAGAGGGAGCAGGAATCATCGGAGCTGGTGCTCATAGAGCTGTTTGATCGCGAACGCATCGAGTGCTGCAAAGGCACATGAATATATGGTTAGTATGGTTCCCACTGACACAATAATGTATTACAAATAATTGGCACTATCTGGTTGAAAACTCACCCTCGGTGGTGGCGATGGCGGTCGCTTGGAGCGCGGCAGGATATGGGCGACTGGACCTCGCTTCTCCATTACCGACGACGAGGGCGGAGGAAGCGGTGGAGACCGGCGTCGTCCGAGCGGAGAACGCGACGCGTTTGGCTTGCGTCGCAACGACGAGGACGACGAGCCACCACTGGGTTCCGGCGGTGATCGGGGCCTTCCGCCGTGGCCGTTTCCGGGTCGACGCATGAGGGCATCGTGGCTATTGTTGGGCGATCGTGGCATGGGCGGCGAGCGAGGTCCACCACGGCGATCCATGCCACTGTGCATAGCCATTGGCGGTGAACGACGACGCGGTGGTGGTGAAAGCGGTGGCGATTTGCGCAAACGCGACCGACTGCGCGAGTGCGGCGAACGGGAGCGTCCGTAACGCTGCGACGGAGGCGGTGGACCGGGCGGCGGTCCACCTGTGGGCGGATAACGACCGTAGGGCGGTGCACCACCCTCACGACCTTCGCGACCGTCGCGTTCGCTCTCGCCAGAGCTGCTCTCCCCCTGAATGTACATCTTCTTGTAGCCCGTGTGGCGCCATCGGTTTGGATCCTTCTCCTCGGCCTCGATCAGCTTTTTGTCCCAGTAATCGTTGGTGGTGTTGGCGCGCGCCTTCTTCATCACGTTGTCGATCTCGCGTCGCTTTCCAGCGGGTAATGAGGGATCTGCAAGGTTGAGAGGTAAAAGGTCAGCTTCGGTTGGCAGGGTGGTGGGCAGTGCTTTGTTCCGGGAAGCCCCTAAGACGGGCTGATGGGTTTATGGGCCCTTAGACATCGCTAATCCCGGCGAGGCATTTGGGTTTTCCCACTTCTATGCAGTTGCTTGCTGGTAGTTGGTAGAAGTTTCAGTTCAGGTACCTGTTATGCGGGCAGCTGTCGGCTGCCTGTCCATGTGCAGTTTGGGATTCAATTCGGCGCGCCTGCGCGACGCCATCGCGAGATTTCGGATTTCTCTCGCTCTGGCAACTATGTATATATATATATATATCGCGCGACAGATATATGTATGTATGTACTCGGGTTTCAATGTTTATTACCCCCAATCGGTTAGGGTTTGGTTTACTGTTTCGGATTCGGTTTGGCGAACGCGACAACACACTTTACCATTTCAAAAACATACACAACAAGCTGCAAATATATTACAATTGAATATAGAAACATGTAAAGAGAGCATTAGAAATGGCCAACACAAAGCAACAACAATATCAGGAGCGGAGTTATACAGAAGGGGAATAGAGCGGAGAGACCTGAAAACGCAGAGAATCGCGGACGCGCTCCGACTGTCATTTAACCCATATCACGCCGCGGGGGTCGGGGACCTGTGGTCCCAATCAAAATCGTGCGGGAGTGCCGTTTTTTAAGCGGCTTGCGCGTATATCTTTTCACATATGCATTTTCCATTTCTTCCATTTTTCACACATACACTCACACCAGCACCAATATATTTGCCTTGTCAGCACGAGAGGAATGCAGAGCGAGATAGAGAGAGAGAGTGTGAGGCAAAAGTTGGCTCCCGACGGCAGCAACTAAATTCCGAATTTCAGCTCTGGCGATTATGTAAACGATGTAAAACAGGCACTAAAATAATTTGCTTACATTTGGCGACGTTTGCGGGCACGCTTTACGATATTCCGTGAGCTGTTAATGTTTTATTGGCAAATGAAAAACACGGCGTTGCGTTCACTTCAATTTTTCTCGACGGCCATGTTGGTAGTATCGATATGCCGGGACACAATCGATGGCTTGGTTTCGGTAGTCTGAGGACTGTTCAGCGCCGGATGAACATTGTATCGAGTCAGCTTATAATAATACATATTGTGGTATTTCAATAGAGGCTGATAGTTAAAAATTCTATTCGCTTTGGGAATGTTATATATATGGTTTTGATTTTATTTCAAGTATGCATTAACTATAATCGCTATGCATTAACGATCTGCTAATTAATACACAAGTAAATGTTATTACCTATATCTCAATTAAAAAAGAACAAAATAATAATGATGAATTAATAATGAGTAAGCATAAATTAATTTTTTATTGTTAATTTTTTTAAATTGACCTTATGATTTGGATTTTATGCTCTAAACTCTACTGGAAATTTAATGTAGTGTGGACGGCGGTTCGCTGCTATCGCATATGTTATCGATACTACGGTGGTGATTATAAGCAGAAATCTGGCCACACTTCCCGCTTTGTGCCAATCCGACTGAAGTTAAAAATAATAGTTAAATTGGGAGTTGGCAAAATGCAGCGCGACGAAAAGCTTTTTGAGCTGACGCTGGAAACGGTCCTTCAGCGCCTGAACGACCTGAAGCTGGCAGTTCTCTCGATGATCCAAAAACTTGAGTTAGAGTACGAGACCATCAACTGGCCGACTTTCCTGGACAACTTTGCCATTATCTCAAGTCACTTGACGGGATTGACGAAAATCCTGGCAAAGGAGCAGTGTCCGCCGCTCAGAAATCGAACGGTTCTGCCCCTTCTGGTCTCCATGGACAGGGATGACACCCTCATCAACATCACAGAGGGCCGGGTGCCGGTCTTTTCACACGACATTGTTCCAGACTATCTGAGAACTCGGCCGGATCCGATTACGGAACAAAAAATGCTGCAGAACGAACAGAAGGCGGCGAACCTCACCAACGACGCTGCCATGAAACAGGTTACTCAATACAACAAGGTCGTCTCCCACGTCCTGGACATGGTCAGCAAAGCGCGCGAGGAGTGGGAAATCGAGAGCTCCTCGCGCACCGGCATCCAGCAGACGAGTAGCATGGCCGACACACAGCTCCTGGTGGCCGCTGTGGGTATGGGAAAAGGACTCAAGCTGACCAACTATGGACCCGGACCTGGCATGATGGTACCGCCTTCAATTCGAGCACCCTCGCCAATGGGTGGACCCGCTATGAGTCCCGGCAACGTGCAGCAGCAGATGGGAAAGGCGCCATCGGCTGTGAAAACGAACATCAAGTCCGCAAATCAAGTGCATCCGTTCTCTCGATAAAAAACATCAGTTTATTAGCTATTATCGGTTCCATCTGGCGGAATGTTTCGTCATAATAAGTTATATGTATATCCCTAATTCTAAAACTAGGATTACGCAAACATAAACATGAACAAATTTAAATGGATCGTCTCCTCCGACTCATACTTCCTTTGTTGCTGGCTGTGCGTGCTTCTCATTGATGAGAATCTCGTGCAGCTTAATATCTTTCGGCGTGGAGGTGTCCACCAGCTCCAGGCACATCGCTCGTCCGCCATCTCTTTGCTTAGTCATGCGCCGCACAATGCCAATAAACTTCTGGCCCAACGACAGTTCGCGGAATCGGAGGCAGTTCTCCTTGCTCCATACTACATCAGTCAGTTGTATGCCTGAAAGGAGATCGTTTTTAGCTATAACGCCAAACAGCTCGAGTTCTCTTGAACTTGCCATAAAGTTGTGCTGGCAGTGCCATCTTGGGCAGCTTTCTTAACTCCGGATTTAGAGTTTTCAGTTGATCACAGGCAATTACTCCATCGTCGCCCACGTCGACGAAACGCACGTGTATAATCTCATCGTAAATCTTGTGAATACTTACGCTGCAAGATATTCAGAGTTAGTCTGCGTTTTCATTGCAAGACCTGAATGAGTTCTTACCGATGATAAACGCCTGCGGAGTCGGGAGCAGCGTAGGCCTCTCCAATGGCCAGTTGTGAAGGCTGGACTGCCTTGGCTGTCGGTTTTTGGCAATGCTCTTGCAAATTCTTCATCAAAGTCTGCAGCTGGTTATAGCATTTATACGGTTGCACCTGCGGCAGAAACGCACATTATAATCGGAGTCATTAATTTGCTGATGATTGACTTACCGCAAAGTGACCGGGATTGACGGACAGGGCAACGCGCACCTCGAAATAGGCTCCCACTGCCGGAATAGCCTCGTAATCCTTGAGCATGAGCGACGAGAAGGTGCTGGCGCCTGATCTTGCAGATGATTTCTTCTCTGGCGTCACCGGGGGAGTGGTAGCGATAAGGTCGCTGTTGCTGCTCTGATTGGAGAACACGGAGCTGAAGCTACCGCGTCTGGGCAGCTGGACATTGGTGCTCAGTAGCGTATAATCCGGATGAATGGAGCTGAGTGGGTGGGGAATCAAGGGTGAGGCGGGAACAAGCCAGATTGGGGGATTGGGGGATTGGGGGGCAATTGTTGTTTTCTAGGTTTAAAAAATCTGATTGCTTTCGGGCTTATTGGGTAGTAAAGTATGTGTGCCAGCTTAAAAGTAAATTTTTCAGTTTATATACAAAGATGTGCGTGATTTAGTGTAAGCTTACAAAACGTAGATCGAATTTGTGTTAGCGATAACTTATCAAGTTAGTTCCGGTTTATTGTTTATTGAAGCACTTATAGAGATAGCATTAAGCAAAGGATCAATTATATTGTTAATATAAACTTATAGGGCACCAGTCACAATTCAGATGTCGTTGTTTAGGGAGCTAGATGACGATGTGATTAGATGACATTGACCATAATGATATAGAATGAATAGACATTGCACAAAGTCTTTAATAAAGGCACTTACCTAGCCATCTCGAACTCCAAGCGAAGGCCAATGTTCACGCACATATACATGGACTCCGGGTCCTCGCGGATGAATACGTTTACCAGAGGCTTGCCACTATCCTTGGCCACAAACTTCAGCTGCGGGAGAAAGTGGTGTTGCGGATTCGACAAGCTTTCAAAACATCCCTTCATATAAAACACTTACCAGAGCTTCTGTGCGCCAAGGTATCAGACCCCGAAGGCGATGAAGCATATGACCTCCGATCTCTGGAACGTCGTGCAGGCGAACGGCTATCGCCTGTGGTGGGAACGTAGCCAGAGCTCTGTTGTTGGCCTCCAGGCGGTAGATATTAGAGATGTGCGTCTTACGCTGCCGTCCATCGTCCATGTAGTAGACATCGAAAGTCTCTTCCTCCGGATTGAGTGGTCTGGTGACCAATCGCCCGCGGAACCACTGCTTCACGCCATCGACAGTCTCGTCGCACACAAATATATGGCGGTCGTGGAGCAGATCGGAATAGCTCACTCGGTCCTGCTCGCCCAAATCAGCCACAGTTTGCGCAATACTGCGTTCCACAAACTTAAGGTCATCATTGCGCAGCAGCACCATTAGATCACCATCATCGTTGATGTGAGACACAAGAATGGGCGTGGTCTTGCCGTCACTTAGGGATGGTGCCGGCGTGCACTTGGTTATTCTGCTCGCAACCAGATCGTTCAAATGTATGTCCTCAGCCGTAGAGGTGTCGTACAGCGTGGCCACCAAGCACGCCCGACGCTTACCGTTCTCCACCACACCCTGGGCATATCCACCCAGTTCCAGGAACGGCTTCTCCGTGGTGAGCACATGGGCCACAACCGTCTGGCCGTCCAGCTCCTTCGTTAACACCTTGTGAGCGTGCGGATGATCCTCGAACTTATCCAACGCGTACATGCTGAGGCAAACGGCCTGGGCCGGGAGCACCAAGAACTGCGGTGGACACTGGAACAGATCTTCTAAATGAAACATGCCCACATCGCCAAAGTCGATAAAGTGACAACGGCACGAGCGGGTCTCCTCATCCACGGAAATTGCACGAACACGATTCCAGCCATCGGGCATCTCCACCAGATAGACTTCCTGAGCGTAAAGTTTAGAGACCTTTTGCCGGAAATGCGGAGACTCCATTTGTCGTCCAATTTGCTTCGTCAGTTCCTCAAAGTTTGCGATCTGATCGATCATCCGAGCCCACACTAACTTGGTGGAGTCGCAGAAGCTGATGAACATGTTCCAGTCGTGTGATCCTCCTTCGCTTGCCTGCCACGGCAGCACCATCTGTGGCAGCGTGCTTATGCTGGCGCGGTCCGGCTTCAATGAACCAGGATCGTTGGCAAACAATATGATCCTTGGGTCAATGCCGTGCTCAACACGAATTTTATTTGAATTCAGGATCAAATCGTACCAATGACTGGGCAAATGTTGCCGGAAGGTGCTGCCGTACCAATCCTCCAGCTTGTGACCCAATATGCCATGTGGGTGCTTCAACAGCTCCTCGTACAATCCATCGATAAACTCCGCATCGCTAAATGTGCAAGCAGAGCGCTTTTGGTGTGACTGGGCATGCAGGATGCGCTGGATAGCGATCTTTGCCGTGCATTGGTATGCTGTCTCCTTATCAGTGAACTCCTGCGGATAGCTACTGTAGACATCGCCAGCGATTTGCACTGAACAATGTAGGTGCCGTAGCTTGTTGAATATGTTGTACGCAGGTTTCTCAAAGTCATTTGCCTCGCAATAGAGATTGAGCGTGGAGACGGGATCAAATGAGGGATCGTATTTAAGTGGCACCTTAACTTTTGGATTTGTAACGACATTGCCTGTTTGACCCTGATCTCCGTGGATATCTTCCTTGTACGTCTTTTTGGCAGCGGATGTCGTTTGAGCATATTCCGGCGAAGCTGGCGGAGTGATGGGCGCTCCAGCTGGCGTTGTTGCATCCGATTGCGGCGTTACTTTCAGTCTGTGATTCACAGAGACGCCCGTGGTGCGCTGAGGACCAGGGAACATTATTCGCGGATGACGTGGCCGCCTGAATGAGGATTCAGGGCTGTGATAGACGGTGCTTGTATCTTGCTTGCGCTGCGAAGCACTGTTGCCCAGTATGGCACGCAGCGGAGGTTTGCCGTCATTGCCTTTGTCTTGCCCGTTAGCCGTAACGTGGCTTGGTCCATGTCCATTCATGGCTGGTGCCTTTTTGTTCTCAATTGTTATGCTGATCGTTTCCTGATCCAACTTTGCAGCTCGCATGGTAACCTTCCTAGCCCGATCGCGGGTTTCTTTTACTACGCGCCTCTGTGTTTCCCTCACGACTTCCTTCGGTATTTGACCTAGATCTAGATGGTCTTGTTCCTCAATCTGTGGGCTTTCCGAAAACTGTTCTTGAATATTATCATTATTATCCAACAGCTCTTGAAATTTGGTGTCCGTTAGATCTTGTTTATGCTTGGCATTAGCCTGATTCTCGCGCTTAGCTGCTTTCCTTATTTCTTGATCCCGCTGACGGTTCTGCTGCTGCTGCTGCCAATAATCCGGTTGCCAATACGCTGGCTGTGTTGGACAATATCGGTGGTCCTGCTTTTGATGATTCCACTGCGTATTCTGTTGTTGCTTGTGGTACCTCTTGCCGTAAATGGGATTCTGGGCAATTGGCGGGGGCTTCGATAAGGATTTGGAAGTGCTGGTCCTTTGCTCGCGTACCATACGCACAATGTGTGCTGTGCTAGCGTTATACGTCGCTTTTATAAACACCTGTTATGGGATAGATGTGAAGGTAATTAGTATGCTGCTTGTATTAAGTGCTTATCTGTTGCCCTAATATCCTGTATGTATTAGGTGAATAGACATAATATATATTAGGTATATTAGGAGAACTTAAGATGTAAAATCCTTCGACAATCTTTAATGCATAAGTTAGTTCCGGCTATTGCTTACGACGACCCTTAACCAGGAAACCCTACACTGTATATATTAGCTACCACTTCTAGGAAGGGGAAAGTGGCTCCGCTCGAACAACTCTTGAGTTTGGAAATCCAATATGCTCCATTAAACTGGAGAGTCAGCTATTTTACAGCCAAGCCCAGTGAGTTTACTTAAGTGTTTGGAAATCCAAGTGGATTGAAGTTGGGTTTATGTTTATGATTCACATTGAGTCGAGCTGTTTCGCTGCTGCAATCATCTTTATGGGGTCACAGCGATCTGGATATGGGCAGGGGGTTTTTTCAAGCCCCAAACGTGATAATGGTGCAGAGCGAGAGCTCGGAATGCTAGATACAGAATACATAATTGCAATTAAATGAATATCACTCGTTCGTTTGGTTCGTCTGATTATTGATTTGGCAAGCAATGCAAAAGCGTTGGCCGGAAGAGCCCGCCCACCCAAGCGCCCACTTTCGCCCACAGGTGTGGAGGCAGACGGCTAAACAAGAATAATGCACACAGTTCAAGTGCAATACTCGCAGATGGGGACGGGGACTGGCATTTATAGAGAAAAAATCAAAATATACGACTGGCGAACGTTCGTTCACTTTCACCATGCAAACATGCAATCGCACACGAACGAACACACAGGCAATTTCAAATTGCTGGCCTTTTCGATTTTCGCGTTATACACTTTTGTTTTCGTCTGTCGTTGCACTTATTAAAGCAAAGCGCTTAATCAGCACGCATTTGTTTAATATGTGCAAGTGCCAGGCGACAACGAAACTAGACTAAGTAGGATCCATTGTTTACACTTTTCACGGCGCAGATGAAAAGAAGAAGACGCCGTTGACACGTTGCCCCTTCAGCGGCGGGCGGCCCCTTTTCGACGGAGAGAGCGGGCGGGAACGGTCCGTCGAGCGGTCAGATAGAGTGAAGCTGTAAGGTAGCAGCGCAGCAGCAGCGGCTCACCGCACGCGTTCAGCCAGAGAATCGAACTGAAAGCGGTGGGCGCCGCTCGCGAAAAGCTCGGTAGTCAGCGGCGATGACCACCTGTCTAAGTTAACGACAGATCTAGCGGTTTTTATGGTCATAGCAGTAATTGCAAACTTTTATTAAAGGTGCGAGCAAAACGGAACTATCTAAGGCTACATCTCGTTTTCCTAATTTCATTAACACTACTTCCTTTAATTCCAGTATTCTGATTAATGAAAATACATTGAAAAGAAAGTATAAAATATCTAGCTATTTTTAGCTAACAGCTATGGTGACACCAGCAGAGAGCAACTCGAAAGCTGCGCACGTGAGAGAGGCACCCAGAGAGCAAGCTCAGGCGAAGTGGGCGAAAGAAAGCGGTTAAAGTGGGTGGAAGAGAGCCGCTCACTCCCTGACATTTGCGATATGCAAAAATTCGCAAAGAATATTGGCAACTATTAAGGTAACGTGCGTAACAATTGGCAGGATGGACGGATGGAGATGGCACTTACCTGATTGCCGTAATGGTGAAACTTAAACTGATTCGTAGCCCTAAGCAGGTCTTGCTCATTCGAGTAGCCCAGCCTGTGAAAGGGTATCGGCTCACCCTCGACCTCCATGTAATCTTTGACGATGGACCGCAGCTCGACCGGCGGCTTAGTTGACGTGATCAGCGCCCTGACCACCTTGGCCACGTGTCCCAGGAGCTCCTGCTTTTCCATTGCGATCGTTCAACGATTCTGCCAAAGAGAGCGAGAGGCGGAGAGAGGTTAACCCATTGAGCATGATTCAAGTGGCGTGGAATGCGTGCGCCCACCGCCACCCCCACTCCCAAATCTTCAACAATTAAGCATGCACAGAAAAAAAGAACGCGGCAGAATGTATTTTGGCACATGGCAAACCGAATATACTATTTTTAAAAAATCCCATTTACATTTACGTAAAGAAAGAAAGCACTTTTAGCAAGCGTCTAAATTATTCTGCAAACATTGAGTTGCGCCTGTTTCGCTTTATTCTTTCAGTGTGCAAAATAAAATTGGCAAACACAAGGCTAGAAGAGATACGGCGGACAAGGAACAAAAAATAAAGAGAATTAGAGGCCAGAAAGAGATGGACGAAAGCGGCGGCGCAGAAGCAGAAATTAAACAAAAATTTAGCAATGTGTCGAATTTTTGATATCCGTCTATATTTCAGAATTTTATTTGGTTTGTGCGCATATAAAGAATGTGTCGTATTGCAATATTGTGAGTTCTCTGTCCTTACCAAGCTATTAAACAATTAATATAAACCGAGTCTCAGCGAGATATGCACTGCAAATTGCATAAAAGAGACTATTGAGTTTTTCTTGCGAAAGGAATATTCCGAGGATACCGAACGCAGCTTGTTCTTTTAATACAACGAACACTAAAACACAACTAAAATAAAAGGAGTTTATTCTCGTTTGACGTTTCTAAAATTTTCGGCGCCTTCTAGTGAGACCGTGGGCTGGATGTCAAAAAATACGTCAAGTGGAATATAAATACCGAAAGCAAGCTATTGGCGCCAAAGTTCAATTTCTTATTTCTAAAATATATTTAAATGTTGAATGTTGTCAATAAAACTCTGTTAGTATTTATACAAATGACTTAATAAATAACGTCTGCAATGGGTAGCTTTTTAGCCTGTGTCTGCTTTTCCATAGAGTAAAACTTGTGTTTTTTCTTCTTCCTTGGCCTCAATTCAAATGCATGCATTGGATGCAGTTCATCATCGCTTGTGCCCTCCAATTGAACGGCATTAATTTGTGCCCGTGTCGACGCGCTAACAGAATCCTTTCTGGGAAAGGAGGACATTGGTTTGACTACCACGCTCAAGGCTTCCAGATTGATGCGTCTGTTATCGACGGAAGTTTCTGGTTCCAAAGGAGTAAAAGGCTGCATGGAATTTAGGAACTTCAGTGGCTTTCGAGGCTCCTGAAAAGGTTCGAGGCGTGCAGCAGCCGCCGGAGCAACCTCATACCTCTTTGGCTTCATTGGCCTCCTTAGCCTCATCTGCTGCTGGTGCTCCTCCCACACCCGATCCTGCAGCTTCATTTCCTCCTCCTTGGCCATTGCCAAGTCGTACAAGGTCTCTTTCTGGCTGGCAGGTCGAATTCCAAAGGAAAAGACCCTAGATGGTGGCCTTGGCTCGGGCTTGTCGATACGTTCACTCGTCTTTGTCTGTGGTTCTTTCTCCTTAACTTGGTTTTCCGATACAACGTCGTCCGTTGAGCGACTCAGCAGTTCCATTTCCAGGTAGTTGAGATTCTTAAGCACCGACAGGGCATGCTGCTTGGTGGCCAAAATGATTTCCAGCAGCACCTTGGCACTTCCTGGCTTCTGAGATTTCGTCGATATGAGGCACTTACTGGGCTTAATCCTTTGAGCAGATGGTTTTCGCGTCGTTGGTGGGCGCGAAGGTGCGAGAGGCGAAGGACGAGGTGTTGGTGAAGGTGTGGGTTGCGGCTTGAGCGGAGGATCGGATGAGGGTTCCGGGAGGCAGAAAGTGGTGGGACTGCGCGTTGTGGTACTAAGGGTCGTCCGATGAGTCGTCGTGCTCCTTGTGGTGGGCACGTGGGATCGAGTCGTGGTGCCACGACAAGTCCCAGACTTCCTGGGCTGATCGACCTTGGAGCTAATGACCTTCGCCAGCAGATTGGCTGTTGCCACAGCTGGTTTTCCATCCAGCTGCTGGTTGTTTATGTAGCCACCCAGCACCCTCTCAAGCTCACGATCGGACTTACGCTCCTTCATATGCTCATTGAAGTTCATCATGGCCAGGGACTCGAAGGGATCATCCCCGTCCTCCTTACCCAGACAAGCATCGTGCATTCCCCGTCCACTGGCGCCCTCATCTATCGGAAATTTGTACAAGTTCTCTTTGAGCAGCTGGGCGGCAACATTCTTGGGACCAACAAGATAGTGTTCCGGTTTCACCTTGCCACCAGCCATTTCTTCAGGAATCCCCAGTTTCTGCTCCATGTCGTCCAGCCGCTGGAAGAGCAGTTCCGGATCGGTGAAGTACCGCTGCTCCGAAGGCGCCATGTCCCTAAGTCTCATCTCATCCCTTCGCTCGCTGTCTAACTGCCGCCTGGGCCACGAGGTATCCGCATATGAGTACCTGCGTACTGATCTTCCTTCGGATCGGTCGGTCGCTTGCCCAACGCTCGCCAGGATTGCCATTGCCAGTAATGCAAGTCGGACTGCGCTGTGGCTCCAAATCCGCGTTGACATTGTTCTCAAAAGCACAACATCTTGCTGGAATTATCGCCGAGTTCATGTTTGTAAAATTCCTTATATTCGAAATTAGGTCCATGACGTGTTATGCTCGTTGGATGTTTTTATTTTTAAATAATTTTTAAAAATGTACTATATACTAAGTATATATTAAAAGTGAGTTGATAGACTAATTCCGCAAAGAACTCAAGTGGTCAAGTGGAGTTTTAATGGTAGTAAAAAATCTTTTTAATATTTTGTTGAAAGAATACAGTCATATATTTCTTGCCCAACAAAGGACGACGTCAGGTCGAACTTCTAAGGACACAGAGAATGCTTGTTCAAGCAACAAAGCATAACGGGGAATCAGTGGTTGGAAGGTTACTGGAAATCGGACTGGAAAGTGGAAATGCTGTGCTCATTCAGTTCGTAAGCCACAGTCGAGTTTTTCACGTCCAACTGTGCAGCACATCCTCGAAATAAATGGACACATCAAATACAAATTAAATTAGAATAAATTGTGAAGTTAATCGAAGAACAGAGATTTCCCGTATCTCCCTCAAAGTTTAGTGTCATAGGCGGTTTTCCAGAGTTGCGAACTCATCGTTAAATGACACTCAAACGCAAAAGGCACAAAAAATAATCGCTGAACGGGGCCCAAATCCTTAGTTATTGCCTTAAATACAAGCGAAAAAATCGTGTTGCGAAACCAAGTGCAATGACTGTCCTCAATATGCACGCCAAAATGATAATATTGATTTTATTTTTCTACAACGGTTCCTACAACTGGAGTAAAAAGCTGTAAGAGGCTCCTGGCATCCACGTATTTCCTGCGGCAGGCGGCGTTTGATTTCATGTGTGTGCCGTCCTGCGAATGATAATACTCCCAATTACAATAAGGTAATGAGCTCCTCGCTCCTGGCTCCTCCGACTCCCCCTATTGATTTTGCCAAACGTGGCCAAACGCCTGCGGTAACCAGGCAACTCGGACCGAAAAGCAACACCAACGGGGGGCAGACAACAAAGAAATTTTCAATAAAATAAAAGTGCGCAAGAGCGCACTGTCCCAACGCGACAGTGGCGTCCCGGAATATTAGGCCCACTAGTAATATTTCAAGTAATAATGCCAATCGAATGATTTCTTTTGTAAAGAAAGAAGGTTAAAAGGAACTTGTCTAGTAAAAGATATATAATTCTATACATTTGTAAAAAAAAGTACAAAAGCCTAGTGCTCTTTTCTAGAATTAATGTTTATGAATTTAATATAAATATTTATTGCACTTACTTTGTCAAAGTAGTTCCTTTCGACTAAGCTTTATATTAACATTAATCAACTTGTTCTCATAAGTAATATATATAACTCAGGACATAGGGTATACACATTTGAACGCCCTGGAGTGTTGGGCCGCATTGCACTGTGTTCTTGTTCCTCCTTCCAGGACTTCCAGCCTCTGTTCCGTGTGGAATGTGCACAGCCTTCCAGCGTCTGCGCCCTGGCATCCTGTTGTTTTGATAGTAAGAAGGACATGGCAGTGCAGTTGTTTACAAACACGCACGCCAGACACGCGACACGTGGCGCAGGGAAGTTTCTGGAAGGCATATCGGGTCATGGATGTTGCTGCTTGATGGTGGGAGTGAGAAACAACGAATCTCGAGCGGATGTTACACCCATTCCAAAGGCCGGCCGGCTGGGCCGACTGGGCCGACGTGGCGGATGAGCAATGTCTGCCAACGGTGACGTCATAGTGGGCCAGCGACATTGAACTAGTTTCATCAGCACACACCGCTCACATTTCTCCAGTGACGTCAATGGAGAAAGCCGCACGGACTAAGCCAATAAGGCTTAAGTCAGCTCGACCTCCGAACTTTGTCTTCCGATCCAATAAAAAAACTCAACTCTTCCAATAACATTTTGCGACCAATTGTTATTGGCCTGCCTCGTAAATCGTCTGCCACAACAGCCATGAGCTTCATTTGCGTGTCGAATTCATTAGCTAATTAATAATTATGAATTCGTTCAATAGTTTATTTGAAGCTTGCCCTCTGAATCGATGTCGCACTACATATTTGCAACCCTGTTTTCTTCTTTGCCATTAAAAATTAGATTACTGGTCCAAATGAATTGGTATGGAACATAGATAAGTGTGGTGGTCTGTGGTAATAATTTTAATTTTATGATTATACTCCCTGATAAGGAATCATATTTCGAGTGGCATTAAAGCACTCAAAATAGCTGAATAATCAGCAAATTCCCTTTCAAAGTGCGCAGTCTTTATAACTCTCAAGAACTGAGTTTTCTTTTTTAGTCAAAAACAAAAAAAAAACCTAACAGATTGCCTTCTCGCATTGCAATTGCAGTTTTTCTAGTTTCATTATCTTTAGATATTTGAATAACCTTGGGCTGGTGCAATACACTAAATTCAAATTGCACCATCAAAAAATGTTTGTCTGCAACTCGGCAAACACGGCGAGAATTTCATTACGACGCAGTTATACAGATCTCGACTATATGGCCGCTATATAAAACGCGACCCACCCAAGGGGGCGGTACGGGGGCGCAGGGGGCGCAGGGGGCGTGGCAGTCGGCCTGGTTGGCACAAGCCGTAAACAAAAACAAATGAACAGCGCCCCACAGCTTTGGCATTGTTCCGTATGGCGGTGGGGCCTCGAGAAAAATGGGATCACAAGAGCAGCTGTCAAAGGCGCCCTAGGCCTACGATTTTGATTACAGTGTAGGGTCGAATTAATGAGCTTCTGTTCGGACAAAGAAGCAATGAAGTTGCATATAAGACTTAGGATGTATAACCATAACAAATCACCATCTAAGTAATTATGAAAACATTTCTAAGCAGTATTCTTTTCACCTGTCATTATCTAGTCTTATGTTTATGTTATGTTGAAAATCCACTGTAATTAAATCTTTTGTTAGCAAACAAGCTGTTTTCATCGTGCAGACGGGCAAATCCCATTGGTTGCCAATTAGTCTGTGACAGTCGCAAAATCCTGAGCCCGCGCGTAAGCATTTATAATATTAAGTATACGTAAAACGGGGCCCTTTTCCCGCCAACTTTGGCGCGCGGCGACCTTGACTGCTTGCAACCAGTTGGCATTTCGAGTGGCACCTAAGCTCTTGCTCATCCGATTTAGGGGAAGTTTGCAGTTTAGCAGAATGCCAGAGTATCTGAAAAGTGCATCCAGTCGTGTGATAACAAACACAAACTCCGGGACAAATTTTCCACTCTGCGGGTCATAAAATTCAAGGTTCACCCATTCTGCTCGCACTAGGCACAAAAATAGTTCATAAACAACAGTTGACTCAGTGCGATAAGCTTAGTAACTGAAATCAAAGTAAGCAAATCAACTGATTGCGTGACTGACTGGCTATCATCATGGGTGTTTATTATTATCATGAGCTCACAAGACCGAATTTATTTGCTAATTATACACCGCAAAGTACAAAGTATATACATATGTTTATATTATATTCTGATAACTTTCTCTCTTTTTGTTTCAGTGTTCCCGTCCCAAACAATAACATCCGATTTGTTTACCTACGAAGCGTTGGAGCAAAACAAAAATCGCGTTCAAGTTTGGCTCCCCTTATCGTTTTCATTTTTTTGTGTGGAATTTTTCAAGCTTTTTTGCGTCATAAATTGAAATATTTTCGAGTTCACGCTTCGCGCAGTCGACGTCGGCAGAGCGGCGAGAAAGGCAGAGATCGTTTATATAGCGGCATACTCGCAGCCGATTTTCATCAGTCGCAACGCGTCTCTCGTTCTCAGCGGAGCTCAGGCGGAAAAAACAAGGGAAAATCGTTTAACGGCAAATTCGAAAATAGCGCAGTGCAAGTGCAAGTGCATTTAGTAACTAGTAGAGGCCAGTGACGAACGAAATCCACTTCGATGTCGATTAATTCGCCAATATCGTTGAAAAACTCGGACCTGCATTGAACAGGCAAAAGCGACACCAGTACTAAACAAAACCAAACTAAACGCACAAATTGTTTAAAAAACCAAGGCGTATAGAAAAAAAACAAAGACAAAGCCACGGCAAAAGGCGCAGACAACGAGTTGTTTGCTTTTAGTTCGCATTCTCCTTATTTTATTTTCCTTCCGTTCGATTTGATTTTCCACGCACGCGCGTCGCGGGAAACGGCAAATTGAAAACATCAACAGTTGAAAGCCAACTGTTGCATTCTACCAACCGAATCGAATCCAATTCAAGCCAGACTTTCCAGTGGTAACACACAGGCCGTCGAGCATTGAGAGTTTCGTGTGGAAAAAAGCGAACTAAAGCCGAGATCTTACCTGGAAAACAACGATTTCGTTAATAGGGCTTAGGCCATTGTATGGGTAAGTAATAAAATGCATCCCTGTGAACTACTACTGCATATTACAAATATATCATTGGGAAAATATCGAATATCTCTAATCATAGACAGGTATTTTAGTGGGAAAACATTTGAGCAGACGAAAAACGATATCGCACGACTCGTAACAAAGAAGATTACTCAGTACTAAGAATTTATAAGAAGAAAATCACCTCATCTTACACTCGAAAAAAGCGTTTAATACATGACGAAAATGTCGTAAAAAAGCAATAATAATAATAATAGCTGGACTTAAGACTAGTACGCTTTTCTTCGAGTGTAGACAGTAGCATAAATTCCTCAGAAGAAAATCAACTCATCTTACATCACGTTGCACAAAATAGTCTAGAAAACAAAAATCCATTATGACTTCAATTAAGACCAGTTCGATTTTCTTCGAGTGTAGACAGCGAATAAACAGCAACACATTGTTGTGCTGAGGGAAAATAAACTTCATAGCCCACTCTCACATCCGGTGATTCACGTGCAATTAGCAACAATTGCGCGTGCCTGCGATTGAATACGCAAATGCGGCTATTTTGAATGTGCCACATATGCGGATCCAGAGCTGCCTGCTCCACATTGAGTCACATTACAAACAAAGCGAATTCGCAACGCAGAATGTCTAATCAAAAACAAGCACACAAGCGCGCAGATAAGCGCATGGCTCTGGATTTTTCAGCATGTCACATGCTGGGTGGTGACCTGACCTCCACTCCATGCTGCTCCATGTCCATGCCATACTAAGGCATCTGGCGGGCGGCACGTGGACACTTTTAGGGGGAAAACAATTGTGCCTTTGTACTTGTACTTGTGCTGTGTTTTATTGCCTGCAACTAACGAAAGTTAGCAATCAGCACTTGGAACCCATTTAGAAGTGCCCGCCCACTTCCTGCCTCCCGTTGATAACAAGTACTTACGTAGTACATGTATATGGACATTGTATTGTCGTATGGCAATTGTTTATTGCCCGATGGCCGGAGCGACTGTACATCTGTGCATACATAGATCTCGGACATCATGGCAACACACTGCTTGAAAAACTGGTACTAGACAGCAACAGATGGTTACGAGGTGTTTTTTGCGTACCTAGGGGAATTACAAATGACTTGACTTTGATAAGGGCACAACTACCTGCTGCGATGTAAGCTAATTGCTGGTGGGATTTCCTAATCAGTGAAAAGGGATCACCAAGGGTGCAGGTCAAGGTTTCGTAATCTAGCGCTCAAGATTGAAAAGCAGATGGAGCAGAGGGAATTTATTTAATTTATAATTAACCTACCTTATCTTGGTGTAGAAAGAGAAAACGCTAAAAAACAAACAACTGTAGTCCTGTTTCTTCTTAAACCATATTGATTATAGTTTAATCAATGTTCCTAGATGTCTTTTAGTAGGTTAGTTCTTACAAATTCATCTTCTAATCAACTTTGCTTGACCTTCTTTCTCCCACAAATGGTATACAGATCAGTCTAAACCAACGACGAAATTTGGAGACGAGCCGGACCTCCTGTTCAAGCGAGCGCAGGGCCGGATTAGTCTGATCAGTGCTGGAGCTGGAGCCGCCCAGGCTGGCCAAGCTGCCCAACAACCATCACTGCATTCAAGCCAACAACAGTTCGCCAACATTCAACTAGACGCCACGCTCAATGACTGCGAAAGTGGCTATGTGCCCACCGTGGGCCGCTGGGGCTCCGAATGGCCGAGTTGACTCGCCGTTGCCGCCAGTCACCGACGGGGGGATGGGGGAGTGGCCTCTCCGGATGAGGATGAGGAGGCCGCTGCCGCCGCCGCTGCCCACGATCCGTTGCTCCCGGCGGATCAGCAGCTGGCGGATGCGGTGGTGCGCGGAATGGGATTGGGATTGACTACGACGCGATCTGATTTATCCGCAACTGAGCACCCAACTGCACATGGCACTGGCGCCATCCGTCGCACACCCTCCACCTCCAGCGAGGAGGAGGAGGAGGAGGAGGACCTCGAGGACCACGAGCTGGTGCCTTCGCCCGATCTGACATCGGTGGATAGATCGGAGCGTTACTCCGACATCAGGCAGCTGCTGGCCAGACAGCAGCCCGTCGCAGCCGCGCTGGAGGGCATCTCCGGCGCCCAATGGATAGTGGGCGACGGCTACGACCTGGAGGCCTTCAACCAGGTGAACGGAGTGTGGCCCCTGGGTCATCCGCTGCCGCTGCCCGACTGGTCGAGCTCGGAGTCCGCTGGCAAGGGCACCCTGATCTTCGACAACGTCTGGCAGTATGAGGAACTGAACGGAATAGTGGAGACCACGCTGCAGCGAATGCTGGAGGAGACGCACTACAATACGGTCAACCTCTTCGTCGACTTCTATCGCAGCTTCAAGCGCACCCGTCGCTCCGATCTGCGCAGCTTCTTCCAGTTCTACGATGTGCCCATCAACAGACGCCATCACATGTGCGTCTCGCTGGCGTTCGAGATCATGGCCAGGATGGTGCAGATGTTCCCGGTGCTGGCCAACTACCTGTACGTTGTGTCCTGCGAGGAGCAAGTGATGGACTGTAACGACTACGTTCAGCTGGACGAGGAGTGCGGCCTGAATTCGGTGGACGCGGGTGTGGAGAAGGAGCACGTCATGGTGGCCATGCGCATTGCCATCGGCGAGCGACGGGGTGTGATGATCCTGGACCCAGGTTACCATGTCAGCCGGGCGGTGACTGTTATGCAGGATCAGAGCTATCCGCACACTGGTAAGTCGTAATCTCCACTTAGCCTATTGTAATAAATATACTGATGGTTGCAACATGTTTCTAGGCTGGTTCACGCAATCCAAGGAGCCGCATCTGCAGCGTGATTATTGCTATGCCTACAGTCAGCAGAATGTCAAATTCGTGGAGTGGAAGGAGCGCGAGATCCGTGGCGAGGATACCAGCTACAAGACATCGCTGATCTACGTGGCCCAGGAGTACATCACGGCCATCGACGTGACCGTGCGCCGCAATCTGGTGTACAACTTCCGGTCGCTGCTCTCGCGGGACGCCAAGGGTCAGGTCTATGCGGGCATCTACTTCCCGCTGGTGGCCAATGGCCAGGAGGCCTACCTCACCATCTTCTACGACGGACCCAATGAGCAGCGAGTGCGGACGAAGCTGATGTTCAGCGCGTTTAAAGTGGGCAAGGGAAAGGTAAGGATCACTGATAGCTATAGCCAATGGAGAATCTTGCTAACCCAGTTATTATCACCCTTCAGCTGCCGGACTATGTGGGTCAACATCTTAGCAGGCTGGCTCCGCAATTGAAGATGCCGCTGCCGGAACTGACCGAACTGTGCAAATCCCTCGCCGAGGTGGTCACCGACCAGAGCTTCATCAGCCAGGTGCTGGCCATAAACGATGACATCGGCAACATGTCCGTGGAGAATTGACAGTTAAAGGAGCCTAAGGATGTCGCTGCTACGGAAACGGAAACGAAGATGGAGGAACAGGCGATAAAAGACACTGACAACGCAGCTGCAACTTAGAGTTCCGAACCGTTGACCCTACTTTGAATACTTTGTCCTTTTCACAGTAATATTCTTTTTAGTAGCATATAGGCACCTCTTACACCAGCACACACGATTCAAGTATATATTCAATTTAGTCTAGTATATATTTCAAAATATGTATTCACCTATAAACACGACAACACGCTCTATATGGTAATCCCAACTGAATGATTTAATCGAAAGCGAAACGAAATTTTATTCAAAATATTTAAAAGAAATGCGCAAAGTCTAAACTTCAATGTTTCGCTTAGGTTCTCTTAATTTCAAACTAAGTATATACTTATGCGCAACTATATAATGGCAAAATTAGTTATAACTGGTATCAAGGCAAAACATAAATTGTAATTGTTGTACGAACATATTTCCGTTTGAACACTTAAATGCACTGTACTATATCGGTTCAATAAATAAATCAGCTAGCAAAAGTAAGAAGGTATTTTGTTGGAAGGTTGTTTTTTACATTGTACATTTTATTTGACATAACAAGATAAAAGGTGTACCGCCTTAAATTTAAATTTCGATTTCTTATAACAGTGATATCGATTCGCTTGGTAACAGTATGTTAACATAGAATAGACATGTTACTGTTAATAAGCTCAGCTCAACATTTAGGTATTTTTTGCACTCGCAAACTCTGTTTCTTTGTAAGACGTAATAAAAACATTTTTTTAAAGACATCTAGTTTCTTATGATTAACAAATCAATGAAATCAAATTGAAGTTAAATGCATACTGACGGCAAACATCGATGACTACAGCAACAATCGATATTTGAAAACAGAGGTAGTGCAGCCCTGTGCCATCGATGTATATCCACCTTGGATTTTCGCTCGTCTGCAGTTATTTCAATTAAATTGTTTCAAATCAGCGTTTTTTTGCGTGCACACAAAGGTAACAACACGCCGCCCACCCCGCCCAGCAATTGCATAACCAAGTAATTGTACAAAATCAGCTGTTTTCTTGCGCGATCAGCCGGCAAGTGGGTAAAATTCACCTGTTGACCAGCGGCAATAAGCCAAAACAAAACAACAACAATGGTGGATCAAGTTCTTGGCGGAAAGGCGCGCAATTAACGTTCAGTTCGCTTTTGAATTTCTCGCCGAGCGGTTGTGGCGAAAATAAGGGCCCGCTGGAAAAACCGGTTTTTAAACACCAGCGATTGATCTTCTTCGAAAACGTGATAGAAAACAAAAAGACGAGGAAGCGCAGCCGCAGCCTTTAATTGAAAAAGGGTGTCAATATTAGCATAGAAATCGAGGCACAGGTGCATTTTCGCCTGCGACAGCCAAATTGAAGGTAAAATTGAAAAGCCCTCTGCAAGGGCAACAACAATAGAAAAAGAAAGTTAACCATATGCAGCCAAATTAAAAACGACCGCGGCTACTGAGGCAACAACAGTAAAACTGCTAAGCTTTTGCGTTTTGTTGACGGAAGTCGAAACTCTTGACAGCACGTTCATGGTGTCATGCGTACAGACAGAAAAAATTGAATTACTTTCGGTGATAAATTAAAAATTTACTTAAAACCTATTACCAACCTGTAGTGAAGTTCTTATCTTAAAAGTTCTTATTATAAACGGTATATAGAATTTCAAACTTTCTATATACAACATACACCTTTTAAGACTATAATCTTAAAAAAATGGTTTACTTAACTTTCTTAAAATGGAGAACCACTCTGTGCAATACAATTTGTAAATAATAATAATATTTTACGCCAATGCCAAAGAGTTTTTCTCAGTGTACTATGCTAGGTCGTACGTACAGATATTCCCCCGCTGCCCCCGCAAGAAGAGCCCGAAGAAACCGACCCTAGTTGTTGCTGTTTAGCGCCTCAGTTATTTTCAGCTCTGGCCCCAAATTCACTATTTTGGCCCCGTTCATTGGCTTTGGCTCAAAGCTCGGTTCTTCAACTTTCATTCCGCCGCTGTTTGGGTTTTTAATTTGCATTTTACGAGCAAACCTTAGCCAGTTCTCTCGCTGTCTCCCAATAAACGCGCCAAACTATCTTCTGTCTAATTAATTTAATTGTTCCCCCGCTCGGTTAAAAATAAAGTTTCGAGTGCAACGCTCAAAGTGCAGGTGGCAAATATGCACTGCAAATAACGGTGGCCAAACAATCGCATTAGCTTTATAAACCCGGCTAACAAACGCTCGAAATTGCTGGGCAAACAAGAAAAAACTGAGGGAAAAGAGGCAACAACTCAAGCTATTCGACGGCCAATGGGGTCAAGTCTGTTTCGGAACACGCTCACTGATAAAAATCATTAAAAAGTTTTTTAATTATTTGTCTTCTATCCCCAAAAATGGGGTTTCCTTGTGAAAATTCTGAGATTTTTAACATAATTCTTGTTGCTCTGTCGAATTAGAATTAGTGCGTTAAAACAGCCTATTTTTAAAAGCCTTTTTAATTGATAGCAAAGATCATTATACAAAAAGATTTCGAGCATTTTAATTAAATCACATTTTTAAGTGATTAGTTGATCCTATAACTGGGATGTTACTCTCTTATCTTAAGGCAACTTATAATATAAAGGCATGATAATGGTGGAAGCTTGACTATTCACAGCTGAATCGTGACACGAATCAATCTCTGGCAAGTATATATGGCCAGCACACCTAGAATTCCCAACGAATATGGCCAACAGATGTACCCGCTGGCACTCGGGTCGTGAAATCTTGCTGACTCAGTTGAAGAGTTTCGCAAAGTGTACTCGAGGCGAATTTACCCGCCAATATTGATAATGTTGCCGGCTAATGGCTAATGTCTGTGACGAACCAGAATCGGTTTTCGTTATCAGCCGGCGCACTTTGCCCGATTTCTTATCAATACCCGTATTCCCTTTGCAGAGTTCCGGAGAGTCGGCGATCCGATCCGATAAGAGCGTATAATGTTGGGAACTTTGCTGTGGATTTTCTTCGTCGGCCTGCTGCTGTGCGCGTTCCTCTTTTCGAAGACCACCAAGGAGTTCCCGAAGTCCTGGTTCGAGTGGAAGACTGAGTTTCGGTATCAGTACCTGGGAATCGTCGGGCTCGTCCACGATGCCCAGTATAAAGCACGGGATCGAGTGGGTAAGTCAATTTGCCAGCCGATGCTTATCCAACGACCGCTAATTGTTGCCATTATCCATTAAGCACTTTATAAACAACCGGACCGCATTGCTGTCATCACCGGAGGTAATCGCGGCATCGGACTGCGGATCGTGGAGAAGCTGCTGGCCTGCGACATGACTGTCGTCATGGGTGAGTTGACCAATCCCCGCCCAACAACTTGTTTCAGCCCTATTCCTATCCATTAGTCGGCGATCTGCTTATGAATTCCACAAACATTTAACCGAGCTGCAAGTGCACGTGCTCGGCAAGCGAAAATCGAACGTCGAATCACCCGATCGTCGAAATGCAGATCCATTCCCAGCCTTGCCAAAGCGATCCAGAAATCATGACCCATTCGCCTGATTTCATTATCTAACCAAGTCGCGTAGAAGTCTCGATTTTCGGTAAAGAGAAGCGATAAGAGTTCATTGACTGGTCAGAGAAAAGAATTCTAAATTTGAATGCTTTAATAGTTATCAACAAATATTTTGTATTTTCACGTTTACATTTTTGAAAGGAAGCTTAGTCCATTTAAAAGCTTTTTTCCAACTTCTTACTTACCAATACACTACATATTTTAGGCTTCTAAAACAATTCATTTATTGAGAAATCATTTTTTTTTTAATATATTTAATAATAACAATTAAACTGCTACTTAAAATATACATTTTAATCATTTAACAGTCAACTGTTATTTTCTACATTGAACATATGTAAAATGTACAATGTAAAAACACAACTAGAAGTACGCTATAAAGACGCTAGGTGTCGCCTATATTGCTTCTATTTTGTGTAAATTAATTGTGTAAAATAATGTAGATCAGAGAAAACGTTAATTTAAAGAGTTATTTTATTTAATGATTAAGTTCTGCATTGTCAGCAATTTTCGTCAGTGGCTCACTTTTATTTATGTATTTATTACAGGCGTTCGTGATCCCAAAAGTGCTGAAACCGCAGTTGCATCCATAGTGGACCTAAAAACTACCAAGGGCAAGCTCATCTGCGAGCAACTGGATGTTGGGGATCTGAAATCCGTAAAGGCCTTTGCCCAGCTCATCAAGGAGCGGTATTCAAAAGTGGATTTGTTGCTGAACAATGCTGGCATCATGTTTGCGCCCTTCAAACTAACCGCCGATGGCTACGAGTCTCACTTTGCCATCAACTTCCTGGGCCACTTTCTGCTCACCCACCTGCTCCTGCCTCAATTGAGGGCGGCAGGCAAGGAGGGAAGGAACTCCAGGATCGTGAACGTCAGCTCCTGCGTGAATCTCATTGGACGCATCAACTATAAGGACATCAACGGAACGTACGTTTGAATAATTTTATCATAGTTCCTTATTAACTGTGTTTTACTCTTTTCAGGAAACACTATTATCCGGGAACCGCCTACAGCCAGTCTAAGCTTGCTCAAATCTTGTTCACCCGCCATCTGCAGACACTGCTCGATGCGGAAAAGTCGCACGTGCAGGTCAACGTAGTGCATCCGGGCATTGTTGACACGGATCTGTTCGAGCACTCGGCCACCACATCGGTGCCCATCTTTAAGAAGCTATTCTTCAAGACCCCGGAACGGGGATCCCGCACGGTGGTCTTCGCTGCCATTGATCCCACCATCGAGGGTCAGGGTGGCACTTACCTCTCCAACGGCGGAAAGGGACCTTTCCATCCGGATGCCAAGAAGCCGGTCAAGTGCGAGCAGCTTTTCCAGTTCTCCTGCGACCTGCTGAAGATCCAGCAGTACGGAAATGGCGAATACTAAATGAACCCCACACGCAGTCTATCTCACATTCCTCCCACTGGTGCAACGTACTTTTCTAGATACCGTCAGCTTTTCTTGTAAATCGATTTCTTTTGTATAAAAACACTTTTATATAGAACTGCAGCTGGTGTTCTATGTTCAGGATCTGCTGATGCTAATCTGGTCAAATTGCTGTGCTAGGTTTTAATTAACTTGTCTGCGCTTGATTGCCATCGAGGGGGCTAGGGAATGCAATTAAAAGAGCTGCAAGAAACATTTTTTGAAAATGCACTCAGCTGTTGGCGGCGGCAGCTTGAAAGGTGACAACAACAACAGCAACAACAGCAGCAGCAACAACCACGTCAAATCTGCTGTATGTCAAATTTTCGAAAAAGCAAACAATTTAATTTTGTGCGCCTTCTCAAACAATGAGCGATTAACATTCAACATGTTGGAGGAATTTTAATAGACTTCAGTTAAGGGGACAGGAGTATGGGGGATCCAGGTGAGCGGGACGGAGAAAGAGGAACTCAGGTAGGTGGGCAGGTAGGTAGGTGTATCATCTCGAAAAACAACTGCGAAGCAACTACAACTCGGCTGTCACTTAAGCGAACTGAACGCTTAAAAGCGAACGACATGATGGCTGCAAAAACAAAAAAAAACAATCTCATATTTAATGCATATCCAAAAAAGAGACTCCATCGCTATATGAAGAGATAGACCCGGCGATAACTCAATGTGTGAAGCTGCCGATGCGGTGGGCGCTGTCATCAATCAAAGCCTCAGTGGACGAAGACGGCCCAGATTCCCAGGCTGTCTTCGATGCGGGTTGGATTGGATGAACTCATCTTCTGCGGCTTCTTTCATCGGTTGCATGCTACGCGAGTATTAGCCGCATGATTGGATTTTAGGAGTAAGGATATGCAAATTGCAGATATATGAAATTTCCTTAATTTAAGACCAACGATTTCTTTTGAAAAATTAGATGTTCTCTAATTAAAATTGTAATTAAATTTTGAATTATTTTCACAGATTAAGGAATCCCATTTTAATCAGACAGATTTTTGTTAAATTTATTTGCCATACTCTTTGACTTTATTCCACTTACTCGAGCACCCATTGACCATTTCTGGTTGGCTGGTCAATGATGGCGAGTATGGCCAGCCATTCTGGCATTCCCCTTTCAACAAGATTCTTGGCTGGGTCCGGCTTCAGATTTAGTTTTCAATTCAATTTCGGTGGCATCTCCGGCTACGGCTGCCACAATCCAATTAACCTTTTGACATTTCTCGACAGGCAGGCAGCGCCAAGACCAAGACTTCTTAGCCACTTGGCAATGGCTAATGACCACGCGTAAATCAAATAAACCTGGCCACAGTTGCCGGTTTATGCGGATGCAACCGATCTCGCAGTCCGCAGTGCAACGGCGGTAATTAAAACACTCAACGTGCCTCACCTGACAAGCTCAAACGATCCGCCGGCAGCTGCTGCACCGAAAGAAAATATTAATTTGGTTGATCATAAATCCAATGCTTAGCTTGTGGGAATAATTTGGATAATTCATTTTTGTAACAGATTGATATAAATCAGTTTAGTTATGTTTATTATAATTCCTAAGTATTGACCATTATTCTGATCGTGGGTCAATTAAAAAGTGAATTCATGTATTAACGATCAATTTTTTTTGTGAAGTGCCAGCTTAATAAACTCATCGGATCGCCTGGCACCAATGGGCATTTGGACTGCGGATTGTGGATGTTGTATTCCTCATCTTGGTTATGGCTGGCTTTTGACACCTGGTCGAGGAAGTTTTCGGAAGGGGATGCTACTGATGCTGCTGCCGTGGCTGCTGTTACTGATGTTGCAGCTCCTACGCCCACGGCAGCAATTTGGTCGACTCTTGCCACATCGTCTAGTTGCCACACGCTTCTAAAACGGCTAACGGAGCATAACAATGCATGCGGTGGGGGCAGGTGTTTTCCGGGGGAATCGGAGGCAGTGGCAGTGGGAATGGGTGGGTGGCGGCGGGCTGCCCACACGCGCTGATCTTGCTGCTGGCGGCGAGAAAAACGTGAGCACATGCGTCGATGGCGTGGGCGCCATAAATCACCTCATGATTAATGTACTGACACTTGGCCGCAACCAGAAGAAGCCTCCGAGTTCGTAGTTGGGAATTTAATTGGAGCAGCAAATTGTTGCTAAGAATTCGCCGCCAGTTGAGTGCAACCAAATTGCTGTTGCTGCTTCTTTTGTTCAGCAAGCACATTTAAATAAAAACCACATTAAGTGAGAGAGCGACTTAGGGTTGGTCAAGCAGATGACCAGTGCGATATTAGGAAACTCTTCGCACAATTAATGGCTAGAGATCCATGGCATCCATCTGAAGATCCGCTGGGGAATGTTACCGCGTCCGAGAACTCCAGCTGTGCATACGAATGTGGCTTACTAGGATGATGGATATGACTGAGATAATTATATGAGCGCACTCAACGTGGCCCAAAGTGACTGAAAAGTGAATAATAAAGATCTGGCCAAAGCACGGTTTAACTTTACGATCTTTAATTGCTTTCAAGATACTCGGTGTTTTTATGGGCTTTGCATCTGATAATGGCAAAGAGATCCTAAACCAAAGGGCTATATAAGGTATTTTGCAAGTTTCGTTTTATAGTAAAAATCTATAAATGTTGCATTAATAAACCGTTTTTAGAATGTATCTTCCTTAAACATATGTAAAATAAATAGGAACATTATCGGGAAGCTTGTTATAACAAGCATATTATATGCATTTTAAATTGCATATAATATTAAAAATATAATAGCCTATAATATAATATGGTAGCCGTCCACGGGTCGTATACGTAATGGGAAAACAAAGCATGGTGTAACTATAGTAGAAGTAAATTCCTTCATTTGAATTATTATTATGCTGTAAATAGATACAGCATAACAATAATACACAATAGTTACAGCCTAATAATTCATATATAGTAATTGGCGTTTATAGATATCAGCCTTCTTGTATTGTCAAGCACTTACCACTGCTTTGTTTTCCCATCACGTATACGCCCCGTGGCCGGCTACCATATTATTTTCGCTTATTTCGATAGATTATTATGCATAATTACTTTGAGAGGCGATCAATCAATTCGACCCTTGCCAATTTGCATATTGACACCTTCTCCCGCCCCTCGTCGCGTTTAAAACGGTACAAACTTTTCGAATTATTTTTGGAAGCACTCGAATAATTTGGCCAAAAAAGGCGGCTTGTGAGAAAGAAACAATAAGTACATACGGATATTCGCATTATTTTCGATGCCCTTTGGCGCCACTTTGATGTGGTTTATGCCCTATAATGATGGTGGCGTTGCTAACCCATTTAACGCTCCATTATTATGGCATTGTATGGGCCATAAAGGCCAAAGACTCTCAGCAGCAAAGAAATTTGCCATCGAACCAATGGATTACTGGGCTCAAGTGCAATTAATCCTAAGTACTTACACCGCTTGTGGTATATCGGATTTTGGGATGTGGAGGCAGGCATCCGTTTCCTTGGCGGAAAATGTGAGTTTGTGTAGCGATGACACATTGACAGGAATTAAGGAGCCACTACTAACTCACTGACTGACTTACCAGCCTGGCATCAATTACCCTTACCCATTGTTGTGATGTTTGCCTATTGCATAAACCGCAACAAACAAATGGGCCGAAAAAAAATGTGTGTGTTAGGACTGAATGACAGGCGGCTCTCCAACGACCTTGTCCACGTTAAAAAACTGTATCAAGTAGCAGCAGGAAATTGGGTGACGACGACGCTCCATTCGTCGCTGCATTTCGTAGATAAAAGTGAATGTTTATGATACTTCACATGTCGAACTCTTGTGGCAACACAGCCATAGAAATTTCCAACAGCCAACAACAATGAAGACACATCAGCGCGAGTGGATTTCGGATTGGAATTGAATTGGATTGGTTTTCGGTTTCGTCTCTTTTTTTTTGGGATTTTGGTTTGGGTTTTTGGGGTGGGATGGGGTCTGGTTGCTGTTTGGGGCCGCGATTACGCAGCTTCGAAAATACCCGTACTCGAGTATTGAGAGCAAAATGCGAGTTAGAAAGTGAGCAAAGACCCTTTTCAGCGGCTCCCACCAGACGCAATCGTTCGAACTTATTTGAATACTTTAATTAAGTAAGCTGGCACTTATGCAACGCTCACCTAATTGAATCCACTGTTGTAATTGTTATCTTGTTATTGTTTCTGCGAAGAAAAACAATTCGATCAATTCGATGTAAAAATGAACAAATACTCTTTCGATATAATAGAATATAAGCTATGATTAGAATTTTCTAAAAACTCTTAAAGGGTTCAAAAATGTGCTAAAAGCAGATGCTTTGACTATTTCCCAATTCGTTCCTCTTGTTCAGGTGGTTGGATTTTGCAGCATCATGGCCACAATTATGCGATGTGCCAATGGTGGGCCAGCCTGCTCAGCCGGATGACTCCTGGTGCAGCACCAGGCGGCAATTGGGCCGCCTAATCCGAGCCATTGTTGCCGCCGTGGGTGCCAATTAAACTGCTATTTAGTGCCCAGTATTAGGAGGCCGCTCGGTTCCGCTCTAAACTTATTTATGCTCATTGATTTCTTGTCAGCCTTTTATTGCCAAGCAAAGAGATCTGATCGGGCAGGTGGGGGGATTGGCATGGGTATTGGATATGAGGCTGGAGAGCTCAGCCAAGTCGAATGGGTTGTGAAAGAACCGACTGACTAACCGGCAAATAAAAGTTTTTCCGCAATAGCCCCAAAAACCATTACGAAAATTCTGCCAACTGCAAGTCGAAGACTCGAAAGATTTTTCATTTAGCAAAAATCATATGTCAAACACTCAACAAAAATAGACGCTGCCATGTGCCTGGTGGCATTCAGCACATTCACCTGCCTCATAACTGAGCCAAGATTGCTTCCTAAGCTTCCTTCTGGCTGTCGGCCCAGCTCAGTCTCAAAACTCTGGCTGAGACTCTGGGCTTCATAATTAATCTGCTTTGGCGTCTCATTTTTGTGATTTTTTCTCGATTTTTTTACTATTTTGGTTTTGCGTGTTGCAGCAATGTAAAGTGGAGAGTCCCCGACTTTTGATTACTAGTCGAAGATGAAGCCCGAAATTGCATTGGCGCTAGCTTTAATAGATAGATAGATAGATAGATAGGTAGATACATAGATAGATGGGTGCTTTCAAGTCAGTCTATGATTTTGGGTTTTTGTCTTTAATCTTCAGTATTTCTGGTGGCATGCCACTTGAGCAGAAGCGGCGACCCAGACAACAGCCGTCAGCAATTCGGTTTACATTTGGCATTCTTACAATATACTCGTACTCATTGTCTGTTTGTCTGGGTCGCTCGATGGTGGAGGGGGAGGGGGGAGCAGCTCCCAGCTCAGAGGCCTAAGATCCATAGAACAATTTCAGCCGAGAACCCATTGTAATCTATCTCATTTGCGAGCACAAACTGACTGATTGACTGACTCAACACCAAACACTGATCGCTATTTGTTCAACTGCCATTTTCACACAGAAGCCAACAAGTTTAGGGTTTCAACGTCAAGGCGACAAGGTCGAAAGAATGATTGAATGTTTCTTAGCGCTCTTCTAGTACCTGCTAAAGACCAAAAAAAAGGGGAGCATTTTGCAGTCTGACCTTCACATTTTGTATCTCGAACTTGCCTTGGAAGTTCCCAACTGCCAATAGCCAGGGGTGCCACATAACACTTATCCAACCCATTAAATTTGTAGCTATTACATTTCAAACCGACAATATCTCGTTGAAATTTTATAAGAATTGCCATCACTGAAATTGGCGTTGACAGCATTGGCATTATTGAAAGCAGTTTAATTACCCAGAAGTCATTTTGAGTCTTAAACGAACTTAAAATATAAAATACAAGCGCTATAAAAATCATTTACTTAATCACTTCGATACAAATATTTATAATGCCACAACTATAAATGTCCACTTTATATTATTGTTATATTTCCGAGATAATTTCGTTTTTTCACTCTTGGCTTGGTAGGTTTCCCAGTCCCCAGGCGCACTGAGATCCACTGAAAATACATGCAATGTGCAATAAATAATGTGCCAGCCAATACGTGCATATCTAATTAGCCCAGCGAACTTCACATTCTAAAAATTCGAAATCTGTAGCAGCGACAGCGGCGGTCTCAGCATTAAAGAAGCGATTTGGAGGCCCATAAAAAAGCGATCCATGTTGCGATGGTGGGGCCCACAGCAACTCACAAGCCCACAAGGTGGAAGGGGGCTGGACTAGCAACTTGCAACTTGCAACTTGCAACTGCAGCAGCTTGCTGCGGTGCCGCATCACGTTGTTGCGACTGGCAGAGCCATCAAATTGTAACAATTTTTCACCTGTCGTCTGGGGCTGTGCATGATTATTATTACATCAGTAGAAAATCATAAATTCCGAAATTCGTGAGCGGAGCTGCAGCAGATGCCTTGCAAAACATCTAGTTCGTCCGTCCGTGGATCATCCTCGTCACCCACACTCAAAGGCACAGATATATGTATAGATACGTAGGTATGGCACGGAATCAAGGAAGCGAATTTGCGGCTGCTGGAACAATGCGTTTGATTTATGCCACAAAATGTGGCATCATTTTGTCAGAGTTTATTGAATTAGATGGCGAATCAATTGCACAGATAAGCTCTCAAAAGGAAACCTATGCTTGTCCATTGCAAGTGGAATTGAAAACCCAATTTTGGTTGCTCAAGTGTCTCGTATCTAGTATCTTTTTCCCTGCCAGCGCTTCGTTTTCATTTTAGCCTGAATCCCTCAAGGTTGACGGCTCTTATCGCTGATTTTCTGCCACCTTTTGCAATTTGCCAACGCAATAATGTCCGAAAATTAGGACCACAACTAATCGCGGCCTAGAGAGTCCGTCGGATGCCTTTCGTCTTTTGGGGCCAAGCAATTAATTTTCGGCAAGACAATTGCTCCAATGATGAGGGTGAACTCCAAAGGCGCTCAATTCGACTTCAAATTGATTCGAAATTGCTTTTTGCTCTACAAGAAGCAAGTGCAAAGCGACTTGCAGTGTTTATGGGATCGGAAATATCATGATCATGAAATATCATATTTTTAAACAAACTGAATGTAATATAAGTACCAATTGGGCTTTTGATTTTTCCAAAAAAAGTATATTTTGTCATTGAAATTACTTTCCTACCACCTGTGTAAACCGCTCTTCATATTACAAATAACAAACCTTGCGGCATTCGCTCGGTTTTTCCGAGGCAAAGCACTTATTATGGGGCAACTTATTATTATTAATTGTTAGGGGTTAGATTGTTCAGCATTCTGCGAGGCGACATGCAAAAGAAGAAAGGATGTGCCTTGACATTTGGCTGCGAGCAGATGAAGATCGACAACCGAGAAGCGTTCGGATAATGGTGATAATGATCGATCGACTCCCCCACTCAGAGACGGATCTCCGCTTTCGGCGAATTGCATTCGTGATAATGACAGCCTCGTCATTCATTCATTCACATGCCAATTGAGAGTCGTCTCTGGCTGTGGCCAGACGTTCCAGTTCCAATCCAAATGACAGGAATTATGAGCCGAGTTGGAGGCTCCCACAATTTCCCAGCACCCAGTTGCTCGTATAATGGCCATAACGAGACGTGTTCTACGCTGGTAAAAGTCCGAATTCAGGTGGGCCAGCTGCTACTTGGTGGGGAGCTGACCCGACCTGGACTACCGACCCACTGAACCATCACCATCTTGCACAATCATCAGCTGAAATCGAAAGTGTTTTTCGAAACTACATAACATTACTATGGTATTCGGCCCTAAGACTTTGTCGGCTTCGCCTGCTTGTAGCTTTGAAAAATTCCACAACTTAAGATGCTCTTTATTAAAGTTTTCGGTGTCTTGTAGTTGGGCTTGTTATTGTTTTCGCTGTTGGTTTTTAATTGTTTAATAGCCAACAGCCACAGTGGGGCAAAAGCGATAATTATTTTCCTATACTGCTCTTACTAGCCAATCCTATTGCTTTCGATGGTTAACACCACTGTGCTACCCAAACATAGGGTTCAATTGAGATGAATTACACCCGAGATCAAATTTGCCGGCTCGTTCCAGCGTGTCAGAGTTTCAATGTCAATGCTGCGAGCTAAGGATGAGGCCGCCGAGGTTCAGTGTCATGGATAGATGTAGATACTCCGATGTAGATGGTGTAGAGATACAGATAGTTGGCCCAACCTTATCTTCGCGGATCTCACAGAGTTCGCTGGGAAGGCGGAAGTTGGATCAAAGTGCTTATCGATATGGCAACGTGAGAGAATAGTGAGCATGTTTGTCCATTGTCTATTAAAAGGTGTGCTGATTCAGTTTCGGAATCCGAATCCGTGAGCACATGCTCATCATCGAGGTGCTGATGTGCTGATGTGGATGTGGGTAGGCCCGCAGAAAGTGCCAATCAAATGGCCCCCTCCCCCACCCCCGACGAACAGCAAACAGAAACAGGTTGACCCCCACGCAAGAGGATGTAGTCGGAGCTCAAGTTCTTACAAGTGGCGTCGAGTTGATCCACACGTAGCTCCACACTTGGCCAGCGGATTAGCCGCGAACTCCGGCACATTATCGCTGTGCAATCTGCGGCATTCCAGGGCCAGAGACAATGGACCATTCATCCGATGACCTGTGGGGCAAACCACAAACGTGGCACGCATTCATCGAGGGTTCTTCAATTGATTTCGGCCATCTAATGTGGCTCAAACCAAATCCGGAATTGTATAACAATGACTAAAGTGCACCGCGCACCAGTCCCAAACAAAAGGCAAATTTTTCGGTAGCTGCCACACCATCATCATTGTTGCCTTGACTGGCAGTGGGAACCATCTTTATGACCGCTGGGGCCGTAAATAAATCACAGGACCCATGCTCCCATCGCCCACAAAATGCAATGTTTAGTCACAAGCTTTTATTTGCTTTGGTTACGTGTGCGTACACATGAAAATATATAAAAAACCGACGTTCATTTGCAAAATGTATTGACCGTAATTATTAATGAATTCAGTGTTCCATTCTTAGGAAGACACTAATTTCATTGGCTCATAATCTATAAATAATATCCAGTTAAGTAACAGAATTAAAAAGCCGTGTTCTTTGAGAACATCGATGTTTTTCTGAGTGTATTGGCCGACATCAATCATTATGCCCCTGCCTGCGCCCGAATTTAGCCGCATATGAATGCCCGTGCCACAGCTCGCAGGCCAGCTCCTTCTGCCCCACCGTTCTGTTTCAAGTTTAATTGCTTCGCATACGTTTTAATTATGCCGTGTAGTAGTGAGATCCAAATGCCCAGAGCTGCGAGAGTTGGGCTCTACTGAATGATGCTGCACTAGCAGCAACTAATTTGGCAATTTGGCCAACTGCACAAGGCGGCCTGTGTGTGAGTGCAATTACGTTATGGAGTATGGAGTGCACTGTGAATGCGTCTTTTATGACAGCCATTGAGTTGCAGAGCGATCGAGATCGCGGGTCCATCGCTCAAATGCCATAGGTGAGTGGAGCCACGGAGGATGAGCGCCAACGATTCCCAGGTGCGACCTTCGCGTGCCTTCGTCTCTTGACGGAATGTTATCAATAACTGCCGGCATGATTTTGGAATTGTTAATTAAGACGTTAAACGAAAATAGGTGTTTAAGCGACAATATTATAGATTTATTTCATGGCCTTTTTAAGATATTTGCTCCCTCAATTTGTTAAATAAAAAAGGTAACTTATAGCTCAACATTAAAAGCTTTCTTTATAAATAGGTTCTCGGAAGAATCAGTTGTTGAAACCCCTAATTTCCTTATAGTCATCCCTATCATAATTCATCCCCACCCAGCTTACTCACATCCACTTCAGTTCACTTTAGAGCGGTTCCCAAATGTCAAAGTTTGGCAATTTTGTGTGTGAGTCAATCGACTTTTACTCCGGATTCTGGCAAAAGGCAGCGACCTTCGCGTCGGGCGAAAAATGCAGTCGGTGTGCGAAGAACTCGGTGCCACGGAGATCTCGAATCCAAAATCGCTCTCGAAATATCATCATCTAGAGTGGCACGGCATATTCAAAGTGAGGCGCAATTTACATCAAAAGACGCCTTAATTGATTCTGTCCGTCTTGGGGGGCATTGCATCAGAAATTATCGTAGTTTAATTTAAATTACACGTTGGCGGCGCTCCACTCGTCAGCATTCTAGGTTACAAAGCAAACATAGATTCGGATCTGCAGATACAGATACGGATACATATGTATTTCAAGGTCCGCCCCTCTCGAAGCTCTAGAGCAGGCATCAGAAATTACAAATCGTCATTGTCTTCGACTTGGCGCATCATCACCTGGCTGGGTGCCATTAGCTTCCCTCTCGAACTCCATATACAACTCCAAGTCTAAATGGCCTCTCTGTCTGCCACGTTCAATGTAAATTAGACGATGCAGGAAATTAAATGATTTTTTAATGTGCTGGAAAAATGATTACAAACGTAAAAAAAACAAGCAGAAGACTGAAGCTGAAAACTGAAAACCGAAAACAGATTTCAAGTCGTTCATGGAGTGCTATTGAATATGAATTTCAGTTTTGGTTTCCGAGACTAGGAATTCGGCATACGAAGGTTTATTTAATTGTTTTGCTTACATTTCAAGATTCATATTAGCCATTATGAAGTCAAGTATTACCTGATCTGCTATAATTTCTGTTTGTTTATTTGAATTTTTCGCATTCGCATATTTGCACACATAACTCCAAATGATCTTGGTAATTACAAAGCTTGGCAGTATATTCTCTAATTTATTTTTATTGTGGTCTGTGTCAAGGTCGAGTATTACTTGCAGAAAATCACTTTGCGGAATACGCAGCGAGGAAGCAATTCCATCCCACCCCATCCCTTCAGTCCCTCAATACCTCATTAATTTCCAGCTCATTTGGGGCGTGGCTTCGCACGGCCTTTAATTTACAACTCATAAACTTGGCATTATCGAATGTGAAAGTCAGCTCGTGCCAAATCGCAAAATAAGCAGGGTCCGTTATAACAAAATGTTAAAAATTTAAATTTGCTACGCATTCGACCAATGAGCCAAAAGACAATTGACCAAAGAAATATTTGCAGATCGTGATGGATGCTACGCCCACTGTTTAAATAAACTTGGAATATGGCAATAAAAATATTGAGTTACTTTTCCCTGTTGTCAAGTATTGTGTTCGAGTATTTTTTAAGAGTTCAAGTTTCCTTTGTGTTATGCAATCGACTTTTTAATGGGATAAATAAGTATCCAAAACTATTGAGCAAACACATTTCAATACGACTAGCAGGAAATGGATAAATGGGAAAAAACCATGTTACCATATTTCTTTAATATATATGTTTATTTTCTTTCTAAAAATTAGTTGTTTAAAAAGTAAATGTATCAATTACTTTATAGCTCATTTAAATTGAAGCATGTTTTACGCATAAATGAATGTTCCCATTGTGGAGATCCTTAGGTAATTTTGTTTCGCATACCAGCTACAAGTAGTTACTAATGCTCAGATTAATAACAATCAACATTTTCGACACCAGAGCGTATCTTTCCCAACAGAAAGATAACGTATCTAAAAACGCTTTTTCCCTCACTGTGCTCACATCTCAATTGCAGCTTATCCGACTTGAATCCATGTCAACGCCAATCCAAACGGACACATTTGTGAAGTCGGGGGCATAATCCAGCTCATTAGTTGTGCCGAAAAACAAAACCGAGCAAAACCCAGCGAAAACTCCCACGCACTAAGGGGAAACAATTTGCAGCAGCATTGCCTGCAGCAAGTTCGTTGCCTGAGTCTTTTGTTTCTGCTTCGCCTTTCGAGGCGGCCGCCGCTGAAGCTGCCGCGCGACTGAAGCTGAAGCCTCCGATGCGAGATGAAGATGCGTGGAGCAGCTGCCTCCGCTCACTTGGCTTTTGGACGCTACCGTCGACGTCGCTGCCCGCTGCCTGCTGCATGACTAATTCCATTACAAATAAGTGTTTCTGCTATTACACGAGCGGCAACAAATGTTTATGGCCTGCAGCCGCAGGAGCGCGGTACTCCCTCGTCTCATTTGTTTGGATGTTTGGCACTCATCTTCGCTCATTTGCCGAGCCCGACCGCAGATACGAAGTCAGCATCGTCAAAATGTTTGGCGCTTTAATTTTCAAAGCAACTAGTTTACTATAACAAATCCACCTCAAGCGTTTTCCCTATTTTCTCGGCAGCACCACCGAGAGCGATTTGCTCTTCCTCCGCTCCGTGTGCTTTGCATTATTTTGTAATGTTTTTCAAGTGCTCGTTCGTTCGGCACTGTGGCACTCATTTTTTTCTCGACTAACCGAAAATTGAAATAACGAACTAAACTGAACAAAAAACACACACATTTTGGCGCGCAATTTTTTGAAGCCGACGTCGACGACGCCGCGTTAGCTGCTGCTCATTTCAAATATAAATACTGGCCTACGAAATTGTTTCAGTATCACAATCAAGTCAACCATCTTCACAAGAAGAACACAGCCAACGGAGCAAAGTTAACAAAAACCGTTTTCATGTGTGCCAAAATCCCAAACAAGTGACAACACAATATGAAGGTATATAGCCGAATAGAACTTTCGAGTCAAGTGCCAAGTGGTGTGCTGTGTGAAAATGAAGTCCTCACAAAAGGATATGGGCAGCCAAAACGAAGGATGTCAAAGTCAATAGGTTTAAATACAATGCCTCATGCGGCATTCGGGACACGATAGGACTAAAGGATATAAAACTTGAATAGCTATAAAAATCATTCAATATAGGTCCTTTATAAGATACAGTTTCATCTTTTTATTAATTTGTCAAAGGATATTGAAGTTTGCTCTAGCTAACATACAAACAACGTTGGGTTACAAAATCTTAGAATGATCAAATAAACAAATTCGCCCATCTCATTTTCTACATTGCAAAGGTGCTAAAACATGTTCGAATTTTGTTTTCTGTATATTTCTGTATCCAATCAATAGCCCTCATTTAAAATCGTTTTTGGCACTAGATCGATCAATCAATTAAACAGCTCATCAAACTAATGAAGCTTTCATTGTCTCGCATAGCACTTAATCAGCTAATCGGAAGGAGAAGACATGAAATATTAATATTTGAGCCATATTAAAAGTCAAGTTCAGCTGGGTGATTAATCAAGCGGAGATCCGCATAATAAATTTCATAAGCTGCCATCATCATCACGGTTAAGATTACCATCAATTTGTTTAGGATAGCTACTGTTTTTTATGGTAGGTTGCGGAATTAGAACACCGATATCATCCGCCTGGGAAACAATTGCAGCCAGCGATCCCAGTTCATTTCTAGGGTGTGGGTAACAAACAGATGCAACAACAGCTGCCGCTGCTTGGGGTCATTTTGCAATGAATAAATTAGAGAAACTTTAAGTGGCGGAAGAAGAACTACTGGACATGCCCAAGTAAGGCAGTCTGGAGATGGCCAGGCGGCGATAAAAAAAAATACAGACAAAAGCGCAGCCAAAAAGCATAGCATTTTAACGCCAATGAAGCATGAAAGTCATTGACGGCCCTGTGCCTAAACATTCGGCCAGATCTTTTGCACAAGATTCGGAAATAAGTTGTGTAAGAGTGAGCCGAAGAGGTTCTCCCACAGGTTGTCCGCGCCACACGGCGAATACTTAAGATTCAGACGCATTGCGCAAGATCACGAGATCAGCCCTTCACTTGCAGCCCAGCTAAATCCAATCCAATCCGATGGGAGCTTCATCTGGGACCCAATTACCGCAGATTTGCATATGCCCCAGCTAAATGCTGTAAAGATGGGAGAGACAAAGCCGATTCTGGGCCTGCTCGCAGGCAATCAAATCCAAACAAAAGATTGTCAAGCGGGTCACAGCCTGAGCAGTTATTGTTATGAGAGTTTAATGAGCTGGAAGCCAGCCGGGGGAACAGTGCCCATTTATTCGTGAAGTACGCGACAGTTGCTTATGATCAGATGTGGGATGGGCTATCGATTTCTCCCACTGGCGACACTGTCGCATCTTTTTGGTTCTCAGCGGCTGTTCGGTAGGCCGTGTGGTGGATCTTAAAGCCAAAAAGCCTGGGAAAACATAGATACATTAGTTATACAATTTTAGTAAGTAATAGAAGACACTGAAGACAGAATATCTAACCTGGGCACAAACTTCTGCTTTCCCCGCTTGGGCCTAGCATCCGGTTTCTCCATGAACAGCATATGAGGAAATCCAGTGCCAAAGAAGGCTCCATCCAGATTCGAGTGTCTCGATGCCTTGGGAATGTACACATCATTGCACTTCGGGCAATAGATGGCGACCATTTCCTCGCCGGGATTATCGCTCAAGCCAATGGGCAGCACCGGCTGCTGATGGCAAAATATTCGTGGACACGTCCCGAACTCGCCCTTATTGTACTTCTCCAACATCAGTTCGATGCCCCGGTTGGTTAGGATAAAGCGAGCGTGGATCAAGCCATACAGTTTCTCTGCACTAGCCTCCAGTTCTGGTTCAGCGGGGTCTTCCGAGGCTGAACCCGGATTGAGATCCAGGATCACCTCCAAGGCACATTTGTAGTTCTTCACGTTCGAGTCAAGAAAGTTTAGGTTGAACTTGTCCTGGATGTATTCCTCATCCACTTCGCAAAAGAACTCGTTGCCACGCTGCTTGCAAAACCAATGAATCCAGGAAGACTCGTCCGAATCAGTCATAGTTGCTTCACTTTCGTTTTAATTTATTCAGTAAAAACCTCGCGAGCTTAACAATGGGACTTATTTAATTTCGAATGACAGCTGTCAGGGACGGAGTGTTCAATAAAAGGTTGCCAACTCAAAACGATAACTGTAATCTAAATGCAACCCTGAATTTTCATTCCCAGGCTTTTACATCTATTGCCCTGCTCGTGTGCCTGGCTGCCTGGACCCATGCGGAACCACCAGTTCCCCAGAACCAGTACCTGCCACCGAACCAGTCGCCCCAGGCGCCGTCCAACAACTATCTGCCGCCCACGCAGGGCTACCAGTCGCCGTCGAACAACTACTTGCCACCCCAGCGGACCGGCGGCAATGGAGGAGCGCCCAGCAACAGCTATGGCGCCCCCATCGCTCCTCCTCAGGGTCAATACGGTGCTCCAGCGCTGACTGGTGCCATCTTCAAGGGCGGAAACGGAAACGGCGGCTATGGCGGCGGTAATGGCAACGGCAACGGCTACGGACAACGGGATGAGGAGCAGTACGGACCCGCCAAGTACGAGTTCAAGTACGACGTACAGGACTACGAGTCGGGCAATGACTTCGGACACATGGAGTCCCGCGATGGCGATCTTGCCGTGGGCCGCTACTACGTCCTGCTGCCCGATGGTCGCAAACAGATTGTTGAGTACGAGGCCGACCAGAATGGATACCGCCCAACCATTCGGTACGAGCAGGTCGGCAATGGCAACGGAAACGGCAATGGCAATGGTCGCAACGGTGGCGGTTATGATAGCAACGCGCAGCAGGGCAAGTTCAACGGCTACTAAGATGGGGTAGTGAGGATACCCGATTTAGGTCGACCCCGCAACTATACTCGTCTACTTCATGGGATCGCTGGCCGAGTATTAAACGCACATCCAGCCAGTGGGCCAGCGATCGCAGTCAGTCTATCCATATATCCCTATCCCCATCTCTGTGTATCCCCTTAGTGGGACGCCCGCCATTTTGCCATAGACAGGCGCGTTCCTTTCCGTTTCCGTTTCACTGCTGTTCGTTATCCTGTTTTCCGTCTCTACGCCTGGAACTCCTTGCCGTTTCGTTTTGTTTAAGCGCCTTCATTTTGTGTTAGACTACGCACACACACCAACACACCACTCACCCACAACATGACCATTACGCATTCATACATACATGCATAAGGATTGTATTTAGTTTTTAAACGAAAATGGAAATTCGAAAGTGAAACGAACTTATGAGATTTTTGTGTATATTTAATAATTATTAAATGAATAAAGAAGCATTTTTGTATAAAACAAAGTCAAAAAGAAAAACCAAACCGACTTTATAATTAACAACTCAAATAATTCTGAGAATAGAATACATTTGAAAACTGTATTTAACATTTTTAAATAGCTATATCCAAACTGCCTACTTCAGGACCCTCTCCAGTTGTCCCTGGCTGTTGTATCGATACACTGGATCCTTCAGTTGCCCCACAGTGGAGTAAGTCAACTGAGCCGTAAAATCCTCTGCATTCTCGTTTTGCTGGGAGCTGAAAGTAAATCTCTGTAGTTTATTGTCCTGCGAAATGACGAAGTAACGTCCCTCTCTGATTTTGGGCTGCTGATTGTCTACGATATCTTTTGCAGTAACTGGCTCCTCATCGTCGGGATAAATGATTTTAAATTTCGGATCTGGAGGACCGTACTGATTAGACGGTCGGGAGGTGTTCAAAATCTCTTCCTCGGGTATTACCAGTTGTTTTGGAGGCAAATAATTTGGCTGGGGCTTTTCCACTGGATCGAACTGGTCCACTCGTGCCTTTGTAATTTCTACTCCTTGAGCTGATCGGATAGGAGGCACATACTCGTTGGGTAAGTTGAATGGAATCTGCGGATGCCACCCAGCTGGTGCATAAGGTCCTATACGTCCACCAGTGAAATCCACTTCTGCTCTTACAATGGCCACAAATGGCAGCAGTAGAAGCAACTTTAGGAATGCCAAAAGATTTACGTATAAATGTTTATTTAATAACTCCACATCATACCTTTTTCACCATTTTGATGAACGTTTCGATTGAAACTGCGGTGCAATATTTGGGATTTGCTCATTTTTATATTGAACAATTGGAACCATTGCAATATTTATCATGCCGGACACGCACCTTGTTCGTCTGACACCAATTGGACTGCATCTGTTCCATCTTCGGACTACATAGTCACGTATCCAGCCGACAAAAATAAAAAAGAATCAAATGCACACAACCTTGACAACGGATGAACGAATAATTGGCAAAGGCTCAACTTGGGTTTCGAGCACAGACGTTGGTTAATAGTCGCTAGCTTGTAGATGCACATAAAAAGTGAAAGGGAAAGTGTAATAAGTAGCATTGATTTGCAAAAGAATCTAGAGAAAACACAACTAAGAAAATATTTCAATGCAATTATTATTTATTAAAGTGCGCATACATTTCAAGAATATTGAGTAAATGCAATTTATAAAATGCTCAGCAAATTTGAAATTTTCGAAAATACGTTATTTCTAGGGTAACCACAAATAATATGCAGCCACACTGCTGTGTCGCATTTTTGTATCTTCCGCATGCTGCCCTATAATTTACGACATACGGTCACACTGCGCATGTGGAATTTTAAGAAAATCTGCAAAACATTGACAAAATTATTTAATTTAATAGCTTAATCGGAGGAATACGGGTGTATTTATGTTAATTAGTTGTTGTCCCCGAGCCAGTGGGCAATGTAGATGTGCTTACTATGCCTAACACCGAGGAATCAGCGAGATTTATGTGACGAAATTCCGTAAACAAATCAGCGTGCAGCTCGAGAAGAACCTGGTAATACAGAATTCCTTAAGAGGAAACCACTCAAACTAACATATCATTGTGTTGCAGATATGCGGTAAGCTCAATAGTATGCCCCAGTGGCCACGGAGCCCTCCGGAACCACCAAAACCATGTGGCCCAACAGCCACCTAAACGCCGTGCTGCTCATTCTGGCAGTGCTGGCGTGCACAACTAGCAGTCAACATGTTCCTCTGGCCATAGCCAACTCAACTAGCAACCAAGTGCCTATGGATCCTGGCTTCATGCCGCTGCAGCAGTCGCCGGGAAGCGTCTTTTTCGTGCACCACAACCAGCAGAATGCCATGCAGCTGCGACACAGCATGGAGGGCAAACTGCGGAACATTCGCAATACGGAGCTGAGGGTGGCCAAGATACAGGTGGGCTATCTATACTGCACAAGCATTTAGACTCGGACTTAATGCCCCTAATCGTTTCAGGAAATCTTTGACTCCATGCACTTCAGCAGCGCCAAAGGAGCGTCAAACACTCGTCAAGCTACGAGCAACGATAGCAGTCTGGTCAATCCCCAGTTGCAGCGGGATTTGCAGTTGTTCAGCGAGCGTCTGAGCAAAAAAATCCAGAAAGCCACTTACGTGGCGTTGGAACTGCGCGAACTGCTTCGTTACAACCTCACCAAGGTCTGGCAGTACAGCTACGACGACGAGGATGAGGAGTCGGAGAGCGAAATGGATTTGGAGATGGAGCTGGAAGATCTGCATGCCAGGAACACTGCCTCACCAACTGATGAGCATGTCCAACTCTACTTGAACACCCAAATAGAGAGCTGCCAGCCTGACTACGATGCGGACTTGGAGTTCGGCTCCTCGTCGACCCAATCAATTCACTACAACAGGCAGCAGATCCAAATCCTAAACTATCTCAAGTCGGATGATGCACGCGCTACCTTCCTGAACGAGAATAATGCCCGTTCCTTGGCTGTCAATGGCTACATATCGAATCAACTAGTACTACTCAAGCGCAGGCTCAGTCGAAGCGATGCGGAAAACTCGAATATCAAGCCAATTAGCGACAATCACTTTAAACACATATATTTCCTGTCCAATTCAGATGGAGCTTCTGCTAGCCTTCACTTTCGTCAGCTCTTCGTGTCAGCTATTAAGCAGAAATTTGTGCTCTTCCTCATCGACGTGGGATCAGCTCTAAGCGCGGAGTTATTCGACCTCTCAAAAAGCTTTGGTAAGTTATTGATTCTTATTGAAAGGCAAACAAAATAATTTGGGTTTATTTTCAGTACACGAAATGCTTCAGCTGCTGGAAGATACGGATAAAGTTTCACTGGTTACGGTTGCGAGTGAAGCGAACTTCATGTCCCTAGAAGCATTTCCCGCCGAGGCTGGCCACGGCATCTACTGTGCGACTCGTGCGCACAAGGAGGAAATTATTAGCTTCATTAACAACTTGAGCCGGGCACAAGCTTTTACAAACCACTCCTTGGGATTTGAGTACTCCTTTGAGCTACTCCATCGACTGCAACAGTCGGGTATGATAAATACGGCAGAGCAACCAGTGGAATTCGTTTACATTACTCGTGGTCTGCTGACCAATTTGTCTGATGCAATGGCAGTACTGCGAGTAGTGGCCGATGGTCAAAGACGACTCAGGGCTCCAGTGATCATTAACACATGCGCGGTGGTGCTCGACGAGAAGCGGATAATGTACGAAAAGCAATTCCTTAACGATGTGGCCAGTCAGAACTACACCAAGTACGAGATTGATGTTTCAAGTTGGTGGCCCAGTGGACAGGAACCGTCTGACTTGGTTGGACGCTTCTATGTGCTCAGCAAAATGCACGCGGAGACATCGTTACCCCAAACGAGTTCGCGGATATTTGGACCGCTCTTTCAAGAGCGATATTTGAGTGATACGCTGGAAGTTCACCCTCCAGTTGTGGACGCAGACAGCGGAGGTGAGTTACAGAACGATTAATCTTGATTTCCCAATCATTATTTTGCCTTCTTGCAGATGTTCTTGTCTCCATCACGCATGCCGTTCCTCCCTACGGTGTTGTAGGAGTAAACCTGTACCTGTCGGATCTGCTTGAGGATCTACTTAACTACCCCAGTACTACAACCAGTGCCAAGCAGGGCTTAGGTTATGCCTTTCTGCTCGATCGCTCGACGGGAAACACGCTAGCTCATCCGGCTTTTCCGCGACCGCTCATTCAGCGAGAGACCTCGTATCCCGTAAACATCGCTTACCTTGAAAACGCCACGGATTTTTCCAGCCATATACGGGATCGCCTTCTGCGCGAGGAGAGCGGTAATGTCACCACGGATGTCTATGTGGGCAGACAGCGGCTCCAGCGTACCTACTACTGGCAATCCGTGCTGGGTTTCTATGTACTATGCCTGGTAAGCAGTGGAGGCGATCCACTGCGCAATGTTTCCTCCACGCAACGATATAACCTGAAGGACACCGTGTCCAACTACGAACCGGGCTACTATGGAGAGAGCATGGACCTGCTCTACCATCGCCTGGATATAAACCAAGGCGGCAGTGCACCGCCCAAAACCTGTCGCTACTTCAGACAAGTAGCTACAATGGGTGAGTTTTAGTGATGCGCCAACCGGTCTAAATGTTACAACATCATTTTATTTAAAATTCTTCCAGATGCTCCAACCCTGTTCCTGAGTGCTGCCGCATTCGAGTCTCCGTTCGGATTCCTTCACAACAATAGGCCTCGCACCCAGCTGCGTCATGTGGAGTCTATAATGGCCTATCTTCGCGACTCAAGTGGCCTGCTGGCCAATATGGGGCTGCGTCCCAGTATTCGTCACGAAGTGGGTGTCCTGTACCAGGCAATGCAGCAGTTGAGACGACGGCACCAGGACGCAAGGGGATCACTGCGCAGCCATGTCATTCGACGCTACATCGCCAGTGTGAGCGGAGTGCTGCAATTGTACCCAGGTTGCTTGCTCAGCAGCAGCTATGATCCAACGCGGAGGCCATGGTTCCGACAGGCAATAGCGCAGCCTGGAAAGATTGTTAGCACAGCTCCATATCTGGATGCCGGAGGAGCTGGATACATAATCACCATTGCACACACCATCTTCGAAGGCAAGGCACATGCACTGCACTCTGCCCAGCAGGACAGACCAGTAGCAGTGGTAGCCCTGGACGTTCCTTATGCCTTCTACTATCGCCTGATCCTGGAGGGCACACCGATCTGCCAGCTGCCGCACATAAAGTGTCTGCTGTTCGAGCACGAGGGATATTTGTTGGCCCACCCCAGCATGTTGCAGCCCGCCACACTCACGAAAAACCAGCGACGTCCACATGAGCACCTCACACACAAGGAATCGTATTTGGCCAACGATATGTTGAACCACGGCCAGTTGGTACGGAAACTCGGCTGTGCCAGCTACCAAAACCGCACGTTGCAGCGCTACTACGCCTTCAACACATCTCTGTCCAGCATCCTGGGCAACGTAGTGCACGGCGAGAGGACCAAGTACGCGATTGCCCTGATCCGCGGCAGCAATCTCTTCGCTGCCGTACTAAACTCCAGCTGCGATGGCGGCGCCTTTTGCCCGTGCAGCACAATCGACAGAGAGTGTCTCAACTGCAAGCGGATGGACCAAACAGACTGTGAGTGTCCCTGCGAGTGTCCAATGGTGGGAGACAGCAGCTCGCCATCGTCCCTCATGTACTTTGCCAACTACACGCGACAATTTCCGTACTGTCCACCGCCAAGTGAACATTTCATTGCACTTCCGCCGACCACGCAGCTACTGAGTGCTCTACCGAATTGTCCCGGTTCTGCTGGCATATGCGAAACGTATTCCACTCAAAGGGAATGCCTCGGAGTGATGGGCTGCGAATGGTGCCAGTTGGATGTGGACGGCAATAGTTTTTCGACCGCCTTCTGTTCGTCCCAGGCGAGCTGCTTCAACGGAGTACTTGCCTCGCTGACACCCTACGGTGAGCTGGACGAGATGGAACTGCTGGCCGCCCACAATCCGCAGAGAGAGCAGCACGCTTACTCTGCATTCGGTCCGCTGGGAGGAGCCATTGTGGTGCTTGTCATGGTGATTGGCTTTGCCATCTACTGCTACAGGCACAATCTGGATGCGCAGACGCAGGAGCACTTCTATGTGGATTCGGTGCAGGAAGAGAATTACGGCTTGCCGCTGTCCAGGTTCAACTTTGACGATTGCAAAGCGCATGACGAGCCGCCTCTTGGTGGCGGCTATGACCACGCATCTGCACAGCGGCAGTTGATGCACGCGGCGGATATTTCGCCCTACCACGTTTCCAGCGGCAGTAGCTATCGTCGGCCGCCCAACGGTGAGTCGGATCACGGCTACAGCACAATGACGCCGCACGAGGACAGTTCCGACCAGCAGTGCTTCACGCTGGCGGAACCTTTGCTGCTGCACGACAAGCGGCACAGCAAATCGGACACCATGTCCATATCCACATCCATATCGAGTCCCACGAATCGCCAGCAGTCCTCCTCGCAGCCAAACACGCATCCCTACTTGAGCAATCAGCCGACCTCAAAGACGGAGCGTTACAAGCAGGTGCAGGCCACGCCCTCACCATGTCGCGGTCCGCCAGCAGGTGGTGTCTACGGGCAGACGACGTTGCCCCTCGAGGGGGATGAGACCCGGCCGCACTACATCCTGGCACCAGTGACGGTGCACCGGCACATGGAAACTGCCGAATCGTAGTCCACAATAGCGTTGTTAAGTTTTAGAGCGTAAGATGTCCGCTTGTTTGCCAATTTAGTTGTGTAAGTTTCCAAAATGGGCAGTTCAACTGCCGCCAGTCCAGAATGCTGGGCCCGCATTCCAAACCCTCAATGTGTTTTGTGAGCTCGCGGTGGACTCCATTGTTGGCCCATCTGTATCTATTAGAGCCTCCGAGGACGAGACGAACACCAACTATTAAGTGATGACATTGTTTCTGCCATTTTTGATCGATGTATTGTATTTGTATTGTATTGTATTTTACTGTAATTTATTGCGAAAAGTATTACTATATTATGTGCAGCTATATACTTCCGATATTTTTAGCATTTATTTGATAAGCACCAACAACAGAAATGTACTTACTTGTCGTCTGATTGTAAGATACCATGTCGTATACCGTTTTTTGTAATAGACCCTAAGACCACAGAGTTACTAACTACTGATTTTAGTAATACACATCTATAATAGCATTGTACGTTTCAAATAAAATGTTTAAATTTTGCAAAAAACCCACAAGATCTTAACTTTGATCCAGAGCGATCGGATGAATCGATTGGTCTGCCAATTGCTCGTCCTCCGATCAGCTGGCCGTACGTTAATGAAATTATTTTTACACCTATACATTTTATAAGCAAACCAGACGCTGCTCAATGGGCTTTTTTTGCTGTGGTGGCCAAGAATTGCCTGTGCATAAATAACAATCTCTATTCGGGGGTTGTCAGGTGGCTTATAGAGCAAAACTATTCAGAGCTAAGCTATGAATCTTTGGTGTAAGTTTTTACGCGATACCCAACCGTTTCATAACCCTTATTAACCGATGTCATAAGGCTGAGATAGCAAACATATTCAATATCTTGCAAAAGAAAGTCTCTTTATACCGTTTGCCTATGAATTTGTGGCGTAAGTTCTTACCCGATGCGCAACCGTTTCGAAACCGTTATCAACCGGTTGGCTTTGCACTCGGCTGGCAACCCTGAACCGAAGCTGCTAGCTCTCACTATTCCATTGCAGCCACTGCATTTGGTTTTCTGGTCTGGCGCACGACGAACGTTGTTTTGGGTCCCCACACTTCAGCCCAACAACGACTCTATACTTCAACTATATCTCAACCGTATCTGCACTTCACCTCCTCCGATACCCCGCACTTTGAAGTGAGTGTTTAAGTTTGCTCAGTGTTTTGAAAACCGTTCTGTTTTCGAACAATTTCGAAATATATGCAAAGTGATACAATACGTACTCAGGGGAGAACATTACGTAATGCATAAAAAGTGTTTGGCGAATGAGAAAAAAAAATAGTTATGTAAAAAAAAATGCAACTATACATTCTCGATTTGAATATAAAGAAAAAGAAAGTTTACGAAAATTATGGTGTTTTGCCGAAGTGGTTTTGGATTGAATATATTATTGCCAATACTCATAATTTACTATTGCTAATTAATAGTTAAATGATAATGATACCAGAAAAACAGTTTTTAAATAATTGTATAATCTTTCTGGATTTAAGAACATAACTTCTATGAACTAAAATTTTTTTGCCAAAAGAAAGTACAAAATATTAATTTATAGATTTAAAAACAATTAAAATAGATCATGTATTTTGTGTAGGCGGTACTACTTGGAATTTAATTTGTTACATCATGACCTTAACCTTAAACCTTTCGAAACCCTTGATCTCCATTTTCAAAGGCTTTTTTCTAAGGCATCATGTTTAAGTCCCTGTTCGATGCCGCGCAGAACTCAACGTTCAAGTCGCCATTCACCAGCGTCAACTGCCAGTCAGCCACGCCCACTTCCGCCCCCACATCCTCCGCGGTGGTGACCCCCACCCTCAGGGATGTTGCTCCACGCCAGCTGACTCCAAACCACAACATCGCAGCCGCTGCCGTTGCCGAGGGTGGTAAGTGGGATGACACCTCCTGGAATCTCCAATGAGTTGGATATAATTATTGTTAATCCTCTGCAGACTCCTGCGAATTCGGCTCGAACCACTACTTCCTGCTGTGCGGTCTGGGCGGCATCATCTCGTGCGGCTCCACACACACCATGGTGGTGCCCCTGGATTTGGTCAAGTGCCGCCTGCAGGTGGACCCGGCCAAGTACAAGAGCGTGTTCACCGGTTTCCGCATCAGCTTGGCTGAGGAGGGCGTCCGCGGATTGGCCAAGGGATGGGCACCCACCTTCATCGGCTACTCGATGCAGGGTCTGTGCAAGTTCGGCCTGTACGAGGTCTTCAAGAAGGTGTACGGCGATGCTATCGGCGAGGAGAACGCATTCCTCTACAGAACCGGACTCTATTTGGCTGCATCGGCCTCCGCTGAGTTCTTCGCCGACATCGCCCTGGCGCCCATGGAGGCGGCCAAGGTCAAGATCCAGACTACGCCCGGATTCGCCAAGACACTGCGCGAGGCTCTGCCCAAGATGACGGCCCAGGAGGGCGTGACCGCCTTCTACAAGGGCCTGGTGCCATTGTGGATGCGCCAGATCCCGTACACCATGATGAAGTTCGCCTGCTTCGAGCGGACGCTGGAGCTGCTGTACAAGTATGTGGTGCCCAAGCCACGTGCCGATTGCACCAAGGGTGAGCAGTTGGTGGTGACCTTCGCCGCCGGTTACATTGCCGGCGTGTTCTGCGCCATCGTCTCGCATCCGGCGGACACAGTGGTGTCCAAGCTGAACCAGGCCAAGGGTGCCTCCGCCCTGGACGTGGCCAAGCAGCTGGGTTGGTCTGGTAAGTGCTGACACTTGGAGGGATTTCCTGTGTCAATCTCAATTAAAACTTTCGCTTTGTTTTTATTTCAGGATTGTGGGGCGGTTTGGTGCCCAGGATCGTGATGATCGGCACATTGACCGCCGCCCAGTGGTTCATCTACGATGCCGTCAAGGTGTTCCTGCGCATGCCACGCCCACCACCACCAGAAATGCCCGAGTCCCTGAAGAAGAAGCTGGGCGTGACTGGCGAGCAGTAAACCAAATATAAGCTAACTGTTTTTAAATTTAGAGCGAGCAGAATGTTAATCGAATTAAACTTGATTTGTATAGATAAACCACACAGTAAATAAAAACAACACAAAAATTAAACGCTCTTGTATCAAGTGGCAAAACAAAATTTAAATTCAAAATAACCGCCAAGCTCGAGTGCACATCTCGCCATTTTCCAACACTATTTTAGCACTTTTAGTTCCATACCAAACAGCTGAGCATAACAGCCCTGTCCAATGTCAACAAACAGCGGCAAGAAGAAGCAGCATTCAACACGCGGTTTTTTTAACTGCATGTTTATTAAACTTTTGTTAGTTTAAAAATATATAATTATGGTTCAGAATAAGCAGAAAACAGCAAAGCCACCAAAGCTGCTAAAAGGCGCAGCAAAGGAGCCTGCACTTTCGAAGGCGGAAAACTGGCAGAAGGTGAAAATCAAGGGCCACGTGATATCCGATGATTGTGGCGGCTACGAGGGATTAATTGGTCTGGAGGTCCTCAAGGACTACGATGCATCGCTGGTGAAGTCCTCGCAGAAGAGGACCACATCTCGGAATCCAGACAGAGAGCGCACGCTGAAGAAGAAAAAGAGGAAGGTGTCGAAGGGCGACGAGCAGGAATCCAGCGAGAGTTCCACCGAATCTGAAAGCGAGGATGAAGTAGCGGTCGCTGCCAGGACCAGTAAGAAAGCCCGCCTGGCCGAGCGACATGCGCAAAAAATGCAAAAACTACGGGAGAAGCGTGAGAAGCGAAAGGAGCTGCGGAAACAGAAGAAATCGAAGGGAAAGGAAAACGACAACAGCGAGGAATCCAGTGATGAACACGCGGCAGATCGTTTCGCATTGCTCAGACCACCACCATCAGACGACGAAGCAGAAGAAGTGGCCAAGGCGGAAGATTCGGCAGACCAGCAGGAGTCGAGCGACGAAGAGGCACCCGAATTAGTGTCCATCCCCACGGACGAAGCCGAAGATGTGTCCGCCTGGAACGGCCTGGGTGTTCCCGCTTCCATTCTGCGTGCCCTCGGCGAGCAAGGCTTCAAGACGCCCACACAAATCCAGGCACTTACTCTGCCGGCTGCCATCCACGGCAAAAAGGACATTCTTGGAGCAGCTGAGACGGGCAGCGGAAAAACCCTGGCCTTTGGCATACCCATGCTCGCCGGAATCATGGAGCTGAAGCAAAGGAATATTCGCTCTGGCATACGCAAAGCGCCCAAGGTGAAGGGACAGCAGCCGGAGCCAGCGGCAGATGAGCACGAGCTGACGCCCCCGCCGGAGGAACTGGATCATGTTTCCGGTGCCAGTGATGAGGAGAGCGATGCGGAGGAGCATACCCAGCGTGTGCAGACTCCCCTGTACGGTCTGGTTCTCACACCCACCAGGGAGTTGGCCGTGCAGGTCAAGAATCACCTGGTGGCCGCTGCAAAGTATACAGGCATTCGAGTGGCAGCCATCTTCGGAGGTCTAGCAGTTGCGAAACAAGAACGAGTGCTTCGCCAGTGCCCGGACATCGTGGTGGCCACACCTGGTCGCCTCTGGGAACTCTACGCCCAGGGTAATCGACATTTGGGCAAGATCGAGGATGTCAGTTTCCTGGTCATCGACGAAACGGATCGCATGGTAGAGAAGGGACACTTCGAAGAGCTGCGCAGTCTACTCAAGGTTCTCAATTCGGACGAACAGAAGAAGCATCAGCGCCAAAATTTTGTTTACTCGGCCACTCTGACGTTGGTCCATGATCTGCCCGATCACATGCAGAGTAAGTTACTCGGATCTTTCGAGATTCCATAAAGTAACCAGAACTCTTTCACTTTCAGAGCGAAATGTGGGTAAGCGGCCCAAGTTTGTGAAACAGACGGTGGATCAGAAGATTGAAAGTCTCATTGAGGAGTTGGGCATTTCCCAGCCGAAGATTGTGGATATAACCAGCTCGCAGCGTAAGTATTCATAGTTAATCATGGACTAAACAGCAGATTTATAAGGATCAATTGCAGAGACCGCACAAACATTGACCGAGAGCCGTCTGCTGTGCCCCATTGATCACAAGGATTACCATCTTTACTATTTCATTCAGCGCCATCCAGGACGCACTATTGTTTTCTGCAATTCCATAGACTGCGTAAAACGACTGGCCACGCTCTTCGGCCTGCTGGACTGCAATCCTCTACCCCTGCATGCCAACATGATCCAGAAGCAGCGTCTGAAGAACCTGGAGCGATTCCGTGACAGTCCGACAGGTTTGCTGATAGCCACTGACGTGGCTGCTCGTGGCCTGGACATACCGAATGTGGAGCATGTGATCCACTACCAAGTGCCGCGCACCAGTGAGAACTACGTACACCGATCGGGACGCACAGCACGAGCGAATAAGCATGGCATAACAGTCATGTTCATGGAGCCGGGAGAGGTCAAGAGCTATGTGAAGCTGTACAAAACATTGGAGAGAAGTGAGTGAAAGACTTTCTAACTGGAGGAGGTTCTACATATCCGTATACTTTTTAGCTGAGGATCTGCCGCTTTTCCCCATCTCGGAGCGTTTTCTGGGAGCGGTCCGCGAGCGTGTGAATCTGGCGCGAGATCTGGACAAGGAGGAGCTGAAGCTGAAGCGCGTGCAGAGTGAGCGCGGCTGGATGAAGAAGCACGCTGAGGAAATGGACATGATCATTGATGGCTACAATGACGAATCGTAAGTTCTCTAAACCAGACCTCCTTTAAATGAAGTCTATAACTAACTTACTTTTGCAGTGGCAGTGACCAGGATGAGGACCCCTTTGTGATTGAGCGACGTCGCAATCGGCTGCGCGTGGAGACGGTCAGAGCCCAGCTTAATGCCCTGCTGGCTCAGCCCATCTTCCCCAGAGGCTTCAGCTTCAAGTATCCCAACAGCGAGGCGACCCAATTAGCCACAAGTCATACTCAAAGCGCCGTGGAGACCATGAAGGCGGCCATAGAAGACCAGAAGCAGGCCAAAAAAGATCGCAACAAGCGAAAAAGGAATGCCTAATCTAACTTAAAGCTGTTTTATTGAATAAGAGATACAAAGTTAACGCCTTGGATGTTTCCATCAATGCTTTGAAACGAAGTATCGCACACCTCCATCGGTCAATGAGCGAGCGTGCTTGGCCAGCAGTGTGGAAACGGACAAGTTTGGGGTGGTAAAGCACCTAGTTATAAAACCGAAAATCAAAAACAATATAGATATGTGTTCATCATTACTTACTCTATGTACGGTTCCATTTCCTCCATCGTCCATCTCTGCTTAGTCTTAAATAGCGCCCGCATGCGATCGCTTATATTGGTGGGCAGTAACTCCTCTGCCAGGGAGCGTATGCAAGGCTGCGCTCCCTCCTTGTGGCAAATGCCCAGACCACGTAGGTACTTTAAGTCGCAGGACATGCCCTCGGGCAGTGCCTCCTGCCAGGTGCGCATGAACTCCTCGTTGCGGAATCGCAAACCCGGCTGAAGAATGTTCTGTGCCACAATGCGGGAGACCATCGACACCTGGTACTCAAACTTGCCCGGGCAACGTTCGCTGGGAGTGGTGTAGATATCAAACAGCCCAGCCACAACATCCTCTGGAGCTATGCCCTTCAGTGCATTGATGGTCTCCTCCCGTTCCACTTCGTCCAAGGCCCACGAGTTTTCGCTTATCAAACCCAGCATCATGTTAATAATGCGATACTCGTATTCGTACTCCATCACGCGCATTCGCCCGTCCAGTTCTATGGCTCGATATTGGTTCATTCCCTCCATGAACTGACCGCGGCTGCACTGCACCGTGTCCAGGAGCTGCGAAAAGGTGAAGAGTAGCTTCTGCTCCACGCAGAACTCGTTTTCCGGCCCCGAATATCGAGTAAGCTGCAGTAGCTCGCCCAGCTTGCGAAAGCGTGGCCTGATCTCGCGGCATTCGAAGTACTCGTGGAACACCTTGAGCACCGGCCGCTGCTCCAGAGTTCGCGGCACCTCCAGTTCATCCTCCGTGCTGTCATTAAGGCTGCGCTCCAGGGAGGCGTTGGCGTTGCCAGTGCGCGGACTCTTCAGCGGCGAGGTACTGGTGGCGGCGGCAAACTTGAGGTCCGGTACCAGCAACAGGCTGTTGGAGATTTCCGCACCCTTCACGTCGTACGTTCGCTCATCGGTGCACAGCACCAGCTTCTCGTTCTGGCCACCCTTGAAATACAGTGTCTGTCCGTCCCGGATTTGTCCCAGCATGTGCCCATCGAGCTCCAGCAGGCGCAGATTGTCCGAATCCACGTCCGCCGAGGGAAAGTACAGAGCCTGGGTGAGTTGCGTCAACTGGCGCTCGTCCAGTTTCGCATGCTTCACTATGGCCTTCACATCCTCCGGCGTGCGAACGTAGCTATGGCGGGTGGTTGGGTATCATTATAACTCCTACGCAGGCATACCAAAGGCACTCACAGCTGGGCAGCAGACTCATCAACCTCCATGGACTCCATGTTCGCTGCATGTAAACAAAACAAAAAATTAACCAAAACAATAAGCGGGAAAAAGTAGTGGGACCAAATCACAGCAATGTTGCTTTCGTTGAGGGTATTCAACGGCCTGTTAATATGTAAGCTTAATGTGCTTGGAAAACACTACAGCATTAAACCGCACACCTTCAAAGGTCACACTCACCGCTCAGCTGATCAGTTATTTAACGGTCGTAGCCTCGGCAAGAACGTTTCTTTTTTTGCGCGGAGATTTCGCGAGCACGCGTCTTGTTTTCCGCCGTTCGCCGTGCACTTTGACGTACTTTAGAAAACGTTGACTGCGCCAAAGGTCACTGCTGGGCAAGAGGAGCGTCCAATCGCCGCTGGTGGTGACGCTTGTGGAAAAATCAATTAGGGCCAGTGACGGACGTCGAACTTCCAGTTTTGTGACAAGCGGAATCCAGTCAACAACAACATGCCCGTGGGAACGTTCGACTCCTGGGATGCGGCCGTGCTGATCACCATCCTGGTCATATCGGCTCTGATTGGCATCTACTACCGGTATACGGGCGGCAAGCAAAGGACCACACAGGAGTACCTGATGGCGGACCAGAGCATGACCACTTTTCCGGTCTCCTTCAGCCTGATGGCCAGCTTCATGTCCGCCATCTCACTGATGGGCGTCTCCAACGAGTCCTACGAATTCGGTACCATCTTCTGTGTGATCAACATTGCCTACGTTCTGAGTACGCCCATTGCCGCGTACTTCTTCCTTCCTGTTTTCTACAGGATGCGGACGACCAGTGTGTACGAGTATCTGGAGCGGCGCTTCGGCCAGGCCACCCGCCTGTCCGCCTCCCTGGCCTTCACCGTGCAAATGGTGCTTTACATGGGCATTGCACTGTATGCACCAGCGCTCGCTTTGGAAGCTGTAACCGGCATTCATCGATCAATGGCCATCGTCGTCATTGGACTGGTGTGCACCTTTTATTCTACACTTGGCGGCCTGAAGGCGGTGCTCATCACGGATGTGTTTCAGTCCTTCCTCATGTTTGCCGCCATCTACGCCGTGATTGCCGTGACGGCCATTAAGGCCGGCGGATTCGCGGCCATTTGGGAGGTGGCTGTGGAGCGAGGACGCGTCAACTTCATTGAGTTTTCATTGGATCCCACTGTGAGGCATACGTGGTGGTCTCTGATCATTGGCGGCATGGTCACTTACCTCTCCTTGTATGGAGTTAATCAAACGCAAGTGCAGCGACTCCTGAGTGTCCACAATTTGAAGAGCGCTCAGTCGGCGCTTTGGTGGAACCTGCCCATCCTAGGAATGCTTAGTTTTAGCACCATTTTCAGTGGACTGTCCATATTCTACTATTATCGAGATTGTGACCCAGTGCTAAAGGGACGCATCGACAAGCGGGATCAAATCATGCCCCTCTTCGCACTGGAGACTATGGGTGAGTTGGAAAGACATACAATAAGGATTTCCATTATTTGATTTCTTTTCCCGACAGGTCAATACCCTGGACTTTGCGGCCTGTTCGTGTCCGGAATATTCTCCGCCAGTCTTTCCACAATTTCGTCAGCAGTTACCTCGCTGTCGGCTGTAACACTGGAGGATTACTTGAAGCCCTTGTACAAGGCGATATTTAAACGGACGCTAATTGACTCCAAGTCCACGATGCCCACCAAGATTGTGGCATGCATCTTTGGCCTGCTGTGCATCGGACTGGCTTTTGTGGCTGGCTCCATGGGCGGAGTTCTCCAGGCCTCGCTTACCATTTTCGGCGTGGTGGGCGGTCCTTTGCTGGCCATTTTCACACTTGGAGTCTTCACTACACGCAGCAACCAAAGAGGCGTGCTGCTTGGCTTCCTCGTTTCCCTAATAGTTTCCTTCTGGATGGGATTCGGCGGGCCCAAACCAAAGCCAGTTACCTTGGAGTTTAGCACAGCGGGGTGTGAGAATGCCACAGCTGTAATGGCGCGTGCCATCGAGCTAAGCTCAAAGAGCAGTGGAGTGGTCATCGAACCGGACTACTTCTGGTTATATCGAATTTCCTACTTGTGGCTGAGCGTGATCGGCTTTCTTATCGCCGTGGTCGTCGGCTATGGCAGCAGCATTGTGCTGGCTCACTTTGGAAAGGCAGAAAACGCGGAAATCTATTTGGACAAGTCTCGGAAGCAGCTGGACTACGATCTCTTCGCACCCATGCTGTCTCGCCGCTGGCGACGCCACGAAGAAGAACAAGACCAAACTGCCCAGGACGAAACGCTCACCAAACTAACTGAGCAGTAGTTCCGTCCGGCTTAGATTTAGTGTAGAATATATATACATATAAAAGAATTTCCAGAAGGCGTCGGCTATTTGCGTAGTCTTGTTACGGATGTCGTACCTAAAAGTGCATAACTATGTGACCTTTTTGTATACCTGTGTGAACGAAACTGGCATACAGAGCGACCAAAACAGAGTCTTCCATATACATGTAAACAACGATAATTAGTATTTAGTAGTCGTGTTGCAAATGTTCACAAGCGCATCATTAAGAATAGTCAAATGTTTTTTACAATAACGTATAAAAAGTAGGATTCTACCTCAATGAACTTTTACAGAGCGACAATAATCAATTTGGAGCCTAAAAGCGTGTTGGCCGACTACTTTCCCATGTTGAGCATTGGCAGCCACAATGCGCCACATAAATGATTGATTTAGTAGTGGATCTAATTTTAATGGGATATTTATATTTAAACCTTCTAGTTACTCGATATTGTCATACATAGTACTATAATAATCATTCAGCTCGAAGTCGGGATTTTAGATATACACTACAGTGAGCACCGCCTATAAATAGTTACTACATGGCTCTTAAAGCATTACATTGCGCCACAGTGTGAGTTCTGTTTACTTATATACCTCTACTATATGTATATATACTCGTATATATACTCTTGTCGTGTCGCAATCAACCATTGAACAATAACTCGCAGCAGTGAAAGTTATGTGTATTTGTAAAGCCAAACTGCTGATCATTAAAGAAATCTGTTCTACAAAATGTGATTGCATTTTTTTGCTACTGCTGGGGAAACATGATACTTGCAATCCCCAGCTGCAGCTTGGATTGAAATAATTACTCGGTTAGCTCACAGCTCATGAGTGTTTTCAGAAATCACGATTTGTGGAATACTTCCTGCGATAAGCAAATTCGTACGCTATCAGCTACCAAGGTTATGCGAGGCTCTCCCAACATTGCTCACTCGATGAGGAATCTATTTCGGAACGAATGCCATAACTTTCAAGCGTTTACCTTTGCCAATTCCCTATTGCGCCATGCGGGAACAAAGTCTAATTGAGGGTCGGAGACAGCAAATTGCTTAAAATTGGAGAAGCCATCGGGGTCAGCCATGTGAATGGGTTCTCCTGTAAACAAACGCCAATTGATAGATTTGTCGAAACATCATTAATAAGCCCAGACCACGCTCGTCTTGCGCGTGGAAAGTTTTCAGAACGGATTTGGAGTTCAAAGTACCATGACACACATTTTTGGCTAATGTTCTGGCGAAAGAGGAGACAAAAAGCGTTGGATGGACAATAGTTACGCCATAACCGATTCTTGTTTACTCTAACTTAGTGTGCGATTTCCTATTTTTAACCATATTTACGTTAACCAACGAGAATCTCAAGGCATTTGTTTGTATTCATTAGCAACGTCATAAAATATAACCATACAGATTTACATATAAGAGTATCAATTGGCCGACTGATGATTGTTTAGCCGCTTTTTGCAATGCCAACTGATGATTTGGGCCATTTGTTAGCATTTGGAAGCAAAGCTTTCACAGATAGTTTCGCTGATACGATAAGGTGTTCGTTTGGATACCGCATTCATTTGGGTGATTCATTGTGGGATTTATGGTTCTATTGATTGTGCTTCCTCACAAACTTCATGAACACATCCTGGAAAGTCGTATGACTGACCGAGTAGTACAGTATCTGCAGCTCATCCTTCAAGTTCTCCATGTAGTCGAAGATCGCGGACCACTTGATCTGCCCCTTGGGAATGCAGAAGGTGATCATGCCGCGGTAGGAGTACTTCTCGCTGGGGGGAACAATTAATTATAATTAATTAGTTAACTCTTAGCTCAAAATAAATCTTAGCTTAAATAAATTACAAGATATAACTATGATTTGTAGCTACTTTCATATGTGAGTTCATAATAACTTTCCTTTAATCAAGCTTGACTTCTTTAAACAAAACATAAACAAGATTATTTTCATTTCTGTGTCAGTATCCGCTATTGCCCAGACTACATATAAATCTTTGTGTGTGCACAAAGTTATTGAAAATTTCAATCTGCTGTTGCAAGTGGTCAATATCGTTAATTAGTGATAATTAGTGATCGTGACCCAAAAAAAAAAAAACGAAAATAGAAAAACCTACTTTTTCAATTCATATGGATACGGTTTCAGTTTGTTGAATTTTTTCAGATAAGTATTGATTTGAAAATATGCATAGAAAATTACTCATACGAAACGTATGCCAAATGTAATCTGAGCAAAAAGCTTGTGAGCAACATATATATATTATATATACTAATATACCTGACAGTACTGTATGGATGGTCCCTTTTGAAGACCTCCTCCAATTCCTGCAGCAACGCCTCGTAGTCCTTGCGCATGTTCAATTCCGAATTTGTGGTGTCCGGCTGGGCTCGACTGGTCCCCGACTTCTTGACTGGTTCCACTGGAGGATTGTGATGTCTAAGCAAGTGCGCCAACATCATGCGGCGAGCGCCCACTATGCTTCCCATTTCATTATCGTTTGGGGGCATCATAGTGAGCCGCATCCAATTGTCCCGGTCATCGTTGGTGCCCATCTTCACCTTGACGAAAATACCCATGTTGAAGCGGTGCTTCAGACGCGACAAGGATCCGTAGCAGAGCAGCGAGCCGTGGTCCATGATGCCCACATTGGTGCACAGAAACTCGCACTCCTCCAAGTTGTGCGTGGTCAGCAGAATGCTGCGACCACCCTGGCGGATGCCGTCCAAAATCCTCCATATCTCGTACTTGGCATGCATGTCCACGCCGGCGGTGGGCTCGTCCAGGCACATGAGCGAGGGCGCCAGGGTGCCCATGGCAATCATTAGCTTCCGCTTCGTTCCATTGCTGTATGTGCTGATGCGCTTGTTCATGTGGGGTACGAGTTCAAAGCACTCGGCCAATGACGCCACCAAGCTCTTGATATATTCCTTGCGAATGCCGTTGATCATGCAACAGAAGCGCAGCGCATCCTTGCCAGTCATGAACGACGAGAGCATCGGTTCCCGCGGACAGAAGCCCACGTGTCGCGAGGCGTCATTGGGACGCGTCTTCAGGCTGTAGCCTTTGATGTGAATGCTGCCCGCCGTGATCGACTCCATGCCCGCGATCATGCGGAAGGTGCTGGTCTTTCCAGACCCATTCCTGCCCAGCAAGCCAACGCACTCGAAACTGGAAAAAGATGTTGTGACTTAGCTTCACCTTCATACTTAAGTGATACTCACGGATTGAGATCCAATGTTAGGGACCGTACTGCCACAAAGCTGCCATAGCGCTTCGATAGGTTCTTCAGGATCAGAGGAAAGAATGCGTAATGCGCGGTGGTCAGGTAGGCTAATCTCCGCCGGATTTTGTCAACTTCTTTATCCTCATCCTCGTAGCGTGGGTATATCTTTTCGTTGCGAATGGACCTAAACAACAATTGGTAATCGGTTAGCATGAAGTTAGAGCACAATTGATCTCAACATAACTTGAAGACATAGTTTAGTCGGCGCGGAACCCATGCGAACACAACAATGATAAGATACACCGCTCCGCCGAATATCAGGTAAAGTAGCGCCTTCAAGCTGTAGGTACTCGTACGTATCGCCTCATACATTCCGCAACACAAGGAATAATGTGGATGGACCAAAAGCACGGACTCAATAACAGCGTACCGAGCTTGCGGACTCTTTGGGTGGATGAAGAGGGCCAAAACACCTGGAAATAAAGTTACCTTACAGTATCCAAAAGGCATACAATAAAGCCATAATTACCTATCATATTGATGTACAATATAATGCTGAACATCTTGCCGAAATCATTGGACATCAGGCACAACATATAGGTGAATGAAATGGCGGAGAACCCGAAGGCAAGCAACTGAACTATTACGGGCAACACGGAACCTATTGTGATTCCGGCGACCACGATCAGAGGCAAGATCATTGTGATGTAAAAGCAATAGTCCCAGGACAGGTGCGACAGCCAGTAGGTGCTCCTGCTCACCCCGCTGCTGAATTGCTGGTGCTGCACTTTGGACCGCCGCTCAAGGATCGGCAAAACTGCAAAGATGGTGGTGCTCAGGACAAGGTAATGGAACACAAGCACGGCGAACTCAATGGTGCTGGCGTAGATCAGTCCCCGCACTGCCTGCTGCACCGTATCCTGGTACGGTTTGTTCACGATCCGTATATGCAGTTGGGCCAGCTCCTGCCCAATGGCCGCGTACACCAGGCCCAATGAGAGTGGAGATCCGTGCTTGAGCTTGTTGTTCGACCAGGCGACGATCGAGTTGGCGTCGCTGTCGAAGGTGGCGCCGGCCAAAAACGTATGCTGCACCTTCACTTGATCCGACTTCATCTCCACCAGGAGATAGTCATCGATAGGAGTACCAGCCGTACTCCGAACTGTGCCTCCCAGCCCGATGACATTCGCCTTGTAGCGTCGTTCAAACCTATTCCCCTCCGCTGGTGAATCGATCACAAAGACCGCCTTGGGGTAGATGCTCAAATCCGTGACCAGCAGCTCGCACAGGTGATGATCGACCAGGAAGATGAAGATGGCAAACGAGATGATGAGCAGGCAGATGATGATTGGCGTCGCAATGATCGTGCAGTAGAACTTGCGGTGGCGCCAAGTGAAGAGACTCTTCTTCCCCACGATCGCCCGCCACTGGTTGCAACACTTCACGCTACCATCGTCCTCGCGCACTTCGAAGGTGGGCAGGAGATCTGGATATTGGATTTTAGTGCTTATAAAGATGCGCAAACATATGTATGCACATATTCCACTTACTGAGCAGGGACGACATGGGCGACGGACTGGACAGCAAGTCAAAGGAGCTAATTCGGTTCCAGGACTGCCTCATATCCTCACCCATCCGCAGAAAGACACTTCCCAGCGTGGGGGCACACACGCTGATCTCTGCCAGATTCAGTTCGCCTAATGCCTCCTCCAGCTCCAGAAACAAGCCCGCATATTGCGCCACATGCTTCGTGGGCAGCTCGTAAGTCACATAAATGCTGAACTCGTTGTGCAGCTTGATGTCCGGAAAACGGATCTGCAGAAAGTTCGTCACCTCCGCCACATAGCACGTGTCCATCTTGGTGCAGATCAGCAGGTAAGATGAGTCCGTGCCCGCGATCTGTGTGAGAAAGCCCATGGTGCCGTATCCGATCACCTGGCCATCGCACAGAACCACAATCTGATCCGCAACCACCTCGGCCTCATGCATGTTGTGCGTGGCCATGATGATGCAGCGACCTTTGCGTTCCCGCCGCAGCAGGTCCCACATGTTGCTGCGCATTGCAGGATCCATGCTGGTGCCGGGCTCGTCCAACAGGAGTATCTGCAATGCAGGAAACCTACACTAAAGGTCACAAGGGTAGGCGTAGTACCTTGGAGTTTCCGCACAGATTGCAGCACAGCATGAGCATACGCTTAATACCGCTCGGCAGATTCTTCACCTTGGTGTTGGCAAAGTCCTGCAAGCGGCCGATCTCCAGATACTTGTCCGTCTCGGCAGAACCCTCCCGCCGGCTCAGTCCCTTGAGGCGACAGTAGAACTGGAGGTGCCATCGTGCGTCAACCTTCTCGAACAGCACATTGTGCTGCGGGCAAATGCACATGAATTGCCGTGCTTTCCTCTGATTGGTGGCCAGGTCGTAGCCGTTGATGGTGATTTCGCCGGCGCTGGGGCTTAAGAACCCCGCCAGCAGCATAAAGATTGTCGACTTGCCCGAATCGTTGTGGCCCAGAAACACGGTGATCTCGTCTTGGTAAAAGTTCAGATTGAGCTCTTTAACTGCAACCGATTCGTTGAAGACCTTTTCAATGTTCGTGGCCCGCACGATCAGAGGATGGCCTCTGATGCCCGTCTCCTGCCCTTCGACATCGAAGTCATCGGATCGAGGTCGCCTATTCCATCGACACCAAAATGAACGCTGGACCGGAAAATACCACTTTCTATTTCGATAACTCCTCAGCTGTTCCATGTAAGCCAGCACCAGTATGCGCAACACGCAGCCAAACAGCATGAAGAGGAGGATGGGGCCCAGGTGCACAAATTCATCCCAATCGGTGCGCTTAAAGAGACAACTCCAGTGCATGCCCAAGCGGAGGTTCTCGCTCTTAATGAACTGCTGTAGTCCCATGGACAACGAGCTGTTCAGGAACAAGCAGACGAATATGGTGCGCGGTAAAGTAGGATTATAGCCCATGAGCAATAGGCGCCATGGCAGGCAGCCAACCAGGTGCACGATCACTATGGCCACCTGCACGCCGACCGTGTCCGAGAAAAAGGATGAAATCATGAAGGCCGACGTGAGGACCTCCAAGTTGTAGACCAGCAGAAAGAACAGCACCAGCGTCGAATCACTCAGCGAAAAGTAGCGCCACCTCAGCAAGAGAACCATGAATACAGTGGGAATGGACAGGAGCAGGAAGGCCACCAGAAACCAGGACAACCAGTATATCCATGCCCTCACGCCCATGAGTTCCAGCATGTCCCTCAAATGATCGCGCCTTTCCATCACAATCATCTAAAAATACCATTAAGCTAGCATATATGGAAGTAAATAACATAGTGCATACTTGGGCCAGATATGCGGCGGATATGGTGACAGGCAGGAAAAGAACTCCGCACAAAGCTACCCTATTATCCAAGTTGTCCACTTCCGCTACATCGGGATAGTGTTGCAGGATTACTTCCGGCAGGTCGACGGCTTCGTTTTTGGCCCTAATCAACGACTCGCTGAGCTTGGCTTGCACAACCAAAAATCCCTCCACCTGATAGTAATCAATGTCCATTTTGGAGTGCTTCAAGATCGAAGTGTTGTCCCAAACCATCTTGGGATTCTTGCGCAGGTGAAGCGGAAAACGCAAGCCCACCGTGACATTAATCGGAAGCTCATTTATGTCGCTGAAGCTGTCGTCAAACTCAATGCCCACGTAGCCATATGTATCCTTTCCTATCAGCGCATTATTCAGTTCAGAGGCGCTGGCAAAGGCCTGGCTGCCCACGGCCTTCAGATCGTGAACGACATCCTCGATGACAGCAGCCAAGACTAGGTTCTCAGGTGAGTAGAATATGTACCTGGTTCATAGGGTGTTGTCAGGGTGGCCTGGACTATTGTGGCAATCGGCTTATACATACGGCACTTTGGTTGTGATGTTGACGGGCGGGTACTTCACCGACGTCTCCTCTTGCGGCTCTTGGAACAAAGCTGTCGCCGCATAAACGAGGAAGACGACGATGGGCCCCACAATGATGATCACGCTGGTTAGCGTATTGGAGAACTGGAAGCGGGCCGTCTTGCATATGACCAGCCACAGCAGGCATATGCTGCTCTGCGGATTCACCGGCGATTCGCCACTGGACATATTCGTACAATTTAGATGACGCCAACACGTAAACAGATTAGAAATATAACAAACTTCACGTATACTCCGCACTAAAACGTTCCGGCTTCCGTGTTTTCTTTTATTTTGTGGTTGATGTGAAAATTAAAGTCGAATCGGAAATCCGTTCCGGCAGGGAACGCTGCTAAGCTTACTTCTTCTTGGACACACCCACGGTGCGACCACGGCGACCGGTGGTCTTGGTGTGCTGGCCACGCACACGGAGGCCCCAGTAGTGACGCAGACCACGGTGGGAGCGGATCTTCTTCAGACGCTCCAGATCGTCACGCAGCTTCGAGTCCAAGTTGGAGGAGGTCAGCTGCCAGTATTTGCCATCGATGATGTCCTTCTGCCTGTTGAGGAACCAGTTGGGCACCTTGTACTGCAGAGGGTTCGAGATGATGGTCACCACCTTGTCGACCTGCAAACATGGAATTTGGGTTGGTGTGTGTCTGGAACGGATTGGGCGTGCTCAACTTACCTCCTCCTCGGTGCACTCACCGGCGCGCTTGGTAAGATCGACATCGGCCTTCTTCAGCACAATGTTGGAGTAGCGGCGACCCACTCCCTTGATGGCGGTCATGGCAATGCCCACCTTGCGCTTGCCGTCGATGTTCGTATTCATGATACGCAGGATGTGCTGGAACTTCTCTGGGATGACGAGCGACTGCAAGAATGCAACAAAAAAACATTAGTATAATGCATATAAACCACGCCATTTTTGCCAACAGCTAACGGCTTTGCAATTTACATTCTATTTGTCGCTTGGCGCTCAGAATCGCACATATTTTAGGGTAACTCACCATTTTGCCGTTTGTATTCTCGTATTTACTCCTCACTGTAAAGAATTAAGAGGTATTTTGGTTTAAAATTTTGCCAAAATCAAATGGGCAGCACACCACTCACCGGAAACGGGAAAAGAAAAGAAGGCCGAATTAATGTGGCTGCCTGAGGCGAAGTAAAAGACCTAAAGTTGCCTGCCACGTTCAGTCCGCGTGCTGTTAATAGTTCGCCGTGTGCTGTTAGGCGCACTCTGGTCCATCACTAATGCAAATTTAAAAATTCAAAAGGCGCCGAACTTTTGTTTCATGAAAATGCTTAAAGTGCCATTTAGCTATGCTCTTTGTGCACATTTGAAAATTTAAAAAATATATTTTGTTAGTTTATATTTTTAATTTTATCCCCCACATTTCGTAATAAGTTATAGCGTACTGCATCCCTAGAGCACCGTTATATGAAAGCTTTGCAGAATGGGTGAAATAAATGGTAAATTAAATTAGCAATGCGAATTCCTAATAATGATACAAATTTGCATTTAAGCGCTCAGTTGCGTTGGACAGGACGATGTCGTTTCCCTGCGCATCGTGTGCACCATGGCTCGCGACGGCAGGCAACACAACCTCGAGGATGTGGACATGTATGGGAACACCGCCCTATTGAAGGCCTGCTATTTGGGGAGATTTGAGTGCGCTTGTACGCTGCTGGAATTTGGGGCAAACATCTTTGCTATGAACTACTTCGGACAAAATGCCCTGACACTGGCCACTTATGCTGGGCATTTGAATTTAGTAAAGGAGCTGTTGCGACGAAGATCCTACAAGGATTTTAATCTGTCCTCGATGATACCGGCTCTTTGTGTGGCTACACTGCAAAAACACTCCGCATTGGTGGCCTATTTTACCCAATTGGATCCGAGGGGCGTGCAAGAAACTCAAACAGTGCATGGTTAGTAAAAATGAAGTGTATTTATAAAGCAACTAAGTAAAAGAAATTTATTTTAGGTCTGGGAGTTGCAGAGCTGCGTGGAATGATTAAAGCTGCAGGCCGCTTAGATAAGCGCAATGCGCGCTCCCCTCCCACTTTTATTACCAATCGTCTGCGTTAATGTATTGTCATATTGTAATAATTTATTCATTTTTTTTAATATATTAATATTCTTTAACCAGTGTGAACGTATAGCTGTTCTGTTAATCAAACCAGTTGGCAGGTCGCTCGCTGGCTGCCATCGATAGATTCAGTCGATATCGCCCGTGGCTTTTCACATCCCTATCCCGCTCATTTAGCCCGCCTGAAAGTAAAAAAAACAGCCCACGTTCATCATTCATACGAAAGTCACAGCCGCGGCAACATTACTGCTGTTGAATTCTTAAGCCCGTCACCAGTATTTAAATAATAAAACACATTCAATATGTTTGAGGCACGCCTGGGTCAAGCCACCATCCTGAAGAAGATCTTGGATGCCATCAAAGATCTGCTAAATGAGGCAACCTTCGATTGCAGCGACTCCGGCATTCAGGTACAAACTGCACCAAAAAGATCTTAAATGCATATCCTAACACCTTGTTCAACCCACAGCTCCAGGCCATGGACAACTCCCATGTGTCGCTTGTCTCGCTGACCCTGCGTTCCGATGGCTTCGACAAGTTCCGCTGCGACCGCAATCTCTCCATGGGCATGAATCTGGGCAGCATGGCCAAGATTCTGAAGTGCGCCAACAACGAGGACAATGTGACGATGAAGGCGCAGGATAACGCCGACACCGTCACCATCATGTTCGAATCGGCTAACCAGGAGAAGGTATCCGACTACGAGATGAAGCTCATGAACCTCGACCAGGAGCACCTGGGCATACCGGAGACGGACTTCTCGTGCGTGGTCCGCATGCCGGCCATGGAGTTCGCTCGCATCTGCCGCGATCTGGCGCAATTCAGCGAATCCGTTGTGATCTGCTGCACCAAGGAGGGCGTCAAGTTCTCGGCCAGCGGCGATGTGGGCACCGCCAACATTAAGCTAGCCCAAACCGGCTCTGTCGACAAGGAGGAGGAGGCGGTGATCATCGAGATGCAGGAGCCGGTGACGCTGACCTTTGCCTGTCGCTACCTGAACGCCTTCACAAAGGCGACGCCATTGTCCACCCAAGTGCAGCTGTCGATGTGCGCAAATGTTCCGCTGGTAGTAGAATATGCGATTAAGGATCTGGGTCACATTCGCTACTACCTGGCACCCAAGATCGAGGACAACGAGACATAAGTCAACTGTGCTCCTCATTTATGTTCCCGCATCGTCACCACTCATCCTCCCACGTTCACTTCATTCCTAACTTTTAAGTAAATCCGCATTTTTTGATCAATAAAAGCTATACTGTGTAATGTTAACTGCTGTTGAGTTGTACAATTGATTTTAGGCGTAATAACCATTTATTCGCATTCCATATATAACACTGGGTATCGTTTAAGGAGAGATTGCAAACGTATATTAAGAGTAGTGGTTCATCAAACACCTTGGCGTGGGATAGACAAAAAAACATTGGCATATCTCCAACATTGACGTTTGTTAGCCTCCGCAGCTGCAAAAAATCTGTTCGAACTATTGGGGGAGTTTGAAATCAAGGGTAATTATGGGCGATTATTCTATTCACTGTGTATATAAGTACTCGTTCCGTATGAGGCACATAGTCGGGAGTTTTGCAACAAAGAGCTCTAAGCGAGTGTGTGCCTGCATTCAAGAGCATTAATCGTATGTAAATACATGTAATAAATAATGCGTGTTTACACGCTTCCAATACTTGCATACTTGGCTTGCTTATGCTAGAAGCTACATACATACGTATCCTATCCATCCTACTTAGTTTGTGAGTATATAAAACATAGAAAGCTGTGTCATATAAAATTGTATAAAAAAACCTTTGAGATTACACATACGTAATAAAAAGCAAGAAAGTGCGTTTAACAATGAACAATTTAAATTGTTCCTGCGCATAACAAAATTCGATATACACGCCTATGTGAGTGGAGAAATCCAATGGGTATAAATGCAGGTGACAATATTTTACAGTGATGGTGAAATCCCATTGCCACTTACAATCTGCCATCGGTTAATATTGTTCATTGTCTGGGGCTTAGTTCTCCAGTCCAATAGGCATATACACCGATGGAAACTCATCCTATGAAGCCGCTAGACTTGCACTGGGACTGGAGGACTCCTCCTCGTCATCCATCGAGTTGCCTTTGTCAATGTTCTTGAGCTTCGAATCGGTTTGAAGCAACGTCTGAAGAGATTTTATGCACTTCTTTGAGCCCTCCATGGCTTCGTTGGATAACTGAACGTTAAAACAATGTTATTACTTTTCCTAAGCTTCTGTCGCCAGCGCATTTCATACCATTGTGAAATTTAGGAATCCGTGCGGCAGCCCCTCAAGTATTTCCAAGTCAACTTGTCGCCCCAGCCGCTTCAGTTTCTTGGCAAACATAACGCAGTCATCCAGACAGGGATCCATGTTAAGTGTCTGTACGGAAAATAAATAAAAATATTTAATACCAATACTTCTTTTAACTATATGAACTCACAAGTATTTTGGTCTCCGGCAGTTTGGAAAGCCACTCATCACTGGCCCAGTATGGCGACAAGAATGGATCCTTAGGCACATCGAAGGCAAACTCCTCGCTGGGACTCCGCGCTATCAGTGCGTCCATGTTGCGCACGTCCTGTTGACCCATCACGTTGCTCCCATGAATCTCATAGGACTGCGTGCAGCGCGTCAAGGTGTTGGTTATATTGTTGACGGCTTCCTGCAGACGACCCTGCAGCGTATCTATTGCAACGAGATCCCGGCCCGTCTCCACAAGAATATCGTCATCGGAGCTGATCTTCGCATGACCATTTGCCTGCGCTTGCGCTGCTTCGGGAGCTGTCTCTTCGGTTACCTCCATTGTGGCCGTGTCAATGAGATACTTGTCCAAAAAGTTGTCAATATAGGCTGCAGAGGCGGTATCCTTAGGTGGGTCGGCTGATATTTCGATTGGGTAGTGCACAATGGGCTGTGAGTCGTCCTCGAACGAGACGCACGAGCTGTTGTCGCCTTCGGTGTGGGGGAGATCGGTACGCTCCACCGTCTGGCTGTGGTAAGAGGCTGAGGCACTGGCAAAGGTGTCGCTGCTTTCGTCATCTGGTTCCATGCTGGCTTCCAGCGGCGAAAGCGGACTTCTGGCCATCGAGGTGCGGCGACTGGAGTTCAAGCTTCCCACATTCGACTTGGGGGCATTGCGTATCTGGGCGGCATCCTCGACTTGCTTGGCATTCTGCTGCAGTGTCTCCTGGGCGGGAGCGGCATAGGCACGAAGGCAGCGCATCATGAAGCCGAAGGGCAGCAGGGGATCCATCAGGCAGAGAAGGCGGGCGGGACTGGGCACAAAGCTGACGAGTGTTGGGCAGTAGGCCAGAAACAGACCATCTGGCACTCGGACTCCCTGCTCAATGCACTTGAGGGCCACTCCAATAGACAGATTTGCTCCAGCCGAGTCACCTGCGCACACAATTCGCTCAGCCGTTGTGCCCAGGAGTTCGGTATTGTTCAGAAGCCAGCAGTAGGCGTAGTAAACTTCCTGCAGGGCGCGTGGAAATGGTGCCTCAGGAGCTAGGCTGTAATCCACCGAGAGAATAGGACAGTCCAGTGCCACGGCCCAGTCGCGCAAATACAGTTCATGCGACTTGGACGATTGGGCCACGAAGCCACCGCCATGGCAGTGAAACAGAATCGAAGGACTTGGCGGAATGGGCTTGCGCCAGCCGCGATAGCGACCCTCACCCAGCATTCCCGCACGTCGCTTCGCGCTCAGCAAGCGGACAGAGACCGGTAGACCAGGTCCCAAATGTGCCGTGGGCACGGGAATCTCCACAAAATCACCATCGCCTTGGTTTTGGTTAACGTCACTGCTGAGATTCTCCGATGCCTTGAAATCCTTACGGCGAGGCAGCTTTAGCGGCTCGGCTGGCAGTTCGATGAGGCGGTTTACCTTAATGGAGCTGCCCACAATGCTGGGCAGCTTGTGCATCATCTCGGACTCGGCCAGAAACCAAAAGGATTTGCAAAAGTCTATCTTAGCATTCTGCGAGATGTTAACGATGCGACGGGCGCGCAGTTCAGGATTCATAAGATACTTGCCGCTGGTCCACAGGCTGCGTGTGGTCTTAACGATGGGGCCGTCGTCCTCCTGCGAATAGTACGACTCCGAGTAGCTGGCCATGCTGATGCCAAGGAATCGGAGAACTCCGCGTATCGAGTCGCCATACTGAAAGCCCAGGCAGCGTCCGTAAAAGCAATACTGGTTGATGGTGTCGCCCAGCTCGAAGAGCTGCTCGGCAGTGTGGTTTCCGCATGCGAACAGATCACCCGTGCTGGCCGACCACTGGCGTAGGATCAGCAGGTATTGCAGACATGTGCACAGCGACGACAACAGCTGGGAACAGGCCTCCACCTCCTTCATGTAAAACTTCTTGCGGAAGAATATGGTGGAACGGGTGGCCGTCAGCTGCTGGCAGATGCTAATGCCATGCGCGATGCAGGCGTTGGTCACGTAGATGAAGCTCCTGTATCCATTGCCCGGAGTCTGCTCGTCGAAATCGTACTCGTGGGCGAAGGCGGCGATCTGCTGGACCAGTCGGTTGGCCAGGACAATGAAGTCCTGCCAGGCAATGTGGGCGGCATGCAGGCGCTGGCCGAGTTCGGTGTGGTCCCTGGCAAAGAAGGCGGCGTGATCCTGGCAGGCGGCGTACAAGGTTCCATAGGCCGCCTCCAGGTCGGCGGGTACGTACTGGTGGGTGTCCTTTCCATTGACTGCCTGTGGGCCGTCGTCGTCGTGGCCCAGTTTCAGATTGTCATTCAAGAGGGCAATAAACTGGGGGCTTCCCCGCTCGGCGGAAGCCGCGTCAATCATAGTGTACTGCAGAGAAAACCAATTTGGTTATGCATTTATTGCAAGCAAACAAAGACAATCGCACTAGCACAGCTGCAACGACAGGTGATAACCATGTTCGATGCACTGCTTTCCCGGATTAGAGTGACTAACTTTGTGGGTATGAAGGTCGCTCTGAGACTGAAACCAGTTTATTGGTGCTCTCAAAACAGGGAACTTTATACTTGGATGAGTATATTGTTAGCTTTCTACCTACATGCAAATAAATGCCACTCTGAATTTTGTTGAAACTTAGTGAATTAGAATTTTCTTGCAGTGTATTTGCATTGCAATTACAATGTAAGCCACTAAAAACTTTCACTTAACAACTACGCACTAAACGAATTTGTCTGAAGTTTCCAACTGTCAATGCGACGTGTTTCTGCACTGTGGCTTTTATCGACAAATTTACTTACAGATTCTTAACTCGTTGCTTTTAGCTTAATGCATTTTTAATTGGTGCACCTATTGCGGCTCCAAACATTACTATTATTATAAGACTTCGCACCGATTTAACCGATTTGGCCAGTGTGGCCGTGTTGATACAGAATAGGGGCATTCCCATAATATTTTAAGTTTAAATTTAGTCATACAATGATTCAATATAAAATTTAATAAATAGAACTTTATAAATCCAAATATATATTATCTCTTAGATGAGATAAGTAAGTAATTTCTAATTGCAGTGTACATGGCCTATTACCATTTATTGCGCAGGTGTTTTTTAATCGTAGTGCACTGGTCACACTGCTTGCATATAAAATTTCGCAACAGAGCGGCTTGCAGCTTAAATATTTTAGTCGTAATTAAATGCATTATGCTTGTACTCTAATCGGTGTTGGAAGAGCTTTATAATGAGCGGCAGCATTGTTCAGTACTATGGCAGCCAGCACAGCAAGTGCGGCTACTGCGCGGGAGCGAACTGCAGCCTGTCGCACGGTGAGAACATGCAAAACCAGTCCAAAAACCAGGTGCAATGTACCAATTATTGCGGATTCGTCATGAATGACAGGTATGCACGCGTATCGGCTGGACTGCAAGGACTACCAGGACCTCATTGATCGTGGCTGGCGGCGGTGCGGCCACTACTGCTACAAGCTGCGCAACCAGGAGACCTGCTGCCCCTGCTACACAATCAAGTGTAATGGCCTGGAGTTCAAGCTGTCCAAGTCGAACAAGCGCATTCTTCGACGCATAAATCGCTTTTTGCGCGACGGCAAGCGAGATTCCAAACCGGAAGCCGGCGACGGTGACGGGGAAGCCGAAGCCGATGACGCCATAGGGGCTCCCGAGGTCACGGCCAGCGAACCGCAACCCCAGCTGCCCGATAAGAGTCCCACTGTTATCAATGTCGATCATGTTGCATCACTGGCAACGGCTCAGAAGAAGCCGACGATGCAGGCAACTGCTCCCGCGGGCGAAGCTCCTACGCTGGGGTCCAACAAATGTGCGTATGCTCCTTTAATTGTGCTTGGTAGCGAACCCCTGCAAAAGGGGTTTGATTCGATTATAATGCTTTGTCAAGTCTTTAGCATCGTAATAAGTAAAAAAATAATCTATAAGCAAACTGAGCAATAGTATCAACTCGTGTAATTAATGATTATCTTATCTAAGATTCTTTAAACAAAATTTTATGTACAATTTGGAACAAAATGTTCAACTTAGCGTATGTTAGTCATCAAAGCATTATCTTTATGTAAATATATATCATTCCCTCTTTTGTTTATCAGCCGCAGCACCGATCTCAAACAAGCCGTGCAAGAAGGCCAAGCAGATGCGTTTGGATCGACGGCGTGCCAAGCTGGGTGACTCGGCCTCCATCTCAACGAAATCCGTTTCCCAGGAGAAGACTCTTCGCGACTTCTTGAACACAGACAGCGAGGCAAACAAACATCGGCTAAAGGTGCGTTGCGAATAAATGTCGATAGAATAATTAGTTTGACCGTTTGCAAAGCTAAGCTGGATTGCGTGAACCTATGTACATATGTTTATAAGGGTTTATACTGTATGTTGCGCCTATGTGTTTCCTGTGTCCGTCCCCCGAGTATGAGTCTCCCGCTACATGTAGACACATCTGTCTTTGTGCTGTTTGTGTTCTTGCAGATCGTTTTGGTCGCTTCCTCAGACACAGAGCGCACTTGTGCCGATGCAGTAATCGCGTTGTATCGCAAATACCAAATAACCGTTCATAATGATAACCCAGCACGCCTCACCCTAGCTAGTATGCAGCGGTTCTTGGTCAAATCGCCTCTTAAGGTAATTATGAACGAGTATTCATCTTGCCTCAAAAATATATTCGCAGCTGCGCTTAATTCACGTCTACGACGACGAGTTCCGGCGGACCCTGCCCCAGAGTTTTGCGCTCTATAAGAAGTACCAGATATCAATACATAATGATCCGCCAAAGAATCAGGACGCGTACAAGGACCATCTGCAGGCGACTCCCCTGAAGGTTTTCCTCTATAATACTGCAAACACTTAAAAGTTTTACTTTTAACCTCATATTTCCGGGACGTTTTTGCTTGCAGAATGAGAAACCCAGGGATGGTCCCGCAATGGGCTACGGTTCGTTTCATCAACAGTACTGGCTGGACGACAAGCTGATTGCCGTGGGCGTGATTGACATTCTGCCGGGTTGTGTAAGCTCGGTGTACTTTTTCTACGATCCGGACTATAGCTTTTTATCGCTTGGCACATATGGTTCACTCAGGTATAGCAAGATTCCGTGCAAAGAAAGATAAAACTGCATAGAAGAAATTCTTACAGGGAAATTGAATTCGTGCAGTCGCTTGCCGAGAATGTGCCTTCTCTAAAGTATTACTATATGGGTTTCTACATACACTCCTGCCCCAAAATGCGCTACAAGGGCAAGTTGTCCCCCTCTTACTTGCTGTGCCCGGAGACCTATGAATGGCTACTGCTCACCGATGGTAAGTTTGCGATTGCCAATATGCTGTACTAATAACAATCACGCGTATATCCAGTCATTCGTGCTAAGCTAGACGAACATAAATACCAGCGCTTAAACGAAGATCCTGCAGCTAGGGATGTGAATGAGTTCTTGAAGGAGCATTTAGACGAAGTTATGATGCTCTTGGATGCGAAAACCTGCACGAACTACAGGCACTACAGGCAGGCATGTTTATTAACCATAAAATCAGTGGTTCATAATTAATATACGTTTTATTTACAGCTGCGCGGGGCTGTCTGCGATGTCGATACCATTATTGAGTACGGAAAGCTCGTGGGAAAAGCGTGTGCTCGTCGCATGCTATACGTGAAGTAATGTTGCCATTAATTGAATTTTGAATTATATGCCCTTCGCAATAGCAATATGTTGAAAATATAAAATGATTTAATAATTTCGTTATTAAATGGTCTAGCACCCTTGTTCGTTGCCTACACCAGGTAGGCGCCTTCACTGGAATGTAAAGAATAATATGCTCGTCACTCGTACATATTTTACTGAAAAGCTGACATTTTCCACTCATAATCGCGTCTTATCAGAAACAAGCAGCTAAATGCATCAATTAAGCTTTATGGGCTGGCAACATGTACATTCTGTGTTGGTACAAGTCGGATAACCGCTGGAGATAAAGCACTTTATAAGCCACTCCAGGGTGAGATAGTTGGCCAGGAAGCCAATTGTTGCCGTGAAATCAAGTCGTTTACAGCGGTGGAACAAGTCGGATGTGTCCAAAGGGTTCGGATTACCAACTGTCTACGCTGGAAATAGCGTTCTTACCCAAGGTGAGGAGTGTGAGAAGTTATTTGCGTCTGAAGACGAGTGCTTAATTATAAATAAACTTGTGTCAATAGTATTTGTTCTGCTCTGGCTTTTCACCGGCATTCGCCAAGTGCGCTAATTAAACAAAAATTTAAGTTATAAAACAACGGTCAAGTGAGTTTTTACAGCACGTGTATTTTATGGTGATATTTTTTCCAAATTTATGAATACTACTATCATTCGCCAGTTTGGACTGGGATGTGCCCAAAAAATTAGTAATATTTTTGAATTATTAGTCACCGTGTTTATTGGCTTACATTTTAGCACAATTTTGTGAGATTTGTTGTTAACAAATTTCGCGGCACAATCGCATGCGATTTTTGGCACGCTATCAGAAAGCGTTAAAAAAGCAGTCGCCGACGGTGAGCTTCAACCGACGGCAGCAATTTAAACCATTTTTAACCGTTTTAACCGGTGCTGCTGCCGCCGCTGAAAACGAGACTGCGACTGCGGCAGGTGGAAGTTTTGCTTAAATCGTCGCCCCAAGTATATGTATATATGCCATTGGCAACCGCCGATTTAGCTTCATTCGCCGCGCGACGTTCTCAGCAGTCCGTTTCGCCCGCTGAGCAGCTCCTCCTAGACAACAAGTGGCAGCCACATAAAGTGAGTTCGGTGCAGCAAAGCCATTTCCACGCATTTCGACGAGAAAGTCCAGTTTTCTTCGAGCAGTTAAAAAAAACTGAAAAAAACAGAAAAAATTACTGCAGCTGCGTGCAGATGAGATGTTATTTTTGTGGGTAAAAATGGTAAAATTCCTTGCAAAATTGGTGCCACGAAGAAGTGCGAGCGCGCAGATAAGCGAAGATGACTTGGAGTGTTTTGTGATCGCGAGTGGATGGATTGTTGTGTGTGGGGTCTAGGGTCTACATCCATGGTCTATTGAAAATTTTCCATAACAAATCGATGCGAAGAAATCGGCCGAGACAGGCCCCCTTTTCATATTATGTTTGAATGTTTCGCTGTACGTATTCAAATCAAATAGGAACATTCAGAGTTTCGGAAGAGAGAAATCGAAATCAAAATCGATTCGAATCGTATTGGAATGCCAGCTTAATTAGGCTTTGACCGTTTTATTTTCAGTTACCCGAAAATTTGCATCCCAAATAATAACAGGTTTCGTCATTTTGATTCATTGAACCGCGACCAACGACCCCACCGTCCACCATTCCCAGCAATTTCAATTTAATAGCGCTAGTTCCACCACGCCTTGGCAACAAGTTGGTCCACTGTCATCCCGAGTGGTGGTTGCAGCTCAGGATTAGAGACATTGGACCCAGGCTGGACAGGTTGATCGAAAGAAGACTCCAGCTTGTGCAGGTACAGGTTTGGATTCATGGGGCATTCGAAGCGTTCGCTCGGCGAACTTTCTTAGTTTTGTGAATAAAAAATATTCACTTCACACTCGTGATTTTCTATTAGCATGTGCGTGCAATAATATTCACAATTGTCGCATTGATTTGGACAGGCATTTACTACAATCATTGCTAGAGTTTCATGCGCCACGTAATTCTCCGAAATTTAATTATAACGTGCAAAAATGCAAAACTAAAAACAAAAGAAAAAACAGCACAAATTATATGATTTCAATGGGAATTGGTGCAAAATGGCAGTTCAGTTCCAACCAGTGAGGCTATGAGAAACCAATTTGAGCAAATACAATGTTCCACAACAATAACTGACAAGCGAAGTGGGTTCATTACCGGTCTTGATTTGTTTTAGCCAGTTACGCCTGATTGCCGGTGAAACAACCAGCAGAGTACTATGCCAGAATCGAACTCCACTTTGATGTGGGCATGCTGGAACTGGAGGATCCCGAGAAAAGGGCGAAGAGAGACGAGACCAACCTTAAATGGTGCCAACTGGATAGCCAGTCAGCCAGCAGCGAGTCTTATGTAAATGGAACGCGTGTTGTGAATACCCGTGAATACTCGGTTGCTTCATCTTGGGAGTCGTGGCTGACCTGAATATGGTATATAGTGATACGAATATATGGCTCATATGGGATCCTTCGAATCGATCATAAATCAAATCATTTAACGTGGTAAACACACAGTTCGCTATTAACGGGGTCCACTGCGATTGCGGCTAATTGCCGATTAACCTGACTCTAATGATGGTCGTTCGCCAGTTGATATAGCCAACTAAAACTTATCACGACCATGCCCATGCGCTATAAAACACCTCTTTATGGCCCATAAATTTCCGAGCTGATTTTATAAACTCAATGGCGAGGATGTTGATAAGGGCGTAACACCGTAGATTAGAACGAGAAGCTGGCGCTAACTTAATGGCCCATCTATATATAGTGAAAATATGGGAGAGACAAAACCTAATGATTTGTTTGGGCTTTCAGCATTTTATCGGGAACCCAGATCGCTGTAACATCATTCCCTGCAATTAGTCAGAAGTGCGCACAAAATGAATGCCAAGGTCATTAGTCGCGTTCTTTGATCTCTGCGCAGGGGTATAATTAAAAGATTTCAATACACTTAGTGCACATCAATAGTTCCCAAAACTAGTTCCCACTATTCGCAGTCAACTCACGTAATTAAAACCATATGCAACCATAAAGCCATAAACCCATATGCCCCAAAGGTTTAGATGGCCTTTGGTTTTGCCTTCTTTTTTTGCCATAATCCAGCTTGTGGTCTAGTGCACAGGATGTGGTACGAAAAACCCGTCTAGAAATGGATAGAAAGGGAGCTATTTTTACTGCTCTTGGACATTCCTTGGCTCCATTCAGGTAACACTTTGCCTGTGTTGAGATTGCTTATCACAGCGTGCATAAAGTGGGTATATATTTATGGCCACCTTCTCAGCCGGACCTTTAATCGGATTTCATCATTTAAGGGGACAATCGTCTGGATTGTGGTGTGTGTTTAGTACGGGAAGTCGATCCAATTTAGGCACTTGCATTTTCGATTTCAATATAATTCTTAATTATGGTAAACGCCAGTATGTATTAAGTGCCTTTATGGCGCAAACTTGAATAGCATATCTTTTTTTTGTTTGTGCGAAATGCAGCGAGGACAGCTGTTTAAATGATCCAACTAGCAGAACATTAGTTCCCATCTGCCATCTAAGCCATATTATCGCCAGATCATATCCCATAGATAGAGTTAGAATGGCTAGATTGGAAAATGGACATAGCATGCCACGGGTCAATTATCATGTTGCTTCCTCTGACGTTGCCAATGCCATTCGACACTTTGGTGACACGAAATTAAATCGGCGACGAAATTGTTTAAATTCGATTTAGTTATGCATTTTGTCATTTCGAGCGCAACTCGATTTGACTAAACGGGGCACTCACGTGCCGGTTTTCGAGTACGTGCTTATAAAATTTGACAAGTGCACTGCACGCAGATAATGCCAAAAAGCACTCTCGACCGATATGAAAAAAAATAACGCAAAAAATTCAAGGCTAAGACCAAATAGACCGTTACACGTGCAAGTTAACAATTTGAGTTTGTTAGTTACTATATAACAATAATTACAGATTGTTGAAGTTATCTGTGTGTTGCATTTAGTGAACGGAAATGGGCATTTGAACTAATATTAAATTGTATTTTTATTGTCATTTAGACGACAGTTCTAACTAAGCACCGATTAAGTTTTCAGTTTTTTTTTAGCTGAAATAAGTTTGTCAGCCAAAAAAGCAACTTTTCAAGTTTTCAGTTCAGTTTACTCGGTGCATTAATAATTAATAAAATTTTAGAGCTTCAATTATAGTACTTACTTAATAATAGTGATGAATTGCTTTTTAAAAGACCATTATTCATTTCCTTAAACTAATAGAGCAAAAACAAATTAAAAGCAAATCAATAATGAGTTGGACAACGGGTATGTAAATTTATTGAAATTTATCTAGCGTTTCCGAAAATAGCCCTGAATGATTCGGCATTTTTAGCCTCCATAATTTAATTCAATAAATTCGCAAATATTTTGTTTTTTTGGCGATTGCCTGGGGATTTACCCGCTCTCGTATGTAAAGTGATCTGCATCCGAAGATCTGCATGACATTTTCCTGTTTTTTTCTTCGTTTTTTAGCTGACAAGCGACGCGAGGCAACGAAGTCATAACAAAAGCCGCCGAAATGGCCTTCATGCCGTGCTGTAAGTACCCAAAATATATTATGGCCACACGCTCGGAATTGTCGTCAATAAGGCCTCACGTGATGATCTTCGATCGGAGCGGAGCACCGACATCCCCGAAATCCCCGACATGTTATCCACCACAAATATTGAGATTTGCGCACGCGCAGCCCATTAGAGATCTGTGACCCGTCCCCCAAAAAACGGGAATGGGGAGATCTTTCCGATTCGCTAATTGATCTAATGTGCTGCGAGAGGCCTGCCTGTACCTCTGTTTATGAATTTAATAACGATCCGTTGGTCAATAATCAATATTTGCTGTCGTTTGCAGTCTATGTGCCCAAGCGGATTAACGTGGCGATCATGCTCTTCATGGCCTGCCTCCTCAGCTACATGATGCGGGTGAATCTCTCGATCAACATCATCGCCATGGTGGAGGACACGAGCAGCCACGAGAATGGAACGGAGGTGGAGGTACTGCCCGATGTGAGTTCGATCAATGGGAATCAGGATACTAAGGACTATCCTCTATCAATCCTATCTAATCCATTTTATATTTGCCATATCCCACTTAGTATGGACCACGCTACAACTGGACGCAATCTGACCAGGCTCTGCTGCTGGGTGCCTATTTCTATGGCTATATGATCACCTCACTCCCCGCCGGCACTCTGGCCGAGATGCTGGGAGCCAGAAATGTGGCAGGTTACAGTTGCCTCGTGGCTGGAATCCTAACAGCTTTGACTCCGGCGGCAGCTGCCTGGGACAAATATGCGGTGTTTGCCGTGCGTTTCCTGATCGGCTTCCTCAACGGTGTCGTGTATCCGTGTTGCCACAGCCTGGTGTCCAAGTGGTCGCCTCCGGATGAGAAGGGCAAGTTTGTGGCCTCGCTGATGGGTGGCACCTTTGGCACCGTCATTACATGGCCCATTAGCGGTGTGATCATCGAGAATCTGGGCTGGGACTGGGCCTTCTACATTGTGGGCATATTCGTGCTGGTGGTGGTCGCCATATGGTTCTACCTGGTGGCGGACACCCCTGCCCAGCACAATACGATCAGTCTGAAGGAGCGTGAATATATCGAGAGCAGCTTGGGTGACACTCTAAGCAACAAGAAGGTATGTTGGTCCATAAAAAGCAAGAAGTACTTACTTACACATTTGTTGCTACCTTTGTAGAAGTGGCCACCATACAAGGAACTCATCCTGTCGCTGCCCTTCTGGTCGCTCATGATGCTCCACTACGGCAGCATGTGGGGTCTGTTCTTCCTGATTACCGCCACGCCCAAGTTCTTGAGCGAGGTCCTGGGCTTCAATCTCTCGTCCGCCGGCTTCTTGTCCAGCCTGCCGCATGTGGCACGTCTGCTCTGCGCCTTCGGTTTTGGCGCCGTGGCGGATTGGATTCGTCGACGTGGCTGGTTGTCAGTGACTCGCATGCGCAAGGCCTTCTGCCTGCCCTGTAAGTGTGGCTATATTATTCACCTTATTATTATACTATAACTTTCTGATTTTACTTTGATTAGCTCACATCTTGCCCGGCATCATGCTGATCATCCTGGCCTACTTTGGTCGCGATCCTTATGTGTGCGTTGCCATCATGACCATTTCGCTGGGCTTCAATGGAGCTGCCACCGCCTCCAATTTGGCCAACTCACAGGATCTGGCGCCCAACTATGCGGGCACGCTGTATGGCATCATCAACTGTGTTGGCACCACGCCCGGAATCTTCTCGCCCCTGATTGTGGCCGCCTTTACAAAGAACGAGGTTTGTGTTGATTATTATTAGAAGTTCCGAGTATCCGTATCATTCATGAATTTTTCATACTCCATAGAACACAATCGATCAGTGGCACTGGGTGTTCATCATTGGAGCCGCTGCCTACATATTGCCCGCGCTGTTCTTCTGGGTCTTCGGATCGGGCAAGATCCGGAAGTGGAACGAGGTTAAGACCACCGAGTCGCGAGAGGATGTTGTCAACACAAAGTTGTAGTTTGTGCCCTGGCAATCACCTGTGATTATGTACTTTAAGTATTATGCCATAACGACTTCTTGTGTACTTCTTTATGGAGAGTTCTATTAAAACCTTAGCCGTGTATTTATTATTAATCATAATGCTTTCATTCCGCGCACGTGAATTCTGACTCACGAGTCAGTTGAGATCGAAACCAGTTCCTCCTAGATTGGCACAACGACCTTAGCCTGGTCGGGGAATATACTCTCTCGAACTGGTTGGGTCTCTTTGCTGAGTTTGTTTGCTGATTAGGAACTCATGGTTGAAGAAACGGAATTGACACCCGTAATTAGTCAAATGCTAATCGATTTTGAGGACACTTTTAGCCAACAAATTGACGCTTTTAATTGCGTATTAACTTCGAAGCCAACAAGTTGTTAGTAGGTTAGCGACTAAGTCAAAAAAGCAATTTATAAGGTGTGAAAATTCGGTTTAAAATCAAAATTAAAAGATTTAGTCATAGAAATTGGGGGAATCACAAGTTACTCAAAATATTTACTATATCCACACTAGTGTATTATAATTACGGCTTCTAGTGTACAAGTTAATTAATTCGACCAATAAACTTTTAGAATAGTAAACTTACGGCTATTGGTCACAAGTTAGTCACTTAATTAACCTATAATTAGCACCCATTATTTCAGGCATTAAGGACACTAGCGTGGCCTATAAAAGCCAGGAAGTTGAGCACCAGGTGCAGACAGTACAAAATGATGGAATCGGGAAAGTGGCCAACCAGCAGAAAGCGTCGAAAGGATCCAAGTTCGATTAGGACAGCCATACTGGCAACTTTCTGGGAGTACACGGAGCGGACTAAGGTGAGCGGCATGTGGCTTATGCGGCGGAATCGTACCTACGGTCTGTCTCGGTTCATCTGGTCCTCGGTACTGCTGCAGTTACTCCTGCTGAGCATCTACCTCACCCTGCTGCTGTGGCTGAAGTTCTACTCCTATCCCATCCTGAACACCATCTCCAATGATCTTTCCATTACGGACGTCGCCTTTCCGGGCGTTACCATCTGCAGTCCGAAGGTGGTCAACTCGGAGCGGGTCGATCGCTATGTCAAGACGCTGTAAGGAGCAGAGAAGTGGGTTTAGGATATCTACTTACAGTTTTGCTTCCCTTTTAGTAAAATTCCCAAGGAGTACGACATGGCAGAGGTGATCGCCGGATTCGATTTCCTAAACGCCTTCACGGATCAGAGTTTTGAGCCGCCGGGACACGATAGCTATCGAGCCACCGACGCCGTTCTGCGGCTGAACAACGTGTCCATCTGGGAGGCGGCCATGGCCGTTAGTCCGGGTTGCTTCGATTACGTGAAACGCTGCTTCTGGGGCCACACGGAGTTTCAGTGCAACCAGAGCCACGAGTACCTATCGTTCATACCCACCACTGCGTACCTGGGACCCTGTTGTTCCTTCAACTATAATCCCAGAAACGCCAGCTTCGTGCCCTTCTCGGCTAACATTTTTGGCATGGACGGAGGACTGACCTTCGTGGGTGCGGAGGGCAGCGAGCGGAACTTAAACACCGGCCTGATAGTACTGGTCCACCATCCCATGGACTATGTGACTGAGGCGGCTACTTCGGTAACAATTACTGCTCAATCCGAAAGCTTTGTGGAGGTATCGCCGACGGTGCAGAGCTCCTCGGTGGAGGTGCTAGAACTTTCGGAACGTAAGAGGGACTGCCTCATCTCGGGTGACCTGCAGCTGAGCAACTATCGCCAGGCCGCCTGTCTCCTCGCCTGCCAGACGGAGGCCATCGTCCAGAAGTGCGGCTGCCATCCGTATCTGCTGCCCATCGTGGGCAACAAGTTCAAGGAGTGCAATCTAAACGACACCTTCTGCTATTCTGCCAACTATGGTGGGTGGGGTTTTGGCTTTAAGGGATTTAAAAAGGGGTTCCTTTAACAAAAAGGGTTTTCCTTTTCATCTCGGTAGATAACTTCAAAAGTGTGCGATGTGATCAGTGCCTGCCCAATTGCTATGATGTCACCTATTCCACGCTGTCCTACAAAACCGATCTCAACCAGCATCAGTACTCAGTCAGCCGCTTCTAGTGAGTAATAATATGGATTACTTAATGGGTTCTAGACTAGTTTTTAATCCACAGCTCTCCGGAACTGCTTAACAACGACAGTTTTGTGCTCCGGGTTTATTTGGCCAAACAAGTGGTTCCAGTTATCCGGAAAGTGACTGTTATGTCTTGGATTGGCTTACTATGTGAGTGGATATACCGTCTCAAAGATGAAATATTTTAAATTTTATTAATTTCAGCGGATTTGGGTGGCATCTTTAACCTCTGCCTGGGACTAAGTATGATTTCAGTGGTTGAGTTCTTTTACTATTGCACATATCGCTTGTACATAAACTACCAACTGCAGAAGGCTCAGCAACCCAGGAAGGCGTGGCAATAAAACAAATAAAAAATAAATAAATTTTAGTATCTTAGAAAAAAGTTCGAATATAGGCGGGAAATTAGAACTTATCGATAAAAGGGCTGTCGCACCGATAACTATATGGTATGTCACTGTTGGTATTTTTACACAACTGATTTTGACACACGTTTGGTATTTTTTACGATATGTGGTCACTAGGGCTGAGAGTGTTTCAAATACTAACAATGTTAATAAAACCACTGACATTTTATTTTTCTGACGAAATGATCTAAGCTATGCAGTTACCTTACTGAATTTACGCGCATAAATAAAAATTCATGTTTCCTTTCAACGACGATCGCATAAGTACACACTGACTGTGGGCATCGATAGCCACAACAATCGATTTGCTGGGGGTAGGAAATCATCGATACCGATGCATCGATAGCGGTCACCGCTTCTGTTGGACTCTACATTTTAATTTGTTTAACAAATTCTTGGGCCAGTACGCAAGTAAAAGCGGCGGCGTATAATACATTTTTAGTAAAATTCTCACTGAAAACCGCGCAAAATGGCCGAGGTTGAAGCCGTGCAGATAATTGCCGAGTCATTGAAGCAACAGGTAAGAGGATCACCTGGTCGTCCAGCCATTTGTCCGACATTTTGGCAGTGCACTTTTCTGCACTTGGGATATTGCCCAACTACTATATATGCCATTTGTGAACGGTCGCGGAATCTGTGGCGCTGGCAAGAACAATGGAGTGGTCTCTTATCTTGAGGTACCTGTTTGTTGTGCAAAGTTCAAAAACACTTGGTTAAGTGTGGTTGTTGTTGCTGTTGTTGTTTCGCTGGTGGGAATGGCCCCCGATTACTCCGGTTAATAAAAGACGGAGCGGATTTGATAAAGACCATGTTCCAAAGGTTTGGGACCACGACCCAAACACCTTGGTGCTTGCAGCGGCGATTATCGCCGGGGGGCAGATTAAAATCAATAAAACTTTAACCGGATTCCGGGCAAATCACTTAAGAACGTGTTTGCACATTGGATAGTGATGTGCTCTATAAATTTTCATAGTTATTGACTTGATTTATTGATTGATGGCTGAATAGATAATCTTAATATGTACACTTTATTCCTAAGGGCGTGGAATATGTCTTTGGTATCATCGGCATCCCGGTCATCGAGCTGTCCATGGCCTTCCAGGCCGCCGGACTTAAGTACATCGGAATGCGCAACGAGCAGGCCGCCTGCTATGCTGCCCAGGCCATTGGCTACCTGACTGGAAAGCCAGGAGTCTGCCTGGTTGTGTCCGGACCGGGACTGCTCCATGTTACGGGTAAGAATTCGAATAGGTTATCCCAGATGGGCTAATCCTTACTAATCCCTTTCAATTTACCAACCAGGTGGCATGGCCAACGCCCAGGTGAACTGCTGGCCACTGATCGTCATTGGCGGTGCCACCAACCAGGATCACGAGGGTATCGGAGGCTTCCAGGAGTGCCCGCAGGTCGAATTGTCCCGTCCGTACTGCAAGTACGCTGCCCGTCCGGCCACTGCTGCTCTAATTCCATTGCACGTGGAAAAAGCGGTACGCTATGCCACCTATGGACGCCCTGGAGTTGCCTACCTGGACTTCCCTGGCAACATCTTGCAGTCGAAGGCCCAGGAGGCCCGCATCTACAAGGCTTTGGCCCATCCGGCTCCCCCACTAGCCTATCCCCCACACGATGATGTGATCAGGGCCGCCAAGCTGCTCCGACAGTCCAAGCGACCCCTGGTGATCGTGGGCAAGGGTTCCGCCTACGCCCATGCCGAGAACACACTGCGCCACTTCATCGAGAACACCAACCTGCCCTTCCTCCCCACCCCAATGGGCAAGGGCGTTGTATCCGACACGGCTCCGCAGTGCGTTTCCTCGGCTCGCACCCTGGCCTTGCAAAAGGCCGATGTAGTGCTGCTCCTAGGCGCTCGCCTCAACTGGATTCTCCATTTCGGAAAGGCTCCACGCTACGACAAGGACGTGAAGTTTATCCAGGTGGACATCAATCCTGAGGAGCTGCATAACTCGGTTGTGGCTTCGGTGGCCATCCAGGCGGACATCCGCCCGTTCGCCGAGCAATTGTTCGAGCAAATGAACGCTGTTAACTTCCGCTTCGGCTACGAGCAGGATTGGTGGAAGCAGTTGGCCGTCAAGTGCAAGCAGAACCGCGACACCGTGCAAAAGATGTCCTTGAACACGGAGACGCCGCTCAACTACTACGCGGTGTTCCACCATCTCCGGGAGCTGCTGCCCAAGGACACGATCATTGTTAGTGAGGGGGCCAACACCATGGACATTGGTCGCTCCATGCTGCTGAACGAGCAGCCCCGTCATCGCCTGGATGCCGGTACCTTTGGCACCATGGGCGTGGGACCTGGATTCGCCGTGGCCGCCGCGCTTTTCTGCCGCGACTTTGCGCCCGGCAAGCGAGTCCTGTGCGTGGAGGGCGACAGCGCCTTCGGATTCTCGGGCATGGAAATTGAGACCATGGTGCGCTATAAGCTACCCGTCACCATTGTGATTGTGAACAACAATGGCATCTATGGCGGCTTCGACAAGGACACTTTTGAGGCCATTCGCAGTGAGGGCGATCTTACTCAAATGTGAGTGCGAGCAGCTTATCGGTTTATCTGGTACAACTACTTACGGCTAATCTTATCTTGCAGCACGCCACCATCGGCATTGGGAGTTCAGGTGCGCTACGAGGAGATGATGAAAATGTTCGGCATGAAGGGCTACTTCTGCACAGAGATCGAACAGCTGCAGGCGGCTGTCAAGGCGGCCAATCAGCTCACCGACAGGCCGACCATCATTAACGTGGCCATCAGCCCGTCATCCGATCGCAAGCCGCAGTCCTTCAACTGGCTCACAGAGTCAAAACTGTAGAATACCATTAGGGTTTAGGTCTTAAGCACGATGTTCACCATTCCGAAAGTTATATTGCCACGAATTTTTCTGTATATACATGCAATTTTTGATACGCCCTCGCTACTCATTAATTGTTGGCTCGCTTTAGTTCTTCCTCTATTCCAAGGTAGTCTAGGAACCAGGTGAAGTCCACCAAGCGCCCTTTGTGCAGGAAGGGCAATTTGGGGCACAGCTCAAAGGCAATGTTGATAGGAGCAATGTCGGGCACTTGGTCGTTGCGCATGTTGAAGAAGGCTAGAAAGTCGCGCACCTCGATTTCATTTTGTCCGTTGCGCTGCAGCACCATCAGTATGTCCTCCACCAGCTCCAAGCTGAAGGGCAGCCGGCAGCCTCGCAAAGTGGACCTCACCTGACCCTCGCTGATGTACGGCTTGCACGCCGGATTGATGTGGCTCAGATGATCGTTTAGCTGATCCACGCCGTTCCACAAAGCTCGCTTCAGCTCCAGTTGGGCTGCAGCGCGGACTCGATTCCTGTCGCAGCTGGGAGGCATTGCCTGCTCAGCCGAGAAGAAGCGACACACGGTCACGATCTCATGGTTGAGCAGGCAATCCTTGGACAGATAGGACAGGAGAGTCGAGCGCAGCGTTTCAAAGCTAACGGTGGTGTAGTCCCCGAGGTCGCCATCCGGTTTGCAGCGCAGCACGAACTGCTTGTAATCCGGACGCACTGCCTCCCGTATCTTCTGCATGATTTGTCGAATGTCTGCCACGGGGAACTGAAAATATAATATATATGTAAAGCGGTATTACAGAATTGTTACTATAACGGTATATGGATGATACTTGATTAAATAGACATGGGAAGTAATTTAATTGGTTCAGAACACTCTCGATAAAATATACTTACCTCGCTGGGATGTTGCTCCATGTACATCAGCGTAAACTCATCAGCGGAAACGATGTGGAAAATGTGATCCTTAAGAGTCATTGTGCGTCCTATATAGAAGTCATTGGCCCTGTAGTATTCAGGCCTTGAGGAGCTGAACATATCCTGGCCAGGCAGTGGTACACGTGCCCTTTTAAGGAACTCGCCGCCCAGAAAGCCCGAGTTTCGACGTGACGTCTCATAGATTTGCAACGTGTCATCGGCCAGGAAGTAGCTGATGACAAAGTCGCGCTCTCCATTGTCCCGAATGGCCGAGATCAGCTTGGCTCCGAAGCGCAGAATGCATCCGTCGTATTTGAAGAGCTTCTTGAAGTCGGCCTGTGGTGGTTTGGGTTCCACGGTGATGCAGTTGCCTTCGGAATCCTCGTGGCTACCCCAGCCATTGTAGGGTGGCAATCGACGGGATGACATGCCACCTTGAGTGTACGGTCGAATATCACTTCGTTCTGGAATCGGCTGAGGGCAAAACTCCTGGATGCCGTACTTAAAAACAGAATAACAGGTCAACTTAATTTATGATATATGAACTATAAGATTAGTTTTACTTTACTTTTTCTCTGTAGTAGCTTTGTGTGAACTGATCGCAGCCTGTAAGTACGACAGTCCTCCCAAAAACATTTAGCACTGCGCCTATCTGCAGATCCTGATCGGTGTAATGTTGCACCTCTTTTTGACCAGTGTTCAGCGGGTCGGCTACGTAACGCACATCGCGCATACTGTTTCCCAGCACATTGAGCAACGTCATGGCCGTTTGTTGCCCAGGCAAAGGAAGACCAGAGAACTCCTTTGGCAACTTGCCTCGTTTCAGAAAAGTTGTGGGTCCTTCGCGCCCAGAATTTCGTGGAAATTTCTCCTTGATGTCAATGGTGTCATCGGCCAGATAGTAGCAGATTTCCAGCTTTCGCACATCACCAAACTCACTACGATCATTCCAATATCCCTGAAACTTAAGGACTCGCCTGTCGAACTCCAGGAACTGGGCAAACGCATGTTTTTTGGGCACAGCCGAAGTGCAGGTATTACCCGTTTGCTTCAAGCCTGAACGCTTTCGAATTTCTGTTGTGGGATCACTAAGTAAGAAATCCAAGTTGGCTGATTTATTTAATTCATCATTACTATAGCAATATTCATTTAAAGTGTTTTTTTGAAATTAAAATACTTAAATGTGGAGAGAGGAATCCCTGACTTACCATGGCTCCTGCTTGGCCTCAGGCACGAAGATGCCAGCTCGATTGAGGAACTGCCGCGTGAAGATGTCACATCCGCTGATGTGATACACCCGATCGAAGATCTGCACATCCGTGTCCACGTTCAGGTCGAAGATGGAGATGAACTCGCGGTCGGTGGGTGGAGCTTTTGGGATGCGCTGGCGGTGAACTAGACAGCCCTGCGGTATGCCTGAGTTCTCCACCTTCGGCTCGGTGACCTGCATGGTGCCATCCTCGAGGTAGAAAAAGATCTTCACCTTGCGCACCTGGTAGGGAGCGTGGTAGATCTCCGTCAGGTTCTCCTTGAAGTAGGCGTTGAAGCACAGCACCTGCTTGTCGTAGGCCAACCAGGGCGGCAACTTGGTGGTGGCCTTCGGAGCCCACAGGCTGTTGAGCTGGGCAGGCACGGGCGGACACTTGGGATCGGCCACAATGCCATTGGGCTCCACCAGTTCCGGCTCCCGGCGGTCCGAAAGCATCTGAATGCCCTGGTAGTGCATCAGCGTTTGCTGTCGCGGATGGCGACGCTTTCCACGCTGTCGGGAAATCGCAGGTTAATAATAGGAGGATATCCCATCGCAAATTACTTACATCGTAGAACTGCGCACCTGGCAGCATGGGCATTCCCGGTAGTCGCATCATTTTCACAGATAATTTCGTACTCTTTTGTCTAAACCAAAATCAAATTTTGCTGCACTTCCTTGGCCAAATCGTTGTGGTTACATTTGCCTCGAAGCCAAAAGCAGTTATATGGCAGTTAACGCCACGCAATTTATTTCTGGACTGGACTGCTTGAGTGTTCCGACATTTACGCTGCTGTTCGATAAATGGAACAAACGGAACTATGGTAATGCCACTGGTAGCGGTTTCCAAGGAAAGTATGGGTCAGCTCCTTCCACTTATGTTTATAATATATATAAATATGTAAATGTTCTTACCTTAACATGCTCCAGTTTGTAGTTAAGAGGCAAATACAACCGTCAAGTGCCAGACCTGTAGTTGACTCACGTCGCTGCGACGTTTCCATTGAACCCGAAAACATTTCCATCACTGCAATCGCTCCAATGACTTTCCAAAGTCATGGCCACCGTTTACAGTGGTCTGGTGGCTCAGACGCAGTGTTTGCTAATTAGTCGGACAGGCAAAAGTAGAGAACCCATTGGATCACGTGCTTTTTCTCACCTCTCTTTAACACCATACACACACCTATCTCGCCGGCTTACAAACTGTCGGAGAACGATGCCATGACTGCGGAGCTGTAAGAATCGCGGCGGTATACGTTGCCAAGAGCTCGAGCGGACAACATGAACCTGTTGTGAGTTAATAAGCCATGAGGTGTTATTTTTAGTTTCCACTGGCACATGATCCTCAAATATAGGGCGAAAACCATACTGTTCCTTTTCACTCTGGAGGCTGTAAGTGCTTTAGAGGCCAATCTCACATCGTGGCGACATCACAGAAGGCAAAAACGGTTCCTGATTTATCAGAATGGCGGGGTAGTCAAGGTTGGACATCAAATATTTATTGAGTATTAATCGATATACAATAATACATGTGTGTCACTACAGTTTGTTTCGGGATGTGCATTTCCGGTTCCGTTTATGGAGAAAAAGGCGTGGCGCCAGTTGGTTTGGCTGATGAACTTTCACTATCAGTTCAACGAGCCACAAACTCCAATCTACTGGTGGAAACTGTGGGATGGCTCCCGAAATCTTAAGGGACCCTTGACCCACCCAGCTCCTCCATCGGTTCCAGCTCGCCTTTTGGTGGATGAGCCTCAACTGCTGCTTTTCAAGTTCGCCGAGGCCTATATGAACCAGTTGGGTCAAAATGGTAGTGCCTGTCTGGAACGTCTGATCTGCGAGAATGGTCAGGTGGATGAGCATAGTGGACTTTACGCCCAACTGCTCCACAGGTTGTTAAGGTAAGTTGACTTTCACTTAAGCACAAGCTCAAGCTGAAGACAACTCTATGTATCCTTTAGACCTCATCGCACGCTGGACGTGAGGTATTTGGATGCCTACAGGATGGGTCGCCATGGCGTTGACTGCCGAAATACGTTTCCAGAGGCCCATCATTGCGTTTTGGATGACTACATACACCTCCATGAGCGAGGACCGAAACAGAGTTTTCTTTAGCCGTAGAATTCGATTTCTCTTTGGACACATGGCGCTGGCTGTCAGTAGTTCGATAACATTTACATGACATGTACAAAACTAATTAATGATAATTAAATGTAATAACTGAATAATTATATACAGCGACTTCATCTCAATTACTGCAGCTCTATTTGCTGCTGGCCATGTGTTCTTCCTCATCATCGTCGTCATCATCTGACACTCGCCAAGCCAATTGGTAGTACTTCTTATCATTGCTGGTCAACCAAAGGAGACCACATCGGTTGGTGCAGAAGTTGCAGGTGAAGAGTTGCTTGGACGTACTGCCACGCCTATAAAGGGTAATAGGTTATTAATCATTCAAGACAAACTATAATATGGCACTGTTAGAGATAAAACCGCAATTTAAAGAAAGGATTACGATTGAAGTATAATCTTGAGAAAGCATTTCCTTCGCAAGCAGTCTTCACTGTACTTCTTGCGATTGTGATAGGTCCATTTCTCCCAATTAGAAAGCGGACCGGTTTGGGCGGTATCAAAACAATGACCACATGACTAACGCCGAGCAAACATTAGCGTAACCCCAACCCACCTTTTCACAATAATGAAGTAGTACGAGGTATACAGACATCTGGAGCAGGTGGAGTTCGTGCAGCGGGCGATGGGTCCATTGTTGATGTGGGAACTGATGTACGGTTCTGGGAGCAGACGGTGCATGGCTACATTCTCATAAACGGGCGTGAAGCGGTTCAGCGTCTGCAGAGCGTGCAGACAGTCGTCGTAGAGCGACACCCGGTTCTCCGCCGACGGAACCGGAAATACTGTGCGGGTGCCCACCGGAAGCAGCAACCTGGTGCTGGTCTCCAGCTCGCGGACCCAAAACAAACCCTTGCGATGAACGGCGCTAGAAAGAGGACATGGTTGCAAATTACTTAATTTCTTATTTTTTATATTTTTTCCCTTTGCTTTCTAATATTTAGCTGAAATCCCTTAGTCATGATTAAAGGCAATCTGCCAGGAAATGCACATCACCGACAAACAGTTCGTATTTATTAAGACCCAATTTTGTTTACGAAACTAAAAGACATTGGGCTGCCAAATAAATCAATCAAATCAATCAATCATCATAGCAGCGCCAATTTCTTCGCTAGTTAGTAACTTACACGGGAGTATTCCTCTGGCGGTTGTCGTAAAAGTTTTGATAGAACCTCTCATAGACCATGGGTATGTAGTTGATAGCGGTGTTGTGGAAGATGCGCACATGGTTCATGAACTTGGAGAGGGCAGCCGGCAAGTAGACGAGCGCACAACCTGCCAACGAGAGCAGTCATTAGTGTGCTCTACTATCCCCGATCTCACGATCCGGATACCGATACCCGGGTGTACTTACGATCGGCGGCGAGGGACTGCAGCATGGGCAGGTTGGAGATGCGCTCGGGGATGTGGACCAGCGCCTCGTTGTCGCTCACATTCAGCTCGTTGAGGCGGACGCACTCGCTCAGCTGCACCGGCAGGCGGCGAAATTGATTCTTGCCGATGTTCAGGTGCTCCAGATTGCGCAAACCATTGAGCTCTGCAAGCGGTACAAGTGAATGGATTCCATGGTGGGGACTGTAAAGCATCCTACTCACCCACTGGAAGTTCGGTGAGCTGATTGCCCGACACATTCAGCTGCTGGAGATTCAACAGGAGACCCAATGTGGGGGGCAGATCCTTGAGCTCATTGTTGGATACGTCCAGGAACTCTAGATTCTCCAGCATATAGATGTCCACCGGCAGCTCACTCAGATTGTTGCCAGCCAAATGAATAAACTTCAGTGTGGTGATGTTCAGCAGCCATTTGGGTATCACCGAGATGAAGTTCTCCTTGAGGTAGACCTCCTCGAGGTCCTCGTAGAGGAACAGATCCATCGGCACATCCTTGAAATTCAGATAGCTCCAGTGCAGAATCGTTTTGTTCATGTTGACGATGCCGTTGCAGTTACACAATTGCCGTATTTGCTTATAGTTTGATCGTGTTTCAATTATATTTATTTGCGTCTCTACGCGGTCATGATCATCATTTGGCACCGCCGCCCGCCAAACAAAAACTGCCACCGCCACCAGCGCCACCACAGCCACCCAGTGGCTCAGGCCCAGTGGCAGCACCACTAGAATCAGCAGCAACAGTTTGCTCTCCACCAAGAATCTCTATCTATCTCGGCTAAATTTGTCTCACTGTCCGCCTGTCGCAATTTCTCGCGAGCACCGCCTTCGAATTTTATTTTCTTCTTACTTATTTATTGTTGCAATAACGAATCGCCCATCATAGCACCTTTCACTGACCAGCGCGGCGTATACGTAATGCGATGAATGCCCGAAAGTATACCGTTCAGTTTTGTAGGCGGTTAAATGCCTTCCGAGCTTTGGCACTGACATTGAATTTTCCTGGTGCATTGATTCGCCCTCCCCTTTTCGGGTTGTGGCTGTGCATTCAAGGTCGTTGCTGCAAGCCAAATGCAAAGGGCAAACTTTCGAAGCTCCCATGTTGCAAGAGCTTTGTGGCAAAGGAAAGAGGTTATGGCAAGTTACCATAAAATTTCTTAGGGAAAGTTTATTTGGTTGCAAAAATCAAGCTGAGCTTTACACATTTTTTTTGAAAAAGCATTGTTCTTAACCATAGGAAATACATATAATCATAGTACTTAAATATGAAATGTTTCTACATCTAAAGGAAAGGTGCTATTTAGCTTAACTTTTTCTTTATTTGTATAAATAGTTAAATAAATAAAATTTTATAAAATTCTAAATTTCAGTCAGTGGTTCCTCAATATCCATAGTTTCCATATCCATAGTTTCCATAACCGTAGTCATAGCCGTATCCATGATTATGATGATGGTGGTGGTGATGTGGGTACGAATAGTATCCGTATGACGGAGGTGGAGGCGGTGGTATTCCGAATCCCACGCCAATTGGCAGCGGAAGAGGCAGTCCAACAACAACAGGTGTACCCATCGCTCCAGCAAAGGCGAGCAGCACAATTCCGATAAGAGCGATTATAGCCTTCATGTTTCTTGGTAAGATTTCGCAAACGACTGACAAATCAGCGGAGAGGCTATCGGCTTTTAAGCATTATGATGGTGGCGTTAAGATTTTGGGAATTTCAATCGCAGCGTGGACAAACAAAATGAATTGAATTTCACCTGCCGAAAGGTGCGAATTGCTCCATGAGTTGTATTTCCCCCGCAAAGTTATTCACCGAATTGTTGGCTTTATTTTGCACATGAGTTTTAAAAAGTTTAGTACATAACTTTTTACCTAGCACTTATTGAACATTAAAAGTTGGTTTTCGTTTTGATAGCTTTTATTGTATTTTAATATTGTTGAATATATATGCAAATTTTTTTGCGTCACTTTGAAATGTTTTACTTTTTAATAATGATAATCGTCGTGGTAGTACGGATCGTAGTGAGGATCAGCATGAGGATCGTGGTGCCGATAGTAATGACGATTTTGATGGGGATCGCGATGGGAATCGTAGTTGAGATCGACTTCTAAGTGTGGTGTTGCAAAAGTGGCAGCAATGATTAACAAAAGCACGATGAGAGCAAGTGATGCATTCATGATTCTGGTTGGGCGATTCGACTAACTGATGCACTCACCTCGGATGCACTAGCTCTTATATCATTCGGCCAACTGCTTTTTGGAAATCTCCCACCATGATGGATAAACAGAGTCACAAGTAAAGTAAATATCATTAACCCCGTTGCAAGTTGTTAATTGATCTCAATATTTGGATTATTTATTAAAGCTCTACACCATATCACAAGTCTCTATAGGCATACAAAAATTCGTCGCATCCTTGGCATCTAGGCTCCTGATTTGACATTCACAGTCAGCTGCTTGAAGTCCCGATCGCTAAGCAGGCGCCACTTGTAGCCCAAGATTTGTGAGATCTCCCGCTCGACGGCTTCATAGGATCGGGAATTTCGCTTAAGCCAGGCATAGAACTCATTGCTCCACTCCGGATGCCTTGGCCAATCGCATCGCAGAATCACAGCAAATCGTCGCACGTGAAGATGCTGCAGATTCTTGGCCGTTTGTGCAATGAGTAAAAGCGTCGAGGTGGAAACTTTCTCGCGTATGATCTGTGGGATAGGATGACAAGGTGTTAAGTGAGTTAAGTAATATCCCCATTAGTCATCGAAGAGTTTTTATCTCAATTGGATATTATATGGGTACACCAATACATAGCCTCTATTATGCCACTTCGGGGATTTCCAAAATTTGCAATAGCTGTCCACTGAGATTTGGTATGACTATGACAGAACTCACCAGAGTGTCAACATTGAAGCACTGCCGGCACATCAGCAACATCAAACTGTCGATGCGGCTGTGAAAAGGCTTGGGGCTGGAAAAGCGCGGCAGTAGCTCGTGGCCATAGACGGCCAGGGTGCTCCTATAGTGGTCCACCATGCGGACAAGCAGCTCGGCCCGTATCCGGGTCTGGGGTGCACAGTACGTGATGCTGTGGACAGGCGCCTCCGGCTGCAACACCACCTCGCCGTCCGTCAGATTCTCTAATCGCAGGTGAACGCGCATGCGCGGATTGGTCTTCTTCACATTTCGCCAGGCCTTCGCGCCGCAAGCACTTATTGTCAGGTGGCTGGGGGTGTAGCAGTTTTGTAGCAGGTGCAGGTGGCGCAACTTGGTGTCCGCCAGCAGGGACAAAACGTCATCGTCTATGTTCTGGGGGGATATGGTGAGCACCTGGATCAAGATATTTGGATTAGTGCTGTAGCAAGTACAAATGAAATTGAATAGCTGTCACCTGCAGATTGAGAAACAGACCCACATGCATGATGGGGCAATGCATTGTGGTCACATTCACCAGATTGAGCACCCTCATTTTGGTGCAGCAGCTGCAGACGACCTCGTCCAGCAAGTGATTCGCCTCGTATCGTTCCAATACGAAGTCCACCAGCTTGAGAGTGTGAAGATCTGTCAATCGCAGGAGCAGCTCCTTCAGAACCCTCAGCAGTTGTCCTCCAGTGCCGAAGAGCTTTATTCCTTCAGGATCATTCGGCTGCGACATATTGCAAGGAAAGTGGTAGACCAGAGTTCGTATACGACTACCGATGCCAATGAACTGTGTATCTGGATTCACCTCTCTGCCCTAAAAAAAGTTTCCAATTATAAGTTTAACTCTTTAATAAGGTGATTAATCCTATACCTTGTCAATGTTCCACGTTAACATGGTCATGAACTGAAAGATATTATTGAAACTGTGCCACGGTCGAAACTCGATTCCCCGCACATATCTTCCGATCCTCGAAAGGCAGAACTGGGTGCGCATGTGATCCAGACAAAACTGCCAGCCGGAATAGTAGTTGAACTTCGGTTTGGTCAAAGTGCGATCATCCACCAAGAAGTTATTCCAAACAGTTGGCAAATAGAAGGCCCTATACCACTGCCGACAAACCTGGAAAAGATCACAAAGTGAAGTTTCATACTTAAGTTATGGAACTTGTAGGAATGTGGATGTAGATTTCTTAGATTTTAAATACATATGGAACTAAACCCCATTATAAACCAAGCAAGCCAAAATACCGAACAGCTCCTGCTAATAATACGATCATCTTTTGTTTTGCTTTCAAAGGTCACGTCGGGCCAATGTAATGTAAACATACCAAACATGTTGTTAAATATTTGGTTAAAAAATATATCTGGCTAGATTGAAATATAAAATAATTTTTTTAAATTGCAAAAAAACTATTTTTCAAATAATTTAGTTTTACAAGTCTAGATAGTTTGACAAAAAAGTTGATATGCATCGGCCGGGAATCGAACCCGGGCCGCCCGCGTGGCAGGCGAGCATTCTACCACTGAACCACCGATGCTTGGTGTAGGGGTTGCTTTGCAAAATAACTCTAATTATGAGGAATCAGGCTTTAAAGTTAATTTAACCTTTATTAATATGACTTGTTCTATATTTGCGTTCACTTATTAGGGAATTTATTAAAAGAACGATCTCTAATTATGACCTCTATTTTGTGCGATACTAGAGATATGTTATATCCATTATAGTGTTTAATATGTGATTAATATATTGATATTTAAGCATACACACCAGTCCGGCATAATAGCGCTCCTTGGGGGTGAGGTAGGTAAAGATCTGCTCGAGTACCAGATCAGGCAGGTACCGCCAGTTGGACTCTATCATGTTTTCGGTGTCCTGGTCCTCATCCTCGTCCACATCTATGTAGCAGGCTGGTTGATTGTGTGGGGAAAACTCTGATTATTCCGGTGACTGACATGGAAGTCTGTGGCCTACCCTTCTCGTCTCCATCGATCTTCCAGCCAGCCTTTTGCATAACCTCCAGCTGGGCGCTGCTCTTCCGCCTCAGGCCCAATTCACTCATGTTTGTGGTGGGGCTATTGTTATTATTATTTTACGTATTTTCGAAATATTTACAACGCTTGCGACGGCACAGAACTATATGTACTCTAATTTTGAAATTTTTTTGGCACAGCCTGCGCTGACAGCTTCTTCTTGCTGTCGGTTTATTTTTATATAGTTGGACCGACCGACTGTCCGCTGCACTCGCATTTGCGTCGCGTTTGGCCAGCGACTGTCTCCCGAATAGATTGGGATTCTTTCATATGTTCAAATCGCACTGTTGGCTATTTTCGATAAACTGAAAAACTGTTTTCAGTTCTCGCGCTCGAAATTGTTGGGTACTCGTCTTCTCTTCGCAGCGCTTCCGATTTATTTTGGTTATTATTTCTTTGTTGATTTCTGTTGATGCTTGGAACTGCGCTCGAGATGATATGGCAACTGTTGTGATTCCGATTCCACGTTGTTTTCGTTTTCCGATTTTAAAATTAGACACCGGCACTTTGGGCAAGGTCTTAGGGCCTCCGTTGTGTGGCACGAAACTGGAGCAACTTGTTGATGCCACCGCTGGCTGTTGAGGTGTAAATTATAAATAAACACTTGAGTTGTTTGGAACTGTGGTGATCTGATCGATCCGTATTTTGTTGCATGTGCACCTAAGTGTGCGTTTACGCACGTGCTGTAATAACATTAGTGCACAGAGAGAAGTGTGTAGTATTTCAGCACTATAAATTAAACAAAATCACCTTGCTTCTATTACATATGTAATATTATTTTTCTAAGCAGTGGCTCAAAAGTACAATCCTCGCCACTTAGTAGCGTAGAAGAAAAACTACTGTAAGCTACTTACCAATTCGGACGTTATCTTATTCTACGCCTTTGACACTTGACCCCACTTTGCCGTTCCAGTGGATGGCGGAAGAAAATTCCATCGGCCACCAAACGATGCCATCGTCGTTTCCTTGACGATGCCACCAACTGAGCCAGCTGTTATCCCGTTTTCCGATTTTCCGCTGTCCACTTGTGCATTGTCATTTTCTCGCACACACATTCACCTGCTTACGTATACGTAATATGGCCAAGTTGGTCGAGTGTCCAGGTACACTTAGCGGAAACAGCTGTTTATGTTGATGGGCCACCGCCAAGGAAACTGCAGCAAGGCATTTGGCCATTTTCCTGGCTCCTGTTTGGACCTACCATTCTACTTTTTCATTCAGCGAAAACGACAGCGGCAACTTTTCCGTATTGCAATTTCCTCTTTGCCTTGCATACTTTTAGGATAACGCAATTTTTCCGCGCCCAAGCACTTAAAAATATGTTGAATATTGAATGAACCCAGCTGAGTGGCGGAATGGGTATGGGATTTTGGAGTCGCCTGGCTGGAGGGGGCAGTGCTGCAACAATGCGCAGCAATACGGGCTTAATTAAAACAATTTTAAAACCAGTTAAAACACACTCGCCGCTCGCCAAAATATGCACACACACATATGCACCACGCTTGACAGTTGGAAAAGCGCCCTTCCGCCTTTGGTTTGCGAACACATCAAATATGACGGGCCGGGTCGTGCCGGGCTGGGCCTGCGACCAAAATGTTGCCATGCAAATTTAAATGTCAACAAAAACTTGCAGTTTAACCCAAAAACCTTATTTGTGTCTGCCGGGCAACCGGCCATCATCTCGTGGCGTTTTCCAGGGCTGCGAAATTGTTTGTAAACTCGATTAAATGGAATGGGTGTGCGGCTATTAGAGATGAGTATGTGGAGCTAGGTATTTTAAAAACGATTAAAAAAGCAAAAAATAAATTATTTATTATATTAATAATTAGTATGTTAATCTTCCTTTAATTTGAAATTAAATGCATCCATCCAAACACTTTTATCTGATTAAATATCATCAGATATCCTGCTTTAACATTTTTATAACATTTCGGAGGGAAAAATTTAAATTTGTATTTACTTCAGAAATTTTTATGAGATCATTCAGATGAAGATTAATCTCTTGATTTTTTCATGCTATCCATTTTCACTGGAATATATTTTACAAAATATGGTATTTTCTAATTTCCCCTATTGTTTTCGCACCACTAGAACGCGTTTGCGAAAATCATGGGTCAGACTAGCCGGTGGAAATATGCATATGGATATTCCTCTCTGCGTGCCGGTGGGTCGGCGGCGGCTTAAACTGGGAAACAGGAAGTGGCTGGTTGGCTTGGCTAACCAAGCCGGCAGGAGCCGGCCGGCCAACAAGTCCTGTTATTGTTGGTTCTGGCGTTTTGTTGTGCTGGCCTTGCTCAGGTGCATCGCACTGGCAGCTGTTTGGGGCCATTGTTTGGCCATCGGATGTTGCCAAGTTTCGGAATTTAATGTATAATTTTGTAGCATTTTAACCACTGCCCCGACCCGGTGTGACCCATTATGCCACAATGCCACTCTGCCATGTGGTTATGTAAATTGTTGACTTCTGCTTGGGGGACATCACCAAGACGCTTGATGTATGGCCTGACTGTGCATTTGTGAATTGCATTTCAATGGCTACTTGGAGGGCACTTCCTTTGGCTGTAAATGCATTACTGATCTTTCTTGAGTACTTTGCACTATGGGGCATTTGGCCTGTTTTTTTTTTCAAAAATTAATAACTTCTAAACTACTGGAGATATTTGGATGATTTTTTTTTTATGTGTTAGATATGCCCCCAGAAATATTTTGGAAAAGTGGGCGTGCCCCAACAACGCCCCATTTTTTTTTTTTTTTTGTTTTTTTAAATAATTTTTAAAGTTAATTTTTAATTTTAATATTTTATAAAAGTTCATAGTCGTCTTCCTATTCACAATCAGCAGAGTCTGAAGAATCGTTATCAGGTTCAAATTCGCAAGATAACAATTGAATGACTTCTGGTGGAAGAGATAGTCGCTTATGTTTTCGAACGCGCTCCTTTAAATTTATTGATGATATTATGGGATATTATTTATATTGTTTATATTTGCCTTGGCTGGGTTCAACAAAAGAATTTTAAGTATGGCTGCAAGATCCAGCAGGCCGCGCTTCCGTGCAGCTAGCTTCAGCTTGACCCAAAAGACGTTCGTTGTGATTCTGCGCCCATACGAGTTCATCTGCTTGCTGTCTTCGGCCACTTAAACTTTTTAAATAATATATCGTTTTCGGGCATCCAGCTTATTTCCTTTCCTTTTTATTTTTCTCTTTTACCTTCAGGACTAGGTGTTCTTCTAACCACTTTGAAAAAACTTTCGAAAATTCATATATTTTTCGATTGCATTTTCTCCAATTTCGCAAAAGATTGACTGAAAACATTCGTCATTATTACTATTCGTTAATCGTTCATTAAAGTCTAGCTTGCTATCAGAAAAATGCCCACTAATAAAAGCGCAAAAAGAATTTTCCTTTTGACGAACACCCTTTTGCTTGCGCCACACTTCCAGCAAATCCAGCATTGGCAATCGAGATGTTGTTCCTTAAAAAATCAAATGTCTCGAAAACCCGCAAAAAACGCACATAGAGACTACCTGATATGAGTTAGGAATTGAACACACTACAACATGAATATAAGCACTTACTGAACAAATTTGAACAAATTTTTGTAGCTCTATTCAAAGTTGAAATTTATTTCTAACAGCTACATGTTGACACCACTTGCTAAATGTACAAATTGTTAGAAATAGACGCACACAATAAACAATATATTAATATATATACATAATACAAACCTCAATATTGATTATCCAATTTAAATTTTACTCATTTGCGATCTTCTTTTAAAATTTTAACACTTTGAAAGTTAAGCTAAATTTTGCGCGTATTGCAGCCACCTGGTATATGCTCGCAACAGCCGACTTTAACAGCTGTTATTATAACAGTACACTGTTCAAATTACTTTTGCGCGCCATAACATAATAGTTTAAAGTATTTCCAATGTATAAATACTAAAATACTGCAATTTTGCATACTTGTGAAAAACACATTTTTGTAAAAAAAACAGGCCAAATGCCCCATAGTGCTTTGTTGTAAAAGGAAATGGGGAAAGCTCTGATTTTTCCTTTTTGCTTAAAAATAATATATAATATTCAATTCATTTAAATGGAAAAAGAAGTTGTTTGCATCGGCCGGGAATCGAACCCGGGCCGCCCGCGTGGCAGGCGAGCATTCTACCACTGAACCACCGATGCTTCTTGTAAGTCAAGGTGCCAAAACATTTGCAGTTTATTTTGGTGCTTATCTAAACTATATAGTATAAATATTTCCAATCAGTATTCCATATAATTTAGAGATATACAAAAATAGAAAAATTTATAAAATTTTGGGAGAGGAACTTTAATCAATTCAAACAATCAGTTTAGTCTATATGTATGTTGAATCAAACTCAATTACAAATTTCCAAAGGATTTCGTAAAAAGTTTGCTTACCTTTTACTGTGTCGAGGTTACATTTATTTGATCCGATTGCACACTGGTTATTTGGGAAGTTCGTTTTGTCCATTTTCCGGCAAACTTTGTGACAGCACAAACTGCCTAAAATAACAATGAAATCCGAAAGCGCAGCTGCTGCTTATGCAAAGTTTTTGTGGCGAGTGGATAACTTAAAGCCCAAAAAGTTTGCATAAACATATAGGGCTCAATCACATCAGCAATTTCCATGGCCCTTTCGACTTCCGTCCCAGTCCCATTTTCATCCCGACTCAATTGTTCTGCCATTGTCACAGCAAGCAATTTGCCCTGACAATAGTCATGCATTTTAATTGTGCAGCAGCTGCGGTTCATCGGAAGGAATTGTCCGCCCTCGAAATGGCGACTGCTAAACGCAGCAAATTGTGTGGCCATTAAAAAAGTGGCGTATAAAATAGAAACTTTTTCGAAATATTCTTTTATTTTTAGCCGGCCGGGAGTGTGGCGAAGCAATTATTTGTAAAATATTTATTTTGCAATTGAATTGAAAAAGTTTCTGCCTGTGGCAGTTTCCCCCCAAAAATGTATAGAAGGAGCAACTTTGGCCCACTAATCAAATGAATAGGAATTAAGGCAGTGCCACCCGGAAAGAATATTCTCGCTGGCGTGTGGAAAACAATTAAGCTAAAATGGTTATTGCAATTTGAAAACAATTGTCAAATTATGCAAATTCCGTCTGATTGCCTCGAGTATTTTTCAACAGGACCCCACCCCAACCACATCCTTCCATGCTAACAAGGTAAACAAGCTCCAGACTTTTTCACCCAAAACCCTCAAGTTGAAACTCGGTTGGGTGGTGGCGAAAACTGCTCAAAGATTTATGGCGATGCCTCAAGTGTTTCTGGCGGGGATGGGAGAAAGTTTTGGGAGTGCGTCGCCAGCTTCGTTGGCGTTGTCAACTGCAAGAAGACTGCAATTTGCATAAAAATTCATTGGTTTGGCGGCAAGTTGACAAAAAAGGTAGGAACGCAGAACGCTAAAAGAATTATCCTTGCGATAACAAAATGTTAATACTCTTCGAAGAATATTTTAGTGAATTAGGCACTTGGAATTAATTGGAAAAGTTCTTATATTTATGGGTTGGCCGCTCTTGTCGTCTTGATAACTTGCATATTTATTAACTGACTTGTATTTTCAGTGTCTGTGGTATTCGCGATACAAATTGTATCTGGTACCCCATTTATTTTTGATGGAAAAGAAAAGAATTGTTCTTTAAAAGGTTCATCTAAAATATCTGAAAACCTATTAAGGAGGGAGGAAATATTGAGGGATTGAGGAGGGAAGATATATTGGTATTTAAATTTAAACTTAGCATCAAAAATAAGTTCGTTATATAAGAGAGCAGGTTTCTGGTGCGAAAATGCACTACACAGCCTCGTCGAAACCTGTGAAACGCATAATGACCAGGATCAAAACATGTGCCACCAACTTCCCCGCAACATTTCCGTTACATTAACAAAGCGCCATTGTGTGGCACGAACGGCAGCAACAATAATGGCCAAGTCAGGGGACAGCTGCGAAAATGGCGCACATTCGGCGCTTTACAAGCGAAAACTAGGATATATTTTTTTTGTTTTGCAAGGAGTGGACGAAACACATCCTGCCGCACACTTACACACACAGTCTTTCCCTTTAACAGAGTAACATGTACAGAGTGCGTGTGTATTTTTCGGTCAGTTTTTGTAATTGAATCACGTTTTGTATTAAATAAACTTTTCAAATTATCGAAAAATTGACTTGCACTACAAACGGCGTCCTGCCTAGTTTAATTTACTTGTGTGTGCGTGCCCCACTCACACACAGTCAGCAGTGCGTGTGTGTTAACCATTTTTTTTTTTTTTTTTTTGCTTTTCTTTTATTTATTGAATCTTCTTGTATAAGAACTAACAATAAGTTTAAAAATCTTAACTATAACAAGTATTTTTTGAACAGTTGTATTATTTTTCCAACTGTTCTATGATTAAGCGGCCCTAATAATTTATTCGCTGGGTTGGTAGGTCCTTTCGCCGGAGTCGGGAACGGCTGCTGAGCTGGATTAGACCTCGCGCTAGGTGGTTGGGGTGCGTGTAAAGCTTGCTATGGTATTTTTCCTTAAGTTCCGTGATTGCGTTGGTAACTGATGGGATATTTAAGTCTCTTTGGATGTTTTCACTCCGAACGTACCACGGTGCCCCAGTGATGGTTCTCAGGATCTTTGATTGTGCTCGCTGTATGATGTCAATATTGCTGTTGCTGGCATTGCCCCATAACTGTGAGCCATAGGTCCAGATAGGTTTCAATACAGAATTGTAGAGCAAGACCTTGTGGTCTAGGCTGAGCGGAGAACCAGAGTTGATGAGCCAGTGTAAGTTGTTGGCTTTGAGTTTAAGTTGGGTTTTTTTGGCTTCAATGTGCCTGCGCCATGTGAGTCTTCTGTCAAGGTGTACTCCTAGGTATGCTACCTCATCTGCTTTCGGGAGTGGTATGTTGTTCAACAAGAGCGGAGGACAGTCTTGTCTGTTTAGCGTAAACGTCACGTGCTTGCATTTTTGCTCGTTTACTTTTATTCGCCAGTCAGAGAGCCACTTCTCAATGTCGATGAGGTACAGTGCCAACTGTGCTGTGGCTTGGATAGGGGACCTTGAACGGCTAAGGATAGCTGTGTCGTCGGCAAATGTGGATACCGTTAAGCGACTATTTGTAGGGATGTCGGCTGTATATATGAGGTATAATGTTGGCCCAAGAACGCTGCCTTGGGGGACTCCAGCCTCAATTGTATGATCAGTGGAAGTGGCAGTGTTGCACCGCACTGCAAACTTTCTGTTATAGAGGTAAGACTTTAGAAGTTTGTGTGTGCTTTCGGGTAGGGATGTTTTAATTTTAAACATTAGGCCGTCGAGCCAGACTCTGTCGAATGCTTGGGATACGTCTAAAAATACTGCTGTACAGTATTCGCGATATTCAAATGCAGTTCTTATTTCCGTTGTAATACGATTCACCTGTTCAATGGTTCCATGGCTTTCGCGAAATCCAAATTGGTGGGCTGGGATTATATTGTGGTATATCAGATGTTGATTAAGTCGGATCAGCAGGCATTTTTCAAATAGTTTCGAAATACATGAGAGTAGACTTATTGGTCTGTAAGATGAAGCGACTGTGTGGTTCTTACCAGGCTTTGGAATCATTATGATAATCGACCTCTTCCATCGTTGTGGAAAGTAACCAAGTTTGGTGATGGCATTAAAGAGCTTGGTTATGTAGCGAACTGCAGAATGTGGCAGCTGGATGATCATTTCCGGTGTTATAAGGTCGCAGCCGGGGGATTTTTTCGGGCTGAGATTGTCTTTGATTATTTTAGTTACTTCTTTAGGGCGAAACACAATTGGGGTGTGTTGCTGGTGGCAGTTTACGGGATAGGACGGTAGCGCGAATGTGCTAGTAGCCTGGTTTGGCGTGAACACATTTTGTAGGTGAGCGGCAAATGTGGTGGCTCTGTCTTCATCACTACGGGCCCAGCCACCTGAGGAATTCCTTATCGGCAAAACGGTTTCAGTCGGTGGGCGAAGAGTTGAGAGGGCTCGCCACAGTGACTTTTGTTTTGTGCCTGTTGGTGTGAGTTGCTCTATGTATCGGCGCTGATCGTCGTCCTCTTCTTGTTTCAGAGCGTTGGCCAGTTTCCGTGTGGCTACTTTTAGCTTTTGTTTTGCAGTTGGGGATCTGGAGGATTGCCATTCTCTGCGTAAGCGTCGTTTTACGTGGACGAGTTGCTCGATTTGTACGTTGGTCTTTTTTGAATTAATTGTATTATTTGTTATTTTGGGCGTTGCAGTAAGAGCTGCTGCAGTAAGGATGGATTGCAATGCACACGTGCAGCTCTCTATATCAGATTCAGTATTGAGTTTTGGGTTTAGCTCAATATGTGAACTTATATATTTTTTATACCTGAGCCAGTTTGTTTTGTGGGAAGTCAGTCTGGATGGTGGTTTAACGTTTTCTGCGTGCCGGCGGAGGTGAATTAGTACAGGCGAGTGGTCAGATGACAGATCCGGCAGACATTCAGCTTTAACCACACTGCGGGAAATATTTTTCGTAACTGCGAAGTCTATCAGGTCAGGCAGCTTATTGAGGTCTGATGGCCAGTATGTAGGACTCCCGGGGGAAACATGGTCGAGTTTATTAGTGGCTTTAATTATAGTCTTATAAAGCTGTTTTCCTTTTGGGTTCACAAGTCGCGATCCCCAGTGAGTGTGTTTAGCGTTGTAGTCGCCTGCTGCAATGAAGTGTGGCCCTAGTGCTTGGAAGAAATCCAGGAATTGATCTTCTAATACTGTGAAACGGGGGGGGCAGTATACGGCCGCTAGTGTAAGGAGAGTGTTGTCTTCCAGCTGAATGTTGATGGATGTGGCCTGAAGATGGTTTTCCGCAAATTCTTTGTAAAAGTGGTGCTTCATACGGTTCCTTATGAGTATGGCGGTGCCACCGTGTGCTTTTCCGTCGGGATGATTTGTACCGTAGAAATGGTAGTCTCTTATTTGGAAATTGTATTTGCTTGTGAGATGAGTTTCCGAAAGAAGCATAACGTCGATATGCTTCTCATGTAGGAATTGAGCTAGCTCAAGTTTGCGCTGTGAGACGCCATTGGCGTTCCACGTAGCTATGCGTAAGGTAGCCATTGTTTATTTGTTTTGTTGGGCTACAAGCATTTGTATTAAAAGGTTTTGATTACGCATCATGTCTTGGATGGTGGTCTTCATGAATGTCATAAATTCCATCATGCTCTGTTGTAAGGCTTGGATCATAGCTTCAGTTTTTGTTTCCTGCTGCGCAGCTGGGCTATAGTTTTGTTGTGTGTCTAATTTTGTGTACACTTCATGTGGAGTTCGGGAATTTTGGGTTGGAGGCGTCATACCTGATTTTAAAACGTTTGCAAATGTTGTCTTGTTAGTGTTGGATGTAGGCCAGGGAGCGAAACTTGCTGCTTTCGAGAAAATTACTTCAGGATTTGTCTCTGATGGTATCAGCGTAGCTGTTCCTTGGTGTGCCCGCGCCGTGTTCATTCTTTTGTGAAGACGGGTTTTCAGCTCTTTGTAGATTGGACAGCCTCTGTAGTTTGCTGTGTGATTGCCCCCACAGTTATTGCATTTTTTCTCACATGCATTTTTTTTGTTAGTTTGACACTGTTTGGAGTCGTGGAGATCTCCACAGACTACGCACACCGGGCGAAGTGTACAATACGACCTTGTGTGGCCGTACTCTTGGCAGTTTGTACATTGTACAGGAGCGATACGTTTGTGCGGCTCTTCTACCGTGATCCTACGGTGCAGAAGGAGCTGGAGTTTGTAAATTGGGTGAACCTCGTTTTTTCTAAGAGGCTTGTTTTCTGGTTCAAGCTCAATCTTGAAGAGTGGTTGGGGTTGCCTGTTTCTGTTTTTGATATTGAACACGCTTTTGGCGTAAAATCCCTTTTCCTTTAGCGCCTCAGTTATCTCTTCGGGCGTAACATCAGACTCAATGCCCTTCAGGACTACTTGCAGACCCTTGCTGCTTTTAAGCTGGTAGGTGTAGAAGCCTATTTTTTGTGCGGTAAAATAGTTTGTGACTTTTCTGTAGTTGTCCTCCGTTTTCGTCTGAAGTTTGATTTCATTGATAGTACCTCTTACGAGGGGAATTATATGAAAGCTATCTTTTCCAATAAGGCCAATCAAAGTATTTACAAAACCGCTTGTGCTCTTCTCGCGGATGTATATTGGCGGAGGTTTTGTTTTCTTCGGTTCGATATCAACGGATCCCAGCGGCACGTCCTCAGCGGTATCTACCAGCAAGGCAAATCTGTTGTTATTTGCAGGGGCTACATTTTTGATCAAGGTAGAATTGTCGCGTGTATTTTTCGGCTTGTTTTCCAGATCTGATTTTTCCGGGCTGAGCTTTCGCTTTATTGTAATGTAGCGGTCCATTCCAGTTTGCCAGGTCGACCCAGCTTTTTTGTTTACGTTTTCGTTTAGTTTTGTTGGTAGTGCAGCAGTACCGTTTATTGCTTGCGTTTTTGCTTTCGCTGACTCAGTCAGAGCGTGAGCGGGTGCAGCCGATAACGAGGTAGAGCGGGCTGTCGGTCTGTCTCCAGCTGTTGTTGTTGGAGGTAGCGGAGGTAGCGGGGCTTCTGTCGGAGCTAGGAGAGCGGGGGAGCAGGAGCGCGCTCTTTCTTGATTTGTTGGTAGAATAAGGTTTTTTGGGCTATGGGTTATTGACCGCTCGATGTCTGCGTTTGGGATTGTCGGTGAGACGTAGGAGAAGTACGCGTTGTTGCGTTGAATTGAGAGCCGACGTTCGTCTTGCTCGCGCTGTCGCTGAGCGCGAGTGTCGTTCTGACTCATAGTTTTATAATTTAAGATAACAAATCACTAAATAATTAAGCGATCTTGCATCGCATAGAGCGTCTCTTTCGCTTTCGGATTTTTTATTTAGTTTACTTTTTTTGGCGTTCACTTCACTCAAAACAACCGATTTTGTGCGGAGCTCGGTAAAAACGTCTTCACACTTCGGCGGTCGAAATGCTAAGCTGTTAACCATTAACATAAAAAAGAGCGACCCAACTGAAACTCCTCTCCCCCCTACACCACCAACTCATTTTGGTCGGTTTTTTATGCAAAACACTTGACAGCCTCATTAGTATTGAAACGGTCAAAGTTGTTCGAGCGCTCTCCCCTTCTCACTCTCGAATATTGCCGTCCTGTTCGCGCACTGACGCGTACCCACATAAGTAAGCTATGAAAATTTCGTTAGTGATGGGAAAAAGATAATGCATTTGAAAGCTTATGAAATATATAGGATTGTGAAAGATCTCGTCTTCAGTTAATTTGTAATTTAATTAACTAGATTTTTCAAAATTTTTTTGTTTCCTTATTTTTTAGTAATATGGTTTTTACACAGCTAATATATTAAAATACATATTTTTTTAAGTCTTTAATCAAAGTAAGCAGCTTATGCGATATTGCGACAGCTTTGGTAAACGTAATTGGTAATGTTTTCGACTTTACAAGCTTTCCATTATTGCACATGCATTTACTTCTGTTCCTGTTCTATCCTTTAATTCCATTGTTTGCGCATAATTGAGATAAAATGAGTTAACAAACAAATGGATTCATTTCTGTGATCACGTGCACTCCGAGGCGTTCATGTCCGTGCACTTGCTCACTTATTGGGCGCTCGGGCTGATGTACGTGTCCAACTGGCCACCAGACCATTGAGGCCAACAAAAACCACGTTGGCAATACACAATACAACGTCCGAATTCCTTTCATAACATATTTTGCATGCAACGCTGCGTGTCCGGCCGAGCTTGGCGCCATCATTTTCACCCATGCAATGGCTGCTCCAGGTCGTCCGGGTCCAGCCTCCCCCTTTAGGGGCCACGTCCACTCACCCTTCCCTCTTACCCGCTTTCAATTTGGCCCACACACTCGCGGGCCAACTTGTTTTCGCGCCATTTGCACGCGTCATGAATTTTTCATAAACATTTAAATGGATTTCATTACATCGCCCACACACATGCAAGCATCAGGAACTCCCTTGACATGTTGAAATTCTTCGATTTGAAATGTGTGTGTGTGTACAGTTAAACTTCGAGAAGTTTAATCTTTTCAAAATTAATAATACATTTCAGCACTATAAAATAGTTATTTTTGCATTAAATGACAATCTTTTTTATGAGTTTATTGTTAGAAACATGGACAAAAAGCATGGTTACTGCTAGAAGCTTTCCTGTATGTTACATATAATTATTCACCCAAACAGCAAGTAAATTATAAATGAATTTTGTATCGTAGCTTATTCCTTGATGATTGATGTCCTTCATCTTTTAACCAGGAAGCCGATCGAGGCTATGAGTGCGCCTTTCGAAAATCAATCGAATCTTAAATATTATAAATTAAATTCGGATCGAAATGAATTTATTTCTTTAATAAATTTGCTGTAAATTTATTGAGAAAATTGCTGTTTGTTTGCCACTGACCTGTTAACCCAAAATATTAAGTTAATTAAGAAATATTAAGCTTGCAAAAATTCGGGGTGCCGGCCTATAAATATAATTAAAATGCTGTTTTCAGCTTAATATGCAATTTGCATAATATATTGTGTATACACCATCCACTGGATTAACGAAAGTATCGCCCTTGACAATTTTCGCATCAGCGTTGACATGTGGTTCCCAATGGTGCAGCAGGTCACGACTGACATTTCGTGACAGGATGTTGGTCCTTGGACATCCTGTGGGCGGCCCCAATAGGACATGCGACATTTAATTGCATACTCGGATAAGCAAATATTCAATTCTTTGGCTCCCTTTTTTTCCCCACTAGAGGAAATATCCAATTTTAGTTTCTGATGGATAAATGATCCTTGTGGCGTTCTTGTTTACTTCCTTATTGTGATATTTTCTTCTTTTTAAGTTAAATTACTTATGCAAGTTAATGGTGCTCAGTTGTAATTGTTGCTAATAGACTTAGCAATGATTATTCTAGACACTGGAAATCTTTTTATCAACTCAAAGCAGGTTGCCACGCACACCACCTAAGCCATCCTTACTTGGCCACTCATTTTAATTACCGCCACGTGGCTTAACAAATATTATACTGCGAGGGCTAAAATGCAAATACCTCATCGTTTTCATCATCCGCGGCTCGTGTCACCGGAGATGTTGGCTGTAAAGTACGGCCAATTTGCAGTTACGAGCCCGTGAAAGTGACTCCAGCCCCATTTCATTAGGAATAATAACGAAACCTTCTCCAAGTCAAACTATCATCCCCATCCAACGAGCGCAGCGCCCGCTGGCAGCGAATTAAGCGAAATTAGGAAAGGGGGCTCATTAAATGGGTTTAGCAAATATTACGCACATCACACTGCTGAGCACATGCAGCAGGAACTCCATCCACCCATCTATCCATCCATCCATCCACCTCCTTCACATTTGGCCAACTGTGAACCGGTCCTGGGACTGACATTATTCATATTTCATGGCCCCAACGCCGGCTGCTGACTACGACACAAAAAGCGAGGAGAGAACTCTAGTTGCCAAGTACAACAATTATGGTTTCGCTCTATTTGCCCCGCACAAGCAGGCGGTTTTAGTTGGTTAGATGGGGGTATTATGTAGCCAGGGTATGGGCATGGGCATGGGACAGATCCCTGCCATGGGAAGAGGTGTGCTTTTGCTAGCGATTAGCCTGACGTGTGCATAAAAGCCAGCCGCCTTTAGTTTTTATACCCAGTGCGGGGCAATGGCAACGGGTTCGTTTTGGATTGCAATATGGCAAGACCTTTGCCAACATGCACAATTCTTGCATATTTATGCACTTTTAATTGTGTGTTTGTTTGCACGCGTTTGTGTGCTAATTATTGTCAGTTAGCTGGCGCATATGGATTTTAATTAGTGGGTGATTGTAGGTTACCTACCTCCGTGGAGGCGGGACTCAATGTTGTGCTAATGTTAGCAATGATTTTGTTAATAAATACAGTTAATAAAGCTAGTTTGGCCAAAGGTGGTAATAAAACTGTAGGTTAACTAAGGTTCAAATTAATTTATAACTTTATATATATATATTTAAAGAAAAAGGTGAAATAACTTATTCATGTGCACAATTGTAATAAAATCAAAAACTGTGCAAAACCACTAAAATTGAATTGAAAGTCAAAGAAATTTTGGCAAATTCCTCTCTAATCACAACAGTCTGTAATTCGCTTTAGCTTTAAATACTAACTTCTGATTGGCTCCCTAAAGCCGAATATTCTTTTGCCTTTGCTTTCCAATTTGCAGACACATATCAGAAACGCATATTGAAATGCAATATACAAAATGTAACTAAAATGTTTTGAAAGACAGCCAAAAACACAAAAAGGAAGTGAGTGGAAGGCAAAGGAAGTGGGGGCAACGGCTATTTCATCGTCTAAATGGAGTGCAACTGGGCGAATCTGAATCGAGCTGGGCTCCATGCCATTTGTTAAGTGCAAGTTCAATAGCATTAAGGGTGCAACACAAATAACCATAAATTCGGGAAAGCTGCAAATTTTGCATATTTTTGCCAGATACCCACGCCCTTGCCCTGATTGGTAAGCAAAAGGAAACAAAAAATGTGTATAAAAATTGAGTTCTTTACCCCCCACACACAAACAGGGCAGCTGGAGTGGCATTTTTGTTTGCCAATGCCATTTTCAAATAGATTACGTATGCGCCCGGTGGTACGTACGTACTGCGTTCAATGCTCTTTTTCGTGTGATTTATTGGGGCGCCTCGATGTCCACACGACCAGTCGGCCAGTCAAGGAATTCCTAGCCGACTTCCTTAAGTTATTTCAATATTTACACTCGTGTAACATATGGCCAAATGGATGGAATGGTGGGGCGGGGGCGGTGCGATAAATTGCCAGCCCAACCGCAATGATTTACTGCCCCAGTTCGTCCAAATGTGCATGTGTATACATATATACTCGTATAAGTATACTAAGTATACAATGTATACGCACCTTTGTGTGCGCCAAATGATCCTATGTTTCTATTTTCTACTCAAAACCGCATTTATATTTATTACTTTGGCATAAATCTTGTCGCATTTTCACATTTGTGTCGAATTTGTCGAGTTCGCAGGTGTTTATGTATTCACATAAGACCGAACATGGAATATCCAACGATATCCCCTTGTAGCTATTGGCACGTCCACAGCTTTCGCCATTCTAGCTGCTGTTTGAACTGGGTGAACAATAAACTGACCCCCAAGTTCAGGTCAACGTTCATCTAACGTCTGCACCTGATGTGTGTTTCCCGAGTTTCCCTGGGCTTTCCCCGAGTTTTCTTCTTCACGGCGAAAGTGCGAAATATATGGCGTGTGCTTGCTTCGTTATTGTACACGAAATGAAGTGTACATAATGTGGAACCACACATTGAGTTGCATAAATTTAGTACGGTGTCCCAATAAAACCATTGTGAATGTCAAACACAAAGTGGGAGTTCGGAATTTTTCGATGCGGGTGAAGCCAGAAGTCAATGGGGGAGTGTGGGCAAATGGACAAGGAGCTCCAAATATGTTCTGGTAATTGTTTTCTTTATGGCCGCAATAGCTGACCAGTATTAAATTCCATGCCCGTAATAAATATCATAGTAAAATATCTATCGTCAGGTTGGGCTTGCTATTTCATGACTAAATTAAAGGCATCAATAAATTATCATACATTTCTCACACCTTTAATCCAAATTCATTTGCCGTTCTCTATTATTTATTTACTATTATAATTATTATGTAGCGAGGCACAAAGTAATCAAACTATATTTTGGACAGCTCACCTGTAAAATCACAAACACTCCACTAAACACTTTGCCATCGTCATGGCTCTTTAATAAACTATTTCTATTATCTAATAAAGCAAATGAAAGACAATTTGCATTTAATTGCTCGACATGTGCAGTGTGAAATTTTTGACCATAATTTTAAATGCCGACCAAATCAACTGCCAGTCAAATTGTCAAAATATTTGTACAAAAAGTGTTGGCCAAAGTGTCACAAGCAGGAAAAAATGAAAACTATTCCAATTCTGGCCATGACACGGCAGTCAAATATGTAAATTTACCCAGCATTCTGAAACTGGTTAGCATTTTGGGATCCTGGTTTTTGTGGCGTCGAGTGTGGAAAAATGGAAAATTGATGGACAAATTGATTATGTCGTGCTTTGGCAGTTTCTGCAACCAATACTGCATGTTGGCCAAACAATTGCAAATATTAGCCCCATTAACTGCTCGCCTGGAAGTTTGTCTCAAAATGGAAAATAGAAATCAATTAGGTCTGCGTCAGGGGAACTCATAAAGGCATTGGCATAGCATCGGGCCAAGTGAAAATTGTGTCAACCGAAGTCTAGGAAAATTGCCTAACCTCCAAGGGTGCTGCGGTGCGGCATTATCGCAAAAGGGCAGAGGAACTCGTTCGGTTCGTTGGCTCTGCTCAAAAATAACAAACTTATTGTTTAGATTTTGCCAATGACAGTTTTCCCTGGCCTTTTGTGTGCATCGAAGTAAAAGTAAAGCATAACACACAGGCGGGCACCAGCCAGAAAATACGAGCTCCAAGCTCCATGCACATGGCAACTGGCAGCTCTGGGTGTCTCCCAGATCCAAATCCAAGTGCTTCTAGGCTCCTCCCGTTCGGAATCCCTGCATAAATGTGGCTAAAATGTAATGCAAACAATTGAAAACTGTCAAAGTGGGTGGCTAAAGCGGCACCAGAAGCAAAAGTATTTAATATAACTCTTATAGTCACTTTCCTAGCCAAAATGTAAATACAAAAATTATATATAAATCAACTTTAATAATTTATTTTCAGTTGCCAACGCTTTCGGCGTTAGAATAGCGAGTTTTTATATACTGCTTTTAGATTCCCAAATGTGAAACATTTCCATTTTATTTAGCTCTTCCACCGAAGCGGTAGGTAGTAACGCTGGAACTCACTTAACTTGTTGGACACCCACAGGCACGCCCCTTCTGTCCGCCCACCGCCCACAGTGGCAGCCACGCCCCCATCCACGCCCACATCCCGGGTGGAGGAGTAGCGTCAGTCAAACACACCCTCACAGACTCTAATTTGATCAGACTCAATCCAGGAGTGCCTGGGGTAGTGACTCCTTGGCAGTGACATGGCATACCTTTTGGCATTTGAAAGCTGTTTGCCAGTGCGACAGCTGCTGTCGCTTATTCCGTCACTTTGTTATTAACTGCGATGCCCTTTTATTTCTTTCATTCCTTGCATTTCACCCCCCGAACTCATGGAAAAAAAAAAAATGGAAAAAAACTGAGGGAGCTGCGGGAAAAACCTGTCACTGCGACTCCGCGACAGATGACAGGATGGATTCCGCGTATCTTGGTGGCTGCCACAAATAAACTAATCTAATGGCAATTTGCATTTTATTGCGAATTAGATTTGATTTGGTCCGTTCCGCGTGCAAAGTTTCAGTTCAGCGGGAATTAAAAAACCATTGGCACTCCAACTTGTTGTGGCTGTTCCACTAGCCATGCGGCATCTACATGGAGTTTTTTGGTCCAGTTGCTGTCACCGCAACCGAAAGACTTCCACTTGATATAGCGCACTCTGCGAACTTTTGGCCACAAACGGTCGGTTTGGTTCAGTTTAGTTCTGGCCCTGTTAGATAACTAAATCGAGCTGTCGCATAATGGCACACATTCCGTTTCCGCATTGTGCGATGCCAACAACTTTGTCCCGAGCCTTCATCATCAATGCCTCAAATGGAATAATTTTAATTGTTCTTGCCATTGCCAACAAGAGCTAACGAATTGCCAGCGCTGCCCACAACATCCGCTTTGGCATTGGCTTTTCGACGGGGCCAGTTGGCTCTTCTGGTCAGCACTTCGCTGCGCTTCAACAATTTTAATTGTAACTTTTGCTGCCAACTGCAGCAAACGGGTAGTAAACAGCCTCAGATGGTGTTTTCTCTGAAAGAGCTTTCAGCAAATATTTTTCTTAGTTTTAACGCTAAAAGGTGATAAATGAGGTGAGTTTTCATTTGCTATGTAACCAGTTAACCAGTAAAATCCAGTAAATATTTATTATAACTTAAGCATGTTTCAATAGGTTACCATTTCTTTTAAGTTTGTAGTATCCTTCTATCTGGACATATTTAAGACAATTTCTCTACTTGCTATTCCCATGGTTATGTGCCGTTCCCCTTTTCACAATTGTGGCCTTTAGCTTAGACCATTTTATGAGGCTGACCATCAACACGGACATTTATCGAATGACACATTTTTTGCTGCCGCTCCTGCCTTTTCCCCTGCTGCCGCAGCAGATCGGCAAATTTGCGGCTTTGCTTTCTTGTGTCAATTATTTAGCTGCTTTTTCCGCTGGCCCCAACTGATTTTAATTGAACCTCATATACAAAGCAGGGCCAACTGCAGATCCCAAGTGCGGCCTTAACTTGGCCCGTTGTCGATGCTACTGAACCCGGAGGAGCAGCGCGGTCCATTGGCGATGTCGATGTCGATGCCGTTGCTATCAGGCACTTTTATCGCCAGCCACATCTGCACCAAATAAAATAATTGAACGTTTTGCGATAAGCATCACCCAGCAGCAACTTCAGCTAAAGAAGCGGTTTAAACGAGGCAGCAGCATCTTGGCCAAGTTGTTGCTGCAACTCCTGGCTGGGATTCGTGTACAGCAAATGTCATGTTTACAGACCGCACTCAGCCGATTTGTGTCAAAGTTGAGTTTAGTATCTATAAAATTATATAATACACTTCCTGATTTCATCGTTTGTTGTTGTTTTTGTTTTTCAATCTCATTCTTGACTTAATTCCTACTTCTCTACTGTGTGCCATGAAAATCTAGTTCACTGTCCGCAGCTTTGGCCACTGTGTGTGTTTTTACAAGCCCAGAGTGGCATTGTTTGGTTTTGGCCCTATGCTGCGACTGGATTTGACTGCACCCCAGGCCTTGGCCATTGTGCTGCGCGATGCCTTTTTTTGAACTTGTTAGGCGAGTTGAAGTTGGCCCACGGTCTGCATAAGGTGGCAGCCACAAAGCAGAGTTCATGGTCCAGGAATTCGATGTAGCGTTTTGTGTCGCTGGTTCCCAGATCAGGTTCCGATCAATTAAGCCAGCTTATTAATTAAATGCCAAATGCAGATTTGCGATTAAAAGAGCAAAACTTTATACAAATTTTCCTAAATTTAATATAATAAATACAAATAACTTTAAATGACATATAATGAGCCGCTCAATTGCTCTGATATGAAGATTCCCTTGAGTATGGGCGGTTTCTCAACGAAGTGCCGATAAATGCTGCGCTGTTAATAAATAACTGCCCAAGGTGGAGAAGACAATCCGGCAGGCAGTCTGCTTGAGATCTTTGCCCTGTCTCCGCGGATTTTGATTAACTGTTGTCAGGGCAGAGAAGGAACCATGGCACGAGCTTCTCGTGGCTGATGGCTCTTTTCGATTGCCGCTGTTTGGGCTGCTGCAAATTACTTATGCATTATTATAGCTTTGATTTTCGGCTCACGGTGGCTGGGCAGATATATCTGAATATACATACATATGTACTATTATGCCAACCAACCAATCCTGAGGAGCTGAGGACCCGGGCGCACGCTCGTTTATCTTGATGCGGACGCATCCACTCCATCCATCTGCTGATGCTGCTGCTGCTGGTCAGGCTCGAGCACCGATTTTTCAACAGCGGCGCGTTATGCTGTCTTCATTGTGGCATTATCTCGACTCCTCCTCTGGCTTTGTTTCCTCCTTAATCCCCCGTTTCTGTTGTATTTTTCGATTTTTTATATGCTTGAATTTTTTTTGGGTGCATCCGTCAGCGGAGTTGCAACTGATAAGGAAGCGCTGCGAAGCTGCTACCATTTTTGCATTGTACGCTAAAATATTTCTCATGTAAGGGCCTCGCCGACCAGGAGACTCTGATTTGGCCATCCGATGGGATGCCCCCTTTCGTCTCCAGCGAGCATTAAGGCAGCAACCAAAGGGTAGATCTGCACAACTGATAACATTACGTATACGCCGGGCTGTCTTCCTGTATTTGTATTTACCTTTCAGTCGCTGCCGCTGCCTGTGAATTATTTTTGACAACTCTCTGGTCATCGATTAAGCAGCTTAAGGCTTATCAGCCAGTCGGCTGTCGGCCGCTAACCAAAAAAGGGGAGCAATCGAAGAGACTTGGGTGACTGACCTCGTGCATAAACTTAAGCTGTTTGTAAATAAGGTCTGAAATGTTCACAAACCAAAAAACATCAGCGATGTATGGGCGTGTTGTAAAATATATAAATAAGAAACGCTTTACAAATTTCACTTTAATTCGATGCGGATTTTTAGCTGTTCAAACCAACCTTTGCAGTGAAATTTGCAAATATTAAAAAATTCATCGATTTATTACTAGTACTAATTCTGATGTTGGCTTAACTAACTCATTAAAAAGGGGACACAAATTACAAAAAACTTAACCTTTTAGGTAAGCTCCATTCTTCGGTTGGCAGCTGCATGGGCCGAACTTCAAAGATCAGAATCAATTAATACAAGATTCTTTGTACTGCTTTTTGCTCCACTCCGACCACAAATGCCAAGTTCAAATGGATTGGCCCGGAGATATACGGAATGGAGCTCCCAGCTAAACGATTTATTAATGCAAACTGTCTATCGCCGTTGATGCGGTTGTGGTTTGATTCGCTTTTTTGTTTGTTTAATTGAAATGAATTCATTAGGCCTTTGATTTGCCTTGCAAATTGCACAGATGGATCATTGAGTCGCATGGAGCTTGGAGCTCGAAGCTTGAACGGCACAAACTGCTCCTTTTTGCCGGCCTTACCTTTGGCGTTTCGTCTTTTTGGCCCGGCTAATGGTTAATGGTAAATGGCTAACGGGTGATGGGGCGATGGGTTGATGGGTGACGGGGCGCACATCAAAGAGCGGCCAGCTACCAACGTCATGGTCGCTCTGCAATAATTTAAAGCGAATTAAATATACGAAAATTAACTACAGCAACAGTTGCTCCAATTTCAATTGCAATTCCGATTCCCCAGCCAAGTCAAGCATTTGCAACAGTCGCAACTGTTGCAAGTTTTGCATGTCAGGAAAATTGCTTCATTTGCGTCCGCGCGAATGTCAACAAGGAACATGATAAAGCGAGCGGACATAATGAGAGTGACTGACTTGGAGGGCTTCACCCATTCAGAGTTGGCTGGTCAAAGGGCTGACTGTGCAGCTAACAAGGCTAACGGAAATGCAAAAATAAAACCCAAAAGCCAGTGGGGAGTTTTCTGAAAATTTTAATTATTTCCCGAGGCAGTTGAACAAGTCTGCAATGCTAGGTTAATGAATTGTTAGACACCCTAGAATGGCATGTGAGCCTGTAAGAGTTTAAGGGTAATTGTTTAATTAATTAATTAAAAATTTTAAAAATATGTATATACTTTTTGAATTATATAAAAGCATGTGCATAACCACTAAAGACTTACCCACTTTGTGGTTTAAAAGTGATTACAACTGGAGATATTTGAAAGTTCTAAACGGCCTAGGCACTTCTGGCCCATATGCCAGGTTTGATGGTCTCAATTTGAGGCCACGAAAACTTTTCAATTTTCCGGCAACAACAATGGACTTAGCAACGCGTTATGGCTACGTGACTGCCCCAAAACTTTTACCAAGAATTCAGGTCGTTCGGAGTATTAATACTTTGGCACCCATCGGCATTCCAACCAACTAAGATGGAATGGGGCTTATGGAACGTGCTTATCGAGCAGATCGGCTGGCATTATGTCACCCATCGAGAGTGATTGCCAGAAAGATATCATAAGTGTGCTATAAAAATTGAATTTGCACTTGAGTTCCAGGCTTTGTACATACTTATTTGGGTCGGAAGTGTCCCCCAGCTAAATGCTTGGCCAAGAGACTGCAATGGATGGGGGGCAATTATGCAATTGTTTGTGGGCAAATAAAATCATGCCCAAGTATTTGGGGGAAACTCTCAGCGAAGCCAGTGGGTTCTGGCGGACTAAAAACTCCAAATCGATATGCAAATAAACGAATGAGGCGTACACACAAATCGCAGAATCGAGCTGACTTGCCACGCCCCCCCTTCGGCCAGCCGCCGCCTCTTCCTTGGCCAGGAGATAAAAAAGGAAACAAATAAGAAAAAAGCAAAAGAAGTTCTGACCAAATTCGTCGGCCAGATTTTCCGACTGCGATTCGTTTGGATGGAAACCATTCTCTGGTGGTCCTCCGTGGGTATTTTGTTGTTCCAACTTGTGCTACTGCCACTGCCACCGCTACTGCTTTAGCTGCAATTGCTATTGCTACCAATTGTGCATGCAATTTATTTTTAAAGAAATAATTGCTTTGCCGCATGTTGGCCAGTACGGCTCAGCTTCGTTTGAGCTGCCTGCGATTATGCAAATATTAGTAGACCGTCGTTTTTTTTGCTCCTTTCGGTCGGCATTCCTATATAATAATAAAGAACGGCAAGTGAAAGAGTTGGCCGGTGTTTGCATATAATCTAATTTGAATTTGAATAAGCCACACACAGTGCACTCCGGAGTCTGGGATTGAGTTTAACCAATAACCTTACTCCACTCCATCCCACCCGATACTTTTCGCATAAATCAATATTGGCTGAAAATGATTCGCATTTCCACACACATTGCAATGTGTTGGCTTTAAGTTTGCCACTATTTATGACACTGCCTGAAAGTATGCCACAACCACCAATAAAGATTAGTAGCATGCATCATAATTCATTGTGTACCGATATTTTCAATCCTTTCAGGATTCAGGAACTCAAGTATGAGAAATTAAAATGGATCGTTTTCCTGGTAACTGATATTTTGAGATAGCTGTTTGTATACAAAAAACTATCCCAAGTGAGTATTAAAGGTGTTAAACAAATGCAATTTTTTCGAATTTTCCACTGCCTCAGCCGTTTTGACCACACTCTGCTGCTTTCCCCCATATACAACTGATTGATAGCAATCACCGAATCTGGAATACGAGCCCATTTCATTTGAGTTCAGTTCGCGGAAATCCCCTTCCATGGCAGAAAGGCCAAATATTTGCGGCCAACCCGCAACTTTCAGCAAGAACTTTAAAACACGCCAATTCGTTTATTTTATTCGACTTTGATGCCGTTTGCTTTTTTTTTGCTTCGTTTTTGGTTCTTTGGGTATGGGCTGTTCGCGTTGGTTAATGAAAGTGCCAGTAAATGAAATTGGCAACGCGTTATCCGCCGACTCCTCCAAAAGTGGCCGCATGTGGGCCCCGCAAGAGTTTATCTTATAAAACAACAACAGGCACTTAAGTGTTATATGCCACCGTATTACAAATGCCGGACCTCAAAATCGGGCTGGATTGGTTGGATTGCTGGATGGCTGGGTTTCCTGGGTAGCCGGTGTTTTTCGATCCCGAAAGGCAACGCAGCATAAAATGAAGAAAGCTGATAAGAAGGACAGCCAGCAAGGCGGAGAAATTGCTGCCCGCATATGAGAGCTTGAGCTGGGATGAAATCCCAAATTGAATGCTGGACTCGTGGCCGGTCGAATGGTCCAGGTGACAGGCAGTGGTATCCCAATCCCAGTCCACATCCCCCACAGGTGCAATCCACGGAATCGGGGCACATATTAGCAATTGCCTGGGGCCAAAGCATATGACATGGGTTTCTTCTACACCTGGAGAAATTAAGTTTGTTTGTATTATTATATATATTTTTATCAAATATTTTACAACTTTAAGATACGATAATATAAAGGGCAGAACAGCTCTTAAAGATACATCGCTACTACAACTTGTAGAGTTTTATACAAATATTAACCATTTATAAACATTAGGCTTTTTTTTTCTCTGTGTGCCTCCGTGAGGCATTGTAGGTGAAAATGACTTGGCCTCGTATCCCTTTCCACGCCTGGGTGTTGCACCCATGTCAGTGCACCCAGACAACTGGCGTTAACCACCAGGTCGGTTCGAGTCCCATTCGGGTCGAAAGAAATAAAGAAAGTCTCGCCTTTGCGGAGTCCGCAAATCATAACGTATCATATCGCCGCATATCGCGGTATAATTTTTAATGAGTTCCAGCACCGCAGCAGCAACTTTGATTTCCGTTCATTACTTTTGGCAATTCCCTTATCTTTTGCACGTTTATTCATTCGTTTCATTCCCTTTTCTGGGCTGAACTTATCAAGGAAGTGTTATTGCCTGTCTGTCGCTGTCAGTGGAGTGTTTTGGATATGTTTGCCAAAATAAATACATTTTTTAAGAAAATCGTAAATAAAGTTTTTGGTTCGCAAAGCCGAAGCTGGCAATACGCTTTCGGATATTATCTGTGGTATTTACTCTTTTGCTATACGTTTGTATAAGTGAAAATCGTGCTTTAAGCTAAATCGAAATACTGCATTCAAAATTAGAAACACCCTTTGCTAGGGTAACTCATCCCCCCTAAAAAGTGTCAAAAATATCAAAAGCAACTTCTCCCTTTTCCAAAGAAACATTTCTCAAGGAGGTGAACGTGGCCAATTAGCAGCTGCGCCCATCGGCATCGTCATCAACATGCAAACAACTCCGCCTGTTTGACCAGTTGCCAGTTGGCTTAGTCGTGCCACAGCCACTTCCGTCACATAATAAATTCATAACAAATCACACGGACGCAGAGCCAAACACCACCAGTCCGTAGTCCGCAGTCCGCAGTCCGCAGTCCACATGGCCGGTGCATGCGACATTATAATGCCACATTATGTTGCCAGTGCGTGAAAGAACCGTACATCAGAGCATCATGGCGACAATAAATCAAATATCCGCATGCGATGTGGTCTAAGCCCCGTCTCCTGGACCTACAGGCTCCCAGTTCTCCAAATCCCCAACTCCCCAAGGCTGCGGGCTTGGTTTTTGCGTGTATCTGGTATTCGCAAAATTATTACACTTGACATGATTGAATACGCCGCTGAGTACCAGTTCCAGATCCCCAGTTTCAGTCCCATCTGCAGGTGACTCCCGCCACCTCCTCGCAAATCGTGGTTTATACCACAGTATGTAGTTGTGACTGGACATACACAGCTTTTTTAAGGTTTCTGCGGGAAATTCCCGTTTTCAGGCCGAACGATGTTATGCAGTAAGTTGACATGCCGCATAAATGTAAGTACACACATAATTCGATTAAAAATACACTGACCGCAGCTAAAAACATTGTTTATAAAGCGAATCTTAAATAGTTGGTGTAGTGTAGTTTACTAGGAATTTTCTATCAAAAATTTTCATTTTCATTCACCCAAACCTGCCGCAGGATTCCACGAGCTCTTACAAGTTTTAGGTTGTCACAGCTTAAATATTTGGTGGAGCCAAAGACTCCATCTCGTGCGATAGCCAAACAGTGCGATCACCATGTGGTATACTACGGTTCGGAACCCAAGTATTGCCCTCATCAAACAGGGCTACCATATCCTTGCCGAGTACAATCTGGTGAAGGAGGAGCTGAAGAACATCTATGCCATTCCCAGTTACGCATGTGGATTGCACTGGTTTGGCGTGATCTTTGTGCACAGTGGAATCTATGCGGGCAGCGTGTTTCGCTTCTCCATTCTGCTGCCGGATAATTTTCCGGCGGACATCAGCCTGCCCACGGTGGTCTTCTCCTCGGCAGTCCTACATCCGCACATCTGTCCGCAGAACAAGACCCTCGATCTGGCGCATTTCCTGAACGAGTGGCGCAAGGATGAGCACCACATTTGGCACGTGCTTCGCTATATCCAGGCCATTTTCGCGGATCCAGAGGGCAGTATTTGCACCGGACAATCCTCGTCGGGGGATCTCGTGGTCATGGATGAGGTTAGAAACATGGATGCCTTGAATATTTTGGTCAAAAGCCGGCCTGAATACATCGAACGAGTCCAGGAGCAAGCAATCTTGTCGAGAAATCTTATTTACGACCGACCACCAACGGAAGATCCGCACTATATCATCGTGGAGCCCTATTGTGCGGAACGGCATCTGAAGTTCATGGACCAACTGAAGAGTCCCTGTTGGAAGGAGGCCACTTCCATGGACTGCTCGCAGCCATCGGAGTACCTAGGACACATCGATTCCTCGAGACAGATGGACGAGGAAGAGACCAATCAGTTGGAGAAGCTACATCGCGGGCGGATTCCGGAACCTCAGCGTGAAGAGGCAGAAGTTTCCCTGTAGCTAAATGGAGAGGCTAACATACACGAACCATAACACATTTGTTTACCCTGTATTCATAAAATAAAAATATTTAATTTTGTATCAATATCAATTTTATCGGATTTTTGAATTAAATTTGCACTTTGTTCGTAAAAGTGTTTTTGTAGTAATTTTAAACAATTAACACTTTCAGTACCAGTTTATGCTATTGTTAGATATTAATAACATTTAAACAGTTATATTATTACAAACACATTATCCGAAGTGAGCTGTGAATGGTCATTCACACTTTTCTAAAGAGTTGCATCTAAACAATAGATATTTGCATGAATGGTCGTTAAAAAGTACGTGTTCTAAACAGTTATGTTCTCTATTTAATTAAAAATTTTATTATATAAAGTGGTCACTTGTTTTTCCCAGTGAGTCACGGCCTTCGGTGTGTGGGTAACATGCATAAGTATATGGCATCCATGTTTCGCCACATTAGCGATGTTAATAATGTCATCTTTTAGGTGCAATAATCAAAATAATAATAATTATGACTCGTTGCGTTGCCTGTTGGCAAAGTGAAATGCATTCCTGTTCTCCTGCTTTTAGCTCCCTTCCCTTTTTGCAAGTGCATTTTTAGGCCTGCATGCTATACAGTGGCGCTCAAGATAATAAGACCGCATTTTAAATTAGAATTCTTAAGTACTGTTTACCTTTTGTGTAGCACACATATCTGAAATATACTCTATGCCAATTGTTCTGTTTTTTACACAATATTTAAGGGATGTTCTATTTGAATACCCGCTGCTGTGCATAAACGCATCAAAAGCCTGCTTTCGCATGCGTGCAACTGAGTTTCAAGGGAGACGGCGTCGTCAGTTGGCGCAAATATACAAAAGTGACAATCTGATTTATCACTGCACTTTGCCAGCAACATCGTCCGTGGCCATGCGAGCGGTCTTCCTGCCCCCCGTATCCTCCATCCCATCCGAATGGCCAGCTCTCTCTCCTTCGGCTGGCTCCCAAAATTGCTCATGAAATTATGGCCGTTAGTTGGTAGCCATATTTTAGGCCATTTCGCTAGCGGGCCTACTAAGTGGGCATCTATATCACCGTCACACACTGCATTTGAACTAATTGCCTGGGAAGCAAATCCACTGCAAATCCCATTTGGCCATCTAGGGAGAGTGAGAAATGATAGTTCGTGGGCGTTGCAATAGGAGAATTCGAAGAAACAGATTGCATACACATAACTACTAACAAATATAGAAAATAGTAATTGTAATGCCGCATTTAAACCATCTAATAACTAAAATACCATACAACTATGCCAACTAGATGGGCTTAGTTTATAGTGCACTAAAGGTACTTATAGCACAACAGCTGCTCATTATTGGTCACTAATTTGTTTTAACAAATCTACACCGATTTTATCACCATCCTAACATACTGTCAAGTACCTAGAACCTCTCCAGCCATTTAGTTGTGTATAGAAATTAAGTCACGTCCGACTTGAGGAACCGCCCGAAACCCATTCGATGGCTTTATTGAGTGGGCGTTATGCCAAAAATGAAGACATATTCGTAAGCTGAACGGCAGATACAACGCAAACATTAACAATTAAGTTGTAATAAATTTAAGCTTCATCGCGTGGGCTGGAACCGCTTGGGCCAATGTTAATGGTCTCGGCTTCAATTAAAAGGCCATAAAGAACTGTTTCCAGACTGGTGACAAAATATATATAAGGTTCCATTGTATTGAACTCCGTTTTGTCGGGGTTTTGTTGTTTTTGGGACCTCAGTCCGCTGTGGAGTCGAATCCAATCGACTTGCCCCCCGCCGCTGCAGTTATCAGCGGCCATCAAAACAATTGCCACCATCGTGGCGGATGCGACAATGATCACCGGGTCGCAGTGGTTGGAATGGGATGGGATCGGATCGGCATGGTCGGGTCTGGTCTGCTCTTGTGGATTGGTATGCCAAGGGAGCCAGGGATGTGATGTGGTTTGTGGGGTGGTTGTGGGTTCGTTAGCTCCGCATTCGTTTGTCTGACAAGTTGGCGGGCTAACTAAACTGAAACGCCGCTGCGGCAGCGTATTCAAGTTCAATTGCGCCAACAGTTAAGACGGGCGGACAAGGTAGCCAGACTGCACTGTACAGTGGTTCCGAGCAAAACAATTATGCAAAAACTATTTTAAACTGTTAAAATGAGTGACTTTTAAAAATATAACTGTAATCTGTTTGATTTAAATTGAATTTTGAATTTTAGATACCTTTAAAAATTTCGGTATGGAAATATGTATCTATGAATAAATGTATCTTTATTTCCAACTACTTCCCACTGTGCAGCGCCAGTTGCCTCTACCCTGCGGCCAGACAAGATTGAACTTCTGCTCGAATCTGCGGCAGCGTTTCGATTTCCTTGGAAAACCGCTAGAGACCGCCGACCCCCGATCCGCACTGCTTAGCATTCCCCGGCCCCACCATCCACCTACCCGCTGGCCAACTCACCCCCCAACTTCCCCAACTGCCCCAACTTGCGTCTGAGACTGGCAAAGACACAGATTGGTATTTATATGCAAGTTCATGGCTCGGCCGAAGCGCGCACACACATCATCATCGATTATAATCGAAATGGGATTGTAAATCAAATCGCATTGAATGGTAGTGACTTTAAAATGGGCTTCATTATCGCCACTTCCAGTCCCGCCGCATCCTGGCCGCGGATTCGGACTCGGATTCGGATTCGGAATCGGAATCGGTCTTGAGTTTGTTGCCATTGTCGGCGTTCGCGGTGGCTGAAGTGACATTCAATGCCATAATTTATGAGTTTATCTTTTTCGCGCCGCCAAATCGTACGCTAAATGCTGTCTGCCTCGGCGCGGTTTTGGTCTCAGTCTCAGTTTTCGATTCGCGCGGACCATATTGCCGGGCTCGTTGGGTTGGGTATAGATGGGTCCGGGCATGGGGACATATGCAAACCAACGGCAAACAAACGAAACGTGCATATTTTATGGCACTGCTGCGGTCTGCAGTGCTCGACTATGGGGCTATAATATCGGCTATATCCAAAGCCCAAGTTGCTGCTGCTGCTGCTCTTGTCGTCGATCGTTTAATGTCGAGCAATTAAAATTGGAGTTTTTCGTGTCGCGGCGGCACACAGTAGACCCTTGGTATTTGGTATGTGCTGTAAGTTTATGAGTTATGGCCCTCGTTGTCGGCATGGCCCTGCATAGCTTTTTGTGCTGTCAATTTCGCCGGTGCCATTAGATACGAGTTCGCAGACTACAATATGTATTGCACTCACAGCTGTTGGAGTGTTGGCATTGAAAACTGTTGCGGAAAATGCTTTTGGGCACCTTAAAACATTTTTTAAATTCATTCTACGAAATAAGCTAACTCAGCATAGATTAACAATGTGTCTATTTTTTATGTACAAATTTTATTCTGATATTTAATTAAATTCCTTTTTATTAGTCAATAAAACAGCACCACATTTACGGAAACATTCGTTGAGCTGTTAAAGCCCACTCCAATCTGGTTCCCCACCAGCAACATGAGGCACTGCAGCCATGGCAACAGCCACAAACCAACATAAAGCCCACTTCTTTTCAATTTCAACGTACTCGGGTCCGTGGCATGGGGCACCAGAAGTTTGTAATCACGGCTCCTAATTCTAAACCGTTTTTCATGGCCGAAATGCGAACCGGTTGGCCAAGTTTAACTAATACATCATTACGCTGGTATGTTCCTGATGTTGCTAGTGTTGCTGCTGTTGTGATGTTGCTGGTGGTGTTGCTGTTGCACTCTCGTAATAATCAATTACGCGTCAGGCACGATCTTGGCTAAGAAGAGCGCGCGATCTTCGCATGCCTGGCCGCTCAATCATCATCACCATCATCATCATTATCATCAGCCGCTGATGATCACTCGGCTGATGACGATCGTGGAGCTATAAGCAATAAGCTCCCAACTCGGGCTATTTTCTCTGCTTTTCGGCCAGCATCTTGCAACTCTCTCATGCGCCAATAATAAATTACGAAACAAAACTTAAAGAACAGGTTCAATTACATTTAAGAGCGACGGCCGAACAGCTGATTTGTGGTCGGATTGCATGGGGGCCCAATGGCAAATTAAATAGATTTACGCTGGTAAAGTGTTGCTGATTGGGATAATCAACGCGCTCGCAGAAATGCACTTCTGCCGCTTGATGCCGCTGCTGCTGCTGTCGAGGCATTATTAGGCCGTCGTGTTGCAGCTCTTGTTATTGCTGTTGCAACTAGTTCAGAACAACTTGGGTCGGGTCTCGATTGTTGCTAGTGCTTGCAGCCGCCTCGGTAATCCCAATTTTGTATTAAAATTTGCATGCTCGCTGACGTCCACGAACAGCAACAGCAACAGCAGCAGCAGCAACAACAACAACAACAGCATTGGCAACATGCAACACCATTATCAACACACATTGACACACTTTCCGCCGCGGTTGTTGTTGCATTTCCGGTGGTGTTGAAGTAAGCGTCCGGTTTTAATAAAATTGCTGACTCCGCTCAAGTGTTGCTGCTGGCTGATGCAGCAGCAGCGGCAGCAACACCACCAACGACATCAACATGTTGCCGCCGTAGCTGTTGCTACGTTGCCATGCTGATATCACCCGCAGCGTAAATCTTCTGGATTAATCCAATTTAACACTTTATGCTGCACTGCGCTTTGGCCATGTTGCTGCTGCAGCAGTGGCAGACGGCAAAGTTGCGGTAAGTAACATCACCAGCGATATGCTTGTGGCCCTTTGCACAGCGAGAAAAAAGGGATATCATTTTTAAAATAATTTAAATATCTTCCCTTTTTAGTTTTATGTCCAGGAAAAGCTGTACATATTTAAAGCAACTGTGTTGCTTTGTGTGTTAAAAATACATTTTATTGTATCTAATGCATTGGTTTTTCTGCAGATATTAGCACCTTTTTTCTTTCAGTGCTCCGCACTGACCTTTCCCACTGGCAGTCACTTTGTGACTATGTTAGTTGGCTACCTTTGCCCCCGTTTGCCGCCACCCATGTGCTTTTATTTTAAGCCATACCGTCCAAGTTCTGGCCATGTCTGTTATTTGTGCTTTTATTTTGGATTTCGCTTTGCTTTTTGGGGGGAGCGCACAAAATTTAATACGCTTGTGGTCACATGTGTTGCGCTCGGGCTTTTTTCAACACAGGGTAACTCCCCCCTTTATATGTTCACTTTGGCGACCGTGTTGCGCTTTTCTCTGGCGGAGGTTCTTTTTAATTTCGTTTTTTTTATTCCGGAGAGCAAAGCGCGAATTTAATTAAAATATGCAAATCGCTTTGTGGCATTTTGATCAAGTGTTGAGCTCGCTGCGAGTCCGCTTAAGCTGCGAAGTTCCACTGACACTTTTTTCCCTATTCTGTTCTTAATTTTTTTTTTTTTTTTTTATTCGGCAACTCCAAGTTTGTCGATAAAACCTGGCGATAACAGCGGACAAAGTCGGGGGAAGTCGGTCCCTGTTCTACTTATTCGAAAAGATATAGGGGGGATATAGGGGGATATAGGGAAGGCAGGAAGGAAGTCACTCCTTCATGGGGGAGTGTGATTTTTATTTCGCTGCCAAGCAAGCAGTGCCAGTGCAAATTAAATTTATTGCACATTTTATTTTCTTTGATGTTCGTTTGTTAACAAAATTGTTTCGAAGGGGATTAAGGTAACGGACGGGGATTAGCCGTGGCATTAACCAAACACAGACAACATCGTGATATGGCGTAACTCTTGCACTTCATCACTTCTTCGCCGCTCTTTCCTGCCACTCCTTCCCCCTCGAATTTCCCCCCTTTTCCAGCGGAGTTTTTCATTTGCATTTTTATGGCAAACGTCTGGGAGAAAGGGAGCAGGGGAGCTGGGGAGCTGAAAGCAGAGCAAGGGAGCAGGTCGACAACAAAGTCGCTTCAACGCGATTAAGTCATTTGGTTGGCTTGCACTGCAGGTTACCACCATATCCACAACTTTACCCATTTTCCCGGATTCCCTTCATATAGTCATAGCATTGTGCGCTTTTAATTCGGTCTAATTAAACTGGGAATGTGTAAGGAAGTGAAAATTACAAAAATCAGTGATTAAGCGACAAAACAGTCAAATTTACATTCTCAACAAACTGAAAATGATTTCAGTGAAGTATCTGCAAAATTAAAGCTAATGATTTTTGTTTTTATGAAAAAGCTACTTGCTTTTTACTCAGTAGTATGTTACTTTAAAATAACTTTATTAGCATCTTTGTTTCATTTTAGACACCTCACAAATTGCACTGCTGATTCAGTACTCATCTTTAAATTTGCTTCCTTGCTTATTTCTGCCACTTCGTAATAAGGTAATAAAGTCCACACTCCGAATTCAATTTGCCATCATGAAAGGCTGCAAGGGAAGCAAACAAACACATTGTCTTTCAATATCCCGCCAAATGTTTACGTTATATCCGTTCCATATACACTTCATCATACTCAAAAGCCGCCAGCACCTGTGCAAAAGACCATTCGGAGACCATTACCTGTGAAGGGGGCCAAAAGTCCCACTTTGTATGTGTGTGTGTGTGTGTGAGTGTGTTGTGACAATGTGAGCCAAATTCTAGTCAAGGAAATTTCATTCTTCCAAAAGAACACTGCAGCGTGGCCAACCAACCAGCAGCTGTCTGCCAAGAAGGAAGTCGAAACGAAACGAAGCGATTTGGCCCAGGTAACAGGTAACTGCGAAGTAAACGGGGGCAATGTTTGAATTTTCATTTTCTTGGTTCTTTACTTAGTTTTTTTTTTTCTTTTTTTTGTGCATTTTTGGTAATATTTGCACTGGGTAAACGGAGCCAGGATACTTTGCATTGGTAATTTGGCGTCATTTTCAGATAGTTGCCACAACGTGTCCTGGCTGTGTTCGCAGCTCGGGCTAAGAGAATTGACCCAGTTTCGTTCCCCGAGGACCCTGGCTCCCTCCTCGATATTCAGCAACAAAGCAGTGGCAGTGACAAACAGAGAAAAGCCCATCGACAAAACAGCACTGGAATATCCTTGCAACTTGAGCCAGGCTGTCCGCAACGTGCAACATGCCGAGTTTTGTTGTCCTGACGGGATCCACCCTAGATCCCTACCCCATCTCCCCTTGATTCCCGCATATCCTTGAGGGGATGTCTTGACCATCCGGTCGGTTACCTTTCCCGATTTCCTCCGCTCTCCATCGCTTTTCACATGAGCTGCAGCTCAGCAGAATGTTGCTAAGGCTTCTAATCTATTTTTGAAATGGCTGAAATTCCGATTCAAGATTTCTATTTTCCTGACCCAATTGTTGTCTTGTTTTCGCTTTTTTCACAACCATTCGGTGTCTTATTCCATGTTTGATTTTTCTGTGTGTTGCTGTGGTTTTTCTCTGCTGTTTTAAAATTCGAGCACTTATATTCCGGGCCCGAAAAGCGGAGGCCTCTATGCGAGGCGACTGTCTTTGTAACTTTGGTAGTTGTCATGTCCAGGATGTTTAACATGTCCACTCTTATTTACCTTTGCCTCGGCCATCTTTCCTCACTTTCCCACCACTAAACGCCCCCCCAATCCTGCCCAGAGCCATTGGATGTCCGGACATCGCCTGCATTTGACTGACAAAACGCACTTTGTATAATCGAAAATTCTTTTAATTGAATGCAACTCGGTTTCCATTCCATCCCAACTTTACTTTCCTTTCGTTTCGTTTCGGATCCAGCGTACGGGGCTTTTCCTCCGGCAGTCCAAATATTTGTGCTTCAATTTAAATTCCGTGTACTCGTAACTGATTTTTATTTCGCCAAGAATTGAGATTGGCATGTGATTGTGTGCGGACAGTTTTGAAAATTAAGTGGAACAGCTCCATGCGTGTGTATAAATGTGGGTATATATATGTGACATTTGTCGGAAAACTTTTGTGGGTTTGCTCTGGGTTTTAGGACTTTGTTCTTTGTTCGCTTGACCAGCTCAGAAGAGTCCAATTAATTCAGAAAAAAAGTGCAACACTTTCAATTTTTAAGTAGAGTTATCTTTTAATTGTGTTATGTGTTCCTCTACTGAATTTAAGATACATTTTTCAGATACATTTTGACCTATATAATCAACTATCTTATGCACTACAATGAAACAGTTCCTAATTGTTTAGCAAACACATGTTATTTTCTTTTGTCGAATCCTTTCTAATAGCCGAATAAAAATATATTGATTGAATTTTCATGAAGTCATATTGTTAAATTCATCTCCAACCATTGTATTGTTTTTAAATCAACCCGAGAACGTAAAACTTTCCACAAGAATTTTATAAATAACTTAAATAAACTATTTATAATGAATAAATCAGAATGAGTCTTGTTGCTAGGGCTGCCTAGTTGATTGCGATTGCCAGCAGCCGCAAAATCATTCATTCTATTCATGCAGCCTGGCTAATTCAAATCCAACCCACACACACAACACTCATACGAGGTTGCCTTTAAAATCAATTTCAGTTTCAGATCCATTCCAAAAACCGCAACGCAATAAAACACAATGGCATTGCATTTGTTGAAAGTTACGACAAAAATGTGATTTAATGCTGACGATAACCACTGACCCCGATTCAATCAAGAACACGGTCTCAGCGGGCGGGATAAAATCAATTAACCGGAAGAACAGAGGTGAGTTTTGAATCGAAGATAAGCCACAACAAAGTAATTAATTAAAGCTACAAGTATCTAATCTAAATTCGAAATAATAGTATTTATGAACTGCAACAGCACATTGCAATTGTGAAATTTATATCGCCCCGTTTTCGGTTAATTGTGGATGAAAGCTGTCGACTGGAAGACTATAGGCTGGGAGTTGGAAGTTGGGAGACTAGAAGCTGGATAATCAATTTGCGGTTACATAAACATGCATCAATGTCGCTGTCCGTTTGTCTGTCCGTCCGTATGCCCGTCTGTCTGTCCGTTTGTTCTGGCAATCTGGCAGCCTGACAGCCCTGGAATGCTCCGACTGCTCATTTCTGGTAAGATAAGAACGCTGTAGATTTTAGATTCCTGCCTGCGATCGTTTGAACAAGCCTGGCTACAAGCGCCAATTAGAAAGAGCTGGAAAAATATTTCACTCATTTTCGTTTGTCAACAAACGGGCAACGAGGAGACTGGTTCCCGATACTCCATCCTAACTACCCCTTCCTATATCGTATACCATACCATCCCATCCGTGCTCGAAGTCCATGTTCCAATGTTCTCTGATTACAGGCCGGGGCCAACTGCGGAATGAGACTGAGACTAAGAATGAGAATGAGGAGATGTCTGTGTGTTGCACCACCAGATCATAGATAATAATATTAAATTGGTTAAATGCCGTCTTGGATTACCCGAACCAGACATGGGCATACCATTTCGGTTCCGACTTGGACTCGAATTCCTGGACAGGCGACGACCACCCCGGGAGAAGAGGTGATGTGCCGAAGAAACTAAACTGCATTTTGGGCGGCGAAGAATGTTTATCTATAGCATATTGATATTATATTTTAATGGGGAGAGGGAAATCAAGATGCTTTTGCGGTCGGTAATTAATAGCTAAAGTTCAAAATGTTTTGGCTGCCCCAAGAAATCGGTGATAAGTAATCGATTTCGTTGGCCTGCTCTGACATTATTGAATTACCAGGCGACTTTTGATTAATTTGCATACGACAACAAATTCGTGATCCAAATTATTTGCAGATCTGTGAGAAGCTGGTATATAAATCGAGAGAGCAGTAGATCCGTTCTTGGCTCTGCCTTTTATGGCCAATTGTAAATGTTTTCCCGGATTTCGGGATCTGTGTGGCGGTGGCGTGATTGAAGGAAAAGGGCATGTTTCCCCCGCCGTTGACAAGGCGCCCGCCTAATGAGCTACCATAATTCAATGCCTGAAACGACCCAAATTTGAATGCCTCTGCCGATTCTTCTGGCTGCCGATTCTTCTGGTTGGGAAATTTGTGCACTTCAGGTCTGCATTTAACCCACCCCCACCCCACCTTCGATTTATAATTTCACCAGGAAGTCGGTAAACAATGACAGCGCGATTTTATTGTTTTATTTGATTGTCCGAGATCATGAACTTGCTCTCCGTTCCCAAAAGCCTTTGTCTACAGATCACTTTGGTAGCACAAATCAATACCGGAAAATTTGATTTTAAACGGTCATAACGTGCTGCAACAAACAAATGCAATATTTGTGACACAAAATCGAGTTTGTTTGTTTCTTTTTTTGGTAGCGAACTTTGGGCCTAAGGCTCCTAATATAACGGTTTATAGCCTAGTGGGTGGTGCAGTTGGAAAAATAATTAGCCAATAAATAGAACGACATAATCAATAAGCTGTAGCCATTAGTCAGATATAAAATCCTAAATTAAAACAAAAGTATAAGCACATCGATTTATTTAAAGAGCTAATTAGCTGTGAAAGCATGGTGATTCCATTCAATATGTATTAATTTGTGGCATGCAGGGTTTAAAAAAATCAATTAGCATAAATATTTGCTTTGAACAGTAGTTATTGGAAACTTAAATGAATTTATTTCTAGATCCAGAGTAATGTATACAGAACCTTAACTACATTTTTGAATAATCATATAATCATCTTACTTATATTTGTGTAATCCTTTTAGTTGAAGTGTATTTGCTAGCATTCAGCTTTAAATTCAAAGGTAACTATGGCAAGCAAAATACAGCGACGACAAAGCGGTTAATTTTGCCGCATTTGTTGCCCGATTTTCCCCGGCTTTGTTTTCCAACTGGCAGTCAGAAAAAGCGGCGCACAGTCAGCAAAGTCAGCCGGAGTCACAGCCAAAGTAGGATTTTCATTCGGGTCTTGGAGTAGAGGAGTAGGAGTTGAAGTCGGAGTTGGAGTCGAGCAATACCTAATTTCATGTCATTAGTTTGTGTGATAACTGTTACCATTGAAAACGAGCCAAAACGGAGAAGCTAACTTGGCCAACAGTCGTCCTCGTTGTCGTCTGTGTTTCTCTTTTCTTTTCGATTTTTCTGCTTTTTTTTTTGGCCAAGAAACTCCTCCTCCAGCGTCGGCAATCCGAGTCGGAGGCAGAGCTATTGAAATCATTTAAACCATTTAGACCATTTAAGCTATTTACAATTTGCCATCATCACGACATTTTCGGCTGCCGCTGTAGCCGCCAGCGTTAGCGTTAACGGCTTGAACGAGTGGGCCAAAACGGGGGGAATTGGCCAAAATCAGAGCAATTCAATTGGAAACATTTGTAAAATGTCTCGCTGTTGTGTGCTGGCCAGACCTCAGAGTTTAGAGCTCAGAGTTGTCCCTATATGAGTGGCTAAGGCACGACGACGACAGCAGCAGCGACATCAACTGTTGCAAGTTGCAACTGTAGCAACTTTGCCCACCAAGTCCCGACCAAGTTAAGAAGTCACACAGAGCCAAAGCCAGAGCCAGAGCCAGAGCAAGAGCCATATGTCAAGAGGTCATCGCTGATTTTTGGGATTTCCTGCAGTGGCTGCAGTAAAATTTGTTAGCAAAACGTTTGGAATTGCTTAAATGTCAGCTACGTTGAGCGGCCTAATGGTGACATTTCTTTCAGCTGGCTTTTCCGATCGACTTCAGCCCAAATTAGCAATGCAGCCAGCTAATGCTCCTAATGGAGTCAAAGCTGCTGCATTTTCGTATTTTCATTTGCATTTTCGCCAGCATGATCCGACGACTGTCATATTAATTAAAATGGAATGAAGGGACCCACACACGAAACGGCAGGACCCCCGTGATTCATGGCAGGCTTTTGCTTAATTTTGATTGCATTTTGATGCATTTGGCTAGGTCTGCGGCTGCAGAAGATTTGCATGCCTCTGAGTCAGCATCTGCACGCTCCGTTGTTCCGGCGGTCATTGATTGAAAGATCGATCGGTTAGACAAAGGCAGCCAAATGAATTTCCTCCATCCCATCCCATCGCATCGCATCCCATCCCATGCGATCCGATTTCATCCAGTTGCTGCATCATTGTCTTGCCAGTCGGCTCCAAATGGAGCAAAAGCCTTGTCAAGATTCTCAAAATGCAAATGCAAAATGCAGCCAAGTGACTTGACTGGATGTTTTGCAGTTGCTTCCCGGCCTCCCAGCCTTCTTTTTGCCCCAAACGCCCCTCTTTAGATGGAGTTCGCCTTTCTTTCATTGCGCTCATTGGGTCGTCTGTCATTGGCTTTGATTAAATTGGCTTAAAAATTGTTAGTCGGTTACTTTTGCTAGGGATGGGAAAGCTAATGACTTTAAGATATAGTATATTGCAGTTCCAGTTTCTCAATTAAAGATTTTACTATGCAAGAATATGGGACTAGAATTACTTGTAATGCAAAGATATGGAGCTGCTTTTAAAGTCCTAGATAATTTAAAACCACAAAGATCTTTAACTTTAATAAAACATATAAAATCATATGTTTAGGTATATTTCTTATAGTTTTTACAAAAAACTTAATATTGTTATCCATTACAGTCACTTAAAGTGTTTTGCCATCCCTGAACTTGTTGTTATCGTTCCTCTTACCGTTTGGCCAAATCAAAATGCAAATTATGATGATCTCTGCTAAATTGCTGAAATTGAACTCCCACTGTGTTTTTTTGGAATAATTAGTTTGGATACATGTTGGCTGGCTACAAAAAAAAAAATAGCAGCTGGGAGCAGTGAAAAGCCTGGAGTTTACAAAATTTGTAACCAACTATTTAGCAAACAAAACTTTCGCAGGACTTTTATTGCACCCGGCAGGATTCTGCATCCGGATACTGGATACACTGGATACACTTTTGCCCTCCAGCTTGCCAAGTCAGCGAGCATGGCGGGTTTTTTGTGTGGCAAAAGGGACATGCGGGCTGCCAAAAAATTATATGCAAATCTAATTAGTAAATTATTTGAAGCGTGAAATTGAAAAATGATTTTGTTTTGTCTGTTTCGACAGCGTGTGCCCTGCGAAAAGATTCCAAAAAGCCCACCATCGTGCTTCCGAATCGGAATCCTCCAGTCTCGCTTAATGCAGATTTTTTAAATGCACTCATCTGTAATCGGTCAGATACGCAAAATGCAAGCCGTAAAAAAAGTTCCGTGGCTCGCAGGTAAAAAATGCCACTGGCCATTTCTCGGACTAACGGTTTTCGTTAATTTGAGCGCAACTAACGCATTAAATTTGATTTAAAACCAATGTGACAACTGTTGTTTTAACGCTTCAACTGCGGATTCGGCGGCAGCTTTTAAAAAATAAATATGCCCGGGAAATTCGACCCTTTTTTTTGAAAATGAAACTCACATGATTTATCATTTCGAATAAGTAGGTAATATCGATATTACTTTCAGCTCATAAAATAAGAAGAAATCTTCATAAAAATGCGTAGAACTTACCCAAATATTTAGAAAAAATGCTATTTTTAGTACCTTCTATGATCAATATCATATTTCAAACCCATTCTGTATAATTATGTTGATGTAATTAAGATAAATTAAATAGTTCACTTAAGTATTTCTAATAAATTTTTTATAAATTTAAATATTATAAATCTTACCCAAACTATTTTCGGCAAAGTCAAAAAGTGAGCGCAAAAAACTGACTTGCAAGCGAGTTTCCCTTCGACTTTTTGCCAGACATTTTGTGGGTAGCTAGAAACTTATACGAAATTCTAATTTGCCGGGTATAGATGGAGATGGGATGCAGCTTTGTCTGTTCTGCAATTCAGAGGTGACGACAGCCTAGTAAAATTAAAGCAATTTTCAAATTGAATTCGCATTTATGAATAACAATTGCCGGCAACTGCAATTGCAACGGCAAACGCAACGGATGATCAACGGGAAGGCAGCGGCAGCAATTGCAATTGCAACTCGCAGCTGGCAACTTGCAACTGGCAACTGGCAACTTGCGCCCACGTGATGCGGAGTACTCCGTTTTTCCGTTTCGTAGGACCGACAGACGGTAGCGATGCACAGTAGGCAGCAAATTGGTCTATTTTCCAAATGTATTCGCTTCCTTGTGCCTTTATGTGGGCCGAGTAACAGCGGCAGCCTAAATGGCGTTGTTGTACGCGCATTTGATGTCGCCAGAGCATCATCATCGCCATTAACATTATGCCCAGAAACACCAGAATCCCCTTTAAGAATCATCATCATCGTGATTATCCGCAGTCGCAGCTCCATAACCATCCCCTTCTCCATGCCCATCTCCATCCGCACAACCATTCGCATAACCAGCTCCATTTCGGCGTCATCATTGCTGTTGTCGCCATCGTATATCATGCACAATTGTTGGTCGCATGTTCGCCGTGCCGGGCAGCAACAATTGCGGAGGAGATGACAACATAAACAATCCTAAATGTAATCCAACAGTATCATCAAGTCGAGCGCGACACAGTAGAGCGGATCGACCCCCAGACAAGTTTTGCACGGTTCCCGAAAATATGATTGCATAAAAATCAGACGACATTGCACAGTGGCTTACAGGATATAAGCTTGATTTTTTGTAAATTTATCAAAAAGACTGTCCATTCAAAATTATGTAACTTCCTTACAAAAGTGCAGAAAGTACGCTGCCAACAAGTATTATGTGGAATACTGTTCATACTACTAAAGACTACATATTTTTTCATACCATACCCTTATGCAGCTATAAGGTAATCTCCCTGTGCATATATATTTTATTTAGTTTAGTGGGTGCAGGGAATAGATGTACACTAAATCATCATCATTTGTCGCACTGTGCGGCGGCCACTTGGCAGGCAGGCTTGCATTATGCGAAATTCAAATGCCTGACGGCATATTTCACAGCTGTCGCTTGGCTAGCAAAACTTTTCGCAGCCGCCGGTGGCGTCGTCATCATCATCATCGTCACCATCATAGGGTCGTCCATCGTTCTCGGCGCTCCATTCTGAGTGCTATGCTCCAGCTCCATGCGGCGGGAAGGCTTCCATCCCGATGACACTGCCCCTGGCACTTCGACATCCCCGTTGCAATGAGGCAAGTGCTGCAGCGGAATTGTCGCTGTAAAAAGCCCACGATTATATGGGCGCTGGTATTGGTGTTGCTGCTGCTCTTTCCGCTCGGGAATCGCTTGGGATTGGATTAGATGGTGGCCATGGGTGCAGGCAATAGATGGTGCTTACCTCTGAAATGGCATCTTTTCGAGGCAGACGCTTAATTAGGACATTCCTGAAAATTGCCAATGCTAGCCGAAGCTCCTTAGACCTCAATTAGTTGAAATTATAAGGTCTTATATAAAATATATTTGTTCTACAATTCTTCTCAAAGATTTGTAATATATAAAGAAAAGTACATTTTTGAGTATCATCCGTATTTAAACCTTGATCTTTGAGTACCCCTGATTCACTTTGCATGTGCCACACACATACGGACATAAATTGCACGCAAATTTCATGAGCATCGCCTGCTTCAGATGCATTCGCTACACCAACTGCAGATGCTGGTTGCAGTTGCATTTGCAGTTGCAATTGCAGTTTCATTTGCAGTGACTGCTGCTGTTGTTGTCGCTGAATTTTGATTTAGTTACGCGACATAATGCGTGAGTTTTGGAGTAGAGAGGAATGCGATGCACACACTTTGCCAGCGAGCAGCTGAAGATGGTTTTGGGATGGGGCTAGGGATTGGGATTGGGATAGGGAGTCCATGAATGTGGATGCATTAATTGAAAATTGCGCGCGTCGCCTGTGAGGCGTTTATGCAGCAATGCATCTGTCCGCCTGTTTGGTTGGCTGCTCTGCCCGCTCATTACACGTCCGCCCTGACATGATATGCATATGATATTTGTCGCCTGGCTGCGCCGGCAACTTGACTGGTTGACTGACTGACTGGCTGGCTCCCTTGCACCACCACACAGCAGATACACAGAGCATCAACACTTAATTTCAATTGTCAAGCGGCAACCCACACTCTGCCGGATATACGCTTGCCAATGTCATATTTAATTATACTAACTCAATTTGCTGTAGCCGTGTGCGGTGGCAGCACACAGTTTAAGTGCAAGAGCCCAGGATGGGTGGATCTGGGAGGATCTGGGTGGCCCACGGAGAGTATTTCAAAAGCCAAAGGCGAATCGCCGACACGGCATTGCTTAAAAATAAGCAGGCACAGCGTAAATCGATAGCAGTCGACTTGTAGATGCTCTATAAAAAAGTTTGAGACTTAAAATGTAATGTAATGTTCTTGCTTTTGCTGGCTCATATCATATCAGATGAGGTTTAATTATACTATTAAACAGGACTCTTTACTCTGTATCTTTATCTTAATAGTATAATTACTCCAATTAAAGTTGTATTCAATTGAACAGAGCTAAAGATCTATAGCTAAAGTATTTACAAAACCATAGCCATTAGAAAAGTTAAAGTTCCTCGGCGAACGACTGCGTGAAATGAGTCCGTGTGTAAAATAAATGAGGAAAAGACATTAAAGAAAGTCATTAATATGCAACACCAGACTGTCAGGCGGTAACGGACTGAGGGACGGAATGTCAGACAGCCGGACAGCAGCTGTCCGGACAGCTATGTGGTGGTGTACTTCTGCCCGGAGAATCGAGAATGGGTAATGGAGAACGGAGAATGGGAGGTGATGCTGCGACGCGGCAGAGTATCAATTACTTGAGAAAAATTACTTGTCCATCTTGCAGGAAATCCAAACTGTACCGAACTGAAAGACGCGTGTGTGTTCTTGGCGGCGCCGATCAAACGCTTTTCATTTTGTGTGCCACAACTACAACGCATCGGCATATCGGAAAATGGGAAATGTGGCTCGCAAACGTATGAATTTTCGTGTGTGCGAAGGTGAGTCCACATCACAATGTTTGGTGGGGGGAAGTCTTAATTTCCTATGGGTAAACGTGGCCATTTGTCGTAGTCGTTCGGCTAAATGCTCCATTCATTCAGGGCCCTCAATCTCCGACCAACCGACCATTCCTGTGCCCCAACTTCGAGCTGTGGGGCGGTGCATTTTTTAAGCCTCGTGTTTTGTGTTATATATTTTGCACTTCTAAGACATAAATTTTACTGCGACTGTGGCCCATAAATATGCACTGGGTACGGAGGGGGAGTCACCACCACCGCATCTATCCACTGCAGTGCACTGGTTGGCTTTTTAGGATTAGCGGAGTGCTGTTGGCTGCGTCCATGAAACGGTGGCATACGAGCTAGGTACGTCAAAATGCACTAAACCATTTCAGTTTAATAAAAGAGGAAACAGCTATTACTCGAAATGCTTAATAGTCACATATTGCTTGCTTAGTGGATAAACCATTTAATTATAAGTAGGAATTTTATGTACCATATACTATAGCTATCTTTTGATAATTAGGAACTTTAATCGAACTTTCATAATGGGTATTTCCAAGTCCGTACAACTGTGTCTCATCCAGCTAGTTCCAACTTGTTTTATCTCCTGACGTTGACTCAATGTCGAAGCCAAAGTCAAGACGACGAGGCTGCCGCTCCAGCTTCAGCTTCAACTCTGAATCCGAATCCGAATCCAAGACCAAATCCGACTGCGAGTGCGACTTTGTCCCTCAGAGCTCTCGGTGCTCTGGGCTCAATGAAAATGTCATCCTGCTGTGTTCCAGTTACTTGGCCCCATGCATTCGCGATTGCCTCGATTGTGCGACTGGGCGATGTATCTTTTGGCGGCCCGCTGCTCGGCTCGATTTTGGAACGGTTTATGGTTTTTAGCAACGCACGAGGGGAATTGAGGAAGGGGATGGCGGTATTCTATCGGGGTATGGGATGTATACATAGAACTGAGACTTCGACTGAGACTGCGACTGCCTAGGCTGGCCAAACTTGATTCGATTTTTCTTATCGTTTTGCGTTCGCTTTTGCATTTTTGGAAGGCCAGGCAGTTGGCTTCTCCCTTGCGGTGGTGCACTTGTGCAGTGCGTTGCATTGGTATCTATAACTGCAAATCTCGAACGTGCCTCGGTACACATAATTCCCTCAATCCCCTCAAGCTGCGTACATCCCGAAGCGGAGGAGACGCACATGCTCCACAAAGATTAAGCCAAAATCGTATATCAGGCGCGGTCTTATTGCGCATATGGCCATGTTCTGATTTGTATGGCCCGAGCGTGTGCAGCAAACCGGCTCGCCCGATCCCTTTCCCCCTCTACTATATCCCATATATCCCCAAGCCCCCAACTCCGATCCACTCGCATATTGGGTGGCATGGCAAACATTAATAATGTCAAAATTGAGACACTCGAAGTGAATTCTGTGTCGTTTGTAATTAAAGCGCAACGCTTGCGGTTATAAATTTCTAGCACACTGCACTCCATCGTCTGTAAAATCGGATAGTTGGCTCAAAGGCTTTCCAGTTTGACTTTCTTTTTGGCGTTTTTTTTTTCCTTCCACCCAAAGTCGATTGTGTTCTTGGCTCGTTTTTTACGCATCGTTGATTGAATTGTCCGCTGAGTAAACAGAAGACTTACAAACATTTGTTTGAGCATTATGATGATGGCATGTGTGAGTTTCTTTTCTTTTCGTTCCGCGTACACATTTCTTCTTGTTCGAAACCGAAACCGCATTTGTCAAAAGGCGAATTTTCTCCAGTTGACGGCACACGTCGCTGGTGCTTGGGGTCACACGTGTCAAAGGTGGGCAGTTCACTGCGATTCCCATTTGTCGGAGCCCCTGGTGGCACATATACCACCCAAACCTACTCCCCCTCCCACTTCCAATCGGGCCTGACTAATCGAGCATTCAGTTTTTTAATGAAAGCGTATTAATATGACGCTAAGTAAACTCGAACGGCGAGTGTCTGGGCATTTGTTACGTTTCTATTTGGCTGGCTGGCTGGCTTCGAGTCCATTCAATATTTGTTGTCTATTTTTATAAGCCCAGTTGACAAGTGAAACATGTTGCGTGGAAATCGGGCGGAAAATATATTTGTTGATCCCATGTTTTTCTGACTTTCGCTTTGTTCGCTACATGGAAAAGAAATGGATATGCATCTCTGAAAAAGAGGTTCGAACCTCAGGCCTCGATATTTTACAGATTAATCTGTGCAATATCAACGAGCTGTGGAATTTTAATAAATCTTGAATTTCAATAGAAATTCGGACTGAACAAAACAATTTTGTCATACGTATTTGTGTTTTGTTAAAAAGCTGGAACGTGGATTTATAACAATAATGGTAATTTTGCCATTGAAGCTCTACAAATTTCGTGAAAATTCAATAATTCAGAAAGTTCGATTTGTTTGATTTTCCTTTAAAGAGGGAGATTCCTGCATGGGGGAGATTAATTGAACCCTTGCAGCACTTGGGGAATTAGTCACTAAAACGCCTTGCATTATGTGCCTGCACAAGTCCTTATCTGTGCATCTAACCAGTGGACCCATCGAAGGCAGCAGAGCAAATAGAAACCAATGTAAACATGCAAGTAAATATCACAAAATTGCCAGAAGTAGGCAGTGGCAGCCGAGTAGCAAACAGCAAACCAGCAGAAGAACAAAACCTGGTCCAAATCAGAATCTCCGGGGGACGACGGAGACTCCGTCGCAGGCACATAACATAAACATAACTTTGGGGTCCGGGCTTAATGCCAACGATTTGCGGTGCGATTAGACCAAAATGATGCATCACATCCAGTGCACACTGTGCAGGAGGAAGGGAGCAACTGGAGGCAACTGGGGGGACTTAGACACACGCAGCGAGAGTTAAGTATGCGCACCGTGGGCACACTGTAACGCAGGAGATGGCTGATAAGGCGAATAAGAAACCATTTCGTAGTTAGTTTTGCCTACTTTCAAGGAAACTCGCTCACATAAGGGCCCTGGTAATCTGCGTAAGAAATGCGGCAGCAGCCACATTGCACACTACTTATGCCGAGCAAATAGCAATAGTAGCTGCTGCTGCCGTTGTTGTTCCTCATCAAGTATGTCTGTTGATGGTGTATCCAAGCCAAGTCAAGCCAAACCAAGCCAAGCCAAGCCAAACCAAACACCTCGATGAATAATCCAAAATTTGCAAATACACCCAGCTAGCTGCGGATTGCTGAAATCTCCAGCAGCAACAGCAGCAGCAGCAACACCAACAGCATCAGCTTTTGAATGCTGCGAATCTCTGCCACTTTATCTCGGTGGTTTCTCATTTTTGTGCTATCCGCACCCAGCCATTCCATTCCATCTCATCCCAGAATATTTTCCCCATTGCTCAGCACTTGAGTGAGTAGTTTTGGCCAGAAGTCTCGAATGGTAGCAGCAGCCGCTTTTGTTCATCCAGATCTCACTGATAAGCATTTAAATGAGGCTCTGTTCTTGGTCTGGTTCTGCTGGCTCGTTGTTTTGGCCCATAGTCTATGGTCTTGAACTGGAGATTCGCTTAACGAATCTTGTATACACAGATAGATGTGCGTATTATACAAATATTGCACTACTTTAGTTATGGATTTGTGTAACTAGGATGCAACCTTGGCAACATCCAACAAAAATTTCTTCTCGGCACGAAGTACAGTGGGCTGAAGTCTAAGCAAAATGGATTACATCGATAACTATTAGTTAAACTACAAGGTATGATATTATTTTAGATGTTATATTAAGGAATACTTTCATTACTCCTTTGGTAAATGATAATATCAAAATATTTCAATAATTAATTTATCAATAATTCAGAATATCAAAAAATATATAATATTTTTTAAATTTTTTTTCATATTTTCAAAATTCTACCTCATAAAACTCTACTTTATGGTAAATTATACCAACAAAATAATTTTTAGCAGCAAGCTTTACAAGAATTTGTGGATATTGAATTACCGAAATTGTCTGGTAAGCTTGTTCCTCTGAAAATACTTCCGCTGAGAAATGTCCGCGGTGGAATGGAAGCAATGGTAACATTTGCTGGACTCCAACCCACGGCATTGTCCACGTTCCGAGGAAAGCGAGTCAGGCACAGACATTCATTGCCCACTTCTAAGTAAAGAAATCGAAACCGGGCAACAATAAAACACATGGGGATGCGGCGAGGGGCTGAAATCAGTGCGCCTTGCAGCCTCCGGGCGATGGATGCAGTGCAGTGCATAGACTTCATATTCTACGTAGAGGCTCCCAGTGGAGGGCAGCCACAAATGGGAAATTCCTCGGTATTTAGTGCAGCGGCAGCAACAAATGCACTTACGACTGATATTATGATTGTTATTACGGCCAAGTCCAGAACGTGGCAGCAGCAACAAAAGCAAAGACAATAAATCTGCAGCAGCTTCTTTTCAGCGGCAAATGAAAATGTTTGAAAGCGAATGCTGCAAACAGCAGGAGGAGCTGGAGGAGCACCAGGCAACCGGGAGGAGCAAATGCGGCGGCAGGCAGGAGGAGAATCGCCCGAGGTGCTCAGATGCATACCAGCTGATAAGGAATATCTCATATTTTTGTTTCACTTCTGCCAACTGCCTACAGTTCCTTTGGACCGCACTGAACTCAACTAAAGTGAAGTGGAGTGGAGTGGAGTGGCCTGGCCTTCTTCTTCATCGCTTAAGTGCAGTAAGTAAGCCCTAAAAAATAGTGCAGCCTGCTGCTTCTGCTGCTGCTGTTGCTTTTTCTGTTGCGACTGCTTTTGCTTTTTTCTTTGCTGCTGCTGCTGCTGGGCTGTTGCAAGTTCCAAGTTGCAGGTTGAAGGAAGGCCTGCAAGTCGTGGCGTTTTTGCAAGCGCGTTATCGCTGAACAGCCGCATAAATAATGCGGCTTAAAGAGCAGGTTGACGCCTACAAAAACAAAGGGGATTGAGCCAGAAGAAGTCGCTCCCATTCCCAATTCCAATTCCAAACACAAAAAAAAAAAGTAAAACCCGTCTCATCCCGTTTTGGTTACCTCGGGTAACCCTAAGTAGTTGTTACTTTTTGGCATTTGTTGAAGTTCCGGGCGGTGATTAAGTTGGCCATCGTATGGCTTTCTGTTCAATAACTTTTTCCCTGGAAAATAATTGCAGTCGAGTGGATACATTTTTTGCACCCCTTACGTTATTTATCACTCGGACTAAGGCCTGTGCTTGTGATTTCAATTAAAATGTCCGGCTAGCGCGCCTGGCGATCACCTTTCGGCCGAAATTACATAAAACCGCCCAATATCCAAATGGCAATGTACGATTAGTCTTCTGCGTCTATTCTCTGTAAGCACCGGTGGTGTTTTTTATGACAATTTCTCTCGGCTCTTGGCCAGGTTGGCGCTTCCGTTGCCAACAGCCTCATCCATATCCACAACCACATCCACATCCAGTCTGAGCCAGCTAGTCCGAGAGCAATTATACCGATGGCAAAAAGAACAGGACCGGTCAACAGCAGATATTTTATGAGCCAGCATTTCGAACTCCATTAGCTGCAGAGTTATGAAAGTTTTATTGCCAGTCAACCGACTTTGCTGCGCTGTTCTGTTCAGTTCTGTAAAAGAAGTCATTGGCATTGCGATGGGCATGGATTGGATGGAAGTGGCTGGAGAAGATGGTTCCGGGGGCTATCTGCTGCCATTCATATACTCGTATGTTTCAACACACATGCACTTGCATTTGGATTCCTCTTTAAGCCGTCTGATCCATGTGAGTCGGCTATGACTTGGTTTTCGGTTTTGTCTGGCCAATGCATATAACTATTTTATATATTTTATGTTATTTACCGATGGTCGTGGCAAATTGTTTTCCCTGTTTGCCTCGTGCAGGCCGAAATGAATTTTAATATTTTAGCACTGAATAAGAACAGTTGACAAGTGCATAATAAATGCTTGCATTCTATAGAATATTTATTTATGCTTTAAAGCTGAAGCTCAAATAAAGACTTAACAATTGCTTCCTTTAAATATGTTCTTTAAAGTTTTCATCTCGCTCTTAAAGCAAAAAATATAGCATATATATATATGTATTTTAAATGTTAAATTAGTTAGCAACATTGCTGCTGCAAAAACTTAAAGTAATCAATAGTAGCCCAGTAACATTATTCAGTTCTTGGCTAGAAAAACAATGAAAACCGAGTAAATTACAAGCTATTTATTTTGCCAAAGTTCATTTAACTCCATTGCTCCGTTGGCCAAATATGCAACAGGTCACTGCGAGCATTGCCAAAAAGAAAAAAAAATTAACAGTCGCAGACAAATAATTTTTATGGCTAAGTCTAACAAAAAACGCGATTCTCGAACATTGTCTGCTGCTTGGGTTTGGGCCAAAAGGGAGTCGTTTTTGTTTTCGCTCTTACAATGGCCAAATAGCCATTTCTCGCTGCTCAGTTGTTGCTGGCTGGTTTTTATGGCAGACTGCAAAGTTTAGTTTAACGTGCGGTTATGTGCAGCAATTAAAAGTCACAAAGCAGACATAAACATTCCACCGCCCGCCCAATAGCGAAAAAAAAAAGAAAAAGGGAGTACAGAGAAAAATTCAGCTAACAGCCAAAGGAGGAAAATATTGTTACGAGCTGTTGTTGATGGAAGACCGACGTATGTTGCAAGATACCAAGTATTTTTCCAGGTCGCCAACTTGAACAGCTTATTTGCTCTTTCCGCCGCGGCATTAGTTTTATGACTTAATTAGAAACTGCAGCGTTAGATCGCCAAAAGATTGTTTTGTCAAATCGGCGTGAACCATAGCGGTGTTCTATGGGCTTTTCTTTCAAGGCATCAAAGCTATCTCTTAGGAGTTTCCTTCGCTTCGTCTTGGTAATTATGCACGCGACACATGTTTCCGCGCACACTTCGCCAGAATGCGCAGTGCGGACGGGCCAACACAACTTTGGAGGTGACCATGGGTTAGTCGACTTGTCTCATTATCATTACAATAATCACTTGGCGGCGGTGGCGATGGCGATGGCGATGACGCGGCTGCTGACGTTGATACCAATCGGCGAACGTTCCGGCCCGAGCTTCATTATCAGCCGCAGCTATCCTCATCATCGCCAAAACCTCAGCCCCCCCTGCGTATACGTATTATGAGGCAGACGGGGCCACGCCCCCTGACGCATTGGCGTCAGTTCGCAAGAAGCCAAGCCTGACATTCATTCGCCGGAGGTTTTGACGATCGCATAGAGCTGATAGCGAATATGTAGAAGCAGATACAATATGTATATGTAGACGGCGATGCGGCTTATACATTGTGTTGCCACTCAGCAGGACTTAGCGTGCATAACAATATTGTTTTCAGAGATTGTAAAACTTCGGTGATAAGATGGGCCTAAAGAAATAAACGCTGACTAGCTAGTTAATTTGCAGCTATAATTATATATTTTTAATGAATTTATTGAGCAGGTGAAATCTTAGTTTTATGTTCAAAATAACTAAAGATTATTTACACAATCATATTTTCGATTTTTAAAGTATCTGCAACCCTTTGCTAAGCGCCTTTGCACGTATTGTTGGTATCATTTAAAATGAATTATCCTAAGACTATAACTTTCTTTGAACTTTCTAATGCCCGTCGTCCGTTCCAGTCCTTTTGTGCCTGTTTTTGCTTTTACCTTCTCACTTTCAACCCATGCTCGAAATGAAAGGTTAACAAATTTAAGGGTTTTCTTTTCTTTTTCGGCCACGAAACTAAAACTGAACACTTGTCGTCATCTTGCAGTCGTCGTGGTTGCAGTCGCCTTGGAAATCACAAAAGTTTAACAAGTTTTTCACTTTGTTTTTCAGCCGCCTCACAAAGTTGCATTTCACAATTTTTTTTCGTGTTGTTTGTCTCTTCCGCTCCAAGCAGCTCGAGCTTAAAGGGAAAATTTTAATTAAACTATTCATGCGGTTGCTCTCGGCAGGAGGAGGATCCGGATCGGGGATCGGGCCAGGGATTGGAGCAGCCTGTGGGCCTGGAGCCGGCTTTTACTTGCAACAGCTGCCAGACTTGAGCACAGAAACTTTTCAAGTGCGTACTTTCTAATTTTCACTGCAACACGCAGCTCGGCAAACAAACAAACGAGCCACAAAACAATGCGCCAAACAGTGGCAGGCTTATTTGCCCAAGGAGCCGTCTAGAAGGCGTACAGATGACTCTGCACACTGTGCAAAAAACCTAATTCTTTGTCATAAAATAAAACGAAATTTAAGCGTGCATAGTTGGAAAAGCATTAATCTACTTTAACCCTAAAATGTTTGTGGCTGACAAAATGCTGCATAAAAGTTTGAACCGAACTATGTTTAAACTAAAACTATGGATTTTGCAGAGCAATTTTTTAATTTGAGGTAGCCAATGAATTTGGTATTTTCAAATGAACTACATTTTTGTTTGCGGTCAATTGCACAGAATTCTAATACATTTATGAGCGTGTAATGCATTTGCATCTCGAAGTATTTCTCGCAGTGTTCTGTGGTGTGACTTTTGCCTGAGACGAGTGGGTGTTGTTTAGGCATTGGTTATTGTGTCTCGTCTCCGAGCTGCTTAGTGGTTCCTTCTTCCCCGCGGTGGCAGTGTCTTCTCGGGGAGATTTCAATGTCGAGACACTGTCTTGCCTTGTTGTCTTGGGCAACAAGTGCAGATGGCTGGATGGGATGTACATGGACGGGGATGTGGCCATGAATGTGGAAGGCAGGGAGCTGGAAGAGTTGGTTTTATCTCAACAAGCAGGCATTACACGTGTATGTGGGAAATGGGCATATTAGGGGAATGTGTACGCTTCTGGCTTGTTATCCTTCATAATAATTAGTTCAAGTACAGTTTGAGAAGAACTAATAACGTACAATTGCTGCATAATACCCACTTTAGTAAAGGAGGCTGGCTTTTGCTTACTTATTGTAGTGCTTTTGTGGACTTATAGTTATACTTATTTTCCCAAATGAAAGTTGTTCAACTGACCACCCCGATGGAAAGAAATCGGCTGCCGAACATTTATTGTAATTAAAATCTGAAGCACTTTTTGGGAGAAGTTTCGAAAAGTGTAATCCGTTTATGTCATGGCACAAAACTATAGAGTATTTCCTTATGGCAACCGCAAATGCGAATGCATCACTTCAAGTTTTTCAATCAAAACCAACTCTGTAAACCGCAAAAATAATTATACGAGGTGTGAAATTTTTTAACACAATCAGATCGCTGGGCATTTAAAACATATATAAATCAATAAAACTGAAAATGCGTTTTTCCACACACCCCTCGATTTTTCCCCCTTCACCGCGAATTTCGACTATTAATGACACTAACAAATGGCAAATGATAATAAAAGGCGGCAAGAATAGGAACAACTAGATGGTTTGGCCTACAAATTACACTCTAAAAATGTAGAACAAGTCCCGAAAGAGTTCTCCGCCGGAAATTTACGATAGAGTGACGCTGCAATGTGTTTTCGGACCACTACAAAATTATGTTTTCGCTTTTACGAGAGATAACAAATTTTTATTGATGTTGGGTGGCTCGGAGCTTTTCCATGGGCAGCGGTCGTCGAGTTCAAAATGTCAAGCTGGAAACAACGCCAATGGTTTGGGGGATCGAAGGGCTATATATATATATATTTTAATGAAAATACGTATGGCAGGCAAGTCTTACAACATTTTCAATATTTCAATATGTATGTACGTCGAAATCGAAGCAAAGTGCTGATAACGATTTCCGTTTGGTTTTTTGGGGTCCCCTTAATGACTTCATCTCGAAAACGTTTTGTTCGACTCTTGGATGCATTTGCACGCCCGTTTTGTTGCTTGCCGTTTTGTTGCCGATAAGCGTTGGCACCATTAAAAATTAAAATATATATATATGTATTTTTTTGGTTAGTCCGCCTGGCCTGCTGCTGCTCCAATTATAATTTTCATCAGCTCCGGCGATGGAGCATCATTCATTTGCATTCGCTTTGTCTGCCGGCTCTGCTATCAAGGCACAAGTGACAAACTGGAAATTTATGATTTGAAAGTGTGTCGCTGAGGCTCAGGCTTTTCTCCACTCTCCTCCACGAGTGTCAATGCAATAAACACTTTGGCTCGGACTTGTCCGGGAAGCCAGCCGGGTTCCCAAGACACGTTGCATGTGTCATCTGCAGCAGCCTCACTGTTTTCTTGGTCGTGCCTCGGGCACTTAGATAAGAGCCTGGGACCCCGGACCTTTCGAGTGCCTCTCACCCTCTGGCCGACTACAAATTGTCATCTGAATATGCATTCCACACGCCCCTAAGCGCCTTATTCGCCAGCAATCAAATAAATTTGGTTGTATTTGTTAATGGGAATGGCTCTACTAGCGACCGACCTAGGGTTGGCAAGCTCACAAGTGCATCGAGAGATCAATTCAATTGGGTTGGGTAATATTTAAAATTAAATTAAATAGTCTACACGAATTTTAAATTGCCTTAGCTTGGAATATTTAAACCGAAATGGAAATCAATGTACAACTCCAAATAAGGGAATATCTATAGTTGTGTTCCAAAGTAATATAATCATTTTTTGAGGAATTTATTATATATTTTAGTTATATTTTAGTTTAGACTGTTTGCGTAGCGGTAATCGGCATGCGATCGATGCAACCCTAAGCCGCACATCCTCTAAATTGGCCTCACACAAAGTGCAGTTTAAGTAGCCGGCTCACAGCAGTTGACAACTGCAAAATGTTGATGATGACTTAATCTTGGCAGGCTGCACAGCAGACAGGGTCCCAGTTCCAAGCCCCATCTCTCCATCTCCTTCTCTCGACTCCCGACTTCCAACCTCCCAATCCCAAAGAACATGGCCAGTAGCGGCGCATTGGATGGCAGGTTGGGGAGCGGGATTCTCGGAGCGGGTATGGCAATACTACCAACAGGGCCATTACCAGACGCCATTTGGCTGCCGCATCTCCATCTCCATCGCCTGGCTTAACGAGTGCGGAATGGGGATCCCCAGCTCCCATCTCCGTCGCCAGAGTTCCACTACGAATCCCCCTCCACCCAGACCGAGTAGTCAACAGTTAATCTGCAATTTTATTATAATTTGATTTTTTAATGCTCAGCGAGCAATGCGCGCGCTTCTTGGCTCGTTATATCGTTATATCGGCCCAATGTCTGTCGGCTAGCCGAGAGTTATGCTTTCTTTTAGCCAGAGTCGACGTTTTACGATTTTGCTGCGTTTTTACAATGTTGCCAAACTATCGAGGCGGCCGCTAAATAATGCACATTTTAATATTCGGCGGTGAGGCAGAAATATTCTTTTATTCCGTTTACTGTTTGCAGAGTAGAGAGAGCGGCGAGCGAGCTCAAATGGCATATGAAATGTTTCCGGCTCGACGACGACGTTTGTGTTTTAATAAAAACATAAACAATGTTAACACACAGCCAATGGTCAACTGGCCAGCTCGGCTGGAAATGGGCATAAATATGGATATGGGCTCCAGTTTCTGGCTGCCACAGGCACTGACTGAATTTATGCAAAAATATTTTTTTTTCCCCCTGCGCTGACCATTTTTCCCACAACAATCAATCAAAAATCAAGTGACATTCTAAACGGCGGAGGCCAACAGCACGAAAAAAGCAACGACAAAAAATTGTGATTGTAAATTCCTGCAGGGAGTTGGAGGCAGTGGTCAGTGGTCACTTCGTCATTCGGTCAGCCATGTGTGAGCTGCTGTGGAATACTGTTTCGGAGGAGGATTGGCCATTAGCATACGCAGACGGAGGCCACTCGAAAATATAAAAAATCACGGGGCTTACCCTCAGGGAATCTTTCCTACCCAGTGAAAGAGGGAGCCAAAAAGTATATCTAGCTGTATCAAATTTTAATTCAATTATTAGAAGATTGGGAACTAATTAAATGGGTATTGTATTAAATGTACAATATAATGCCTTTATTTGAATTCGATCTGTGAAGAAGATCTCCTGAAGAAAGAACCTTATCCTTTTAAATTATTATACGATTCTTCAATTAAACTGAAATATTTTCTCCTTGAATATCTGCGTAACTTCTACTCAACCCGGCTACTTAGCTGCTATTCCCCAATCAATTTTCACTATTTTGTGCCAAGACGTTGAAGTGCAAAACCCATTGACTCTGACTCGCGGACAATCTTGAAGTCTTGTCAAAACGGCATTTTGACGCGAATATACAGAAACTCCCTTTTCTTCTGCTCCGCCAGGCTGTAAGTCTTCAAATTGGATTCTGAGCCCGGAGTCTGGGTATGCTGCCAACTTTTTTGATGGCATAACGATGCCAGCCAATGTTGCAGCCAATGCAGCCAAGTTGCAACTTCCGCGGCGGGTGTTGCGTCGAAAAAATGAAAATTCTGAAATGCAATTTGCTGTTATTTTGCTGTAGCTCGCTGATTTGTTGTTCTCCGGCTGCGTCGTTGACTCTTTTGTTTTAGCAAATTCAATTGTATTATGCAACAGCTGCTGATGCCGTTGGCCGCGTATCTAAAACTTAAATTTATACAAATATGCAATACATGAAGCCGATTTGAGTTGAGCTTTGGTTGCGCTGCTCCCCCAGCCGGCAGCATTTATTGTTGCCATCAATAAAGTTATGTAAACACGAGCATACACACACACACACATGATGCCCGTTTTACATATGCAACATTTAAGGTTTTTTCCTCATTTCATCGACCCCAAGCAACCAACCAGACCGCCGGCCAAATAGCCAGTCAGTCAGTCACTCAGTCGGTCTGCCACTCCTTCATTTTGGCATTCTGGCATTCGCTTTCAGTCAGTCAGCCAAAGAAGCAGTCAGGCGGCGAGTGAAATTTACATGAAGTACATCATTGTTCAGCGTTGTCAAGCGCGCAAAATTTGTATGAATGAATGCTGCACAAGCAGTGGCAAAAACACACAAAACAACGACATTAAAATTAGTTCAAACTGCCAGGCGACTTTAAAATGCTCTTTAAATGAAGATATAAATACTGCTTACTATTTCACAAGATCTTATGATAATATATATTCGAAAAGATATAAAGATACAAAGATACATTCATCATTTCTTACTTTTTCCAAATGTATCAAATGTATTTTTATGACTTCTTTCCTGCTAATTGAGAGTACTGCCCAAATGCATTCGATAGCCAATACTCTGCGCTGCGCAAGTGCATCCATAAATCGTTACTATTGCTACCTTTCGGGCAACGTGGTGTGGCGGCTGGCTATTGTTGCATGCCGAGAACAAAACGAGACGCGCAACAAAAGGCGAGTGGACAGGGCCAGATTGGGAATTTCTTTGGTCTTTGGTCTTGGGTTTGGGGCATGGTTTGTTTGGCTCGGTTTCAGTCAGGCTCTCGTTCAGCCGGGCATTTGCATATGTTTCCTGTGACTTTTGACGATTATATGATTTTTCTGCTCTTTACACGAAGCTGCTGGCTTCAGTTTTTATTTTGTTTTCGGCTGCCACTTGTGCAACGTGTCCGTGGCCACTTCTCCGGAGTCCAGATGCCGCTGCTACTGCATCTCAGCTAAAACTGCAACAGAGCAGACGCGTTGCATAAAAATAAATCTGCACACAGAATAGAAGAGCTCGGACTTGCCATATAAAGGGCTGTGGAAATGGAAATCGGAATGGGAATGGGAATGGAAATGGTGTCTCTCCCCCGGTGGAGTGCAAAGCCCTGGAGATTTACGTGCAATTCAACAGTTTTATGACTTTACCATCTTTATACTGCACTCGTATGTATACATATAGTTGCCCTCGCCCCTCTCGGATGGTTTTTATTTCACGTATTTCAATCCAGCTTTTTTGCTCGTCGAGCATGCTTTTTCGCTTGTTACTGGCCAAGATTTGCTTTGGGGGATTTTTTTGGCATCATTGAAAATAATAACAAGAAAAGCGTATATTCCGCAATTTGTGGTGATTTTTCAGAGATAATTGAACGCGATAATTTGCATACTAGTTAAGAGATACTGCCAAAATTGATTGCTGGCAGAAAAGCTAAACATTTGAAAAAAATATAATCATAATTGTAAGACGCAAAACATAATTAAAAAATAATAATTAAAACTATAGTAGGCAGCACATAAATTAAAAAATATTTATATTGATTCGGTAACTATGCATCTGCCAAAAATTAGCATCTTAAAGCCAATAAATATTTCCAGCTAAGGCTTCGCATTGACCATATACGTAAGTATTCAGAAAATTAATGGATATTTTAGGTTCATTCAGGCAGCGACCATTGAATGCTTTTCGTTAAATAAGTGAGTTTTTGAATAGTAGTGGGCTTCGAATTGGGGGAAACCACAGTGAACTGGGCTCAGCGACTGTTTAAGGCAACGTCGAGGTGACAACCAATTAAATAACCATATTTTTCATTGCCCAAAGAGGCCATTAATATTTCTTAAATATACAGCTGCGCAGGGGCTTCAAAAGCTCCGGATTCGAAAATCGAGAGGTTGGGAGGAGCAGAGGTGGCACAACTCACTAGTAAATGAAGCCATTTAGCTGCTTGTTCTCAGGTTGGTCAGCAATGGATCATGGGATCATCGGATTTTTTAGAGCATTGTTATGCAAATGCCATTCGGCTGCAAAGCACCGATGATATATGCCCGAAATTGGAAAATAAACTTTAAAGACGCATTCGGAGTGGCGGAGACAAAACCCCAATTCTTAATTATAAGCCATGAAGCCCGAAAACCAGTTACAAAACGTTTTCGTCTTGGGCCAGACCGGGCCTATTTGCATAAGAATCGGTAGGCCCAACTACAATGTATTAACTTGTTTTATGTTTGCCATTATTGGCGATTTTACAGACAACTCTCGGGGCTACCGTGCATCGGGGACAGTGGCTGGCTGGGTGCCGAGATAATTATAGGAGACCCTCCAGCCATCTAAGAAGTGCCACAGCAGGTTCAAGATCAACTCCCGTCGCCGTCATTAGCACGCGGATAGATATAGATGGAATCCATCCAACCGGTGGTTGGACGGTGTCCATCCCATAAAACTATGTACAATTTTTAGTGGGCCTAGGTGCCGCTGGGCCGCTGTGCTAATGAATATTTATGGCACCTTAAACGTAAATTATTTTGCATAATATCGAGAAATGCGAAAGCCAGAGAAATTTATAGTTAATTTGATTGATTTTATGTGCAACAAGGAAGCACATAGTATCCGCCAACTCTCCGACCATAAACCGCAACACAATGAGATATTTTCTTGAACAATTTGTAGGCTTCAAATTGATTAATGAACAATGTATATATGAGAGTGTCTTTCTTCGACCGAATGTGTGATTTCTAGCGCGCCCATCGATCGACGCGGTCGAGTGTTAAAGATGCGCAATCATTAGGCAGCTGCGATCCTTTCAGCATGACACCGCAGGATCAAAAGGGCTAAAATGGGCAACGAAATGTGCTATTCACACAGGCGGACAAGACAAGCAAACGCTTAACGATTACAAAACAAATTCGATATTGATTATGGTGCGGCATAAACAAAACGAAATGGTCGAAACACAATCAAAACGCCTCGAAGTGAAGAGCCCTGTTGGAAAGATCATTAGATTGATTGATGTTCAAGGATGTGCAATGTGGGAACCGAAGGTGTTGAACAATTTGGCTAGTAAATTCTAAGTTAAGCGAAAGAAAATTCGCTGTTCCACATTCATAAACATAATATAATATCACGTTTATATAAGCAGTATTGCTTAGGAGTGCCAAATATTGGTAGTCGCATGATATTGTCTTTGTAAATCAATTGGAATTTATAGGGCAAGAGGAAGCTCACCAATATTTAATTTAATTTGATCAGCTTCCATTAAACCTTAGCTAGGAATTTCCCTACTGCCATCACTCCCAAATGCTATTTTATTGAGCTGGGAAAATGAGAAACTCCTATAGCTCCTTTCTCATCTGGAGGGCTATGTAAATCAAAGACTTTTGCATTGGCTGCCAGGCGCCCTGCAGCTTTCTAACTAATTAACACTTAATTCTACATCATCCATTCGGATTGGCTTTCGGAGCAAGGGGGAGGGGCGGGTAGAGGGGCAGGAAAACGAGCAGATGGCCAGTATTTGGCTTTTCCGGACGGCAGCAAATGCAATGCATTTCATGTTATAAATTCTGTGGCAATGTCTTCGAATTTCGAATTGTTGTTAATCGCATGTTTGTCGAGCGTGTAATGCGCCGCATGCAGCGGGCGGCAATTACTTTAGACCATGGCTATTACAACACGGCCCAGACTACTGACCAAAAATGTGTGCAAGTGTGCACTACACTTGTATGCATAATGAAACAAGCAGCAAAATGTTTAGCTTAATGATTCACAAAATGGTCGAAAATTTACGGCAAGCCCACTGGCAAAGGTTATTCGGAAATATAAATGTGTATGGCATTAATTATATGGCCAAGATAATGCATTGCGCATCGTGCGCAAAACAACTAATTGTTATTTTCATCGCAAATTGCATTTTCATAGAGATTATGACAATACATTTTGCATATCCCCCCTCAGATATTGATATTACAGTTTACATACCGTCTTTGTTTGCTGGCCAGAACACAAATATTTAGAATTCTATGCGTGCAGTCTTACCTTAGAGCTCATTTTGGCCGGCTAATAGACTAAGAGCGAGGTCTATTAAATTAATAATAATGACGCACCCGGTTATGAGATCTCGACAATTTCCACAATCAGCTTTCAAACTTTCCAGACAAAGCTTGAGGGGATAGCCCGGTCCTGGCCCATGTGCAAAATGTTTTTTTGTGTGCTCCGGGGACCAGTAACTTGTATTCATACGGAATGCATTTCCCAAGCCAGCCAGACCGAGGAGTCCCAAATAGTCGTCAGCCATATCAACTGGTAACGAAAACATGGCCTGAGAAAAATAAAGTGCAACATCTGTGCGGAGATGTGTTGACAAGCCGTTAGGTGATTACATTTAATTATTAAAACAACACATTTCGTTGCCTCTATGTTCAAAACCATAAAACATTATTTTTAAAAAGGCATAAATATTATTTTAAATACTAATTAAGTGTCTGCCAACCGCGAGGCTCCACTGTAGAAGGCAGACGAAACGGGGCGCCACATACCGAGTGGTGGGCGGTGGGGCATGGACTGGCGCCCGCCTCGCTCTCGTGTGTGTGTGTGCCGCACGCACAGACATACTCTTCTGTGGAATGGAAATAGGGTGAGGAGTAGTGCGGTGGGGTTGTGGGGCGGGAACGGACGCCAATTAGCGTTCAACATTTTATGACAATTCGAGCGTGGCACAAGGAACGTTCGTGTGTGTGTGTGCATTGCTTAGGGGTGCAAGCACAGGAAAATTGCAAAAAGCGAGCGAGGAAATGAGGAGGAAGTCCACGGCTCCTTCTGCTCTATGAGGAGCCACAAGGTGCCCGGAGGAGGTGGCACGAACAGGCAGAGCGGCAAAGTAAACGCGCTGCAGCTCTTAATTATAATTATGGCAGCGAGCTGCTGGCAACAGGAGTTGCAGTTGCCTTCCCATCCGCTCACACACACACGCAGTTTATTGAATGTCCTCCGGGGACAAGGCAACAACCGGGACTCTTTGACATTGGCGCGACATTGACACAAAATGTCGGTTAATAAATCTCCCCTGGCTGAAAGCGAAAAGTTTTCAGTGTCAAGTGGCGGTGACACTTGAACTTTTGTGGCGTGGTTGCAATAAGCTCTGAAAGGGGGGAACTTCAATTGGCGCTTCACAATCGAAGTGTTATGGTCTTTAAGGTTCATATTGAAGTTTCTTACATGTAGAACTTCGCGAATTTTATACTTATGATATTTTAAATGTAAATAAAAAAGTAAGAACCCGGGGGGAAACCCCAACTTGGTCACACCTAATTTGTCAGTAGTTCCTTTGCTTTCTTTTCGCATTTCTTAATCAAAAATAACTTTGACGTCACGGCGTATGAATAAAAAGCCGCCACTGAAAGAAGCCAAAAAATGATATGTGAACATGCCTTTTGTATGTGAGCTGCACTCCTGATAAATGACCACACCTTTAATCACTCCGCCACCGCAAAATCCAGCGGCAAATGGATCAGTATCTCACTTTGATCTGGCCGAAGTTGAGTCAAACTCATTTCGCGTGAGCTTAAGCAGTTGATTTGTGCCGAGATATTCGACGAATTCGCAGCCGAAAATGATAATTTATTTAGAACGGCGAACAGAAGTGTTGCCTGCAAAGAGCTTCTGCTTTTGCCAGTCAGTCAGCCAGCCAGCGAATGAAACAAATTCATCCGAAATTCGGGCTTAAGGTCTTCTTTATATTTCATTATTTTTTTGGGCTTTCGCATTCCTTTTCCGGACTCCAGGCAATTAAAACAAATCGACCTTCCAGAGCGTGGAACTAAATCACTGAGTTGTGAGTGGCACTTTTCTTTTGACGCGGGGCATTTGGCGATTTGACGTTGGCCAAAACATCACATTTTTTTTTTGGCCCATCTAAGCCTTTGAGCATGGCCAAAAGGATCAGCTGAACGAAAGATTGAAGCAGATGGAGATGGAGATTATAATTAAATGTGCTCACCTGGATGTTTTTGCAGTTGATGCAGCAAACGGGATTACGTTAATCTTAATGGGGTTATTTTCATATTAATGTTCTGCACTGGCCATTAAAAGTTTGCTCATTAAAATCGATTATTATTCACAAGCAATCCGCCAAGCTTTGAAGTGTCAATAAGTGCACTCAAAGCGTGCTTCATGCATTTAACTTAACCATTTAAACAGTAATTAAATCTTGTTTAAAGCCTTCGATTTGACACTTTGTCTGGCCACTACTACGGACACAAAGGCCAAGTCAGAGCCAAAGTTTCGGCCCATGAATCACGCAAATTGACTGACACTTAAGCCAAATTGGAATAAAACGAGGAAACGACAACAAAAGCCCCGCACAACATGACAAAGTTTGATGGAGTGCACTTAAAGCTATGCGAAAATGATTTTCAGACTTAACTCGCCGGACTTACCATTATCTTTGCGCCTGTAAAGCTGTGAGACATGACTGGGTGTGTAAAGTGTGTTGCATGTGGTGGCATATGGTGTATGGTATATGGTATATGGGTGTTTGCACAGCTGTTGGTGTTATTTTTATCAAAGCCTCTGTTGATTTAAAGCGCATCCTGCAGCGGCCAGGAGGCAACCGCATAAACGAAGCGCAAGCTCACCTTGTGAAAAAGGTTTATAATGCATAAAATATATAATTTGCAAAATTAATTAATTTTTACAACACATTAATTTCACCCCGGCCAGAAGCACACACACACACACACTCCAAGTGAGACGCACACACGCAACGGCACTCAGTCAGCCGGGCCACATGCACCGTTGTTGCCCCACTGCCATCAGTCCATGTCCCGTATGCCATATATAACATATATGCACACACTATATTCCATACCAAACAGCCCGATTCCCTGGCCACCGACCAAAGTTGCGGTCGTCTGGCCATTGAGGCAGGAGTAACTGGAAAAGCGCTTCCAGCGCTCATTATGCTGCGCCACTTGTATAATTTTTATTTAATTTATTTAAAGGTAGCTGAAAGAATCGTACATGATGACCGCAAATGGACCAGGGCTGCCGAACTGAGCGAGAATTATCCGGGATCTATTATTCCTTTTTATACAAGTTATGCTCATTGTTCATCGGAGATAACACACATCTTTTAATATCATGCTTCATAAATTACATTCGCTATAAGCTTAAATTTCTTAAATTTTTTCAGAACTATTTGATGATATTGTGAAAGTGCTTTCTTCACATAAATACATGCTTTAATGGTTTTAAGTATATTTTTACCCAACACTCTGAATTCTGCTTTCCGAATCAGTAGCTATCGTGAGATTTTGCATAAATTAAGCATCCCTGGATGAAACACAAGCCCCGTTCCACACAACAAAGTCCCTTCTTTGTGTGAGAGGTGTGCAACACACAAGTTCATGTAGCACTTAGGTGTATGTAGATTCTGCGGAGGAAGCATAACTTTTTGAGGGCTTCGATCATTATGCCAGGACCCCCGACCGGATCGACTCCTCCGTTTTGGCCAGCTGTTCATGTTGGAAATGATGTCTTTTGACACGCAGGTCTCCTCATCGCCCGCCCGAGGCTAAAAGAATGGGAACTCCTTCCAGACGTGAAGGGTGGTCGAGACAGAGGCACACTTTGTTGAGCTGTGGGTCCGTCAAACAGGGGCTTCACTGCATATAGAGCTGTTGTGCGAAACGAAAATGTGCCACATTCGCATGTTTAATTAACGAATTGTTTGACAATGGTCGGAAGACCCTTGGTGGAAAGCGCTTTGATGGAATGCTTGCACAAAATGCCAGAGCACAGAGCACGCACATGGTGTTTGTTTGTATGGTATACGTACGTAAGTGTAATGAGTCTCCTGCATTATTGAAATCGACACAATTTTACTTTTAAGCATGTGCATCCATACCCCTGCTACTTGCGCTCTGAGTGACGGAGCAGCAACATTAACCGGCAACATGTTGCGTGCATTCTGCCCCGGCGTTGGTAATGTGTGTTCAACGTTCAACGCAGACGGACAGTGAGACAGAGCCGCCATCAAGTTCAAAGTCGAAATGCTTGTAATATGCAAAAATGTTTTAATTAATCACTTTGATGCGCACCGGCATCTCCGGCGACCAGACGCAGCGCAGGCTCGTGACATATTGAGCCAAGATGATGATTGCCGGAGCACCGCGATTCTGGGGATCGGAACGCCGCTCTTGGAAGCCACACCACATGACTGCACCCATGGCGTCCATGGGTTATTTATGTCTTAATAACATCCATTAATCGGTGAAAAAATGTTTTAAGGCGATATGTTTGCATATCCTCGAACAAGTTTCACCCGCAATTTGTTAAAATTCGATGGAAAAAAAATATAACTTGGCATTTTATTGTTATAAAAGAATGAAAAGCATAACATATTTTTGCGCTTTCTTTAAAAACTTTGCAAAGCAGATGTAGTATGTAATTCAACAATAAAAACTTAATTAAAAGCTATAATTTATTTGAATTCATTGCAACTTGTAATATAAAATGAACGATCGCTTTAAATATAATTAAAATAAACCATTCCAATACAAGTTAAATTGTTCTTGATAATAGTATTAACTGCTGATTAATTGTACCATTCAGCGGTTTTTCCATTAGCGAAAAGCATAGGCGGCACCACATTTATTGCAACTTTAACGCGGCCAATTCGATTTTCCACCATCAATTTTATGCCAATTTCGCGCATAAAAAAAAACTCCAAACCTTAAAAAAAACGATATTGGGTCATTAACATCCGACTCTTCCCATTCGATCGTTCTGGCTGCCATTTCGCATAAAGTTAAATATGCAGCTGGGCGCACCCGCAAGTCAGGCACCGAAGGCTACAACGAGTTTAATTTCATTTAAATCTCGGCCCATAAAATATATATTCACATAACCGACTGCATAATTCAGTTGAATGCTCCATCACAGTGGTTCAAACTGGGTTAATGACAAGCTTAACGGTCACAGGTGGAAAATTAAAAAAAAGGGAGTTCTGGGAGGAGCTGGTAAAAATTCCAGCAAAAGTGTGAAAATTTCAGGCGAGCACCAGATGGAAAAGTATGGAAAATATTGAACGCAAGGCACGTGGATCCCTGGTTGGGGGGGATCCGTATCCGGTTTCCCTGTGGCCATTTTCATTGGGTCGGATTCCAGTGGGATTTCGTGTGCCCAAAAATGTAATTTAACTAGTGTTTTTCGTGGAAAGCCTCTTCGCAACAAAAAAGAGCGGAAGCCAGAGCAAAGGGACATTTTTAATCAAAATTCACGCCTCTCTGATGTGGGTGAGCTTTTGTCCCGGCGAAAATTAGAAAATGATGCCGTGGATTTCCGATATTAAAACAGACCTGCATTGCTGCTGGCAAAATATATGATTTCAATTTCATTTGAGTTTCTCACTGCACTTTCAATGACGTTATTCTGAAATTTAAGAATATTAAGTGCTAGAAAAATATTAATATTTAGAAATCAAATCTGAATTTAACTATAAAAGCTGACTTGTTACAAACAAAAGTCCGGCCTTGAAAGAACAACAATATCGACTGTATGCCAAGTCAGAACAATGAGAACATAAAATTCCACAAAAATATGCTTGTCTCGACTGACTTTGTGTGCGATATTTCATAATTTTTTCTCTTCTTCATAACTTGGCCCCAAATGCCACACAGGGAGTGCGGAGACCTTTGTCTCTTTCGATCGTAAAAGCTTCAAAAGCCAACCAGCCAAATATGCCAATAAATGGAACACAAAAACCAAACCAGCGCCAAGGAAAACCAAAATGGAACGGCATATTTTTAGTTTTTTTATATAGCATTTTTAGTTATCCCGGATCTACCGCCATAAAGCGTAGAAATAAAAGCACTTAAAGTTTGTCATCAGCTCGATTCATATAGCATATAGCAAGTTAAAACCGAACTGAAATTGCGGCACTTAAGCCGGTCTAGAAGTTGGCTTTTAGTCGCAGAGAAATTTATGACCCTGGTGATAATGCGAGGCTCCGCAAGGTGCACGCCATAACTGGATTTCGAATCACAGACGCGGCCCTCATATGCATTATAATACTGATAAGATGAGGAGCTGCATCGCGATGCCATGCCGGCCAACCAACTTCCGATTTATCTCAATTGCTGAAAATTGAAACGCCAGCGCATTTAGCACCAATTTAGAACACGAAAACCTGAAAACCGATACGTACCAAAGGGTTAACCGTACCGAACGATTTCATTCCATTCGAATGTCTTCATTTCACGACAGCCAACGGCGAATGGCTTTGGCATATTATCCAGTCTGTTCTTTTTTTTTAAGCCTCATTATGATTATTATAATATATTTCGTGAGCGGAGCTGTTAACTCTTTGAAATTGGAGTAGGCTGAGTGAGGAATGTGTAATCAGAGAAGCGGGAAAGTCATTGTAATCTTGGGTGCTTTGTGGATACAAAAAGATGTGAATATGTTCGAGAAACAAATAAAGGTAAATCGTTTTAATTCCCCCTTAATAAATGTATAATATAACGCGTCTTATGTTACAAATGCATTGATTTGAAAATGTGTGGAAAAATCACATTTGCCTCAACGGAAAACAGCTGTTGCCGCGGAAGTTTACGCCCAGCAATAAAAATCATGGCCACATATCAAATTATTCGCAAAAAAAAAATATACCATATATATAAAAACGGGGGAAAATAATCTGTCCAAACACTTCAAAATAATTTGACATCAACTCGCTTGATTCCCACAAGAATCCCCAGCACAAGCAAAAGATTTCACAGATATCCTGAAAGATTGTCAAACTAATTTGGCGCAGGTAGTTTCCCGGCTTTGGGTACGAGATGCCTGCCTGCCCCCGATCATTATGAAGATGTTGAATAAAAGTATCGTATGACATGGTTCTAAAAAGGTTGACAAACGTCTAGGGTTTCCGAGTGAGCCCGAAAATGGAATAGGAATGGGGATGGGGATTCTGGATCGCAGTCAGCGTTTTCGGAGCTAAGTTTCAATCTGTGGCCAGCCGTGAGTTTATGAAGCGTATAATTTTCATATGCAACACCTGCTGCTGCAGCACATTTTCGTCTGGGGGTCTGGGAGTCGGTAGTCTGAGACTCCGATTCCTTAATGGCCGCCGAGATTCTTGCATAAATAAAAACTTTATAATTGCCGACGGACTGTATGCAGCCTGCATTATTGTGCCCGGCTGGGCTGGTGGGGGCGGTGTCTGCTTATAAATTAAGTCGAGCTCCCACGGCCACTGCTTGTACTGTACATTAAGGACACTTGATAGCTTAATTTATTGCGAGGCAGAAGATGCAGGACGAAGGACACGGCGCGCGGACTGCAGGAAAGGGCAGTGAAAAGATAATTGCATGCAGGCGCAACAGAAGCCGAGGACCAGACCACGACCAGGACACGATGTCCTTGTAGTATTCCACTCCCCAGGATACCCAGTTGCCAAGCTTCTCCGACCCTGGCACCCACATCTCCATATCCCCCATATGCGAGGGTGCCCCAGCATGTGTGGCGACTGTGTCCTCGCGATGCTGCTGCATAAAACATTTTAAATTGAGCGTTAAAATTAAACGATGCATCGCAAAACTAACAAACGTGGCAAGCGAAAGGGCAAAAAGACCTCCTGCCATCCTTGTTGCACTTGTATATAAGGCCGTTAATCGTATGTGTGTATGGCACCGTAAGCAGCACATAAAAGTTCACTATATAAATTCAAATGTCGAGTGCTCCGCTGCTCTATTTTTCTATGGACATTAAATTGCCAAGATTTGTTTGACGTGAAAACGGAGTCATTTGGGTTAATATACTTGGGGATGCCGCAACATTCAATTCGAGTAGTTTGCATAGTAGCCTTAAAATACTATGCATGGCATTTAAACAATTAACGGAGCTTGTCATTTTCATTTAAAACTAATCAGGCATAAATATGTTTAGGATATTAAAGCGAACATCGTGCTCTACACACCTTAAGATTTGCACTCCTGACTTAATGGACTTCTCCAAATAAACTCTGCTTTATTGATTATTGTGCTTCATCTTTAATTTGATCCAGAAAAGGCAGACTTAACTGAAAATGGGTTGAAAATGGCTAAAACAATATAAAAAGTGCACATCTGGCTGGCAAATACTTTCACTTCCTGGCTTAATTAAACTGGGTCGAACAAATTTCGTGCAGAATTTTTCATAAATGCTCAATGGCTTAGACCATCGAAAATAAACAAAATCGGGGCCGAAGCAGTTAGGGGGGATTAACTGTAGGTATGGATAGTTTGCCAGCTAGTTAGTTGGCCAGTCAGTCAGGCAGTCAGCCAGTCACTCATCCAGCTACGTCAGCAGTGCAAACAAACTGATAGATATGTCTGAATAAAGGGTGCACTGATTGACTCAGTTTAAGTCCCGAAAATAACAACCTAGTGAAATGGAAATGCGCCCGTTGTGGGTATTTTGTCTGCAGCTCGCTTTTTTTTTTTTTTTTTTTTTGTTTTGGCCCAATCAAAAACAAGTCAACGAGGCGACCCACTTGGCCCGACCAAAATCGGTTTACATTTCGACCAGGCTTGGGCTTAGTTTGGGGTTTTGCTTTTGGCCCGCTTGCAAATTGACAATTTAGCCTTTCACCTGTCTAAACGAATCTATCGCACATCAAAATAAATATTAAAAACCAGCTAACAATGGCCACCAGGCAGGCAGGCAGTAGGTATCCAGGCATCAGGCATTCAGGTATCAGGCAAGGCTAGACAAGGTTGTTGTTGCCAGTCAGAGTGGGACAGTCGGACAGCCGGACATTCCGGCATTCAGACCGAAAAGACTGCCAAGTAGCGCAACGTCACTCAAATGCTCGCTCCGGCATGGTTTCGTTGATCAAATTTTGAAATTTGAGGCCGCCGCACTGCACTCCACTCCACTCGAGAGTCAAGGCGAAGCCGTGGCCATACTTTTATTGACATTTCGGCGCGTTATCGCCGCGCCGGGCAACAAAAGGAGTCAAGTCGGCTCGAGAGGCAGTCAGCCATATAGCCATCTAGCCATAGAGCCATATAGCCATCTAGCCATCCAGTCAGTCAGTTAGACAGTCGAGCAAAAAGTCAGGCACTCGGACAGCCCCTAATCAACTCAACTGGTTGGAGGTCGGTTATGGCCACAAAAACTATGCAGTTAGGTGAGCAGAAAGGAAAATAGCTGAACCGAATGATATCAACATGGACGGCGACTGGGGAATACCCTAAAGATTAGAACGTTGAGAAATATGTAGAAGATGAGTTATTTAATGGTGTCACTCTTGAATCGTGTGCTTAAATGTAAATTGAGATTATTTTGACGTCGTTTCTGATATCTATAGGGATATAAAAATTTCCAACGAATACAAAAATGATAAAATATTAATGTTGAGAAAAGAAAAATTGAAATGATTGTTGGAGAATTTTTTAAACAGACCCAAAGTCTTTGAAATATAAAATGAATTTTATATAAATGCAACTATAATATAAGGATCTTTATTAGGAGTATTTTGCAAACTTTCTTCGCTGATGATTTTTAGTGAATTTATAAAGTTTAGCCAGCTACTCGTTTAGAAACATTTCTGGCTATTTACCAGAGTAACTGCAACGCCGAGCGGAAAAAAGTCGAACGGCAACTGAGACTGCAACTGCACCGCACATTATAATTTCCATTAGAAGGCAACAAGTCGCGAGTTGCTAGTTGCAAGTAGCAAGTCCAAGTCCAAAGTGGCGATGCCACGACTCCGGCGATGGCGTAAACAGAGAACTGTCATTATGACAGTTGATTCTTTGCTGCGGCTGCTGATGCTGCTGCTGCTGTTGCTGCTGCTGCTGGTTCTGCCCATTTAAAATTATGGCCACCGACTTGAGTTGCCGCTGCAGTTGCAACAACTGGCAGGCGGCAGAGATATATAATTTTATACTTTCGCATAATGTTTTGCATTAAAATTATAATAAGTTTCAACTTTTGCATTGCAGTTGCGCCAGTCGAGTTGAGTTGAGTCCATTTCAGCCACACAGCTTTCGGTTTTGCAGAGTTCTGAGTTCTTTGGGTCAATATCGCAGCGTTATCTCGACGGCAGCAGCGGAAAAGTGGAGCAAGTGTGCCCACTCCATCGACAGGAGGACAGTGAAGCACTGACAGACGGACAGGCTGCCATTTATTTAATGTCTGAATGTTTGTGGGGGAATACAGTCGTTGCAGGGCATTCATAATAGGTTTTTTAATGACACTTTCCATGGCTAAAAGCGTCGTTGCGAGTTGTTGCTTTGTGGGAGTCGCTTTCTATAAACGATATGTGCGAAAGTTTTAACTGTGAGCATTCGTAATGAGTTGAGTCCTGGTGGCACGAGCAATTTTAGCACGCCCAACTTTCGTTTTCTCGCTTGTCCTAACTAACTCTGATCTGAACTAGCTTGTAATACAAATTAAGCTCATAATTTTCGGCTTGTTTTCCACATTTTTCAATTATTTCTTTCACACCTCTCGCCCCAGCCTATCAATAACAAATTGTCTAATGATCCCCGTTCGCCGGTTCGCCTCGAGCGTCTTAAGAATGATTAACACCAAACTTTTGCCGGCCCCCGGACAAAGTTTGTTTTCCATTTTCCCCACAAATACGAGTATCTGCGTGCATCGGAAGGAGGCAGCTACAAAATACCCAAAACATCAATTTATTCTCATTAAAAGATATGAAGGTGTTTGCCTGTCGCCTTGACAGCAACCGGGAACCCCAGAAGAAAAACTTTCTGTGGAAAATCGCAACAAAGGCATGCAATTTACAAACTGTTGCTGCCGCCGGGATGCAATGTTAATGTTGCTGGTGTTGCTGCTGCTGCCGTGGCAGGAACTTGAGAAAACAGCTGCTTTAGAATTAATGCAACAAATAGACCACAAGTCCCCGAGCGTTTATGCCTGTAAAGGCCAACGGGGGTTAAGCCAAAGGTAATAAACTTTAATTGAATTTTCATTATACGCAATTTTTCTAGGCCCGTTGTGTGTTGGCCCTTTACATCTCATTCTCTGGCCCAGCGCTAATGAAAAATGCATTTCAATATTCAATTACGCTTTCACAAACAAACCTGGCCTTGCGAGGGTAGCTTGAAAACTTATTGCAGACCTTTAATGCCAAAAAACGAAGAAGAACAACCATTACTTAAGGAAATATAAGTGATAAATACTTAATACTAATACTAAATACTAATTTGTTACAAAACATGTATTATTTTCTGGGCATGCAACTTAGGTGCTGCACCTCTGTCTTGCAGAGAGGATCTTCCTAGATTTTCCAAGGAGCAGCATCACCATCGGGCCGGCACAAAGAGCAGCGTGCAATTTGTGTTGCCTTTGTAATGCAAATTCAAGTGGGAGTCAAGCCGCGCAGGAGAGTGCCGCATGGCCACGCCTACAAAGGCGGATGGAGGCAAGCATTTGGCACTTGCGCCCCCAAAAACAACAACAACAACGGCAACAGCAATCATCGCATTGGCATTCATCAGCGGCTTGAAAAACACACGTTGCCATGCCGCATGTTGCATATAAATGTTGCCCTGCCACATATGGGTGCTGCTGCTGCTGCTGCCTGTGATGTTGCATTCAGGCAAATCGAATCACTGCCGCCTGCTCATCATCAACATCATCAGCCGCATCTGCATCATAAACATCATATGAGACCAGCGCCAGCCCAGCCCCAAGCTCGTCCTCCTCCTCAGCGAATCTCCCCTGGTGGTGTCAAGTGCACTATCTAATAAATCATTTATGTCGGCGGTTTGTTTGCATTTTGTTTACGAATACCAGTCTCGACGGAGCTTCAAATTGGTCTCATTAATGACTCGGCGATGGTTTCTCCAAAAGTATTCCACCAAAATAGTTTACAGGGGGAGATATTCAACGCTTTCTGCCAGCTAAACGCATTATCTTCACCAGAAAGCAAACAAAATGAAAAAACCCCTGGCCCGGTGCCGCTCATTAATCAATTTTCAAAACGATATCTATCAAATTTATAAGCAGTTCGATTAATGTTAAACATCATCAAAAGTCACACTAGCAAAACATATTTTGGCATGTGCCGTCTTAGGTGATTTACATAAAATTGTATTTTAAATATGTGGTAGATTGATTGTGGGTCTCAGAAACGCCCCAAGTCGAAATCGGCGCCTATCGTGCCGCAAGTGAAATTTTGGTTTCTATTTATAGGCTTTCAAAGATTTTTGTGTACGGTGGGGAAACCCATTAACTGGAATTTTAAAAATTTAACTGTACTTAGCTGTGTAAATATTAAGCCGAAGCCTTTCTTAACAAACCCCTTTTAATATTCTGAAATGTAATGCTTGAGAACCTATACTATCCTTAATCCTCTCTAAACAGAATAAACCAGTTTTGGCTTCCATATTTTTTCTCGACATAAATGTAAACCACTTTCCTGCCTTCGGAATTCTTGATCGCGGCCAAGACTCCCCTTAATTTTCCGTTTCCTCTTCGCTCCTAATGCTAATTTGGCGTCGCCTGGTCTAAGCGTTTCCTGCACCTTTCAGCCTGGAAACTTCCCTTTGACATTTTCCACGCCGACCTCGGCACTTTAAAGTGGAATGCCGACTTTAGCGATTTACGGAGGACGCGGTGGTGGAGGGGAAGGGGCTAATGGCGAGGTGTTACGGTCGAAAATTCGGTCTCGGGTGATATAAAGCTAAAAGCCGCAACACTATTCCCCACATTGACAATAAAAAATCTTTATTTAAAACATCTCACGGCACTGGCAATAAAACACCGAAAAAGTGTTAGGTTCAAGCCAAAAACCGCAACATGTTTGGAGCATTTACACGTGCGGCAAACAGAACGGGCCAAAGGCGATGGCCAGACAGGAAGCCAAAGTATGTGAGTAGTGTAGCATGTAACTGCAGTGAGAGAAAATTCAAGAACTTACAGACATCGAAGAAATTCGAGGAGACACTTAGCAGTAACTGCACCTTAAAAGAAAATTAAATATATACACAAACCATTGAGGCATATTAAACAAATCACTTTAGTCATTAACTTACCAGCAACAAAATTGTTATGATTTAATTATGATATATTGCATACATTTTAGGTAGAAGTTAAAGTGCTTAATGACCATACTGAAGCCTCTACTAGTACATTAAATCATAACATATAACTTTAATGCACAGCTCATTATTAAACATGTTATATCTAACAATTAATATGAAATATAATTAAAAATTAATTATAAAAAAACATTTAAACATGCGTTTTTCTTGCAGTGCAAGGACAAATGAAGAAGGGGCCAAGGGTTTTGTGGCATTGACGTTGGCAACGTTGTTGCCGCTGCTGCAGCCATTTGAGTTCGAAACTGTCTCAACTATAAAGGAAATCAATTACTTTTGCTCCGCATAATGACTGAACCACCGGACCACGGGATGGACGGACGGTCGGGTGGGGCGGTTCGGAGCACTCAAACTTCCGCCCGGCAATGGCGTTTAGATCGGGATATAGTGCTGCATTTAGGGAGCTTGGCTTGGCTCGAGTTCCTCTACTGCTGTGTTTTTTGGCCCGGCTGCAGAGTCACGTGCTCCCAGAACGCGCTACAAATTTGTTACAACAAATGCGTGGGTGCAATTCGAAATGTGCTGCTTGCAGATATCGCGAGGGTGAATCGGTGAGTTCCCAAGAGTATGCAGGAATAGGGGAGCAATATGTCCAATGCCATGAAAGCGCATAATTAAAAGACTTAATCATCAATGACGACATTTTTTAAAAAATCGTTATATTTTTGTTTCTATTTTTGCTTTCCTCTAGCTACCCTCGCATTGAACTTTGCACGAAATGGACCTAGAGCGGGCCATGTGGGTCCTACACTACAAACTGAACCTAAAGTTTGTAGTGTGCGGACCTTCTCGACTGGCAGTTTGAATATAGTTACGCTCCATTTGGGTTCGTTGACTTGCCCCCGGGCGTGCCCGCTGTCCAAGCTTCGAGTTCCACGTCTCAAGCCATGAAAAACAGAAACGGACAACGGACGAGGCGTCGAACCTTCGACGGACACTTTGAAGTGCAGTTTATTTTATCAGAGTTATTTTCGTTCGCGCTTTTGAGTTGCCCAGGGCCAGGTCGATAAGATGCGTTAAGTAATTATAAATGTTTAGCGGCCAAATGCTAAAACGCAACATTTGCTATCTGGCATCTTAATGCAAATATTTGACGCGCTTACGTGCTGGGCTCTTCATCACCTTCAGATGCCTGACTTTGACTCCACGGATTGGATTGGGTTATCTAATCACCGCGCCGGAAGATGCCAACTTTCTGTGCTGCCAATTTCGAGGGGCTGAAAAAGCAATTGCAATCCACTTGCCACTGGAAACTGGCAACTCGCAACGCGCAACTGGCGGTGGCACATTAAGCAGGAAAAGGTGTCGGCGGCAAGAGCCCAATGCCGTCAACACCGGTAACACACCACATGGCCCAAGAGCTCGCAAGGATGCCCCAAGGGAGTCAGCCAACAGAACACCAGCAGCTCCACGGCAACAACCACAAACGCCTTCAACGACGACCATTATCAACGAGGCGCAACTAAAATATTTTAATTAACGCAATATTTGCACAAAATAACCAACATTACAAGTTCAAGGCGCTAGATAAGCGAACGTATCGTACAAAGTACTGGGCGGATCGAAAGGGGCATTGCGAATGGGAATGGGAATGGGTGGTGGGTATGCGCCAGTACACTAAGAAAAAATACGGGTGCAGATTAAGCCCAGTAAACATATGTGATGGGTAAAATTGTTGAAAAAATAATCCGAAGTTCTCAGAAGCTTTGGATGATGTTCCGGAATCTAAGAAGTGGAGTGAAATATTATTGTTGCCAAATATCTTTTACTGCCAAATTGCTTGCTGGGTTACCTAAACTGTTTGTCGCTAAAGTGATCCCCCTGTGTGTGCCGCAGCGTGTGTGTGCTTGACACATGCGGACCTTTGCTGCACTTGACTCGCCACAGCACGCAATCGAATGTAATGGCCCAAAGCAGTGCGGACCTGGCCGGACCGGACCGGACCGGGCCAAGACGAACCGAACCCAGAAAGCGAGAGAGCCAGAAAGAGGTAGCCACGCAGGCGTACACCACTCAACGCCTTTCGCAACTGTGCGTGTGTGCCGCGGCGGTGAGACTGTGTGTGCCCATCTAAGATAGACATGCAGATATCATTGTGGCAAGTACTTGCCGGACACTAGCGGAGTACATACATAAGTATCGGAGCGCAGTACGTCGCAGTGCCAGTCGCAGTTCGAGTTGCAGTCGCAGTCCAGTGCGGCGGCTATCGCCTTGCAATCAGCGCATGCGTTTACAACGTCCGATCAACTGGCCATAGTCCCTTTCACAGTAGCCATTGCCATCGCCATCGCTCTGCGGACGGCTCTGTTCCGAGGAGATGCCCTTTTGGCTGTTCTTTGGACCAGGTCTGACGCTACTCACCTCGAATCAAGTGCCAAAGGAAACAGGCGCTATGCCAGTTAGTTTAGTTAAAAGTGCAATATGTCTCAACATTCAAAAGTATATATAATTTTAGTCCTATATATGTATTAAAATTAGTGTACATAATGCCAATAGTTACTTTATACAAAAATGTATCTGATTGAATCATACACCTTTAATTTTTTTCATATTTGTTAGTACCTTCATAAAAGGTTTGTAAAACCTAGAACGATCTGTTGGGGATTTCTTTTCTTAAAAACTAAGCTTTTAATTATGTTTTGAATTAAACATATATTTTTGATTCCACTTTTGGCATCACTAGCGTTCTGGGGTCGCAGCTTGCCGCCTGCTGCTGGAACTAAAGTAGGGAAGTTGGGACTCCTCATCAGTGCGATGCGACGGTCGCGCTCGCACGCTTATCGCATTTTAGTAGTGCAGCGATTTATCAAAGTTAACATAGACTTTTAGCTTGCGCACCGCTCGTCGGTCGAAAGATAGTCCCAGAACGAGAACGCGAACGGGAATCGGGAATCAGAATCAGACCGTGAGTAAGGGGTAGCTGGGGGACCGGGGATTGCTGGAACTGGTGGAGCGGTTGGCACTTGGCGCTTTTGGCGGCGCTGCAACCTCAACGCACTGCGTTATAAATCATTTTTATTTGTTTGCTTTTTTAAGCAGCACAAAGGGTTGGCCTTCTCGCCTTCTGCCTGTATCTCTAATGTTTTCGGGCTGGCTGGCTTGGTAGTCGGAACTCGGGAGATTCCCATGCGTGGTTATCTGGGCGCAAGATCTAAGCCAACAAATGCACATTAATGATGCATCTAAAGCCGGCTAGTTAGGCTAATGCGCACGGCATCTGCTGTTTCGTAGATTATACAGTCAGATGTTGGGGATATGCGAAATATGTTGAATTAAATACCCGGCCGCGGAATGTGCTAAATAGTAATAGTAACCCCCCCACCAACACGGATACATCAAGCCGCCCCACTCTCACTATTTATCTTCGGGGTTATCCAAAGTTTCCAACACTCTTTCAATGACCTTGAGTTGCGCTTGTATCGGAACTATGCTGCAACTGCCACAAAGACAAGGAGGGCCTGAAAAAAGTTAACACCACGCACAAACGCCGTAGTTCGTAGAACAACTTAATTACAGTGACTGCCAAAAGGCGAGGAGGCGGCAGCGGGCCCAGTTGGGACGCGGATGGCCGGATAGCTGGGATGTCTGCGCGGTGCCGAAAATATCACTTAATTAACATTTTCGCCTGAACCCTGTGCCTCACTCACTTCGAATCGCATCGCATCGCGCCGCGTCGCACGGTGGCGTAATTAACGCGTCCACTTAATGCAAACGCCATTGAATAAACGAGTAATTGGACGACATGTTCCTGTTCCTTCGATGTGGCCCGAAAAAGCGAAAAGCCCAGACCGGCGCAGGACCAAAACGGGTCTGCCTGTGGGGCAATCGAAGGCATTGGCTCGACTCTATGGCTATGCAAATCAGTTTTGGACCCGGTCTTCCTCTCGCTCTTTAGTTTGCATTTTCTTTCTTTTTTTTTTTGGTTTTTTGCTGGTTGGCCACTTGCTGGGTGGCCGTGCGACAAAAATTAAAACCAAACAACGATTTCCAATCAAAGCAACAACTTGGCCAAAAGGAGACGGCTGGGCTGACTTTGTTGGCCGGCCGGACTTTGTTGCCTGCGCAATTCGCGCCCCGTAATTATGCGACAAATGCGTGAGGCAGCCGCAGCACTGGCGTTCCAAGTTTATAACGTAATTTAATTAATTTATGCACTCGCATTATTCAATGAAGCGCGCCACCTGCATGCGTAATTATTGCAGGCACTGTGTGCGCCAGGCAGGATCGCCTTTTCGTGTGCCTATCAGTGCGATTCGATCCTCGGGCTTTTCGTAGCTGGCGTCACATCGACTGCCGCTGAGGCGCCGCTTTGCATGCCAAAAGGTTGACAGTGAGTACTCCCTAAGGCGCCCTCGCCTTGGCAGTGGATTTAACGCAGGCCATAACAGTTTTTACGGCCCCAAAGATATTCAAAAGCTTTTATGATAAGGTGCCGTAATGGTTCATAAATAGCTAAATGTGCCTGGGGGCAGGTGCAACTACAGATGTTACTTAAAACTGAAGCGTTCCGCGTGTTACCAACCTAGGGTAATTCGATACTCATGTAAATTATATGTATTTTGACCATAAAACAAAATGGATTCTTTTTCGCGAATGTGTGCGAAGTTTATGCTAATAAAAGTTATCACTATTGTTGCCTTAACTATGGTTCCAAAGTGCAGCAAGTTTAGTAGTTTCGTACGATCACTAGTGTAGGTCAGAAACATTTTAGACGTTATAAAAGCCAATTTCTATTTTGTAGGAATTAGCTTATTACTTGCTCATATTATTATGCGTATTAATATTATGTGCATTATTTGTAGAGGATATCTTTCTTAGTAAATTACTTGATAATGTGCTAAGAACAAGGCAATCATCGTCGACGAGCTTGTTCCTCGTTTCTTAGTCCCGATTATCCAATCATCTCAATCAAGTAAAGCGCAAAGTATCTTGCCATATATTTATCGCAAAATCAAAACAATTGACACCGATCACACAATTCGCTCATTGTGCTTGTTTCTGTATCTTTTTTGGATTGGGGATGGAGGGGCTTTCGAAACCCCGAGGGGCGTGTCATATGGCCGGACATGTGCGCGCAATTAGACATGGCTGGCACTGTGTGTAAGCCTAAGTATCCGTAAGATACGCGCGGGTAGTTGGGGAGTCTGGGAGATCTGGCAGATCTGGGAGATCGGGAGTCTGGGCGACTGGAGCTTTAGCCATGCTATGGGGAGCACAAAATCATAATCCGCACAAGCCGTTTGTACAATTGAACGCACTGTCGTTGCTGTACATTTGTACAGTGGAAATCGTAACCCAAGTTGGGCATCGGCCTCTGAAGTTGATTGAATGACTGGGAGAGTCGGGTGCGTAGTTGTATCTGCTGAGTGTGTGCCACTGACAGCTGGACAGTTGGATAGTTGGGCTTCGCTTTGCCTTGCCTTGCTTTTGTTTATGTGAAGTATCTGCAGTTGACGGCGAGGTTGTTGCTTTGCTTGCTGTTGCTGCCGTTGTCGCGTGTGACATGACACAAAGTGGACAGTTTTGATTACTGTTGAAATCGAAAGGGAAATGGTCGAGCTGCAGCGCTGCATTGTGTGTTTGTGGGTCAAATGGTCGTCCAAATCCCTCTGAGCACCTCACCTAGCCCAAATTGGATTTGGGTTGCGGGTGCAGTGCGAGTAGTTTGTTTTTCGGAGCTCCGCCTTCGGATTAATCGCTCAACCGTTGGACAGGTTTGCGTCTAAAGAGAGTTAGGGGATTTTCTTGTTTCGGCGATAAGGGAAACATGTCGGGTAAATTTTCTGTAAAATTTAAAGTGGAATGTTACACTGAAAAAATAGTTCTATCTAAGCAAGGAAATATAAAAAGCTAGCGCTAGCAATCGCGTTCTGTTGCTTAATAAAGTAAAATCCCTATTGTTACGTTAAATGACAAATTACCAAATGTGTGTATATATAAAACTTTTAAAGCATTAAGGATGCCATGATATGGCACTTCAGCCAAGCTTATTAAGCCTCTTTAGCCATAATGAATGACTTAACATTTCCAGTTAATCATAATATCTTCCTGGCGTCGCTGTTCGAATGAAAGGAGCGTGGAATGGAATGGAATCATTAGATTTCTAATGTTTCCTGCTTCCCGCTTATCTGGAACAAGTCCGTGGGCCCACTCCCAATCGCTTTGTCTTTAATTCAGACCTTGATTTATGATCATTACCATTGCCGTCGCGTCGTCCTGGTTGCCAAGATGGGGAGATGAGAAGAAGAACCAGCCCCAGGGCATCTATTTAGATGTGCAGTTCGGCATCCATTACTCATAAGCCGGCACTGCCAACGAAAATCAATTAGTGCAACCCACCCAGGCCAAGACATCCAAGAAGTCCTCGTCGTCTTGGGAACAGCATCCTACTAAGCCGGAGAACAAAGTCATCGCTGCAGTCAGCGGGTTGATGAATTGGTTTTAAATCAAAGATAATGCAATAGCGAACGTCACAGTCATAGATACTCGCTTACTTGCTTAAAGTCGCAAAAGGGGACCGGTGTGTGTTGGCCAAGTTATAAATTCAAATCTTACAACCACGCAAAAATGGAATTCATTCAGCCAAGAGCGGCGGGGCATGTGGGCTGCGCCGGGTTTTGGCCATGGTACCGACACGAGCTGCCCGTTGTTATCGGCATGGCCAACATGTTGCTAGTTGCAACTTGCTGGTTGCTGGTTGTTTGCTTGCGCTGCAGTTGCACATGTTCCTTCCCCAAAAACACGAAACAAAAATATCAATTATGAAGCGAAAGTCGCCAGACGATGATGATCATGACCATGATGATGGTGATGCCGATGGTGGGGATGGGAATGGGGATGGCCGAGGATGCCAGAGTAAGGCCATGGCGAATAGCCTCGTATCATATTAGTCGGACAAGCAATGCGGTAGTTGGTGAGAGCTGGCTGCAACACATGTTGCTACCGTGCTGCCGCAAGTATGACATTTGTTTTAGCCGCTTATCGCGATGCGAAGGCCCTGCCTTCTTGGCCTCGCCCAATGGCTAGGAGATTTCTGTACTGGCTCATCGGTTCCGTCATTGATTATGCGCTAAATTCCAACTGCAGCTCGTTTATTATGTTGCACAGTATTGAGGCAGGCATGCAGGCTGGCAGGCAGCCTGGGATTTGGCTTGCCATAATGAAGGCATCTAATTTGTTGGCTTAGCAATGTAATTGATGCATTGGGGTTATGACATAGTTTGTGATAATTCGTTGCGGCTTCCATCCAATAACCAATCCACCGAGCAATGTGCAATGCACAATGTGCATGAGCTTTCTGACGGCGAGGCGTTTGTATTAGGGCCAAGTTGCCCCTGTCGCACCACCGCCCAGTGCAACACGGCTCATCCGTTTGCCACACGCAATTGTTGTTCGGGTTCCGGACTTTGGACTGCGGCGCAAACAACATATGCCATTAATGGCAGTTGCTTTAGGCCCGCTTGACAACTTGATAACTGTGTTAGACCCTACCAATGTTCATGTGTGCATTTGGGATTCTGAATGGCAATTTCCCATGTGGTTTTCGTTTGTCGGACACGCAACTGTGCGGAATCTAAAAATAATTCGATGTTCGACTTGATGAAAGGTCTGTCAATGTGAAAATATTAATCCAAGTTGTTCGATGACGGAGAACAACCAACCACCGCAATATATTTACTCACAGCTGACCAGGTTTCTGTGTGAATGTATTAAATGGGGGAAGTTAACAGATAATGACTTTGTTAGCTTGTTATGCAAAGATACTTTGTTGCAGTACTGCAGTTTACGCTAACATATGATTAATAACAACGTTTTCCTACAACTCTAACTATTTAATAATGATATGCAGTAGTATTTTTTATTACAAAAAGATAACCATTGCAACATCGTTCGACAATTTTCTATCTTTTTTAATGGGGGATTTCATGTGTCATCTTAGCATAATCTATTACTCATAAAAATCCATGTTTGCCGTTTTATGAGTTTTGTGACTTGCACGTCCTATCTAATCCTAGAGCTCCAGCACTTTTGCAAGCCTCTAAAATATCGCCACGTAGTTTCTGCATTTCCAGTGCACTTCAAGCCAATAATTGTAATAGCATTTTCATACTAACCAAATTGATGACCATATTTTTTAATGGCATTTTCGATAAATTAAATGTGATTTTTATGAGCTCACTTCGAGTGCAGCACGAATAGCCGGTGTCCGAATGGCCAGGGCATTTTCAATTTGATGCACTCAGAGCCAGCGAACCAGCTAAAGGCAACCTTTGTTGCATCATAAAAATCAAAACATACAAATCTTTATCAGCAAATGCATCGCCGAGGGAGGAGTGGTGGCTAGGGCAAGTTCCTACAGGGCTTTTTGACTTTTATTAAAAATAAAAGACATGCATTCTGAATGCAGGTAAGGGAATGAAAAGAGGTACACGTTGCCAGCTACTGTTATCTAGTTTTGATTTGATTTTGTTTTTTTTTTACCATGAAGCTTGGGGAATTTTTTAATATGCATAAATAGCTCGTAAATATGCAACATTTGCTTGAGCCGCATCGGGGCAATCCAAGTTGCCGGCTTTGTGAAGACTCGGGCATCTTCTTCTCAGACTAAGAATAAGATGAAGCGGGCCATAGAGAGAAACAAATTTTCATTCAAATTCATCCGAGGCACACATATTTCAGGCCATTTTCAATTTATTTAATTCGTTTGGATGTCAATGGAGATGCGACGGCAGATAAGGCGACATCTCTGCCCAATCGGAATTCTGCTATCGCTCTCGTAATATATTCTAATTTTTTAATTAATTGCTAATGGTTAGGCACATCGACAATCGCTGCTAATGGCCAACAGTCTGGGACTCTTAACGGTTGCCTTATCGTCTGGGCCTTCTACGGAGATCAGACCTAAAGCCTTCCGACTTCAGACTTCAGTCTTCAGTCTTGGGTCTCAATCCACTCGATTCTCGGTTGTGGCGAGTCTTTAATTAGGGCTGCATTCGGTTTTATGGCCCACAAATCGCAGCGAGTGAATCAGCTGCCGGTTTCCATAAGCCATAAAGCATAACCATTCAATTTGTTCGGCCCATGATTTTGGCAATACCCAAAAGAGGCTCGCCATCCCATCCGCTGGGCTTATCTCGCTCTTCAAATCGCAATATTCCGTTGGGGATACTGACGGGTATGGTATGGCTATGGGTACTGCCTTCCTTTGCACTTTCTTTTTGGGGCAGAGAATTGGAGAACCGGAGAACATCATGTAAATCGCCCAGATATCGAACTTGTTAACAAGTACTTAAGGGCTCTTTATAATTATGTATGGCCCGTTGCTGTTGCCAAAAGGTGTATGCCATAATGAGATTGTGATTTCTTTTTCGTGTGGCACAAATGCCGGCTACCAACAAATTATGCGGCATGCAAAGAATTTCGCGGGCATTTATGCTGTAATTTCATATTCTTCGCCGTATTCCTTTTGCCGGCTTTGTTGTTATATGGTATATGCCTTTTGGCCGCGTAATTTTGATGGGGTGGCGCGAGAGCGAAGTTGCATATCGGTAGCTGTCATCATTTAGTTTTCGTTACCCACCACTCGCATTGGGGTCAAAAGCGGGCTAAAATTAAGCCTTGGCATATGTGCTCTGGATCAGGGAGCAGATTGATATGAATCGATGGAATTTCAGCCCCCAAACGATGGATTTCGCTGTCCTAAATGGTGTTTATAAGATTTATGCTAAATAAGGCTTTCTAACGGAAGTATCTTAAAGTAGAGGGCAAGCTCCTTAGTTAAAAATTTCATATTAAGCTAGGTTTCTCTGCTAAAGTTATCCTATCCATTAAATGTCATCCGCACATAACTTTATGCGATAACCCAATGAAAACTCTAAACGCCCCTTACTTTCTTATGTAGGGTCTTTTCTGAGCTCAGGTTTCAACGCTTTTGGGAATGTGTCTCCAAAGATAAAACTGCGTAGATACATAGGTGCGTAGATATTTGCTTGTGTTACTTTCTGGGTTAAAGGTCAACTTATTCGCATGCCCAACATATACACACATGATGGCATTGACGCGTTTAGAAAGCCAAAACCCTGAAAAGCCGAAGTGCATCTATGGCCGGAGCCAGTGCCTCACCAAGCCCACCTTTTAATAATTCGCCTGGCCGTAAAGAAACTCAATACGAAACTGAGAAAAACTAAAACTATAGTTTTATTATAATGGAAGTAATATATAACTATCCTTCAGTGAGATGTAGGAATATTTATAAACTTTTTAAGTGTCAACATGGAGTTTTTGGCTTAAAAAAGCACGAATGGATTATGTTTTAATTGCGGCACAAGTGTGTCTGGTTTTTCCCAGTGTAGCTGGTGTCTGCCTGTGCCTCTCAATTAATGACGATCATTGTCAAGGCTTCGGCGCAGCTAAATAGAGGCAGGCAGCAATGTCTCTGTTGCGTAGGAGTCGACATTGCTGTTGCTGTTGCATTTGTTGCAGATGCGGCTGTGGCCGGTGCTCATGTTGCCGTTGGGTAGAGTTGCTGCTGGCCCGTTAGTGTGCCTGAGCCCGTGCTTGTGTGTGGCGCATATTTAGGCTTGTTGCAACATGCCATTTACAAGTGCGCCTGGGATCGCCTTTGTCGTCTTGTCGCTGGATCGAATGCCGCATCCCAGGCATCCAGGTATCTCCAGCACCGGAGGACTTAGTGCTCGGTATCGAACCGTATCGCCTTCGGCGTGGCCGATTATGTTGTCGCTTTTGGAGGGTGCGTCAATTTATGAGTTCATTGTGCGTCTCCTCGCACAGGAAATGTTCTGCAGTCGCGGAGGATTTTTCATCGATGGTTTAATAATAGGTCGTAATCATACGATTCGAAAAGCAGCCAAATGAGATTTGTGCGGATGTTGGAGGTGGCGAAGGTGTGAGCCGACATGAGCCGAAAATACCTGCTGAATCTAATATTCTCTAATCGAATATTCCTAGGCCAAATACTTAGATACAAGGAGGTGTGACAAGAATCGCTTGAGCGATCTAAAGAATAAACCCCTAGAATGTATACACACAAAAGTTTTTCACATATAGAACCATTTGAGTGCGTCGAGTATAACTTTGCCTGCATTTTATTAGGGGCATCAGATGGCTCCCTGGGCACTTGTTGCTCATTCCCCGCCCAAAATAAGGTGCGTAACTCCGGTTGGAAAGTTTTCCAAGAAAGAGGCAACAGCTAACTCCGCTCGAAGTTTTGGAATATAGAGGTCCAAGGCATCGGCAACTTCATCCATCATTATTGGTTTGGTTGGCGGAGGTAGTTTTTGGATCTCCTCGCTGCTGAGTCTATTAAACATTTGATAATTTCATTGGGTTTCAGCTTTGTTTTTGCTGCTCATGCTGCCAGCCCCAACTTCTATTTCTCCAGCCAAAGTTGTTCTATTTGAGTTTATGTGTGCGCCGGGGGGAAACAGTGGGTGGCCAGGCTATGGGTTAAGGGTTTTGGGGTCTGGGTGCTTGGGTGTTTGGATGTCGATGGTGCTTTATGCTCAATGGGTTCTGGGTGGTGTGGTGGTGCTTGACTTACGACTTTTGCGGTTGCGAAAAGCGCACGGCGGTGTTATGATTTTCAAGTTTTCAAGTTTATTGCGGACGCGCTGCGAGGATCGAACAGGCAACTTTCCATTGTGGTTAAGCTGCAAATAGGTTCCCTCTTTTCCAATTTTTTTTCTTAATATTTGTTTCTTTTTTAGTTGTTTTTCTCCCTGCAGCTCCACAGCCCACAGAGGGCAAATGCCACATTGTTGTTGAGCGGCGAGAACTTGACAAAACATTTCGACAACGTTGTAACGACGGCCCGCATGCCGATGCAGCTTGATGTTGATGTGGATGTTGCTGTTGCTGTTGCTGTTGCCGTTGATGTTGGCAAGTTTTAGGCGCAGACAACGCCTCAAACTAAACAACAGGAACGGAACGGAACGGAACCGAGGAACTCAGGATCGGATCGGAGTGGAGTGGTGAAAAGGAGCCGCCACAATGCGATGCCGCCATGCCGAAGACTTTGCAACGATTAATGATGCAAATATTTTTTGAAAGCGCGAAAAATTGTGCATAAATTTACCATGACCATGGACAACAGCAACAGCAACACCAACATCAGCGGCAGCAGCAACAACCAACGGTAACAAAAACATTTCGCTTGTTTACGAGCTGCACTTTGTTGCAGCATACCCTTATGGAACGGCTATATGGAATTGGTCAGTACATAAAAGGTAACTTATTTCGGTTCTTTCGGATATGAATCTATTGATAACTTGAAACAACTACAAGTGGCATGAAAATATTCTATGTGCTATTCTATATGATAGGAATGCATATGCCACATAATTCAGTACTAAGCCATAAAAAACCCTTACTTTCTTGTTAATCAATCTCATTCCGAACTGAAAGTAAACCCTTAAATCGTTATTGTTTTTTATTAAGCTAAGGGCATCACAATATTCCGATGCCGGGGACAAATTTAGCTACCAGCCCAGTTTGTTGATGTTGCGGCTGTTCTCTAGTTGTTTTCCTGCCCATATGCCGGCGCGATGACACTTAACAAATGATCGCATAAGTGCACACAAAACGCACATTGCACGGGCGAGCACTGGGGCCATTGATTGGGTTGTTCCAGGTCCGGGCATGGGATCGGTATTGGATTCGGGTCTGGGATTGGGATAGGAGTAGGGATACGGCCTTTTGTGTGTGCAATTCTCGAGTGCTATCACTGCTCAGCCGGCATATTTTGTATGACAACAAGTCGTGCGGATGCGGATAGGGAATTCCTGGCGCAGAACGCAGAGTGCGATGTGAAATGTTTACAAAATAAATGCGGCACTTGAATTAGGCAACATTTGTTGCCGCCCCAGTCAAGTGCTGATGCATTTCTCTTCTCGTCTTTTCGTGCTGAAGCCACGAACCTTATTAAACTCAATCTGTTTAATCAAATTAGGAGAAATCAGCACTGCAGATGCTGGATGCGAAGGTGGTGCTGGCGAGGATCGGATGCTCACGAGATGCGTTGGCGTTGCTTGTGGACCAAAAGTTGGCAATGGCATTTGGTGCCGCTACACCCACTTTTTATTTTGGCACTGGCACTGCCACAGCGCAGGAACCTTTGTCCGCCTGAGCTTGACTCTTGAGGTTGAGAGCCTGGCTTGGAGCCTCACTTTTCAGCCAGAGTCTTGCCCGCCTGAGTTTTCCTGCCTGTCAGCCTCGGTTGCACATTAAGCCGTGCATTTAGTCGCCGGGTCTCTGGGCTGGCATTTGAACTTATTGCCACAGTTAGGCGCGCTGTCATAAAACCAAAATAAAAACCGATGAGGGAAAACAAATCTCTGTAGGTTGGTTGGCATATGGGTGAATGCTGCTCAGAAACCATGAGCGGCGGTTTGGGCAAGTGTAAGAGGGTATTTAGTTGGTATAACTAAAATCAAGGCTTAAAGGGAGTGCCAATCTATTTATACATTATTTATATTTCGTAACTTCGTTTATTTTTCTGGAATATTCACCCATATTGCCCCTGCCCCAGTGAAGGTTGTAACTCACACAAACAGCCTGTTTATGGCTAAAAACAAAAGCCACAAAAGCCAAGAAACTCGGTGCCATGTGTGCCCTTTGGCACTTTATTTTTCAACAGCTGCATGGCCTCAACGTCTTGGGCTTAGTGGATGATCCACGTTTTGGACCCGGCCAAGTCGCAATCTGGACGTTTTTGGGAGTGGGTGAAACCTTGACTTGGAAACTGTGGAAAATCCTTTAGAGCGTAGCTAATTAAAATATCAACATTTTTAAGAGGCGTAGTGAATGTGTTAAATTGACTTTTCTCGGGGGTGGTTTTGTCAATGCCCGATACCCGATGCTCGATGGCTTTTCCGTGAGTGGGTCGCCCAGCGAAAAACCTGAACCCCACTCTCGTTGCGACTTTGGGGTCAGCGTTGGCATTTGGCAAAAGCTGCATTCGTGAGAAGTGCCCCACCAGACCTTCAACTAATTAAGTTGCAATTAAATGTTTTAATAGCTGAGTGGCCAACATCCGTTGGCTGGTAAACGGGTACAAGACCAAGAAATGCGTGGCGTCCAAATGAGGAGCGCGCCTCATTAAAGCGCGCACGGTCTGCGGAGCCATTACCAAAAGACGTGCAAGGCTCCCAATGCAATTGCAAAAAAAAAAAGAGCAAAAGAGCAGGGAAAATATTAAAAAAGTGAAACGATATCAAAACAATACCGAACAGTTAAATACCCTGAAGAGGAAAATGAAAGCCAAATCTAAAAGTAAGCTACTTCAAAACATATTCAAAACGATTTGAGGAGATGGTTAACAACTTATCCTTAGAAAGAGTACAAGTTCTTGTAAGAGATTTTTATACACTCTACACTTAGATACAAAACTGAGATCTTTATTATTTTTGTACACGCAGTTAATAGTTTCATCCTTCACTGAGGAAGGGCATCGGAGGAGGCTCTCAATGGCCTCCCTTTGTAACCTGGCTCCAACTTGGCCGCCGTTTGCGCTTGAGTCGCCGCTGTTAAAAGGGCTGCGCGCATGCGCAAAACACATGCCGTGGGCACTGGTCGCTTTTGCTGTTGTTGCTGTTGGTGTGGCTGCTACGGCCCTTGCCACTACTGCAATAAACGTCAAAATGCGGCCCATTGCTGTCCATTTCATCAACGTGTGAAATAAATCACTCAAAGTGCTGCAGATCCATTAAGGGCAGCCGCAGCAAAAGCAAAGCAAAAGCACAACGGCATAAGCACAACAGCAAAAGCCACAGCAGCAATGAGCAAAACTCGTCGTCGCGTTGCCTTTGTGGTAAATACATTTTTAGCATTTTGTCTGCTGATACCTATGGGTGTTGTACATGGCAGCGACGACGTCAGATGATGATGAGGATGAGGATGACGATGTGGATGACGATGACGATGATGTCGACGGCTGCTGCAACAATAAAGACTGTATGCCAGTGGCCACGCTTTTTTCCCCCATCAATTGCATGTTATTCACCTTTTGCAATTTCAGTTCTTACCTTGGACTCTGTTTCTTTTCGCCGACTTTGACTTTCCATTTGGGTTTCCCTTTTTGGCGTGCTACGCGCCAGCGAAACATGCAAAAATCCAAATTATATTTTATTGCTTAAATTCAATTAACGGTGGGGCAGGAAAAGCACTCGAAATCAAAATTGCAAGCGTCTGCTTGCGCTTTCATTCCGTTCTCGGAGTGTTGCAGCTGCACGAAGTATCCGAGTGCGCCAAATCCACATTTCGATTCCGAATATGTATCTGAATCTGCAACGGAGTTGCCAGTTCTCTGGGGCAGCTGTAACGAAAGCGAGGCTTGCCATCAAAGCGAGGTAGGCATCAAAACAAGTGCCTCTGCAGGCAAACTGTGGGTAAACAGAAAGTTGATTGAAAGTTCGGCGTTGCAGCTGGAAAAAGAAAACGGCTGAGGAAGTGAGGCCCACGGAAAATCAAGGGAAGCGGGGCGATAGATTTGGTGCAATTAGGTGCAGAAATATGCGGCAAAGTGAAGGAAGTTAAGTGAAACGGAATTAAAAAATGCTGTCATTTGAAGAGCAGCAATATCCAATTCTAGTAAGTTGATTTTTAAATAAATGAAAACGCCTTGCTGAATTTCCCGAACCTTAGAACAAAACATATTTTTGTAGTTAATATGTGAAAACAAAGCAAGCCCAATCAATTAATGTTAATAATTAATTCATAATACTAATACTTGGATTGTGAAAACAACCTCTGGCTGATTTCAATCAAGGTGCATAAATATTTACTCCCTGCCGCCGCCCACTCATTAGGAAGCCCCCTTGAGGGTCGTAAATACATATTTTATTCCTTGCGTATTGGCTGGGGGGCTCGTCATTTCTGGCCATTGTCACAGAATGCAACTAATTGCTTTAATTTGCAACACACACACATGCTCACTTGCAATAACAGGCAATCATTGATGCGTATAAATCTTATAGGAACTCTTTCTACTTAATTAGTTTTAGTGTCGCACAAACAAAAGGGCATAACTAACAATTAAGCCATTGGTACTTATAAACTGAAATACGCAACAATGTGCCATACGCATGTATTTTGCAAACGAGTGTGGAGCATAAATCTTAATTACGCTCCGCCGAGCGTAAATCATCATCAGTCGAAGGAGCCTCCAGTGCCAGCTTTTTGGCCCCAGAAAGGCACTGCGAATTGATTCAAGCGAATTAGCAGCTCGCCAGAGAGGCTCCACCAAACTTTGACAGTTTGCTCGGCAGTTTTAAATCTTTTTACGATGCCCGCTTCCAGACTGACTGACTACTGTCAGATATTCCGGGCTACTTGGCCCTGTTTTTTTTTTAATCTAATTCTTCAATATGATTGCACTTCAAGAAATATTCTTCTGAATTCGAACAGCTAATTTTTATAAAAGCAATTTTTTGCATTTTGGTATTAGGAGCCTTTCTTTTAAAGCACGATTCCAGATCAAGTATCTTAACAACTCTGAGAACCAAGAAATGTATTAGAAGTAGTTTTACAATAAAACTTGAAAACAACGATTATTTTCATAGCTCCTTCAGCATAAATCTCCGTTCTTTTCCTCTAAGTGCAGGGTCATCAAATGGCAAAGGAAAAGCAAATCTAATATCTGCTTTATGCAGTTGGCATCCTCTTTATGACTCTGACAATCAGGTTCGCCAGTTCGGTCGGCGCAATTCAAAAACGAAATTTTTACAAGTTGTAAAGATTAAAAGTCCATTAGGCCGCAACCGCAGTCACAGTGGAAGCCGCACGTAGAACTTGTTTGGACCAACCCAGCATCCATTTAAATGCGCGCAATGCAATAACTCAAATTGGCCAATGCGCCAGAACGTGCAAATGGCCGGGACGGAGCGGGGATTACATGAAATATTTTAATCCATAAGATGCAGTTAAGTGCATCCATCAGCGCGTATTTAGAATTTAATAAATACGGAAGCGAGAACACGACTCCGAACACGACTCCCTAGCAAATGCACTTTGAGAGCTAGCTATTTTAATTTATTTAAATTTCCAGCCGCTCTCGCACATAACCAACTGCAATTTGGACTGCAGTTCAGGGGCGAGGAGGTGAGAGCACCAGCACACGACTTGGACTCCAGGTAAGAAAAGTGAACATCCATTAGTTGTGCTAATGATGCGCAACCCACTTTGCAGCGTTCCGCCCCAAGTAGAACTCCAGATGCAGCGGCTCCTCCTTTGCCACATCCACATCCACATCCACATCCCCATCCATATCCGAAACCAAAGCCAAAAGCCAGTGTCCTGTGCCGGGGACTTTGCCGGCTACTTTGCAACGCATTTGGCCAGTTTGGTTAGTTAGCTCCGCTCCTCTGTGTGTGTGCAGCTAATGTAAGTAAGCCAAGAAAGGGAGTGGAAAGTGGCAAGAGATTTGCTTAGTGAAATAGTCAGAATAGCAAATGCGCTGAGTGCTAAAAACTCTCCGTTGACTAGTGTAATTTTGGGACTTTATTGAACTCAACTTGCACTTCTAGAGGTGCCTTAGGTTAATAAAGAATGGAACTGGATGTGGAATAGCTAGACTTGAATTGGAATCTTTATTAAACCACTCTATTTCCCTTACAGATAGACCTGCAAATTAAAATACATACCACATTAAATGAGAGCTGATTAAGAGTAATAATTTAATTACCATGAGCTGATTCAGGTAGAATTCATAGGGTATGTGTCCGCTTATTGGGTCGATGGCCACTGGCCACATCTCATCCATTTCCTCCTGGGTGAATGGCTCGCCCTCCTCCATCATCAGTTTGCCAAAGCTCTCCTTGGTGAGATAGCCCTTGTTCTCGGGATCCAAGATCTTAAAGGCCTGGAGAATTTTCTCTGGCGGAGCAGGCTCCATTCTGTTGAATGTATGATTTTCAAGGAACTAATTACGGAACACTAAGCATGGCTACCCACTTTCTTTCCATGAGCAATTGCGAGACATGTGGCAAAAATTTGGTCAAATGCACTTCGCCACTGGTCTCCTCCGATTCTGTGGCCGAGATTACTTCGTTGACCTCCTCCTCGGTGGGAACACAGCCTAGAAGTCTGAGCACAGTGCCCACTTCTCTAACGTCGATGAACTTGTCGCCATGATGATCGAACACACAAAAGGCATCCGAAATGCGCTTTTCCAAGTCGTTATTCACTAAAAGAAATACCCTATTTAATTACTAGGTTCTTTTTGAGAATTTGCCATTTACTATCCATATCCATGTTAAGGGCTTGAGGTTTTCTTACCAACTGAGACTCATAGTGGGTGGAAAGTATTAAATCAATATCCCACTAAAACAAACACTGTTGCTAAGGGTGATTTGAATAGAAGCAGAAAATCATTACTATTTTTTTTGATACATGCGTTTTTAAGTAGCTATTTCTTATGGCATTCTTTGATTTCATTACAAGGAGAACAACCTGTCGTTTACGTTTGGATCGACCGCATCCAAATCCGCAAAAGGCTGTGGCTGCCGCCGAGGCGGGCCCATAATGCTACAGTAAAAACCTCCATAGAGCGGCCCATTAAGCAGCTCATGGAGGCCATCATATTGGCCCATTACCATTTCGCCGAGATCCACCGGCTGTCTGGTAAGGAACACGGAAGTATTCCTCTGCCTTACTGGGTGCCTGCCAGCAGCAACAAGTGCATTTTCGGAGCTGTGCCCACTTTAATGGAAATTACTGCAGAGCTCGCCATTAATTTTCCCTCACATTTGTCTGGCCAGTTTGAGGCCCGGCTCTCAACGCATTCGATTCGATTAAAAAATGGCAAAGGCAAGTACAAGAACTGCTCCATTCACGCTAATGCGTGTCGTGTACAACACGCTTGCCACTTGAGCTGTTTGCCGCATCGCATCTCCTAGAATATATGTATATATACGTATGTATATAGCTATGTATATATATATGCCCTGCGTACCGCTCAGATTTCCCGCAGCTCCCATCATCACCATCATCGAATCCACGAACACACTTGCCTATCTGCCGCCATCTCCGTTGCTGTTTGTGGACCGTGGACCTGGCTTTGGATCTCCACTTGGCCCTCTGCCTGGGCGCGGGCTACTGCCATAAACACTAAAAGTGTTCGTCATTTGCTGTTCCAGATCCAATTAACCATTTTGATGCATTTGCCTCCATTAACTCTTTCTCTCTCTCTCATTCGGACCCTTTTGCAAGGGCATAGGCCCAGACTGCTACACAGAGAAAAAACACATAGTTAGTCTGGTTCTTGCATTGTTAATATATAGAAATAAAAATGTATAAAATTCATATTTAAGACTTCTTGTATTTCGAATATGAACCCGATATGATCTTGGGTTAACTTGATCAGCGCAGGGGAATGCACTTTTTCCTTCTGTGTACAATTTCGCTGCTGACTTACAACGTGATCGGAAGTTTGTCTTAGCCCATCTTCAACAAACCATTCCATACCATACCATACCATGCTCCATAGTATACCCATACCCCGGACTGCATCTGACGACGTGTCCGCGACTCGCAGACGCTCATACGAGGCTGGCATGAGGACGGGGCTCCTGCAAAGTACTTTGTAAATGTTGGCATGATTTAAGTCGGCTCTTAGTCTCTTTATTCTGACATTTACCCCAGGTTTGTCTATTAGGCATGCGATTAAAATTTAAATTAAAGTCGCGCTGACTCCGCTGCGGGATTGGGTTTCGCCATTGGATTGTATCGGCTGGGATGATGGCGATTCTTTTATAGAACCAGCCACGCCCGTTGCAATCTCCTCCCGGTCCGCCAGTTCCGGTTACTGCCCTGCGTTTTGCTCATCTGTCAATTTCGACACCTGTGGCAGACAGTTCGGGCACCTGGATATGTTGACATGATAGCGTTTCCTGTATGGGAAATTACACGGCTTAAAGGAAGAAATCTATTTGGATGGAAATGAGACAGCGATCGCTTTGCTTCGTGTAAGCAATTAAGTCAGAGCTAATTTATTTCAATTCTAGTTCAGAGATCTTTATTAATCAATTGCAAAGCCCTTCACTTGGCACCATAGGCATCCAACCACAAAATAAGGTCACATCCACTCGAATCGATTGCCCTTTCCAGATGCCAATCGCAATAGCCATTTTCCATTAATAAACAATTATTATTATGGCTTCGTATTTTTTTTCTTTTTGCAATTGAAATCGCGTTACAATGCGTGCGTACGCAGACTGGAGTAATTAAATGGAATTTAATAAACATAAACATTCGAATAATGAATGCTACCTTTCGCAGCACCAGCACCACTGGCCAGTAAGCGGAAAACTCCGGACAAAAGGCGGCCCAGATACTTTTGTTGAATTAATTAGAGTAAGAAAGGCTGCCAGACAGCAGCAGCAGCAGTCTTTAGCTACCTTTGTACTCACATGCCTTTAAACGATTCGTAAAAAGAATTCAATTCAGTCGAACTCGAGTCGAAGTGATATGAAAGAATTGATTAATAATCATAGCTAAAACCTCAAAAGACCAACCCAGGGGCTTGATCTGCCCCACTCCCTCCATTCCCCCATTCCCAAATGGTCGGCTACTGGCAAAAGAGCCACAAAAGCGCTGACGCCATGGTCCCACTCTCGACTCACATCAAGGCCAATTGGGCTGGCTCCAAGCTCGGAGCTCCAACGGATCCATGCTTACACATGAAAAATAAAATGATTTTCCTCCGAATGCTCAGTATTTCCAGACCTTATTTGCAGTTTTGACATTTACCAATCATTTTTAAGTTTAAGAAAGGATTTTTAAGACCAAGCGATCTTAATATGCATAGAGCTCAATTTAACCATTATTGCACCTAAAACTGTGAAATATATTATTTCAAAAATGTAAAACTCTTTTGAAAACCAACTTTTTTGACGTTCTTCTTAGTTTCTGTTCATCCGATGAAACTTTTAACCATTTTGTTAACACGAATATGTTACAAATTATTTCCTGTGCAGCTCTTCTATTGCTGGCCCAAACCGAGTACACATGTTGCTAGTTGCTGCCGTGCTCCATATTCTGGATACTCTGTGCTCGGGACTTGACTTTGATTCAATTTCCATATGAAAACATCGATTTGCGTTTGTGCGCCCGCGTCGTCGTAATCAAAGTGTTGTTTATGGAACACGTCCGGCGTGTTTTTCTTATTTTTTTTTTTTTGCTTTTGGCATTTCTGGTTGCCTGACTTGCTGTTGTTGTTGCTGCCTTGTTGGCTGGCTATAAAAAATTGCTCACGGCAACAATTGCGCTGGTCGGCTAAAAAAAAATATGTAGCAACGATTACATTTGCCTATTGCATGGAGGGGCCGATGCCAAAGCCAAAGCCAGGCTAAAAGCAAACGAGTCCGAGTACGAGTCCCGAGTTATGATTGAGTTCTAATGAGTTGAGAAAAATGTATCAAGGAAAACCAGTTCCCGGAATCGCAATTAGATAAGTGGGTTTATTCATGCCACAAACGTGAGCTGCAAGAAAGCGCAACAAGGAGAGTCGTCGGATCGAATCGAATCGAATGGCATCGGGAAATGGAAATTGTTTCCACCGAACAACGCTGGCCTAACAAATGTGTAGCACATTTATATAATAAGGCGTTACAAATATTTTTCAATTTCATTAATTTTTTTTTTATTTTTGTGGGCAGAAAGAAAAATGTACCTGTCTGTGGGAGAAACTTGTTTAACTGGCTCAACGAGAAGGGCATTTGGCATAGGAAATGCAAAATTTAAATTGCCAAGAATTTACGACGGATAATAACAGAGCAGTGTGTGCATAATTAAATGAACATAATAATCGGACTATTTATATACCGTAAAAGATATGGTTTGGTATTACGCCAATAAGTTTATCTACATTTTATTTAGTTTCTTGGAACCAGTTTACAAAAGCCTTTTTTAGACCATTAATTTTTGCGAGGATGAATATTTTAATGCTCTTTTTTATTTTTATTTTTAAATGACCCTTTCCGCGGTCTGTAAATATCCGTAACTTATGATATCCATGTGGACGGCATTAGTTCCATTCAGCCGAGATTCATTCACCTTTTCCAGGTGAACTCCAGATTCTGCACTAGTTTAGGCCTCGATTAGAAGGCGTGAAATACTAATATGGAGAACACGCCTGGCAGTCAAATGGAAAGGAAAGGAAAGGTCGAGCGAGGTATTTGGAGTTCCAACAACGATTTTCCGTATCTGCCCCGTCAGTTAATTGCCTCACTTTCTAGCCGTAAAAATTGACTACGCCCTAATGTGCGTGCCTTTCCAATTACCAGGTCCAAGTTTGCAGGCCAGCCGATCATTAGCCACGTTTACTAATGATTTCCAGCCAACCTAGACCTCAGCCCAAGCCTGGGAACCTGGGAATGAGAACTGTTCCAAGTTTTCGCATGCATGTGATAATGGTTTTTGGCGGCGCTTTGATTTTCCGCCCCGTTTCGAATGGGACAGCGAACAAGACAATAAATCAATAATTATTGCAAAATAATACTGCAGTCCCCCCTTAAAATAAGAATAAAAAAACAAGATAAATTGCGATACTGTGCAGCGGACGGGCGTATGACTTAATTTGCCAATTTGAACGCCAAAGGCTAAAGCGTACTTACTTCTGGCCGAAAAAGGCCAGGCAGCTGGCCAACATGGTCCCCAGATCGTTCTAAACTTCAATTTCCGTGCCAGTGGCAGCAGCAGCAGTCGAACTCCGTTGTCTTATTAAGGCCCAAACCAAACGCGTGCGCGGTGCCCAGCAAAAAGCAACAAGCCAGGCCAAAAGCGAACAGCAGCCGGCTGGAAAAAATATAAGAATTCTATTATGCCCATGCCACACAATGTGATTAACTTGTTGACCCTGTCGAAAGAGCAAACAATAAAAGTGGGTATTCTTAAAAATTTAGAACGGATTTTCGATCGCTCGGTTGTGGCCCAAATTGCACACGAAAGGTAACCAACCGCATGGACTTCCACTTCCGTGCCCTGTGGTCAAAATGATTTTATGCAAACAGAAAAACCGAAACGGAAAGCGAGTTCGAAAATTGGCATTCGTTAGGCGTTGCTAATAATTGAAAATCTCCAAAAAGCCAAGACCGCAGAAAAAGAAGTTGGGAACGCTCAGGAATGCAACTACCAATGCGCACCTGACTTTCGGGCCAGCTGGGATGCCACAGTGGTCACTAAAAAACTGATTGATAAGGGGTTCCTGTTTTAGGGGGCAGATTTTTTCAAAACAATTATAAAACCATTTACAATACTGTTAGCTTTAAAATTTTTAAAGGAGTTTTTGTTAGCTCTGCAATCATTTTTCAATCGTTTCTGACAAATTTTTATAAAAAGTAAAAAACATATTTTTTTTTTGTCGAATGTTTTGCCAATATTTTTGGATTTATTGGTTATTTTTTTGCTTTTACTGACTTGCAAACTCCAGCCCACTATACTTATTGGACATGTTAATTTTCATTGTCAGCTTTCGCTGCAAATTTATGAACACTTTATACCCGGGCATTGCAACTGACAGAGGCAAATGAAAATTTTATTGAAACACACACTCACTGGGCGGAAAACCTGATGGAAAATTGATTTTGCCATAGCATGACAATCACTCGGCCCAATGGCCACCTTTAGCTGCAAGGCTCACGCCCACCGAAAAAATCGAGAAATAATAGCATAAAAGAGTCATAGTTAGCTAGCTGGCCAAAAGCGAACCGTTACTCGCCGCTAAGCCAGCTGATTCATGGCTTAATCACGGGGAATCGGTAGCAGAGACTTGCAGCCAAGTTGCTGCACCCAAAAAAGACGGCTTTATCAGTGGATCGTCGAGGTATCGCAGTATCGGGTAGTGAGTGGCTCGTGCCCGGAGGCTGCCACCGTCCCACTTGGCTGACTTTTTGTGGCTGGCTGGCCAATTGATTGTTTGCGCCGAAAACTGCAGGACTCGCCTGGGATTTTCGCTTTTTTCGGACTCGCTCTCCGCAGTACTTTAATTGCCAAGTTATTACCCAGCCAGTTTTCACTCTTTTTTTTTGTGCCGAAGACAACGGGCCACATCCGCTAGATGCCTGCTAGGAGGAGTGAGAGGCTACCAGCTTCCTCAAGCCATAAACAACTGTTTGGAGTGATCTCTGCCAGCGATCTTCCATCATCTCCGATCCGCGATCCGCAGTTCGCGCATGCGCACCGCTGCCGAGTTATAAAAGTGTAAATAAGGTAATTAGTGCTTCCGGGCATAATCATACAAACATGACGTAGCGTGGTGGCTGTGGCGCTGTACGGGTGCACTGAAAGAAACCAAATATTTGATTTATATTATAGGAAAATACATACATACAAACAAATTTTAGTAAAATCGAGGAAATGTGGTCAAAAGATTGTGGTGCCCTTTAAAGCAACGTATGTCTGGTAATGTAATGATTGACTTCTTAAAATATTTTTGAGTGTGGAATTGTGTCCCTAACTTTGACTTGTTGTTTTTTTAGGCTTCCAGCTAACGAACTGACGCATCGCGCGCTCCACAGCTGGGTTGCGAATACAAGCGGCGTGGAACAACCATGTTCCTGATGACAGCAGCGACTTGGACGACAATGTTACGCTTTGATGGAGGACGCGAGACGCCGGCGGAGCCGGAGGAGGCTTCAATTGCTGATAAGCAATAAAAACAAATGGCAAGAGCATGGGCAGAGAACTCAGACTCCCCAATCCAATCCGGCGGTGGGTCATAAAAGCCGTGTGTGCGCGAATGCGAGGCCTGTTGTCGACTTGGCGCTATCCATTAGGAGCGCGAGATTTGGCTAATTATGATGCCAGCTGATCGGCTAGTTGACTTTTAAGTGCCCCATGGAGCTTTGTTTGTCGAGCTGCTGTTGATGCTGCTTAATTGGCAGATTGGAGTGCCAATCGATGAGTCTCGCCTGAGAGCCGCAACGAGATTAAGGCAAATTGGCTAAAAGTCTCGATATGAAATGAATACCAATCAAACAGTTTCTAAAGGAGTAGGAAGTAGCAATGATTGGGGTTACGCCCCGTAATGGAAACCAAGAACTGGTTAGAAATAGAGACGCCATGCCATGAGAAAATCGCGGCCTAATGTGATCGACAGGCAACGATTCTCATTAATATTAACTGTTTTCCTGGGGAGTTAAGACCAAGTTTAGTTATTCAAACTCATGTTGGGAACCTGACAACTTAATTACAAGCGCTTTTCTGTGGCTGCCACTTCGGTTGTCTCTGTCGGTCTTTTGTGGGCACATTAAACCATGATTTGTAGTGTTTAAAATTTGATTTTTCCCTTTCAGCTTTTATTTCGAAATTAATTAACCGAAAACTACTGTTAACTCAGGGGGCATTGTCTATGCGCGCAATCGTGGACACAAAAAACGTGATGTTTTGACGGATTTCTCAACATGTCGATGCCCGCGGTATTGTTTGTCTTTTCGTAGAAAGCCCCATTTTGATGTCTTAATTAGGTCTGAATACGAAATGCGAAATCTAACAGGCTCCTTTTCTATTGTAAATTTTTATTTATTTTTCTTATATTTTATTTGCACTTTTCGCCGCAGAACAGATAAATTGCAAAGGGCGGTGCCAATCAAAGGCGCCAATTAACATGAAGTTGTTTGGACAAGTTGTATTTACTCTCGCCCATTCGAGTGTGAAATTTAATCAGTGTGCGACCGGCGGAGCCATTTGAAATTCATTTTGCCCCAACTCCAAACTGTTGTTTATTAATTTTTATGCCAAATTTATTTGCCTTATTAGCATTTCCTCATAATTTTGATAAAACAATTTGTTGTCTCTCGCTCGCAATGACAAAAACAAGGGGAAGATATCAGATCTCGACACCGGGCCACGCATTTATATGCCATTTCATTGACTTGCTTCAGGTAATTTATGGATACTCCACAGTCGGAACCAAAAGCTAAACTCAACGCCCTCTCTAAAAATTTATCATCATCCTCTTGAGTAGAGATCTAGGCTGAGATAGTATTCAAAGGGATTTGCATGGGACAACTGGGATCGGATAGGATGGAAGGGATGTCTTATTCAGAACTTAACATATGTGATATACATATTAAAGATATAAATATCTTTATAGCCGCACTAACTTAAAGGTTTAAAAGATACATTTTCTTATGCTGCGTAGAGTAGCCGAAATTCGTTGTATATAAATCCACGACCATCACTATTTTTCCTATTTAATTGTGTGTTGGTATTGCCATTTTGTATCGCTTTTGCTGTCCCATCATAAATTTGCAGCCTTATCTGCCCAGCCAGATCTCCTGTTTCCAGCGACCTAAGCATTTGTGTTGATTCTCATAATATGCTAATTAAAATCTTCGTCTTCTTCTCCGCCAATGCCGCCGCGCTTTTGCTTTTGGTGGTGGTCAATTAAACAATATCGACATCTAGTTTTGTTTAAATTAGCATACAATTTTTGGTCTGCCCCTTCTGGAGCGACGGCGATGAGGTAACAAATTACGTACAAGCATTTATCATGTTATTGGCATCGAGCTACAAATAGCCGCGTTTCAAATAGATTTTTATTCAAATCCCACCGATTAGGCGGACTTTTGGCCGGGGCATAAATTCACTTTGGCTTTCATAAAAGTGACAGTTTCTAATGTCAAACAAAATTCGCCGCACGTTGGCCTGGCTATCGGCTGGCTATCTGGCATGGCCATCAATAAGTGTTCGATATATTATTTGACGTTTGTGGCCGGTTTTATTGTGCTGGCTTGCAAATTGCCATGTTTATACACTGGCCGTTGTCGTGTGTTAATAGTGTTTCGTTTAAATGTTAAATAGCTAGTTTAATTAAACTGATTTATTGTGGGTGATCAGGTGATTTGTTGCCGCTGCTCCATGCCAAAGTTCACTGTGCAATTAATAGTCATTCCGATGCAAATTGAGAACTGTGCTTGCTTGTTCTGTGTTTTCTCATCGCTCACAAAAGTGTATACTAAAGTTAGCTGGCCCTGGAATCCCCAGTAGAATGTCTTAAATTTGTTTAAATTGCCAGTAATTGCGCCGGGTTAAATGGGCTGCCAAAAAGCACTCAGAGACGTTTTATAGCGCGCTCTGCACTCGCCTTTGCTGGCAGCCAAGCTCGAACCTTTTCTTTTTATCAGCTGCAGCCGGCGATCATCATTTAAATGCCCGCGAATGCAGCAGCTGCGCTTGTGAAACCGAGCGGAAGAGCTGGCCACGTCTCAAATAACCACTCAAAAATTTATAACTGTGTCTGATCATAGCAATTAGTGTGAATTTGATTTTATTGCCGACTAAGAAAACCGAAAGTGTTCAGAACCAGCCAGCAGCAACAAAGGCGGTGGTAAACCCAATGCGTAGCTAAAAGCTGCGAATTCACACCCAACACTTCAAAAAAAATTACATCATTTGTAAGAGGCCACTGCATTTTGGCCAAGATAATGGTTCATTCATGGTTCACTTACCATTAACACAGCTTACCTTTGACTGACTATACATAATATTTAAGGCTCACAATTGTATGTATGTATTTCATGGTAAATTGTGAGCATTTTATTTTTTTTCAGTGCACCTAACTCCTCCCGCTGCAACTGAAACTCCAACTCCGGAGACAGTTAATTGGGGGTCCGCCTTGTGGTCACACGCAGCAGCCGCAGAAGGAACCGCAGTCAAAGTCGAAGTCAGAGCCAAAGTCAGGCATTCATAATAAAAGCTGAGGAACGAGTAAATTAAGAATTATGGCTTTTGCATGCAAATTCAAAATTTCCGATACACAATAAATTACTTAAGAGCGCTCCACGACCAAAAAAAAAGGGGAAAAAAGGAGGAGCAGAGCCAAAAGCTAAATAACGATAACCGAACAAAAGCGTCGAAATACAACTGGCGATGCTTTCAATAAAGAAGTTGTAGACATTCGCGATCTGCGAGCTAAACTTGTGAGTTATTCGAATTGTATCTGTCTGCCTACACGGGGAAATCAGATCAAGATCAAAGTGAAATAAGAATCTTTTATACAAGTTTTAAATATATAAACGAAATGAGCAATGGATTGGATTTATACGGATATTGAGAAGAGTGATCTGAAAACTAAATCTACTTGCTTTTAAATCATATTTGTGTTTTCTTAATAAATACAACTTTTTAAAGCAAGATTTCGTAAATTTCTTTCAGTGCAGGGATGCAGGCCTTGAACCAAGATCCCAGGCGGGTAGGAAGATTAAAAGGGTCACGCATTCGCATTCATGTGGGTGGCCTCATGTGGAGTAACTGTCAGCCAGAAGTTTGCATTCCGCCAAGTTATGATTCGGCCGAAAGTGAAAAGGAGCATCTTCAATAGCCCCGCCCATTTGGCCAGCTTTTCATGTCAAGGCAGCCGGCTAAATTCGTTTACCTAAAGTTGACGCGAAAAGTTCCTTACCTGAGGCGAAGGAGTTTGTTAGCCTTCCAGCTGGTAAATTAATAAGCCAAATTAAGTGCGACTCCTAGGAAATGGTTAAAAATCGACTGGGATAATATCCAGCGGCGTGCAATCGGAGATTTTATTTTACCAGCTACCATTTACATACCGTGCGAGCCACTGGAGCACTCCACATCGATTGCATGTGCTCATTTTCCCACAATAAATTGATAAATGGATTTCAAACTGTGCACGGCATTCAAGACCAACTGTCCATCAGTCTTTTGGCCGCTGCTAGATTACCGGGCAACTGTGAGGTTGCGATGGTATTGAAGCTGGCCAAGTTCCAAATTGAAGTGGCACCTTGGGTTGATGAAAAACGGGAAATGATTGTTAAAATTTAACTGAAATTTCTAGAGAGTAAAATCAAGTCTCTAAAATAAAACACTTTTAAATTAATTTATAGCGACTTAAGAAAGTGTGGGATTGTGTAGGATTGCAATTGACTCATTATCTGCCAATTTAACTCCATCGTAGAGTATTAGCTACTTTCTATTCACTAGACCCATATTCAATTACATTCATTTGCAATCGGAGTGGTTTTATTTTCCTTATAGCCTTCTGCGTCAGCTACAGTTATGGCAATAACTATGGTCATTTCTAGTATGGCTGCCATTACGATTCCGGCCAGCCTTTCAGCGATTGTTAATTGCTTTTGGCCCAAATGAAGAAGGGGGTGCAAGTGCGGGTGCGGACCATGGGGAGGCGCTACCTGGATGGATGCGTGTGCTGGCCATCTAGGAGCGGTGGGTCCTGCAGAGCCAGCTCCCATCTCCTGCTGCTCCAGCTGCAGCTCCTTGATGCTGATGTGCTAAACGTGCGGCGGTCATTTGGCCAAACGATTGGCGATCATGAGTGGGCCATTTTGATAGCTGGCAAGAAAGTTCTAGTAAAAAAGGCCGCAGCAGGCGCAATTAAAGTGCAGCTGGCCGACAGCGATTCACTGTTATGTCATAAACACTCGCTTTTTGAGTTGCGCTGACAGGGCGGCCGCAAGTGTCAAAATTCCCGTCAAAAGCCACCCACATGTCGGCAATAACGATCGGGCGGCATTAACCATCAGCCGAACGAATCGACTTCATGCCATCTTGCCAGCCGTCAAGAGATTTATTAGCTTGCAGTTTCTTTTCGGGGCCAGTCGATATGCGATTATCGGGCGCGGAATCTATAATAACCAGCTGTCGCCGAGCCACTTGAAATATGTATTTATGTATCTCGCAGATGCAGTTTTCGCCTGACTGTCGGCTTAGATTGACTGTGCGTGCTGAGCGCTTGATTTGCAAATAGAAAAAAATCGAATTAAATCAGTTGCTAAATCTTTTTTGGCTGCTGGCATTTTCAATTAGTTCTCTAGAGCAGCGCCTTTGAAGTGTCAAGGTCTCGTCGCTCGACTTGATTTATGCTAATTCCTGAGCCACGTCTAACGATTCGACTTGGTCAAGTGTCAGGCGTTTGTTCAACTGGGTCATCAGGTGATTGAAGGCCGCCTCCTAGCTACGATTTTATCCGATTTAATTCGTCTCCCCCGAGCATTAATCACTCCCTGTGGCGGAGCGAAGTTTCTCCAATGCTCTGAGTAATCATCGTCGGGTAACACATATCACCTCAGCCGCAGCTGCAGTTGCCTTCTCCTCTGGCCAAAATAGCCATTTGGCGGCCAATACGCTCTGAGTGAGCAATTGCAAATCTCGGGAATGTTAATGCCAGCATTGACTGACAGCCGTCTGATTTTGGCCTCATGCAGTTGTTGTGACGACAAATTTATGCCCTACAATGGAATTTTTGGGAAATGCTGGATCCATTGGGTATTTAATTCACTTGTCGTGAAATCTTAAACTCTTTTAAATTCGCTAAATAACACTTTGAACATTCAATGGTTTAAACCGTTTCTAACGAAATAACAGTAATTATTCAATTTACTAATTAAGAGATTATTGTATAATATCATTTGTCCACACCTAGCATAAAATGCAATTTTACCACTTTAAGTTGTTCAAGTGGGAAGAATTTAATTGAAGTGGGTCGGAGCTTAAAAGCATTTCACCTGTTCGTCTAGCAAATTTAATTTGCTGCCCCACGTGACTCATCCGCAACCGGAATTCGGATGACAGCGGCAACGGCGCGGTTGTGGCCGCATGTCAAAGTCGTCGAAAGGGAGTGTGTTGAAAAAAGGGAAAAGTTTTCTAGCCGCAAACGTTAAACGCGAATGAAGGCAGAAGTTGGAGATACTATATAGCTGTGGCTTTTAGCGAAAATCAAGCAAACTCCCAGATGCTTGTGCACTGGAATTAATGAAGTCACACAGGCCGGCATCTGGGAACTTAAAATCAAAGTTACAAGACTGACAACAGTGCGTATGATTTATGTCCACTGGCCAACTGCAAATGTCCCAATAAAAGGTACTGCTACGCTCGAATTAAAAAAAAAAAGGAATGCTACACAATTGCATAACTAATCTGCAGCGACGCAGAGTGACATTTTAATTGTGCCTCCATGATATATGGATGGAAGACCGATTGCCGATTGCAGATTGCAGATTGCCGTTCCCATCAATGCGGCATGGTAAGAGAGTAGATGCATGTAACTGCCATATGTTGCCGCTGCCAATTAGACATCGCAAGTTGTTGCCACGTAAATTAATTTAATTATGTCAATGCAGCTTACCTTGGAGTCAACGTCGCAGCGGCAGCAGCAGCAGCACCAGCTGAAGCTGGCTTAGTTTATTTGTCAAGCGGTGTAAAATGGCGTAAACTACATTGGTAGCAAGGCATTCGGGCCAGCAGGAGGAGAGCAGCTGGAGCTCCGGAGCACTATATGGAATAGGGGACGCTGACATGCAATGTTCCCGGGTCGGTTGGCGAGTATTAAGATCGATATTGGGTGGCTATAGGTGAACGTTGTGGGTAACTAAAGCTGGTGCCATGCAACTGATTTGTATTATTAATTTTTAGTTTATTTAAACAGTAAATAATGTGTGTACATATTATATAAAAGCTAATTATGGAGTAGCACAACCTTACAAGCGACCCTCGCTGCGAGTGTCAACTGTTGTTGGTCGAGCTTGAGCTGATGTTGCTGTTGCTGCTCTCGTTGCATGTTGTTGCTGCGCGGCGCTTTTGTAATTAATCAAACCCAAGCACATTGACAGCGCGTAGACAGAGCACGGAGCTGGAACTAAAGCTGGGTGCTGAGCTGGGGGCTTAAGAGAGCTATCCACCATCCACATCCATCCTGACCAGCTGCCCAGTTGCCCCAATCCGGCATGTTCGTGGCCATGTCGATGTCCCTGACCGACTGCATCGGTGAACTTTAAACTTTTAAACTGAGGGGACTTTCAGCCAAGTCCGCCCGCAATGTCACCAATGTCACGATGCCAAAACGCTGAGAGCTGCATGCAGCATTCAGGTGCAGTAAACTCGAGGACTGTGCCAGGATATGCCGGCCAAGATGGTTACCCGCAGTCCCAAGTCGAAATCGAAGTGTAGTGAAAATAAATGGCCCGGCATTATCGCACTTGCCATCGAAAATAAATTTCCACCTGTACAATTGCAAATTGCAGTGATTCCTCTGATGTCGTTGATTCCCAAGTTGTTGCTCCTGCTGGCTTTTCACTCGGCGCGAAACTACTGACATACAGCTCGCAAGCGACAGGCGAATTTCCTTTTCGTTGGCGGTAACAAGGGGCACTTCACTTGGGGATTGTCGTGGTTATTATAAAGCAATTTCCACACGTATCGAACGGCGATCGCATTGGGAGCAGCACCTGGAAAAAAGGAGGGCCCTCGCCGCTGGACAGTGAAATTAACCTGAGCCGAGTTCCACTTCATCGGGGCGACTAGTTTGTCCAGATAGCTCGCATTTGTCAGGGCAATTTATGCACAATGCGAGGCTGAAATGTATCTTAAGCTCTTGCAAAAGTGTATCTTCTGCCTGACGATGTTGCAAGTGCAACAACTGCTGCTGCCGCACTTCAAAGGAAAATGCAGTACGTGCAATTATGCGCCGCGTTGCACATTATTAGAAGTGACTGTTGGACGTCGATGATGTGGTTACATTTGATAGCCCGCCCGCCTCTCCGTACGTGCATGCCGGCGATTAATGCCTGATTAGACACTCGACAGGGGCCGATTTAGATCGAGATTGCGATATGGATATGGGATATGGCCAGAGATGACAGCGAAGCAGAAGAGCTGGCGATGATTGAAATGTATCTGGGACGATGTTGCCACGTACGCGTGTTATTGGGCATTTCCTGACCACATGTTGTACTTATCGGGCACTAGAACGTAAAAGAATGTTTCCTATATATCTCAAGTCCGCAATTGATTTACGGAATCGCAAATGGAGGAAATGCCTCACTAATTATGGGCAAACGCTTGGATAACCCACTTCCCAAGGTTGCAGCATCCACTTGAACTTCTGTCTGATATTTTATAGATTTCCCTTCAATTAAATTGGATAAATTTATGGTATTCTGCCGAATAATTCGCATAAATCACTGGCGCAAGGGAAAGCATATTTGGGTCACTAGGCAGAGAGTCCCATTTAAATGGAAAATCACTTGAGAATCTTCCAAGAAATTGCCCCAGACTAGCAGGCAGCAGCATCACATTTTGATTTTTATGCGATGGAGCCACACAGAAGCTCCCACAAAGATGTCCAAACAATCTGAAAGACCAAATGTAATGTAACTTGGCCAATAATCGGTGCGGAGAGCAATTACCAGAACGAGATAAACACACAGATGAAAGGCGAACGTTAAAAGGCAACAATCACAGATTCAATTGAAATGAAAACCAAGTCGGAATGTTATTTTTTCCAGCTTTTGCTTTTCATTATTGAATTTATCTAGAAGATACACTCATGTCTACATGTACATGTACGTGCCACCGGGTCTGCAGTGTTTGGTTTTTGTGGCTGTGCGTTAATGAAAAATTTCACTTTTCAAAATGCTCAGCTCTGCGGACTTCAAAAGCAAACAGCCCAGTCCATTGTTGGTCTACAGAAATCCCAATCCACTTGAGCTACTTTTAACGCAGCAGCTACGAGGCAACGGCCAGAAACAATAATTATTACGATCAATTTAGATGCAGATTGCATGCGGCGGCAATTGAGGTGGGTCCGTCTTTGAACAACGCCCACTAAAGCCACACATACAGTCGGAACTCACTGGTACACTGGAAAAAAACAACAACCAAAAAATCAATAATATTCCATGATTTATTGGTAAATTTCTTAGAATATAACTCCTTTGCATTTAATGTTTTTTTTTCATAAATTATTCAGTACAGTGTATACATCGCTTAGTCTGGCCTTCGCTTAAATTTCTTTCAGTGCAGACAGTCGCAGATACAGTTTCGACTTGATTACTAATGCATAGCTGCTTGGCTTTTCTTGGCCAGCTGGCTATTGGGACCTCAGCCGGGTGTTTTGTTTGCATACTGGGCAGCGGCCCCGAAACATTGTCATAATAATTATGAACCGAATAAAAGGCCTCAAGTGAAACGCCTTCGTGGTCAGTGGAGCAATTAGAGCGATCTCAGCCCGGAGATATTGCCATAATGAAGTCTGGAGAATCGAAATGCAATTGAAAAAGTCGCCCAACACAAATAAATGCATTGTTTGTCTCGTGCTCGAATTGATATTCTTTAAAAAATAGTGCTGAGCTGGCATTCAAATGTGTGTAATTCGGCAGCCGTGGATTTTGTGAGGTTTTAGAACTGGGATTCTAGTTTAACACACAAATTACTATTCATGGCGTAGGCGTGGAACAAGAAAGCAGTTTCTTTTCACTTTTCCTTTCGATATACAAATTAGTTAAATCAATAGCAACTCAACAACTAAGTCAAATTGCCAATGAAGGCACTTGAAGAGTTTCCTCATATTCGCCGTCACTTCAATCCCTTGTAATCAGTGCTCTGCAACGATAAGATTTTCCGAGTTGCAGTGGGGAAAGCAATTAGAAGATGTCGGCGGAAAAATAAATGCAAGAATGCAAACAATGTGCTGCTTGATTGCTGTTTGTTGGCCGCAACTGACAACTGCAATTTGCCGATAAGACACGCTTAATTTGCTGCTGTTTCATAGATAACTTAGCTGCAATGCAAACACCATAAGGGTGCCATGAAATGGAATCTTTAAGATTAGGTATCTGTATAGACTACCATTTTAAAAAAGCGTTTCCCAATTCCCGACCATAACGAATGGTTAGCCAGCTAATGGAAAACTTCCGGTATTCAAAGTCTTAAGCTCCCCGCCCGCATGCCAGATGCTGCATTTAATTGTAAACAGAAATCTTAACGAAATTAATTTTAAAGTGAAATTCTCGAGACCTCCGCCATGGAACGCTTATGAAAATGAATGTCAGGTCCGCTTTCCAACCACAAAACCCGAATTGACAAGCGGAAGTAAGCAATGGCTTCATAGCTCCATTCCCAGCGGAAACTGCAGCTTTACATGTTGGTAGACGAGCATGCAGCTCGGCTTATACATTTTTAATTTTTCATTTTCCCTTAAAGCGGATTCCAAATCAATGGGCCCTGGCCCAGACTACGGTACTGCATTCCATCTGCTTGGCACTGCAACCGCAGCACGTTCGTATACCTCAAATCAGCCTAGCTGAGTCGCGGAACTCACGACAGGTGGCGCTCCTTCCTGTTGCCAGAGTCTCGCCGGGGTCATAAAATTGAGCTATTAAATAATTTCTGTCACACAAATTTGCTTTTATTGTTTATTTCCGTTTTCGGTGCCAGTGCCAGGTGCCGCCCCCTTTTTTTTTGGGTGGAACTTGGCCCCACACAAGTCTTCGCTTTCCCGGTCTTCCCAGCTAATTAGCATTATTATGCACAATTCTACATATTTACTTAGTGGTATTTGTTGTGCCATTAGCCCCGGCGAGCGCATTTTCCACTTAAGAGTTGCGCTGGCATTTTGTCTTCGCTTCATTTTTGTCACTTTGTGGCTTGTTTGTCGTCTTTGAGGTGTGTGACTCATACCCATTCCAAACTGCGACTTTGATCTCTGTTGTCTTTGCCATTCTGCTGGCCCTTTGATGTCTGTTTGGGACAATAAAATCTCGAGTTGCCGCAAAAGTTTCCGCAATTTGCGGTGGCGTGGCTTCATTCAAGGAAATGTCATTAAAACCCTAGGCGTCCAATAGTTTTTCCAAAGGAATGGAACGGCATGCAGCACGCAACAAGTGTCAACTTGGGACAACAAGGCGGCTTTTCCCTTTAACTTTCCAACATTATATGATGACAATAAATCCAAATAGCAGAAGATACACCGCCCAGAGTCAGACCAACTGTCAGTCTATATAATTGACAAGCTGTTGCCCGGCCTTCCACCTTTCCGACTATTTGTTTGCACGGCTTTTTTCTCACCCTAGTTAAGTTTTTCGGAGTTCCGGGCCAATACCAAGCCCATCTGTTATCGGCACGGAAAAAAAGGGGAAGCGGGTAGGGAAGACAACAAAAAGGCACCGAATGAGTAACTGGCACAAATCGTTGGCCCCGCGTAAATATCATTTTTAAATATTTATGTTTCAATGAAATGAAAATTGCAGGGCAACAGACGTTGTTTGCGATATTTTTGCTCCCATGCCGCCGACTCTTATTCACGTGCCATAAACAAATAGTCGGAATCTGCACCAGTTGTGACATATTGACCCGCCACGCCTCCTTTTCACCAACGCCCCCCGCATGAACGGCGTTCGAAAGTTTTTTCATTATTATTTGCTTGGCTCTCCTGAACTGCATTTCCGAAGTGTGACAATAATTACAATAGCGGCATGGGTTGCGGAGGTGCAGTGACTGTAAAAAATATTAAAAAATTAAGAATGAATGGATATTTTCATTGGAGAATAGGTCAAGTTGCACAATCGCATTTAATGGAAGCTTAACGCTTTATCTGACATACTGTCGGATAATCAGTTTTTATAGCTCGGGAATATATCTGTTTTGATCAGTTAATAAATACCATAATAAAACCTAATCAACAATCTTAACATGCTTAAGCTAATCAGTTCACCAAGAAATTAGTTATGTACTTTTGTTAAACTAACTGGAGTTAATATTTCCTACCACGAAAACCTTTAAATTAGTACGGGCCTATTTCCGGCCCGATTTATTGCCTGCGAACCCTTCGATAAATTTAATTTTCATATGCCATAAACCCAATCAAGATGTGATTTAAATTTTTCCAAACTTCCTGCCACCACGAGCAAAGCGGCTCATATTCACCGCGTTCCATTCAAGAGTATTACAATTTTGGTTTAAGCGCATTTCCGCTGATATGTATTGTGTGCATTTATGCTCCGGCAATAACAACAACATATTATGTATAAATAAACAGCAGTGAACTTAAACAAACTGTTTGGTTTTCTGGCTCGACAGTCGCCATATTCCATATACGGTGTTCGATTTTGATTTCGATTTTTTTCCCAATGTGTCGACGCATTGATTACGGGCGCACGTCTGTCTGCAACTCGAATCGAAGCTATATATCTCAGTATATAGGTATGGGTGGTGGCACCATTAAGGCTGACTGACTGCCCTGACCATATACTATAACTGGGTTTCCTCCGGATAAGATCGCGTACATAACTCGTTACTGCATGAGCGATATGAGAGACGACACTCTGACTATTTAATTTCCTTTTCCGAGTGTTAAGAACCCAAAAGTGAGGGGGAGGCACATTGGAGCAGAGCTGAAATCTGTTTCACTGCAACTGCATTGGGTCTTAATTATGCCCTATGATGAACAAGGAGTCTACCACATGATAGGGGTCTTCAGTTCATAACTGAAAGGAATTGTTAAGCAAAGTGTTATTAAATATATAATGAGCAAAAAACAGCCAAAAAGTATTTACAAATCCTTTTATAATAGACGATATGTGGTTTTAACATGAACATATCAGAAGTACATACCCCCATTTAAAAGAGATCAGATATTTATTTTTCGCACATCGCAGTACGATAACAGTCTTAAGTAAATAGTCTGCCATTAGGGCTTATGGTTTTTATGACTTGGAAATGGGTTTTATCTATACCTGCGAGGGTATTTCACTAGTCGTCTATTCAAACATCGGGCATTGGGTCTATCGAATGCCTGATATTGTTGTTCTTGGACATCGTTGGTTGCCGGCTGACTGATAATATGATTCGTGCCCATTGCCGATATGGGTGGAGGAGGTTGGGTTGGTGGAGGAAAACTACGTGGCAGTCGCATCGACTTTGCTGCAATCTGGTGCCCCAATCCCCCGATTGTTTTTCCATCGACTCGCTGTTGTTTTTCCTCAGTGCAGCTGTTTGCTTTGTCGCACGGAGAGAAACGCACGCGTTAAGCACACAATTATGCAGACAGTCAGGCATTCGGCATTTGCTCTCTGGTCGATCGAGGTCCGCACTACGGACAGCTCCATTTTACACACCAAAATTAGATAAACAAACAGAGACCTAAATTCAATAAACAAACACACAATACTTTGATTGCACTGCAGATAGTCACTCGACCGGGAAGACGATACAAATACGGAGATACAAATACAGATACGGATACGAGGCCTTGTCCCCACATCGAATCATTTTTGATGCATCCATCGCAGTTGTATGGCTTTCGTTTGTCCGCAGGGCAAATATGACTCAATTTGGCTCGCCCGAGAAAGCCGAGTCGAGAAAACTTGTAACCTCCTGCTAATATGCAAAATCAATAGCTCCCCGGGGCGTATGTGGAATGGGAATTTTCCCAGTGCTCGGCTACTGTTTTCAATTTTGAAAAAAGGTGTCACTCGGAATGGGGAGATCGATCGAGGGTGCTACATCGCAGCCAGCGCACTTTAATGCATAATTTAAGTAATTTAGTATTCAATATTAGCAAATGACAAAAAGCAATTAGACGGCTTTGCAAATCAAACAAACAAATGTCTGACTGCTGTCTGAATGGATTTGATGAGTTTTGCGTATGAATACATCAGTTGGCTTTCGCATGCTAGATATTTCAGTGCTCTTAAAAAAAAAAACTTTTGCTACCATAAATTATAAAATATCATTGAATAATACATATCAGGAATAAGCTTATGTAAGCTGTGCCCTAAGAAATTTATACTGTTGTTACTTATTAACTTTCCTTTATCCTTCTCATTTCAAATTGCATTTGAACAATCCCTTCGGCAAATGTTAACTGCGTAAAATTTTAATAACTGCACTAAACTTGATATAATTAACTACTTATTGAGTGACTTTAAACCAATTTATAATTGCTTTTCTCGTGCATATTGATCTACAAAATGCACATGCACTTATGCTAAGTATATAGACACATTAGGGCATTATCGAATTCCATCTACGACAGAGTGTTATTTTATTGAACAGCTTTCCCCCCAAACACTACGTAATTGCTGTATGTGATTATGGCCGACGATATTAATGCAGGCAAGTAAATGCAAATCCGTAGCAATTGCCAATGCCTGAGAATTTTGTGCCAATGCAATCGCAATAAAACGCAATAATATCGGTTGCATTACAAATCAATTTCTGGCCTGGCACAAACACAGCGGTTATATCCATGCGAATGGAGCACTTGGATCCAATTGCCATTTTGGTAAGAGGGCGCTTAATGGGTGGGCTTAGCTTCAAGTGGGCGGCAAATATCCTAAACGATAAATATTTAAAAGGCTGTCGAACTTGGCCAAGGCGGTTCAGACCAGCCTCCTTTTCCAGTTGGATGCAGTTTCCGAAGCGCTCCGTTCCGGGCTTTCTGTGTGCAATTTAGATAAGTATTATGACATATTTGACACTCTTTCACTTTGCCAAATGGACAGCCAACGACTTAGTGATTATTTACTCGAAACTAAACTGCAATGGAGTCGCCCGAGATGCAAGGCGGGTGTGCAGGGTATAAAAATCAATGAAATGCAATTACCGAGAATGCCTGGCTGCCAGACGATACTCACTTATATTATAATAAAATTTGTTGTTATTGCCGCTCGTATTGATAAAAAGGGCGTGGGCCGTGCGTATATACAATTTATACATATCTCATAGGCGGCATTTGCCGTTGTCGCCTAAGCCATAAGCATAACTGATAAGCTGCAATTACCTGCATTGATAATTTCGAATGTATTTCCATATAATGCATACAAACCCCAACAGTAATAATCGTAATACTCTGCCATAAAGGCCAAATGACAACTCTGGGTCTCTTCCATCTGCCCCTGAACCCTCCACCCATCCCGATCCTGTGTGTCGGTCTCCGGTTCTCCAACTCCAACTTCGACTCCAACTCCTATCCCAACTCCTCCGAGGCCCCGGGCACACCCATAATTGAATAGCTCAGCGACGTGTGTGAGATTGCGGGTGTTTGGACTCGGATTGCTTTTGGCTTGGTTTGTTTCAGTTTGGCTTGGTTTCATTGCATTTCCCTTTTTCAGGTTGCATGCAGCAGCAGGCATGCAACGAGTACGAGTACGTGTGATTACTATTTGTGCTTAAAGGAATATCCCTAAGACAAGGACCAAAATGCAAAGGCAAGGAAGCAAGTTCCTTTGGAAATCTTGCCTGTTTAAAACCTGACAATTTGTTAAGCTTCAATGCGTGATGTTCACAAAGTATTTAATATTCTCTTATGAAGCATGTGCGATAAATTATTGAAATAATATATAAGTGCATTTAAACACTTCGATCTCTTGTTTAGCACTATCTGCAACACTATTCGTCTGGTGCAACTTCCAGGTCATCTTTTATCAGCTTAGCTTTGTTTTTTTCTTGTTCGGTAGCTCATATCAACTTAAACACTATTTCAATTTTCCTTCGACATGCAACTCCAGCCGAAATTCAAACAATTCATGTGCCTGGGCTGCTGATCAATGATAATTTTTCCAACGAAATAACAGATCTCGTGCATTCTTATCAGCGCTGTGGCAACCGAAAATTGACTTCGAGTGTTAAGAATTATTAATAATAAATTACAAATTATTACTGGAGCCAGGTTCCTCTGGTGGGCCAACGCTAATGAAATTTCAATTAGCTTGTCATGTCGTGGAGGAAGTGGCTGTCCCATCGACTGCGGCATGCAGTTATAATCAGTGACTGGCAGGCAGCAGATCTTATGAAATCTTAACCCATTTTATATTGACAAGCGTAATTATGCGCACGACACAATTGTCATGTTGAATATTGTCAAACAATTGTTTAAGCCCCAGCACAGTTATGCAACTTAGGGCCACGTGCATCCACCTGCAGTCACGTTGCAGTTTGTCATCCTTTTGGACATGTTGGCACTGGGTGCGGGGAAATCCGAGAGCCATTCCAAATGACAGTGGCTACGTGTCGGTGCTGGTCGGCCGGTGGTCCTTTTCGGTCAATTAGTGCTCGGGGAACTCGCTTTTTCCCCACTCAAATCCATCCACAATGAAGTACTTGTGCAATAGTTTGAATATCTTATGGATGCATACATTATTTATGACATGCTTCATTTTGGTAGCCCTGACACAAGTTGGCAAAGGGAAAGGTGTTCCTCGGTGCTGGAAGGATAGGAAAATTTAAATCTTTTCCTGATCAAGATAAAGATGGTTACAAAGTGTAAAAGGTTGTGTCCTGGCGAAGAAAGTCACAAACTACACAGAAATTATTAGATATCTATCAGCTTAAATAAATAAATTAAAATAGGACCCCATCAAAATGCTATGGTATAAAGGTGAGTTTGGTTTATGTTTTATCTGCACGAAAACTGTAAGGTTTGACTAAAAAATGCATACCTTCTTTATCAAGGGTATTTATTATTTCTACCAAAATTGTCTCTATTTGTGTTTACCTGTTTGACTTTGGTTTGAAAATGCTGCTTACAATTTTATTCATTGATTGCCCAAGTGCACGATGGTTCGTTAGAATTCTTTTTTATTTGATTGGAAGAAAAATTATTTATGACTGTGTGTAGTCGTATTTGAAAATTCAAGCACACGCACATCCCATGGATATTTTGTTTCTACCAATACTCGTGCGTCATTCCCATCGTCTTTTTGCCTAATTGTAATTCATTCACCGGCATTTGCATATTGTTTTCCTGGCCCAAGCACTTGGCTCCTTCTCCTCTCCGTTTTTGTAACTGTAGTTTCGTTTTGGAGTGCCCAGAAAGGTTCTGCTTAATTGTGGCCTCGACTGGGGCCCAACTTAATCATAAACGACCTATCCGATCCAGGCCCACGGTCTCTAGTTCCAGAGGCAGTCAACACATTATAAGGGCCTTCTGCCCCAATCAAGCGTGCGCGTGAGTCCCATCTTTTTGCGGTGGCTAACTGAATTCAATTACCAAAGTGCCTACTATATGCAAATAAGCCAGGAGTGCACTTGACAAACGCACACACACGCGGCGCAGATACCTAGATAGTGCTATGCAAAGATACGGATGCGGAGATACAGATACATATACAGTGTATACAGTGGCTCAGATCGGCGACGACCGACCCCAACAAATAAGTCGAGTTGTTGCACTCGAGCTACCGGCACTTGCCTCTTCCTACCATGTGGAAAGTCAACCGTGCAGATAAAAACCTTAATATAAGCATAATTAAGTTGATGATTTGTACAAAAAGGGGAGAGATGATAAACACAAGTGGCCCGACTGCTCTCTTCTCTCCGGGTATCGCTTAGTGGTCGCCACACTCGAGTCACACACAGTGGATACTCGCATTGAGGGACAGTGGAATACATTTATAAATATTGTGAAATTTTATATGAAAGTTTTAATAATAACAAATAACAATTTCTTCACAAATGTCTGGTATATTAAACTGAGGTTTGCCTGTATTTCCACTTGGGGTTCCATCGGCCAGATGGAGCCAGAAGCTTTTTGTTGCCTGTTGATGCGACTGTGGCACTGCCAAAAAATGTGTCGATGACGTCGCACCAAGTTCAATGACTATCTCGGCTTGGCAGCGTTAATGGCGATGGCGTTTCCTTTGGCAGAACCTCAAATGCTCGATTGCCCCCGCAGCATTGCATAACAATTAGCTGGGAGTTGGGGATGGGAAACGGGCTCGTTGTTGATTGTGCCAAGTCAATCGAAATGAGGCACAAATAATAATTCACAATGGAGTCGAAAATGTGAATAGATGTCTTCATTAGGCATTCCAGAGCTCTTGATGACACATCCGAAGTCCAAATCGGGCTGCACCCTTTTTTTGGGCAGCATTCTACAGTGGATCTATGCTAAATTTATGCCTAATGAGCGTAGCATTCGGTTTGATAACTCATTTGTTTCCCCACTTCTTCTAAACGAATTGAGGCTAAATTGGTTCCACATGATGTTCAGCTACCGATGATGAAATTCGGTTCTATCTCCGATTTTGGGAAGATGCTTTGGGGTAAGGTTTGTTGGTCTACGCAGCCAGCTGTGTGCCAATCACAAAGCCAAAAAGCAAGAACCCGTCCATAAATAACTTATGCCCGATTCTCTCTGCTTTTGCCTTTTGCGAATATATTTTCATGCCGGGCTGGTATCCAACCATACAAATAACATGGAAAACTAAAATCAAAAGAAACAGAAGCAGCAGCAGCAATTCAAACGAAAACAAGGAGAAAAAAATTAAGAAATTCTCTGGCACACACTTTGGAGTTTATCATTGTAATGCAAATGAAGGAAGTGCGCGAGACTGCCTCCGACTCTGCCCTCACCTTTCTCCACTCTTTCTCCAGCCCACCTTTGCCATTCTGTAGAATTCGAGGTGAGGCTGTGGAGCAGCAACAACACATCAGAAGCAAAAGCAACAAGCACAACGGCAACATTTTGATGCCGTGGGAAATGCGAAAGCGGCACACGATTGGCTGGCTTTCACACTGGGAGAAAATACAACTAGAATCTAATATTCATAGGAAAATAGTGGATATATAATATGAATTTGGAAATAAATGAAAATATACAAACGGAAATTTTCCTAAGAAGTACAGTTTTTATTAAGTAAAAACAGTGAATTTCAAATAAAACCTTTAAATAAGGTGTATCGTTCACATAACAATTGCTTCAAAATGATTGGTTTCTCGCAGTGCACTCGCTTTTCTTCAGCGGTGGGACCAAAGTGGTGCAAGGTGGGGCAGTGTGGCTGCTCTTACTGTTGCAGCAGTCGGATTGTCAGTGCGTCAGTCAGCCACTTTCGCAGCCAGTCAGCGAATGTGATTGCACAAGAATGGCAGCGAAAAAGTTATGAATATGAATAAATAATTTTACGCAGATTGCCACGGCTAAGATAAAATATGCTCGCTGGCACATGCACAAGTACAAGTGCGTTGCCCCCACAGCAACCCCACTGTACTTTCTTTGGCAATCAGTGTCAACGTAACACAAGTATTTTTCGAGGGGAAGCACTTTGAGTAGTGTAAAAGTTCCAAAGTGATTGAAAACAAAAGTTTCCCAGATTTTGATGGGAGCTCGATAAACACATTTAACCAGAAACTTGATCGTATTAAAAAGAGCTACGACCTATTCTAACCCACTTCACTATAGATATGGAATCTCAGTTTCAAATTTTTTTGAGTAAGTTACGTTTTTCTTGAACAAACTTTAAAGTTTCCATATATTGCTGAAGCTGTTTGGGTTCAAACCAATTTTTAGGACCCAGTTAAACTGATTCTTTTTAGGTTTCTCAAGGACTCAAGCGGCGCAGAGCAAAATAGTTAAATATTCGAGTTCGCGAAAACCGCATGCATAAACAGGCAACTGCAGACAATAGTTCTCGGCAGCATTGCGGCCCAATTCAACCTGGCTAGAACGGCGATACGGCCAGATTGAGCGAAGGCCCAGACCCACGTAGAATAAAGCCATCTCTACCTACCTACCTACCAAACGGCTGGCGGTCAGTCGTCTCGACCAAGTGACCAAATGGCCAACGAGCGATCGACCAACCAACCGACCCACCGACCGTCGTGTCGGCCAACTTGTTTTGTAGTTGTCTATTTATGCGCTTAGTGCTGTACGAGTATGCAAATAGTTGGCGTACCTATCGCATTGCCCTCGCACTCCGCTGCCACAGTGAACCAGTTTTTGTTTTGTTTCGAGCGGCCCTCGTCCTGCCACTCCCCTTTTAAATCCACCCTTGTTTGCATTTTTTTATTAACAAAAAGTGGAAAAAACGCGGGCGGCAGCAAGGGAATCCCAAATATTTGGTAGAAATGAAAACCCTTTTTTGTATTATTTCCTCCGCTGGAGTGGGCGGCGGACGCCTAGCAATCCGGCTAAAATGCCGATAAGCCGGAGAGGGTTGTACAAAGCCACCCCAAAACACAAAAAAAAAAAAAACAAACCTGAAAGCCAACTTTCGGGCGGATTGTTTGTGTAGTTACAGCGATATTTCATGTATGCCACGCATAATCGTTGTTGTTCTAGTGTATTAATTTTGGTTTTTAATAAAGCATAAATATTTGTGTTGGCGCTTACGCCTCACGCCCTGTTTTTATTAAAGATTGGCAAATCAAAATTTAGTGGCAAGCCCAGCGGACCATACATATGTAGAATGGATATTTGTTCTGTAAATAGCTATGGAGATGATGCCCCAGGGTCTCATTACAAGCCCGATATTCGGCATTATCCGTGGGTAAGCCTACACTATATACGTCCACTATTTATCGGTGCCTGTCAAGCAGCATTAATTGCAAATTCCTCTATGACAGCCGACCGACCGAACAACAGGTAAATGGTCGGCAATGGCTTTTAGCCATATCACAACCTGGTAATACCTTTTATGGCCCGCAAGTGATTTGCCTTACACATGCAGTTTGCATGTTTTAATTATTAAACAAATCAATTTTCTTGGGCTCCGCGACCCAGCAACTTAATGGCGAGTTATCCATTTATTTGGCCGCCCCCAACGGTGGCTTATGCAAGTGTGCACGCCCGTGCAATTAAATTTGCATAAATGCATTTTTAATATCGTTCAATTTTTGAAAACGCGTCAACCCACTTCACTTTACTGGGGCGTCGTTAGACGAGAACTGGTCAAGTCGGGAGTGCCGGCTAATGTCATTGAGTGGGTGGCGCTCGGGAAAACTTTAAATCGATTTCCGAGTTTCCCGGACCCATAAGATATTAATGCTGCAAATTAAAGAAGTTGATTGAGCTGCCGGAATGGATAAAAGATCTGGGATCTAGCTAGCCCAACGTAGTTTCGGTGCAAATAAATATAAATTTAAATCATATTCTTCATTTTATAGAAGCCCCGCATTAAAATTCCATTATTGCAGCTGCTTAAAAACGTCAATGAAGTGCGCGGTTTTTTGAGCCCAACAGCCTGACATTCCTGTCAATTACCGTATTAAGGAAGGATATACTTTTAAGCTTTCATATTCTGATACTCCAACTTTATTTAATCACAGATTTAATGGCCCCTTAATTAGTATTGACACATCCTGAAAACATCTATCTGTCCTATGCTGTTTTTTTTTTGCTTTTCCGTGAAAGGTCAAGAGTTTTTCCCGTAATTGTCAATGGTCAAAGCCAACGACCATCTGCTGGTGCCACCCGTTTTAATGTATCTGTATCTGACTGAGTGTGAGTGCTTTCCATTTCGCCATTAAATTGGCCACTAGCAGGGCTTTCCTTCATTTTCCTGCACTTATTTTGTTGTGCTTGGTTGTTTATTGATTTTCAATTAGTTGGCTTTGCTTTGGATTTTCCAGCTGGGATTCGGTTCCCCTTTTATTTTTTACAATTTCCACCATCGAATTGACATACTTAATTTGCCATCGATGGCACTGCCAGTGTGTGCATTACATGACATAAAGTTTTGCCCTCATAAAGTCGGCAAGTTCAGTGTTTGTTTTAAGCCAGTGGCATCCATCGATTTTGGCCAACGACTTTGGCACGAGCTCATGGCTCTGCGGCTGACTTTGCCAAAAAAGTGTCAGGGTTACACCAGAAATAGACACATGCCAATACGCTGGTCATAAATAAAGAAAAATGGTAGATGCTCTGAGGACGGACCATCTCTATTCAGCTTAAAGTTTAAAGCACTGGCAAGCGAATCTAATGGGGAAAAACTGAATCGTTTGTAACATTAATGCATTTATATAGTTGTTCGGCCATGCGTCTAAATTAAATGTATTATATGGGTTTTGTTTCCTTCCTTTTTGTTTCGAATTTTATTATTTTGTTTGGGGACATTAGCCGATGATAGAGTTGCGGTTTGCCAAAGCATGAAAATACTGTGGGGCGGCAAAAAAAAAAAAAACGGGGAATGTGCAATTGCAAATGGCGAGTTAAGCAAATGTGCAAAATACAATTTTCGCATTGGACCGCATTTTAATTTTGTTTTATAATTTCGCAAATAATAATTTACATAAAAGAATGTCCGAGTGTGGGTGTGGCTGTGGCATATGCAAAGTGTTTGTTTGAGTGCGTTTTCCATTAATTTATTTATGTACAATTATTTACAAGCAATTAACTTGCGCATAGCTTTTGTTTAGTTGGTTTTCGCAATTCAGTTATGCGTTTGGGTTTTAGTTAACGTTTGCATTGTGACCTTTTGCATTTCCCACAGGTCAGATGCCGAATGGAAATGAATAAACTGCCATTTTCCTCTTTCAGTCCTTCTGGGAATAGTGTCAGTTGCATGTTTGGGGACACAGCAGGCTTCGCTTCTGTGAAAACCATAGGTAGTTCAATTAATTTTTCTCCTTTTGGAAAATTCCCCCCGATTACCCGGGTTGAGTAAGAAAACGTGTGTGATTTAATTTTTGTCAATATTTTGTAATGTTTTAGCATTTTATTTTCTCAGATATATTCCTCTGCTTGGTTTTATGTAATGGTAATAATTAATTTAATAATACATTTTTTCATTAAGTAAATTTAATTGAATTAATTTAGCTCCATCATCTCTATACAGTACGATACATAAATACATTAAGTGCTCTAAATGGGTATGCTCCTGCGATTTTCTATATACATTTAAGTTTATCAAGTATTCATTTAGTTATTGTTTCGTGTAGCTTAGGATGAATGAATCGACAAACACGGTCAACTGGATGCGAACGAATGTGTGTACATATTTCATTAGGTTTACTTTAAGTTGTAGTTAACAATAGTTTAGTTTAGTTTTAGGTTTAGGTTTACGTTCTTTACGCCTGGCTAGAACTACTACATAGGTCTACGCATTACAGTAAGGGGCATACTCTCGTCTGCCGATTTAATTATAGTTAATTAATATATCACATTGAATTTGAAAGTGTTTCTGCAACATTTCTAGTAATTGTTTCTTTACGTTTATGGTAATTATATTAGAATAATGTATTCCTATATGCTCGTATATGAATGTGTTGTGGGCGTGTCTTGTGCGTTTTCCTTTTTGGCAGTGCTACACAACTACGAAACGTCAACAACCACAACATCCAAAGGCGAAATGCTCCGACAAAAAAATACGTATAAATATATTGTGTTTCAAGAAATGCCTACGAAAAGTCTTTTTGTTTTGGATGTGAGTGTGTTGGTGTGTGCGTCCTGTTCCTGCTTCCTCTTCCCGAGTCCTTTTGCGCCAGTGAGCGATCAGCTTCAAGATGGCCGCTCCTGCGGAGAAGAACCCTGCGAGGCTGAGTGAGATGGATATGGCCATAGGGGGAGTTTTTTAGACCAGGAAAGCTTGGCCGTTCTTATTGGCTGCTTCACTGCCAGCTGCCTGTTGCTGCTGCTGTTGCTGTTGCTGCTGCTGCTGTGCCGCTGCTGCGGATGTGGAGGCCTGGGCCGTTGACTGAGTGCTGGTGCTGGCCTGGCTTAAACCACTGCCACTGCGCAGGTGTACCGGCGCGGAAGGAGCGGGAATCGCCTGCTGCGGCATCGCCCGGAACTGCGGTTGCAGCAAACGCTGTTGCTGCTGCTGTTGTTGTTGCTGATGCAGACGCAACTGCTGCTGCTGGTGCTGATGCATTAGGCCCGTGGGAATCATCGACAGCGCCTCATGCTGATCATACGCACTGTACTCCGACTCGATGCTGTGGTAGATGTGCTCCGAGGGCGGACGCATCGGCATGGGCATGGAATCCACGATCCTGGCGGCTCCTCCTGGTCGCGTTGGGCGTGGTGAGGGTGTGGCCGTGGTGGCTGAGCTATAGTTCGCCTCCATTTCCTCGGTGCAGTAGTAGGCTGGCGGTGGTGGCGCCTGGCGGAAGATCATGCCCGGCGACACTGGCTGCTTGAAGCGCTCATGATGGTCCAAAGTGTAGTTGTTGCCACGGGGCGACAGCTCAATTGGGATGGCGTAGCGCAGCTTCTCCCAGAAGTACCTGTCGCAGGTGAGGAGGCGGTTCGAGGGTACCGATTTCAAGTACGGCGACAGCTCGGCAACGTCCTCAGCCTCGGCGGAAACACTCGTCTCCTCGATGATCACCAGCTTCTGGGCCAAGCCCCTCAGGGACTCGTGGAAAGCATTTCGGAACTCAATGCGGTTCCATTCGGTGGCCAAGAGGTTGCGGGTCAGCACCAGGATGATCTTCCTCGACGCCCTGGCACCCTCCACCAGCTGAAGGTGGGAGGCCTGGGGGGGCAGATCTCGCTGCTGAATGCAGAGCCGGAAGGGTGGGCGACCATGCTCCAGTTCGGCGGCAATGTTGCGGCACACAAACTCGTAGTCCTTCTCCGAGTGCAGGATGATGGCGTCGTACAGTTTGCCGGCATCCTCGAAGCGGGGCTCGCACACCCTGACTCCGTAGTGGGCGAAGAGCCACATGCGCACGCTCTCGCGGAAGACGAAGACAATGATGAGCACCACGACCAGGAAGATCAGCACCAGGACAGCGGCCAACAAGGGCAGCCTATAGCCTCCGGCCAAATCCTGCGAGGAGCTGATATTGCTGGCACTGGCATCCAGAAGGTCGGAACAATCGGGTCCATTGGCCAGGTTGCCGATCAGTTCCAGCTCGCGCTTGATGCCCGCATCCAAGCAGTAGATATCGTGGGCATCCCGTACCACCATGGCGTTATCGGAGACAAACTGCGCCAATTCCCTCAACTGCTGGCAGCGGCATGACCAGGCATTTCTGCCCAGCGTCAGTCCCTGGAGGCTGTGACGATATTGCAAATGGGGCAGGGAACTCAGGCGGTTGTTGTCCAGACGCAGCACTTCCAGGGACACCAGGGGCTCAAAGGTGGCATTCGAGATGTGGGTCAGCATGTTGTTGTGCAGATACAGCTCCCGCAAAAGTCCCAGCGAGCGGAACTCGGTGCCCTCCAGGGCGGTAAGTTTGTTGTTCTCCAAGTGAAGCACTCGAAGATTGACCAACTGGGCCAGACTTCCGTTCTGCAGCGTCATCAGATTGGAGGCGTTCAGGTAGAGAGCCCGCAGATTGCGTCGACCAGTTAGGTGGCCAACCTCCAGCTCGGGCATGTTGTTGCCATCCAAGTAGAGATCGCTCACATCCTGAGGGATGCGGTTGGGCAGGGCAGCCAGATCCTGGCGACCGCAGTCCACGATGTTGGTGGCCCAGGTGGCGTCATGGAAGCAGCTGCAGTTTCCAGGGCAGATCACTTCGCACTCGCACTGTTCGTACTCGCAGCAGTGGCACGTGGGCGGGCAGTGGCTCTCATACTTGCACACAAAGTCGGAGGCGGAGAGACTGGCCAGCGGACGCAGTGGAGCACTGCGGCTGTGCGGCATCAGGCACTCGATGTTTCCGAGATCCACAACATGAGGATGCTGGCGGGTGGTCAGATTGTTAATCCTCTGCAGCCACTCCATGGAGCAATCGCACTCAAAGGGATTGCCGCCCAGGTAAAACTCGGGAACTGGTTTCTCCACCGAAACTGGGGCTACGCGCAGAGCATTAAGCGAGATTTTGGACAGCACATTGGCATACAGATCCACGCGCGCCAGACGCGTCTTGTCCACAAAGGTGTTGGCCTGGATCTGTCCAATGATGTTGTTGTTGATGAACAGCAGCTCGATGGAATTCGGCACCGACATGGCGCCAATCTCCGTGATGCGGTTGTGAGAGGCATCCAGCGTGGTCACACGAATCTCCTCTTGCAGTTTGTAGTAGTTGCCCAGGGCTTCGATGTAGTTTCCATGGATATCCAGCCATTTCAAGTTCGATGGGATGAAGGCGTAATCGAACCAAACAAGGTGATTCTCGGAGAGATTCAGCCACAGCAAGGAGGCGAGAGTGGCAAAGATTCCATTGATGTCGGTGAGGAAGTTCTTGTCCAATCGGATAGCCTCGATCTCGGTGTTTTTGTCGAAGGCTCCACGCTCGATGCTCTGGATGCGGTTCTTGGCCAGGTTGAGAACACTCAAACGGGGCAGATCCTGAAACATGCCTACGGTGATGTTGCCGATGCGATTATCGATCAATCGCAGACCCGTCAGCTGATTGAGATTGCGGAAGGTGTTGTTCTTGAATTCCGAAATCTGATTCTCTCCGAGATCCAGAGTCTTGAGCATGCTCAAATCTTGCACAGCCTCGGGCACTTCAGTCAGCTGATTGGAGCTGAGATCCAGTTCCTTCAGATCGGAACAGTTGCGGAAGGCTTGCGACTCCACAATGCTCACAAGATTGTTGTTCAGCGTGAGTTTCGTCAGCACATACAATCCGTTGAAGATGCGGTTGTCCAGTGTGTGCAGGCGATTCTCGGCGAGATTGAGGGTGTGCAGATTGTACAGGGGCAGGAAGGCGCCCTCCTCAATGTGGCCAATGGAGTTGTTCCGCATGTCCAGAATCTGCAGGAAGTACAGCTCCTTGAAGGTTTTGGATCCAATGCGGGTGAGGGCATTGTTCGACAGATTCAGCACAATCAGGCGGATCAAACCTGCGAAGGTGCTGTTGTCAACATGGTGGCTGGTCAGCTGATTGCCACTCAGATCGAGAACCAACAGCTGCTCCAGACGATGCAACAGACCTTTGGGCAATTCGTACAGATCGTTGCCCTGCAGATGCAGTTCCCGCAACTCCTTGTTGCCGGCAAAGGCTTCTGAGGGCAGGGAAACGAGGTGGTTGTACGAGATGTTCAGCACTCGCAGGGAACTCAGACCAGCCAGGGCATTGGGAGCCAGGGTGCTGATGTTGTTGTGCTGCAGACTAAGGGTCTGCAGGCGCCTCAGTCGGGACGCTCCCCAGGCATCCGGCAGAGAACGCAGCTCGTTGAACGAGACATCCAGTGTCTGCAGCTCTGAGCCTCCGCTAACTGCTCCATTGGCATTGCTCAGGGCTGAGCCGGCACAGAGTTTCTCGGAGAAGCCTAGGAACTCGGCGGAACGTATCCGGTTCTGGGTGAGATTGAGCAGCTGCAGGCTGGGCATGGAGCACCAGACGCCCTCGGGCAACTGACGGATGTTGTTGTCGCCCAAATGCAGCTCGGACAGCTCCTTCAGTCCCTGGAACGACTGGCCGTGCAGCTCCAGGGTCTTTCCCGGACCCCAGACCGCGTTGTGTGACTCCAGGGAGAGTCGCTTGAGCGACATCAGACCCTCAAAGGCATTTGGAGGCACTCGCTGCAGTTTGCAGGCATCGATTCGCAGCTCCGAGAGCTTCTGCAGCTGCCGGAAGAGTCCCGGGGCCAGTTCACTGGCGTGTAGGAGCTCCTGGCTGCACTGCAGATCCAGGCGGCCGGCCGCCTCCGCCACCTGGAGGTCAAGTGGCGATCCGGTGCCGGACTCCAGAGCGCGGACACTGCACCGGATGTCCATGGTGGTGAGACCGTACTGCCAGTTGCACTGCTGCTGCGCATGCGCATCAGCCACAAGAAGCAACAGGCAGGCGGCAACTGCGATGATGGTGATGATGGAAGATGTGGCTGGCATTTTGGTGATTTGCTAGTTGGCTAGTTAACTTTAAATGAATTTGTTTAATTTGTAGCTTTTTAGCTGTGGGTTGTGGGTTGCGGTGGTGGTGCACAACTCAATCACTTTCTGGTTTTCATTTTTCGATCGCTTTTTCCGCAGCCCGAGTGCCCTGTAATCCTGGTGTGAGCTGGCTTTGCGTTTTGCGATTTTTCACTTTCGTTTCGTTTCTTTGTGATTTCTCACAACTCAACTCATAAGATGGTAACTTGCGTATTTTATAATAATAATTTAAACTTGGCACTTGGCGCGACTCAGGGTGTTCGACTTCGTTTCGTTCGGCGAGAGCTCGTTTTCTCAAAACATGTTTACCGCCTCGCGTTTCGATTCAAACTGATTGCTGGAGTTGGCCATCTCGACTCCGTTGGCTCGTTGAAAATGTGAAACCGACGACGGCGCTGCCGAGCTGGCAGAGCTCACACACACACAGCCGGCGCCGCGGCAGACAGACAACACGGTACACGTGCATGTGCATGTGCATGTGCAATGCGCTCTCGCGAGCGAGCACACACACATGCCGCGCTGTCGCTGCGCTGCTTTCGCTCTCTGCTCTGCTGCTGATACACGCACACACACAAGCACTGCATTTCCTGCCTGCTGCATATGTCGCTCACACACACGCTTGGGAGAGCGGAGCTCTCTCTCTCTCTCTCCCCGAAAGTAGGGGAAATGTTGCACACACACATGGGCATGGAATGGGGGAAACAGAAAGCATTAACCCTACGCTGCGCTCTCTCAGATTTCCGTCCACACAATTAGCACTAGGAAATGGAATAATTCCGAGGGGTTAGGATGGGTTATCGCTATCACTGATTCTTCGACTTGCCTTAAGTGAGAATTATTTCAAAATTAGCTGAGCGCATTAAAAAGCTATCTGATCAACTGTAAGTGCCCAGTATTAAATCGATGCTATTACCAATATAAACAAATATATAGTGGTTCGGTTTATCAACATTTATTTTAATTCAAAGATCCCAAAATTGAATATAAATAAACTTTTCTGTTGTTTTCTTTCAGAAATAACTTTAGAAATTGTGTATTTCAAACCACCTAGCTTCTATAGAGGGTTAATAGAACCTGCAACAGGCTGCTGCTGCTGCCAGTTGGCAACATTTCGCCCCTGCCCACCCCCCTAACGATGAAAATTCTCCGGCTCAGTTCGCTTTGCCGCCTCGTGTTGCACTCGCGATATGTGTTGCATGTATATGGTGTAGTATGTTGCCTCAGTTTCAGCATGTTGCATGCTGCTTGCCTCTTAACAGCTGCTGATGTTGCTGCTGTTGTTGCAGTTGCAATTGCTTTTACTGTTGCTGATAGTGCCTTTGGTGCTTTGGACCACGTTTTGTGCGGTTCTCCGCAGTGTTTTGTTGTCGTAAAATGCCTAATCTATTGTCGTATGCTAAATATATTTTAGTAATATTGGTGGTGTGTGTTGCAGCAGTTGCTGTCAAACATTTCGTTGGGCTTCTTGGTGGGAGTTCGAATTTGTGACATTTGCACTGGCGGACTGGTCTTTAGGTTTCTTGAAGCGGAGTAAAAACTCCTGTAAATCCCGTTTTTTTTCAGAATTGAAAACACCCGTAATGGGTTGTTTGAGTTTTGACTTTGCTGCCATTTGAAGTGGTGAAATTATTTGCTGCACAAAAAAAGCCACACATATTTGGCACTTTGAGTGGCTCATGGAAACTTGTTGGTGCTCTTTATTGCCATTGCCATTTGCTTCATCATAATTTTCAGGTTTATTTACTCGCAGCTACTGCTGATGCTCGCCTCTCGGACCATAAATATCGCACATGAGTGTTGCATGCGACGGCAACAGCAGCACCATCGGCAGTAGCAATATTACAGTTTGAATGCCACTATTATGCCAACTTGTGAATGCAACTGCGGCAAATGGTCTTCACGGAACTCCGGATGGTTTAGCGTCACTTGGGTTCGCAGTTCTAATTTCGCAGGTCTCTATCACCTGGCTGGCTTTTTCGGCTGTCGACTTATGCCACTTAAAATTACATTAAAAAACTTTCCGCCAAGAGCAACAACTTTGCTGCTGCCCTACTCCCAAAAAAAAACTGAAAGCAAAAAAGAACATGAAACGTAGAGTTGGAAACTTTGCCCGGCTTTTGCCATCCCAATGCTGCTGCCGTTCTAGTTGCTGTTGCTGTTCCTCCTGTTGCTGCTGCGTTTCTGTCCCGTTTTGTTTTTGTGGCGTTGCAAATATGAAACTTTTGTTACTTAATTATTTTGTTTGTTGTTCTTGTTAATGTTTCTGGTGCTGCTGCCGCTGCTGCTGCTGGTATATTGTTATTAATTAATTGAGTTACACTTCCCCTTTGCAGTTGCTGCTACTGGTGGGATTGTAGATGTTGCCGGCGTGGTTCTTACTGCTGTTTGCCTAGTGGTGCGAATATTTTATGAATTTTTAAATTTCATTAACTCGACATGTGCCGGCAACTTTGGGGCAAAGTTTGTCATATGTGTGTCGTCGACCTTTTCCGTGTCTTCGGGCAGACTCAAGCCGACATAACTATAGTGGCAGTTTTTGTCGAGCTTGAAACCAGATTAAAAATTGTCCGAAAATGAGGCTTTTTTCGGTTGGTTAAGTCTTCAAAATTTGGCCTAGTGAAATGTTGCTAGCATTCTTTGGACATTATGGGCATTTCAAGTACCTGCTTGGCCAAAAGTGTCTTACAGGAGGCTTCCATAAATGTGGCCTAATGTTAGTTTGTTGCAGCGGCAACTACCACAGCTTAAATATTATTCATACGCCGCGTTGGCCACGGCCAAAATCCTCATTGCAGCTTTCATTTCGACTCGCATAACTATGTCAAATTAGTGTCTGGCTGCCTGGATGCGATGCTCCAACTTTCCCAGTGGCCTATTCAGAAACTTTGCCGCTCCGCTCCTTGGGAAATCGTATTCAAATGCTCAGGCTTGGCTCAGCGAACTGCAGCAGCAACTGGAGAAACAAAAACCATTTTAATTGAATTAGAAAATGGCAATGGGTCAGAAGCACGTTTGTAATGCATAATTTATGTTTGCGCATTGAGTTTGTTTTGTGATTTCAGTTATTTTCCATTTTGCTGCGCTGCTGCTGTTGCGAATCCGAAATCCGAATACCGAATGTGAACGCGGCGAACGTTTTGCCCGGTTTTTTGAGGCCAAAATTTTCATAATCTTTTGGATGCAATTGAAAATTGCCATGGCAGTTGAAAAGGCAGTTATGAATATCATTGCTGGAGCTTTAATGAATGAACCCGGGAATAAGAAGGCCATCAATGGATGTGTGCCGCGTTGCACTGCTGGAGTGGAAAGTGCGTGTGACAGCAATGGAAATCCCCATCGAAGGAGTCATCCTGCTGGCAGCTGTCAGGCGCACTTGCATTACATTATTGCCGCCTCCGCATCGGTTAAACTGAACAACAAATCGAACATTACATTACCATTGCTAAGATAACAAACTGTAGAGATTTAGATAATATAACAACTGTATGATCATTGAGTAATATAAATTCCAATAATGATTTTATTTAGTTATTAATTCACTTCAAATTCTCCCAAAAGGGAAATTTTTTGACTAATTTATCTTAGACAAAACATTGATTTTATCTCTAGCCACATATCTTAAGATCCCCATCAGCTATAATGTCTGCTTGGTATTTCTCTATCTTGAAAATTCTTGTTCGATAGTGTGATTTGCTATTGCTGCCGTTGCTTTTGTGTTCTGTCCCGAACTCAGGACTCATTTGATATGCGGGCTCAGTAATGCGCCCACACGTCGATGCTGAAACAATGCCAGGCATTTTTATATGCCATTCGATATTTTATAAAATATATAAACCCATCGGTGGAGGAACACATATATATATATGCTGTGAGTAACGAGAGGAGAGATGCCGACGACCGCTCAAGTGCATCTTAAAGATACTTTTGCTGCATTGTGCTAGCTTCGCCGACTCGAGTGGATTGCCAGCATTCGAGGCTCTCGCAAAGGCTGCCTATTGTGGCCCCAACCCTCAGCCCCCTTGATTTGTGTAGGGGTTGATATATGAGCTTTAATGTGCATTAACTCTTGTGCCATATTTCTCTGCTCCTTTGCGGAGAATGGGGTTAATTACGCGTTTACTGCTCTGTGGCTATGTAGAATCTCGAGTCCCGGCCGCAAGTATTTATTGGTCGGTTTGATTTATGTTCGCGGGCCATGTGTCTCTCGCTTAGAGGCTGACCGAAAACTTATGGCCGGATTTTTGGCTACCTGAAAAGCATTCCACGAAAACAAAAAAGCACAGACCACAGCGATTTGCATGCCCAGCGATGTTTATGTAATCGCCCACTTCCTAACTACTTATGAGTAATTTAAATATTTTTATAATTTTATAAACGAATGCCCAAGCCCTGAGCTAAGCACACAAAAACTGGAAGAAAAAAGCCTCGAAAAGTGAAAAATACCAATTCATGTTGCTCAGCCAAAATGCCACAGAGCGTACAACCCATAATCATGGCTAAACATAAAAAACCAGCCAGACAATTCTAATTGTCAGCCTCTTTCGGCGTTTTGTGCTAAAGATTTCATTTCATTCCGTTTCGTTTTCGGGGTCGCAATTTTTCAGCATTTTGCTAATGCCCACTTTAGAGGCCCCCCTCTGCAGAAAAAAAAAAACGTAAAAAAGAGAAGATCGATGGTGAGCTGATTTCGAGGGGTTCAGCGATTTTCGAGCAAAACCCTTCATTAACAACACGAAGAGTCCAACGACGATCTTCGACAACTCATGTTTATAAATTGGTCTATAATTTCGATTTATTTATCCAGCTTACCGGTGGCAAGGTGTCTGAAGTTTACTGAAAATTTTTGGCGAAAAACTGTTTTTTCAGGCCTAACTAATTGCCAAAAATCTGTAGAAAATTGAAGGAAAGAAAACATTTTTGTTACCCTTCCAGGCAGGGCTAAAAATAACATAGGCGCTTGTTGTTTGAGCAAACAGTTTAGAATGGGCCTCCTAATCCGAACCTAAGTAGTGGGTCTATCTGTATCTGCAAGATACTTTTGGCAGGTAGCGCTGAGATACATCATTTCGGTGAGTGTGGTGCGCAGGAGGGGAAATATCACCAACACAGATGCAGACCACTTTCCGCTCTCACAAATACTTTTGCAGAAGATCTCTCTCCGCTCTCACAGATCTAGCATCCCTTTTTCTCCAGCGAGGAATTATATGTTCTCTTTCACTCGCACATTTGCCGCTGTTCTCTGAGTTTTGTTGGTGTTGGTGCTCTGCTCACCCACACACTCTCATGCGATCGCCGCGGCGCGCCGCCGAGAGAGGCTCTCTGTCATTGACACTCTCAGCAGGTTTTTCAGACTCTGTTTTCCGTTTCAGCAATTATGTATCTTGTATCTGTAACTCGCTGGTTGTGTATCTGTTGGTTGAACAGCCTCAAATGCCTGACAAGTTACACTATTTCAGAAATTTGGTTAACATTTCTGATTCCCTATGAGTCAGGTTTCGCAATGCAAATGCTGCCTTAACTTTTATATTTCAGGACCCAGGGCTCCTGATTAAGACAATATCGTAAAGTATCGAATCGTGTGAAATTCGATCGCCCGGCCGCAAAATTTAGTTGCTTGTGTCGCCGTTTATTGCCCGTCGTTCTGCTTAACTTGTTTTACCACACGGCCAACACACAAAATGCTCTCATTTGGCCACAGCCACAAAACACTGCCATTTTTTTCTTCTTGTATTTTTCGCCTTTTACAATGTATAGTCTTTTGGCTTAAATGAAACTAAATGAGCCAGTAATCAAGTTGTGTTCAAAGAGTCCCCACCACCGGGCTCCCCCAATTTCCCCGCCAGGCTCCACTCTTTGTGGTATTTTCATTTCGCTTTTTTCCCGTTTTTTGTTCATTTTTTTAATATGTTTCTTGTGGTTTACAGCAAATTTCACACTTGGTGTATGAATGGCTGCGAGTGGGAAGTATCGCCCGGCGAGGCGTAGACGCCACAGAAACGCCACAAAAAACGACTTGCAGGCTTCGGAGATTGATTTTTTAATATCGAGCAGGGGTATGAGGTGGCTCCATTGTGATCGGGCTCTTCAAAGGGCCCAAGACCGCACCCAGCGAGGTGACAGCAGGATCTTATGTAAACTGGATCCGGCGCGCATTGAATGGCATGCACTAATCACCAGCTTTCCTTCTCGAGCTACGCATTCATCGCGATTCAGATTTATAAGGATCGTTCCGTAATTACAAGTGATCGTAAAAATCTTTTGTAGCAAAACAATCCACAATCTAAAGAAACTTACAGACATAAATTGAATTTCTTCACATTTTGTTTAAATTTTAATATATTGCCTTGGTTCATGTACTTATTTGTGTCATGTAATCTTTGTACTTTGCAATACGAAATCCCAAAAAATGTTTTGGTTATTCCCGTGAGCATTCTTCTCGGTAGCCGGCCAGATTTATTCATTGGCCACTGCCCACACGCTTTCACTATCAATCTCCGTAAAGATATTCGGTCTTGGGCAGCTCTCTTGACAATTTCATTTCAATATTTTCGTTACACTTGAGGGTGATCATCGCTACCGCTGGGAAACCGAGATCGGAGGCGGTCCAGGATGGGGCCTACTCCACATATATACATATATATTTTGTACAATAAATATTATTCATCTCTCCCAGTTTTACGTTTTGTTTTTGGACCACTCGAAGCCCACTTCCAGCTCCCGGGCCATGACTTAATTAAGAGCTGCACGTTTATTGTGCTTACCTGCGTAGTTTTGTTGGCTCTGTGTCTCTGTGGTTTTTATTAACCTTATAGCTGGGCTTTTTCTTTGTGTTTTTTTTTTTTTGGCCAGATCCCCTACATTTCCCAGCTTGTTTTTGTTGAAACGTCATCGTAAATTGCAATTAATTTCAACGGCTTGGGGCCGGCGACAGATGATGGCTCATAATTTTGGCCTGTAGGTGTTTCATTAAATTCAGCCTTGAGAGGCTGCGGCTCATGTTTTCAATTATTTTCACACCTTGGAAAACAACAGCAGCCGAGTGCAAAACTGAAGCCAATATAGGAAAAAATGAAAGAGAACTCCACTTAAAATTATGCCAATCACGAATTGTTTGCCGCCCGTCTTTGTTTCTCAAGCGCACTTCACACAGTCGCGGCTCAATATTTTGAAAAGTGTTTGAGTAAATCACCGCCATAACTGCAGTATCATTGCCAAAATGAACTTGGTCTATTTCTGTTCAGTGCGGGCTATTTTTAGAGCCAATTTACATATTATCAAGGTGGTTCTCGGCCAGCGCTACTATCTCCTTGGGCAGCCATTGGAAAGCCATTAAAGTGAGCCAGCCAGTCAGCCACATGCGTTCGTTGAGTGCCGCTTTCTGGACTTAATTTTTAACCTTTTACGATCCCACCAAATGTCAATTGATATGAAATTTTTATGTTACAGCTGTTTTGGCCGCGACTCACTCGCGTGTGAGTTAACGTCAACGCCTACCGCCATTTCTGCTTTGGTCGCTTTGTGTCTCTTACCACTTTTACGGACAGTTGCAGTTGCAGGGCGGCCATGCAATTGGCCATCGCCGTAAAAAACACTCTGTGAAAGAGTTTACCCGTTTGATTGTGCCAACGAGTGAGTGTGTGTGTGCGGTTGGACCTTTTTTATGCATCGTCGAGCAGAAAGTGTTGCATTTATCTGTTACTCGAGCCCGCCTTTTCGCCGTATACACTGAACGAAGCTACATCGTGCATATTAATAAAACATAGAGGTGTTCCTCGAGTATGATGTTTGTACAGTTTCTACGTGAATTAAAAACAAATATTGATAACCAACTATTGAAATCGTCGTTCTGTTAAGAGCTCTTTTTTTTATTCTGGCTAACACCTAAAAATATCACTTTAGTTTCCTAATACTGCTTCCACCCATGATTCACCGTCTATTTACTATCGCTTCCCCCTCACTCCTTACACCAATTTGCATATCGCCTTTAATCGCCTTTTCTCCGCTCAGTGTAGCTAGGAGAAATTACAATAACCGCAGCATAAAAAAGGATATGCCCCGACTTGCTTTTAGACTTTGTACTTCTAAGCCATGCCTTTGCTTTTATTATCGTCGGCAACTCAAGGGACTACGACCGAGGCCCATAAAAACACACGCTCTTGAAAAAACAAGACAAGACTTAAAGAAGAAAAAAAAACTGGTAGCCTGGGCCATTAGACATAAAACGAAGTTGGGTAAGTGCAGGCGACTCTGACTATCTCAAGGATGGTGGAAGGGGAAGGGGTGGATAAGGTGCCACTACCACTAAAAGTTGACCCAAATTTTATCATCAATGTGACAGAAAGTAGCGATTAGATGATGCCTTTTATGTGCTTGTCTCTGCACTGCGGTTGTTTCACCGACAAAGGTGCCCGATGCCACTGTGCGGGTTCTGTTCGCTCGACTTGGTAGATATGAATGGGTTTTCCTCCTTTTTCCGAGCCCATAAAGCGTTGCTGATATCTTAATTTGCCGCGTCTATCTGGGCCACTTGAGAGGGAGAATTCAAAATGCGAGGGAATGCAGCTGCCGCTGCTGCTGCTGCTGCACTTGTTTGGATTTCCACGGACCCATATCCGGTTCGCTGAGAAGATTTTCAGTATTTGTCGTCTGCCAGGCGCCGCCTTCCAGTTGCATCCTGTGCTCCTCGAGGCCCTTGAGATCTTGTTTTCCCTACCATCTACGTGGAATCCCCAGTCCCCTTCGCTGATGCGGAAAATCAGAGGCGATTCGAGAAGGCATTTGATTTCTGTTTGCTGTCCCAGCTCAAACTAGCCATGAAATGTCCGAGCCTATCGGAAGTTGATAGCAGACGTGCCAAGCGGGTAACCCTAGAAGGCTGGCTCCTTTGAAGTGGCAGTTGCTCCGGATAAAGTGCTTGATAATCCAATATACCGAATGCAAATCTCAGCTGCTGCGGACATTTTGAGTCGCCCGCACAGGATCATGAAAAGAAAGCGCCGGCCATCCCAAGGTCCATAAATATTTATGGGACTTTGAAAGGCTCTCTGTGGCCCAGCTAACGAAATTAGCTCTAGTTCGCCACAGAATTACGCTGCCCGGAAAGTTATTTCACTTTATATCAATAATGCCGCTGGCCCGTTGGCGCTTGTTTGACCAGCGCACTTTTTAATCTTTGGAAAACTCCTTTGGGGCTGAGAGTTTTCCCTGGGCCGAGCGCATTTGACACGCAACTCGGCGCGACGACATCGCCTGTCGACCACTTCTCGATGGGGTCCGTCTCACAAGTTGGGCTCAAAATCAACTGCTAACATGACATAACTTACGAGCCGGCCATGCAAAATTTTCCCCGCTTTTCCGCGTGGCACTTTTCCTCGGCCACTTTGCCGTTATGGTGGGAACTAGGCTGCGAGCGGACCTGGTAATGGATAGCCGGTCAGAAAGGGCTGCGACGTCAATTTAAGCCGAAAGTTATTGGCACTTTGTCAAGCCTGGAGTAATGTACACAATCATGGCTTCACGAAAAACACGTTTATGGGTACGGAAAATCCTTGATTTATGGTTAATTGGATATATAAATCTTGTCTTTTTGCTCATATTCCAAGTTTACCTCAGCTAATACAGGTGGCGATGGGATATATGTACATCCCATGCAATTTACAGCACCCAGAACATCTTTTGTATCATTTAATCAGATATATTTAAATCAAACTAACCTTCTTTTTAAGACATTTTTAAGTTTTTATCGGGACTTAGAGACAGATAATTATATTGTGCCTCCAATTCAGTTAATTACAAATACAAATATTACAGTTAATTTGTTCCGGTAAATGCACATTTTGTGAACTATATTCTGGTTATATTTTTCGAGTTACAAAAACTTTCCCATGGAAAAGTTTTCGAGTTCGTTTCTCGCATGCCCAAAGGAATTTTCCCGCGCGGACTCCTTGCGTGTTCACCGTACAGGTACAGTGTGCCCCATATATAGTGTGTTTCATATGGTTAGCGAGTGTGTGGTTTGGTATCTAGGCCCGGCCAAGGAGGCACGATAATTGGACCCACTAATTTACCTATTTAACTGGATTTGTTCGGACCAACATGCAAATGGCTTAGCTAAGCCCTTTGCTTGCACTTTTTCCTTTGACTGGGTATTTTCTTGGAAAGCACTTGGATGTCAATTGCAAAATTGGGTGAACGCTGAGGGCTAATCAGCAGCAACTTGCTCTAAACATTCTTTTGGTTCTGGGTGAGTGTAAAGTGGAGCTTGGCACGGCATCTGCTTATCGAGAAAGTGTGTTTTTCGGGCTCTGGAGTAGACTGGTAAATATTTGAGCAAGCCATGCTGCAGGTTGCCCAACATTGGCTTATTGCCACATAATTGGAGAGATACCCAGATAGAAAAGTTAGACTAATCTAATCTTGGGCAATCTAATCGCATTTGTGTGCCACTTTGGGCTACCACAAACTCTTTCTCCGGCTGCAGCGACAACATCTCGTAAATGCATATGCTAATTGCATTAATAAATGAGCAGCAAACCGCGCGGGGGAGGCGCTTCCATCTGTTTGTTTCGTTTGTTCCTCCCACATAGCATCCACACACACCACCCCCTTGAAAAGCCGGCTGTCTGGCCTGCTGTCATTCAATTAAAAAAGAAAACAACGACACATTAGGAAAAACAAAAAGGTCTTGTCTCCGCCGCAGAAGAGCGTTTTACTTTGCCCCTGCCTCTGTGCCTCGGTCTCGGTTGCTGGAAAGCCCAAGGAAAATATTTAGAAAGTAAAGAAAGAAGCGGTCGACGGCAATGGAGCAACACATGTACCGAAGGTAATTGTCAAGTAGAGCAGCAGACGACAGCACGAACGGGCCAAAATGCACGGCCAGACCCAGAGACACGGCCCAAAGAACGGACGGATCCGCCTGGCATAACCCCTTGCCGTCCCCACCCACAAGTGACACACGAAAATGGTAACACAAATAGGATGGGGAACATATCATACAAGTACGACGAATATATTTTACTCTACCGGAAGAGCCTTAAGGGTATTGCTAGAATCTTTGATTTGAACTATCTAGTTTTGAGGTTTATGAGCATGGCTAAAACGAGATATCTAAGATTCTGTACAGATGCTACAAGATCAATTAAGTTCATAATCGCTTATATACCCCTTTAATAAGAGCATTAAAAACAACAGTAGTTTTATTTGGCTTGGCCTACGTAGCCGGGCAACACTTTTGGTAACATTCTTGTGGTTTTGGCTTTTCAATAGACCCAAAAATATGCGCGGCGGCGAACCTCGTCTGTGGTTTTTCTGGGTCCAGGTCGGTGTTGTTCCTGCGGTTGTGGCTCTTGTTGTTGTTGTTGTTGTCAGAGGTTAGACATATGCGTGACAATTAATATAAGACCCGCCGTGTTGGGTTGGGTCGTCGGTGGGGTTAGCAGTCGCTGACATCGGTACACAAAACGGAACTGCAGACATAGCCGGGGCGAGAATATTGTGTTGGTCGTTGTCTTCCAAATACACTCAAAAAATAACTCTTTAGCAAAACTAAGTTCCGAGGAAATGCATTGAGTTTTATTAAATATATTCAGCCACTGATTAGCCTGGACCAACTAAGTGAGATCTTTTATAATTTCCACATTCAATATAATACTTGTACAACTGCTTTCCAGCTTTAAATGTTTTGTCTCTGTGCACTGGTATTCCTACTTGATTCGTGTCTCGGTGGGCCATGTTGCAGCATTCCGTGTGACAGCCCAGCGCCAGTTGGTGGGTGGGGCACCTGCCCCAACACCATCCTCCAGTCCAGACTGAGCCAAAAGCCCCCCACTCGGTGGCAAAAGCCAAAACAATTTGCGGGCCCAAAACAAACTGTACCTGTACCGGTTCCTGTTCCCGCTCTTGGCCAGGGATCCCAAGTTCCTGGGCTTTAGCCTGGCCCTCCGGCTGGACCCTCTTGTGGTCGCGTGTCGCTTATCGGGCGGCTTTATCAGCGGTGGCAGGGGCAAAAACTTTGTTAGCGTCTCAAGCTATTTGGCTACTTGTATTCAGCTCTTAGCACACTCCACACTCTTAGGACCCTTCAGGTGGCATTATTATTTTTGCTGCTGTTGCATATTTTAATTCAGCTTTGCTTTCCTGCTGCCTTGTTTTCATTATATGCATGTACGATATTGTGAAAATGCATTTCCACTTAGATCCTGGCTGATTGCGTTCCTTCGAAGGGGAGTCCTGCAATTGACAGACCCCGTGGAATGCCATTTGAAAAACCATTTCAGAGAGAGTGCAAAGGTGCCCACATCAAAAGGTTGGCTTGAGAGCTTAGAAAAGGAGTTGATAAAAGATTTCTGGGAAGGTGAAAAGTGGAAACTTCAAGGAATATTAAAGGGTCATATAGTATTAACTTGGCAACAAAATTGTTACACATAATATAAGAACATATTTTCTGTAAAATTTTTGATTGGTTCGACTAGATAAGCATTTGAGCATATAATATCTTCTATACTTTTTCCGCGGCTTAACTCCCGAGGGCTTCCTTTTCGAACAGGACTTCCGTTTCCTTCCCAGAAATTGTCGTCACACTGCACAAGAGGACTCAATTTCAAATCGATCCCGATGGAGCAGCTAATTGCGCGACAAATTTAAGAACGAGTTCCACTTAAAAACTCCCGACTTACACAATGCAGCGGAAATTCCACGAGGAGAGTCCCCACCGCTGAGGTACAACCAATTGAAGTGGATCCTTCGAGCACTTGCACTTGATCTTTGGCAAATGCGTGAAATAGATACTTAAATGTCGGGCCAGGACAGCTGTCAGGATAATACTCGCTTTCGGGCTATAACTCAATTTGGCGTGGAGGAGGGGGCGTTGCAGCAAATTGACAGAAATATGAGCACGCGAAAAGTAAGATGGAGATGGAACTGCTGGACTAGTGTCCCTGAACATCCCGATGTGAATGCATTTTGAAGAGCCCGCTCTTGTGGAGTCATAAATTTGTCATTGATTGCATGTGAAATTCGAGATCGTCGGAGCATCTGCCTATCCTACATACGTTGCACATATACGGGGAGCCGATGTTTGGGTATCTTGCTGCTTGTGTTTGTTATCCTGCAAGCAGTTTATTGCTTTATTATGTCGCTGCCAGAGATCTTGAGCAATTCATGCAGGTCGGGGCTAAGTTTCTCACAACTTGAATTACGCCCAGCGTATTGGGTTTCATATTGTAATTTTTTGTATCTGAAATGCACTCAAAAAATTGCCAAAGCTTTGGTTTGCTGCTCACTTAACTGGAATAATTGACATGAACGATTCCTTGGGCCAGCCATCCAGCCAGCCAGCTCTTTTGTGGTTTCATGTTTTACCAGACGCCTTCGAGCACACATAAGTGAGAATGTCCTCTTTGGTCGGCTGTCTTTTGTCGATTGTCAACGGGTTCCCAGTTCGCAGTTCCCAGTTCCCAGTTCTCAACCCACAGAGCGCCCTCATCGGTTGAGTAGCTCCGCTCAAGCTGCAACAGTTTATATTGCATTATTCTGCTTGAATGGCATTTTCACTTCACGAGAGAGCAGCCAAGAAAGAGGAAGGACGAGCCCAGCAGGAAAAAAGCAAAAAAAAAAAAAAAGCTCGGGTTGCCCCAGCGAAAACAAAGTGAATTTCATTATGACCCCGGCCCTTATACCATCCTTCCCCAGGATACCGTCAATTTGAATTATGAAAATCACGGCGAAAGGAGTCCGCGTCCGCAGTGACTTTACAATGAATTTTACTTCCATTCCATTGAAGCGTTAACGACTCCAGCTGTTGCCACTCATTGTAATCCTGCGATCCGAGCGCTGAACGGATAATTCGTCCTTTGAGGAGTATTTTGCGGGATACCATCAGGTGCGGTCACACATAATGTCTCATTCTTCTTATCGATAACCGTATGAAAGGCTAAACAGCTGACTTCGTATGAAGCTTACATATTTTTAAGCATTAAGATTAAATTGGTACTAAAGAATAAACTCAGTGCTAGACAAAGGATATAGAATTGTAAGCCTATCTAAATTTCTCATCTAAGGAATCCCATAGACCAGACCCACTCTCTCTCCTAGTTTTTGTGCAGCTTACATTGTCTTCCAAAACGATCTCGCCGGGTTTCCTGGCCAGCTTAATGCCCCACATAAACCATTCCCTGCCACAAAACTAAAGCAAGACAACAGAATTTGTCAAGTCTTGATCATGATTGTGTCGTCATCCTCTTCGTATTCCGTTTTCCGTTCCTTGGATTGGGATTGGAAGTTGGGACTGGGCTTGCTCTTGGCCTCGTGCGTGCTAATGGCCAGCAATGTTTGGTAAGACCCACATGCAGTTTGGTCGCAAACAAAAGTGTGGCACTGGCTTTTGTCACACGTAGGTGTCCACTGGATGGCAATACACCATATATAACCGGGCGAACTTGGCTCAGTCAGCAGCTTTCTTTACCTAGAACGATGCCATCAAGCCGAATGGAGTGGATGTGAGTGCAGAGCCCGGACCTCCATAATATCTCCTGGATGGCTGGCTGCTTATTTTTCACTCCGACGTAGTCGAATCGCCAAACAGTTTATGCAAAACGTAACAAGGCCCAGAGAATTTCTACGTTTTTACGAGCGTTCGTATTGTGATCTAATCGCCCGTCTTTCGCCTCTGAAGGATGTTTGGCGTGGAGGATGGTGGATGGACGATGGAAGCCCACGCTCTCGTGTATTTTTATTATTATTGGTTTCTTAGCATTCACTTGAGCTGCCATTTGCATGGCTTATTGCCTGGAATTGTCGTTTGAACGGCCCAACTTCAGCGATAATTCGCGACGATCGACTGGCAGCTTCCCATCGATTCGCAGAATTAATTGCTCTGCTGATTCGCGGCTACAAATTCGCTTATGTGAGCGATTTACATCGCCAAGTCGAAGTCGTGCAGTGCAAGAAGTTCTTTAAATACCGATATAAAGACCTCAGGGTCTTTTCATCAGCGAAAATTCATAGTTATATTTATTATCTAACTATTGTTATTACCCAACTGGCTTATATCAAGATGACAGTATTTCTCTGTGTGTGACCCCGCTGCTGGAGTTGTAGATCTCAATTCCGTTCCACCTGAGTTTCGGAACAACCTAATAAAAGCCCTTGACCATCCATCTTCAGCCGCCTTTTGATCAGTCAGCCGGGATTAGCTGCTAGCTGAGAGGCTTCCTTTGGCCACCACTCCGGCATCAATTGAAGCTCACTCTCGTCGTTTATAATTAACTCAATGCCACGGCCAGGTCTTGGGAACTTGGGAACCTGGCAGCTCGCTGGACGCTCTGCTCCTCGCTTGTCACGCGCGCCTGTCAGCCCGCTTTTTCCGCCTCCAAGGCCCCCTTTTTCCAGCTTCCAGCTCAGAATCGCGGTGCCCGTACTTATACCCATGCCACACCATTTCCAGTTCCTGGCACAGCCCGTTCCTGTCTATGGGCTTTGATAAACGACCACATCAGAAATGTGACTTGTCATAAATTTGCCTGCGTGGCCATTACTCATGTGTCATGTGGAGCGGCTGCAGGGAAGCTGCAATCCACATCCCCATCCAGTCACCCCCTCTTGTTTGCCGCTCCTTACAACCTGGCCAGAGGTACGCATATATGTAGGTGCAATGCAATGCGCGATTCCCGGCTAGTTCGACAATATGCCAAGTATGTGAAGTAATCGGCGTTATCAACTTTAGTGACATGATCGCGGGCCGGCGAGCTGCTCCACATTTGCCATGACTGCGTTGCGGTTGCCATGTGGCAGGTTGGCTTATTGGACCCATCGATCTGAGTATAGTTTGGTATCGGTATGCGTTTGCAATCCAGACAGTTTTCAGCCACAGAGACGGGGGCCAACAGAAGCAAGAGAGCGTTGAATCTGTCCAATAAATGTTATTCGTGGATTCAAAAGTGGATTGAGATTAGCGAATTATAATAAACTATTAAGTATGGAGATAATATCAGCATATAACATAAGCAACTTGTATCTTCTCCTATATTTTAATGTTTTCAAGCCCAAGTTTACAATCATTACTAATACATTTTTATTGTAAAATAATATTAATACCAAAACTAGATATTCATTGACATCATTAGTCTTACCACAGTGCCTGATGTAATGTCTAAATCGATGGATTGGTGTCAGTCAGAGCTCAATAATCGCGTAGCCCGTTCTGCCGGAAGATTTTCGGTTTCCTGTTTTTGTTCTTGGCTTGTTGTGGCCATATCAGTTGGGGGCCAAGCCCGCCGAACGGCTGGGTTCTCCGTTCGATTCTGGATTCTGGGGCTGTAACCTCGCAAATGAAGTCATTAAACAATCGACGGCAGCCCGGCGTGGAGCTGGTTCTTCTGCCGAAGCTGAAGGCGATGGTGATGGTGATGCTACCACCTGTACAAATTCCTCAATAAGTTGTTCACACTTAATTTTTCACCAAGACAATGCAAAGCGTCCAGTCGCAGCCCCAAGAAAAATGAGCCACTGACAACTCGTGCTGTGTTCTCCCCAGCCAACAAAATAAAGATACAAAGAACGGGGGCCAAAGCGGCGGAACTTTGCGCCTCATGCAGCGAACTGCATAATAAACAAAACATCAGCGGAGCGAGCAACCTGCAGTGCATACATTTAAAATTTATTAATTGGTTTTTAAAAGCACTCACACCCGTCGCGCCATTCATAATTCTAAGCCATGAGAGTCCCTCTCAAGTTCAATTTCCGCCTAATTTCATGCACTTTTATGCGGCTTTTGTGTAGATTACGCAGCAAAAAAATGTGGTAAGAAAAAAAAACTGTCGGAAACCGGAGCGGAAAAGTATACAAAATGAGCGGGAAGCACATGAATCAAAAATGGGCATGTTATTTCCATGTAATTTGGCAAAAACACTCTGTCCGGTGAATGTGTAAATGTATAAATGAGTTGTGAGAGAGTTTTGGAAAATGCCTTTCGAATTCTGAGATTTGCTTTTGCCACACACGTGTGGTTGGATTGCCAACTGTGAATACACGAAAGCTCAGGGAAATGGGAATTATCCCAATTCTGAAAAAATGAGTGTTGAACAAATTTTAAATTTATTGGATTATAGATCTCTTACAACTTTTTTAACCATTTAAACTGTGGAAATATATTATCATGTTATAGTTTTCGCCCAGTAGATCTCGTCAGGGTCAATGTCTTCCTCAACATCCATGAATGAAAGTTCGTCTGATTAATGGACGCCAGTTTGTGAGCGATATTAGAACAATTAATTAGCATTTGAGCTGACTGGGACACACTTTCGGCCACAATATTTTTTGCGCTTTCCCTGGCTACTTCGACAGAACCCCCATATCTTCGGCAATGTGGCCTGAAAAAGTGCCATAAACTGCGCGTTAACAACGACGCTTAGAGCGCGTTACTTCCACTGATATTTTGTGTATGTATCTGCATGAATATATGTGTTTGGATTCATAAGCCATAATGAATTGCTTTTATGGACGGATCGCCCGCTGTGCCAAAAACCCCTCGGCTGATGAAGAAGTGACCATAGTTTCGCGTGTCCAATTTTCCGTCTCAAACCGAGAAGTCTTAGACTCAGACTCACATTCAGATTCGGATTCGGATTTGGACGGCATGAGTAAGTGTTTTGCTTAATTGCCTATGGCTTATTAGGCACCATAGGAGAACGGCGGAGAATAGTCAAATTAATTTTGATAGAGAACCGAAAATGAAAGAAAAAAGTATCGGAGATTTTGGGTCTAATGATGATGGCGTTACAAATTTCGAACTGCCTGCATTGACCGGACCCACAACAATTACAATTCCAAACTTTTGTGCGCACACAAAAGAATCTCGGTGGTGGCAGTCGCGATCGAACAATGCAGAATCATTAATTAAATTCACCAGGGGCCAGGGCATCCGATCAGAAGTTCACTGCAGCGATGGAGGCAGCCGATATGGCGCGTACCTTCATATCGGATCGTTGAACCTGGAAATTAGCACAGGAAGCCGGGGATAAGCTTTATGCCCCGGCTAGGTGTTAACTATAAACCACACTTGTCTGGCCGTATTTACGACTTCCCCAACACTCGGTGCCTTCGAGCGTAATTGCGCAAGACTTGGTCGGGCGAATATTCTTGAAGATATTCGACTTTGCATCATTTTTCAGGGCAACTCCAGTCCCAGCTCCGTACAATTAACCCACGAGCAGCAACTATCTTGTTACCTGACGCGTTTTTATGATTTCTGCATAAAATTAAATCGTTCTTGCAACGATTGCCCCTCGTCCACAAACGGGCTGCCAGCCCAAGCAGAACTAGTTTCTCTGTTTCTTCGCGCGCTTCTTGCCTTAATAATTTTTACTTTGGTTTAATTATAGTTTTGCGCTTAATAAATTTTCGCTGCCTGCCAAGAACAGAACCTTGTCCCTGCCCCTTAACCCTTCAAAATTTACCGGCTAGCAGGCAACAGCTTTGAAAATTACATTGTAACAAGCCGTCAAGGAGTTGAATGCGCAGCTAAAGCTAGTTAATGAGAAAAGAGTTAATCACTTAGACTAAACTTCAACTGTTTATTAATCAGGAAAAAAGCCTTCGGTACATACATTTAACTCATTGTACTAATTAATACGCCTTTTAATTACAGCTGATCAATTAACTGAAATTAATTTTTTAATTTCCCTTGAGCTGATCCTTTTCTGTTTCCCCAATTTCCATATGCTTCACCTACTGGCCATTTTCCATGTTTTAACCGCTTGTTTGTTTGCATTTGCATAGTGCGTGTTTTTTTTTTTGCTCGGTGAGCGCTTTCATTATTCATTGCACATTTTATGCTTCATTCACTTTTTCAATTAATTAATAATCATCATGCTAATAAGTTTTTTTCACTCTATCCGACTGCCGATTGTTGTTTGTTTTTGTTTCGTGGGTGTTTCCCTTAAGCCCGCCCACCAATTTACGTGTTAAAACACGGCCATACATTAACAACAACATCCCATTACATCCGAAGATACGCTCTGCACAATTTAATTTAATTTAATTGCTTGTCAATGGCACGTCTTTCCATATGCTAAAGGCTTTTTTTGCGTTTCGTGTTTTTTTTTTATTCCCGCCCTTTCATGTTTGTAATTAATTTAAATTTTCCTGACGAATGTTTGTGGATTTATTTAATGATCGAGTGCATCTCACTTCCCATCTGCCGGTCAGAGTGCATTAGCCTTAGTTCGGCCAAATGACAGGCAGTAAAATCACATGGAACAACACGTTTTATCTGCTTGTTTTTATGGGCCCTGCTGCTAGAACACAAACGGTAGACATGGCTAATAAAAACAGCCTAAATAGAGCATAAACTGCAAGCTAGAATGCCGACCAGACCAAGACGTGACCAACTTGCATGCTGGCTGCATAAAAAGTAGAAAACAAACACATTCGGAGCGGTCGAAAAATCTGGGAAAAGCAATGCGAACTCGCCACACTACATGAAATTTCTCACTGAAGTGCGAAACTTCGGCGGCATTGCCCCAGAACGAGGCGCCGCGTATCGGAAGTACGCGCTCCTAACATCCTGACCCTAAACCGATCCTGAACCTGAACCTCGGGTGCGATCTGGACTTCCTAATTAACAAAAACAACGCACATGTGTGATGTATGGGGTCCCAGGGGTAAGGCCAACGTACACCTACAAAAATTGGAAGGGACTTCAAGGTCGACAATCCTAAAGGGATAGAGTAACATGCTATGTCAAAGTTAAAATGCAGCTACCAAAATAAACCTAATGAATATTTTGGATATATGATATAGCACATTAATGCTATTGCTTTAGGCATGTTGAATTATCTCTTTTTTCTGTGTACTGCAAGCCGCCCCCAATTAAAATTCATGAACTTTTACGCACATTTGTCAAGTATTTTCTTGGGGGGTGGGGACATTGGGGAGTGTCAGGCGACTTCCTTGGGGGCTGTCTAATTGCAGTTGAGCTAACGAGCTGCGGGGTTGATGGACGTTTGTTTGCCGACCTCATCGAGGAGCTGCTGCACTTTCAAGGGCCTCACGCATAAACGAAAAATTTTCTTAATTATTGCATTGATTTACATTGCAGCGTGAAAGGGCTGGCCGTGTTCCGGTTGCTGTGACATGGCAGCCACTCGACGAGGACTGCGTTTTGTCGCCAGTGGTTCAGAGTTCAGAGTGCACCAGGAAAAATGGGTATTTTGGATCTAATATGACGGTCTTAGGGTGGGTATCCAATCATGTATCTTCGAGCGTTATTTATATGAGCAGACCATTTAATTCTTTAAATTTGGCTTATTTTGTTTACTGATTTATTGAAATGAATGTCTCTTCTTTTCTCCAAGTGCAGAGTGCAGTGCATTGCAGCTGAGTGAAGTGGCTCTCGTGGCAACTGGGCTCTGCCGTTTCGCCAGTCCGGGCGGGATGCAATCGAAATTTTGTGTCCGTGCGTGCACGAGTTGTAGTTTGTGGTGGCTGGCACTCGTCATCCCCATTCCGATCCTGGTCCTCAGCCTCATTCTCGCTCTCATCCATTCAGCTTCATCCTCCTCGCCATCCGTTCGGGCCACTCGAGGGTCCTTTACTTTGACAATGGCACTGCTAGCAGCAGCAATCGGTGGCAGCTGGCACGTTTGGCGGTTGAGTGCCACGCCTTGCGCCCTCCGCCCACTGACCTCGTGCCACCATCATTGGCAGAGCCATAATTATGATTAAAGTCAGCGATTTGACTAAATTCCAAAGATTAACACATTTTCACAATGACACGCCATTTGGCAGAACGTCTCTAATGTGACCGCAGCACGAAATAACTCTGAAAACTTTAGATTTAGTATGTGTGGAAAAATATTAAACGAATTCGAGTGCTCTACCTACATAAAAGTCTGCATGTTCATCAACGGTTCATATTTTTAACAATTGTGGAAAAAAAACTTGATTGGCACCGTCGTAAATACTTAATTCAGATTTTCCTTTTTGATTAGTTTTTACCAAGCATGAAGCACCAACCTCATCACAAATCCGGTGATGGCCAAAGTAATGCACCTAACGTTTTACTGACCAGCCCATTAAGGTTGTGGTTGGCAATTAAAAAATTGCATTGACCGCTGGGCCATCACATGCATGCTGTTTTGGTTTTGGCCTCACAAATATTAAATGGAACGATTGGCTCAAAGGTCCTGCCATATTGTTGTCGCCGTTGTTGTGGCACGTATGCAGAATATATAAATTTATATGGAAGTTGGTAGAACGGAGCTCTGAACATGGAAAACGAATAAATAAAATTCCGAACATAATTCACAACATGCCAAACTACAAGCGACAACGACAACATGTTGCATTGTTAGCGGCGCATTGTGCCAATTGTTGCTGCTGCAAGTCCTTGTTGTTGCTGCTGTTGGTGTTGCCATGGTATTTATGCAAATTTGTAGCGCACCACAAAATCCACACAATGTGAGTGTTTTATTTATTTCCCTTTTGGACGGCGCCCCAATCCACAGATTTTCACTCTGTTGTTAAGTGCTCAAAAAAAACGGTCTTACGCTCTATATATTTAGTTACAAGCCCCATTTTTTAGCCAATAACGAGACAGAACGTCCAAAACAAGTACCTGCCACACAGTTTGAATCGGTCGAAAAACGTCAACAGTTATTCAATTTGCTTTCAGCTACATAATAAACTTGTTTGCTAATAACTGTATTAGCTCAATTTCCATACCACATACATATACACACGTATGTATACACGAGTTACTAATTATGATGTTGAAATATGTTCATGTCTTGTTAATTAAAATAAACATATCAGCGATCTGCTCAGACATTGCCGAACGGTTTGTTGTTTAATTGGCCCGATTTGGCAATCTCTTAGTTGTCAAGTATTTATCTGAAACTGTTTAGCCAAAAGGAAAATATACAAAGGCAATAATGTATATTGAAAATTTAAATACAAATAATTGTAATTGATAGAAGTTATTTTCCAATCGAGCAGCAAAAAGCTAAGCTACTGGGTAGCTAGTTTCCATATTTCCGCAGGGGTTACCGAAAGTGACCTGACGGAAGTGCGACATGTGGCAGCAACTTTCAGCGAATAAAATGCTGTGGCGCATGCGCAAATGGCGAATTTGGATTGGCGGACCTGCGCATTAGGCTGTCGTAGATCCGTTTTTAACGTTTTTTAAAGGTGCCCCAGCTGATTATCGGCATTACTGGTGCTGTGTCTCTCGAACTTCGTCGTTGTCTTACCTAAAATTAAGTGAAAAAATCAATCACTTTCACTAATTTTAAAGTAATTTTTCCGAATGCGAGAAAATGGGGCTGCCACGGCTCGTTATCAAGTGTGGAAACGAACGCCGAATCGAGCGAGGCGGCAAGTCGAAAAGTTGAAAAGTCGGAAAACTAGAAAACGAGAAACCCTCGACGGCCTAATGACGAGACATTTGTCGGACGGCGCTGAAATAAAGAGATTTTTAACTCGGACCAAATGAAATTTAAATTAAATAGTGAAATCCCCTCGGCGAGAATACCATTATCAACATTAAAGTGCGGATTGATTAATTGCTGTCTCTTTCTGGTATGGGATTTTTAATTTGATTTCGGCCGATGTAGCTGCTGCTGTTGAAACGGTTCGTGGGCCGGCCGATTAATCAGATTGATAACACTACTTGGGGTCTTCTGCAGTCTAACGGCGTCTGTCGTTGGGGTTTTGAGTTTCGCACTTCGAAATAATTTGCCAATCGTGAACGGAAGCGCGGCGCATGCGTCATGAGGTGGCAAAGCGGTAACACTCCCCATAGCCCCAGCCTCACCTGAATTCGGCCCCTTCTTCCTTCCACCTGCGAAGTCGTGCGTGCTGCAAGTTTAGGCCACTTTCGTGCTGGCGGATTCGATTTCAATTTTGGCCCAGACCAGGCTGCTGAAAATTTCTTATTTATTCTCATGTTAATTTCTTCTTCCTCGGGACTCGGCTTCGCTCGAAACTTGCGTGACTTGATCGTTTTGGCCAGATATTATTTTGTTACATTAAAAAATAATTACCGCATTTGCCTTTGCCGTACTTCCATCTCCCTCACCCCCATCCGACTATCTCTCTTTTTGCCCCGCGGGCTGATTTCAGTTTGATTTGCTCTACGTGGCCGAAATTGGTTCATTTTGCCAGCTTAACAATTTTGAATGCGTTGCTAATTTTTTTATTGCCACTTTGCTTTGATTGCACATTCGAATGGAAAACCGTTGACAGCTGCTGACATTGGTGCTCGTAATAGTAAAAATGTATTAGTTGCAGTTTTTTTTTGTTACTGCCTTTGTTATTCAAGTAAGCTAATTTGGCACAAAAACTTTGATTCATTGCATTCAAGTACATTTTTTAGGCTTTGGTATTTAAAAGCCAAGGCAGCTCTCTGCAATTAGTATGTTTATATATGGTTCAATGAATTTCATAGATACTATTTTCTTGCATCTCATCCTCAATGTTTCATACACGTTTTAAGCGTGGCACTCAGACATTCTTTTCGATTCTTGCAGCTGTACAAAGCCACTCCAGCCACTCAAAACAAAGCATAAAATCAACTTTAGCGACAAATTTTTCATAAACATAAACCCCAGCGCCATACATTTTGATGATTTTAATGGACAAAACTGCGCAAAATGATGGCCGCGAAACGTGTTGGAGCAGCGGACTCAGGCGGTTCTGCGGAATGTGTTGCCAGGCACCTTCTGCATTCTCCCGACCCCGGGAAACCAAGTCCCCCGTTTCATGCCCCTAAAATCCACCCTCGAGAACGAACGGCAATGTGCAGGCGTGCGCCCATTTAAAATGCAGCAAGTGTCACCATTGACTGAAACGAGGCGCAATAAATATATATGTGGAAGGAGCTGGAGCTGCTCGGCTGGCTATGGCCATGCCACACTATATACAAAGTGGCTCTGCTGGTCTTGGCCTGGCTTTATACGGGCAAGGCATGCGCTGCATATTGGCAACAATGCGGCGAAAAAGCGTAGTAGACTTTGCATGAGCGCCAAGAACTGGGGGAGCAGTAGCTGTCCTCCAATTCCTCCTGCTCCTCCTCCTCTGTCTTCGTCTTGGTCTCGTCATTTAAATAACAATAAAATTTGATGACATGCCATGTTGCAGCTCCTCCTGGTGCAGCAGTTTCGATTTTCCAATGCCTGGCTGATTGGCTTCGCCTTTGGCAGCATAATAAAGACATTCGATGCCTTTTTAAGCGTTTCACTTTCGCACGTAGCCGTCGTCGTCGCCGTCAGTAAAAAGTTTGCAGCATGTCCGGTTGTAAAAATAAATATCGCCAAGTTCTCCCATCTGCTGCTGCTCCCGCTGCTGGTGGATGATATTGGGGGAAAGTTTAACATCGTCTAGACATACTAAGAGCCCACCCATCTGGGAAACCACCCAACCACCCAAGAGTCAACCCACCCGACCACGCTTTCCATTTCATTAGACAATGCCAACTTTTAATTAAGAAATCGTGCTCCCTGACTCGTCGATATTGAGCTGCAATCTGTTGGAAAACAACTGAAAAGTTTAACAAAAACACAGTAGCAAATCGACAGACTTGCAATTAATCGCTGAGCAGGATGGCGAATTTTCTTTGTGTTTACTTTAAGTCGAGGCAAGATAATTGCCTTTACCATTGAACGAACTGATTTGCTGGCAAGTACCCAAATTATAACGACCAATATTGGCCATTTTCTTAGATACTTGCCATTTTTCAGATTCCAATCTGACTTGTAATCACTAGCCATTAAATTAAAAGTTTTCAAGAATCCCTTGTATTAATTATTATTCGTTTAATATTTCTCGAGGTATTTATTTGAATACTTGCAGATTTCTATACTCTCACAAGGCTCACGTGGCTCACATAGCCTCGGTGACATATATACGTACTTAACGAGATTTTCCACCTCAAGATTTGCAAGACTTATTATGCATTCCCCTACCAAACTGCTGGCTTTGTCTCTGCGAATCCCATCCAGCATTCATTGTGCTTTACGAGCTTGTTGGGGCCAGCTCCCACTGCAATGCATCTCCATCTCCATCTGCATTCGGCATTCTGCATTCAGCATTCTGCACTCTGCCTGCCAGCTGAAATGTCGAACTGTTCTGTATGCCACACGGGCTTCCTGGGGGGAAAAGCTTTGAGGCAGTGCCACATCGGCTCCTCAATGGCTGACAAATGTGACTGAGTGTGAGTGTGAACAAAATGCACAGCGTCGTTAGAGGATGCAAACAAGTTTCGTTTTAGTTTTGTACAGGGAAAAAAAAATACTTATAAAGTAAAAGTATATATTATATAGTTTTACATGCTATAAAATACTAATAAAATAAAAATAATATGGATATAATTTTTACAATAAATTTAAAATCATTTTGCGAATTGCACTATTTATTTTCCAGTGTGTTATCTCGTTGCTGTCACCGACGAGGACTGTTTCAGTTGGTTTTGCTGGTGTTTCTAGTGTTTTTTAGTGTTGCTGGATCGCCGACGCTTTGTTTGAAATGTTGCTGACAAACCACTTGAAGTTTTTCCAGCTTCTACGCTCATTGGGGCCGCGTTTTTCCAACTCGCGCTGACGTATTTCATAAGAAAGGCAAGTGACAAGTCGCTTTCCACTTTACTTTACACAGTTGCCGAAATTATGCCGCCCAGACTCGTCTGTGGCATGGAAATGGGAATGGAGGAATAGAGAAAAGGTTAAAGTGTAAGTGGGGGAAAAACAAATTGTTGGCCATCCCAGACAGACTGGCTGTCAGAAGAGTCCCCCCTGCCCCGCAGACCCAACGATCAACCAAACAGGCCGTTCACACTTGGACAAGTGTCGAAAACTGGCCTACTCCTTACCCCGTTTTTCTTATGAGTTCCTTCCATAGCCGGCCTTCAAACAAAAGAACAGAACTTTGCGTGGTGGTGTGCCAGAGAGATGATGGGATGAATTGGTGGAAAGTCTCGTTCTGCCCGGCGTTTTTCTTCTTGTTGCTACATTTCCACGAAAATTATTTCAAGTGCCCGCCCGGCCTGACAGCTGTGCTTCTCGGCCCGTCCGCTTTTTATTTCACTTCAAGTTTTTCCCCATCATTGGAGGCCTCTCGCCGCTGCCTTTAATAGCGATTTGGCGGCACGGCCAGGAAAATTCTTTGGAAAATATGCACATTCAAAGCGGTTTTCTGGCCCGCATTTGCCTTTCCAGCGAAAGTGCGTGGAGCCATGTACATATAAACTTGGCCACCAATAACTTCTCCTATTGATAGGCTCTTTCTCGCACACACACACTTTCTAATCAATTAAATCGCACTTATATGCAAATTTCGCGCCAGCCAACAAACAGGCAAACAAACAAATAAATCAATTTCATTCCATTCAATTCAATTCGATTTCAATAAGGCTCCGAAGAGACCCCAAGGCACAATGAACCAATTTGAAAATCACCTTTCTCGCCTGCAAAATGCTTTGTCAGCTTCCCCCGGCCGTTCACTCATCATCATCCATCGCCTTTTGCCAATGGAAGCCGGTGAAGTGTTTCGCTTTCTGCCTAGTTAACAGCTTTTTTCCCTCTCTTAGCCCTGTCGAATGCTGAATGGCTGTTCTCGGTGCAGAAATGGTGAGCTAAAAACCCTACAGCTAGAAATAGCACGCACAACCTGCTCGATGGGCACAAAATTTCACATTCAGCTGAAGAAGAATTGGTAAATATCAAATTTCAAAAGTGAGCAATCTGGAAAACGGAAGTTGGAAAATGCGACCATCTATTGCGCTACCTATGATCAATGAAAGTTATATAGTTTATAGTTAGAATGCCAACATGAAATTACATTTTATTAGAAAGATTCTCAAAGTCAGAAATTAATCATTTGTATGAAGAGCTCTCTTTTAAGTTCATTTATTCTATATATATTTAACAATGATTGTTATTTTATTTTAAAATGCTGTGCAAAAAATATCTTTTGAATTGAATTTCAATAATGCCAATAATCTTTTGTTAGCTTCACATCCAATTGTTCGGAAGACTCAGACCTGTCAAATAGTGTGGGCGAAAAGTTATATATTCTGACATGCGTGTCACGAAATAATCATTTTAATTCGAACAATCGCATTTGAATGCCATTACTCATCGATTGTGTGCACTTCTTAGAAACTTTCGTTGAGTCATTCGCGAGCGGCTCAACGAAATCCATATGCCGGACTTTTTGACTGCTGGCTGTGCATATAAATAAGTGCCTTATCATTAAATTTCAATTAAATGACAAAAATAAAACAAAAATGTTTTGACGCCAAATCGACTTTTCGGAAATTGTCTTTCGTTTTTGCTTTTGCACGGGTCTGGCTCATATTCCCAGCCTGGAATATATATGTACATATATCCCCATTTTGCATACTCAACAATTGTGGACACCGTGGGGCGATGGCAAAAACAAGCAATCGCGTTTTCCATTCAGTACCGCAGATTTCTTTTGCCTCTCTGAAATCGGAAAACAAATTTTTGGCGCGTGTGTCTGAGTCTCCGAGAGCTGCAGACTTATTTTTCTTATTTTTTTTTGTGGAATAAGAGGCTTTCATTCATGTTCAACAATTTAAATATGCTGCTGCGGTGTGTGCTTTTTTCCAGATATGTACATTTTTGATAGACAACCGGACAGATATGTAAGTCGGGCGCTAAATTTGATCTCTCGCGTTTTGGCACGAACTGTAATTGAAAATTTTTGTATGTATTTCGAGGAAGCAGCTACAAAAGCATCAGCAACAACACAACTTGACACTCGAAACACTTGGCTTTGGCTTTAGCTTTGGGTTTTCACGGATATCTGGCTGGGCTGGGGCAAAGCCTCAACTTTCTTGTCCGGTTACGTGAAATTTCAAATGTCATAATTTCTGACAGTTTGATAGTCGTACAGAAAAAACACGCGCTCCCACTGCCAGCATTCAGTTTGTGATTTCGCTTGTGGGCCATAAGCCAGGTGGACCAGAGTTTTTGGCTCCAACCGTTACCAAAAAGTGGCCGACGAACAAACAAAGTGACAAGTTGAATCACTGTGGTTCAATGGGTAAACTTTTGCAATAAAAATCGAGTTAAATTGGTAGATGTCACTTATTGAATTCAATGCACAGTATTTGATTTGAAATATAATATTTCAATTTTTATTTATCTCACGTTTAAGTTTCGGTTAAGCAAATCCACTTAGTTTAATTTCCCACTCAACGCCTCTAAACCACAGTCCTCAATTCTTTGGCTTCATTTCGTTTGCCAAAGCCGCTAAGAAGTACATAAGTGTTTTCTTAAGCCGTCTTAGGGCAACTATTGTGCTGGCCGCTGGCCTTTTCTGTAAGCCCACATATTGATTTGCTGGTCTGAGGCGGTGTCAAGCCTTTTGACCTTTTGGACCACACACAATCGGTTGGCTTTTAACTTCGTTGTAATGTTGCATAACATGTAAATTCTGCCCATGCTTTTAGGGGGTCTCCAACTATCTAACTACAAAGTTAGTTACGTTTTAGGACAATTCTCGGAAGCAGGGAGTTAGCAATTAGGCCTTAGCCAAGGCTTACAAGGTTTTTTTTTAGTTACTTGGCGGACAGCTGTGCGCTTTTTGTTACATTTGAAACGAGAAAACACGACAAGTCGCTTAAGGAACTTGCTTCTTAAAAAAACAGGTAACAGGTAAGAGGCTCAAAGAGCCAGGGCCAAGAAAATGAGTTCGAATGGAGCGAGAGAGTAACAGATCTTGGGGCTCGTCAGCCTGACATTGACGAAGTGGTTCTTCGAATGAAATTGTCATAATTTTTTCGGGGTTTCTACATGTCTTTTGATCCATACAAAGCGTTAATGTTGCCCACTTTGTCATACTTTGGCTTCAAACCCGACAATTGAACAATTGATAAAAGCCTCCACAAAACCAAGCCAACTTAACTCAACTAACGGTGCATTGAGAGTTTCCAAACCCAGAAATTGTTTTTACCTCATGACTCAAGCAGCTATCTTGTTTTAGGACTTAAAGTTTATTGGTATTCGGATTGTACCAGGTTGTTATTACAAACTCAATGTAAGATAGCTTTTTTTATTTTACTTGTAAAGATATGTTTGAACTTAGCTAGTTACACTTATATCGCTTCAGTAATGTAATTAGCTGAACGTAGCTTATCAACTGCGGGTAAGACGACCAACGGTCGGACAACCTACTAAAGAGTTTGGGTAAGGCACGTCCATGGGCAACTATTATTCCCCCTATCGGTGACATCTGGCCAAAGCTGGATCCGTGAGAACTGTCGCGCTGGCTGAGATGTGCCCGCTTTTTACGAGCACTCGTCTAATGAGGCAAAGGAACTTCCCCACACACTCGCTCCAGTTGACACTGACCGCAGATTCGTATCTCAATATTTAGGTTGCCTTACATATAAAAGGCCGAAGACGACGACATGATGGGGCACTGGCACTTGGAAATCAAATAAATCAAAAGATGCGAAAACGGGCTGAAAACCCTAAGAGGCGACACTTTAGGCCTCGGTGGAAAGCTCTGAAAAGGCAACGCCAGATCTCAGCCAAATGATAAATGCCCGCTCTGTGTATCAAGTGTGAATTTTAAGTGAAAATGCTACATGACGGAAAATGTTTTATGCGCAATGCGCCAGAGTTGGTCTAAAGCGTTGGCTTTTATGTGGATTACGTGGGCCGAGCGGGAATCAGGCTTCGAATATGCCAATAAATGATTTTAATTACGTCAGGTCGGTCCATCAAACGGCTCACAGAATTCTCCATAGTTACTCCAACTCCATTCTTTTGGTCCAAGTTCAAACAAAAAAGAGTACTTTTATGGCCATACTGCCACCGTTTGTAAAGGAAATGCGCTTGGGCCATAAAACCCACAAACATAAAACAAAACTCCGACATAAGCCAGCCCAAAAAGAGTTGAAGAGTAGCAGCGGCAGTAGTAGTAGGAAAAAATAAAAGTAGAATTATGCTTAAATATATTTCCCGCTTAGTTAAATTCCATATAATTCCAAACCGATAGAGTCGCCGACTAGAGACCGCCGGGACATCGTAAAGAGTGCGAACTGTAAATCATGACAGTTTTTATTGCCTTCCCGAAATCCGACCCACTCTCTTCCATACCCGGCATCCTGCTACCTGGTCTAGTACGGAAATGTTTAAGTAGACTTCGCTCCAGAAATAGAATTTCGTATTCGGATTTACTGGCCGGCCACTTTAATTGCCAACGCCTTGACACGAATCGTCGACGGGCTCCAAACGGGGGGCCTTCCATAAATCTGGCCAATAATTGCTTATGAAACAGTTCATTGCATCGAGCTTAGTGCTCCGAGCTCAGCTCGGGCATTAGAAGGGGCTTACTTATCGGGCGAATTTATGATATTCTGTGGGCCGTTCAATTTACGGTCCGGATTAAGTCAAACGCCCTGGGTCACAAGTCCGTTTAGCTGGCAAAATGCTGCGCTGTTTGAAAATGCATGGCCCGTTACAATATTAATTACCAGCCATTAGCAGCATCACTCAGCATTGAAGAAAAGTCGAAACTATCTGTAAACTCATATGTCAATGTCGCTAAATCCACTTGTCAGTAGGAACACAAACGTGAGAATCGTTCAAAAGAAAAACAGGGGGACTTGAACTGAAACTGAAACAAAAACCGAACAAAAGCCAACAACGGCAAACAGATCAGGCAGCGAGAAAATATTGTCAGGCAACATTTTTTAACCCCGTAGGTGTATCTATCTATCTGTGTATCACGTAGATGTATCTGCATATGCAGCTTGCACTATAGCTTTTTCTTTCTATTTTTCCACATATCAAGGGTCAAATGGGTAATTTGCGAACTGGTAATACTTGGTGTGTTAACTTGGATTTTAACTTTAAAATTGAAGTAAAATAAGATAACTTTCTCGTCGGAGATTTGTGACCGGGACACCTGCGACATTTGAGGGCCGCTTTCCGAAAGACTTTTTTATGCTAAATACCGCCGCAGTTTATATTGATGGCGATCCGAGACACAATGCGCTGTGCCACCGATGCAGCCATCCATTTCTATAAATATATACGTGCTAAGTATATCTCACTCTCCTGGAGAAACAACGAAATGTGTGACAAAACACCACAAGGAATTTTAATCCCAAAATGATTGATAATCATTTGCACGAGCAGAGTCGCAACGAGTGAAAAAGCTCTATCACGTTCCATTTGCCTAGGTGTAAAGTCCATGGGGTATTATCAGAACCGCCCAACATCGTCTTCATCAGCATCTCCGGCGCAATCATCATCGCCATCCACATCGTCATCATCTCGGCTGGGCTTTGTTTGCTGCTAATGTTTGCACTTAATTCACCAGACAATGGGTCACGGGAGTGGAGGTGGAGGGAAAAGCGTTTTCTTTTGGCTTTTACCCAGGGAAAATGGGCGGAGAACTGGAGGGATTGTGGCTGCCAGGGCGAAAAGTCTAAATTATGTCGTTGCCGCCTGACTGTTGCATAGGAAAATGCATCATTTTGTAAGCATAAGAGAAGACGATGCGCTTTTTGTGAATGGGCAACGGAAGCACTGGAAGAAATTAGTGTTTAAGATAAAGGGATTCTTAAAAATGGAAGTTTATGCAGCCTATCTCTATTCTGAATTCTTATTATAAAACTAAATCGTTGTGCTTACAATTTGCTTCTGAAAACATGTAAATAATTTAATAACAGTTGGCTAGCTCTTGTTTTTATTAATGTACCGTACTGTATCGCTCATTTAAGTGATCGAATTAACCTTGCCTAGTTGTATTGTATAATTTTCCATTTCAAAAATATTATATTATTAATAGTATCCAACACCTCAAACTGTTTAGCTTGCGACAAATTTCCACTGTTCACTTCGACCTGACGGTGAGTTGAAAATGTGACAAAAGCTGATTTAAGTCATAATTTATCATGATATGCGCTGGATTAGTGCGATGAATTTTACAAAAGTTTATTTTTAACACCTTGCGACATTGACAATGCCAACAGGTTGAATTGGAGTCCCTGGCTAATGTTTAAATTTATTGACTATCAAATGGTGAATGCATTGTGTGCACCCTGCCTACTGCATTAGTTTGTGCCACTTTCGAAGTCGTAACCGGCTGAAAGGAGGGATTATTGAGCTGCTGTGGGGGATACTCTAGTGGCAATTAAATGTTATAGGTTTCAGAAATGCATATCTAAATATCTCTTTCCATTTTGAGCCAAAAAAGCAGGACGTCTTGGCCTAAAGCGAGCCTTTCTGACAAATCAACCACGCCCAAAAGCAACAAAGTTGGCTGCGGCCTAAGTGTTTGTAATTGTTATTGCTGCAAACTCGTTCTTTCACTTTGGTCTGCAAGCGCGAACTTTATGGTTACACCTACCCAGCCATCCAGCCATCCAGTCATCCAACCATCCGGAAAGCAACGGCAGATGATCACCTTGTGCCCCTCGATGCCGCCCTGCATCGGGTTCTAGCGGTAAAGTTTCGGCCAACCAGCCGCGCCCATAAAACAGCGACCACCTAATGGAAAGTGGCCAGCATGTGTATATATCCGCATTTTTCTGGGTGCAGTACAAGTTCAATATTAAGAAATTACAAGCCAGCAAAGCATTTTGCCCCACGCATTATGCGAAATTAATTTGCGTGTTCGGCAAATTTAATTCAATTTTTTTAACAGCTCTGGCCAACACGCGGATAACACGCCCCGAAACGAAAGTTGACCCACTGGAGGACTCGGCTATGCATCTTCTACCCATGGCGAGTACGAATTAAGACATAATAAAGCTGTCCCTCGGTCGAAGCCTCTTTTTTTGGCCCATCCGTCAAGATGGCTCCTCTGGGTGTTCGGGGCGTGTAATTCGCTCCAAACACCTTTGAGAACCCAGACTGACAAGAGCCCAGACTTGACAAGACGATTTTGGCTTAAACGCTGCCTTTTTGGGGGGTAATTTTTGGCCACAGAGAGGTCGACACACTCGCGAACCGCAAAATATCTGGGCCAAGTAAGTGGATGTGGATGTGGATGTGGTGCCTGCTTGACAAACGAGTGTCATTTATCAAAATGTGACACTATTTGCGCCAAGTCATGTGTTAACTGCACTTTATTTTATTGTTATACCCTGTGTGGGTTGTCGGTGTATCTTGTGTGTTAACTTGGCCCAAAGATTCATTCTCAGTTTCAGTCTCAGAGTTTTGCCTTCGGTTCCTCGAGTGCTCTCATAAAATATATATCATAATTGAGGGTTATGTTGTTTTCTTTTCGCATTTTTCGGGAATAACCCAAAAAGCATAGCAATCGACTTGACCACCAGGATGAGAAATGGCCAGATTGAGATTTGGCCATGTGAGGGAGAAAAATGCTGACTTCCACCCTTTGGGCCATGTTTTCATCTCCGATTCCAAAAACTGATACTGCTAAGAGATTTTTCACAAGCTTACATATATCCACATCTGAAAATATATCTACCTAATAAGTTTTAGCTGCGAAGAGAAAACTTTGCCAAATGCCAATGTCCCAGAAAAAACTTCTGCAGGTATAAACTTTAATTGAGGAATTTTGGGTATTTTATCCCCGGCATAAAAGAAGTAATTTTTTCCTTTCCAATTTGTGTTTTTTGGGCGCGACCGGCATTTAATGCCAATACTATAAATATTATGATTATGTGGCCCGTACATGAGCGCAGTTATACATTTTGCGCGTCCGCCGCTCTTAAAATGTTGTCTTTAACCGAAAAATAAAAAAAAAAACGCAGCGGGGAAAAGCCAAAAACCAAAACCAAAGACCGAAAAGTAATTTCTTGCACGACATTAATTTCTTTTAAATTACGCATAATTGAAGTACGGGCACTCGAAGTTGATCGATGGTCGATACTCGAACAGAAACGAGTTGTCCGTACCCTCCAAATGTTTTCAGAGGTGCGGTGCACAGCCCCGCCTTCTCTTCCGCCTCCTGCTCGTTGATCGCAGAGAAATTACAAAAATATTGCTCGGCCATAATAATTTAATATTTGTACGCGTTTTTCCATATGAGGAGGCCATGTTCTTGGGACAATCAGGCCGGCATTGACATTCGAATTGGACACCTGACAACAGAATACATCAAAGTCACTCCGGGGACTTTGCCGTAATTCGACGACTTCTTCTATTCCCCATTGAAGTCGATTTGATATTTGATTTGATTTTGTTTCACTCTTTTGTGTTCGTGGGCTGACCTGTCAGTCAGTTTGAAATTTCATATTGTAGTCGACTGGGGTCTCAGTGGTATTTAGCTTTATATTTGGGCCTGCTTTGGCGGCTTTGTTAGCGCGATAAGCGGATTTTTTATTACATCAGTTTAGTGTCACATTAGCGCTGTGCCGAAGTGCGCCCATGCATTCATTCAGCTGGGATCTGTGTGGGGGCGACAGATTTCTATATCGGAGGTATCCTATCCCATTCAATGGCAAGTCTTGCGTACTTCTCATACTTCTCAGCCCCAACTCACAGCGATCAACAAGTTCTTCCGTCGACCCAATCTCAATCTGCATCAGGATCTGTGGCCCTGCCTTTGGCTCTTTGCCACACGTACGAGCTTGCTGCCACATCCATATCCGAGCAGGTCCAAGTCGAATCACATGAAATCTTTCGGGAAAACACAGGGGGGAACTTATGAATTTCTTAATTTTTCTGCAAAACTCACTCGCAGCGAGGAGTTGCCCTGATCTTTTTTATGGCATTTCGTTTTGCTGCGATGCTATCAGTTGGTTTTTGTTTCAGGTTTGGTCTTTAAATTGTCTCGAATCCAGCGGTCGGTCGGTGGCTCGATTCACCGCATGAATCATGAGCCAGTTAAAACCGAATTCCTAAATGTTCGCTTACGTTTCTTACTTTGCAGGGTCAACGTATTTGACACTTGTAACCTAATTTAATTCCTCGAAAGGAATAATTATCAGCACGTGAAATCTGCAGTTGTGAATTGTTGATCGCATTTACTGCTCCTTATTTATATATTTTATTTTAGCAGTAATACTTTGCGTCAAGTATCAGAATTTTCGTAAAACACTGAAATGGTTATACTTGTGAGCTGTTGCTATTTTTTTGGATGGCGCACTGGATGCATTATAAGTTCAGTATGGCTGATTCTATACTACGGATTAATGGCATACTTTATGCACTATCAAATGATCCATTCTCAAAAAGCTATCATAGACTTAAATACTCGCGAATATAAAAAGGAAACTACAGGCTATTGGGTATTGGGCGTTTCGTTCATCCTCATGGCTTTTGTAACTGTGTTTCTGTTGATCGGAGCTATCACGGTAATTGCCTATTAATCCTTTTTTACCTTCTAAGATATTCTTTTTGTAGAGGAAATATGAATTTCTTTTTCTGTTTTTACTGGCGCAATTGCCTTCCTTTTTAGTGAAATCATTCTATCTGTTGACAGCCATTATATACGGCATAGAATTCGAAAGTTTTATAATATATCTTGTTCCCTTTGGTAAGTGCATTAATTTCAATAGTTTTTCTTTGCTAATTAATCTGTCATTGGCAGGAATTCTGATTTACATTGATCTAGTTGTTTGTTCATATTTGTATGAACTAAAAAGTCTTAAAAGGATGAGATCTGTGTCACAATTTACCATAGAATATTGAGATCATTTTGCCAATTTAGAGTCCATTATAAATTTGTTCGGCGTCCAATGCTTGTGTATATATTTTTATACGACTTAAGATCAAATACCACTTTTTCCGGTAGAACACACAAAAGACAGCGATAAGGTTGGATGACTTGAGAGCAGGAAAACATGTCAAGAAATAAAAACAAAAATGATTTATCATAATGGGAGTTGGAGTCTGACTCGGGGTCCAATTCGGAATTGGAATTGGGGTTGGAGTCCGAGTTGGAGTCTGAGCTCCCAGCGGCGTTGCCTAAACGGGCGATAACGGCCAAGACGAAGACCAAGTCGAGGACGGCATGCGGCTGCTGATGGCTGATGGCGACGAACGTGGAGATATCGGGCCAAGAACGGTACGTCTGGATGTCAACTCTTCATATAAAAATTAACGAAATATAAATTAAAAAATATGCCCTACCTCTTCGCTGGGCGATGAAATAAAAACCAGAAATATTCGTTTCGGCTGCGCTCGTTCTGTGTACGCTTTCGGTTGTCTTCCCTTTACCTCCCCCTCCAGGCCAACAATTTACGAGTATGTCCCCTCTGGTTTCGAGTTACGCCTGCGCGACATTGTTGCTGCAACACAGAAAACAAAGCACTCATTTTTCATTTAGATTTCGTTCTAAAAAATTATTTAAATCTGTCGTTATACAAGACAAAATAGATATTTCTTCATTTAACTTAGGTTTTAGTTTATGACATATATATTAGCATTTTTCCCAGTGTAGACCCCAAAAAAACCGACTTCACGAATTATGAATTGGCCGATGTCTGTCGCCTTATCGGTGGAATGCATCGCTGCGTTTAAGGCTTTATCTATGGGCCAGTGAATTTTTATCTAATGGAGGCAGCTTCTACCCATTGATTGGGGTCCCGTTCGGGCTCCGATTTCATTTCTGACTTATGACAGGGCTGTATCTTCTCAGCCTTGCGCTCTGATAGCTTCATAAGTCGCGATAAGGCCGAATGCGAATCCGAACTCGAATTCAAATCCGACTGCGCTAATTGCTAGCAAAACTCCCCAGGCGCCATTGAAATCAAGGGATTGGCTCTGACAGATCTCAGGTGCCATACGCTGTATCACCTGCGTGTTATCGCCAGACAAATGCATTTTGCAAATTATTAACATATGTGGCGGCTATAACACGACCGGCCCAACACCGAATAACAAACCGAGCGGCAGCGGCAACAAGCATGTGCAGATACAGATTCAGATACATTTGTATCTGACGCCAGTGGGTAGGAAGCCAACTCTGAATTTCGCCTCGGCTGCGGCTAATTGATGTCGGTGCACAAAACTTGATTTATTTCTATTAATAAAGCCTCCATGCAAACGGTAGTTGTTCGAGCGGTCGAGGGAGCGGGCTTGTGGAGGTGTCGATTCGGTCAGATGGCGATACATTTTTGGCTGCCATATTTGGGCGCCCGGAATGCCCGCTGGAAAATGGGAAGGCCGCGTGCAGACAATAATACAATATTGTTCCCATCGTTTGTTGATTTTGCATGCTGGTGCAATAATAGAGGATTGCCAATTTCCAATCGGGGCCAATAAATTGCTTGTTTAGCCACAATTACACACGTGAACAGCAGCCGAAAATGGCCAGAAATGGCAACGGCATCAGAAATAATCGGCCAAAACTTGTTACCGCAGCAGTTGTCGATAGAAATCGCATGAAAACTCGCTTGCATAAATTGTAACACCGATTTTAATCAACGCATTGTGGAGCTGGCATAGACAACTCATTGAGTCCCGCCGATATTCCGGCCAACTCCGACACTTTATGGCCAGCTTTTTGGTGGTAATTACCAGCCTGCAGCAGTTCCGGTGCTTCGATCTGTGTGCATGTGTGTGTGTGTTTGGGGCTCGGCAATGCAAACTATAATTTTGTTATAAATTATTGATATGTCAAATCAAATTCTCGGCCTGTTTTCTGTTCGCCGGAGTTCAGTTCAAGATTTATGATCTGCAATTTGAGTTGGTGGGAGAGATATTGGGAAATTGTAATAGGCCGCCATTAAGAGTTTCTTTAAAACTGCTCGAAACTTTTTTTAGCAAGCCTCGTGTGCCAACCAAAATATTTTTATATGAGGAAAGAGCTGGTTCACCTTAAGACGGATTACGACCACGGTGTCTGCGGCCGGCGGACATATACAACACTTTGCTCTACAAGGCGTTTCGGAAAATACGCAGCGCTTTTCCCTGTTTTCCCGCATGCAACTTTCCGTTGAGTTACCTCATGCTTTGCTTGGGCTTTGCTCTGGCTTTCTTGCTTTTATTTCCCTCTTGACATAACTGGAGCGATTTGGTCCAAAAGCATAGCCAAAACGGCCACCTCAACCTGATTTGGCAGAGCCCGTCGACCCCACTTGGGCGCTCTGTCTAACAAAATGCTTGGCCGCTTGTATTGGCCATTTGCATTTCGATCTCTAACGGCTAACTGGCCGGTCAGCAAACAAAAATTCAACAAATCCTATCGTAATAAAAGTTTTCGCCACAAAATTATAAGCTCCGCGAGGCGGGGGAGGACATGTGGATTCGGATACATGGGCTGTGTATCGCACCGTGTACCAGAAGGCAGTTGAACCACATTAGACTTTCACTTTTCAGCCGCCGCAGCACACACAAATGGCCATTTGGGCAGGCGTTTTAGCATTTTAGCATTTTAGCCGGCCGACTGGGCTTGAAATTTATGTTGATTGGCCGAGTTGGCTTTTTGGTTAAATGTTGTTAAATTGTTTTCCGCCAAAATGACATGTTTTGACAAATGGTGCGGCGCATTAAGCAGCGGAATACTTGTTGAGTTGTCATTTGAATTCCTATTGAGATTGCTTTGCCAACCAGCCAGACTCCCGTTCTTGGGACATAACATAATAAATCCGGAGATTAAGTTTTGGTTTTTTATATGCCTCCTCCCATTGGTCATAAAACATCAGGTCCTTTGACAATGCCGAAGCGACAAGGCCCACAAATAAATACTAATAAACCATGAGCAGGACACGAGAGTTTGGTGATTGGCCTGTTAGGCCATCCTTCCCTTCGCGTACTACATAAATTTCAATATTTAGGGCTAGCAGCAACACATGGCCACGATGAGAAAAAAAGGGAGCAGTCCGGAATTGCGATTCGGATTTGTGGGCGTTTGACAAGCAGCCAGCCGCTTCTGGGCGTAACCCAAATAGAGGCGTTGACGTTTACTCTTTTGCCCGCCGACTGTCGAACCCGTCCCTCGAATATACGACTCCCGATTCCGGCTAACTAACGGCCGGCCAAAGGGCCCAGGAATCAGATCTGTCCAGGACCAAGGAGGACCAAGGAGGAACAACCAGGGCATTGCGCAAAGGCCCGGGTGCCGTATCGTCGTAAATCGCTGCGACATAAATTCAGTGCACTTTTTGACGTTTTGCCTGGCTGCCTCGGTGCCTGGCTGTGAGAACCCTGTTACCTGGCGCACCTGACACAAATTTTCCCTGCTCCCGGTTTTTCTGCGCTAATCTCTGTAAACAAATCACTGACATCCTGCCATGTCCTTGGGGACGTGTTGGTTTAATTGCTGCCAGACGTCGCAATTTATGAGCATCAATAAAGTGTCAACTTTTGTGCGAGTGTATCGCTGCCAAAGCGAAAAACGTTCGGAATAAATGCGCTTCTGGTTGTAAATCATCTCGGCGCGGCTTTCCAGGAAACTAGTCCCTCGCTCTGGGACTCCGCCTCTTCTGCCTCTTTTGCCAAGATCCACTGATGCTTAACTTGGCCGAGACACGCTAGCCGGGCCAAGAAGTAAAAAAATATAGAGAGAGATCCAGCAGCCAGGAGCTGGGCGAGTTTTGGCATTTGCATTTCAATTGAAGCGAGTAATTAATGTATCGCATATCTGTAGAATTTTAATTGCCAAGTCAATGCACTCGCCCAGAGCCAGATCAGATGCATCTGGACGCAAATACACTGGCCAACAGCGGAACACGAACTGTGGTTTCGGCCCAATGCCACTTTGTACACATAAAAAAATGGGAATATAAAAGAAATAAACACTCTAATGAGCTGAACAAGTTTTAAACAATTTCTTAAATGTGATGTGTGTGTATTGATTTGGATTTTTCTCTTTTAAAGCAATAATTTATTGTCCCGTGCGAAATCCAGAACTTTTTTAAGTAGAATATAATCTGGATTTTGCTCAGTATACTTAGTTTGGTGCAAAAATACCGGGCTGTAAGAGTCGCGCGTGTGGCCCCGTCACGTACCGCTTTGCTAAGCCTCACAATGCCAGCTGCCGCACAGAAGACTGTCGACAATTAAAATATGAAAGGGTTCCTTCATTCTTGTCCGGTAATCGAACAAAACCGCAGAACCCAGTCGATGGACTCGGTCGAGCTGGCCCAAAATCCCTCGTCATAAATATAGCGTGGCCAAAGCCCCTCGATGCCACTCCCGCCCAGAGCCGGATTGCATATATAGTATTTGTGGAACCCAACGGGGGAAAAATGGGAATTGGAAAACAAACGCTGCACGTGATGATTGCATCATTGTGTCAGCTTAGTACGTGCTCTGCAACGGGCTTGTCATATAAAAAATGACACACAATTCCCCGGCATTCCATGAAGTTTGTCCAGCCGAAAACCCATCTCTCCACTGCGCATTAGAAGCGATTCCGAGTTGTATGTGATTTCTGCATTTTGTACAGATGTTTGCCGAATTTCGTGAAAAAAAAACGAGAGCTCTATGTTTATCCAACACGTGGTGAGGTCTTTGGCTTCAGAACAATACATCAGGACACTTGTGCCCAGGGACAGTGAGACAATAGGGAGATCATGGAATTTATCCGGATTTGTGGGCTAATTTGCAGGAAAGTGTCTTTGAATGCGACAGAATCAATTGTCATTAAAAATATATTAAACATTGACAAAGGAATTCAGATTTACATTGATTGTACCTCATTATATTATTTCTATTAATTAAAAATAGTATTTAAATAAAAAGAAAAATAAATGTATAGAATGCTCACGGCAACTTCCATTGACGCCTCAACCGTCTGGTTTTAGAAACCCAGTGACTCAGAGCCCTAAACCCCGTGGCCGTGAATTGTTTTCCAAGTTATTGCTTTTCCACAGAAATGTGGACCGATATCCGCCTTATTGTTATGCAAAATCCGGACATAGAATTCATAAAGGGAAATATTAAAAACGCATAAAACTGGGTATTCGGGGTAGAGAACTGATTGTATCCCGGCCAACTTTCGCCTGCCAGTCGCACAAAGCCCGGGTATTATGTGAGTTTTTCGGGATCCACCAAAAGGGCAGCCGAACCAAAGAAGATGGGGAAAAAGAGGTTTTTTCATATAATTTATGAGAAATGCACGCATTAAACTTCATTAGATCGAAATTTAAGGCAGCGACTGAGGCATTTTGGGGGCCCATAAAAAAGCAGAACACAAAAGTATCTTTCGCTTTTTGTTTGCAATTAGTTCGACGGCAGCGCGCAGAAGCCGCATAAAAAAGTGGAGCTGCGAGTTCATTGAGGAAGCATCGAGGAAATATCAAAGGCCCAGCAAAGCGAAGGCGGCCACATAAATTTATTTTTAAAGAAATGCCGAAGAAATGCACCACCAACTGCGTCATTGTTGGCGGTTGCATTTGTCAAGCCACCGATCCACCGATCTTACGGATCCTCCGATCCACTTGCTCCCAGCGTGAGTTTTCCCCTCGCGCCCAGCGCCGAAATTGAAATTAAAATATTTTGGTAGTTTATGTGCCCCTGGAAGCTTCAAGCTGGAAAACTAGGGGCATTCCCACCCATCCTCTAGCCGCTGGGGAGGTGTTGCCACCAATGGCAGCCATGTGTAAACATTTGGCCGCCCTGTCAAAACTAATTTGGATGCCGCTACTTCTTCCTCTTTTCTGCTACACATCGAAAAGTTTTCAGACTATTTTTTAGGCCTACTTTTGATTCCGCCATGTGAAAGTAAACCTCTCGTTGCTAAGAACATAGGCAGAATGCATATAGTATACATATAATAAAATACCAAACTTTTTTCTCCGTGCAGCGTGGGCTTTGGAGCAAGTGCAGCCCGCCCGTGTGCGTGATGTTGGCGGCGTGAAGTGATGAAAGTGTCATAAATTTCATTGCCATACGCGGGAATCGGAGATGGAAGATGGGAGCTCGAGGCTGGGAGCCCCCTTCAGATGCGGCCGCATGTGGAGAGCCTTTGGGCAGGCCGTATGCAAATGGCAACTAGGAGGCGGCCACTTCAGCTCCATCTTCATCTTCATCACCAGCTTCAACTTCAACTGCAACTCAGACTTGAGCGCACCATAGCCACGTTCCGAACGATTTTTCACGCTACCTAAACACGCGTTTGCCATTCGTTTCGACCTTGACCAATGCGCGGCGTGAAGCGGGCCATTAAAATCAATTGAGAAACCTCGGATGTTTTGGGAAAGTTTGTCACCCCGCCCAGGAAAAGGAGACGAGCTGCGGATATGGACCTCCTGGGCGGCGTGTGTCGCGACAGGCAAATGAAGCGTCTGGGAAAAATCCTGGGATAACCTTAGCCGGAAATGCCTTTTCTGGCTTCTTCGCCTACGAAAACCCTACATCGAATGGTCGTAAATCTATAGAGCTAAATCCCTAGGGCGGCACACGCCCCCTCTATTTCCCCGTTGGCGCGTGCTATCCGTATTTTACAGCAATTCGCTGAACTCGCGTTGTACCTGTTGCCCGGTGTAACAAGTGTAAAACTAGCGTCTCATTTGCTCCGAAAGCCATCCGGCTGAGAATGCCGGTGAATGGACCACAAATCAGGCGGAGAAGCCAGCCCTGGAGACTCCGAACGGAGCTGCAAGCTGCATCCATCGCGTAAATTGTGGCAGACACTTAAGAGCCGAGACAAGATTAAATGCTAAATTACGTTAAGGCGGCCCAGATAAGACCGGCCTCAACCCTTGCTACTCGGCGATTGTGAGGAGTGCCAGGGTCTGAGAGTCCGGGCCAAGGTGATATTGATAAGGAAATGAAATCGCGTTAAGTTCGCCGACGTTGCGATTGCAACGCCGACTCGCCGAATGGGACGCGGCACTATCTGAACGCGTATAAAGTACGAAAACTGATGCGTGGCATAAATTAACAACATGCACCGTGGGATGTAGTATGCAAATATTTCCAACCAAGCGTGAGAAATACAAGAAGTGCAACAAAGAAGTGCTTTTAAATATTCCATTCTAATTCAGTCAATATGTGGACATTAAGTAGTTCCCGTTTCATACATTCAAAGTTAATGGTAAGTCATAAATCAAAACCAAGAACTAAACACGCTTATGCAACTAAACTGCTCAGCTTTAGATAACTGCTATCAATTACCCCCAACGGATCTTGTGTTCTTAAATATATTTTGGCACAGAACTCTTACGTTTTCCCACTGCCCATTTCAGCATGAGGCTATCTGTGCGATGCTCGCCTGTGTCCATGCATTCAGTAATGCACTTGAAACAAATTCACAGTCGGCATCCCTATCTCAATATCATGCTGTGATATGTCCCTGCCATCAGCAGACTTAACTGGTACACAGAAAGAAAATTTAAGTTTTCTGTACCACAAACTTCTATGAGTGTTTAATAATTTGTTGTAGTCTTTAAACGTTTTTTGTCTGTGTACCTGACTCGCCTGGCTTGTGACCCAAGACGCGCCTGATAAGCGAAATTGATTTTCGCAATTATTTTTAGTATAGCTCGAAAAATAGCTGGAAAATGTGTCAAGTGACGACGACCTCATAATTTTATGATTAGTTGGAGTGCTTGTTAGTGGGCAGCAGCTCCGCATCCTTCGGCTGATCCACCGACCGCTTCCCTCCGGCCGCCTCGATTGTCGGCGAGAATCATCAGAGCGGCGGCATCAGCAACACGTACGCACACTTCTCACACAAGCCACGAATGAAGCTGGGCTTTCGGATGAAAGGATCGAGGTTTTGGCCGGGCCAAAAAGACCGCCGCCGCCGCCATGCCAAGACTCTCCGTGATAAATTGCAATGATAGCAAAAGTACTTGACTGGTAACTCCAACGACCAGACGGCCGTTGCCGAAAATCAGGAAAAATCGAAAAATAAAAATAAAACGAAACATTTTTTGGCAGACGTGTCCCCGCCGCAGAAAGCTGAAAATTAACCGCCGGCAACGGCGCGAGAACGCTTCGTGTTGCATGTAAGCCAGTCAGTCAGCCAGCGGTCGAAAGATGATATATCCAAAAATTCCATATAATAACTGCCGGCTACAGCAGCAATAACGGCAAAGTACACAGGTACAAGTACAAGTACAGGGAACCAAAGTGCATTAGAAGCTGTGGAGCCCAGACATGGGAACTATTTTCACGCTCAGTTGCAATCTGTCAATGCCGTTCGCCACACCGAGTCATGGCAGCAGCAGCAGCAGCGGCGGCAGCAGCGATACAACAGCAACACCAAGAGCAACTGCAACAGGCACGACACCTCTCTGTGGCCTGTTGGTGTTGCTGCAACGCCCCGGCACGCTGGCCACTCAACCTGGCCAACAACCAAGAGGCAACATCCAACAACCGAGCCAGCCAGCCAGGCGCGCTGATATATCAAAGCCAAGCCATCATCATCTTATTAAAGAGTGCCAACTTAATTTGCTTCTCCATGCTGCTAGACAAGTTGTTGCCGGTGTGTTCTATTCTGGCCTGCTGTTGCTGGTGTTGCACTTCGTGGTGTTGCTGCGGTCCACCGGTCAAGGTGTTGCTGAGGGGCGTTGCTGCAGACAGTTAGAAATGGAAAAGACAGGTCTAATTCTGGCATCAATAAGCCGAAGCTGCAATATCCTTGCCGAATAAGGGAATTATTGGAGCGGTGTAAATCGAATTATGCGATTTGCTGGGATTTGTTAAATTCAATTAAGAGCTTAAAGGGCTCTGAATTAACTTAAGGCAAATTACGAAGATTAAATAGCTCACTATTGCGTAGTTCTGTAAATTTTTTTGCCCTCTTCTGTTGTGCGTGTGCCCGCAAAAGGAGTGGAATTCGAAACCGCAATCCCGGGTTCTTCGGGGCCAAGACCACTTCATCCACCCACCAGCAGTTCACTCAACACCTTTTGGGCTGCCGCGGCTCAAAGCTATAATTAATAGATTATCATCGACAACATTTTAAATTCGCATTAAACTCGCCAGCGCGCCAAATTGCAGCGCCAAAGTGGAAAATGGCAAACTATTTTCTAGCAATTTTTTCTCCGGCTTCGTTATGTTGGCCATATTCTGCTTGCACCTCTTTTGCCAGCTTTTGGCTGGCTAGCATTTTCCAGCTCAGCATTATTCTTTTGACTGCTGTTCGCTTTGGTCACATATGCGGAAGTGATTTTTCCACTCCAATGACGTCGTCATTCTCGTTGTTGCCGCCTGATGTTGCTGCTGCAACAGCAACAGGTTGTTCTTGGGGGAGTCCGCTGATGATGTTGGCTCACGTGCTGCGACTCGAACAGCACAACTTCTGCCTTTTGTAATCCCCTGTCTGGATTTGCTATTGATAGACAAGATCGATGTGGTGCCATGCTATTGCCATTGCTTGTTAGTTAGTCAGTGGGCCTTTGATGGTGGAAAATGTTTTGTGTGGCTACGTGGTGTGGCTACGCCCTTGCATCGAATTCCGCTTAGTTGCGGTCATTTATGTGTGAAATGGAAACGGGTATCTCCACAGGATGTCCTATTGCAATTCCGATTCCAAGACCCCGAGGCGTTGACTTTCCGCACGAGCTGTGCCGGCTCAATATTTGCTGAAGAAATTAACGTGATTGGGCTCATTAGGCAGTCAGCTTATTTAGCCTGGGCACATAAAAAAGCTTTTCGTGTTTAATAAGCAAATATCAACACCTCGCCGAGGTGCATAAGCATATTAAGTTTTGCAAAAGAAAAGAAAAACGGGGAAAAATGCTGAAACCATCTCACCATTCGACATTCTGTCATCTGCCTGGTCATACAAAGCAATCAGCAAAGAAAACAATGCCCAACGGAAGATGATGACGGTGCCGATGACTTGGGTAAATATAAGTTTTCAAGATCAATGTTTATTTACCCAGCGTAGGGCCAAAAACTGCATTATTGGCAGCATATTCCGGCGGGGAAATCTGGCCAAGGGGTAAACAAACAATGAGCAGCCAGCTTTGGGACACGCAATTGCAATTAATGGTAACCGAAAACCGATGGGAGATGAGACGCCATCGAGTGTGTGCGGAAGGCGTCGACGCTGCACGCACACACACGTAGATTGACCGAAAGTGCACTCGGAAAAATAGGGAATTTTTTTATAAATAAAATGCTACCAAATATCCTAAAAGATGTATTGACTCTGATTCTCAAAATCTGTTCCAGAAATACTCATTAAACTTCTCCGAAATGCAAGTAGGCAATCGCCTATTTATGCCCACTTTTTCCCAGTGTAAGAGGCTTAAGTGATGCAGGCGAGTTGAAGTTGGCTCAAGTGCCATGGCGACGCGTTGTGGTCGCTGGACGAGAGAATTAAGACGTCAAGCCACGTCAATTGCCGCTGGACCTGGTCCAAAGGCTTCGGCGTAAAATGTCTATGATATATAAGCAACGGCTTTGATGATGCTGTTGCTGATGATGATGAGTGTCACGAAGGCAAGTTCAATGGCCAAGGATACGGCGTAGAAACCTGCCAAACAATGGCCAACAATTGCGTGCCACATGCAGCAGCAGCGGCAGCAGCCGCAGCAACTGCAACTGCATCAATATGAGATGCTGATTAGGCTGCTGGTCAGCCAGGGTTTCAAGTCGCAGTCGAAGACACAAACACGCATGCCCATAAAAACGTTAAATGCATATTGGAAAAAATAATGATGACAGTTGCCTAACTAAGCCAGACAGTCAGGCAATACAATAACCAACAGCAGCAGCAACATCGGCAGCAGCAACAATTGCACTCGAAGCAAGACACTTAACAAATTAAGATGCTACAACGGCCGGGCAGCTCCAGCGACACTGATCAGCAAAGAAAAGGGTTTGAATAAATCTAATATAACTTACGAAAGGTAAAGGTAGGAAAAGATGGGTGGCCAGATTTAACCATCTTCATACTTTTGTATTTAGCACATACATTGCATATATGGAAATGCATATTGCATATACACAGCTCGTTTGTAATATAATCCGAGCACATTTTCTCCTTGTGTACGAGCTTGCTACTTGTTTGCAACTCACACGCCTTGGCATTAACTCAACTTACAAGAGTGCCTGCGGTTCTAAGTCGCTGTTGTTCAGTGTAATTGAAGCTGAAATTGCCTGCACCTTATGTCACATTACGACAACGTTGACAATGCTGAGATGCCGGGATGCTGAGAATTGGGTCAGTTGGGGCTCATGTCAAGGTGTTGTTGCTGCTGCTGCTGCTGTTGCAAGTTGCAAGTTGCATTTGGCACAGCCTGCTGACGGAGCTGTCATTGCGGAGCGACAGGCGAGTAAGCTGCATCTTAATGGCTGAAAGACAAGCGAACATGGCAAACAAACACAGCACAAACGCAGCAGATGAAAGTTGTGTGCAAACAATTGCAATTGTCTCATTAGCGTGACAGAACAAGGCGCCTCCCACTCGATTGCCAGATGCATTTGCAGGTCGTAATTAATTTGCGTCTCGTAATGATTTCTCTACATTGTTTCTCGCACAGACCAGCCGCATTTGCATAATTGTGTCGCACGGTTCAGGGCTGTCGGATGTGGATGTTAAAATACCCAGCACCGATCCACATGCATGCTACATACAACATACTACTAGTATGTGGGTGTTGAAAACGACAGCAATTTCGAGCCCGTAGCGCTATCTAGCCCGGCTAATTTCGCCATTGCCACTCGCAACTAGCCACGATTAATCAAGCCCGGCCGAAACAACAACAGCAGTCTGCGGCATATTCCGCCTGTAGCCGCGGATTACTCACATGGACCGCGCCCACAGTCGCCAGCCCCCAGTCCCCTAGTCACCACTACTCGAATCCCAATCATCTGGGCAAAAAACAAATGCTATGCATATCAGCCAGCACTGTTTATTTTCCTTTGGCTCTTTGGGTCTGTGGGCCTGCTTTTCGCAGCATTTTGCATTCGCACTGTAATTGATCATGTTTGCGGCCGAATGGTATCCGTATCTAACAATTGAGCTCGTAAATTTGCCGCTTGGCCAACAGGAAGTTATGGCTTGAAAATTCGCTGCTTTTCGTACTTTGCATATGACCATTAGCCTGTTTACGCTGTTTACCCGGCGATATAATCTATTTGCTTTCCCAAAATGAATTGTCCATTAATAACGCAATCAAATTCAGTTGAGCAACTGTTTGGTAGTTTGAAAATGCTCGGAATTTATATTTTTCGATTGATAATGTTTATGGACTTAAAATGGCTTGAAAATGTTTTGTTCACCAACTAAAATTCTCTTACACAAAACTGATTGCAGCTCAAAGAAGTCATATTTATTTAATTTATACAAGGCCTTTAAATTCATACAAATAAATAGGGAATGCTATAGGTTTCCTATACTCATTATTATTCAAAACTCAACGTTGGATTGAAAGGTAATGAGAGAGCAACTGTCAGAAATGCATTTTACATTAAGTTGCTCTGAATTTAAATTAACTCCACTATATAATTTTGCGATTTCATGCCGTTTTGCTTCGCAGTAAATAAATTGCACCGCTAACCAGTTTCATATTGGCGCCCACCGTCAATTGCAATTTCAACTGCAATTGCACCACCATGAAAGAGGCGGTGGGGCGTGGCCGGCCATCTGCATACGCGGCCCACATGTGGCATGCGTGATATATATTTTCAATTAGCTAGCAGCATTTCGCAAAACTAGTTTTGTTTAAGTCGATTTTTCGCCAGCCCGCAATTAATTTTGGCTTAATTTGAATGGGCAACTTTTTGCGTTCGCTGCACTTCAGCGTTTTCTCTGGCCAAAAAGAGATGCGGCGCCTGAAACGCTTTTGTTTTCGTTTTGATTTCCATTTCGGCTTTGGGTTTTTTGTCTTTGGCATCATTGAAACACCTTTGTGCTGATTTATGAACTTTCGTGCACAGCAACAATAAATTAATACATCGAGCGGCAAAAGTGAATGCAAATAGTTTCAGCACTTTGACTCATTAACACGACGGGGAGTTTTCATTAGCTGTATGAAATATGAAATCGCTTCCAGACCATTACAATCTCCCGGGCTAAAGGTGTGGTTCGGCTGGGGAACTTTTTTAATAATAATTATTATTATAACGAAATGACCCAGTTTCGGGATAGTTGAAAAGATTACTTAATACCAGGCGAGAGCACTAATTATTGAAGGTGGGGTGCCATTTGGGCCGAAAAAAAGTAAACGGGAAACGGCATTTATGAACCTTTTCCACGGCTCTAATCCAATCAAGGGATTTTGCCTCTCAGCTGGGCATTGGAATTTTCGCAGATGCGAAATGCCAATGCACACACAAGAGATTTTCACACTTGAACTTCGCTCGCACTCTCGACAAAAGGAAAACGGATTTTCACGCTCGGCATTTGTCCTGTACGGTTTGGGAATTCGTTCCATGATGTTCCAGTGTTCGACACGCATTTCAAATTGGGATTTTGAGCGAGACGAAATTTTTTGGCAGGCCAGTTGGCCAAAAGCGAAGGTGAACAGCGAGCATAATTTCCAAGCTGCCAGCTGCATTGGCCTGAAGGAAAATGTGGGGATACGATAGGCGACAAATCAAATAGGCTCAGAGATTCGCCGACTCGTGTTTTCACAACTAATGAACTTCCATTTGATGGGTCCTTGTAGGGCCGAGATTTACGCTCTTTTAATTAGCCCCATCTGCCCATCATGCTGCGCTTTTGCTCAATACTTAATCTGGTTTTACTTTAAATTAAAAGGGACAGCAACAACTGGCAACAAGCGGCGTTAAATTCGAGTCCATAAAAGCCAAAGAAAGTGTTGAGCTGGGGTTTTGAATTAGGGTTACGGAGATGGCTGCTGGGACCGCCCAGCTGCTTATCTACAGCGATAATGTTAATGATGGCTTTAAAATGATTTTACATCCATTCGAGATGTGCCTACAAGTTTGTCTGCAATTGTATGGCTGGCTGCTCGTTAAACTTGGATTTGATTTTAATTTTATGACAAGTTTTACTTTCCGCCGTGCGTGAATGTTGTTCGGCCGATCGAGATGTGAGTGGAGTGTTAAAAGTAAGACAACTTATTTGATAAGAATCGAACGACAAGCGAAAGCACTTTAACAGATAGCATCCACCGATTGAAGTTAGATAATCCAGAGTAGCTGTGAGTGATGCAATTTGACGCACTCCGTGTAACTCCTTGGGTTAGAATGAACCGCCCCACTGCAGTTTTTCCACTCCATTCCGGCCAAAAATGGAAAAACCTCGCCCATATCCATTTTCCCATTCACCGACCGCTAATGTGCTGTAATCCAAAGCTAAGGCGCTTTGAAAATCAATTACAGATGTCAGTCATTCTCTTTATTGTGCTGAATGGCTTAGCATGACAGTTTGGAGCGACAGTTTCGGTTGGGCAACTGGGCTAATTCCCCAGCCAGACGTAGGTATTTTACCAATTGCATTTCTTGCATTCGAGGTGTGTGTGTGCTTGGCTTATGACTGATTGCTTGACCTCACAGTGACACCATCGATGAGAACTAGGGCCACACAGGGCCAAGTTCATTTATCAAGCCAACTAAAGTCGTCTGCCTGACTATGACTTCCAATAAACAACAATTAATCAATTTGTAAATAATATTTCTGCGCCTACGCACAGATCTGGGGAGCTGGATGTTTATGTGGTTCGGGGTGTACTCGGGATACGCTTTTCAGCAGTTCATCAATTAGGCGGCGGCGATGGCGGCTCCACTGGCAACATGTGCGCCTGATTGGGCCAACTCCAACGGCGCCAGTGCAGCCCCACTCGGCTCGTTAGTTTTCCGTCATTTTTCATAATGCACTGGGGCAGAGAGTCCGGAAAGCCGAATGCCAAAACTTACGACTTCCGCTCGCAATTGATGGCCAGTCATTCGTAGTTGGAGTTGGAGTTGAAGCTGGTGCTGGACTGTTACCATTGCCAATGCCAGAAGTCAACTTAATTAATTTTTGCCCCGACAGCGCCGCCCTGTGCCTTCAACCACTCCAACCGCATCCATTTCGATTCCAGTTACTATGTGGCATGCCAAGGCCAAGAGGCCAGAACAACTCCTCCGCACTGGAAAAAAATAATATACATTCATAAATGTAAATGCTTCCTCTTCATATCAACTATATTTCTGTATATTCACTCATAAGAGAGTTAAGTTTATGGGCTTACTAATCAGTTTTTAAGCTTTCAGCACAATTCATTTTCACTTCACTCCCCATTTCTCCTAGTGCAACTACCAGCGATTCCCGTAAGACACACAGGAAGTGCAGGCGTTTGGAGTTGCTGCTGCTGCTTTTCTTTATCTGGTTATTGCTGCTGCAGGAGCTGCATAAGCCGCGGCTGCAGCATGCGGCAGGTGTTGCAGATATCTCTGATTAAATGGCGTACGCCAAATCATGGCCAAAAGCGTTCAACGCAATCGTTGTTAGGCGCACATTAAACCATGCTTCAATTGCCCGGCGAAGGCTGGGGTTACTCTGGTCCACATCTGGGGAGGGGGACTCTAAGTGAAACTCGAACTGCTCTCGTAATCGCCGAGGGGATACTGGTGTCCAGCAAACGGGAAGTCTGATTAACATTCAAGGGTGGGGCAGGAGCTGGCTATAAACCGCGAATTTGAGTAGCCGGCGATGAGAGATTATGGCTGGAGTTTCCTATCGACGGAGCAGAGAGTTTAGGAAAGGTGGAAAATTCCAGGGGCTTACTTCAGTGAATTGACTTGCTGGCAAACCCAGAAATATACAGCTTGCTCATAATATCATAACGCGGAAGCGTCAATTATGAATCTCGAATGCTTTAACAATAGCTTCAAAAAATTATGACGCCTCTGATTAAAACTGAGAAAAGGTGAACATTTATAGGACAATTCATAGATCAACTGCGGCCACCCAGTATAAATATTTCTTAGAACAATTCAGAAAACCACTCTAGAAATGGTTAAATTTCGACAGCAAACTACAGAAGTGATTGAAACCTGCTTTGATGGGCCGACATACATCGTCTCTCCCTTTCCCTTTTGCTCCAGGCTTCTATTTTCCCTGTTTTTTAGTCATCTTGGGCATCTTCCCCAGACCGCTTGACGTCTCCTTGGCCCAGCTGGATTCTGTGCAACACCATGGTGGTGCTGCTTCTCTGTGGTGCATGCTTAATATGTGGTCGCTGCCATCGCCCACACAGTGAGTCGCATCCCACTTGTAGGAGCTGCCAAAAGTCACACATTTTCGTAACGAATCGGCAATTAGTAATGCCGGAGGAGACATCTATACGCCCATATCCTCGGGATCTTTTGCTTTTCGACTACTGTCATCGATGTCAGCCGCTGGGAAGATGAATGGCCCGCTCGATCGATGATGTCGACCTACCGCAAGTATATATTGCTGAAAGAGGAAAATCTGGAGAATAAAGCCGGAAGATGTTCGGCCGGCGTGTGAACCGTGTAACAAGTGTAGCAAATTTCCCGGCGAAACGAGCGGCAAAAAATGTGACACGAATTAGTAACGCCTCGGATCCGCATTCTCTGTTCCTGGGTCGGGATTTTGGGACTCTTCTCTATTCGCTCCTGTGGTGCGTGGGTGCCTTCTTTTATTTCATCTTTTTTTTTTGGACTCCGTCTGATGGTGCCGTCGGCGTTGTCTTTGGTGATTGTGAAACACTTTCATCACTTGGCCCGGCGAATGCATGTCATCCAGACCGACTCGTCGGTGGGCGTTTGTTTTAATAGCTCCGCTCTTGTCATCTTTCTTTGACTCTCAACTCTTGGCACTGCCGACACTCGGAGCCCACACACGTTTTGCACCGATCTCATACGTAAGTTATGAGCAGGATTCAAAGGTTTTTGCTCGAATGCCGATGCATTGTGCACACTTGCAAATTGGCTGCACTGCATTAGGTCCAAACTGCATTGATTATGGTCAATAAATGGGGAATACCGATTAGGTCAGTGCTTGCCGCTTTATCATGGTTATGAAATTGAATAATATTTTCATGGACCAATCCGCATTTTAAGTTATATGTTAGCCATAAATATATAACACAACAACCGTGTTCGAGCTTTCTATGTTCTCTCCCTTTCAATTTTCAGATGGGCTATTTGGCTTGGAATGCAGGTGCTAATTTGTGTACTCCTTGAGCTGAAGAAAGTGATTCATTCAGCCAGATGTCGAGTACCCTTCGACTTTCTCAATACGCAAACTCTGCACAATGACACAGATTTTCATTTTCATTAGCCCCCGAGTGAACTGGACCTGATGAAACGCTCTGCTCTGTTCTGCCGGGCTGAGTTCTGGCCTGGTGAGATTGACTGACTGACCGAATTCTCCTTGCTCCTTGCTCCATGTTATGCAATGACTGATTAGAGCTCAGGGGCAGCAACAACGTAACGAACACCATCAGCCAGTGGGCAACGGCCAACGGTCTCACATCCCAGCATCCAAGCGTCCCAACTTTCCACCGGGAGGCGGCGAGTGACAGCCCGGATCTGAGCCAGCGTTGATAAAAGAAAAGGCAGCAGGCAAAACCACAATACTGACTGCCCGCAATGAGAGAGCTGGCTCCCTGAAACCCCAATGCACAGAAAACAATGTTGGTCAAGTATCTCTGATATCTATTAAGATATCAACAACATGGCTAATGATTTATAAATAAGTATCTGAAAAGAATTAGAAAAACTTATATATCATAATAAATCATTATAAGACTGAACTAATTAGGGGTTTTTTCCCGCAGTGCATGGAAACTGCAGCTTGGACTTGGTCGTGGCCGTGCCAACATTGCACTTGATTAGTGGAAGCACCGGCAGCAACAAAAACAACGGTGATGGAGCGGATGCTGATCTGCGTCGGTCTGGAATGGGGCCGCTGGTAAGACCATGATTGGAATGGGAGGTGGCAGTGCTGGGGCGGTTCGGGGACGGGCGGCCAAATCTGGTTACTTGCCAGCTTTCGGCTCCGCTTGCTTTCGCATGCGTTTCATTATGTCAAACAGTCAATCATGCAAAACAGTTTCGACTACCGACATCCATTTGGGCGCACAATTGTCTAACATACGGTGGGTCAAATTAACCTATACTGAATATACAATATTTTCCTTTAAACACCTTGAAAAACATTTTGTTTTTGAAGTTTTGTATAGTGTATTTCTGTGAGCTGCAGCAAGCACACTGGTTTTATAAAAATCAGTGAAAGTCCACAATAATCCCACTGTACATCTCCAATGACCGACTAGATGGGCAGAGACTCCTGCAGTGGGCCAAACCAACATCATCAGGATCCGAAGCAGGGGCTAGCATGTTAAGCATATGCAAAGTCGAGCACCAAAATGCAATGCTTTTTGAACTGCTCTGATTCTGCAACGATGGACCACACACGGGCACACACTCGGCAGGGATTTCCTTTGCCGATTTTCCGTTTGGCAATTGAGCGAAAACAATTGCACGTGGAGGAGGGCAGAAGAAAAAAGGGGCCGCCTCGCCGAAACACTTTAAGGCATCGCAAGTGCGGCAAATGAGTTTCAAATGAAAACAAATCGACCGATACATAACAAAGCCTCAAAGGCGGTGGCAATCAAGGAGCAGGGAGCAGCCAGGATCAAAAGAAGCGGCTGATGCAAAGTGCAGGAGATGAGACGTAACTGCCGCTTAGCTGTGGGCCAGCACACAAAAAAATAGCACAAACAATAGGAGCAATGGCCCTAATAGGACAGCAGTAACAGGAGGTCCTGTTCAGGTGACAATAGCGACTAAGGCGACATTTTCCCAAGGCTTTAGACCCCATTGTTCGATTTGGAAGCCACACGCATGGCCCAAACGATGACGTTGACAATAATTTCGGCTTGGGAATCGTATTAAGGTGCGTTTGTCAACCGGCCCCTTCGTGTGTGGCTACAATTAGAGATCTTTGGGTAACTCGCCGCCGGACCTTAGCAAATTAGTTAATAAAGGTGGGAAGACAACTGTCATGTTGTATTTATATATACTTTATAGACCTGTTCCGCCCACTTTGATGCTCGCCGCCCAATGAGTGTGCGAATCTGAAGGGCCGGCTTCTTTGAGGTTCTGTGCCGTTCTTTCAATATTTTGACAGCCACAACAATCGCATCAGAAGATTGCAACCTATTCACAGCGAAGGCGTTCCCACGTTGCTCCAAAGAAAGTTGGTAAATGGAGCCCCTTCAATCATAATTATTACACATTTTTGCCTTAGAAAAGAATCCCTGCTTGGGGCGCTTTGTCCCCACTTGCTGTTAAGTTTACTGTTACGGGTATCATTTTTATTAATTACCCAAAGAGGTGCCTAATTACGCTGGTCCAAAAAGAAAAAAAATATATATATAAATAAAGCGAAAAGGCAAAGGCCAACAGCTGTTGTCAAAAGCTCAAACTGAGCCCTTGGCTTCATGGCCACATTGACGCGTTCACACCTCGCAAAAAAAAGAAACATAAATTACAAAAAACACAAAGAGAAGCCTAAAGCTGTTCACAGAGCGAGACGGAGCAGTTTAATAAATATTTTAATATCAAAATTGCAGCTGTTAAAGAGGGTGACGCCCCCAGAAGGGCGGGGAGCAAGATTAAGGCCATGTCCTGGCACTGAATGTTGTGTAAGTCCACCTGCACACTTCACAGCGTGAACCGCCGCTAATTTTATCATTCTCGATTTTGCACGCTTGTGATTTTATTGCCGTGAAATTGCCAATAATTATGAGCGAGTTGGCGCTGGTTGGTAACTTCATGCGTTAATCAGGTTTGCGGCCCATCTTCAAGTTGGATTGAATCGGTCTAATCGGTGGGGCAGATTCAGAGCAACGGGGAAACTGCGAATGCCAATTTCACGAGCTTGCGGAAAACTCGAAAAAAAGTGTTCTCATTATGCGACGCGGCTTTTGGCAGTTGTTCGCTCCTTTAAGCCGCTTGGCCAAAACTTCATGGCAACTTTAATTTGGGTGCCTTTTTCCTTCTATCTCAAACGGATTTACCCCGGTTTTCATCCTCTTTTCCGGACTTGTTGCTACTCTGTGTTTGGCACAAATTGGCGTAAGCCCGCACAAAACGTTTTTCATCATCATGGCAAAAGTTTTCCGACTCTGCTTTCCGCGCTTTTGTCACAAGTTGCGCTTTTGCATGCAGTTCTTTATCCCCAGAATTTCCATTCCCTTCTCGCCAAGCGCGAGTAATTGCATTGCATGTTGCGCTGCATTAAACATTTAATAATTTCACTTTACTCCATTTTTTGGAATCGCCTTTGGCTTGGTCGTTGCCACAGAAAGTCGTTATCATTTGCAGGATAAAACTGGTTCACAAATGAGCGAAGCGGAATGTGTAATATTTTTAGTTTATTGCAACTACTTTGTCTGTTACGCTACAAAGTAGCTCGAAATGGACGAGATAAACGCATTTTACAATCAAGGAATATACATTTTTAAAAAAATATTTTTAGTATAGTCAGAGATCTGTATTTAAGGGCTTATTCAGTTAGTACCTTCAAATTCTTGTTCATTTATAAATCTAAGTAGCTGCAACGGAAGCCTCTCAGTCTAACTACGACTTCTCTGCACCGGATTCACAGTGAATCACTTTACATCACTTCCTGTCCACCGTCCCTTCTCCGTCCCCCAAAAACGAGATTCCCATTTCGGCACGCTTATTAACAATGGCCGGCATTAATTTCTGACTTCTGCCTTCGGACTTCGGACCACGTGACATTTGTCTTAGCTGGCTGAGCCGGCAGCGGGCATTTAGCCACGCTTTTTGTTGCCAAAGGATAATGGCTGTCCACCCGGCTACCAGGTGGGTGCACTAAGTGCTGCTCAAGGTGAGATTCCGCACGCTGCCCCTCCCTCAGATCGACAATCCCATCCCATTGCATCCCGTCATAATTTGCTGTGACTAACTGCGCTTTGTGCGCGTGCAGCGGCAAACTGGACACACGTACCGCGATTGGCCACGCATGCGCAGGGTCCACTGTCCCGATATCCGAGTACCGCGTCCAGATTCCAACTTCCATGGGCCTAGTTAGTAGTTGGGAAATGTCAACTGCCGGCTGGATGTCCAATTTGGCACGCTCCGAGCTGCCAGTGCAATCAACTTAATGGCATGTCATAAAATGCAATTTCAAGGCTTCTGCCTCCGTTTCGGTAGTCCTTCGACTTCTGCTGAATCTTTTGTGTGCTGACTTCGGGGAATTTCGGACTACCGCTGATCATACATTGCCAATATTTTGGCCCAAACAGAGTGTCAAGCTGCGCCAAACTGTCTCGAAGGACCCAGAACTCTCTCCTTTGAAGAGATTCTAGCTCGTGCTGCGTGCCATCCTGGAACTTGTTTTGTTTGCGAATTAGTCGGAAGCTAACAGTTGTTTATACTGTTTAAATAGTCTGCGGTTTTCGCTCAGTCTCAGCTGTCACCCGAAACAATAAGATGCATCTGTTCGGTAGTGAAATATTCCCCAGCTGCTGTGGTAGCAAACGCACATAGCAAATGCACATATTCAGTAAAAACACTAAGGTTCTAAAATATTAAAGGACGAGTTGTTTCGGAGAATCGTTAGCTGGCCTTCTTAGCTATTTAAATCACTCATTATCATTTTTTGCTTAGAAAATTAAGCACTATATTGCTCTTCTTAAAATAAATCAGTATTTTGGCCAAAACAATCGATTTTGCGGTCCAAATCTTAAATGTCATACCTCATTAAGCTAGTAATAAAATTTTTAATCGATTGGCATTTAAGTTTGGGAGCAAAATTTTTTGTCCATTTTTCGCAAAATTTTATGATGTAACGAAAAAGATTTGGGTGACTAGCTGTGGCCATAAGCTTTTAGAAAAAGTTATTCCCTTGCGGTTTTGACGCATTTCAGCCATGATATGACAAAAACTCTCAAAAAAATCCTCCTGCAATTTACATAGATTTTAGTTACATCTTCATGTTCTTTAGTTAAATCCGACTTGTCTAGAAGACTTAAATCTGTGGCCAGCTGAAATTGAATGTAGAGCAGATGTGGCAGGCTATTTTGCATTCAGGTCAATAGCCAACAATTGCACCTAATTGGGCCGACGAACGCACTCGACTCCAGAGTCCAGAGGCTGGGCTATTCTAAGCTGCTCTAAGTAGTGCACTTGGAAAATTGAATATTAATGCCCGGATTCCACTTGAGGTGGCCGGCAATTGCGTCCGAGGCATGCAACAGATTACAGACAAGCCTCTCTGTTCTTCTGTTCCCCCCAAAACGCAATTGAGCGAGCAATTTTGCGTTGCAAGACGCATTCACATTCGCCACGCCACACAGTCATGATCGGATTCGGATCGGATCAGAGCCCCGGGGCAGCTGAAGATCTCCGGACATAAAGAACTCGCCTGAGCTGAGCTGGTCTGAGCCAAAAAGGACATTTCATTAGCACTTTGGCGTCTTCTACGCATCGCACAGTGGAAGTCTTCAGTCGAGCGTTGAAAATTCGGGTTCGTCACAAGCGATTTGCTCTTTTCACAATTTCCTCATCCTCATCCAGCCAGTAGGTCCTCGTGTGCGTCCCCTGACATCCCTAGTCCCGCCATGCCACACCATACCATACCATTTCATCCCGGTAAATGTGTGTCAACCTCGTAAATCCTGTTTGAAATTAAGCGCGCGGCGGGCAGGCGGCCTGTAACGAATTTCTTATTTGATTTTGTGCATACTTTGTCACTTACAATGTGTTAACTTATGTAGGAAAAACAAATTTTCCCCGTTTCGCAACGCTTTTCGATTTTCAAATGCTCTTTGGCCCCTGTTCCCTGTTCCCCGCCCTCACCCGGGGCAGATGTGTCATGCCAACCTTATTTCAATGGGTCACTAACAAGGTGTGCTAGCGGTCTTATAGGGGATCTCTATAAGGGGGGGAGTCTAAACTGGAATACTAATCACCGGAATGGTTCACTGCAGCGCAACGAAATGCGTTTATGGGGCGAGTAAAACTGCGATTTGTGGTTCATTTGTTGGATCGAATTTGGAAGATAAATGTCTTTGCTCTTGGATGAATAGAATATCATACTTTTCCGATTATATAGTTTTAAATTCATTCACACAACTCCTAGTTGGACCAAGGTTCATTATTAAATAGTGGAAGCAGATCCCGTCTCGCCTCGGAATATTTATCCAAAGGACATTCAAGCATCTTGAGTCAGACAATAATCAGTTTGGTTAGGATCTTAAGACGGGGCGACTGCAGTGTGCCGTGGATAATTGAGATCTCTCAAAACAGAAGCTCAGACATAGCCAACTCAAAAGTCTTAAGCAAATAAACATCGTACGTTGGAGTATTATTGAGACTGCTGTTAATCCAGAGGAGAGGAACCGTGATGCGGTAGGTCATACTCATCGCAGGCATGGACAATAACCCAAAAACCTATTGCCCTCACACCCAGGTCCTAAACACAAACATATTGCTGCAGCCCAGAAAAAAAAAGAAAAATAGAATCGAAAGAGCAAAAACAAGCGGTTCTCAGGAGTCCTTGCAGCAGAACAACAAGGAGTGTAGTACCAACAGTAACCACACCACAGTGGCCCAAAAACACATATGGCCAACACACAGGTACACGGCTGGGTGCACAGCATCAATTGTAAAAGGATTAGGGCTTAATTTGAAATGCGCATTCATTTGCACTCCGCTCTATTCCATTCTGGCCAACGCTGGGAGCTATCCAACTCATCCCATCCCCATGGCCATACCCATTCCGTGTCCTTCTATATCCTCATCGCTGTAAGCGGATTTCTGGGTGCAGCTTGTTTTTTGCTGTCCCATTTGTTTGTTGTTAGTTTGGCTTTTCTATTTTCTCGACTTTTTGTGTGCGGCTCTCATTAGTTTCCAAATAGCCGCATTAATAGGCAAAGGGATATATAGAGTGGGTATTGCTCAATTTGTGGCACTAAGCCCCTTTTCAGCTGTCCTTTGTTATTGCAGCTCCTTTCTCCGCCGCTGATTACCCGAAAGTGTGGGCTTCTGGCCAGGTGGAAAACGCACTGCGGCCTGACTACTTTTCCTCAGACAGTTGAAATTATTAAATATTCCTCTGGACACAATCACTGCTAACTGAGCAACGGACAGGGAATCCTCCAGTATCATGGCAGTTCCTAAGCAGCTCACATAAATCAGGACGGTGCAGTGCGTCGTCTTGGCCAGTCGTTTGTTTTGGCTCACTTGTTTTGGGGGAAATCCGCTTACAGAAAGGGCCGCGACAAAAATCGGGCTTAAGCCCAGCAATGTGGAAGGTGGAAGGTGGCTGTGGCTGTATGTAGCAGGGACATTCTTTGCATTTCTTCTGCAGCCACTTCGGACAAAAATGCCCCAACCCGCCGCGATTTCCGCGCCGAAACAGAAACACATGTCACAGATTTGTTTCTGTTTCGGAAGCACTTAAGCACTCAGCAAATTTGTTTGAAAAATCTGGAAATACTGGCGGAGCCGGAGCTGGAGCTCCTCCATCTATGGGGCATTGTTTGCCCTTTCGCTGGCAGTTTTATTTTTAAATGTGTACCGAGGGGGATCTGGATCTGAATCTGCAATGGTTTTTGTCGTTTCGTTTCGTTTTGGGGCCAGAACTCAACAAATTGATGATATGCCCCTTTGACACTTGAGTCCATTATTTATGCGCAGGCTTGCGATTATTTCCACATTCTACTGACTCACATCGGCGGACCGCTGAACTGCTGAACTGGCGGACTGATGGGCCGATGGCTTACGGATTGCGAGCACTTCCATTTCACTCAAAAATTCGGTGCTGAGTGCCCCGTTCGAGGGGCAAATGCAACGAAGGAGCTTTGTTTTAAACGACTCTTAGCTTTCTTTTATGATTTCTCATCTGTGTTTTCTCAGTCCGTTGGCGCAACACTTAAGCGCATTTAAAGCTTAACGGAACCGGGCGAAATTTGATTAATTACCAACTTTAATATTTCGTTTGCCATTCAGTGCCTTCAGCCATAAATTTTAAATGCCATTTGGAAAGTGAACATCTCATTTCATATTAGTCATGATTATTAAACTGATATATTATTCACAATAACCAGAGTCATATTATTATTTAAAACGAATTGAGATTGTGATTTTGAATTATATGCACTATCGTACTCTCCTGTTGGCCATCTAAGTCGAGAAAGTCCCTTCATTTCTGCACTTGTTGGCCAAGATGTGAGTGCTTTATTTTTTGGTCGCGTTTGTGCGTAAGTCATGCCACTACATGGCGGCCATATAGCCACACTAATGAACTATAAAACGCCGCTGCCTGCTCTGCAAGGTGTCGGCTGCCACAGTTTGTGGCAGTGCTCCTGTGCACTAAGAATAAATATATATTACAAACTTAAATTTATTTATTTAAATGAAAAGTAAGAGATAGCCTTATAACTAATAGCCTCTTATAACTAATTAACAATGATAATCGAAACTATATATATTTCAATCAATATACAATGTACAATGTACACCATTTAGAGGTCTACAAATTACCACATTATTTACAAAAGCCTTGCAGTTTTGTTGAGTTCTTGTTCTCAAAATAGTACTTCATGAAAGAAAACATATATTTTCTCAGTGCACGGCTAGGCAACAGGGGCTGGTTGATCGCCATGGAAATGTGTGTTTGAAATGCATACCGAAAGCAAACCGAACCGAACCGACGGAGGGAGGGGCCCAGACAGGTTGCGAAGGCATAAATAAATTTATAATAAATTGCAAAGTTTAAAAATGACGATATATCATTTGTCGCAGCATGTGTCACCCATTCTCCCAGAGTCCCTGGGTTTGTTTGGCAACTGTCCGCTCAAAAGTGCGAACGATTCAATTAATCTTGACACTATTTATTATTATTGGGTGTGCGGGGTGTTGTGTGGTTGCATATTGCAGGGATCCGGAGAAATAGCACCAGGACTAGAACTAGAACCAGCTCCAGGATGGCGGAGGTAGAGCGACTGCCCATGTCGCTGTAACATTAATTAGTGGAGCAGGCCGGCCAAGTTCTCGCCGGCTGGAACATGTGTGCGCTGCATTATCATATTTATTAAGCGGACGCCTCGCCTGCAGCTCCTTTTGGCCAGGCTTAGTGGATATCTGCTGGCCCGGAGTGAAGGACTGGGCGGGTCGGGGCATTGGGAGCAGGACAGACGGGCTGTCTGACTACCCGCGGCTATCACAACAACGAAAATTGATTGCTTCTGTTGTTGTGGCTGGCTTTGATCGTGTTAAGATAGGCCCGGCACAAGTTCTGACTTCTATAGAAAGTTTTATGCATAACTTCGCTGCCGCACCATGGGCATCGTAAATATCTTTTAGTGCCTTCCTGTTCCTCTCGCCGTTCCTTCTGCACGCATTTTATTCCGCACAGTGGGGCGGGGGCAACTATTTTTGTGACAGATCATAAATCAAAAATCATACACGGCTCCCCATCGCCCGATCCCCCGTGCATTTCAATATCGCCCCACACACGGAGGCACTGGGGCACAAACGAAAAAAGTAGTAGGTAGGAGTTTGCCACTTGCAACTCGCAGGTGTTTGCTCCAAATGAATGACTCTCCGCGCGATTGTAAATTAAGTTCACTTGCCAGCTACTCCGACAATCCGCTGCTGTTTGCCATTTTCCATTTGCAGTTTTATTATTGCGTTTGCATATTAATACTTCCAGTGGGCAGGCATCAACATATGTGGACAAAGGGTATTTAATTGAGGAAGAAGGAGAATTATCCTATCGGAATAACTTATCTTTTCAATAGCGCGATTAAATGTTTCAATAAGCACTAAGATGTTAATATTGCTATATCTGAAAATGAATATAAAGTAATTTGTTCTATAAATATACATCCTAGCAGAATATTACAGTTTTCGCTGCACATCAAACTCTAAAAAAAAATTACACTAAATTACAATTTGGTCATTGCAATCAGCTAAGTGAAAGGTGAACGTCATTTACTTCAGATTGGCTTTTAATTCCGCATAAGTACTCCATAAATATTGGACGTCAGCTTCTACCGACCGAATCAATTGCAATTTGTAGACATATCCTTTCCTACTGCTAAAATATTAATAAATCAGAGAAATATATTTATTACCCGGCAATGCTATGGTGATGATTATAATAAAATTTTAATTCCTCCATTCATAACATTTCCCGAAGACATTCTTCAGTTGGGGCGAAAAAGCGGTTACTTTCAATGCTGGACACGTAGGAGAACCCGAGCCGGAGAGGTAATCTGGCTAACTGATCTGTGGCATATGCCTAATAAATCTCAATTTCTAACGCATCTGAACTAAACCAATTGCTACTAATTTTTCGTGCGTTTTTTCGAGCACTGCGACGTGTGATGCCGGAGTCCAGATTGGATTGAATGGAAAGTAATCGGAGTGAAAATCATATCAAAATCACGTAGCTGCGTCGCAGCAAATTGCTTCATTCATGACCAACCGAAAGGGTCTACCTGGACCATGTGGATTGAGGGCTATAATCGGAGAACTAGATGACCCTATCTATCCGTATCACTATTTCTATTCCGGGAATTTCTGGAATCGCGCGCAGTGTGAAGTCTGGCCAACTACTGTAGTAGCATTTTAATTGGTTTAGTGTTTCATGGAAGCTATTACCTCCTGAGGTGCGTAAAAAGTTTTTGTGACAGTTTGTGGAACGGAGGTAATAACTCGCATAACTACTTTGATTTTAATGAATTTAAATTATGACAGCTGCAGTTCACGACAACGTCAAGCCCAGGCCACAAACATTTTATGGCCTTTGAGTGCTCAAATAAATTCGACTTAAAACGCCAACGGAAATGCAAAGAAAACAGCTCAAGCTCTGCCTCCGATCCCAATTCCAATACCCAAGTCCCAGTTTGGAGTCCACGTCTCTGAGTCGAACAACAAACCCATTAAATTGTGTGATTTGCTTTGTGGGCAAGTCAAATGGTATTGTGGCGGGAGAATTGAGATCGACAGGGAGATGGAGATCTTTTATGATTTAAGCCCAGACATTTTGGACGGGGCGTAATCCTTAAAGTTATTGACGCAGTCGATGCATTGATGAAATTTTATTTATTTATACGCAACCCTTTGTTCGCAGCTAGATCTTCTCGAGCGTTTACGGCCAGGCCAGACTAATCCCGAAGGAGTTTTGGCCTTTTATTGCGGGTAATAGCTGGGGGATTTCGGGACCCCTTCCGATGTTGATGTCTTATATAACACAGTGTTACTTCTGACACTTTTATTGCCGCTGCCCTAGACGAGCCGGACATAACAAAGGAATTGGAAATGAGGCTTGAGAGCCTTCGGGGATTGCTCGAATACCTTGGAGTGGTAATTAAATTGGCTGCCCCATGGCATTGTGAAAGGTCCGTCGCCTGGCCGCCTCTTCATCTTGTTATGTCTCAATCTAAGCAGCCGTCACATAATTAGCCAACAGTCAAACCGTCAACGGATTGCCAGAATCACCGCAACTGCCTGCCTCAATATGACAAACTAGAGAACCGGTTCCTTGGTCTCCCTGCCAAGATCTCGATCTTATACGCATGCGCAACTGCAAATGCAACTGGCGGCCCGAATCCGCGGCCAGTTCGCCTCTAATTTTGGCGCTGACAGTTCGCCTGGCAAATTAACACCTCAAGCGGACAGTCCAGAGTCATTTGCCATCGGATGTCTAATGTTCAAGCCGCTGACAGCAGCGAATTGCATTTGAAGCTCGGCAATTGGACTTGAAAGCTGAGCGCTGAACGGCTGAGGCGCATTTCCTGCGTTCTCTGCCTCATTTTTATTGCGGCTAATTTGGCTGGCTGAGTGGCCTACCAAAAGCAGGAAGTCCCTGCCACACTGAGAGTCGAAAGGAATGTTCCAAAGATTTGAATAAATTATATTATATATTTGTCAAAAATGTTGTAGGAAACCAAATATAAACGACCATTCAAAAACCTTTGGAATACCATAGCTCATGATGAAGTTGTATGTACATATGTTGGCAAAGAGGGAGTCCAAGCTTTAATTGAGGTAGATAAAACAAGGGAAACGAGATTTTTGATAAATCGTGAGTGGAAGTGATATTGTCCAATGCCCGAACTTTTCACCAACCGCCTTTATCGATGGCAAGTCAATGGGTGAAAATTAATTAAAAACTCATCAGATAAACGACTTTTGCAGGGACTTGCCATCGCCGTTATTGTTATTGTCCCAGGGCCGTGGCGAAAATCATTTCATTTCTAGCAGTGCCAGGCAAACCTTTGTCCATCGAACGGGGCTGCCTGGCGAGTTAAGTATTCATAACTATATTTATCGGCCATCAAAAATCAATTGCACACACATGCGGTGAGCGATGGTGAAAAGGGGGGTTGTTTTCAACCGGTATCCCGATACTCCAAAACTCCCATATTCCGATCCCTGTTCTGCCGCCAGGCGTTCAAATTGCGCTTGTTAACATTTTTGACCGCCTGCTGGGGGCCAACTATGGCGACCAACGAAAAAGCCAACAAACCGAACGTGTTACGCATAATAATTCCCGCAGTCGAATAAATACTTGTATATAGGAGGCTGGACTGGACTGGACCTCATCGTCAAATGCACACGGTTTATCTGGTGGCCAGGATCGCGTTCACGTTGCCAGAGAGCCGCGTTCTGATAAGATGTACAGCGGCGACTTGGAGCTCGGATTCGGGTTCCGAATTGAAATAACAGAAATCATAATGTTTATGCCATTAAATTGTTAACAAAGCGTACAAGCTACTGCTGCAGAGGTGGGAAGGAGGCAAGATCGATGTTGGGATTGGGGGCAAGGGTCCCGCATGTCAGCACGCACATAAATTATCACTGATATATATTTGGGTCTTTCCGCGGACTTGTCGTGTGAATGTCCAGTGTCCCGGTAGGTTTATTTATTTACCCTGCCAATGGCTACGTGACATTCACGCTTGGACGTCCGCACTTCCATACACATACATACTTACATATATATATCTAGATGTGTTTACGTGACCCAGTCTGCAATCTATGGGCATCTCAGCCTCCCCGGCTGCTGTGTATCTTTTCACTTTGGGCCTAGATAGGCTGACCTATCGTCGGGCACTTCTTAATTTTTCCCCCTCACTTGGCCGAATTATTTCCTGTAATTGCGGACTCGGAGTCCGAGAAGCCGTAAAAATAATCAAATGTTTCCTGCGCTCTAAAGTCCCAGCCCTTTCGGGTCCATTTCACTCGGAAAAGGATGAGCGTGATGCTATTCGAGTGTCAACTGCCCAGTTGTCGAGGCCCACTTTCACAATGAATTGGCCAAGGGATGCGGCCGGGTTAACACAACTTTGGATGGGGAAGGAGCGGGGTTCGAGGCAGACAGTCCGATTTTATTTATGACTTTATCTTTCACTTTGTTTGTGCGAGATTTTTGTTTATGTTACCAGCTTTCCTGGGAATCCACCGAGATTCTTTCCTCTTTTGCGGTTGTGTGTGCGGTCGAATCGCTTGGCTTGGATTTCTGGGCCAAATCCATTCGTGGGTCCTAATCACGTGCCCTGGTTCGCCGTAATTATACCTCAGAGTGTGCTTCGATTAAGAGCTCGCATTAGAATGTGACTAAACTTAATTTCCAAAATTGACGAGCACTCTGGGCTTTATTAAAAAGTGTGAGCATCAGTGCTTTAGAACAATTAAATCTATTGCAGATATTTAAATTAATTTACATATAAAATCATGTCAAATTAAATAAAGTTATTTTTATACTTTGCGGTCTGAATGCCCATTTGTATTACCAGATAACCATTAACATCAATATAGTTCTTCAAGTGCGCAATGAAAGAATCAGTAATATCAAAAATATAATTGAGATGACGATTGCACAATAGATGCTTAAATAGAACAAAGGGGTAAATAGGTGAACCCCCTAACACCCCGTTGATGAACTTAGAGTGCCACCGATATGATCTAGTAATAATTCTGGTCTGTGTTCTCGAATTTTTGTCTGGCCAAACAGTCAGTGTCTACTAAACGCTGCAATCAAAAGCCACGCAAACATAACGAAATTTTGATTAGCACAATTAAATTATTACATGCCACAAAAGGCGGCAATTACAAATGGAGGAGGAGTGGCAGGTGCTGTGAGATGGATGTTTGCCGCCATCTGGCACTGACCCACGCGATTTTGTGGGGAACTCCGGGCAGGCAATGCCAAAGCCAAAAACCACAAATGAACGACATTAGTTACACTTAGACGTGGAGTAGAGAGAGGAGCAGGGAAAATAATTAACAAATTAAATGAACAAATGCCCCGAAAAGAGATTGTAACGCATCTGCAAGTCGAGCGGAGGAAATTATGAAATTGTCGTGCGGGAACAAAAGGAACAAGAATCTCTATCCAAACAGATAGATAGAAGACGCTAATTGAGGTTGGGATTCGGTATCGAGGGATGGCCGGGCCGCAAGTTTACACAAGCTAATTATTATATAACCTCTTGGAACTTGTGAAAATCTCTTCATCATCATCAGCGCTGGGTAAGTATTCGGGTACACATACACAAACACACGCAATTGTCAAAATATATAAACTCAAAAAGTGAGGCATTAAAAATGCATTTTGACAGGTCTTACCTGGAAAATGGGCACGGGCTCTGGACGGTCCTCCGGTTCTACCTGTTGGCATTTTGCGGCTTTGATCGATAATCGCGGCCCACGCAAAGTGTCCGTCACGCTAAGCCCTAATGGCATTACAATAACCCATACTCTCGTCCCGATCCGGGACTAGTTTTTGCGGTCTGGACAAACAGAAACCGCGACTAGGATGCGACTGTCCGCCGAACAATCCCTTATCCCTTAATGGGCTTTTGTCTGCAACAGCTACGGCAAATCCTCTCAAGTGCAACCGAGCTGCATCAGATTAGAACAGGTTCGCCTTTGTCCCCCTGCACAAATATATCCAAAAATGTTAATGCTCTTTGGTCGGCAGAAAGTTTTCCGGAATTTTCGGTGTCCCATCTGCTAATCGCATTGACTGAAAAGTTGCTGCTAAGCCGCGTGTTGTTTCTAACTTTGCAATTAAAATCCCTGGCCGGCACTTCACACTTCCACGCTGATGAATTTCCAGGGAAAACTGTCATCAAACAGGGTAAATCTCTCCCTCCCTGGCTCGACAGCTCTCCAGATCCCAGAGATCCCCTGAATTTCGATAACAACTTGTCACAATTTTGACAAGTTACTGAAGTGCCTCGTTCTCGTTCTCCATTCTGCGCCGAATGTTCTCCGTTCTAATGAAGAAATTATCTATAATGATACGCGGAAAATGCACAGCTCTGAAAATGAAATAATTGTTGTGTTGTGATAAAAATCAAATTATGAGGAAACTGAAACCTGCTGCATAGCACAAATGTGAAAAGGGTATGCTCGTTCGAGGGTTCGACCGAAATAATAGCTTACACCATAGTTATGAGAATGACGTATTATTTTGTGATAAGCATGTGAAATTTTTGATGGATTTATTACACAAAAATATGGTATCGCATGCAGCGGGCTGTAAGATAAATGTGTGCGTGTTCAGGATGTGTCACTCAGGAGCAGCAGGTGGAGTCAGTCGCAGATCCGGGGATTGGACAGGTGGAGGAATTCAGTGCCATTCTGGAAGGTGTGGGGAAATTCTGCACGAAAATCTACCCATTACCTCTAATTTGTGGTAATCATTAATGAACTCAAAACAAACACTTCTAAGTGCATCCTGTGCCACACTAGCCCTTTTCCTAGCATACTTTGTGGGAACGGTTGCAGCGCATTTGTGACCTGTCAATAGATCCAACTTACAATTTCCTCGAATTCAGCCACGGAAAGCTGCATTCAGTGGTTCCTGGGCCAACAGGTGCAATCGGCAGTTGGCCAGCTCCTCAGCCATTCCGTGCATAACCACAACTGGCAGGAATTGCATCTGCCGGAGGCTTCTTTCGTCACCCTGGAGGCTAACCCCAAACGAAAACCCAGGCCACGTTCAACGGAGTGTCAAGCACTTGGAACAGCTTGACAGAAGCGGTTCATGGAATCGAATTGAATGGAATGCCCGTGGATGAGAAGTGTTTGGAGAGCTAAAAGCATGTTATCAGCCATCTGTGTGTTTACATGCGTATCAAAGGCGAGCACGCAGCGCAAACCTAATCAATATGCTCGTCATTTGCGCCAAGTTACATTTTCCTTTTAACCGAGTACGTGTCAACGGTTCTTAGCCGGGCTCAAAGTCAGGACAAATACCAAACAAGAAAAAGATAAACCTACCCAAGGATGTTGACAAAGAGCTCGGGGTCTGGCATTGTGTCTTTGATATTTTTGGGGCATTAAAATTTGAGGAGTTATCGCACGGCAACGCGCACCCGCACTAAATAATTATTTTTACTTTTTGAAGTGCAAGGTGTCTGCGGAATTTCCGAGATCCCAAAAACCAGATCCCAGACCTCCAGACCTGGCTAATTTATGTTCATGACCTCTAATGGCCGAACATCTCGCAGCGAGCGCCATCAAACAAATTGTCCCGGTCCGTATGCACATTGAATTTTGATACGAATAAGGATAAGGTTCCATGGTTCCTCCAACAATGCGTAAGATTAATTGATACATGTCCATTTCGTGTTGACAAGCTCTGTGATTCTGGCGATGGCCACAAAAGAAAGCAGCAATAAAAGGTACGAGCGTGGCCAAAAATAAATGACGCACAATAAGGCCAGGACGCTTTTATCGCTCCCTGTTGATAATAAACAATCTAGAAGAGCTACTGCCCCCCATTTTGTGGATGTTGATGGGGACGGGCTCCTTTGTTGAGTGACATATGTGTGCGTGGCTGCCCGCTGACTGCTCATCCATTTGACTGCTCCTCCGGTTGTCCCATTACGTGCCGGCTGGAATCGGACGCCCTCGACCCCACTGCATCAACAATCTATCAATCAGCCCACCGAGCTTTTAGCATTACAATAGACATCCTGGGCATTGTCTTCGAGCCGATTTGAAGGACAGTTTCGATAGATTTGCTCAGGGCAAGTTCGATTCGCCATCGCAGTGCCTTTACAGTTTAATTACAGCGCTTGAGAAGCGACCCATGCGGCGTATACTTGATATGGCAGTGACTGAAATGGGCCGCCGTTCAATCAAAAGCCTGTCACGCCGGCCAGTACGAAGCCTTGCAAAAACTTTGTGTCAGCTGGGTCGTAATGAAACACCCGACCACGCCCACTCTTGCCCACCCACGCCTACACACGCCCACTTAATTAGTGCCCCAGCTCATTGCCAGCGATATCCCGCTGTATCGCTCTGGTCGACGGCTTGATTGTTTTTGGGGTTTGACCCATTTGCGGGAATGCAAAACAAAAGCGAGGTCAAGCCCGGCCACACGATATCGCAGAACTTGCAGCTCCATCGCAGGACAATTCAGAGGCACCCAACCACGCATCGAATCGCCCAACCAACCACTCAGTTCCCTTCCCAGTCAGAGAATTTGCAATCGGCATCGATGTTGTGTCCCTTCTGTGCAACTAGCTCATAATTAAATTAATTAAATTCAATAGATGCAACGGCGACAGCAGGAGGCACTCACCGAGGTCATAATTACGCCCTGTTGGTTTACATCGGACACCACAACAAGCCATAAGCCCCTAACGAGCTGACAATTTTCCCCACCCCCCGCCGGAACGTTAGCCTCCAATTGAAAATGTCAACTGGTTGCAACAGCGCAGCGAGAAGGGCGAATAATCCCCTGAGAAACTCAGTGGAGACCTCCAGCGGAACCAGGAAGCACAGACAGTGGGCTACGGGTCAGTTCTAGACTAATACTTCATAATATTTATTTAAGTTTAATATAAATCTTAACTTGCTTCAAAGCATCTATAGAATCAACTTAATTCGATACTCTTTTTAAATAATATCTCGGATGAGCTTGGCTTTTTGAAATAAAGACAAAACGAATGTTCTTTCACTTTGTATTTGATATTGTTTTGCCTAAAAAAACAGAGATGAAAGTCTTGCAAACATTTTGAATGGAGGGGCCTCCAATTTGTTGCCCATTGTGCGTGGCCTGGCATCTGTACTATCTGGCATCCGTACTATCCGGCATCTCCTGTACTCTTGCACCTCCACGGCGCACAATTATCGACTTCGAAGCGGGCGGATGGAGCGGCGGACAGTGGGGCTGACTGGATGGGATGGCCGCAACTCACAAATTGGCAATTTGACTTGATCCAGTCCCCCGGGTAAGAGCCACGCAATACCGCACTGCTGGATGCCCGACGACGTCAATAAGATGATTCAGAGCACGGAAATTGTTGTCGCGTAGTCGGGAACTCGAAAAGCTGGACGCTGGTGGAGGTGGTGGGTGTTGTCAGCGATGTCTGGAAATTTGAGCTCTTGTTTTCGCCCGGTTTCATAAAAAACACATTAATTCTAATTGGCAGCAATTGCATTGAACCGCCCGGTGAGCATTTAGTGGGTCTAGCCGACTGACTCACTCAATGACCGAGCACCAAGCTCGAAACTTCACTGTGAGAAAGTGATGAACTGGCCTAGGAAAAAAAGAGTGCTGCGTATGAGGCCCTTCGGCTCGGTTTGTTTGCCTTTCCACGCGCGGCAAATGCACAAAAGGTAACACAGAAATATAGTTACCCTAAAATTTAGCGGCAGTTCAATCGCCGAACAAATAAATTTTCTGTCGGGTCTTGTGTGTCCTCCCAATTCTCGCCTGCCTGCTAATTGTCCGTTGTCTGTTCTTCTTGTCGGCCAAATGCGTGCACTTTGTTTTAAGTGCAGACCATCTATGGCCAAGACTGAATTGGGATTTCGTTCCAGCTACAAAATTTGAAAATGTGAATACTGTAGATCGATTGAACACGGCGTTCAATCTATAAAAGCACCTTGTGAATACATGAAACAATCTATTATATTCGTAACTTTTTCCTGATGATTTTAACAGCAGATTGCTCTTTGTACAGTAGTTTCCAAACTTAATGCTACCCGACTTTATGCAAGTTGAGCTCATTGCGATTCGGCGAGGCGCAAAAACTAAAATGAAAGAGCGTGGTGCTGCACTTAAAGTTTCAACCGCAAAGTGTCAAAGAGTTGGACACTTGAAACGGAACACTTCTTCGCCCACATGGATCGGCATTAACATTTGGCCTCTTCTAAGGAATTCCGCCGGGTTTTTGGTGGTATGGCTTAGTGTGGCGGGGTGGAGATGCGATAATTAATTGCTTCATTACCGCGGCAAGTGAAAAGTAATGCAAAAGAACAGCAAATGCGCAGCTCGGGTGAAATGGGTGGAATTTGGGGTGAGCAGGGAGGGGGAATGGGAATGGGTGATGGACAGGCATACAGCGAGAGTTTGACAGGCCAGCTAATTGAATTGTCTTCTGCTCTGCGGCGCGGATTTTAAAATGTGTGGCTATCAAAAAATAATATAAAATTCGACCGCAAACCGAACGAAAGCCGTAAGAAAAGAAATATTTACTTGGTCGACGGCTATTTTAAAAACGACTGAACCGAAAGCGGAACAGAGAGCTACGAAATAGTTTTGGAAATGTTTTCAAATTATTTTAATGCCCCGCCGATGCTGGTGAACTTAGTATCTGTTGTTGGCCCAACAGAAGAACGACTCCGCCCCCTCGCTAATAGTGTCAAAAGTTTAATGATGAGCCACCGGCTGTCACTTTTGGGGCCGTGTGCCGTTAAGTACAGTACTCCCTCCCCGGCTTCCATGTTCCTGCTCCGAACAGCTGTCAGTGGGGAAGTGACAGCGCCATTTTCCAGATGGCGGCCTGCAAAGATCAGCAGGCCGAAAGCCCAAATGGGAACAACGAAGGGAAGTCTGCGGTTAATGGGAACTACAAAGGAAATCTTACTGAATAAAATGTATAGAGTTCATTTATAGTGATTGATAAGGCCTGAATCCAGAATCAAGAATCATAGAACCTAATATATTCTAATAAAATAGAAGTTCCCAAAGAGGAACCCTTGATCGGTTCCTTAGGATCAAAGCGACAACACCAGTATTCAACATCGGTTACCGACCATCTGTGGCACAAAACCGTACATTTGCTGGCCGCTCATCCCTCAATCTGTTCCATTAAATCTACAGATCCCACATTTGCCTATCGAGAAGTGTGTGGCCAGCAGGGACGACCACAAATGGAAGACACCAAAACCTGCCAGCCGACCATGTGTGATAAGTCGCTAGTACACGCAGATAGCCATCGAAGGTAGGAATCCTCATGGGACTGTGACACCTACAACGAAATCTGCACATGTTGTAAAATGAGGAGATTTCAGGCGAAGAGGATGTGAAAAAGGATGAGGCGGTCTAACTTGCGTGTAAGGAGAGCAGAGATCCGATCCCTGGGCATATACGCATACCTACTATCGGAGGGCTGGGATCGCGGTGTGTACGCTGGATCTAGATAGCATCAGGTTGGGTTTCTCCGACGCACATGTGGAAGCCCAAATTGCGTTGTTAAAATGCGAGAGGCGTTGACAATGGGCACAAACACATATGCTGGGGCTAGTCTAGGACTTGTTCCCTGGCTCGTTTACAAAGCCAAACAATGAACACGGCCTTATCGCGATTTTGGTACCATGAGACCTCTAAGTTGATAACCGATCGCTGATAGCCTACTCCAGAGGAAGCAGCTGCCTCCGTTCCACTCGGCCGCTTAGTAGTTGAGCACCAAAAATCTGTTGGCCTTGATCGAGGTGTGAGCTTGCTCTACATACCCTGTAATTACCGGCCAGCAGGTGTCAAAATAATTAGGCGCCTACTTAGCCAGTCCAATCCAGTCCAGTCCAAGGTATCCCGGTCGCAGTGCCCGTCTCTGTCCCTCGGAAATGGAGAGCTTTCGAGGGAGCAATTACCGATGATTATCGTCAACACCTTGCACTCAAGGTGTCAAAATGTGCGCAGGGCATCATGCAAAATGACAAACGGCACTAAACCCCGAATGCAGGATGCCGAAAGTCGTAAGTCGAATTCCCGGCCCGCTAATTATGTGAGTCTGGCCGACAGTCGACAGTCCGACACTCAGTCACTCAAAGTCAGCGAAATGCAGTCCGGAATTATTTTCAGCAAGTGTGAAGTTGATAGTCGGGCACGTCCATTAATCATTTGGTTGTTAACAAGGCACTTGATGGCAGTGACAGACCCCGCTTTTCAGTCTGCTCACTGCCTTTTTCGTTTTTTTTCGGCCTTTGGGTGCGAACTGAAACTCAAACTGCGCTCCAAATCTGTCTTTGACTTATCCGCCTAATGGCATTAGCTGTTCAGGGGATCAAAGTGGGTTCCTAATTGCCCAGAGCTTGGGCTTCGAGCCTGACTCATGCCCATGAAGGCTTCGATCTCATAAACCGAAAACATAATATTCTCATGGGCTTTATTGGTATTTGGCATTGTAGCGATCTTGCAATCTACTAATATGCTTTCCAAAAATAAACTATGTTATGTTATCAAAAGTTTCAGTAGCAGAGAAAGAAATTTAGTTTCCACAACTTCGATTCAGAAATATACTGCCACTTGCACCAGCAGTTCTAATGATGAGAAATGACTCATACTAGATCCATAATCACGATAAAGTCACGATTGATTAGGGCTCTTTAAGAGCCACGAACTGAACGGCCATAAATAATGCAATTAATGAAAAAATACTGTTGCGAGGTGCCCAGTAACCTCTTTTCGAGACATCCGAGCCTGGTTGCCCACTTTCTCCCTATCTATGTGCAAGTATCGCTGCTTTGTCTCGTTCGCTTGGGATCCGAGTTGCCAACTAACCCAGTGAATTGCTGGCCAGGCAGCCTGATTAATGTTTATGGTCACACCTCTGGGATGCAGGAGCAGCGGTTTTGCAGAAGAGGTGCCAAAATTTTACACCTGCACTGCACGCAGAATTGCAAGTCAGCGGCGGCAGGAGCTGCAATCTGCCCAGAGATACGAGTCCCAACAGGAAGCCATAAATAAAAATTAGACAACCAGCACACACAACATATGATTTGGAAACAATTTTCTAACACCATCGAGTGCGAATGGAACTGAGTTTCTTTCCCTTTCGACTTGCTGGCTGCAGGTGCAGTTACAGTGGTTGATTGGCGGCATTTAACGCTGCGTGAGTTGGCCCAAAGTCGGATCATCTCCTCTGGCGCCCTTTTTCTCAGCAGTTACCAGTTATTCTAGGCGTTAACTGGAGTTCCAGGGGCAAGCGGCGTGGCATGAAACAAACGCAGCAGGATCTGGCACCTCAAATACAGCGGCAGCAACTTTGCCGCTTGCCAAAAGTGTTCTCCCAAATTATAGGTTCGCTTTTTGGTTAATTAAAAAGGTTCAGTCGGTTTCCCGCCAGCGTCGCCGCCGCCGCCGCCGTGGAAGATGATGGTAATGATGAAGGATATCCTTGACCAACACCTTGGGTTGCCGGTTCCCAACTCACTGTGATACGGCGCCGTGGGCAATTAAAGTCTTGTTATAGAGTGTAATAAGCGTTTATTGTGGCTGAGATGCCAACGCGTATCTGCAAGTCCTTAGGCTCCATAAGATTGTATGGATGTACCCAGCATTACCGCTTTAATATTTTTCGTAGATTAAAGTTAGTAAGCTAAGTTATCTTTTAAAATACCTATCATTATCGCTTTAAAATTAAAGCAAGTTTAGTTCTTATCCGTAGAAAATCACACGACTTGAAAATAGGCAGCATTACACACAAAAAAATCATAGGTGAATCATGAATTTTTCTTATTTATTGGAAAAACTGCATTTTTAATCGAAACCTTATGCTTTAAAACAGATCGAAATGGTAATGTATATGGGGATATCAATATACTATTTTAAGAACGGAACCCAATCTTTTTGGAGTAAAGAAAAAAGCCATGTTTTGTTTGTATTGGCTAAGTCCGGTGCGTTGTCAAACCGAGGTGCAATTAGTGATGCCATGCATTTGCGAATCATCCCAGCAGCTGCCAGTTGATGAGCCCCTCAAAGAGATCCGCTGCAATGATTCCGATTTGCTTTCTAGCCAAAACACTTTATTCGATGACAATCGTGGATCACTTAGAGCTGTCTCAGTTCGCGTAAATTGATATTTTCCACGCTTCAAGCTAGCCGAGATCCCAGAAGATCCCAAAAGATTTAGACAAAGACACGGGCAGACGAACTGATTTCTCAAGTCTAACCACGTCTAGCGACAAAAAGATGACGTAGAGAAGTAGTATTCTCCGTTCCCGATCCGATCGTAATCGCATCTGAGGCCCATCCTACCTGTTCCAGCAAAGATAACCACAAATTGTTAGCCGAGCCCTGTTTTCGATGTTTTCAATATTTTTTCTCGTCGCTAGATTCTCATCAGCATGCATCGTTGTCCTTCGCCCTTTTGGGCCATTGTCAACGGCTCTTTGTCAACCAGCTCTCTGGCACTGGGCCCAGTGTCTTTTTTTCCTCAGAGGGCTGGCTCACGTACGGGACCAACCGCCAAGATTGCCCAGGTCTTTGTTCTAGCAGATATCGATCATTAGATAGTTGCCCCTGCCATTGTGCCCCTGCGCCAGCCCTCAGATTGTTTTTCCACGCACACAAAGTACACACATCTCGACGTGTTCCTCCCGGGTTCTACGTGTGTCCTATGTCATCAATTATTATGTAAGTTTTATGTGTTTTCCCCGACTCATTCCCCTGCGCCACGGACAGTTTTCCCGGGTATTCGTGGAATCTGTCGCAAGCCTCCCAGGACCATCATCCACTCGCATGATTAACTGGAAATATTTTGGGGCGTGTACGGTCCACTGTCTCGGGGTCCAAATGTTGTGATAAGATGTTGATTTGGGGCTTTGAATGTGAATATGCATTTTTGGAATTTTTGGGTATATTTTATAGGAAGTATTCTTGCATTGAAAATATATGAGTTTAATCTTAAGTATAATAGTATTTATACATTTTACTTGTCAGCTATCTAGACAAGAACTGGTTTCAAGTCCCTTGCCTGCAGGAACTTTTCTCTGACATATTATGGCAAATAAACTCCTAAATTCAGAGACCCCTTCGAACTCGATACCGTTTGCGTGTAATCGATGCAAATTATCAGCTCGCCCGAGATAAACTGTTAAACAAACTTCTTAAGTGCTGCCCCTGACCTAACTGTACTTGGTTTCTGGGTTGGACTGGGAAATTGAAAAGTGATACCATTAGTGCGGCATCGACATTGGCATCGGCATCGGCATGTGTGGTGGTGAAGTATCGTGCTGCATGCAACACGTGATCGAATGAGTTATGGCCAGCCAGGAAAGTTTTTAGCTTTAATATGCCAGTCAGTGAGTGACCAACTTCTGCTCTCCGATCCCTCGGCCCTCTCCGTGGGCCACCGTCCTGGGCATCTTCCTTGCCATCTTCTTGGACTAACGAACAGAATGCTTGCACGCTCTGGGCCAAAGTGGAGTATCTGGAGTATCTCATAAGTAGCGCAAACGAAGCTCTTACGCAATGGCATTATGGCAGCGGACCTGCCAATGTCATAGATGACTCTCGAAGCGGAAAACGTGTGCCGCCCTGTGTCGTCAATAATAAATAAATATGTGTCTATGCTGTGGCATGCCACAACACTTGAGATGGCTCGAACTCGAGGTTTTCATAAGCAGGTAAGCAACTATTACACTCCAAACAAAGGGACTAAATATTATACCAGTATAAAACCCATGAGCGAATGGGACATGGAATAGAATAGAAGAGAATTTTATTGCATAACCACCGGCCATCACGGAGGTCCGTGTAATAAGGACATCAGAGCTCTCGACTCTTTGACATTCCCACCAAGCACTGAAACTGGACTTGGCCGGCGAACTAATGATGACACACATTTCGTATCTGGATCTACTCCTCCAAGGACTTCGGACTCGACTCGGATGCTTGTCAAAATAAATTGAAGCACATGCTTAGGCGCTGCACAATGGCATTAACATTGTGATGTGTACTGGACCAACAAGGAGCCAGCAGGAGTAGGTAGATCCACTCCTTGGCTCCACTGGACATCTCCAAGACTGTGGGCGTTGACAAGGACTATCGGCGGTTATGATCTCGACTCGAATAAATTGTTGGCAGTGGCTTATTGGAATGGGTCGTACAAATTGGCTGGCCAGGACCCTTTCCCATGGCCAGAACTATTCACTACTGTTCGGTGGCTGCCTTCGCAGGTGCTCCAGCTACCGTGGGCCAATGCACCTGCGGTACCCTCCTCCTTGAATCTTTTTTAATGAACTTCGACAAGGGTATTTGTTGGCTGTAGGTTGATTACTTCTCCACTTACACGACACGACCTTCAATCAAGCTGATTTCCAGTGATTACGTCATGGCTTGGGAGCTCTCAAGATCTGACATACCTCTTCAGACATAAGAACCATAACTTAAAGTTCAAAACTGTTGCTGTCTTGTATGCTTAATTATTTCATCAACGCGTGGCTTAATTTTTGATTGATGACCCGCCCCAATTTGTCCCGCGAAATGCAAAACAGCAGGGCATCCAAAAACATTCGGATACAAGATACAAATTTATACGCAGCTGTTCCAGCAAGTGCAATTGACCAAGTGCATCAGTTGCGGGGGCGTTGAAGTTTAAAGCAAATAGATAATAAATCATAATTCACAGCTGAGTGAAAACATCAAAACAAAAATGACCCGCTCTTCGACATTTTTGGGCTTATGAAAGTTCTGCAGCCGAGTACCACAACCAGAACAACGATTCCAAAGAGTTCTTTCAAATGTCAGAAATTAAGTTATGACAGATGACCATCCTCCCCTCCATATTCATTTCCATTTCCATCTCCACATCCATCCCGCTGGTCAGCTGTCAACTCATGCGCTGCTTTACAACTTTGGGCGCGTTCATAAATTTTTCAAAAGCTCCATTCATTTCGGGCTCTCATTTAAAGGGCGGTCCCCATATATAAAACATATCCGAAAGGCAGCAGCAAAGGCAACAACAATGCGCCAGTAACATGATGGATTAGTTTTGAAAATGCCCAGCGTTTTTCTACTTAGTTTGATATTCAAGGTGGTTGGGGGAGGGGCCGCTTTCTGGCCGATGATAATCGCATCGTTTTTGTGAAATTGAGCTGTGAACTTGCTTTCCTCTGTCCGTTTGTTTGGTGGTTTTTCGAATGTGTAGGATGATGATCCGATATGATGTGGGAATGGGCTAAGTGAAATTGACAATGCAATTAGGGAGCTATTTTGGTTGTGGGCAAGAATCCAGTAGGGGTATAATTAGAAGCGATTTATATTAACATAATCAATTACCAAATTTTTATCGAACACCATTTTAGATTTACTAAATGAATATGCGTCAAATTTCTTTCAAAGCTAACTCTGTTATAGGTGCGAAATAAAATCTATACCTTAATACTGCATATAGCTTTTTAACATAGATTTTATTTTGCCAGTTCTATTGAATTTGAATCGAAACTCTGTAATCCAATCAGTTCGGATTTGTTCGATATTCTCCAATTGGCTTTTGATGGTGCGCTACCTAGCGGAAATTCACGGAACTATCGATTTGAGTTGAATTTCATTTTATGTGGTGGGTTTTGAATTAGAATTAATTTTGTTCAATTTTCTGACGAGATTTTTCGAGGATAATACACTCTTAAGTGTCTCGTGAGTAGTGACATGCATTTTATCACTTCAGTCAGACCGTATAATTAAACGTAAAATCGCTGAAGCCAAGCAAAACGAGCATTGCGTTGCAGTTGCACATGTGCCTGCTGCCACAAATGGTGGCAACTATTAGCACAGTCAAATAACTGAGGCGTTCCCTGTTTTGTTTTCTTAGGCACGCGGCCAGATGCAAATGATCACAAGAGTGCACTGCAAAGAAAACATAGTTTCCCCATTTATAAAATTAGAAACACATATTTGCAGCGGCCATTAAAGGGCTAGGAGAAAATACATGCTAATTAGCCAAGCGAATAATAGAAAATAACACAGACGTTTGGCCCAAGACAAATGATTGGGGCGTTCACAATAATGAATGTTAAAGTGTTGTAAGAATTAAGCGAAGCTATAAGATTATGTTTGGGTAAAAACGTTTTAGCGGCGAGTAAAGCATTTAGGCATTATGCTAATTTGAGGGCGTTACCTCTTCCTCTCGCGTATATATACCACTCATTCATAGTTTAACTTCCGGACTTGGTCAAGTTTAGTTATTACCTTTTTAGATTTCCGCTGGGGAAACAGAGCCAAGTCTAAACAAGATTTATGTTTGAGTTCAATTTTTAATACGTTTTCATTCTCCAAAGATTCTCTTTTTGGCCATATAATTGCTTCCAAAGGGGTTTTTTTTGGGGTCTTCGGTTCTCTGCCTTTCGCTTTTGGGTTTGCGCCGAGGTGTGTCTGCATTTTTATTTGGAGCACTTCAAAGTGTTCCGCTCTTTTGTCTCTGCTGGTTGCTCATCCTCCGCAGAGCGCGGCGATGTTTTAGTTATTTTTCCATATTTATTTTCCGAACCGCTGGCCAACAAACAAAACAAAACAACAACAACAGCAGCAGCAGCAGCAACGAAGGAGGCAGCAACTCACATAATTAGTGTAATTAACGCTTTTTGGCTGAGTGCGTGCAGAAAATTGTGTGTGAAAGTGCGTGGCGCTCTTGGGATGTTTTTCCGTTTGTGTTTCCCCGGTTCTCCCGTTTCTCGAGGCATTTTGTTTTCCCATTTTCAGAGGGTTCATTCAACTGATTTATGAGTGCGAGTTCTAGGCCATGTTTGCTTGCAGTCTGCACTATTTTTCCGTGAATTCCCCGTGTTAATTTGTGAACAATCTGTGCTGCACGATATGCAACGGCACTGGACGGCCACTAATTAGAAAGGCTATCACTAACCTAATCAAATGGCAAATAAAATTATAAGCTGGGACCGGGGAATATCGAACGACTCCCGCAGCTGTTGTCTGTCATCGGGGGGCACGGCTAATAGAACCAATATATATTAGGGCCCCAGCGTCCAGGCAACAGTGCCATGTATAATGGCCCCTTGTGAGAAATAATTAAAAATGGAGCGGCGACAAGTAGGAACCCTATTTCGGGGACGACAAATATTAATTGCATATGAGTCCCGAGGAGCAGTCGCAGACATGAAAATGAGCAGCAATTAATATGCGTACTGCATATTACTTTTCCCCGACTCCCCAGATCCTATGTGTATATATATATATACAGAGCTCCCAACTGAACACTAAAAGCAATTTGCAGCCAAGTCGCAATGCAGTCTAAACGAAATCTAATTTACAGTAACATCGTGAACGCTGCTGTTTCAAAACAAAAAACAGAAAAATTTCCCTTTTTGTCGCAACTGTGCTCCATTTTTCTATTTTTCCCTTATTTCATATTTTGTGTCTTTCTGCGGCAGCCAAATGCCATGGAACCATATCATGGCTGAGTGTCATAAGTTTGACAGCACACAATTTACACGTTGATGGAAAAGGATACTCGGGACACGCCATACTGCATGCAGATACAGATGCAGATGCTGATGCTCATGCAGATACAGATACGCGATGAGGTTGCGAGGTGGGGCTTACAGATACAGAAACCAATGTTATATTTCCAATATATAATAATTAGTTACACTATTTACTCAGAATGCGATTGGTGTTTCCTGGGAGTAGTAACTTCATTCAATTTTCAATATTTTTATTAATTGTAAACTGCGGAGGAGCAATTCTTTTTTTCCAGTGCTCGTCTACGCAAAGTGTGAAAACTCATTTGTATCAAATTTCCCATATGTGGAGCGCGGGGGAAAAAGGCAAGTGGAGGGGATTTGGAAGGGCGCATCGCACACAAATTGATGTAATAAACTCTACGCGACTGCGGCGCTGACAGGACAAACTTGTCGAACTGGAGTCTGACGATGACGATGACGATGCCGCTGCCCTGTGGGGGTGCAAATCCAATGCGTTTCGGCCTACGGAGCCAACCCCCAAAGAGCCGCTGGATTACCTGAAATCCCCGACCCTGACCAGTCAGTCAGTCACTCACTGGGTTTGACACTTTTGACATGGTTTGTAATTGACACTTGCTCTTGGAAGAGCAAAATGCGTATCTCCATTCCATCATCACGTGCATGGAAATGATTTATTTCATCACTTGTCTTGTTTGTGCCGAAAGATGTGATACATCGTCTGTTTTAAGGGATACCCATTTCTCTTGCTGTAAAAGCAAAAGATTTGGCATCAATGCCAATTGAATTTGAAGTGGCAAACCGAGACAATTGAGTCAACTGTGCTAACTTCAAACCAATTACCTCAATCGCTTAATAAACACAGACAACAAGCAAGTACATTCCCTTGAAGTAATTTTTACGGTTTCCTTGTCGCGTTTAAAACCAGTTCCCCAACTCCACCCCCACCACTTGCCCGGGGCAATCAGTCCGGATAAAATCGAGGCGAATGCCCGCAAATTGTCAAAGTAAAACTCGCTACTTTGGCTAATTAATGGATCTGCTGCAGACGGAATATTCCCTAGGCGAAAGGCATTGGAGCTCAGCAGGAATTCTGCGTAAATGCCAGCTCAACGACGCCCCGGTAATGGTCAGGTTGAAACTCAGGGGTGTGGTGCTACCAGGGATTTAATTAGGCCAGGCTAAGAAGTCCTGCCCGTGGGTCATTCATTTTCGAAAAATTTTCCTCACTTACCATGGCCGCGCCAAACAACCCACTGCAAGTGAAATGCACTTATCGCTGATGGCGATTTCTTCTGCTCGTGTGATACCAAAGTGCACAGAAAAATATTTCGTATACCTATATTGATTATTAACTTACAAATATGAACTAACTTTGATGATGAAATAATACCTAAATGAGATTTCTGAGATACATTTCGATAAGAACGACTTATTTTTCTCCGTACACTGCTGTACAAGCCTGATTATTGATCGGAAAGTGTTGGAATCGGGAGCCATTATGTTTCCGCTTTGGTGATTCGATTCAATTCGAAAGCGCTCGCGCATGCGCGCACCTTTAATTTGGCCAAAAGAGGCCGAGAGGCGTCGCAGTTGCAGTTTCAGTCGGAGGTGCATTCGCATTTGGGCTTACTTGTCATTTGATTAATGAGACCACGCTCAGCCATCGATCTCCATTTAGCGGGGCAGTCAAAGAGTGAATAATGGGGGCGTTGCCAGGTTTACCAGGTACACCAGGTACCCCAGGTATACCATATACATATGTTCGTGCTTATAGCGATGTGAGAGCCCCTTTAATGGCGTTCTAATTGCACAAGTGTGAGGCTGACTGCCTACCACGGTTTCCCCCTCTTTTTGAGTTGCCATGTTGCCGGCGACTGATGCGTGAAATTTCCAGAGCGCGACTCTTTCGGGGGCCGGCGGGCTTAAGGGGCGTGCCCACTGACCAGTGACATGTCTTAACTGGCCAATACACAAAAGCCATCACACCACGTCACACGGGACTTGAGCCATTGTCCAGTTTCAGCTCACTTATTGCTGTTGTCGGAGTTTCGGGGGGCAGGACGCAAATTGCATCAAGAGTGAAGTTTCAGTTAAACTTTAAGTTGCAGCTGCTCAGCGACATGCAACATTGCGATGCAGTTGGTTTAAGACAAGTTAGGGCTGAAATAAATGGAGTTTAACTCAGATGTTCACATCACTATGGCAGAGGGAGGGGTTACAGAATATTGTGGTACATTTTGAAAAGGTATACTACTACTTGTAGTAGCCTGAATAAACTTGAGACTGCCTTTCCACTTGCTTATTTCAGTGACAATTTCTAATATTCATTTAGCCCCATTCCCAGGGTGCAGCACAGTGCGAAAGTTGAGAGTCAAAAATTTGTATTTCCCGATTCTCGCTTGTATTGATCTGTAATTGGCTGGAGGGCAATATCTTGGCACTATATCATTGCTGTCTCGATTAATGACAGCTCATGAACTAAGCCACAACTAAATTGTCGCTTTGCTGTTGCTCCTCCTGTTGTGACTGTGCCATCCCAAGGTAGTAAACTGGGTCCCTGTGCTGACAATCCCGCTTGTGTGCCCAGTTACCCACTAACACAGACCGCAGCTGACAATTAAGATGCACATACATAGATTGCAGCCGGAGCAGGAGTCTCGGCCACATCTCAGGCACCGACTTCTGGCTGGCACCTTTTATCCAGTCCAATCCAATCCCAATCCTAGACCATCCCATACGCAATTTGGGCGAACTGACAGTCGGGACTAAAGAGCCAAGCGGATGTGGCGAACGGGGCGAGAAAGTAACGGAAAAATTCAGCATCGACGACATGCAACCAACAACACATGAGTGAAACATAATACACTGAGAACTATAAAAAACGATATTTTTAAAATAATATTAAACTATTTAGGAACTTGTTGGTTTCCTTCAATAGGTGTTTCTATAAAGGGAAACCAAGAGATATGGGTCTTTACTATTAAATGCATCCGATCAATCCATGGTTAAGTTAAGTATTAATGTCAGGGAAGATTTTTGCTATATCTCACAATCATTTTTAATTAACTCTTCTTAACGATCATCAAATATTATCCAAAAATTTGCTGTGTGGCAACTCTCGAATAGGCAGACACCAGGCAATTGGGATTCGTGTCAGTGTTGTGTGGATGTTGGGGAAAATTGCGCAGGCGCACCTTTCGCCACGGAGGGAAAAACAGAGACAATTGTCGCCCCATCGCCATCGTAAATCGTATAATTCTGCCGATGGAAAAGCCGGCGAGACTTTTCCTGTGAACACTTTGAACTCAAAGTTAGGCCTGGTGGGCGTTGAAAGACGAAGAAAAGCATGGCAAGCTTTTAATTGATTTGTAGTTGTTGCTGTTACTGTTACCACAGCAACTTGTAATTGCCTGGGGTTCCACTTGGATTTCGATTTGGAGCTGGGATTTCGTAGTTGGGAATTGGACTTGGAAACTGGGAGTCGCATTAGTCATAAGTGTGCGGCATGCAACGTCGAGGAATTCGCTGTGCAATTTTCCGCTTGCCACTTAAATGTTTCGGGGCCTCCGAATGTTAAGTTATTGCCAAATCATTAACTCGACCAGTCGAGCATATGGTCGATCGGTCTGCTTGTCCGTCCAACAATTTTGCTTGATAATTTATTGGCACACAGCGCACAACGACATCAATCACTTTGGTTTGTTTGGCCTGGCTTTGCTTTTCGGTACGCTTTTCAATGCAGCTTTTCCTCTGAATGAAAACAAATGTTCGGAATTGCCGCCAAAGTATGTAAAGTTTTGTACTCTCTCCCTCATTCTGCCCCTCTCTGCCACTCCCAACAGATACCCTATAAAATAAAGACTGACTTAACATAACATCTGTCTTATTTAATTGATTACTTATTGGTTACAATATTTTATAAGAAATTAAATACATGCAGCTACTGGAAACACATTTTCGTTATCTAAAAGTAGAAAAGCACGGAAAAATTCGAGTGATAATTTAACTAAATAATCCATGTTATTTGATAATTATAGTTATACCTTTCTTGGCCTTAAGCTTTTTGAGGGCATACATCCTTCGACTTAACTTTTTGAACGATTGTTTCAAGCGCTTGCTGTTCCTGTTACTGTCGTGGGTTTTGTGCTAATGGTTTTGCTTTTGATTTCAACATTGTTTTGTGGGCCATGTGGTGCTGGCCCGGCCCAATCCTCATCCCAATCGAATGGCCAAAAACGCAGCCCCGTCCAATCTCTCCGGCGAACCTGCTTTATTGATGATTGCCCTCGCCGCTGACAGCACAAAGGCAGCTCCAAACTTACCCTTATCCTGGAAGTCCACTCCTCCGGGGTCGTTGTGATTTGACTTACTGCTCGAGTCCGACAAACCGACCGACAAACAAAAAGCGCATTTGCATACAGTCGAGGCTGGGAGCTGGGATCTTGGCTCTTGGCTCTTAGCTGTGTGCTGACCAAAAATGGCAGAAGCCGCCATGCAAATGAGAGACCTTCTTCAGTGGCCAGATCCGCATCCATCTCCCGTAATAAAGTGATATGCGTGCCCCGAAACAATGGGGTATAAAATTAGCATAATAAAAGCCAAAGGCCAATGCTCGAAGAAAGTGCAGTTCTCTGCGGAGCACTCAATCTCAGGGCCAGGTCACCGCGACTCGCGAGCTGAATGTCAGCTTGGCATTTTCGCGGCGGGATTTCGCAAAATCAAAAAGAATAAGCCACCTAAAAAAAAAAAACAAAAACAGAAATCTGTATATCACAAAAAGCAAGCGGCATCCAAAGTGTTACACGCATTTCAGTCACGCGCAACGAGCTACGTGCCCCGGCCATTGGAATCAGCATAGGAATCAGCATCAGCACCAACATATCGGCCAGAATCAACTGCCGCCAGTTGCGTGCGAAGCTTGGCCAAGGACTTTGGCCCACTGGGTTCGGACATGACACAGTTATGCGATTTATGTAACCGAGAATTATGTGTCAAAGCTGCAAAACCGACAATGAGGCAGTCTCTCTTGCATTTCTGCTGCTGCTACTTTGTCGCTTGCCTGTTGACAAGAAAAATGAGCTGACTCCAAGTCGCTGGAATGCTGCAGCGAAAACGAATGCACTTGGGGCACACAATAGTTATTGAAATCTGTGCAACGTGTGAAATCTCAGAGCACATAAAAGCGTCCATGTTTGGATGGAAACTATTTAATTTCGTTATATTTAAAAATCTCACATTTTTGCTTAAGCTCAAACTGATGTGATACTTATAATCCAAACCCTATATCCCCCATTCCTTGGCCAAAAATTCTGCAATTATGCATACCATCTAAACCGCCATCAATTCCGCTCTCCATCTGCAGTCTTGCCGTTTTCATTTAGCGCTTTTCAGCCGGCTGTCTGTCCGCAATTCCGTCCTAGTCTCTTTGGGGCAGGCAAGCGGGCGGACAATAAACTTGGGCCAAAATATGGGCGGCTCGAACGGCAATGGGCAGTCAGTTGGTAACCGGGCAGCGATAGACGTGAAATGTCGTTCCATGCCTATCGCTGTAAGACTCGGGTCAAGACAACTGATATGCAAATTGCTTGGCCGGGCTTCGAGTGACAAACCCGGCAAAGAGCAGCGGGCAAGGAGCCTGATAAATCGAAAACGAAACAAAACAGCCACTTTAAATGGGTCACAGCGTGGTCCACGAAACTACTCGCACTGGGCGTGGACTGCAGTTTAATTACGGAGTCCAGACCACGGAGGGATCCATGATATGGGACTGCAATATGAAATTGAAAGTCGCACAACAAACGGTTTTAATGGGCGAAATGTAAGTGGGTCTTTTAGCAAATACTCTTTAAAGGTAAATCAAACCTAAAATGCGTTTTAATATAAAAAAACAAATTGGATACATTACACTATTTTTAGGGATTTTATGTTTACATTGTTATTAGGAATGTTTGTAGCAAAAAGGCTAGGTAGTATTAGTATTAAATTCAGTTAAAGTTTTCTGTTTTACAAATATACCCCGTATCAGAGTATCCCCCAAAAAAAACGATTTTCCGCAAACCAGTTGCAATTGTTTCTCTAGGTGTCCGCAGCTCTGCGTCATTTTCCCGTCGCATTGGCCGCCGACGAGTGGTGGTAGAATGAGGCCTCCATCTGCATCTCGGAGCTGCTGTGTGTGTCATTTTGTGGGTGGCGGTGGGTCAGTCAGTTGGCACCGGGCCGTTTTCCATTGCCAGCTGGCGCTATCACATTTGCTGGCCATTTGTTGTGCCATAATTTGAGTCGCAGAGTCGGAGGCTGCTCTAATTAATAGTGGGTCGTTTGCTGTGGGCTCGATTTTTATCACCGCCCTTTAACAATTTATGCCCGACCGGCTGGCCATTATGGATGGGGAACCCCTTAACCGGACAGTGGGCCGCATTGATAACGAATTCCAAACATGAGGGGCACCCCTATCATGTGCATTTTAGATGAGGAGCCTGAAACAGCGGACTCTTGATGTGCTGGATAAACGCACAACGGCCATTTGCCCAAAATTTTCGTAAATTGAAAATGAAAGATAAAACGCTGTTCATGGCGCCCGGGGCAAAAACATTTTGGATTTTCGCCTTCGCAGCGGAAATATTGAATTGGTTTGTGGAATGTTTTCATTATGCGCTCGGCAAGCAAAAGAACATCCTTTTTTTTTTGCCGGACGGGTCAGGACCCAAAACCCGAAATAAGAGCCATTTTAAAAAGGATTATTGGCCATCCATTGAAGCCGTATCCCCGGCTGAGGTGATTGCCAGATCAATGGGCCAACAACAGTACGCGGGAGTCTGGGCCACACCCGTTATCCGGTTATTCGTAATTGGAAATGCAATTTGCCAATCGCATTAAATAGCAGCAATTGTCGTCGCGCACAGTGGCAATTTGACAAATTTTTTATTGTTTTCAGCGTTGGCCATAAAACGATATTAATACCTCAATGCATTGTCCGTGGCGATCGGCGATGTGAGTGTAATGCCACGGAGACTTATTGCTGACACGACTGGCCATATCATGATGGGGGGCCATAATGGCCATATGATAATTAAATGACTTTATGATCGTTGTTTATTCAATTAAAAGTGCGCGCGACCAGTTATCATTAAACTCGTTTCCACCAGTTAGGTATTCTTTTAATAGCCGAAGGTATTTCGATAATTCTTGCTTATGCATTGCATTTAAGAAACTATTTATTTGCCAGTAATAAATTATCATAGCGACACAAATAATATTACTGGCGCGACATAATAATTTTACGTATTTTTACTTGGGGACTTAATTATGGCAACCTGCTTCCTTAACATGCTTTCATTTCGATGGCTTCCCTTCTGCCGTGTTAATATTGCCCCAGTCTTAAACCAATTATGCGTTATCAAGTGCCGCCGTGAATCTCTTGCCCCACCGAGCACCGCCCAAAGTGCCCCACCACCCAGAAAGTGCAGTTGGCGAACAATAAATGCCCGTTTGCAGTGGGTTGTCAATTGCAGAGCCAGGAAAATAAGATAAATCAATATCTGTGCGGCTGCACGCCTGTGACAAGCTTCCAATGTGCATTCGGCAGATATGAATATAAATAAATATTTGCGAATATACAAAAATTGTGTGCAGCAAAGGGGTTTCGCCGAGGCACTGTGCCCGTGACTCAGTTCTGGGAACCACCCGCTGCGAAAGACAAGCTATCCGAAGTTGGCGGCCTTTGTTTCTTGGCGTCTTTTGAATGCATTATATAACACCTACTCGGTGACAGGCGTAAGGAGTCACGCCTTCTTCGGTGGGATTGCAGTGGGCCAGAGCGATCCCCAGCGAACCTCAAAGGTGGTGTTAAACAGCTGTCCAGTGGGTGACTGGTGTTCTATAAATTTCCCTGATTGATTTTTATTGAAATGGGGCGCAGCTTGAGACCTGCTGACAATTGCATAAATATTTCTCCCCTCATGCGGGCTCCAATTTCAGCACTGCCAGGCGATTTATGAAGTGACAAAGGTATGGGACGTGGCAATACCAGTTTGCCCAGCTCCCTCGGCTGCTGAAAAATTAATAATTTCATGGGCAATTTTTAATCTAGTACGTGATTTAATTCGCTGCCCGGCCAGCCAGCCAGCTAGCCAGCAAGTCAGGCAGTCAACGGGTTTAAATACAATTTAGATGCTGTATAGTCTAGCCCCAAGTTAATTTGCAAATGGCTTTCCAGGCTACTGCTGGCCACGTCCTGTCCCGACGTTGATTGGCAACGTTTACGAAATTAGTCCGCACCGGGGACGTTGGCCATCATAACTTAGTACCCGCCGATCTGCACCGGCAACTACTCCAGTTGATGAAGTGGTCCTCTGTCCTCTGTCCACCGGTTTAAGCCCAAGCAATTAGCCCCTCCTGAGGGGCTTCCTGGTGTAGGTGGAGCTTCCACCCTCTTTTGGTTTCCATTTGCAGTGATCCAGCTACCAGTATTACAATCGCAGGTGCACAACTATCATGTGGCAACACCATTCACAACAAATACGGTGTTACATATGGCATTGACAATGTTTAGCTGGTGCATTTAATTAAATATTGAACTATGTAGTTTGTGGAAAAGTTATCGATGAAGTCAATGCTAGGAAGAACTTGGCATTTCAGCGAAATATTCCTGCCACTGTCCGCTCGAGGAGTCGCCACTTCACAGGAGCAGGAACCGCACGTATGCAAAAGGGATTTTTATTTGCCATTTCCTGCGTGCCCCGCCACCACAACTCGCATACAATAGGCTTTCGCCCACTTGTTTTGCCGGTTGCTGGAAAGTTGGAAAGCCGAGTAAGCGCCAACTAACATGAGGGTCGCAATGTAATCCTGTTATTTGGCCGAGTGCAGCAATCAGCCACGTGAACAATTCAAACCAGCCAACGGCAGTTGGCTGAGGGACAGTGGAAAAAATTCCGGACCAGAAACACCTCACAAATTATTGTTTAACATCTTTAAATCTGATTTCCCCACTGTGTTCTTTAGCTTGAAGTAAAGAGGTGACTCATGATATGCAGAAGTTTTTCCTAGCAGTTCTCCCTATAAACCGAAAACACCAGATATGTACTGAATATAGAAAACAGAATGCAAACCAATTTTCCTGTGTATTTGCGTCAATTCCGGAATTTGGATTGTGGCTGTGCATTTTGGGTGGCTCCGGCACTCCACTGGGGCACCGGACTCGAGCGTCATAAGCGCATCACAACGGTAAATGGCACATATTGAAGGGATCGGGATCGGGATGGGAGCGGTGTGGAGCGGACAGGGATCGCGTCCAATATGCAGTAAAATCTGAGCTGGCTCACTTCGTTTCGGCCGCGATGGCTCAGGCCTCGGCAGGCCAATTAGAGCGAGAGAAAAGTGCCAACTCGACGTGAACGTGCCGTTAATGCTAAGCCTCCTCTCGGCAGATTCAGATGCAGATACTCGTGGTGGTACTGGTACGCCCCGTAAGTCCCTGGTCAACCAATCCGGTAGGCGAGGACTCTAACGCTCCAGTTCGCATTGAGCCGGCGGCTGAATGTTTCGCGCTAATCGAGTTGTTACATTTAGGAGGTAACCCAGGCAACTCTCGCGGCCGACTAGACGAGCGCTGCCTGCCAAATGTCAAGAGTTCAAACGCCTTGAACTTGAAGCGAAAACGTGGCCAAGATGTGGACGTGGGCCATGAATGTGGGATGCAAGTGGCTGCGACGGGGGAGCAGCCAACACCAACATAAACTGCAGTTTATGGCCTTTACCATCATATACCCTTAGCCAAACTATTATCTGTCTACATAGACGGCTACCTTTATGAGGCGAAAATTTGCCTATGGAATAAAATGGATTGGTAAAATATATTAATTGAGGAATGTAAACTAAAACGAAGCTTTAAATGCAGTAATGCAGTTAAAAACCAACTCGGAATAAGTATCTAAAGATTCCAAAGTGACGCGCTGGGTTATTGAAGTGTCCAAGTAAGAGTGTCTCTACTTCACCATGGTCACCACCAACATCCAACTGAGTCCAGATCTCTGGTCTCTGGACTTCTCCGACTGCGATCGCGATCGCAACGTGCGCATGCGCGACGCTTCTGCCTTCGGGAAAACGGCCAACGATGGCTGAAATGCCGTGGCTACGGCACAGCTTGAAGTCGGCCCGGCAAAGTAAGAAATCATAGAGAGCGGCCATTTGAGGCCTTCATAAATGCTGAAAGGTGTTAACTGAGTGCCCGCTTCGCGCAGTGTAGCAGCCGCTGCGGCCCATCAACGCCGCTGATTATGATGCATGGCCACAGGACACAGTGGGTTAAGAGTGGGGCCAAGAGGAGGCACCGAGACCTGCGTGCGGATCGAAGCACATGTGGCGATATAAAAGAGATGCCGACGCCGCGATGAACCGACTTGGACTGTCTTGGCCACGGGATTCCTTGGCGGACTGCTGCAGACATAATGAAAGACCCATTATCCACCGACCAACCGACCAACCGACCAAGAGACTGTTCGCTTTGTCTAATTACATAATGCAATGCAAATTGCGGCGACCACGCCCCAGTTGCATATCCATTTGCCGCAATATTGCCGTTTAACCCCAGCCAAGACCCCGGGGACCACCCAAAAAATAGAAGAAATAAAATTGCACTCGTTCGCCAAGCCAATGAAAACAAATGGCAAATAGAAATAGCAAACAATGACAGACCGTCTAGTCTAGGTATATGGAATTGTGCAAAAATTTGCACACTCAAATGGAAATGCAGGGAAACACGAGAAACGACTCTGAACCCAGAGCTGTGCCCGAAACCTTGACGTTCTAAAATGCCAATTATAACTAGCGCAAATACAAATAAAAATACCAGGCCGGCACAAAAGCCAGCTTGGAGCACTCTTTTGGCCCGAAACAAAAGTCCACTTGGCTGTTGCTGCTTTTGTTTTTCATCAACGGTTTTTCCATTATGCTGCAGGCCATAAAAATGTTTGTTTGGGGGTTGCAGCTTGCCATCGATATTTTCCGACCGAGGCATTAACTTTTCTCAGTTGATTTGTCAGAGCGGAATCGTGACGGGGATATTCTTGTTTACAGCCTATAAACTTGATTTGTGTAATGACATTTGTGTAATGACTGTCCTATAAGTTGAGATGGCCAAGGAGATACAGTTAAGATACTTATTAAATTTGTGTTAAAATATTATAAAGCTTATAATTGCTAATTTGATTAATTATTCTATGCTTGGCAATTTTGATATGCCTATCAGTTTATTGACTCTTTTTGAAGTTCTCGGAAATATATTCACTTTAAATGTTATGATGAAATGTACAGATAAATATTGTTGAGGGCAACCCCTATTCGACTTGAATCTGTTCGGTTTTCCTCTGTGACCCACCTTAGTTGCAGATCCATACAGAATTTATCCACATAAGTTACAGTTGCAGCTCAAAAATCGACTCGTTAAATATTCGTCAGTTAGGCCAATTAAAATTTTCGCATTAATCGTCCAATTGCCCCAACTCGGTGGCCTGGTAATTGGCAATTTTTAGCCGAGGGAAAAATCAGAGTTTTTGTTTGCCTAATTGAAGTTGCAATTATTGATTGGATGCAAATTGATTGGCAATGGCCCAAACGCTGTAGCTTTGTGGGCTCGCCTCAGCACGCACCTGCAGCCACCTGCAAAGTCAAGTTAATGAGGCCCACAAAGTGAGGCAGGCACTCGAGAAGCAGGAATCCGCAAAATGTTGTAACTTCAAACTCCTTCGAAAGGGTCCTCTGGCATTGTGTTTCTTGACAAATTTTCCGCAAGCGGATAGGAAATTGAAAAGCGTTCTTTGCATGCTGGCGGAAGTCAGCAGAGAAAGCCCGACAGATGCGTATGTAAATGATAGCCAAGCCACAGAAGGCAGGCAGGATAGCACGCCACTTTGGCAAGATATATATCTTCTACATATATATGTTCATATGGGTATTCCTGGTCGTGCGTGTCTGGTTTGTTGAAGTTTCGTTTGTCTGGCGGAAACTTCTCCCTGCAGTTTGCGTAGCAGTCGAAATTCTTATGTTAATTGTTGGCATAGGTGGAAGTAATAAAACATTTTCGTAACATTATCAAGTGGCACAAGTTTTGAGTTAAGAACCAGGTTATCTGAAAGGCTAATGAGCTACTCCAGGATGGGCGTGCTCACGGTTCAAGTATGAGTTTAGATTACGTTTTAATGATGAGCGTGCTTATACGGTTCACCTGAGCTCGGGCATTGTCTGGCCAAATCCCATTTTATTTAATAGTTTTTGTATCTGGAACGGCAACAAATCAAATCAAAATTCAATTCCCCAGCAGCTGCAACATTGCCATTATTGTTATTGTCAATGGTTATTAAAATGTTTTACAAATGTTGCTGTCCGCACAGCGATCAACTGACAAAAACCAGAACCGGACTGTGGGGCAATAACATATAAATGCCTATCTCAAATGCCATGTACCATGTAGCCATGATTTGAAGGAAATTGCGCATTCGCCGCGTTGACCCACATGGGCCCGAAACGCACAAAAATGCTGCACACACTTACCGCGGAAAAATTATTGAAAATGCAATTGGCAAATACAATTATGAACTAGCCCGGTTGTTTATTTTTGACCAAGCGCACAGTTTAATTGAATACCTATCGATTTATCAGCTGCATTTTTAGGTTGCGTGCTTTTCGCCTGAAATCCCAATTTATTTGCTACCGAAAATTGCCTGGCATTTGATTGATCCGCCTGGTGATCCGCCGATTTCCCCCCATTTCCCTCCCGCATTTTCCGCGTTTTCCCGACGTGCCCAGCCATCGTCATCATCATCATCAGACGAGTGCGGTAATCGCCTGCTCAGATCTACAGAGCTCCCGCTCCATTCGGAGCCCCTGGCAGATACAGATTTATTTGCTGCGGTCTGGCTGGAAAGTGAAAGGATTTATATGGCTAAGTCGGCCCAGCATTTTATTGGCCGTTCGGCTTTCGTTACCCTTTTCCATTTGATTGAGTCGAGTCGAGTCGATTTGAGACCCGCTTGCATGTCAAATTAATTGATCGCCCAAGCTCCATTGACGTGTTAAGAAACGCTCAAAACGTTGGCAGGTGTCGACTAATGGGCATCTGATCAGGTGCCTCCCGTTTTGGCCCACAGTGCTGGTGGTTTTTTGTATGTACTCGTGGTGCTGATTGAAAATGAAAATCGTCTGTTTTGGCCATTTGGCATTTTCCGAAAAGACTCGCAAAGTGAAAGTGAGCTAAGCCGCCTGCCATTTGGTCTCGAATAGACTGCAAATTTATGGCCCCCATTATCTAGGGTAAACGAACAGTTAATCGCTCCAATAACATATGCCAATCAGGTGGAACTGCTTCTTGGCCAAGCCCGAGCAATGAATAACCCATTTGCTGAGCCATTCATCGAGTTGATGAATGAAGACTTGGGATAAACATTTGCGATAGCCCATGCGATGGGTAATTTGATTTCCATTGAAGTGCACTTCAAAGCAAACATAATTGAATCCGAGTTTTAATCGAAATGGGCTGCTAGACGGGGTAAAACCTAAAGATGACTTTTCTGATATAATTTAACTTTATGTAGTAAGAATGCAGTTACAAATTCTATTGTTTCTATCAAAGAGACCGCCAACTATATTCAGATATTTTAATCACCTATTAAGACTTTCAACATTATCGATTTCAGAAGTTGCTTAACCATAACCCCGATTTTCGTTTTCAAACGTGAGCTGAGCTCAGTTCTGTCACCTCTTTAGCCAAGTGTCAAAACTGCGACGTGCTGACAAATTTCTGAGGCGTATCATTGGCGTATTAATATGTATCGTTTGCATAATTTACACATTTATTCACTAATCACTCGCGTCAGCCTGCGATTTGCCCTACCCAAAAAGGCAGCCATGGGTGCATATTAATTTCCATCATAAATTACCAAAAATAACAAAACGAATACTTGTCATAGACCCAAAAAATATAAACGAATGTTCAAAGAGTTGAAATCCAACTGGCATTCGTAATGCCAGCAGTTGGAAATTCTAAGGCTGTGTGTGTGCCAGAATTTCTATAAAATATTAAAATTATATTTCATTTGCAATTGTCGCCAGCAGTTGGTGCGGAGCAAAAAGTAGAAGTCTGTCGACCGGCGTTTCACATGAGCCATATTGCAATCGTTTTTTACTTTGGAGCCTTTGTTTGAAACATAATAAATGTCGGCCGAGAAGCTGAGATTGTGGCCCCCTAAGTGCCACGCCCCGCCGAACGCGTTGAAATTTATGCCACATACGAGCATATTCATTCATATATGAATTGTGCCTTGTCAGCGGCTAAGCGAGCTGCAAATGTTTATGTGTGAATTTATATGCGAAACACTACCAGATTGCCACCAGAAATGATTTAACCGAAAAATGTTTGGCGCTTTGCAAATGACATTTAATGGGCACTTGGGCTAAGTCGAGTTAGATTGAAAATGTAATCAGAGTGGGTAGCACTCATTTCACTGGATCGTTTTCATGACCTTGATTTATGGCGGCCATTCCAGCTAGTTAGAGTTTTTCATAAATGTGCCATATTTCTTCCAACTTTCCAGGCAGCACGAGAAAACTATTTTTATATTTTTTATCACTCGCGAAATTAATGAGACTTATTTGTAGTAATAGGGTGTATGCTACAAAGCACAAGCTATTAAATGAACTACTAAACTGTTTGGCATTAAGAAGGAGGTGGTCTCGAAACCATAAATAATATTCACAGAACTCATTATCAGACTTGTGTTTCTAGTCATGTTAATCAGTGCTCTTTTGGAGTTATTTATTTTAAACGTTTATGAAATCCATTCACCAATAATGGTCGAGAAAATCGTGATCAACGTTATTGATTCATACATTTCAATTTTAAAGGTATACTTAATTTCAGTACTTTAAAAACTGTACACCGTTGGATTCTTAACAACCAGTTGATATCGAAATCAAAAAACCGAGTGTGTTCGATTCCAGTGTTTGGTATACCCATCACACAATCGCATGGTAATTACCTGGGATTCAACCTGAAATATTTCCAATTGAATATGAAGTGTCCCCCCAGCTATCAGAATATACAAGAAGAAATATGGGAATAGCCCCATTCAAAACAGCGCGTCCACAATTATGTTTTGACACCTCGATAATATCGCTTTTGTTCTCAAAATATATATATATATACATTTGAGACACCAGCGCCGCATAACAATGAGAATGTTCAATAAATATTCGGAGAATTAATCGCAGCAGCTGATGATCGATGGGAAATAGACATGCTCAAAGCGTAGATCCCTTGGAGTGGGCTGCATTTGGAGATACTTTTGAGCGGATGAATTATCATAAAATAACTATAAAACGCTGCAAAAGGGATGTGTCCGCGGCAGCAAGATGTTCGATTTCTGCAGTTGTCCTTATGACAACTCTGTCCGCTTGCCACAAAAAGTGGTGCTGAACGGGCTGGCATAAATCAATGTTCCTCGTCGATCGGTTGACATACTCGATGCACGATGCTCGATGCTCGATTGATCGCTGGCTGGAACGATCGTCGAGTACTATAAATTATGGGATATTTGACAGTAGCGATCGTGTAATGAGAGAGCACCAACTGCTTAATTGATAAGTTTCGTCTGTGACCTGGTCTCGGTGGCTCTGTACCGCATCCTTATCGCTATCACTGCTGCTGCGTGATGTATTGTTAGCCGTGACCAAATCGTGTAATAAGCCGGCCCATAAAATTGCCAACTCTGCCAAGATAATGCCTTCGACTAAACAACTGTCCGCTGGTTTATCGACGCTGTTAATCTGGCGACATTATGTCAAACAAGGACAAGTCGCTCTGGTGAATGGTGAGTGTCTTGGTGCTGTTGGATCTGCTGGCCCAGGTCCTCTGGACGACTGGTCTTCAGAGCAGGCGACTGACTCCTTGGGCCGCCTCTCCCGCCAAAATGATCGATTGCGCGCAAACGCCTTGACATATCGACATGAATCTTGCATTATTAAGCAACGCCAGGAATCTTAAATGAAGACCGAGACGGTCGGCTGCCGTTTAGCTGCGATTGTTATCGTAATGATGCGTCCGAAGAAGAGAAAACCCAAGGCAAACGCATTCCACACTCACTGTCGCATTCACACGCCATCCTGGAAAGGAAAATCTGGCCAGCAGATAGGCGGCAGCGTTGGCAGGGGAAAAGTGGAAAGGGGAAAGGGCCGACGAGCAATGCAAGAAAATTAATAATTTCGCATCGACACCCAATTGGCAAGGCGACCGCTCCGTGCGTCGATGTGACAACCAGCTGATAATAAATTATATTTTATTTCATTTCGATGCTAATGACAACATCCCGACAGCATCTTTATAGCCCTGATCAGGTGTTCTCGCTCGCCATTCCTGCTTAAATAACTCGAAGATCTTTGGCACCAATAAAGGGAAGGCGGAAAGCGTCTGGATGCCCGTCAAAATTGATGGAATCTTTCAGGCTTTGAAAAAACTGATGTTCTTAATTGGCAAAGAGTAAAGATGCTTATAAAAAATAATATGAAAACAGCCAATGTGTCCAAAATAACATACTATTATATGATACATGAAATATGATATGATACTATGGATAAATCAAAATACCACCTTCAATTGAGTTCTAACACTATCACTCCTCAACCCCTTAATACCATCTATAATGAACTTGTTGCTCTTTGCCATATTTACCTTTAATACTCTCTTATAAGGCATTAAATAACTAATATAAAATATGGCCAGCTGGTGACAGTTTTTCGACCTCTTTTAGCCTTGTTTGACGGATTGCCACGCACAATATTTAAATTGAAATGCAAATCCTAGCTTTAGTTGACAGCTTTGCTATTTCATTCCCGCATTTTGCTGGCGCAGCACAAAGTGCAAAATAATAAGCTAGCCACAATATTTGTTTCCGTAATTAAAATATATAAATACAAATATGGGCATTTGCATACTGGTGTCCGCATTTTGTAATTATTGCGTGCGTGATTTTTGGTCGAAAACAATTCCATGAGTTGAGTTTCCAGGTTAAAATAGGTGGTGTCGTCCATTCATGGCATACTGCCTGGACTGACACGATTATTTCATTAATACAATAAGTTCAATCAATCAAACTGTTAATTAAGTAACCCACAGTCGATTCAGTCGATTCATTTTTAATTTTTAATTAGTCTGCCAATTCAAAATTATTGAGTTATTATACAAAATAAATAAGTGCAGGCATTTAGATAAATTTAATGCTCTTTACTCACCGGAATCGAATGGGAAAAACAAATATTAAATAGAAATTTGATTGGCAAACGAGGTACAGGAACATGTAATGAAATGTAAATAGACCAAGGTACTAAATTGCTAATCAATTTTTGAGTGGAATTTCTTGTCCTATAATTGCAAAAATTACTTTATACGTTTTTTTCGGAATTGAACTATCTGAAAAACCCCACTCAACCCATTCCCACTCATGGGGAACTGGTAATATTTAAGCGAACCCAATAAAGTCAATTCTAAGTACAGACAAAAGAAATCAATTATGCAACTGGCAATTCAGTTCAGCCAAACATCAGGCTCAGTTCAATTTTGGTCGGCTGTGTTTGCTGTCAAAGTTGGCCAACTGTGTCAACCGTCAATTTCATGGGGTTAGGCAATACATTCTCCTCGTCGCTGCGGTGGCAGTAACCAAATAAAATCTACTACAGAATGATTCCAAAGTTATATGCAGTTCGTAGTAAAAAATTAAGTAGCTCGGGGAGATTTATGGGATTCGCAAGAAAGACAAAAGAAATCTTAAGCGAGGCAAAGCAGTTTTTTGGCCAACTGTTATGCTTTTTTTTTTTTTTTGGACCCTGTCCCTGTTTTGCCTCGCCATTTTGGCTGACTCGGGAGCACTTTGCGATTTGTCAGAGTGCAACATGGCCAAGAGAGAAATGTCAGTGCAAGTTGGCTGCAAAAGTTGCTTGCTTAGAATTTATCTACTGTCAGCTGTGCGACCGCCCCTGTCCAGGACATTAAAAAAGTTATGACAGTGTCCTTGTTGACTGCGTTACAATTTTTTGTTATTTTTTTTCAGCTCCTTGGCTTTTGTTTGGCGGCAAACTTGGCCAGTTGTTATGCAGCTTGTTGTTTATTTGTTTACAGCCAGCCAGGAGCAACTTTTGATGTCCTGCTGGACTTAAGCGCGGGCGTCTGGCTCTTAATGTCAGAAGTTTTATGCATCCTCGACCGGCATTCACTTGAGATTTATGGGTAGCCAGCCCTAGTCTCCGTTCCATTTGCCAGCAATAAACCTTTTTATATGAGAGGGCCCCTTAAAGTTGCAACGCCCTCGAAGCTCATTAGATAGCCAGGATTGGGCCGGATTGGAGCGAGATCTCTGGCAGAACCAGTTGCAGAACGATGTGACATGATTGTGGACAGATTGCAATATATATAAGCCCGACTGCAGCATCCGATGCCACATAAAACACAGGTCCACACAAGTTGTCAACCAGTTGGCAGCTGCACGGAAACATTTGCTTCCTTAAACAGTCAGCAGTAGAGACCAGGACCACGGCCAAGACCAAGTCCAAGTCCAATGCCAACGGCTTAAATTATGGTCAATGGAATTTTTATAGATTTTCCAAAGACCCAAAGAGCTGCGGAGCTTTGCAGCTGAATCCGCCGGACCGCACAAAAAGTGTGCAACAAAATTAAATGCATTTCATAATTTCTGCGGCAATGTCTGGGTCTGGGTCCACCACAGCCAATTCCAGATCTGCTCCTCCTTTGGCTTTTGGCCAAGACCGCGCATTTGGCCGCGGCAAGTGCAACATTGTCTGTCTGTTAACTTATTGACACCCATATTTGGAATTGAATCATTAAAGCCAGTTTAGCTGCGGCTATACGAGTATGTAGCTGCCCCATTACCGCCGCTCTATCCGCCAGTAGCCCCTCGCTTAGCCTTTGTTTATTTGGCTATTGTCTTGGCCGTTTTGGACAAATTTTATTGGTTTACGCACGCGCAGTGACGTTGACAATGTGACCTTGTCAGCATTAGTGACAAGCGGCCGTAGCTGTTATCATATATTCCACTGCGGAATTGGATTGCATACGTACGGGAAAGCGATCCACATCAGTGGTAATGGGTTGTCTACTTTATATAAGCCGAATTCGAAAGCGACCTACTTATTTTGTATGGCAAATTTACCTTTAAAGAGACAAATATTACAATAACATAACACTAAAATACCTAATGGTATAACTAACACAAGTCTATAAAAGAATGTATTCAAAGTCGAATATCTTCGATCTTTCCCTTTATTGCCAGTAGAATTGGCTTCTAATAAGCCTCTATGGGAAAAACTCAAGAATACGACTCAATCACACGTTCGTTTGCATATTAATTGCATTCTGAGTATTGCAGTCCCGCCCACAATGGAAGCCACACACCTATCATAACAATCTAATGAGGCACTTAATTCGCCGCTGCCACACTCGAAATCGAAATCTCGCACGGCCTGACAATCACACCCATCTAATAACTTCATTACCCAATCAATCAAAGTGGCAACACGACTGGTGGCGGCATTACAATACGTCACCTGGTCAAAACAGCTGCGCGACGGCGTTAAATGAGGAAAATCGCAAACAGAAATAAAAACACAGAAAAATATGTAGATATATTTGTCGACTTTTGTATACACTACTTTATATTAGGATTATTTATGGTGGTTTCGTTGATCAATTTATATACTAAGAAGTATGAATTGTTATAATCTGTTTTAATTAATAATTTAATAAGATTAAAGCGAACACTTAAAAATTTATTTTTTTTTTATGTAACTTATTTGTTTTCAAATAAAATATACTCTTTTGTGCTACACAAAAGAGCGGCGGAGGGCAGGTAGGGCGCAAAGCTGTCAGAATGGTAATGCAAAAAGCTCCGGAAAGCTCGAAGAAGTAGCTCGGAATTTTCCGATTCGAGCATGTGTGGAAAAGCTTCCATGTGTGCGAGAGAGCCGTGTGGGTTAATTTTCCGGCCAAGCTCATTTCCGCTCACTCTCCGACGTGCTCACGTCTCTCAGCGGGCGGATGGGTGCCCAGTGGGTGTTGGTGCAGTGGGTGGTGCGGCTGCCGAAAAGACAAGGGAAGTAGGAAATTGGGTTACAAAATGCATTTCGTGTGTGCGCCGTAACATTTCCGCCTACGGTGGCCGGCTAACAGAGCCGCAACAGTGCCGGAGAAATGGAAAACGGAAAACGGAGACCCGAGAGCAGGAGCCGAGAGCCAGACACGGACACGGACCCTGGTTTCCCGGAAAAACCAAGATTGCACTGCACACACGCATTTCCCACATGACGTATGCCGAATATCAGCACACACGAACTTGGAACTGGTTGCTCTACGGGTTCTTGTCTCCACTAGGGCGCCACTGCATTTTCAAATTGCAGCAGCTCGCATGCAAACCCTTAACCCCCCTGCAGCCTTATCCCTCTGCTGCCAGGTCGACATTTGAATGCCTCCAATTGAGTGCCGCGCTAACAAGCTAAAAGCCTTTGACGAGCGAGTTCCCCAGTTCGAACCAAATTGAATGCCACGCTAAATTGTGCGACAAATTGCCGGTGAAGGGTGAAGGACGCGGCAGGTTCACCTTTTAACTTTGTGCATATTCTGGGAAAGTTTTCGGCATGAGCAGCAAGTGAAAGGGATAAGTTTGGATATTTAACTAAGCGGTAACAACCAAGCCACTTTGCTTAAGGCTGTATTATATCAAAATGTGCAGGTTACCAAGATCTTAAAACTAAGCTTCTGTTTATCAATTGTAAGTATCATTCGCTATCATTTATGTTTAGTTGTACTTAAACTTATTTAAATAACTTGCTATATAGCAATGAAGCTAATTAAGTGGCAGTATGTGTTAGCCACCAAAGGGTTGATTTTTCGCCCCGCTTGAAAGCGAAATACTTTCACTGCCACCAGCTGTGCTTAGGTGAAAACTCGCCCAGTGCCATCCAATCCACTTCATCAGCCTCCGGGCTCAAGGGTAAAGCCTTTAAGTAGTTTTGTGTAATTTAAATATAAATACTCATTTAATTAGCCTCGCTGCTGCGAGACTTGCTGGCAGACCTTTGATCTCCGGCAAATGTGTAAATATTTGACATTAATTACAAGTTGAATGCAGCACTCGTCGGCAGTCTTCGGTTAACCCGATGAGGCCGTTGGAGCACAGACTCAGGCAATAACTGGAAAATTTATTTAATATTCACTTGTGAAGTTTCCCCCCTTTTCGTTGGCAAACGGTAGCAAATTACTTAAGCGCTTATTTGTCAACTGCGACGCGGGTGGTGTGCTGAGCCATTGGCAGTGCCATATATATTTTATACATTATGCATATAGGCGGTGGGAACTCATTAATAGCGACTCCGTTCCTGGATCAGTCCTTAACCCATCACAGCCCTTGGTGGCATCAATTATTCAGGCGGCACGCGATGGCAGACGAGAAATGGCCGCCGGCAAAATGGCGTCACAGCCGCTAAAGTACCGTTACCCGCCTGGGAAATTACCTTGCGTTTGCGGGTGTTTGTGTGTGGATCAAGTGCGTGGCTCGCAAATAGCTTGAAAGCCCAAAAACTTTGAATCACTGCCCACAGATGGCACAGCAGCAAATTATATCAAATTTTTCATAAAAGTATTAAGAATTGAATAGTATAAATTAACACTAAGTGCATGCTTACTTTTCGCGTCCTTTATGTATGGTTTAATATCCTTGCATTGACTTTCAAAAACACTAAGCGAGATACAAGTAGATAGGATATCCTTCTCAGTGCACCAAACATCAACATCCAACTAACAACATCTCGGATGCACTTTCGCAATGATTTTCCAAGTAATGGTATTTCAATATGCACAGCTTCTGGCAACTTTGCCGTAGGCAAACAGCATAGAGTAAACCTGGTAACTTTCACTTGGTAGTCGTCATCTATACCCATTTTGCATGTTATCCACTGGCTTGTGTCCTTGCTGTTTAAAGTAAACTCTCAATTGTATAATGTATTCATTTGACCGAAGCACAGACAAACCAGGAACTTTAATTATAAATAATTAGATGCGGTCGGCGTGGGGCAGAAGTGCACTCGGTCATGCAGAGTTAAGGAGTAGTCCAGCCCAATTTCCCAGAGCATGTGTTATTAATGATGACTAATGTGGCAGTAAATATTTGTTTATCCAATTAATATTGCCAGGCCTACAGAGCGGATGTGTGAAGTGCACTCATACCTATCCTGAATAAACATTTACTTTAAGGCTCATACGAGTCGCTATAAGCTTACTAATAAATTAGCATTAAAATATAGACGATAAAAATCGACTAGTAGGATCCATATAAAATCAAAAACTAAATGGTAAATAACAGACCTGCAGAGTTTGGATTTGGGTACCCTATAAAGTATCTTTTTCTACTATTATTTCATGAAAGACCCCAATATGAAAATCATTCAGCTAATAAAACCTTTAAGTGTGCATTGGGCGATATGAGCTAGCAATTTAAGCAGTGCAAAACTGAAATTTCACTTAGAGAGAGATAACACACAATGTGTATTTAAAATCTAATCGAGGTTTTAGTTTAGACTGATAAGAACTAACTTGCTTTCCATATAAAAGAACGCTGCCCGAGATAAAGCGTTAGAAGTAGGAGAGACTGCACCACGTAAACAATGTTACCCAATTGGCTTACCGCAGAGTATTTGCAGCCGAAACTGAGGGCTTACTACAAGGATGATCAGCTGAAGGTCCTCAAAGTCTGGTCCAAGCCAGCAACTGAAAAAGGTCAGAACTACATGAGCCTCATGACCCGTATTCACGTGGACATTCAGCAGGGCGATGGAATATTTCAAAATAGAACCTACATTATCAAGGAAGCCCTATCGGAAGGTGTTCCCCAGGCGAAGGTATTTTTGGAGTATGATGTGTATAACCGGGAAATGGATATGTACGAGTTTATCCTGCCGAAGATGAATGAACTTCTTCAAGAAGTTGCCCTTACCGGAAAGTTCACTGCAGATACGATTTTTGTAGACCGGGAATATAGCACAATGATATTGGAAGATCTGGCACAGTATAACTACGTGAATGCAGATCGAGTGAAGCAGCTGGATCTGGCTCATAAAAATTTACTTTGGAAGTGTTGGCCAAGTTCCATGCAGCATCCATTATCGTGAAACAGCGCCATGCCGAACTCCTGACCACGAGTCTATATACTCACTTCTTTTCGCGAGACAAAAATGGTTACACGGAGGTGTACAAAGGTGTTTTATCGGCTTTTATAAGGATTATAAATGGACAACCAGCTTTAAAGAAAAATTACGGTAATAAATTAGAAAAGTTGCATGAAAAAATCATGGATTATGGAGCTAGGACCTTTGAGGTCGGAGAACAAGAACTGTTGACCTTGAATCATGGTGATTGCTGGACCACCAACTTTATGTATCAGTATGATGATGCGAGTAATCCTCAATCAGCCGTAGCCATAGACTTTCAATTCAGCAACTTCACATCCCCTACAAACGACTTGCATTTATTCTTCACCGTTTCAGTGCGGGATGAAGTTCAGGACATGGAATCCGAACTTGTTGAGAAATACTATAGCGACCTCAAAACAAACCTGGATACTCTGTCCTATAAGGGCATTTTTCCCAGCCTCCAGGAGTTCCAGAAACAGTTCGAAAGTCGTCGATTCATGTGTAAGTGTCTAGAGCCAATCCATAAAGCCTATACTAAACCCTTTTTCTTTTCAAAAAGGTCTGTTGGCCCATCTCTTCAAGCCCGTTATAATATACGACGGTACTGAAGTGAGCTCAGACTTCTCAAGTGTCTACAAAGATACCGAAGAGGGCATTCGATTCCAGAAATCCATCTATGCCAACGAAAGGGTGTTGAAAAGTGCCACAAAATTATTAGCCATGCTTGATGCGAAGGGTGTTTTGGATCTTTAGTAGGCTAAGCTATTCGACTACTAATCATAGATTCTTTCAGCTGGATTAGTAATCAATTTTAATAATACACATATAGATTTTATTAGTACCATTTGTATATATTTCGAATGAAAAGCCATATTTTCCACGCTCTGCAATCTCGAATCGCATCTGCTACATGGGCAAACACTCATCTGGAGTTATGCTGGGCAGTATTTTCCAGGTGCAGAGATGCCAATATCGTGTTATCCATTCTAATTAGCCCTGCCCATGCTCGTGGGCCATCAGTCGTCCGCTCTTAGCCCCCGATGGTCGGTAGATTCGAGTCCGGGCCAAGACGGCATAGCCTTTCGAAATTTACATTGGCCATTCGGCGCCTAGCATGCACTAAATTTAACGTCAGTGCCCCTTGGCCAAAGTCGAAGCCACATCCGAGCCCCATAAACTTGGTCGGCGCTCTTCTGAGATGGGAACTGCATATATACATACATATATATGCATAGGATAGCCCTCGCTTTCTGGCCAATTAATTTACGCGCACTTGGCGAGCACTTTGGCTTAGAGAGATGCGGCACGATGCTTATCGCCGGATTAAACCTATATCATTTCATTATTATTTGCCCGCTAACGGTGGACCAAGTGGATATGGCGCTCCCTTTGGTGGGCTCGTCGCGCTGATGCTGGCAACATTTCTAAATTAATTAGCCGAGGACGAGGGGCTTGGCTGCACTGCAGCAACTCCCGGGTTGAGCAACCAATTTTGACAGCATCAGCCAAAAAAAAAATGGCAAAAAATATAAAGAGTGGAAAAGAAAAGCCAGTTAACATTTCGGTAGTCGTCGGGGGCCGTCTTATCTTAAAGCCACACGATGCCAGGCGACGTCGACGACAACGACAATTTATTGACAAGACAATGGCGCTCAGCGTATGTAATTAATCTCGACATAATCTGAGTAGATAATTTTTGCCGCTCGTTGTTTGTTTGCTGTTGGTTGGCTTAGGCTTGTTGGCTGTTGCTTGTTGCAGTTGCTTTTGTGCTTCTTGTTGCCCGTTTGTGGCGGTCCGTTGGCGGTCTATTTTGGTGTGTTTGCGGTGCTCGCCTCCTCGAGAGAGGCGCTTCTTTGGTCATGTTCTTTTATAGCCAGCCCGCACCGATCCGGGCCCTGTCAGCTTTATGAAGTGCACAGGCGGCCCATAGAGGGCTAGGGACAGCGATATTGTCCTTTTACGGCCTTCCTCCGCATTGCTGGCCTTTTTCAATTAAGTAAAATGCAACAAATGCAATCTGCGGAGCATTCCATAAACCTTACGGAATGCCCCTTAGCCCCACTTCGCCCATTCCATTTCGTTTAGTTACCCCGTCCTATATACCATATAGCCCGGACTTTGGCCTACTTTCCACGGGGTGCTAAAGTACCCTTGCCATTAATTCAGCGAAAAAGTTTTTACACTGAGGTGCGGCATGTTGGGCGAAATGAATTTTTCCCAGCTGCGGGAATCCTTGCAACCAGTGGGTACGTAATACCAGCAGCGTTTTAAAATGTAACCAACTTAATTAATTTCACATTTGACTACTGCTTCAAATTCAAATGTCTATAACTTTTGGCCAAAAAGCTTTTAATTTTGGAGCATGACCTTTCAATTAAGAGTTATTAGTTTAATCTGAATATTCAATAATCAGCGATACATTTTACTATTACTAGGTCATAACCATAGTTAGTATTAAGTTCATCTGACTAAGCATTGCAATCATAATCACAGGGTGTTTCGCTTTCGAAAGCCTTCCACATTCAACTTAATGGATTATGCGTACGTGGGAAAGTTGAATTCGTATCAAAAATGCAGTATGAATTGTTATAATGCAGGCAGTGGAGCACCCCTCGCACCACCGCTTCCCCACCCATCGTGCAACATGCAACAATGAATTTACATTAATGATGAGACCGCCTTATCCCACTCCAATCCCCCTCCCCGTCCTAACTTGTGTGCATCCTCAGCCAAAGTTTCGCTGAATCGTAAAGCAAATGAAACTATGCGAGGCACAGTTTTATTTTTTAGTATTTTTTCGCCCTCCCAGCCTGTATGCAATTTTAATGCTTATGCCCGAAGCTTCCATCTAACCATCGTGGCACCTCCCCAAGACCCAATCTCCCATTCCCATCCCATCGCATCCCATACCGGCGATGCCTGTGCATCCTTGGCTCCCAGGGTGGCCATTTGGACGGCGTTGGCAAATTTTACGACCATGCATATTTCAGATAGCGAAAGTGAAATTATGAGCCGCAATTTTTGGCAAACTTTTAAAGTGGATGGATTTCATTCCGGCCCAAACCACACCCACTGGCGGTGCATCCACCTAAGCGCCAAGCGGCGGCTTTTTTGACAACTCATCACAAAGTTGATTGCCATTTAAGAGCCGGGATGAAAATGCCTGAAAACGATATTAGAAGACATTGGCTGGCGCTCGTAAAGTTGTTAAATTAAGTGGAAGTGGCACAGCGAAATGTCAACTGCTGTGACGAGATTGCCTGGTTTTCTTACGGCTTGTGGGCGGACAGTTGGGAGCGGCGTACCGATAATCTGACTTGATGGAGCGCTGCCAATAGCTTGCGAAATAGTTATCCACTTTCACCGACGCCCATGGGAAATTCTAAACATTCTTATCATTTTCATAAAATGCAGAAATTCATTTAGCGTATATAAAATCTTAATGATCGAAAGTACAGCAAACATTTAATATTACGAATAATGTACTAAAATAATAATATTTACCCAACTTTTAGAATAAAATTGAAAGTAAAAAAAAAAATACCGAACTGTACCACAAGATGGGACTCGAACCCACAATCCCCGGCTTAGAAGGCCGATGCCTTATCCATTAGGCCACTGGGGCTTGATTTAGCCGCCGGCAAACTGCTGGTATGAGCTGACGGCACGCATGTATGAGTCAGGCAGCTTCAACACATGCAATGGGTATATTGTGATGAAAAAATAAATTGTGTTTATTTTATGAATACGTTATGGGGTAGAAATATATAGTTCCCTATGACGATGTATTGCAGCCATTAACTAACAGAAACACACAATGGGATTTTTAGAATTTGTAAAAACTGTTCCTTCTTAAGCATTTGAAAACCACTATCAGCAACATATGCCTATCAAGAAAAAACACTTGTGCGACCGAGTAAATATCACCCAAATAAGTATTCATATAAATATGTTTGCTTATTTAGTTGTTTCTCTATAACACATGATGTTTTAACAGTTGTTTTGACACACTATTACATTCGAGCAATAGAAATTAAACTTTAACTCTCATCGTTCTTATTCTGTTTATTCTTAGCGGACTTGAGCTTTTTAATAACGTTCTGTCAAAGGGGTACAACACGCCCCAGTGGCCTAATGGATAAGGCATCGGCCTCCTAAGCCGGGGATTGTGGGTTCGAGTCCCATCTGGGGTAAAGTTGTCTCTTTTTTATTTTTATTTTTTTTTATAGTAATTTGTAACAATCGCTTAATTTTTGTATTACATAAATTATTTCTAAATTGTTGTATGAATAAAGTAGCCGCCGTTTGACTCATTCGTTATATGCAAATCAGAATTACGTAATCTGGAGCAGTGACAGCACCAGCTATCTGTGGTGTCTGCCGCCTGTCTTTTCGACCATTGTATTGATTTTTTATGCCAAACGTGTTTATTGAGCCTTTCTGTTGGTCTATGGGTAAATGGGGCCTTTATTTATTACAACTACATTAAACGGAAAATGTCACGACATTAATTTCGCAAATGCGATTAATAAACGTCAGCATAATGTCATTGTTTGCAAATGCCCCAAAGAGCCAATGGTAGTTGTTGTTTGGGGCCAGCCATTATGTACAAGCCATTGACCACAAGTCAAGTAAAGTAAAGTCAAGTCAAGTCTGGTCCAAAAAGTCAGCCAGACAGAGAGCAGTGCAAACATGATTTACACCCAACCATTGTCTGTCTTCCCAAATGGCTCAAAATAGCAAATAGCAAACAGCAAAAAGCCGCCAAGGTGTCTGTGCGTTGCGTGGCCCACAGTTTGGGGAAGCTCCTTGAACCGACCCAATTCTTTGGCATCTGGGGCTTGTTTGGCCACCCGAAACGCGGTCCGCTAATGAGAGGACCAGGGGAAATTAGAAACTGGCAAATTGCAAAACGGTAGAGAAAGGGGAAAATCCGGGGAGCAGCTGCTGTGACAGAGAGCATTGAAATGTCGCTGGGCGCAACAGTTTTCCAGACCACAAATCGCTTTGGCAGCCGGGCGCATGCAAAAATCCAATCTTGATTACAATCAGTGCGGATATCAGGTACGACCAAGGACTTTTGGGGCGGCTTTGGCAGTGGGAGTGGAAGGGGAGGCGGTGCCCGTTCGCATGTTGCACGGCGATAAAGATGAAATGAGAAATGGATGTTGCCGACGCAGAATCCAGATGACGGCCTGGTTGCATGCTGCGTAGATATTTGCATCGCTGAATCTCGCCAGTGACAAGATTTGTGAGCGCCCAGCTGCAAATCGGAGCAAGGCAAGTAGCTGGCGGTCTGCAATTAACGAGCGAGCATACTTCAAAAGCATTTTATACATCCAAAAACAAGAAAAAATAATGCAAAGTTTTATTTTATTAATACTAAAAAAGTAAAGGGGATTAAATATATTTTATCCAACATTATTTAATATTACGAAATCAGTTAGGAATATCAATTTCCATCTCTAAAGTTCATTTCGATTTCGCCTGGCAGGAGATTTGGCACCAACACAATCGAGTACTCAATTTCAATTTCGATTCGATTATGGCTAGGATCGATTTTGCTTGATTACCTCCACCGAAATTCAAATTTTCTCGGCTCGTCAAACAGGTTTCGGGTTTGAGTATCGGTAGACGTGTTCGCTTGATGTACCTACAACTAATTGACAGCTTCCAGTTCGATTCGAAAAAGCCGTTAACAGTATTTCGTGATATGTCACGCGCCGGGCAATGAGCATATGAAAAGTTGCAGCCATAAACCTGCCCACATCTTCGGTTCCACCGCGGTCCACCTCAATTACTCGGCCTCTGCGCAGGCCGTAAATTATTTTGCCAGGCTGTGCAAATTAATTTCAGCTAACTGACAGACTAGCCAGAGACTGCGACTCGGAGACTCTCGAACGGCATTCGATTGGTTGTGTATATTATGAGCGGGCCACGCCCACTTGGCCGCCAGCACCGTCACCTGGCCGCCAAATTTGGCTATCAATTTGGCCAAATTTCTGGCCGCCGTTCGCCTGTGTGACAGTGACATTTTCGTTTGGCTGACGCGTGCCTAAGCCTCACAAAACAGCAATTATAGCGAAGCCCAAAAACACTTCAAGGCAATTATAATTAAGAAAAATTAACTTAATAATAGAGGCATTTTTTACTCGGAAAATCATTTATTTGTCTTCGTAATTCATTGACAAAAAGTATTCGAATTGATTAACTTTTACGGTGTAAATCGGAATTAGGGTATCTTTGAGGAATGTGAATGCTGGGATGGCCTTACCGTTAGGCCCGCCCTCGTGACATTGCAGCAATGCAGGAGGAGAACTTTGACATGACCTCAGCTGGCATAAATCAAAGCGCAGTTCAGGCCATTGTAAGTCGTCTAGGAGGCACATCATCGCAGAGATGCGACTCTTGCATCGAGGAGATTCGGTCTCGAGGAGTAGGTTTGGCTTTCACGCCGAATGCAAGGGGCACACCTGAACTGCGCAGCCATCAGCCCGCTAACTAAATCAACAATCGTGGAACAATGGAGGGGATATACAATATACATATACCGTACATACGATGCCGAAAGAGCTGCGCAAATTAAAGTTAATCGAATGCCTTTGACCTTTTCACACAGCCCTTCTCCTTCTTCCTTGTGTCGAAAAGTGCATTGCATTGCATTCGATTGGCAATTTCAGATAAAGGCAGTCGAGAACCTTTGCCATTCGCTTCATACTGAAGCGGGGAACACCCTGTACACAGTGCTGTAAAGTAGAACGTAGCCATCTAGCGGGGAGCGGAGGTAGCTGCGAGAGAGTGGCGCCCTCTGCTGTGCGTAGCAGTTTGGGAATTGAAAGAAATCTGATCGATGATCCATTGGAGAAATCTAAACAGAATTAAGGCAGAAAACATTAAAAGTATAAGCTTTAATTAACCGTACCATATATTCTTCTGAGTATGTCATTATTTAGTTATTTAGTTTAGTTATTAGGCGATTGAAAAAAAGGATAATTCTTCCCGGAAACATGCAACTATATACTGCAAACAGACCACTATGACATGAACTGTTATGTGAACTAAACATCAGACGGGCTAAAAAAGAGAAGGCCAACTGAAAATTAACCTTAATTAAATTTGTCATATCTGGGGTGTATGATCGGGCGGCAACTCGGGGCTTGTGTGTGGCCGGGCAGCTAGCTAGCTCTCTTTGGCTCAGGGTTCAGGTTAGAACTCCAGCTAATGTCACCGTCACCGGCAACATGACTGTGGACAGCATGACAGCAAAAACAGTGTTCGAACCGGGGCTAAAATTAAACAAAAGGCGGGCAAATAAAGCAAAGGCGAAATCTATGTTAAAACTCAAGCGATTAGAATCGTTTTGGCCGGCTAAAACACACCTAATTGCCGGACAAGTTGCTAGAGGACGGCTAATTGAAACGCCGCCCGTTCGTGTTTTTTACCAGATTCTTATTTTTTTTCAAGGTTCACTCTGGGTATTTTCAGAGTGTGTGTGGCGGTTTTACTAGATTGCAAGACTTTTTTCCATCAGTTTTGCTGCACAGAATAATTTCAATTTTATTTACCTGTCTTGGGAGCGGCCGTGGCCAGACACGTTTTGCTTTTGGGCCCAAACAGAACACAGAGACATGGCTGAAACTGAAATAGAAAAAATGCATTTGCTGAGCATGCAAACCGCGAATCGAGCGGACAATAAATACGGGCGACCGCCCATTTTTATGGCAATCAAATGCGTTGTTTAATTCGAATTGACTTTTTGAACTGGCTGGGAACTCGAGAACTGGGAAACGTGTCGCACGTGCCACTCCTGCCCCCCTGTGATACTTTATTCGATTATTGGTGTAGGGATTGTCAACTGTCATTTCGATTATTGGGATCGCAGGCCACAAAAGAGTGGAATTACTTGCAGATAACAAGCCACAAAAGAGTGACCTACAATTCTGATAGTGCATTGTATTACCGGTTATCGAATTACCGGTTATCGTTATTTAATGATTGATCTGCTGGCTTAGATAGGGATGGCGGGTAGTCATTTTATTTTGAAATGCCAAACAAAACACTTGTCCGTTTCACATAGTATCTGCGTTTTCCAATAATAGAGCTCATCTATTTTAGTCTACATCCAAAGTCTATAATTTTCCAATCCAGCAAAGGAGGAAGAAGAGCCTAAGAACTTTCCGATTGAACTTCTGAACAAAGCCCCTTTGAAAAGTTTTCAGTGTAGGCTGCCTGGCAATTGATAGTTATACCATAAACTTGCTTTTAGAACTATTGCACAACACCCGAAAACAAAAACCAGCCCATTTGCTCGAAAAAAAACGAAATGCAATCAGCGGAAGTTGCCTTCTTCTTTTCTCTTGGTCAAAACAAGTTGCAGTTTTGGCTTGGGTTGAATGGTATTGCGGTGGGCGTAGGGTGGTAGGCGGAGGATAGGGGCGTGGCATCGGGTCGGGTGCCAAACTTTGTGGCATAAACTTTTAATGAGTTCTTTTTATTTGCGATTTGCATGGCCACGCCCCCCATTTGTCCCACAAATGAAATCTGCCAGAGCGAAATTGCATTAAGTTGCCGCTTGTAGGGCATTCATATCCACCAACCGAAAACCACCCAACGCCCACCACCCGATCTCAATGACATTGCCTACTTGGAGGAGCCAAACTTTGGTCAAAGACACTAGCCCCGCCTCGACGGACTCAATGATGAGCAGAAAACAAAAATTGCGAAATAAAATAAATAAATATGCCCGAGTGCAAAACTTTTAAATTGAAAATGCGCTTTGAATATTTCAGCGCTTCAGATTCTCCGGATCCTTTCGCCATCTTGTGCGCCATTGCACTCGCTAACTGCACTTGTGCTCATCTTTGTCTCCAGTTCTGGGCTTCCTGCCACGCCTACTTTGCCCACTTCCATCTGTCGACGTCTGCGAGAGGCGAAAATAATTTGAAATTTTAATTAAAAGTATTTGGGCAAAAGTTGCTGCGCTGCCAGCGGCTCTGCTTTTCTATCACCAGACAAATACGACAAAATCAAAAACACAAAAAAACGAATAAGCGAAATCACGAGCGCAATTGGCAAGACTTGGAGGAAACTATTTCCGGGCCTGCTTTTCAGCCCGGTTCGCTCGATGGCATTTCAGCTTAAATTTTAATATCTCCGCCGACGGCAAAAATTGTGCACTTGAACATGCGAAAAAAGCAATTGTTGCGGATGCGACAAGTGTCGCCCTTACAAGGGCTTTACTGCTCATTTCGTTTCGTGAAGCGTTTATGCGCAAACAAATAACGCGAACAAAAAGCTAACAGCAAATAACAGGTGCAGTTACAACTTGTGCACATCTGTTCACTAATCCGTTCAAATTTATTAATATTTTTTAGCTTATTTCGTAACTTATGTATGTTTGATCTTGGTGTTTCTGAACAAAAGGTGCGCGTTTGTTTTGAGTTCCCGAACTGTGTTTTGCGCATGCACGTTTTTCTTATCAATATGCGTATGTGTAACAAGCAAAAATAATAAAAAAGTTTAAGCATTTGCCTTACTTGAAGTCCACTACTTTCTTGTAGCCATAATTAAACCCTAGAAGCTGGTTGGCCAAAAGGGGAAAATAAGCCCAGGAGCAGAAGCCTCTTCGTGTTTGCTGCCAGAAAGGACAGAAGGAAAGAAAGAAACTTTATTAATAAAAGTTTTTCCTTTGGTATTTTAGCCAAGTATTATTAAAAACTTTGATATACGCAACGCTGGCAGTTCCACACACCGCACACGGACACACTGACACACGTGGGCCCCAACATATGTCGACGTCTGTCGGAACATTCAAGCGTTAAATTGTGGAGGCCCTTTTTATGCATGCGACATTATTTGTTGCTCGTGCTATGCTGTTGCTTTTGATTTTTGGTGCTTCTTGCTTCTGGCTTGCTTTTATTAATTTCGTTGTCATGACATTGAGTTTGGCAAGTTTCGGTCGTGGGTGTCGAATCAGCAGCTAATTTGCCGTTGTTTTGAAGTCTTCACACGTCAATATTGTTGACTGAAAAACAGCTGACAAGAAATAAGTTAAAAATGTGAAGGTGCTTTCGAAGTGTCGCTTTTCCTAACAGGAATATGTTTAGTATACATACACATAATTTATACATCAAATTAGATTTTTATTATATGCTAAAAATAAGTTGGCACTATACAAATAAAAAGGATTTATATTTAGCGAAGATTTTCCTTAGAGGTGCTTGAGAGTTTTTATCATAGTTGGATAAGAATTCTTGGGCCATGTGTCAATTTGCTTTAATTTATGCGACGAGATTATAACAGCTTTCCTCAGCCCCTTCAAACTGATGGTTACCGTGGCTAAGTGGCTAGTTTGGGAGGCTCGTAGCCAGACTTGTCAACCTCTACCACTATCCTTTCCAAAATTACTGGGAAAATCCGTACTAGCTGCTTTGTATACTGTATCTATTCGCTGATGTCGGATTCCGGCTCTCAAACTATTTGCACATTGAGTGCATGCATATTAGCATTGGAAAGAGAATATCTAATGAAGTGCGTCCCGTCCATTAACCGGGCAACGCATTTTCTCTTAGTTTAGTTCCATTAGAGCGCAGTCTGGCTCTGACTGGTGCCCGGCCCGAGCGATTCGACTTGTTTTTTTACGGCTCTCACTTAGCTATACAAACTAAACAACTAATTAAAGTAAACCAAAGGCATTTAGCCAGAAAATTCGTTGACCAGATGGGCGGAAGCAATGGCTTAGAGCACGGCAGTGCAGATTCTCACTCCCGACCATGAATATGCAAATATGAGGCTGTCATCCAGCTCATTTCCATTTCCATTCCCGTTGTACTCGTACGCTTTCCCATTTCCCTCAATTGGGTGAGTTGTTCATTAATTTGCTGACTGGGGAAAAGCTGGATCCTGAATGCCGGGATGTCATCACAGCTGCTTGGTTGACATCGATACGGCGACGGTTGACTTTGTTGGCTCTTAATTGATTGCAGCCATTTAGGCATCGTTCCCCTCACACCCAGAGTCATCCCCCTCCGAATCCTCACCATCGTCCTCATCGTGGTGGTGCGAATCTTTGCACTTGTCTTTGAATTAATTAAAGAGCGTGTTTTCAAGTCGGGGTGTTGGCAAAGCAGTTGCCATCGGACGAAAGTTATGAAAATTGCCTATGCACTCGGGTATTTATACAAGTTAAGTTGAATGCAGCGACACTTTTTATCACTTATAATTACTCCACAATAATTAATAACAAAGTGCACTCTATTGCAAGATTGTAGTACATTTTATTTATGGTTTCTAATTATATCTTATTTTGCATTGAGTACTTCAGTACAATCTGTTTTTCCAAGGTTTATATTACTAATTACTACTCGCTGTACTTATCTGAGCAAGAAGTACTGCAGTTTATGATCTTTTAAAAGGAACTAGAATCGATTTACATTTTTCCTTTAATTCAGCTTCGACCTGTCTTAAGGGAATAAGTGTAGTCTTGCCACTCGGCTGTGTTCCAAAAGACTCCTACGCCATCGTAGTCATATATCTGATCTCCAACCGAATAGATGCCATTTAGATTGCTGGAGATAATATAGAATACAGAATTAACAAGTTTCCTACATACATTTTGCTTGTGATCTCACCTAAAACCACATTTGTCCCCGTACCACCAGGCACCTTCCTTCCTAGCTGCGCATTTTTCAAGGTTATCCTCCTCGTATGTACTGAACTTGGCATGGAGATTATGGGTTAGTGCATCACCAGCATTGCCACTGTATTTCCCAAGGGATAGGAGTGAATAGCCCGAGTCCTCCTCATCCACCTCCAATCGATCGTAGTGGGCAAATCTCTGCTCTCCCTCAAAATCTTCCAACTGAATATGTAGCTCATACTGTTCCGATTTGGTGAGCTGATGAACCGTCTGCAGTCCAATAAAAAACTCCCCCGTTATGTTTCCAAAGCCCTCCCTATACTCCATCCATTTGCGGATAAAGTTGGTTTTGCCATTTTCTCGTCTCTGGATTACAATCCAACCAGGTCCCGCCAGAAGGCTATTGCAATAGACATTAACCTCTCCAATCGTAGGCACTTCGATGGATTTTACTCCGGTAAAATTCCCAAGTGCAGCGCAGCCACTTTGCTGAGAATAGAACAAATCCTTGATATTGGTTTTTAAAGTTACACCATTTTCTGCATTTTCAGTAGTAGTTGTAGTGCTTTCCGTATTTTTCAGTTGCAGGATCTTAATTAATTCCTCATTTGCCACTAGAGTGTTGTTACACGCGTTTAATTGGACTTCCAATCTTGTTAGAATATTTGTCTTTTGGGTTAGTAGGATCTTACATTTCTCGATCTCGACCTCTTGACTCTGTGATTTTTCTTGAGTTTTTGAACACTCAAGCAAATCATCTTTCATTTTATTAATTTCCTTACTTTTTAATTCGCTTATTTTTTTGGCTACGGTCTCAAGTGTCTTAAGATTGTCTATGAGAACGCCTTGAACTTTCGAGTTCTCTTCAAGTTGCACATACCGCTCTGTTAGCCTTCCAAGTAGGCTAATCAAGTATTTCAATGTAATGGATCCATTATCCCCGGTGTCTAAAACGAGTTCCCTGACTTTTTGAATTTTCTCCTCTTCGAGTGGCGTCAGTGGAACCTCGAACACAAGTCTGTAAGTAGACAGGCGAGGATGGTACGAACATGTGGAATGGCACACACTTAAAACGATCGCAATCAACACTAACTGAGGTGCAGCTCGCATTGCTTCTTCATGGAGCAATGAATTCAGACTGAAGTCGCCAATAAGCTGAGGAATATTTTATAGTCATTGCGTGAGGCTATCAAGGGTTTGCTCAAAAGTAACATTTAACTGGCTGCTATACATTCTAGTAATAATAAAAATACTAGGTGTGCACTACTTTATATAAAGATTTATTATTTGACAAGCATATATATTTTTTTTCCCAAAATGGCTACATAAAAATCGTTAAGATTTCCTTATTGAATGGCAACTTTAAGTTGGAGACTGGAAGCGGGAAAAAGGCAGCTTCCTACGGTTGCCACACCAATTAAATGGTTATATTTTATTAAAAGCGCGCTACAAAAGACACATTGCCTTTGCCAGTGGTGCTGGCAATACCATTGCCATGGCAAATAGACGCTGCGACTTTCGCTCATTTTGCGGTGCAACTGAGCGTATACGCAACGCGGGGGAAAAGTGCCTGGAAGAGCCACAATGGGCAGGTGTCTCGACGCCGTCGGTTGCCATAACGTCCGTGCTGACGTGGCACTACCCTCTCCTGATTCCAGACTTCAGACCCCAGCCCAGTCCCGAACCCGAACCCGATCCCGATCCCAGTCCGGATTTCAGACCGCCGCAGGTCGGGCCAGACAAACGCTGTTATTTATTCCGGATTTGTCTACCTTTCCCCTTTTTATTTATGTTTGGCAGACGCCAATTTTCATGGCGGTGGATGCAGCTCAGCTGCGTTGGTCTGCTGGTGGCCGCATCTTTCCCAGGGCAGCAAATCTGGCGGATTCCAGCATCCGCATATCCACGTGACTTTGGCTCCATCGCCATCTCCAACCCCTACTCCCTTCCTGGGCTCGTACTCCAACCAGGCGGAAAATAAAAGAAACCCAAACCCTCCTGTCGTCGCAGTTGCCAGCTCACCTTTGATTGTCTTAGAGCGGCATGCTGGTCAGCCAGTAATGAAATCTGCCCTTAAAAAGGCAAAGGTTGGGGATGGCCATCCCTTTGTTTGCTATCTCTGCACAAAACATTTTTGCTGTAAATATTTTAGCTGAAAATGCCTCTGCTACAGTGGCTTTTGTTTCTCGGTCTTTGTCTTGTGCGGAATTGAAACGTTTCGGATTGTTGCCAGTCAAAGTGCAAGCTCCTGGACTCTGTCTGTCATTTGGCTAAACACTTTAAGCGAACTATTTTCGGGAAGGACTTTTGATTAAAAAACTTTTTAGCCAGAGCAGAGCAGTGCAAACAAATTCAATAAGTGGCACTGCGAAAATCAATAGAAAATCGCCAGCAGATGCCAGAATTGCTAATCTAAGCCACAAAACACAGCCGCAGAATGGGAGTCGCACTATGGCTGGAATTTCAGAGGGTGCGGGAGGCACATAAATTCAAGATGTGGCCATAAGATTTATGACGATTGCGAACGTGAACGTGGAGTTTTCGGGGAAAGCCCCCTGAATAGACACCAATGTGGCAAGAAAGAAACGGCGGCAACATTTGTGAGCCTCTGGCCTTTGAGCTTTGGCGGAAAGAGCCGCGAAGGATGGGGGAACGCGAAGCAGGACTCTATGGCAAGATGGCCGGCAATTTACAGTAGGCATATAAAATACACATAAAAATTGAAACTGCTCTTCAGGCAACTTCAGACTTGGCGGCCGGCGAATGGGGCGTATACTTTACGCATTTTAAGTTTCAATTTCACAGTCGAATTTATGGCCAAAGATGCGGATGTGGATGCGCCATGGCTATTTTATGGCCACTTCCGCTGACCAAAGGTCTAAGTGATTTCTAACATAAAAACCTTACCTCCAGTCAGTGGGAGATGGCGCCTCTGATGAACTTCACACTACGCTAAATCAAATTTTTCACTCGCCCATTTCCGTGACGCTTAATGAAATCCGGCAAATATTTTTCCGTGCCATTTCCATTGCCAGCAATCAATTGTCAACGTCATCTCACTCCGCTTTATAGAGCTCGAGGGGCCGCCATAATCCGGCTTATTATGCAAAGTAAATGCGCCGGAGTCCGAACTCCGGACTCCACGGTCCTGATAATCTTCGGCGATATTTCATTGTCGTCGCCGAGGCTTGTAAATGCGTTAACAGCTCTCGATTCGTCTTCGCCCGGGCTCGAAATACTTCGGCTTCCGGTTGCCGCTTATGCACTTCCTTTGCTCATTTGTCGCCAGTTTGTAACTCGCGGCCATATCTGCTTTTCTCTGAGATTTTACGATGTCTCTCGTATATATGCGTCACATGCAAATTTGCTTCTTGCGATTTTGCCACATTACAGATAGGAAAACATATATAACAAATACGCTTTTGTGGTTTTCCTTGGCACTTGAAATCAGATCAATTTACTGAAAAAACAGGAAGTGCTCTTAAAATCTTATCTATGAACAATTACCAGTGTAAGGATGAATGGATAAATTGAACATTTTTTTCTGTGTGCCAAGTTCCGTAAGCCTTCTCGCTTTCATATCACATCATGTGATGTTCCAATTTGATTGTCGGACGGGACTTTCCCCTTTCTGAGGTCATTTCCATATTAAATGGTTTTTCCTTGAATTGATGAAGTATCATATTATACGGGGCGCCTTCGCAAATGATAACGACTCAGATTCAACCCCAATTTCGGACACGTTTCGATATATTGGGGTCTCAGCTGGGAGTGCGTCATACCACTCCTTCTTTATTTTTGTAATTTCATAGCTGTAACATTTCAATTACGATTTCGTTTGCGTATTCAAATTGATGGCCAGGTTATGGTGTCCTTAGATAAGCGAGTAAGTATTAAATAGGGATTCTTATGGTACAATTGTAAACCAATGCATATATGAGTTGTTACCTTTGTAATATTGTTATAAAACTGCATGAAATGAATGGAGTCTTGTTTGACTTCTTAAAGTAAAATCTAATTATGTAACCTATAACAATCTTTTTGTTGTGCGAGTACAAGGTATGGAATGAAATCTGATAATACAACCCCTTGATGATGCGCCTTATAATCTGTGCACTGCATACTGAACAGCTTCCTCTCGCTTTTCCAAGCTTTTCCGCATCAATTTTTCCCATTACGCTTTCCACCGCCCCTGAAGTTTTGTCATTTTCGGTTTGGCATTGGAATGACTTCATTTTGAGCTCGTCCATGCAAATTTGCAACTGATTTCGGGCCAAATCACATTGTCATGTGCGTGTGTGTGTCCGAAGCGAAGAAAATGCAAAAGCGATCTAAAACCTCTAAAATTAAGCTATCATAAGGTTTTACAGCCGGCCATCAACATGGAGTACAAGGTGGTATCTCCGCCAGAAAAAAGCATAAGTATAAAGAGCCAAAAACGAAATAAGTGCAGTGCAATGTCATTAAAGCAGGCAAGCAGACAAAGAGCGGTGGAATGGAACATGGAGCAGCGAAAAGGACGTCCAGGATGACTATGGCCAACATAAAATCACAATACACTGAAGATACGGGAAACAGCAGAGCTGGCAATGCCAATTTGGCTACTTTTGGACCAAAGGTATTTTTAAGAAATTTTTTTAAGCGAGAGTGCACCCGTTTTTCCGATATTAGTCGTTCTTCTTATGATTAAAGATCATTTAAGATCATTTAATCATAAATATAGTCATACATTTAATCAGACGAACATAGTAGAAAAACTTTAAAAAACCCAATTCAACCACCTTCTATCGTTTGCAGTCGTCACCACTGATCCAACTATTTGAAGTGGAGTCCTCCTAGTGCGCACCGCTTATCGGACCACGATGGGTCCTGGCTGGTTGTCCCCGACCCGCCCACTTTCCGCCCTCGTGCTCTTTTTCCAGTGCGTTACGTATACGGAAAGCTGTAATCTGTGCTTATAAAATGGCAAATGGCAGAGCTGCAGAGGGTTTTTAATTGTCTGTGCCGGATGGCCAGTCTTAAATGCTTCAAGGAGGGCACACACATGGAATTGCCAACGACTTTGTCGAGGATTGCTGGCAGGCAAAAAACAAAAAAAAAAGAAGTAAATAAAAAAGCGGAAGGGGCTGAGAAATAATAGGGTTGAGCTTCGGGTTTTTTAATTAAAGCCCTCTCATAACATTATGTTAATGTGTGCGGTTCCCTTTGTCGCCCACGCACCTGGACCACCTGTCGTCAACTCTTTGGCCAACTAATTACTGGACGAGATTGAAGTGTCAGCTAGAAAGTTATAAAAAGTAATTGGCTGGCAGTCATTCCACTTGATTTCGGCCAGCGTTCTCCTCCATCTCCACTCGAATGCAAATTGAGTGTGCTATCAGTAGCTGTCGAATGGCGTTCCCCGCACCTGTTTCCAAAAAAAAAATGTGATTTGGCCAGGCCAACATCGTGGCCCACCTTTTTTGGCCCTGCCGTGCTTCACTTTGTGCCCTTTTCGGAAGCTTTTTGATGTCGGCAGATTTAGCGCACGTAGCACATTTTAATATTGCCGACAATTGTCATATTTGTGCAACCAAAAAGGCTGTATCTGCAACGGATCTGTAGTACGAGATCTGTCGCTTTCCCAAAATTGAAGCAATTACATTTGACCAGCATTTGCAAAAAGAGTCTGCAATTAAAACCCATGGAACTCCAATCGCCTTTGTTTGATAGTAGCTGGTGCACTGGACGCAAATTTTAAAGCCAAAAGTAAAACTAAGAAAAAGTTAACACGATAGATTATATTAAGTTTATCTTCCAAACAAGAACATGGTGTTATTTTAAGCGAATTTATTTTAACGGTATTTTTTGTATTAAGTAACTGCCCCATTCCTTATCTAGCCACTCCCAGGACATCAATTCTTAGGTCCCAGACGAATTCATTTTATTGCCAATTGCCCGCCATCCACAAGTCTACAGTATGTCATATCAATTGTCAATTTTAATTGCTGGCAGTTGTCATAACTCGGTTGTTAATTTTAAAACTGTTTGGATCCACAGAGCTGTCACTTGATAGCGCCCACGACACATTTTGTGTTGCTTGTTTCTACTTTTGTCTGTTTGACAGTCAATTTTATGGTTATATAAGAGAAAGCATCGGAATCGCCGAGGCTGTGGCCATATTCGATGATGAAGCCTGGCTGCTTAATATGCAACTAGCGGCCATATTGAATCATCTGAGGGGCCGACCGCCCGTGGTTTCTGTCATTAATGAGTTTGCAACAGTGCAGAGTTTTTCTCTGTATCATATCATAATATCATAAACAAAAATGTGCTATTATGCTATTTATTAACATTTTAAAGTTAAATTCAGAGAAATTTCCACATCCCGATGAGTTATCAGTTATCTTGGTGCAATTTATTGGCTTGATTTTATTTTCTGGCAGGGTGTCCTTAAATATTACAGCTTGTTGTTACTTCTTATTTGTTTGAATTAAAGTGTTGCCTATTTTTTTCTCAGTGCAACTTATAGCTGGGGAAATGCCCATGCTGATAAGGCAGAGCCACAGTCACGTAGATATGATTTAAAAGAAATCATACATTACATCGCTGGACTGGACGACGGCACGTTTAATTGCGGCCGATAAGGTGTTCCGCGGAATCCTCCGTCTGGAATACCCACACCCAGTACCACCATTACCATCTCCATTCCGCTGCCCCATCCCAGTCTTTCCTACTCCCATTGCCCGGTCGCAATTAGTCAAACGAATTTGTAGCGCCCAGCTGAGGAATTAATCAGAAGTCGTCGCCGTTCGCTGCTCGCATTTCAAATGCAAAATGCGTACGCTAAATTACGGCGAACTGTGAGCCACAAAAGCCTAGGCATGTTTTTCAGCATGTAAAGAGCCGGCTCGGCTCCTTTGTGGCCAAAGAAGTTGGCCCCTTCCAGAGCTCACAGCTCTGAGCTCAGAGCTCAGACCTCAGATCCCAGTCCAAGTCCAAATCCAAGTGTCGTTCCCTGGCAGATGATGATGACTCGTTTTGGCGTCGTGCTCGCTGGCGCGTCCACATTTGAATACTAATTGCATTTGGCCCGGCTCATAGTCCGCCAATCTCTTTTTGCCGGGCTTGCGGTAAATATGATAAACAACAAAGCGCGTCATTTTGACATTTCCCTGCCTTATGCGCCCACGTTGCCACCACACCGCCTTGGAGTCTGCGATCCGAAACTCCCACGATTCAGGCCAGTTTTGAGCTTCATCCTCTTGCTCGTCCGCATCCTCATCTCGAGCCAAAACTGAAACTCAGGCTGAGATCCAAGCCAGCTCCTCGGTAATCGCAAATAGATATGCCGCTCAGATAATGATCGTCTTGTCGGTTGGCTTGCTTTGAACTTAAATGGGTTTTGTCTCCGTGCTGCTGCTTCTGCCGCTTTTGCCTGTCTGCGGTTTTGGCCCGGCAAATTTGCCATGTGCTGTTGTTGGCCAAAAGGTTGCCTCTCGTTGCATTTTTGAGTGGCAGTTTTGCCTTTACAGCTTCGCTCAAGTGTCGCTTTTTTGAATGGCTGAATATGGCAATCTATAATCCTGTTGTTGCTGTTGGCATACCCTTTGTATATCAACAAAATGAGTCATTTCCGCGGCCGTTTTACAGTTTTTTTTAAATATTCTGTTCAGGAATGTTATCGTCTCATAACTTTGTCTACTATGTTGTCGTGGATAATTGACTTAATGATTTTATTACTATAGGCAGAAATACTTATACAACTATTGAACAATACAAAACTTTTCATAAAATAATTATATGTTATACAGTTTGTCTCCCAGGGTCGATTTTAAGTCACAGTATGCCGGAGAGCTTTTGTGTTTTTGGGGCTACTTGAGGCAATTAACTTTTATGGCATTCCCCTCAGCGCTGTTTGTCGCCTGTTGCTCCTTAATGGCTACCAGAATATCAACAAATTGCTTCGAGTCGATGAGAGCGTTGTGGGAGGAGCATGGGGGGATCGGGAACTCAGGCAGGGCGCAATGAATAATCATCGAGCGACTACAGTGATGCCGCTCTGACCATTCATTTGGCCAGATCTCGCAGCATCAGCGGGCGGCTTTGGGGAGCTTCAATGCTGCAAAAATGCCCGGTAATTATCACTAAGACACGCCGCCGCTGATTAAGTATGCGACACCGCCAGTCGGTTCGAGGAACCATCCAGCTAGGAACTCCTCTTGAATTCTGACAGTTTGCGTACTGCTGACATGACAACCTGCCAGCGCCGATGACGCTAAAAACTTGGCCCATTCTGGACATCGGTTTCGGACCCAGTCCGAATCCGCAATTGCAACTGCAGCTCCGGGCTGAGTGGCGATGCAGTTTCGAAGGATTGGGCACCGCTTTATGTTGCCAAGTGCCGACGACTGATTGCTAGATGCACGGAAACAAATTTCGATAGTGTGTACAGAAAATATTTAATATTAATGTTAGGTCTGAAAAACATCAAATAACGTTATCCTACATCATTGATTTTTTTTATGTTTGAATTGTTACGAAATTTAACTTTCTATAATCAACTATTTATTTTTCTGTTGTAAACTAGTACATTTTCACCTCTTTTCTCTTCGTGGAAAAGGGATGTTGAATGAGGAGCGAGGATCCGAGCCAAGAGCCGCATACAAATGAGGCGTACCCAATGTTGACAATGAATATTAACCTTGAGTGGTGCCTCAGCCGGTTTTTGCCTGGCCAAGGTCATCTCATCCCATCGCGATGGCAGAGGATGTGGACGCGGAGATGGTGTGATGAGATGGTTGCCGATAATTGCCATGGGCATCGACTGGAGTCGACCTAATGGAAACGCGGTGAATGTCATTCGCGGTGATGTGTGTAATCGATTCTGCAGAGTTGTTTTATTAAATGAAATGCTAAAATGCAATTTATTCGATTCAAAATTACATTGCATGGGTTTTAAACTATTAACGTAACAACCGAATAAATGTTTCATACATTTGATCTGATGGTACAGATTTTACTTATAGCGACAGCTGATACAAATATTCCAGATTGACAACCTCGCGTTTGCCCACAGAAACCTTATGAGATGCACTTCGGTCCGGAGAAACAGTTCCCACTTCTGCTTGAATTCTACTATAAAATTTAATTGTTCTTAGCTGCTATCGATTGGGTTCACATGCGAAGCTTGCATTCCCCCCAGTCACTTGGCGGGTCTGCCAGTTAGCTATTTGGCTGCTTTGCACCTCGACATTAAGGCAGTTGGAGAACCGCTACGATTGAGACTGGATTCAGACTGCTAACCCAGTTTTAATAATCACGAAGTGGAAGTTACTCCGCGGTAATTACCTTTTGCATTCGCTAGATTTTTCAATTTTTTTTTTGCTTTTCCCATTTTGTTGGAGGCACGAACGGCAGTTTAGCTTTTCGGTGACTGACATATCGCATCGTATAAATCTCAACTTAAGTCGAAATTTAATAATTTTAGAGCCCAGGCAATAGGAGTTTAGCTGGGCTCGAAAATTTTAAATTTTCGCCTTGCTACACCGATGCAGCACTGAAAGAAAAGCCCTATGCCTGAGTCTTATTTTTACGCCCGAATGTCTCTCCGTCCTCCAGTGTTTCCGGTAGTGGAGTTCCTCGTGTCTCCGGCAAGAAAATTGTGCCAAGCATTGCCAGAATGGAGAAAATTCCAAAGATGAGGGGCGCCACCCACAGACCGTATGCAGCCAGATCGACGATGAGCGGGGCCACAATGGAGCCTATTCGTCCGACCATCGAGCAGAGACCAACTCCACTGGAACGCACAACAGTGGGAAAGAGCTCTCCGCCGTACAAGTAGACATTCGGAAAGGTGATTGATGCTCCAAAAAGTCCAATGGTGGCGCAGGTCACACGCACAACCTCTGCCTGAGTGGAAAGGCAGGCCAATAGGATCAAGCCCAAAGCACTGCATCCATTGGAAAGAAGCAGGGTCTTCTTGCGTCCGAGGTACTTGGTCATGATCGCACAGAGGCAGGTGCCTGGAATGCCCACTCCGGCGGCGATTGCGTTGCTGATGAAGATGTTGCCGCCCAGCGCCGAGACATACTGAGCGGTGCCGTAGTAGACCATGCAAACCACAAGCCAATTGTTGGCCATGAATATGGTCTTAATCCGCATATAGGGTGTCCGGAATAGGTCCACGACGGTGCCCTTTTTGACCGGCTGGCGGGCTGCCAGTGCCGCATATGCAGTTTCGATCTCCGGCCGAATCGTTTCCGTCGGAGCCCTATTGCACTTGGCGATCTTCTCCAAAATCTTTATAGACTTGTCCAGCTTGCCGGTGGTAAAGAGCCAGCGTGGCGACTCGGGGACCAGCCAAATGTAGATCACGAACACGACCGAGAAAATGGTGATGCTGAACTGGAAATAGCGCCATTCTCGAATAAAGTAGGCGAACAGGGCCAGGGAAGCGTGGCCGATGTTGAAGGGGATTTGGTAGAGAATGGCTACCATTTCGCGCTTTTGGGGTCCCACGATTTCCATCAGCAAGACGAAACTGCGGATGGGATAAGTTATTTACATGACTGGGAATCTCTGAGGCAGTGCCTTTTAACCCACCTGGTGGTCATCGTTCCCGCCGTGGCCACAGCCACCAGGAACCTAAAGAAGCAGTAGAACCAGTAGTAGGGGGATACGCAGACGATGAGGCCAGTGATCAGTTGCATGAAGCAGCACGTCAGGAAGGCAGGGCGTCGTCCATACCTGGGAATTGACAATGAAAAATTCAATAGTAGGCGGACAAACTCCAAAACAGAACAATTGTTTTAAAACTAATAAAACGGTGTTTGCTAATTGTCCACCAGTTAACATAGTGGTTTAACTAGTAAACCAGCGAAAGCTCTCTTTTACCGACTTGCTTTCAGGTTTAGTTTACCATAGGAAAACTTATTAATAATCTTGAGATACTCACCGATCAGCGAACATGCCAAACAGAATACTGCCGAACAAGATGCCCAGCATGACGATACTTTGGGACAAGCTGGCCAGCCGTTTGCTCTCGCAGGTGAGATCCCACTCAGTTATAATGGTGGACTTAAAGACGCTAGTGTCGAACTCGGTCTCGGAGCATTCGTCACTGCAGGGATCCGTGACGTTCTCCGTCTTGCAGGATAACGGCGTCGGTGCTGCGAGGAAAATGTGACCCAGGGTGTGCCATCCCGTGCCAAATTTGCACAGTAGAACGATGAAGAAAAAGAACAACTGGTAGCGCCGGAAGTCGCCAATCTGCGAGATTATCGGATCACCTGTCTTGGGGACGGGTTTCAGTGGCTTTGGAGCCTTTGGATCCTGCGGTCGATCGGCCATGTTGCTGAAAACTAAAGATTTTTGCCTGTCAGTCAAAAAAAGTGTATTTTTTGTGTGTTTGTAAAATATTCTAAATTTGTTTTTTTCAGTGCAGAGGCCTACCAAGCCGACTGGTTTCTTAGTGGGTGGACTTTCTCAAATATTTGCCGGCCTCAGCGCAAATTGGACATATCGACCGGTGCGGCTCAGTGCAGACTGGCGTGAATTATGGAAGCCGGGCAGATGGAGATTTTGTTTGCGACCGGCCACCAGAGAACCGGTTTCCGCGGAGAGAGAGCTCCAGTCTGTGGCAGCGTGACAAGTTGGAGCTCAAAGACATAGCAGTCGGCGGAGCTGGGGGCATTAGCACTTGCCCGCTTGTATCCACCGCCAAAATGGCATTTGGAAATAGAAATAGGAGTACGGCCTCCATGCGCCGCTGCAGTTTGTCAGCCCAAAAGGCCAAGAGACTGGGGCTAAGACGCTAAACTTTTACTCTTTAAGTAGGTAAATGAAGTCGGCTGCCTGGTTAATTGAAGGAAGGTGCGCCCGGGGACCCGGCCCGATGATGCTGGGATCTAGCTGGCAGATTAAGCCATTGTCTGCCCGCAGATAACCGAACGAGCCCCAGTTACCCATTAAGATGGCTTAATTAAGGAAGCACTGCCTCAGTGAAAGTTGAACCGGAGAGAGAGAGACGAAGGTCTGAGATTTCTGGTCGGAGATTCCCGCACAAGTTCGCACGGCAACGACAACCTGTCTGGCGAAGGCATTTGGCGCAATCGTCAGTGACTAGCAAAATGTCACAACAATTGCAAATAAATTATATATGCAAATTGTCTGGCCAATGAATGTGGAATAACCATTGACAAAACGCAGCGTTATAATACGATCGCCACATGCTAAACCTGGCAAGACACAAAGCACCCACTTGGGAGCTAAACAAATGCACACTGTTTAAAGCAATGCCCATTGTCTGCATTCATGACATTTGAATGATGTCCTGCTCATTTCAACGACACTTTGCGATTAACATATGTTACCTCATTTATATAATATATCTTTAGGCCCTGTGAGACAAAAAGCACTTACCTAAAGAGCCGATTTAAATGGCGATCAGAACCAATTCTATTTGTAATTAGTAATCGGAACTTTCCGGGGGCTTGTCTACCGCCCGAATTATATAACGCAGCAAGTTGATTGATAACACTATGTTCGCAATCTCGCACTTTTTGAACTACGTCTGGTGGGCTTCGACGCTCTACTATCAATGGCAGAAAAATCTCATCTTGTCTCGCCGGATGAGAAAAGCAACTGAGATGGCGATAAAGCCGTGTGTACTTAATCCCAGATGATAAGAGGCGTTCGACAAGCGTCGCGAATATGACAAATAATGCCAAATGCCCTGAACTTCTGGCCAACTTGTGCGAGATAATATGTACATATTGTTTACCTGCAGAAAGCCTTTGGGCCAATGTTAATCATATAATCAGTTAAGCAGCACACATTCAGCTTAGCCTACCTCGTAGCTCCTGTATTCCAAATTAAGTTATTTTTTCATAGAGATGTCTCGCCGTGAGTCGATAGCTGATCACAATGAAATCCAAACATAATCACGCAGTGTTCAGCAGTTTAGCACGCGTTTATGAAACTTGGAAATGTTTGGTTTATCCATTAAATTGGAAATCCAAATATCAATAAAGCGAGTCGCATTGTTGACTTATTTGGCATGACGATAATTGAGTTTAATTTTACTAATCTTTTTAGTTCCCAAACGTTTCTTATAGATACAAACTTTTTTCGTTTTGTTCAAATGAACTTGTTATTATGTGAAGGTAATAAATTATCTTCAGAATAGACATTTAACTGACGCGTGGTTAATTTTTAAAAGTTTATTGATGTAGTTAAAAGTTGCCAGCTAAGTAATATAAGTTTTATTGAAATTTAATTTGCAAATTTTAACGAGGTGTTACACGTTTTGTACAAATAAGTTACATGTTGTTTTGATGTTGAGAATTCCACCAAATATTTACCATACCTTGAACTAATATAATTAAGTAACTTATTTAAATCTGAAACTAAAATTTCAAGGCCCAGCCGATATGCCGTGCAATTGCCAAACTAAATCCATTTAAATGGCCCCGTTTAATATTTACATTTGGTGGGCTGACAAGTGTTCTAAGCCGATTTCAGTGCCCCGAATGGGCCGGCAGCCGGACTGTTTGGGCCAGATATTTTCCAGGGCATATATATATGGCCCGGCAACGCTCCAATTAGCACACAAAAGGATTACAGGGGAAATGCCAAATTTCTGGCGCTGCACAGAGAAGCACTTGGCAAGGCCAACAAATGGTTTGGGCCGGCTTTGGAGCGCTTTGCGGTTTTTCTTCCATAATTGCCGGACAGGCTAGGCCAGGCCAGTACCGAGCTGAACTGAAGTGGACAGTGGTCGAGTGGACGAGGATTGCGAGAAATCCACTTGAGGGCCAGCGAGCAAATCAAGCAGCAGGCATTTAATTTCAAACTGCCCCCTCATCCAAACACACCATGGTGCAATCAAAATATTTTATAGGTTGGCCATAAAGAAATTCATAAAGCGAACGGCAGCAGCAGCAGCATCAGCAGCAACTGCAACTCTGCCAATTCATACGAAAATTGCTAACTCAGCGCTCACATATATCATTTTTATGCGCGGCCACGCCCCTTTCAGCTCGTAGTAAATTGACAAATGCAGCGCGCCAAGTCTGTGAGATGTCTTTGCCACTATTTAAGGTCTTTCACGAGGGGATCGAGGTGAAGGTGGAGTTGGAGCTGGAGCTGGATGCTGCATGGCAATGAAAAAGCGCACCGAAAACTATGAGCAACGCTTAGCGAAATAAAAGTGCTTGTAATATGTAGTTAAAATCCAAGTAAGGCGATTAATGCGATATCACGGCGACTGGAAAATGCTCTCTCATATGAACCCATTAATTATCTCAAAAATGTGAAAATATATAAATGTTAGGTAGAGAAATTTCACGCCGAAAACTTACCTGTTCTATGACTAGCTCCTTTCTGGATCAGCACTTCACACCTGCCAAGTGTTCGCTACCAACTGCGAAAAATCAATATACTCACCTTACTTTATAAATGGAAAAATTGCCAAACCACCCTTGAAGCAGAAACACACCTTAAACTGCATGTTTACTTATCGAGCATCTGCCTGTCTGTCTCACTGCAATTAGCTACCTGAGTGAAGGGAAATTCATTAAAGTGTTTGAAAGTAATAAAGTGCCTGTTTCATTCAATAGAATTATAAAAGTATAGTATGCCACACCATATGATTAATAACATGGATACTGGTACACTTTTTGGATCTTCCTCTATAACATCTACTTTAGCTTATTAGCTACGATTGCTAAAATGCCCAGCCTGAGATTGCAGGGTATGCGTTGTGAGAAGAAGCAGCTAGAAACAAAGAGCCGCGTCAACGGTTTTGGCTCTGGTTGCCTTGGCTTTTTACCCCGTCCTCTGTAATCGCCCCTTAGTTCTTCTCTAAATCCTCTTTGATTAAGTGCTCAGTCTTTTATGTGGAGATTTTTTAATCGTTACCTCGTCCTCCCAGCAACGAGGAGGACCACAGTCCGCAGTCCGGAGTCCGAAGGGCGTCCATGTGACCATGCCCCGTAGATTAATCGCTAATCTGTCCCTAGAGGGCGTACTGACATTTTTAAAAACTGCGCACTGCCCAGCAGAGCCAAGGAAGCTGCCTCATGGCTGTCCACTTCATCCCGGGCCATTTGAAGATGTCTTTGGTTTTTATTGTCGGACGGCACTTGGGCACTTCCATCATTCCCATACCCATACCCATTCCCATTCTCGTTCTCGTTTCTTTTGAGGATCCGTAGGACTCGCATTCGGACCACGATTCGCACCTCTTATTCAGTGCCTTTTCAGCCGCCCTTTTTGGCTTTATAAATAAATTAATAAATTTTAGCCAGCATTAATTATTGTGCTGCTTGGTCGGGTGCGCAGATTAATGTTTTAATTTCGCTAGCCTAGGCTTCGATTAATTTATGCGCGCCCTGTTTGCAATTTGTGCGCCTTTTTTGAGTAATTTCGCCTGGCCGGGGGCGATAAAGTGCATTAACATGGAATGCGGCTGCCGCTGCGGGCAGCTAAAATTGTTAATTTCGAAGCATAATAAAACGCGGCGATATGTTGCAGTTTCGTTGCCGAGCCCCTTTCAATTTACACTGGACGAACTAGCCGGTCGTCCTAATGTGTGTCACATAAATCAGCGGACGGCTCATCCACTGCGGCTGCCCATTTCGGGGGTTTCGGGGCTAGGGATTAATCCCAGAAGCTGGTGGGGATAATGATGAGCGGTCTGCCAACACTTCACAGATTGATGAGTGAGCTGATCATTAGTTGCAGGCCGACTAGGTCTTTGCTGCTTAATCGGTTGAATACTTCGTTAAGACCAACTTAAATTCAGTTTTTTTATCGCACTTTTATCGCACTCATTTATACACTAATCACTTTCAGGAAAAGTATTATGTTAACCATTAAACAATTTATATTTAATGAGCTTGATACCTATGAAGAACCATTTATCCAGCTTACTAGATATGGAAGTAGGACTACTATTTCAGTGTTCCTAGAAACTTTTAGTTTTTCAACGTACATATGTAGGTATCGGCTCTAATGAATTTGATGGCCAGTTGCCTCGTCGAGCCTTGTGTTACCTGATTTAAGCGAGACGGGCACGCAAATCGAGGCGTTTAATTTCCGCCGCCGACAGCCGTTCTCACCGCAGCCTGTCAGTCAGCTGGGCAGCTGTCATAATACCGCTCAGCGAACCACCACCCACGACCGCCGATGACCTCCGACCTGCGACCCAGGAGTACTGATTCTCGGGGCTGTGGCAACAGCAACCTCTTGGATGGCAGTAGACCAGAAGGTAAATAAACCCCTTGTCAGGGCCGCAGCTTTATGCATAATTAGCTTTTGCCGAGCGAAACTATGGCTCCGTGCGAATGTTGCGAAGTTTTAATTTATGCCTAAGATGGCGGGAGGAATCGGTTATAGTTTGCCGTTCAGTTTGCTCTACAAACTGCATATGCAAACATATTTTAATTTAAGGTTGTGTTTACATGCCGCTCTGTGGCACGCTTCAAGTCACACAACACGGCAGCAGGAAGCACTACTACAGCAACAGAAACAATAATAAGGACAGGACCTAGGACAACGGAAATAACAGGATCAGCAAGACCACCCAACACTCGGCTACAAAAAGAAATCCCACAGCAGTTTTGTACTAGTTCGATAGAGCTCAGATGTTAAAGCAATTATCAATATAATTTAAATTACCCAAACTGTGTAGTACTTTTCTAACTGTCAATGAAGAATCGTTTATATTTTCTAAACCTTTAGCTTGTTGATCAGTGTTCTTGGTTCGAGGCCGTAAACGCATTCAGTGCATTATCGCCAGTGCCATATCAGACACAAACATAAATGCAAACAATAATATTTGCTTAAAATTGGCTCCGCCCTGGACACGAGGGGCACCAACCGATATCGGGGGCGGGATTGCCGATGGCAAAAGAAATAAGGGGCAACATGTGCTTTACATGAGAGAGCGGACTGGAGTTGAGCCACAGGACGACATGTTTGCTGTTCAATCAGTCGTTCAGTTTATGGATCCCTCGAATCCCGATTCCCCCGATAGTCCACCCTATATGCTGCATACTGCATGCTGTATGCTGCACTCCGAGTGTGCAACTTCACAGCCTTGTTTACTCTCCAGTTTGTTTTCGCTGCTGCTGCTGCTCGGCACACTCTGCATTGCGTATACGCCGCGTTTGCTGTGGCTGCCCATTTTGCACCTGACATTTTTGCACTGCCTTTGCTTTGGAGCTGCAGCAGAACTTTATGCAAATGCAGCCAAATATTTTGAATGGCCCCAAAACGCTTGCCACTTCTTCCCATACGTGAGTGCGGGCCCCACCTCTCTTTGGTTTTGTGTAGCGAAAAGTGTACCTACATACATGTCCGCTTGCAACAAAGAAACCAGTTCAAGTGCCAAGGCCTATTGTTGGTCTCAGCAAAGGAGTTCATTTCGCCGTTTTTAAGCAGAAATTTAATTTTTATGTGAGAAATTAAAGAACACATAACTTAAAGTAATAACAGATGTATTTTGGGTAAACTTCAGTGACTAACTATATTATATTATATTTCTAACTATATTTATATTATGAATCCAGTTATTTAAGATAAGCCAGAGCTGTTAAAACGCATTAAATTATTTTTATTGAGTACATACATACGCTTTAATAGTATATAATAATGAATTCATGCATCTTATAAACTTATTTGCTGTTCCAAATGAAATCTCTCTACAGGGCGATAATTGTTTGCAGCTTTTCTGTTTTCCATAAATAGGTGCTCCTCTGACAAGAAATTGGCGGAGAGCGGTACAGAGCACGGATGGCAAAGTGCCCAACAATGATTTAATCCCTTGTTCGGGCAAAATGCATTTTAATTACGCGCACACAGCGAGCAGTGCACTTTAGCATACTTAACAGGGCCACTTGGTGAGATTTTACGGCTCCTGGATGCCGGCACTCTAACTAGTCTCCTTTTCGGTGGCTGCGGGATTTTAAAATGCACATCATAAATGCATTCATTTGTGACACTTGATGTAATTTGTTAGTGCGGTAATTACATAAAAGTGCAATGGCCAAACAATCACACACTTAAAAGCCTTTCCCCGGGGAAAGGCAGAGGAAATGGGGATGGAGCAGGGAGCAGATTGGGAGCACTTCCGGTGCATGCGTGTGTGCGAAATCGCATTAAAATTAATGTAATTTACAACAATGACCATTAACTTAAATTAGCGATGAAATGCAGTGGCTTCTCCCAAAGGGGCGTGGCTGGGCTGTAGCGCGTCGGTGGCGTAGGGATATTCCCGCACATGTCCTTGCGGCATGTGTGGCATGCAGTCACGTGCATTGCAGTCCGGCATTTTGGCCAGTGTCCCGTTGTCGTTGTCTGGTCAGTCAGCAGCCTTTGTTTTCAAACAGGCGCCAAGGAAACAAATCATTTGCACACACACACAATGGAGTCCTGTCCCTGCCCCCATTCGACCCCTCCCCCGCCGTTGCCATGGCCAACAAATTAACGACCATAAAGCGATTTTCAGCGGGCGGCAGTCGTCGTGGGAAGGGGGAAATTTACGAGCCAGTTCGCAGTGTCTACGGCCACCCCAAAAATTATAGCGTACATAAATTGTTAAATGCGAAATCCTTTGATTTTAATTACGCTGAGAATTTTTATTGCCAGACATGCGGATGCCGAACTCGGACTTTTTCAGCATTTTCCAGCTTCCGGTGCTCCCGCCTTTGGCCGAAGATACTTTCCTCTAGACGGGCAAATTAATTTTAATTGTGGTTTGGCTGACGTAATTAATTGCAAGTAAAAGAAAAAGGAAGAGAAAAGAAATTCATCTAAAATATTCGGCGTGCTTGACGGCCTATCAAAACAAATCAAATGAAACGCATATTTCTGCTTCAATTAATGGAATTAATTGAAATTTAATGAACTTAATTGTTATGCGGCGGCCGTAAGCCTACCTTACCTTTTCACTTGTGGGCCTGACTCGGTTTACACGGGAAATATGCAAAACGGTGAAGCGGAAATGGCAATGGCTTCCAAAAATGGCGGCGAATCGAAATCAAAGGCGGCGGCAAAGTACTCAAAGCATTTCCTGTGCTGAAAATTTAATAAAGTCCCCTTCGAGGCGCAAAGACAAAATGGCCACGCGCCTGTCAACGATTCCCACAGGAATCTCTTGGCAAGACTCCTCTTTTAGCCCCTCTGCTCTCAGCTCGCCCGGTTGCCGTGGCATCTTTTTGCCAGGACCCTTGCCAGGACCTCCATCGCCCCGCTAAAAATATATGTAGCTTTCCCTCGGGTCGCAGGCATTTTTCAATTTCTTGTGATTTTTAGTATGGCCCAGCAAATGACAAAGTCTCAACATTTTAACAACGTATTATGGCTAAGCAGGATAATAACACTTGGACTTCCTTTCCGTCCTGCGCGAGTGTATGTGTGACAGTATCTGTGTACCGAAAGTGTACTGCCAAGTGTGTGTGTGCAAGTGCAAACAAAGCTGAAATAAAGATACTTCCGGGCCGTGACCAGTGACAAGCACTTTAGTTGCGGCCAGCGGACAATGGAATCGGATCTGGGACCCCAAACGATTGGAGCTGGGAACTCGGAGGATTTTCAGCGTAAATTCCCAAGGAATTTGGCCAGCAATTTATTCGGAAATTTACAAGATTTTTGGGAGACCAGAATATCTAAGCAATTTGTATTATACACTAAATTTGCTGGTTAAAGTGTAATGTAATTTTTAGCTAAGCCTTAGAAGAAAAAAATTAGTCTCCAAAATGGGGCTAATTTTATTTTTTTAAAAATTAGAAAAAACATACAGTATAAACCTAAGCAGTAATAATGCATTTTTTAGAAAAAATAAATCAAAATTTTGATTAGGCGAACACAAGAAATTAAAAGAATTTCTTGTTCTTAGCGCCCCGACCATTTTCTAATTTGTTGATTTTTCGCAAAGTTCATTGCTTGGCTCCTTTGCGCTTAACTTTTGTTTGGGCTAGCGGAATTCCTAGACGCCAACTTGAGTTGGCCCGACCGTTTGTTTGAGTTGGCCGGAGTGTGTGAGTTTTTTCTTCTCGAGCGCTTTTTTTATGAGCTGCCACGAGGATGCAGGACTTTGCTGGTCAACACTACACAAATTGTTGATGTGACCGGGTCCCGTGTCCTTTGTGTGTGTTTGTTGTTGTGCGTCATCATCTTCTTCTGCTCCTAGTGGTTGTTTGTTGCTGGCTCGTTCATCGTGTTTGCACCATAAATCGCTTCCGTTTATGTTTTAGAGCCACACAATGGCATGGCCAAGTTAGTGGCTGCGGGAGCGGAAGAAGGCGGCCAAAAGAGGAGCCATCGTCCTGATCACTAGCGTAAACAATAAAGTTTAAAACAACTAAGCAAGATACAAAATGTTCTACGGAATTTCATTTTGGACGGATGCAGTGAAAAAGTCAGAACACTCTTTTGCGCACATATGTAATAAATTTGTTCTTTACAATATTTATCTTAATTTAACAAATTGTATATATCCACTGTTGTTTTATATATCAAAAATAAATTACACATTCTTAAAGACAGGAAATTTCCTGGAACTTGGCAGTTTGGGACCTAATAACTATTATTATCCACCATTTTTTGATAGTCGAAGGTTAAGTTTAATTTTGGACTCCCAAATTGCCCTCAGTTAGTTTCAGTGTGATTCATTTTGCCTTTTGTCCTGGATCTCTATGTGTGTGCTTTATAGCCATGGCTCGCTTCACGCTCTTGACCATGTGACCAGCTAGCCGTGTCAGTCATTTTGAGCGCCGTTCCGCTTTTGTGCCCCCGGAGAAGAACAAATCTCATCTTTGTGTTTGCCCCATCTCAGCTCCCCTCTCGCTCACACCTCCTGCACCGTCTCGCTTGCTCGCATTATCATTGTCCACGCCCTGGACCGGCATAAAATAAGTTAGTCCTGGGCAAACGTCCTGTCCCCGGACACGCAATGGCCCAGCTCATGTTGACTTTTCCTATTTTAAGTCCGTTTATTTCTTTTACACTTGCTCCATCTTTGCGCTCCCCCCGCCGCGTCCCCTTCGCCATTCTCTGACCTTTGCCCGTTGTTGTAGTTGGTGGAAAAGTTTTCCACTCGCCTGCCAAGTGCCAGGAAGCAGAGCAGCGGGAACAATGCCGTGAAAAACTGCGTAGTGCATTCGCTTAGCGAAAACTTTTAATGATCCAAGGCCTTGGAGATGGGTTTGATACTAAACCGGATCACAAATAGCATCTGCATTATAAAGGAAGCTAAGTGCAAGCGACCAATTAATCACATTTGACGGACCGCATATAGTTTTTTCAAATAATTTAGAAGCACAACTCTTTCTTGTTCAACGTACTCTGTTAAAAGATTCTTTTTATTTGCAATGTTATGGGAATAATGCCAACGAAGTATGACTAAATATGTCCTTAAAGCGCCATATCGAACATCTTTATATGCTCGACCCAGTTTTTACTTATATGAAGCTTATTCCTGGTTTTCCATTGCCTCGTTCTTATCGCCTCTTATGACGATGGCTTTTAATGTCTTTTTGGGGCTAGGATCGTAAGCCACTTCTATCTGCGCCGTGTTGTCGAACATAATCGAACTAATCAATTTGCGTAAATAAACTGCTCTGGGTTTATTATCGACAAGGTGCCACGTGCCGAGCTCGGTGGCGTCCCCGTGCAACATAAATCTTTATTTACAAAAGTGTAAACAAAAATTACTCACTCACGCGCATTCACGAGGGAAAGCGCAAAAAATGGGTAAGCGGAAAAGTGGGAAAATGCACGGAGAGGAAGTGTGTAAAAGGCTGAAATGCGAAAAATCAACGACTTCGACGCAGGGATAACAATGGGGGCTAACCTCTCGAACTCTAACTCCCCAACGGATACGAGTGGGTGTGCGAATTAGCATGTGAGCCCTTACAAAGGCCACCCACTCGAGCGACCGCCCACCCCCCTGGCGCCCGCTAATGGCCCTCCCGTGAGCCTGACGCTCCCGTTGAAAAGTCAACAATTGCCGCGCTGCGGAAATTAACGGAAAATCAGCAGCGGCGCACAAAGAGAACGAAATGTGGGCGGGCGAAAGACACAGGGAAGCTTCGCTAAGGAGACCGAAAAGGATATTCGCAATCTTAACGAATTCGTAATAATGTGTGACACGTTATTTCTATAAGAACTTTGTTAGGCTCTCTAGGGCTAATTAACAAGCTACAGAGAAGTATTTTTTCTTGGAAAATATTTGGAAAGTTATTTTCAATAGTTAGGCGATCATAAAACAACTGCCTTGATTTCAGCATATGCCAAAGACTCCTTCACAGATATTCCACTGTAGCTGACGTTAATAGCAACAAATGACGAAGGATGCTTGATTTAATGTACAAAAGTTTTTGATGTTTCTCCGTAGGTGGATGATGGCGGCGACGTGGAGAGCCTTCGCTCCTTTTGTCTTTTGGCCCCTATGTCTGTGGGTGTTGGTTAACAGTCTTCTTATTTCAAATTGTAATTATGGGCCGCTGTTCCGCTCGTCCTTTCGCCAAAGGTTGGGTGTCAGAATCAGTCGGCTGACACTGGGGGTCCTGCGCGCAGGACTCAGTGGAGCAGAATGCAGCAAATCACGGGGTCCCGAGCCTCTATGTTTCGCATAAAATGTATACAAATTATGCGTATTTATCGGGCAAATTCAATGAACTGTAAATGGTGTGGAAGTTGTTTGGCGCCCGAGTGTGTGTCGGCAAAGGTGTTTGGTGTGCCATTGTTGTTACGCGGTTGTCTGTCACAACATTAAGCCTCGTGGATTGGGTCTGAGAAAGCGCACAGGTGTGTGTGAAAGTTGGGTGCTGGAATGGGTTGGCTTGGGGTTGGGTTGGGGTTTTCAAAGTGCTGGGTAGGCGTACTGAATCGGGTGCACTGAACCATTCTCATTAAGACGGGCTGGGGGTACTCAGACAATTTGCTGCCGTTTAATTCCCTAACATAATGTACCCCTTTGGGCATTCGATTCCGCCCAAATCGGAAATGCTTTCCACAATTAATAATTACTAATCGCTTTGGCAAGCAAATAGCATAGAAACGTGAAATCGCGGTCTATATTTGGGCTGATTTATTTCGGTATACCATTTAGTCATTTACCGCAACCCCGTAGCAGTTAGCAGAAGCGAGTTCATTGACAACCTTGAGCCTTGACCCCTGACCCATTGACAGGTGGCCGGCGCATAAATATTTCATTGGCTTGCTCTATCAAGGGGAAAATGGGGAAAACTTTTATGGCCAACACATCGGCCCACCGCCGAGTTCCAGTTATTAGTTAATAACTATTAGCTCTTTGTTTATTTATAATGTCTTAATTGTCGGAACGTGGGCCCAATCCATCCGGGCATGGTAATTTAATGGTCGTCGCACAATTATTTTCCAATTCACAGCCCAATCGGGCAAAGGGATCCGGATCCGTTGGATACGTTCGTTCAATTTAAATCCCCAGTTTCCCAGTTTCGGTCGGGACGCCTCTCTTCCCAGCTGTCAGGTTAATTTGCTTGCCGCACAGCAGGTGTTGAGTTTGGCTAATTAATAGGCTGCCCGAGACTGCCTGGCTGGCCCACAGATTTTTAACGACAGGTTTCAGGGGGGATCGGGAGCAGGAACTGGGGCTGCGAGTACGGGAACGGGTAACGGGTCACGTCCTGGACCGTAAACGCATCCGTATCCGCATCGCAAACTATGCGGGCGACAGCTGCTGCTGCACGGGAAAAAAGTTCGGTAGAGGTAATTTCCATTTTAAATTAAAATCAAAACCTTGATTATGCATACCCTTCACATTATAACCGCAACTTTTTGAAGACGTTTTTAATATTCAGTTGGTTTTCATATACATTTTGCGAAAGAATGAATTAATTCCAATTTTCTCTCAGTGTGTTCCTCCTTTTTTATGACTTTGCGTGCTTGGCATCGTTTTGTTTGGGGTCCGCGCGTTCCCGAGTTATTACTAATTTTTAATTTATGTGCATTTAATTGAAATTCGGCAGAGGCCAGCACTCAGCGACTCTCCCTCTGAATTTGGCTCCTACTCTGACTTTGACTTTGACTTTGGCTCTGCCCCTGCTGTGGACTGTGACTCTGACCCACTTCCCAGACAAACACGCATCGCATCGCATTGCATCGGAGGCTTGGCCAAAATCGCGCATCGAACATGGCCAACAAGTTGCAAACAAGTCGTCGCCAAAATCGCAAGCAACATAAATTTTCGCACATTTTCGGGCTGCGTTCGACGGGCACATGCAACCAGAAATCAACCAGCAGGCCAGAAAAAAAAGCAGGCAGAGTTGAAACGGGGAAAGAGTTATATGTCCTCACATTTCTGCTGCCTGCTGGCCGCAAATTTATTACGTTAATTAAAATAATTCTTAATTAATCAGAAGCAAAGATGCGGGCAGTGCCGATGGCCACAGAAGATGACCGAGCCAAGTTCAGAGATGGGGAAGAACCCTTTTGATTTCACTCCTCTTCTGGCTCAGCTGCAGACAGTTTTGTCTAGTAATGCATGGCGCATCAATTATGGAAGAGATCCCCTATCCCCAATAATATCCCCCGATTTCAACGGCCCACTGGAGACGCGCCCACTTGGCGAGTTTCTCACGGGACTCGCTTAAAAATGAATTTAATATGCTCTTTAGTTGAAGTGAAGAAGCTACGGTTTCATCAGCAACAGTGGAGTAAATGATGAGAAATGTGGCTTCAATCTTATATAGAAGATCTGGGTACTCAGCTCGTGACCCGTTTATATTATCTTTTAATATATTTGAAATTGGAACATAAAACATTTATATAGTTATTTTTCTAAATTATTTCCCAATAGGTGCCCACTGTACCTCCATAGAGCGACCAAGCTGCACTTGTCCTCCATTCGCTGCAACTCATTACATTATTTTCGTGTGTTTATTGTTTCTTTGCAGTCTCTTGCCGCCAAAGCAGCAGCTTGACTGGCGCCCTATTGTTCCCTGTGGCCCCCAGTCCTCCGGTCCGCTGGTGCCCGATGCCCCGATGCAGGATTCCCGCCTCCTGGCCAGCAGTTTATTATGCAGCAACGCACCCCCAATGCGGTTTGGATCGCTTGGTCGGCTGGCAAACAGACAGCGCCTGACAATGAGTTTTTAGTTTGTGCAGCGTTCATTTCGCCGCTTATCTGCGCCCTGGCAATGTTTGCTGTCATTGCAAATTTCCGAGTTTGACAGCTTACAAGCAGCCAGAGTCGAGTCGCCCCTTTCCTTCCCGCCGTCTATGGCATCCTGCGTTCCCCGACCGCAGGCTCAATGTCCGTCGGCTTTGGGCTCTCCCGCCGGACTCTGCGGCGCTGCTTGACGCACAGCGTCTTCGTTTAAGTGGCGCTATGCGTCGGACGTCTCATCGACCTGGTACACGGAGAGAAAATTGAGTAGTTCTAAATAACAGTTTTTAAAAAAGCAAAATGTTTAGTCCGACTTGGGGGAACAATCAGAATCATTGATATTACAATTTTTATTGAGACCGTCGCTTTGTTCAAAGTCATTAAAGATTCCGATTGGAATTATTTTCAGTGCATCCACTCCTCGCTCTCATTCGCATTCTCATCGTCGGCGGTTATTAGTTGGCCACTGCGTCGAGTGGATGTGGATGTGGATCCGTCGTAGATACGTGGATATGTGGTCTTAATGATGTCAGACCGACCGAGCGAACGGTACAGTGAACAATGCCAAACAGCTACGGACCTGATTAGCCATGTTGGCCCCTTTGGGTCTTGGGGATTCGGATTGGGCACTGTGTCTTGGCACCGCATCTCGTATATTGTTTGAAGATACACGTAATTAATGTGGACTTAGCAGTTTGGCACTCGGATAACAAAAGATATTGGCCAGACGGTACGGGTGGTGTTGCGGGAGGATGCCATGTCGGCAACGGGTAATGAGTTCAATATCTTGCCATTGCGTCCTACTCTTGGCTCTTTCAAATTTAAGTTCTATAGTAGGTTTTTCGATCGTTAAACGTACTGTAAGATAAGCTACTGGATCGTCTATATAGCTATAGTTTGTATCAATAGCTTTCATAAATCCGACAAAATGAAAATGTTTACTTTACCATTGCTAGGTATGGGGCATTTTTCGTTATCCTAACAGCCTCTCGAGTTCTGTGCTAATAGTAATGACCGCGCAATTCTGCCAACCCTGCCGATACTCTTGAAATATTTCCGGTTAAGGAGTAATCATATTAGCAGCCAGCATGGCCCCGAAACCCAAATCTTCGCCCATTTCCCCCCTTTTAATATATACGTCGATGCCAATTTAGCTATTACATAAGTGAGTCAGCTGAAAAGGAAACCAGCTCCAACTCGACTACAAAATGATGATGGAACGCAAGTACAAGTTGGTTAGACGTCTCAAGCTGCGTTGTCAGAAAGTCGAGAAATTGAGAAGCGAATGGAAGGGGCACAGTCATCATTACGTTGATTTGCGGTTCAGAAATGCATGCACTTATTTGCTACTGTTCATGATTCTAGCTGATTTTCCTTGTACCGATTCTGTATTGGCTTGGTCAATTCCCTCAGGACTGGCACATTGACTGACTGACTTGCTGACTGGTCCTTGACTTGGTGACCCAGTTGGCCTTTGTTTTAGCCCCGCCAATATTGTTTGCCCGTAAGATATTTATTTGCTTTGCTTTTCCATTTGGAATTTCCAATTTTTCCGCTGCTTCGTCTGCCATTTATTGCTCTTGAGATATTTTCACTTGGGAGCTGGATGACGACGGGTTCTCCAAAGGTCATCCGCTGCAGCAACACAGCAAGACAGCAACAGTTCCGACTTCATCCATCCTTTGCCAGTCATCGAAATCCCCACCAACTTTCACATTAGTTTGTGTGGGTCGACGTGCTCTATCGTTCATCGTTTATATTATCGGCTTGGCATCAGCATCATCATCATCGTCGTCGTCATCTAGCCCGTCATCGCTTTTGGGCCATGGCGCTGTGTTGGCCTTATCCTCTTGGCCCAATCGCCTCGCCCTCTCGCCTGGCCAATTCCTTTGATTACCGCACCCTTTTCGCTCTTTGTTTGGTCTTAGGTCATCATAAATTGTTTGCTTTCAAGTCAATTATTGATATAGGATTTGCAACCGTGATTAAGCTCCCTCTTCCTTATTGGCCAAGTGGGTCAGTGGAGTGTGGCCATGCCCGTTCGGGCCATTGTTTTAGGCCTGGTCTTCGTTACGGCGAAGTTCAATGCCAACGCCAAAGGCAACTGCACGCCAAGTGCATTAGCTGCCCCCATAAACATTGATAAGCCAGCGATAAGGAGGCAGATACCCACTCCTAGACCCATTTCGATCCCATTACGATCCGCATTCCCCGGCAAATTGTAGCACTCATAATTTGTTTTTGATTGCCTGGCACTTTGGCCGCCTCCTCGGACCTAAGCAAACCGAAATATAAATCCAAACAAGTGCTCTCTGAGCCGTCTAGGGGACACTCGAAGCGCCGGGGCAAACAAAACAGGACCGGGCACAAGGGTCTCGGAATGGGGAATCAGGGGACAGGGAATCTGGGACCGAAGTCCAGACCCTTAGCCCATCTTTTCCTGTTTTGACGGCATCTTTTACTCCACACTGGCGCTTCCGTCGCTGCAACGAGAGATGCAAATGGTAATGTCTGGCAAATTACGCTTAGAGAAAATTCAAGTCCTCTGTTTATGTTTTAAAAAGTGGAAATAAGTTCGTTTATGAAATAATATTAAATATAAATTTTAATTATACCTCTTGCGTATAAAAAAAACTTAAAAAATATGCAATAACTTGTAGGAATACTGTACCTAGATTTTGTTGAGTGGAATGGTTTGAGTATGCTCGAAAGTCTTTTGACAATATTTGCGCGCCCTGACAATAAAACGCAAAGTGAAGTCTTGAGCTGCAGCTCCTCCATCTGCATCCCCTGGATTTTAGTATCTCAGAATTCCTGTATTTGTGTATCTGTGCGGCGGGTCATTTAAATTTCATGCTAAATCAAAAATGCTTGTGTTTATTATTTGTTTTGTATGCTGTGCCGCGGCCGAGGACTCCGCGGTTCGCTTTTCCTGTTTGTCTTTGGGTTCCAGTTCATTTCAGCCGAGCGGCGCTTGTGTGCGAGTCGATGTCTTTCCTTTTGTTAGCCATGAAGGCGCCCTTTCCCATCCTTCGGCCCTCAGTCGCTGCCCCTCCTACTCATCGATTGCCGGCGGCATCCTTTGTGGCCTACACAGGATGTCGATTACATTTGTTTACTGCACTCGGCGCACTATAATTTCCCCCTCGTTTAATGAACAGGTGCCGTGTTGTTGTCTCTGCTGGAACTGCATCCCTACTTAATTTGCCCAGTGCAGTGTGCACTGGAATCCAGAAACATCGGAGACAAACATGGCCATCCCATAGCCGCACAAATGGCATTTAATCTCAAAAGCGCATCACCAGATTTACGCTCTAGACAAGATCAAAGCGTCAACTTAGCATTCAGCAGCCCACCAATCAGATGAACTGCGAAATCCACTCGAGATGCAAGTGGATATCTGGACTTCAACTCTGGAATCCAGATTTCTTTGGTTGTGTCTGGGGTGGAGAAGTGGAGTGAAAACCACGTGATTTGCATTTAATTTAGAGATTGCTGAGATTTATCGGTGAACAGAGACGTTCAAGGATAATTGTATATTTATATTTAATTTAACAACAACGTGCAAGTACTAAAAATCTTTGCGGTTGCCTTAAGGAAGTTCTTAAATCTTCTTACTTTGTCTCAAACCTCATCCTTTCACGCAGATGTAAATTACCTCAACAATGTTGCAACAGATATTTAGCTGTGGTAAGACCCAAGGTATGCATCTCGGTGACCACTCTCAGTCCTAAGATAAAAAAGCGATAACATTTTAATGACGAGGACTCAGATCGCTGTGATCGTGGGTGTCGGTGGAGTGGGATTTCAGACATTACTCAATCAGCGGGCCATAAATGCAAGCTGATTAATGCAGCTGCCTGTCCGACGACAAGTGAAACATTTCCGGTGACAATAATGGGGACTTATTGTACGCTGGAAAAAATTGTATAGCTTTCTCTGCCAATCTTGGATGCATTCGTATGCAGCTAATTGTATACAGAGCGTTACTGCATGCTGCCTAAAACCATCTAAGTAAGTTGCTAGCTAACAACAATTATGAAATTATCCCTGTGGTTAAAAACTTTTTTTTTGTGTAGCTTGGGTATGGTCCTGAAGATGTCGGCGATGTTCACGACGTCATGCAGTCTGCGGATCACGGAGTGGCAATCAAACGGAGGCCACATTTGGGGTCCATGACAACGACAAGTGTCAAAACGCAGGTTGCTCTCATTTAAATTGGCATGATTTACGTTTGCCCCAACCAGCAACCGACTTGCATCGCAACGCATTGCCTGTCATCCATGTGGATGCAACTGTGGCAATATGGCAAATTCCACCAGCACTTAACAAGCCGCAGCCGAAGGAAATGACAAACAGCGGAGACAAGACGCTGACATAGCCAAAGGGACTTATCCGGGAACGGGTAAAGGGAGCTGTAAACTGGGAGCTGGGCGATCCCATACGATCCGATCCGGATTCCAGAGTGGGCATCAAGTCGCGTCGAGTCGAGTGGGGGGCAGAGGGTCGCCTCATGTTGTCCATGCTCATCGCCAAGTCACCTCCGTCCTCTCAGCCATTGGGTGTGCATGCAAAGTGTTGAATAATTTGTTGCGAAATATTTCTAGATCTACAATGCCGGCGATTCCCTTGCACCCAACAAAGGTGTCGATTTGGATTTAAAATTAAGATTATTTTCTTTTGTCAAATTAGTATATTTCAGCTTTTGCCTTTTACCCTTTTGTAAGCTTTGTTTAATACACAATTACCTAATAGTTTGCATGGTTGATATTATTTAGGCTTTCTCATTTTAAAATAATGGGCCCTTCTTATTTTATGTATGTTTTACCTTAGTATATTTTTTGTCGGGTGCCCCGCGGCTTTGGTGGATTCTGGCAAAAGACTTTTCTGCAAGACCGGCTTGTTAGTGTGCAACATGCTGTTGCAACGCCGACGACTGCAACAGCGACTGCAACTGCAACTGTTGCGTTGCTGCGTAATTAAGTGGGCGACAGTCTGGTAAATGCAAATTTCTTGGCCTTGTCGCACTGCTCGCCGCAGGACATTGCCAAATTCAGATGCTAGCGACCGATATGGTCGATAAGCCGTGGTGCGATGCCGCTGTTAGCGGGTTCCTGTTGCTGTTCTGCATCAGCTTGTAGACGGCGATAAGCGCTCGCCTATGATCTATGATCCTGACCTTGGCTGGCAGATCAGAATGCGCATACGCAATGTTGCGCATTCTTAATTAAAATGTCAAAACTGGTTTAATGGCGTTAATGAACGAACAGCACTCAGTTCGTTAGGCGGGCGAACAGGTCGCTTGAGGTTTGACAATATTGCTTGGATTCCTGGGATTCCTTCGGTTCGGTGTTCATGGCCTGCGGATCGCTTTCTGGCTTTTGATCTGCCTGGCGATCTGGACTTTAATTTATCGTTAGGTTTGCTGCGTTTACAAACAAAAGCTGCCGCCGCCAGCGCCGGAAAATGGAAAGATTTCCGTTGTCTTGACAGTTTGCGTAGTGACGGTTGATTTATAGAAATCAGAGCCTGGTTTTTCAGCCTTTGTTAAGTTCGTTATCGTGTCTGCAAAATTGTTAACTGAGCTATGCCGAACTATGGCACACGATATCTACAATATCTGATCAAGGATATTGCATAACCAAGCGCTAGCTGATTAAACATTGATATCGATCGATCTGAGATTCTTTTTTTCGATTTATCAATCTTATCATTAGGAAAAATTCGGGGACTTGTAATTATGTTAATTTTCAACCCATCTCCATTCTTTTTTATTGGTTTTAAATGTTAACTCGACCGTGAAGGACCAATGCAAAAGCCCGTCCAATTCATTGCATTCCCTTCTATTCAAAGCATGCGCCTCCGCAGCACAGACACACTTGCAAAAATTAATATATGTTTTCAAGTGCATTACATACATCAATACAAAATAATCAAATCAAAACGTTTTTCCCAGTGCACCGAGCCCAAAGCCCGACTCTTGGGGGTTCCCTTGTCTGCAAAGTTGTGTGATTTATTTGGGCGGCTCGGGTGTTTTTTGCTCTTTGTGCGCTGCGCTTTTTATTATGGCACAATTTTATTATTTTTATTGGTGCGCACTCGAGTGGATTTCGCCGGAGTGCTGGAGTGGAGCTGGAGGAGTTGCAGGCCCATGACGCACCACCCGCACCACTTTCCTGAGGCTGTAAACAGAACTGCATTGGGTATATGGATATGCATATCCAGGCGGGCACACACGAGTATGTGCATTTATTATTTTACTTGGCTTGCTCGCATTTTGCAGCAACGATCTGTAGACACAATAAATTACCAATTATATTTTCATTTCATATTTCTGTCATTGATTTCGCTTCCAGACTGAGGCTCCATGCCTCAATGAAAACCAAAGGGGGTCGTGTGGCCCGCCCTTCGAGTCAGGCGAAATTCATATCCAATGTAAAAGGCAGTTTGTTTTATCAATCAACAGACAAATTTGTATAGCTTTTAAAATGGTTTCGAAAACACACATACAGTTTTACGAATTCAATTAATATACATCGAAATATTAAAGTCAAAGGCACCTCACAAAATATACACCCGCACGGTCTTCAACTTCACTTCTTGTCCTTTTCAATTCCAATGCGTATACTACTGTGGTGACAACCTGATACGCACAGAAACCTAAAACAAATCGACATTAAATAGTTACACCTGTTAAAAGTCGAGTAGCTCACATGGACAAATTATTAAACAAATAATGGTGTATATCTTAGCCCGATCTGTGATGATCTCCCATTCTCTGCACAACTTGATTACATATACGGTAGTAATTGTAACAACTACCGGAATAATAATAGCCACCCAAATCCACACAATAAAACAGTTTTCCTAAAAATTAAAAAGGATCAAAACAAAATGTCTTAGATACGTAACACTCAAATACCAAGATGGCCCCAATCAGAAGGAATATTGCAGCTAAAATTGCAAAGCTGCCTCCCCCAACTACGATTTTGTGGTATATGTTAAAGGTTTCACCTGCAAAAAGTAAGAGCTTAGAGTTAATCTTTTTAAATATATTTATATTATAAAGTATATTTACGGGTAGTCACATATGAAATAATAACGGCACATATTATTATTATGGCGATGGCCCAAATACCGCATTCTTTACGACTGGTAAGGTCCCCAGAATTTGCACATTTTGCTTTTTTATCAGATTAGAATGTAATAATTTTTGTCAAATGTAACAGAAAACTCAAGAACTTGATGATTCGTAAAAAAATATATCAACCTATCAAGTTCTTTTTTCAGCCAAATGGTTTAATCTCGAACTTTAATGAAACCTAGCAGTCGGAAAAGTGCAGTCTTAACCGAAAAGCAAAACCACCCCCAGAGTTAAGTTATCAGAAAGAAAAGCGCGAAAATCCCTTTGTTGGACTGTTTTTATTTTCGTCTGCAGCCGGGACCGTCTATATTTATTTCCTCTGCCGTTCTATAAGGCCGACCAGATGGCTTTGTGCGAAGCCTGCCGCCACATTAAGCCCTCAGCCCAGCGATTTGGGAATGGAAATCAAAAGTCGCCGTTAAAGTGTCTAGGAAATTGTGCATGCATTAAATAAATGAAACTCCCTTTATCCCGAAGGACGGACAGAGTGACCAAGGGTCGGACCAGGAATAACCTCGGGTCCATGTGCAAATTAAAATGGGAATAAGAGGCGAAGGCGGGTACTTTGTAGGGGGAGACTTGCAGTTGAGGGTTGAGCATAAAAAATTAAAACAGACGGGCTTGGATAACTTTTAGGAAAGGGCAGGCGATGTTGAAGCAACAAATGCAATCAAACGTTAACATTTAAAACTAGTTGAATGAATATATTTTAAATGTTTTCTTTAAAGATTTTCTATAAGCAAAGCCAAGCTGATATATTATCAGTACTTGGTGCATTTATTACACATTATATAATTGGTCGCTCATGCTCGATATTCAATTCAGAAAATGATTTTTGGATATTAAAATGTGAGCAATTTATTGACCCCATCCTATAGTACCATGATTTGCCAAGGCCAATTATAAAGTTTGGCTGGAAATCCAAACTAGCGCAAAAACTATGGAAAAGCCAAAAGGAACGTCGATGAGCACCGCACGTAATTCAATCTGGGCAGCTCAGTTTTGCTGGCCTCTTTGAGTAGGCTTACCTGGAAGAGGCGGGCAGGTAGTATAATTATATTCTCCAATTTTCATGGGTCGAAAGGATTCATGTGCCTCTTTTTCTTTGCATATTTTACCATAATTTGCTGTTCTTGTTTGTTCTGCCAGTTGTCCTGGCGAACAAATTGCGAATTGAAAACTTCGAAAACTAGCGGCAATTACAGAATTTTACGAAAACCGAAACCAAACGAAACCGGGTACGAACCAGAACCCAAAACTTGGACTATTTGGCTGACTGTGCGTGTAATTATAATTTTCTTTAAGTCGGTTTGCGCAAACTTTCCTTTATGTCAAACTTTCGTCCTGCTGCTCTTTCCATCTTTGCGACCTCAAATAATTTTGTGGAAAAGTTGCTGCTCTCCGCACTCCCCTTTTCACTGAATTACTGAATTTTCCCGATTTTTCCATTTTGTTGGTAATTATGCTCTTTGTGCGACGCAACCAAACTTTTGGGTACATCGTCTGAGTGTATTAGTTGTAATGTGTTTCGGTTAGCCCAAGGAGGAGCGCAAGTTGCCAAACTTACGACAACAATAACAAGGAAAACAAGCGTCGAAGGAGGAAGAGGACCAGTCCCCTTGCCGTTTTTTTTTTTGGAACTTACCTTTCGTTTTGGCCATATCCTTCGGCTAGACAATGTGTCTTATTAGAAGGGCTTGCCAGCGGTAAACTTTCCGGTGATTTTCATTCATCAGAAGTTTGGCATTAAATTTTCAGCTAATCACGTTGTCGATGAATGGAATTGTAACTTTATAAACTGTTTTCCGGCATAATTGTTGGCCCAAGCGTTCTCCTAATATTTCCATTAGCACTAGCCCGAACCATTCGTTTCATTTAAATAGGTCAAAATAAACAGAAGCCAAAAGCATGAAAACACTAATAACATTAGATATATGATTACCACAACATAATTGCTTACCTAATAAAAACGTCAAATGCAAAATTTGTCCGATTTTGAAATATATTTCGAAAGACCTCCAATCCTTCAGTAGATTGTTTATCTTCAATAAAAATATGAATGCACAGTTTCTTGGTATGACAAAAATAGAGAGCAGAGCAAAATGTATATACTCCTAAAAAATATATTTTAGCGCTAATGAGTCACAAAAAATTCTAAGTATTTACCACAAACGACATCAGTTTTATTTTAGAGGCAAAGCCAATGACAATAACAACTGGAGTAAGGTAAATAATATCGTATGTGCTGCCTTAAACACTGTGAAATACCAAAAATTATATACTTATAATAAGTATGAATATTAATATACCGGGTCGCAAAAGTACAATCATCATGGTCACACAAGCAATACCTCCAAGAATCCATAAAATGGGCATCTTTCATCTACACATTTTTGAAAATTAAATTTAATTAAATTTTTTGTTGACATTAAATTCCATGGTATTTCTTTCATTCTAAGACATATTTAACATATCTTTCGCATATTTTCACCTAATGAAATCCATCCATAATTCAGGCAAACAAATGAAAACTAATTTTTGTTGCCTGGCACTTAACACCAACTCACGACTTGTCCATTCCGGCTAATGACCAGATATATTGCCATACTGAAACCGCTGCCGGGGGCTGTGATTTGGCTAACTGCCTCTGCATGATTCTCCCTTTGTGGCGTATGAAATGCCATTTATTGGGTTACTCAATCAAATATGTGATGCAGCAACTCAGGTTACCAAATAGGTAAATCGGGCGGGATTTAGACACCATGTAGGGTAATATGTTGTTGCAGTGAATCAATATTCTCATCCTTCTTGAACAAATCAGATTTTGTAATTATCACTTTGTTGACTCTTGAATTGATGATCAATGTACTTAACGACATTATATTGAAAAATAATTTCATACAGACTGTGTGGAAAATTATTTCTAATTTTTCCTCTTTATATATATGATATTCAGACCCCGTCACCCCAGCATTCCACTGTGCGATGCTAATTCGAATGCAAGCCCTCGAACATCCTTGAGAGTTATGCAAAGCAGGAGCTGCCGAATGCAAATTGTGTTTTCACTTTTGTTCGTTTATCAAACGGGTGTCGGACTGACTGGTTGGTTAGTTGGTTGGTTGCTTTGTTTGTCGTTTTGTCGGGCTTATGGGGTTTGTTGGCAAGGCGAAATGGTCGGGCTCCAACTCTGGCTGCAATATGACCAACGGCAACAAATAGCTGACAGTAACAACAGCAAAGGCGCTGGATACAGCTGAAACCTGAAAAGGACCCGGGGCAAATTCACGACTCGCATATTGAAAACAAAACTGCAGTCTGAGAGGAGTGAAGACAGGCACACGTGATGGGGCATATTGTGTGATTGTGTTTACGGTGTGGCTACATGGCTGTATGGATGCATGGAAGTGGAGCGGGTGCAGCTGCCTCAACTCAGAGTCCCTCCCCCCATCAAGTGAAGCCAAGTGAAAATGAAAACAAAGTTTAACAAACCGTGGCTAACGAGCTACATTATTAAAACTTCAAAAATGCATAAATTTGCCGGAGACGAATGGAGCGAACTGCAGACTGCGGCATTATAATAATATAATGCATATCCTGGGCAGGCATTTGAAAGTTATTGACACCTCCTCCGCTCTCCGCTCTACCTACTCCCATCACCCAAAAGCCGGTAAAACTCGTGACGTGATCGGTTTTGAGGCACCTCCGAAGGAGGGTGTTGCAACACAGGCCAGGTTCCACAAAAGCTTCACGATCTGGGCACTGGGCACCCACTCCCCAATCCCCAACCCCACTCGCCATTCCAATCCTAGCTTCAATTCCAGCCCAACTGGAACTGCGGATCGAGTTCGCGACTCGGCTGCCAAGTGATTCTGCGCATATTAGTTGGCCATTAGGCGCACACCATTGTCAGCTGTGAACGGCAGTCGAAAGCGCATTAAAATTCAGACGATGTTAAATATTACAAGCGCCCCCTTGTTGCAGAAAAGGGGAAAAGGTTTCGCGCTGATTTGCAGCTGCCACTCAAGAGGTTTTTTGGAGTGGGTGGTGCTGCAGATCGCGTGGAGCTTGTGAAATGTATTGGCGACGTGATATGTTAATCTGTCAGGCGAAAACGTGGAACGTTTTGGATGCGGATGTTTGGCAGACAGAAAAGCACTTGTCGGTTAGACATGGCTTGAAGTGAAGATTCCTCCTTTTATATTCACTTAAATGAATTCAATATAATATTTTTGGGTTTTACATTGCCGACTGGACTCACTAAATATGGTATGTATCTTACTTTATAGGACAACATTTTCCGCAATAGTTTATGCTCTTCAAAGACTTTCAGTTGGTAATAGCAATCGTCCAACTGAAAACTTTATTTAATACTTGTGTGGTAATTATAAACATCATAATATCAATGCTATCCCTTTATGTTAAGAAAAGTATCCTTGGCATTCTGAACCACCAAAACGGTGATTTTGGCATCTGGTGTAATGAGCACCTCGTGATATTTGGTACGAACTCTCAATAGAGTCAAATTTTGGGCTGGCTCCATTTTGGAGAGGAACGCCTGGCACTTCTCCCGCAAATTGTCATATAGACAGGCGTACTGCAAACCGTCCTGACGATCCATCGAGGTTTTCACCGGCACACCCGAGTGATTCATGATCAATATGTCCTCCACGCCGGGTTTGGCCTGCACTTTGCGAAATACTTCTTCCACGTAACTTTTAGTTCGCTTTGGCTGCGTAGGATTAAACTATTACTTAGGAAGTATACATTTAGCATACTTACATCATTCTCTACTTCTTGCATTTTGCCCACAGATTTTTTTTAACTTCCAGCAAATGTACTTTTAGTTATATATTTTCTAAATCAATAACTGCTTGGGTTGCTTAAATTTGAGTTTATGGGTATGACATTCAATTATTGGAGTACCTTGATTGTATTTTTTTTGCAAAAGGATTGTAAAATCGCAGTAATTGCGCACCGTTATTAGTATCCAGGCAGAAGCAAAGATTAATAAATTCCTTGGGTATCATCCTGTGACGTCATAATCACGGGCATTAGATGATTTAGTCGGATGCCAAGCAGGGCCAAATTAGGCGGGAGTTATTTGCCAAAGCGGGCTGTAAGTCTATGGCCAACTCTAATCGGCTCCTAACTCAGCTGCCAAGCATCATGGACGGCCCACTTTCGAGGCGCGCTCCCAGAGCATAAAGTGCAATTATAGCGGTGCAGCGAGGAGCAGGGCCATGAAATACCAACACCCGACAGCTGTAAACAACAATTTGCCGGGCGGCCATAAGCGCATCTCGCATCTGAGACCAAATGCCAATAACTCGCCGTGCGAGAGCGCTTATAAAAAAGTTATTTAAAAGCCCAGCCAACTCGGCTGGAGTCCAAGAGCCAAACTCAAGCCAATCTCAAGCCAGGCCAAACCAAACCAATCCAAGCCAACAATGGCAAATGATGATGAGACGTCCAGTCGTTTCACGTTAAACGCTAAGCGTTTCGGCAAAATCGCAAAAAGTTAGACGCTGCCAAGGAGTCGACTTCACTCAAGACTAGTTGAGGATGGAAACTTGAATGAAAATACCTCGAACAGGAGAAGCGAACGTAATTAGCAAATTTATGGTCAATTGATAATTTAGAGGCATTCGGTATCATCAATAATGGACCGAACCGCTGCGGCTCGGGATCGAAGATGAGGCATTGTTATTGGGACCAATGTGGCGCAAATTGTGCTAAATGTTTCGGCAGACCCTACGCACTCGCACATGAAATATATTTATGCGAGCATCTTAAGGGGGCCCTTGGCCATATTTTATACAATTCGACTGTCAACCGGAGAACTGGGTCAGAGGTTCGTTTCGAGTTGGAAATCTCGCAGCGCTTTTGTTGTCTAGGCCTTCTTGCCGCGCAATTTAAGTCGCTAATTGAACGCTTTGTCTGACACATCGAATAAATCACACGATTGCCAGCTTGCACCTTGCAAGCCAGTCGACGGAGGTCTGAACCTGAACCCGAACCCGAACCGCGTTCACCAACTGCACGTCGCCATGTTTATGCCAATAATATGCCATAAAGTATAGAAAGGAGCCGGCACAATGGAGCACAGTGCACATGGGGTCCCAAAACGACTGGCTGCCGAAGAGCGGCTTCCTCTGATAAACTTTATGACATCGAGAGGGAAGTGGAAGTGCAGCCACTTTGTCAGCGGGCATGCGCCAGTCCCTGGTCCCAGGTCCGTGGTCCTCCGAGTCCGATACCATGCCAATCCCTCTCCCCGTCCTTGAGCACGGCGCTAAAGTTTAAGCATTGCCCGAACTTTACGCACAACTTGCACACATAATTTACGTCCCATCCCATCCTCTGCTCCTCTGCGTAATTATTGGCCAGGAGCCGGGGTCTGAATGTCGAAGAAGTTCGGGCCGATCTGGGCATGGGTTATATGTGAGTGCATTAGAGGCGTCCACAAATTGTTTGGTTTGCTTTGGTTTAGCGAAAATTGTAGTCATAACTTCTTCTCTGGCTGCCGACAGTCGAACAATCGGGCTTATGATCGCTCAAATGCACATCGTTTGGAGGACGGAATGCTTTGGAAAGGTTAACTGGTCTCGAACTCCTCTCTATTACGACGTCATTCGATCGGCTTCGAGTGATGGGGGTCTCACAAAAAACATAAGCATCAGCAAGTAGCTAGCTGTCCGTTTAAGTGGTATTATCAATCCCCAGAAATATTACTTTCGTATACCTAAGCATAGTTTTAGGTTTTGAAGTGAAAATCTCACAAATCTAAAGTAATTACGAACTATTTACATTTGGTTACCACCTAAGCCAAGTGCTCGGCGTATCCATAAGCAGATTGGCCCATTAGGAAGACCGTCTTGGCGGACGAGTCTGTTTGAGAACGCAACTGCCACAAATCCCACATCAATCAAATTGTCCGTTGCCCTAACAACAGCAACATATTAACAACTAATGTATCAACAAAAGCTTTGTGTGTGTATTGCGGGTGCAGCAAAGGCAATTTAAACCCGGCTTAAGTAACCGCTAAGCACAATGGCGCACAGCACTTGGAAATTATATTGGCCATTAATCGCCCAAGTCGATCTGTCATACAGATATGGGTTTATTAAAAACTAATTTAAGTTTTTATTTTCCTCTAACGGAAGAGCATTTTGTTACGTGTTAGTTCTATGGTATTTTCAACCAGTGTTTCCCGTTTATGGGGCCTGCAAATGCCTTGCATGCAGCATATAATAATGTGACACGCCCTTCCAGCACTCATACATGCTCAAAAGGACACCTGAGTCCTTGCTCAGGAATATAAGTTGCTATAGAACAGGGAGCGGGACTTGGCTTGGACCTGGACAAACTTCCGAGCCACCAGGATGTGTCCTTTGCTTTCTGCATTGATTTTGAATTTCCAAGGAAGTAGCGCGGAAACTTGTTAGTCGGCCATCCGCCCATCCAGCCCCCATTTTACCCCTATCCACCACCTCCAACCCACATAATTCGCTTTGCATGCAGTTTGCAGAAAAGCAAGGGAGACACGAGCCTGGCCCGGGCTATTACGCTGGCAAATTGCAATGTAATTAGTTTTTACATTTCTATATAGTCGGCGAACGTATAATTGTGGAAAATGGCATTTCTAGTTAATTAATGGCCTCCTGCCCTCGCCCACTGCAAATGCCAATTGCCCCGCAGCCCCGTAGTCACGAAGTCCCGGAGCTGTGCGAAAACTTTCTGCACATTTGTTGCCGCTTCTCGGCGTGTGCAGTCAACAAAAAAAGTGCACCTGCCACGCCCCCACCCGCCCAGTGTCAACCATTGGCAACTTTGCTTGAATTGCTTAAAAAATTTAATTAAAATTCTGGCATTTTGGAACCCTCCAGTTGTACTCACTAAAATCATAGGAATATCCTGGCAGGGTAGAGAGAATTCAGGAAGTGCCACGAAGTGCAGTAACAGCCACAGGTTGTTGATTAAATTAACAATATGTTTGATTAATATTGGAAATTTAGTGAGTGAAAATGTGTTTATCCTTTGTGCTACCCTTTACTTGTTCGAAAGTCCATTTGAATGCAAAATCAGAACAAATTCATCAGTTACAAAAAATAGATTTTAATTTAATAAGAAAAATGGATATATTCGTTATATTTCTCTTTTAGTCAAGATCTATCCTACCATCTATATTTTCGTGTACTTTCCCAATGCATAATGGAGAGACCTTGAATAGGAGCTATACTAAAATATGTTATTTTCTTTGTATACCGTGGCTTTAACAGATTTACAGAAACACCTTCAATATTTATATAATTCAGAAATACATTTGTAAAATTCCTTGATAGCATCCAAACAAGTATCCTAATCCAGAGGAGTTGGTTCGGAAAATACGAAATCGCGCTTTGAATGATGTTGCATTAGCGGTATAGGCTCCGAGAAGTAGAATGTTCGCACAACTGGTTTCTTCCTATTTGTGGTTTCTGCCATTTGTGGTTCCTCCATCTCATGAATGATGCCCATCCGGGACTCATTCTGTATATTCCGGTATTTCCTGTACGTAATTTCATTCCTATTTAGAAAAGCGTACAGACGACGGCGTTTCATGATCCTCGACTCGGTGGACTCCGAATTAGTTGGCTGTTCCATCTTTTCGTTGATTTCAGAAGCAAGTATTCTGATACGCTTAAAATTGTCGTCAACGCGAGAAATAGTTGCACTACCGCCAAATGACGTGGGTCCCGGGTAAAACGGTGAACTTGACGTGAAGAGGTCCTTAGCCCCGGAGAATGTTGGCTGTGCTGACTCGTTGTTACGTGAGTCCCTCATACCCTTCTGAGAGAAATCAAAATCTTTCGACAAGTCTGCTTACTTTCAGAAGTAAATAATACAAAAATTATTGGTCTATATGCAAAAGATTCAAAGTTTTCCAAAAAAAAAACTTACCTTCCGGAGTTTGATATGTTTTAGCTTGCAATAATACAATCACTAAGACTTGTCATTAGATTTCAAAGCCTACTATGGAAATCACCAAAAAACAATAGAGAATGCTGAAGTCGATTTTTTTGCAAATCGATTGAAATTTACACGACTAATAGAATTTTGAAAAAATATCCAACAATTTTTAAAAATGTGGGCGAGGTAGATTTGGTCGGTTTTACGGCGTTAGAGATTTTTAAATCTATAGAAATTTACAAGACTAACCCTTTTACTCTATGAGTAACGGGTATAAATATCAGTGTTACCAATATTTATCGTGTGCTAAGAACTAAATTAAAATTATTCATAGAAACAAAGCGTCTTGGCTTTAAATGTCACTTTAACTAATAAAGAAACGCAAAATTATGAATATTTTGATTATGCACTATTTATATTTCGGTAAAAGGCGTATGGTAAATTGCATAATGTGTTCCACATAGAAACATTTTTTTTTGTGATTAAAATCCTCTCATCTTATCACTGATTCAAAAATTGAGATGTGCTGCAATGTGAGTCACCAATACTGTTGCGTCGTTATAGGAGTGCTGGCCATTATTGTAGGGTCCTCCGATATAGGATACCGAGCTCATCTGCTAGGTAAAATTGTGCCATACTATGCATCTCTATATCAGTTAATTTTGTAGCCACATATGGTTTGAATCGTTGGATACTGGCATCTGTGATAGCGTGGGTACTCATAATCATGGCCGCAGTTGTTCTGATTGTAGGCGCAATTAAGGTAAGTAATTGTTAAAGAAACGGAAACAAATGTACATTTTTTTAATTGTAGAAAATAACTACTCTTCTGCTGATTTGGATAATATTCGTACTGCTTGTCGGAATTGCTCAAATTTTTATAAAAATTGTGTTATTCACTCCAGCCAAAAACATTCATCCAAACGACGCATACTATATTCTTGCAGGCGGCTTTATAATACTTCTTATACGTAAGTTAACTTACAATTTTCTCTTCTGCATTATGTTTAGCCAATTTTTTTTTTCAGTGTTGGTATTTTGTTCCGCATACTACCCTTATGCATACAAGCGTGAAATTGAAGAAGAGGAATACGAATAAATTAAATTTTCAAAATCAATGTTTCTTTTATTAAATCACAGTTGAAATCTATTTTTTTCATTTTATGTAAACACTTAGAGCCACTTTTAATTACTACTATTTTAATTTTAGGCTTAAGGCTTATTTTCAGTAATAAAGGACATAACTTTCTGAATATTTAATAACTCTTTTTTTTGGCTAATTTACATGTTAGTTAACTTGTATAAACCAAAGTAATTTGGAGTTAAATGTCAAATAATTCTGTAGATATTCTGCATTAATGGTTTTTACATAAAATTTATATTTTTATTTCCCTTGCAAAATTCATAATGGTGAAAAATAATAATATTCCATCACTTCCTGTAATTTTAGGATTTTTAAATTTTGGATTTATTATCTACGGAACCCAATGAGATGTGCTGCAATGCCAACCGCCAGATATTATGCGTCTTTATCGGAGTATTGGCGATACTGATAGCAACATTATGTTTAGGATTCACGTTTTACCGGCTATGTAAATTACGTATGGTTTATTAAAAATATACTATTATATTTATGCTTTTAGGCACGACTGGTATAAGCCATTGGGAGGAGGCGTCTCTGGTAGCCTGGGTTTCCATTATTTTGGCAGCGATACCTCTTATTATAGGAGCAATAAAAGCAAGTAAGCGCGAAGGAATAAATATCCATTATTACCCATGTCCTGTTATAGGAAATTCCCTATCTTTTGGTGATTTGGATAGTAGTCGCAATAATTAGCGGTGTCTCTCTGCTAGTTATTCAAATAGAAATATTTAAAAGCTTTTTTAATACGGACCCTGATACAGCCTTTCATATTCTCGGTGGTATGGTCATTATAGTTTTCGTATGTATGTTTACTTAGTTTTATTATAATTTTCATTTTAATAATAAAAACTTTAATATTTCAGTATTGATCAGCTGTTTTATATACTTCCCATATACATATGCGCGTGAGCTGGAAGGAGATTAATACGCATAAATTAAATGAATCTAAACAAGGTTTTTGTTTTACTTATTTATTTTGAACACATATTTTTACTGCTTTAGGGATATTTATTGTATGATGCTAGTTGCTTCTATCAGTAGAGGCATAAACTGTAATACACAGTGACTAGGACTTAAATTTCAAACAAAATTATCAGATTGAAACAATTTTTTGTATATTTTAATTGTTTAAATCAAATGTGGTTTCTTGTAGATATATGTGTTATACTTTAAAATTGGAAAAATAAAATTACAATGTGTTTGAATGCGAACCAAAAGCCTTGTTGCGTGATAATTGCCCTGGTTGCGATTTTTGTAGGAGTTATAGAGACATCTTATGAGTGCTTTCATTTAGGTAAGAATTATACTACCATAAAACTAACAAAATAATATCTGCATTATATTTAGCCTTGCATGGAATGAATAATTGGTTAGTGGCAGCATTGATCGCATGGATTCCCATTTTTATTGCTGCTATATTTCTGATTATTGGGGCACTCAGGGTAAGTATTTGCTAGTAAAGACAATCAATGGTTAATTTAAAAAAAGAATGTTTTCTCAAGGAAATACCTATTCTTCTGCTTATCTGGGTAATAGTGTCACTAATATGCGGAGCTGCTTTGATAATTATAAAGATCGGATTGATGATATACCTGAATAGGCTTCGTATGTATCTAGATATTGTGGTCGCCATTTTGAATGTACTATTTTTAAGTTAGTCAGTTGGAACTATAATTTTCAGTAGTATTTGAATAATACGAGCAATTTCTATTTTCCAGTGCTGGTCTTCGTTTGGGCGGCCTATCCTTATGCATACATGCGTGATCTGAAGGAACAGCAAAAGATTTGATATTATCACATGCGCGTAGACGGTGAAAATATGAAATATATTGGCAGTGCTCAAAATTATTAATTAACATTTAAAAAAGAATAGCCACATCTCAAGCAATAAACGTAAAGCCACCACGTGTGTCTGTCCGCTTTTACTAAAAATCAAAATACAGACTGTGCGATATTCCGACTTTGTTGCATGACTTCAATTTTTTATTAAACAAATAGCAGCCAGTGACCAGGGGATGCGAATTTGCATAAAATAACAGAGGCAATAACAATGGGTGACAACAAACCAAATGCAAATGGTAAACCGACCGCAAATAGAAAGTGGAAATCAAATACAAAGCGCTACCGTTTATTTCTGTGCTTTCGTATCTCGGCACTTTCTGGCCGATTTTTGGGTCTATTGTGTTTATTTTCGGGCGTCTAATTTAAATAAACATTTGTTTGCACAAAGGCTTTAATATGTTTGGCAAATGACTTCCTGAATTGTGTGCTGCATATACCAGGGTACCAGCCCAACTGTTGGCTACTCGGATTGCATAATCAGTGAGACAAATGCCGTGGATTATGAAATCCTTCGCTCACAGCCTGCAAGCCCAGCAGAAAACACGAGCACCGCGGAGACGCCACCGAGCTGTGCAACAACCTGTCGCATATTTGAAGCGATTAACGGCACGATTTCAGCCGCTGACTGCCGGCAGCACCGCAGCAACAACAGCACCGCAGCAACAACAGCACAGCAGCAACATTGCAGCAGCAACATCGTTGCAGCAACGGCAAGAAAAGCGCAGCAGCAACACGGTGGCAAGGTTCGACCGAAAAATTGAAATTGAAATGCTTTTGGCAGTGCCAACACTCTGGCCTGATGTTGGGCCAACGATACTCACTCGAGGTGGGGTATTCCCAATCCGATAATCCTTATCAGTATCTGTAATGGTCGAAAAAGTACTAAGTCTCTTAGGCTTTAAATTAAAATAAAAATTGAAAAACAGAAGCCGTTACTTTTAGAAAGTTGTTATAGTATTAAAACAATATAGTATTACAGAAACAATTTACGTAAAAAATATATTTTAAATGTAAACAACAATTTTTTAGACGTTTTAATAGTTTAATCTTTACTTCACATATATCTTCCAAGCCTAATTAAAGTGTATATCGTAATCAATGCACTCCAGTTGAAAGCTTTCCTTTGGGCATTTCCTGCTTTTTTGAGGTGTAATTCGTGTCTATAGTGGATAAAAAAAAAAAAACTTTTGTAAATACCTACAAAGTATTTCCAGCAATGAAACAAATACAAAATAGGCACTGCGTTCGCTGCAATTGGAAAATTGTGAAAAATAAAATAATATATTGTGCACAATACTTGCATACTTGGCCACAAGCCATTGTTGTTGTGAATTCCCCCTCCTTTCCATATAGTTCCACAATGAATGACCTATAAATAAAGTTGGCACCCGAACAACTGAGCCCAGAAATGGCAAACAGCGAGAATTGTGAAAAAAATAAATAATGTGAATATAACAACCGCAAGAGCCAGATTTTCAATTGGTTTTCTATCCCTTTTGATTTTCCATCGTCGGTGCTCCGCCTTTCCCACTCTTGACTCTTGACCTTACCACTTTCATTTACAAGTTGCTCTTAAATGGAAGGCAAAGTTTGCAGCAAAAATATATAGTACATAAAGTGGCCAGAGCCTTTATGAAAATTATTGAATTTTTCTGGACTCCTAACTTTAATTAGTATTTTTTTGTTTTTGTTCCCCAACAAATCTTCACAATTCAGCCTTGAAATGAGATTTTTTTAGCTACAATCTCTTGAGTTCCTGCGCTTCGGTATAGAATTCCTTCCCTATTAGCTCCCAGTGACCTCAGGCATTCGGAACGTCCAAATAGCAAAAGCTTTTATCAGCTCCGATTACACACTTTAAGCACAAAAACAAAATTGTCACTTTAAATGCAGTGGAGAAGAACAGGAAGCGGCCTCAAGTGGATGGACACCTGAGCGGATGAGTGCTGTGGTTGCCCCACCGCAACATTGTTGGTAGAAAACCACCGTAACCCAAGCCAGGAGGCAGAAGGTAACCCGCCCAGGACATCCAGGACATCCAGCGAGCGTAAGCTAACTCAACTTAAATAAATTTAATTTAATTACCAGTAAAAACCGCATGAGTAACTTCAGCCCGGGATGAGAACATAGCAGAGCGGAGTGGAGCAGACTGTCGTTATCCGGCGAACTGAGATGCCAAGTGGAAGTGGAGGAGGAACACCTGGTGGGTGGGTTTATTTAGGAAATAACATTTTTGTGGCAACACATTTTTGGATTTTATTACGGGGCCCGTGTCAGGATGCTGAGTGCTCCCCACTCTCGGCTGCTCCGTTGAGGTCAACATGCATTTTATCATTTTAAATAGCAAAATGTAGAAAGGCAGCAAAGTTGGAGAGCAGCAGCTGGAGGGCACTCGACACTCGGCGATAAATAACCTTAATGTAGTGCCGGGTTACATGTTTAATTACAAGCTGCAAAATCTCAAAGCATACTTTCGGGCGGAGCTGAAAAAAGTGCTCGTGAAAGTGTAGTAGAAAAACGGGCTGCAACGGGCTGTTCGTGCGTGTGTGTATCTGTGTGCTTGTGCTACCGTTACAGTGTGTGTGTGTGTGACAAGGTCAAGTCGTCACCACTCCCGATTATAATGCAAATTGGCCTCGCAGTGTTTGCACATGTCGGCAAATACTTGAGCAGTGCCACAGAGGTCCTTGAGACGCATTACCCATTTACACACACACACTGTCACAATCCACCCACACAGACACTTATGCACTAGGTGAAAGTTCCCGGGCGGCCAAATCAGAGGACTAAGCGGTATGTGCCCATATTTATGACTAGAAAGAATTTACCCAAGGACTTGAGTTAAGTTACCTTAAAACGTTGCAAAAACATTGGATTTTTTGCTTTTGAATTTTAAACTTTCATTTAGCGGTTAGCATCCATATTAAATTTTCATTTCTGTTCTTTTGTGTAATCTGGCTAAGTCGCTACTTAAATGCATTGCATTGCATCGTTTACCAGTCCAGCCTTGGGAAAATCCATTCATCCCTGCCCCGCCTTCGTGATCCGTTGCCTGGTAACCTAGTTTAATAAATAAATCGCAGTTTTTTCGTGCCTTCGATCCGAGTCCCTCCCCCAGGACTCCTGTGTCTTTTTGTCTTCGGCAAGTCATTCATGTGCGCAATCTGTGGGTGTGACTAATTCAATTACAACGCCCAATTGTGCATGCCTCGGTGCCCGTCCCGCCCCACCCCGCGTCCTTCAGCCACCTACCCCCGCTTGGCCCATCATCTCGAGCGTGATTTTTCATTTCGTTTTCACGCTTTCACCGTGCATGCAGGTATTATTTGGTATGGGAACTGTGAACGAGCATTACTTGGGCATTGGATTGTCGCCTGCTACTCTGACTCCAAATCTAATTCCGAGTCACAGCCCACTCCCTGATTTCTATGCAGCGGGACATTCACGTTTCGTGTCACCCCCGGACTTAATTGTTTTTTGTCACACGAGTTATCCTTTTTGGGGCGTATCATGTTCAAAATTGAAATTAACTGACACAGCAGCGGTGGTTGGGTAATGAACATGATTTGTGCAGTGCGAAAATTCTGGGTGGGAGTCGCAGAATCGTTATGCTTTTTAGTCAGTCACAGGGCTAATAGCTCGGGGAAGGTCTGGGAACCTAAGTAAACAAAAGTGGTTGGGCCTTTGACAGTCACGAAATGGGATTTGTTACACAAACACTGTCCAAAAAATTAAAAAAAGAACACCCATATGACACTAGGAATATTGGCTACGTCAATCAACTGAAAAACCATTAACTAATAGTGCATTACCGACTACCGAACTGAGTTCGCACTGTACCTACGAATGTTTGCGGAAAAGCCTCCGGCTGAGCAAGAAGAAGACCGGTGGCAACACCTTCGAAAAACCCATTTTCCTGGGAGCCGTCGCTGCTGGCACTTCCCCATCATCATCGTCATTATGGGAATGCCTCCTGGTGGGACTATCGGCGGCCCAGCATCTTGATGATCGGAGCAGGAACCAGAGCCATTGCGAAACGTGATTTGTAGGGTCATCATTCAAAAGGCATCGACTACAAGCGCGGCAAGATCTCATACCAAAACGAAGCAGTCGCAGCGAAGGAGTCGCTATCCCTGGCCAGCCTGGTCCTAAAATCCAGATGCCCGACGATTCCGAGCAGCAGCCGAAAAGAAAATTAAAATGGTTATACATTCATGTAATTTAACGAAATTCAATTGAATGCCAAGTCACAACAACTGCCCGACCAGGGGCCAAACTAAACTAAAGCGAACTAAGCCGAACTCCAAGCTCAGGTCGCATCTGACTTTACAGAGAGAGAAATTAAGCAGCAGGTCAGAAGTGTAAACTATAATATTAAATATTTAAAACACATATGCTGAAAAGATTTCTGTAAGCTAGGTAAGTTCTGAAAGGTAATACAAGTTCACATACTATTTATTTGTCAGCAACCAAAGAACTCTATACAAATTTCTCCCAGTGCGGATGCGCTGTCTGCGCCGATATTGCCGATGCCAAGCGTGAGATTATCGGCGATTGTATGCAGCGATGATGATGCTGATGAGGATGAGACCGCGGCTGGGACTGCAGTTTTGGCCGGGCCGAAACCGCCTTGGCCCATGGCTCCCGTAAGTGGGCAGTGCACTCGAGTGCCGGCTGCAGTCAAGTTCACTTTTCATGCCGGATAAGGAGGAGATGGTGGGCTGGGGTGGGGATCGGATCTCAGACCGCAGTGGCAGTCATTGACTTGGGTTATCGCACGCCAAAAACGACAAAACAGTTGCATGCCCAAGCCCAGGCCCGAGTCCATAGCCCAAGTTTAAGCCCAGAAGCTTGGTTAACTTGGAGTCCCAGGGCCCAGCGCTATCTGCATGCGATCAAATTTCCTGGGCTTCTGTTGCGGCGAGGCGGCGGTGATCATATTGAGCCCGCTTTTGACATTTTGGACACAATTTGAACCTTTTACTTTTTGGGTTCCAGTATGCGAGCGCACGATTTCCAGCTCCGGCTTGGGCTTCCAGGAATCGCGCGAATCCAATCGAAATCCAGCCTGAAAAGCAAAGCGGCTCTCCTCCGACGTGTGTTTTGTATTCGCCCTGACATTGATTGAGAAATTGATTTAAAAATCGTTTTTGCTGCGCTGATTCTGATTCCGATTTCGATTCCGACCGGGCCTGAAATGCAGATCCCGGCTGAGATTACATCTCTGGCAGGCGCTTCGTTGACTAATCCGTCCAGTTAACTGGTCGTGAGTGCCCCTCAAATTGCTGAAGTTTTCGACATTTAGCAGTTTTGATTTAAAAACTTTTTCAGCTTAATTGAATTCGCTGCGAATTGAATGTGTTTCAGCCAGCGACTTCCGCAAAGGGTTTTTGAGGAGTGCATTCACCTGCCAACTGCCTTTATGAAGTGAAGTAAAATTCAAAAATGTATTTGGAATTTAAATCATTAAGAGTATAGTTTAGACAGTAATACATCAATTCATGTATATAATTTAATATATATTAAAAGAAATAACTTACTTTTAACTATATTTTCGCTTATGATATTCGTTTCTAAGTTATGAACCAAATGTCTCAAATTCTCTTTGAATGACCGCCCCGAAATGGATCATTAGAATCTAAGTTGTGCTATGAAAAGCAGTCCCCACAAAAAAATTCCCAAAAACGGAAGGTTAACAGGCCGCATCACATAACTCAAACTATCAACGAGTATGATGAAAAGAGCGCAGATACATATCAAATGAAATATTTTGTTATGCTCATTAAGAACGAAAATGCCGCAGACAAAGCCGGACACTCAACACCCCCGGCCCAAATAATTTATAATGTCTTAATTATTTCTGCAGCAGGCCCAACAAATTGTTTATGAAGTCGGTGAGCGGCAAACTAACATGGCAACACTTCCTCTTGTAGTATAAAGGGGCGGGGCAACTACGCCTCCGAAAATGATATGCAGCAGATTAGTGGATGTGATAATTCGTTCGACGCGCTGCTCCCTGGAAACTTTGGTTCCTGTTTCGCTCGAGTGCCTCCAATAAGGCCAAGAACAGGCCCGAAAATAAACGAAAAATTAAAGAGAAACTGAGTGGGAGGTGTGGGTGTATATAAAACACAATTTTTCCAGAGCGACCAACTACTAAATTGAAAATTAACATATTTCGGCAGTAGATGCTATCGCACTTCGGACTCTGGACTTGCATTTGTTTTCGGCCAGCAAACAAAACATGGAAAGCTGGCAAGAACAGAGGGAAAGGAAAAGACAGCAGCAAAGGTTAATTTAATTTTCCATTTTCCGGCCACTGCCAAGGCAGAAGGAAATTTTTCATTTTTTAAATTGATGGCCGGAGTCGTTGGCTTCCTGTCTTTCTTGGCAATTGTCTTGGCACAAATCTCAAGCCCACCGCAAATTGAAACTACAACGAGCCGTAGCCATTGTCCTTAGCGATTGAATAAGAATTATGCCAAGGATACCACACACACATTCAGTCGGGGACCAGGGACAATTCCTCGTAGATGCCTGTCAAGCCGTTTTGGAGCACTGTGATTAATGTGCTGCTGCTGTTGCTGTTGCTGCCTTTGTTGGCCATCCTGCTGCTCCTTTTGGCCATTGTCTAGGGCTGTAGCCGTTTTGGCATGTTTGTCATTTGGGAAATTGTGCGGTGGCTCTAATGGCAAAGACAAACAGGCAGCAGGTAGCCAGAGGGAGTTGGCCACAATGGCTGGTAAATTCAGGTTCACCAGGAACTGAGTCGTTCATCTAGGCTCTAGACCGAAAGTCAATACATTTGTGAAGATCTTGCAGGACACTTGGGGGAAATTCTTGATGGATATTTTAGGTAAGAATAAAAAACGACATTTTTCATTCTTATTATACTATTAAAAAAATTGTATTTAAAATTAGAATGAAACCACCTTGGGTTATACAATCAAAGGAATGTACGTATAAGAGTACACTCCTAAAAATAAAGTTATTAAAGAAGTTAAACTTTTTTCTGGGCCCAATGGCCAAGTACAAGTGTAAGACCGACAATCGCAGGGGGCCCTTGGTGAAGAAGTACCCACTCTAGTGTGTTTCTTCCACTCACTGGCCCGTCATTAAGTCGAGCAGTCAGTCAGTCGCAAAGTCGGTCGGTTGACTGATGGCCATTGCCATTCTGATCTCCATGGTCGTTGCGCATGCGCATCGAGGGCAGTCATCGCCGACATTGTAGTCGAAGTTCGGAGCTGAAAGCCATGTTGATGGGGATGAGGATGAGGCAGCTCCTTGAAAGCAGCGACGTCGTTTTGGTGCAAAATGTTGGCAGCGAAACCTGCAATTACCATCGCCAGCTTTGATAGCTTCTTGCCGGCCATTTCGTGTTGCAGCGCTCTTTGCTAGGTTTTGCAGGCATTTAGTCTTTGTTTCGACAGCATTGGCTGCCACAGCCAACAGCAAAAGCAGCAGGATGCAGCCCAGCTCCTAGTCGGAGCAGCTGGATCTCCAACTGGAGCTGGAGCCTGGTAGCCGGCCAGTTGATGTGTTGTTGAGTACTTTTAATTTGCATGCTGTTAATGGTGTTGCTTCATATTAGGCCATGGCCAGTCGAAAGCAATTCTGCCAGGATGGCTCCGAGAAAAATTATATAAATAATTTAATATGTTTTTGATATTATTAATTTAATATATATTTTTACATTTTCTTGGTCTATGTATGTTTCATTTGCAGCCAAATATCGAAAATTGATATATAAATATAATTTGAGGTAGATTTTTTCTCTGTGTGAAATACCTGGCGGATACCAATACAATATGGCAGGATTGCAATCGAAATACCTCAGTTCGAAGTAAATTAAGCAGAAGTAAGAAGTAAAGAACTCAGAAAGGAGCTGGAATCCCTATACTACAATGTATTAGGTAGTTGTTCGTAAATCCGAAGAGTGGTTCCCCTGCTCTTCTTGTCCGTTAAATTAATCGCAAGGCTCTTTCATTGGCCATTAACAGTTATCCCGCCTGGGGGGCATTATTTCACAGCAAAACGGCAATCGAATTGCGAACCGATCTCCCCTCGCTCTGACAGCCAGATTGCCGCTCTAATGGCCACATTCATGCCTATATGCACATGTCAGTTGGCCCAAAAAGATGCGGCAACGATACCCAATGGGAATGACACAAGTTTTGGGTTGCAGGAGGAGCCAGAGCGGCTTGAGCACGGCGAGAACAGAACAGAAATTGCAATTGAAGTTAATTTCAACAAATTGCATGCCAAAATGTGTTAAAGGGAAGAAATTCCCAATCCGAGCGAGCGGCTTGGAAAGGGAGCGAAGAAATGGCGATCGCAGCGCTAACTAACTGACTACTTTGGGCCACAAAATGCAGCAGCAAGAGCAGCAGAAGCAGCCGAACGGGCAAAAAATTAAATTACAGGCTTAGTCTTCGATTCGAAAAGTCTGCGAAGTCGGGGAGCTCGGAGCTGCTTCCTCAAGTACACAGAACAAATGCGGGAATCTTAGGAAATAATATATATTTCGTGTGTCAGGTATTACAATAGGCATCTGAAAATATTTTGCGCAGATTTTTTATTTTGTTCTCTTGCACAATTATAAATATGTTTGTATATTATAATATAAGGGAAATGATTTATATTTTGTAATATTTTTTCTTGTGTGCGGAAGACGGCATGAATGAGTGGCACGGCCAACTGACTGACTTCCTGACTGACTAACTGACTGACTAACTGACTAACTGAGTGAGTGAGTGACTGGCAGGCCCCTGCGGATGGCCATGGACGTGCAGCGGACTGAGGACGGCGGACGTCGGACAGCGGACTCCGGCGGACGAGGCATCACTTAAGTATCTGCGCTCGCGGTGCCCAGCAGGCTCCGCCCACCAAGCTGCAGCCGTCCTAGCCTAACCGTCTTACTGTCTTAACCCGTTCGCAGGCATCGGGGCGCGAGATTACTCACGCGAATGTAATTTGGCAATTGCTTATTAGCGCTAACGCGCCGCCGCCAAGATCGTTGGCACAGTGGTTTTAAGAAAAGATTTAAGTAACAAGTCAACCTTAGCAACTTGTGAACCTATCTAGATTATTTTATTAAATGGTTCCATAAATGAGATAAGCCTAAAACTAATATGGTTAAATGGTTTCCATGTATTCTTCACACTTAAACGATAATTCCTAGTTGACTTGTATTAATTCCAAAGAAATCGTTAAGTAAAGTTGCGAGTGATGGATAAAGTTCTTCATTCGAAAGCAGTGTGCAATGGCCGGCGCACTCGAACCACTTATATCACCTTCTTGTTAGAACGAGTGGCGGACCAGTCGACTGTCGATCCTCGATCCTCAATTCTGGGTTCTCGATCGGCGGGTCTGGTCTTCTTGGCCTCTTCCACGATGGAGGCACCCATTGCGCAATGTGAAGTGCAGGAGAGGACGGGATGGCCGCCGGCAAAAGATGGCACTGTCCGATGACTGTGAATGTGAAGTGCAATAATTTCGTTTTTTATTATTATTACATTTTTCTTGCTTTTGCATTGCGGCGGTTTTCACAACGGAACGGAGGAGCTGCTGATGCCGAGAGTGTTGAAACATTTGCGCGTCATTTGCAGATTCTTTTAATATTATTAAGTTTTGGTGGCTTTTTGGCGGGGCACTTGAAACGAGATTTCACCGACGACATGGCAGCAGAAATTTGAAGTAACAACGATCGTTGAACCCCCTGGCAATGGGATAATTCAGTTTTTAGTGCGGTCTGAGTGGTAATTTTACGACCGCTTCCCATACACTTTGATATTTTAGGCAATGGGCGAGGTGAACAAAGATGGCCTCAGTTAAGTTTTACGAATACATATATTCGTCTCTGTCGAGCTAAGCTTCCCACAGAGTTCTAGGCCTAAACAACCCCAATCGAGTTTGAAAGAGACCCCGCCCCGCTATGAAGAATGATATTTCTAGCCGGAGGCGTGGATCCCCCAACCGCTGAAGTTCCGCCCCGGAGAGCATTAATCCAGAACAACTGCAAATTATCCTAACTGGTCCACTTTGAACTGACAATTAAAGAGACGATGGCGGCCTGCGGTGTAATTCAATCTGCATATGGAACTGCGAATCTGGATGGGACACTGGCAAATGGAATCGCAGGGAGACCCAACAATGAGCTAGACAAAAGGAACTTTGCCCGAAAATAGAGCGAAATGCAAAAAGCGTGTACCACAGCCGAAGAGCCAAAGAACCAAAAATCCAACGAACCAAAGAGCAGGGCCCGAATGGCTGGAAATTCTGTCAAACGAAAATACGGGCGTAGATTTCTATTAAAGCGTTTCGGACGGACAATCGACCTTTTGTCTTTTGTAATTTTATGCGACAATTTTTTCCAGTCGCCCGGCTCCTTTTCGGAGGTAAATTAGAATAGGGCCAAGGAGGGAGCCTACTACAAAGCATTTAAGGAATGCTGGGCAAAAAGTATTGAATAACATTTTGATATGCTTAGAATTCGGTTTGAAATTCGAATGGATATGCCAAATGTCAATGGCAGCTGCGTGTTTCCCTCTCAACCTGCCCCTTTTATGACAAAAAAAAAAAAAATAGAATGGAATGAAAAGAAAAACAAATTAAATGGAGAAGGCGGAAAAGAAATGGACGCTCAAGTGCAATTGAATGGAAATGAAGGCCACGCCTTCCTTTTTGGGGCGGGAAGCACTAGAAAAATTATAAAAAAAACTCTAACCGCTGACCACGCAAAACACATTAAAATTCAAATGCTTTGATATACCAATTAATTTTTTACCCTCGAGATACAACTTAAAGAACTTTGGGATCGAAGTTTGGAGCTTGGAGCCTGGAGTTTGGAGTTGGCTTGCCTCAATTAAATGCAACGAGACGCGATAACAAGATTATCCGCCGCAGACATCTTGAGACAATATCTATAAGCCATAAAAAGCCAGGACAGCACCGCAACAGCATTCCGCTTTCCCAGTTGCCAAATTGGCGTTTTGGCAATGAAACGCAAATGTTGCCGGCAAAGTTGTCCTCGTCGTCGTCGTTCTCGACGTCTTGTCATTGATTTGAATTTTATGCGCACGCAAGAGGCGACCAGGAAAAAGCGAATTTCCTGGCCAACTCACAGCCTTATTTGTCAGGCCAAGTTGCCCGTTGCCTGTTGCCTTTTGCCAATCCCGGCGATCTGTTTTGACTGCTACAATTTTGGCAAGTGCCCTCTGTGTGGAACTCTGAAGTGGACGAAAGGGGAATGACTCATGACTCAACCGCAGTTGTGCGGATAATTCCAGTCATCACAAACTTTAATCAAATCGCAAATTAAGCATTACATATTTGATAAATGTCAATTATTTCAGAATCATTTGAATTGACGATTTCGTTCGAGAATAAAATAGTTAAGTTGTGCAATTTATTTTATTTATTTCATAAATTGTCATGGCTATCGATATTTGGTTTTTTATTTGATCTTTGATTACGAGATTTCCCAAGCATTACAAATTATAATCAATAGCTAAATCGAACATGAACTAAATGTAAACTAAAGCTTAAATGATTTTCCATTCTCTCTGCTCGTAAACCAATCCATTTGCCCAAGGTATATTTACCCAAGCACAAATTTAGGCATTATTCTTGGCTCTAAATCGGATTAGTGCCCCGGCAAGTGTCATGTGCAATTGTCTCCTTGTCTGCTGACCTTATCGCGGACTTCCTCCGACTTCGGCAGTCTTGCGAGCTCTGTAGAATGAAGAGGAGCAGTGCTAACAACCTAAGCCAATCCCAGGCTTGCCAAAACCCAAAAAAGAAGCCGACAGACAACCGCGAAAAACTAGTTTTCTGCGACTTACCCAACTCGAGCTGCCAGACATTTCTTCCCTCGAATCCCCTCAACTTGAACTCAGGGCGCATCAAGTGTTCGCCGAGGCTTGTTAAAGTTCATTTTCGATGCAACGAGCTGCAATAATGCATAATTGTGCTCATTAGTCTTTTTGGGGCCAACGATCGTGTATGAATTTAAATTTTAGCGCGGCCAGCCGAGCTGACAAGCCAGAATGCCTGGCAAAAGGCAGTTGAGCGGGCCCTAAATAAATACAATTGGACAGCAATGGTCTGGACTGGATCGGCTGGAAATGAGCCGAGCTCAACTGAACCAAGCTGCACTTTAAAAAAATATATTGAAACTGTTAAGCCTATTCTATAAAAAACATTAAAAATGACATTAAAAACGTCGAATTAATGGCAACACAATAGATTAGTTTGCATGAAATAAATTCTTAGTCTGGCAATTTTTTAAAATATAAAACCACACTCTTGACCAACTAAAGATTATTTTCCGTGTGATCTGAATTGGCGATTGCGTCGTCGGCGCGAACTTGAAACATTTGCGCACAGGATTTACGCGTCCAGTTAAATTTACGACTGCGCACCTTTGCATGAAATTGACGTGGCATTTTATTTAACTCCCCACTCCCTCGATTTTCTGGAGGTCTGGCGGTCCGGAGGTCAGGACGAACGTGGGCCGGATCGAGTGCGAGTGTGTGTGGGTAATATCCGCGGAGTACAAGGCTTGTTAAGTGATTAATCAGCGCCAGATATAATTTGTGTCTGCGTTAATTTTTTCCTGCGAATAAAGCCTCCTTGTCGGATGTCTGGATTGGAAGATCCGCGGGAGGAGTCTCGTGTAAATTAGGACGTGGCCACCAGTTGGCTTACGAAGTTGAATTTGGCCATGGAGGATTCACAGGTAGAGTGGACGTGTGAAATTACTGACAGAATTATGCCTGCATTTTGGCAACTTCTTAAGCCAGAGCGGCTCTTTTGCAGCTGGGCCTAATTCGAGGTGGCACATTCACTCATGTCGGTCAGCGTACTTGATTTGGCAATGATAAGGGAGAACTTCACTAAAGATTATTTACGTAATTTCCTGCCACTAACAGGAGATAAGTATATCTTGGTTCTAAAGGTTAAAAAGAGTTAAAAAATATATAAGGCCGTATATTAACAAAGTGAAAATCGTTGATCCTAGAATGTAAATGATTTCGTTTTTAATTTCTAATATATTCTTTTCCTGTGAGAAAATTAGTTATCATTTAATCATAATCAAACAATCAAACTGATGACAGATGTACAGGGCGCTTGAACAATTTTGATTTCCCAATAAAGTGTGCTAATCAACCACGACTGCCATTAACCAACACAACCGGAGCAGTATATGAAACGAAATGCAATTATGGACTTCTCTGAATTAATCATCGCATAAGCAATGAGGTTCTCCCGGCCATTCCGTGTACATATGTATGCATTGAGAGGCACTGAACTGCGCGGAGTTATGTAAAAGGAGGTCCTAGCTGGAGGATAACTGCTCATTCCCTGGCCATCAGCGAGTTGCTTTCGGATCAATCGAGCTTGGGAATTTGCGGTTCCGAATAAAAGGCAACTGAGGCATGAATTTCGGATGCCTGCGAGGGAAGTGCAGTCAGGCGTTAGATGACATGAAATCTTTCAGAGGGTTGCAGTCGCCTGAGAACCGCTGGCAAAATCGTCACAAACAAGCAAACAAAGCCGGGCAATCTTGTTATCGAAGACGGGGCTGTATAAACTACTTCAGGTAATCTAGGGCTTAGAAATGCTAATCGCCTTTATTTCGGTATATATACGCCGAACAACAAACAAAGGCGACCTTTTCGCTTTGTCACCGTCGTCGCCCGGCTTTTGATAATTGAAACCGTAGAGTTGGTCGGGATGGCAAAAAGGATTCTTTGGGTTTTTCCTCTGTTCGATGGGGTTCCTCTAACCGCCTAACCCCCTAACCCCCTCCATTTGTGTGTCGCTCATCGAGAGTTATTCGTGCGATTATTCCTGTATCTCTGTGCCATATTGCGGTAGAGGTGGGACATTACCAGGACCACTCCATCCCACTTCCAGGCACTTCCTTTGCATAGGAGTCAGCCCCTAAAACGCTGTTCGCTGCTTTTTGATATCGCCTCGGATTTCATGGAGCACCCTTTCCCTCTTCCCTTTTACTCGAAATCGGAAAAGGCAGGCAGTTGTTCTGGCTGCTGTCGCGTAATTGCAGGTTGCAGCCAAGGACTTTGATTTTCGGTTGCTTTGCCGCGGTTTTTCTCTTTTTCCCTGTGTTTCGGATTTCAGTTTGTCTAGTAATCCTTGTTCCTGGCATCAGATGCGTTTTTATTTGTTTGCTATCTTTGTCTCTGCGCCAACATCATCAACGACGTCACCATCACCATCGTTTCGCTCAACAATTTTCCGCTTGACATTCAAGATTTTAATCGTTCGCGTTTGCCATAACTGGATTCTTGGGGTTTAGCATTTGAACAGTCTCGAGTTTCGTCTAGGGCGGAAGAATCCACCACTTTGACTATTGACAGGAAAACATTGCCGCGGTTCTTATATGCACCTAAATATATATAGGATATACTTTTATTGCCTTCTTATATGTAAACTTACATATCTTGTTAACAAATAGGCTTCTGTTATTAATTCGTTTCTTTTTACTAAAATAATAAGCTTTCGCTTAGATGAGATGCATTTGGAATCCCTCACTCAAAGGACCTAATTTGACATTCCGGTTATCCAAAAGTCTTCTCAAGCGTTGACAAAGGATCTGGCGGCTGTCTCATTTAACCCAAGCGCCCATTTCCGCGTTACGTTTTGGCCAAGAGCTCATTACGCGCCCCATTATATAAGGGGAGGTCACAACGAAAGACAAACACAATGCCAAAAAATTAAAAGCGAAATTAAACACATTCAATTATATTTTGAGAGCAATTTTTCGCAACTCAAAGTTTGGCCGACAACCCCGTGGGCGAAAGGTAGAAAGTTATCCCTGTTGCCTGTTGGGTTGCCATTAACGTTACGTACAGTTTGCCACCCCCGATTCTGACCCAGAATAAAGCTTTGTTTTCGGCTGCTTGTGAGGCAGGTGGGCACCCCAAAAATATGGAAGAGTAATGCCGAACATCAGCGCTTATAACTGTGCCGATTATGAAGTTAATTTATCAGCAACGGGGCGGATGAGCAGCCAGCTAGTCAGTCAGTCAGTCGCTCATTCATTCATTCATTCAGTCACTGTCAGCCGGGCGGGGATTATGGCCAGGTTTTCAAAGGCAAAGCATGGGGAAGCCAACCAGGCTTTTTGGTTGCCATTCTGGATTGAGCCATTTGCTGGGGCGGACATTCATTAAGCCATCAAATTGCTGAAGACAAATTTACCCAGTCAAATGAATAAGTGAGCAGGTAACGAGGGCAGCTAGTTCAGTTTGTAAGTCCACATCATTGTTTTTATATAAAAGTTGCTAGTACGTCCCGTTCTAAACCTTAAAGCTGCCCCAAATAGTTGTGTGGGAAGTTCCTTTAACTTGTAAGCAGTTGGCAAAGTTCTGCTACTTGGCAACTTTTTGCGACTGCTCCACCCCGCTCTTTGTTCACTTGCAGAAATTCCTGCTTCAATTTACTTTCAACATGCTTTTTCAAGGAGTTTTCCTTTCCTTTTTTGTAGCTTTCCGGGTATCCTGGCGCACACACACATACATGCGGGGACTAGAGCCTTAACGATAAGACGCACGCACACTAAGATGGCAGGCTGGGTGGATTTATTGGGTGGCTGTGTCGTAGACATTACCGCAGCCACGAGCGTGTTTTACGTTCATCTGTCTACTTAACGTTGCAGGACTCATCCCCAGATCCTGTTGGTAGGACCTCCCCTTTCCTCTTACTCATTCCCCCTCGTCCTTGCCGTCGTCGTCTGCGTTTTAACGTACTAATCCTTGCTTTTATCTCTTGTTTGACTTTTGCTACGCGCACTCCATACACTGGCTCATTTAATGTCATTGTCGCTGCCGCCTCGCCGCCATTTTCCCCCTTCTTCACCGCTCTTGCCACCTTTACACGCTTCTCCCACTTTTCCGCTCCGCTCGCAATCCTTTCCAAATATTTGTCAATTTGTATGCGCAAGTTTTTTTTCAATTCGCGCCACACGGCGTATGCGTGTCATAAGCGTTTCTTAAAGTGTTTGTCCTGGAGCCTTGATTTCGCTGCTGCTGGGAAAGTGTTTGCTTGGGTTTTCGCTCATAGCATTTGGATTTTCATTTATTTACCTTTCATCTTTTGCAGCATTTTTACCGTTTCTGGTCGTATATTTCATTAATCAACGGCACGTGACCGAGTATTAATTTTTAAACCCATCGGGAATTCCGGAGTGGCTAGCTGTTTACTTTTCTTTCGTTTCTTGATGATGTTAAAGCACAGGTTCTTGAATTCCTTTAAACAAAAAAACCCCTATATATAGGTTATTCTTCAAGTTCTTTACACATAACATTTAATTTCTAGCGTATTAATGTTGATTTTACTTGGCTTACCCGGCGTATGCGCGCTAAATAAACAATTGAACTCAGTATATTAAATTAAATTGGGTTTTTTGTTTACCCCCACAGAATGAAAGGGATAAGTTTAAAGAGTTGCGAATTCATATTTTTTCTTGGTTTCGGGTTCCTTTTCAGTAAAATACCTAATGAGCAACTCTTCTCGTTTGGCACACATGCAACACAATAACCCCAAATTGGCGAGATGACAATGGCAACGAGCCTTTTGGCAATCCAAATCGCCTTGGGGCTGGATTTCGTATATATAATTCAGGATAATTAAAATGGCTTAAATGTGAAATTGTGCCGAAAAAGTCAGTCGTTGAAAAGCAGGAAAAACGGTTGTAGATATAGAGCCTCAGATTACCGCTGGCTTGTGTGTCTTGTCATTATAAAATAGACATTATCAACGCTAATTCAGTTACTTCTTAATTATAAACTACTTACGCTGCGAGCGTAACCAATTTTCTAACTCAGCGGGGGTGTGTAACTGGGATATTCGGTTCCGCTGGAAAAGCGGATGTTCCGGAAAACTCGGGACACGTGTGCTGTTGTCTCCAGCTACAGTTTTTGTTGCATAATTAGCAAACTTGTGTGTAGTTATGATAGATCGGATTACGCCGCCGCTGTGCAACTTTGGACGGTTTCTGCGATGGCCAACGATATAAGGGAAAACAAGACGAAACTGGCCGGAGGCGACGGGTCGGGACTTTGTTTGCCCAATCTGCTACCCTTTGAGCCCGCGAAACAACTACAATTGGCAACTTACCCGCCCGTCTGGCAAAACACTTCAACCAGCGAACTTTGATTGAAATATAAAATTTTAATGAGGCGGCGGCTGTTGATCCGTGTCCCGCTGCCAGCAGAATAGTCGTTTTATTTCGCTCTTTTAGTATTGTAAAAATCGAGGGGAGTACGCAAACAAACGGGCAAACACAAACAAATGGAACTTGAAGAAACAATGGTACTATACCCAGAATCGAGTTAGGAAATGTTAGGGGGGGTTGATAAGTTCCGGGGTTACCCTGATGGCAACTTATAAGACATTTTCGATCAGACAAAAGACAAACAAAACAGGCAAGCTGCGTTGTTTTCTATTGCTACTTTAAAATTTATGATGTTTGTGAACCCAAATAAGCGATGGAAAATTCGTTAATGTATTAATTGTTTACGTACTAATTAAAGGCAATAATACAAGTGCATACCATCTTTTATTTGTTTCTGTTTTGTAATATTTAACCATCAAATAACTAAAGAAGTAAACACTGTATTACATCAATTACATTCCACCAATGAAATTCGTTTCTGTATTTCATTATTCAAGCTTTCCCTCGGTAAAGTACCTTCCTCAGCAGCTGTAATAAAAATCAAATCATCAAACCAAAGAATTCGGGATCTGGTTCAAAGAGCACAAGCGAATGTTAATGGTAAATGAAGTATTAATTAGCATCGAACTACTGTGGGGCACCAACGAGAAAGAAAAACACAGCCATAGAAAGAAAACCCCAAATGCGAAAGGGCGTGGCAAGAATACAGTGAATTACTGGAAAGACGAACACACAATACACACAACTGCGAGAAATGATTAATTACGCTCAAGAGTTGCCAGAGTTGCCTTTGAGTATGATTTATTGTAATTTAATTGTGGCACATTATGCGGTCGATTTGGGGTTTGCATTTGAATGGCATTTTTGAGCATGGAAATTGCCAAACAAGATGGAGCAAGATTGAACCGACATCAAAGGCGCTGGCGAAAACTTTTACTTCTCCTGTGGGCGGAGGCGAAACAAAAGCAAATTATCATATCAACGGAACTTGAAGGACCCACAGGAGTTGCTAGGCAGCAGTCCCAATGATGAGAAATGATGCCAAACTATAGGTGAACAAAATGTGAGCAAACCGAGCTAAGCTAGCTCTTAAACAGGAAATTAATGTTTCCATACCAATGTGTAGCTTTTAATATTAGAAAATGTATCTAAAATAATAACACAGTGCTCGTTATACCTTCAACATAAAAAGGGAACAAAATCATTGCTTATCAAAACATAAGCGATGCATTTGAAAAAGCGAAGATCCAAAATTTGGCTAGACAATAGCCAAGTTGGCGCCTCTTCTAGCGCCCTTGTTTTTGTTTGGCCGTCCGTCTGCCAAGCCAGCCAGGTGAAAGGAATTATATATTCCCCTGATTATAATTTCATCAGCGGCAACACTAAAGAATCATCGAAGGCACGCCGAAGACAGCCATCCACTTCACTCCGCGCGATGTGGTTGCAATGATTGAGTGGTGGGGCTGCAGGATGCGCCTCCCCCAACGTTTTGGCTGGGAGCAGGGGCAGGAGCAGTGGCAGGACCTGTCGTGGCAAGAGCTTCGCATGCCCCAACAAGCTGGCTGGCTGGCAGAAATCAATTGTTCCCATTATTATAATGAGATTACTTACCTACTGAACGACAAAACGTAGTGCCCAGAAAGCAAGCGTCCTTCTCCTTTCTTTCTCGACTTTCCCGATAGATATAGATATACAGATGGAAATAGATGTATAGATGGCAGCTCGCTCTGTGCGCCGACGTTCGCCTGCCAATATAATGACTTTAGTAGTCAGCGGAAAATGCTGGAAAATTGCTTGGCGAATGCTCGAGTTGAACGTTCGTTTGAGTTTCAGGTGCCCTAGTGGCAGCAACCTGAGCAGCAACAGCAGCAGCAGGAAGCACATTTTTACCTGTTTTCCTTTTTGTTTTTCCCAATGCTGGGGTATTTTCCCCCCACCTGCCCACCTGCATTTTCCCCACAAGCGTTTATCAGTTTTGCATTGCATTTGAGCTGAGATTAGCGGCAGAGATCGCTCTGGAGGGGGGCCACAACGAAATCGAATCGGTAAGTTGTTTAATGTGAATCTGATTTGTCTGAAATTCTTGAATAGAGAGTGGATGAGGGTTTGCTGCACTCTGATTGAAAATTAATAAGCCACTTCCCAATAAACTGGTAGATACCGAAATTTTGATTGGGTACGGGTACGGCACGAATTGAAATGTATTCAATGAACTTAAGATTTCCCAGTAAGCTTTTGTTCTACTTAAAGTTGGCAATGAAATCCAAAATAACTGATAATTAATGGGTTTCCTTCTTTAACGGACTACTATTTAGTTTTCCATTTCTTTTTCATTTAGTTCTAGATTTTTCCTTCTGTTAAATTTAATTATAAGCTGAATGCGCTCTTAAACTCTTGTTCCCAAGACATTTTTCATTTGCAATGAACTTATTCAACTCCATTGTTGCGATGCCCAGACTTCTTCAGAATGGCACTCATACTTCATTGTAGTTCACATAGTCTGACTTCCAGCAGAATGAAAGCGGAAAGATGTGTGTCAAATGCTCTTTGCCTCAGACAATAGAAAGTGAAGCGCCGTCCATTAGAGAACAAACTGTTTGGAGTAGTCGATGGAGGTGCCACAAGGCAATAGATACTTTGGAGCAATGTCTGGAGTGTTTGGTTTTTGATCTTAACCCACATAGCAGATACGCAGCATCGAAAAATCGGGCCCCTGCATTTCTCAACCGAAGGTGTGAAGCAACTTTCGATTTTCACAGCTAAGTAAACAGCAATTGAAATGAGTAAGGCCCAAGTAAATGGAAAAAGGCAGCGTTGGAGAAGGAATGGTGCGTGGTCAATGGTCTGGACACGGCTCAATTTCAGGCCAACGAAAAGAGTTGGCAGCCAGCAACAAACACTTATGGCAATATCGATTAACGAGTCGAAGATGGAACTCCATTTGGAGCCATCATCTCATCACTGAGAGAAAAGTGAATTGAATTTGGAGTTTAATTACTGATTAAGACGTAAGTTGCTATTAAGGATAACAAATTTATATTTGAATTTCAATTTTCTCTGTCGAAAATTCTTTAACGATTCAAATTTTTTGCTGTGTACAGCTTGAGTGCCCTGCAACAAATTCGATGGAACGCACAGGGGAGAGGAGTGTGAATATCGCATGTCAGTGGAGGTATAATTAATGCGGGTCAGACGCCGATTACAATGCGCCGACTGACAGCTTGAAGTGTCCATATGTGCCTGTCTAGGAAATGGCCAACGGGCAATGACAAGCCGAAAGAAGAAAGCCTGGCCAGAAAGAAAGAAAAGCAATGATAAGCGAATTTGCCCGGCTCAGCTTAAATGTATCACTCGCTTTCTACGACATGAACTCTCAATGAATTTAATATTTATGGTTCAACAGCCGCAAGAATTTGTCTAACAATCCGGCTCCCTCGTGGAAAATTAATGAATTTCCTATGCAAATGCCGGAGCGCGAAATAAAATTTAATGTCGAGCAAAAAATGCTCCGAAGACGTGCTGCGCGCCAAAGGAGCAGAGGAGCTAGCAAATTGTTGCAGGAGAAAAATTAAACGCATTAGGAAAGGCGAATCCTCGGCGTGTCCTTAAAGCGCAGCAAGTAAACTAGCGAGAGGCTCTATCGATTTATGCTAAACCTAGACTTGCCACCGCCCCAAAATGCCTGTCATTATTGTGTTCGTTTAGGCATTGTTGCCTCAGCCATTGTTGTTGGTCTCTGGGCTTGGTTATGTTGTCGCCCCTGACAGCCATTCACAGTGTTTGACTTTGGAGACAGCCAGGAATTGGGTCACCGGCGGATGGATGAGCCACCAGCGACGTCCTTGCCCCAGTCCCAACAACCATACCCAATTCCAGCCCATTTTCAGCTCCACTGACGCGCAACTGTCGGAGGTAGGCGAAAGCAAATCAATTGCCGTCGATAAACAAATTGCGAAATATTCAATGCATCCTGAAGAAAAGCCACTCAATAAATAAGTCGCGGCCTGTTTACTAAGCCCAAGGACCTCGGCAGGGAGTTCTTAATGGAATTGGGCTTGGCCCAATACTGGCAATATGTTCTTGAAAAGGACAAAAAAAAATACGTTTGTTTCTATATTCTATAATTTGAAAAAATAGCTTTTAAATAAATAACTTTAAATAGCATTTAAATCTATCAGAAATATTCCTAAAACTTAAAGTTGGCTTTATTTTACTCGTCAAAATTTTCCATGTCGTGCAACCGCATTATCTTTTCATCGACTATTGAAGTCATATTGACATGTTCTGCATGCAATTTTAAGGCCATTTGGGAAATCATGTAATATCACTGAATGGAAATTGCAACCTGTGTGCGTTGCACCACCGATTTTTACAAGCACCCCCACCACCCATCACATAAAGACACTATATAATTGCACCACAGGCACCGTCTTGTGGTAGCATTTAGCATAAGAACGGGAGAAGACAGTTAATATGCTTAGAGCCTGGTCTGCTGTTCCTGGCACACAACAGCATAAATTGGCTAATTAGGCGCAATTAAATATCCCTTTTGATTGCGGTTACCACACTCACATTTACACACATACGCTCAAACCCAGACACATACTGCTGAGCACATTCACACACTCTGTCATAAGTTTTTGTTGCAATTTTTCGCCCTTTCCTGGAAATGTTGGACCAGGGGAAAACTCGAGAGTGTTCGTTGGGCAACGCCCGGTGTTAGATGGCTGCATGTCCTCCGCCCACTTAGATAGACAGCGGTGTACAGAAATAGTGATGACCTGGCGGAAAAATTGATAAATGATATTCTATATTAGTCTTATATATTTGATTAAAGTTCTAAAATCTTAAACTACATATGTTTAAATTTTGATCTTATTTTAGAAATTATTTTATCAAGAATATATAATTCTATAAATTGGACCACAGCTGTATCTCAGCTCATGCACACTCACAAAAGTTTAGCCACAACGTTGAAAAAGTTTTGCCGTCGAGCACAAATGTTATTTTCGTCGCTGTTTTTGCCCCTTAAGGATAGTGCTAGTGCGGGAGAGAGATAGTGCTAGCGAGCGAGAGGGAGAGGGCAGGCGGAAACGGAAGTCGGGACTTGCCAACCGCAAACTTTTCATGTAGCAAAAAGAGCTGGAGCTTTTTGCACACCCGCGAATGTGTGTGCCCAAATAATTGAGTTGGCATTGGTCTCTAAAAACAACATAATTACACTAATTAATTGTAATTAAAGTCAAATAAATTATGCGCAATGAAAAATTTGCCTATTTTGTTTAGCTTTGTTGTTTTTCGGCTACGACTGCGAACAACTGTAGCAACCTCTGGCCCAAAAAGCCGTCTAGACCCATTGTCACTTACAAGCGCCAACGCTGTTGGCCTTCTAACGGTTTCTGGCAGCACGCACACAGCGACATAAGGCCGAGTAACCAGCAAAACGAACTGAAAAACAGCGAGAAAAAAAACAGAATCAAGAACGTCTAAAATTTGTACCTACAACTATTTCAGCTAATTCTGCAGCACATTCCCTAACAACACTTGGTGTTCTGGTTTCCCTTGCCAACTTCTTCGCCATGAGAGGTGCTGAAACTCTTCTGAGATCTTGAGAAAAGCAAAACAAATTTTGTATTTGGCGCAGAAGGTGCACGGTGGTTAAAGATTGAGAAAAGCTAAGGTATATATATTAATCTTCAATTTCTTGAACTCAATGTAATTGCTCAATGTTTAACTACTTCAATTTGAATGTTTAAATAAGAATTTAATTTAAGAAGTTAACATTGTTCCGTGAACTATTGAACTTTGTGGTCAACTAAATAAGTTTAAATCCCTACATGATCCCCACCAAAACCACTGTATGTTGGCCTTGTCTCGTTGGCTCGAAGATCGCGTTAGCCGCGACGCATGCGCAAAATGCCAAACAATTTTCGGCGCAGCTGTGCCCGACTGAACTTATCTTGGGGATCTGGATCTGGGCTTCCCCAATCGTCTACCCCCGGGGACCCACAACGCTAACTATGCTGACAACGAGAAGTGCCGAAAAGAGCCAGGCCAAAAGCAACAAAGGCGGCCAGAACGATCCGGCCTGGTTAAGCTGCACTCGTTTGCCTGTCGCTCATTTGGCGGCCTGTCCATTTGGTTTCGCTTTGGTTCCTTCTTGTTAACTGTGAAACCGACGAGGGGAGCGCGGTTTTGGCCATAAGTGGTATAATTTGGGCTGATATATTATGTCTCACACACACTGATACACTGCCACGTACACTGAGCGAAAAGTTCGGGGTCTCCGCAATTAAACGTGTGGGCAATTGACGAAGGAGCTCCGTGATTCTAGTGTCTGGCGGTCAAATGAGTGGGTTAGTTAGTGGGCCGTGCCTCTGATTGGGCATTTCGTGGCATAACTAACCCGCAATGTGTCCAAGTAACACAGTTCCAACTGCATTTGGCTGCAGTTGCAATTGCAATTGCAGTTGCAACAGCATCGTGTTGCCGCTGATGATGGGGAATGCGTGATATTGCAGAGATTTTGGGTAGATAACTGCTCGACAAACGGCTTAGGTAGACATACGGCGCAGATCTGAGGCATTTGGAATGCGATTTCTGGGAATTTGACTAATTCCCTTCCGCACGGCCATTAAAGCTTCCCACGCGCATAAATGTTTTCCCATACTTAATCGTAAAGTGATATGATCAGGGAAACCTCATAACGAGGGTAACTTTGTGACTTCCTCAAATCGAAAATCGACGAACAGAATAAAACAAAAGATTAAACAAAACGTGTGTCTACAAATTATGACCAGTTGGGAGTTTTGTAACCGTAGACTATCTAACATCGGAGCTCTGTCCAAAAAGGCTAATAAATTACCACCAAAATGCTTGTGCAGCTGCGGAGCGGATGCATAATGGGTGGTTGGTTCAGCATCCACCACACGTGCCTGTCCTTCTTATCTAGCCACTGCAGTTGCCCGAAAAAGGGGGCGTGCCTGGAGAGTGACCTTCGCCAAGTTTTTGCCATGTTTGTCATGTTTACACCTCCCACAAATCCCCTGCAGCAGCTGCCGCCTGCACTTAAGACTGATATGATAATGAGGGCTTGCTCAGGCAAAGTATCCCGCCGAAATAAATCATGGTTAAGCCCCACTATGTTAATTGGCCCAAAAGGGCTGGCCGGCGAGTCGGAGAGAGCACCAATTTGGACGCAGAAATTCCAGCCAATTTAAACAATTTTCGCCAAAAAACAAAGCAGTCAACAGCAGCCGGCATTCGGCATTCAGGAGTCGGCACTTGAAGAGCCTCCACCAAACACTCGAATACGCAAATTTAAATAAAATCATCAAGAATCGGAAATTTGAATTTCCGAAAAGAGGCACTCAGCTGGTAGAAGGTAGCCAGGTAGCCTTACCCGACCATCGACTGGCCACTTCAACCTGGCTTGGAGCTTGAAGCAAACTTTTCGGTCTGCCAATGTCGGTGTCGCTGGGCTTTTTAGCCTGGCCGAAATGCCGGTCCGTCAGTCAGCACCTCATTCAAATGGCCCCGAACGTCTGTCCGGAAAGTCCGCGGTGGTTCTACGGGCTGTGTCCTAAGTGCACCACTCGACTCTGCCCCAGCGACCCTGCCCCACCACAACGTCTTCTCGAAATGTTCGTTTCGATTCGCTCTGGTCTTTCTTCCTCTGTTTTTGCCAACTTTTTGTTCTCTTTCTGTGAAGTGCATACAATTGAAAAAATTTCCGTGTGCCCCCTCCTTGGTCGAGTGCAGCGTACTTTTTGCATAATTAAATTTATTTTTTAGTTGCATGCCATCGTTTGTAGGTGGTACTCGGCATAAAGTAGTCGTAATATTTTAATTAAACTTACTTTTGTTTTCAGCCATTGAATTAGCCGAAAGCTCGAGCTACGACAGGACGTTAACCATGGAAATCTTTCGGTAAATGAAATTACATTTGTAATCGAACAAGGTTAGTTTTGAAAACGCCTATAACTGAATTTAAGAACCTTTATTTATACTAAGCCCAAAAAAGTTTATTTTTTAGAGCGGAAAAGGTGAAATGTAAGAATTTTATGCATTTAATCCGCTTCTTGGCAGCTAACCCTCTTTTGACTTCCATGAAAAACAGTAATAATAGTGCCTGCGCATTGCCTGTAAGCAATTTCGCTAGGAAGTAGGCTAACAAAATTTATGTCAACTGACTGCGCACAACTTTTGTTAGCCGCAGACCACCCGCCTCCGCACTACTCTCTACATATATCTATATAAAGGAGAATGTCCAAGAACAGGACTAGGATTCCACCGAAAGAACGAGAAAAACTAAAATGTATCCAAGAGAAAACCAGGAGAAGAGCTTGCAGCGCCCGAATAAAAATAAAACTGTCCAGAAATTTTAATATAAGCCACTGCGTTGTTCTCCGGCCGGGAAACTGTGTCACTAGGCACCAGACACTTCCTTAACCCTCCATTCCCAGATCCTGCCACCTTGGCTGGCATCCTGGCTGAGGATGGCTGCATTATGGCCGGGCTTAGGGCCAAAAGCCCGTCTCCTGTTGCAGCACCTTTTTGCTTTGACGCCCAACGAACCGTTACCGAACAGAAAGCCAATTCCTTCTGCCGTGTGGAGGCATTTTGTCTTTTACAAAAATTTAATACACGCCAGTTTGTCTTCGGCTTTGTTCCCCGAAAAAGTTCACGGAAGCAGGAGCAGGAGCACCTGGATCGGCAAAGGAGTTACAAATCCTGTCGCCACTTGCGTGTGCAACAGCAGCAACTGCAACACCAAATTCAAGCGTGTTTTACATGACAAGCGAATAAGTCGCATGGGGTTAAAAGTCTTGCAGTTGTTACAGCGGATAGGTAATGCAGTTGGTTATCCATCTTTCAATTCGGCCACTATGTGGAATACAGCAGAACATAGTTTTAGATACTACAACTAACTGCTGCTTCTAAAGTTAAAAGATGAATTTAGTGCTAAGCCTTATTTTGAGGACTTTCAATGTGACTTTTTCAAAAGTACAGATTTCAGAAGTCATATTTTGCTCGTACAAATGATCCAGTTCAAACGACCGAAAGCTGTAGCCCTATTTGGATCGTTTTTCAATCTATTGACCATCTGCAGGTGCAAATTAGGTCGCCGAAGCGGCTGCTGCAGTTGTGGATGATGTTGCTGCCGTCATTGTTGTCACATTTGGTCGGAATTCGCTGGCAATTTTCGCAAACTGCTGCAACACGGCGGCAACAATGCTGGCACATATGTGGCAGGACATCCCATTCCCATGCCCGTTCGCAATGCCATTCGGAAACGAAACCCTTTCTGAGACCGAGTACATGTTCCTGCCGTTGCCACTGTCGGCTGGCCAATGGCTTTTAATTGAAAGCGGCATATTCGAAGCGGCAGCAGGCCCAGTTAAAAATTGTAATTTCCATTTCCCTGCCATCGACTTGTTTTGGCCTGTTTTTCCCATACCAAGCGGCTTTAAAATTGCCGCTGGGGCAAAAGCAAGTTCCTCGGGCCGTTCTTTATGTTCCTGCTGTGGTTGCTGCTGCCGCCAAATTAAATTGGCTTTAAATTGACACCTCCGGTGGCAGGATATAGCCAACACTACAGCACACAGGCCTCCACACATTCGCGTTGCTTAACTTTATTAAGGATTTCGTGCTGCAGCTGCTGCCTCCGCCTTCGGCACGCCCCCTTTGCAACAGCGGCAGTTAATAAAGAACCAAATTATTGTGTTGTTCACACTTTGACACATGGAAACGGAAATTTAATTAAAGATTATTTCAATAAACCTTCGAACTTTAAGGTTCGGCCGATTGCTTCGTGCAGCTGTGCCTGTGCAAGTTCACATATAAATAAAGCACAAATTAGTTTTGCATGCAATGCCTGCCATTGCCATTTCCATTTGGAGGCGATACGGGGCACTATCCTTGGGGCGGATGGAGGATGCTATACATAGAGTACTGGGATACTGCTCCCGAGTAGATGCCGCTGGCAGGGCAGCACTTCAGAGTGCAACAACAAAAGAACTAATTAAAAAATTAATCTAGCTTAAAGTTCCATTAGAGCGACAGCGAAGTTTGCGGCAAGCTTTTCCCAACAGCTTGTTATGAAGACGGGGAAAGCGAGAGAACGAGAGTGAGTGAGTGAGGGAGCAAGGAAATGGAAAAACTTTTCTAGTGCAGTGTCGAGCTCTGTGTGCCAAAGACAAGGACAACAATGGCTGACCGGAAGTGCAGCGGCGGAAACCGGAAGCGGAAGTGCAAGCTGTGTGTAAAAAGTCTGCGAAAATAAGGCTGAATAATTAAATTGTCCTTGAACAGAGCCAGTCACAACTGAAATGGCCAACTGCAGCATGCATAAAATGTGTGCAATATGCAGCAGGCTGAAACAAAGAGCAAAGGCAAACCAATTTAAACGGCGCATTCAGCTTCTCCGGGCTTAAAAAACTATAACTTATGTTCATGGCGAATTTATGACTAAGAAAGTGGACCAGGACCACAGGGTCCATTTCCATTCTTTTCAAAAGACTGCCTCGAAGTGAAAGTAAAAGCAAGTGCAATTACGACTGGGTCAGATCGTTAACTTTGACTTTGGACGAGGGATTAAAGGTAAATCGGCTTACGTTATGCCGGTCATGAACAAAGGCACTGGAAGTTATGAGAAAGTAAGGAGGATGAAGAGGAGGAATTCCTTTGGTCAAAGAACTTTCCCCCAATTGAAGTGCTCTGTGTCACTGGTGGAAATCGGCCATTTGTTTATTTCGTCGGCCAGCAGATCGTAAAAATGTAACTGACTAAGCAAATGTGTCCAAAAAAGTGTCTTGCTCTCGGCCACGCCCCCTTGACGGCATCGTAAACACCCGAAGAGCATTAACAATTTCCATAAAATATATATGCTCATACCATACTCACATATGAGAGATATAGGCGAGATTCTTAGGGCAGCCTAACGAGTGGTCGTTCGACGCATGACGTTTATGAGAAATTCAAAATGCTGACGATTTTTATGCCCGATTCAGGGACTCTCGACCCTCGACTTTTGCCGGAGATCAGAGAGAACAGCAGAAGACATAAAAATGTGCCTCGTAGGTAGGGAGGTAGGTGCCACGCCCTGTGCCATATAAATTCTTCCGAATCCGGCGGCATTAAATTAGTGAATCTCAAAAAGGACGCTGTTCTGTTGTTGCCACATACTCGTCAGAATTTAACATGTTTCACAAGCAATAAAATTGCATTTCTCACATCATACTGAGACGTGTCATAAATGGCAGGCACAAAAAAAGGGTGGACTTTACAATACGATGCTAAAATTCTTCCCCACAATTGTTTACCTTTCGGCTTTTCGGGCACTAAATGGGGTCATTGTCTAGCCAAGTGTTCGAGTGGAGTTGGTTCGAGTTTTGTTTGCCGTTTCATTCCGCGTAATTTGACAAACAGACAATCGCGATTGATGGCACTCGGGGTATTGAGCTCCATCCGGATCTGATCTAACTGAAAGTTGAAGGGAGGAGGCTATGGCGTGTGGTCCTTCAAGCCAAATTACATGCATTTAATCAAACGCAGTTCCATTTGTTGGCTTCTCGGGAAACTTTTCAACGCTCCTGCTGATAACGAGTTTTGTGCATTAAGCTCCATTATAACGCCCAAAATTACAGAGACACAATACGGCGGAGTCCTCGAGTGGAATCCTCGTCGAATCCTTCGTCGTTTATCTTGGCAAACAGCCGGCGATTGCCTGCTGGGTTTGCGCTGGGATTGGAAACTGGATGGAGAATGCGGGATCCTGCCTGCTGGGATCTGCGAAACACTCGTTTAGTGTAATTGGGCCAATGGCGCTTTCAGTTACACCCTCGCAACTAACTGAAATCGGAGCAAGTCTGGTAACAAAAACTGCAAACTTTTTGGGCCGGCCCTCGATGTCGACAACCGGGCCCCAAAACCCCAAGCCCCAGACCCCACACTTTGCTACGGATTACCCCAGACGTACGTACATATATTTCTGCGTGGACGGGAGATATTTTTGGGGCAAAGTTTTATATTTTATGACAGCCAGACAACCCAACGTGCCGAGCGGAATAGTCAGACAGATGGAGGAGTGGCAGTCGGGCTTTGAGCGACACTTGCAGCTCGACGTTAGATAAACTTGGACGACAGACTGTATATAATTACAGTTAGATAGCATTACAGTTACACTTTCACTTGGCAACAAAAAGAGCAGGGCTCCGGAGTCGCACATGTCAACAAAAAAGTAAACTTTGAAGTGCCCTGACCCGGGAGTGACCCCTTTTAAAGTGTCATTGCAGGCGGAGATTGTTTATAGCCAGATAAAAGCCCAACCACAAGAACACTCGTGAGTCATTAAAGTAACATAAATTCGAAACAATCAACGGCCCATGCAACAATTGAAATTTGTAATTATTTTTTAATTTAAAGGGGGCCAAGACAATGGACTTGATAATGCAGCTGCTGCTTAAACGAAAACGCGATTGAAATCATTTCACATAACCATTACTCGTATTAATTGCAATGCAGTACAGTTTTGTTTTTCACAAATCTAGAATATAATATCTAAAATATAACATCTAAAATTTCTAAACCAATTGAGCTTAGCGGGCATAAGCTTTTACGAATTGTATCGGCTTTGTTGTCATCTGTTGATCAATCGCAGCACTCTGACGAAATGGCCAAGTGATTCATAAATACGTTCACTCAGCTTTGATTATGTATCACCCACTCGTAACTGCAGTTCTGGATTCGAATTGGTTCTATATCAGATCTCGTTTGCTCTTTGACGCGCATCATCGCTGACAAATGTAACACTTAATTTTAATATCGCACATCATGACTGGCACTGCGCATTGTTATTGAGTGTAAGACGATGCTGGAGGATGGGGAACTGGAAACTGGGATGTGAATGTGGATGAGATGCGGATGGGGATGAGGATGATGGTGCTGCCACCATATGGCCACAAACGTATCTGCAGGATGGGGGGCGTTCGGATGAGTTGAGATGAAAGCGCATTGCCGCCCTGCCATTGAATCGCAAAAAAGGGAAACAAAACAAGTGGCACTCGAGGGACGGAGAACAAGCCTAAACAAGTGGATGCCTGGCAATGGCTGGAGTTTGGGGCCGGCATTAAAATATGACTCTTTTATTTTTGCACAAATTATGCAGATATATACCGTGTGCGTACGAGTATTTGCAATTTGCGTTGCTAATTTGACAGCCGTCAATGGATTTGTCTTGCCCAAACGGGGGACTCCTGCGACGGTGTTTCTTGCAAGCAATGGTTTGGGTCGCGTGCCCCGGGCTTTGATGTCTGAGCCGAAAGACTCGAGAATCGAGTCTCGAGCAGAGCTAATTAGCCAGTGGACCATGTGCCACCGGCAACGGCGGCCATCCCTCAGCACTCAACACTTGCCAGCCAAAAATCCTTGGGCAACAGCTGCCGCCGCCCGAAAATAAAATTTAATTACGCAGATTTTTACGCCTTTGCCCATAGCTCAAATAACACATTCGGAATTGGGAGCGGAGCCCAGTGGAGCAGCGACTATTTCCTTTTGACATAAAAGTGCCCCTTAACAAGCGTTTCAACATATCTGTCCGCACTTTTCACAATTAAAATGCTAAAAGGCTTCACAAAATTTAAATTTATATGCACGACCAAGTGCGAAGAATGTCGAATTTGTGCTGCTCTTTTGCACCCAAAGGGAAATGCAATTATCTAGAGATTTTTAAGCAATATATGAAGCTAAAAAAAAAAAGGTAAAACCTCCACATTGTTGTGGGGAGTACTTTGGGAATTTTTAGGAGATTTTTCTCTATATGCAAACGATCTACTTTACACTCCCATATATATCTTTGTGATTATATTATATTTTTAAACTAAAAGTATTCTAAATAAAGATAATCCCATTTATGAGCACATTATCGAAATAAATTGATTCTTATTTTTAACATGCATCAATTGCACTGAACTTGCACCGGCTGGGGTAGAAAATCAACTCCATGAAGCAATCATCGTGCTCTTGACGAGGCCGTTAACTTGATTTACGAGGGGTTGCACAAGTGGGGGGATGCGCAGCCCCAAGCACCCCTTTCACCCCCTTTTCGGTGACAGTGGAGCGGCGTGTCCGTGGCAGATCAAAAACATCTGCACTGCTAGAGGAATAGCAGCACTTGCACTTGCAAATGCCTTCTGTTCGGCGCTGTTCTTTTGACATTTCAACTGTCATAAATGGCAAATGCAATGCCCCCAGCTTCTCAGTCCTCCCGGTCGTTCCATTCGAGCGCCTTTCATGCCCATGTGAAAAAGATTCACATGTTGGCCCCCGTTGATTGACATACAGCGAATGCTGAATGCAACTCAACTTATCCTCCTTGGCCTCCAGTTGGTTCTGCAACTGCTGCAGTGCATCCGATTTATATCGCCCAACGTCTTGGCGTTCGCTGACTGACTGCCAACAATTGGCGTGAAGTAGTCGTAGCTGGATTCTGCATTCCTCGGGTTCCATGTGGATAAACCGCCTAATTAATTTCAATTAAAATGCCTAGACTGTTAGTCAAGTGGGACGGGGTAAATTCGCACGGACCTTTTAATTGATTTACTGCTGTCAAGTTATTTACCCTGGAGACATGCGTATATCGGTAGATGAAAACATTATCATTATCATACGCAATTATAATTGCGAAACGAGTAGTTAATAAATTGTAGACTTAAGTGTTTCCAAGGAAATTGAAAATAAATATGTTGTTAGGCATAACAAAGTAAATTTCTGCCTATTTGGGCTTAATACCATAACCACATATATAGTACAGTCTTCTTACAGAAGGAAGTGCTTTTTCCCATTCACATATCGAGCAGAGAAAGCCTCGGGAAATTCTCGGCTCGCTTTAACAAACTGCCAACTTTGCATATAGGCAGCATTTATAAAAATCAATACTCCGCCTAGCCAGATGGGATGCAGCCAATGCTGCGATGAAGAACCAGGCCGTAGCCTCCATCCTGGCCAGACTGCGTTGTCATATAACTAAACGGCATAAAAAATGTCAACTGTCGGCGACACACAAAACTTATTTGTCATGAAATTTTGCCGAACGCCTTGAGAGGCGGACGGGAATGGCATTGGAGCATGGAGTACTTGGGGCAGGCAGGCACACATGCCCCAGGAGCTCTGGCTATAGGCAATAGGCGATAGGCAATCCATACATGTCCAACATGATAGGGGAACCAGTTTGGCAGTTGCTAGTCCTCCAACCTTCCAGTCTTCCAGCCAGCCATCTCGCCAGGCCGAGACATAATAACTTATGGCGATTGGGTGGCGGAAAATTGCCTGCTGTGGAATCAATAATGTCTATTGATGCAGGAGCAGGTGACAGCCCGACGTTGAGAGCCACTGACGCAGAGAAAACCAACTTGGACTGCCAAAAAATATTTAAGTAATTGAACTAACATTTTAGTTTGACTAAAATCATTGTTAAAATAAATAAAATAAAAATAAATTAAAACTTGTTTACCTCATAAAATGAATTTGGTGATCTGCGTAGTTTTTAAGCTATATTTTTCCCAGTGTTTGCATACAGTTATAGTTGGCTAAGCTGCTGGCTGAGGAACCAGTTGCTGTTGGCCAGATCGTTGACAACGGCCGGCTAATTGGTCAGCCCACTAAAATGGCTAAGATATGGGCTCACTTGACCGGTAGGACTTGGTCATATTTTGTGTCCTTAAATGGCTTAATCGAGGCCAGATTTAGCCCGGCTTAGCCAAAGTTCACCGCAGCTGCTGCTGCTCCTGGTTGCTCTTCTTGGCCAAGTCTTAACGTGGCCCATTAACACTTTAACGTGCCATAATTACCTGCGCGGACAGCGCGGCGAATAAAATCATGTACACGCGTAAAAATGTCAGCCAATGCCTTTTTAAAAGTCAGCGAGCAAGTTAATTGTGTGGCCCAAGGTAGCCCACTGAGGACCGGAGCTGGATACCCGACATAGCCAGCGGGGATTGCGGCCAGTACGGGGACAGTTGAGTGCAGATAGCTGGGAGCCCGGAGCCAGAGGCATCATCATGATGGTCGAGGCCTCTGACAAAGTTGTAAGTTGATGTTGTTTCGCCTGTTATTGTGGTTGCTTTGCTGCTTCGTCGACGTGCCACGGCAAATGCGAAAAGTGTTGACGTCCTTCGAGCACAGTGGGCTAGTCAAGTATGACCAGAGAGTATAACCAACCCTCATTTAGAAAAACACATGAATAAAGTACCTAACAATGTTAATAAAACTTTAAACTTTTTATTTCGAATAAATTTTTAGGTTGTTTACAGTCCTCGGCGGTTTCTAAGCTTGTATGTAAATTTGTAAAAATCTAGTGATATATCACTAGACATGATACTAATTAGAGACAGCTCTTTAAGGTCCCTGAAAAATGTACCAAAATCCACCGTGGTGAGAGACAACTTGGGATAAATACAATTCCACACCTTAATGTGCAGCAGAGGGCGAAAGGCGGCAAGACCACATCAACATCCACATCAGACTCAACGACAACGACGCGACAGGATCGTCGCGAATCGTTCCAATGCCAAGTCGTTAAGTGAATTCATATAAAAATTCCTTAAATGTCGCATTATGACAAAACGATCGATTAGAGCAGGTACAAAGGCAGCCAGCGGAGCAACATGATTTTTATGAGGAACTCTCAAAAAAGTCGCAGAAATGTTAACTGGAGCTGGAACTGCTGGTCCGTTCGATTGGCGGCTGGAACAGAAGGCTGCGTGATAAAAATGCTTAGGCTGGTAAACATGGCCAACATGACGGCGACCAAAGGAGCAAAATAACTTGCCCCGTCTGTTTATTTAGATGCGCCCAAACATTTTTTGTGTTTTCAAAAATATTCCGCATTATTTTTCTGGTTCTTATTTACCTTTTTCGAATTCGGTCGAATCACGAACATTTTGTGTTGTCGCCTCTGCAACTTTTTCTGCCTTCCATTTGATTTTTTATTCGAGTTATTCTTCTTTTTTCAAAGTTTTGCTTTTATTTTTGGCATTTCTGTGGCTTTTGGTCATGAATCATGATTTATTTGTGCTTTTTTTTTGCTCCTTGCCGCGCAGGATATTTTCGCTTTTCGCGTAGTGGCTTTTTGTCTTCTTTTTCTTCGGCCGACTGCTGGCTGCCATAAGCCAAGTTTGGTATTTAGACGGGCGGCGACAAAAATGGCTTAGTTTGTTGCACACGTTTTGTTCCACCAGCTCCACTCGTCTGGTGGGAACGCGAGCCTTAATGCCACCACCGGATCCACTAGAACCACCAGCACCACCGTGTTCCTGGTGCTTTTTTCAGATTGTCTGGCGGTGCGACGTCCGCCGACATAAATATGTATAAACACTGTAGTTTGTTTGTCGAGTCGTGATTCGCAGTTGAGTTTTAAAGTCTAAGGCAACGCACGAGGCAAAAATTTAAATATTTCCACTACTCGCTCATGCTAGACAGAAAGGGCATGATGGCAAAAAGGGGGGAATAAAATCAGGCAAATTAACAGAAGCACTGTTGCTGCACGTTTCTGGCTATTGCAATGCGAATCTGCTTTCTACAGACTCCAAATGAAAGTTATAATGCTGGGAATTTCCCTTCAAAGTAACATATAACATATAGATTTTTGAGTAACGGAAATGCAAAACTTTTACTAAGTATTTTACAGATGTTAGTTAAAGAAACTAAAAGAACGGTTGAAGAAGTACTAACGATCCATTTACTGCGAATATAAGTCTTTTTGACATTTTAATACGTTGTATGTACCTTCTGTAATGATCAATGTTTAAGGAGCTTAATAACTTTTAAAAAATATATATAAATTGGTTTAAATATTCAGGCAAATTTTACACAAGCCAAACTTTTTTCACTGTACAAGCTGGTTGAAAAAATAGTGTCGTCTCTGAATAACAAGCACCAATATGTATAGGAAAAGCAGTAAGAAGTAGAATTCCTATGCCATTACCTAAAAAACATCTGTAAAAATGTTAGTTCGTTCAATATTTTCATTGCATTTCAGTTGCATAAGCATGGCGTCTGTCCCAGCGAAGCGAACTTGTTATGATTTCAACTTGTTGCACGTGAAATGCATAACGTTGGCCCGAAGTGGGAGAATCCAGACTGCAGACTGCAGGCCAAAAACTGTAGACCATAGACCGTAACCAAGGCACGTAGTCTGGCCGAGATGCGGAAGTTTGGCGCTGCGAAACACTGCGAACCGAAATCAAACCGACGATGAAAATCGAAGCGGAATACTTTTTAATGCAATTCTTAAAGTGTAAGTGGCTCAATTGCCCGGGTTTAATTGGTAGAAACACTCTTCTCAGGCTGCTCACGTAGCAGCTTCAAAATTGCCAAACATATGCGATGAAGTGCCTCCCTCGCCGCTCCATCGTAAAAGGATGGAAAATTCAATTGAAAAGCGCCTGGCGGGCACATATTTTCCTCAAGCACGTAAGCTGCGTCATCTCGGGAAAAATGAATGAATCAGTGATTTAAATGAATACCGCTGGCAACATGTCGCACACTTAATATTCGAAGGAGATTGATTAAGGCTCTGGCTGATACCTAATAATTTCAATTTCCGTAGCACACTTAATTCAGTTAGCTTGTTCTTCTCTTTTTTTTAGACATCACCCAATTAAAATGCTCTTCACTGATGGACCAATGAGGCTTGGCAAATTAACTGCCTCTCGGCAATGTGGCAATATCCGAGATGAGCGGAAAAAAGGAAATCGAAAAAATATAACTCAGTCAGCAAAATGGTGAGAGTTAAATCTGCTAGCAGATATTAAATAAAGCAGAAGTGATGACGTTTGTGAAAAATGTACATAGTACCAGCGGCGAACTGAGCTTAAATCAATTAATAGATGCGAAAATTGAATAATTGCCATCGCTTTCGCGGCAAAACCGAGTTTAAGTGGCCAGTTCAGGTATTCATTTCACTGAGGTCGAAAATTATGTGAACATCAAACGAATGCCTGGTATTTAGTACTCATGCAAAAGATTTTGTTACAGTGGCTACAAAGAACTCGGATCTGATTTGTCGGATTGGTCGAGGTATTGTCCCATTAGTATTATTAATGCAGATAATAGTATCCCTAGGAGGACTTTTGCATTAGCTTTTGCATAGCTATACAACCAGAGCTTCTTGTGACAGGTTTCCGCATTGTAGCACCAAATACATAGTTTAGACGTCATTTGATGAAAAAGGAGATTACAACAGAAGTCACCCGTGTTGACAAATGCATATTACAACAATGTGCCACTGGCTGTAATAACGCCACGTCTATTGCGCCATCTGGACCACGAGAAGTGCGGCAGCCAAAAGAGGCCAACGGCAGCATCGAAACAAAGCAATCGGGCGAAAGGTAGGAATTTATAACACAAATGTTGTAAACATGTTCATCACTTTTTGCCGCTTTGGCTTTTGCTGTGGGGCTTACGAGACAAAGGCCAAAAGCAGCAACAACGTGCAACATTCAACGTGCAGTGCGGCGAGCTCACGTGTTGGTGGAACACAGCCAAACAATACAGGCGCATTGTGCCCAGCAACAATTGGTAGTAAAATCTAACAGGAATCGAATCGTAAATACCCCGGAAATACCTAAAATAACTATTAAGCAACTGTCAGGCCACCAAAATTTAATGCAGATACAACATTTTTGTGTTGGAATATCGACGATTTCAAATTTTTATTGAACTGGTGATATCAGTACTAATGGAGCTCTAATTATAAGCTGGTTTAGATAATATCGCATATCTTTCAAAAATTATGTTATACCTACTACCTGTTACTGTTGTTTGGCACTTATGTGCGACTGAGAGCGTTGTGGCGCCGGTAGCTCCAAATAATAAAAGGATGATAGTCAAAGTTTAATGACAGTTCAAATGATGTTGACGCCGCAGTCGCAGTTGCATCTGCTGCATTCGCTGCAGTCGACGTTGCTGCAATGCTGCATTTTTTGAATGCAGGTATATGTTTTTGTTGGTGTCCCACTTGCTGTGGGGGTACAATGATACAGTCATTAAGGATGATATATCGTAGTATAGGGTTCCTTAAAATCATTTTTAGAACTGAAATCGGTATAGTATACTATGACTTTATACCATATTACATCACTGAAATCATGTCAGTAATTAAAAGACAAACGGAAAAAATAAACAATGTAGAGTATGGCATCTTCAGATGTATAAAAACGAGATTTTCACCGAGCTTTTTATACATTTTTTATGCATCTCTTTGTTGCTGCTCTGTGAGCTCTGCTGCCGTTGATATTATTATGATGGTTGCAGGCAACATGATGTTGCAACATGCGCTTGAACATAATAAATTTTTATGCATGATTTCTCACATTGCATGTGATGGCTGGCACTTGATGTGCCACAAGGGGCGTATGCGCGACGTTCGGCGACTGAAATATGCATTTAAACTTTTAAAGCAGCACACAAGCCCTTAAATAGCATATAGCTTGCCCCCAAATGAAATCCAACTTCTTTAATCCTTCTTTGCGAATTGAAATCATTATCATATCATCTCCGGTGACTGACGAGGTGGGTCGTAAATGTCAAAAGCAAGATTATAGCTGGGAAAACTATTTACAGAGATCAAAGGCCAGACATAAAATCTAAAAGCCAGATGGAGTGCTAAAATTATGGCACTTAATTACAGTGGGGATTTCGATGTTATTAGCTGTAAGTATTAGTAAGCTTATCTTTTCAATAAGGTAAATGTGGGAAAATTTAGTTCATTTTCCTAGAAGGAAGCTAAAAAAACGTTTTATCACCTATAAAGTACCACTCATAAATTCTGGCAGATAATTTCCTGAAAGCTGATATTTCCACTGTGCAATTTCCGTATAAAACTCAGTCTGAAAAAGTGGGAATCTAATGTCTATGCAGACCAGAAGAGATCCACTTAATCCGCCGCCCGACAACTTCATCATCATTTGTCGGCGTACAAACCAAAACATATGGAAAGATAATTTAGCATCGCATGCTCAACCGCCGATCATAGAAGGGATGCTGATCATGTGGGACTGGGCATTATAAATCGCCCGCCACTTGTGCATTATGCCGCTCAATCACTTTGCTCTGGGCTCTTTAATTGCAAAATCACATTAGCATAAATTTGTTAAAAACATTTCAAGTGAAATTATTGCACAGGCCCCTTATTCCGCAGAGATCCCGCACTCAATCCTCCGCCGGGCACAATGACATTAATAAGCAATTACAAGACAGAAATAGCAACTGCAAATTACTTCAAAAGGCTAAAAGCGAACGAGGCATCTGTATCTGCATTAGTATCTGAAGGCCTTTGGAGCCTGGCCGCCAGTCGGCGTTGGAGTAATGGCGTTATAGTGTGCCCCTTGCAGCCAGTTCATCATCATATCGGGGGGCATACCCATACATCTTCATAGTGGAGGGACTGCGGAATGACCTCCAGTTAGCTGGTTGGCTCCGTTAGTCGTCGTCATCGTCATCATCGCCGTTGTTTCACCCATCACGGCACTGCACTGTTATGGCTTCAAGTGGCTTCATTCATTCATTCCATGTCCGTCTGACTGCCTGCCCAGCATTTTCCCAGTTTTCTCGTCGCCCTGCGGATGATGAAAAACTAAAACTGACGTCGCTCCACGACGGGCACGACAATGAGCCGACTGTTTAATGTTCAACTTCAACTCCAAATCCAGGCGGCAGGAGGCCTTTCCTTTTTTGCCCGCCTGACAATTTCGCAAAACAAGAGCAACCTTTATTAGCACGCCAGCAAAAAGAAATAAATGTTAGTTGGTCTTGGCCAAGAAAAAGCGCCGCTGGCTGAAATTGGAATGTCCAATAGACGAAAGGGTTTCCTAACTTATTAGACTGAATAGTGACGGCTCTGCCTGCGGGCAGGCTAACCAAGGGTTATGACTAGATTAGGCTACGACTCGGCTGTTGAAAATGGCATGGAAAACAGAGAGTTAATTATTGCAGACACATACACTAGCAAAAAATAATCGGAAAAACCAACAACGTTAAGGAAATACTGAGAATCAGATTATTTTCTTCCATTACTTGTTTTGGTGTTTTAATAAAAAAATTAAAAATTACAGCCCATTGAGAAGTATTTATAATTATTTCTTAAATTATCCCATTTCTTTTGTGAGCCAGCGTTGATGGTCTCGAAATGGCAGACTGTCTGGGGACTCATACAGATCTAAGTCTGGTATCGTAAAACTTCCCAACTCCAGTGCCACCCACAGTTGCTCTAATTTGTTAGTCCATAACTCATTTCGTCTGGACAGGGAGACTCAACCGCTGCAGAAATGGAGCCCAGTCGCCGGCCGTGCCACAAGTATCTGCATTTATATTGCATACATTACGCAGCATTTGGCGTTTTATGGTCGCCACAGCAGCACACTGATTATTGCTGATAATGTTACTGACATACGGCAGTTGGCAGAGCCAGAAACTAGCCCAAAAAACCCAAATGGGTAGTGCCGCTGCCATATTGCCAATGCCAAAATGAAAATGGCCAACCAAAACGGCGGTGGCATGAACAAACTATCGCTGTTGCATCCCCATGTTGCTGGTTGATGTTGCTAGTGTTGCTGCCGTTGCTACTGTTGCTGCTGGCATAGATATGGGCGACAATTAAGTGTCTGCCGCATAATGATGTCGCTGTTTTTGCAGCACTAAGCAAACAGAATTCACAGTTGCAGCGATGTTGCAGTTGCGACCGCAAGTTTTTATCACTACTAACCCAAGGATGCGCAAATAAAAACATAATGACTTCATTTCGCGGTTGCGCCAAAAATGGAAATCGGAACTGTTGCCTTAGATGAGACGAAAACGAGTTTGAGAAGAAAACGAGTTTAGGCAGATGGCAAAACTTGGTCTCAAAATTTTAAAAATTCTGTTAATTTTACCATAATATTAGATACTTGCTTTGAACGTTTTATGTTTTAATTTAAAAAAAGACGGAATAGGCGTCAAACTTTTTTTTCTGACTCACAAAAACTGCGCATTTGTAGAAAATGTTTGCTCAAGAAACTTCAGTAGGCATTTTCTTAAGCCTACCCCTGTAATATGAGGACATCCGCAGAAGTTCTATCTGGGGGGCCATTAAAAGTTGAAAAATATTTTGTTAACAAAAAATTAAAAAAGCCTTGAAGAGTGACTGAGGGCTCTGCAAGTGGGATTCTGCCGACGGGCTGACCAATTCAATCGAAAATCCAATCTGGGCTGGGGACGAATTTTAAAGTGGCTCATATGTGGCGTTCCCACAGCAATTAAATTTTAGCCCAGGACGCGACTGGATAACGCACACAGAAAGAAAAAAAGTTGACATGCTTGACAAACAAACAAACAAACAAGAGTCGAGAAAAAGGGCGCCAAAAGACAACCGCAGACATGCAGGAACAACAAAACGCGCATATGTGTGCCGCCTCCCCATGTCCCACTGCAAAAAAAAGGACAATTCTGGCAGGACACAGCACTCAGCTGCTCTTTGGGTTTTGAAGAAGACATCGCAACGACCGCAAAAAGCAACGGAGCTGGCCCAAAACCCCGATCCACTTTTTTCTATGGTAGTCCTATAGTCCTAGGAACAACAACTGCAAACTAAAAAGGACAACGGGCATACAAATAACATTAAGCCGGCCAAATCGGCGAACAGACTCGTCCCCACTAGTGAGTGTCCTCGCCAAAGGATATCATCGGACGCTCGGAAGGTGAAAGCGCTCCATAGAGCCATGAAAATGACAATATACCCAGTCGTTTGCCCCCGGACCCTCTGTGTGTGACACAAAACTGGCATTAGGCAAGGATTTGCGTTGATTATGGACAGCAATGGGTTTTGGCTTTAGCCATTTTCGAATGAAAAGACAATGAAAGGTATCGCTCGACTTCGTTTTCCTGGCAATAAGACAATAATGCCATAAAAAGAGCTTCGATTGCAGGTGAAGCCTAGTTTCTGGATGCTCTTCTCCGTTGGCATTCGACTGATAAAACTAATTACATCCCATGGCTTAGGTCAAATGTCTGGGAGATTTATGCCCGGGGGTCAGCAAAATGCGGAAATTGATAAGCCCTCGTAGTGGCCGTTTTCTTAACGGGTTCCTTCCTGACAGGCTTCGAAAACTGAAGGTCAGGAAATCGACCCAATGGAGCGGTTAATATTTGGGAAGCAATAGATGAGGGTCCAGTTAAGATAGATATCAGTTTGAGTGATAATTAAAGCTACTCCGATTAATTGACAACTCATGACATTGTAGGTATTTTCTGTAACCATTCGAAAATAGTGAGTTAAAAAAGCCAACAAAAAATACAATTTGATAAGATTTTCCCAAGTTCTGTCTCACTTTTCATTGTTTTCTTAATTGCCATTCCAGACTTGAACAAGTTCCAGTCGTTAAATTTCTTTATTTTTTCTTCAGCCACATAATTTGCCTTTTGACATTAGACATTTCCTCAAGTGTTTCCGTTGTCAGTTTCAGCAGACATGCCATCATTTAGCCGAGCATTGTGATAAACATATTTTATTATTAATTCATTAGGCTGTTTTTTAATGGGCGGCATATTTTTTGGTCTGCCACTTTAATTGTTAATTAGTTTAATGTTCAAGACACGGCCACATGGCCCAGCACCCAAAAATTGTCGCTCCCCATCCAGACTATTTTTTATTGGACGTTCTAATTGGGGGGAGAGTGCGTTGAATTGGAAACCACAGAAATTGGTGTGCTGCTGCTGTTGTGTCTGTCTGAGTCCCACCACCCCCTTCCCCATCTCATGGCACCCACTTTCCAAGGCCATAAAAAAGCCCAGCTAATAATTAAGAGCCGCTGACTCACCCACACCACCCAATCGCCCAACACCCAGCCACCCCAAATGAGCATAAATGGGCGCAAATGTCGCCTTGGTTTTTCGAGGGGTTCCTTTGCTTTGAGGGCGTGCTAATCGTAAAAAGAAAACACAGACGAAATTATGAATTTGTTTGGCGTAATTTTACGCGCCCAAGACAACAGACTCGCGACCCCAAAAAAAAAAGAAGAAACGAAAGAGAAAACCCATGAAGACCCAAACCTATCCCGAACCGAATCGAACGGTGCTGCCAATAATGACCCAATTTGGTGCATCAAAATTTATGTTTATACCCTAGCCTTTCCAATATTAATATGTATAAAATGAACGAGGGAGGGAAGCCGGCGACAACGAAACGAAAATCGCTGCGCATAACAAGAAAATTACTTTTTAATCTTATGAGTCATTAGAAGACATTTTCGACTTTTCAACAATAATGCTCGGTCGCAAGGGGCGGGAGCGGAAAGTGGGAAGTGTGAATACCCGAGATAAAACCAAAAAAATAAGAGCTCTTTTCCCGCGATGTGAACCCGAATTTAGATACAAATTCGATAATATCCACCTAAGCGGCGATGCTAAATGGGGAAACTCTTTCGTCTGATTTTGTGACGTGTGAACTTTTCTTGGAAGTCTCGGTGATAAGAGCGGAATATGGAAATCGATCTGTTCCGGAGCGTATTAGTATAATGATGTCTGGTCTTCGATGGACACTCCCTAGCAAAAGCGAACGCCTTCTTATACGATATCGGTTAGTAAAACAACATTTAGTTGCAGCTGAATGCCACATCTGATGGTGAGTGCCACACATGTGTCATGTGCCCCGCACAAAACATGTCAGTGCCCATTTCAATCTGGTTTCCTTTCCTGCCACCTTGTCCCGCCCAAATCTGCTGCCTTTGGCCACACAATGCCACAAAACCCGAACGAGTATAAAGGAAATTAATCAGATTTTTATTTAAACGCCCTTGGAAGGGCGTCACCCAGGGACATCGCAACGGTCACATGACCATTGTCCCTACCGAAACCCCACAACCTTTGACTCGGCTCTCCGTCTCCGAGCATTTTGTATGTGTGCAATTTTTGTCAACATGTTCGGACCATTGTCTTCGACCCCTCGCCCAAACTGTCAGTTTTGTCAGTTTCTGTGAAACTACCGAGACCCATGAATGATTTTAGCAGATTTTTATATATTTCTCTCCCTTCCTGCCAGTATCCGCCGCTATTGTGCTCGAAACCCGTTGCGTTCTGCGTGCCATCATCCATCTCTAAGCATACATATATCCATCTATCTGTCCATCCTGCAGCAACATCCCCCGACCAGTGGTCCTCGCCCATGTGGTTAGTTTGGTTTTGTCATTACAATTGTTTGCGTTTTCCACCATCCACAGTCAGTCCTTTGTTGGATCGCACTTCGAATGGACACAGACAAAGCATTTGCCAGTTGTGGGTTGCAAGTTGGCAGTTTGCAGTTGAAGCGGAAATCGCAAGAAAAGTTCCCTCGCAATGCAATATTTGGGGCCCGCAAATGTTGTACAACTACCGTTGTTGCCTAACAAAATATTTGGCATAAGTTTAAGTTAAGTTATAAGTTTTTAAGTTAAAAATTAATTTTATCTGTCTCTTATATAACGTATAGTTAAATACTATAAAATTTCTTCACTTTAATTGTCCTTTTCGTGTGGTTTCCGTTATCCTTTATACCTTTCCAATTCACAAACTTCCACCGCAGACAAACTGATTGCAAATGTGTTTTTGAACAGAAAACTTGCCAAAAGGGCAGGAGACGACTGTTCGCCACCGTAAATTCTCACTTATTTTACAGCATATTAGTTATGTGCCATAAACAAGATGCGGCGGTCCAAGTGGCGCCAGGACCAAAACTGCAGCCAGGAGTAGAACGCCAGCGAAGCACAAAATTAGGGAAGCCGCCCACTCCTGGGCTTCCTGGTGCTTCACCAGGAGCTCCTCCGCCGCCAGCGCCATCATCATCAACCTGGGACAACTTGCAAAACACAAACGAAATTGTTCAATGGCGCCGCAAAAATGACCAAAATGCGATGCCAGCAGACGCGCCGCCATTTTATTTGCAGCAATGCCACTTCCGGCGGCAAGTAGTCTCCGCTCCTCAGCCTCTTATCCTGGAGGAGTCCGCTGGCCAAAAGCTGCGAATTGATGGCGACTGGCGCACATTCAAAACGCTTTCATTATTGTCATAAGCTTTTGGCCTGCTCCACGCCGCCTGCGATAGCGCTGAAAAATTCCTCAACGTACTTTTCGATTTCCGCTCCGTAATATTCAAGTGATTACGATGACCAGAAACAGGAAGCAGCAAAGTGCGCCGGCCTGGGCAAGTTTTGCGCTGACGTGCGCTGATTTCACGACTCCCGGTGCACAGCGAAAATATATGAGTTAAGAAGTTGGATATTTGTCCACATAGCATTTTTAAGTAAGATTATGCCAAAAAAAAGTTATAATTTCGATAAACTATTGGGATCTACTTAGTACCAAACTGTTAAACCCCGTAATTCATTTGGCATTTTTTCTCTCCGTGTAGCTAAGAGACCTTGCCGCATTATTTGTGTTGCTAAGTGCGCCGGACTCTCGGTTCCCGATGCTCGGTTTTGGGTTTTCGGGTTCAATGACAAAGTTTACTACCACTAAGTATTTATAACTATTATTTATGAAGCTAGCGCCCACGACCCCATTTTAAATGTTCAGTGATGCGCAACGAATTTCTTAATGGTGCAATTTGGCGTTTTATGTTTGAAGTTTAGGCGAATGGCGATTTTCAGCGGCGGCAGAACCGATGGCAGAGGGTCCTGGATTTTTTCCTGCCGGTTATCGCTACGTGCATAAAGTTTTCGCAAACAATTATGGCCGGCTGGCAGACGACCAACCGACCAGCTAACCGCGCGGGCTGCCACCGGATGTAAGGCGGTGGGCGTGGCAGGATCATGGCTGGAGGTACTTCAACATTTGCGGTTTTTCATTAATTTCATGGTGTTATTTCCGCACCACCGTCTCGCTTCCGGCGCAATGTAATCGCGCTGTGTCGTATCTTATTGATTTGAAAATATGTTTTTGTAATTGAACTGCAAAGGGAGGTGGTGAGAAATTACTGATTTGAAGAATGGCCTGAAATACCCGCCCAGAAAACTAAAATTTCCTTAAATGTTAAGGAAGCACTGCAAAATACAGCTTAAAATTCCACGGCGAAACCGATATACTCAACACTTTGGCCCACTCGAAATGACAAATAACCAATACGCGGTGATAAAGTTGCTGCAGCGAAAAAAATGTTGTGAAAAACCGAAATTATGCCAAGCACTTAATTGATAAAAAACATCAGACACTTTGGACAATGGCCTGCCATCACGACACCTCAAATCATAACGACATAATGAATATGTGATTTTGTGCGAGTGCATTGTATGTATGTACGTGCGGCAGTCGCACTGTGCACAGAATGAAAATTAATTGAAATTGCATTTTGCATTCCATTGTCTTCAATTAATTTTCATTTCACTCACTTCGGATGGCTTGTAATTCGATTTGCTGTGAAAATGTGCGCACCGAGACTTAAATTCATGTTCGTATACCAGATAAAAGTGCATCGAAATCGTGCATATCTTATAGGGACGCGATTAATTTCGTACATTATTAAATTGAGCCATCATCACAGGATGAACTTGTTCCCATTTCATCCGAATTACAAACACATTGCTCCTCTGTAAAATTGCCTTCAGTTGCCACTTGTTTAAGCCCTGTGCATAATGGGCTCATAACTAGTTAAACTAACAGAACTCCATTATCCGGCAGCTGCATCCTTTCAGGATCCCGTTTCCCGGAACCCTCAATTACCGAGTTGCGACCGAGTCACCAGTAATGTATTCAAAATCTTTAATGTAATTAATGCTGTTTGTTTAATGAAAGTTGTCTGAGCCGCTTTCGCCTCGCACATATGCATTTTCCCTTGAAATGGTGCCAGTCTGGTCGAGGATATTTACCGAATTCAGCCAGGACATTGCAATATGCAAGCTTGTAGCGGACATGCAACAACATGCGGCCAGGACCCTCGAACACTGCCACTGCTACTTCGGTTATGCCGCGGCAATAACTTGTATTTTTCTTTATCGTGTTTTTGGTGTGGTTAAATTTTTCAGCTTATGATGAAAAATGCACATAATAGGAAGATTATTTGTCTGGTGCTTCTTTATACAATTTTTTCAAGGAAAGTTCCAAGAAAAAAAAAAAGCGCATGCAATAGACAGAAGCAATAAATACGTCTAACAGCGAAGTCATGTTTACTTTCCGTGTGCTGTGTAAACTGGGCCCTGTTGCACTCTGCACTCGTATTCCCAGTGGGCTTCTAATCATCATCGACAACTGTGCCATAGATTTGTCCGTTTGGCTGTCTGACCATCCAATTCGGAAAGCAACCCTCGAATGCTCCGTGTGTGCGTGGGTTCTAATGCGCTAAAGTGCTTTTTCCGAAAAACAAGTTACACTTTGCAATTTGCACTAAATCCCACTTGGATGTGGCCAGGTCCGCAGTTGGACTGACTCCGGTTCTCCACTGGAGTATTCCGGCTGCATAGGCAGTTCGAGTTGTTTAGTCCTTCCTCTTCCTGCTTATGCCTGTCTGGGTAAGTGTGCACGTGAGTGTGGTGTGTGTGTGTGTGTGCGCAAATCCTTTGGCCGTTGCGTGGCAATTAAAAGGGATTTTCATGGCTAAAACGTATTTATTTAACACACACTCACATACCCGAGCTTCCTGCCCATCTTTGCCCCCGACTCTTCCTCCAACTCGCTTAATATTTGATTTTTGATTTGTGGTCTTACGTAGCGGATATGTGAAATGGCTCGACCCGCCCCATCTATCGTGTCCTCGTCAAGTACTCTCATTAATTACTATTGATTTTGCTTCCTGTTCGGTGTTAATGAAATTGATTCGAACGGACGCCGACTGCAGGCCACGAGAGTTGTGCGAAAGCCGTAAGGAAAATCGATAAATTCGCCGCAGTGGCATAGTTTTCGGGAAAGGTGCATTGAACCTGAGTTTCCCCGAGTTTCCCTCAGGTTTCCTGGGTTAAACGAGAGCGTTTCACAGTTTCACAGTCGACGATTCGTCACGCTATCCCATTCAGGTGGACAAAAAGCAGGGGGTGTGACAGACAGCATTTAGCACTATGTGATGGCGGAAGAGGAATGATAATGGATTGGGCTTTGTACATATAATGGGGATATTCTCGCAGGCATTTCTCTTATTCAAGCTATGTATAAAAATTATAATTAAGGAAATGTGCTAATAGTCTAATTGCGTACAATCAAAATGTTGTTTCTGAAAAGCATTTATTCATTTTATAAAATAAGCAGCGGCTAAAAACTGTCCATAATTTTTTTTTAACTTGCGATTGTCATGTCATATGTAAAAATAGTAGTTAAATTGTTTTAAAAACATTTCAGATTGGCCACAATTCCAGCTTTCCCTCTCGAATCATCGTTTTTCTATACCTACCATTGAAAGCCCATTCAATCGTCTGGCCATTAATTATGTAAAGTTTGCGAACAAATAAAGCGAGAATCGGCCAAACATATGACAACAATTTGCCAAGCGTCCCTGTTCTTCTACCTTACTCTATCTTTTTGAATCGTTGGCAGCGTCAATATTGAATTTGAAATTAAAACGCCACCCAAAATCGCTTGACAAAAAGGTCCTGCGTGGCAACAGTTGTGCCAAATTGGCCAGCCGCATTTTTCCAACCCATCCCGGCCGATGAAATCTGCATGTGTTAATTACCGAAGCCGTGGAATGGGCCGTGGTCAAGGGCCACGAGACCTCCGGAGCTCGGAGTGCGGGGTCATGGAGGCGGAACCGAAGCAAAAAATTGTCAACATGGCGATCCAAAACCGTAGAAAAGCTGCCAGCACAAGCTGCTGTCCAAGCGACGCGCATTTGATTTATAAACCACCCACTCGAATTTGCATTTACCTCCAGCAAAAACAAATAAACGTCTAATCGAGTTGGTGGAAGGGTCGGAAAGGGAAGGGGGAAATTGGCCAGCATCAACTGTTGCCCTTCGCAGACAGACAGCAACAAATAATGTGACGTAACAGCTGCCCAGAGGGCGAGCGGCTAGAAAAACTGATGTCCGCCATAAACAAATAAAACTCAGTTTGGTCGAGAAATTGATTTTTTGCGCCTAATCAAAATCGAATTAATTTCGTCAGCATGTGACAAACAGCCTCCCATTTCGATTGTGCGTGGTGGCTAGGACTTTTCGGTTTTATTTCCTTTATTTTGGGGGGTGCTAGCGATAGCCCCAATTGATTAAATTGGCATGAAATGAAATTTATGTTAGAGTCCGTTCAGTTCGGTGGTTGCAAGGTGTTTTCCTCAACGGGGGATGATAGTCGTCCGAGTAGAATTCAAGTTCATTTGGACCCAGCCAAGGGTGGCTCCCAAATTCACTGTGTTGCGGCCAGATTAAAGCGCCAGTGAGAGTATTTTTGCGGTAGCTCAACTAGAGTACGGCTTTATTTAGGGGGGTCGAAATATATCAAAGATCCTTAGAGAAGCACGTAGACGCTAACAGGAGCTATCTGTGTTTTTCAGAACCCTAATGGGCACTACCCTCAAAGGGAGGTTTAATTGGATTGATATCAAACTAGCCAAAGGGCAACATCTATTGGGGCCTATAGAAAGGAGAGAATTTATCAAGATCTTTTTTAAAGAACGTTATACTGAGTAAGTAACGTCTTTAAAACTTAAAGATAAGTATAAATCTGAACTATTTTAGTGGATTAAACTATATGTACTCATGTTCACATATGCCTTTACACCTGACCTTTTATTTTGAATAAATCTGACCAATATTTATTAAATATAAATACCCCTGTCACTGAAATCTAACGATTATGATGTCACTTTTGACATGTTCACATAGAAAAACTTCAACCTTTGACATGTGCATTGCTTTCTAATGGAGAAAGCACCATAATTATTTGCATTTTTTGAAATTGGATTAGAATGTGTCAGTAGGACATGCATAAAAATGCGAAATTCTTTTTACATTTCAATCGATATGTTGTGCACATTTCCGCTTCATTTGGCTGATACATTTTTAATGTATGTCGTACGCACATTAAGCATACGCCGCGTGCAACCCGTAAAAATATGACTGCGCCGTCAGAATGCTGAGCAAACTTTAAATAAATGGTATTCAAAATGTTGCAAAAGCTAACCCATACACAAACATAAAGGATCCCACTCATCCATTTGTGTGTTTCGAATACCATAAAAGGTAGTCATAAAACCCTTTCCCCAAAACGGAAATCCCGCTTCAAAACAAACGCCATTAAAAACGAGGTCATGCTCAGTGGCAGGGCCATAGGGACATATATGCGGAGGATTCGGTGGGTGGATGGGGCTTTGGATTTTTGTAAGGATGAGCTGGTGTTTCAAGGACTGCCGAAAAGTCAAACAAAATTTACAGTCTCAAACTGCACAAAAATTTCAAAAGTTGTGGAGTAAAAAATTTACAAAAAAAAATATAATATTTTAAAAGTGCTCATAGGGAGGCGGCATAAAATATGGGCGCAAAAAGTTCAAGTTTACGAGGGGCGGTGGGCGGATAAACGTACGTATGTATATCTCTGTATATATGAGAGTGTGCTTTCTAAGGTATTTATTTTCATAACGCAGCACAACATAAGGAAGCAATAAATTTAAGCTGACTGACGACAGTTTGCATGTGGATGATGGCATGGGATGGTGGCTCAGGGGAGTTCAGAGTGTTCCGGGGATAGGGTCCTGGCAAGGATATGCTCTGTTATGTCTGGTTTTGGCTTTGGCTTAGGCAGCCTGCTGTTACGCCCCCGAAACCCCACCCCACAGCTCGGCATGTGTCGTAGGTAAAATGCCAGCAGTCGTGTCTGCACATATATTGCATAGTTATTGTTTTAAAGCCTTAGTCACACCCCCTCGTCGTCCCTAGCCCCACCACTTGGTCTGCGTCATTTAAATAAATTTTATGCAATTTAGTTAAGCTGCTCTTTCGCCCTGTCCCACTGCATTGCCTCTCTTACTGGGGGCTGCACTTCGACTGAGTGAGTAAATGTCATTTAAATTTCTTGTGCCTTCTCGCTCGTCAACAGCGTATGTGTGGCATTCCAATTTCTTTTCGTCCTGTATCGCACATATCCCTTTTACAATCCCCAGCACTGCTCGCAATAAAATATTTAAGAAGAGGCGGTAGCAGTGGGCTACACTGACATAAAAAAATTTTAAAATATAAGATATTCGTTAAATGGTATATATAATTTAAGAATTAAGCAATGGCTAACTGTCTTTAACATAAGATTTTGTTGTAGCATATGCTACAAATTTAAAAACAATTAAATATTAAGTTAACAGTTGAAAGTTTCTGCAGTTTTCTTATCTAAACCCAACAATTGGGTCCCTCACCTTTTTTTCACCTGCATTGGAGCTCGTTACCTCCCATTTGTGTTGGGAGAATTCTTTTTTGGTCTTTTCACCCACACTCTCCGAATCTTGTCGTATGTCACCGGCAACTTGACTGAGTTGTTAGTTTTACTGTACCTCTTGTCTCAGTTTTTGCTGTTGTTGCTGCTGTGTTTGTTGTTGCCGCTTGTTGTTGCTGCTCCATCACATCATAAAAACGTGTGTGCTATAGGTTTCCTCTCGAGTTTTTGTTATTGTCACCGCTGGTTCGGGTTATTTATGTTTGCCATGTTGCGTTTGTCAGGTTTTTGCATTTGAAACAGACGCGCTTGAAAGCGTTATGACTTAATTCTTATATGGCGCTCCGACATGATATGGATGCATAATCCAGAGAAGCGATTCCGCTGGGGAAAAGGACACTTTAAGTCACCTTTTTCTCTGGCAAATATTCGCAATTACATTTTGCAACATGAAGTATTTACATTACAAATTCAATTGTTGTCAATTCTGCTGCACTCAGGCAACCACTACTACTGCAGCATCCTTTGCTAATTGAATCAAACTTAATTAAAAATGTGTTGACATGGCATAAATCTCCGAGGACTTTCCCACCTGCACAGGTGAATAAAAGTAAAGAAGGGCGAAAACATATGCCAGCAGCTGTTTTGCTTCAGGGCGGCCTCAACTATTTATTTGCACAAAAAATATAGCAAATGTCCAATGTGTGTTTACACAGCCCGAATGCGAATACACACACACACTAGTACGGCAAAGGAAAAGGTTAAGCTCTGAGATGCCTTGAAGAAACAACAAAGAAAATTGCTTTAGTAAATCCTAACGAAAATAAACACCAAACACAACTTGAGTAGCAAAGCAAACAGAGCCCGGAAAAGGTGCGCCCAGGTGGGCTAGGGATTCGTCGGGTGGTTTTTCCTTTTTAGGGGACTGCAGATCCACATTTGCAAAAGTCAAAAAGGGTTAAGGCAAGCTCCAAGTGTTTATTATGTGTGGGTGCGAATGAGCCCCGCTCCTGCCGACTTTTCACCCATACGTGAGAGCTCTCATATTGCCCTGCCCTATGTATGACACTTAAACATGCAAAGCTGCTTGCCAAGATGATTTATATTAGCTATGATTTCCAGCCATTTTTAGAACTCTGCGCTCACCCCGTTTGGAGATCTTTCGCCTGGCGTCGGAGGTGTTGATTGTTGTTGAAATTTCTGCTGGGACAGGACGAAATAAGTGCTGTGACATATTTCGGGCCATGATAATAAAAAGTTATTTGGTTCCCTCTCTCTCAGGAGAAGTGATTACATGCCCAGGATATTGTGCGAGTGACTCTAAGCAGCATTAGGGCATAGAGCGAAAAGCTGACAGCTATATCTGCCAAGATACAGGTAAATTCTTACATATTATATACAAAGGGAAATGTATACCCGAAATTAATAGCTGATGACTGCGAAAATTGCAAAACTTGATCCGCAATGTCTTGTCGCACTCATAACCATGGATTATGCAGGCCAAATGTTGGGCAACTTCTTCAGTGAAAACAATTACATGACCACAAAGTAAACTCGAGGGCCACGCTACGTATACGTAATGCGGAAATGGGCGGTTGGGAGATGGCCACCATAGAATAGCCACACACAAATACCCCAAATACACACGGTCGCACTCGGGCTATTAAATTAAGTAATTGCATAATTGTTTCACTAGCATTTTACTATGCCCACGGGTGGCCAAAGTGACGGAGACATCCAACCATCCAGCCATACACGCCACCACCCATCCACCCTCCTCCTTCTTGGCCTTTTATGTGTGTGCCAAGTTTCTTTTATTTGCCTTTTGGTCGATGGCTAATCCCCGCCCCCTCTGCCTTTTGCTACGTGCCTGTCTTTGAGTTTTCGTGGCTTCGGCCCCGCCCACTACGCCTCCTTCTTTGCCTGCTCCCCTCATAAATCAGCGTCAAATCGGCGAGGTCTCAGTCCGTAGCCACGGACTCCGTAGTTTCTAATTGTTTTGTTATAGACACATATCCGTGCCGTAGCGTGGCCCATTCGAATGTAAAATGCAAATGCCTGCAGACCGCAAATGTTGTAAATGCCCGCCGCACCTACCAACCATCCCGCTCATGCCACAAAAATGGTGCACCTGAGTGGGACACACAGGCGATTGCACCTGTGCGCAGTGGAGAAGGAATTCATCTATTTTCTAAGTATTTGTCTATATTTATTTATTTAAATTATAACATATTGCAATATTTAAATTTTTAAGGTTCACAGAGATACAAATTCTGGTTGTATGATGATGGACATATGTTGCAAACAATATTGTTGCAAATAATATTGGATACTTGGCCTACTGTGCTGCGGTCAGGCAACTTTGTGGTGGCCACTTGAGCTCCGAGCTGGCTGACTAGTGTGCCCGGCGTGATAAGGCCAACAGAGCGGTCAAATATGGCGCTAGCATTATTACCTCGGCCGAAGGATGTCTGTGTTTGTTGGTCGGAATCGGATAGAGCGTGTGAATGCGGCAAGGTAAGCCTATATGTACATACCTATATGGACTTACGGTAGTGGGATGTCCTACTGGCCTTTTGTTTTGGAACAAATTTAATAAAGGAACCAAGGCCGAAGTAAAAAAAATTTTAGAATTGTATTCTTTTTATAGTGACCGTTCACTTGGAAAATATGATAGTCATGTAGGTTCATGAATAAATCAATTGGTTGTCCTCCTTCAACCATTCCTAACATTTTCATTTCTGCATTCCTCTGCCTCGTAGCTTTCCCCTTTTTTACCATCACAGCGGTTTTCATGGCTGTTTATTTATAACCCACCCATATTGCACTGTAAATCGAACATTTGTCATTCATAATTACTGGCACTAAGCTCCGATTGATCTACTCCCTCTGAAACTGAAGACGTGCCGCTGGATCTGGATTTATTGTGTAGTCATTGGGGCAGCAGATGCACTCGATGGAAAGAACAGGCCATTTGCCGCGCCTCGTTGCTAATTTTAATATTATTTTTGGAAATCTCATAAGAGATTTTCCCCTTTCTGCTGCATTTTCCCTTTCCGTTTCTTTTTCGCCTAGCCGCTCCTTTGATGCCCCGAACTGTTGATGTCTTTATTGCAGTGGGTATGTCTTGCTGCTGTTCGCATTATAATTTCCATTTCATTTTCATTCAGCAGCAGCTCAGCCCGTGGATCTTCATCGGATCGCTGGCATCTTCACGGGGCTTTGGCTGTCTATAATTGGCTTGTCTGGCCCACCATCTTTTGTAGGGGGAACTCGTGTGCGGGTGCGTACTTTTAATCAAGATCAAGAGTGATAAATTGAAGTCTCCATGGGAATCGAGAATAGAGTGGTTTTGGCACTGATTGAGCAACTGGGGCCCTCAACCGGAGTACTTTACTTACTTGTTCACAAATTATGATCTGAGCTATCTGTAAGATTTCTTCTTCTATTAGTTAGAAAACCAAATATTGTTTATTGCAGATCGCAACCGAGGTTACTATGCTATATAAGACACTAATATAACGCTGACGCATTTCGCAATTCGGTGACCTCGTGACGCATTGGCCATAATAATGAGCTGCACATTCCCTGAAATGCGTTGGGAGCAGAAATCAAAAACAATACTGCTGCTGCAACATAAACAAATGCGATTATAAATCGAGGGACTGAGAGCCGACAAAGGAACTCTGTGGCTCTGAAAATCCGATTGTCAGTCAGCGCCTTTTGCATTCCAAAGCGTTTTCGACCGTCTGAAGTGGATTCTAAGAAACTTTTGCAAAATGTGCGTTGTGTTTTTTGCATATCAATTGAGGGGCACAATGATGTGTATGCGTGCACGAGTGTATGTCAGTGTTCATGAAACAATGTAGTGGCGGGACAAAAAGACCCCTTGACAGGGGCTAATAGCTAAGGTCAACAATTAAACTCATTCTGTCCGTCTCGAATGACTCCCCATTCCCATTTGCAATGCCGGAGTTTAGGGGCTGTCTATCTGCTTGGCTGACAACTGCAGCGCCATCTATTTGCAATGCATTAATTTTAGATCGCTCCGGAAAAACGACCCACGGCTTTACTTGGGCACTGGGCGGCTGGCTGGCTGTAGAAATTGAAATTCAAACACAGGAAAAATCAATCGCCCGCACTGTCAATGTGCCCGCATTTTCCGCTCTTTTCTGTTCCGGAGCTGCTCGTTTTGTTTCAGTCGTATTTTCATTTCGTTTGATTTTATTTTATTTTAGGCACGGGGAACCACATTTCACCTTCCCCGGGATTCCATGGCGCGCCAACTATGTAAATATTTGTCACGACCGCATGAAAATATTTGTTCAGACTTTGATTCACTTTTTACGCGGGACAGACCTTCATGGAGTTGTGACCAGACAACCAAGTGAAGCATGCAGATGATTTAATTACCCATTTATTACATAGCGAATAACTTAACAAATACAAACACTCTGTACAATAATTTGAAAATCTCTGCTTAGAATGAGGTATAAGCATAAATTGATAGTTCAGAGATTTCAGAGTATCATATATTCCATATGGCAGTTGTGCACTTTCTCTGGATATTGTATTCCTAAGTCTTTTCTTTGAGAGCACTATTATGGAGGAAATATTAAGGCACTCACTGATGTTTGTTGTTTTTGCTCGTTCGCTTGTTGAAATGTGTATCTTGTCCCCAGTGCATTTCCGCTCGAAATGCATCATAAAAGTATTTCAAATGAACAGTAGTAAATCAGGCAGCAAACATGCATTCTGAAGCGCGATGCGCGGTGAGCGGGCGGTGGAAAAATTGTTGGGTAAACAAATATCGACATCAGCATGCGTGCTGGTTTCGTGATAAATATGCATTCTCCCCACCCATCTGAAAAGCATTCAAACACCGAAGACCGTGTCTTCTTGTCCGGGATATCTGTCCTCTGGGAGGAATCCCAGCGACAGGTGTTTTGGTCCGCGGGGGCGTATTGAAAGGCCGTAATGAACCACACGAGTATTAAGTATATGGAATGCGTTCATTAACTATTTAAAATATTCAATAAAGTGACAACTGTAACCTGATATTTAATCTAAGTACGTTCTCACGTATTAAGAATACCAAATCCACCTTTCTTCCAGCTGACAAACGAACAGTTACCCACATTTTTAATTCATAAATCCAAAATTCAGCCCAAATGTTTGAAATTGAATCAACGAAGACTTTGCCGCCACTTCCGCCAAAATGTCCTTGCCACCAACCAGATCACAAGGACTGCGGGGAGAGTAACAGGGAGCTGCAGGCGGAATACCACCTCCTGGACATTGCGGATGTCACGGACAGCGTAATGAAGGTAATGAGGATCTGCGGTCTCCGTCCCTGGGACGTCAAGCGAGCCGCTGGGGTCATCAAGAGATCTCTGCAGCACTACGAAGAGATCGTCCAGAGGATCGACCGAGTGCCCCGAAAACGATTCGCCAAAGAGAGTTTCCTGCACGGGTTGGCTCACGAGGCGCAGATGTCCCGAATGGATGCCCAGATGGCTTACTCTATTGTTAAAAGAGCATTCAAGGTAGGTCGAATTCTATCTTATACCATATCATTACGCAATTATGGTTATGGTATTCGTAGGCCTTTTACTTTGGCACCGGAATAGAGGGGCGTCGCTACATTTGCCTGGCGGACAAGATGAGCCACGAGATGGAGTGCCTCTGGTTGCACGCCGCTCGCCGCACGGCGCAGATCCACGCTGCCTTGGCTGGACTCATGTACTCCGAGGAGCTGCAGTTCGAGGAACGGATCGAGTGTGTCTACAAAAACCTATTCGATGTCCTGAAGAAGCGAATCCTATGGGCGGATAACGTGACCTGTACGTGTGGACAGCATATGGCCCCCATATCACAAGCACCTTCCAAAACTCCTTCCTCCGCCACCGCGCAAGTGGAGGTGCTCTACGGCAGGTACAATATGGCCGTAAGTAGTGCTCCTTCAAAGATATCCACTCGAGGAGGGACGCAAAAACCATCGGCGGCGGTTAGTACTGCCTCATCACGACACAATCATATTCTGAAAAGGGCCGACCAGCCTATATCCCAAATGCAAACTCCACGGAAGGGCAGTAGCACCACCACTGTTAGCAAGACTAGGTGCAACTGCCCGCACCTGAGATGTTGCCGGGCACCTGGTGAAGCCCGGGAATCGCCGGAGATAACAGCGGAATGCAGCCAGGGACCATACATCTGCCGTTGGTTGCTCTACACCGAGGAGGACGATAAGTTCCCGGAGCACCGGGTGCCCTTTAAAGCCATGGAATTGGTGTGTCCTCCATGTCCCAAGGATGATCTGTCCTGCGACTCGGAATGCACCTGCACCTGCCAAGTGTGCACTTGTCAGCCGGAGTTTGATGACGGAGACGATGAGGAGGATCAGGGCGAGAATTTATCCAGGTTTGGAGTGGAGGACCAGGACACGGACTTTTGCTATGTGGCTCCATTCCGTGGAAGCAGTGTCGAAAGGATAGCCCGACTAGAGGCAAAGGAACAGCTATTGGAAGTGGAAGAGCATGAGAACGAAGAGAAGGAAGAGGAGGAGGACTTCCAGTGCGGCTGCAGCTGCGAGCTAAAGCAGCATGCCTATCCGCACCTCTTCACCTACTTGACGCCATTTAGGATCAAGGAAGAGCTGGTGGACAAGTCCCATCCAAAGGAGGAGAGGCCGCAAACAGAGGAAGATAGTGAAAGTGAGGATCTGCTGTCCAAGCCACCGCCTCCTGGCGTATCCTTAGAGACCTATCGCTGCTGGGTGAAGCCCCCATCGAGCAGCCATTCTAGTGATGAGACTAAGCCACCACTCGTGGTGGTTATGGGCGAAAAGCCCAAGAGCAATTTTCAGGTTACGGTCAAGGAACAACATCACTCCAAACGAGCTTCAACTGTTCCGCCAGCATCTCCCCTACCCAAGGCTCCTGTCCTGCCAAACAAACCAGCTCCGACTCCAGCTCCCTCGAAGCCTCCACCAATCCCTCAAAAAGCGGAGGAGGACAAGCTTACCAAGGAAGATATCTTGGACATCATAGGCTTAAGATTTCGATAGGAAATATTATTGAATCTTGAGATGGGAGCTCAACGTATATACAAATAAAGTGTTCTTGTGCTGTGTCAATGAGCTTCCATATGATTTTTAATACCGGTTACTCGTAGTTTAGATTCATATTGTAATAATCTCATATTTTATATAATCAGTTAAAAACCATAGTTTTGCCGATTGAATGACAGCTCAAAGGTTGTATTTGTAACCCAAGCTGCGCACACAAGCACTTTGTTTCCGGCACTTAACTAATGTCATGGGGAAATCGAAGTTGGCCAACGCAATTTGCTCTCCAATAGTTTTACGAAGTTATTTGATATTTTATTCCATATTTTTATTGTCAAGGGCTTTGTTGCATATTTCTGCGCTTGGCGAGTGCGTGTTTGCATTTGTGTTTCTCTGTTTACCCAACGAACTGTCAATTGATTGTCAAATTATAAAGCAAAAACGGTCAGTTGGAAAAGCGAGTAGGGGAGGGTCCCTGTCCCTTGAAAATGAAAACTGTTTGCTTTGTCGCCAACAACACTTTGCAACAGTATGCTGACAGGATCCAAAGGGAGGGGCTGGTATATCAAATCGAACCACTTCAGCTGCAAAACTATGCGAAAAATTATACAACACGCATCGCCGACAAAACGTTTTCGAAGGACCCACAATAGAAATCAGCGACTGAATCAATTCCTGATTTCTGACACACGATATTTCGCATTGTGTGTTACAAATAATAGGGGGTGCCACGCCCCACAATGGTCGCCATCGGGTGAAGCATTAATTTACAAAATAGGATACATACGCGGTATTTGCATTGTCGATCGTTGGCGCTGCCATGGCCAAAGCTCGTTACAATCAAATTACGTAGGAATTTCATTTTTGAAGCAGGAGAGGAGTACGGAAAAACCCAGGAGCTACCGAACTTTTCCGGCTGTCGTAATTACAGACAAATTGTGAAAAGTATTGCTCGACATGGGCGGCACAATACAGGATTTGTTTGGCTTGACAAGGGGCGCTCGAAAGTTTTGTGACAGACGCTTTTAAGCAGAAAATTGTTTGCTCATAACTTTTGACATCCCTTTTGGGGGTCGGAGTGGTGCTGGTGTTTTGAAGCCTATCAGGGAACAATAATAAAGGGGTAAAAGCTGGCAGAGGCCTCGAATATTGTGTTTTATTCGATCCAATATGAGCTTGATACCGCCAGCCAAAAAAGTAAATTAAACGTCGGCCTCTAATGACTCGGAACGTGAATCCTCATAAGTCAGAGCAGCAATGTGAGTGTTTCACACAGGAAGAAATAAATATATAATATGGTTGAATACAATATGTAAAATATGCTTTCAGGATCATGTTTGGTCTTTACTCTCAGTGTAACTTTCAACAGAAGCTAAAAGTTCGCTGTAGTCTCAACACTTCTCTTTTGTCTTAGCACAACAAATCGTTAACTTTGAGTGCAGGATCCCTTGGCTTCCATAAACTTTAAGTGAGTCTTCATCGTGCCAGGCCTGTCCGATGGACATAAATTTCTAGTTCGCTCTGCAGAAGGCCATTAAAAAATTCCTGGTCGCATCGAGTGCGCAGCACTGGAGTGTCTAGAACCCTTGTTATGACCACGGGATGATGCGCATTGCTCATTAACACGAAACTAATTAATTGCGCTATTCAGCTAAACTATCGTGTAGCGATGGGTAGACATTACCGGCTTTCTTGATTGATCGCCTGACGTCGCCTGCGTGATCTTGTAGGGCTAACGAGCCCAAGTCCAAGAGCCCAGAAACTTGGTATCGGCGAAGGGGTACGCCATTGCATTTTAAACGCTAATTTATTGTTAACTGCACCATGTTGCCGGTATGCAAAAATGCTGGCCGGCATATGCAATTAATTGTAACAAGGCCCGCTAGTCATTCGACCAAGCGAGCAGTCTTTAACGAGGCTAAGACAGGGGTACATTCAGCAAAAAAATGGTGTTAACAGAGGGTCAATATTATAGTGTATCGCAAAAAAAGATATTATACGTGTTGAATTAATTGCTTTGATAAGAAAGCTTCCTTCCCTGTGTCATTTAATTACTGATTTAAATTGTAAAGGAGTCAAGCATTTGTTGTTGTTTTAAAAAGTTTTTGAATGTTAATATACAATACGGGAATTGAATATGCTATACAACTGTACAAACGAACTTTTTATGGTTTTCTTAAATATTGCACATATTTCTATCTATTTTTAATATTTGATATTATTTCTCCCTCTGCATGTATAAAGACTTTAACTAAATCTGAAGCGGAAACAGGGCATTTGGATTGGCAACACTTTCCAACTGCACTCGAACGCGTGTTAACCCGCTGCAATTTACGTGTTAATTTGGAGTCGTGTCTCGGCAAATGTTTGGCTGCTGCCCCCGAAAGACTTCTGGCCAATGCCGGCAGCCTCACTTTTACCCGAACGGATTTCGGCGAAAGTTTTTGGCCAAGGAGAACTACCTGGCCAATATGCGAAGGTGGGAAGCGTAATGCATATGTTGCCAGTAATTGCCGGGGGGCAAATGCAGCAGCTCCAACTGCCACAATGGCATTAGGCTGGTCCAATTCCGGGGAAAGCTGTCACTTGGCGAAAACAACACACACTAGATTGATATTCAGATCGAATTGGAGACCCCAAAGCCGCCATTACCGGGAGTTAGCAATTGAATTGGCCAACTACTATGAAATGCACCACTAAAACTTTAACTATTTGCTGGCAAACAAACTCTCGAAACAAAACAACATTTTGATCACTTCCCATTTCATTGGGCTCATCCAAATCTCACGAATCCACTCGCCATAATACAGAGGCAAAGAGTTCTACCGGCAACTATGCAAACCATCAATCAGGCCAACTCGGTCGCAACTATTTTTAAAATCAATAAATACCCATAAAGTTGCTGGCGAAACTTTGGCTTCCGCAATTCTATATAAGTACTAGCATTTATCTAACCAGCAGATGAATGCTGACAGCCCAACTAGTTTTTGAATACGAAAATGCTTGCCATAGTTGCGCGAATGTTTCAAAAACTTTTACGCAAAATCCGTACCCGAACGAACAGAAAGCCATAAAACCGAGACCCCAAAGCCGCAGAACGCACAATGCCACGCCTACAGCTCCGGCTACAGCCCCCGAGTTATCCATAACATCTGGCTCTACGAAACTGCAGCTTGTTTGTGGTTGCGAGTATCTATCGAATTCAGTTGCGAGTGCGATGCCGAGATACTCGTAGTACTCAAAGTACTTGCACTTCGCAGCCTTTTTCTGTTGTTTTTGTGGCGTTAAATAGTTGAAAGTTGAGAGTGTTGCATGTTGCAAAGCCTGTCACTGCGGCTTGGCTAACACACACACTCACCGAAGACAAATCATTGGGCTTTATGACACTGGCAACATGTGTTGCCGCTCAAAATATTTAACCGCAGCAAAGCTCTTCGAAAATCAGCAGCTACGGTTTGATTAATGGCAACGTTCAGGGGCGTTTTCAAACTGCATGTATCCATCAGATAAGTAGTTTGTCAACGACGCTTTCCACCGACATAATCATCAATTAATGCGCTATTAATAGAGGCTTTTCCCCCATTTTTTTCCGAATGGAAAGGGGGCCAACACTTAGTGCCCGACATGTGTTAGTGTCAACTTGATTGAGCTGGAGTCTCCGAAAATTTAACAATGAAATGTTTTGAAGTGGAAAATTTAGAAGCGGGAATGCCCTTTAGAAAACCCTAAAAAATATTCCACAATGATTTTAAATACTATGAACCACACTAGAGCTAACCATATTAAATCAAACGTAAAGCCACTAACCCTTTCCACTCTTAATTGCTGCCAAATTATGGTGCCATTAAAAATTCAATTCATGGCCCAGTTCGATTTGAATTAATCAATCAAAACCGACATACTCTGACTTATTATCGAAAAACTCGAAGGTCGCGCCAGCTAATTTACTGGCCATAATTAGCATGGGCCAACGAAATGTTTGGGAACATTTTAGAGTATTTCAGGCTGCAGCATTTGGTAATGCGATGGGATGGGCCGCAGATAGATAATTTTCCATGGCAGTTCCACAGTGAGTGTGTGGCATATGCAATAACCCCTTGATTTCGGGCTCTTAACTGGCACGCAACGGCCTTGTTTCAATAGCCAGGGCACTCTTGGCAATACCAAGATGCACTGGAAGAAATCCGACAAATTGCACTTAATCTAAAGGGAGAAAATCCAGAAAACTAAAGACAAGCTAACACGATTTTCGTATTTAATATATTTTTCGTACTAACCTAATTTTAATAATTTACAATAATAATTTCTTAATTTTTTGTATGCATATTTATTTCTCTGCATTTTCTTGCCGCGGGTTATTTAAAAAAGACTTTTCAAACAGTTTACTGTGCGGTTACAGTTGCAGTTGCTTTTAAGTGCGTTTCTGACTCAAAGTCTTCGAAAAGAATCATTCATAATTAACCGGGAAGGGGCTTATGTTGGATACACCGAATACTTTGTAGAATTTGTGCGGTGATCAGTGGATGCCATTATCACCATCCTCATTCCCCTGATTTCGTATGCATCCCAGCCAGCTGAGATGCCATGAACTTTGTACAAACACCGCACGCTCATCCAAAAGATGCAAAAACTTTTACATTTAACCACATTTATGGGCCGCTGCCAGCTGCTGCTGCTCGAAGCCCAATGTTTTGTGGGGAGATGGGGCCAAAAACCTTTGGAAGCTTTCGAAAAGATTTTCACCTTTTATATTAGATGCCGGGCGAAAGTTTATTGTTTTCCTCAAGTTCGCGCTAGGCAGGCGGCACTCCATTTCCATTTCCATGCGAAAGGATAAGCCAGGACCTCGTCGTGCCGAAGGATGTGTGAGTGTGCGATATGTAAAATTGATTTGCCAGCGCTCTCAGTGAGTTGCTGGCGTTTGTTTGCTTTGTTTAGGGATAATCCCATACATTAGACCTGTGTAAGGGGCTTGCGATATCTTTATTTTTTCTTTTTGTTTTTTTGCGTTCTGTTCTGTTGTGTGTTTTTTGGCTAAAAACTGATTCTCAAAGCATTTGTGCATTCCGAGAAAATTTTATAGCCATAAATGCGCCAGATTTGCGTTTACTCGTGAGGATTATTTCCCCCGACCGGCAGCGAAACTTTCCGAACTCACATAAAATTAGCAAATATTACATTTGCGCCCGGGAAGAGCTCCCAAAAGGTTGAACATCCTTTTCGGCTCTCATCTCTCGGCACTCAGCTTCTGTCTTCCGCAGCCGGACTCGAGTTTATTTTGTATATTTTAAGAAAACTTTTTTATTGCCGTAAACAAAGTTTTCCACGCAACGGGGAGTTATTTAACGTATATAACTAAAAAAAAAAAAGGAAAGAAATCCTAGCCAGCGAAAAGAACGTCTACGAAATAAGTCAGCGAAGTGGAAAGGCTCCTTTCCCGAATCTTATTTTTGGCCTGGCTCACATGCTCGTTGGCGCTGATTGACTGGCTTTTTGGGGGCGTAGAGTGGCGGGAGGTGGGCGTGGTCGCCTAAATGGGTCCCAGACAAGAGAAAATGCCGCCGATACGCACGCAGATAGGTTAATGTTAATGTGTGTGGCACAAACTTTTTAGTTTTTTTGTTGGCAATTTACAGTTTATCGGTTATGTCATCTAAATGGTCGTCATGCGATTTGCTTCCCATTATCATTTACCGCAGATGAAAGCGAATGGATGTCCGGAAACTTTATATAATGACCTTATCAACTTTTCGAACAGGGTGGATAACAGTCTATTATAATATATTGGTTAAGATAAGTTTGAAAATCTCAACAATGTAATCTTATTTCCGCACTTTAAATGTTTATTATAAATTTGCACACTTCATTAAAATACACATTCGTACCCATCGATCGGGACTCAGATAATCACTCATGTGTCCACAGATTGCATCTCTGATTTATAACGACTTTAAGCAGGACATAATGCACTCCGACTTGGCATTATCTCGACTGCATTTGACGCATCCCGGCGCGAAGAAACGAAATTAATTACAACAGTTTGTAAGACACACGCACTACAAGCTAGCAGTGTACAATCCCCCCTCGGAAAATCCCCACTACCGAAAGTCCACGCTTATCTGACGGTTTGTTTCCTCTGTTTGTTGGCCCTTGTGGGGTGTTGGTTGGATGCAGTGGGATCTGCAGTTGTGCATTTCTGCTGGTTCTGGATCCAAAGGTCTGGGCCTTTGTCTTGCACTTGCCATGCATCCGTCAACACAGAGTTGTTGTTCTCGACTAGCTCACGACTCCTCCGGCGGACACAAAGTCCTTGACTTGCATTTTTGATAAACAACGTGTCAACTTTGTCGACATAAACCATAATCTTCAGTGTCAGTTTGACTTACAACTCGTGTACTTTTCACTACGCCAGCGACTGGTAATCACGTCTGGGTCGAGACACTGGGTCTTTGGATTCCAAGTAGGTGGGTGGAGGTAAGTATAAACAGCCCGAAAGTGAAGTAAATTCCCCATAGTCTGGCAGCTGCTGGAGTAGTTTGCCTTTTCGGGAACACGTGCCACCCTCCGATTAATAAGTAGCAACTGGCAAATGCTCTTGGAGTGGAACCTACTCCCAGATCATTAGCGTAATTAAATGTGGATGAAAAATTTCACTTAATTTAGCGTGCGTCTCTGGCCTTGCTCATAACTCGAAAAAACAGAAATACAATTAATCAGTTGGAGGGCCAAGAAGGAGGCATGTGGCCGCAGTACAGTGAAGTCTGGGGCATGTTACCCCGACTGCAACGGCACCTAGAAATTAAAGTAAGTGTCGGGCGGTCCGAAGACCCTGCCACATGACGCACGCACTTCTGTGCCTCCATCCCCTCACTGCCTCAACAGATATCCCCATTTCGATAGTCTCGGCTCCTGCTCCTGTTGTTTGTGCGTCGGTCTCTCTGGGTGACAACGGAATGTTGTCAGCTTAATTTTTTAATAATGCTAAATTTAGCCAACAGAGCAACAGCAGGGCAATCAACAAGTCCTGGCAGCCATGTAATTTCACTAAGTGCAAGAAGCCAGCGATGCGTGGCGACTCCCTCCAGATCCCCTCCAGAATCTGGCCCTTTCCAGTAGTGCGAATTTATCGTCACTTGCTCAAAGCGTGACATTGAAATTGTAAATTAGCTGGGCATCGAAAGGAGCCCCATTCCGACGGGATCGGAGAGCATTTTGGCGCCAGGGAAATGCATTACATTATGGATTAAAATTATTTAGTATGAGCTATGGAAGAGAGTATAAAAATGTTTATATTACTTCATCAAAGATTTGCTGCATATATAGAAATGATTGATAAAATGTGCAGCTCGAGCACCGATTTAAATATCAACTAATCCAGGGTCTTAAGATACGAATCATGCCGTGTAATCCCTGTAGATGAGTAGTGAGATGGGATGAGATGAGATGACGAGGCATGCCGTTTACAATGGATGGCTGAACCAAGAGTCGTGGAGCGGAACCTACTAAAGATGGGACACTCGGCCGTCGGAGGCGAGTGCATTGTGCTCTGGAGTGCACTTAAAGGATTTTTTACAAGGCAGCGCGACGAAGGAAAATCAACAAATGATGACAACTACCCGTGCAAGGACCACCAGCTACCCCCGATGATTTGGTTCGGTCCTGCTCGCGTTTCAAGTGTGTTTGTCCTTTCAAAATGTTTTTCTTTTCTAGCGACTTGAGTGCTTGGCGTATTCTACTAATTTTATTTCTGCACGCCCCATGGTATCCCGAATCCTGTTGACAAAAATCTCAAATGTGTGTTCGACCGTGCGCCGTCTGTCTGCCATAATAACCATCCGACCATCTATCCAACCATCCATCTATCCATCCATTTATCCAGGTTCCTGCAGCGATCCCAAATGAGCAGGTAGTCCGTCATTGATTCCTATTCGCGCGTGTTTAATTCCCAAATCAGCGCACCGAGATCTTGAGATCCTCGTCCTCGAAGCGTTGTCATCCGTTTGTTTGTTTGTTTTTTGTGTTTTTTTATAATTTCCAGGGTTTTGGGATTCGCAGCGCTTTGTTCGGGGTTTTTCGCTTTGTCTTGTTTGTGCGGCAGCCGCTGATCTTATCAGCGTTTTGTTTCGTGAGGCATTAAAAATTTGTCATTTGTTTCCCATTGAGTCCGGGTTTTGTGAGAGCTCGATTGTCGCCCGACTTGTCATCGCATCTTCTCCATTGAGTTGGACCAACTGTTTTTATTTTGCGCAGAGGGCCGGGGAAAAGGAAGCAGCTGGTGGACCTGGATCGTATCTCATTGGATCTTTTGCCGTTGAACTGTGGCTGTCCGAAGCAATTTGGTAATTGCTGCCTCAGGGCAAACGCTGGTTTGGAAACGCTGCCAAATTTCAGAGGCTACATAATTGATGAGCGCTATCCAATTAAGCTTCTTGCGCTTATGCTGAGCTAGAAATATTTCGGTTAGATAAGATTGATTAAATCAAACATTACTGGGATTGCACACTTGTGGAATATTTTGGTCGAGACCCTACACAGTCGTAATCGGACTATAAGGCCATAACCCGCACACCTCATCACCATACCATTCTGCTGCAATGGCATTAGTTGTCGGGAGTTTACCTCAACTGCAATCCATTCCATGTTGATATGCACTTCTCTATTTGCAAATACTGATTATGTTTACATGCATACATCCAATGCCCAGTGTCCAAACAATGCTTGCAACTCAATTGTCCGGCCAAGGACAATGGGTCGTATGCGTAATGCCATATGAGCAGAGCTCCAGATGCGTAATGAAAATTTGCGCCGTATGCATTCTGAGTATAGTTCAGTGAGATGCCAGGACAGAGGACTCATGTCCCGGCTTGAGTAGACAAAATCAATTTGATTTTGCGGTTTTCGGGGCAGGACATGGGACATTTGGGCGCCCAAAACGGAGAATCGTCTGCCGACCAGGAGCAATTTGCATTCCAGGACATGCAGGTCGCAAATGAAACCAATTCGACGAACGGTACTAAATGGACCGGTTTAACCCAGCTGCATTTTAGTATAGATGCATCAAAGTCATAGCAAATTAGGGGGTGATACGGACTCTATTCGGTACCCGAATTTCAAGTGGAGGAGGCCTGCCGAGTGGCACATCGAAAGTTGCCAACGTCAGCGAACACTTGCCTAAATAAAACTTATGTGAATTAAGCAACAAGTCGAACAATGAATGCTTTATACGGACGTATATGTAATATATTGTATAAATTTGCATATCAATGAAATTGAATAACGCAGGTTTATAATCTTGTACCCATAGTACATTCTTAAAGGTATCTTACTTTTTTTATTATTATATTTATGTCAATCTGATAGAAAGCCCTGATTTCAGAGCTTATGTTCTCAATCTGAAAGGAGGGCATCACGGTGTGAATGTTTCAATGTCCTTAGAGGGCCAAGCTATTATTTGCAGTTGTCAGCCAGCCACCTCCTCGATGAATTTTCTTGTGTTATTGAAAAACTTTTACCAACAGGCATGGCCCTGGGATGTCCGCAGAAGTCTCGCCCAGCAATGCTTCAGATTTAAATGAAGTGAAGTGAATTTAATGGTCAGCAGACATTTGTGCCTGGCCAACAGTTTGCCCCGCTGGAGGGTCTGGATTTTACCCACATTTCCCCTCACGGATTTCCTCCTTTAGTGGAGTGCAGTTTTCCGTATCTGTGCTATATTTGCATAGTATATGTTTCAAGGGCTGGTCTGTCTGCATGGCGCACATGGAAGTTGGTTCGGTTTGGTTTGGTTTGGTTCTGTGTAACTATCAGCGCAAATGTACTTGAAAATTGTAATGAGCTCTAAACTCGAGCGTCAACAACAAACAATTTCAGTCTGGACTCGATTCGCAGTCATCCTTCCATGTGCTCGGATTATACTCCCTAAAAATACACAGAACACTTTGCAGTTAAACTTTACGGAATTACGAGCGGGGACTTGAAATCGATTAAAGGGCGCTTTGGAGCTTTCCCCATATGGAAGCGAAATTTCCCAATTTGACTGAGTGGATGCAAAGCACGTTTGACCACCAATTAAAAAACATTTTCCATCTTATTTCCCTAGTAATCGAAGTGTTGTTGTTGCTATAAAAAATACACTAGCTGAAGTAGTATTTTGATTTCTTCAAATATATATTTTATCCTTTGTGGATTCTAGTTCTTCGGCCATTCTTAACATCTGAAAATCTCACTCCTTCGTAGCACTCGGAGATTTCCCAGGCGAATTCACAAGACTCGTCATGGGTTGACTCGCTCTTAATCATATTACACGTCGCTTCCATTCGCTCTACGGCTTCCACGGTAACTATATGACCTAGAACTCGGTCAAAAGCGCCAGGTATTATCTCGTTATCGGCGATAATGCCAATGTTTTCCAGAAAACAGCGGAAAAAGCACTTGACACTATGGCCAGGGTCGTCTGACTCATGACGGTTCGCAACATCTTGTGCTGTGATGCCCGCCGCCGCCATGCACTGATCCTTAATGGGACCTGCTTGTACCTGGTGAATATACCAAGTAGTTACAAAGTGTTCGTAGTAATATAATAAATGCACCTACTAAACATGTTGTTAATGTACCGACGACTACCAATAATGTACAGCAGTCGAAAAAGTTCATTTTTCAGCAGGGTAGCTCATATGTACATGTATCCCCTGTCAATACTATTTAGTTAATAAAGCTTTTGCGAACATCTAAAAACAAAAAACAAAACAAACAAATAACAAAAAATCATTTAGATATGCTAGCTTAAAAAATAACGGCTTGATTACCGTATTTATTTTGGTTTTCAAACACGGTCGGTAGGTATCAACCCAGAACAGTTTTGTTTTAACTGAGTGTGGAAAGATACAACTATAAATATTTTGTCGACATTTTTAACAACCATAATTTCTGAGACAAAAGTATTTCGGTAATCGTTGAAATCGAGATACCCGAATGGAGGCACCACCACTCATTAGCTTCCATAAAACACAATCATCGCGCAACAAACTGGTGCTTTGAAAAGTGCATCGGGAAAAATGAAATCACGTCGCGCCACTGCAACAAATTCAAGTTAATTGAATTCCAAAGTAAGCATAATTCCAGCCGGCAGCCGCTCGGCTCTAAAAGCGAGCACACACTGTAGAACAGGAGGCATATTCCTGCAAAAAAGTCGCCAGTCAGTCAGTCAGTCAGTCAGTTGAGAGCGAAGGGGTAGGCATTTAAACTAAATTTGGCCTGAAATTGCTTCCTTTTTGCTGTCGGTTGTTGGCCATTCTGCTGCCGCTGTTGCCTGACGGTTGCCACTTTGCCGACAACACAAAATTCAATTACAATTGGCAGCAAAAGCGGCTGCACAGCAGCAGCACGGCAGTAGCATAGCAAAAGCAAAAACGAAAACGAAAGTCGCGCCTGAAACTCAAAAGCCAACGAACGATCGAGCTGGCTAAAAAACCGGAGTGGAGTGTTGTGGCAAATGCAACTGCAACTGCAACTTAAACTGAAACTGAAACTCGAGCTCAGGCCCAACCTGAAGCTGCAATCCGGTTTCTTAATGTTTTCAGCACTTGCAATTATTTTATGCCGCCATCGTTTAAAGTGTCGGAAATTTGGTTCGGTAATTAAATGAAAATCAACGGCGACCAACGCCTGGCCACCGAAAATCCAGATTTCAGTATTGCTGTGGTGTATGATAAATATGATAATACTCTGATATATACTCTTTCAAGTTGGGTCCATTAATGTTAATGTTGGTTCAAAAACGTCAACATTTTAATGATTTTCCTTCTCAAACACTTTATTTAAAAAAATCGTTTAACATAAATAAATTCTTCCAATCCTTTACATACTATTTGAATACATACTTACCAACAATTAAATTGTATTTTTTCTGGGCTTAATTTCAAGCAAGTCCCCTATTCAAATGAAAATACCCAGTTGGAGTAAAGAAAATCTGAAAAATATGAAAACTCTGACTGTCTAGCAGCTGCCGCCAAAACTAGTTCAACTTGTCGTTTTTCGCTGGCGTAATAACAGGGGCCCAAATTCAAATCACACAATCGCAGTGAAACGAACCTCTCTGCACAGTAATCAAAACACTCGTAGCAATAAAAACAACACAAAAACTGATATCAAAGAGTGAACGGATGAGAGGGAATGGGACTGGGCGCTAAAAGCCAAGGGGAAACCATAACAAATCAAAGCACTAATGAATATTGAGAGGCCACTAAAAGGAACACGCGGCAGGAGCAACAAATTAATATCGAGGAAATACCAAAATTCACATAATAATAAATGCAACTCGACGAAAAGTAGGGCTAATAAAGAGCCAGTTAGGAGTAAGGAGCTACTTTTCCACCAGGATAATGAAGTGGCTTTGGGCGGGGAGAAATGAGAAGAACACCTGCCTAACAACCAAAGGATCGAAATGGGACTGGGATTCAGAACGAGACAGCAGCTCTGGCCGAATGAAGGTAATAAAAATCGTATAAATAACCAAAGCTAAAGACAACAGCGGCAAAAGGACTTACAGAGCGCTTGAAATATTATACCCATTGAGGAGGGTGGGTAAACTTCTCGGGGAAGGGCGAGGGTTGCTCGTTAATTTGCAATAAAATCCGATTATAACCACAAAAATGCGCCCATACAAGATATATACTCCGCGGTACTTATACTCTTAACCAAACCGAACCAAAACCCTCGCACAGGTGGAAATAAAAAGCCCGGAAGTCAAAGCCAACTTGTATCAATAAGTACAAAGTGTGGGTGGAGAAGGCTTACATTGATATTAAAGCCCCGCTATAAATAAGACGACCTCCGGGCAGGCAAAGCCCACAAATTATAGCCCAGGTTTCCAGTAACGGGGTGAGTTTTCTTCCCGAAGTCCTTTCTCCAGGTGGCGGTTCTCCACCAAACCAGACCGAATTGAGATAGCATTCGAATTTGCATCGCCCAGCTGAAATTGCAGGAGAGTCCTTTCCAAGGGGCATCAATTTGCCGAACTGCTTTGGGACCTGTCGCCCATTTCTCCAATCGACTTTCTCCCACAGGCATTTTTTCTCTGCTGGGGATGAAGAACGTCCAAGGGGTTGCAAGCTGGAATATTAACTCATCCTGTAACCTTACTTATCAACGTAATTTCTTGGAAGAAAAGTTGTAGCAGGAACATGTAAGATACATACGTTTTAAACATATTCCTTAAAAATGTATTTTTTTAATTGTATGTTTTTAAAGAAAAATATAGAAATCTTGCAGTCTTTATTATGGTGTGCTACCAAATTAACACTTCTTTTTACTACCCCCTGTCAAACGCCCAAAAGTATATTCTTTTCCCAAAACGATTGAGCTTTAATTCAGACATTACTCAAAAATATCAGCCCTTTCCGGGGCTGCTCTGCTCGGAAAAGTGATGTCTTCAGCTAACCCCGAACTCCTTATTTTACTTCCCGCTCAAACCAACCGCAAAACAAATAAAAGTGTAAACACTGATTTGGCACGCGCCTTTCTTAGCCGAAAATTTATGCATAAAACGGCCGAACCCCAGCAAGCTGGGCCCCAACCCTATAACCCATACCGGAACACCCCCAAAAAAGCAACCCCAAACACGGTAATTACCTGAGTCCTTTGCACGCACACAACCATAACGTGTGTATATCCTATGGGCGAGTCCGATGCAGAAGTTGAAGTTGAAGGTGAGGCATTCCCACTAGAGGCGCTGTCTGGAAAACTTTTCCTTTATCATTATTATCGGAGCAACATGCATATGAATATGGCTCTGCCCCGGAGTCATGTCTGCCTTGCCAGCCCATCCTGAGTCCTGAATCCTGTGCGGAGGTGTTATGGCCGGCTTCCGAAAGGACTTAACCGCTTTTGTAATGCATAATTTTGTGGCCTCGCAACCCCACATATATATGCATAAATAATGAGTATTTTCGTCGTTGGGCTTTCCTCTTTTTTTTTCGCTTTTTCCGCCAGGTTAGCATGCGGAAAAATTTGTCTGCTGGCTTTTTTTAAGCAAATTATGTGTAATTATTCACAAATTAACAAGCGAGAGCACCGGTGGAAGTCATATTAATGTTTATTAAATGAACAGCCTGCTGTGGTGTCAGTTTATTGACTTCGCTTAGATCGCTTTTTGGTTAGCCGGGCATTTATAATAATTTCGTCATTTCCACAAACAATTTTGCAACAATTTAGTTAATTTATAGGCAGGCCTGCGTTTGCCTTAGCCTTCGAATAGCCGTTAAATGCATAAAGGACACGCAACACGACAGACACAAAAAGCCCTTCTCCAGCAGCCGCTCCTCTGGAGTCCCCCTCAAAACCCAACCAAGTCGAACCAATCCAAATCCGGTCCCATCCAGGTCGACGGACGACGGCAATCATACGATAAACTTATAAATGTTGCAGACGCCGCAGAAGCCGGCGCAGCCATACATATAGTAATTATAGCCATGGGCCATATTTTCCAACCGAACTCGAGGAGTTTGAGCCGCGTTGGTTCCCTGGCATAACAAAAACCTGAAAGTTTAAGCGCAGTTTGTCGTTGCCAAAGGACAACTAGAGCAGTTGATAAAGAAGTAAGCCGAAAGGGTTCAGTCTGAAACCGATTATTAACCCAGACAATAAGCAGTTCCTCACTGCTCGAATCGTATCCACAAATTAACGGAAGCTTAATCAAGTTAGGAATGCTTTTGGCGCGATTTTCTTTTATAAGAAGTCGAAGGAATATTCTGAAGAAAAGAAGTATGGCATATCAAATGCTTAAGATAATATCTTATTAAATGCTTAAAGTCAAATTGAGATGATACCATATTATTACCTTTTAAGATTTCATAATTGGTTAGCTGTAAAAGTATTTCAGGAACTTTTCTAGTCCCGCCAAAGGATTTTACTTTTAAAAGCATATGCAATTTTTTGGATTTTATATATCCTTAAAAATGTTTAAGCCCGCAAACATAAATGTTACCAAAATCATCATGACTTTTCCCCCAAATAATCGATCTATTAATCTTCGTGGTTGTATTAAATCATTATTAAATTGCCCACAACGAACATTAACCAATTTCAAGGGGCATTCCACTTGGTTAGCAACCGCATCTCATCAGAGAGTTCGATTTGGCAATATATCATCATGGAAGCCGCAAGTGACGAATACCGGAAAGCTCTTAAATAAATGACTGTGCGGTCGAAATGGAAATGAATTATGAAATATTTGCAGAGCCGACTAATGAGCCGCAGTCGAGTAAAAGTAGCTGTCACATTAGCACCTTGCGCGATGTAGACCCGAGATAAGCTAACGACAGGTCACCAGACCTCGGTGACCCTAAAAACTGCCCAAAGGCGGACCAGGCACACTTTTATTTTTCACAAATGGCATAAAAAACATTGACAGGTATCGGGGAAAATGATGTGATAACAAGAATATATACATTCGCATTCACAAGACGATGCGATTCCTAGCAATAAAAAAAGGTCAAAAGTGCCCAGGGACATCATAAACGAGAAGGTTCTCCACCAAGCCAAGACGGCAAAACAATAACTGTAGGCAATTTGGCCGTTCGCAACTGTTTATTTGTCAAACATTTTTCTCTTTTTGACATCTCGACTTCCAGCGGCGAGCCCGAAGTCCAAGGAATCGAAAAACGCGCAATCATCTTACATCGAATCCACCCACTTTTTGGGGCAAAGTCCGGCTCAAAATGGGCAACCAACTGCGACAAGTAGGGATTCCCTTTTTGGGACAGAGACGTCCGAAATTTGTTATCGATGTTTTTGTCATGTTTGCCTCAAATTAAAATCCCCAATAAACGGTCCAAACTGACAGTTGGGCTCACTGATATATTATTTTCCTACCGCTGCATGCTAAGCAGGAATTGTCCTTCCGTTCGGTGTTTTGTGTCCTGTGGCCGCAATTGGCTCTCGTGCTGTTGGTCTGGAAAATTGAAGATCAAACGTAAGCCATCACAAATCCAAGGACACTTTGTATGTAATAATTATAAATGCAAAATAAAACCCATCAGTGGCTCGAGTGTAGTTACATTTAATGTAGCGGTTGCCAAAACCATATTAGTTATCATTTCGATATGTATTAATTGAATATTGGGAAAAGTAAAAAAAAATAGATTTTTTTTGCTTTACTTATAGAAATGGAATCCCAACAAAGTTTACAATTTAATTAAAATGCCTTAAAGCGACTTACCATTTCCATGAACTCCCTGATTTTATTTTCCGTTAATTTGTTTTGTTTTCTGGAAAAAACAAAGAGATTATCCCCTTTGCAATCCAATGAATGATTCATCCCGCTCGCTTGGCCAAAGCCGACATACACCCACCAATTTGATTATGGTCATAAGTAGACAAGAAGGAAACTTTGGTAACTCCAACTCCATAATACTGACAATCTTGACAGAGACAGAAGCGAAAAAAAAATATATAAATGGCCTTCGAGATTGCAGCTTCATTTACTAATTTCACTGGCTATCTGCTAATCGAGCGCAAAATAAGCAAAAACAAAACGGAGGACGTCTGGAAAATGGCAAGGGCCATATCCGGTTGCCAAGAGCTTTCCCCGAAACTTGGGACGTTAATTATACGAGCCAAGTTCTGTGTCTACGCACTTGTAACAAAATCGGGCGGCGATGCACATTAATTAGTTTTTATGATTATTGGCGGGCATTGAAATACAATGCGCGGGTTTTTTCGGGGTGAATTTACATAAGTCAGCAGGCAGTGGCAGCGGCAGCGGCAGTATGTGGAGGATGGTAGTTGAATTTGTCAATTTCTAATGCCGGTTTATCCCACAAGGCTTATTTACGAGCTTCAAAGACAGTGGGCCCTGGAGGCGACAGTTGGCTGTTTCCCACACGCACATACTCCTTCCAGAATAGGGGGATCCAACTCCAGTGTAGACCCATAAATATGCAGTAGCTTGTTGTTTTGCTGCCGAATCCATTTGGCTAAATAAATGCCATGGCTGACATAAATAAAAGACAATTAAATTAAGATAATCGTTCTGACTTTTTTGGCTCTGTTTTGCTTGATGATGCCAAAATGAATTGGTAGGACGCTCCCGGCGTTCCCCCATTGGATAGTTGGATCCCACACTTAATGCGCTTTCACATAAACATCAAATCCACCCAACAGCTTTAAATGCTCCACGAGTTAATGGCAATCTTCCAGTCGGTCTCCCATCCCGGCCAAATCCAGATTCATCCATGTTTAAGCCCCATTCTGCGACAATTGCCATGCACTTTGATTTGGCTTTGATTTTTGCTTAATTGCTCTGCCAACTCTCGTTCGTTTCTGTTTATTGCCTCGCTGTTTGGATGTGATAGAAAATTAAGCAGAACACGAGAATAAAACTCTCAATTGACGGCAACCGCAGAGAAAAACTCTGAAATAACCGACATAAAATCTAATTACGTCAGGCTCGAGATTAATGCTTTGCTTCCGTCAAGATTAAATTTGATTTACACTTTTCTCTGTGCTCTTTGAAGGAATATGCCCAAGAACAATAAAACAAATTAGTTCTTTGCCATTAAATCAACTTAATCTTTTGTATTTCGAAGGGAATGCTAATAAGTAGGGTCTCTGCTTTAACTGGAGTCATTTTCCCATGGTTGAAAACCCACCCAAGAAATTTAATTATAGTGTTAAAGTAAAAACCAAATCAACATCACTATTTTCGATTTTAAAGTGAAATGTTATCGTCTCGCCTCTCAGTTTCTTCGAATGACGAGATTGGAAAGTGAAAAATATTCAAATAATTTTCACTTTATTTATTGGAAAACAAAACATCGACCTGCATCTTAAGCTCTATGGTCGATTGGGTGAAAATCTCAATCGGCATTTTGGGCTCACACAAAATGAAAACATAATTCAGCTAATAGATTTGCATAAAACATGGCGTTGCAGTCACATAAATTTCCTCTAACCCGCCGAAGCCGAGAAAAGATAACTTTGTAATTTATTTGCTCAACAAATGTAGATACAACGGCTGTTTATTTTTAAGGTAATTAATAAAATCCGTGTTTTGTGTCGCACTTTGTTCGATTTTACTGCTTTTCCACACTGCAACTGCAATTGAACTGACATTTAGCAAATCATGATTTTGCAATCCGTGTGTGGACTTTGGGTGCAACACCTCCGGATTCTGGTCGCTGAACTTTCGAATCTGACGTGCCGCATTGCCACAAAAATGTCCGACACCTAAACGATCTAGCAAACACAACAAATAAACAAATACAAATTTATTCACAGAAAAATGAAGCTGGTAGTTAAATATAAAATATGTAGTTTTTTTACATCATATTTATTTTTAACGCCTTTTTGCACAGAGGAGTTGTACGTAGGGAACTATTTAATTTTTGTTGAAATACATATTTCGTTGTAGTTTGGTTTCCGATACCATTTATTTCTGTGTACGACTACCAGGGAGCCGTACTATGTGTGTTTGGGTCACCAGTTCGGCATATGATTTGGTTTGGGGGCAACTGGTTTGGTTTCGACTCGGATTTTGGATTTCTTTTGGGGCACCGTGCAGTCGCAGTCGCCAGTTATCTACATAATTAATGCATGTCTCGGGCCACACGAAACATGCAAACAACTGGCATATTGACCCAATATCTAGGCAAAGGGCTTGACATTTGTGGAAACCCAGCTGGAAAACGCCAAAAAAAAACAGAGAAATATAGAAACCAAAAACGATGAACGGAATAAAAGCCAGGCAACATCGCGTGCCAAAAAGCCACATAGCTTTATTGGAATATTTATGCCTCTGCAAGTCAGGCAAATAATTAAAACGAAGCAATGCCGCAGAGAAGAAAAAATCCAAATAATTATGAACGAAGACCTGGGAATGACACAAAACGCAGAGAGACAGCAAAATACTTTCGGGCTGTGATTGATGATGGGTCGTGCGGATTCGAACAGAAATATATTTGTTTTAAATTTGTTATTCATTTATGTCAGGGCGGGCGAGGAAAATGTTCGATGGTGGACGTGGATGGCACCTATCGGGTTTCATCAGTCGAGCTTGCCCCAAGGAAGGCTCCGTCGATCACGAGCGACTCCCACTTGGGTATCCAAAGAATTACGAAAGCCACACTTTAACCCAAACGGATTCAGGAATCAGCTGCTTGGTATCATAAATAAAGTGGTTTATTATATTCAAGAATTTATGGCAATTTCAGAGGAACACAATTGATAATTGCTGTCGTCTGCTTTTCTTCCCGTTTCTTCGCTTTTCATTTGCCATCTACGATTTCTTCAACCAACTGGAGAGCAATTAAAACGGTTCAGAACGCTGTTTTTACAATTCTTTTATGCTTTTGATTACGATTTCGGCGCCTCACCGAACGACTCGCGGGGGGCAGAGTGCTCCATAAAAATAAACCATATTCCGAAGGGTCTGAAAACTCAATTCCAATCCGGATTCAATTTTTCAACAGAGTTGTTTGGCCCTGTGCTTTGTGACACCTCAATAAAATCAAAAATGCTGCTCTTTGCGCACCGGGGAGGAAGCTCCAAACTCCAGGCCACCGAAACTGGCGCCATTTGGAAGTGGATGAGCCATATCCGCTGGCCAAGATGGTCATGCATAAGTTAGGATGGGTCACCAGCTCGAGTCGACAACAAGCACGACCAAATTGAATCAAAATTGACCCCCTGTGGTAGAAAAATTAAAATTTTATTTGTTTAGCAGGCGGCGTGACAGCAAACATACAAACGACAGGTTCACCGCGACCCCGACAAATATTAATCAAATTCGTAATACAAACAGCACGACAAACAATATAACACTTTCGAAAAATCCCAGAGCGCAAATCCAATTAATAAAATCAACATTGTTGTCGCCGTATCTGTATCTGTATCTATTTCTGTTTTTTCTCCTCTGGGGCTCTGGTTTTGTTCTCGGCGATTTAAATATCACAAGTGGAAATCAGTGGCCCACGCTGAGCGCAGAATTCACAGTTCAATATTCAATTTGAATAAAATGTATTTTTTGTAGATTGCGCTGTGGCTTAGTTCGATTGCTAAATTAGATTTGAAAGACTTTGTTGCAAACATTTTTTTCACATTTTTTATGGAATTTCCCAGAAATTTTCAGTGCAAAATTTACTATAAAATTATAAACACATATTACTATGATTTTGAAAAGCAATTTATTCTCCCTAAAGGGTGTACAAAGTCAGTATTAAAAGTGTTAGTAACTCATTAAAATAGCTCCTCACCTTTTATAGCCGGCTACCAAATATGCCTCAAATTGCTATCGCTAATTTTTATATATTGTCAAATTTTTTAAATCATTAAGCCAAAGCAATTTTTAAATGTCACTAGCGAAATTAACAAAATTGAGACCCGGTATTTGATTAATTAAAGGAAGAGGCATACGCACATATGGCCCAGACAGACGGGCTAACACACACACACAAGCACACACACCTGTGCCCAGAACTTTGGAGTCGAGTTTGTTGGGCAAAGTTGAGCGTTGCGGGTTAATTACCATGTCAAATTCAAACAAAAACAACAAAAGCCAAGTACGCCAGCGAAAGGAGGTAGTTTATCATTATGAGCCAACAAAAAGAACAAAAAGAACACGAGCAACGGTAGTCAACGAAAATAATAGGCTGGCAAAAGGTTCGAGGCGACAGTGCGTACGGTCAGGAGGCGTGGCACCGTCGGGGGCGGGGGTTGGCCTAAGTAAAACCTTTTCTTATCATAATTACGCACAAAACGCAGAGACAGGTAGAACCGGGTCGTTCGGAATAATTGAGCAATGCGTGGGCGTTGAATAGAGCTGGGAAATACGGTAAGATAGAAATTCCACTGAAGAAAAATAGTTGCGATGGGTACCTATTTCGGTGGCTATATTTACAGTCTAATAAAAAATATAAAAGATAAAGATGTAAAAAATTGTAATTATTTTTCATCCGGTTTATGCGATTAATGAAAACTGCTCGTATTTTCCTCAGTGTATATTTGGATAGATGCCAGGTTCGGTAGGAGACAAATGCAAATGCCCAAAACGATGGTCTTTGGGCGCGAACCTAAACCTAAACGGAAGTCAAACACACTGGAAAAGTGGATGAGGGGTTGGAGGGGGATGCACCCGCATTGCAGCTGCCTCTGTTTGGCCCGTGGGCGTGGCACACGCCCAACTATTCTGAGCCGGACTGAATTGAGCTGAGCTCGCCCACGCTTCGCTGGCGATTTGCGCACTTAACAGACATCCATTTATAATCGCCGGCCAGCCGTGCGGACAGCCACCATCCTCTGCACCTATATATAAATAACTATATACGTATATGTGTGTGTCCAGTCATTCCAGATAGGGAATGGGACCCACACTCAAGGCGGAGTGCGTAGTACATTATAATGAAATTATGCATACAAAACATCGCTCATATATCAAGCGGAGAGCTAGACGACGGCGGCCAAGTGACGCCGCGTATTAAAATAATGACTTAATTTCGTTGAGAGGCCCTCAGCGGAGAGCCCTGCACACACACATTCCTGTCATTTTCCAAATGCCCAACCGCCCCACCGATTCCCGGATCATAGGCATAAGCTATATGTAGGCATATTCATCCCACCCCATCCCAGAACACAGAACCTTGGCTAACAGTTGCATTTGACTTGGCGCGTTAATTGCCATTTGGCTGTCCAACTAAGCGGCCAGTCATGGACACATGGACACATGGCTATGGAGCCGAGGGCTTATCAGCAAACATACATATTTCAATATTATGCACGACAATTGGGCGCAGAGAATGTCGCATAATCTAGCTGCAAATGCGTCATGAATGGCCGGGCTGACAGATGGATTCCCAGATTGGGGGACTTAAGCTGGCAGTAAGAGAAAGGTCAGATTGCAGTGACCTAGATTCAAGACTGTAAGAGATTATAATTATATTAATGAGGAAATAATAATGAATAAAGCCATTTTGGGTTTATAAATCAAAGTAGTGTGTATCACTTACCTTTCTTAGTTGCTCATTTTGATTCTGAGGCCTTGACAGAAAATAGTAAATAATTCATATTAAATAAAATGTATATCTTTTTAAATAACTATAATCATTATAGCACCTAATAAATACAATACTTGCAGCTAGAAAATGCATTGATGGATTCGGATTCAAAGAAATCAATTAAGGAGCTAAGAAACCCTTTTAACCACTGAAATCAGAAACACCTGTAATTCTGAATTCGTTAACCTTTCGAATGCGAGACTTCGGCTCAATTCTTCAGGGGCCATCTGAGTGGACTGCCCGCGCCGGGGTTAACATCTCTTCCAGTCGACCAGTTGTCACTTTTGGTCTGCCTGACCCACTTCATCATCTCCATTCAGCGTGGTCATTGTCGCTCCCTTCAGCGCTGGAATCCATCCATTTGGGCCTGGCCTGTACGCTTCATCTTCCACCACCACCTGCCATTGTGAACCGAGCTTTGGTTTGACTTGGTTTTGGTCTTCGGTCTGGCACACTCAGCTGACAGCTGTCATAATTAATTTTGACTCTCTGAGGTAATTAAATATTTTCGTGCAGGTTCTTCAAGTGCCAGACAATGGAAGCAGTCGTCGGGTGGTCGTCGGCCTGCGTTTTGAATTTCAGGCCAGTGCCAGCTCTGATTAGCCCTTTGAAGTGTTGCATGATGAAGGAACAGAACCGTGTTGGGGGTGGGGGCTCATTACGATGGCCAGCTTATCGGCAACAACTCAATAATCACCCAGAAACCCCACATCAAGCCCCAAAACCCAACCATCAGTCAAAGGTGCTTAGAACCAAATTGAAATTGCCGACGTACGTCCGTTTGTGGCAACTTTTTCTTTGCGGCGCGCTGGCCACAAAGTGGGTTTTACTTAAAGACCACTCGGCCAGGAGTGAGTTGGCCAACATCAGCTAACCGCATTGCATTGTTTCGAAGGGTATACGGTATGGTATGGTATGGTATGGCTTGGTCTATATGGTATATGGTCATATGCACGCGGCCGGAAACGACCTTGGCACGTTATCGTCGAGTTTTCATCACTTTCATATTCATACAATTTTCGAACCTGCCCAGGACTTCAGTGCTCAGGCATGCATACCACTTGGAAGGGGGTGGTGAGTCGTGAGTCCGGAATCATGACTCCTGGACATTGTGGGCCAGGCAGCCAGTGGCCGGGCCGAAAACCACGGGTATCTGTGTCGGGGAATCTCGACTGGCCAAGCCCACACACACACACGCACACAAATACTCGTTCGTTCGTTATGAATTTTCTTTGTTACCGAGAACAATTTTAATGGGGCAGTAAAAGGAAACCTGCTGCTCTGAAATCTGCTCGAATTTCATATGCGTTATGACAAGCCATTCGAGAAGGTGCTAAGCAATTGACAGCTAAGCGAGGCCAAGCGGTAAGAGGATACTTTCGAGCTGGCCACAAATGAATTCAGCATTTTAGAACTCTGTTGCCGCACAGGAAGTACTGGTAAGTGTGGTACTGGTATAAAGAGCAAAAAGACAGACCTCACGAACAACACACAATTCAAATAAGTGGTTCAACTAGGCCACAATTAAAATGCCATTAATTTTTGGTACTCGCCGAGAACGTGTGTTACCATTTTGGGGCTTTTGGTTGAACAAACCCCTGTTTTCCTGTTGCCGGGCAGGTAAAGCGTGGGTTCCTATGGCACCTGACCCCCACCAGGATACCCAGGATACCTGTAGCTCACGGCTGTTACTCCTAACTGCCGCACGTTAGGCAAACAGTTATTGTGCTCGGTACGCAGTAGTTGGCCATTAGACTGACAGCAAAGAAGAGGAAAGTGGGAGAGTGGGCTCCCAACTTGTCATTAGACAAATTCAATTTTATGCCGGGACAACAGCCAACTGGCGACCACAACATTTTTCGGTGGGTGCTGCCATACAATTTCTATTTAATTTTCCCAGTCTCAGCTCCTTTGTAACCCCTTCTCCGGGCAAAAGTAACTCCACCTAATGTGCACATTGGCACGTTCGCATTGTTGACACAACTGTACCACGCATTTTGGTGGAGTAGCGGGTCGGAACGCGGGGAGTTTATTTCGAGTGGAATCGCCGCTTTCCCATATCTCAAAGGACATTACAGTGCAGATAGACCTGGGCAACTGAGTGACTGGAACGGCGTCGGGCGTTCGCCACTTTCAAAGTACTACCAAGATGAAGATTGAAATGCCGGTCAGAGCCATATGAGTGGGCTTGAATGTTTAAAAAACGGTGGGTTACATTATATTTCATTGGTGGTCAGACTATATTTAAAAAAAAGAATTTATCCAAAATAGTAGATACACTGATTAAACAAATGTTTAAAATATGGTACCATACATATTTAGTATGTTTTGTGTGGAACCCGCTTCAAAGAAAATATATTTTCGACGGGTATTAAGTTCTACGTTGCATCACATTTATTTAAATCTTTCTACAAATACAGAGTGCAGAAGATTCACCAACCCTAGCACCACTGTACCGCTTGTCAAGTCGCGAGTGTTGCTCCAGCTGACGGCTGCCTCACTGTCTGGATTGCTGTGTGTCCGGATGGCTGACTGGCTGCGGCAACGGGTGGCGTCCTCTTTGGTTCAGTTAGTGGCATTGTCACGACTTCTTAATGTCATTTTATCAAAGGAGAGTCGAGGGACTCGGGACCGAGGTCCCGGGATCCAGAGCCCCGAGACCCAACACCCACACCCCAGAACACATGACACAACACACGTGTAAGGCAGCCGCACAACGCGGCGTATACGTGATGGGGTTATTATTGCTGCCGCTGTCATTGTGTGTAGTTGTTGCTGCTGCTGTTACTGTGTGTGTTCGATATGTTTATATTTGTTGCGCGGTTTTGCGTGTCCCTTTTACATGAGAACAACGTTTACATTACCAACACAAACACAATATTACGACTTCATAATGTGCTTGTGTGTCGTGCGTGTGTGATAAGCGTGTGTTCGTATCAAACGCCATTTGGCGAAAATTTTATGGCGTATACCCAAAAATTGGTGAAGCCCTCGAACCTCAGCCACCTTTTCTCCCATACCATTCTGTGTATCTTCTTTTTATTATGCGATTTGTTCAACTTCATTTTATTGCAAACACAGTCGCACAGACAGACAAACATACTGATGCCGATGTGAATTGGTATTGGTGTATTTAAAATTTTATAGCAAACATTTTTATGCGCAATCGATCGAAAGGTTTCATTACATTTTAATGAAATGGCACAGCAACTCGGCTTGACTTTGCCAAATTGCCAGGTAAAATACTAAAAGGTATCTGTACCTTGCTTCCATAAAAGGAAACCCGAATCGTTTTCTGTGACCCGCTTGCCGCTCAATTTGCGTAAGTTTATTTCGACCCCCGCTTATTTGAAATTTAAATTCACCGGCTGGTTCCCGAGTTGGAATATATTTTGCACACCTCTCCGAGAAATGACACTTTAATATAATCGGAGAGAAGCGCCAGCAAAGCCTTGACATGCCATTCAGCTTGAGATACTTTCCCATCCCCCAAATGCACTTAAACATTTAGTAAATGCGCTATAGAAAAATCACTTGGCATGGCACAAATTTTATATACCCCTGTAAATGTGCACATAACATATGCAACTGACACACATTTTATGTGCGGATATATGTATCTATATATGCGGACCTATATGAATTTATGCTATTGCCAACGACTGCCAATTCGCATAAATGTCACGTACGTCAGTTTGTCATTTGCGTAAAGGAGGTCCTGTTCGGTTCGGTTCGGCTCGGCTTCGTCCTGCTCTCCTCAGAATCCCCGCTGCAATTTGACTGACTGCACACGAGAGCTTGGTATCCGAAAAAAAGGACTGGCTGCTGAACGACAGCCGCAATTCCATGTCTCATATCTTATACATATGAATAACGCATACGCACTGTGTGCCGGCAAAAGTTTTCAAAGAGTTCAAATTGCTGGCATGCGTCGTATATGCACAGGCGACTAATTAAAATTTTATGACGCCCGTTGTGTGCGTGGGTGCGTGGGAAAATTCATAACAATTTTGCCAAAACGCTCTCGAGCTATTTAAATATTAAATGAGATAAGATTTTTGGACAGCCCCCGACAATTTGGCTACTTAAAAAATTTAAGGCGCCAGGGTCTTCATTGTCTCTCTAACCCACGAAGATGTCGGCTATTTTATTTATCAAATTTCAGAGTTCATTACACTTTCGGCTTAGGCATGTCGATGGCAGGCATTAAGCCGCTGATAAACGGCGATATCTCCGCTTCAATTGTCAATTATGTTAAGCAAAGTTATTAAATTACGCAAAAATAAGGCAACCAAGCGGATTACACATTCGCAGTTGTGGGCCAGGTGGTTCTGGCTTCTGTATCCTGGATTCCAGCGACAAATCAATAAGCTCAGGTGTCGGGATTTCCTACTCTGGGGGTTTTGCCAGTGGAGGCTTTTCCCAAATGGCAAGCTGAAAGCTGAATTTCCATTTAGCATATAAGCCCCGCGCTATTAACAAAACGGGAGACACAACACCGGGAATTACGCCACTCGGCACTACACACTAAAGTATGCAAAAAGTGGGAGAAAGTAGCAGGACCCTGTAGACGCTTTTTAATGTACCACGCCGGTGGCAGAAAGAATGTCTGCCCTTGCCGTAGACATCATAAAAATTCGTTAAAAATAAAGAACATAAAGCGGCCAGAAGCAGCAAAAGCATCAGCAAGAGCAGCCCGCCAACGACTTCCGTGAGCTTAAGCCCGATGGTCTCTAATTCCCGCCCTCCATTTTGGCCACGTTTACCGGCATTTCGCATTACGCATACGCCACCATTACGCTTCCGTCCGCCTCTCTACAGGAAGCTCACATTGTTTTGGTCATATTTACTTGAGTCAGCCCGGGGGCTGTTTGTGTGCCAGGCGCCATAAGTAACAAATTTTATAAATTATTTAAATTTTTATTCATGCAACGTTGTAAAGTTAAGCCCGCTGACAGTTAGCTAGTTTGGACCCGGCGCTTTATTTTTTTGTAATTTTCCCACCCTACTGTCTGGGTCGTTTTGGGCCTTTTGTGACCTTGACTCGCTGGCTTTTAAATATTGATAACGTCCTTTGATCTCGGTAAAGCAGGTCTGACAAGCGGCATTTGAACCAAAAGACCGGATCCGACCTGCGTATTTATGCAAATGCAGGAAGAAGTTATGCCTAATAAAATTCTGGCGACCGGGCAATGTCTTTCGTATAACAATGCAATACTTTTGCTCTCTTATATTCGCATGATTTATGAAAAGCAGCAAGAAGAGAAGATGCGAGTCGGGCGGGGCAATAAAAAAGAATGTCGCAGTTTTATGGGCCCCGCCAAATGGCCATAAAATGTCGAGGCACATATGAGAAAATATAAATAAATCGAACGATTATTGACAATTATAATGATATATGGATGCGTACTCAAAAGTCATAAATTGGCAGACCGAAAGGAGGGTGCTCCAGACTCTGGAGGAGGAAGCAATAAAAGGATCCGGCTGTATTAGCCAACTGGGTAAGTGGGACTTGGAAATCTGGGGTCAGTGGAGCTAAGTGGGGGTACAAGTCAGTTTTAGGATAAGAAACGGGAAATGGGACGAATCGAAGTATATTTAAGTACAGCCTGATGACAATGTTGTTAGCTAGCTGTCGAGAAAAATGACACATCTAACTTATTAGAAAATTTAACAAATTAAACATGTCAAGGAAATATAAACGAATAATTCCGTTGTGCAGTATACCATTTAATGAAACAAGTATGCATTTGACAGTAGCTCCAACTTGAACCAAATTTTAACCAGTCTGAAGTATTTGCAGCACAAAGAAATCCGAAAATAGACGAATTGTGAGTGAATGTCATAACCGCAGGGGCAGTTACTTTGCTCTGTTTCCCCGCACAACATCTCATTCAGAGTCCAATGAAGATGAATTCTCCTCGGGGTAATTGCCCTGCTCCACTTCCCACCCAACGGTTCCCATCTAATTATCAATTTAGTGCAATTTGTTTCCCTGGCCGAGGCGAAGACGTAATTTCCATATTTGTGATGCATTTTATCTTTGACTCAACAGCCTTAATTTGCTCTCGTAATTTCTGCGTTTCTCTGGGGCGGGCTTTTAAACTATTAAAAGTTGAAGTCTGAAGTCTGCCACCGATAAAGCCTGCCTCGTCAAACCCAGCTGGTTAATTCTTAATGAAAAGCCAACTGCAGACGGTTCTTTCTGTTTGTTGCAGGCAGATAGCGAAAGCAGTTTGTTAATAAATTAAATTCTTAATTCACTGGCCATTATGGCAGTCAACTGGCTGTTGTGTATGTGTTGTTAATGGCTCGACGTCGAGTTTCCCAGAAAGTTTGGACACAGAGTTTGCTTACGAAGAATTTGCAGCTCGTTTATTAAGTTTAACTTGCTGTGAGAAAATATTTGATTGTTTAATTGGTATTGGTTTAAATAAACTTGGCTGTTCGTCATAAATTAAGCTAGGTGGAACATTAATTTTAATTTATGTATATGTTTATGAAACTTTTATGCCGATAGTGACAACAATAAAACTTTGCCCATATGCCACTGACAGACTTTTTAATAAACTAGATTTTTTATTCAGCCCTTTTGCAATTTTTTTTGTCTCAAATTTGATGCGATAATTTGTTGTTGTTTTTGTTTATAGCCAGCTTAATTGCAAAGTTTTTCAGCAGTGGTTAACCCAACGGTGACCGTAGATTTATGAAATATTTATATGGAAATAAATAAAAGAGAGCATGCATGCACATTTGGTAGATAATTTAAATCAATTGCTGAGAACTGCAATTAGCAGCCAAAGATAAAAATAAATTAAAGGCCTCCGCATAACAAATGGCCCATAATCGGGCCACAGCGAAATCCAACTGGAATCCATTATATATGTACCGCTACGTATTTATATAGCTACATATATTTTAATGGCCCAGTCCCCATAAATTATGCCGCATTTACTTCAGAGATAGAAAAAAGAGCTCCATTCGATAAATGGGTTGCGGTCGAGCCTTGAATCCTTTAATTTGAACTCGGACCGCCTTCCTTCCACACCCCAACAACTTTGCAGCAGCAGTCGCAAAGTCAAAGGCACATTTCAAATGTCGAAAGCAAATAGAAAAGAAGTGAAAAAACCGGCGAGCTGAGGGCATTAAAATGCATGTGTGTAGTCTGGAGAACTGGAAAAATATGGCCAAAGCAAATTGCTGACTGCGCCAGAGTTGAAAACTTAACAAGTAAGAGTGCTGAGTGCGAAAGGTAACGAATGCCGCATGACCAGTAACCTTAAATCATTAAGCTTAACATTTATGGTGAAATATATAAGCTTGCTGAAGATTACCACAGCCTAACACGTTGCATTTTGTATGCTTTAGATAATCACAAGTGGTAACTCCAATTTTACATGCTACCTATCGAGAACTGGTTAAAATATTATCAGTATTATCTGTTCAAAAATAATTTTGGGGTAAGCCCCCTTAGGCCATCTAACCCACTGCTACCCTGCAAATCCTCACTGAATTTCAGCTTGGGCCCTTGGCCAACAGCGCCGCTTCTTTTTAAATAAAGAGCAGCAAAACGCAAATATCATCGAATGGAATATAATTTATGTGCTCCATTTGCAGTCGGCAGTTCGCCACTCGCACACATATGCTGCTTTCCTTTCAGAAAACCCCGTTTCAAAACCCTCGCCTCCCGAATTGAACGACTGCCCGCATTCTGGGCACTTTTGCATATGGGATACCCAAATGGAATGGAAGAAAATGGTTTGGGTTGGCAGTTAGCGATTCCCCAGTCGCATTTTGGGAATTTTTCTCGTTGCGTTCATCTTTTGGCAAGGTTGCGCCTCCGATCCATAAATATCCGCTGGGCACTACAGTTGCTGGATCCCTTGGCTAGCAAAGTTTTCCCCTACCATCGGCGCATTTGCCAAATTAAATCGTTAAATGCTTGTTAAAAAGTTCGACTTGCCTCTGCTTCGGAGTGTGTATCCGCATCCATATCCGATTCCGAATCCGAATCTCTATCTGCATCTGTATCTTTAAACCTGGTTTCTGGGCAACTCGCCGACGCTTATGATTTATGCCAGCGCATGTTTTGTAGTTTTTGGGCACAGGCAACCTGTCGGAGAACGTAAATAAGCAGCGGCCAAAAGGCTAAATGGTTAAAACGGCAGACTGGACAAAAGGGTTGCGGTTTTCTGCTTTTTAGCTTTCCGCTCTTAGCTCCTTTTATATTTAATCTCGTACGTTGCCGGTTCGCTGGGGGCCACTAAACAATAAATTAAACGAAAGAGAAATTAAACTAAAGTCGGATTAGTCATCGATGATTGTGGGTTCGCATGAGATGCGAAAAAAGGACCCAGAAGTTCTTGAGAACCGCTGAACATCCTGGGGGTATAAATTTCAGGGGTTAGTCAGAGGATGGATGGATTCTAAAATATATAAAAGCGAAAGCAGATGGTAATAAATATAGAAACATTCTACTAAGAATATAAGTTTTAATTCGACACTAAGGATATAGTCTTAAGACTTTATTCCAACACGCAAAATTAATATTCAAGAAATTTCTAAAAATACAAACAAATTATTATAAAGAAAGTAATACGTGAATTATCTAATTATAGCATTAAACGATCCGTTTATAATGAGCCGGCTCTAAAGACTTCCTAACGATCAATAGCTCAAGCTAAAACACGCCTCTGCAACTTCAACTAACGATGAATGATCGGCTATAACTAATAAGTTGTGCTCCTAGCCCCTCCGAATTTCATCCCCTGAACAGCTAATTGCTCCACCTGCATATTTAATTGTTGGCCGAACATGGCATCTATCATCTGCAGATGATTAACGCTCCCCTGTCCCCTCGATTAATACATCAAGATCGGAGCGGAACCTGCAACAGACAAGGGAACACGATGGCGATGCAACACAAAAAACGCTGTCACAATAAATTTAAATAAATTGTTGACAAACGCCAATAAACATAAATTTTTGGTGTGCAGCAAAGCAAAGCAGCGAGTTGTAGTGGTCGCCAGTCAGTGGAGAGGGCCGGAAACCGCACTGTCAATCAAAAAAGTGGAATTACGGAGAAGTGGCGATGCCAGGAGGGACTTGGTTACAAAACCTGAAAAAATTCACGCAATGTGGGTCATTTTATATCTATCTTTTATAATTTATCTGGCGCTTAATATTTAAGTTTCAAGCACAGTTTTCCTTTAAATACTTAAAGCTTAACTTGACAGGAAATAGACTTCGAATTAGTAGTAAATATTAAGAGGTTTATGAATATAATGGATAAATAACGAAAATATTGCATTTCATAAAAAGGTAATTAAAGTAACTTAATCTTCTACGCAAGGTTTCAATAATTTTAAAACAATATGTTATAAATACATTTTGTTTGGATCGCCAGTTTCAACATGTTAAATGAGGCAGAAAAGCGTAAATGAATTTGATGAATATAAAATCTAGAGTCGCAGAAGATAATAATTATAAAATACAAAATTAATCTTTCTAATGTCTGAGCATTCATCATCTGTGATGAGTGCTGATTGCGTATTTTCCCCTGTGCATATGGAATGCACGTGTGGCGCTGGGCGATAATTGCCCGAGCTGCGTTTGTTTTATGCAAATCGGGGGATACTGCGTAATGACTCAATTATATGTTGCAACTAGCAACTTGCAGCTTGCGCCCGAGAGTTCCTTTCGGTTTCTGATTGCTCGAATGCGGGCAACTGGCACATTGACCGGGCAAACTGAAACGAACTGCTCACATGGGTTGGCTATTGAGTGCTGGCCTTTGTGGAGGAGGTCTTCAGCTTTATTGATGTCCCGTTGCTTTGTGGCGGACAATTGTCGTCATCGACAGCGACCTCGTCATTTAATTGTAAGTGAAACTACGCTTCGTTGTCGCATAATGGTGCACACGCTCTATGCTCCATGTGTTGCCAGTATGTGGTGCGAGTTTCCCCCATTGTGCGAGGTCAACAACCAGAGATACGACCACCACTCGACGTCGTCATACTCCGCCAATCCAAGTGCCGTCTCTAGTGCACCACTGTCTTTCTGCCCCCACCACCCTATATGGTATATATTGCGTACCAGTGCCAGTGGCAGTACCATCGGAATCCCGGGCTGTTGACAAAATAAAACACACTTTAATTGATACATTTGCATTTTATTATAAATGCAGCTCTGGGACGCGGCGCCTAGCAATGAATATTTATTCAGCTTTTATGGGTCAGTGCAGCACAGCTGCAGCTGATAAATATTTGCGTCAGCATCTGGCAATCGATGACAGGCAGCACGGGCTCGGATATCGATTACATGCGAACAGGTGATGGGTCAGATATAAATTATTCACTCATATTGCACCTCATTTCTAGAGTTCAATTGGCAGCCCTTATGGCAAAAGAAAATATCCATGGGGTCTGGAAAAGTCCATACACGCACCAGGAGATTCACCAAATAACTGATTGATTATTCTTCTTTCTCTTATTACGAATTGCATTTTCTTGCTAATAATAATATTACGAAATTTCTGACTATAAAAATACAGCTAGACAGGAAAACTTATTTCCTAGCACCTGCTAGTTGAAACCAGAAGCAGTAGAGTTCCACACGCTTTTCTTCGAATTAAGAATGATTGTTTTGATAAACCTGCAGCGAAATACCAATCAGTTTTCCGTGGATAAACACTCATATATCTGCCAGAAATCAGCGGCGAACACATTAGATCCCAGCTGGAGCTCGCGTTGAAGGTTGTGTTCTGAGTGATCTGATCTCATGGCCCCAGTCACATGACTAACCCCACAGAGTTCGTGGTCCGGGGCACGAAAGTGACTTACATATGTACATAGGTGTGGCTCCAAGATCACCTTGCTGGAGGAGCCAGAGATGGAGCTTATCGTACTCCATTTTGCGTGTGAAATTCAATAAGTTAAAGCAAGTCGACCGACTGCAGGCTGCTTAGCGTAGAAAAGACAGACCAACGAACCCCGCCAGTTGATGCATATCTGTATTTTCCCCGACTATATTGACTAAATTGTTTGCTGGGTGTGGCGCAAAATGCACGACAAAAGTGTTCGTGTTGTTGATTTTCATTTTGTGGTATTGTTGTTCGGCATGTTGTAGTTCAATTTATGACTCTTGTAGCGCTTGACTTTTGCGCAGGCGTTGAAAGCCCAACAACAAGCCGGCCTTTTCTGACAACAACTCGAAAATCGAATTGAGCTGCTTCGAATACGTTTTGGTTTTTGGGCCGTTCTCTCGGATTGTTTGCTATTCGATTCGATTTCGTGTTAATTTCCATTGAACATTGAACATATTCAGCACAATACGTCACAGTCGAGGGAACAGAGTCACAGTTAGGTTTGGTGTGTTTACAATTTCATTTAGTGTCCGACATCCAGAGATTGGCCTCAGTTCCCGGCTCCATTCGATCTGTTTTGGGCATGACACGTTGTGCGATCGATTTGATATGTTTACACGCTTCGGGAATTGATATGTCAAACAAAACAGATGTCGGGCGAAATGTTTCCTCTATTATTGTGAGGAAAAGCACTCTGCTCAATTCACACTGCAGACGGTGTTTTATTGCCCAGCTGGGGAAGTTGTTTCTTCGAATTGTATGTCTTAATTTGAGAACTTCCGACAGAGACCGACCACCAGACCCATTGACCTGGTTTGCTTGCTTGCTTTGCTTTCCCACAGTAGAGCAGTTGAGCTATCTATAGGTGCAACGATTAAACTAATTCAGAGGATGCTCCTTTGCCGGAATCTAAGATGGCCAATTAAAATTTATATGTAATAGTGGCTAAAATAGACCACTTGAATGGCCAAAGAACTATACACTTGATTGTGCTGCAATCAAATGAAATCGAATACATACATTGGCCTGGCAAAAGCGGTAGCTATAATTTTTCCCACTTTTAACACTCGGATATCAATGCTCAATGCAAAAACAGATTTGCATCTGTATCTATCAATATCAATTTCGCTTAATCGTTCCACAAACCCCAATACAGGCGTCGTTCTTCAATACCAAGTCCATTAGCCATTGATTGTTCTCCAATCTCCATTCACACATTCGAGAACTGCAATTGAGCTAATTCCCATTCCATTGGTCGACCGTCGAATTGGTCTCAATTGTCATAATTACACCCGCTCAAATGTATTCAGCATCTGGTATCTGGATTTTATTTTTTATAAATATTTTTTTTGTGATTATTTTTCTCGTATTGCTGCCGGCTAATTCTTCTGACAAGGCGCTAAGCAGCCGCGACAGCTCGCCGATTATCTCCGACAATTATTTGTTGTCTTCCGCCGAGGCGCAACCTTGAAATTAAATATAATTATGAAAAGGCATTCCCATTCGCGGGCCCATCGAATGATATTTCATATAGTTAGGGCCCGGCGACGTGCCTCAAATGAAAAATAATTTAGGATGCCGACACACGCACACTTCAAAAATAAAAATCCGAGCGCCGAATCAATAATAAAACCACCGACCAGCCCCGCCCCCTTCCTACGAGCCAGCCCACTGTTTTCAAGTCAACCAGGCAACAACCTTTATTTATTTATTTTTTCCCCTCTTTGTATTTTTGCCCAGGCAATTATAATTAACTTCGCGGCGAGTTTTGATTTCTTCTGTTTTTTTATATTCCCTTTTTTATTTGACTCTTCGCTGTGCCCATGGGCTGATAATTTTGTTCGCACCTGATCGCGTTACTCAAAGATCAGGTTTGGTCTCCCTCACGGTACACAGAAAAAAAATGGTATATAAATGGATGTAGCTCAAAAATTATATTCTTAATTGCTATGTCGTACATCTGGGAATTCAGCAGGAATCATTGAAATCGTTTCAGTACATATTTGCAATTGTATATCATTTAAAACAAATTCTTGGACAATATTATTGAAGATATTTGGCCAGTGTAATGTTTTTCTTGGGAGAGCAGCGTGTAGATCATTAACAGAGCCAGAATTCCAGACGCAGATCTAAAAATCAGTCAGCATCTGCGGTTGCTCAGTTTTGGTTAGATCTCTTTCGGCCAACCAAGGTTCTTTGCAGCCATTTTCCGAACAATGGAAACTTTCATTTGTCTTCGGGTTTTTACTTTTAAACCAGATCCAACGAAAGTACTTCAGGTTAACTTAATAGGCTGGACCTAATGGTTTAATGAGTGTCGGCCGAGGGTAATTGGAAAACCAGTTCCAGCTCTTAACAACCAATGATCAATAATAAGTTTTGGGAAAGGGGTTTGCTTAAAGTGCAGCCGAGCTGGAGAACCTAATCCCAGCGGACTTGGGGTTCTTCCATAAAAGTGAAGCGAAAAGGGTTAAACTTTAAAATTTACAATGTCCCACGGTCGCCGTTTTTATGACAGAGGGCGGCCCACAAAAACGAAAGCTGTGAAATAAAACGAAAAGAAAAGCCGAAAACAGCGATACAGAACAAAAACAAACGGAGAAAGGATGGCTCGAAATGAAAATAAAACACAAACAGAATCTGGCAGCGAGCGAGGAAAATGGAAATGGCAGGAAAATTCAAATCACAAACTCGGTATTTATTTGCGAAGCGTAAATGATTACCACTTAAAATGTGCTCGACTGCCACCTAAAAACCAATTGTTGGAAAAAGCACAACCAACCGAGTGGGTGGTCCTGGGCGGCGCTGGGTGGCCGGAGTGGGTGACTCGAAGGACACGGCAGCAGAAGGAGTGAAAGGACCAAAGGCAACATATGTTTTTTATGCCTGAGCTGTCTAAGTGGATACGGGCGGAACGGAACGAGTGCTCAGATGGAAAAGCCATGGGGATGGCGGAGGATGGGGCTCCTTGCTGGGCGAGAAAACTGCGGGACAGCTGCCAGAGCTTGTTAGAGTCTCCCAAAGGGGGAAATTCCCTGGCAAAGCGAAATATGGAATTCATTAAACGATTCGTTATATATAGAATAAATTGGATTGGAAAAGCAAATACCCTAAACAAAAGTGGAGCAAAACTTGTTAAGCCGAGAAAGTGGTGCATTTCATGTGTAATTCAGTGGCTTTAAGAGCTTACTTTGTATTAAACAACTACTATAAGTATAAAAAAAATGAATAAGTTATCATTGTATAGATATGATTTTTATTTGCCTAGGTAATGTTTGGAACTCTCTAAAATGTAAAAAATTTAAATGTTCTTAAATAGCTTACGAAGTGCTTTGAAATTCGATCATTTAACCATAAATATCAGTACCCATTTTATACTTATCCATTGTCACCATAACTTCTAGTACACTTAAAGACTCCACGTGAACGAACGAGAGAGTGGATGTGTTTTAGAAAAATTGAAGAAGGAGAACGAGCCCACAGCACAGACAAAACAAATATGTTAATGTATCTTACATCCAGCGACACGTATTGGTTTCAGTCCCTGCAATCGTTAGATGGCATATATGAGTGAGTTATTCCAAAGGGGTGGCAGCTTTTCCGAGCTTTTCCGGGGGGGAGTCGTGTGGTTGTGGAGGCTACAACAAATGGGCGGCCTGTGCCGGCGTCGCCTTTTTCCTGCCTTTTTATGGTCGTCACGGACCGCCCGCAGGACAAAAAAAGGATTCGCATTCCACCCACTTTGCTGCACGCCCTGCTCGCACATTATTTTGCCACTTCTTCAGCTGAATTTGAATTAGATTTGTGCAGCAGCGTCTGGCGCGCGTCTTGGCATCGTGTAAAATAATATATTTATTTTTATTTGCCACACGCACACACCCACAAACACCCACACTCACTCACACACACAGAGGAAGACAGACAGAGAAAGTCCCAAACGCCGGGTCACAGAAAAAGTGTTTTGTTTTCCTTTCAATTTGTATTTTTATTATTTTCATTTGTATTATTTTTGTGTGCTCATGAATAAAAAAGGAGTAGGAAGCGACAGCGATAGATGGCCCCAAATTGTATGGCTTAGCCCTTTTGTGTGTTTGCCGCCTGGCCCCAAGAAAAAGTTAACAAATTTTCGCATGAATATTTCGCCCTCTTCATCTCCAAGGGGTGACCAGCGTTCTGGGCCAGGACGAGAAGCGACCCTCGAATGCTTGGATCCATCCTGCCCCGAACCCATGTTCCGGGCAATGTTGACATTGTTTGCTGCTGACAGCCAAGTTTTGAGGAATTTGCTTTTAATGGACAGGCCAGACAACGGCGAATACATAAACGAGTGGAGAACTTGGGCGTGAACTTAGCATTTAAATAAAGCGGCGGCAGCGGAAGTCTATTGATTTTCTGATGTCCGCTGACTTGGCTTAAAGCCACCAACCAGCCGGCTTTAATCAAAATATTTAGTTAAATGGCCGGCTGAAGCAAATTACTGAATTACTTCATCAGCGCTAACAACTCAGGTCGCTTGGGTCGGCGGCCATCAAAGGCGGTCTTTGGATCAGTGGAACAGATCCAGAGCAGATCGGCGGCGGTTCAAAGTTCTCGGAGGCGGCAACTTTCCAATTTTCACCGTGTTACCTAATTTTAATTGTCATGCCACCTGATGGCCATGATGAGGCATCAAACGCATTCTCAGCCTCCTACGGCGGCTACCTGCTTCATCTTTTGAGCCTGGCTTATTGTTTATTTTGCCGTTTTTTTTTTATTTCATTTCGGTGACCTTTGTTGCATTGATTCGAACTACTTATGAGCGGCGATTTCCTTCTGCCGCTGCGCTTTTGTGGTTTGTCGCTTGTTTAGTTCCGATAATTCCCGGAATTTAATTGCCCATTTCTTGTGTGAATTGTCAGGCTACCAAAAGAAAGGTGCCCTGCCTTCGGAGCTCATCGCAAATGGCCCACAGAGTTTTTGTTTTGGTTTTACGGCCGATCAGCCAAAACAATGGCTCGGAAATTGCAAGAAATTATGGCAATATTGCATCTGTGTGGAAGCATTTCGGTTGCAGTTTTTCTGTGGTCGGGGAGTGATTCATGTGTTTGGCAACAATAGACTGAGGAATGCCATAGGTACACAAATTTCATGTACAGATGCAGAACAGATTTTAAATAGCATTGTGGAATGTTGCAATACATTGGCTTACTTTTTATAATTAAAAATGTTCAAGAAATTCTCACAGTGCCAGACCTAAATCAAATAGAAATAGTGAAAATGTGTATTATATTTTAATGCGTTTCACCCCTACCACTGTATACCCTCTATTTTATATATTTAGAAAACATTCCGGAAGGGATAATTTTAGTGCTCGCCTTAGACCCTTTAAGGGCAATATGTGCTTTCAAATCTGTTGGCTAATAGAGTTCCTGGGCCGGGGCCATAAACTGTCAAACATTTACTTTCGCTTCCTCCATCGAAGTGGCAGTCTTAACCCCTAGATGCCGATGCATGTTGGCAATGCGAGTCGTAAAACCTGGGCTAAGTTCAGTACCTTTTTAGTTGTTTGCACCTTGCGTTGGTATGGGAATGGAGGGCCTACATATCAGGACCCTGGAGACCAGGTCGGTTGCTATTAGCAGTACATTTCATACATTTTGTAGTGCACATAAAATGCTCCCTTTGCTGGCTGTTTGTGTAAACTGTTGACAGACTGCGCCACAGACGCCAGGGGTTAAGGGAAAGTGGGCGGGGTGCTAAGCAAATGAGCTGCAGTCGTAAAAAAGACAATTGAGCTCATATATTCTACACGTTGGCCTGCGTTGACAGATCGTAAAAAGCCGTCAACTGAAAACTCCACATCGCACCGCCTCGATGCCGAAGACTCCCACATAAATATCAAGATCCGAGACCGAAAGGCATCGTAAAAAACGCCATCAGATACCAGATACACTCGACACTAGAGAACCACCTAAACAAAAAAAAGAACAGAAAAAAGGGCGAAATGGGGCACCCAGAACTCTGCCAACACCATGGCAATAATGAAGAAAAATGAAATTGATTAATCTCATTAATAAAATGCCAACCTGCATGGTCCGTGCAATCAACGGCTCTACTTTGAGTATCCCTTAAAGTAGAGACAATAAAAAACGCAATCGTAAAATATGAAAAAATTCTATGCAGTCCGCTGCATCCAGAGTTAATGCATTTTATGGCCAAGCTTTTGGTTAATTTCCTCCATGAAAAGGGGGTTCAACTGTCACCGGGCATAAATTTTAATAAAAAACCCGAAACTGAACTGAAATTTTCATAATTTCTTGTTTTCCTTTTCAGGCCGTTTTTTATTTTTATTGCGCAATAGCTAATTAAAATTTCAATACTAAAATGTTTGCTCATTACGAGCGCTCTTATCAGTGCCTCCCCATCACCATCATCATCAAAATCATCCAGCGGGCCTGTTAAACTCAAACATTTTCTCAACTCTGACTCACAAATGAGGCTGCCGAGTTCGATGATGGAAATAGGGAGGGGTCTTTTTAAAGCAGAGCATGTGTATTTCATCCCAGTGTATGGCCCAACAAATGTCTTGTATTTCGGCGTGTTTAACTAAAATAAGCGAATATAATGCACATTATACTAAATTAGATATGTGCGTAGATAGCAGCACAACAAAACTGCTTCATTTGCTGATCAAGGTGAAGTGATTTAATTAATTGCAGCTGCTCCGCAAGCCAAATCAGTCGAAATAGTCTGGTATTATGCGGGTCTTAGATATCATTGCTGATATACGAAATTCCATGGCAGAGAGTTGGGGGAATATTAATTGTTCCACATTGTTTAAGTCTGCAGTCAAGGTTCACAGAAAATGAAAGACAGTTTGATAGAAAGTGAAGGGAATTTATGCACAAGATGATGATTAATATATGAAATTAACATATATATTGTGCAGAATGGGGGAAAATTCAATAGGAATTTATAGACTTCTCCGCTTAGTATTTTGAAACTTTAATAACATTTAAACGTAGTATTTCTTAGTAAGATGAGAAGTATTTTTACAATAGTCCAGCCCCAAATTTCTGAAGTCACAACCATTATAGATTTTTAGATTGAAGTAAATTTCTGAGATAAGAACGCGGATTCCCTGGTCGTAAAAAACTTCAGTCGTTTCCGCTTCGGTCCACCAAAAAGACAATAAAATTTCCCAGTTAACTGCGTTCATATTTAGTATTTAAACTTTCAAAAAGCCATTTTCATTAGCTTAGTTAACCTCTATTATTAGTCCCGGCAAAATCAATGACCAGCTTTGCCATCAAGAGCCCATAACCAATCGCCTGTATCTGAGCAATGTCTATGCGCATCTATGTATATACATACATATCTGCCATATCAATCAATGGTGAAGTCGGTTCGCTTGTTTGGCCCCTAGATGCTTATCGGCCACTTAATAAATTTCTCTGTGGGGGAGTCTCAAGCTTCATCTACAGCCGAATTCGTATCCGAATCCGATGATGAAGCTGCTGGAGATGGCATTTGATTTTAAACGGTTTGGCTACGCGTGCTGATTTTATAACTTTGTTGGACATATAATTTTTTATGAAATCAGAAACCGAGGGCCAGTGATTTTGGGCAAGTTAATTTGTTGCTTGAGTTGGGTTACGATAAGATCTCCCCCAACAGAAAACTAGTTTCGCTGGCGGATTTGTCATATCACTCATTCGATTTGATGCTGGCCATAGTTTTCTTCGATGGTTCTGACGGCTTTCGCTAGCAAGTTCTTAAATAGCCCCCCCTGGTAAAAACGGTGTTATGCCATCGGCTATCCATGCTCCACTTTTTATGAGGCCCATAAAGTTAGTTCAGACGCACGGTGTGTGTGCCGTATAAACATTTATGGCCTTTATTTAAATAAAAATAAGCATAGTTAAACATGCTGGGCCAGAAAATAGGATTTGTGGCACGGCACATGCAAAATTAGCTCTCTGCGAGCTCTCCGCTTATAAAAACTAATTATGTGGTTATGGGCTTATGCATTTTTAATACAAACAAATATAAAGTAAGGTGGGGCATTTAAGAGTGGCGCATAAAATGTTTGATTAGACGAGGCACGTTTTGTTTCCACCATAAACCGTTTTATCGTTTAATAAAATGTATTAATAAATACTTGGGATGCACATAACGGGGCATTAGACGGGTTGAACGGAAATCGAATCAAAGTTTTATATGGCCAAAGCACGCAGTTTCTGAACCCCCTCCATTATTCCAGAAAAAAAGCAAAGGGTTCAGGTTCGGCAAGTTAACACTTTATAAAGTGCAGCCCCAGGGCTGGGATAAACAACATCAAAAAACGAAGAAAAAATACGAAATACAAAATAAAAACCCAGAAGAAAAGTTTTTGTCCATGTAAATAGGCTGCCCCGAAATTTGAGTAAGCAAAGTAAATGAAGTAGAAACGAGCTGGGTAACAGAAGGAGGCAAAAAACACTGAGGAACTGCCCCGAAAATGTTAATTACTTCCTTGTTTATTTAAAATGAGAGTCTGAAAAGGAGAGGTATATAGTGCGAGTGAGATGGCGCGACTGCACGTGTGTACTCAAGAACTCAACTCGTATTTGTGTACTTCAGGACGCCTCCGGCAGAAAAACTAGGATAATGAGCTGCAGTGTTTGATAATCATCTGTTTCCATGGGACTATCTTTCAGGATCACACACCCTTTTAGCACTAAAATCAAAATGATTTAAAATCCGAAGAATAATTATAAAAATAATCTAAAAAGCAAACTTATTTATAAATTCACATTAATAATTATTAGAAAAACAAATGGTGTCGTTAAATTCCAGCTTAACACTGCACACCTATAGCGATTAAGCAAGTTAAACACAAAATAATATAAAATTCCCCAAGCGGATTTGGGGTCCCAACTCTATTTTTGCATTGCTTTAGTAGTGATTAAATAATACGCCCTTAGCGAGTGCCTCGTAATCCCATCATTATTATCCTTTCCATGAACTAAGCCTCTTGCTGCTCGTGTTGATTGCAGTCGATTACAGAGCACTTGAATGGAACTCTCCAGAGTCCTGACTCGACTTCCATACTTCCACTCACTTCACCCTTTGTCAGACGGCATGGGAACATGAGTCTATCATTAAACTTTAGCTAAAGTCAAACAAAATTAAGAAAGCTGTGCTATCTTCGAGTGCTCTGGGCCACTTGGAACTAAGTAAAGCGAATTAAAAAGCACACGCTCAAGTTGCCAACGCACAGTGGAAGTAGAAATGTAGGAAAGCGATGAACATGTAAATGGAATGGATGGAATATCCAGGGCAAGGATATGGCACTAGAACTGGGGCAGAGAGGCAGGGTCCTTTAAGGACACGGGCATGGACATGGCTGGCCAGTGGCCATCGAGCGTGTGTGCGGTCAGTGGTAAAGATTATCGATCGGTGATTCTTTTCAATTGAATTGTCTTCAATCTTATTGGTCGTGACCAAGTCATTGCTTTTTATGCCTTCTTCCTAGCCAGAGTCCTTTGTATCCTGCCGGCTTTGCTTTGTTTGCGTTTTTCCTTGCTGCAAATCCACTTCCAACACATCCAAGTCCTTTGGCCATTGCTCACGAAATTTAATAAGCACAGGACATGTTTGGTGTCGTTGCGTGCAAGGCGTCCATCAGCCAGAAAGCAGCCTGGCTCATTAAACCGGTTTTTCCAGCTCGATTTCCCCCGGCCAACGAAGCTCTGACTTTAAAGCTTTTTGCCCCACAGCGAGTTATTGATTTTCTAGTTCCCGAGCGCCTGAGCAAGATAAATAGTTTCGGCAAGAGTATCTCATAACGAGGCATCTCTGAGGCACCAGTCCTCGACAGAATCATTTAAAATAGGTGACCCTAAGCTGGGCCATAATTTTTAATTGGTTTGAACCCACGGCAAATTTAACCCAGAAACAACAAGAAGAACAGGACGCAAGTGTTACAGTTTTTTTTATTGTTGTATTTTGGAAAGACAACAAACAGAAATTAAAACACATGTGCACAGGACGCAGGCAAACAAACACACAGCAACCAGAAACACATGCAAATACATACACCGAGTGTGACTCCTTTGGGGTATTTTCTTTTCGGTGGAGTAAATGAACCCAGCAAGCCAAAACAAATAATTACGCCCCAGAAAAGCAACAACAATGGGGGGAGGACACCAACCGAACCAGGATAAAGCATAAATGTCGTCGGCCGTCCTTTCAGTCCTTTCCGTCCTGGCTTTCCCTCTCTTTTTCTGACTTTCCCGCCGCGTTGAATAAATGCTGACAATGGACGTGAAATTATGACAAACTCACATGTACGGGTACCAAGTATATATGTATATTTAAGGACATATCTGTAGGGCTATATATGTACGCTCGTTCTGCTGCTGGAGAAATTCATTTGTTGGCACTTGCAACATTTGCGTTTTGGCCGCATTATAGAGCTTATTATAAATACAGGCAAAAAGTTTTAGAAAAAGGTTAATTATGTTGTGTGGTACAACATTTCCACAACCACGTTTTCTAAAGAGCATGTATTAAAATCAATTGGGCTTGTAATTCTTCACAATTTTTCAACAATTTCGCCATAATGTGCTTGAAAACATTGCTCAATCTGGACATGTATAATTAAAAGTGACTTACTACGGTTTTTTATGCCAAATAAAAAAACAGTAAAATATGTGAGCTAAGTCCCACGCAAAAACTTCAATCATTGTCTGGCCTAAATTGATTTTCCCCTAAGTAAGAGATATAAAAGAGAAATAAAGGCCCAGAGACACTTTGATTTGCAAGCTGTCAGAATGAACTTATCACCTTGGCGTCGTTGTTTATCAGCTAGAAATTGAAAATTGCCGCCTATATAGTAGATATATATTGGTGTAAATATATAGAAAAGCCTGACCAAGCATTTCGTTTCAATTTTCCCGTTGCTCGCACAGATTTATTTGCCTATTTCTGTGCGCTCTACCGACGAAAACGTGACGAAAAGCGTTTTCCCAGATTTCCCCCGCTCACAAAATATATATATATATATATACACGTATATATATGTACGGTCATATCTGACTGAAACCTGACATTGAGGAAATCTGAATGACTGGCCCACATTTGACATTGCTAACTTTTCCCAGGCCAAGGCAAATATTTAGCCGGACCTTTTTTATTACATTTAAATAATTTGATTGCAAGTGTAGGGTCCTGGGCATTTAAACTTGCCCCTGAGAACTGGGCCCTTTATCGGGGAAACAGTTTTCAATTCAATTTAATTCACTTTGGACCCTCTCTGTGTGTTTGGGCGTCTGATACTTTTTTATTTAATTTTTTTTCTGCACTCTCTTTTATTTCTTACAGCATAAAAATTTATTATCATAATAAGCGAGCAAAGGCCGATGTATCCTATACATTTTTTCACCGCCCCCTATGCCACGTATGCCTCGTATGTATGTGAGCCGGCAGCAACCCTCGATGTTTTTTACGACTGTTTTGTTTTTGTTTCTGTTTTGATGGAAATCCGATATTTGCAACACGTATTGAATTTTGATCAGGCAATATGAAATATCTTTCTGCCAGGCTTCTGCTTATGCGTGGACTTCCTTGGCAAAACTAGAGCATTGATTTAAAGAGTCTGGCTATTGATTTTACTGGAAATTCAGCAGAAAAGCGCTAGGGAAAAACCATCCCCGGAGAAAATGCCACTCGACAGCAGATGCGTATCTGCAAACAATTAGGAAATTGTTAAATGAAATTTTCCAAAAATTCCTTAACTAGGGCTTCCGATTTTTCCCACCACCCCAAAATTCTTTTCCCCCAGTTTCCCCTATCAGCTGTATTCTAGGTACACAAGTGTTGCATTGTATCTTTGCCGGGTTTTGTAATTCTATTAGTTACAATTTGTGCAGTTCGAAAAGCTTCTTCTGTTCGAGAAAATTAAAAAACTTTGCAATTGCAGATGCAGTTGAATGGGGGTTTCCCCTATAAAATCGTTCCCCCTTTTCTTTTTTTTTTTTTTGTTTCCCCAACTGTATGGCAATCGAAATCGAGTGTAGTTGATATGAGAAATTGAGATACGGATACGGAAAACGAAGTTCCTCGATTTGTTTCACCAGTATTTACAACTCTTCTCCGGCTCTTGAGCTCGAGTTGGCCTGGCATAAATGCCAAAAGCGTCATAGAAATCCACTCCAGCCCAGGTAGGAGTGTGTTTCTGTTACCCTGCAAATGGAAACAGCCATCATTTAACCGCCAGACAGATAGACATGGAGACTGAGAGACTGGGCGACTGGGAAGTCGGGTTTTCGAGGCGCTATAGATGATGATGGACCATCTGAATTGGATGGAAAAAGGGGGCTGATTTGTATGGTACTTGCGTAGCTGCGCATTTGTGTGTCGGTTTATATACACACACATAGTATAGCGTATAAAAAAACAAAAAAAATGATTTATCACTCTGGCGGCTTGTAGCTGAGCTACGTTTGTCCGTCGACTTTGTCGGGCCGCCGACCGATAACCCCTCCTCCGCGGACGCCCCTGTAAATGCGTGAGGATTACAAAACAGCAACTCATGTGCATGATGAATTAAATTAGCAAAAGCGGCAAAAAGTCAGCTGGAAATGGTAGAGCAATCCCACAAAGCATTTATCGACACAGTTTTTGGTTTTTGTTTTAAAAAAGTTGTTCATTTCATTTGCATTGTTCGCTGGCGAAACAGAAAAATATCTTTGTTGTTTGTCGTAATCGTACATAGATTTTTAGATGTATATATAGAGTATATAAATAGTTGTATTCACAAAATTGAATTATCCATAGGTTATACATTATATTAGAGCTGCACTAAACTTAGGGCCGATCGACGTATATTACAAAATGATAAAATTAAATAACAGTTTTGGGTTTCATATACTGGTACAAGTGTCTTGTGTGAGGGGCTCCTTTTAATTTCATACCCCTTTTTCTAAATCTCAATAGTTTCAAACTGATTTGCTTAATTAATAACGAGTAGGCGAGTGTGTGTGTGAGAGAGAGTGTTGTGTGCTGAAATAAATGCTCTTCTGTTTCGTACTTTCTATAGGCAGTTGTTAAACATTTACTCGTATAATATATGCGTAGATATATGCGTACTTGCAAGCATACATATATGTAGATATATATAAAGTATACCTCATACATAGTAGTTCTTTAATATCAGTAGTTTGCTTTACTTTACACAGTCACGTACATGCAGACACGCACATTGATGTATCCATGAATATACGTATGTACTATATATAATTAGCTATGTATATTGTGTATGCGCCGCGCCAGTTTGCTAAACTTTTATTACAATTATCGTTAGTTTTGGTAAGCGTAAGTGTTTAAAATGAGCTTTTCTGTTTCAGATTTTGTTACTCCACCGCCCAACTACCATCTGCATATTATCATTATTACGATGTAGTTAACCACGGGAAATCTTCCCGGGCTCTCGGTTTGCTAGCTAATTATTTATGCTTTTTACATACAGATTACTGGACAAATGCATTTATCGATTTTACGGCTGCGGCATGCAATTTACATGTGTACTCGAATGTGATTATTGAATTATCCCCATATGGTTACGAATTTGTATCTGTAACTGTTTAAAGGTGTATCTGTATCTGTGGATGTATCTGCATCTGTGTATATCTATGTTTGGGCAGTAAATACGGTATTGAGAGCTATTTACAAATGGTTGCAGGATGCTGGAGATGCGGGGATACATACATGGGTAGCTATTCCGGGTTAATGGCCATTACCAAGTCAATTATTGAACAATCAATTTGGGAATGCAAATGCAGCTCGCCCATGGAAACTCCATCTCAACTCGGGAATCTTTATACTCGAGGTTCTGGAGTCCAACTGATTAAAACCATATTAAAAAGTTATCACAAATTCCCCCCTCGCGCAATTCTCGGCTAAGCAAATGCCAGATGAAGACCAAAAGTTCGTGCTCATGTGAGGGAGAAAACTAAGTTTGGTGTGGTAAAGTTTCGAAACTTTGAAATGGCATTGTAGTAAGTAACATCCCTGCTCTCACTGTCCCCCTCTACTGTTTTTGGATACACACACTTGACATGGCCGAGGCCCTCGGCCCACTGCATATGTATCTTGTATCTCGTATCGCGTTCCTTGGGGCTGTGTGCGCTGTGTTTGTTTAGTGCATCTAAAATGACTTTACACTGGATAAACAAAATAATATACGTTAAAATCTGGCTGGCTATTTTCAACTTCCGCATTTCTATTTTGTTGTCCCCCCTCCTTAGCTTAACTCGCACATATATTTTAGTAATTAAAATTATGCACAGGAACCAGTCCCTAAAGAAATCACTGTCACTCTCCCAGAAAGCGGTCGGTTTTGCCCCACGCCTCTTTACACCAGATACGCCTGAACATGGGGTCCCTGCTGTTGTCCGGACACGGCTGTCGGATTTGGTTGTTGCTGCTGCTGCTGTTGTTGCTGCTGCTGATGGGCGGCCTGACTCGCCTTGGAGCCCAGGGTTCCGGCCTGGGCCTGCTGAAGATGCAGCTGCTCCCGCTTGGGTCGCCAGGTCTGAGACCTCTGGGCCGCTTCCATGGCAAGCCCACCCGGTCCACCCGGCATCATCAGCATGTGCTGCTCGTTATCCAGGGTCGAGTAGTCCGAGTCGATGCTGGAGTAGATGTGCTCCGATGGCGGACGCATCCCGTGATGCTGGTAGTACTGGGCGTGCAGGTGATGGTTTCCACCTGATCCAGATCCCGGCTGCTCTCCTCTTCTCTGTGGCCTGGGGCTGGGCGTGGCCGTGGTGGCCGTTGAGTAGTTCTGTTCCGCGGGAACAGAGGCATTTACTGGTACAACTTGTGGAACAGCACCAATTCCAACTGCATCCGCTGGGCCACAGTAGGCGGGTGGCGGAGCCTGGCGGTAGAGCAGCCCAGGACTTGCCGGCTGTTTCACCCGCTCGTGGTTGTGATGGTCCAGCTCCAGCGTGTAGTTGTTGCCCCGGAATGTTGGATAGTCCACGGGCAGTGCGTAGCGCAACTTCTCCCAGAAGTGGCGATCCGAGCGGCGGATTCGATGAACCGCTGATGTTTTCAAATAGGGCAGGAGCTCAATATCGCTCTCCGCCTCGAAGGCGACCTCGGGCTCTTCGATGATCACCAGTTTCTGAGGTCTTCCACGCAGGGCATCATGAACGGACCGTCGTAGCTCACAGCGGGCCCACTCCGTTTGAAGGAAGTTCCGGGTGAGCAGGATGACCACTCGGCGGGAGACCCTTGTAGCCTCTAATAGCTGATAGTGGGTGGCATCGTGGGCCAGGTCCCTGTGCTGCAGACAGACCCTCAGTGGAGGTCTTCCGGTTTCCAACTGGGCGGCCAAGTGCTGGCACACGAACTCGGAATCTTTGGCGGAATGCAGGAGCACGGCATCGTAGAGCTTCTCTGACTCCTCGCAACGTGGTCCAAATACTCGAACGCCGTAATGGGCAAACAGCCAGATCCTTAGGGATTCGCGGAAGGCAAAGACCATGGCGATGACCACGAGCAGGAAGAGAAGAGCCAGTGCAGCTGCCAGCAAGGGAATATACGATTCTGGGATGCCATGCTGCAGCATGGAGCCACCGGAGTAGTAATCAGTGCAGGCAGCACCTGTGGCGTTAAAGTCCAGCTCTCTCTTCTCAAGGGATCCCGAATTCGAGCTGCTATCTTCCAGTGCAGAACTGCCAGTTCCCGAACTTGCGGCAATGCAATATATATCCTGGGCATCCTGGACAATCAGGGCATTATCCGCCACATACGAGGTGAGGGCCTGCAAGAACTGACATCTGCAGCTCCATTGGTTTCTGCCCAAGCTGATGGACTTTAATCTTGTGCCGAAATGGGTTGCGTGCATCTGCCAAATGGGAAGAGTAACCAGACGGTTGCCATCAATACGGATTAGCTCCAAGGCGGCCAGAGGTGCCAGAGTGGCATTTTCAATGGTCGTCAGTTGATTATTTTGCAGATACAGTTCCCTCAGAGCAGAAAGCTGCTCAAACTCGTAGCCATGAAGGGTGCGCAGTTTATTATCGGCCAGATGGAGCAACTGCAGCGAGGCCAGGCTGGCAAAGGTGCGATTTTGTATGGCCGCCACTTGGCTGCCATTCACATAGAGAGCTCGCAGGTTCTTGCGCCCGATAAATGCATGATTCTTCAGCACAGGGAAGTTGTTTCCATCCAGGTAGACCACACTGGAATCCATGGGAACGCGCCGTGGCAGCTCCGTGGTCTGTTGGCCGCCACAGTCGACAACATTGGTGGACCAGATTTGGTCGTGGTAGCAGGTGCAATTACTCGGACACGTCATCTCGCAGTCACAGGCATCAAAGTCACAGCAGTGACATAAGGCGAAACAATGCGACTCGTAGCGGCAGAGGAAGTCCTGCGGACGCAGACCACTCAAAGGACGCACTGCAGCACCACGGGCGTGAGGCATCACGCATTCGATGTTGGCCATATCCATCACCCTAGGATGCTGACGGGTGGTCAAGTTGTTAATCCTCTGCAGCCAGTCCATGGTGCAGTCGCACTCGAAGGGATTACCACCCAGGTAAAACTCTGGCAACGGCTTGGGAGCCACCACTGGAGCCACTCGCAGCTGTTGCAACTGTAGTTTACTCAGCTGATTGGCATACAGATCGACTCGTGCCAGATTTGCCTTATCCACAAAGGCATTGGGCTGCACATTTCCAATGAGATTGTTGTTGATGAACAGCAGCTCTATTGTGTTTGGAATCGACATAGGTCCAATTTCTGTGATGCGATTGTGCGAGGCATCCAACGTTTTTACTCGAATCTCCTCTTGAAGCTTGTAGTAGTTACCCAAGGCCTCAATATAGTTGCCATGGATATCCAACCATTTTAGATTCGATGGGATAAATGCGTAATCGAACCACACCAAGTGATTCTCGGAAAGGTTTAGCCACAGCAGCGAAACCAGAGTAGCGAAAACTCCATTTATGTCCGCGAGGAAGTTCCTGTCCAGGCGAATAGCCTCCAACTCGAAGTTCTTGTCGAATGATCCCCGCTCGATGCTCTGTATGCGGTTCTTGGCCAAGTTCAAAACACTCAGCCTAGGCAAATCCTGGAACATGCCCACGGTGATATTGCCAATCTGGTTGTCTATCAACCGCAGACCAGTCAGCTGATGAAGATTCTTGAAGCTCTGGTTGTCGAAGGTACGAATTTGATTCTCGCCCAGGTCAAGAGTGCGCAACATGGCCAAGTCCTGCAGGGCACGTGGAACCTCATTTAGCTGGTTAGAGCTCAGGTCCAACTCCTTCAAATCCGAGCAGTTCTTGAACACAGCAGGCTCCACCACGCTAATGAGATTATTGTTGAGCGTCAACTTGGACAGCACATACAATCCATTGAATAGTTTATCATCCAAGGTGTGCAGGCGATTCTCGGCAAGGTTGAGGGTGTGCAGATTGTACAACGGCAGGAAGGCATTATCCTCTATGTGACCGATGGAGTTATTCCGCAAATTTAGGATCTGAAGGAAGTAAAGCTCCTTGAAAGTGCGGTAATCAATGCGAGTCAAAGCATTATGTGCCAGATTCAGCACAATCAGTCGAATAAGACCGGCAAAGGTGGTGTTATCCACGTGGTTGGAGGTCAACTGGTTACCGGACAAATCCACTACCAAAAGTTGCTCCAGGCGATGGAACAGACCTTTGGGAAGCTCGTAGAGCTCGTTCTGCTGCAGGTGGATCTCCCTTAGTTCCTTGGAACCAGCAAATAGTCCTTCCGGAAGGGTCTCCAGGTGGTTATTACTCAGGTTGACTATCCTCAGAGAAGCTAGTCCGGCTAGCGCTTCCCCAGAGAGTTCCGATATATTATTGTATGCTAGATTCAGGTGCTGCAATCTCCGGAGCCGAGAAATTCCCCAGCTTTCGCTTATGGATCTCAATTCATTGTGACTGGCGTCCAGGACTTGCAGCTCACTGCCAGCACTTCCGGAGCCCGCGCCGCAGTTCATGTCCGCGAATCCCAGCTGCTCGGCAGTGCGAATGCGGTTGCGGGTGAGATTGAGCACCTGGAGGTTGCCCACCGGACAGAGGAAGCCGGAGGGCAGCTGTCTCAGATTGTTGTCTCCCAGATCCAGATCGGTGAGCTGTTTCAGACCACCGAGAGAGTCGGGGAAGAGCTCCAGGGTCCTCGTTGGACCCCATTCACTGTTGCGGGTGCTCAAGCGCAGGGATTTCAGAGTGGCCAATCCCTCGAAGGCATTGTTGGGCAACTGGAGCAGCTTGCACGAGTCCAGACGCAGCGCCTCCAGGGTCTGCAACCTGGCGAATACTGCCACGGGCAGTGTTGATTCGAAGAGGTAGAGCTCGCTGCACTGAATAGTCAACTGGCTGCTGCCATCGGCGCCCTGAAGATCCAGACCCGGCTGTCGCTCAATGAGACGCAGGGCGCAGTGCACCGAACTGGTGCCGTTGTAGGACCAGGAGCACTGGTTGGCCGGACCGCTGTGTTGCGATGGATTGGCCGGAACCGGCAAAGCGGCCGGCACATTGGACAGCAGCGAGGAGTAGTCGCCTGATAGCGATACCGTGGCAGCGGCTCCTGTTCCGGCGCCTAACATGGCGCTGGCACTCGATTCGCTCTCCTTGGGCGCCAGTGCGGACTCGACCGCGAGACTCCAGGAGAACCCGAGCAGGAGCAGCAGGATTGCCGCCATGGTTTTGGGTTTTGTGCTTGGGGGCCTAGGGTATCTGTATCGTGCAGATACCTTAACGGGGTGTAGTTCGCGTGGTTTTCGTGTGGATTTTTCACTCTTGGTCAATTGACATTTTTCCTGGCCACTGTTTCACTAAGCGCACATTTAAACTGGGTGTATTTTTCACTTTTTTCCTTTTCAGCGCATTCGTTTAATTTCTCTTTCACTTGTTCTGATGGCTGTTTCTCTTATTTTCTCCAATATTCTTATTTGCTTAACTCTGCGATCTGCGAATTGAATTGTGCGTGGCCCACACGTCCGAACCGTACGGCACTCGCACTCGAACTGTTTTCAGGTTTGCCACAAACTGACGGCTGAGTCTCGAGTTGCTGCTTCGACGGACGGCAAAGTATCTCGCAGATACGAATGATTCCGCCGAGCAATGGCGCATGAGCACTGACAAAGAGAGCAATTGTAGTAACATTTACCGCCGCTGCTGGGCGTTATGGCGCCACTGTTCTTGAGAGAAGGTATGAAATGAGAGAGAGAAAATCATTTGAGTGAAAGAGATTCTTTGAGTCAAGTCTCTGGTTTGAATTTGTGAATCAAACGTAAACATTGACCAAGAGCAAATAGCAACTTGAAATTCAATAGGGAATAAAATTGCTATTGTCAATAAGTAGTAATCACATAAGTCAACAATTATAGCAATATTAATTAATATTTTTATTGACAGGGCATGCCGATGGTGCAAAGATTAAAAAACTATGTCTTAATTTCCTGAAATTATAATATTTAGTGCACAACTCACTTTACCAATTACCCAAAGCGCATAATTACATTTTTATAAACTTATGATGCCTGTACTATTTCTAAATGATATAAATATATCTGGAGGATATATTTTATGATATGGTTGCTACTTTTTCGACGCATCATTTATATTTAAAGTTATTATTGTAATAAATATTTTTGTTTCAACTATTCATAAAGAATCTGAACCTATTACTCAGAACTCATTCATTCATCTCCGTATCCGCATCTCCGTATCTCGCATCTGAAAACTCTCCCTGCTCTCTTTTACTCAATAGTTTAACCAGAAATTCTCGTCGAACAACTGAAACTGCCCCTCCCTTCGGATACCCCTCAATCCAGAGAGATTGTTATTGTTACCATTAACTCACACGCGCCGCATGCATATCCGTCGGATACTTTTTCTGCTTCCCATAGTTCTGCATCTCAGCATCTTGTAATTGCCGCAGCTGCAGCTGATAATCAAGCGGCATGCCATTTTGTCAACGCCAAAAGATGTTTAACACATTGCTCCGAACTCTGCACTAGATGGATATCGACACTATTCGAAAGATACAAGGAACGCACTGCGATGCGTATCTATTTATAATCTCCGATTGTTTGAAGAAGAGCTGCAGTTTTTGTTTAGACAATTCGGAATACTTACTAGCTACACAGTAGATTGCCAAGGCCGCCTGGAGAAGAGAAGTTTTCGAGTGGCGAGTGAATCATTTGCCACCTCTGGAGTTGCGTACGCAAAATGTAATATTTATGAATACTGCTGCTGCTGCCCCCATACCAACCATAAAACATTCTTTTCGGTGGCCTTTTTCTAACCGTAGATGGAACTTTTGTTGTTTGTATGTGAAAGGAAGTTTTTCTAATGCATTTATTATTCATAAAAACTTTTTCATGAGAAGGCTGGGGCGGCGGCACATGAGCACTGCCGGCGAAACAAATGTCCAGGCGAAAAGCCCCCCAGTTTGAGCCAAATCCCACCCCAAATTTCTTAAGGTCCAACCTCCGTGACAAAGAGAGCTCATGTAACTAAGTTAGTACCTTTGACTTGAGCTCCGACTTGACCCCCTGCGAAGATGCAGCACACAGCATTGGCATTGTTTTTCGAGGTGTCGGAAACTTGTTCAACTTGTTTTCATTTTACTATTTTTCCACATCTCCTCAGCTGAGTGTGAAAATGCTGGGAAGCTAATATATAAGCATATTTGTGTGTGTGAGTGGCTTCCTGAAATGCTGCAGGACACTTATTTCTCGACCAAGGGGAGTGAGTTCTGTACTTACAGGGATATTAACTCGGCACGCAGTAGGAAAGCAACTCGGGAAGGGAGAAGAATTGCTGATAGTTAAGCAAACAATGTTTCTTAAAATATGATTACATTGCATTTGAATCACAAATGTTGCTCTGGGGGGATAAATATACAAATGCATCGTAGGACAAGAATCTCAAAAGTGGCAAGCACTGCATATTTTTACAGAGATGAATGTTTGCAATGCAACTCCTTTAAAGGTATTTACATAAATTTAATTATTCTATAAAATAGTGGCAAGGTAAATTTATTATGATTTTTTAATATAATTCATACTTACAGACCATGTATAAGACCATTGAAGTCTTTGAAGTCTTTTCCCTTTCTAATGTGATAGTGTACTACAACTTAACAAAGACATTTCTTTTATTTCTTATTATTGCGGGTTATCATGGAGCTCTGTAGTTCATACGGCCGCTTATCTCCGGCGATGCCACCGTGAAGTCATGTATCTCCCCAGATGTCTTAATGTTTGGAGCCAATGTTCTGAATGTATTTATAATATTTATGTGTGCACCCTGGCCAGGGGTTATCTCGCTGATATCTCTCCATTTCAAATATTTCGATTTATAGTGCACAGTTATGACATTTAAATATGCATTAAATTGCGTGATAAATTGTCAGCCGACTGCTGGAAGTGCAGTCGTTGCGGTGATGTATGCATAAATAATTAGAGAGCGACAATAAAATGAGTTGGCAAAGTTTAATTACTAAAGTGCGACGAGCAGGGCACAACTTTTCGATTAGTGGCTACGGACCCGGACAAAGTCGATTTCCATAGACCAGTCCTATTATCAGACGCCGGCTCCAATGCAGGGTCAGTCAATGGGGGAAAATCGTAGTTTGGCATGGGGAATGAGAGATGGCAATCCCGAACAAATTGTGAAATGGCAAATGCCGCACAGACCGATATAAAATATGCCGGCTGGACACAGGATTGCTGGCCAAAAACTGAACTAAAAACAAATTTTCTGGTGCCGCAGCAGCAGCTGAAATTGACAGACGGACCGGGTGAGGAGGATTGCGATTCCGATTTTTGGGGGGTTTGGAATCGAAGCGGTTACCGCACAGTGGAACAGCTTTGGTATTTCATTTTTTTATTTGCTATTTTTTTTTATTTTGCTTGTCCTGTGAGCAGCTAGCTATCATAGGAACCCTATCCGCACCGAATTGATGGAGCTTTGACAAAGGAAACTCCCCTTTGTCTCCTTTTTGTTCATTAACGGGCTCGTTTTGCAGGGCAAAAATGCAGCATGAAATGCAATCGCTCTGATTGATGAAATTCTCCAAATTGCATCTACTCGCCTTTATTGATGGCTTTTCCATGACCAACGCAACATGACAACAAACTTTGTCCCAGCAAGTTAATCGGATCAATGTTGGCCAAATGCAGGTCGTTATTCGGCTCGTTTGCTGCCAAATTGGAATTAGAATCCTGCAGGACTTTAAAGTAGTGGCATGTTACCGGCTAAATCTGGGCATATTTAAGTCCTTTGGATTCACTTACTGAAATGTAAAAATCAACTTGCATTGAATACTATTTAAGTAAATAACCTAAGCTATCCAATTTGATAGTATACTCATAAACAGTTTATGAAGTTTTAGTCTAGTGTTTTACAAAAGGCACAAAGAGATTTATTGCTGAATAAGTAATGAGGAAAATGGATTGCTCTCTGGAGAGAGAGCTCCCAGTCTGGCATCAATCCAAAGAGTCCAAATAAAATGCAGTTTTTGAAAATTACTAAAATTGATTTAAGCATAAACTTAGAAGCACGTCAACGAGTTTATAAACAGTGTAATATACTTCAGTTCCTCATACAAAGTATCAGTGTCGTGCCACACAGCTCAGTTTTGTTTGGGTGATAAGAGGATGCCTGGATCTTGTTGGCAGTTTTCAAGTGTGAAGATTGGGGGGCTACCCAGTGTGGAGTCCGCTGCTCCCATGATATAAATTGCACAGCTGAGCGGGCAGCATAATCGCATGCAATTATGCCGCACACAATCACAACAGGCCAACCGACCAACCCGCCAACCGAACAACCGGCCAACCAGCCAGCAAGAAGTTTGCAAAACTCGCCGGGCAACTCGGCCAGCTCAACTCACGTTAAGTCAACTGGGCTGGAAGTGGCAGTGGCAGTGCCAACAAGCTGGCACTAACAGGTGAGTGGGACGGGCAGAAGATTCTGCATTGGCAGGAGAAGATTGGGTGAAGGGGCTCCTCTGCCTCCTTTTGACATACCCCTGCAATCGGGAAGCAAACAATGCAGGCGAGCTGCAGTTTTTGCTGCCTCTGTTTTGTGTGTTGCACAATCTTGTCTAACTTTGTTTAGTCATCGCCTGGCTCTGTGGCTCCTCCAGTTTAGCTTCAGGTTCTCAACCGAGCCAGTTTTCTGCCTTCTGTTGACTTTCGTCCTCATCCTCATCCTGATGTTGCCTGATTTTTGAGACCGCGTTTGCTTGGCCATATTTTGTTTCTTGTGCCGCTTCCCTTTTGCTCTCGATGATTGCAATTGGATGCACAAACGCAGCGCCTCGTGTGCAGTTTTGATCTATTGATTGTTTCCACCCATACAACCCATACAGCCCATACTTGCCTGGCTTTCCGATTTCCGCATCCGAATCATAGCTACTCGAATCCCAGGATTCGAGCGTAAGCAAATATTGCATTTTGCGTTTTCCAATTAAACTTGAACAAGTGCCGGGCAATCGAAGCCGTATTCAAAGCCTTTTGTCTCCGGGGATTCTGTGCGATGACTGGTGCGAATGTGAGTGGAAACAGTGTTTCCAAGTGTTAAGCGATTCTTCGCAAGGAGCATAGAAAACGGCAACTGGAAAAGTATCGAAAAATCAGCACAAGCTTTCAAGGTTTCAATTATAGGAGATTTTTGAAAATAGACGGAAAATATATCTATATATATATATATATTGGATATATATATATCCAAATTTTACTTTCTAGTAAAAAATTTGGTCATTCAATACAAATATACCAGTAATTCCAGTACATATCTTATAGTCTTATAGTCTTGCAATTCGATATTACTTCCTTTCGAGTGGAGTATTCTTTCAGGACTAAATAAAAAAAATAGGCAGAAAATGGAATCGTATTCCAGAGATACGAATTCATTGCAGCTGCCCAGTTACAGTGTAAAAAAGCGATAAGCATAAACAACGAGAACAACCTCTATTAAATTGTGTTCAATGAATAAAACCCCTTAAGCCAAGTAACTATTAAGGAAAAGCCAGGCAGCCAAGTTTTCCCGAGAAAGCAGCAAGTATAAGCCATAATTCTAAGAAGACCGTCGACGAAACAGCCAAACAGTGAAAATAATAGCAATTACACACGAGTGGGCCAATAAAACCAGCAACTAAATAGAAGGGATATGACCAGACGCACTCGAATCGCATTTATGGCACCACTTTAAGAACCCTCCGAAATGGTTCTTCAATCGGTTTGAAGGGATCTGAATCGAGGTAGGGGATTCTGGGAGATGGAGTGTGTCTGCAATTTGGACACGTGCAAGTCTGTACTGTCGGATGGGCTTTGGAGTTTTCATTTAGCGACTTTCTGAATGGCTGGTTGACCGCTTTCCCAAGAACTGTTACAAGGCGTCACTAAACTAGTTTGCCGTAAACACTAACCAGAACCAAACCATCGTATAATAAATTACTAAGAATTTTCGTGCGGACATATATAATTTCCCGAGGAATGCCGTGCACGTCCATAGCTCGTTAATTCGAAGAACTCAAAAATCATATGTGCGAGTATTTTACTCCCCTCGGGGTACAAAAAAGCATTCACTCGACAAATGCCCAAAAAACGGAGACAATTAAAACATATATATTTTTTTGTGTTATTTCTTTCGCTGGATATTTTTTCGATGGACGCCAGACGTAACCTTGGCTGCATTTTAATCATCGTTTCGGCTCTCCAGGGTTGAGTTTTTGACGAATCTCAACGAGTCCGTTGCACGTGCTCGGTCTTTTCGAGCCACATCAATCAAATATAATTTATTTGAGAGCGGGACCAAAGCTCGGCCATCTAAGATATGACCAAGCCACGTAGAACCGCAGGTAACTTGAAGCCAACTGCATTTTGCTTATTCATTCAAAACTTGTGTGTGCCTTATAAAATTTCTAATTTACGAGCTCGATTTCAACGTGGAAAACTGTCCACAACTAATTGATTTATGTCAGGTGAGTGTGTACGGGAAATCACAACGAAAGCATCAAATATTTCTCCTGAAGAATATAAATTTTTACCTATGTAAAATGGTAAACCATTTATGGAATTCAAATATCAACCATGGAATAGTACGTGCAATGGGTATGTCACGATTCTTAGCGCCTTAACACTTGTCAGCTTTTCGGCTAAAAAGGGTTAATACCTTTATCTTGCGGTTGGAATGCTGCCATCTGAGTTCTGTTCCACTTTTAGGCTGGTATTTACAAAATATTTATGCCAAATGTCTGGAATATAGAACAGTAATTAGACATCCTAACAATTGACTGGGTGAAACAGCACCCTCAACCGAACAAAAAAACTTGGTGCGTCCATTAAATTTGTCACCCGCGGCTAAGCTAAATGTCAAATAGTACTCACGGCCATTCCAGGATATATACTACACTCACACACACTCCCCCACACACACACACACTTTTGCTAGGGGAGAACAATAACAGCATCAATTTGACACGTACAGGCGCTAATGATGGGAATGGCCAGCCAACTGAACGATCGAATCCTGAATCCGGCGTCCTAAGTCCTGAATCCTGAATCCTGTGCGCTGCGGACAGACCGCTCAACATGCCCACAATTGAACCACCCGGACTTGGTCCCTTTAGGAACTTTGACATCCTGCCGTTTCGAGCATTTGAAATCCTACTCCCAATCCCACTTCCATTCCCCCGCCAAAATTTCTCTGCTGTCATTTCCTTCTCCTGTCGGTGGTGCGAGTTGACGTTCTGAGAGTCGACGACTGCCAATTTAATTCCCATTGACAAAATGCACAATTGCCGGACACCATGCCGATTTCTACCCCTCCTACCTATCCAAACCCCTACCAATTTGAAATGGCCCATTGTTCGCAATGTAACTGTTCTTGTAATTGTAATTTCTGCTGGTGACAGCCACAGAAACCTCGCACACTTGCTATTAATTATTTTAGAAAATCGCTTGTAATAACAATAAATTTATGCAACCCACTTTCGCAGACGTTTTCCTCGCACACATCATTTTCCACCCACAACTGTTCCATTTTTCACGACATTCAAATATTTGCTTTTCGGCGGCATTGCCAAGGCCAATGGAGAATCGTTGGATGGCGCATATCGAGTGCAATCAAGGCAAATGTTTGCACTGGGCTTTCAACTGTCTGACATCGCGGGGATTTTCCAGCTAACCAATCCCATTTCCCATTTCCCCGACCTGCCATACCCAACCACTTTCAATTTTGACGGCATATCGATTTAATAAATTTGCGTGTGGCCCTTGCGACAATATGATTGACAACAAAGTTCGGCCCCCTCAGTCAATTGCTTGATTTGAGTTGGTTAGGCGAGTTTTTTTATATTTTTTCGCTGGTACTCTACCGAGGCATCAGATGGCAAAGAGATATGTACACATGATTGCCATTGAGGTAGTTTGGGGAATTGGATGGGCTTTAAGCCACTTGAGAGGACAAAAACGATGGAAAAGAAATCTTTCGACGGCCAAAAGCCACTCTCTTGATTACTTAGATCAAAATTTGCCCAATTGAGTAGAAGCTTGCAGTGGGATTTGGCTAGCAGCAAACCCATTTTTTTTAATTCAGAATAAAGTTAAATAACTATTTCTACTACATTTTCAAAACATATTTAGTGTGATTTCATAAATTTATTGTCAATTCAATTGCTAAATTCCCATGGCCGCCGCGAAGCCGTTACTTTTGATCAGTTGCTGGTACAACCTTAAATTATATTCATAAATCAAATGCTACTGTGCGATCAAAGCCCATGGACAGAAAATTGTTAACATCCGGGCAATTTAAATAAAATTTCAGTTACCGTGTATCTGCATTTCTATTCAACAGACGTGGGTTTCCAGGGCGGCTTGGAGATTCGAATTGGAACCGAAATAGACGGTGGCGGCAATTAAAATTAGAATTCACCAAAAATGTATATTTAGGCGCGCTTAATTATGACCCTGCGCCGCGACCCAGGAGCATAATGAAGGTATTGAAAAGGCGTTGACATGCAACCGATAATTAAATTCCGAACCCGACAATGAGACACACTGGGCCAGTTCCCACATAATAAGGATTTAGCAATAAAACTCTTGCATATGTTAATTCTAAGGTCTACGGTGCTGGAAGATCGCCCTCCCGGGACTTTTGGTGTGAACCGGGGGCTAGAGATCTGGGACTTATATCGGATCGCTAGTGCCGTGCCCGTGCATCTTGAGCGGGACTGTGCCGTTAGTTTTCCCGAGCGGGAAACGTGCACCCGCACATAATGTGCAAGAACAGCAACTAAAGTGTCAATTTTTCGGGCTGTATATATTGGACGAACCCCTCTCTCCCAGCCATTTGCTTTCTAATTTGGGCGCACGCTCCTCGCTTGAAAAGAGGAAACACAAAGAGGGTAAAAGGGGAAGTAACACAGCATTTCCGTTTTCACACACGCATTCGAAAGCAATTTTTCAAAATTGAAATTCATTCTATGCCATATCTATTATTTTCCTATCGCACACCCGTTATCAGTGACAGCGGATCGGCAAATGAGATCGCTTGACTGCGATAATACCGGGCAGCGGGAAAACCCAGCAAGTGTTAGAAAAACCGAGCATTTGGGGTGACAATTGTGCGGTTCGAGGGCGGGAGAATCAACCTATCTTCAGAATTAGTTCTAGCGTTTGGAACTCTCTATTAAAGCTCTGGGATCAAATTGATCCGAAGCCACCCTGCTAAAACGTAGGCAGTATTTTGTATCTACAGATTGACTTGGCAATAAACTACGCAGCCGCCACAATATTTTTGGAGCCACAGCAAACGTCTTAGTCATCCAGTCATCCACCACCACCCAGCAATCCTTTTCGACTAGGCCAGGCCAATTCAACTATAACCAGCGACTCGCAACAATATCCCATTGAATAGCAGCCTGCTCCATCATCATCCGTATCCATCTATCCCCACTCGGCTGGCTGGCCGGTGTCTTGGTAACTCCAAACAATGAACTCATAACTCAAGTGACACTTTTTAACTTGACTGCATTTCATCATGTGGTATGTACGTCTTGGAGCAGCCCGTCCTGGTCGGCCCGCTTCTCGGCTCTTTTCTTGTTTCTTGTAGTCCAACAATATTCAAATTGAGTTTTCCAGTGCAACTGGGGAAGTTCCCGGCAGCTCCGAGCACCCCTCCTGCTCGTCTGCAACTGTAGTCATCCATCGTTGGAAAGTTTTTTGTTGCCTGGTATTTGTTAGTTGATAAAAGGCCAAGCCATTATATGCATGGCCGGGCTGCACAATTTGAAGTGGGTAAAATTTGTATGCATGTGGCTGTCATGACAACGCCCCAAAGTCCAGGTCCCAACTACGACCCCAACTCCGTTTCTTAGTTCTAAACTCCTTCGCCATCTCCAACTACGACCTTTCAATTCAAACAAGAAGCAGGGATTCTTTTTCAAATTGTCATTGCTGGGCTGGGTCCTTCAAAGAATTCTTGGCTTTCTTTTTCAGTTTCTGTTGTCTCATGTCGCTGCTGACTTGTCAACCTGCCGGTCCCGTGGTTCCTCACTCTCACACCCAGTATGGCCAAGTATCTCCCCATCTCTGATGCGCAGGAATCGAATCCACTCCGCTCCACCGGCGGACAAGTGCAACGAACCGCGTTTGTCTTCCTCCATTGCAGGCTGCTGCGGCGTTGATTTATGTAACATCTTCTATGGTTACATTGGCTCTCGATCCCATACAATCCCCGTTCGCCCCGATTTTCGCCATTAAGCGCAGCTCATATGTTACCCGAAAGGTACGTACATATGGGTATACATATATAAATGGAGGCAGAGGCGGGAGAGTCTCACACGTGAAATGATTTATTAGCGGTAATTGGTGTCACAGTGTTCCAAAGAAAAGGAAAGGATTCTCATCCCCACATCCCGCATTCCATCCGCCGTCTTCTCGGTTGCCTGGCACCCCCTTGTTTCGAAGTTCTCTTTTAATTATCTTGATTTTAAACTTATTAAAATTGACAAATGATTTTCGTAGACAACATTGCGTTGGCTCGAAGGAAACAGGTTGTCAATGACGGCTTCCCAGAATCTCGAGAGTTGATAAATCACGGAATGTGGCAGCCAAGTCAACTCTTTAACTCTACCTTTTCCTTATTTCTGGTAGTTGTTAGCTTATCATTCTGGGCTCCCCAATCGATTTCTTTTGAACTGGGTTTTGTGCTCAATGTGACGCACCTAGTCAATTATCGATTGGTATGCCGATTAGATTATGATAGGTAATGTCTTGAAATAAAGAAAACTCCTGTATGATTGTATTATTTAGCTGAATGCCTCATAAACGGCTTTAATAGGATTTTGAAATTTTAATTATGTCTAAATCGGCTTTGATAGTTATTCCTGGTATTATCCCTGCAAATAATCTTTGATTTGGTAAAACTTGAACAAGTTTATTTTACAAAATGCAACTAAGACAAAAACGATCGGGCATTAGTGATGTCCTGGAATGGCCTTGTGCTCCTTCAGGCACATGGTAACCTTGAAGGCCGTGTCGCAATCGTTGGTGCCCTTGATGTCCTTGCAGGCATTCACTCCCGAGGAAATCTCGTCCATTTTGTCCTTGAACTGGGGCACATTCTTGAGGGTGTCGAGCATAGCCTGAGCATTGAACTGGCCATTGGTGAGATGACCCTGCTTCTCCATCAGGCACTTGGTGTAGCATTTGAGGTTCTCCTTGGCAGTGCTCTGCATCCCGCTGGCCATGAACTCCTTGAGATCAGCCTCGGTCACTTGGTTGGTCTCCATGCACTGTTGCATTATTTGGCGAAAGTCCGGATTACACTACGAAAAGCAATTTATGGTTACAAACTAAATCTTGTGGACAGTGGGTGCATATTTCACCTGTCCCATGGACAAAAGAGCAGCTAGAGCAATACAGAATATGGTGAACTTCATTTTGAGGTATATATTTGTTAAAGTTGTTTCGGATTTACTCAAACACCCCGACTGTTGGTCATTTGCGTGAAACTTGCGGCTTTTATACCAGATCAGTGTGAATCAGAATCAGGGGGAATGCAATTAAGGCAATTAAACTTTTTGCGAGATGAATCCAAATTTGATTACGCACAATACGGACAATTACTGCACAACAAATTTCCCTTTTTCGATTGTAATTATATTCCATTATCAGTCCATTTGCCATATTCGATGGCGAGTCGGGCCAGAAACTTGCTACACAAATCAGCAAAGTTAGTCGCAATTAGTTGCCGGCCCCCACAACAAATCAATTATTCATTTATTGTATTTAGATGCGGTCAGAGTTTGACAATTTTTGGCCTTTGTTTGAGCCATTCACACTCGCCCAATTGATTTGCATACCATTTGTTCTGGCCATTCTGCCCATTGCCGGCCGAATCCCCAATTGATATTTCAGAAGGCATTTAATCTCACATAATCACAGCAATATATCAGAGGATTCTGCCATCGGACGAAGGTTGGCGCTGAATAATTTACCAAATTAGCACAGCTCTAGCAAACAATTTGTAGCAAAGCGGTAATCATGAACTCCACCATTTGTGATTCATTAAAGTTATTAAAAATTCAGTTACATTAGTGCTGTGCTTAAAATGTTCCCTTATCAGATAAGGTTGTCATTGTGAAATGCGTTTAACTTTCTTTGCTCTACTTCAATCGATTAAATTTACAATTATTTAAAGTGCTCGCTAGGTAAGGCTTAATGGCAATTTACGTGCAACAGATCTGTAATTATAAAGTCTCATTAGTCCAAAACGTGAATTTAGTTACACCATAAATTTAAAAAAACAACTTATGAAGTTAGTAGCGTGTTTCACTAAGTGTAATACTTTGTATAGCATTTTTTGTAGTGCCAGAAGCAATTTATTTCAATCTGACAGCTATCAATATCTAAAAAGGTGATCCCATATATCTACCTATTCATCTGCAGACGTTTTTAATCGAAGTTACAGATTGCTTAAGTCTACTGTGCATATCCATAACAATTAAACATCCATCAGTCCCCTACTCCGGGTATGATACAACAAACATTTGTTGCCCCCGAGTGGGAGCGTTGGGTATATATAGAGATATAAAATAACTTGCATAATTCCTGGGGAAATTCAAATCAATAGACAAACAATAAGCTCGAGTTCGCAGGCCAACTGCCATTTACAGGAGGGCTGTGGAAGCCATGTTGACAGCACAAATAATTTATGCCTTTGTTATGGAGAGAAGAGCACCTGCCCAAGTCGAAAAAGGAGCCTGTTCAGTTCCGTTCTATGCCTGGTCACGCCCACTTTGTCCCTGTGCTCCTCCATGTAAGTTGGATTTTTGTTTTTCGCCAAGAAACAAAAAGAGGAGACCATGGCCGAAAGGACGACGCTACCAAGTCGAAGCAAAGTGGTTGACAAAAGCCCGAGCGGTTGGAAAAGCGGAGAGGATTCGGCTACCACTGTTTGTCATTAGTCAGGCAGGATAAGCAAAAGGACATGGCCATAAAAAGGGCAATGCGATGGCGCCCGAGCAGGGACACTTGCTCAGACACAAGGTGTGTCTCTGTGTTCTCTGAATGAATTGCTGAGTAACCAGTAATGAAGTAAAACTGTTCAAGTCCTGAATGTGTCATTGTGGCACGGGCCAAGCTGGGGGAGACGACAACCGAACACAATTCACTGTCAGTTGCATTGTTTTGACCTGATTTACATGCCCCAGCCATCCAGCCAGCCAGCTCAACTGATATTAGGAATAGCCGAAGACCGTTCGGTGGACTTTTATAAATTACAAAGGCCACAGCACAAAAGGCGATAGATGCAGGATGCCAGGATGGCTCGGTTCCAGCTGTCTGTCTCCTTCCCACTATATATCCTTTCCCACTTTTCCTGGCTTTCCTCCTGTCTTTCCGGCCAGCAGACGACAACGATGACAGGACGAAACAAAGGCCAACGTTAATGAGCCAAGAGAATGGCGCTAGCCGTAGCAAACGTGGCTAAATAAAGAGCGGGGCAAATTGTAAGAAAGCAGAACTGTGTCACAATGTTTTGACAGGAGTTGGGGAAGAAGTCCAGAGGTTCTGCCCGAGCAGCTAGAGAAATGGAACAGGACAACACAGGACAACTCAGCTAGTTAACCGGCCAAAGACAAAGTTGATAAAATTAGATTTGTATGGTAAATAGTTTGTGGGATGGCTGCCGGACTGACGAGTGGCGACTGGCGGGGCAAAGTTTAATAAATGTATAAAATTAATTAGCCAGTTGAATGCTCATTAACAGACTGGAGCTCTGACAACTCTGTTTCTGGTAGTCTCCCGCTGGTTTACCGGGCTTTAAGGCCAGGCTTTAAGCCAGGTTGGGTGGAATTGGAGGGGTCTCTTTTTGGGACCGGTTAGAGGCCAGGGCAGCTGTCAAGCTGCCTCAATTAATTCCCAGCAGCAGTCAGTCAATGAAATGTGCCGCTTCTATGTCCATCTGTTTTGGCATTTTCACACCTCCCGCCCGGAAATTTCCCTTCCAGCCTCGAATTCGATCTCCCACTGAGCCGAATAATGGGGCAAAAGGAAAAGTGAAATTCCCCCAAAAATGAATGAATGTTGACCTTTCACAATTGCAAGCCGCATGAGTTCTTTGTTTGTTGCAACTTGCGTTTTACGGTTTTCGGGTTTTCGAATGCTGCACCAGCGGTTGTGCGTTGACCACAAAAGCCAAGGGCCCGAAACTGGGATGGGAATACGAAATCAAAATATATTTCGGACATTGTGGTAAAGTAATTGGATTTCGAGGCATTTATTATAATATTGGAAATTCGTAAAGGGGGAATTTTCGAGGCATGAGCATGGGTGAATGCATATAACCAGAGAGAAACCAAAGGAAATTTGGAAATAAATCCGGTAACGCGTCTGTATGCAATAACTGGAACAAAAAGACATACATCGAAATCGTAATGAAATTGTGAGCTGGGCTATGAGCTCTCTAAAATCCGGATTTATTTTAGGATAACCCTATTATATTATAAGAAAGAAATAGGATTTAATAACAAGTTTAGCTACTGATTCAGATTCTAATGTTATTCTCTTTAAACTTCTATATTCCACAAAATTTAATATAATTTCAAAAGAGAAGACTTTCGATGTGACTGCTCTATTGTATATAAAATTTGTGTAATTTGCACTCGTCTTTATTTTGGACAGCTATAATTGGAATCGGGACTCATGGCCCTTCAGTTCCATGGCCAATCAACTCCCCACACACACATACACACACTCGCATTCCAAAAGCAGATGAAGGGAAAAAATTCAAAATGCGAGAGCACTGAGTTATTGAAATTAAACATCAAATGTCACAGGCAGGCACCATCGCAGGCCAATTCGCTGTCTTCGTGAAAAGAGGACGCGACGCGACGCACAAAAGCACAAAGGTCCTTCCACATGCACCAGAATACCATCAGCAGGAGGTTTCTTTTTTCATTTTTGGAAAATATCGCTGCCTGACAAGTTGCCAAAGAGCGAGGCATTCGAATTTGTGTGGAAGTTTTAGGCAAAAATAAAGTCGAGGCAGACGCCGCCGAAGACAATTGCCCGAGCAAATGAAATCAAGCACAAGCAGCTCAAGGATGTTAGGCAAAAAGGACGCGTGTTACGGGCAAGAGGGCTTCTAAATGCGAGTGTGTCTCCCCCCACTTGCACACACACACACACAAATACAATTTACATGCGTACGTGAGCCAGAGGCGGTTGGAAGGGGGCATCACTAAGGGACAGCGGGCTGCACAGTGCGTCTCTGTGACATGTCCTTAGGATATTTGTATGCAAACAGAGGCACAATGCGCTGAAATCGATATGCGGGCGCGCGGCTCCTTTACCTCCACATCCCTCCACCACAATTTCGAAGGACTCAGTCGGAGCGGAGGAGGAGGCTGCAGCTGAACTGGCGGGCGGCTTAGACTCCGCTTCCATCTCCATCTCCATCTGCGTCTTTGCCTGGCAGTTGACAGCCATGTGCAGCGGCGCAATGAAATGAAAAATGGTGAGAAGGAGACGTCGGTGGCAACAACGCCTGCAGCTTCAAACTCGAACTGCCAAAGGAACACTGAGAAAAAGCAGGACTTCTTTAAAAACATATTTGCTCAAACATACAGCATGCAGCTTATTCCAACTAACACGCTATTTTTCCCAGTGCAGTCCTCTGTCTGAGCCCGCGGCGACAAAGATGGCCCGCTGACAAGCCCTTCGTCGCACTTATGTACATATATATGCGTGTGTTCGTCTGAATATGGACTCGGGATGGGTGAGACTGATATGTGATATTAGTTTGATCTATTGTGATTTCATGCAGGGATGCAACGTTCTCTGGAAAATGAATAAGCCCGCAAAAGGCACCAGAAAAGTGCTAAATTGAAGATTACTTAATGCAGTTTAGACCACCGTGCTCGAGAAGTCTAGAGCACACTCGAGTACTTGTGCAGCACATATTCAAAGAGTGATTTCCTTCAAGTGACCAACTATATCAATCATTTTTCCAATAAGTGAGTTAATAACAGCTGTGCAGGTTGAACCACCTAATAATGGATTTTCACCCCGAATTCCAGACGCCTGCCATCAATTTTAATAAGGAACATGAATTTGCCATTTTCCGTTGCAACACTGGGGAATTCCGGGACAGAGTCGGCAGAGTACTTGACGCATCCCTGGTTTATTCGCTGCCTGATTACATCACAGGTCCTGTTGCTTGATTTGTTTCGCACACATTACCGTCTGATTGTCTACGCCACGTACTGCTGTTCTTTTCTCCAGCACCCATAACCGAAAATCAGAGGCCCAAACCCTCCCGCATTTGTATCTCCATCGACTACTTGGTATACTGCGAGTATCTCGTTATGCTGGTGCGTCACCACAGGCTTCTTTCTCGATTGTGCAACATTGATAAGCAATGTTGAACGCCGTCTTTGTCCTCAGCCCCGGAAATTTTGGTGCGTGTGTCGCCAACACGCAGATGCCAATGCCAATTGCGTAGCCTTCCTCCCCAGCGATAGCCATCAAATTAAGGCCGCCCAAATCAATGCAGATACGGCAACAGATAGCAGATACCAGATACTGGTTCTCAAAGGGAGACTGGGCCTTCGCTTCTGCCGGTCCCATCTCATTGTTTTAAGAGCCTAATTGCCAGGCTGTTGTTTCGGGCCTCCTACTTCTTCTTCTCCATCTTCTTGGCCCCGGACAGGTGCAAATGGTTATGAAAGGTGGTCTGTATTTAACCCTTGCTACGAGTACGAAATGCAAATGAAAACTTTAAAATATGCCCAGCACACAGCGCCGTAGTTGGAGTTCAGTTACATGGCTGTAAAATATGTTTTCTTTTCGACCTGGTCCTGGTCCTTGTTTTATTGTATTTTTGGCCGTACAGTAGCAAATTGGTTACAAACACAGCTGTCGACCCTTACGTGGCCATAAAGTACAAGACAAAGGGTTTTTTCATTCGGGGCTCCAAAAGAAAATCGTTAGAAAGGGGCAGGGCCAGCACACGTGACCACCGACGAATAAAGCCAGGTCAATAATGCGGTAGCCAAAACGTAAGGAATTTCGGGTCCGCATATGTGTGGTCAAATTAGAAGGGTCCAAAGAATATCTTTCCTCATTTATCTGCATATGTATGTGAGGAGTGAACGAAAACGTTTAGCTTGGAAAAGCCGAACTATTCACATTTGCTATTCCAACTATGCTTAAACTTTTGGCTGCGCCACAAGCATCCATTCCATATCACCTTATTTGTTTTCATTAGGCGGTTATCGATTGGCGGAACAGAGCCGAATATAAATATGCAACAATAGTTGTTGAAATGCAACAGACAACTCTATTGAGAACCGCTTCAAAGGGGATCCCCCGAACATCTGTTTTGCGGCATACATATGCAGTTTTACATTCATCAACATTTCCTGAGGCCCCCAGTCTGTTCTCCAGGTCTCTGGAGCTGATTCCGATTGCGAATTGCAAATCGATATATGGGTACGGGAATGGGTCTGGCAAAACGTAAAAACCGCACGGTAGGAAATTTGAATAAAATGCAATAAGACAAACACATGTATGATAATTCAAGCCCGGCCAGCATCAACAACAATGCATTCCCCTACATCTCGACTGTCGGCACTTTGGGTCGCATGCCCTTCCCGCATCCGTGTGTATTTATCCCTACCTATATATGTTAATTTATAGGTGTGTGTATATATGGAGTGTATGCAAAAATAACCAACGCAGCTCGTGCGTGTAAGCTCCGTGATGATGATACACTAAAAACTACGCTGCTAAACAACTAAACCACAAAATACATCAAAATGATGCGGTTGCAAACTGATGCAAAAACAAGTTCTCAAGTGCCCCCAAACCCCCGCCACCGCTCTTCAAGCCCAGTAAATCAGGACAAAGGGAAGGCTCACTGAGGGGGGGGGGTTGGCTGAAAAGGGAAGGACTCATGCACGGTACAATGAACCACTGTCGAAGTGGTTGACTGTTCAAGTGGCCACCAGTGCGCTGCAAAAAGTTAGACAAATGTATCTGAGAATAGTTTGCGATAACAGGCTAAGTTGGCCCATCTATTAAGCTGAATCACCTGGCCAGGGAATGGTTTTAAAATTTTAAAAAATATAAATTTGTAAAAATACTATGCCATTTGATTAATTCTAAACACAATAAGCAATCTCTGTGAAATGACATAGAAGCATTAAGCAATCCTCGCAATATAATCTTTAATCTGCACATCCTAAAATCCTTTTTATACTTTGATATCTACAAAATCATGGGCACCTTGAGCTGCCTGGGGCTCAGATCCCCTTGTGAAATGTTTTCCGGCCACTTACGCAATTCTGGGAGTTCGAAAACCTTGGGGGGCTGGCACTGAACTGGCAAATGCAACTGTCTGACCTTACTGGCTGTAAATTATGCATAGATGCATAATTTATAACTTATGCGTGGCTCGGCCAACCCCCGAAACATTTTGCCGGGGCAAAGGAGATGCAGACGGAGACATAGACAGATGCACAGACATTGATTAGGGCCACACACAAACCTATTATTAACGTTGCCGTCCCTGTTCACCATCCACTGTCCACTGTCCACTCGGGTGGACAATTGCAATTGCTTGGCAGTAATTTTCAATTTAATTATAGTAATACACCCACACACTCACACCCACTCAGGCACTCATACACACACTCACACTCGAGGGTTGGCTAAGTGCAGATTTGAGCGCATTTGCACTTGAGCCAAGTTTTATGGCCTGACTTTGCCGAGAGCCATGGAGTTGTGAGGGATCTGCTCGCCGGGGCGTAAATCAAATGCAAATGTGCCGGGCCATAGTGCAGCGACAGAGTACTGTCCTGTCCGCTTGTCTGCGGCTTGTATTTCACCGAATTAATTATGAGAGGGGCGCGGGGATCAGCGCACTTAAGCCAATGTCTCCAGAAGCCCACTCCCCATCTACGTCCAGGAATACACCATGACTTTGGCACCAGTTTCGTGGCTGCCGCCCAACTTTTAGTTCTCGTTTTTGCACGTAGAATGCGATGGACGAACATATCGAAATCTGCAATCAAGGTGAGCAGGGTGCAAAATTATGCTCACGTAGGTAGTACGTGCTGTTGATTTGATGGTCAGTTAATTATTATTTTTTGTGTTCATAGAGTTGCGGCAAAACACGAACACCACAACATAAATGGTTATTTTAGGATAGTGTCTGATCTGGTGTGTTACCAAGTAACTGATTAAAATATATATATAATTTGATCCACTCTGTAATGTGAAATATATAGTAGGGTAGTAGGATCTTCTTAAGATCCATAATTCAAACATCCCACCCATACATAAATATGTATATGCCAAAACATGCACTCCAAATTACTGAGCATTACATCATGCTGAAACAATTTCCGTATATGATGAAGAAAGTTTTTACCACACCGTTCCAATGTTAATTATTGCTGGGCAGAACCTAATCCATTCCAGAGCCTGCGCCAATGCTATTCCCATTGAGCCGCAGATTGATGCCGCCAAATTAGTTTGATGGTCGAGGAGGCTGACTGTGGGTACTAAGGCCAATACGTCCTGCTCCAATGTCGTGTCGTAATCAGAGAGCGATGAAGTCGGCCAAATCGCTGGCGAATATCCGATGGCCACGGCCAATATTAATCAATTCTATGTGGAGCGCAATGGTCGTCCGCCGCCACTGGAGCCAGCCCAATTCCTAACTGGTTATCCTCCACGGCAACAGCAAGTCGAAACTCATTTCGTGTTGCGACTTTTGATTATGATGATTATTACGCGTAATCGCCGCTACATGTGCTACATGCAGCGCCAATGCCCCGCCCCCCCATCACCCAACCACCATCTTTTGTAACCCATCCACATCCACGTTCGCGGACCTTATTGATGAGGTACGAAGCTGGCATAGCCCCCTGGCCGAAAGTGCCCGGGACACCTGTGTGTATATTATTATTACACATCGGGCCATGGGCGGCGGAGGGGGCCAAAAAGGGGATAAAAAACAAGGGGGAAAGGGGAAAGGGCACGAGCAAGGGCAATGGGAATTGGAATTGGACTGGGAATGAGTTCGAGCCAAAGTACGGCAATGGCCAGACGAGTATAAGCGAGATACACATGATGACGCTGTAAGTGAACACTAATGTGGGTCCAGGGCTTTCTACAATCGCGGTCAAGTGAATAAAAAGTATGAGTTTATTAACTAATATAAAGTTAAGAACAAAATAATAATAATAAATCTCCATTTTATACTGTTTTCAAATTCGCACACAAAATGATTTAGAAAGAAAGAGTTCTGTAAATACCGAGCCCCAAGTTGCATTACATCTAAATAATGTTATTTCGCCTTTTGCAGCAAAGCTATTCTATAAGATTCCATCCGATGGATCGCTACTGTCCTCCTTCCTAGCTGCGACTGCTTACATGCAAGCTCGCGGGCCGGCTGACGTAACAACAAGTTAACAAGATAATGACAGTAGCGGCGGCTCACCGGACGAATCGACCGGCCTGGCCCCAGTCCGTGGAACGAAGTCATCGTCTTCGTGGTCTTGGTCTTGGCCCCCGTCGTCACCACCCTTTTTTCGGCCATGGAACGGCCGTCCCGCTCTGTTATTTAGTGGAGGTAGGTGTGGACCGACTCTGCAAGTGTGTGTGTGAGCCGGCTTTGAGTGACGGGCCGTGAGCATAAGTGACTGATGGCCGGCGACGTCCAGGGACCAGCCCCCTTCTGTCTTTCCTTCTTTCTTTCTGCCGGCCAAAGACCATAATCAAGTATGCTAAAAAGACGCGCTAACCAAAAAGGAAATTGAAATGAAATATCTGCGTACAAGCCAGTACACAAGGAAAAATGATTTGCACTTGAAATTCCATTGCAATCGATCTTAAACTTCATTAGCTATGATAATTCAGTTGTTATAGATTACACTTGTCGTGACTTTAGTGTGCAAAGCACTTGTTTTACATCGAAATTTCTTCCTGTGCACTTGTGAGTGTGTTTAATTGTATGGGTGACCGCGTTGAATCGTTCGCGCTCACTCTTTTGTGGTATTTCGCACCTGGAGCGGCGCTCGGCATGTTGAGCACACCGTCGTTAACACTTGAAACATTTTCCCCACATCCCCTGCTATAGTCGCTACTCAAACAGCGCCCACCTGCCTCCCCGCCCCCTACTGCCAACCCTTCTGCCATACCTTCGAGTTGGCCAAGTTGAACGGCTGCTGCCTGTTTTGTGCTTCTTGTTCTTGTTGCCGACGCTGTTGCATTGCCAACAAGCTCATTAGTTTCATAATTAGCTTTCGTTATGCTCTTCGTGTATTAATTAGAAGTTATTGCTGCGGCCAGGCGCCGGACACGGAACCCACTCGGCACTCAGCCCTCGGAAATGCGGGGGGGAGTGGGAGGTCAACTGCAAAAAAAGGAAAACCCTTTCCATCAAACGCTGCACCACAACGCCTCATTTTCCAGCTGCTGCGTTGCATTTTAAATCGCTTATCAAGCGGGGTTTCCTCTCGTCAGCCTGCTTTTAAAGTTCTTTTTTTGCGCGTCCTTGTTCTTCGAGCACTATTTCGCTTTTTTTTCTGCTTCTGCGGCTAATGCAGAGATAATGATGCTGTGGCTTTGATCGATTTGATAACAATTTAATTTCGAGTGCACGCTCAAGGTTTTTTCCCCATTATTAAATCTTTTTTACTGCGGGCATTAAGCGGCATTGCGATGTGTTGTGCAAGGCACGTAGGCAGATTAGTCGATTTACGATGCGGGCAGGGGGTGATTGCACTCGCGAATGCATTACATATTTGGTTAGATAATGGATAAAGGCTCACTGTGATGACACTCCGCACAATAGGAAAGTGTCCATAAAAGGCTGGCGCATAAGCCCAAGAATTATAAGTACCTGGCCGGGAAAGCGTGAGTGTGAATCAAATGAACTCGTTCGGGCCAAATATGGACTTTGTTCATCGGAACGCTTATCACACTCTTGATTTATCTGTTTTGTGTAGAAATAATAATGGAGTCATTTAGACATCACTCAAAGGAGTCAATCACCTTCGCACGACTGATATTCTTTGCTTTTTGTATTAAACTTTTTTTTAAGTTTAAAAAATCTTTAAAATATGTTCTCCAAACAGGCAACAGTAAATAGCAATTAGCTACAGAGCTTTCTGAGCCTCACCATTATTAATCTTACCGTTGATTGATGCTTGAGCCCAGGGTCGTAGCCCGTTCAATTTCTCGCAAATCTCGCATAATAAACACAACATATCTGCAATGAAAGCGGAGTGAGAGCCTGACAAACAAACAATGAAAAACGAAGCAAAAGCGGCAAAAAATGCTGAGTAAACCTTATTAAAAAGGGATAACGGCGCACGAGCAGCGCTAATGACAACGCTCATGGACACGAAGGGAGGTTGGGTATTCGGATGGGGTTGGGTTGAATAAACGGATGGATGGATGGTTGGTTGGTTGGCTGGATGGCTAGATGGGATGGGTGTGTGGGCACCATGGTTGGTGCAAACACACACGTCACTCAGCCACGACATCCTTCCGGCGCGGTCTGGTCCTGGGCTTAACGCTGTTAATGACCAAGGGCAACAACTGGGGTATAGCCCTCAACCTCGGCCGAGAAATATTGCCACCTTGCCCGACCCTGCTTCTTTCACCACGCCATCCATCCGCCCAATCTCCATCCTCAAGCGTTTTCATTGCGTGTGCTCATGAGCAATTGATGCTGCAATGTCATACGTCAGCAGAAGGTGAGCCAAATCAGTATTGTGACTACGAAAGGGTTGCGGTGATAAAAACACTGAAAGAAATTGACGTTCTTGGAAAGAACCAATGAAATGCAAAATCTAAAATTTGACATAAGGCAAACACATCAAAGTTATAGTTTCTAAAGATGATTTAAATCTTTGGTTAATGATTTGCTTTAATATGTAATTTGTTTAAAATTCTAAAAATGATTTGATGTATTTAGATTGTAATTACTTTGTCCCTGTGTACCTATCAGAGGGGCTTAAAATTTGATAAAATATTTTGCCGAACGGCAAATCATGTAATCGGAATGGATTTCCACCGTTTGACCTTTGTAAAACAGCTCATGACCCTGCGGGACGTTGTTCTTTTCAATAACGTGTAAAAACTGCTGCATAATGTTTATTTGCCCGAGCCGAGAAAATTTATGTGTTCCTGGACGTCGGCTGTCGGGGGTATTAAAAACTTTTACTCAAGAAAATCGCGTCCAAAGGGTTGAAGGCAGGACATGGGACAAGGAACTGAGTGTTCGGGATAGCATCCCTGCTGCGGATAAATCTGCGTGGCCAATGCAACTTAATTAAATTCCCAAATACTTTCGCTTCCCGGGAATTATGATGGAAAATGTTTTGCCGTTAATTACAAAATTCTAAAGCGCAAAGTTCAAACTGCAATTTGTATTCATTTGTAAACCTTCGCTGCCGTTGCCACTGCCATTGCCATTAAAATGGGTAAGCCCCCCTGGCGAAATTATAAATTAATGCGGGCAGGCGGCTGGCAGCTGTCTCTTGTCCCTCCATCACGGCGGACACCTCGCCGGAGAGCCCCGCCCACTTTGCCCACTTCCACTCCCATTCCCATTACCGCAGAGCAGTCACCCACATAATTTAAATGCATTTCCTTCTGCGCATTAATTTCCTAAGCTTTTTGCATTCGAAAATCCCACACAAAACTGCGTTCAATGTAATCCCATGAGCTTTAAAGTCACGTGTTTGCCCGCCGCCTCTGCCTTTGGCAACTCTGTCCCCTTTTCCTGTGCGAGGAGGCGTGGCACGCACAATAAAAGCTGGCTGGGATTTGTTGCTGTATTCGCATGTAATAAATGTATTTGTTTATCCCACTCTAATTTTTACTGCAAGCTGAAAATATTTCATGGTCCATGCGAAAAAAAATTATAGGAAGAGTGTAGGGGATTGCAGTAGCTTCTCTATTTGCTTTTCAGCCCGCTTTGTGTGAAGTTTTTTGTTAAATTCATAAATTGTCCTGCGGCTGGTTGAAAAGCGCCAGTTGCGAAAGGGTCCTCCATTTTAGGGCACTTTTTCAATTTTTCACACACGTTTCAATAGCTTCGGATTTATGCATGCCCGCGCTTTTGCGCTACTTCAACAATGGATTTCACTTGCAACCATCCCACAAATATTTGTCAGCCAAATCAATTTAAAAATAATTAAAAAATGGTTCAAATAATAAATTTAATATGTGCCTGTAGCTTGTTTTGATGGACGACAACCCATGTGGCAAATGTATTTTACAAAAAGATTTTCTTTGATTTGGTAAGGAACAAAAAATTAACAAAAAAGTTGTTTCGCCCAACGTGGGGCTCGAACCCACGACCCTGAGATTAAGAGTCTCATGCTCTACCGACTGAGCTAGCCGGGCACATGGCGGGTTGCCGCAATTGGCGCATAAGACCCGAGGGGCTCTGTGGTAGGGATGACTTAATAGTAGCTGTGCCCGACGTTTACATTTCTCGGCCCTACATATGTACATAAATACATATTACTATTAATTGTCATAAAAATTTTATTTCACTGAGGTCCGAAAAGTGTAAAGTCTTGTGGTATCGAAAAATAGAGATAGTTCCAGAATAATTTTTGCAATAATGAGCTATAAAATTGGATGTTAAAGTTCAGTCATAAAAAACTAACGCACATAATGTCTGTGTTTGTGTTTGATTTATATCTAATTACAAAAAACCACTTTGAATTTTAAAAAGGCCATGATAACAACACATGATAAAAAACTCGTTCTTAAAATAAATATCCACGAGGTAATATATCTTTGTTGGTAGAATATTAGACTCTTAGTCCCAAGGTCATGTGTTCGAGCCCCACTTAGGTCATTTATTATTATTAATAATATAACGAACCATAGTTTTTTTCACATCGGAAACATTTTTATCAATTTTTCCAAATAATAACTTATTCGATATGAATTCAGCGTGGTATAATATGAATGGAAATATATTCCATTCTAGAGTTATTCATACAAATATGGTTTCAGTTGCACATTCTAGCCAAAGACACTAGAATAATATAGAATAATATATTCTAGTGTCTTTGTTCTAGCAATATTGATTTCCTCAGCCAGACATTCTGTCTACTCATTTACAAGGCTATAGTATTTTCAAATTCCTGCGTTTCATTCATCAGCACAACTCGCCGGCCGGCCAAGCCCCCCGTCAAAAATATCATTAGATTTTTGTTCCGTTTCTCACAGAAGAACATACATGGCATTCCGTGCGTAGAAAAAAGGTTATTCATAATCATTTGTTACGCTTAATTGTTGTCTTTGCGGTTTACCTCATGGCTGTTTTTGTGAGCTGACCGCAAATTGATTTTAAATTCATTTCTCAGTCTCCGCGGCCTGTGGGGCGGCAAATAACAAAAGCCGGAACGGGTACTCTGGTCTGAGAATTTTTGATTATTGTCATTATTGAGGCACTTAAAATGGAAACATTTCTAAACGGATTGTGTGGAATAAGAATATTTTTCCCACCATGCGGCTCAACTCTGGCCTACAGCTTCCCCACTGTTTATTTTTGTGAAATTTAAATCTGCACGCGTTCTCTCCTTCAGCCTGGCTGGTTTATTATCCTTTTGCCGGCACTTTTTTATGAGTTAAGCCAGACGCGGCTTATCTATGTGACAATGCGGTAGGCACCGCAAGCGAAATGGTAATGGTTTTCGGGGAGTGTGTGGCAACGCCTTTAATGCCAGGCCTACCAACCCAACCACCCGGGACATACCGTCGCCCTTCGCTTCATTCATAAATAAATTAAATAAAAATATTTTTCAAGCCCGCAAGCCATGCAACAATAACAAATAAGCGGAGCGGGGATAAAGAACTCGACGAAACTCAACCGGCGGCAAGAAATCTGCATAATGAAGCGTAATACGCAAATGGTGTGGAGTTGTGATTGGACCGGATTCAGCAAATTGAGGTAGGCGGAAGGTGAAGGAGCGCAGAGTTTAATAACGCTTACGAGGCCTTTAAGGAGTCCAAATCCGCGAATCCGAGGTAGTTGATGTAAAGGAACTTAAAGACCACGGAAAACAATGCTTAAGTAAATTTAATTTGTGATCTTGCTGACTTAGTTTCTCAAGCTGATTTTTATATGCTGCCCTTAAGCTTAACTCTTTTAATAATAAGACTTTATATTTCTTTTTATATATCCGCATCGAGCGCATGTTTCAATAATGGCCACTCAAAATCTCGTCCTTAGAATCGAGCACCCCTGAAGTTATTAAAAGATTTGTGGCGCTCTGGGTAGTGGTCAAGGAGAACCACCCCATATGAATGAATCAACTCCGGAACTCCCCCGTTTGAAATCCATTGGCGTTATTGGCCAGTCGGATTCGGCACGCCTCTTTGGCAGCATTTTGTTTGGGCGTGTTAAAAGTTAAAATAAATCAAACAGCCATAAATTTGCCGCTTTTGGCAATATGTGGGGAATTCGATACGTTCATCAAATGTAAAAGGGTTCAAGCGATGCGTTTGCTATCTATCAATAAATGTCTCTATATATGTGCGGACCAGACGCCCCCTCACATATTTTATCGTCGGCAGGACAGAGCCAGGACCCAAACGATACGCATCCTTTTACCATCCTATAGATTCCAAACTCTGTCTGTCTGTCTGGGCCGGAAAAAATGGGAATCACCCAAAGTGGAGCAGCTTATGAAAAATATGGCGCAAAGGGGTTAAATGACGTATGCATTGCAACCATTTCTCTTATTCTTCGAGCAACTGACTCTTCATTTGCCTGCCGATGTCTTAGTTACCCAAAGCGGAAGCTCCAAATTTATCATTGCCCCGACAGGACTCTGTTTGCATTTTATGAGTGGCCAAAGGGTTTCGAAAATATGTATTTTTGGACACACAAAAAATGTGATCAATAACGCTTGAGGTGGAATAGGACTCTCTGTGGGAAAACAAATGTGCAGTCATTTTCGGTATTCGGGTGTGGGAAAGTTTGATCTGGCCCAAAGTGAAATAGAATGATGGGTTAAGTGGAAAGGGAATGGATAGTAAACTGTGCCTGCAAAAGCTCTGATTAAGTCTGGCTTTCACTGGGACTGAGAATGCCGAATCCCTGGACTAAACGAAAGTAATTTGCTTCACCTCTCAACTGCGAGTTATTTTCGGTTTGATAAATGCCGGCCATTGGCAGAGATATTTCATTTAAATTATACATGAACAGTAAACAGAAATACTCCCTTCGAGATAGCCTAGACAATCCCCAGAGCACTGGGAAGTCACTCCAATAGAATATATTGTACGATTGTCTGATTATCAGCACAACCGCAAAACAATTTAATACTAAAACCCAAGCCACATGTCCAGGCACGCGTTCCAGTTCCAATTTCCCAGTTCCATCCAAAACTTTTGGGGGTTGGAGGGCCACACTCATGATAAATGCGCTAAATCTGCAACAAACTGTTGAAAACACGCGCTACATCAGATCAGAGATCGGAGTCAGGGGGTAGAAACATGGTTTTATGCGGCATATAGAATTACAATCTGAATGTACGATTTACATTCTTCCCTTTGACAAATCGTCGGGAAGAGTCGAGTTACCCGCTCCGAAGATCTATATTCCCTGATTCCGATTAGCATTGTTGTAGGGCCCTGCCCACAAATTTGTGCATTTGCCCGGCCAGGTGAAAGTCAAGCAACCCCAACCAGTCGAAAACCTCAATAACAATAACTGACAATGGAAAGGCACACACATAAATCTCCCTGGCCAACAATGCGGGAAAAGGATAATGTCGAAAAACCATTAATGGGCCGCGCACATTAACATTCTGTTTTGACAGGCGGCAGTCAAATGAGCGCAGGACACATGGACACAGGATCCCTGCAGGAAATGCAAGCTGCAGGCCGAAAACCTCAGACAGAACCTCCTGCAACTGACATTTACATGAAATAAATAACCGAGATCGATACCGTGTTCCAAGAAATCGCTGTCACCAACCAGGAAGCATTTATCATTGCTCGTAACTCAAATAGGAAGTGTGGAAGGTTTGGTGGTTGAAGGTCAAGAGGGTAGTTAACTATTTCTATAAAAAAAAAAAAACATTTTAATATGCTACAAAATTTATTTTCCATCATTATTATATGATACCTTGAATATTTTTGTGCTATCGATTCGATCTCTTGTCTCAATTTTACTCCCCTTTCGAAAATGTCAAAAACAAGTGGGTTGCGTTTCCAATATTTATTTACAGGACAGAAGCTTAGCAACCTTAAACAAAACGTCTAATCAAATCAGACTCTACCAGCATCCGGGAAAACTTAATCGCTTGATGGGCTTAGGGTTGCCATCGGGCGAAATGCGCAACGCGCCTCCATGAAAATTGTCGACATCAAAGGCATTTTCCAGTTAATAAATGGGCAATAGGAAATGTTATTTATGGCATTATGCCAATAAGACGCTGCCTAATTTAGGAAGCGCGTGGCCAGAAAAAAAACCAACGGAATACAACGAAATACAGACACAGATACGCGATTGTAAAATGCGATTCATTTTTAATCCAATTTGCATATGAAATGACACAAAGCCCGCTAAATGCAACCCTTAATAAGTCACCAAGGGACCTTTTGGGCGGTGGTCGCTTGGCGAGCACTTGAAAATATTGTGTAAATCCCCTCGCAACCCACCAACTTCCACTACCGCCACCCTTCGCATTCACAATTGTCAAGGTTGGGCTTTATTTTATTTCCGGGCATTTCCTACCCAACTATAAATATGTCAAAGTTTCTGGTTACCATGGGCCATTGGTTCAACTTCCACCCCGCTTCTGGTGGCCAAAAATTTTTAAGTATTGTCAATATTAGTAAATATTAAAATGTGTAAGGGTTGCTCAGGGCTGCCAGCCACCCAACCACCATGCTTAAAATGCCAAATTTCTGTAAGCCGCAAGTATTACAGGCATTGGCATTACCCTACTGCCAATTTTTCACTTGCCTATGCAATTTGTGTAATTTTTTATTAAAGACATTAGTCAAATAAGTGCATACACACGGGGCCGATCGCTTCTCATATGACGCCGCCGGGCATTAATCTGAAATGGCAAACGCCCATTCGCCAGGGAAACCGGAGCAGGAGCAGGACCGTACAGCATCCATCCATGGAGGACAACCCAAACCACCCACCCAAAAGCCATTCATTTTCGGGCGACCCACCGTGTGCGTCATTTGTTACATTTATTATACATTTTATATTTTTTTTTTGTACTGTTGCTCTCAGTGTTTTCGATCTAAACGGATTTGGTTACCCGGCACTCACACTTTGCCCATCGCCTGGGAGAAAATTAAACTTTTCGCTTCGCTTTTGTGCGGGGCACAAAAACATTTCATGCACTTATGACACCCACCCAGCCAACCACCCCCATGAAAACCAGCCAAACTTCCCCCTTTTTGGGCAATGACTTTTCCGGACTCGGACCGAGCCCAGTTTTTATTGCGGCCCTGCTTTATATTGGCTTCATTTTTAGTTACTCAGCTGTTTCGGTTTCCTTTCTTTTTTTCATTCAATATATATTTTTCGTGGAGGGGGAGGAAGAGTTGCAGCAAAATGTTGCAGGGGTTAATGTTGCCATTGGGCTCGGTGTTATTGTTGTCACGATTTTCACATATTTCATAAATCCGACCAGATTGCTAATTTGTGCTCTAAATTTGCACAAATGCGGAAATATTTGGTTAGGGCTTTTGGTTTGGATTTTTGCCCATCCATCCGACCATCCGACTCTGTCATTATAAAATTTATTGGTTTCTATTTATCAAATTGGATTTTCGAATCGCATTTTTTGCAGCGGCTTAAAAGATTGAAAGTTGGTCAAACAAACGGCGAAATGACAATTATTTGGCAGCTGTCGAAGCTTAATTCGATTTATGCTTTCCATCAGGCGTCTATTTATTTATGTGATTACTCTGTTCCAAGCTACTGCCTCTAACTTATTAGGCTAATATCAACTCATTCTTGTCACTTTTTCTTAGTCGATTTTGATTGAGCGTCTTCGTGACTCCTACCTTGTGTGATTAACTTAATTTAACAGTTGCACGTATCACATTTATTGGTTCTGTGGACACTCACTCATGTGTGTACCTATAAAATAACGCCATAACTATATCAACAAATGCTGTCCCTTCGAGTATTCGAGTATTTACTTTTGCCTTCGACATCAAGTTGGACTATTAAACTAATTTCCAGTTGTCATTGACGAGCACGCACAAGGCAACTTGCTCCTCGTTTCCCATCATATAGGTGTGTTTTTCAGATCCAATTGAAACACGCATGGCAAATGGGTAAACTTAAATTCCCCCGAAGCCTCGAGATGTCGAGTAGTTCCGATTCCTGCTGCTAGGCTGCTGCATCCTGCTTCCCTTTCGACTTTTATGCAAATCAAGTTGACTGGTTGCAGGATGTGTCAGGTAGCTAGCTACCTCTACACCTGCCTCGTAGGCATTTCTGTGCAAATTCCATATTTACTGCCAATGTTAATTGCTCCGAATTGCACTAAAGTGTTGACTTTTGTACCGCACAGGAAACTGAAAGCTCGCTCTGAAAAGCCAGATGATGTGATTCCATCGGACACTAGACCAAGGAGTAATTGGGCTGCACATTCAATTATGCATTGGCAGGCCAGAGCTGTTGGGTAAGAAGAGTTTAAAAATTAAACTTGTTGGGAAAACGTGGCCTTCAGGGGCTTAAAAACTTGTTTTTCACACTCACACAACGCTTCTTAAAGAAAATACATAGGTTTCTATTCTGACAAACATTTTTCCAGTGAATCATTTACTGCCCCTGGCAACAACATATGCCGGATTAAGAATATCCTTCGAACTCATCTTGGGACACATGGCACACATATCCCTCCCTTTCCATTTCATTGTCATTGTCAAATGCCGCCTTAGTCTCGTCTTACGTGCTGTGTTAATTATACTAATTGCACTAAATCACTTGAAAATTTCCGAAAAAAGAGCTGGCAGAGATCCGTAAAAAATGGAAACTGAAATTAGGGCGTAGCACATTTCACCTATCTTCCATAAGGGGACTTTAAAGAATGTCAACGCAGCCTGTGGGAAATGCCTTTTGGAAGTGCTGGTGTGTAATCCTAGCCATCCTGGCATGTGGTATTCGAGAATAAATTGGAGAATCACTGCCTATGGGCGGGTTAATACTGGCAAAATACCATAATATAATAAGCCCAGTCCTTTTCATGTAAACGTAATTAATGGTTAAAGACGCTCTAATTTGGGAGTGATGTTACATAGATGTATACCAGATGAAGCCCACGATGTGAGGGAACTCAAGAAGATCTTTGCCAGATTCATTTACTTCATGATGACAGTTCTATAGCAACATGAGGACCTTTAAGAGATTGCCACCCATAATTTTACCCCTTGGAGAGGACACAATTATGCAGTACATATATAATGTTTATATTGTCTTTGAGATACTTTATCTAAAAACTAAAAATCAGCTTAAGCTTTTAAAATTCTGACAGCTATCTAACATCATTAAAGGCATTTAAAATTAAACAACTCACTCATATCATCATAGTCATTTTTCGGAAATAAGTAATCCATAAACTAAAACACATCCATTAATAAACGAAACAAACCCAAACATTTGAGAACAGTTTAATTGCACTTTAAAATTGCAATTCAATTTTTTACATCAGTGATTATTATTCTCTGTGTGCAGCGGCCATTGCAACGGCCTCCCAGTTGCATTTTTGCACCATTCAAATCTCAAACCAATTTGTGCCCAACGTTAATAACAGCACATGGACTATAACAATAACCCACATCAATATGGAGGCACGTAGCCGCTGCACGTGGTAAAGGACATGTAGGAGTTGGATGCGTGGCAGGATGAGGAGTCCTCCTCAGGATTGTGGGGGGTGGAGTAGGAGCATTTCCATGGGCAGGAGCCCATGCTGTGCGACAAACAAGGTGAGTGGGCAAGGCCGAGCAGCGGGGAATGCAATCAGCAAAGATGTGCATGCCAGAGAAACGCACTCCACCCACCTCCACATGCCAACCCCACTCGGTGCGGTACATCACTCACCCAGATCGCGCACAACCCCTTTCGTCAGTGTGCTCCCACCAAGGACGCCACCCCCTTTTTGTTGCACGCGTGTCCATAACACACGCGCGGCATCTTTGAGCGCTGTGGAAACTGGGCCTGCGCTCCCCCTGCCAAAGTCCAAAATCGCAAAGCCCTGAGTACCCCAACTCTCCTCTCTCATTATATTTGTGCATTGACTTTGCACATGCCCAAAAACTGGAGTCGTCTTTCCTATTTGCACAAGTGTTCCGTGCGCTTTGAACAACAATAAAAGAGATTAATAGACATGCGGGAAAGGGGCGAATGGGATCGGAGCGGGCGGGGTTCTATATACCGGGCTCTCGGGATCGGGAAGGGGTAAGCTGCCAAGCCACATACAATAATTGGTGCCTAAAAGGCTTGCATATTTGTCTGCGGGAGCGAAGGATGGTCTGTTCCAGCAGGACCAAAGCACACAAAGGACCTCGACTTCTGCCCGCCAGAATGATCGATCTGTAAAATATTTCAATTTAATGAATTGCGTGCGGAGTGCGTGCTGACAAAGGGTTGAGCGGCGGTGGATGCTGGCCACAATGCACAGTGGGTGGAGAGCCCATTTTGAAGTGCAACGAAATAGTTTTCAAAAACTAAAAGGCTAAAAAATTAACTGGATGTATAATTTCATATTTTCTACTATTATATATTATATACAATTAAATATATCTGTAATACAGTGGTAATGGTAATCACTATAGGTATGATTGCTACTTCAAACCACTGTGCATTTGGATTGGACGCTTAGATATCTTTCTGGTGCGCATTAACGGTAACTTTAACGCGCTTATCGCTATTAATGAGCAAATATGCAACTCAAATACAGACGACGGACTGAATGATGAGAGCGATTCGAAGGACGATGTGATGGTGATGTGGCAGCCTTTGGTGGTTGCTGCGGTCTGTCAATCAAATTGCTCCACTAAAGGGTTGCCATAAGCCAGGACCTCAAGTGGCACTCTGCAGATAAGAAATTTGAAGACGCACCAGATACCAATGAAAGGCAATATCTTCGAGCCCCCCAAATCGCACTTTTATTTCCAATACGAAAACCGAAAAGCCCGTGCCCTTCGGTTGTCAGTTATGACAGTTAAATGTTGACGCTCGAGTGGCTGCACAAAATGTGTCCCCTTCTACCTGGGAAACGCATTTTTAATTTTACAAATTTGCCGCTTTTCCACTTTCCAGTTCCCACTTTCCACCACTTTGCACATAATTTAGTCATTTCATTTGAAACGCCCCTTCGTCCCCAGTATGCGCGATCTGTCAAATGTCAAATGCATGTCAAAGGCAACATGTCAGAGCCATTTCCAACGCTTTTCTTTCGTCATTTTATTTTTTTTTTTTTTTTTTGCTCGTCGTATTATTTGGGTGCCCGCTCCAGAGTTTTCCTTTTTTCATAGTTGGGCCAGGCGTTAAATGTATTGGACAGCAGTCTGGGACTCGGAGTCACTGGCACTTTGTCTGGGCTTTGGTCCTGGCTCTAGATCCTGGTCCTGTGTTCCCGTCTCAGGGAACTGCGAACTGGGATCTGCGCTCTGGAATATGGTATCTGGCATCCTGGGGGTGGTTGATTGTCATTTTTTGCGTTGCGGCAATTTGCGGCTTTTGATTAAAAAATACACACACCAAAAATACGCCAAGGGAATAATGCGAGTCGTGTTGTTGCCATTGTTGTTATTTTCGTTGTACTCGCAAATGGGTTTTGCATTTTTGGGGTTCTGGCTTTTCAATGCTCCGCTCAGTGTTTTCATTTTCCCTCTACTTTTCCGCCCTGTGCAGCATGAATATTGGCGTAGTTTAATTTTTCCAAAGTGTCAGTTGTGGATGATGGCGTAGGGAATTGCAGCATCTCTTGTCTGGCGTCTCCTAGCACTTGAAATTTTCATTAATTATACATAGCACTAAAAATCATTTCAAACTATTATACTTTTAGTTAATTGAATTGTATTGCAAATATCAAAGCAATGTCCTCTGACTTTTTATATAATCCTCATCTTGAATTAAAATTATTGAGCAAAAATTTAATTAACTACCAACTGCATTTCTCGTTACCATCTTGCACTATAGCCCTAATAAATTTGATTTCCGAATCATGTGATCATATTTTACATACCATTTACTCCCATTTGACACACCATCGCCTGTCGGCACAGATGTTAGCATTTTCGATCCCCTTTCAGAGGAGAGCTTGTAAAGATATTTGGAGGGCTTGTCAGTGCTCTAATTGCTCCTACCACAAAGCATCCACAACATTAATCACGGGACGCGCTCAACTAGGCTCAAATGCGGCAGAAAAAATTGGAAATCACAGTCATTTGCTAAGCGATGGGTCCATCTGCAGGACGCAGGAACCAGGACTCCTGGACCCGGGGTTTGGGAATCCAACCCCCTTGGCATTTGAGTTATTGTCACTGGGCTACGAGATGCATTCGAGTGTGACGCGAACTTTTGCGCCCGGCCTTTTAGTGACGGGCGGGAAATGGATAGTGTATATGGGTGTGGGTCGTTGGGTATGGATCTGAGGGGTCTACGAGGAAATAGACAGAGGTTGGCAAGGAAAGTTGTCGCGTGCACGGCCGGAACTGACACAGGATGTGCCGTACATCAGGCGAACGCGTTGACAATGCAACTGGGTGGGTAGGTGGTTGTGGGGAATCGGAATCGAAATCGCGACAGGACATACGCAGTACATTGCCGAGGAACCCTTGCAGCTATTGCCGCATTATTAGCTGTCGGTAAACGGAATTGTCGCGTCGCGACGCGACTCAACTTTGTTCGAAACTCTCGTTTTTCTACCCGGCAACATTTTAACATAATTGGCCTTTATGTCATAAAGGCCGCTCGTCGAATCGTCGGATGGATGGCCCGCCGCCAATCACTTTTTACCACTCGCTAACCAATTTTGTATCTGCAACTTTGCGCTTGAATGCATGCAACAACTTCTGAAGACCCATTTGCCATCTCAATCCCAGTACCCCAATGCGAATCATCGCAGCCCCCACCTATCCGATCCATTTCGACCACCAGAAGCCCAGAACACAGCACCCAGAACAGGCCTGTTCGCTTGAGTTGTGTGTGCGTGGCTGCACTTCGGCAAGTTAATTTCGCAAAGGCACTAAAAAAAATAATATTAAGCGGATGTCTTAGAAATAGTCTTTTCAGTGATATCCTGGAAAATATTATTTCAATTTAGACAAATTCTTCGAGTAACCAACATTTATATTAGATGCACATGAAGTTTTTACTTCAAAATGTATGCTGAAAGCACCAAAGAATTTTGTATAATATTATGCAGTAATATACATATATCATATTTCCGCGAACATCAACTTTGTGCTCTATTTATCCCCTAGGAGTCCGCAACTACCCCTCCTGAAAACAGGGTAGCTTCGATGGTAAAACGTAAACTCGTTTGCCTTTTCTTTGGCGCACAAAATGGCTTGGAAAATATTTTTCAATCACTTTAATTGTAGCCAAGCCCAAAGGATGGGTTCCGTGGGGCTGCGAGCCAGACATCAAATTGCATTTGTATATATAGAAAGTATGCGGGGTATTGGTTGCCCTGCCATATGTTGGCTGATTCCCGCCCCCTCTCCCTCCCTCTTTTTCCATAAACAAACTCCGGCAAGAGCAATGCAAATTTAATGTTGTCAAGCTGTCGTATCATGTTGAAATATGCGCAAGTGGGGGGGTTGGGTATCCCTTCAGACAGCCCCAAAGGCTGAAGGCAAATGGAAAGGCAAAGTCGAATATAGTCACATGTCCACCGGGCCAAGACGTAATACGAAACGCTACCCGTTCCACGGGTACCACCCGATATGCATACTTATATAGCTTACTTATTTTAAGATAATGCCGCCGAGCCTCAAAGAAAAAGGGTACAAATTTCCTGTGCTTCCGCTTTCGCCTGTCACTCCGTGGGTAGGGTGGGGTGGGGTTGGTGCTGGGGTCGGATTGGGCTGGTGGGGTGTTTCCAGGATGCATGTGAAACGTGGTTATTATCGCCTGCAATGTCGCCCCATCCAGGAGCTTATTTAACTGCCGGGCATTTGTAATAAAACTCAAGCGCATAATTGTTTGCCATATTTCTGAAACCCGAAATGGCAAAAAGGAGGCACAGCCAAATCCCCAACCCCATCTATTCCCTTCCGAGTTCGTGTCCTTTCTCCCCACTGCATATCCGTTTTCTTTGGGGGGTGCAACGCCAATTTATGAGCAGGTGGAATTTTTAAGTAGTGTGTGCTGCCTCCGGGAAGTTTGTAGGTTGGCGTTGAGGTGATTTCTGAGCTGATTGCTTTCGAATTTTTGATGAGGCTGCGGCGTTCTGGGCAGCGAGATGTGCATATCACACCGAACTATGCCCAACCCAACCTTCAACTCATTCGGTTTTATTGGATAGCAAAGTGAGTATGGGGGTCACGGCACTTTGTGGGCCAATTTGATTATGGAAATTACGGTCATTGCGGATGGGCAAATCTCTCTAAAATGATAAAACTTTATTTATGATTGGCTTAGTTGAAATCAAAAATGATCCTAACCAGTTGCTTACCTTTTGGGCCTGCTCTAAAATTCACCTTGGAAACATTTCTTCGATATGAATACATAAGTAAAACATTTAAATGATAGAATTTTCTTTGCTCAGCTTATCTGCTGCTTATGCAGCGCTCATCGCGCAGCTTAATCCCTGAAAATCGCGCTTACTTACAATTATAAGCATATTTGATGCATCCCTAACTCCACCCGTATACGTAAGCAATTCCTTATCTCATTGCCGACAAACTTCAATCCACGGCCAATCAATGTCGTTACGCATACGCCGCGTAAGCCGCAACTACATCCTGCCTCCGAGCACAACAAGTGCTCGGTTCGCAAGGACTGCGTCTTGTCTACGTTTTCCTCACAAAGGCGTCGCCAAGTCTCGCCTCCAGGGCCACGCACCCCACCAGCAGGGAACACGCCCACGATGGCGACACTTTCGCGCCCTTTTGTCAAGCTCTCAGGACTGAAAGCTGCTTTATATGCACACGGCGTATTCATCAAAGTGGTTTTTATATTACGTGATATTTTCTGCTGCCTTTTCCGCTTAATTTTTTCGACGCTTCCACTTTTTTCTTAGCAAACAACAAAAATTTTGTTGACAATATTTTTCGCCTTTTTTTTCGGTATCCGTTCTTCCTGTTTTGTCTTGGCAAACTTTTGCACTGTTTTTTGTGGGTGTGGCTGGAAAATGTTTTTTAGGTTTCCTAACGAATTCATAAATATTCAAAACACATTGAAAATTCTTTCTTTTTTGCCGTATAATTAGGTTTTAATCATCATCAGCTCCTCATTTTATGGGACAGCCTGTCAATAAGGCTGAGAAAGTTGCCACTAGGATTACACCAATCAATTCTGACAAATCAGGCCAAATTGGCGGGCCCATAAGCCTGACAGAAAAGTGAGCATATACTTACATATTGCGGAATCCCCATTTCGGGCTGACTAATAAAATGCTCTGTCGCAGTGGAAGTATTCTCAAAATTGATGTTCCTCCTTGCCCCTCCGCACAGGGAAATGCAGCAGCAATGACAATCCGAAGGACCAAAAAGGAGCGCAGGAGTTCAATCCGCCTTTTCATCGACTGCTCGACGGCTTATCAACCTGGCTGGTGTGTCAGCAGCCGGCTGATGCATCGCATCAAAGGTTCCGCTCCACTCAGTTCCGCTGCGCAATGTATCAACCTTTATATTGACTTTCATTCCGAAGCAGCTTTGGGGTCTTCGCATCAGAGGCACCTGCAACTATGCACTGAGAGAAGTTAAATAGAGCATCTTTCTCTCAGAACATTACAATCGTAATGTCATGGATAGCCCTTATTCTAGCCAAAGTTCAAATCTTACAGCCAGATCCACCGGCTTCTTAAGATCTGCATTTTATTAGCTATACCTAATCTTTTTCCTGTGCACCTCCATCTGAAACTGCATCTGCAACTGAGGGCGTTTGAATCCGCCACCCGGCGGTTTTTTGATTGAAATTGGAGATTGCAATTGCCCCGGCTCTTTGCCCCTGGCTTTCCACGTGAGTGTTCGTGGGTTTTTGGGAGTGTTTGGCTGTACGGCGGAAATTTGACTACGCCGCGATATGCGACCAGACAATTTAATACCCTCCGAAACGCCCGACGGCGGCTCAAATGCGGTTGGCAGCTTTCAGCCATCGGTTTCGTCTGGGGACAAGGACATCGGAAAGTGTGTAAGGTGCCAGGCTCCATGGGCAACACGAAATTAGTTTCTGATGGTTGCTAGCCTTCTTTCTGTTGGCCCTGCCATAACACTGAAAGATGGAGATTGAATTTGGGAAAACCAGGTGGAACGCAAATGAAATTGCAGCTAAAGAAAATGTAGAGATCAACGCTAAAAATTAGGAAATAAATTATTACAGACCATAGGACATCGGGGAATATGTATATCAAAGGCGTATATAAATTTGCCAAAATCTAGATTCTAGAAATCTGGAACACAAGATGGCACTTTGCCAGATTTCATCTAGGTCGGCCACCCATAGCCAAAACCATCCTCCATTAGGCCTCAATTCTCTTTACTTTTCATTAGCCACTCCAATGCGAACACACCGTGCATTTTGTAATTTAATAACTCACGCAAGTAAATTAATTTAAAATCATATTTATAGCATTTTAGTTAATTAAATGCGCAAAACTGCGCCCCTCCCCTTTTCTGCTAGGTGAAAGTGTCAAATGCATGAATGTGGTTACTAATGTTGCTTTTGTTGTTGTAGTGTCTGTCTCACCAACACACAGATACACACGCACACACACACACACTGGCACTTGCTCACGCACACACACCTCTTTTTGCGAACCGCCTGCTTGCCGCGACATTTATGAACTTTATGAAGTCTGCTCCATAAATCATCTCTCCCATACTCTTTTCTATGGCAGGGCTAGCATTTGCTTAGGCGAATTTAATGAAAAAATTAATTTCGTATTCCCAGTGGGCTAAACAACGAGGCTAGGATACTCTAGATGAAGAACACTATTCAAAATTGTTTCTTGCCTAACCATAATATATCTTATAAAGGTGTCTAAAAATATGCTACAATATATTTTGCAAGAAAGTTAAAAGTAATCCAGGTAAATTGAGCAACACAACTACTATTATTAGATATGAAAACTCAACTGAACTAAAACCACTATTAGAATTCACTTCCCCTTTACAATAGGGTATTTCCACATTCCCCGGTCCGTGGATTCCTCGCGAAAGTTGTCTGCACGAAAGCGAAAGATGAAATCATGCGGTCTGCCGGGTGCCTCCAAAGGTGGAGCACGGATTTGGGACTGGTATGGGTGGTTCGGGTGGCATGGGTGACTCGGTGCCTGAGTGGTGGTTGAGTGGTGCAGCATGTGTGCCACATGGCGCATTGCCGTATCCACGGCTACGACGACTGTTTGTTTGTCTCCTCGTTCGGGTTTTGTTTCTCTTTTCTTTTTTTTTAGCAATTTATATTATTTTTGAGACTTTGGCGCGCTGAATGGTTTATTATTTTGCGCTTATTTCTAATTTTTTCCGCATCATCTTGGATTTTATTCATCTCCTGCCGAGATTTATACCCAATACACTACATAGTGTGAGAGCTCCTGAGGGCTGCAAGTTAATGTGGCGCATTGTGTTGCCACATAGTTTCAGTTTCGCTGGGATTATGCAAAGTTATGCGGCCCCCAGACTCCCCGTCAATCTGGACCTGGCCAATAAACTGCAGAGCAGCCAACTCGTATACTCGTATAAAACAATTTGCCTACAAAGGAGCAAAAGCAGCCTCATTTTCGGGGGCCGGCAATTTAAAATTGTTTATAAAACACAGGGCGCAGCACACACATGAGCATAAAACATGCACGGCAAGATGGCGAGGATGGGGAGCATCACTCCTGTTGCTGGGCCATTGGTCCTGGCCTGGCCGCAATAGCTCCCAGAGGTCGGCATTAAATTCTGCTGCTGGCCTATATAAGCCGGGACCGGGGTTTCGGAGTTTCGGGCCACGGGCCTAACTACACCATGGGGACAGCAATTGATGATGGTCTAAGACCCAAGATATGTAGCCGTGGCTGAGGCTGGAGCTGGATAGATGAAAACTGAGGCTGAGCCGAAAGCCTAAGCGAATGCTCCGGGATATAAAAGGACTTAGTCGCATGTTAACGCTACGCCTACGCAAATCCATAGCCGGAGCAGCGGCGGATTCAGGATCAGAAGCAGGAGCAACCACCCCGCAATGCTCCGCATATCCTTGGGGTGAGATGATGCTCCTTGCTCCCTGCTTCCTGCTCCTGCTCTAGCTGATCCCCATTTCTGGCCATTATGAAGTCATAAACGCACATGCAGTCAGGCCAAAAATTGGAAGAGCCCATTGGGGATGGGCCTGAGGGCAGCTCCATCTTCCTATGAAGATGGCCCCCCGACTTTAGTCCGTTTCTCTGTTTTTTTAGCACATGTAAAAATACTTGTTATCAAGAAGAGGAACAGAGGGTGGGTCGACGAAAAAAAAAAAATTAAACAACGAGATGTGGACAATTTTTGGACAGAGCCCCGAGCATAAACTGTTATTACCAGCGAGGAGTGGGCCGTCTGCTGTTTATGAGTTGTAAAGCCGTAGTCAGACAATAGCCCGAATAGCTGGCCATACACCAACACATGGCCGCTAAGCCGGAGGACATATTACGGGCCTGGTCTAGTTTGCTTTTTTAAACAGCAGGACAAATCGGGAAAACACCCCGACTGCCGCACCAAATTTTTCGCCCACTCTGGCTGTCAATGGTCTGTGCTGGCTTCCTTTGCCTGGCTGCATTTCATATTTATCCTGTGCCAGAATTTGTGGCTTTGGTTCAGGAGAAGCTAAGTTGGTCCTGCCAGGTGAATTATGTTATTTCGATTGCGCACTTTTTGCGTAGGCTCCTGAAATGGACGCACCAACCCTCCAGGGGAATAGAATTTTCAAGTAGAGCGAGGACAAATCTAACAAAACATGTTTTTGGGGCCCAATTTTTACACTTTCATTAAATTCATTTCAATTGTAGGTTTAACTTATATATAATTCATATATTAAAGTTGGTTGGTTCATTCTTTACTCACATTTGAACCTGTTGTTTCATATAGCACGGGATATTTTTTTGACTAATTCGAGATTTCAATTGGCTCACCATTTTTGCTGTAAGATGATTGCTAATGCCCTTGGGGCGTTAAACTAATTGAATCGCTTGCCTGCCCGCGGAGCACTTTTTTTTTTCGATGAGCCTTCGATCTCAAATTTCCTCGACTATATCACAAAGGCCACGCGTCAATTATACTGAAGTAGATGTAAAATGTATTTTAAAAGCTTGGCCAATATTATTTTACCATGCGCACTGGATTTCACCGGGGCCAATCGCGTTAGCGTTTCGTAGTCCGGACTTGGGCGCGTGTTCCTTCCGGTTTGGCAGCACGTGCCTGGAGTCCGGAGTCCGGAGAAGTGGCCCAACATTCCGTCCGGGGGCTTAAAGGGCAACTTTAAGCCGGGTTGGCCGAACTACTCGCTCGGGCGGAGGAAAATGGAAAAACGGGTCGAGTCGAGCGCTTCCAACACATTTTTGGCATACTTCACACAATCTACTGATGAAGTCAACTGGAAAACTCGCATAGCTTTGATGTTTCGACAGCAATTGCAATGTGTACACACGGATACACACCTACAAACACTCAAAGGATGCCATTTGTTCGAATGTTCTTTGGCGCAATTCAAAGCCCGCAACTTCAAAGCCCAAAAACTACGTTTTGTGGACCGCAGATGTTGTGGCCAAGTGGCCCATGCGAAAGGGGCCACTAAATAGTAATTTACTAAATTAGTTTGTTCTTCTAATTACCAACTGTGAGATGGAAAGCCGACAACTAAAGCCGGCTCCTTGCCCGCTGAGAGCTATTACATTTTTTGCAATTACTCTAAAAGGATTTCAATTAGAGTTTGAAAACGCATTAAAGTAAATGAAAATGTCCGCACCACGCGAATATTATATGAAATATATAATAATATTCATAGTGCTAATAGGTATTATAGCAACATTAGCCGCACTGCTTGTGCAAAAAAGCCAATTACCATAAAACCGTACAAATGCAATTACGAAATATCCGAGTTATCTAACAGCCATTGGGACAGTGAATCCCTTTCGTTCCAATTAAAATATGCACTAGGGTGAGCGTGAAAATTAATCAAGGTATTTTCAACGAAAATTGCAGTGCAGTAAATTGGCAAATTGTTCAGTTGACCCATACGTTAATAGCCTTTGAGCATTCTAAACAAATGCATGCCGATAATAATCACCCGAAAATGAACAATAAATTATGCATAATTAAGCAGATATCAGCCGTAATTATTAAATATCTGAACGTGTTTTGTTACCTGATATTCTAATGCCCTGCCAAGCTTGGAACCTTAACTTAATTATCTTAATTTGAATATATTAAAATGTAGGAGAAGTGAAATAATTAAGCAATACAATGTAAACAATTATTTCTTGAACACAAAACTTTCGCAGATATTTATAAAATAAGCTTGGGAACTTCTAATGATCGCAGAAACAATATTTTAAAAATCGAGGGAATGCAAATTGTAATACTTATGGTTTCTTTTCAAAATTTCCTATTTAGAATAAGCCGTGCACTTTTCAGACTCACTGTATGGATTCTTCAGAATGCATTGCTATTTAAAGCAAAAATAAAGAGTCTTTCCTAATAGTAATTATTTTGACCTTTAGGTTAGACACCTTGACAGTGGCATTAACTTTTGGAGTTAATCAGTCTGCGTGACCAATGCGTCTCTACTTTTAGTGATAATCAATATGCGGCACAATAAGAATTGACAAATTCTAAGCGTCACGCAAAGTGCTAACCGAACTATAAAAACCGATGTAATTTTAGCTAGCGATTAGTAAACGAAAAAGTGAACTAAAATGAGGGCTGCATTCGCATTGACTCTGTTGCTCGGCTGCCTTTCGGGAATTTTGGCGGTAAGTTGGGTATTTCAATGTACCAGTGAAAAAAAAATGAATATGAATACCAATTATGACGCACAGGAGCAAGCCAACATAGACAGCTCGGTGTCCAAGGAACTGGTGACGGGTTGCCTCAAGGAGAACGGCGTCACTCCCCAGGACCTGGCTGACTTGCAATCGGGCAAGGTGAAGGCCGAGGATGCCAAGGACAATGTGAAGTGCTCTTCACAGTGCATTCTGGTCAAGAGCGGGTTCATGGACTCCACAGGCAAACTGCTGACCGACAAGGTTAAGTCTTACTATGCGAACTCGAACTTTAAGGAAGTCATCGAAAGGGATTTGGACAGGTGCAGCGCGATCAAGGGGGCTAACGCATGTGACACGGCCTTCCAGATACTATCCTGCTTCCAGACAGCCAATTAGGGCCTTAACGATCCCACCAATCGGTAGAAAAGTAGAGTTTAATCCTTCCAAGAGCAATAAAGGCTTGCAGTAGAAATTAATATATCAAACACATTAATTCCAAAAGGAACAAAAGTGCATTTTATTCAACAGGCATATTTAAATGGGTTAGACCAACAATTTCATCAGATAGAACTAGTTCTGTTAATTTAAAACAGAATAGCGCCTAAAACAATTTATATGGAAGAATCTTACACTGCCTACCCCTATCATTTATATTTCCTTTTCCTAAAACTTTACCATTTCAGTTCCCGTACTTATTTATTTCCCTTTTGACCCTCTTAGCCTTTTTGGTGGCTAATTTGTGAAATATTCCCGAAGCATCTGTGAAATGCCAGCAATTTAATTATTACGAACCGCTTTGGCAAAAAGGCAAACAGAGCACTCATAAAATCATAGCCATCGGCAACAATTTCAATCGAATTGTCAGGGTCGGGACACTGTGCTATTCCCCAACTCGGCAACCCCATGTTTTTGTTATCGAAGACAAACTAAGTTTTCATATATAAATAGACGCTGCCGGCTGGATTCTCAGCGATTTTTGGGGGCAGGCTACATATTGTATTCCGAGGAATTTTTAATTTCTTCATTGTGAAAATATTTATTGAACATCGCCAAAGGCACCGAAAAGTTGACGGAGTCCTCGCACCAGGCGGCTATAAGGGGGCCAAAAGAAAAACAAGAGCCCGAAAATTTCGCAACGCGATAAGTTCAATGGTATCGGTATATCTCCAGATGGAAAGCTAAAAAGGAGAAGTTGGCTGCCCGGGTTACTGGCTTTAATGAAGCTCAGTTGCAGCTTAAAGGAAAGTTCGGGTTCGGGCCAAGGGGTTTCCTGGACAGCTCCGGTAATAGCCACTGAAAACTGGGCAAACAAATTGAATGAAATCAACTCGTTAAAAAGTAAATAACTCTGATGAATGCTGAAATGCACAAAGAGCCGGGCGAGCTGCTTCCAGGTGGGTCGGTAGGAGCAAAAGGGCTGCCAGTCAATTGAAAATGAAATACAAATAAAAATGCAAAGAACTGGGCAACGCATCGGCCACATACAAATGTTGGCTAAGCAGCAGGCTTCAGGATTTGCAGCCGAAGGATGTCTGTGTCTGGACTGTTCTGGAATGGCCGAGGAAATTAGTAGAGCCGTGCACAAAAGGAGCTAGAAATGTTGAAAATAGCAGAAGGAAATGGGCTGTAAGCCGCCGCAAGTCTTCCAGCCAACAAGCCAGGACATCGCCTGCTGCGGGGAAAAAGGAGTAGGCGATGGAACTGGAGGTAGATGTTTTCCTTTCACATTCATCGATGAACTTTCAATAACAGAACTTTAGTTTGCCGATTTTTTCTGGCCACCGGGCTTCCTTCGCTTTTTATGCACCCCTTTTTTCAAGGATGTGACATTGAATTGCACTGGTTGCCAGCTGGAAAGTTTGAGCCCTGAAATGGTTTTGGCCCGGGCCTGGAAAAGTTGTTGCTAAAAAGTTACTTTGCGGGGGATAAGAGCTCTCGAACCCAGTTGCAAACTCATCGGTTTAAGAAGAGATCTGGAAACTAAGCGTATATATCTTTCATCGCATAAAATATTTATGTATTAAGTAATATACACATTTGACTTCTTACTGGGGTTTCAAAAGGCTGAAAATTAGTGCACACAGCGCAAATTTGAACGTCATGGAACAATTATATAAACTAAATAATTATAGGTCTAATACTTAGGACACACATTTTAGAAATGGAAGCATGAATCAATTTTTCTCAGCGTATACAGCTTCCTACTTATAATCCGTCAGTTTCACACCCAAAGTCATGAGCTTAATTACATACCAAGAGGAGTTCAGTGAGCAGGATCGCTGATTTGGACGTTGCCAAGGCAACATGCCCTTCACTAGCTTCCTTGCCGCTGCTGTTGACAATTTCCAGGAAACTGCTTGGCATTCAGATTTCGCATCGACTTCACCTTCCGACCGCAGTTTATTAAAAGCTAAACAGCCAAGCTGCTGATGCTGCTGCCAATGGCAAAAGCAGGAAATATGCACAAACCGTGATAGACTAAGGGAAATGCAGAAATACCCCGAAAAACCCAACTCCACTCGAATCCAATCCCAGCTCGGCATCAGCCAAGTCAAAACCCATTCAACAACAGTTTCGCATAATTGTAAATTCAAGTGGAAATGAATGAATTTACGCTGAACTCGACAGAAAATACCAGCAAACGAATGTTGCTTTTGCTATCGCTTTTGCTGGGCTGTTGCTTTTGCTGTTGCCGAGCAGGTACCAAATGCACTGAGAGAAAATGTATGTTGAAAGGAAATTATTTTAAGATATCCATTAAATTGCTCGACAAAATAATCAGTCTAGGTCGTTCAACAACGAATTAAATTTGAATATAGTTATATTTTAGAGAAAAATTAGGGATTACAGAATAGTACCAAATTTTTAGCAATTACGTCTACAAAGCATGCTACAAACTCATTTCTTTCATTTAGCCATTCTTCGGGTGTAACAGGTAACTGCGAAGAAGGTAACGGATGCTGATGGCGATGGCTAACGGTAACGTTTCCCAATGGCGCGCAAACAATATGGCGTCCTCGTCGAGGTCGAGGTTGCAAAATGGGCGATGGGTGTTGGAAGGGCGCTGGAAGTGGGAGTGGCGCATTTGAGGGCTGGGCGCCCCGTTAGCTGTGGCGGAATCACGTTGCCTGCATATTTTCATTCATTCGGTTCAGCGTCAACGTCTGCCGACGACTGCAAAGTTATGGAATGCATAACGGGATGGCTGTGTACTCCGTGTTCTGGCGGCGCTCCCCCCTCTGTATTTGCACTTTTGTGTATCTGGCGGATCCAGCAGCGCCTGGATGTGCACACTTCTTGTTGCCCTGTTGGCTTACCCTTCAAGTATTTACGCCTTTATTTATTTAACATTTCAATTGCATATTTTCGCACAAAAGCGCGTGCCGTGTCATGCCGAAAGGATGATGGTCCGATCCAATCCCCTAGCTCTGCCATGTCAATGCCCACCTCAAAGGGTTAATTCGAATGCTTGTGGGGGCTTAGCTCACACAAATATCTGAAGGTCCTGCACGTTTTTATGGGCGTGACCCATGCTAAATTGTCCAGAGCCAGTGTCATTCACTTCGGGTTCAAAAGTTTTCAAGAGCGGCTTGAGTTCCGCAGTAAATGAGATGCAAATATTATGGTCCACAAATCTCTTTGAGCATCCGATTTGAGCACATTTTCTATATATACTTTCAATTAAATTAAAGATATTGTATTTCACTGGGAAATAGCTTAAATAGTAAACGAAATTTTGAAAATAAATTGGAAAGCATGTAACTACTTTATGAGTCGAAACACTCGATTATTGCTCGATAAAAACTACTATAAAATTTGTTTGCAACTGACAGATTGATGGGCATGTCGAACATCACACCTTGCAACAAAAGTGTTTACACAACACTTTCATTTTTCTTTAAACTGTCAACCCTTATACCATTTCGTCATCATGATTTCTATCATGAGCGATGATGCTGTTTCCATAGCGATTTCCACCGGCGCCCAAGAGTATGCAATACAATAGAGGGATTTTTCTCAAGTGTTGCCGCATTCAACTTAGTTTTTGGGGCTCTTTTGGGCTGTTTCTCGACTGCTTCTGCTGGTGACATCGATTGTTATTGTTGGGCAAACAATGGCAAACATTGCCAAATTCATTTGCCAGTGCCGCCAGCGAATATCTATGCGTACGTCTGCACTTCGCTCGAGATAAAGTCGGATTCGGAGTCGGAGAATGATGCCAAGATTGATGGTTCCTCCTAAATGATACCTGATTGAGTGTGTGGGTGTTTTTGCCTCTGCATATTCAATATTGTCAGGGGCTCAGGACTCGTACCGCTTAAGTGTCATTTTGTGTTCTCGACACGCAGTTTATGCCAGACTGGCAAAGTTTTCCACGGCCCAAAAACACGCGCGATGAAATAGGAATAAGTTTGCGTATGGGATATGGTATATGGTGTGTAGGATCTCTCCAACGTCCCAAGATGCCGCTGACACTGAGTCAGATAAATGGAGACAAGTTTGTAGGCCAATTTGCGCACTAAACCGTCTAAAAGGCGCCACACACACAGGCTCATGGGGCATAACCAATTTCATCCGTCGTCGATGGCTCACACAATTAAGTTTGCGGGGCACCAAAATAAAATGCAGCATGCTGCAATTTCGCCTGCGAGTTGCATTTCACAGATGAGTGGATCTTGGTTGGGGGGGATCTGGGATCTGGAGCTATATAGCTGCTATAGCCTACTAACGGTTGTTCTCGCTGCCTGGGCTTCTTGCTAACTTTGGCTCACAGCGCTTGTCGTAATTTTCGCGCCATCAATTTGAAATTACTTGTAGCGCTAGTTCTGGGCGAATTACATGCTTCATTGGGCCTTTGCCGCCTTTGTCGATTGAAGACGATGGCGAACTCCAGCCAGTCAGCCAACCAGCCAGGTGCTCCATGACTGCTGGCCATGGCCATGGAATGCAGCTGCGATTTTAGCATAAGTAGCGCAAATTGTATGCATTTCGAGCTAAGAGCGAACGATGGAACGCCCCGACAATCGCAGCGAACGACGCAATTACCGATAAATGGGAAGCTGGCTTTCATCCACTTAATGCTTGTTATGGCAGCTTTACAAAGTGTTGATTCTCCGGCACTGCAAATTAGACAACTGGCAGAGTGTGGAAAGGCAACTTATTATGTAAGCTGATTATCCAAAGGAAATATCTTCAGATTGCACACCAAATAGTATCGATAGCCAATGATACGGATTATGGCCTAGGGTAATCTAATTTAATCAATTGGTCAATAAGATTTTGAATTTTACGTAATGCACAGATTGGCTTATATCTCTAGAGTAAGAGGTATCAGAGAATTTATTTGTTTCTGTTTTCATAATGACCTAATCGTTAATAATACTAATAATTAATTTACGTACGTTAATAAACTTGGTTTAAAACTGATTTCTCACGATTTCGCCCTTAACCGGTAAACTGGCTTATGAAAGTTGTAAGATTTCGCAACTGACCAGTTTACCCCAACGATTAATCCACCCTTAGCCAGTATGCACAGAGTCACCAGGACCCACCTTTCAAATGAAAAATAAAAAACACCAAGCAGTACAGGCTACCAAGAAGAAACAAGCAATCCTCACGCTCATTTCTGGCCACAATTTATGCCTCGGAAGGCTCCTTAAAGCGGGACACGCAACCCAGCCCTCGCATTCCGAGCCCTTGGGCACGGTGAAATAAAACCAAAAGGATAAAAACTGAAGCAGCAAACTGCATTCATCTGCTCACAATACTCGCTACCTACACAAGTACAAACAAGCGATGGCGTGCCTCTCGGGATTCCAAATGGTGGGGTAATGGAACGGGGCCGGGATACTTGGCGTATACTTTGTGCCACGACTACTTTTTACTTTTCTTTAACATTATTTTGCACTTTTCAATTAAAAAAGTGCGCACCCCACGCAGCCAGGGATCCAGAGCACCAGTATACCCGTCAGACACAAGCCAACAAACTACGGCAAAGGGCAAAAGTAACCCCAAAAGCGGTCGAAACACACCGTTCTCCAAAGGGACGGAGAGGTGGCGACGAGGAGGTGGGGCGTGCCAGCTGCCATAATTATAATTTCTTAATGCAAATAAAAACTCGCTGTGCTGATTTCTCGCTTTTGTAGAGAGCCACAATTTAAACATTATGGACTTTTACTTGGAGGCTACGTGTTGGCTCTTTCACTTGTGGAAATGCCCTATATATTCGATAGTGGACCTTTCTCAGCATTTTATTTAATATTCCCAAAACCGATATTTATTTTAAAGTTCATCTGTAAAAATATTTTTAAAAAATTTATTTTAACGCGAAGAAATATCTAGGGTTTCCATATAGCTAACGAAAGTGTTTGAAAGTATGTATCATTATATTTTATTTGATTCCTTACTTTTGAACACCTTTTAAAGTATTTTCAATATCTGATTGATAGAGCTCTTCACTATAAATTTATCTCAACCTACGTATATACAGTATTATTTAATTCGAGTATGTACATTTTTAAAGGTAATTCGCCAGAGATCACATCAAAAATTTCCAATAACAATGGTAGCTCCAACAAAGGGTGTACCGCTTTCAACTTATCGCTCAAATATACTGCAATCTCGCGGTTGTTTTTCTTTTCCCTGCGCATTACTAAAGAAAAAGTGAAAAGGAAGGGTTAATGGGAATTTCTGCTGTTCCTGTTTCAGAATCCTGTCCCCTTCTCGTGCTCCTCGTTCTGTCCGTGCTCCTGGTTTTCCCGCCCTGGTCGCCCACCGATGTTGACCATTGTGGCCATTGCAGTGCCAACAAACGTGCATAGTTAATGAGCGAAATAAAAACCTGTGGCCCTTTTGCCGCAAACACACACATCGCACACACACACACACAACGCATATACCCATTCGCACACATTTAAGGACATGGCTTTTCAGCGCCGTGCGCAATGAGCTTACGTGGCGTATAATTAATATTAAATGTTATACTTATAAATTAAATAAAATGGCGCAACTGAAGCTGCCTGCCCGGCTGCTCCTTCTTTCAACCACACGATTGATGACCTGGCCGTCAAGCAGTCAGACCAAATATATACCCCACATATGTATGTGTATATGTTGTGGGAATATACTTATGTACTTGGGGATTTCTGTGTTTGTGGGTCCCATTACTATATCCTCGCGTTATAAATGTGTGTTTGCCAAGTTTGACTTGCTACTTGCGCCACTTCCGCTGTGCGGAAAAATGCTTTTGATTTGATTTTCACCAAATGTCAACTTGACGTCACGTCGTTCGTCTGTGAAGGGAAAGCGGGAAAGCGGACGTCGTCGTTGTCGCCGCCTTTGTTGTGCCGATTCAACTGCATGATTTATTGTTTTGATGAAATTGCGTGTAAACAATTTAGTGGCTGGTTGGCGCCAAAAACCCAAGTAAAGTCCTCCCACTCTTAAAGTCTATGGACTTTTAAAAGACTTTATTTAAGGTTAAATGTGGCTATAATTCATGGCCAACAAAGTTGCATAGTTTTAGAATTCTTCGCAAAAGATTTCATCGAAGTTTACTTAGTTGATGGATTACAATGCCAAAACGAGATGTTATTTTAGAGATGCTTTAGATGCTATGTTGGGAAAATAATAATTTTACGATACTCTAGTTCAGTCAGTGGCAAGCTTAAATGACAATTGCTGAACTTTTATCCTTGAAAATGAACCGCAATCGTTGTATATACGAAACTTCCATTCCGATATTGCAGACGCAGAACACGCAAAGATGTCAAAAGGAATAGAGTCAGACCACACGAGCTCTCCTCGATGGGAAAAGCCCTTAGTTATGGGGCAGTTAAAGCTGAAAGTTAACCACAAAACTGAACGCAGCATCGTGTGCAATTCCGACTACCAATAAATATGCCATAACAATAAGCAAGGCGGGCTAATATCCGATTACTCTGCCCCGGCAAATGTGGCGTGAAAAGCGCCAAGCCAAACCGAGTCAAGTCGGGCCAATGCAGATAGATACTCCACCGAATCCTTTCGATTTCCCATTCCATTTGGCAGCAGAGAATGAAACAAACGCATAAGTAAATACCAGAAACGAGTGACTTTCAATATCCTCACAGGCTTATTGCTTACAGCAAATTTCACGCCAGCAGACAGACAAATACGACCGAGCTGCGAATGCATTTACACATTTGCAAACACAAACATCAGAGAGACAGTTGCAAACATGCAACATACAAATATGCGTGCATTGAGTTTTCCCCCACAATAACACACATCCCATTTTCACCGAAGCTCAGAGCTTGTGGAGCATTTCCATGCTGGATTCGGGCTCGAATTGCGAGATGGACTGGGATCGGTTCGCACCCAGCCATGTCTGAGTGCGTTTCCTCCAAACGCATTTACGTTTATTGCATTTGTAAATTATTCACACAAGGATATTAAATGCAAATTGTGAAATAGACGACACACTCGTGCCGCACATGCTTCGCTCCACAGATACAATATCCGTTGATGCCCCATGTATATATTGGCGAATTACTCAGCTCCTGCATATGATTGTCACATGCAAAAACGATTCGAGATTCTCGTTTTCCGACTCTGAGTCTGAGTTGACGCCTCGGGCTCTCGGATTCTCGGATTTCTCGGCCCTCGCATTCCATCTTCCTTGAATGCCATTTGCCGGAAGGACCTTTGGTCCCATGTGAGGTTACTTGGTTCGGGTCGATAGTTGGCTACGCAATCTGACCACTTGATTGACTCTGGCCCCGCATTTGGTTCGTGCACCTGCAATTCGACCCAAAGAGGAGCAGAGATCCAAAATTAAGCACTGCACTCACATCTTATTTATTCGTTTTCCATTACCTGATTACACTCTGGCCCAGGCCGTTGGAAAAGGGACACTCTCGAAAAGTGGCCAGAACAAGTTGGGAAAAAGTTTAATTTCACTAGCAAATTTCACCCACTCGCATGCAACGCTGCCTAAACACGTTTGACATTGCCCCCGAATGTGGACAAAGTTTTGGGCGTCGCACAGTGTAACATGCAAATCGAATTTAAACTTGCCAACAAATAATTGAAGGCCATCTGGCTGGAGGGCTTACACCTAGCACATTACCAAATCGTCTATGCAGAACTGCAGCACCTGTCGGTAAGGCAGTAAACACAGACAATTATTGGACAATTATTGGCACTTAACGGGGCCCCTTGCTAATCAAACCACTTAGCACCTCAAAAAAAGTCGCTGTGAAATCCTATAAAAGACCCTTGAATATGGACAATGCTAAACAGTTACCATGTTTAAAGTTAAGGATCTGCTGCTTTCGCCGACAACTTTCGATGATCCAATTTTTGGAACCCACCTGCGATGCTTCCAATGGTACGGATATGTGGCGTCCAAGGATCAGAATAGTCCTTTTTTAAGTCTTATACGTTGCACCATTTTGACGGCATCGATTTGGCTTAGCTGTGCTTTAATGCTGGCAAGAGTGTTTCGTGGTTACGAAAACCTCAATGATGGGGCCACAAGTTACGCCACCGCAGTCCAGTATTTCGCGGTATCTATTGCCACCTTTAATGCCTACGTGCAAAGAGGCAGTAAGTTTAAATTATAAATTTAATATATTCATTAATAAAAGCAAAAAGGAAATCACATGTTCTGCATGCAAAGAGTCGTAATATTAGGCGTAGGATATTTTATTTTTTATATTTTATTTTATTTCAGAAGTAATATCCCTTTTGCGAGTTGCCCACTCGGATATCCAGAACTTGATGCTCGAAGCAGATAATCGAGAGATGGAACTTTTGGTTGCCACTCAGGCTTATACACGAACCATTACCCTGTTGATCTGGGTGCCATCGGTTTTTGCTGGCCTAATGGCCTATTCAGACTGCATCTACAGGACTCTATTTCTGCCAAAATCGGTTTTCAATGTGCCAGCGGTGCGACGTGGTGAGGAGCACCCCATTCTGCTATTTCAGCTATTTCCCTTCGGAGAACTTTGCGATAACTTCGTTGTTGGATACTTGGGACCATGGTATGCTCTGGGCCTGGGAATCACGACTATCCCATTGTGGCACACATTTATCACGTGCCTCATGAAGTACGTAAATCTCAAGCTGCAGATACTCAACAAGCGAGTGGAGGAGATGGATGTAATAATCATTTCTAACTTTGTATACTCAATATTAAAATATATAAATATTCTCGTTTGAGTAGATTACACGACTTAATTCCAAATTGGTAATTGGTCGCCTAACTGCCAGTGAGTTAACCTTCTGGCAAATGCAGCTCTTTAAGGAATTTGTAAAGGAACAGCTGAGGATTCGAAAATTTGTCCAGGAACTACAGTATCTGATTTGCATTCCCGTGATGGCAGATTTTATTATCTTCTCTGTTCTCATGTGCTTTCTCTTTTTTGCCTTGACAGTTGGCGTAAGTTTCAATGTCCACATATTTATAGTTTTTAAACTACTATTTTATGTGGTTAATATTTTATTAGGTTCCAAGCAAAATGGATTACTTCTTCATGTTCATTTACCTTTTTGTGATGGCTGGTATATTGTGGATTTATCATTGGCATGCCACGTTGATTGTTGAGTGTGTGAGTATAATGACAAGAATATCATGATATATTTTTGACAAATTTTCAGAAGATTCGTCTAAAGAAGTTAATTTATTCTCGCATTTTTTCAATTGAAATTCATTCATATTGGTTTCACATATCGAATGAAGCTCTATTATTTCGGAGAAAAAAGTCCATACCAATCAGACAATATCTCCGCATGATTTTTGTTTACTTCCTTTTAGTAGCCTTCGAAAATGTCCTTTTTTCAGCACGATGAACTGAGCCTTGCTTACTTTTCATGCGGATGGTACAACTTCGAGATGCCTTTGCAGAGAATGCTGGTTTTTATGATGATGCATGCCCAAAGGCCGATGAAGATGCGCGCCCTGCTGGTCGATTTGAATCTGAGGACCTTCATAGACGTAAGGCTGCTGGCTCGATATTGGATTCATCGAATTCAAGCCTTTCCTTTGCAGATTGGCCGAGGAGCCTACAGCTACTTCAATTTGCTGCGTAGCTCTCACTTGTATTAGAGGAAAAGCCTTTTCTTCAGGGCTAATCAAATGCCGTTGCGCCTGTCAACTCGTTTGGCTAACATGACAGTAAACAAGCCATGCAATTCATTTTGCCCGGCGCACACACTCACAAAAACCGAGGAAACGGTAGAAAGCACATATGTAGAAGCTGAAATGCTAAAACCATTTTACAGTGCAAATAAACGTGGCTCAAACTGAAGAGACGCCTGTTACTCAAAAAGGCAATGCAAGTAACGGGCGACATCATTTATCACTTGAGAAACGTCGCATGTCACTGGCGTTGTATGTGTTTTGTTATATTGTCTTTCTCAATGGATATAAAACGATTTTTGCACTTCTTACCAACCTACCCGCCCTTGGCATTATTTCCCTGCCGTGCCTCTAATTGTCTTGGGGGTTTAGACAAAGGAAATTTATGCGTCTGCCCCAGACAAAACGGTCAGATACATCAACCCACCACCGCCAGCCACCACAACCATCAGCGAAACTAAACAAACAAACCGAATCGTTGTCCCCCTGGGTGTATTTTTTAATATTATTAAGAGTATAGACAAAAAAGTAAGGAAACAAAAATAAAACCAAACCGGCACCCACACCCAAATAAACACGCATTTTGTTGCGGTTGTTGTGCTCCCTGGGATTACACAAAGTGGCTAAATGGCTGATAAAGGCACACGCCGAACCTCGGCTACTAATGAGTATTAATGGCGGGGTTACAAACGCGGCAGGTATGCCAGAACCCAGAACTCAGAAGCCCAGAACCATTCCAAAAAACTGGGCATCCACGTATGCTATTCCTCGGAGGGTGACAAAAGCGAGGGTCACAGATAGTTGGGTAACAGCGTGAAAAGGGTTGTTGGCAAACCACTCGATTGAAATCTCTCCGAGGAGAATGTTACCCTTTCGAAAAAATAGAAGAATGCGCTGAAATATGTATGTGATAGAACTCCTTTTATATTTCCGCGACATCTGTAGTTCATATTTGTTCAAACAAACAAACCACAATGAAAGGGTTAAGTATCGTTTTGAAGGACTAAACTCTTACTGAATAGGTAAATATTGTTTAAGTAAGGATCGATTTTAGAGCCTAATTGTAGAAGATGAGTTTCGATACCAAATATTTGATTTATTTTGTTTGAAAAGTTCGGATGACAAATGAAACTCAAAAATCTTTTAAAAAATACGCATTTTAAACTATTATTATAAATATGTTAATTACAATAACATTTGGAGAATGTCACATATCGAGCTCTTATTTAAACTAAAAAAAATGTTGTACTATAAGTACACAACAAAAAAAAATAATTTGGCAAAAATAGAAGCCACATGGCATTGCGGCATATTAAATTTTAGGCATCTGTTGCCGGTATTTTGAGCAATATTGGCAAATTTTTTATGGTTTTCGCTGCGCACGTTTTTTGTTGATTATTTATGACATTACATACATAATGCAAGCGTAATGGATGCGAGTGTTCATTAAGCACAATGAATGTCGTGCACTCAGAGTGCCAACCCTCGTCCCTTAAGGGGAAAATGCGTTGGGAGCACGAGTATATTGTACGGTGCTGTATGGTAAGTGTGTGAGCCACCCTCTTTGGGTTTTGCAGTTTTGCGAAAAAATTAAAATTTGCTGCACACATGTAATGAATATTTACAATACACTGCTGCCCTATCGCCACAAAAGAAATGAATTCAAAGGGAAAGCAATTCTCGGAACGGGCCCACAAAGAAAAACTCCCTTCAAGGAAGCAAAACCACCTTATAAGGGTGGTACATACGTAAGGTGAAGCCAAAGAATTGTAAGTTACCATTATGCGTAGTCATATCTTTGCAGCTGAAATTAACTTCTGTGGATATATATTTATATCTATAGTATGATAAAAGAGTTATGATTTCAGAACCACAGTTACACCCTTGATTTCGTTCGCACTTTAAAGTGTACAGTTTACAAGAAAATATATTTTTCTAGGAAAGAGGAAACCCATTCGGAAGAAACATTTTTATTCGCTTAAATAAGTGGGCTTAACGTTTGTTGCGCTACCAAACCTCTCCACTTCGGCCAACTAAGTGTTTTCCCATTAAACATTTACGATGGCACAGTTAAGGCAACACACACGCGTGACTTGGCCAGCTGTTAGGTGAAATAAATATGGTTATTAAAATTAATTAACGCACGCCGATTTGTTAGCCGGAGCCATAAAGTGAAATGAAGTAGTAGTTAAATTTTGAATGCATTAAATTAATCATAAGAAAGTCCTTTGCCCATCTGTTGGCCGGATATGAGCACTCGAGCTTGGCCAAGAGGACTGCAGTTGTCACCAGTGTACGAGCCCCGCCCAGGATATCATGCACATTTAAATGCAACTGATTAATCATGGATAAAGTTGTTTTCGCTCCTGCTACTGCTGATGCCTCAGCTGTTGGTCACGTGACTGCAAACAATTTGACTTTAAACACATTAACAGTTACGGTTGGGCATTGGAGGAGGCCAGAGCCGGATAACTCCCGGGGAGCAAATACGGGTCCTGCACGCAGAGGGTTTGTCACCAGCAACAACTTAACTTGGCTAACTAAAACTTTTCATGCATTGCCGTTGACAGTGCAATAAACATGCCAAAACAAATGCAACAAAGACAACAACTTATGAAAACAACAGCGTCAACTGGCCCGCCTCCACCACGCCCATCCCACATGACATCCTCGGGGTTTTGGGAGGGTTTTGAACTAATGGGTGGGTGGTTTCGGAATCTACCCCTTTGAAAATAGACACGTAAGTCGTAGAAAAATTAAAGAGAGGGGGAGTCGTGAATAGTTCGACGCCTTTTTTCATAGAATTTCAAAAGAAGCAAAGCTATTCGACTGATTTATGTAGTTTGCATTGGCAGTGGTATTTTTACAAGGCCTTTACGTTAACTACCGTAGAGCAGAAGCGGAAAATTAAAGTATATAAAGTAAAAGAAAATCTTCTTCGAAAATAAAAAATTTAATTTAAAGTCAGAGACTATGTTTCTAGAATCTGTATGCTTAATCTCAACCTTCAAGCTTTTATAGTTTCCGAGATCTCGACATACGTACCGACATACGGACAGGGCCAGATCGAATCCTGATATATATACTTTATATGGTCGGAAGCGCTTCCTCCTAGTATATAGTAATATAGTATATCGTATATTACTATACGAGTAAGGGGTATAAACAAACTTGAACAGTAACTTAAAACTATACATCGGTTCTCGTCCGATCACCGAAATTAAGCAGCGTCGGGCGCGGTTAGTACTTAGATGGGGGACCGCTTGGGAACACCGCGTGTTGTTGGCCTCGTCCACAACTTTTTGCTGCCTGCTGCCTTCTTAGTTTTTATTCTAGCATTATTGGCTATTGGCTACAAATCAGAATGAAAACTTTGTTCACCTAATTTCAAATTTTGTCTTCCACTCATTAATCTTTTATATCTTTATTACGATATCTAAAACCCAATGGTACAAAAACAGTCTATTTCAGTCTATGGGCATAACTGAATATCAGAGTATAAGGACACTGTTTAGCCCAGCGACTTTCGCCAACGACCATACCACGCTGAATACATCGGTTCTCGTCCGATCACCGAAATTAAGCAGCGTCGGGCGCGGTTAGTACTTAGATGGGGGACCGCTTGGGAACACCGCGTGTTGTTGGCCTCGTCCACAACTTTTTGCTGCCTGCTGCCTGCTGCCTGCTGCCTTCTTAGTTTTTATTCTAGCATTATTGGCTATTGGCTACAAATCAGAATGAAAACTTTGTTCACCTAATTTCAAATTTTGTCTTCCACTCATTAATCTTTTATATCTTTATTACGATATCTAAAACCCAATGGTACAAAAACAGTCTATTTCAGTCTATGGGCATAACTGAATATCAGAGTATAAGGACACTGTTTAGCCCAGCGACTTTCGCCAACGACCATACCACGCTGAATACATCGGTTCTCGTCCGATCACCGAAATTAAGCAGCGTCGGGCGCGGTTAGTACTTAGATGGGGGACCGCTTGGGAACACCGCGTGTTGTTGGCCTCGTCCACAACTTTTTGCTGCCTGCTGCCTGCTGCCTGCTGCCTTCTTAGTTTTTATTCTAGCATTATTGGCTATTGGCTACAAATCAGAATGAAAACTTTGTTCACCTAATTTCAAATTTTGTCTTCCACTCATTAATCTTTTATATCTTTATTACGATATCTAAAACCCAATGGTACAAAAACAGTCTATTTCAGTCTATGGGCATAACTGAATATCAGAGTATAAGGACACTGTTTAGCCCAGCGACTTTCGCCAACGACCATACCACGCTGAATACATCGGTTCGGTTAGTACTTAGATGGGGGACCGCTTGGGAACACCGCGTGTTGTTGGCCTCGTCCACAACTTTTTGCTGCCTGCTGCCTGCTGCCTGCTGCCTTCTTAGTTTTTATTCTAGCATTATTGGCTATTGGCTACAAATCAGAATGAAAACTTTGTTCACCTAATTTCAAATTTTGTCTTCCACTCATTAATCTTTTATATCTTTATTACGATATCTAAAACCCAATGGTACAAAAACAGTCTATTTCAGTCTATGGGCATAACTGAATATCAGAGTATAAGGACACTGTTTAGCCCAGCGACTTTCGCCAACGACCATACCACGCTGAATACATCGGTTCTCGTCCGATCACCGAAATTAAGCAGCGTCGGGCGCGGTTAGTACTTAGATGGGGGACCGCTTGGGAACACCGCGTGTTGTTGGCCTCGTCCACAACTTTTTGCTGCCTGCTGCCTGCTGCCTTCTTAGTTTTTATTCTAGCATTATTGGCTATTGGCTACAAATCAGAAAGAAAACTTTGTTCACCTAATTTCAAATTTTGTCTTCCACTCATTAATCTTTTATATCTTTATTACGATATCTAAAACCCAATGGTACAAAAACAGTCTATTTCAGTCTATGGGCATAACTGAATATCAGAGTATAAGGACACTGTTTAGCCCAGCGACTTTCGCCAACGACCATACCACGCTGAATACATCGGTTCTCGTCCGATCACCGAAATTAAGCAGCGTCGGGCGCGGTTAGTACTTAGATGGGGGACCGCTTGGGAACACCGCGTGTTGTTGGCCTCGTCCACAACTTTTTGCTGCCTGCTGCCTGCTGCCTTCTTAGTTTTTATTCTAGCATTATTGGCTATTGGCTACAAATCAGAAAGAAAACTTTGTTCACCTAATTTCAAATTTTGTCTTCCACTCATTAATCTTTTATATCTTTATTACGATATCTAAAACCCAATGGTACAAAAACAGTCTATTTCAGTCTATGGGCATAACTGAATATCAGAGTATAAGGACACTGTTTAGCCCAGCGACTTTCGCCAACGACCATACCACGCTGAATACATCGGTTCTCGTCCGATCACCGAAATTAAGCAGCGTCGGGCGCGGTTAGTACTTAGATGGGGGACCGCTTGGGAACACCGCGTGTTGTTGGCCTCGTCCACAACTTTTTGCTGCCTGCTGCCTGCTGCCTTCTTAGTTTTTATTCTAGCATTATTGGCTATTGGCTACAAATCAGAATGAAAACTTTGTTCACCTAATTTCAAATTTTGTCTTCCACTCATTAATCTTTTATATCTTTATTACGATATCTAAAACCCAATGGTACAAAAACAGTCTATTTCAGTCTATGGGCATAACTGAATATCAGAGTATAAGGACACTGTTTAGCCCAGCGACTTTCGCCAACGACCATACCACGCTGAATACATCGGTTCTCGTCCGATCACCGAAATTAAGCAGCGTCGGGCGCGGTTAGTACTTAGATGAGGGACCGCTTGGGAACACCGCGTGTTGTTGGCCTCGTCCACAACTTTTTGCTGCCTGCTGCCTGCTGCCTTCTTAGTTTTTATTCTAGCATTATTGGCTATTGGCTACAAATCAGAATGAAAACTTTGTTCACCTAATTTCAAATTTTGTCTTCCACTCATTAATCTTTTATATCTTTATTACGATATCTAAAACCCAATGGTACAAAAACAGTCTATTTCAGTCTATGGGCATAACTGAATATCAGAGTATAAGGACACTGTTTAGCCCAGCGACTTTCGCCAACGACCATACCACGCTGAATACATCGGTTCTCGTCCGATCACCGAAATTAAGCAGCGTCGGGCGCGGTTAGTACTTAGATGGGGGACCGCTTGGGAACACCGCGTGTTGTTGGCCTCGTCCACAACTTTTTGCTGCCTGCTGCCTGCTGCCTGCTGCCTTCTTAGTTTTTATTCTAGCATTATTGGCTATTGGCTACAAATCAGAATGAAAACTTTGTTCACCTAATTTCAAATTTTGTCTTCCACTCATTAATCTTTTATATCTTTATTACGATATCTAAAACCCAATGGTACAAAAACAGTCTATTTCAGTCTATGGGCATAACTGAATATCAGAGTATAAGGACACTGTTTAGCCCAGCGACTTTCGCCAACGACCATACCACGCTGAATACATCGGTTCTCATCCGATCACCGAAATTAAGCAGCGTCGGGCGCGGTTAGTACTTAGATGGGGGACCGCTTGGGAACACCGCGTGTTGTTGGCCTCGTCCACAACTTTTTGCTGCCTGCTGCCTGCTGCCTGCTGCCTTCTTAGTTTTTATTCTAGCATTATTGGCTATTGGCTACAAATCAGAATGAAAACTTTGTTCACCTAATTTCAAATTTTGTCTTCCACTCATTAATCTTTTATATCTTTATTACGATATCTAAAACCCAATGGTACAAAAACAGTCTATTTCAGTCTATGGGCATAACTGAATATCAGAGTATAAGGACACTGTTTAGCCCAGCGACTTTCGCCAACGACCATACCACGCTGAATACATCGGTTCTCGTCCGATCACCGAAATTAAGCAGCGTCGGGCGCGGTTAGTACTTAGATGGGGGACCGCTTGGGAACACCGCGTGTTGTTGGCCTCGTCCACAACTTTTTGCTGCCTGCTGCCTGCTGCCTTCTTAGTTTTTATTCTAGCATTATTGGCTATTGGCTACAAATCAGAATGAAAACTTTGTTCACCTAATTTCAAATTTTGTCTTCCACTCATTAATCTTTTATATCTTTATTACGATATCTAAAACCCAATGGTACAAAAACAGTCTATTTCAGTCTATGGGCATAACTGAATATCAGAGTATAAGGACACTGTTTAGCCCAGCGACTTTCGCCAACGACCATACCACGCTGAATACATCGGTTCTCGTCCGATCACCGAAATTAAGCACCGTCGGGCGCGGTTAGTGCTTAGATGGGGGACCGCTTGGGAACACCGCGTGTTGTTGGCCTCGTCCACAACTTTTTGCTGCCTGCTGCCTTCTTAGTTTTTATTCTAGCATTATTGGCTATTGGCTACAAATCAGAAAGAAAACTTTGTTCACCTAATTTCAAATTTTGTCTTCCACTCATTAATCTTTTATATCTTTATTACGATATCTAAAACCCAATGGTACAAAAACAGTCTATTTCAGTCTATGGGCATAACTGAATATCAGAGTATAAGGACACTGTTTAGCCCAGCGACTTTCGCCAACGACCATACCACGCTGAATACATCGGTTCTCGTCCGATCACCGAAATTAAGCAGCGTCGGGCGCGGTTAGTACTTAGATGAGGGACCGCTTGGGAACACCGCGTGTTGTTGGCCTCGTCCACAACTTTTTGCTGCCTGCTGCCTGCTGCCTTCTTAGTTTTTATTCTAGCATTATTGGCTATTGGCTACAAATCAGAAAGAAAACTTTGTTCACCTAATTTCAAATTTTGTCTTCCACTCATTAATCTTTTATATCTTTATTACGATATCTAAAACCCAATGGTACAAAAACAGTCTATTTCAGTCTATGGGCATAACTGAATATCAGAGTATAAGGACACTGTTTAGACCAGCGACTTTCGCCAACGACCATACCACGCTGAATACATCGGTTCTCGTCCGATCACCGAAATTAAGCGGCGTCGGGCGCGGTTAGTACTTAGATGGGGGACCGCTTGGGAACACCGCGTGTTGTTGGCCTCGTCCACAACTTTTTGCTGCCTGCTGCCTTCTTAGTTTTTATTCTAGCATTATTGGCTATTGGCTACAAATCAGAATGAAAACTTTGTTCACCTAATTTCAAATTTTGTCTTCCACTCATTAATCTTTTATATCTTTATTACGATATCTAAAACCCAATGGTACAAAAACAGTCTATTTCAGTCTATGGGCATAACTGAATATCAGAGTATAAGGACACTGTTTAGCCCAGCGACTTTCGCCAACGACCATACCACGCTGAATACATCGGTTCTCGTCCGATCACCGAAATTAAGCAGCGTCGGGCGCGGTTAGTACTTAGATGGGGACCGCTTGGGAACACCGCGTGTTGTTGGCCTCGTCCACAACTTTTTGCTGCCTGCTGCCTGCTGCCTGCTGCCTGCTGCCTTCTTAGTTTTTATTCTAGCATTATTGGCTATTGGCTACAAATCAGAATGAAAACTTTGTTCACCTAATTTCAAATTTTGTCTTCCACTCATTAATCTTTTATATCTTTATTACGATATCTAAAACCCAATGGTACAAAAACAGTCTATTTCAGTCTATGGGCATAACTGAATATCAGAGTATAAGGACACTGTTTAGCCCAGCGACTTTCGCCAACGACCATACCACGCTGAATACATCGGTTCTCGTCCGATCACCGAAATTAAGCAGCGTCGGGCGCGGTTAGTACTTAGATGGGGGACCGCTTGGGAACACCGCGTGTTGTTGGCCTCGTCCACAACTTTTTGCTGCCTGCTGCCTGCTGCCTTCTTAGTTTTTATTCTAGCATTATTGGCTATTGGCTACAAATCAGAAAGAAAACTTTGTTCACCTAATTTCAAATTTTGTCTTCCACTCATTAATCTTTTATATCTTTATTACGATATCTAAAACCCAATGGTACAAAAACAGTCTATTTCAGTCTATGGGCATAACTGAATATCAGAGTATAAGGACACTGTTTAGACCAGCGACTTTCGCCAACGACCATACCACGCTGAATACATCGGTTCTCGTCCGATCACCGAAATTAAGCAGCGTCGGGCGCGGTTAGTACTTAGATGGGGGACCGCTTGGGAACACCGCGTGTTGTTGGCCTCGTCCACAACTTTTTGCTGCCTGCTGCCTTCTTAGTTTTTATTCTAGCATTATTGGCTATTGGCTACAAATCAGAATGAAAACTTTGTTCACCTAATTTCAAATTTTGTCTTCCACTCATTAATCTTTTATATCTTTATTACGATATCTAAAACCCAATGGTACAAAAACAGTCTATTTCAGTCTATGGGCATAACTGAATATCAGAGTATAAGGACACTGTTTAGCCCAGCGACTTTCGCCAACGACCATACCACGCTGAATACATCGGTTCTCGTCCGATCACCGAAATTAAGCAGCGTCGGGCGCGGTTAGTACTTAGATGGGGGACCGCTTGGGAACACCGCGTGTTGTTGGCCTCGTCCACAACTTTTTGCTGCCTGCTGCCTGCTGCCTGCTGCCTTCTTAGTTTTTATTCTAGCATTATTGGCTATTGGCTACAAATCAGAATGAAAACTTTGTTCACCTAATTTCAAATTTTGTCTTCCACTCATTAATCTTTTATATCTTTATTACGATATCTAAAACCCAATGGTACAAAAACAGTCTATTTCAGTCTATGGGCATAACTGAATATCAGAGTATAAGGACACTGTTTAGCCCAGCAACTTTCGCCAACGACCATACCACGCTGAATACATCGGTTCTCGTCCGATCACCGAAATTAAGCAGCGTCGGGCGCGGTTAGTACTTAGATGGGGGGACCGCTTGGGAACACCGCGTGTTGTTGGCCTCGTCCACAACTTTTTGCTGCCTGCTGCCTGCTGCCTGCTGCCTTCTTAGTTTTTATTCTAGCATTATTGGCTATTGGCTACAAATCAGAATGAAAACTTTGTTCACCTAATTTCAAATTTTGTCTTCCACTCATTAATCTTTTATATCTTTATTACGATATCTAAAACCCAATGGTACAAAAACAGTCTATTTCAGTCTATGGGCATAACTGAATATCAGAGTATAAGGACACTGTTTAGCCCAGCGACTTTCGCCAACGACCATACCACGCTGAATACATCGGTTCTCGTCCGATCACCGAAATTAAGCAGCGTCGGGCGCGGTTAGTACTTAGATGGGGGACCGCTTGGGAACACCGCGTGTTGTTGGCCTCGTCCACAACTTTTTGCTGCCTGCTGCCTGCTGCCTGCTGCCTTCTTAGTTTTTATTCTAGCATTATTGGCTATTGGCTACAAATCAGAATGAAAACTTTGTTCACCTAATTTCAAATTTTGTCTTCCACTCATTAATCTTTTATATCTTTATTACGATATCTAAAACCCAATGGTACAAAAACAGTCTATTTCAGTCTATGGGCATAACTGAATATCAGAGTATAAGGACACTGTTTAGCCCAGCGACTTTCGCCAACGACCATACCACGCTGAATACATCGGTTCTCGTCCGATCACCGAAATTAAGCAGCGTCGGGCGCGGTTAGTACTTAGATGGGGGACCGCTTGGGAACACCGCGTGTTGTTGGCCTCGTCCACAACTTTTTGCTGCCTGCTGCCTGCTGCCTTCTTAGTTTTTATTCTAGCATTATTGGCTATTGGCTACAAATCAGAAAGAAAACTTTGTTCACCTAATTTCAAATTTTGTCTTCCACTCATTAATCTTTTATATCTTTATTACGATATCTAAAACCCAATGGTACAAAAACAGTCTATTTCAGTCTATGGGCATAACTGAATATCAGAGTATAAGGACACTGTTTAGACCAGCGACTTTCGCCAACGACCATACCACGCTGAATACATCGGTTCTCGTCCGATCACCGAAATTAAGCAGCGTCGGGCGCGGTTAGTACTTAGATGGGGGACCGCTTGGGAACACCGCGTGTTGTTGGCCTCGTCCACAACTTTTTGCTGCCTGCTGCCTGCTGCCTGCTGCCTTCTTAGTTTTTATTCTAGCATTATTGGCTATTGGCTACAAATCAGAATGAAAACTTTGTTCACCTAATTTCAAATTTTGTCTTCCACTCATTAATCTTTTATATCTTTATTACGATATCTAAAACCCAATGGTACAAAAACAGTCTATTTCAGTCTATGGGCATAACTGAATATCAGAGTATAAGGACACTGTTTAGCCCAGCGACTTTCGCCAACGACCATACCACGCTGAATACATCGGTTCTCGTCCGATCACCGAAATTAAGCAGCGTCGGGCGCGGTTAGTACTTAGATGGGGGACCGCTTGGGAACACCGCGTGTTGTTGGCCTCGTCCACAACTTTTTGCTGCCTGCTGCCTGCTGCCTGCTGCCTTCTTAGTTTTTATTCTAGCATTATTGGCTATTGGCTACAAATCAGAATGAAAACTTTGTTCACCTAATTTCAAATTTTGTCTTCCACTCATTAATCTTTTATATCTTTATTACGATATCTAAAACCCAATGGTACAAAAACAGTCTATTTCAGTCTATGGGCATAACTGAATATCAGAGTATAAGGACACTGTTTAGCCCAGCGACTTTCGCCAACGACCATACCACGCTGAATACATCGGTTCTCGTCCGATCACCGAAATTAAGCAGCGTCGGGCGCGGTTAGTACTTAGATGGGGGACCGCTTGGGAACACCGCGTGTTGTTGGCCTCGTCCACAACTTTTTGCTGCCTGCTGCCTGCTGCCTGCTGCCTTCTTAGTTTTTATTCTAGCATTATTGGCTATTGGCTACAAATCAGAATGAAAACTTTGTTCACCTAATTTCAAATTTTGTCTTCCACTCATTAATCTTTTATATCTTTATTACGATATCTAAAACCCAATGGTACAAAAACAGTCTATTTCAGTCTATGGGCATAACTGAATATCAGAGTATAAGGACACTGTTTAGCCCAGCAACTTTCGCCAACGACCATACCACGCTGAATACATCGGTTCTCGTCCGATCACCGAAATTAAGCAGCGTCGGGCGCGGTTAGTACTTAGATGGGGGACCGCTTGGGAACACCGCGTGTTGTTGGCCTCGTCCACAACTTTTTGCTGCCTGCTGCCTGCTGCCTGCTGCCTTCTTAGTTTTTATTCTAGCATTATTGGCTATTGGCTACAAATCAGAATGAAAACTTTGTTCACCTAATTTCAAATTTTGTCTTCCACTCATTAATCTTTTATATCTTTATTACGATATCTAAAACCCAATGGTACAAAAACAGTCTATTTCAGTCTACGGGCATAACTGAATATCAGAGTATAAGGACACTGTTTAGCCCAGCGACTTTCGCCAACGACCATACCACGCTGAATACATCGGTTCTCGTCCGATCACCGAAATTAAGCAGCGTCGGGCGCGGTTAGTACTTAGATGGGGGACCGCTTGGGAACACCGCGTGTTGTTGGCCTCGTCCACAACTTTTTGCTGCCTGCTGCCTTCTTAGTTTTTATTCTAGCATTATTGGCTATTGGCTACAAATCAGAATGAAAACTTTGTTCACCTAATTTCAAATTTTGCCTTCCACTCATTAATCTTTTATATCTTTATTACGATATCTAAAACCCAATGGTACAAAAACAGTCTATTTCAGTCTATGGGCATAACTGAATATCAGAGTATAAGGACACTGTTTAGCCCAGCGACTTTCGCCAACGATCATACCACGCTGAATACATCGGTTCTCGTCCGATCACCGAAATTAAGCAGCGTCGGGCGCGGTTAGTACTTAGATGAGGGACCGCTTGGGAACACCGCGTGTTGTTTGGCCTCGTCCACAACTTTTTGCTGCCTGCTGCCTGCTGCCTTCTTAGTTTTTATTCCAGCATTATTGGCTATTGGCTACAAATCAGAATGAAAACTTTGTTCACCTAATTTCAAATTTTGTCTTCCACTTATTAATCTTTTATATCTTTATTACGATATCTAAAACCCAATGGTACAAAAACAGTCTATTTCAGTCTATGGGCATAACTGAATATCAGAGTATAAGGACACTGTTTAGCCCAGCGACTTTCGCCAACGACCATACCACGCTGAATACATCGGTTCTCGTCCGATCACCGAAATTAAGCAGCGTCGGGCGCGGTTAGTACTTAGATGAGGGACCGCTTGGGAACACCGCGTGTTGTTGGCCTCGTCCACAACTTTTTGCTGCCTGCTGCCTGCTGCCTGCTGCCTTCTTAGTTTTTATTCTAGCATTATTGGCTATTGGCTACAAATCAGAATGAAAACTTTGTTCACCTAATTTCAAATTTTGTCTTCCACTCATTAATCTTTTATATCTTTATTACGATATCTAAAACCCAATGGTACAAAAACAGTCTATTTCAGTCTATGGGCATAACTGAATATCAGAGTATAAGGACACTGTTTAGCCCAGCGACTTTCGCCAACGACCATACCACGCTGAATACATCGGTTCTCGTCCGATCACCGAAATTAAGCAGCGTCGGGCGCGGTTAGTACTTAGATGGTGGACCGCTTGGGAACACCGCGTGTTGTTGGCCTCGTCCACAACTTTTTGCTGCCTGCTGCCTGCTGCCTTCTTAGTTTTTATTCTAGCATTATTGGCTATTGGCTACAAATCAGAAAGAAAACTTTGTTCACCTAATTTCAAATTTTGTCTTCCACTCATTAATCTTTTATATCTTTATTACGATATCTAAAACACAATGGTACAAAAACAGTCTATTTTAGTCTATGGGCATAACTGAATATCAGAGTATAAGGACACTGTTTAGCCCAGCGACTTTCGCCAACGACCATACCACGCTGAATACATCGGTTCTCGTCCGATCACCGAAATTAAGCAGCGTCGGGCGCGGTTAGTACTTAGATGGGGGACCGCTTGGGAACACCGCGTGTTGTTGGCCTCGTCCACAACTTTTTGCTGCCTGCTGCCTGCTGCCTTCTTAGTTTTTATTCTAGCATTATTGGCTATTGGCTACAAATCAGAAAGAAAACTTTGTTCACCTAATTTCAAATTTTGTCTTCCACTCATTAATCTTTTATATCTTTATTACGATATCTAAAACCCAATGGTACAAAAACAGTCTATTTCAGTCTATGGGCATAACTGAATATCAGAGTATAAGGACACTGTTTAGACCAGCGACTTTCGCCAACGACCATACCACGCTGAATACATCGGTTCTCGTCCGATCACCGAAATTAAGCAGCGTCGGGCGCGGTTAGTACTTAGATGGGGGGACCGCTTGGGAACACCGCGTGTTGTTGGCCTCGTCCACAACTTTTTGCTGCCTGCTGCCTGCTGCCTGCTGCCTTCTTAGTTTTTATTCTAGCATTATTGGCTATTGGCTACAAATCAGAATGAAAACTTTGTTCACCTAATTTCAAATTTTGTCTTCCACTCATTAATCTTTTATATCTTTATTACGATATCTAAAACCCAATGGTACAAAAACAGTCTATTTCAGTCTATGGGCATAACTGAATATCAGAGTATAAGGACACTGTTTAGCCCAGCAACTTTCGCCAACGACCATACCACGCTGAATACATCGGTTCTCGTCCGATCACCGAAATTAAGCAGCGTCGGGCGCGGTTAGTACTTAGATGGGGGACCGCTTGGGAACACCGCGTGTTGTTGGCCTCGTCCACAACTTTTTGCTGCCTGCTGCCTGCTGCCTGCTGCCTTCTTAGTTTTTATTCTAGCATTATTGGCTATTGGCTACAAATCAGAATGAAAACTTTGTTCACCTAATTTCAAATTTTGTCTTCCACTCATTAATCTTTTATATCTTTATTACGATATCTAAAACCCAATGGTACAAAAACAGTCTATTTCAGTCTATGGGCATAACTGAATATCAGAGTATAAGGACACTGTTTAGCCCAGCGACTTTCGCCAACGACCATACCACGCTGAATACATCGGTTCTCGTCCGATCACCGAAATTAAGCAGCGTCGGGCGCGGTTAGTACTTAGATGGTGGACCGCTTGGGAACACCGCGTGTTGTTGGCCTCGTCCACAACTTTTTGCTGCCTGCTGCCTGCTGCCTTCTTAGTTTTTATTCTAGCATTATTGGCTATTGGCTACAAATCAGAAAGAAAACTTTGTTCACCTAATTTCAAATTTTGTCTTCCACTCATTAATCTTTTATATCTTTATTACGATATCTAAAACACAATGGTACAAAAACAGTCTATTTTAGTCTATGGGCATAACTGAATATCAGAGTATAAGGACACTGTTTAGCCCAGCGACTTTCGCCAACGACCATACCACGCTGAATACATCGGTTCTCGTCCGATCACCGAAATTAAGCAGCGTCGGGCGCGGTTAGTACTTAGATGAGGGACCGCTTGGGAACACCGCGTGTTGTTTGGCCTCGTCCACAACTTTTTGCTGCCTGCTGCCTGCTGCCTTCTTAGTTTTTATTCCAGCATTATTGGCTATTGGCTACAAATCAGAATGAAAACTTTGTTCACCTAATTTCAAATTTTGTCTTCCACTCATTAATCTTTTATATCTTTATTACGATATCTAAAACCCAATGGTACAAAAACAGTCTATTTCAGTCTATGGGCATAACTGAATATCAGAGTATAAGGACACTGTTTAGCCCAGCGACTTTCGCCAACGACCATACCACGCTGAATACATCGGTTCTCGTCCGATCACCGAAATTAAGCAGCGTCGGGCGCGGTTAGTACTTAGATGGGGGACCGCTTGGGAACACCGCGTGTTGTTGGCCTCGTCCACAACTTTTTGCTGCCTGCTGCCTTCTTAGTTTTTATTCTAGCATTATTGGCTATTGGCTACAAATCAGAAAGAAAACTTTGTTCACCTAATTTCAAATTTTGTCTTCCACTCATTAATCTTTTATATCTTTATTACGATATCTAAAACCCAATGGTACAAAAACAGTCTATTTCAGTCTATGGGCATAACTGAATATCAGAGTATAAGGACACTGTTTAGCCCAGCGACTTTCGCCAACGACCATACCACGCTGAATACATCGGTTCTCGTCCGATCACCGAAATTAAGCAGCGTCGGGCGCGGTTAGTACTTAGATGGGGGACCGCTTGGGAACACCGCGTGTTGTTGGCCTCGTCCACAACTTTTTGCTGCCTGCTGCCTGCTGCCTGCTGCCTTCTTAGTTTTTATTCTAGCATTATTGGCTATTGGCTACAAATCAGAATGAAAACTTTGTTCACCTAATTTCAAATTTTGTCTTCCACTCATTAATCTTTTATATCTTTATTACGATATCTAAAACCCAATGGTACAAAAACAGTCTATTTCAGTCTATGGGCATAACTGAATATCAGAGTATAAGGACACTGTTTAGCCCAGCGACTTTCGCCAACGACCATACCACGCTGAATACATCGGTTCTCGTCCGATCACCGAAATTAAGCAGCGTCGGGCGCGGTTAGTACTTAGATGGGGGACCGCTTGGGAACACCGCGTGTTGTTGGCCTCGTCCACAACTTTTTGCTGCCTGCTGCCTGCTGCCTGCTGCCTTCTTAGTTTTTATTCTAGCATTATTGGCTATTGGCTACAAATCAGAATGAAAACTTTGTTCACCTAATTTCAAATTTTGTCTTCCACTCATTAATCTTTTATATCTTTATTACGATATCTAAAACCCAATGGTACAAAAACAGTCTATTTCAGTCTATGGGCATAACTGAATATCAGAGTATAAGGACACTGTTTAGCCCAGCGACTTTCGCCAACGACCATACCACGCTGAATACATCGGTTCTCGTCCGATCACCGAAATTAAGCAGCGTCGGGCGCGGTTAGTACTTAGATGGGGGACCGCTTGGGAACACCGCGTGTTGTTGGCCTCGTCCACAACTTTTTGCTGCCTGCTGCCTGCTGCCTTCTTAGTTTTTATTCTAGCATTATTGGCTATTGGCTACAAATCAGAATGAAAACTTTGTTCACCTAATTTCAAATTTTGTCTTCCACTCATTAATCTTTTATATCTTTATTACGATATCTAAAACCCAATGGTACAAAAACAGTCTATTTCAGTCTATGGGCATAACTGAATATCAGAGTATAAGGACACTGTTTAGCCCAGCGACTTTCGCCAACGACCATACCACGCTGAATACATCGGTTCTCATCCGATCACCGAAATTAAGCAGCGTCGGGCGCGGTTAGTACTTAGATGAGGGACCGCTTGGGAACACCGCGTGTTGTTGGCCTCGTCCACAACTTTTTGCTGCCTGCTGCCTGCTGCCTGCTGCCTTCTTAGTTTTTATTCTAGCATTATTGGCTATTGGCTACAAATCAGAATGAAAACTTTGTTCACCTAATTTCAAATTTTGTCTTCCACTCATTAATCTTTTATATCTTTATTACGATATCTAAAACCCAATGGTACAAAAACAGTCTATTTCAGTCTATGGGCATAACTGAATATCAGAGTATAAGGACACTGTTTAGCCCAGCGACTTTCGCCAACGACCATACCACGCTGAATACATCGGTTCTCGTCCGATCACCGAAATTAAGCACCGTCGGGCGCGGTTAGTACTTAGATGGGGGACCGCTTGGGAACACCGCGTGTTGTTGGCCTCGTCCACAACTTTTTGCTGCCTGCTGCCTGCTGCCTTCTTAGTTTTTATTCTAGCATTATTGGCTATTGGCTACAAATCAGAATGAAAACTTTGTTCACCTAATTTCAAATTTTGTCTTCCACTCATTAATCTTTTATATCTTTATTACGATATCTAAAACCCAATGGTACAAAAACAGTCTATTTCAGTCTATGGGCATAACTGAATATCAGAGTATAAGGACACTGTTTAGCCCAGCGACTTTCGCCAACGACCATACCACGCTGAATACATCGGTTCTCGTCCGATCACCGAAATTAAGCAGCGTCGGGCGCGGTTAGTACTTAGATGGGGGACCGCTTGGGAACACCGCGTGTTGTTGGCCTCGTCCACAACTTTTTGCTGCCTGCTGCCTGCTGCCTGCTGCCTTCTTAGTTTTTATTCTAGCATTATTGGCTATTGGCTACAAATCAGAATGAAAACTTTGTTCACCTAATTTCAAATTTTGTCTTCCACTCATTAATCTTTTATATCTTTATTACGATATCTAAAACCCAATGGTACAAAAACAGTCTATTTCAGTCTATGGGCATAACTGAATATCAGAGTATAAGGACACTGTTTAGCCCAGCGACTTTCGCCAACGACCATACCACGCTGAATACATCGGTTCTCGTCCGATCACCGAAATTAAGCACCGTCGGGCGCGGTTAGTACTTAGATGAGGGACCGCTTGGGAACACCGCGTGTTGTTGGCCTCGTCCACAACTTTTTGCTGCCTGCTGCCTTCTTAGTTTTTATTCTAGCATTATTGGCTATTGGCTACAAATCAGAAAGAAAACTTTGTTCACCTAATTTCAAATTTTGTCTTCCACTCATTAATCTTTTATATCTTTATTACGATATCTAAAACCCAATGGTACAAAAACAGTCTATTTCAGTCTATGGGCATAACTGAATATCAGAGTATAAGGACACTGTTTAGCCCAGCGACTTTCGCCAACGACCATACCACGCTGAATACATCGGTTCTCGTCCGATCACCGAAATTAAGCAGCGTCGGGCGCGGTTAGTACTTAGATGGGGGACCGCTTGGGAACACCGCGTGTTGTTGGCCTCGTCCACAACTTTTTGCTGCCTGCTGCCTTCTTAGTTTTTATTCTAGCATTATTGGCTATTGGCTACAAATCAGAATGAAAACTTTGTTCACCTAATTTCAAATTTTGTCTTCCACTCATTAATCTTTTATATCTTTATTACGATATCTAAAACCCAATGGTACAAAAACAGTCTATTTCAGTCTATGGGCATAACTGAATATCAGAGTATAAGGACACTGTTTAGCCCAGCGACTTTCGCCAACGACCATACCACGCTGAATACATCGGTTCTCGTCCGATCACCGAAATTAAGCAGCGTCGGGCGCGGTTAGTACTTAGATGGGGGACCGCTTGGGAACACCGCGTGTTGTTGGCCTCGTCCACAACTTTTTGCTGCCTGCTGCCTTCTTAGTTTTTATTCTAGCATTATTGGCTATTGGCTACAAATCAGAATGAAAACTTTGTTCACTTAATTTCAAATTTTGTCTTCCACTCATTAATCTTTTATATCTTTATTACGATATCTAAAACCCAATGGTACAAAAACAGTCTATTTCAGTCTATGGGCATAACTGAATATCAGAGTATAAGGACACTGTTTAGCCCAGCGACTTTCGCCAACGACCATACCACGCTGAATACATCGGTTCTCGTCCGATCACCGAAATTAAGCAGCGTCGGGCGCGGTTAGTACTTAGATGGGGGACCGCTTGGGAACACCGCGTGTTGTTGGCCTCGTCCACAACTTTTTGCTGCCTGCTGCCTGCTGCCTGCTGCCTTCTTAGTTTTTATTCTAGCATTATTGGCTATTGGCTACAAATCAGAATGAAAACTTTGTTCACCTAATTTCAAATTTTGTCTTCCACTCATTAATCTTTTATATCTTTATTACGATATCTAAAACCCAATGGTACAAAAACAGTCTATTTCAGTCTATGGGCATAACTGAATATCAGAGTATAAGGACACTGTTTAGCCCAGCGACTTTCGCCAACGACCATACCACGCTGAATACATCGGTTCTCGTCCGATCACCGAAATTAAGCAGCGTCGGGCGCGGTTAGTACTTAGATGGGGGACCGCTTGGGAACACCGCGTGTTGTTGGCCTCGTCCACAACTTTTTGCTGCCTGCTGCCTTCTTAGTTTTTATTCTAGCATTATTGGCTATTGGCTACAAATCAGAAAGAAAACTTTGTTCACCTAATTTCAAATTTTGTCTTCCACTCATTAATCTTTTATATCTTTATTACGATATCTAAAACCCAATGGTACAAAAACAGTCTATTTCAGTCTATGGGCATAACTGAATATCAGAGTATAAGGACACTGTTTAGCCCAGCGACTTTCGCCAACGACCATACCACGCTGAATACATCGGTTCTCGTCCGATCACCGAAATTAAGCAGCGTCGGGCGCGGTTAGTACTTAGATGAGGGACCGCTTGGGAACACCGCGTGTTGTTGGCCTCGTCCGCAACTTTTTGCTGCCTGCTGCCTTCTTAGTTTTTATTCTAGCATTATTGGCTATTGGCTACAAATCAGAATGAAAACTTTGTTCACCTAATTTCAAATTTTGTCTTCCACTCATTAATCTTTTATATCTTTATTACGATATCTAAAACCCAATGGTACAAAAACAGTCTATTTCAGTCTATGGGCATAACTGAATATCAGAGTATAAGGACACTGTTTAGCCCAGCGACTTTCGCCAACGACCATACCACGCTGAATACATCGGTTCTCGTCCGATCACCGAAATTAAGCAGCGTCGGGCGCGGTTAGTACTTAGATGAGGGACCGCTTGGGAACACCGCGTGTTGTTGGCCTCGTCCACAACTTTTTGCTGCCTGCTGCCTGCTGCCTTCTTAGTTTTTATTCTAGCATTATTGGCTATTGGCTACAAATCAGAATGAAAACTTTGTTCACCTAATTTCAAATTTTGTCTTCCACTCATTAATCTTTTATATCTTTATTACGATATCTAAAACCCAATGGTACAAAAACAGTCTATTTCAGTCTATGGGCATAACTGAATATCAGAGTATAAGGACACTGTTTAGCCCAGCGACTTTCGCCAACGACCATACCACGCTGAATACATCGGTTCTCGTCCGATCACCGAAATTAAGCAGCGTCGGGCGCGGTTAGTACTTAGATGGGGGACCGCTTGGGAACACCGCGTGTTGTTGGCCTCGTCCACAACTTTTTGCTGCCTGCTGCCTGCTGCCTTCTTAGTTTTTATTCTAGCATTATTGGCTATTGGCTACAAATCAGAATGAAAACTTTGTTCACCTAATTTCAAATTTTGTCTTCCACTCATTAATCTTTTATATCTTTATTACGATATCTAAAACCCAATGGTACAAAAACAGTCTATTTCAGTCTATGGGCATAACTGAATATCAGAGTATAAGGACACTGTTTAGCCCAGCGACTTTCGCCAACGACCATACCACGCTGAATACATCGGTTCTCGTCCGATCACCGAAATTAAGCAGCGTCGGGCGCGGTTAGTACTTAGATGGGGGACCGCTTGGGAACACCGCGTGTTGTTGGCCTCGTCCACAACTTTTTGCTGCCTGCTGCCTTCTTAGTTTTTATTCTAGCATTATTGGCTATTGGCTACAAATCAGAATGAAAACTTTGTTCACTTAATTTCAAATTTTGTCTTCCACTCATTAATCTTTTATATCTTTATTACGATATCTAAAACCCAATGGTACAAAAACAGTCTATTTCAGTCTATGGGCATAACTGAATATCAGAGTATAAGGACACTGTTTAGCCCAGCGACTTTCGCCAACGACCATACCACGCTGAATACATCGGTTCTCGTCCGATCACCGAAATTAAGCAGCGTCGGGCGCGGTTAGTACTTAGATGGGGGACCGCTTGGGAACACCGCGTGTTGTTGGCCTCGTCCACAACTTTTTGCTGCCTGCTGCCTGCTGCCTGCTGCCTTCTTAGTTTTTATTCTAGCATTATTGGCTATTGGCTACAAATCAGAATGAAAACTTTGTTCACCTAATTTCAAATTTTGTCTTCCACTCATTAATCTTTTATATCTTTATTACGATATCTAAAACCCAATGGTACAAAAACAGTCTATTTCAGTCTATGGGCATAACTGAATATCAGAGTATAAGGACACTGTTTAGCCCAGCGACTTTCGCCAACGACCATACCACGCTGAATACATCGGTTCTCGTCCGATCACCGAAATTAAGCAGCGTCGGGCGCGGTTAGTACTTAGATGGGGGACCGCTTGGGAACACCGCGTGTTGTTGGCCTCGTCCACAACTTTTTGCTGCCTGCTGCCTTCTTAGTTTTTATTCTAGCATTATTGGCTATTGGCTACAAATCAGAAAGAAAACTTTGTTCACCTAATTTCAAATTTTGTCTTCCACTCATTAATCTTTTATATCTTTATTACGATATCTAAAACCCAATGGTACAAAAACAGTCTATTTCAGTCTATGGGCATAACTGAATATCAGAGTATAAGGACACTGTTTAGCCCAGCGACTTTCGCCAACGACCATACCACGCTGAATACATCGGTTCTCGTCCGATCACCGAAATTAAGCAGCGTCGGGCGCGGTTAGTACTTAGATGAGGGACCGCTTGGGAACACCGCGTGTTGTTGGCCTCGTCCGCAACTTTTTGCTGCCTGCTGCCTTCTTAGTTTTTATTCTAGCATTATTGGCTATTGGCTACAAATCAGAATGAAAACTTTGTTCACCTAATTTCAAATTTTGTCTTCCACTCATTAATCTTTTATATCTTTATTACGATATCTAAAACCCAATGGTACAAAAACAGTCTATTTCAGTCTATGGGCATAACTGAATATCAGAGTATAAGGACACTGTTTAGCCCAGCGACTTTCGCCAACGACCATACCACGCTGAATACATCGGTTCTCGTCCGATCACCGAAATTAAGCAGCGTCGGGCGCGGTTAGTACTTAGATGAGGGACCGCTTGGGAACACCGCGTGTTGTTGGCCTCGTCCACAACTTTTTGCTGCCTGCTGCCTGCTGCCTTCTTAGTTTTTATTCTAGCATTATTGGCTATTGGCTACAAATCAGAATGAAAACTTTGTTCACCTAATTTCAAATTTTGTCTTCCACTCATTAATCTTTTATATCTTTATTACGATATCTAAAACCCAATGGTACAAAAACAGTCTATTTCAGTCTATGGGCATAACTGAATATCAGAGTATAAGGACACTGTTTAGCCCAGCGACTTTCGCCAACGACCATACCACGCTGAATACATCGGTTCTCGTCCGATCACCGAAATTAAGCAGCGTCGGGCGCGGTTAGTACTTAGATGAGGGACCGCTTGGGAACACCGCGTGTTGTTGGCCTCGTCCGCAACTTTTTGCTGCCTGCTGCCTTCTTAGTTTTTATTCTAGCATTATTGGCTATTGGCTACAAATCAGAATGAAAACTTTGTTCACCTAATTTCAAATTTTGTCTTCCACTCATTAATCTTTTATATCTTTATTACGATATCTAAAACCCAATGGTACAAAAACAGTCTATTTCAGTCTATGGGCATAACTGAATATCAGAGTATAAGGACACTGTTTAGCCCAGCGACTTTCGCCAACGACCATACCACGCTGAATACATCGGTTCTCGTCCGATCACCGAAATTAAGCAGCGTCGGGCGCGGTTAGTACTTAGATGGGGGACCGCTTGGGAACACCGCGTGTTGTTGGCCTCGTCCACAACTTTTTGCTGCCTGCTGCCTGCTGCCTGCTGCCTTCTTAGTTTTTATTCTAGCATTATTGGCTATTGGCTACAAATCAGAATGAAAACTTTGTTCACCTAATTTCAAATTTTGTCTTCCACTCATTAATCTTTTATATCTTTATTACGATATCTAAAACCCAATGGTACAAAAACAGTCTATTTCAGTCTATGGGCATAACTGAATATCAGAGTATAAGGACACTGTTTAGCCCAGCGACTTTCGCCAACGACCATACCACGCTGAATACATCGGTTCTCGTCCGATCACCGAAATTAAGCACCGTCGGGCGCGGTTAGTACTTAGATGAGGGACCGCTTGGGAACACCGCGTGTTGTTGGCCTCGTCCACAACTTTTTGCTGCCTGCTGCCTGCTGCCTTCTTAGTTTTTATTCTAGCATTATTGGCTATTGGCTACAAATCAGAAAGAAAACTTTGTTCACCTAATTTCAAATTTTGTCTTCCACTCATTAATCTTTTATATCTTTATTACGATATCTAAAACCCAATGGTACAAAAACAGTCTATTTCAGTCTATGGGCATAACTGAATATCAGAGTATAAGGACACTGTTTAGCCCAGCGACTTTCGCCAACGACCATACCACGCTGAATACATCGGTTCTCGTCCGATCACCGAAATTAAGCAGCGTCGGGCGCGGTTAGTACTTAGATGGGGGACCGCTTGGGAACACCGCGTGTTGTTGGCCTCGTCCACAACTTTTTGCTGCCTGCTGCCTTCTTAGTTTTTATTCTAGCATTATTGGCTATTGGCTACAAATCAGAATGAAAACTTTGTTCACCTAATTTCAAATTTTGTCTTCCACTCATTAATCTTTTATATCTTTATTACGATATCTAAAACCCAATGGTACAAAAACAGTCTATTTCAGTCTATGGGCATAACTGAATATCAGAGTATAAGGACACTGTTTAGCCCAGCGACTTTCGCCAACGACCATACCACGCTGAATACATCGGTTCTCGTCCGATCACCGAAATTAAGCAGCGTCGGGCGCGGTTAGTACTTAGATGGGGGACCGCTTGGGAACACCGCGTGTTGTTGGCCTCGTCCACAACTTTTTGCTGCCTGCTGCCTTCTTAGTTTTTATTCTAGCATTATTGGCTATTGGCTACAAATCAGAATGAAAACTTTGTTCACTTAATTTCAAATTTTGTCTTCCACTCATTAATCTTTTATATCTTTATTACGATATCTAAAACCCAATGGTACAAAAACAGTCTATTTCAGTCTATGGGCATAACTGAATATCAGAGTATAAGGACACTGTTTAGCCCAGCGACTTTCGCCAACGACCATACCACGCTGAATACATCGGTTCTCGTCCGATCACCGAAATTAAGCAGCGTCGGGCGCGGTTAGTACTTAGATGGGGGACCGCTTGGGAACACCGCGTGTTGTTGGCCTCGTCCACAACTTTTTGCTGCCTGCTGCCTGCTGCCTGCTGCCTTCTTAGTTTTTATTCTAGCATTATTGGCTATTGGCTACAAATCAGAATGAAAACTTTGTTCACCTAATTTCAAATTTTGTCTTCCACTCATTAATCTTTTATATCTTTATTACGATATCTAAAACCCAATGGTACAAAAACAGTCTATTTCAGTCTATGGGCATAACTGAATATCAGAGTATAAGGACACTGTTTAGCCCAGCGACTTTCGCCAACGACCATACCACGCTGAATACATCGGTTCTCGTCCGATCACCGAAATTAAGCAGCGTCGGGCGCGGTTAGTACTTAGATGGGGGACCGCTTGGGAACACCGCGTGTTGTTGGCCTCGTCCACAACTTTTTGCTGCCTGCTGCCTTCTTAGTTTTTATTCTAGCATTATTGGCTATTGGCTACAAATCAGAAAGAAAACTTTGTTCACCTAATTTCAAATTTTGTCTTCCACTCATTAATCTTTTATATCTTTATTACGATATCTAAAACCCAATGGTACAAAAACAGTCTATTTCAGTCTATGGGCATAACTGAATATCAGAGTATAAGGACACTGTTTAGCCCAGCGACTTTCGCCAACGACCATACCACGCTGAATACATCGGTTCTCGTCCGATCACCGAAATTAAGCAGCGTCGGGCGCGGTTAGTACTTAGATGGGGGACCGCTTGGGAACACCGCGTGTTGTTGGCCTCGTCCACAACTTTTTGCTGCCTGCTGCCTGCTGCCTTCTTAGTTTTTATTCTAGCATTATTGGCTATTGGCTACAAATCAGAATGAAAACTTTGTTCACCTAATTTCAAATTTTGTCTTCCACTCATTAATCTTTTATATCTTTATTACGATATCTAAAACCCAATGGTACAAAAACAGTCTATTTCAGTCTATGGGCATAACTGAATATCAGAGTATAAGGACACTGTTTAGCCCAGCGACTTTCGCCAACGACCATACCACGCTGAATACATCGGTTCTCGTCCGATCACCGAAATTAAGCAGCGTCGGGCGCGGTTAGTACTTAGATGAGGGACCGCTTGGGAACACCGCGTGTTGTTGGCCTCGTCCGCAACTTTTTGCTGCCTGCTGCCTTCTTAGTTTTTATTCTAGCATTATTGGCTATTGGCTACAAATCAGAATGAAAACTTTGTTCACCTAATTTCAAATTTTGTCTTCCACTCATTAATCTTTTATATCTTTATTACGATATCTAAAACCCAATGGTACAAAAACAGTCTATTTCAGTCTATGGGCATAACTGAATATCAGAGTATAAGGACACTGTTTAGCCCAGCGACTTTCGCCAACGACCATACCACGCTGAATACATCGGTTCTCGTCCGATCACCGAAATTAAGCAGCGTCGGGCGCGGTTAGTACTTAGATGGGGACCGCTTGGGAACACCGCGTGTTGTTGGCCTCGTCCACAACTTTTTGCTGCCTGCTGCCTGCTGCCTGCTGCCTTCTTAGTTTTTATTCTAGCATTATTGGCTATTGGCTACAAATCAGAATGAAAACTTTGTTCACCTAATTTCAAATTTTGTCTTCCACTCATTAATCTTTTATATCTTTATTACGATATCTAAAACCCAATGGTACAAAAACAGTCTATTTCAGTCTATGGGCATAACTGAATATCAGAGTATAAGGACACTGTTTAGCCCAGCGACTTTCGCCAACGACCATACCACGCTGAATACATCGGTTCTCGTCCGATCACCGAAATTAAGCAGCGTCGGGCGCGGTTAGTACTTAGATGGGGGACCGCTTGGGAACACCGCGTGTTGTTGGCCTCGTCCACAACTTTTTGCTGCCTGCTGCCTTCTTAGTTTTTATTCTAGCATTATTGGCTATTGGCTACAAATCAGAATGAAAACTTTGTTCACCTAATTTCAAATTTTGTCTTCCACTCATTAATCTTTTATATCTTTATTACGATATCTAAAACCCAATGGTACAAAAACAGTCTATTTCAGTCTATGGGCATAACTGAATATCAGAGTATAAGGACACTGTTTAGCCCAGCGACTTTCGCCAACGACCATACCACGCTGAATACATCGGTTCTCGTCCGATCACCGAAATTAAGCAGCGTCGGGCGCGGTTAGTACTTAGATGGGGGACCGCTTGGGAACACCGCGTGTTGTTGGCCTCGTCCACAACTTTTTGCTGCCTGCTGCCTGCTGCCTGCTGCCTTCTTAGTTTTTATTCTAGCATTATTGGCTATTGGCTACAAATCAGAATGAAAACTTTGTTCACCTAATTTCAAATTTTGTCTTCCACTCATTAATCTTTTATATCTTTATTACGATATCTAAAACCCAATGGTACAAAAACAGTCTATTTCAGTCTATGGGCATAACTGAATATCAGAGTATAAGGACACTGTTTAGCCCAGCGACTTTCGCCAACGACCATACCACGCTGAATACATCGGTTCTCGTCCGATCACCGAAATTAAGCAGCGTCGGGCGCGGTTAGTACTTAGATGGGGGACCGCTTGGGAACACCGCGTGTTGTTGGCCTCGTCCACAACTTTTTGCTGCCTGCTGCCTTCTTAGTTTTTATTCTAGCATTATTGGCTATTGGCTACAAATCAGAAAGAAAACTTTGTTCACCTAATTTCAAATTTTGTCTTCCACTCATTAATCTTTTATATCTTTATTACGATATCTAAAACCCAATGGTACAAAAACAGTCTATTTCAGTCTATGGGCATAACTGAATATCAGAGTATAAGGACACTGTTTAGCCCAGCGACTTTCGCCAACGACCATACCACGCTGAATACATCGGTTCTCGTCCGATCACCGAAATTAAGCAGCGTCGGGCGCGGTTAGTACTTAGATGGGGGACCGCTTGGGAACACCGCGTGTTGTTGGCCTCGTCCACAACTTTTTGCTGCCTGCTGCCTGCTGCCTGCTGCCTTCTTAGTTTTTATTCTAGCATTATTGGCTATTGGCTACAAATCAGAATGAAAACTTTGTTCACCTAATTTCAAATTTTGTCTTCCACTCATTAATCTTTTATATCTTTATTACGATATCTAAAACCCAATGGTACAAAAACAGTCTATTTCAGTCTATGGGCATAACTGAATATCAGAGTATAAGGACACTGTTTAGCCCAGCGACTTTCGCCAACGACCATACCACGCTGAATACATCGGTTCTCGTCCGATCACCGAAATTAAGCAGCGTCGGGCGCGGTTAGTACTTAGATGAGGGACCGCTTGGGAACACCGCGTGTTGTTGGCCTCGTCCGCAACTTTTTGCTGCCTGCTGCCTTCTTAGTTTTTATTCTAGCATTATTGGCTATTGGCTACAAATCAGAATGAAAACTTTGTTCACCTAATTTCAAATTTTGTCTTCCACTCATTAATCTTTTATATCTTTATTACGATATCTAAAACCCAATGGTACAAAAACAGTCTATTTCAGTCTATGGGCATAACTGAATATCAGAGTATAAGGACACTGTTTAGCCCAGCGACTTTCGCCAACGACCATACCACGCTGAATACATCGGTTCTCGTCCGATCACCGAAATTAAGCAGCGTCGGGCGCGGTTAGTACTTAGATGGGGACCGCTTGGGAACACCGCGTGTTGTTGGCCTCGTCCACAACTTTTTGCTGCCTGCTGCCTGCTGCCTGCTGCCTTCTTAGTTTTTATTCTAGCATTATTGGCTATTGGCTACAAATCAGAATGAAAACTTTGTTCACCTAATTTCAAATTTTGTCTTCCACTCATTAATCTTTTATATCTTTATTACGATATCTAAAACCCAATGGTACAAAAACAGTCTATTTCAGTCTATGGGCATAACTGAATATCAGAGTATAAGGACACTGTTTAGCCCAGCGACTTTCGCCAACGACCATACCACGCTGAATACATCGGTTCTCGTCCGATCACCGAAATTAAGCACCGTCGGGCGCGGTTAGTACTTAGATGAGGGACCGCTTGGGAACACCGCGTGTTGTTGGCCTCGTCCACAACTTTTTGCTGCCTGCTGCCTTCTTAGTTTTTATTCTAGCATTATTGGCTATTGGCTACAAATCAGAAAGAAAACTTTGTTCACCTAATTTCAAATTTTGTCTTCCACTCATTAATCTTTTATATCTTTATTACGATATCTAAAACCCAATGGTACAAAAACAGTCTATTTCAGTCTATGGGCATAACTGAATATCAGAGTATAAGGACACTGTTTAGCCCAGCGACTTTCGCCAACGACCATACCACGCTGAATACATCGGTTCTCGTCCGATCACCGAAATTAAGCAGCGTCGGGCGCGGTTAGTACTTAGATGGGGGACCGCTTGGGAACACCGCGTGTTGTTGGCCTCGTCCACAACTTTTTGCTGCCTGCTGCCTGCTGCCTTCTTAGTTTTTATTCTAGCATTATTGGCTATTGGCTACAAATCAGAATGAAAACTTTGTTCACCTAATTTCAAATTTTGTCTTCCACTCATTAATCTTTTATATCTTTATTACGATATCTAAAACCCAATGGTACAAAAACAGTCTATTTCAGTCTATGGGCATAACTGAATATCAGAGTATAAGGACACTGTTTAGCCCAGCGACTTTCGCCAACGACCATACCACGCTGAATACATCGGTTCTCGTCCGATCACCGAAATTAAGCAGCGTCGGGCGCGGTTAGTACTTAGATGAGGGACCGCTTGGGAACACCGCGTGTTGTTGGCCTCGTCCACAACTTTTTGCTGCCTGCTGCCTTCTTAGTTTTTATTCTAGCATTATTGGCTATTGGCTACAAATCAGAAAGAAAACTTTGTTCACCTAATTTCAAATTTTGTCTTCCACTCATTAATCTTTTATATCTTTATTACGATATCTAAAACCCAATGGTACAAAAACAGTCTATTTCAGTCTATGGGCATAACTGAATATCAGAGTATAAGGACACTGTTTAGCCCAGCCACTTTCGCCAACGACCATACCACGCTGAATACATCGGTTCTCGTCCGATCACCGAAATTAAGCAGCGTCGGGCGCGGTTAGTACTTAGATGGGGGACCGCTTGGGAACACCGCGTGTTGTTGGCCTCGTCCACAACTTTTTGCTGCCTGCTGCCTTCTTAGTTTTTATTCTAGCATTATTGGCTATTGGCTACAAATCAGAATGAAAACTTTGTTCACCTAATTTCAAATTTTGTCTTCCACTCATTAATCTTTTATATCTTTATTACGATATCTAAAACCCAATGGTACAAAAACAGTCTATTTCAGTCTATGGGCATAACTGAATATCAGAGTATAAGGACACTGTTTAGCCCAGCGACTTTCGCCAACGACCATACCACGCTGAATACATCGGTTCTCATCCGATCACCGAAATTAAGCAGCGTCGGGCGCGGTTAGTACTTAGATGAGGGACCGCTTGGGAACACCGCGTGTTGTTGGCCTCGTCCACAACTTTTTGCTGCCTGCTGCCTGCTGCCTGCTGCCTTCTTAGTTTTTATTCTAGCATTATTGGCTATTGGCTACAAATCAGAATGAAAACTTTGTTCACCTAATTTCAAATTTTGTCTTCCACTCATTAATCTTTTATATCTTTATTACGATATCTAAAACCCAATGGTACAAAAACAGTCTATTTCAGTCTATGGGCATAACTGAATATCAGAGTATAAGGACACTGTTTAGCCCAGCGACTTTCGCCAACGACCATACCACGCTGAATACATCGGTTCTCGTCCGATCACCGAAATTAAGCAGCGTCGGGCGCGGTTAGTACTTAGATGGGGGACCGCTTGGGAACACCGCGTGTTGTTGGCCTCGTCCACAACTTTTTGCTGCCTGCTGCCTGCTGCCTTCTTAGTTTTTATTCTAGCATTATTGGCTATTGGCTACAAATCAGAATGAAAACTTTGTTCACCTAATTTCAAATTTTGTCTTCCACTCATTAATCTTTTATATCTTTATTACGATATCTAAAACCCAATGGTACAAAAACAGTCTATTTCAGTCTATGGGCATAACTGAATATCAGAGTATAAGGACACTGTTTAGCCCAGCGACTTTCGCCAACGACCATACCACGCTGAATACATCGGTTCTCGTCCGATCACCGAAATTAAGCAGCGTCGGGCGCGGTTAGTACTTAGATGAGGGACCGCTTGGGAACACCGCGTGTTGTTGGCCTCGTCCACAACTTTTTGCTGCATGCTGCCTGCTGCCTTCTTAGTTTTTATTCTAGCATTATTGGCTATTGGCTACAAATCAGAATGAAAACTTTGTTCACCTAATTTCAAATTTTGTCTTCCACTCATTAATCTTTTATATCTTTATTACGATATCTAAAACCCAATGGTACAAAAACAGTCTATTTCAGTCTATGGGCATAACTGAATATCAGAGTATAAGGACACTGTTTAGCCCAGCGACTTTCGCCAACGACCATACCACGCTGAATACATCGGTTCTCGTCCGATCACCGAAATTAAGCAGCGTCGGGCGCGGTTAGTACTTAGATGGGGGACCGCTTGGGAACACCGCGTGTTGTTGGCCTCGTCCACAACTTTTTGCTGCCTGCTGCCTGCTGCCTGCTGCCTTCTTAGTTTTTATTCTAGCATTATTGGCTATTGGCTACAAATCAGAATGAAAACTTTGTTCACCTAATTTCAAATTTTGTCTTCCACTCATTAATCTTTTATATCTTTATTACGATATCTAAAACCCAATGGTACAAAAACAGTCTATTTCAGTCTATGGGCATAACTGAATATCAGAGTATAAGGACACTGTTTAGCCCAGCGACTTTCGCCAACGACCATACCACGCTGAATACATCGGTTCTCGTCCGATCACCGAAATTAAGCAGCGTCGGGCGCGGTTAGTACTTAGATGAGGAACCGCTTGGGAACACCGCGTGTTGTTGGCCTCGTCCACAACTTTTTGCTGCCTGCTGCCTTCTTAGTTTTTATTCTAGCATTATTGGCTATTGGCTACAAATCAGAATGAAAACTTTGTTCACCTAATTTCAAATTTTGTCTTCCACTCATTAATCTTTTATATCTTTATTACGATATCTAAAACCCAATGGTACAAAAACAGTCTATTTCAGTCTATGGGCATAACTGAATATCAGAGTATAAGGACACTGTTTAGCCCAGCGACTTTCGCCAACGACCATACCACGCTGAATACATCGGTTCTCGTCCGATCACCGAAATTAAGCAGCGTCGGGCGCGGTTAGTAACTTAGATGGGGGACCGCTTGGGAACACCGCGTGTTGTTGGCCTCGTCCACAACTTTTTGCTGCCTGCTGCCTTCTTAGTTTTTATTCTAGCATTATTGGCTATTGGCTACAAATCAGAATGAAAACTTTGTTCACCTAATTTCAAATTTTGTCTTCCACTCATTAATCTTTTATATCTTTATTACGATATCTAAAACCCAATGGTACAAAAACAGTCTATTTCAGTCTATGGGCATAACTGAATATCAGAGTATAAGGACACTGTTTAGCCCAGCGACTTTCGCCAACGACCATACCACGCTGAATACATCGGTTCTCGTCCGATCACCGAAATTAAGCACCGTCGGGCGCGGTTAGTACTTAGATGAGGGACCGCTTGGGAACACCGCGTGTTGTTGGCCTCGTCCACAACTTTTTGCTGCCTGCTGCCTTCTTAGTTTTTATTCTAGCATTATTGGCTATTGGCTACAAATCAGAAAGAAAACTTTGTTCACCTAATTTCAAATTTTGTCTTCCACTCATTAATCTTTTATATCTTTATTACGATATCTAAAACCCAATGGTACAAAAACAGTCTATTTCAGTCTATGGGCATAACTGAATATCAGAGTATAAGGACACTGTTTAGCCCAGCGACTTTCGCCAACGACCATACCACGCTGAATACATCGGTTCTCGTCCGATCACCGAAATTAAGCAGCGTCGGGCGCGGTTAGTACTTAGATGGGGGACCGCTTGGGAACACCGCGTGTTGTTGGCCTCGTCCACAACTTTTTGCTGCCTGCTGCCTGCTGCCTTCTTAGTTTTTATTCTAGCATTATTGGCTATTGGCTACAAATCAGAATGAAAACTTTGTTCACCTAATTTCAAATTTTGTCTTCCACTCATTAATCTTTTATATCTTTATTACGATATCTAAAACCCAATGGTACAAAAACAGTCTATTTCAGTCTATGGGCATAACTGAATATCAGAGTATAAGGACACTGTTTAGCCCAGCGACTTTCGCCAACGACCATACCACGCTGAATACATCGGTTCTCGTCCGATCACCGAAATTAAGCACCGTCGGGCGCGGTTAGTACTTAGATGAGGGACCGCTTGGGAACACCGCGTGTTGTTGGCCTCGTCCACAACTTTTTGCTGCCTGCTGCCTTCTTAGTTTTTATTCTAGCATTATTGGCTATTGGCTACAAATCAGAAAGAAAACTTTGTTCACCTAATTTCAAATTTTGTCTTCCACTCATTAATCTTTTATATCTTTATTACGATATCTAAAACCCAATGGTACAAAAACAGTCTATTTCAGTCTATGGGCATAACTGAATATCAGAGTATAAGGACACTGTTTAGCCCAGCGACTTTCGCCAACGACCATACCACGCTGAATACATCGGTTCTCGTCCGATCACCGAAATTAAGCAGCGTCGGGCGCGGTTAGTACTTAGATGGGGGACCGCTTGGGAACACCGCGTGTTGTTGGCCTCGTCCACAACTTTTTGCTGCCTGCTGCCTTCTTAGTTTTTATTCTAGCATTATTGGCTATTGGCTACAAATCAGAAAGAAAACTTTGTTCACCTAATTTCAAATTTTGTCTTCCACTCATTAATCTTTTATATCTTTATTACGATATCTAAAACCCAATGGTACAAAAACAGTCTATTTCAGTCTATGGGCATAACTGAATATCAGAGTATAAGGACACTGTTTAGCCCAGCCACTTTCGCCAACGACCATACCACGCTGAATACATCGGTTCTCGTCCGATCACCGAAATTAAGCAGCGTCGGGCGCGGTTAGTACTTAGATGAGGGACCGCTTGGGAACACCGCGTGTTGTTGGCCTCGTCCACAACTTTTTGCTGCCTGCTGCCTGCTGCCTTCTTAGTTTTTATTCTAGCATTATTGGCTATTGGCTACAAATCAGAATGAAAACTTTGTTCACCTAATTTCAAATTTTGTCTTCCACTCATTAATCTTTTATATCTTTATTACGATATCTAAAACCCAATGGTACAAAAACAGTCTATTTCAGTCTATGGGCATAACTGAATATCAGAGTATAAGGACACTGTTTAGCCCAGCGACTTTCGCCAACGACCATACCACGCTGAATACATCGGTTCTCGTCCGATCACCGAAATTAAGCAGCGTCGGGCGCGGTTAGTACTTAGATGAGGGACCGCTTGGGAACACCGCGTGTTGTTGGCCTCGTCCACAACTTTTTGCTGCCTGCTGCCTGCTGCCTTCTTAGTTTTTATTCTAGCATTATTGGCTATTGGCTACAAATCAGAATGAAAACTTTGTTCACCTAATTTCAAATTTTGTCTTCCACTCATTAATCTTTTATATCTTTATTACGATATCTAAAACCCAATGGTACAAAAACAGTCTATTTCAGTCTATGGGCATAACTGAATATCAGAGTATAAGGACACTGTTTAGCCCAGCGACTTTCGCCAACGACCATACCACGCTGAATACATCGGTTCTCGTCCGATCACCGAAATTAAGCAGCGTCGGGCGCGGTTAGTACTTAGATGAGGGACCGCTTGGGAACACCGCGTGTTGTTGGCCTCGTCCACAACTGTTTGCTGCCTGCTGCCTGCTGCCTGCTGCCTTCTTAGTTTTTATTCTAGCATTATTGGCTATTGGCTACAAATCAGAATGAAAACTTTGTTCACCTAATTTCAAATTTTGTCTTCCACTCATTAATCTTTTATATCTTTATTACGATATCTAAAACCCAATGGTACAAAAACAGTCTATTTCAGTCTATGGGCATAACTGAATATCAGAGTATAAGGACACTGTTTAGCCCAGCGACTTTCGCCAACGACCATACCACGCTGAATACATCGGTTCTCGTCCGATCACCGAAATTAAGCAGCGTCGGGCGCGGTTAGTATTTAGATGAGGGACCGCTTGGGAACACCGCGTGTTGTTGGCCTCGTCCACAACTTTTTGCTGCCTGCTGCCTGCTGCCTTCTTAGTTTTTATTCTAGCATTATTGGCTATTGGCTACAAATCAGAATGAAAACTTTGTTCACCTAATTTCAAATTTTGCCTTCCACTCATTAATCTTTTATATCTTTATTACGATATCTAAAACCCAATGGTACAAAAACAGTCTATTTCAGTCTATGGGCATAACTGAATATCAGAGTATAAGGACACTGTTTAGCCCAGCGACTTTCGCCAACGACCATACCACGCTGAATACATCGGTTCTCGTCCGATCACCGAAATTAAGCAGCGTCGGGCGCGGTTAGTACTTAGATGGGGGACCGCTTGGGAACACCGCGTGTTGTTGGCCTCGTCCACAACTTTTTGCTGCCTGCTGCCTTCTTAGTTTTTATTCTAGCATTATTGGCTATTGGCTACAAATCAGAATGAAAACTTTGTTCACCTAATTTCAAATTTTGTCTTCCACTCATTAATCTTTTATATCTTTATTACGATATCTAAAACCTAATGGTACAAAAACAGTCTATTTCAGTCTATGGGCATAACTGAATATCAGAGTATAAGGACACTGTTTAGCCCAGCGACTTTCGCCAACGACCATACCACGCTGAATACATCGGTTCTCGTCCGATCACCGAAATTAAGCAGCGTCGGGCGCGGTTAGTACTTAGATGAGGGACCGCTTGGGAACACCGCGTGTTGTTTGGCCTCGTCCACAACTTTTTGCTGCCTGCTGCCTTCTTAGTTTTTATTCCAGCATTATTGGCTATTGGCTACAAATCAGAATGAAAACTTTGTTCACCTAATTTCAAATTTTGTCTTCCACTTATTAATCTTTTATATCTTTATTACGATATCTAAAACCCAATGGTACAAAAACAGTCTATTTCAGTCTATGGGCATAACTGAATATCAGAGTATAAGGACACTGTTTAGCCCAGCGACTTTCGCCAACGACCATACCACGCTGAATACATCGGTTCTCGTCCGATCACCGAAATTAAGCAGCGTCGGGCGCGGTTAGTACTTAGATGGGGGACCGCTTGGGAACACCGCGTGTTGTTGGCCTCGTCCACAACTTTTTGCTGCCTGCTGCCTGCTGCCTTCTTAGTTTTTATTCTAGCATTATTGGCTATTGGCTACAAATCAGAAAGAAAACTTTGTTCACCTAATTTCAAATTTTGTCTTCCACTTATTAATCTTTTATATCTTTATTACGATATCTAAAACCCAATGGTACAAAAACAGTCTATTTCAGTCTATGGGCATAACTGAATATCAGAGTATAAGGACACTGTTTAGCCCAGCGACTTTCGCCAACGACCATACCACGCTGAATACATCGGTTCTCGTCCGATCACCGAAATTAAGCAGCGTCGGGCGCGGTTAGTACTTAGATGAGGGACCGCTTGGGAACACCGCGTGTTGTTGGCCTCGTCCACAACTTTTTGCTGCCTGCTGCCTGCTGCCTTCTTAGTTTTTATTCTAGCATTATTGGCTATTGGCTACAAATCAGAATGAAAACTTTGTTCACCTAATTTCAAATTTTGTCTTCCACTCATTAATCTTTTATATCTTTATTACGATATCTAAAACCCAATGGTACAAAAACAGTCTATTTCAGTCTATGGGCATAACTGAATATCAGAGTATAAGGACACTGTTTAGCCCAGCGACTTTCGCCAACGACCATACCACGCTGAATACATCGGTTCTCGTCCGATCACCGAAATTAAGCAGCGTCGGGCGCGGTTAGTACTTAGATGGTGGACCGCTTGGGAACACCGCGTGTTGTTGGCCTCGTCCACAACTTTTTGCTGCCTGCTGCCTGCTGCCTTCTTAGTTTTTATTCTAGCATTATTGGCTATTGGCTACAAATCAGAAAGAAAACTTTGTTCACCTAATTTCAAATTTTGTCTTCCACTCATTAATCTTTTATATCTTTATTACGATATCTAAAACACAATGGTACAAAAACAGTCTATTTTAGTCTATGGGCATAACTGAATATCAGAGTATAAGGACACTGTTTAGCCCAGCGACTTTCGCCAACGACCATACCACGCTGAATACATCGGTTCTCGTCCGATCACCGAAATTAAGTAGGGTTGCACTTAAGCAGCTTTTGGTGCGTAGTAATGAAGTTATTCGAATTTTTAATTCTTGATATTATTTCTTGCAAACTAAAATAATGGTTATAAAAAATGTACTTGCATCATTTCCCATACCGGGAATTGAACCCGGGCCTCCCGGGTGAGAGCCGGGTATCCTAACCACTAGACAATATGGGATATGTTATCTGATCTCACAAAATGAAACTTTTGATACCATTAATATAAAATTAAGCAAAGACAATATCATTTTTTAGAGTCAGTGAATTAAGGTATAGTGCAAAGAATCTAATCAGGTGGAAAAAGAGGATATTTAACAGTTTATACAGTCGCTACATTTTTTTCTACCATAATGCAAATCTGCATATGTATATTGGAGTTATATGCTAACAAAAAACATATATATCGCGGTCGATTTAAATAATTAAATTTAATATATGTCCAAAAATACTTCTTATTTCTTCTTGATTTTGTCATCAAAGATGAAAATTAAGTTTTTTCTGTAAAAAAGAAAAAAAATAGAAGCAAGCTTTGAAAGCTTACTAGTCGTCATATTAATTCCCATACCGGGAATTGAACCCGGGCCTCCCGGGTGAGAGCCGGGTATCCTAACCACTAGACAATATGGGAGATACCTCTTGCATTGCCAATAAACATATTAGGTTGCAAAGTTGGCACTAAAAGCGAAACATTGCTATGGTAAGCTAAAGCTATGATTAACAAGTGCTTCGATGCGATAAAAGAAGTAGTTAGCAAGCAAATATCGGGATAAGTTTGGACCAAGTCACACATCTTGTTGGAGCAGGACCTTATCATATCACATTGACTTTCTCACTAAAATGTCTCATAAAGTTTAATATACATGTATCTTATGAACCACAACCGTTTTATAGTTTCTATGAATACGTACTTTGCTTGTAAAAAAGTGTATATTTGCATATGAGTTTTCATATTGCATATGAAGAATGACATTGAGGTAATTTAAAGCAACTCTATAAGGTTTTCGTCTAAATATGTTATCTCACCCGGGAGGCCCGGGTTCAATTCCCGGTATGGGAAATAGCAACTGTAATTTTATTTTATTTTTTGTTGTGACGCGTCATGTTTAGGAAAAATTTCACAGGTGGTAACATTTACACCTGGTAGCAAAGATTTTGGAACTAAAACTAACATTGGGTTTTGACTAACATTGGGTTTCGATTAAATGTATCCCATATGGTCTAGTGGCTAGGATATCTGGCTTTCACCCAGAAGGCCCGGGTTCGATTCCCGGTATGGGAAGAAAATAACTTTTTGACATAAAATGTAATTCAATTTATGTATATATTAATACTTTATTGCAATTTTTATGATTAAGCTATTAATATTTTCTAATTCATTTATAGGGTATATATAGGCATTGTTATATACATATATTATATGTATAATTATAATAATTATTAATAATATAATATAATTTCATTGGAATTTGTATGATTATATAATGTATATGGTCAAAAGCGCGTTTTGACACACTTCTCTTGGTGTCCCATATGGTCTAGTGGCTAGGATATCTGGCTTTCACCCAGAAGGCCCGGGTTCGATTCCCGGTATGGGAATTATTAATTTTTTGCTCAGAAAAACAAAGATCACTTTATATTCATCTATGGCATTTTCGTTTTAAGCGACATCTATTGGGTTATTCGTTGCTAAGTTCTAGAGCGCCCTCTTTTAGATATTTTGTGTAAGACATTATCAGTTGTTTTTTTGTATTGTGGTCTCCAAAAATTCCCAAGCTGTTCTAGTTCTTCGTCGAATTACAGGTCGCTGTTTTCAACGGAACGATTGTCATTAGTAGTGGTAGACTGACGTTCTACCCAAATACTAAAAGGCCACTTGATGTTACGAAATTATGACTCCTGAGTGATTATAATTTAGTACCACGATTCTGACGGGGTTGCTCCTGCCTAGAGTTGTCGGTTTAACTGATGGTCTTTCAACTAATGAACTTTTTTAACGGATATATATAAAGCAAAATTTATACTTAAGAGATAGGAAGACGTATTTTCGTTACTTTAGTTCGTCGTACGGGATGGTATTGGCACTTGTCGTCTGTCTGTCCATTTTCAGGATTCGTGTGGATGGGAGTTTGAATGGGTTGTGGGTGTGACCAGTCATTTGTTGCTGTTTGTCTCGCTGTAAAGCTGGCCGTGACCGTGGCAACGAACATCGACGAACTGTTGGCTCCTCTGCCCTGCCCGTGTGCAAACATGTTTGGCTATTTTTTTCGCCAAAAATTTACATAAAAATCGCATTACACTTAACATCCACTTTGCTAAACGAAGCGCATGAAAGCGGGCGCCACGTGGTTTGGGCTCTCGACTGTGCTTTTGTAAGCCGAAGCGCCATGGTGGGGTGGGTGTTGTTCGCTTGGCTCGGTTAGTGGGCGATGGGAGTTGAGAGTTCGTTATTCATGTGCGGGCTTGTGCCAGCGGCTTGAAGTGCATGGCGGGCCTACGAAAATTAAATTAAAAAGCACACGCCGAAGGACCGAACACTTTGCGTTGTAAAAAAAATGCTAAATTGCAAATGGTCGGCGTGATCTATTTTTGGTGTGTGGATATATTTTGCCATTTTAAAGTAAGAAGTTGGACATGTGAGCTATTGCATGGTCTTCAAATAAATTTTCAACATAGTACATATCTGTATCCGCTTAGATTTTAAGAAGGTAACTAAATTATTAATTTGTATATTATCCGCTTTTTGTAAGGCAGAGATATTTAAATTTAGCAATTTATTCATAGTTCTTTGAATATCGTTGTAAAATAAAACAACCAACCAAATGCACTTTAAAGCTGATTTTTTTTTGCTTGGACTTAAAATACAGACGTAAATCAAACGGCGATAGAGTGTCCCATATGGTCTAGTGGCTAGGATATCTGGCTTTCACCCAGAAGGCCCGGGTTCGATTCCCGGTATGGGAATATTTTTTCTATGACTTCAAAAGGTTTGTAGTTTTTTGCACATATTTAACTCAAACCACCCAAACACCAAAAAGTCAATATTATACATATATAACTTTCATTAATATAAGATATAGTAAAGCAACTTATATACATAGTTCTGATTAAATAGTATATAAATATATTTTTGCAAAAGTCAAATTAAAATAATTCGCACTTGCGTAATACTCCATAGCAGAGCAAGGTTTCGATCCTCGGACCTCTGGGTTATGGGCCCAGCACGCTTCCACTGCGCCACTCTGCTTTTAATTGATAGAGCGCTATGTTGAATATGAGTAAGCGGCGTTGACTGGATGGGATGACTGGCATTATTTACTGTCTTAAGAAATTCATTTTTTTGCAATATGTTAATGGTTATGTAATAAAAATAAGACCATTCATTCGTAGTACAATATGAAAATATGAAAATCATTCTTAGCTGAGTAAATGTCTTAAAACCCAGATCAATAATCTAAATTCATATAAGAAATTCAGTGGTGCTTAAATGTTGCACGTTATCTCATATTGAACATTGTGCTCAGCATTTTACAAGCAGAGTGGCGCAGTGGAAGCGTGCTGGGCCCATAACCCAGAGGTCCGAGGATCGAAACCTTGCTCTGCTAAATAGTAGATTCTGGTGGAAGAATTTATTTTTTTACATTTTGTGATCGATCGTATTTGTAATAATGTATTTCTCTTCTAGGAAAGAAATGTCAGGCAATTTATTAATAATCTGCATTAATACCATATCGAATCCATTATTTTAAAGAGTTTGATTGTTGAAATTTATTTTTGCTCATACCTCAATGCGTGTCACCGGCTCCAGCTCACGTGGATTATGTGTTTACTTGGTACCGTGGTGGCCACGTCTCTTATCGCGCACTTGCAGCACGCTCCCACACATCTGCTGAAGCTCTGCATCACATTGAGGCATGTATTTTGCCCAGTGGCACAGATACGGCTTTAATAACCACTCGCCGAGTGCGACTCTGATGGTTTTTGCCGCTTCTGTTTGCATTGCTAAGAGATGCGATACGGCTACGAGGCAGGAGTTCGGGATTCGCGCTATAAATTTGCGGGACCTTTCCTTTAAAGGTGCTTAAATATTTTTGAAAATTAAAAAAAAAAACAGGGATGCCGACCAATTTACTATTTATGCTCAGACTCGCAGGGAGCTACCAACCCTGTATGCCAATCAAATTGACATATTTGTCAATAAATGGCAAAAATTTTAATTAATTTTCGCACCACTTAAAAGCGCGCCATGAAATTGCACAAAACCATCCAGAATTGGTGGGGCGAGGTTTGCGGGCCAATGGAAACCAACCGCAAGCACTAAATTGCAAATAAATTTGTTTAAATATGCAATGGCAGAGCGCGTCAAGTTTGGCACAGCCCCCATGGACGGCGAATGGCCAAAAGGTGCTCTACACTGCGACAGTTTCACCTGGGAAAGTGGGGAGGGGAAAATTTGGTTGGTTTGGGATGATGGTGGGTGGTTACCGGTGGTTTGTTCGTCGCCTGCTGCACGTGCAGCTGCGACAACGAGACAACATCCAACATGCATATCAAATTTTAATAGCAAAACCCCCAAAAAGTTTCAAGCCACAAAGTCCATTTCCATTGGACTGAAGGGGTTAGGTTGTTCTCCTTGCGGGTTGTTGGCTCTCTGTCGTTTTCGTTGGGTGACATGCTTGATGTACGCTTTTGGTTTTCCCCACGAAGATGTTGCAATGACATTGAATATTGATGAAAATAAATCGAATTTCCGTCAGCCTGGCATCCGGCGTATTCGATAGACGGTAAAAGAAAATACAAAAAAAAAAAAAAAAAAATGAACTGGACACATTTTCGCCTGGACGTAGAGTCCCCGGCTTTTCTATTGAGACAGAAAAAGGGTTCCGCCTGAATTGAGCTCAACGCAGTCAGTTGGCGAGTGTTAAAATCCCACGTTGTCAGTGTTTTGGAGGGTATTTGTGGTTTCCATGAGTTCCGATTCTTAGCAATTAAAGGGGAGTCATTGAAAACTAAATGTTTAAATATTTTGGATATATAACAGTCTTAAATTTACCTTTTCATTTAAAATTGGAACATTCCTAAACATTAGTTTACGTAAAAAAAAACCCGTGTTTGTTAAAATTCAACAAAAACCACAAAATCAAATTAACTTGTATTTTTTCTTTTTTTTTACATTTTCTCAAATAAAAACGGTGCACGAAGTGGGCGTGCTTTTTATTGCCTGATCGGTGGCCAACCCACAATTAAGCCCCCAGTTAACACTTGATTTGTATTTAAAAATTATTGACCAATCCATGGGTACTGATTAAGTTTGTGTTTGTGCTTGTCAAACGACGGACGACTGCTGTTCGTGGGAGGGGCAACGATTGATTTTTGCCGCCACAAGGCAACGGTGGGCAACGGAAATTGCATAAGCTCCATCCGAAAGCGATGCGGATGAATGGTGAGGCAGGCTGAGAGAGAGAGGGAGAGATAGAGTGCAGCACATATGAAAATCCAATTTTCCAGTGATTGATCAGGGCGATGAGGGGCAGTGAAAAGCTGAGCGCCACACACGTGAAGTGGGTAAAGTTTGTTTGCCGGGCGTATACGCAAAAATAATGTAATTAAAGCAATGTTTGCATAATAAAAATGAATATATGTTGCAGTTTGTGTCGCCATTTCCACGCACTGTGAAACTAAGGGGTGAAGTGTCCAGGAGGTAGTGCATTTAGCTGGCCCATTCTACAAGTGTTTACCTAGGCAGCGAGGACCGTGGTCCTTTGCTCGCTTTATGCGGGCTGTCAAAATCAGACAGTGTGCACACATGCACCCACACCTCGTCGACATCCCGGAGATTTTATGTCCTGGTGTTGTCCACGCTGAAGAGCATCCTTTCGCCATCCCCTCGAATCTCGACTGTGTTTGTCCAAGTTTCGTTTCACCAAATTATGCTCGAGCATATGAGGGATTTATATACGCACGAGGACTCAACTGGACTGCATACCACTCGACTCGACTCAACTCGATTCAACTCTCACCAGTCTGCTGGCTGTCTGCTGTATTTATGCAAATATTGAAATAAGTCTTAATTGAATACAAATACTCAATTACATTGCGGCAAATCTATTTTGTGGATCCGGCAGTCCGGCACAAACAAAATTTACTGCGGACTGTACATACCCAAGACTTTTACTGAACAATTTTAATTGCGGCATGTGATTTCGTTTGGAAACTGATATATTTATTATAATAGACAATATAAAAAAAAATCATGGCCCATGAGGGGATCGAACCCGCGACCTTCGCGTTATTAGCACGACGCTCTAACCAACTGAGCTAATGGGCCTTGGTGACGATGGGGCTTTTCAGATTCGTGAGGTTCGTTTTCTAGCTCTTGAAATCGGTGTTTATTTAAAGATCAGCTTGTGATAACTTCTATTTACAATATGTATGCTTATTCATTTTGATTAATACTATATTAATAATTAGATATTTATAATTAGATACTATAATATTTAGATTTTAAAGTCTGTGGAATCGTTTATATCTTTTTTTCCTCATGTAGCCATGTTGTTTTGCGTCTATAATTAATTTACCACCGCCAGTAGACGGCATTAATTGTGTTTCTTTTGGGTTCCTGAGGGAGCTAAATGCTGCTCGACACCACATGCATCATCGCAAGCAGCACATTTGTGACACTTCATTAAAAAGCAACATTACCAAAATCAATTAGACATTCCCCCATGCATTCACATCGCCTAGACAGCAGGGATATACACAACAAAAGTATACAGACACATGGAGAGCGAGTAAGCTTGTTGTTTTTGGCAAACAAATATACAAACAATTGATATACGTTTTGTATTTGTTCCTGCCAGTGTGCTTCTCCTCCCATCACCGATCCGCAAATTGTTTGAACACGAGACGAGACTTTGTTTGCATTTTGAATTGCCGCCACTGGGCGCCCAGAGCTGAAGCTATTTGAACAGTAGTACACTGAGCGGAATTCCCAAAAAGGCACTTGGGTATCTAAGTATTTATTCTTTTAACAATTTTAAAGCTTTACTTTTTTATATATTCGAAATTTAAATAGTGCTAGTTATTCACAACATTTGGTGGGTAGTTATAATCCACATAGTTGGTTCTTTATTTCTTCGAGTGCAAACACCTAAGGAACTTGTTAAATCGAAAATTAATTAAAAACGTTTTGCTGAGAACGTGGTTTAATAAAACTGAAAGCTAGCCTACAATGAACGTGTTATCACTCCCTAGTGACATGCTGATTTAGTTTTCCGTATCCTCAGGTGGTGGGTGTGGCACCGCCTTAAGGAGCCACTTGCGTAGGTATTCGCTGGTCTGCAGGCCAACCATTCGATTTACCACCTTGCCGTTGCTGATGACCACCAATGAAGGAACGGACCCCACGTTGTAGTCAAGGGCCAGTTCCCCATGCTCATCAATATCGACCCGGGCCAATCTCACTCGACCTTCCTGCTCGGACACAACGTTTTCCAGTCGAGGGGCCAGAGCCTTGCATGGACAGCACCAGCTGTTCAGGATGGTCGGAACAATGTCTTTACATGGTTCCATTTAACTGAAAGCTAAGCTCACCTGGCATGAAAGTCCACAACCACCGGCCGATCGCTGTTGATCACACGTTGCTCAAAGTCTTTTCTAGTCTCCACATCGAAAATCGGTTGCTTGCCAGTACTGGTCATTCCGCGATTAGCCTTCATCAAATTCATTAGGCGCTTTGCCCGAAATAATCTTCTATAGCTGGACATAATAAAGCTTACGGATAAAATTTTAGCCTAGATAAATAGCGAGAAAATTTTGATCCAAAAATTGTTGGGACTACAGTGTGATGCCGACTAGAGCCTTTATTCTACTGAAAGTTCTACGGTAAAATCCCATTTGGCATAGAGTTCCATAAATTCAAAGGCTGCTTGATCCAGAAATTATATTCTTTAGTTTTTCGTTTTACACTTTATTATGTACGCGTGTGAAGTTTCTCAAAAATTAATGTTAAAAAGTGTCATGCAAATTAATTGTTTAGTAGTCTAATGCTTGGTAATGGACTGGTAGCATTTAAAGATTTTGTACCCCAATTCACATTTTCCGGTAGCCTTGACGGCGGAATGGCACTTTTCTTCAGCTTTTTCCAATTCATCTGTGTCAGTAATACCATACTTTTTTACAAGTTCTTTCCTCGGTTGCTCGGAACTGATCGCATCATTTGCAATAACACCTTTCACTTCCAGTAAGCAGTGATAAAAACACTTGCTTTGAAGAGAGTCTTCTTTATCATCTAATTTGTTATTTGCTGTAATTGTATTATACCCCAGCTGCCGTTTCAAGCAGGCTTTTACTTTTTCATAAGGTTTCTAAAACTTGTACATTTTAGAGTAAGGAATTTCCACATTATTTCGATTGCTTACCATAGAAAATGCTTGGAGCCAGATAGCAGAGAGGAAAATGAACAACAGGAATACTTTCATATTGATAATTTGTGCGCAAGAACATGAATTAGCTATCTTCCCCGGCTTTTATAGTTCGTATATTAGCCATGCTTATTTACACATTATCCTCAACTCGAAAAAATCAATCATATTATCAACGGTTGGTTTCGCTTTTCAGGGACTGTTACCCACTTGTTATTTAACCTGGCAGAATACCGTTCAATTGTACTTATTTTTTAAGATGGCTGCATTTTTAAGTAAAACATTAGTATATAGTAAGCATTTAGTTTCGTATGCTATTATTACAACTACAAATATTTTTTAAAGCAGCACTCAATTCGTTTAAAGCCCTCCTCGCATTTATCGTCACTTGCGATCGAACTGCAGTCATCTGTTGCGTTTTCTTTATTCAATTCTTGAAGGGCATAATTCATCGCGGGCGATAAAGCACACATCATTTTGTGTTCTATAGTATTTCGGTTTAGTAATTATTCTTTTGTAGATCAAAATAGTTTTTCTTAGATTTGGGCGCGGTTTTCGTAGTAGCACTTGTACAGCAGGTAGCTAGTGTCGCACTTGTCGGCTCCCTTGGTCGAGTCACACTTGGCCTGCACCTCCTTGACATTGGCTTCGCCGGCGATGGGACCCAGTTTGGCCAAAACCACGTCAGGTTTTATCTGTCCATTGGCCACCAGGCCGCTCTGCTCCAGGAAACAGTTGGCGAAGCACTTTACCTTTGGATCGGAGTCCGCAAAGTTTCCAGAACGCAGGCTTGCTCCTTCGTGATTCCCTCCTGTTTGGCGCAGGCCTTGGCTCTCTGCTTAGCCTCAGCCTTTTGGGAATCAGTTAGGCCCTGTTGAGAGAAAAAAATCTTTAAAAGACTCCTGGAGATCAAGCAAAAGGACCTACCGCGGCAGATGCCACAGATAGAGCTGCAAGGGCGGCAAACACAATGAATACTTTCATGATGCTGATCGTGAGCTGTTTAGAATCTTTTAGAACTGAAACTGTTGGCTAAATGTCTCGGTGAGTCAGCATTTATACAATTTGCGATGATGGACTTTGGACTTCGTTTAGTGATTCCCTTTCAATCTACTTGGTTGCGCTGAGAAACAACCTAGCCATGCTGACTTGCTGGTTCTTTCTTGGTGTCAGGTTTTTACATATATGTACATATATAACTTCAGCTTTCATTTGGATAAAACTAAGCTTCAGTTGGCATTAAAGTCTATTTTTAATAAGCGTAAGCTGTCATAGTTTTAAAGGAATAACTAGGATCTGCGAATTTATTGGCCTCTGATAAAAGTTCTTAGATACGTTTAAAAAACTCTGAAGTTCGAACTACAGCTCGCCATCTGATTATCAAATAAAACTTTTCATAAACATCGAATTCTGACTTGCACTTTATAATTCATAGTTACAAAGTAGGTAGTTTGTATAAAGTAGTGTGAGAAGAGTAGGAGCATTCCATGGCGTGTGGTTTCAATTGGCCAAGATTAATTTTCCGAACGCTGTGCAGTTTGTTAATAATTTTCGTTGTGCTTTAAACTTTCCTAAGTCAGCAGGGATTTTGATATCCGAGCTTCTGGCTATGACCCACCACACATTTGGGTCACAGCAGATTCCAAAATACTGATAACATTCACTCGTTCGTTGGCCAGGCCATATTTACTTGGGCCAAATGAATGATGACCCGCCCAGCCTCAGTTTGTTGTCTAAACATTTTTATGATTCAGGGTTAGAGATAGGATTCTTCTTTCCTGCCAGTGTCTTTACATAATCCCCACTGCTTACACAGGCATCAAGGCGTTTTAGCAATTAGTTTCAGTTTCTGCGAGCATTCAATGTGAAGATAAGTAGCCCCGAGTTTCATACTCCCGATGGGGTTTTGTGTGGCTTTGATGGATGATTGACAAGCAAGTGACAAGAGGACGAGCGTGTGAGTGGGTCGAGAATGTGAGGCTAATGCTGAATATGGGTTAATGATTATGTAAGAAAAACGTTCTGCATGTCATCAGTTAATGATCATAGCGAAATATAAAAACAGAGACCCTAAGTTTCAGTAATTAATACAATTTCGCACATGCTAATTACAATGTTCAGTCTTGCAGTCTTGTTAGCCAAAGCTAACTTCCTTTTTCTTTTTCTACCATTATCATAAACACAATTACATAAACGACGCTCCTTAAATTGTGACTAAAAACCACACTCCATTAGTGTCAAAATAGGTGCCAAAACAAGTGTAGAAGAGGAGGAATATCGTTTCTAAACACAAAAGCAACTTCTCTCTTGTGTGTGTTATCGTTTCTAATTTGTTTCAAATTAAATGAGTTTTAAACATTTTCCCCACACAAAATACAATCATAAAGCGTTAAATATACCGAATGAGTGACGCGAGTGTGGATGTGTTTTTGGGATGGGTGGACGAAAGGATCTGGCTGTTGTCGTCGTTTTTTTGGTGGGTGGATCGGGGTCCCCTGCAAATGTAATTAAAAAACTTTTAAACCGCATCAACATAAATGTATGGCGCTTGAAATTCAGTGCATTTGACAATTTTCGGTTGGCAAAAAGTTGACATTTTGTGCTCCTGTGTTTGTGGGCAAAAAAGAGCCGCCAAAACATGTCAGACTCGCCCCACCATGCATCCCACCATCTAGCTTTGGTGGTGGCCATTTGTATTTGAGTTAAATGAAAAGCTTTAAAAGTTATTAGCATTCATAAATAAATGTCTGCGATAGGCATTTATTGATGACGGCCTGTATCCATTTAATGCGTTAATCATTTTTACGAGCCACTCTTCTCGGCAATTTCATTTATTTTAATTGAAGCCCATGCCTACCTTTTTTTGCAGCCATTAAGAATTGAAAGACTGTCCATTTAATTGCATTTAAATCGCCGGCCCAACACCTTAATAGACCATTACGTTTTGGCATTGAACCCAAAATATTTCTCTAAAAAGGTTTAGTTTTTAGTAATATGTTCAGGTAATAGGAATTTACAGCCGTAATGTCATTCCGGGCATTCCAAGTGATAACGCTAAATGGCTGTGCCATAAATTTCACACTTCAAATAACATTCTGGTGTGAAATTTAATGATTTCGATGTTGATGAGTCAAAATAATCAAATCGCAACCCATTAATTTTTCGTTGTTTTATATTTATGCTTGTGCTATTATATATGTTTCACCCTAAAAATAAACTTTTTCGATGCTAGCCCCCAGGCCCCATTATTTTCCATTAGCTTTATTATATACTCATTTTCGGCAATGTCTTATATCATTGTTATTAGTAAATCTTATGTCCCAGTTTATTGCAAGCCCCATGATATGTGGGTGGACTCGATACAGAATCATCAGTGAGACAATTCCTTGGGGTCTCGCGCCTCTGGGAGCAAGTTCGTTGAACTCTCCCCAAAATGTTTGGGGATAGTTTTTTTGGGGTAAGAATAATACATTCGGAAACATTGGGAAGAACTAAGGGTTGTTCTTAACTTTGGATAACCATTTAAGATTATTTTTACGCCTGTAATAATTGGCCAAAGGGCAAGATTCTATATATTTCTAAGTTCTCCATATATATTGCTGATTTTCATTGAATGGTAATTATCATGTTGGCTTGCAGGTTCATTGCTATCTGGTTTTCTAATTCAGATAATATCAATGTAGAATGTTTGCTTTCTCGTTGTCTTAACAATATTTTGACTGGAAGTGCATTAATCACGCATAAAGTGTTTAAATTTAATGGCAGCTGCTGAAATTGTTCAGAAAACACCTGAACAAAATGCTGTGCTCATCGGAGCCAGTTGCAAATGAAAGTTTTTGCACAGTCATTTCACGGAAAGAGCTCTTTTTAATTAATTTAATGACTGGCTGATGTATTTGCATATGGAAGTGCACGTGAGGAAAACTTTGTGCACGTGGGTAAATAATCAACTCTTTTGTTGCAGTTCCAAATTTGGTAGAGTCGCTCTTGGCCAAGCTAACTGGGGATTGTGGGTGGTGGTGCCTGCTGTTTCCCACTAATTATTTTAACAGCATGCTAGTGGTATCCGTTATCTGACTGCTAAAATATTTTCTGCCCCCCCCCAAAAGAAACCCACCCAGCCACCTTGACAGGCAAGTTCCGGAAAAGAAAGCTCAGTTTCCTTGGTATTTTCAGTCCGTAATCCGCATAGCTTATCACAAATTCCGGGCATAACTCAAAACAGAAACGCTGCCCAACCAGTTGGGAAGCAAATTAATGGCTCGATGCGAATTGTTTTGGCCCATCTGCCCCAAGGCGTTGCAACACTTTCTGATTGCATTAGATGCTTACAATAATTTTCGGGGCAGCTCCACTCGGAATGGGAACGTAAATGGAATATTTTATGCAATTTATTTTGATCAATTTGCACGTCGCAATGTCAGTTTCCTCTTAGGGCGCCTAAATATTCTCCGGATATTCTGGATGCAATCGTGCGTGCCATGGAATGGAAATTTCGCAAAAGAAGCCACAGGCTCCACTCTATTATTCGAATATTTTTTGGCCAACGAAAATTAAAAACAATTATTGTGCGAAACATTTCATGGCTTTGTTTTCAGTTGGCAGAATATGCAAAATGTAGTTGCACAAATAAGAATTTTATATTGTAAATTCTGATTTTTCCATCTGAATAATAATTATATGTATAAAATAAACTAAACATAATATAGTTCTATTTTCCATCTTTTTTTGTTATAAAACTCATTAAAAGGCAAAAAACTAAACGTTGAAATGGAAAAGGGACCAACCATGCGTGGGATAAGTTTTTTTTCAACTCTGTCTTCTGGCGCCAGCTGAATGTGTGTATTAAACCCATTTGTAGCCCACCTCATTACACACTAAAAAAAGCAATCGAGCATCAAATTACAAAGAAAATAAAATGCAAATAGGTTTTGTCCTTTATATTTAGGTTGTTCCTTTTTTTCCCAGAACAGAGTCTCCTTTTTTTCCATCAAGTTTATCCCTCGGACGAAGTTCCAATTTCATGCAGCTGACCACGGACCCTGTAATTGTAATTGCCGGGCTGGATTGGAGTGGATTAAACAATTTCCACATTTAACATGGCGCCCGTCTTTAACCTTTGCCACAATAAATTTTTCCGGTCTTTTCCTCGCCGTTTTTCGGTATTCTGGCTACCCGGTTTGGAGCTTAATTTTGGTGCCAGCGATAAGAATTTTTAGCGACGCTGTCATTTGGGGGCTTTGGCTTTTACGAGGCGGCACAAAGGACGCATGTCCTTGTTGTGCGTCTAATTAGATGCTTTGCCTAATTAGTTGGTTTTATGTGAGACTCTTTATGCCCCTGGATTACCTTTTCGGCTGAAGTTCGCCAAGTTAAGAAGTCTTGCTTTTCGCCAGCTGCAGGATAAGCCGACTCGTCGATATGTGGCATAAAGATTACACAGAGGTGCGATACCAAGCTGAGAATGTTATAAACTTAAACGTTTATTAAAAATTCCGAGCGCACAGGAAAATATCCACAGCATCATGACAATAATGCGAACGAAAGCAGCGCGTTTGCTGCTGATTTTCGCAGCTTGAGATTTTCCATTTTTCCCATCATCGGGCTGGGTGCTTCGACGGCTTTCCCCCCGTTTGGGTTTTTCAATTTCTTACAGAACGAGCACTGCATTCCTTCACCTGGCCCGTCTTTGATGCGTTATATGACAGGGTGATAGGGGGAGAATTGGAGGTTTCGACGTCTCGAGGAGCAGCAGCAACAGTTCGGGCGGAGTTCCATATGAACTCCGCATCCCAGCCACTGACTGGCCCCTCAACCGAATTGAACTTGTCACAAAAGAATTCATTTTGCAGAGCTCGGAATTTTCCGGCAGTTTCGGGATGCGGCGACGGGTTCGGAAAATGTGCGTTGAAAAGCTTTGTAAGCTTTGCTTGACTGTTGGCCCGTCCCTATGCTTTTCCCCCTTCCTTTTGTGTTTCGCACATTGTCCCTTATCCAACGCTCCATCGGTTCTGGGTTCGTTAACTGGAATTCAATAAATATTACTAAAACACTCGCATACGCATTCGCAATCGCCTTTTTCTTTGCGTTTTTATTGGGATGTCGAAGGGAGACAAGAGCGGATTCCAAGAAAAAAGGCCAGTGCAGACATTTTCACATAATTTCCCCCACTTGTGATCCATTTTTAGGGCCTCCACTCGTATTCCCGCCGGCCGAGTACATTTTGGCTTATTTTATGACGCGTTTTGTTACCAAAACGAAAATTTTTGGTAATACCAAGACATTTAATTGCCTAATTGTTTTGTTTTTGGCATTTTATTGCAGACGGGTCGCTTTTTATGGAGCAAACACAGCACGCCACTTTTTTATGACTTAATTACTTAAATGCGTTTTATTTTGCATGCGGCCATAATCGTAAACAAATTAAAGAAGTGGAAATTATGATATCTTTCCCCGTTTTAATGCGTGCCTTGGGAAAAAAAGATTATCCATCGGATTGTAGCATACTTTTTATACAAATACAGCAATTAAAAAAAGAGACATTATAAAATGTAAACCCAACGTAAATAGTTTAAAACCTACCCATCTTTACCAAATAGGCCACTATATTTGCACAAGTTTTTAGCTTACGTTTCATCTTTTCATCAGCAAATAGTATTCTATGTTTCGCTGGTGCTGGGCCCTCATTATAATTTAAATTAACTGAATTTGCTTTATTTGATTTAACTGGCTTAGTGTTCCACTGCCTTTTTGGTCCATTGAGGATGTTCTCCTCCAGTTGTGGAAGAGCCAAGAACGCTGGAAGGGGCCTTTCCGTATTTATTAGCCACGCTGGGTTTTGACCCTAAAGGGTGCCTATCTTATCCCATCTGGTGGTGGCTCTGGTTTCCTTTCGGCCATCTCTTTTTATTTTCTGAAATTAATGCGGCAAACACTAATTAATTGCGCAGGTGTTGCAGCTGTTCCGTAGCTCTCTTGTTGTTGCTTCCGGTGTTGTTATTGCATGGGATAAGCCTAATTGAATTTCTGTAGCTTTTTGCTAGGCTTGCGGAATCGGGAGCTGGAGGTCCTATCTCGCCATTTGTTATAATTAATTACACATCTGCCATTATAGGATACCGCCTGCATTTATTAACTTTAAATTATTGATTTTTAACGGATGTGTAGAAGAACTGCCACAATTACCGATTTCCAGTTATTAACTTTTAGTGAGAGCTGAAAATATTTTATTATAAACTTTAACCTTGCATTCAATTACTAATCTGTTGGTCCAAATAAAACTTCTGATTCTAGTCCAAATGATTTATGAAAATTGAAACTTTAGTAGCTCGCATAAGCGCTGACCGTAATCAAATTCACGCTTTGCACTTATTTAATTGTTTTTCTTTTTAATTTCCCATAGCTAATAAATTGACTTTTATGAGCGGTCATGAGAAGCTCGTAAAATTTGCATATGACTCCTAGCCGAGCTTTTGGCTTTAAGTCGGGGTCCTTCAACGCTTGACAGCATTATTATTATGTCAACGTAATGTTGTCGTCAAATAGTTTTTCGCGTGACATTTGCATTTCAGTTCAGCTGAGCTGAGTTGAGTTGAGCCCTCGGGTCCGATGACATTTCATTAGCCGTTACCAGTTCTTCGGGCACACATATTTAATAACGTGTGCCATTGTTTTTCATTGTCGTTTTATGTGCTGTTTATATTTTTATGGCATGCCATATAGTATTTAATATTTATATTATATATGAGTCGCATGCGACATTCCCTCCCGTTCTATCATGTCTGCGATAAAATAGTTTTATTCCTTTCCACTAAAGGAAACTTTTGGGCACAGCGAACTTCTTCACCAGGTGGAAAAGCTGGAAAAGCTGAATAGGCGCCCCATCCACCTCCTTGAACTGAAATCAAACTACTTGAGGAGTCAGCCACCGCTTCGTGTTTGCAGTTATTATTGTCTATAAATCGTTGGAAGGTCTCCGGTAGGAGCTGTGGGGCATTATACACGATGACATTATGAATTTATTACTATTTAAATATTTTACTTTTGTTATGGCCCTGGCAGGCGACGATGCGCCGCAATAATCGTTCTGACATTTGTTTTCCCTGGCGTGCGTAACTATTTACGAGTTTGCTCCGGTAACTTCGTCTCCGAAAGTAGAGGGGGTGGTGACCCAGGCACCGGGATATAGTTTGAGTAGGTCATGAATTATCGATGCTGTCAGCAGTAAATATTGATAAAATATATGAGGAAAAGTTCTGGCACGTAGGCATCAACTTTGTCTACTGCGCCTCTATTACCATAATTAAATAATTCGGGCAGTTAGCCGACTTAAACGGTTCCGCTCAAAACTCATGCATAAATGTACATACATCAGCAAATCACCCGAATGTCACTTTAATTGTTAATCAGCTAGACATATCTGTGCCACAAATTAATTAGCAAACCAGTTTAGGTTGATCGCACGGACTTGAGAATTTGAGAGTCATCTGAATATTTGGACTTTGATACCGGCACTTGACTTCAAACTTTGGACAAAACCAACAAAACAATAAAAATAGGTAGGAGAACAACTGGCAAACTTAAAACGGGTCAGGCGATCGTCATTAATTTTATCATGTAATAGCAGACTTATTTCAGAGTTAATTTTAAAAATCCGGCCTATTAACAAAATTATTTAATTATTATTAATGGCAATAGAATGACCAGGAAATAATTTGTTGCTGTACCTTATTACCTTATAAATATGAGAAAAATGTAATAATAACGAGAAATTATCTATATTAGAATTAGAATTATATTTATATTTTTTTAGGGCTTACAAATAATTCAAGCATCTCATGGCCCCCGTTGACTTATATCAAATTTAAAGTGTCACTAAAAATTTTTCTAAGTAAAATAAAATGTTGCTTTTATATTCTATTCTTTGAAAATCCGCTATCATGCTTTGCATGCACTTTGGTTTAACACCTCCATAAAAATCAACGTTAGATTGTTTTTCAAGTTTAAGGTTTGGGAGTTACGAGTATTGTTAAATCAAATTAGTTGACGTTGACGCTTCGCTGGGCACTCTGACCCTTGGGAAGTACAACACACTTTTAATCGGTGGAAAATCTGAAACTACAATTAGCACTTACATTATGGCTTTGAAATGATTTTAGCCTTATAATAAGCTCGAGTCTGGGGCATTAAGGCCAATTATAGGTACAATGGGAGCCGCAGTGAACTTGCTTCATTAACTGATTCGAGTATCGGTTGAACTTTAAACCGAAATGGCAAACAAAAAGTGAGTCAGTTTCGGGTTATCAGATAAATCGAAGAGGGCTTGAAGCAGACAAAACAAAACATCGAGAATCATTAAAACGGCGATTTAAATAAACTAACCGGTGTATTGCTGTGTGTATGTGTAATAATACAGTGTGATCAGCGGAGTAGAGCGAAAACAAAAAGCTATAATCAAAACAAAACTCTAGCGAAGCTGCATTCAAAATCGTATAAAAGCCAGATGCTAACCGAATAAAGTCAACAGTTTCGATACCGAAGGGTTTTCAACAACATCTCTACCGAAAATGAAGTTCCTGATTGTCCTCTCCGCCATTTTGGCCATTTCGGCTGCCGTGAGTTATATATTTTCTGATCAAAAGTGGTAGTATTGCTAAGGTTATCTTTTGAATGTATCTTATAGGAACTGCAGCTATCCGAAGAGCAGAAGGCAGTGGCCCATGCCAATGGCGCCCTTTGTGCCCAGCAGGAGGGAATCACCAAGGATCAGGCGATCGCCTTGCGAAACGGCAATTTCGATGACACAGATCCCAAGGTGAAATGCTTCGCCAATTGTTTCCTGGAGAAGACCGGATTCCTGATCAATGGTGAGATCCAGCCCGATGTCGTTCTGGCCAAGTTGGGACCCCTGGCCGGCGAGGATGCCGTGAAGGCCGTTCAGGCCAAGTGTGATGCCACCAAGGGAGCGGATAAGTGCGATACTGCCTATCAGCTATTCGAGTGCTACTACAAGAATCGTGCCCACATCTAAGCGCCCAAGCTCCGATATTGTATTGTGTGATAATCTAACTGTGACTTGTTACTTATATTGTTTTAATTCAGTATATCAATTCGTAAACAAAAAAATTAGATATATAAATGTTTTGAATAAAAAATTCAATAATATATTTCCCTCTTAACAAAAACTTGACCAGAAACCTTTGTTTCAAATAGAAGATTATGGTGAAACCTTTTACATAACGCTAATAGAATTTCACTTGGCATTTGTTAATATATTAAATATTAATGTTAAACTTTTGATAAAATAACTTTTTAAGTGTCCAACAAAAATTTCAACCTTTCAGGGAAATAACCCCTCACAGAGCACGACTTTTATTGTGTCTCAAAGGAAATTAAGGCGAAATTCTTATACATAATTACTTATGCATATTCGACTAGTCAATGGATGCTCCACTGTATGACCCATTTGCGTTTTGGCCACGCACCCATTTGCATAACAGTGGGCCGTCATTAAGGACCAACCACTGTCAGACCGTCGTCAGGGGCTTAAGTCCCTGGTACAGAGCGGCGATCCCAGAGGCATTTGGCCGCTCATGTTTGGCATAAATATTGATGAGCGACGGCAAACTTATTGGCACAAAGACCTGGGATCCCCGGGATACAGGATGCGTTTGGGGGTCGAGCAAATGAATTGGACACGGGGAGCCGTGTTTTTAAAAGCCCAAATCCAATTAACAAATCATTAAACATTCATTGAGCACGTGTCGCAATTGCATTTACTGGGTGAACATGGATCAGGTGGCATAGGAGGGAACAATTGCTCCGACTTTGGCTTTGACTTTGGCTTTTGGGGAGTTTGGATCGCAGCCAGGGTCCATAATTCATTTTGTCACTTCCTGGGGTCGGTCTGGCTGTCATGTCACTTCCATTTAGCATCCGTTTCAGTTGCAGTTGTCTGCACAAGAGCTGATGGCCGATGGCCTTCCCGGCCAACCGAACAAACAATCACTGATGCGTTTACTAATGTCTATTAAAAAGGCAGCCCAATCGAAGGATTCCACCCCCCGAGCTAATGCATATAAGTAGACAGCCATGGCGGCTTGTCAAAGGAGCCAACACGCGTGAGATGGTAGCACATTGATGCTCGACATCAGCCTTTGTCTTGGCCGCCTTGTTTGACTTGTCTTGCTCCCGTTAGTTGGCTTTCAATGGCCAAGGACCAAGGATATCGCTGGAGTTGGGGCTGGGGTTGAGTGCTGATGTTTTGAGGGGGAGGCCTTCCCTGCGGTTCTCACATTAATGTAATTTAATTTTATAAAAACTTCGCTGCAGGGTGGCTGCCACTGTCTTGTTTCATGCTCCGATGTCTCTCGCTTTTTGTCCGTCCATGTGGAGTTTCTTTGATCTTAAAGACCAATATGTGATGTGGCTGGGGATGCTGCGGTTGTGTTTCCGATTATCAGCAGGAGTCTGTTATTAAGTCCGTCAATTAGAGTGGTCCATAGAAAGAAGGAGTTCAAGAAAACCAGTTGCTGTGGCTTGAACTAATGTGATTGAATTTGTTTGCAATACAACTAGACTAGTAAGGAATATAATAACTCTATCTAAGACGGGTTCCTGTTCCTTGTACTATCATTATTCCGCATCCAGCTTGTAACCATTTCCATAATCTAATTTAAACTTCAGGTTGTATTTTTTTATGTTTCCACACTTATGAAAAGAAGAACTCACTTTGCTTGCAAAAACAAATTAGTCAATAATTACTATGATTATTTTAATTGAAATTGCAAATATTGGTTGTACCGTTTTTAAAACACCTTTATAGTGCAGTACTTAAATGTTTTGTAGATTCATCTACCAAATTGAACCCACAACTTTTTGCAAACCATTTTGTATTTGTGCAATTATAGAGGCCATTAAATAAGTCAGATGAGTGTTTTTGGCGAATGCTAATTTGAGTTCTCACCCAAAAATGCTATTGGCAATCCACTGATGCATGACACATTATATGCGATGTATCTGAATATGATTACCTGATGGGCCTAGCAAGTGAGGCATGAATATGATTTGGTAATCGATTTGAACAATAATTAAATAGCAATTCAAAACGATTTCTGATCCATAAAGACGACTCTATAAAAGGCTTTTGTTAAGTCGCGACAGGCTAGTTGAAAAGTTTTTATAGTAAATCGTCAACAAAATTGGAAAAAAATATTTCTTAGATGTATTTTCGAGCCAGTTTGATGGCATTGCTTTGCCTCACTCTTAGTGAATTCGTTCCTAAAGCATGGGTAATGTTTTTCATATTTTATATATCTTTTGTAAATTCTTTTTTTTTGTAATTCAACTTATGTAGAACTTGGAATTATATGTTTTATATTTACAAGGTAAATATTAAAATAAGGGAAGTGAATCAAAATTTCTAAAAACTAAAAGAATCTCCAAATGACATATTGGAATACAAGGAGACAATATTAAATTTTCATAAAAATACATTTCATCCACAGACCCGATCGCTTACCGTCTCGCTGAACATGTCCATGACCCGAACCCTGGTTCCAGATCCGCCAAATGGAACAGAAACCAAGCTCAGCCAGGAGATTCTTAGGGCTTGTATGCGTAGGACCGAGATCTCAATGTCGCAACTGAAACTCTTTCACATGAGCCTGATGAACAGCGACTACAAAAATGACAACGATATAGCCCCTACTCCAGTTCAATCCATTGGCGATGTGAATAACCTGGGTGATCTGGACTTCAATGGCAACTCGCAGATGCCCTATCTCGATCTGAAGCATAATGAGCCGCTGCAGTGCTTTGTGAGCTGTCTGTATGAGACCCTGTATTTGGATAGGTACAATGTCCTGCTGGAGGAGGCCTTCATGAATCAGGTGCAAACAATCATACAGCATGAGAAGGCGGAGATCAAGGAGTGCAGTGATCTTCAGGGCAAAACACGATGCGAGGCAGCCTACAAGCTGCACCTGTGCTACAATCACCTGAAAACTCTGGAGGCGGAGCAGCGTATCCGTGAGATACTCGAGCGGACCGAGGCGGAGAACGAGTTATTCGGTCCGGAGGGCAGCGACTTTATCTACGGCATCAAGCATTCCGGAGAAGCAATGACCACCACTAAGTCGGAATAGATAGCTGTGTACTTGTGGGTCTTATTTCTTATCGATGTTTGCTATATAGAAAATCCACTTATTATTTAAATGTATGCATGAATAAGTACTTAAAGTACTTATTTAACTTTTGAGAGTTTTAAAGCTATAAAATAAAAACAAGAGTTTGCATTTCAGCGTAATTAGTTTAAAGAATTCTAACTACATCATAAGTTGCTTATTAATTAAAATCTTTAATATTTTCCTGATGTGTTTGAAAAACTGAATACCATATAATAAGGCTCAACTTTGGGCTCAACTTTTTTCTAAAGGTTTTTAACGGTTGTATAGTATAGTTTTGGGCTGATTGTTAAGTAAACTAATCGATTTGAATGTAAAAAGAGAAAAGGAATGTACGCAATTTTATAATACATAAAATAAGTAAATAACCATTTCCCAATCATTAATACACTAATAAGAAGACCCATATTATGTTGTTATCGCATAAAGAATTTTTTGTAGAAATTTAGATAGACAAAAACCATTTCACTTAAAACATTAGAATCTATTTTAAAACAAGAAAATCTATTCCACGCACAATAAGTAAATAAATCCAAAGTCCAAACAAAGCTCACTGACCCGAATGATCATTTAGGCAGCGATGATTTAACGCCTACTGGGTGAAATGGGAAAATTGGTTCTGAATTAAAAATAACCCAGTTTAAAATTATTCAATTTAATTAATTGAATTTTAATAATATAATAACTTGATTGTCGAAATTATGTCTGCACCTTATACATGTTACGAGTATTTAAGCCATATTATTGTGAACGAAATTCAGTTCGACTGTGAATTTAGCTTTGTAAAGATGAAACTTATCTACTTGTTGGTTGTATTCCTAATTTTCGCTCTAAGCGAATTAGTAGTGGTAAGTTGGATGAAACGCTGCTTTAGGTATATCCTTTGCATCCATTTATTCACATTTTTTAATCAGGGCCAGTCATCTGCGGAATTAGCAGCCTACAAGCAAATTCAACAGGCCTGCATCAAGGAGCTGAATATTGCTGCCAGTGATGCTAATTTGCTGACCACCGACAAGGAGGTGGCGAATCCCTCGGAATCGGTGAAGTGCTATCACAGCTGCGTCTACAAGAAGCTGGGTCTCCTGGGTGACGATGGAAAGCCCAATACCGATAAGATCGTCAAGTTTGCCCAGATCCGTTTCAGCAGTCTGCCGGTCGATAAGCTAAAGAGTTTGCTTACCAGCTGCGGAGCCACAAAGTCAGCCACCACCTGTGACTTTGTCTATAACTATGAAAAGTGTGTAGTTAAGGGTATTAGTGCCTAAAATTAAATCAATAAAGCAGTTTAAGTGTTCAATGCACTCATACATTTAATTATGCAAATTGAAAACGCCGAATGACCTGACTTACACACGAATATGGATTATAATCAGCTTACGCGAAACAGGGCTTGAGAGCCTCAATTAAGCTGTAACAAATTCGCCACTCACCCCTCTGTTGCAGAATGCTGCACTTGTTCCATGATTGCATTGAATAACATTAAACAGGCTGATTTAATAATAACAAGGATTTAGTGTATTGTTGCGTTTCTATTAACCCAAACTCAAACAAACATAGAAGGCATATTACCATCTAATATAGAAAACAAAGCAAAGTTTCATTTGACAAAGAATTTATTTAAATTTTGTTACAATTTTTCCCGAATCACAATTTGCCAAGCATTAAGTTCCTAACTTCTTTAGGCCTTAGCCTCGGGGGCGGGCTTGAAGCTCTCGAAGCATTCGTGCAACTTGGAGGCGGTATCACACTTGTTCTCGCCCTTGATATACCTGCACTTCTCCAGAGCCGCCTTGGTCTTCTCCTCGCCAATGAGAGCGCCGAGCTTCTCCAGGACCACGGACTCCTGCAGCTCACCGTCCTTCAGGGTTCCGACCTTCTCGAAGAAGCAGTTGGCAAAGCACTTGATGTTCTCGGTGGGGTTCTTGAAGTCCTTGGCATTGACCTTGGCCCTTTCCTCCTCGGTAAGGTTCACTTCGTCGGAGCACTGCTCACGATGCTGCTTGGCCAGCTCCTTCTGCTCATCGCTCAGATTAAGGGACTAAGAAAATGATAATTAAAGGTTTTAATAACAAAAACTTTTAGCAAAGTCTTTTACTTTATATATCTTGAACGCACACCAAAGGATCGAAGATTCAGTCAGGATCTTCGTCGTTGATATATGCTTATAAATATTAAATCTTATAGGGTCTAATAAAATATTCCCCTATAATTCTAGTGTTTAGTTTTCTTAACTTAAATTCAAACTCACCGATCCGACAGCCAGAGCCACAAACAGAGCACTCAAAGCGATCACGAAGTAGGAGTTCATGTTGAGAAATACTTTGACTTGGTAGAACGTTGGGGAAGTTCTGATTCCGATATAGGATGGGATCGCGGCTTTTATACCCGGCTTGGTTGCCAATAAAAGCCGGTTTCTCTTTATGGCCGCGGGCAGTGATCCAACTAAGCCCAGCTGATGTCTTTGCTTTTTGATTTTTGTTTTGGTTTTAGATTTCTGTTTGCTATCTCTCCCATTTCCTTTGGTCTAGCTGAGTTCTTTTTTTTGCAATCTTGGCCAGTACTTTCGTCTATTTGTGGCCCGCGGCCAGGTAGACAATCTGAAGTTATGGTCGCTACGAAAGCATGGTTCATTAAACCGCCTTCTACCTCGCCAACCTGGTGAATCGAATCAATTATACAGATAGAACGCAGACGTGGTACAGACAGGGACGCCTCAAGTGGTCTCCAGATCGTAGGTAGCTCAAGTTACTCCGTCTGGAGTTGGAGCTGAAATTGTGGCTGCTCACTCATTATCGCTGCACTCTATCAAAAACTTTCCACTGCTGCCCCATACCAGGTTTCAGATCCCAAGCTAAAGGCACAATAACCATCCGACAACGCCCCGGTCGGATTCTGATTCAGATATATATCTATGTATCTGGGCGGAGAGGTGTGGCCAGGCGCGTATTGAAAGTTGAGAAGCAAGCGCAAGGAGACAGACGACGACGGCAAAGTTTTTTCATTTGAATCCTATTATTTCAGCGTAGTTGTAATCTTATTATCCACGAGATGACAGCAAAATGACATTTAGAAAATTTCACGCTGTGTGAAATGTACAAAAAGAAAATGCGGGAATGCAGGAAAGTCAGTGCGTGTGGGTGGTAATGCTGATGCTGAGACTCAGACCGAGGCTGATGGAATCGAGCCGGAGTCGGAGTCGGATCCAAAGTCGTGGCCGGGATCCGGAGTTTCTGATTGGGACTGCGTACTGTGGCCAAGCCACCCATCCCTTCTCCCTCGCAAAAACCTTCGTCTACTTCTTTGAGTCGGGCGTGTTTTTCACAAGTTTTCCACTGACTTCTTCTGCTGTCGCTGCCTTCCTTTTAATTTCAATTCTGACATTTGTTTGTCTGCTGTCAAAATAAAGTAGCTTTGGCGCTAAAGAAATAAACCATAAGATTGCGATTGAAAATTTTCCAACGCACACGCAGACACCACACCCCCTCCACCGCCCAACCACCACCCCCTGACTAACCAGTGGCTGAAAACTTTTCGCTCTGACGCAATAATAATAATAATAAACTAAAGCTTGTTTGACTTCTCCGCAAATGCTTTGAAATCCTTGTGTGGTAATCTTAATTCAATTTGCTTGTGGTGGGGACAGTCGACTTGAGTGATAAACTCTGGCGTTACACATGCAAAGATTGCTTGTTGGAAGTAAGAAAAAACCTGGCAATTTAATCTGAAAACTTTATAAAAATAATGATTTCGCAGGAGAGTAAAAGCATTTTAGGAATGTTAACAGGTGGGAATTAGTATTTTGTTGACTTTCTTTTGGACGTAAGCTTTGTATTAAGTTAGGAATATTATAAAGGTTCGTTGAATATCAGTCAGATGGTTAGTTAAAAGAAATTACATTCGAACGAATTAATTAAAATGCAAATAAAAGTCATGATTTTCTGAAAAAGGTTAAAGGTGCTTCCTTATGTGACCATTTAAATATCTAGACAAACAAGATTAATTCCTCAAAATTTGTACATTCTTTTTCAACTTTCGAATCATTAACAAGGCAAAAATTTAATATTTGTTCAAGCTTTTTTCTAATGAACCAGAGCTGAGCTAGGGATGGCTATCCCTATAGAGCACAAGGCAAAACCATGAAGAGCATAATCAGTCTACAAGCCCCCCGTCCAATGCCGCCAAACTTCAGCTAGAAATTAAGTACAATTTTCATTTTAAATTAAGCTGCCACGGCATCCCCGCAGAGCAGATCCTGCTCAGCTTTCGACGTCATTAATCACTACAGAACACAGACGCAAAAACAACATGCTGGCCAAGGAGCATTTGTCAGAGACTTTTGGGTTACTTTCTTCGGTGGGGTGAAGCATTTTCTAATCGCCCCCATGCAAAGTAAAAAAAGAAAGAGAGTTGGGAAAAGTTACGCCCAAGAATCAGCCCGTGTACACATGTCAGGGGGTTGGCTTAATACCCCCAACTATGAAAACTCCGGCCTGACGACGACCCACCTGTCTGAGTTCTATTTCTGTGAGAAAAATGGTCGCTAAATTTGCGTGAAAAGGCAAATAATTTGAAATTCCCAGGGGTTCTAAATAAGTAAATTTAAATTGCATTTGTATGCGTTCAAAAATTTTTTGCCTTTCCCTTCTTTATTTTTGAGGGTCTGGGCGCTTGTGTGTTTTGGCCATAGCAAGTTTTTGTTTGCCACTGTTGCCGTTATAAATTTGCGTGTCAAAAGCGACGAGGTGAAGGTTTTCCGCTTAATTTTTTTTTTTGATGTTTCGCATATGCGGAAGGAAGTTTTCCCCCCAAAACCCCCATGCCAGGCTTTCCGCCATGTCTATGTGTTTGGCCAAATGTTAATGTCCTTATCAGCGCTTCAGCATTTTTACATGTGTCCGCATTTGAAATATGCGGCAATGGTAAATGTTTTTCTGGCACTTTGCATGCACCCATATGAAGGAAATGCAGAACGGGGTGGGGATTTTCTTTTTGCCGCTCCTGTTGCCGCTTCCGCTGCAGCTGATGTCAAGTGTCAAGTGTCGGACAGTTGAAGTTATTTATTATAACGACAATTACACCAAAACCTACCAACAGCTGGCCAACAGCTCACGTCAGAGGGTTCTGCGGGTTCTTCTATGGCCATAATTACATTTCCCACGACTCTGGTGCGAATGGAAATTAGAAAATGCCGAAAAACGGAAACGGAAGTGAGCGAACTTCGCGTTCGTGTGTGCCAAGTGTGCTTTCTTATTGCCCCTGCCACGCCCGTCCCGCCTCTCACGCACACACACATATGAACACAAGACCTTTTATCGAGTTTCCGCATCCATCGTCTCAATCGAAGCCATCCTATACCCCGAAATCGGTGAAATTTGCTAATGTAATGATGCTTAAAAGTGTTTCGAAGTATTCCTTTGCCTTGTTTATTTTTATTTAAATGCCAGCCAGCATGTGTGGGGGCGTTTGATTGAATTGAAAATGCTTTGCCAAAAAATTTCCATTCAACTTCGATGGCTGTCTGCTCTCGTCTCAGCTCCGCAGCTTTCCTTCTCTTCTAGTCTTGCATTCAAGGGTTGAGGCACGTTGCGAATAATTTCCTAAATTGCTTAAAGCAAGTAACGGGACGAATTGAAATGCTCAAAAGCCGCAAGAACATTAATAGCCATCACACTGGACGTGGAGTTTGATGTTGCCAAAATCTCTGTCTAGAGCTACTGGGGAAGTTTAGCCGCTTTTATTGTGTATCAATAAAATTAAACTTAAATTAACAACACAAATGAGTAAGACGCTTTCGGATGGGAATCGCAATTTAAATTGATTGGGTTGTCGTGACAAACAAATTTATCTATATATGGTACTCGATGCCCTCAATTATGGGTTATTATAATTGCCTCAAGTACAAGTTCAACCTAATATTTGGAAAAACCCCTTGTTAATTGTATAGCTGATAAAGTTTAAGCGAAATTAGCAAACACTAACAAGGTAAAAATATCTTATCGCAATGGAAATATGTACATACATATACAGTTAAGGTGAAAGTTCTTATAAACTTAGTAAAAGAATACTTTTCTTACATATTTCTATTAAAATTTTCGACTGTTTTAAGAGATGCCAGCGTTATTAAAGGTCTCTGGAATTCTATGACACCACAATTAGTTAGTTGAAATTATCACTATAAAATGCCATCTGCAGCCAGCGGCATTTCAGCAGCTTTAGCACCAACCACTCCAACCATTCATTTTGAGCCACTCGAGCATGTCGATACACACACTTGTGGCCAAGAATCTCTGCTCCCAAGGACCCTTTCCTTTGGCTAAGTTCAATGCCATAAGTCGCCGTCGCTGACGGTGGTTCCTTTTTTTACGTAGCTTTTTTGGCTCTAATTCCATGTGTTCTGTGGGCATATTTAACGAGCGCCTGCTGTGCCACTCCAGCCACTATAATATGCCAAATTAAAACTTTAACTAGCGCGCCGAGAGTCCTACAGAGTCAGCATAAAGAGCAAGTGCAGCACAGCCAGCGACAGACTGTCATCATTATCATTAAGAGACACAAACACACACCCGACTCGTTTTCGCACCTTATCCGGCGCTTATGACACTGGGAAAAATGCATTAAGCTAAAAATTGTTAAAATCAAAGTTTTAATGATATAATAATAAATCACACAGACGCAGAAAAGCCCTTTACTATCGAATCAAAGATTAAAGTAAAATTACCATATGTACACACTTAAACGAGACTTTATTTTGGGTCATTTTAATTATGAAATTAAAAAATCAAATTAAAAGTTTTCAGAAGTGGAATGTTTTTTTGTGAATGACCGCACTATTTCTTTCAGTGTTTTAGTGCTGCTTTGGCCGTATTATTGTCGCTGTAGTTGGCACTGAAGTGGCCGCATGAAACAGTCGCCCAAAACAGACACAGTCGTTGGAAAGTTGGGGGGAAAGCTGCGACGATGAGGTGCAGCTTCCGTTGCAGTTTGTTTTTCCTGCTCCTCGCAGACGGCTTAGTGGCATAAGCATCAGCATAAGGACGAGTGGGTGTGGCATCCGATATGAGTGCCATGCCGCATTAAAAACAAAACGAAGGCGTTAATCTTTCGAGCAAACCTAGTCCGTCTACATAACTCTGCTTGCACTTTGGCCTAACATAATTTATGCACTGCAACTAGACAGAAACTATGCGAATGGGCGTGGCAGTTGTCCACCGCCCACCAGCATACGTAATTACACACTTCGGGATAATGCCAGAGCGTTAGTGGCAGCCACTTTGCATCATTGTGAATGTGAAGCACAGGTAATGAAGCAGGAAAGGCAAAAAACAATCAAGAATGCTGAATAAATAAAGTCAGGAAATTGTATACAAGAGCCAGCAAGAGGCATTAAATCGCATTGTCTCCATGGAAAATAATTCAGGTGTTGAGAAATAAAAGCCCCTTAAATGATTACTAAGACATGTCTAAAATATAACTAACGCTTATCGAGATAAAAATGTGGTGAAAAATACAATGAAATATTAAAAAAGTTACAATTTTGTAATCTTCATGTCATTTGAAGTCCTTGCGGTGGGATATTTTTGAAACTATTTAAATGGCATATACTTCCAAGAAATTTCCATATATAAATTTCTGGTTTAGTAGCACCTGAGATTGTGTTTTGATTGACAACCTTTATAAGTGGAGATAAAATGGTTCGAATTCCTAATCAGCACTTAACAAAACTGCTTTTGGCCATTGCAGGCAATCGAAACAGTAAAATTTAGCAGGGTCTTAAATTTTATGTCAATCGGTGGAGAACAATCCAAATGTTCCACAATAGACATCCAAACCCTTGAGCTTTGTTCGAAGCACTAACTAAACCTGAGATTTGGCTCTCCGATTTTTCCAATTTCACTCAATATAGCGACGCATGCGTGTCGTAGTACCACTTGGAAACACTATGATGAAATATGGCGCCACTGTGCCAGGAAAATCTCAATTTATTGGTACTCTCAGTTTTCAGCTATAACTTGGATTTTTGTCTCTTTAGAGCTCTCTTTTTTCACCAGCTGATGGCCCGAAGTTATGGCTAACATCGCGCCTCCGTCGCCCAAAAGCGTGCTTCGGTTTTTCCTTTTAGGTTTTCCCTTGGCTGTTTTCCGCTGCCTTTCGTGAAAATGCCTTGGGTTGAGTTGAGTTTTTGGGTTCGAGGTTTAAGGTTGGGGGTTTTTCGGGGTTGGGTGACCGGGAGCAGCGACTCTTTGTTGCTTTTGTTGGCACTCTGCTGCCGCTCCTGCTCCTTCTACTGCTTTCAATTCAATTTTTCGCCAGCTGTTGTGCTTAATTTGAACTTTAAGCATTTTCCTTGTTGTTGTTTGGGAATTTCCGGCTTTAATGCGGCATTTCTGCGGCTGGGCGACGAAAACAGCTCAATGTGAATCGAAAAATGGAGAGTAGGGACCCGATTTCGCAGCGTTAAGAAGTCCTTTGTGGGTCAACCAGTCAGCCTTTTAACCGCTAATGAAGACTTATTTCGCAGCAAAGCAAAGGCAATGCACTTATTTATGGTTAGGCCGTAGTATTTCCCATCCGAAATATGGACCAGTTGACAGTATAAATAATGTGTTCCTTTGCCAGAATTTATGGCACTTGTATGTCTTCTGGTCTTTGGCATCCACTTGGCTGCTATAAATTAGAGCCACCGACCAGTTCGACCTTAAGTGCGAAGTGCGTGTGTGTATGGCTACTGGATCTCCACCTCCAACCACATCCATCCACTCCCCCTCAAATACGTACACAGACACACACACACATTCCCGACACGCAACAAAACACACAGATGCCATTGGTACACTTGTATTATGGCAGCGGCTTTTGAGGTTTTAAAGCGTTTTGAGGTGACACATAATGATTAGCCAGCCATTAATTGCTTAGCACTCGAGGCACTCGATTACACTAATTAGGCGTCTTATTAACCTTAAACACATACACAGTTACAGAACTCCTTCGGGGCATTCGTATTTATTCCGTGAGTGTCCTTAAAACTACAATCTTTAATAAATTCCCTTATAAATTCTTATGAAATTGTGCAGAAACAGCAGCGCGGACGAGGAGGTCCATGGTGATGATGGGGCGGTCCATGGTGATGTGGCGGTCCATGGTGGCCTCCATGATGCGGGGGTCCGCCATGATGTGGGGGTCCTCCATGACCATGTCCATGTCCTCCAGGTCCTCCGTGTGGTGGAGGCATTATTCAGATATTTTCGAAAACTTTGAAAAGCGTGCGGATGGGTCCAACTCTAAATCCATATTGTCAGGGCAAGTCTAATCAAGACCTGCCTCATAAAGATAAGGACTATCTAATCTGTATAGTATTGCTTGCTAATCGATAGAAGTGTTTGTTAGCACAAACATTGGGATATTATGATGACCATGGCGATGAGTAAGGCCTTGTAAATGCCTGAGGCTGAATTAGTCATGACAAATAAAATGAGGAAAACCCCTCTAAAGTCTCCTCCTGAGATAGCCATATGTACAATTTTATTTGAAAACTAATCTTTTAAAATGTGCGTCTAGTTTTTTCTAGCGATAAGATTATGCTCCAAAAATTATAAAAAGTACACTTCCACTGGGACTTTGTGAAATGTGCCAAAGCATTTTATCTATTATACCTTTAAAATTACGATATTTCCAAAGTAACATAAACAGCTTTAGGATTCCTTAGTATAAAACTAGAGATAACAAATGTAACTTTCAATGGTAATCTATTCCAAGGTATTTCCGATTTTATAAAAGGTTTGTTGGTAAATCGATAAGATAATGGCTTTCAAATTTTGAGGAAGTTTATAAGTCCCCCCAAACGATCAACATTATTCTATGGAAATCCAAAAAAGAATTCAAATGTTCCTGGAATACACGACTATTGACTTTCCTCTGAAGCCATAACTCCATTTGTAATTTATTTACTGCCCTTACCAATAAGGCCAATTGTACTTAATAATTGTAGAATACGAACTTTCAACCAATTTAATTTTGTCAATTTGCCATTGAGTTTGCCATAGTGCACATATAGTTCATGCGAGTGGAGCAACTTGATTTTAATTCCTGATAAAGAAAAGCCAGTCGTGGCCATGTAACTATTTTCTTTACCCATGACATGACCCAGAAAAGTATGGCGAAAATTCGCCAAGCCAAGTGCAGGCACATTCGGCAAGAAAACGGATGGAGCAAGACCAATGGCTTGGCTTTTTGAATTCAATTAATTTTATCTGCATCAGTTTTCCCTTATAATCGCATCACAGGGCGGCTCACATGCGAAACGGAAAACGGCTAAAGGACTGAAGGACGAAGGGACGCTCTCTCGAAAAAGGACCGCAACTCGTAAAATATATAAAGTCATTGCAAAAGCCAATTTGTATATCAGCGTTGGCGGCTGAGGCCCGGCGATTATCAAACTGCGAAACTTACTTAAAATGCCCTCAAAAGGGGGTTTTCCTTGCCAAATGGAACGGTGAAAGGGGAGTTGGCCCTGCTTTCATGGTAACAATTACATTTCACAGATTTTCGTTTGGGGTCGCGTGTGCCGTTGCATGTTGTTGGTGCGGTCGCATTCGCGTCCGCTTTTCGCGTCCTTTATTTCGGGCTTAAAGGAGCTTACATTATCGCCGGGTTGGCAAAAGGCAAAACCCACACACCGGCAGGCGAATTTCCACTGGCTGATGGGCGACGTCTAAATATGAGAATGTTGTGTGAAAATGTTTCAAATCCACGCGAGCCTCTCCGAGCGCAAATGCTTAGCACGCCATAAGTGTCAGCCAGCCATGATTGCCTGCGGTTTTCCCAGTGTATTTTTCTGGCTGTTCTGTATGTGGATACAGTTGCGGTCATATAAATAGTGCTGGATCAACATAATATGCTTTATTAACAAATTAGTACGGTTTGTATCTTATGGTATTTATCAGTTTTGTTTTGTTAGTTAGTTTTGGCTAAAATACATTATAATTTCATAATAATTAATAACTTTTTATATATTATTTATATTATATTATTATATTTACGTTACACTTTTTTTGTGTTTTTTTATAAACTACTATTAAACTACTATAAAACTGATCGCAGCTGTATATGTGTGGGTTTTATTCCTTTGGCCAAGGAGTGGCCACTTTTGCATACCTCCCCCTGAAAATGGCGTGGCGGGCGCTAAGAAAGGAAGTAAATAGTGGAAAAGGCATAAATAATAGCAAATAATACGGCGACAATGCGCACAAATTTGCCGCTAAAGTGTAGTCATTGTCGTGGAAAAAAAAGAAGAAAAAAAATTAGAAAAGCAGTCCTGTGCGTGTGCTAAGCCACAGGACCTGCCTTTGCTTTTTGCATGATTTCGCTATTTAAATTTATTACACATTAGATTTATGATCGCGTTGAGTTGCCCCTACTTCCCCAACACTCCACCGCTTATCACTGCCCTTTGTGGTGGCTTTAATTTCATTGTTACAACTTCTATTTGAACTGGGTGTGAAGCATAATTTATAGGTGGTCGTGTGGCGAGTTTGTGCGAGTTTTTAAGTGATTTCTTTTGCTCGGGTGCCACTGGGCATGCACAATTATTGGGTGGCCTGTGCCACTTCTGTCACTCGCCTTGCGGTCAAATTTCCACAGCGGTTTACCCCCGGCTTCCCCCTAGTTTTCCCATTTAATCACAGGTTTTGGATAGCCTTGCGTGGCTTTTAAGCGCTTATTAGAAGTGTGACAGAATTCGAAGTTGAAGAGGAAACGGAGACGCCCCCTCACTTGCCACTTCCATTTGACACACACGAAGGCCCACACTAATAATATGGGGCAAGCATTAGTTGTGCCTCGGAGTACAAACAGTTGTGTATAAATTAAAACTTAGATCAAAATAGGAGAAAAGAATTAAACAAAACGTTTTACGGCTGATTCAATTCTATTCAGGGAACTAGGAAAAACCAGAACTAATAACCAAAATAAAGGAAAACCTAATAAATCATAGGAAGCGTTGAATTTACTTTCTTTTAAAATACTGATGTTAAGCAGCACATATCACAACAGATCACACTCCTTTCAACCCACATGTGTTTTAATCTTTATTAAATTTATAGTAAAATTAACATCCAAGTTTTAATAACACTTTAACACTTTACCAAGTTGTACACAATACTCATTTTAAGAGCGTGAAAACGATACCCAAGAGAATTTTGGCAAAACTAGTGAATACAAGAAGCCAAAATGACGTCGATTGTGGAGATGCCAAGGGCCAATTTGGAGGAGGCCTTGCCACCATGGATGAAGATAGACTGGTCGGACGAGGTGCTCCACGACATTTACAGGGACTGGGGAACGTACTATTCCCGCCGCCGTCGGGAGAACTTCGCATTGCACTATCTAAACAAGGCACTCGCCTTGGAGCCAACGGATCACATGACCCTCTACAAACGATGCCAGAGCAAGAGGAAGGCTGCCCAGATGCTGGGTGCGCTGGATGACAGCCGGGCAGCTGCCAGTGAGTAGTTCAAGGATTTGGAAAGGACTTTTTAATAATTAGTTAATTTAATTTTAATTGTATTTAACAGAGCTCGCACGCAGTGTGGATGGCGAGGAAAAGGCCATAATCAATCTCGATATTTGTGATGTACTCTACGAACTAAACCAGTTCGAAAACAGCAAGGCTGAGATGCATAATAATATGAGAGTTTTTATTGGTAATAAAAGAAAGAGCTTTGAGCAGCGTCAGTTAGTGGTAAGATTCAACGTTAAAAAATATTTTAAATATATTTATATAAGAAATATATAAAACAAATGAAAATTATTATGGAATCAATTCTTACACATAGGTGGATGGCGTGATCAAAGATGTGACTGGTGAGGCCATGTCAGCCTTCTTTACAAAGAATTTAAAGACTGTCAGCATTGTTCACGATTTGATCAAGGAAAGGGAAAGGGTCGATAATCGACCCTTGTGGAAGATACTGAAGGAGCAGGGCAAGTGCGATGTGCAGAGTATTCCGGAGGTTCCGGAGGAGATGCTCTCACCCATGGAGATTGCCCGCAGGAAGCGCGCCTTTAACATCTTCCACCAGAGTTACATCAACGACTCCTGGATCGATGTGCTCTTCATGAAGATGCTGTGCAAGAATCCGAACCTTTTGCTACCGCAGTGCAAGGAGTCCTCTTACTTCCTTCAGCAGCTTTCTAGCAAGCAATACGAGATTGTTCGCAAGTTTATGGTGAGCTGGATTATAATGGGAATTTTTAGCCGTCGGTCCTAAGCCGGGTTTTTCCCCTGTCCGCAGAAAATGCTGCAGTCCCGCTCCCCACTTTACCTGGTCAATTATCTGAAATACGGCAATAAAGCCATGTCGGATAAATACCGTGAGGCCTACCTGTTCCGCGTACAATATCAGACACATCGTAACATGAACCAGGCTCTGAAGGAGATTAGGGCACTCCGCAAGGCCAAGAAGGTTCAGGTGAGTGATTTTAAAATTGACCTACTAGTTATAGATAGTATTGCATTATTTACTTCTTCATAGCAATTGTCGAAATTCGTGGAGGAGCTAATGGGCACATATGTGGTCCTGAAGACGGCCCGTGTGATGTGCTGGAAATTTGAGTTCCTTAACGAGGTGTACAACACAATGGCTTTGACTTTGGCCGAACAGCTTCGAGTGCCCAAAGGCTTCACGCCCCATGGTAGTAATGCTATACTAAGGCTGCTCCGTCTGCCAGTGGAAAGGATCAAGGATTTTGTTCCTGTGACATTTGGGGACCGAGCACCAGAGCCTGAGGGCAACGATCCAGCAACTACAAGGGCCAAGTACGAGAGAAATACTCATCATCCTAATATAGACTTCTTTAATATGCCTTATATTTCAGGAGGTTAACTGCGCGTCTGGAACATCGAATGGTCTTTGCCAAGTATTCAATCGAAAAGTGTTATTTGTTGCACCAGATTTCGCAATCTTATTTGGACCAAGGACGTCATTCAGAGTGTACTTACAATGCTCGCAAGGCAATTAAAGGTAAAATTATTCTTTGTATTGATCAATTCCTATGTCGTATTGTAACACCTTTTAATATTTTTTTTATATATATTTTAGAGAGCAAAAACTGCAATAGTAATCTGTGGAAGTTCCTCAGTGTGGTTCAGATAGTGAAGGCCAATGCCATTCTGCACAAGCTGGAACAGACCAAGGAAGCCCTAGAAGATGCCCTTCCCATCGCCCATTTTCTGAAATCTTCAGAGTTGATTCTCTTCATAGAGAACTGCATGGCGTGCAACACGGAGGATTCGATCAACAAGCGGGCCACCCTAATGCAGTCGCGCCGGGTGAGCAAGTCGGAATCTGTGGCCACCCACTCGCTGGTCAGCGGCCAGGATGACTCCCAAGGAGGTTAATATTATATACTTGACTATTTTCCATTTGTTTTACTATTTTACGGTTACACCAAACAAGTAAATGTAAATTTTAAATATTTTTGTTTTAATTTAACTTGTTACTAAATGGAAACTCAATTTTTAAAGAGCTTAAGGAAATGTGCTCGTAAAACGTAAGTGATTTCGTTCATTAACATTTCTATTTAAACTAAAGTTTATCCCACGTAAAGTTCGTAATGCATTTGCTATCTTCATGACCAGCAATAAAACGGCGACGTGTGATTAAAACTTTTACTTTGTCCCACATTTTAAGCAAAGGCTCTGAAAGAAACACACACTAACTTACATACACATATACGCATACCTGGAGAAAAGAGTCGTAAAAATTCTATCAACTCGATTAAATTATAACAAGTGGATTTTCATGTTTTTGTGCCGCATTTATGTGTTTTTATTGTGCTAATTTTATGACAGTCCTGCTGGCGCGGCGAACACCTCAAGAAGCAGCTCCTTTTGCTCCTCGTGATCCTTGGGCAATTTCGGCAGAGAGCTGGCACACACACGCGTGTGTGTGTGTGTGTATGGATGTGTGTGTGTGCAGATAGGCACCTGGCGGCACCTGCAATAATACTTGGCACACATTTAGTGGCAGCATTTAGTGGCACACTGCGGTCGCAGGATCCAACGACGAAGTTCATTCTTGCGACATTTCCACTCTGGCTTTCCCGCTGCCGTCGTTCTTGGCAAAGTTCTTGGCCTTCATCCTGCCGCATGCCACTTTTTTAACAACCACCCACATGGCACGCCTGCCCACCTGCCAGCTATTGCCTACCTGGTTCGGTAGCCTCGGCTCGGCTTTTGTCTTATCAAAGTTTTTGGCGCGCATGTGTTTATGCCACAAATGGCACTTTTGCGGCAGCGCATTTTATTTTTTACTGCCACTTTTCGCCATTTTGCTTTGTCATTTTTATACGTTAGTGTATATATAATCTATGTGTCTATACAGAAACAGTGCCAATAGGCTTGGTTCTGACCAAAGGTAACCTACCTTTGTTGCGTTTGGACAACACTGCGTATACTCTATTTAAGAACCAGATCAGTGGATTTAAAATATTTTCATGGCTGATAATAAGGAAACTTATTTGCCTGATTTGTAATATTTTTAATGGATTCTTTGCTTTACTGCAGTTCTTAACTGTTGCTTTCATTGGTTAAAACAACAGAGCTCCCACCTCCCCTTTCCGGTTTTAAAAATGCCTCCCAATAATAAATCTGCGTGAACCCCATGTTCTTCGAGTCGGAGGAAAGTAACGACTCTATTAGTAGCGGAATTTAAATTGCCGCCTAGTTCGTTTTTATTATCCTCGAGGAGGGAATGGAACCTCTGGAGAAAGGTGCGCAAGCCAACTAATGACCCTGTATTTATATGACAGAGGAAAGTTTATAAATATTTATGGGGTGCTGTGCTGTTGCTTACTGTTCTTGCTGGCTTTCATCAAGCTAAAACTCATTTGCTTATTTTAAAATTCCGAGCAGGCGTAGTTTCATTTTTGACACCCGGCATTCGTCGCCGGTCCCCCAAAACCGATGTTCCCCATCCGTTCCTTTTTTAGGGATCTGCCGCACGTTGTTGCCATTGTCACGCACACACGTACTATATTTTTTACGCGCATATCATATTACACCCTTCAAACACACAGGGACATTCCCTTGGCTTAAAGGACCCTCCGACCAACCGACCAGCCACCCAGCCAACCAACCCCTTTCCCAACTGGGGATGCTACGGGGATCAATTGAGGTTTGGTGGCCCAGTCGAAGTAAATAGAATCACGTACACTAATTATCATCGCCATTGCACGAAGGGCGCTCAAAAATATATATTTTTATTAATTTTAGCAAGGTAACGCCCCTCCAAAATCCAACCAACCACCTCACACATACCCCATCTGCGGTGTTGGGTGAAAATTTTAATTGAGATCTCCGCTATTTGATAGCAACGAGGAACTATTCGCCCGAAATTGATGTGGCCGCTGATGCTGATGGGGCCACTCGAATGGTTGGTTTTGAATGCAAAATGCGTCGTCGGATATAGGTTTGAGTGCTCAGATAAGGTGGCATATATAATTAGCTGCCCCATTTGGCATTATGCGACATTTGTGTGTTTCAAGTTTCCCCTGATAGTTTGTGTAATGTGAGTCATTCATTTGATAAACTCATAGGAGAATGGGAGTGCCAAACACGAGTTTAATTAAAGTGCAAATCTGACTACAAGTAAAAGAAAATAACTAAGAATGTAGTATAAAATATATAATATAAATAACCAAATATATAGATATCTTAGGGCTTGGAAAATTACAATAATCACATTCAAAGTAAAATACGTAAAAGTGCTTTATTATATGTTTGTTGAATTGCAAGAAAAATAAACAGCAGATAATACCGTATAAAGCAAACCCGATAAAAATTATCAGTATTTTATCAGATTTTGCATAACTTGTAAGCTACAAGAAAGAGTTTTGTTTATTTGAACAACAACGCTTGAATGCAACGAATTCGAAAATAAAATCATGTAATAAATAACCAATCGATTTTGTAGTTTTCTATCATAAAGCTGGTTAGACAACCAAGGTGAGACACCAACGAACGAACCGCTAGGTACTTCACACAAATCGCTGGCCACTGATAAGAGTTCCAGTTGCTTTTATCTATAGATAAGACCCATAGCAGAGATTGCCCAGAGCGCGGCTATAATAGCACAATCCCACCAATATGACCAGTGCCGAACTAAACGCGTGCGGTGCAACAAGTATAGTTTATAATTAAAAACAACCGGATTACACACAATCGCAATGGACCACAGAACTCGCGTTGTGGAGGTGGTGCAAGTGCCACCCCAACCCTCGACGACGGTGATCGTGCAACCTCCTCCGCCGCCGCCTCCTCCCAAGGATAACAGCTGCTGTTGTTGTCCTTGCTGCCCCTGTTGCTGTCAGTGTGGCGAATGCTGTTGCTGCTGCACCATCATGTGAAAGACGAAGGGCAAAGGACCTCAGATCCCCTAATTCGTTACGTTAAATTAACTTTCTATGTGTATGGAGGCCGCAAACAATTCACAGTTTTTTCGTGCAATAAAATTTTACGATTCGTTATAAATAACGCTGTGTAGGGCTCACACTCTGGTTGCCATTTTTTTTTTGGCGAAGGGAACACGCTTGGTAACATATTGTCTTACATAAATCCCAATGCGAAAGTACCACAATATAATAAAAAGCCAAATTTAATAACATGCCACAAAAATTTGTAGTTTTATGGCGCCCGAGCAGGGGGACAATCCTTTTTGGCTGCTGGAAATGCTCACCACATCATTTCAAAGTTAGTTCACATTCCGAGTTATTATTTATATGTTTCTCAATTTGCCAATAAAAGCGGAAAATGTGTCAAGAGTGCTGCCAACTCCGGTTCCAGGCCCATGCTGCTCTCATTTGATAAAGGATTTTATGACTCTTGGCTCTTGAATTGCACCGCAGCGTCGGAGTTCTCGCCCCAAATATTTTGACGAGGGTCCCCAAAGTGGGACATTATGTGGGCGGGAGTCCGACAACGAATGCGAGTGCCTTTTTCCAAAGTTTGTAGTCTGCTCATTTAACATAATTTCTGACTCGCAATGCTTCTTTGCCAAACGTTTATCTAAAGCCCAAACCTTATTACTCATACGCACTGTGATAATTCAGACGGAAAACCGTGGTATTGATATCTAAGTGAACAGGCTGGAAAAAACAAATAGTAGGAAACATTTTTAACCTGTTTTTTCCAAGTTTGATTTAAATTATTTGAGATGCTTGACCTAACAAGTAAACTTAATAAAAATGGAAATACCAGTACTGGCTTTTTTTAGAAAGCGGTTTGGGGCAAAGTTTGGAGACAACAAGTGGGGTAAATCGTTCGAATGAATTTTTAAAATCTAGCGATCGATTTTTTTGCATTGGTTAATGCAGGCTATGATTGACCTCTTTTTATTGATTTTTAACAATTTGGATATTTAGATTGAAAGAAACTGATGAAGGAGAATGAATTTTTAAATAATTGTGTGTTTTTCTATGAATATTCAAATGTGTCCCACTATACCTGTACTTTTTCTATGTTTTTGGCGTGTACACAAATTCGTAATCAGGGCAGGGCATTGATCAAATGCCTACCGGCTTTAGATAATAATGAGTAAGATATTTCCACCAAACCGCCAACCATTTGCGTTCGATGTTTCAGTTAAAGGCCCGTTACCGAACGGGGTTCACTTAGTCGAGCAGTTTAGGCCAGTTACTAGTTACCAACTAGGAGTATTCGTCATTAAATTAGTAAAAAAAATAAAGCAAGGAGAATGTACAACGCTGGCTACCAGGTGGACGTGATCGATCCCTACTATCAGCCGCCCGTGGAGGTGGTGAATGTGATTGGACCCCCGCCCCCTGTGGAAGTGATAATGCCCTCGCCCGTTTACAACCAGCCGGTGGTTGTGGTGGAGCAACCCAGCTACAATCAGCCAGGACCCCCCCAAGGACCCAGTGACGCCGAGTGCTGCATGCTGCTAGGAGCCTGTTGTGTCATGGAGGAGTGTGGCCTGTGTGTCATCATGTAGAATGTGCTGTTGTTAAATGATTGCTATAAAAACTATGTAAACTAAACGCTAAATATAGACTGAAACTAAGGATGACTAATCGGAGTGATGATTCAAAGTTTGCATTTAAAGCGGTTTTAAAGGCCTATCAATTAATATACGTTGCATTAATGGAAATTCGAATAAGTGGTTTTAAGTGCTTAACCTTTTTTGGATACTTGTGTATCTCGTGTTAACAAAAAATGTTTTATTTCAATTTAGCATTTGAACACATTACTTCAACAATACAATTTTGATATCACACAGATAGATAGTTTCGATAAATCACAAACATCATAAAATCCATTGTCTGCTGATAACAGCCCTTTGATTTTACGAACTACCGACCTTGTAGCGCCTTTTTCTGATAAAACTGGTTGGTGAAATGTTTTCTTGCTAATACTCAAACATAAATATCAATAAGCATAGATTTTAATTTCAACAAGGAAACGGATAGATAGGCTTTTAAGCAAGCGAGGTAGCTTTTCCAGCCAACCACATTTTTTGTTGCCAGCTGTCAAAGAAAATTCAGTGTCTACGTGTGGACACATTCATCCCCCTCTTCAGAGGGACACGCCCAGGCCCATTTTCTTGGGTTTCCTTTTAATAAATATAAAGCGTTAATTTGCTGCATAATTGCGCCATGCCACACCCAGGACTCCGTAGATGGGACCGAGAAAGGACGGACCCTTCCTGGCAGTTAAGTAGCGCAGCCTCGTGCTCCATCAGAACACAACTCATCAGAAAACTTGGGCCAACATGGTCTATACCCCATCGTGGCTCCCTTTTTCATGTCTTCAATGACAGTTATTTCATTTTTCTTGTTGATGTCTCTCCCTGCACTCATTAAATCAAGTTAAAAAGGCATATAGCACGCAGTTGCTGCCGATGTTGCCGTTGCCATTGCCGTTTCCGTTGTAAGCCAAGCTGTTGAGTTGTTCTGGCCACAACACTCTGTTGTTCTTGTGGCTGTCTTGGCGCAGTAAACAACAAACAGCAAACGACAAACGACGGCAACAAACAGCCAGGAATCGACGACAACGAATTTTCAAATAACATCTCACAGAACTCCAGAAAGGAAACAATAAAGCCGATGCGAAGAAAGCAAAACTCCTCCAGTCATTTGTGACTCGACTCGACTCGACTCTACTTTAATTATAATAACTTGGCAGCAGCATCGTCGTGTTTTTTGACATCGTGGCTGACTTTAATGGCTCCACCGCAAATGGGGAAAACCGAAAAACACCTGACAAACAGCTACTTTCGGTATCCTGAAAATGGAGTTACGGCTTACATTCACCTCGAATATTGTTAAATGGTTCAAAAAATAGCTGCAGCTACTAAAAGTAATTTGGTGTCTGGAAAGATGGCTTTTTGTAAATGTTTCCCTCGGGAAACGGCTGAGTCACCTGTCTGATATGAACTCTTTATAAACTTACATGGCTGAGATAACAGAGAAAGCTTGAAGAACGGGGTTGTTACTCTGCCAAATTTCGGTAAATGTATCTTGAAAATGTGAAAGATTTATTGTACCCATGATACACACTTGTAATATCTTTGGTTAATAGATTACATGTTTTTGAGTAAAAAACGTAGATTTGTTTTTACTTTTCTGGTCAAGGTTTTTTAATGAAGTCATGCACTTACAGCTTATATAGAAACTATTTTGATTGATTGCCCCCAACCGATTCCACATATATTTGCCCGACTTTTCAAAGCCTCTTAGAGTCAACCCTCGAGATGTGTTGCAAAAAAGCATTGTAATCATAGAGTACAACTGGCCAACTAATGCATAATTCGTGTTTGCTGGGCACTGAGCAGCAAACCCACCCACCCGGAATTACATCCACCCACGGCGCCAATTTCCTAGCCAACCAAAATGAGGGTAGGTAAAGTATATCTTCTACTTATAGTTGAGCTTGTTGCATTTCTTGCAAGTAATTTTGTTATGAGTTTTTACTGCTGCGGGGCGGTAATCCTTATAAATGAAGCAGCAAATTTGATGCTGCATGCAACGTGCCCTCGAAGGATCGCCATCTAGTTGATTCCCCTCTATTTACCACAGTTAGTTGACTTAATGCATTCGCCTTCGTCTCGCGCTAATACACGTTAATATCCTCTGAGCTATGAAATTTCGCTCATTTGTCAGGATTTAGGGCACGGAGGCTGGACACGGGAAATTGCAATTGTATTTCATTGTGCTCTTGTTGCCGTTGGCTTTTGGCAATGATGATTTATTGGGGAGGCACGTGAGACCGCAGCCGGGGGAGCGGACGAAGGAAGAGTGGGCGTTTTGTTGGCCTCTGCCTCATTAATTTTTGCCTAACTGGCTCATTAAAAATTAATCCGTCATGGGACCCCGCCGTATCGATGGCTCAGTGGGAGCCCGTCTTCTAAGCGTCAGATCGGCTTAAAAAGCCTGGGAATAGGCTAACTGATTTCAGCTAAGCTCTCCTTTAAAAACAATCTGCAAGTGATGGGCGGTAGCACTTGTCATTCGAAGGATTAAAGGTTTCAACAGCGACTTACACATATGGTGCTTAATCAGACACTTTTAATTACCCAACATACTTAAGTGGATTTAGAAACGGAACGCGTTGATAAACATAACTTCGTTGTATTTTCTATAAATATACGTTTTATATGTTTAGATAATAATAATCAAAAATTATTTTATACCTTTGGTTTGACAGCTCTGATTTTTTTTTACCAGTTCCATATTTCTAATTTCATTTAAATTTATATAGAGAACTCAATCTGCATAAGCGTGCTCTCCTCCTGCTTTTCTGAATATATTCCAAATGTTTATTAAAACAAAATAATACACGTTAATATCCTCTGATCTATGAAATTTCGCTCATTTGTCAGGATTTAGGGCACGGAGGCTGGACACGGGAAATTGCAATTGTATTTCATTGTCATGGCTGGGTGATTTAAGGGCTTGCTATGATATATTGTCAACAAAACAAGCCACTGTACCATTTGCGAAATGCACATAGAAGGTCAGAGGGTGCACCTTTCACATCTGGTGCCAACCGAAAAACCATTTCATCTAAAATGAATACTTTGTAAAATGGAAAGCTGCTGAATGTCGGCATTTAGCCACGCATTAAGACACTCAACCCAGTTGCATTTTAGCTGTTTGTTTCCCGGGTCCTTTGTGCCGGATGGGCGGCAGTGGTGGGAGGTAGAGCTGGGCACACTGACCCGCCAAGTACCGTTCGACTCCTGACTGCCAGGCCGTCTCGTTCGCTCTCGTTCGTTTTGCATCGTGTCAAGTGCAAAATGTGCAATGCAGGAGACAAAGCAACCGCATGCTACTGCACTCCACCGCTCGCACGCTCACAGTTCGGCGCTCTGAAATAACGGCACTCGCATTGTGTCAGGCGAAATAACGGTAAAGGAGCAAGGGAAAAGCACAACACGAACAATAACTTCTGTGTGACACATTTGGCAATGCGTTTTTAAACTGGAGAAAACAAAACGAATGTGGCAGCCGCAAAACAGAATAGAACACAGTGGAAAAGTCAGCGGCAAGTGGGAAAAAGTTTTTAGCATTTTCCAACGTTCTTTTTTTCTTCTTTTTTTTTTTAGTTTTTGAGGTTTTCTTGTCCTCGGCACTGAATTGCACTTAAAGTCAGCGCCAGCTAAAAAACTTTCCGTGAAAAGTAAAATAAGAAGAGGATGCCAGAGGAAACTATTGCATAGAGTGCGAAAGAAACAATTGAAAACTTTATTGCTTTTGCCTTTTTCACTTTTCCACTTTGTGTTCGCAAGTATGTTGCGTCACACGGAAAAGTCGTTGACAAAAACTAGAATGTGATCAGCTGTTTAGGCGAAAGGGGGACGGCGCTATAGTTTTTAGGAACTGGCCAGAAAGGGAAGAAGCAATCTGGAAAGTTTGGGTGCTTTTTATTAATTTTATAACTGTGCCGGCCGGAAGCGGAAGAAGAGGAAAAGAACTTGGGCTGCTGCAGAGGAAAATGGGCGGGAAAACTCTCAGCAGCTGCGGTCAACTGGGGGCTGCCCACTAATTGGCCTTGTGAAAATATTTGCTACGCTTATGAAAACAGTTGACCCCCGGCTGCCCACGACCCTTGAAACTGAAATGACACCCACAAAGGACGAGGGCCCAAAAGCAGTTACACTCACACATGTGCATAAATATGAGGCTAACACACACCAACATAAGCATTGGGTTTATGCAGGGAAATTTCGTGAACGAGAAAAAATATAGATAAATTCCATAATATGAATTAAAAACTAAGATCGTTGGGATAATTATCGCTGCATAAGTATATACAATTTTACAAAATATCCTTGTAATATCGATAGCTTGTTCATTGTTTTCTCATATAGTTCAAAATAATTTTTTTATGGCCTAGTTTTTAACACTTTCTCTGACACGAATTCACTCTTTCTAACAGTGTTAGTCCAGCAAGTGAGTTGACAGTAAAAACTACCTACTCCTTTGGATTTCCCCTCATGCAAAAATCCCTGCATGTCCTTTCACATTTCGAGTTGCGCATGAACATAATTAGAGTCCCGTCCATTTGGCCACCCGCAAACACACACTCACGCAAAAGAGCTCCTGGGTAAGCCAGTCCAATCACAGACACATGCCGGGCCAGCCGCAGGACCCTGCCACGCCCCAACCCGACGCAACCCGTCGACCTCCGCCCACCGGGCAACACCGCAATTTTTGTCAACTGAACTAATTAATTAATTGTGGGCGGCCAGCGTGGCCTTCCTCCAGTCGAGACCGAAGCGAAACGGACCGCCCACACCACCCACTTGCTAACTGACCGGCAACTAATTTTTATATTTATGAGGCCGGGGACTTTGGCCTACTGCGTCATAAACTGCGGCGCTTTGTTTACTATTGTTGCTGTTTGGTATGCATGTGTGTGTGTGTGTCTGTGTTCTACGTGCGTCCCGCAACAACCGCCGGCAGCACCCACTTCCAACCATTTGGAGGACATTTTATCCTTGCCGCAGACTCCATGCCGTTTGCCCAACATAAACTTGCATGTTCAAATTTTTAGTATCTTTGTGTGATTTCATGCGTTAAAGCAGAATTTTTATTTGCTACCCGTAAAGACAAACAATTCCAGGACATATAGGACATTCAGGATATGGGATATGGTAGAGGGGATAGGACTGGGCCATTTCGTTTAATTTTCATGTCGCGTTGAAAGTTTTATACAAGTATTTATGGCATATAAATGAAATATTTGCGACAAGGGTCGAAATTGGGCAATGTTTGCTTATGAAGGGGAGTTCGATTCGCTTTTAAATGGTTAATTGGTCTGAGGTTTTCTTGATGAAGGAGGGATTTTCCCTCGTCGGACGCACAGATGCGATGTTGAATACTAAATCTTTCTCTTAAGAACCATTATCAGATTGGTTCCAAATGGGACTGTGTAATTAAAAAGATCGGGGGTGTATTCGTCATAAAGTTTACTACTTTTAAGCACATTGTTTATCTTCTGATTATATATTCAATTCATATATATATCTATAGGTTTTATTTATTTCATTAAATTTTGTTGTAATATAATGCTTGTGGAAATAGGATATTGTGCAGATTATCTACTCATTTATTTCCTGCATTTATGTATACAATACAAATAATTTTGCCCTTCGGCGCTGACAAAATGTCACGTCTTTTGTTTTGTACCAATTTTAATATTTCATTACACACATTCGATTTTGGATGCTGATGAGGTCGTGTTGCTATTAATGCATATTAAATGCAATTTTTTAAGAGGGCCATTCGATGAAGTTATTCGGCTTGCTGCCTTTAATGGCAAATATAAACATGGAAAGCTCGCGAAAAACGCATGCGACAGGAATTTTAAATCATTGAATGCGAAATGACAAAACATTTTCATTTTCATACAAATTGCGGAATTTGGCCGGATGTCTTTCCTATTCCCATCGCCAATCCGATTCCCAGCATTGTTTCGCATTCTGTGGGTGGGATGGTGTGATATCGTCAATATAAAGCTGTTCATAAATTTGCGGCGCCTGCAAATATGCAGCGGAAATTGCCAAAGCCACACGACTCTTCAATAACACACAATTCTACCCTCGGAAAACTCCAGATGGCGCTTGGATGTTTTTTATAGGCAACTCGGAGCGGGGGCATTTCGCTGCGGGGGAGGATTAGCTGGGCGATGTTCATCGCTCGTCGTCCTTGTCAATGCATTTCGTCTTTTGATAAAAGATAATATCAAAAACTCATTTGCCCTGGCCACTTTTAGGAGCAATCACCAAACGTGCACCCAAAAAAAAAATGGGGCATCTATTTTTCATCGGAGTTTTAAGATAAAACTTTAAGCACATGCAAGTAACACACGAGATGATACTGATTTCAAACTTACTTAGCTATCATAATAGATAGGTAGAATTTTTCTCGGTGCATTAACAGAGACCGCTTGGCAGGGGTCCAGATGATTTATTATAGTATATTTCCATCCTCGCCCGCTGCATGCGTCATCAATTTTTAGAGATAGATTTGCATGGCAATCGCCAAGGGCCATTAGGCGAAGCTTGCAGATACTTTGTACGCATCCGCTGGGCTTTGCTTTTGTTGCAGATGCAACATGCAACCGCAAACATTTAATAAAAACACGAGCTGACCATAAATAATTTGCTCTTTGCACACATTTATATCCTAAACAACCAAAATATTGCGCGCAAATATTAATTAAAAGTCACCAGATAGGAAAAGTTTATTCATGGATACACAACCACTGCAACAACCACTTAATAAGCGCGCTTAACATAAATTAAAATGTATCCAACTATTTTCCCCGTCCAGGCTGAAAACAATGAATTATATGTGGAAAAAGGAGTGCAACAATTGAATAGAATAGTTTTGGTTCACTGTTTTTGTATACTCTCATGTTGCAGCTGGAATAATGAAATGAAAAATGTGCGGCCGCATGGAAAATTAATTGTAATTGTACATTAAAAGCGCAATAGCAAAATATTTCAGCAGAGATCCAAATTGCTCTGCTAACAAAGCAATTCCATTTGTACAAATTACTAGAAAGAGTAATGGAAAATGTCTAGCTTTACATATGCTCTAAATTGCGAATAAGTACCGACCAACTTATCACATTTTGGTTAAAAGTGTCTGTAAATATTACTCATACGCCGTGGTGAACTCAAAGGAGCTTGAGTCATGCGTATCAATTTGCTATAAGCACAAAGAATCCCCCAATTTTGAGAACTACTGGTTAACTGTTGGCTTAAGAATAAACACAAAATAACTTTTGGCTAGACGAGAACGACTGTCATCAAACAATGTAATCTTATGAACTATATAAAAAGTTACACCTTACACCTTAGTACCGACATAATCTGGAAAAAAAGAAACATTAATTCTTTTGTTTTGTATCAAAAACTAATTGATTTATTTGCATCTTGTTAAAACTATGCAAATTTGAATATTTGGTTTACAAAATAATACTTTGAGTTCAAGTTGATGGTTTAACAACCTGGGATTACAACGCACTGAAATCACCACAAGTACGATCGCTTATAAACTGATGGGATGTTTCTGTGGGATGTAGTATGTGACATTTTCTAAATGTAGTGCGAGATTCGGCTGAAGATGAGCTAGCAAACTAGATGAATAGAGTTATTATTGTTTAACCTAATACAATTGTAGGATGAAGGCCTGGCTAGATCTAGTTACAATTTATATTTATGTATATATGTATATGTATAAAATGCAATTCGTACTGATCGGTAAGCGTTTGTAGAGTGCAGCCGCGTGCTCTTGGCGAAGCGATTGCATCTTTGGCTTTGTGCAGATTACTTTCATGGTTTTTGGCTACAAAAATACTCTTTACATACGGGCACATACACAATGTATAATTAGAGCTCCAAAATGGACCAAGCTACAGCCATGCACTTCGGGTGTGTGTATGTATATGTATAAATATAATTTGGTTAATCTCATAGTAAAGCCACTTAGCGGCATCTTTCACCAGCGGTTCGTGTAGAACTGATTGATGCCAAGCACATGCTTCTCCTCATGGTACTTTTGCAGGATATGTGTGATGACCGAGGTTGTGTCGTTGTCGCCACGCCACACGCGTATCGCATGTTCGTTTTCCAGGATGCCAAGAAATGCTGTAAACGTATATGCAATTAGTTTCGATTTCAACTGTTTCTATCTAAATCAGATGGACCTACCCAAAAAAGTCTTTGGATTGCTTAGGGTCATCTGGACTTGTGGCATTTCCAGGATCACCTTTAGGATGGGCGAATCGGGCGCCAAGCCTTCACGCAATTCAATAACGCTACCCGATCGATTGTCGCACAACCATTCGCACGCGGATGCCTTGTTGTTGCCAGTTTTCTTCAGCGCCGCGAGCACTGCCGTCTCCTCGAAGCCCATTTCTGTAAGCGATTCCACAATCTCATCGCTGGGAGGTGAATCCCGGTGGCTGTAGATTCGTACAATCTCAATCAAGGCAGCAGTGTTTTCAATGGTTTCCTTTAAAAGAATACGGCTGTCATTTAATCAAAAGCGATGATTTAATTACTACTTACATTATTGGTGACAATCGTGGAGGGTGAGATGGAAGATAGACTGTGCTGCATGTTCATGCCCGGCGGCTCCTGTGGGTTTTCCTCGTTTTGGTTCTGTATTAGCCACTCCATCGTGGTCGAGTAAATGCCATTGTGTGCTTTCAAGGCAAATGCGGCTAGCTCCCGCTTGAAGCCCATGTCCACGAGGCATTGCAGCGTATCCGCTTGCTGATTTCGGCGATTGATCAAACGTTGCTTTAGCATAGCTATCAGGCGTGGAGCATAGGGCCCAGCTCCTATAACCGCCGCAGAAGCTTGAGCCAAAGAGATCAACACCTTTCGCACATCGTATTGGATCTAGAAAAGGAATAGTATTAGAATAATCAAATAACTAGCCAGAATTGTACTCACATTCGACTGCTGAAAGATTTCATTAATATCGATGGTGGGCAGCTGGTTGCAATTGACGGGCACGTATCGGGTGGCGCTCTCCACCAGCTGCTCATTTGGGCCAGGAACCTCACGAATCCGGGAAACAGTCTGCGGCAGAGTATTGCGTCGAGGGGAGAGTATAAATGTCTCATTGTTGCGAACTTTTAGCTGGGCCAGCGTGTCGCCCTCGTTAAGCTCGCCGCCGAAATATTCCGCCCGGTAGAGACGGTATCGCGGATTAAGATGCCGCACATCTGGAGCAAATAGCTGGATGGAGTCGGGATCGTCGCTCAGTTCCAGAATCACCTCACTCTTCAGCTCGTTTAGGCGTTTATTAACGTCCGTTTTGAAGATAAGAACCCGAGAGCTGGGGCAGATCACCCGCACCAGGATAGATTCACCGGGCCTGCTGGCATCGTCTGCCTCCCCAGAAGTAGAGCTACCTGGTCGATTTGTATGGGCTGATTTTCTAAGTGGTTTCCAAAAAGAATGGGTTTAATTAAAAGGTAGCATAATATCTATAGCATTACTAACCTGAGAAACAAACTGCGCAGTTTTTGCATAGTTTGTTTTAGTTGGATGGGTAGTGATAAACCAACGGAGAATTTCGAAAGACAAATATTTGATTCGTGTGAGCACTTTGAAAAACTTAAGCATGTTCATTCGGTTTGATAACTTACGCATTAGCCTGCTGTTGGTGAGTGGGCGTTGGCGAGTCCTGTGGCACCGCCTTCTGATGCTCTGCACGTTCCTCTCGTCGCTGCAGTTGCAGCTCCAGGTGAATGCGACGCCGGCGAGCGGGCGATGGAGTCCTTAGGACGCAACTGCCCCCGCCCACAAGAGGCCGTGAATTGGAAGCGGATATCCCGCCATCCGTCTGCGTTTCAGACTCCGCCGTGTGGACATTCAAGGAGGATCCGCTCAGGCTCTCCGCATCGCTGGCGTCTGTCCGTTGGCTGTGGCTATGACTGCTGCTCCGAGGGCTTTCGTCAGACGGAGAACCCCCGCTGCGCTTGCTACGCGCCAACCACTTGGCCCGTTTCTCGTTGAACTTCTCCCGCATCCAGGGTATCATCTTGGGTCTGCAGCTAGGTGTTTGTTACATTTTGTAGCACTTTTCGATGGCTATTTTGCATATTTCTCGCAAGTAAACAGAATCGATGCGTTATTGCAAAAAAACGATTTATATTTTTGTAAAGTCGATAGCAAACAGCTGTTTGATGGAGCTGCCAGATAGGCAATATCCACGGGGAATACCCATAATGTTTATAACGGTTATTTTAACACGAAATACTATTTTAAAATATGTTGTGGATGAACTTTATAATTAAAACACGATATGTCCATATATAAAGAAAAATATGTATTTCTTTTTGTTAGCCAATAGCTATAACAGAAAAGCATTTCATTCTTTTTTTACTTTACTGTATTTAATATTAATTACAAGAATATAGTAATAGAAACCCAGCATTGATTTACTAAATATTATTAGTGATACAATCTAAATGTCTTAATGGTAAATTGGTACCTGGTTAGACCCGTCATATAAAACCCAAACTTACTTGAAATACCGAAAAAGAAAATTGGGTTTTGAATTTACCTACACTAAAGGTGCAAAAATGTGACATCTGCCGCAGATTTCAAATAAGCAGATGGTCAGATTAGGACCCAACTGTAAAAGAACCGATCGTAAATCCTATTGCCCTCACATTATTTTACTTAAGGCGGTTCGCGTGCAGATGGTTCTCACATAATTTAGTTGCAAAACTAATCTGCATGATATTGATGAAATAAAATGGTTTTCATACACGGTATACTTAAAACCAATTTGCTATAAATCATGTTTTAAGATTCTTAAAAATGCCCAATCACAATAGGCATACGTAAGCAGAGTAATGAAAATGTTCCCATCCCTAGCAACTCCCATTGGCACATCTCTATGCGCCGCAAGAAACGATAACGATTGCCACAAGCATTCAATCGATTGCCACACATTTTAATTATTGCTAGAACGCGCAGGGGCTTAAAAGTTAGTAAAATATGTTTGCCGCCCACTAAACGCCACAGCGTCGATCCCGTCGTGTTATCAGTTTGCCCCCGTCGCCTCCGGAACGAAGCAAAAGAGGGCGGAAAGTGTTTGTGTTTGCTTTTTGGCAAGTACTGGCATTTGTATATCGGTGTGTGCGTGTGCGTCACGTAGCATAAAACGCGAGAGTTTCTGTCCGTTAAGCAGAAGTGGAAGGAGGTGGAACGGGAACGGAAAAAGAAACGAAAAAAAGATACGTGAAGAGTGTGGCAAAAAAGCGAAGAAGACGAACGTGCGAAAAGAGTAAAAGCCGGAGCGACAACAGCACATGAATGGAATACACTCTCCTGCCAAAAGTTCTAACAAACATACATACATATGCACCGCTCACGAATGCAGCGGACAAACAGCACGACACGCCACATACATACACCCTCAGATATTGTTTGAAGCGGCGGCACAGGAACAACAAAAACAGGCCAAGAATCTGAAGAATAAGCGCAGGTAAGCAAAAACAAGCAGAGAAAACGTTTCCCCTCGTGTGTGTATGTATACGGCGCGTGCCTGTGTGTGGATGTGCGTGAGTGCGTGCGTGAGAGTACCGTTTACCTGTGTGGGAGGATTGTCGTTTGTCGAGAGGGGGGTGTGCAGGCGCATAAATATTCACTTTCTTGTTTATGTTTGTCATTGTCACAATTGTTCAGCTACAAGCAACAACTACGGCAACCCACTCCTTCCGCGATTTTATCTGCCAATTTCTTTTACGCATTTGTTTTTATGCCCGAAAGGCTATCCAGCGAACCAGTGTGCCCAGCTGCTGTGCGAAATTCATTGTTATGTTTTTTGTATATAACGGCGCTATCAGAAATATCTTATCGCACATTACAATTTGCATTTACTCAGCGCGAAAGTAAATTGTAATTGTCAATCAACTGTTTTGCTACACAGTAAGAAAAAGGTAATTTCAATTTTGAAGTAACTGCTGTATATATGTAGCCCTTATCACGTGATGAATGTGTATCCCACAAATATTTAGTTCAAATATTAGGTGATTCACTTTTTAAAAAACCGCGTCGTCATCAGTTTTGGAAATGCCGAACTTAAATTCTCACTTTAAGAAACCCAAATATTCGCAATCTTTGAGATTATCATAATCCGAACCAAATAACCTATTCAATTTCAATACGAAATTTTGAAACCAAACCTTAATGTAATGCTCTAGATTTTATACTAAATGTATTCTTTTCTTTTCCAGCATTTTATTAAGCGCAGTTTCTTAAACAGAGCCACAAGAGGAGGTGTCGCATATATATGATTCCATTTTGTCTTCTTGGAGAGTAAACTTAAATATAATACCACATATTTTAAGCCTAGATAGGTGAGTAAATCGAATATAGCGATTCCGAAAGGATAAGCTAATATCCGTTTAATTTCCAATTTACAGGACATAACTTTAAGCTGAGACGAAGGCAGACAGACAGCATGTGGAATTCCGAACCAACACATCGCCAGCACCATCAGCACAATGGAAATTCTACCTCGGGCGGACCGCCCGCCAAGCAACTGGGCATGACCTCGGCTATCAGTCTGGCCGAGCCGCGGCCTGAGGATCTCCAGCGCACTGATGAGCTCCGTGGCTCACTGGAGCCGTACAACGTCTTTGAGAGCCAGGACGAGCTGAACCACCGTATGGAGATCCTGGCCAAGCTCAACACACTGGTCAAGCAGTGGGTCAAGGAGATCTCTGTCAGCAAGAATATGCCAGAGTCAGCCGCCGAGAAGCTTGGCGGCAAGATCTACACATTCGGCTCGTATCGATTGGGTGTCCATCACAAGGGTGCCGATATAGATGCCTTATGTGTTGCTCCGCGAAATATTGAGCGCACCGACTACTTTCAGAGCTTTTTTGAGGTGCTCAAGAAGCAGCCAGAGGTCACAGAGTGCCGCTCGGTGGAAGAGGCCTTTGTGCCCGTCATCAAAATGAACTTTGATGGCATCGAAATCGATTTGCTGTTTGCCCGTCTGTCCCTAAAAGAAATACCCGATGACTTTGATCTACGGGATGATAACTTACTGCGGAATCTGGATCACCGTTCGGTGCGCAGTCTCAACGGCTGTCGTGTGACGGATGAGATCCTGGCCCTGGTGCCCAATATTGAAAATTTCCGCCTGGCGCTGCGCACTATCAAATTGTGGGCAAAGAGTAAGTGTTAAGATATAAAGTTCCTGTAAATTCAATTCTAATTGTTCTCATTTACTCTCTTAGAGCACGGAATCTACTCTAATTCATTGGGTTATTTCGGTGGTGTGACCTGGGCCATGTTGGTGGCCAGAACCTGCCAGCTGTATCCCAACGCTGCAGCTGCCACACTGGTGCATAAGTTTTTCTTGGTCTTTTCGCGCTGGAAGTGGCCTAACCCAGTGCTGCTCAAGCACCCGGACAACGTTAATCTAAGATTTCAAGTAAGTCACTAAAACTTATCCAAATAGTCCGGTTCCCTAATAGATTTTCCTATTCTAGGTCTGGGATCCGCGAGTCAATGCCTCGGATCGGTATCATCTGATGCCCATTATTACGCCCGCATACCCACAACAGAATTCCACATTTAATGTGTCCGAATCCACCAAGAAGGTCATATTGACCGAGTTCAATCGCGGCATGAACATCACGGATGAAATCATGCTCGGTCGCATTCCGTGGGAGCGTTTGTTTGAGGCGCCTAGCTTTTTCTACAGATACCGCCACTTTATCGTGTTGTTAGTCAACTCGCAGACGGCTGACGATCATTTAGAGTGGTGCGGCCTTGTTGAGTCAAAGGTGCGTCTGCTAATTGGCAACTTGGAGCGAAATCCCCATATTGCACTGGCCCATGTCAATCCGAAGTGTTTTGAGTTTAAGAAGGGCCAAAGTGCCAACAACTCACAAAACAACAGTGGAAATGAAGACGACCTGAAGCAGTCGCAGGGTAACCAGTCTGCTGTGACATCGGCACCCTTCTGCTCCATGTGGTTTATAGGCTTGGAATTCGAGCGATCGGAGAACCTTAACGTGGACCTTACCGAGAGCATACAAAACTTTACGGAGCATGTGATGATGCACGGCGTAAGTAAAAAACATAAACTAATGTATATTCAGTTGCTTATTATTTATTTAATCTTGCAGGTTAACATCAAAATGCTTAAAGAAGGTATGACCATTGATGCCCGCCATGTAAAGCGCAAGCAGCTGTCGCTTTATTTAGACTCTGACTTCCTAAAACGTGAGCGCAAGTCAATGGAAAGTCACAATAATTTTAATAACACGCTATTGGCCAACCGCAAACGACTTTCTACGGAACTGGCCCAATCGCAGGATCCACTGCCCCCAGGCCAGCAGCCATCAAGTGGAAATCGCGGTCGGGATAGCGGAGCCAAGATACAGAGACTCAGCGATTCGGTTAGTGGAATAAAAAGATATAAATGTAGAACGTATTAATTAGTCGAATCTTTGTATGTTTAGCTGACAGAGGAGAACTCGAATGCCTCCAGCGATATGGGGGCAGGGACGCCCACCACGCCCACAACGGCGCAATTAAGTGCGCCAAGCTTTAAGACCTCTGGCAAGAACGGCTCCGAGTTGGACGTTGTGGAGCAGGAACCGTCACAGCCTCACAACAATGGCAATGCCAACAGCAACACAACCACAACGGAGGTGGCATGTTCGTGACAACCGCCAACGCTACATCCGCATCCGCCACATCAGCAGCCACCGCCAGCGCCGCCACAGCCACCAGCTCACCATCATCATCATCAGAAGTTCCGAAAGAACAACAACGCGGCTGCGGCAGCCGCCTCTAACAGCATTTTCAACCAACGCTCGATTCTGCATGCCGCTTCCAGTCTATCGGCTGCTCTAAGCATTACCGGACATAAGCGCAAGCAGCAAACGGCAACATCAACAACCATGATCAGTAGCAGCAACATTGCTCACAGCAACTACACCCAGCATAGCACCCACAACAACGGCGGTGGCGGCGGCAGCCACTACAACAAAACGTACTACATTGATGATGATGACGAGGACAACAATCAACCACTTTTGACACCTAACAACCAAACACAACAGCAACAAAAAGCGGTCAGAATAACAGCTACATCGGCGTCACCAGCAACATCGGTTCCAGTAGCTGCGAGTGCCGCACCACCGGCACCGACAATTTCTTGTAAGTTGCCTAAATGTTTATCCTCGTTATCGTACTCTCATTCATTTTCCCCAACTTCCTTTGACACGAGACTGTTTCTGTACTCTTAAGTTGCCTATCTACTTACTATTACGTATTCTATAACCAGTATTCCGCCAATGTGGAAACAATCTAACAAAAACATGCCTCTAATGTTTTAAGGTTTAAAAATTCAATTTACCTAGCCCGAGACTAAGCTCAATAAACGATGATGAAAATAAACTTTTTAAAAAAGAAAAAACAGAACATTTTTCGTATTTTTATTTTCCAAATTATTTACAGTGAAATTCGTTTGGTCAAACATTTTAGGCTATAGGAATCTGCAAAAAAATTTTGAGAAACAAACCTTGCTTGGTTCAATATCCAAGAAGCAATTTCTGAAAAAATAAATGTAAAACATTTATGTACATTTGATTTTATTTCGGTTATTTATTTATATTTCGGTTTGGAAAAATGAGACTAGGCTATCTAGCTTTCCTCAGTTTACTGAATTAAATTTAAGAAATCTTTGCTGAGGTTTGTATTGGGTTTTAATACAAAGAGATATAGATGAAATTAATTTTTAATAGACAAGCGGAGAAAAGTGTTTTAGGACAGATATTTCGGTTCTACTGATTTTACACATGTTCTCATCTGAAATTAAGTGTAAAGTAAAGTTGAAGGTATTGTTATAAAGATTTCTTCCTGATTTGATTTTAATTCTTTCCACTTTGGTTGTATAAAACAATGTTTTGTTTTCATTCTTTTGTTATTTACTTGTAGATTTTTATATTAATGTAAACTACGATTATATATATATTCCAATAACCGCTTTGATACTTTTATAATGTCTTTGCAGTGTAAAAAGTTATTAAACATACCATTTAAGGATTAGTTATCATAGTTATTTTTTCCCTATTGATTTCCTCGGCATTGATGCCTGAACATACATGAAGCCCACAATATTTTATACAAAACGGTGAGACTAATATTGAATTAATGGCCACTGAAAGTTTTTAATTCGGTTTTCCATTCATTGCAGGTTTCTATCATACACCTTATACAAACATGTGTTAAACATTATTAGTTCAACCAACTAACATCGCCCTATCGCCAAATTGAAATTGGCATTCGGAGATCAACAAACGTCGTTAAGACAAGAAAACATCATGACTTGAGGCGATTTTTTAGCGGCAGAGAAAGCATTTCTCTAACATTTGTCTTAATAATATTGTTGTACATCTTTTTTACTTCCCCACAGCTGGTTTGAGGAGTGCGTAGAAGAGAGAAGTGTGGAGAGGAGGATGTGGATAAAGATGGATAGATGATTGACAGCATCGGACTGACAAGATCCTGGAGAAGATTCGCTTTGAAAACTACTTAGAAACTAAGAAGATTCTTTTTAATTTTTCATCTTGTTTTCAATATTTGTTTTCTTCTTCTTCTAGTACAACGCTGAAAATTTGAAACAATTATGTTCGTTTTTCTAAGAAATGATATCTGAAAAAAGGTAATAACAAAAACATATAAATGAAATGAAGATATTGATTTAATTTTACCAAATAAACCAGAAAAATGAAAGCGAAAGCTAAAAATACCAAATTATCAGTGTTTAAATTATTTATTGGAAATGGGTGATTGATAATATATTTGGAATACAAAATATAAGCAATGAGAAGTTTGTGAACTATTGCTTATTATTAAGTTACTATTTTATATGAACTGCACTAAAAGAATTATGGAAAATTTACTTTTTTGCTAATGATGAATGAAGGGTGAGTATTGTTTGTTCCGAAAAAGCTTAAATTCATCGACGTTGTGTATTAAGAAAATAAAATATATTTGTATCGGCAACCATTAATCAATAAAATTTTTGAATTTACATATTAATGAAAAGGAAGATCACTTGATATCGTATGAAGATTGATCATGAATTTAACTGGAATTTAAACAGATTGAGTGAGTCCAAGACAGATGTGGATGCCTTTAGTTAATGGCAAGTTGGTGTTGCGGATACTTGGGGATAAAGTACTCCATGCGCTGGTTGCGTCTAATGGCGCACTCCTGGTACTCCAACCAGTCAGTGTAGGACTCATTGTGGCACTGCTCCGAATCCCCTTTCTCGTAGAGCTGCTGGCGCAGGGAGAAAAAGAAGGGGCGCACTTTCTTCTTTATGCTGTAGACGTGGCGCATCAGCCACTTTTCGACCTTAATCTCGTTGTAGATGGTCGATCTGTTCAAGCAGACTGTGGTCAGATTCTCCATTTTTGGATAGTAATTACGGGGCGGTTTCGGATTCACAGTCATCCGAGGCATTTCATGCCTAGCTGCGACGAAACGGGTGTCAAAGAAATGTTTACCAAAAGTGACGCCCCAAGCATTGTACTCCTTCTCCCCATATTGGTTCGTAACGAATGGTTGAACACTGACGGTCAGTTCTTTGGGTGGTTCACCACCTTTTCCTCCGCCGGCACCTCCTCCAGCTCCTCCTGCCGCTGCTGGAGCTCCATCAGCTGGCGCCGCAGCTTCAGACGGAGGTGGATCTTGTGGAGAAGCAAATAGTCGTATACCACTTTTATGGATTTTCTTAGGAGCAGTAGAGCTTCCTCTGGTCACAGTAATTGGTGGCGCATTAGTTTCATTGTAGCCAGTTCTACGGTGATAATCGTCCTGTAGTTTCATTCCGAACACTCTAAAGCCGTCGGATTTCTGCTGCATTTGGTTATTGGAGCTTTGATCCTCCTTGAAAATATCAAACGTCGACGGATCTGGTTTGACTTGCCTTGGAGCTCTCTCCACCGGAACATCCTCTGCCATGACGATCGGAAGTGACTCCAGATCGGGTGTAGCCAGTGGCAAGCCAACGACTCCTTGTACCCATAAAATCTAATGGATAATAATATACAAAGGTGATGCAGTTGGTGGCTCGACGAACTCACGAATATCGATGTTATTGCCAGGAGGAATCCTTGGAGGATTCCATACCAATGCATAGTTTTATTTGTGGTCTTATATTGTTTATCCTTTTATAGTGTGATTCAACTATACGAATGTAGAAAATAAGTGTTTTTAACACTAGCCCATAATGACTTTAATTACAATGAAACTTCGACACTTACGGTGTATAAATATATATTTTAGCATACAAAAGTTCTTAATATATATATGGGTGTCATTCCTTTGAATTTGTACAGTAAAGGAGTTACTACAATTTTAACAGGTGGTTTGTTCAAGAGCCATCAATATCTCAAGGATTTTAAATATATCGTGTACAGTCGCCACCTATACAGTTTAAGGTAGTGAAAATATCTTGACTGATCCTGCGTGATACCTAGGATTTCGTGGGACGACACGGGGAACACACTTCACGGTAACTACCAAAAGTAACCCGACGGTGATCTGCCATCCCGTCCTGTCCATGTCCTTTCTGGGCCTAACCTAATTGAAGTTCTGGGAAAATTATGCGCGACACAGCTGCGCGTTTTTCCCCGAAACCGAGTAGCATTAATCCGTTTATGGCCACGGATTAAGTTGCAAAATTTTCACTAAGGTCGTCGCGATCCGGGACGCGAATTCGCGGAACAGCCCCGACCCTTCCAGGTAACAACGCCCGCCACCCACAGGTAGGTGTTTATAGGCCAAGAAAGCGGGTATAAAAGATCTAACCACCGGCAAGGAAGTCATCAGTTACCAACGCATCTTCAAAGTGTGAGCATCCAGCAGTGAAAAGCAATGTCTTAAAGTTTGGAACAGCAATTATACGACAAACCTTGTTCGGTTTTGCCAATTTCCAAGCCAGCACTGGGTAAAGTTTGTCCTATAATCCCGAAACGACGACCAGCTAATTGTGAATCACCAAAGGTCCCGATCCTGGGATGCATCTTGTGCAGTTATGTTTCAATCTCACATCACTGGGCAAAGTGTGTCTCAAGATCCTGGCCACATCGTCGCAACTACAAATCAACAATCAAAAAATCAAGAGTAAGTTATATTGGGCACTCCAGTTTTAAAATTGAATGGCGAATGTCGGTATGGTCTCTTTTTCCAATAAAGGTTTCGATCAAGCGAAGTGACTAGACCGAACACTCGTGCTATAATTTTAAAATATTCAACATGCTCAGTGAAGTTGCAAGTGAAACTTCAAATATTCTGTGGCGGTTGCAATTAGTTTCTTTGGTCGTCCAGCCTTAGGTGACTTTTCCGATCATAAAGCTAGACAACCATTGAAGTTCGTTGTGGCATTAGCAGCACCACAAGTCAGGAAATCAAGTTAAGTGATCCCCAAATTCATCGGGCCATTCGCTAAAAGGAACGATCGTTGTGATATGAGTTGTTCCCGAACATATCACAGTGATTTTCCTTTATAACGCATGTTTAAAGTCCACAATTCATCAAGGAAAATTAAGCCAAGTTGGCAGCTTACTAAACTTAATCACAGCCTTTAAAGTAGAGGGAATAGTTGCTGTGCTGTAAGTTAATATACCATATCTATATCACAGTGGCTGTTCTTTTTGTACCTAAAGGCATTTTACATCATTATTTAATTTACTTTTTTTTGCACACGAATAACCATGCCGTTTTTAACCCCAGGGAACTTCTGCTGCTGATATATTATTGAAAAACTCCTATATCACAGTGGCTGTTCTTTTTGGTTGCACGGCCAATTCCAACGATTTGTCATTTGTGGCACGCATTTGTGTCACCTCAGTGCGAAAATTGAAAATTGTACAAAAAGAAGGGAACGGTTGCTGATGATGTAGTTCGAAACTCTCACAATTTATATCACAGTGGCTGTTCTTTTTTGTTTGGCAATCGATCTACGTTCAGTGGTTTGCCAGGACATGAAACAGAAATATTTTCCTTCAACAGACTTTCTGATTGCACAAATTCCTCAAGCTTTGAACATTTGGGAAAAACTGATGAGACTATGGTTTTCTAGTTTGTGCATCAATTCGTCATTTGTCTGCAGTTTTGTCAATATTTAATTGCACTTTACAATTCATCGCTTTTTGTTCAATCATTTTTAGGTGGTGGTGGTGAAACTAGAACATATTTTATTTCTAGTGAATAAATAAAAACTGTATCTAGGTGTGTTGAATTTATAAGTCTTGAAGATTAATCCTAAGATTTGAATTTATCTTCAGTTGCTGATGAAATTCTAATGGAGTTGAAAAAGAACAAAGAAAAAGAAAAGATAAAAAAACATCTATTTTCTTCACTCTACTCTAAGCCAAGTACGTATTTGTCAGTATACATTTCAATTTAAAGAACCGTCTTAAGTTTGCACATGCATTTTAAATAGATGCTGATGATATGTGTCCGAAATCGTAAGCCAGGAAGTGTCATGGTAATGTGGGAGTACCACGTGCAAAACTTTCTATCCGGTAACAGCCTGCTGCTCAACCCTTTCCAGGTGATAGAGCACCTGACTCGCATTTGGAATTTAACGCGTGTGCGGAATGGCCAAAAGTTGGCCAAAACCAACTCTTGGCCCGAGGCGTGGCCAGTTTGCTGCTGGCCAAATGCAAAACAAGCAAACGGCGCAATCCCATTCTGCATTGACATGGCGGCCATGCCATAATGTTCGTTATGGCTGCCAATGGGCAGCAGCCATTGTTGCATTGTGGCCAAGGACGTTGCCGTCTGTGCCACCGTTCCTGTTTCGACTTATGTGGGTTGCTAAATCCTCCAGCTCGACCGGAAGTGGGAATACACAGAGGAGGATGGAGGAAACCGAGTGGCGGAAATGCGATTAAAATGTTCCGTATAGCCACAGCAGGCATCCGCTGTGAGGAAAACAAAGAATAATATTCGTAGAATTAGTGCGCTAAACAAAGATAAAACTTGTCTATAGTTTCCTACGGTGTTATTGTAAATGTATTGCCTTAATTGAATTCGAGCTGAAAACCCAAAAAAAACACATTCATTTCAATTGTAATATATACGCTTTTTATTAATTAATATAATATATATTAAAGCAATAAACATGGGTAGTTAGTTCTACTCTATCTTTGCATTCAGCCGATATAAGTAATTTTCCACGCGTATCTTTTGGCGCAACACTTTCCGCGAATCCCGTTCAATTGTGGCCGTAGTTTGGTTGTGATCGTGGAAGAATCCGCAGTATCTGGCCGGAACGAATTGCTTGATTTTCTGCTGCCGACTGTACCGCTCCGTCACCTGGAGATTGCACTTCTTGATCGCCGCCATCTCGACATGCATGCATTGTCGGCACATGTCCGCGTCATTGCTAAAGTTGTGAAAATAGTCACCCACTGGCTTTTCGCCACATGTCGAGCATTTGACAATGTTTTGGGGACTGCAAAATACGGCCACCGATGGCCAGATGATGCGCTTGGATCCGAAAGCTGTCTCCACGTCCCAGTCCGGATATTTGAGGTGGTGCGTATAGGTTGACGGGCTGGAAAATACAATTGAAAAACGCCCCCAAATGAAAGAGCATTCTTTAAAACCGCTGCAGGATTCTTACCCCGGTGTCACCCATTTTTGTTCCCGCACAGTTTGCTTGTTGAAAGTGAAGTAGTATTGAGTTCCTGGAAAATCGGTAGCGTAGGATCCAATTGGGGGATATCCCAGTTCTCGAAAGACTGGTAGTCGTGGCATCTTGTTGGCCAAGGCAGAAAATCCTGCCTTTGACGGGTACTGTAATAATACAATATTTTGTTTGCTGCGCTTAAAATTATTTCTAACTATTAAATAAATTATATTTTAAATATATCCTACCTTAAATCCCATTGGTCTGGGTACATCATATGTATTAGGAGCGACCGACGGAATATTTTTGGTATAGCTGTCCCTACAGAAGTCTCCGCTCGAGTCCCGATGGATTTTCCTGAGAAATCCGACCGTCGGCCACACTGGAGGATTTACCACATACTCAAATCCTGCAAAAGGGACGTATTGCGATATTAGTGACTTGAATTTTAAAAACGGAAAATCTAGAACCTAGATCATTGCAACCGGCGACAACGAGCCTAGTTTCGGATCGCTGGCGACGCAGTTTTTCGCGCTCCTGGGCATTTGGTCTTTGGGCACGCATATTGGAGGAAAGTCGGAGAAAGACTGAATGTTGTGCCGAAAATACTAAAATTGGCGGACTGTCGAACCGTGACAGCCACCGCAGCACACGCATCGTAGCACGCACCGAGTGCCTTAATGGAATTCGAATATATCCCCCCCATCGATGATGATATAAAATCAATATGTCTAAACCGTCGACGGTTCGCCGCGGAATCGGTGTGCGATGTTTGATTTCATTTAGCACATGTCTAGACGACTTTCCGTATTTCGTATTTTTTCAATGTTTCAATCTTTTCATTCTATTTCGCTGTTATTCGGCCTGCCTTACTGACTGACTGCCCCCCGAACTTTGACCCAGTTGGGGGATTTTTGTGCGGGTCTAATAGCTTCAATGGGCAAAAGAGGAAATGGGGCATAAAGTGGTTTGTCATTGGTGTCGATAACAGAGGTAGGTAAAAATTGTTTTGCAGTGCGTGATGGCTTTCGGAAAACATTTAAGGAGTCTAGCCCTGTAGAATTAAAGGCTGAAAACAGCACAATTTGCACCATAATGTTTTTGCTTTCCTGTCACTTAGCAAGCAGACATAAATTAATCACAATCTACATAGAAATCAAACCTTTGAAATTATACAATAAAAAATCCTGTTGCATTGGATTTCCACTTACCCTCCATTGAGAAAACGTTTAAGGGTACAAACTTAGCTATCAACGTATAGCTATTCTAATTTGGTAACAAACAGACTCTGCAACAAACTCAATTTAATGGACGGAAATGTCGTTCACAACTGATCGCAGTTCAAATCAAGTTGTAGATATGACGTATTTTTGCTCGCCATAGTTTTAAAAAATTTTACAAATACCTGACCAAACATAATAGGAAAATGTAGATGAATGTGGCATATCCACACGCAAGGCCTCGAAGTCAGACCATCGCTATTTAACAATTTCGCAAGCGGTTTATCGGCGGCTTTCCGAGATGGCTGAAACGACAGAATGGCTGTATGCCATTATTGCCAGTTAACCACGACGTTGTCATCAGTTCGGGCCATAGCCACCGCTTGGCTCGGTGCTTTTTTTTTGGGTCGGGACCTTAAGTCTTCACCGACTTTTCCAATTTCCCACTTTTGCACCTGCCGGATGGCACACACGCACATGAATGCTAATGCATGCAGCGGCAGCACGCACAAATGCACAACCGCATCGCAACCACACGAGAAACCCAGGCAGACATCCTACTGGATGGAGACAGTGGGTAAAATTAATTCGTCGAGGAATGGAAGCACTTTTCAAACCAAACTCGAAGACCACAGAAATGCGTATATTAAGCTGATGTTCTTTGGAATTTTTGGAACTCAGTCTACCAAAATTTTCAATATCTATACCAAGGAAATTTGTTCGTCTTATTTGTATGAAAACGTTGATGTGCTCCTTAATTAGGGAAGACAATACTAAAATATTTCGATTCCAAGAATGTGTAATTTTTTCTAAAAAGCAAAACAGCACACAATTACAAATTCTCAATTGGTATTACACTTGGTCATCAAGTCACTGGAATTTCTTATTTTTTATCTGGCGATTTTTATTTCCAGTCACTGTGCGCAATTCACGACAAGAGTCGCTTAATTCGTGCAAATAAAATGATTGTGCAACATATGTTAGTGGGTATGGTAGTGGGTCCATTATAACGCAGATAGACTGATGGTGGTTGGTGGATGGGATGAAGTGCTGCTCAAGTGCGCCAGCATTTCCGGACGGAGTCCTCGGGAGCATGCCACATTGTTGCCGCAAACTTGCAACGCAATTACACTGAAATCGCACATTATTTACGTGCTTGGGCTGCTCTCGAAATTCGAAAGGCGATGTGCGAAATGTTAATGAAAGGAGCAATACACAGCAGATGCTGCACCACATAGACTGCTCCGATGGGCAGGTTAATTATGTCAACAATTAGACTGTTTTATGCACTCGGTGCCGGCAGCTGCCGAATGGAGGTGAATTCAGTTAACAACCCACAATTCTGGGACAGTTGTTGCTCTCGACAAACAAACAAACGCACTGCTGCCGGAGGCGTGTTCCTTTCATTTTGGCTAGCCAAGTGCCATGTCCTACACAGGCAATTACAGCAACAATGACTCCTTGCAGCCATCGAGTAAAATGCAAATAAAAATTCAGCTCCAGCTTTTGGTTCCTCCATTTTGCATGGCACTCAGGGGGCTATAAAGAACTGGCCCACAAAAATGCCATTCAGATGCAAAGCCCAGAAACCACTGAGAACGAAAACGATAGTTTAAAACTGAACATATCAAAACACAATGTTCTTATCATACTTCTTTTGACCGATTGCGGCTTGACTTATATATAGAAACCAACTGATATAAAATTTAAATAATTAAACATTACTAATATGGCGATAGCTTTTTCTGTATGTGCCTATTGAAGGAGGGCGGAAGTGAAAGCATCCTGGTGATGCTCAAGCTCCTGTCTTCTGCCTAGAACCAAAAATTTGACTCACAATAAAAACAGGATCTACAGGACCAACAATGGTAGCGCAGAAAACAAAACAGTTCAAGACCATTCCGAAGCGGAAGTGCCGCTTATTACGCCGGTTGTGGTTAACCGGAAATGAAACGAAACAACCCAAGTGTGACAAGCCTTTTGGCTTTTTGTTTTCAGCCCGAATGCATGACTCCCTGTGTCGCTCCTTCTCTCTATCTCTGTCTCTCTCTATTTGTTAAGTGCATCGAGAAATCTAATTAGGCTCGAGGCTTTAACATTTGAGGTATACATTTCTTTGAGCCACTCAAATTGGTGCTCCACTGGCCATCCTTTGTTGGCCATTGCAATCAGGAAAATGTCAGGCCAATAACCAATAGCCCACTCACAAACAGCCAACAAACAGCGTCGCCGATTGCCAGGATGACGGCGAAATCAAATTACAAGATGCTCTGACATTTTCCACCGCCCATCGCCCATCAGCGCCGCCAACACGCCCCCAATCCGATGTCGACCCCCCTCATTATCCGCCCGCTGACCTAAATTCAATGCGTTCGCCATTTGTGCGGCAATGCGGCGGGGTTAATCATGCTAATAAACACCAACGTTGCACTTGCAGTTGCCGCTGCTGCTGCTGCTGCTGCTGTTGCTTGTTGCTCCTGTTTCCATTTCACAACGACCAAGCAACTTTATGGTCGAGTGCCTGATCCTGGAATACCCAGTAATCCATAGAGTACACTGTTAGCCAAACAAACAAATAGCAAATAAGTATTATTTTAGACGTTGCCGATAACAGGTTGTGCATAGAAGTTACCAGAACTACTAGTAAAAATGGCCATAATAGAACTTTTTCATATGTGCATGGAATAAAGAACCAACTGCAGGAGACTGTAATGGGTATCAGAATATAGGATTTAACTCTGCCAATATAGTTGCACGTTTTTCAAGTTTATGAAGGCATTTGAAAAGAGATTTCAAATATGATATAGGCCCGATTTGGTCGAGTGCTGGGTACGAAAAGCATTGCATACTTACAGGCAGACCAGTAAGGATTTTGGTCCCGGCAAAAGCCAGTGTCGATACAGGACGTAAGTACGTCCGTTGCTTTTTGCGGTCGCCGCGTGGCATTTGCCATTCGAGTGCGACGATTGAGTCGCGGGTGCGGTGCGGTCGAATGAGGCAGGGCAGGGCAGGGCATGGAAATCATACAAAATTGCAATGATTATGTGCGCGTCTAGTTGGCAGTCAATTGTGGTCGGGCTCTCATTTGGATGTGGCCCATTATTGGTGCTAGATGGTGGGCATTGGCTGCCAGTTTATGGTAATCCAAATGGTGCAAAAGCAGCTGCTGACTGGCCAGAGCATTTTTATAATTTCTAAGCGATTTCAATTAAATTTAGAAGTTTTCTAAACTAAAAAGCCACTACACAAATGTATTTATAGTTTTCTAAAGGAATATTTCAACTGCCTTTCTGGACTAGTTTTCTTGCCGAAAAATATGTATGATCCATCCAATATATCATGCATGATGTGCTGAGCCCACGCAAATCCCCGGCACATTATCTAATGATTTACTGGAATTGTCGGTTTTGTTGACCTCAGTGAAACGAGAGTGAAACTTTCTTGACACTGCAAAATGCATAAGCCATGGGGTCAAATGGTGCGGTATACTGGGGCAGGTGAATGTACATTGTACAAGTCCACACACACGCTGTCAGCAGAAAGAAGCGGAGGGCGGAATTGGAAACCTAGGCTGCCGTCTCATCATTTCAGCTGTCACATTAAAAATGCATAAATGTTGCTTAAATGCAATCCAAGAAATGCAACTGGCCGTAATACGTGCAAGAACAAGGGAAGGGGCCAAGACGCCTACAACCAATCAAAGTGCCCCAAGGATGTGGGGCGGTTGGGTTTCAAAGAGGAAAAGGCAGCGACGAGATGGAGCATACAATTTGTAACCTGCCTGCCATTTTGTGGAGGAGTATGGTGAGCACACTAAGAAAAATGCGAAAAAGCCTATGCATTTCTTGAATATCAAAGAAGAGATCGCACATTTCAATAAGTTCAAACTTGTTTTAAAATAAAGAATAATTATAAGTATTGATGTTTAGAAATGTGTGCAGTACACAAATCTTTTTCCATCTAAATAAACGATTTCAAACAATTGAACTAATCTTTAGGACCTCTTTTTAATTCATTTACGAGGTCAAGCTGTTTGTCTACCACACCTAAATTCAATTGTATTCCTACAATTTAGTTTGGGAGATCTGGGTTTTCCCCGGTGCAGATGCCTTGGGGCTTTCGGCCTTGTCTTTGCCTTTGCCTTCTCTGATGTTGCCTACGTTGCAGGTGAGAGTTTTGGGATTGGAAACGGAGTGAATGTGGATGTGGCGGTGGCAGTGGAAGTGGGAATGGGAATACGTTCCTGACTGCGGATGTGCGTCTGTGGGGTCTGGGCCTGTTTCACTGCTGATTGTCGTACTGTTGATCTGTGTTTTCACTTAGATATTGGCCCGGGGGCTGGGCGATAAAGGTACGTGAGTGTTACCATCGATACAGGAAGTTTGTTTGTGGCCAACTTGCTGAGTGGGCAGGAACCGTGGGCTGGGATTGGGTGCGCTTGGTTTTCGGGGGAATCCGACAGGATGGGAATGAGGACGAGCAGCGTATGCTATGTGGATTGTCTGTGGAAAGTTCTGCTGAAGGCTGGCCCAAAAGTGTATAGCCGACAGAGTGGCAGGCAGTCAGGCAGGCTTTCGTTATCTAGTAAGCAATCGTTTCAAATTGAATTTTCTATTTACCCAGTCGTCGATATGTTTTCAATTGCCAATCGACTCTCCATTGCCTCCTTTCGATTTACTTCGAGAAGTTCTCCAGACAAAAGTTAAGCCAAATGAGTTACGCTCAAATATGGATGCTCCATCCCTGAGGCTGAGTGAAGTTTTTCAGGATATCCTCAATAAATGCAAGTACCATTAGGTCCTTATTCTCACAACGAGTTACAAGCTATGTTCATTTCGCCACAATAATCTAAACACGTATATATGTATAGTCCTTCGCATCCAGTGACCAACATATTCAAAGTGCAGATTATAAATTAGTAGAAGTCGTGGGCGGTGCATCCGTCGATGCTGCATCATTGGCACCTGCCAGTGCCTCGCGATGATGCAGTAGGCGTAACCGCTATTCAAACTATTCAAGTGCTCCACCAGCGAACTCTTTTTGACCACCAGGAGGCGTGGCTTCAGCGCTGAAGGCAGCAGTCCGGCGGTGAAATACATTTCCACTTCCGTTTCCTCCAGCATGAGCCTTAATGGTGTGGCTAGGAAATCCGCTGCGGATTGTATCTCTGACCCGGACATCTAAGATTTATTAAATGCTAAAATCAAATTGCCAAGCAAGAAAATTCATTGAAATGAGTAGACATTTAATGATGTAAAAAAAGCGAACCAATTGAATAGAATTATTAAGAATTTACCTGATTTATAAATACGCAACAGTATGAGAATTGGATTCGTAAGAATAGAACAGCTGCCAGATCTCTCTATCATGACACTAAAAAACAGGTGTTGGTTGGGCACATCGGAAAGCTGCTGGCGGTCAGCGAGGAGTTCCTGAATATGGATGCAACCCCATCTGGATCTCGCCGTGGGCAGCTCCCAGCATCAGGTGCTCCTGGTAGTTGTACGTGTCCATAGGGCCATGGGCTCCAGGCGAAGAGCACCACTTCTATGGCTCACGTACGCGGAAAACAGAAGGCCACCGGTTCGGGAAAGCTCACCGTTCGGGGGCTTTACAAAATAAATTATAAAAAGCTGCATTTTCATATTAAACGAAAAGTATATAGGGATATATAAAGAATTAATAAATATACAGGACAGAGTTGAAGAGTTGACTTTTACCTAAGGCTATACAGGTCAGTATACAGTGAGCATAACATTTATGAGAATGAGAAATACTGAAATCAAAGTGAAACACTTGCATTTGCTTAGTAACACTTTAAACAATTATGTCATCTAAATAGAATTTCCGCTGTTGACACCTAGCAATCCTGGCAGCCATCTCGACGGCATTCGTCACTCACCTTCTGCTGGCGGAACTTCGAGATGATTGATGCTTAAGTTGATTGATGTCTCTTTGCGGCGGGATGAACCTTACTTCAGGCAAGTCTGCTGAAAGTTTGGGCAAAGACACAGGGATCATGGCCCGAATATATCAAATGACAGTGTCGCTCAATTTAAAATATTACTAGCAAACACATTCCATGAACTTGAGTAATTTTGAACAAACAACTTTTGGAATTACTTAATCGCAAAGTTCTGACAGAGAAATGTTTGCTAAAAGGAACGAAAAGGTAAGCGGCACATAAATTGTCTTTATTATGAAGGCTCGAGCATACTTTTGTGCGCAATTTAAAGTGCAAATAAGAAGAGCAAGCGGGGAATCCCCTCAAACCCGCCGTCAACCCGCCGTTTTCTTTTACGTATTTCATTAAAGCGCAATGAAGACATTTTCCGAGGCAAAGTGTGTATACAAGTGTCGGGGGAAAGCTGTTAAAAAATATTTGAAACACTTGAATGTTTCCCAACTGACACTAGGCCGTGGGGTTGGCATCTTCGCGGCCCTTTGAGCTGCCCCATAAAGAACAATAAATATTATTTATGTGCTGTGTGATAAGGATACACACACATTTCTTTGTGGCTGCAGTCCGCGTTTATTTGACTGTCGTATGAATTTCCCGTATCTAATCGTTGGCATTCCTGGCATGTTCACAGTAAAAGTTTATTACTAAAATTATTTCGAAAAGATGAAGTTAAAAAAAATATATACAACAATTTAATATTTGAAAACAATTTAAATTGAGGATTTCATGATCTCCTAAATGATTATTGAATAAATAAATTTTTCTCCGTGCAGGAGGCCTTTTTGGAGTACATCAAGTGCCCGCTAGGTGGCTTCGCGAATAGTTGGCCCAAAGAGCGCACACACACGGAGAGGGCTTAAATGAGCCTTTAAGCCCACCATTTCAAGCACCTGTGTCACTTGATATGTATGTGCGTATGTGCTCTTGTGTGTTTCCCTGATAAATACGAACGCAAAAACAGCAGAGAGACAGGCGTGTTTATTTTAATATTGTTAACCTAATTAAGTGATTAATATGCAAAATGTGCGCAGAGATTAAAACGATGAGCGCACTGTGTTTAATTATCGAATTAATTTTTTTTCATTTTCCCACCTTAATGCGTTGAATCGCATGGCGACATTTTAAGGCCAATGTGCATATACACAAGCTCGTTGACAACATTGGATAGACCCATGTTTTGCTTGCCTTCATAATTCAGTTTAGATAAATATATCACCATTGTTTAGTCAAAATCCCAAGCTGATGACATTAAATTTTTCGACTTTGACATTGATATTTATTTGAGAGTGGATTTAAACTAATGTTGAAAGAATATATTTTATGCACTGTTTTTACACTCGGACGTTATTTAAACGCCATTTGCATATCCATATTTACAAAAACCAACAGCGAATAAGAAGCTCTCTTGAAGTAAGCCATAAAAACCAATTTTCTGAAATTGGGTAATTTATTTGCTAAGATAGCAGATAAAATATGAATGTATAAAATCCTGATTTATATCAATGTGTCCTTTTACCATTGAGGAAAATGAAAACCTACAGGTAAGTTTGCCAATATTCTCTTGACTAGATTCGAACCAATAATTTAAATGATATGCGGGTTGCTTAGTTGCTTTTGGTATGGTTTATATACTAAAAGTGATAATAAATCAACAAATGTCCCCTATAAAGTGAGCTTAGTCATACAGTGAAACCTCATGTTAAAATGCTTTCTATTGAAGAAATATTATTGAATTTGTTGAGGTTTAATAAACTGTCCAAAGCAGTTTGGGATGCAGGTCAATTACTTAAATTTGTATTTTCATTGCTCATTCAGAAAAGTGTGAAAAAATGAACATCTGGTTCTTTCGCACTTTACAGTCAATTTCACTCATTTTCATCCACTTGAAAATGCGATTTACCAAACTGTGCCTGAAGATTAGTTTCGCAAGCACGGCTTCCAAAAAAGAAGGCAGCATTTTTTTGGGATAAGCCTTCTCCTGACAGTCTTACGACACTAAAAGCTACTCAACGCTTGCCACCTTTTTTCTGCTTTCAAGGAGCTAATTGATGAAAGCTCCAAATGGTTGTGTAACTACTGAAAATAGAGCAAAAAAAAAAGGTAGAAATCAGACGAAAAATTCCCTTCAGTCTGCCGTAAAGTGCAAAATTAAAGGTGCTGCTAAGCGGCGAGCATTTCTAAAGGAGGAGACGAAAGTCCTTGGTCTGGGATGGCTTTGGAAATTAGAATTAATATTTTTCTGCTGAGTTTACACAATTTCAAGTTTCCTGGCGCGAAAAATGCATGCCCTGGTCAACATCCCACAAGCGCTGTTGTTGCCACGCTGCGTGTTTAGCACCCCTTTTTATAACCTTTCTAGGGGTATTACTGATATTTCCCATTTTATAACACTAAAACAAGCATAAAAACTCGAAGACGAATATAAGTCAAGGTGTTTTTTCTTACCACGTTACCAAAGCTGTCTGAATTTTTAATAAAAGTTTATTTTGTGGGTCACACGAATCGGATTCCCTTGTAAAGGTGCTTAGAATTATAGAACGATATATTTAAAATGCTTAGTAAGTATTATGGTAGTTAGTATTAACCGTGATGAAATTGTCTGCATTGCATACTTTTAAACTTATTTATTTACTATTTCTTTTGGTTACATATAAGGGTATACATGCTTTCGGTGCAAAAAATCCGTTTTCTTCCTGTTGTGGCTGTCCTTGTGTGCAGGTGAGAACGGAAGGAGCACATCTTGTGCTGAGCCAGCGTGCTGCAGTGGTGCATTCGTGGCAGCTCCAGATGCAGCTGCTGCAGCACTGATAATAAATTCATGATGAAGTGTAATTTATACACTTCATATGCGGCCAGCTTCCTTCTACCCTTTTGCGTCCTTTAATTTTATTTTTTTCCTTCTGGCTGTGCATGACAGGGGTCTGACCCGAAAGACGAAAAAGTTTTCTCAAGGCTGGCCAGCCATGCATTAAACCTTGAAATGTTTGCGGCCCAGAATTCGCTAAAAACTAATTACGAATGCCGCCCAGAACCGAAGAAACGTGGAAACCGCGGGCAGTTGGATGAAATTTCATTTCAAATTAATCTAATTTTTTGAGGATATACTTTTTTTGCTTGGCTTTGGGTCTGAGGATTCCATCTAATGAGAAATGCTGATTTTGCACTCTACACGGCGCTGCATACAAATGAGGATACACGGCGGTTGAGAAGCGGTCTTGGCATATGATTTTCCAGAAACTGGCTAGCATAATTAGTGGTTAGGTGTTATGTAAATGGAGGTGCTACGTTGATTGGCAGCGCCAGCAACTGACCTCCTAATTACTCAATAGCTGATAATTGAAGGCCGAAAACTCTCTGGACTCGATACCTGGATTAATTAATGACTTTTCGATAAACTGCGCCTATTTAGCCGCAAATTATGATTTGTACTTCGGCAACGGATGGTATATAAATCTTCATCTTGACCATTAATCTGCAATGGGGATTACTCTCTAATGAATGTAGGTGGGAAGCATTTAACACCCATTTAAATGCTAAACGTTCTTGAACCATTTCCATATCACTCACCCACATCAACAGTCCTCAAATGAACTCAACTGGACTGCGTCACTATTTGCTCGGATGTCTATCTGTTTACACTTATGATTATATGCATTTGGTATTAGCCAAACTGTTGGTCACTTAGTTCCCAGCTCTTCTAAACAGCTTGTTAGCACCTCAAAGGTGGCGTTTGTGTTTGCCTAGTAACAGGTAAATATTCGAAATATATATTTATGTATATATGTACATACATTGGACTTCATATCGTCCAGTTTAAATGTGCATTGGCACACCATATTTGAATGCAGTTCAATCGATTCCCAGTAGATGAAGATATAAATGCATGTTATTTGCATAGAGCATTGCCATAATTGAGGTATGTCGGTTTTGCCATCTCTTTAAAATACAAAATGGGCTTTAAGAAAAATGAATATGAAAGAGGGTTTCAAGTTGAGAGGTGTACACTGAGAGTATCATTTTCAACAAAATATAAAAAAAACAAGTTCAGGAAGCGTACCATTGCATGGGATGCAGTTTTGTTTTCATAATTTTCCCATAATGTGTGGATACCTACACAACATTGTAATAATGAGTCAATTTGTAAAACCGGTCTAATCAAGATCACTTTATTAGCCATCGTTCTAAATACCCCTTGTACTTTTTTGCAGTGTTGCCTACTTTGTTAGGCCTTTAAGTAGGGCTATCATAGCCAGCGACCAAATCAGTTGTGATCGCGCCTTCAAGAAGAACACACGTTCTTTCAGCAGAGTTTCTTTACGTGCGCCCTTAGAACTGGTTTCAATTTGAAAATGCTGCTGATATCACTTACGCTGATGGCTTTTGGCCTGGCCCAAACGCTGCCCATCGAGGAGGCCGAAACGCCGACCACCAGCGAAGTGCCGGATTCAGGGCGAGTGGTTTTCGATCAGCGACAGACTGGCAGATTCAACATCCACGTTAGCATCAAGGATGTGGCCATCATCGAGGTGGGCCAGAATGGACTGGCCGAGGTGAGTGGGGGCCCGAAAACCAGTTAACCGATATGCAGCTAACGAGTTGCTGGCGAGCTAAAAATAACATCTGCGATCTCTCAATTAGGAGACGTATAACGACGAGGAGGATTACTACTATGATGACAGTGCGTTGACCGTCAAACCAATCAAGCTAACCACAGGGACCAGTAGCACCACCACAACGAGCACCACATCGGCCACCCTGCCAGAGAGCCCTGTATCTACAGTGGCCCCTACCACCGAAGCCACGCAGCTGAATACCAGCTTTAGCTCAAATCTGCTGGCTGACATTGCAGCCAGTGGTATAACGAAGCCCAAGTCCAGGCTGAATAATCTGATGATTGTAGAGACACCAATCGGAGGACTAACTAAGCCCCTGCACCACCCACTTCATGCTCGATCCAAGGATATACCCATTATGGCTGCAGCGGCGGCACAAACTGCTTTAATTACGCCACCCACTTTGCGCGAGAACATTGAGTACACGCCGCCCAAAGGTCACAACTCGCCCATTTTCAAGTTGAAAGTTCAACGATCTTCGATGCCGGCTACCAAGAAACCCGCCCGCTGCCGAAATCATCAGGTGCGAGATGCCCAGGGCAAGTGCACCGACTCGATCTAGTAAGTGTGAATGTTTACAAAATGACCACTAAGCCGCTTATCAATCGTCTAACTTTTTCCTATCTGTATCTCTCATTCTCTTCGATAGCAGAAAGCTGTACAGCATGCTGATGGGGATGAATTTCCCTTTTTTGGCAGCCGCAAATGCCGCAGAAAGTGCTTGATGACTCAACAGTTTTAACTACCATATAGTTAACTCAGACATAGAGTTTAAGTGCCACTAATTGGATCTTAGCCATTGGCGTGAAATACATTGACTGAAAGCCAGTAAATTAAAGAGTTTACTCACTTTTGTTTGAACTTAACAATGCAAGAATATTAATTGAAGTAATACATGTGATTTTCGTTGAGAATTTGGCAAGAAAAGGAAAGTTAAGAAGCTTATGGTGTTTTAAATGAATAGTCTTAGCATACATTTGTTTAAAGTCTGTATATTACCGCAGAAGGTATTTATTTTCATGCGTTCAACAAGTTAGTGTTTCCCAGGGAAATACAATTTAAATCAACTCTTAATTGAAAACAAATTTCCGTTTGACTTAAAAACCCTTTCAGTGTTGACTGTCAGTGGAAATTTAAATTTGTAAAAGTTTTTACACACATCCCTTATTAATAGTTTTGTTATTTCTTTCTTTTTTTTTGCAAATTGGGAACGTCAGTTGATGAATTGCGTTTAATTGGTTAATGGAGAAATGAATTGCATTCCGATTTCATATGTGCTGGCCCTCGGATTTCTTTGGCAATGCTGGAGTCCCAGGCGTAAGCCAATTTTTCACCTTATATAACCAGGTTTTTATTACTGCCATATGCCATATGCCAGGGCCACACATGTGCACAGGTTTTGCTTTATCAATTTGAGTTTGTAATTTCCGCATGCGCTTAAAATGCAATTGCAGCTGAAACAGCATTGTTTTACGTTCATATGTGCATCTGTGAGTGGGGGTGTGCATTACTGTAACTGCGCTTGTATTTGTGTGGGGACATCTGTGTGCGAAGGCTGCTTAATTGCAACTGTTGCGTGTGCGGCAAATCTTTGGGGTCGCACTGTGCACTCGCCGTGCTCTAATTAAATTAATTGCTTAATTTAAAGTTAATTTGCCACATGTGGCAACATCTCCACGTTGTCCTCTCTGGCCAGACAAAGCACGCGCACGTGTCCTGGACCGCTTGGTCCTGCCTGCAGACGCTCGAAATCTCTCGGATTGCCCATAAACTGGTCAGCTATATTCCCAAAACAACTGCATTATTCCGATGTCGTTGTGCGTGGCTTTAATCGAGTTTAAGCCGAATGCACAGCAAGGCCTATACATGCTATTTCAGTTAGCCTAGAGTGAATATCTCTGTACGGGTTTTAATGTGCTCCACCTGAAAGTCATTCCATGTATATTCAGCAGATACCACAAAGCACTAAATCATATTTCTAAGGACAATAATGTGCTAAAATGTGAACCACTTTGCCGTTTCACACTAATCAGCATGAGTAAAATAATAATATAGTCAATATGTAACATAAATTCAAGCGGTGCCTTTACCTCCCAGTAAATTAAACTAAGACTAAAATCATTCCCAATTAAGGTGCTTTTAATTTGAATTTCGCTTGCTAAATATAATTCATTGTTATCCAATCTCATACATATATTTTCCGGACACGACGGCAACTTACGCAATTGACAAAAGCCCATCCTGGGCAACTTTCTGCCGGAATCTTTTTGGCAAAGTTGGCTCACACTAATTACCAACATTAGGCCACCTGCACAGACTCGGCACACTCAATTAACAACTGTAAACTGCAATTTCTATGCTGGCCAAGTGAGTTCTGGCTAGAAACAGCAGCAACAGCAGCCGGTTAGCCAAAGTCTTTGGCAACTTTGTCGTTTTCGTTGTTCGCTGCATTATTTATGCCACCTCCTTGACCTTTCGCCTTGATGTCGCTGCCTGTTCGAGGAGCGTAAACTACGCCGGGCCGTTAAATGCGATGGTTTGTCAAATTAAAGTGGTGCCAAGTAAGCTAGAGTAGCTGGGAGAGCTGGGAAAGGGGAAGTGGAACCTCCACGAAAACGAACACAATGCAACAACTTTTCCAACCGGAAGTGTAGCAGACGCCCAGCAACTGAGGCAGCGAAAGTGAGCGCAGAATTGGATGTTCGGCTATAACAGATGCGGGGCGCCATCTTGCTGTTGTTCGCAAACATGGCGGCAAAAGCCCAGAGCCAAAAAGCCACTCCCCCTCTGACCAACGCACTGCCATCTATGTAGCTTTTCTGACGCAACAATTGCATTTTGTTTATTGCATAACTAGCGGCGTTTATGCGTCGGAGAGTGGATAGCAACAAGAGGGAAAAAGAATGGGAAACAAGTAAGAGTGGCCAGGACCTGAAATATAACCATTTTGCCTCTCGGAAAAGCGAATCCTCTTGCATACATACATACATACATACCCGCAGTCCAGCATAATAATTACAATCGCTATCAGCGCCGACATTTCACGATGAAAAACTGCACTGGCACGCAACCTGTTGTTGGCTTCCTGCTCCGGTTCCCAGCTCACTGAGCACTCAGAGAAAATATTAGTAACTTGCCAGCAAATGGTATGAAAAATACTACTTAAACGCGACTCGTCTCTCAAGATTATTCGATATAGACTTTGAAACTCTTGGTACATTTTATGTGATCTTTTAAAGTCTTTTAACTTTTTTTGCGGTGCAGCTACAGATTCAACTCCCCAGGTCCAGCTAAGCGCTGGCTAAAAGAGGAGATGCATGAGCACACTGTCCAGGACCAGGTCCCTCCTTTAACAGGTCCTAACTATGCAAAGCCATAAAACGCAAGTGTCGCAGGGATTATTCATGGACGGGGAATGAAGATGAAGCGGCCAGCGGGCTGGCAGTGACAGGTAAACGGAGAAAAGGGAAACGGAAGGACATGAAGCAGGAAAAGTCGAGGGGTAAAACAAGATTCCTAGGGATAGGATTTAAGAGAGGAGCAGATTACTTAAGGCTAATTTCATTGCTGGAAATTCAACTATTCAATCTCATTTTGAACGCATCAGAGAGAGTGGTGTAATAAAACAGTTTGTATTTGCTTTCGCGATATATATTTATTCTTTAGAATAGTGCGATAATCAGTGCAAATGAGTGAAACATGTTAAGTTTAAAAACAGTCCGAATTAAACGGTGTTTTTGAAGACTTCGCCGGTGGAATGGATTTCGCCTGTCTTTTTCTGCTTCTGAGTTTTATGCCAATCCATGATAAAGTCTATGTTGATCTGGGCGACCCTCTCCAAATAGGCGACACTGCCCATGTCGCTGTCCAAAGCCAGGATTTCGCAATAAAGCGAGCTCAGCTTTATGTTGCAACGTTCCACGGCGTCAGACAATTCGACTTCTCTGATTTCCGTCTCGTCTAGGAAATGCAATTTAACTTTCTCCTGGTTGGTCACAAAACGAGTCCCTGCACCGGGCTTTTTGATCTCCGAATGCAAATCCAGCAGATACTTCTTAAGCTCTTGCATCGTTGCCATTTTCAGAACAAGTCTTTCCTTTATGACTTTAAGTACCTTGCGACATTGCTCTGCAGACACTTCCTGACGTTGGATTAATTCAGCAATAGAGGCATTGGCGTTTTTAGGCTCGGACATGAAAACCTTCATACTGTGAATGGGATGTATATTTTGCAGAGTTATGTTCGGTAAGTCCTTGCAGCTGATTAACTGTGTAAAGTCGGGCAAATCGTCCTTATCCATTATAATTGATATCAAATTTAAAGTTATTTTTCTAGCACTTTAGTCTAATAATTTAAATTTGTACGGAGTTTCTCAGAAAGCAATATATGCAATGACTACTTTCCAAAAATTAAAGTAAAAATGCTAATTTTGTATATATAACCAATTTTATTTTTTAGTTTCCCTTTTTCGTTCTTCTCCATCAGCAAACGATGAATTTCTATGGATTCAGTTTCAAACTTTTTGTTCATCGCAATTTTATTTCATTTTTATGTGCGCTTTTTGCGATTTTTATATGCACTAAAAGTCTATTTATTCACTTGACTTAATTTGATTTCAACCTTCAAATAATCCAATAGATTTTTTGTGCAGTCGCCCCTCACGGTTGCACCTTGAAAAAGGAGTTATTTCTGTTCGCTGAAAGGATTGTTAACTTAAATGATTGTCAATTTATAAAAAAATAGGGATCATGGTAAAATAAATAATTCGACTACAATTGTTTAAATTTATACCTCATACATGTTTTGATTGCTTTCTGTGAACACAAAATTGTCCCGAAAAGCTAAATTAAATTACGTTAAAACCTGTTAATCCTTGTATAATATTACTCATACGCCCGGGCCATTGATTTAAATTCAAGAAACTCACGAGCAACAGAAGTTCGGGAGAAGCTGCCGCAATCTCAACTGCCTCATTGTTAACCCGCACTCAATTTCGATTCCCAATATGCTCCACATAACCGAGAGCAGGGCTCGATTCTCTATGCCGGTAATCGTACGTGTGGAAAAGACGTCAGCACTGATTGCTGCATAAATGATTGAGCATGTGTGGTTGTGTGCGCCTGTCTTTCAATCCACATCGATGTGTGCGCTTGTGTAGGGCTGGAATGACTTGCCACAGACGAATCCCACTCACTATCAGCATTCCTCCATGCAACAGGACCTGCATCCCAGCGAAAAGGATGGGGCTGCATTATATGAAAATTGATGGGAAATGCCAAAATATTTAAATCTAATTTTGTGCCAGGCTGACAGGCAGCCAGCAGTCGCAGAAGCCGCAGGCATTGCATTTGATTTTGATTCTCGTCCAGTTTTGCCAGCGTATTTGGCGACTTTTGCCCTGGCGAGCATTTAAATATTCAATACGATTATATTTTTAAACACCTAGCCTGGGGGAAATGAAAAAAAGAGCTCTGACTGAATGACGGTGAAGAGTCAAATGGAAAAGGAAACTTTATTCAAAAGAAAAAATAAGAGAATATTCCTTAATGAAATAGGATTTTTTCTTTTAGCGTCGATTTTCCTTTAACCCGATCAGGTTTATTTTCATTTTAAATTGCAGTGAATATAATACTTTATGGTGCTAAAAACACTTTTTAATACACGCTCAAAGTCCTTTGTGAAAAATGTTAATCTCAAGCAAATGAAAACTGAAATGAGTTTAAAATTACTTGTCACTTTTGTTACATTGTGAGACAAATAGTGTTACTAAAATAATTATAATATTTTATATTTTAAATAATATGTATCATATATATAAAAGGAAGCCTTAAGCTTTCCAGCCATATTAGTGGGAAATGTGTCCGCCATTCACGGTCAACCATTTCCCTGCGTTTGCTTCCTGACGCGCTTGAACAGAACTTAAAATAGAATTTAAATACCGGCAAATTGTCTGCCTTGGCACCTGTCTGCCCATCCTGCCCAGGACACCCATTGTCATCCGAAGACCCCCGCCCAACACTATTTTTCGGCCATCCAGCCAGCCAACCGTCCAACGATCCAGCGTCATTCGCATTTGCTATTTCCGTTTTGCACGGCCGTGTTGCTGTGTTGGCATTTCATTTAGCGCACAACTTCACATTTGCCTCAGCCGTTGTCTTTCTGCTGCCTTTTCCCATCGCTTGCAATTGCCATTTCCGCTTCCTGAAATTTGCCATTCGTTACACACAGAAGGACACGCCGACACACACACAAAGACAGGCACACACACACGTGCGAAAAGGGAAGCACTGAAACCGAAACTTAAACAGAAACAGAAGCAGAAAGCCGCTCCCCGCATGCACCGACATTTTCATTTCCATGCTTGGGCGCATCGCAGCGAATCAATTATTCATCATCATCGATTAAGTGGGGGGAGCTTTCTGGCCCCCAAACAGCCCATCGCCCATCCGCCAACCGCCTCTGTCCTTCCGCCCCGTCACACTTTTATTGTTATGATTTCTGCCGTCTGTAATGGGCACACTTAAAGGACTCCAGCGACCAGGAGGAGCAGCAGAGAGCAGAAAAGCGCTAGGATAAAGACAATGGACGGGCTCTCACGTTCGCTGGCTGCTCCATTTCGCGTGAATTTTACCCTCATTTCGCCGGCTTTATATACGCTGTAATCGGCGGGCATAAGGGGTATCTAAAATTTTGGATCTTTTATAAGGATTTTCGGAAATAAAAGTTCAATTACTTTTTTAGGAATTACTACTAATTGGAAAATAAAATAAGCTGTCTAAGACACACTATAATGAATGGCATTTAATTAATTATTCCAACTAATATTTTAAGTTTAAAAATTATAAAGCACAGTAAATGAATACAATTACAAAAATTTTGGAATGATGATTAAAAATATTAATATTGAACAAAAGTCTAAACTATATATATTATTTTCAACTTTTAAGCAATTATTTTAAGCCAATTAATTACAAGGTAAGCAAAACAGTCGATATCACTCCTCCAGCTTCCTTTTTCGTTTTATTTGTGTTGTAATTTTAATGAGAATCACTGGGCCTTGGGCCGAAACTAAAAGCTGAGATTGGCGAACACACACTCGGGGAAATGCCCACATATGGTATGCTGACATATCAATACGGTGGGTTGGTGGGCGAAGTTCCTGTATGAGAGGGGGCACATATATCTACACAAACAAAACAATACATCGAGAACGGAGATGGTGCGGAAAATGGGAGTGGGAATGGGGAGAAGCAGACGGACGGCCATTTCCCTGCCCTCTCATCATGCCGATGTGTCTTGCTCCTTGCGCTTATTTTCGCCATTATCCATTAAATATTTATGAAAATTGCTTTTGCTGCAGTTTTATTCACTTTCCTGCTTCACTTTGCATGCGTCGCGTCGAGCACACAGAGATCCCCAGCTGAATGGCAAAGACGAGGGGCCAGTAAAACAATAGAGCTTAAGATTTCAATTTCCTTACGGCTTAAAGCTGACTCTTGGCTTTGGTTTTGGCCACCCCTCCGGCAGCTCCGTCGCTCTCAACCTCTTGTGTGCTATTCCTGGCTCATAAATCCTGGCAGGACATGTGCCTAGATAATCCAACATTATGAAAAAGCCAGGCCACAATAAATATTCGCATCAATGACGCCGTTTTTAATAGCCAAATCTTAAACGAGCTGCAGGGCTCTCTATAATGAAATATGGCCTCAGAAATGCCAGATAATTCCTCCATACATACTTGTTGGTGAAACGAAATCATCTTGATATTGTAATTACTTCAATAACACAAATATAAGCTACCAAGCTAAACGATAGTTTTTCCTTAAAAACAAGCACATTAAACTCATATTTGCGGGACTCTCAAAAGAGAAACAATTCTAACATTTCGAAAATAGGTTGTTATTAGGATGCATTGTACCTTTAATTTCTTTAAAGTTCAATAATGACTGTTTTTAAAGACATTTAATAAATTTCAGACCTTTTGTCTAAATTGCATTCCTTCTCCAGCCCAGCGTTTTGACCTGAAAATTCTTTTGGCGTCGACACTTGATCCTTTGGCATTCCGGGGCCAATTTCCGCACGCATTTCGCCATTCCGGCTGTTTAACTCATCACCTACCGTGACACCTGGCGATGATTTTCCGGCTGGCACACGTAGCAGCTATCTAAATTTCAATTAGAGTTTAAACCACCCGCACCGGAGAAGCTGAGCTCCCGTGGCGTGTTCCAGAAACCGGGTAACTGCTGCCCCACCAACCCCACTGGAAATAACTCAGCTCATTAGTTGCATGTTCATGTGCGGCAGCATTTTTTGCCGAGCTTAAATCACTGGGTGGCTGCCCGTTGAAGAAGGTAAGTAACGTTTCACCCCCGCTTTTACATCTCGAGTATATTTACAATATACATTTTTCTACATTTTTTTTTTAGGGGGTACAGGTACTTTTTGAAAACGGCGCATCATAAATTTGTTGAGAGGGATTTGGTTCGGGGTATCTAGGCAGGGTTTCCTCTTGAGTAACGATACTTAATAAACCCGCATCATTTTCCCATTTGGTGCTCGCACTTCGCACGATCCCCTGCCCCAGAACCATCGAGATGCCACTTCCACTTCCTGTTCCTTTTGCTGCTCCCAAATTACCTGTCATTTCGAAATTATGATACCAAGGAATCGCTGGTGGCTATGGATGTTCTGCCCCCTGGAGAGACAGCTTCCTGAGGATGCAGGAACAATTTTTATGTTTATAGCAAAAAGCGACGCCTAATTTTATTTTCGTTGCCGCGGGGCAGGATGCCTTCCCGGCACACATATCTCAAACTAATGCCAAAAACGGGCAGAATGTAAAACCTTATGCGCATTTTCCGATTGTAATCTGTAAGTAGGATGAGCGTATGTATCATTTTGTGGAATCATCCGGCTCCAACTTGCCTGTCAACAGGCCTCACACATGCTTTTTTACTCAAAGTAACAACATGACAGCTCGATGATATTCCTCCCCAAAGTGGACATTTTCAGCAAGGTGCCGGAGTAAACATGGCATCCGGAAAATGGCTAATATGAGATTTACTTTTTGCCAAAAGCTGACAAGGACTTGAGTTGTGTCATAAACCCAATGAAAGTCACAAAGGCCACTAAGGATGAGCTAAAACCTATGAAAACTGATTATGTTGGGCAATCGAAGGCTTGTTTATTATAGAAAATAAACATCATTTGTTTTTGGCCTAAAAATAATTTCAAATTTTTTCCAAAATCTATAAACTTGTGAACTTAATTTTTGTTATTTTATTAAAGTCAACAAGTAAATGAATATACCAGCTAAATTTAAAGCGTTTGAGTCATCCCGATTTCTTTGGCTCCTTCGTCGACGACAATTTGGTTGGATGACTGGCAATATGATCCTATATTCAATTAGTTATAGGTCTAAATTTCGGAACTTTAGCTGCTGTCCGGCAACTTTCCATCGAGGCTTCGGACCAGGAGCACACCGGCACAGAATGCCAGGGAACACTTGACGAATGACCAGGAATCACAGTCCCTGTAGACGGCCTTACACCACTCCATCGGTTTCAGCTGTGACCACCGTGACATATTAGAGCCTGAAAAATTTGCAAGGGAACGAACCTAATGGATCGGGAGAGTGGTGGTGGTGGGAATGGCAATGAATTTCGATTTAATCTGGCTGGATTACTTACCAATTTGCGGCGTTGACGTGATGTGTACACCCCCGTCGGTTGGTATACTTGGAAAATATTTGTTTTATCTGCTGCCCAGGTATATAGAGCAGAAACGAATGGCAATTTCATGACACACTTGCTCAAAAGAATTTCTGATTTTGGTTTTTGCGTATACATTTTTCAGAAATGCAAACAAGCAAGTGGGTCAAGACAGCCAGCCAGCGGGCAGATGTGTTGATTTGGCAAGCTTGTTAATTAGCCAAGAAATTTATTTGCGAACCATACACACTAACTTATATACGATAAACAGATTAACTTATGCCCCATGTGCATATTCACTTCACGGAGCTGCTAAAGTTCTTCTCATTACTCAGGCATTGATTGCAAATGGTGCAGAAGATTTGCTGGAATGATACAAATGATGCCTTTTAATGAGAAACAAATAAAATTATAAAATGAAATAACTAGTTGGGCTAGACCACATTAGGGATTCCATTTGCAAGTAAGATGAACCAAATGTTCCATTCTTTTTGACATGCTGAATAATGACGAACTATATCCACCACGTCCTTAAAGTTCTTATAGATTTATCAGAGAATCTTTAATTAATAATCCGAATCATTTACATTTAATGAGCTCCATTGAACTGCATGTATATTCGGAATTGCACTCAATATTTATAGAATTTTGACGGCCTAAAACTAAATAAAAAATGTATTGCCTACAACTTTATACTTCTGCAGCTCATCTCTACTACCCTTACTGGGGGTGAAGACTCCACTTACAGGCAGCGAGGATCGTGCATATCCTCCACAACCTCCTTGCGAGGACCCTGTGCTCTCGAAGTGCCTCAGCCAGGACTTGATGACATTCGTCGGCGGCGTTTGGTAAATGCTGAACTGCTTCTTGAAGAGTCGCTGGGCGGTGCTGATGGAGTCGTTGCTCTTGTAGTAGGCGCGTATGACAAACGCCCGGTGCACACCCGTCCACTGATCCATTCCGAATGCAACTGGCGCCGCCGAGGGAGATCGAAAATGCCATGTGCCCACTGGCACGGCCAGTTTCGCTGGTGCGACAGTTTTCGCTAGCACTTCCGGCTCATGGTCGTCGTAAAAAAGCGACGCTCGTTGCCCCAATGCTACATACAAATATTGTGTACAAAAAATATTCCAACATTCATAATTATTTGAACGAAATTAATTGGTCGTGTCGAGAGGGGGGAGTGCGCCGAAGGTGGGGGTGCTATATGTGGTGCATCGTTGATGGTCTAAAATTATACATACACCGCACGACGGCTGACGCGGCGTATGAGCAATCTGAATTTCTTCTTGTTAGGAATTCATTTGCGGCCGGCCGTGCGCTTAAGTTTCAAGTGCAAATTGAGGGGGCACCATCCCAGCGCTCGCGACCAATCCTTCAGCTATCAATCAATCAATCAGGCAAAGCCATCATCATTATGCTTCATCAGCGCCAGAAGTACAGTCATCAATTGGGAGCGGGGGCGTAACTGGAAAAGGGGGCGATGTTGGAGCTCGATGGGCGCTCAAAATCTGCTTGAACTCATTTAAAGTTTGGCTACAAGCTAAATCCGCTTTGCGAATTTGGCAAGTAAGTAAGCAGTTGGCACAGCCAAAGTCTTTAAGCTGTTTTGCTGGCTCTATTCTATCGGAGATACTCTAGCTTTTAGCTGATTGGTGTGCTCACTTTTTACACAAATGCTTTTAGATAAATTTAGATTTATTATACAATAATGTGGGTTTTGGAAATCATTATATAAAAACAAATAGCTTTGGCTAAACACAATTATAAATAAATACTATCCTAAAATTACAAAAATTTTATTTTTAAATCTTTTACTTAAGCAGATATTCCTACTGTTTTCATCAATGCCAGCTATATAAATATAAATTTGTACATATCTATGTAAAAACATATGTAAAATTTAAAAGAAAGATAAGTGCTTCTTAAATGTTTATACGAAAAGTGTATTCAAGACTTTTCAAACGAGAAGACCCCTGCTGTTCTTGGTGCTTCTTTGTTGATTTTGTTTCAGAGATTTTTTTCGCCTCGCCATTTTGCTGGACCATCGAGCACGTAACTGCAATACAATGCACGGCCATCGCTTAGATAGATATAGATATAGATACATTTATGTAGTTTTTGTTGGGGCTGTGCTTTGGCCTTTGTTGCTGCTGCAGCAAAGTTAGCAAATGCTGCTGTCGCTTTGCCATTTACACAGTTAGCCGGGCTAACAGGCGGAAGGGGCGGCTCCAAAAGGGGGCGGCAAGGAGGGCGGACATCCATCCATCGCACGTCCTGCCCACTCCTCTTGGATTCCAGTGTATGTCTATGTGTGTGTGTGTATGTGTGTGCATCCTTCGTTTCCCTTTTTTTTTAGCTGTCTCTGCTTGTCATTTTGACACCTTCATTTGCTCTGAACATTCAGCTCCAGTCAGGGGGCAGTGATTCTGTTTGCGTTCGTAACTTTTTTTCTCCCTTCAAGCAAAATTCCTGTGTGTGAGTGTGATGGTGTATCTGTGTGGGCCGTTTCGAGAGCGTCATTTCGGCTGAAAATGCTTTAAAATGGGAGATCTGGTGGAAATGCAGCACCCTACGGCCAGATTACAAAGGAGTTAACGAATGCATTGTCTGCTAATTGGCAACAAAAAAGTGATAAAACTCTAAATGATATGATTTAATTTCATATTTTTATTACCGTTGCTTTAATGTTTGGTGAACGGAAACAATGGTTTGGTTTAAACAAAAACGGTTAATTATAAATAATACAAATTGATTTTGATACATGTGTATAATTTGTTAGTTCCAGGGTATGATTTAAAACATTTTAATGGTTATGCCCATTTTTTAAAACTTTAAAGACTTTTTTAAATGACAGCACAATTGGTTTATTTATAAACACACTTTGCACCCTAAAAATGTATATATTGAACATTGTACGAGCTATAGACATTCAAATGCAACTGAATAAGCATGATATTGCATCATACAACGAAAATGCAAAATTATTTGGAAATTAAGCAGCTGCTTGTGTACAAGTTTCGATACTATTATATTACTAAAAATATTACAATGTCGAATCCTTTCTCTAATCTGAACTGAAATGCCTGAAGAAAGACCCGCAGCTTGATATAAAAACGAACGCCCAAAAAGAAATGTAGAGGAAAAAGCAACAATGCCAAGACAAATGATCCAATGACTGTCTGACTGCACTTTGCCCTATATCAAGCAGCCCAAAAAAAGAAAAAGCAAAAAATGTAAAGAAAATGTATCGTGTTAGCTCGTACCACCACGTAACCCCGGTAGCTGTCTCAATTTTGGTAAGCGTCCGTTTTTGTATGTAAAGATGGTGGATTTGGCACCACCCACACCACATAGATGATGATGACAGCGGGCAGCGCAAAAAGCAACTCCGAACTGGGTCAAGACTTCATTGTTTATCTTTTTTTTGGAACACAAGAATCTGTAAGGGCTAAGAGCCGGAAAAGAGGATATCCACACATACTTTTCAGCCCGCATCCCTGCGACTTCCTTTTCGAGCATACTTCAGCTGGCAAATTAGCAGGAATCCAAGCTCACTTACGGTTATATATTAAATTTTGCATGGCAAATGCGCCAAAGAAGGTCAAATAGCTGGGTGGCTGGGGCAGCCGGACGCTTTCATAAGCTTTTCACTTTCCGGCGGGGCCGCAGCTTAGCACACACTCTCACATACACCTTGAAAAAAATGCGAAGTTGTGGCCAATACTTAAGCCAAAAGATGTTATAATTAGAAATATTGATGATACCTTTTAAAAAAACTATAAATAAATCTTTAATTCCTACATTTGCTTATAAAATTTGCTTTGGCATAACGATTTTATCTCCGTGCAGCAACGGAATTTGCGAAGTTCGCTTGGTTGTAAATCTGGCTAAAACAGGATAGCAAGCTCCGGCAGATGCAGCGGAAGCGGATGCAGGATGCTGGAAGCGGGTGTAGCTAAGGATGCGCGATGCGGTGGGCAGGGGTAAACCCATTGCCCAGACACGCGCGGATGTAAGGCGTTGATAGCGTCGGCTTATCGGCCTTCCGAGAAGCGGGAGCTGGCGCTCCCAGAATGCATCCTGCTGGGGGACACATTGCGTGCGCGGGCATTAAAGGAGTCTTAAAGAGGGGGAGGTATGCTGCGATCCGGAAACAAGTGAAAGTTGGCAGCCAGAAAAGACCACTTACTTAGTGACCCTTAACCAGATTTAACTAACTTATGACTTGTAAAATGGTCAAAATTTATTTGGCCAATAAAAGCCGCGAAAAGTATTGAATTAACATCGTATTGCCAATTCGAACGTCCGAATGCGATCCCGTTAGCCGTCATCAAGTATACTTGATGGTGCACCAAGTACATCGAGCTTCCATTCTAAGAAGTTGCTAAAGTAATACACGGTTCGATTGACTGTCAATATATAACAATATATTTACAGAGAATAAATTTACTATAGAATTAATAAATTAACACCGAACAATAACTAAACTATTGCATAATTTCGGGCTGAAAAAAGTAGTTAGAAAGGTGCAGCCATAAAGTGTGCTACGAGTTTTTGATTAGCAACAGGTGGCGCCTTAGTGGAAATTATTTTTTAAAATAATTTTTTAAGTATATTTAGTTATCCACTTAGCCAATGACTTATTTTTAATTCCATTTTCTACAGATGGTTGGAAGGTTACCATATGGGGATAATCTCGAAATCACTTGAATACTGCAACAAGTGCTGCACAGTGCGATAAGTTGGAGCACACAACGATAGTCATGCCCATATACAGTTTAATCCATACTTTATGACGCAAACATTACTGAACAGTGTGGTTTTGGTCTTGGGACCTTCGACTACTACGGTGCGTACCCATTATGCAGACCTATCCCACCCTAGCAGACTCCAAACATATAGCCACCCACCCATAGACTAAATAGTTTATGTTGTTTACCTTTCATCTGACTGTTGTTGCCGCTCTGGCCGGTGCACTTTGGCATTAGAGGAACATGGAGCATGTCCTGGACACTCAAAGTCATGTGTGGGGTTTTCGAAGTGGGCGGGTTTCCGAAAGAGGAGAAGAAATTCTCGGAGAAAGTTGGACGTAGATTATCAGAAAGAATTAAGACTTCTAAGGATCTACGTTTTGTTAAGATTCCGCTAAAAAATTAAAACTATATCGTCAAAGCACAATCTTTATCCGCCTTAATGTTTAAAAGAACGATATCGACAAATTTGTTGGTTGCGCATTTTGCTCTCTTTGACTCTCTTAAAAGTCAACAGGAAATCTTATATGTGCCAATTAACTAAAAAAAAATTGTAAATATCATAAAAATATTAAATGCCATTTTTAAAGCTAAAAAAATAAATTATTAGTAGTAAAAATTAATATGTACGTAATTTCCGTAACATTTCAATGTTAGTTCATTGTTGACCCACTGTACGCTGCTAAATTTCGCAACTGCCCATTACATGTATTTGTGAGATGTGCGCGAGAAAGCAAAAGAGAAACCTCTCTTCGAATGTAACTCTTTTACAAGCAGTTTCTGTGCAGAGCAGCATTACAAGCGCGAAACTTGCGCCGCACTGCTCGCACACATTGCGCAGCATGTGCGACTGTATCGCTCTCACAAAGGCACTACAAAAATAATACCGCTCTCATTTTCTCATTACGACGTGCGGCAGCGCACTGTGGGCAAAGGAAGCAATGTGGGCACCCCAAGTCAAAATTATATTGAAAGGGATTTTAAATTTGTTATTTTATATACGTATATAGTTTTAAAATGTGAACCTTATTATAAATCTATTATTTTTCGTCGTCGCTTTTCTTTCAGCTACTTATGCCATCCCTTTCATTGTTTTTCCACTATTTATTATTTGCATCGCCATTGCATTTCCGTCCTTAAGATTTTGACAGATCAGTTAGGACTTTTAATTTATTTGAAATAGTATTTAAACAACATTTAATAAAATGTTCAATTTAAAATATATACATTTTTCTGACAACAAATTTTGCTCTCACAAAGCAAATGTTTGACCACAGTACGCTGCCTCTGCCGACGTCGCTGCCGCAGAGGGAGAAAAACGTATCTGAGTTTTTGCTTGGGTTGCGTTTGCTTTTCGCGTCAGTTTCGAGGTTTCGAGGTTCGAGCTAAAACTTTGTGCACGGAGCAAATTAAAAAGAATAAAATAAAAAATAAAATAATAACAGGCATAAGTAGCTGAAAGAAAAGCGACGACAACAACAAAAGCTGATGAATACGTGCGTTCGTGTGGGTGCCGTGCATTCTGCGTACACATTTACAAGCATTCGTACGCTTAAATTAAATACTTTGGCTTAATTAAATACTTCCGCGGCGTCGTTGTTGTAGTTGTTGATATTTTGCCTCTTCACGCGTTGTCTACGGTTATCGATTGTCGTCGTCTCGCTCCCTCGTACGCATACGCATCGAGTTGTTGTTTGTTGTTTGTGTCTATGTCCTCGCGTTTTGTTTGTGTACTGACAAAATAACAACAAAATAAAAGCCGAAAGACTGTGCATAAGCATAAATAATAAACAACGAGACAAGTGCAAAAAGCGCAGCGAAAAGGCCAGGTAATAAAAAGAAAAGCTGGCGCTAACGGTGAAAGTTGCGATTGTGTGTGCAAATGAAAATTCAGTGTGTGCGTGTGTGTGAGTGTGTGCAAGGCAGAAACAGAAACCACATTTGTTGAATAAGAACAACCGGAAGATTTTTCCTTTGCCACCCACGAAAATTCAGCACAAAAGGGCCAGGCAATAAGGTAGTTCTCGCGAGAGCGGGAGAGAGTGAGGCTGAGAGAATTAGAGTTGCAACACTCTCGGCGCTCTCTTTTTCGGACACCTTGCAACCCTTAGAGAAATGCTCTCTCTGCGCCGACCGTTAGTGGACTGCTTTCTCTCTCGATCGCGCCGTCTCTTTCTGGCCTTCCCTCTCTTTGCTCGCAGGTTTCCACTTCTTGCATTTGACTGACATTCGCCAGCTCGGCGTCGAAGTGGAAAAACTGGGAAAATCCGAGTCGGAAAAGCTCCTTGCGAACGTTAGAAATTTTCACTTAGTCCCACCATCTCGTGTTTATTCATTCACATTGCGTGCGTGTGTGTTGCCAAGTGTTTCGGAGTTTTTTGGTAGTAAGTGAAGTAGAGTTGTCAGCCAGTCGATGAACTGTCATCCAGACTACCGTTTGACAGGTGCACAGTCGCACATATTCACAGTCTGTTCCCAATCGGCTCTTTCGCAACACGCTCTTCCTGAAAATAAAATTATGTGATTGTAAAATTCCAAAAAACAAAAAAAAAAACGAAAAAAAAAAAAATAATAAAATCAGTTTAAAAAGGGAAATTTCCAATTTCCAAATTTAAATTCTGAAATTTACTGTGTGTGCGGACTCAAAATTTTCATTATTTCGCCTGGTTGTTGCCGCGTTCCACCATTTTGTAAGCGAAAATCCAAACGAATGGAGAAATAACAATTGCCGCCGCATATGAAAACAAAATAGAAAAGCGCACGTCACAAAGTTCAGCGTTCAGCTTGCCGTTCAGTTCCATTAATGAAAAATCCACCCCCACAAACAAAACAAAGTCAGCCGTCTGTCCGTGTGTCGCTCTTTTCCCTCTGCATCTCTGTGAGTGTGTGTGTGTGTGTATGAGTCTGTGAGTGTGCAGGGCATTTTCCATTTTCCATAAGGGTTGTGCTTGAAACGGGCCGAAAAAGTTTTTCAAGTTTACTTTTACGCGTTTTTCACAGCACTCTTTTTTTCACATTTTTGACAGTGCCTTTTGCACCCCTCATTCGTCCTGCATAGCTTTTCCCTGCTTCCCCTTTTTGCCTTGCTTCGTTCGGACATTTCGGCCATATTCCTTTCCTTGGCTTTCTTACCGTTCCTTTTTCGCTTTGTTATTTGCCGGCGATTTTCTCTGCTTTTCCATCTGTTTTTGACAACTTTCCGAGGGTTGTTTCAGAATTTTCATTCGTATTGTCCTTTGATTAATGCCCTTGGCTTACCTTTCCAATTAGAAAGAATTATGCATTGTCATTCATATTGCTTTTCCGTTGTGTTTCCACTAAAGCGATTATTTTCGAAAAATATATAATTGATCCATTTCGTAATTCTCTGAAGCCGAACAATTAACCCAGATTGATTTTGATAAGACAGTTCCGCGACTATTTCTTAAACCGCGGGTCATTCCAATATATGTTCCTTTTGGAATCCCATTCCACTTTTATATTTGATCCAATAGAACGGTCTTTAAAAATTATAATAATTCTAGCGATAAAACAGTTCAGATACTGCAATCGTTATAAGCTAAGGCTTAGAAGAGGTTTTGATTGCAGTACCATTAAGATAAAAATCGTTAAGTATTTTCAACAATTGGGACTTTTAGTAAATAAAATTCCTCTTGATTTACTCAAAACATTTAAATTAATTTTATGACACATTCAAGCCGCGAATCGTGCCTAAGTGGCATCCAGGGAATTGCAGGAAATCGGAAATGCAATTTAATGGCAAAGTTTCTCCTGCGGATTTAATGACCAACAAAATTATTTTTCTCCACTTGGAATCGTATTTTTTTGTTTTGTACTAATAAAGTGTTCACCGCTTATTCTCTCTCTTTTACACGGCCTGCAGCTGGTAAATCCAACTCAAAGGAACATCCAGAGGAACCCGGAAAATTTATCACTCCAATCACAAGTGCAATAAAAAGTTGAAAGTGTTTTACGCAACGCCCAAGAAGGAAGTTGAAGCGAGGCGAATAGTAAATAAATGAGAAGAGCCCACAACAGCTACACCATCATATAAACAACAACCCAAACATCCCACATTCAACACCAATTACAAAGTAAACATTTACAACTCATTTCTCGCCCAGGAGATTCGAGTGTGATCCATAGAAAAGAAAAATCGCGCGCGCGTTTTTTAAAATCGATCTACGCGCGGCTTCGTCGCACGTCACTTGAATATATCTTTCGCGCAACCATTGGGCTTAGGCCTCAAAAATCCGCCAAAATTCTACACCAACAAACTTTAATCAGCCCCGAGATTTCGCTCCAGTTCGCAACGGCGACCACAATGCCCTACAACGGCGCTAGTAATGGCAGTGGCGCCAGTGGCGCCGGCGGAGGAGGGGCCACCATTGTCGTCACCGAGGGGCCGCAAAACAAAAAGATCCGCACCGGAGTCCAGCAGCCCGGGGAGAACGATGTGCACATGCATGCTAGGGTGAGTAACATTACCTGTTTAGTATTTCGAATCGCATGTTGAGGGTCCTTCGATTTTACACTTGCAGAATAGGTTTAGCACATATGTAAGAATATAGGGTATTTGAAAAGCGATTGAAAGCTGATTATTTTTCTTGATCGTATATTTCTCGTGTTCTTTCACTTTTGGTATGAAGTTATCTCAGTACTTTCAAGATACGATCTTCTGGATTAGAATATCCCATTTCGAAAATGTTCCACTCTACAAAGTTAGTTATAGTATACTAAATATTTATATGCATAATTTGATCTTTTTCATTTATTCATCTGCAATTTTTTGAAACGGGTTTGGAATAGTTTCTACAAATCGTTTAATCCTCCGGTTCTATAACTGAATAAAATAAAACTTCAAATCTGCATAGTATGTTATAAACTAGATTCTGTGTCCGTAGAAGAAATTTGCAGTGCAGATCCCACCTTTCCATCGGCCAACAAAGCTTGGTTGGGTGGGTGATCCACCGTAGCCACCCTTATCAGATGCGATTCCTGTATTAATGGGTATTTTCGGGCACCCGCTCAATCAGCCCTCACCACCTTTTCCCGCTTCCTGATCCCTTGTGTGTATTCTTTTGATGGGTGGCCATGGGCGTCAGGGGCGGCTAGCACTGCTGATAAATCCGCTGTAGTGATGGTGGTAGTTGCTGCGCTGATTGTGATAAAGTTTTTCGAATTGGGGGTTGAAGCGCCCGAAATGCATGGAGCTTATCGGGGAGTCGCGATTGCGAGTCTGTCCACGATATCGTACAGTTTTATCGGCGATAGCGCCTTTTTTATATTCAATATATCTGGAAATAGTAATGAAAATCAAGACAGATAGCTCTTAATATAAAGGTTCGAGATTGGTTTTACTTTACGAACAAAAAGTTTTTGCTTGTACTTCATTAAATCAAAAAATGCTATCGCAAAATGGGAAAAACCCTATTGTTTATATTCTGCTCACGTTTTGTAAAAGTTTTCTTTACGGTGGCATTAATACTTCATAATGGGGATTTAGGTTCTAGTGCCGAGTGAAAGTACCTACTATTCAGGATGATTTTATTTCAAAATGCTTAAGATTTTCGAAATCAATCGTGAAATTCTAAACTAGGTATATCTCAAAAATATGGTTTATTGAAGGGTTTACAAATGCATACTCGATTATATTGCAATATGCCGAGTAAATTTGTGTTTACAGCTACGTTGGAGCTTGCGTTGCAATTAGCTTGCAGCTTTTCCTGGCCGCCGGCAACCATTGTAATTTTCCACAGCCCGAACTTGTGTTCTCACCCACGAAGCCTGCAGCAACAGCAATTCCAAATGCAGCAGCAGCAACATCAAGAGCAGAGCATCAGCAGCAGCAATTGTTGCTGCTCTTGTTGCGTTAAGGGCTGGAAAAATCGATTTTCCCCAGCGGCGGTGGCTGGCTGGCTGTGAAAACTCTCGTTAGCCGGCGCTTATCTGCGCTCGTTTCGATAAAAATGTTGAAGCCTGGCAAAGGCAGGCGGGCGTTAATAAAGTTCGGAGCACATGATAAACAGGCAGCGCGTTCGATGGTTTATCGATTCTGATCGAATTGGTCGCATCGCTAGCTCAGGAATATTACTTAATTTCGGCGGGCGTTTTTCCTTGCGGAAAATTCTTGTTGTGTTGCCGGCGGATAATGAGAAAATGCCAAAAGAGTGAGTGGAGAGAGAGCGAAAGCGAGTTGTATGCTCTTCTTGCGGCCGCGCAAAGTATGCAACAATTTTTCTCTTAGCCTGCGCTCAAACAACGCCTAATGGCTTGCTCATCTGGCTATATATGATATATCTTATATATATATATATAAATGTATATGCGTATATATTTTGAGCTGTTGCTTCCGTGTGACGCAGCTAGTACCGATGTTGCTGCTGCACGTCGCACACACTTGACTTGACAGCGCAATTAGCACATGAAGCAGCATCTTCTCGTCGTTTGAAGAGTTGCGCTCGTCGCCTGTCCTTTTTTCGCAAAAATTCGCTGGAGCTGGACTGGATGGAGCCGTTTGTCGCTTGCCACTTGGCATCGTTTACGCTTCGGCTCCACCGCTAGCTGTGGATACCTGTGGACCCATGCCCCAAACCAAGCCATCTCATACCATCCCATTCCATCCCGAACTGCGTACGTGCCCAAAAGGCGGAGGAGCAGCAGGCCGCCAGTTGGTTGCTCTTCCATGTGATTAAGTGCACTCGTAGGCGGATGCGATGCGCTAAATCCCATGAACGAGGCAAAGCCAGAGAACTTTGGCCCACTCATCGTGTGGCAGGTTAAACGATTTAGTTCTTGCCCTTTCGCCAAAGTGGGATGGAAGATCAGGCAACGTGTCAGCCCTGAAGAGGGCGGCTTTGCTTCTTGGCCAGGGGGTCGCGGCTCATAGAGCTCTGACCCACTAATGACGGGGTAAGCCGCCCCTAAGCAGCGAAAGGGAAATCTAATAGAATTTGAACAAGTATCTGCGAAGGAATTTTCTGCGACGCAAAGCAAGCTTTAGGCTCTCTTTAAAATTAGTACTGCATTTGGTAATTGTAATGTTTTGCTTTGTGAAATAAAACTTGTATTTATATCTGTTGAAAATGAAAGAACAATAGTTGAATTCAGCTAAGTAAACACGGCTTGATAAAAATTTGCCTATACAAACATGTTTTAAAATAGTTTAACTTTGAGACTTTGTTTTTATCTGAGCAATTTGATAGTTTGCCTACCTCTTCTGTTCTTTAAAAATTACAAAATGGAATGCGAGTAAAGAATTTGAATGCCAAATAAAATTTAAGCAATTTTCCGAGCTTTGGAATATTCACTTTTATGATTGTTTGTGCTTTCGGGTCTGTATCTCATGTCCGATGCCATACGCCAGCCACCGAAATTCGTCTGGCATCTGATAAAATCGTCAGCATCAGCATACACGTCTGTCATTTGCACTTTTCCCCCAGACGCACGTTTCCCATTTTTTTCCATTTAAACTGAAAGGGTCAGCGGGCAATGCGTTTGGTGGCAGCTACATCGTCACCAAAAACGCGACTTTCACAGCCGCCGATGCGTCTGGCAGCATGACGCATGCTGCAGCATCGAAAATCCACATCCACACGCTTCGTACTCCGACATGGTCATGGCAAATAAATTCTGCATCCAGACCCCGCCCAGCCAGACCAACATCCCATCATCCTACTGCATCCTCCACCATCCCATCCACCCAGCCATCCAGTCATCCATCTATCCATCCAGACAGTTATAAATAGAGCAGGCGAGCTGGCAGGCAGACTGCAGTCTGACCAGCGGACGATGCATCCTTGGCAGCCACTCCACTGTACTCCACTCCAGTTGCCAATGATGTATTCGGGAAAAAATCACAAGCCATTTTTGGTGGTGCGTGTCTCGAGGCCGCACAAGCCCGCATGCAACCCCAAAATGGTAACCCATACTCTGGACTAGATTTTTAACCTGCACGTAAAAAAGGGGTTCATCTAATGGAACGGATGCAATGGTCAAAGTGCACTGCCACACATGCCCTTTTCCCCGAATCCAGTTCCTAATTAAATGCAATGGAAATTCGGGGTTGCTCCTATATACATCTTTAATTTTTTGGCTTTTCCGCGATTCTCGTTTTACCTTTTTGGTAAGCCTGAGTGACCAGCTGCTGCGGCTGCTGGGTCGCTGTCCGTTTATTAAAGATAATTGATTTTTATTGTCTTTCACGTTTCAAGTTTTAATTGCAAAAGTTGCCATCGATGTGCCATCAGGGGTGGAGGTGGCATCAAAGGCAAAAAGGGTTGCTGCTGCCGTTGGCCTTCGTTGGCTGCGGTGCATTACACCCTTGACTTGGGCTCCTGTTGCAGTTGTGTAATTGAACTAATTGAAATTGCTGTTTGCCAGGGACTTTAAGGCGCAGTGGCGAGTGTCCTTGGCATCCTCTCTTTAACCTTTTTAACGAAAAATGCATGACACTGGCTAACTAATTGGCTTCCTGACAGTAACTAAGCTCTCTTGTCTTAGTCACAGCTTTGATGTTTCACTTAAATTCTGCCGTTGAAAGCCTCGAAGATCAGGCAATTTATCTTTGATGTACATGTTGGAACCTGAGGACCACATTTCGAGCTTCATCATGGGGCAGTGCGGCAAAGCTACGCTCCCAGAAATGGTCAATTGTTGCAACGTCGTCGATTGTGGGTTCTTTCGTATCGATGGTCAATTGATTTTCTCTCTTTTACCCAATTTTCGGTCATAGGAAATGAAATTCCTTCTCTGATTCGCATATTAAATTAGGCAGACAACTGTGTCCATTGTGAATAATAATTTTCCATGTTCATATTTCGGTCAAAGCCATCATAAATTCAAATCCGAAACGAAAGTCTAGTCCCGTACTAGAAAACAAACCAACTGAGTTTATGAATTCTTAAAGAGATCAGCAGTATGAAGACTTTTTCGTGAGTGAAAAGTTGAGATTTTCATTCAGACAACGGCATGAATTATTTAATTATTTGTTGCGTTCCTTGAGTTTAACACAATGGCATTGTGTTCATTAGAAGTATTTTCAAGTGAAAATTGTAAGAGTTGTAAGGGTTGTTAGACAAAGGGCTGCTTTAAATGTTTTATAATATTTTAAATGTATATATTTTATATTTCATTTAATCATGCCAAATTAGACTAAGCTTCTTGGTAAAAATTTCCGACTTCCATTTGATGAATTGAGCAATCAACAATCGTTCCGAAAAGAAGACATCACCATGATGACATGATGACGATGCGGGCTGGGAGTGATGGCCTGTTAGTAGCGCTTCAAATTAACACCTTGTCATTATATTTTGTTGGATTTTCTTTGGAGCGTAATAAGGCGATTTTATGGCATTAAAAATACATAATCTAAGACAGCACAAAAACGATTCTAAAAATAAATTGTAAAGTTTGTCGGTTCGTTATTTTGTTGTTGGTCTTGGTCGATGAGTTTGTCGACTTAAACTCCAATTACAACAAATTATGAATCGTGTAGAAACAAAGGAGCAAGTATTTCTTTGCGACAAGTTCAAGCAAAAAGTTCAATTTCGACGCGCTGTTATGTTGCTGCTTCGTTATTCTCCCCGTGGCCAAGATACATTTGGTTCCCCTGCTGCTATTACCGCTGCTTTCTTTATGTTTCGTTCTTTTCTCTCTTTTTTTTTATTTTTGTCATTTACTTACATTGCCTGGTGGATATATAATATATTGGACAAGGGAAGGGGTGGGGCCTCCGGGGGGGCAGTCGTGTATTTGCCGGATGTCATGCTGGGTCTCTCTCGAAGGTCGGAAGTGTAGTTTTTTAAGTACACGTTTATGTATAATTTGATATATGGCGCATTGTCATTTGCCATCTTATATGACCAACTATATATGTGAGTGTGCATATTGTCTTTGGGGGAATCGGATTCTGCAACTGTATCTGGAAGATATGAAATTGGGCAGAAGTAGTAAGTGCAGCGTGGGTGTTTCTGGTTCTCTTTTTTCTGAACCAGAAAATGGAACACAGTTGAACGAGGTCATCTAGGAATGTTTCAATGGCTAACGAGAATGAGATGAGGCAAGAAGTGCTTTAAAAGTGTTAAGAACTTATGTGCTGAAAATATATTGTTTTGTATACTTAATAATGTGTTCAACTGAGAATTCTTGTATGTCGAACTATTTTTAAACATGATAATCGTACCATTAAATATAATCGACTGTTAAGCTGCCAAAGTAATGAACAGAAATAGGCAGTAATCCGGTTAATCTTGAGAATCTGCATATTATCAATTTAGTATTTTTCCAACAATGTTTAACCTTCACAACAACCCCATGGAACTAAGCATTTAACCACCCTTCCTGAGACTCGTGTCAGCTGCAAGTAGACACACTTACTTATTCATAAACGCACTTGCGTATCCAGTAAAGGTTCTTTCAATTTTAAATTATTTTGGGACCCCTTATTTACGCTTTCCATCGGCTGAAGAATCAATGGATCATCGACTGCTTTTGTCGCTGACATGCGACATACTTTTAAATGCCAATTACGAGCGCCTGCTAACGGTTCTCGAATCCGCCGCTCTTCTTCATTAACTACTACCTACCATGGTGTATTGTTTTTTATTCGTCGCTACTGCTTTTCAATATGCCACGCACAAGCTGTCACTATCTATCTGAACCCAAACCCAAACAGAGACCCATGTAATGCAGCACTTTGGAAACTTGCGTCAGGTACACAGAGAAAAATAGTTTCTGGAAGCACTACAGGTTTTACAAAAAACAGATTTTTGATTGACTAAGCTTGCTTCAATTGTACAAGTTACCACAAAACCGTGTTAGTAATCGCTATTCGACGAACCAAGCAATTAAAAGCAGCTGTGTTGCATTTCACGTCTATAACCAGTTGGGAATTATAAGCTCAAGAAAATGCCTTACAAATCTATAGGAGGATTCTTCCAGTGCACTTATGCGTGCGTGTGTGGAAGCGAAGTGGGGGCGGTGGGTTTTTTGGGGGAGGATGAGAAGGTAACGCCGTGACTTGCATAGAAATGTACTTTTTTTCCGTTCATTTCGTCGCCTTCGTCGCCGCTGTAGTTCTCCAAATTCCTTTTCCCCAACTTTGGGTCTTGCCTAATTCGCTACGCTACAATTTGTTTTCATTTGCCCGTGCCGCCTTTGCTCGTCGTACCGCCTGCCACGCCCCTCGCACTCCAGCCTCCAACCACCCGCCGGCAGCAGCAGAGTTCCTTCGCTTTTGCCATCTCTCGGAGCCCGTTTATTTTCACTTTGAGTCATTACAACATTTTGCCATGTTCTTTCTGCTGTATTATTGCCATTATGATTATTGCGTGCCACGCTCTTGGGCTGCTCCGCTCCCTTTTTTTGTTTTATTCTCCAGAAGAATTCTAATATCTTTTGGCCGTAATTTTTCTGTTTTTCTTTTTTGGTTTTTGTACTTTTTTTTTCTTCGCCTATGTCGAAATGAAATTCGTGAGTGAAATACCGTGATGCAAGTAAACAAAAGGCGCCATAATCAACGAAGAAAACTTTTCCCCAGGGCGCATTATGAGCTTTTGGTTGGAGGAGTTGCGCCAAAGTATCTTACGATTAACCAAGAACGTACTGTTAGCCATGCGGACTGCAAAAATGTGTGTGCTTGGCAATTTGATTTGCTGCCGAAATTTTTAATTATGATTTTTGCCGCTTCCTTAGGTTTAAAAGTTTTTTTTTTGTTCTAACCGCTGAGTAATGAAATTTTAGGGCATGTGCAGCAAGCATGTGCAGTGGATAATTGTTTATGACTTTACATGGTTTTACCTCAATTTTAGTATGCACTCAAAATGTTGAAAGCCTCAAAGTTTGTCTTAATGAAAGTCACTTTCAGAAAAATATAGTTAGTCCAGAGTTGCATAGAATATTATCTCAACTTTCATATTACCACGGGCAAGTAATCTGAAATCATTCTTAATGTAAACAAATAGCATAAAGGGAAAGTTTTTTCCATATTTTCAATTTTTCCAGCTGAGGAAAGTTAAGCACTTGGTTTTATTTTATAAACTTTTGCATATATGCAGTACATTTTCAAAACAAAGATACTTTTTTTACACTTGGAATTCATTTTAATTTGATCATAGAATGACTTAGAAATGGAGCTCTAAATAAATCATAAACATATTGTGATACTTATCTTTTCGGCATGTATCTTCTTCAGTGCCGTTTTCATGAACAGATACATTTTGCACTTGGCTTGCACTTAACGACCTAACTAATTGATTTAAATATGTGCACGTCATACAGATTGTTATTAAGCCATTTGCTGGTGTTTAGCATCTATTTGGCACGCTCCCTTTTATTTTTTGACCCTATAATTACTACGAAATCCATTTACGCCCGGGCATTTCACAACTTTTAAATGCAAACAAAAAGCACAAAAAAAAGAGAAGTGTGGTGCAAAGAAAATAATAAAAACAACAGGCGGAAGAGTAGCTGGATATGTATCTTTATATGCAGGCGAACCAGCTGTATCTGTACGATTGTATCTGTATCTGTATCTGCGTTCGCCTCAATCGAAGTACACTTTTGGGTTTTGTTTTATTTTTCGCTTTTTTTGGGACTTTGGCTTTGCCCCCTTTTGAGTGTAATTCGTTTTGCTCTTTTTTGGAAATGATTGGTTTTTTTGTTGTTATTGTTTGTCATTATTTGTGCTTACTTCTTCCCGATTTCTCGCTTTTTTGGATTTGCCCGCTTTGCTTTGCTTTACTTTACTTTACCGCTGCTTAAACATTATTTGCTGTTATGTAAGCAGGCCTCAACGCATATTTTGTTTCAATTTTATTTTTTTCTCGTACTTTTCGATATTTCTTTACTCAGTTTCAGTTTTTATTTCATTTCGGCTCTTTTTTTTTTTGAGCTGCTGCCACTGCCGGCGTTTTTGGTTCATGTGCATGTGGATGTGGCCACATTATTTGGTAATTGTCGTGGTGTGTGTGGGGCATAACTGTGTGTTGGCCAGGTTATTGAACTTGAACGTCAAGTGACGTGTGGCCTGCTCTCTGGCCCTCTGTCTCTGTAACTTTTTATTTTTTGGTTCACTTTTCTGGGCTGGGCTGGGTTTTGTTTTTCAGTTTTTCAGTATTTCAATGCTTGCTTTGCTGCCGCCGTTAGAGTTGGTAGACAATTGTATCCGATGGATACAATTCGAGGCGGACTGAAAAGAGAAAGAGAGAAGCGCTAATGATTGCAGTCCGAACAGCCGAAATTTTAACTGCAATTTGGGCAGGAAATAAAGTTTCAACAGCCGAGAATGTGTGTATCGACACATCTACAAAAAAAAAAAAAACAAAATAATGTGGATCTAGGTACATGTAATGTCAAATGGAAAATCTACTTTATTTACTATTGAATTCTAGGAAACTGAATGCATTATTTACCAAACTGCACCCTAAGCCTGGTTAATGTAATTAAGCCATTTCACCTCATTTCGCCTTTTCCAATTTAAATTGTAAACAAGTGGTTTCGTTTCGCAAAAAACAAACATAAAATTAATTAAAACCTATTGATTATAATTACAAATAATGATAAAGACTAGGCAGAAATAAATGGCTTTCAGTAGCATAAACACGAAAAACGTCAATGTCAACAAATTATTTTGTTTAATAATTTAGTAGAATGATAACAATAACAAGCTGACAATATGCTGCCGGGGGGGAAAAGAATATTTATGCACTTCGGGTCCGCAGAACTTGTCTCATTTGAATTTATTTTATTGGCCAGCGGAAAAGTGAAAGACAAAACTGAAATAAAAAATAGAGGCGAACGCGCGCCTGTCGACGAATTGGGGGCGTCTCAATGGAGACAGTTTATATGGAATATATGTATATAGATACAAATACATACATCTTACGTTGGACCGGTAGACTAATTAGATACAATTCCAGTTGGGCTGGCATGCCGTTCTCAAAGCACGTTTCCCTCAGATACATTGCGATAAATAACAACGAACAACGTTTGCAGCTGAAAACACGTTTCCACTTTATCGTTTTCCCGCCCAAGTACCACCTCCCCTCCTCCAGATATTTTTCCCGATCTCCACAATCTGTCGCACATTGTCGCAAGTGAACGTGTTGTTCTAGTTGGCAATTGCACATGTTTGTCTGGGCAGCAGCTAACAGGTATCCCCCAGATACAGATACGATAGCCATTACCATGAGCCAGTGCAGCAAGAAAAGTTATTATACACAAACGCAGACGAATTCGGGGAAACAGTTTATAGTGTATGTGGTGTTTCCAGTTATGAGGAAAGTGTAGTTGTTGTCGTCAGCCAGAAACTACAGAAATATATTATTGTATAATAAGTTGACTGGAAACCTAAACTTAAAATGGCAAAATGTATTGAATAAGACATGGTAACTGAAGATAGCAACCTAACTACACTAATTCAGAGATGTAATCTTCTATCATTGTGTTGGTAATCCAATTACAAACCCAGCATGCTTGCCAAATTAATCACCAATACGAGGAAGATCGTCTTTGGGGCAAAAACCCTTTTTGAATTGTCATTCAGTTCTTCTGGCTCTTTTGGCGCGCAATTTTATTTTGGCTGCTTTTGACTCATCGACTTGCCGCAGTCAAGTCATGCAGGCAAAATTAAAAAAAAAAAATTAGAAAACAAAAAACCAAGAAAAGAGGCAAACACCGTATTTGCTTTCTTCTGGCTGCGGGCGTTCTCCCGCTCCGCTGGCTTTCTTCAGCACATTTCTTTCCTCTCTGTGGTTCCCAAAAAAAAGAGGAATTGTTTATGATAGCATTTAATTGCTCTCAAAACTCTTTGAAAGCGCTTGGTATTTGTTGATGTTTCCATTTGATTTTTTGTTTTTTTTTTTTGGTAGCACTTCTAACGTGGCCCACTATGTCGATTGTAATTACTCAATTGCTCATACGCCACCGACAAACGTAGAATTGCTGTCTCTTCTTCTTCTGTCTATGTTTCAGTTAAGTACATAGATAAAAAACAAAATTAAATGGAATTGTTGTTGCTTTGGGTTTTCTTGGTCGCTTTTTTCGGCAGGTTCTTGAACTCTCTCCCTTAGATATTCTCTTTCTTTCTCTGTCGCTTCTTACGCTCTCTGCACAGATAAAACAATTAGAGCACCTTAAGTTATGCATTCGAAATTCAATATAAACGCTATTATATCTTAATTCTTATTATCGGAACTAGAAGAAAATATACTTTTGCCCTCAGTCGAGCGCAAGTACAGTGTATCACTGAAAACTTATATTGAACATATTGTGCATTTTTAAATTATTATGCATTTCCAATCCTATCTGCTAACTACTTAATCGTTAAGATAACTACTTAATCGTTAAGATTTCGCAGTCTTGTCTAGATTTTACAAACAGGTTAAATCGATTTTACCCAATACAAAATCGGTGCTCCCTGTCGAAATGTTTCACCTTTTATGGAAATTTTTGCACTGCAGCGTTGAAGTTTTTTTTTTTCATTTTTTGTAAACGTGTTTTGTGCAACAAATAACCGAATCAATGCAGTTTTGGAGTCTGTATGGTGAACTTTTTGTTTTGCTTTTCTTTATTTTTATGCGCCGGTTTACCTTCACTGCAAATGTTCTCCATGTTGCTGCTGATTTTGCTGCTGCTGCTTTTGAAATCCAGTTTTGCGCAGCTGCAGCAGTTGCAGTGGCTGAGAATCGAAAAGCGCAGCCGCAGAACAGTTACGAGGCAAACAACGCCGCCAGCACAGCAACAATAGCAACAATATTAACAATAAAAACAATAACAAAAGCGCAGCCGACAGCAGCAACAACAACAAGAGCATAATTTCGCTGACCCACTAAGTTAGCAACAACATAGCGCGAAATATAATTAAATGTGCGTGTCAGTCAATGTCTGTCTGTATGAGTGACGATCGCGCGACGTTTCAGATACAGTTTGAACAGTATAAATTGAGATGCAAAAAATAATAATATAATTTAATGAAATAAAATATTATATTTAGAAAAGAAAGGTAAAAGAAGTAAGCTTAAGAAATATATTTTTAAAACGAAAAAAGAGTAAATACAAATATAACTAATAAATAATAAATAGAAAGTATCTTTAAATGTATCTTCAAGAGTATCTTGTATCTTAAATTGACTACAAGTGCAGTGAATTTGACCAAAACCTGTTTTCTGTCAGGAAAAAAGAATTAGCCTGCCTGTATCTTTGAGTAGATAAAGATATCAAAATGATTATCAGAACGACAGTAGTTTGAGATACAGAAGCTTGACTGCGGCGAACGGTAGGGGAACAGCGTTAGCCACTGGAAGCTAAGTGCAGCGGTTGCAATTTAAGCTCGGTTCCATCGGCAAACAGCGAATCGGCCGGAAAGCCTGGAGCGTTAAAAATGAACGTTAAGGAATGAAAAAGTTCGGAGACGGACGCGTGAGAGCGTATGAAAACGCGAGCGGGGGAATCGGTCAGTCATGTGCACCGCTCGTCTGCATTGCGAAACCGATGAATTTGCCTCTTGCCAGTTTTTTTTTCGCATTTTTTTTATTTATTTATTTGTTGTTTTTTTTTCTTCTCTTTTTTTTGGTGCTGCCAACGATTCTTTGTAGGCCTTTCTTTGCCTGCGTCCGTTTATTCGCTGGCGTTTATTTTTATTTCTTTATGTGTTGCTAACGGTGCTTGGCCTTATTTATATATAATTGTGTGTCTTTCGCCGATTCGTATTTGTGTGTAAACACGTTTTTTTTTTTTTTTTTTGGAGCTGCGCTTTGCAAAATCGAACGAGTGCAATGCGAAATGTGCTGGCCCTTAACCCATTGATGCCCCACCAGTTTGCATGCGTGCTATTGAATCGATTGAAAAATAGTTAAAAAGTAAATACTTTACATAAAATGTTTTTAATTCGTAGAAGTGCACTTATTGCAAATTATTTAAAAGGAATGAAATATTTATATTTGTATCTTTGAGGTTATTCTGCACGTAAAAGTCTGTTTTTCTTTTCGTGCCCTTTTCATTCGTTTTTCGAATTTTTTAAGCAAACTTTTTATGGTGCTGACTGTAAATGCTTTTATATACTACATATAGGTGGGTACATATATGGATATATACCCAACAATCCCGATCTTTTTGTACGTTTGCATTTCCTTTTGCGTGCTTTAAATGTATTGACCCAATTCTCTGGCCTGAGTGTTGGAATTTCGTTTGCATTTCGTTGAAACGATTTATACACAGACACCGATTTTTATCGCATTTAAAAGGCTGGGGCTTCGATGAATTTAAGCCCAATTGCATTTGCATGATTATGAGGCTGTCAATTAGGAGCCTATATAAAGTCCCCTTACATATTTATTACACATTTTAATTGCTTTGCACATCTGCGTTTTGCCGCTGTGCCTCATAAATCTTTGATGTGTGACACTTAATTTTAAAGACATCTCAATTGTATAACTGCTCTGTCTAAAATCATTTCATTTAAATTGTTTTGGTAATAAGGTTGCGACAAATCAAAAACTAATTGCTTTGTGATTGAATCATTCTATTCTGCTTTTGATATGCTATCAATCGACTAATGAAAAGTCAATAAACTGCATATTTTGGTATAACACTATGTACTCACACTGAGGGAAAAACTGAAGGCACGTGTAGAATGTGATTCAATTATTTGTTGTTTGTTTTATGTGCGGTTTTTGTTTTCCTCGTGGTTTCAAACACGGAGCCACATTTTTGCTGCTCCCTCACATTTAATAATATATGCTGCAAATGCAGAAAAACTTGGCAATTCGATGGTTAAAGAAAAAATGTTATTTATGCGCAGGTTTTTTCCAGACCCCTTTGCTGCGGGTGCCCATACTTTTTATATTTCGCCACCATTTCCATTTTATTACTGAAACGATTTCATTAAAAACGTAATAAAGTTATTAATGCCCATACGAATCGAAAGTTCCGTCTGTCTTACATACGTGTGCGTCATCAATATTAATATCTCGCTCTAAATGGCTTTAAATGAATTGTTAATCAAAATATCTCAGTGATTAACTAGTGCATCGGTTGACAAGGACCGTTTAATTTTTAATTAATTTTCCGTATTTATAAATATGCCATATGTATGCCGTTTATCAAAGGCAACGGGTCAATAGTAAATATTAAAATGTACTAATTGCATTATGTTCTCTCTTTATCTCTCTTTGGAGGTAAGTTTACTGATAGCTCTATAATTTATGGTATTTGGCTTTAAAACAAATTACTCGATTGACTTGCTCTGCTTTAATGCGCTTTGATTGGCTTCCCAATCAATGGTTATCATAGATTAGAAAGTGCAATCGTGAATTTAGTGTCGAATGTATCGTTTGCAACTACTGCTGCAGCTGAAAGTTAATAACAGACGGAAACAATCGCTGCCGTTGATAATCAAATCACAGTTGACCAACTGGACATAATGGGCTATATCGTTGGCCCCGTTTTATTGTATATGGGATATATATCGCGTTATTGATAGCAACGCTCGGCCAGCCATGGCGAACTCGTCGAGTGGCTCTGCTCCATATAAGCCAGATAAAAAGATACAATACTTCAATTTCATTTATTTATGTAGCGCACTTTGCATTGTTGGAATAACAGCGCATCAGAATGAGCGACAGTTCGTTCACACCAAACACGCATTGAAAGACAACAAAAAATTCCACTTTCCTCGCTGCCTCGCGCTTTTTTTTTATCGTGAAATATTTAAATGGTTCCCTGGCACATTTCGCTACTGATAGCACATTTCAACAGCAAGCCGGCTAAAAAAAACAGAGCAAACACCTAAGAAAACAATGGGAATGGGAATGGGAGTGGGGCTGGCAAACAGAACGGATCACCTACCTCTTGACGCTACAGGAAAAACATCTCAAAAATACACAAAAATAAGCTAAGCGAGTGCAAGGTGACAAAAAAAAAGTCGATTAAATTCATTTTACATTTGACTGCATTTAAATGAACACTTTTTCTGGCAAAGATCAGATACTGGAGAGTGTTGAGGCGTAAAGTATCTTAAAGTAGTTTCCAATTGAATTGGTTGAAGTTGTTTGTAAATGAACAGTTTACAGTTTTCAGAATAGAAAGTATGCAAATCAGTTATTAGATAAGGACAAAAATTTCGCTAAACTTTAAACACTGAACATGTATCTTTAGTTGGGGAACTCAGACATAAATCTATCTTATTCATACAACATGTGTATGGTGCAGTGGGAAAAATTATGCGCCCAGGCGAAACTGAAAACGGCGAAGAAAACCAACAACAATAAAGTGAAATGTGTTTAAATATTGATAAAAACAATAAGAATAACAGCGACACAAGCTGGAAAAACGTTGTTGCACACAAAGCAAACGGAGTGAAAACAACAACAATTCGGCTGGCCACATGTGTTAATTTGCGCTCACAGGTGAAAATGGGTGGGTCTGGGTGGTTGCCTTTCAGTGGGTGTTGCGGGTGGTTTTTCGTATGGGGCGATGTGTTTTGTCAGCCAGGCAGACAGACAGTCAGACAGACAGGCGGACGGACAGAGACCTAGGGGCAAACTTTGGCAAGCTGCTGACAAATATTTAATGCCTGTCGAGTTGAGCGCACGGTGTTCGGTTTGCTTAGATCCGCTCGATTCAGTTTCAGTGGGTCAGGTGCAAAGTGGTGCAGTGGGTGGATGGATAGTGTGATTCAGCGGGGCACCGTGTTGTGTATGCACAAACAGCACCCGTTTCGCTTTTATTTCCCTATTTGATGATTAACACATTTGCAGTCGCCGTTGTCGTTCGCATTAGCTAGGGTTTATGAGGAAATTAGCTACTTTAGAGTTGCGAGTTTAGAGATGTGATTATCTTGCTGCAAGATAGTTAATAATCTTCCATTATAAATTAGACAATATTTTTGATAAAATTAGAAATCAGCAACATTGTAAATAGTTTTCCACTTTTAGAAATATTTATATTTAAAGCTAGTTTGTTTTGTGAAAGTTTCTCTATGTGCAACTCTAAACATTTGTTGACAGGAAATATAGATACCTTTACTTTCAGCTTTCAGTTTTATTTTCGGTCGAAGGGAAATGGGTAATGAGGTGGCTCCTTGGACGAACGATGCGACTCGTTAATTTAGTGGCCGCCAACGAAGATAAAGATTCCGCGGCCAACGTAAAAATTTGAATAGAGCCAGCAAATTGCTCCATCTCCCTTTTTTGGGCATCCCCCAGCACCCGCACACTCCCACACCCACACCCACATTCATGTTGGAATTAGGGGGCGTGGCCGCCCTCCTGGCGAGTGGAGTTCACGCCGCTTTGTTTGCCTAGTCGTCGTCGCAGGTGGTGTTCACAATGATTATGACCGTGGTGTTTGCTCGGAAAAAGTTTGGTAAATGAAATTTTTATCGCACTGAAATTGCTGGGAGCTCTCTTTGGCCATAAATTCGGTCGAGAACTACATGAAGTTATTTTGGGGATTATTCGGGAAGTGTGCATAAAGTGTGGGGCTTACCACTTCAAGTGGGGAGCTAAAGAAAACACAGTAATTCGTCTAAAATCCGCTTGAAGTGCAAATAAATGGGTGTATATTGTTAAGCAGACAGATCAGTAGGAGATTGGATAACTTGGGACATGTCTGGTATAGTTTAAAATTGGAATAATTATAAATTGAATGCCCAATCGAATGGAAATGATTGAGTTATTTTCAGTTCCCAATTAGCTGCGGTCCATATAAATGCGAATTTTCCGAAGAGCTTATTAACTGCTCATTAAGTAAATGATAAATGCTCGTGTTAAATCGGCCAGACACTTATTTCGCCAAATGGCAGCGAATATAGATTTTTGGCATTTGGCCTAGAACTGATATTATACGGCTCCCCGTCATGCACGCTGTAAAATAGATCAAAAGGCGAAATCGTTGCAAAAACTAAATTTGCACTGGAAAATTATAAAAATAATTGAAGAATATTGTTATTATATGTATATATGCCCAAGGTCTATACCGAAATGTATGTAGGTAGGCACGTGCCCGTGTTTTATGTAAGTTTCACTTTTTTTCGTTGAGAAAAATACGTTTTTCACCCACTCGAGGTGGATTCGATTACGCATCAAGATGATTAGTTTTGCTTTGTCGGCGCTTCCCGGCCGGCCAATTGTCAAGTTAGAAAAATAGCGCAAATATTTTAGTCATTGACGTAGCAATGGTCCAAATGAAACCGGCAAAACAAAAAAAAAATGAAAGCGAGAAAAATGAACCGAAAATGCCGTTGAAATCTGTCGAATGCCGCAGACACTCTTGCAGGAATCGAAACACCTCGTCGCACAATGAGGAAAATTTCAATTGTGCACGCCCAGCGTTGAGGAATGTCTACCCAATTTCACAGCACCACCCAAACCACCCGCACCACCATAGCCACTCGATGATGCTCTTTTGTCCATCCACATCATTCCACATGACAGTCGGAGATTGGTTGAAAATCTCAGAGATTTGTTGACATTTCTGCTTACATTTAATTCAATTGCCTGGTTGTGTGTGGTGTCCCAAAAATAAATATAAATTAATCTTATGCTCATGCATGTACGATTTACTGTGTGTTTCTACGCAATTGAAATTAGTTTTACTAAATTTAATTTAATTAAAAGCCCAGCCCGAAAAAGGTTGGCCGCATTCTCAGCCTATTTCCTGAATTGTGCTACATACACATATACATGTGCTCTTTGGCAATCAATTTCTGCCGCAATAGAAATTTATTTTCCTGCCACGTACCCCCAGCCCGTTACCTTGCAAGTATTTTTATGCGCATTTAAAAGCATTTTCCATAAATAAAAAATTATGAAAAAAAGAAGGGCAACCGACAAATGTATAGACGAAACGAAACCCCAAACAGACGAATTAGTGAAGATTTTCACATGAAAAGCGGCGCGTAAATTGCGCGCAGACCGCAAGAAGACGCAAGAAGAGGCAGTCGAAAGGGGGAAATGAAAATGAAAATTGTTTTATGTTTGAAGCGCCCGAAAGATTTTTCCACATAAATTACATGCACACGGCCGAAGAGGCAGCAGTAGCAGACTGTTGTCATAAGTGATCAACGCGGTCAGACCTCAGGCCCAAGTCAGTCAGCCCAGCCAGCCAGCCACCCATCCATCTATACATCTGTCCTACAGTCCCTCCGTCCATATGAGTATCTCTAGTTTGTTGCTATATCCACTGGCACGTCAAGTGAACTGACATTAAAATGACGAAAACGCAAATCAACAGCAAACAACAAACAGCGGCAGCAAGAACTTTCCGCTTTCGGCAGAGTTTGTTGAAAAGATGGATGGATTTATGGCTCATTTTGTTGTATTTCCTTCGTTCCTTCAGTTTGCGTCTTCTTTTTTTTGCAGGTTGGGTGTCTTGACCGTCAATAGTTTGTCTTCGGGAAAATGCCCGAGATGTTTGAAGAGGTTAGGTCTTTTCCATGTCGTAATTAAGTCAATTTTCGGTTGGGTAAACATTGAATAGAAAAATAAATGGGAAAATTAGATAAGAAATCGATTAGAGGCTTGTTTCGCAATCATATACGCGTATATTTACGCCATAATATTTTTTAGGGAATTAATAGCGGACGATTGCTTTCAATTTTTAAAATTTGTTGTATAGAAAGTTACCACCAGAAAAGTGACTTTTTAGACCAGGTGTTTGGATCTGGCTTAATGTACATAGTTCATAAATTATTTTCTTAATAGGCCACACTTTTCCACATTGGCCTTAATCTCTTCATGTGGCCTAGTGCTCGCACTGTTTCTAATTGAAAATCATTAGAAAGCTAAGTACATGCAATTTACTTTTCTCTTATTGTTCGATGTACACGTCAGCTGAAAAAAAAGTGGCAAGGGGAAAGGAAAAGTACAAGCACAACAGCACGGAAAACTCAAACGCCGAACTAATGACAATTTTCAATGCTCCACGTGCTCCTCACCCACACCCAACCACAACGCCCCAATCCCCAACTACCACACGCTGTGACTAATGAGCGTTGCTAACTGAGATAAGAGATCTGGCCAAATGGCCAAATGCCTGAATACACAGAGAACTGAGAACCGAACTGAACTGAACTGAACTGAACGGAATAGAGCAATTGGCATTTGTTACCAAGAGATTTTCGAAACAAATCAGATACAGATACGAAACATAGAAATCTGTTTACCGAGTACTTATGTCATTCATGAGAATGTATCTCTGACGTTTGCGACCGCAGAATTTCGAGATGCTGCCGCCTCTGCTGATGATGGTGATGATGATGAAGACGCCGATGAGCAATGCCAATAGCATGCGATACACGGTATATATTATATAGTTTAAAAGGTTTGTCTTTGCCAAAATGATTGATTGCCGCCCAAGTAGCGGAGGTCGTTCAGAAATGTATCTCGCAGATACAAATGCAGTGCGGTGACCAGACTGTTTATAATTTACACATTGTTTCATTTTCGTTTCGTTTGGCATTTTCTGTAAATCCATTTCACTTGAGCTGCGCTGTGTACAATTTCCTTCTCTCGATCATTTTTGATGTTGGACCACTTGACTTGGACTTTTGATGTTTTTACTTTTGGCCTGGTCTAAAACAAAAACCGAGGATCTCTGGCACTCGCTCTTGTCGCTCACTGATCTGCAGCATTTAATTTCATTGTGGTTGTTGTGGCTGCTGTTTTAATTAAATTTCGCAACGCAAACGTTAAAGAAAACATTTTGTAAATTGCATTTTATGTGCAATTTTCGTTCGACATTTGCAGCGGGTCTTCGTCGCGGCGTTTGTTACCAAAAAAAAAGAAAAAGAAAGAAAACTTTAAGAGGTGGGTCTTCAGGGGGTTGGAAAACCGCCGGGAGTGCGCCCGTCTGCTGGCAGAATACAGTGCATCTAATTGCGAGTAACAAATGCCGCCTCATGTTGCTGTCGCCAGACATTTTCCTTCGCTTTTCCTTTTTCCTCTCCACTTTTTTTTTTTTTTGGCACCAAGGCAGGGACGGCGATGCACAGACGATGAAGCTGCCTCAGTCTCCCAGAAATGAAGGACACCAGCATATGGATGCCGGCTAGAGAGATGAGATGGACAGTTTTGGGGCTGTTTGGGGAGGAAGTTTATTAGCTACCTGGGACATTGGACAGCAGCAAATCAGCTGAGCAAATGCTGCAAATGGATCATCTTGTCCAATTTCGAATGAGAGGGAATCATGAGGATTTTGTTGTAAAAATATGTTTTTATGTGTTTTTAATATCATACAAACCAATACTTTCTCAGAGATAATTATTATAAAATAAAGAAAATATTGTGGTTTCGTTTGATGGATTTCGATACGGTTTAATTTTAATCAGTTGCGGTTTCACTTATGTTTTTAGTTTCCCTTCCTGCTTAGATAATATTTTATCGTTAACTAAAAGAAGTAAACTAAATAAATTATAAGCTGTCCCAGCAGGATTAATCGACTCCTCTTAGTCTCCGTTTCACTTCCGGTGCGAAATGTATCTTGATCAATTTGCAGCACTTGTTCTGCAAGCTTTGCTAATTTTAATTTGAGCAATCCTTGTGAGGACAGTTTGGCAAACGACAACAGTGCATACTCGTACTTCAATTGTTTGTCTCCCGGATTGTCATTCTCCTTTTGATGGTGTGTCTGCCCGAATCGGGCTATATTTCTATCTATTTTTACTACCTCGATTCTTTATCTGAGATTCTGCAGTTCATTGCGATTGCGACTCAACCCAGCGGCAATTTCTTCATCTTCATCTTCATGACGGCGACACATCGTTTTCCTTCTCCCTCTCTGATTTAAGCTTTTTTTTTGCATTTGGGTTTTCTTTTTCGTGGATTTCTTGGCAAACGCATTTATATTGTGCACTTGTATCTGTATCTATGTATCTGGTTGGATATCTGTTGGCTGTTGGATGGGTGAGGCTGCACTTTATAGCGACAGCGACCGCTTGATCGACTGAGTGCAAATTTCTCGAAGCAAAATTTATTTGTGATTTGCAATTCGCAATTTGCATGGACCGGCCGACGTAGTGAAATTTTGTGGGTAATTCATCTTCATTTCGTTGCGGTTCGAGCTGAAATGCTTTGCGGTATGCAGCCACGACACTGCCTCGCCTGCCGGCTATTTTCAATTCGTCCGCTGCTGCGCTAAAAATGTTTCAAATGTTTTTAACCAAAAATAAACCGAATTTAAGAAATAACACAAAAAAAGCCTCAGTCGAGAGGCCCATGCGAATTGTGCAGAGTTTCTAAAGTTGGTTTTATGCAATTAAAACCAATTTCCCATAAACAGACCATCAGACCATCATCTATCTATTTGTCTAACTATCCATCGATCTGACTATCTATCTACTATCTATCTATCTGTCTATCTATATATCTATCTATCTATCTGTCTATCTACCTATCTTGCTATCTATCTACCTATCTAGCTATCTATCTCTCTATATTGCTAGCCATCCAGGCATCCGTCAATCAATCATTTTAGTATCAGTTTTTGTTGTTTTTATGAAATTTAATCAACAGTTTCGAATTCTGTTGTTCCCAGTCTGTCGGCGATAGAAACTAAAAAAAATTCTAAGAATATTGGGGTAGCTATGGAGAGAGAGGGGTGGAAGGTAAAGAAAAATGTTGATGGTGTATTATTATTAAAGGGAAATTTGACAGAAAACAAATGTTTCCTCCTGTGCTGGCATGCCGCTCAGCTCTTTGTTTTCTTTACTTTTCCTCGGATTTTCACACAATTCGCTTTGTATGCGTCAAAGTTGTTGAAATTTGAATTAACCCTTAGCCGAGGCAAGGACGTTGTGGCAGGAAGCTGTCTGTTGGTATTTGGTATTGGATTACACACTCCGCATAATGAAGCCGCCAATGATCAATTGATGCTGCTGGAAATCATTAATATTTCTATGAATTTATGTATTTATTTAAATGGCATATGAAAAGAAACCAAGTGTTCTTTTGTAAACGCATGAATTCATTATTCTACTCAATTGCAAATATTAACCTTAGGTCAGCAGTTATCTTTGAGTTCAGCATTTGACTTAATGCCTACATATTTGTGTTTAAAATACGTATACACAACTTGCATAAGCATCTAAAAATACGTCACAAAGGCGAGCCATTAACCTAATTGCAAAAGTCAGGCAATGGAAACAAAAGCCTCAGGTAGCAACAGGCGGCACTGCAGTATAAATAAAAATAGGGTTAAGTGCGAGAATCCACTCCTTTAATTTCCCGCAAAATGCATTGGCGAAACGTTTAAAGTGCGCCAAGCAAGCGGGAAAATGAAATAATTGCAGACACTGAATCGGAACTACGGTAAAAGTTAATTAACTTTAATAGTAATTAGTAACTGCTGGCTGGCCGACAACGACACACTGGCATGTTCTCAACTTTTCTGGGCGAGCAGGAGGAAAGGCAAGAAAATGAGAAAATGTTGTAGAAGTTGGGATAACGTCAAGGTGTTGCTGCCAAGATTGTAGATGAAAAACCCATGTAATGATTTGAAATTAAGCAAGTTTTACCAGCAACTAAGTACCGAGTTAATTAGTGCGGGCATAAACGGCATTTTTTGGTGTCAAGACCAAGTGGCCCACCAACACCTGTCCGTCCGCTAGGCGAAAATATTCGAAATATTTAAATTCACGGCAGTTGTCGTCGTGGCTGATTGACAGTCGAACGTGACATGAACATGGTTCACCTAAATTCCGTAATTTATTTAGAAGCAAGTCAGCAAACCGAAAACAAAACGGATATTATGTTAGCAATGACTGCAAATCCTGTTGCTGTTGCCTTTTCCTCAATTTTGAACACTGAGCATTCAACATATCCCCATGACAGCGTCAATTAACGCGAAAAAGCAAACTTTTCGTTGACTTCAATTTTTGCACTCAGCCAAATGAAAATATGTTTTTGCATTGGCTTAAATTATGCCATTAGTGCAGAAAGTAATTTCGGTTCGGTTTTAAAAAAGGGATTGTTTTGGAGATAATGGATTTAATACATTCTTTAATTACTCTAAAGGTATTTGAATATATAACGATAGAAAATTTAACTGGTTTCACTCAATCCATGAAAGAGTTAATAGTGGGGTTCTGTAATTGTGCCTATAATTGTTTTCATATTGTCAGCACCTGATTGGTATTTCGCATTATTGGGCAAAGTTTATTGCTTTACTAGTTTATAAATCATAGAAACCATTTGAAACATTGCGGATAGGATATTTCTTATTTAATGTAAGCTGGGTTTCAACGGATTTCGTTACAATTTGAAACTAACTAAAACACCAGTTCAGACCACAAAATAAGGCCAGGCGTATTTACTATATATTGATAAATCGTTTGTTATACTCTTCGTCACCACAAAGCGCGATACTTACTTACTTATGTGTACATATTTTTACAGTCCACACCACAACAGAACCAGCAGCAAGCACTTATGAACAAGTCAAATGACGACCTACGGAGAAAGCGTCCCGAGACTACACGGCCAAATCACATTCTTCTCTTCACCATCATAAATCCCTTCTATCCCATCACAGTTGTAAGTACACACAGCAATATATATCTGTATTTTACTATTTCTTCCTCTGCAGCCTCTACTCCCAAAACATACATTATATTATATGACGATATTATCCTTACATATCCTCAAGCTACTTAGTATGGCGAAGGGAGATCTTCTGTGCTTCACATATATATTTCATTTATTTTTATTTATCTCCTTTTTTTGGCAAGAAATCGCAGCAAATAAAATGAAATCCATTGCAATTTGTTGTGTAGCAGTTGGAAAACTTGTCACACACTCGAGTGGAGTTTTCAGGCATGTGTGGTGGGGATAGAAAAGCAGTTATTTGCCATACGGTCGCCTCTGGCCCTGAATGTTATTGTAACCTAGGCTTCACACGAGTGTTGATTGCATCTGGCTTTGTGGCATGTCTGGTGTGTTCGGTCCTATCGCCACATTTTATACATTTTAGCTACAAAATGGACAGAAAGTGAGTGTCCTTAAACGGGGCAACAACAAGTGGAAGGAGAAGATAGGTCGGGATTTGGATGAGTCTTTAGACCAAGTGCATTGTTAGACGAACAACAACCTGCAACGTCAACAGCAACAATTATAAGAGGAGAGAAAAACAACACAATGCCCCAACAAAAAGCTAAAAAAAATCATAAAGTACTTAAGTGTGCGAAACATGCTCACATCCACAAAGCAAACGCATGGACAAGACACAAAACTAGGACTCGAGATTTCTTTACTCTGGTAGGGCTTGGAATTCAAGCTTAGAAAATCTCTCACGAAAGTAGTTTTTTGGTGTCAAAATTTTGTATGCAGCCTGTTCACAGTATAATAATAATATATTTTGATAAAGGAAATAAAGTGAAAATTGTAGTTTATCGAGTATATGTATTTAGTATATGCCAACATAACTGGGATCCAAAAAGTGATTTTCATTAGAAATCTCCTTTTCGTAAGTGAAAATCAGTTGCAGAAAGCAAAGTCACTGCATTTGAATGTGGATCAAGAGGGTTTTAGCTTAGGCCCGTTTTCCAGCCCCGTGGTGTCCTATATCCTGGCTATATAGGGTAGCCACTACTACATCCAAACAATATCTAAACACGCACACTGGCACAGTTTATTGTCTTTTTAGCAACGGCAACAACATTTGGCGGCGCTGTAGTACAACAAAAGTCAGAGAAAACAAAAATGCGGAAATGCTCCACTCCTTTCGTCCTGCAAAGTGGGAAAGCCGTGTGCGAGTGTGAGTGTGTGCCCAGGCAATTGTATTTTCCAACACTTGAGCCAAGTGCGAGTGTAGTGGAACATAAAATCCTGTGAAGTGGAAAACATGCAGCATAAAAACTGCAAAACTGAAAATTATTTTGGGCCAGCAGAGTTGCATGATGTTACGCACACACGTGTGTGTGTGCGTGTGGAAAAAGCCAGAAAGCCCAGACATGTTAATTCGCATCCGACAAAATGGCTGCCTCTGTTGCCTGGTGCAGCAGGATTTTCCGACCGTCCGACCGTCTGTGCGTCCGACTGAATGACTTTTCGCAGGTCCCATTGTCGTAAAGTCCGACTGACTGGATTTATATTCACATTCGCATTCAGCACTGCGCAGCTTTTTTCCAACGGATATAAATCTTTCCGTTGACTTAAGTCATCGCCATTGAGAGGAGAGTGTTTGTTCGGGAATTAAGCAATTCTCTTTACAATTCTCCGTCTTTCTCCCGCGTTATGCGACACAAATTAAAAGCTTCTGGCTGTTCGTATAGTATCTTTTACATGCAGTCGCTTATTGAGCCGCATTCCGGTATTAATGAAGCTGCAAATCGGATTAAAAGCATCTCCTGTGTCATAAGAAGTATGATTTAAGCATATCAATAAACAGAATGGCTTTCAGGCGCCAAGATCACGTGATAAATTGGTATTGCGGCATAGTTGGTATTGATATAACGAATGTAAAATACTATAAGGCAATTAAAAATAGTACAGTTTGTGACTTAAATCATTTTTGAAGCAATCTTTCACTGCAGATCATAAAGCACTTTTCTAGACAATTTAAAAATGAATTTATATGTGCGCCTCTGCCGAATGCAATTTCCCCCCGCCCATGGCAACACTCAAAAGAAGGATGGCGAAAAAGAAAACTGTTTCCGGCAACTTTTCGGGAAAACTTGGACTGGGCACGTTCGTCGGCGAGGAACGCTCCATCACACGCTCCAACTAGCTTTGGCTTAACTAATCGCAAACTAAACGACCTCTAATAGCATCCGGAACTTCTGTCAACAATGCAGACTCCCACTGCCACTCCCATATTTTCCTCCGTCCGCCCTCCTTCATTTCCACACATGCCGAAACGAAACGAAAAGTAAAGTGAGCTACGAGTCAAAAGTTTTCCAGAGCTATGCCGCCTGGCTCGTTTCCGCAGCAAAGGGAGAAGTTCGGGAAGGGTATGCCGCTTACTCGCATGGAACAAAAAGCTTTCGGGATAAGATTAAAAACTTTTTAATAAGAAGACACTAAAAGCATCAAAGGAAATTTGCTTCTGCACACGCACACACACACATACAGGAACCATATTTGTATGTGCAGGCAAAGTGGCCAACAAGAATTGCAGAGTTGGGGCAAAAACCAGATGATAGATGGATGATGATAAAGTTGTGCAGCACCAAACACTCGGCAACAAAAGTCGGCTAGATGTTAAAGTTGAAGAGTTGCTGGGAAAGAAAAAAAGATGGTCGGAAAAAACTGAAAAACTGCAATAAAAGTTGCAACGGCGACGGGTATTAGCTGACACCATCGCAGGGCCAACAATGTTCAATAATGTATTAGCATCGAGGGCAGAAGGCGTTGCAGCCACAATGCAAATGCAACCGACCCCAGGAGAGCAGGAGCAGCAGGCATATGTAAAACCCTCTTTTGAAGCGGCTTATCAGAACGCTGTTCGACTTTGTTGGCAAGGAAAAAAAATAGGAAAAAATCATGGAAAAAATAAGGCAAAATGCAGCAGCAGTCAGCCATAAGCTAAAGCCCAGGAATGTGTAACGGCAGCTGCAGCTTTTGCAATATGTGACACATGCAGGAGGAGCAGGAGGTGCCGGCGGAACGCCAGCATCCAGCAGACCATAATGCGTAGCCTGGCAAAAGCCAACGAGTTAGGTGGGCGGAACGGGTGTTCCATTGCACCGAAGGACATGCGGTGACGGCAAAAGCCGAAGCTGTAGCCCAACTTAAAGCTAAAGCCATAGACCTAAACCAAACCAAACCCAACACAACCTAACCAAACCAGAGCCAATCCAAACCCTGGAAAGCCAAGCCCTGCGCGTCCTTACGAGGCTCACCAGGAGGAGGGCACGGCGAGATGGATAAGAATGAAAAAGGGGAAAAGTCTAGGAAAAGTCGGGGAAAGCGAAAACGGAAGGGGTGGGGCTCGTGGCAACTGAGGTTTTCAATAATGCACGTTATACGGCTCCCATGCCGCGTATTGTATTGCATTTTGTTTATGCATGCGCCCATCAAAGATGGCAAAGATGCTTGCTTCCAAATGGAACTACAGTGAAAACGAGAAGAAAATGCACTGATGTCTCATGTCATTTCGACATTGTGCATACGAGAACATTTTAGAGCATCATAGTTATTCAGGAGATTTTTAGTAATAACAGATTTTTTAAGTGTTTTGCTGCACTTCATTTTTCTTAGTGTCGAAAGGAAGATAGATAGGGCTCTGCGGTATTTTTTCTGCGCTGTCGTACAAGTTTGACAAATCGATGAGGTGGTCCTTTTTACTTGCCAACCATTTCCATATTCAGCACCCACTGCCATTTTTTTATGTGTTTCTTTTATGTTCGCCGCTGCTTGCGACAGAAAATTTCTCATAAAGTTGTTTTTATGGAAATATGCAAAACAATAGATTACGATGTGTGAGGCCTATTGAACTTTGATTACTTCCCCCTCTCTGAAAATCGAAAAATCAGTTTCTTTGAGTGAGATGTCATTTTTAATTTCAACAACTACAAATTGGCATTATAAAACATAGCTTCCAAAGACTAATCACTGACCGAAAACACACACAGTATGCCCAAAAATCCAGAGTATAACATTGATCTATCGAGAACTCGCTTCCTCGCAATCATTATTAAGTATTTGATAAAGTAGATCCGGGAAGCACTTGATATCGTTCTTGGTTAGGTGACCGTTTTCGTACATTTTTGAGAATATCTTTAGGTGATCGGTTCAAAATTATTATTAACTTCAAATTTTTACTTTTTTACTTACCAATTCCCTGAGCCTTGTTTCATTTAACTGACTGGCCCTTTCCTTTCGCCAGCTGAGAAGTTGGTCAGTTTCCGCTTCGTTGATGGTGCCGGCTGTCCAATTTGCAAATGCTCGAGCCTTGGTGCCAGGTGTTAGCTCCACCTTTGACTTTGTCATCTGGCAGTGGTTGCTTTCCCGAAGGGTTTCCTTACTCAGATCGGGTTTTCCCTTTGGCCTCACCTTTTTCTTCAAGCTAGTCTTGCTTTTCATTGTGATCTTGCTCGTTAAGTCTGGGGATTCACTTTTACCCACAACCCTGCCACCCTCGAGGCGTTGTTTTTGAGCGTGTTGCTCCAGGAATTTGGCATCCCGCATTGCTTCCATTTCGAGCATCCGCTGTTGACGAGCCCGCTGGCTACGATTTCGTTGCTGTTTGCGACGATAACCTTTGGTGATACTGCTGCCGCGTTTGGGTGAAAATTGGCTGCGCTTTTCCCTGCGCACACTCTGCCAAATGCCCAATCGCTCCTTGGCGCAAGTGGGCGCCAGCAGTTGCTCTTTTTGGCGCTGAATTTCGCGCGCTATCAAGGCTCGATGCTTTTTCGCATAAGCCTCGGCCTCCTCGCGGCGTCGTCGTGACTGCAGGATCACAGGATTTACCTCTGCACCTTGCACCAGATCACCTGGCCAACGCACATGCTTGCCGATGCGATTCTGTGCCTGCGTTTGGTTCTGCTGCTGTTGAACCAGATCCTGCTGGCGCTCCCGTTGTTGCTTTTGCATTGCCTAAAGAATAAACATTGATATTTTTACATATATTCATGACGAATCCGTTTACCTGGAGATTCAGCTGCTCACGTCTCCTACTTGCAACTGTATCTGCGAACATGGGTTGCTTATTCTGTTCGTAGAACTTGCAATAGTAGTTGACCTTTGAGGAATCTCGTGGTGGCATTATACGTCGATAGTTGCCAAGGTGGCTCTCCTCCCAGGCAATCTGTTGGGTTAACGCTCCAATGGAGCAGGCTTGGCGCACATCGTGGCCACCAACTTCCCGGATTGGTGACGAATAGCCCGGCATTTGGGCAGCAGCCTTCTTATTGTAGATATTCCTAAGCAGCCTAGCTCTGTGCTCTGTTCGGTCATCCCGAATAATCTGTTCTTTATCTACCAAGGCTGTGCTGAGCATATTCAGAGTATCTCGAATTAATGGCCGCTTCACTTCCATGTCCACCGACTCATCTGCACTCAAACTAGGCGTGTGATTGACTTCCAGTATGTAGGGCTTCAGTTTCCAGTCCACAAGGATATCAAATCCGAGCAGCTGAAAGCTGGCCTGTATCTTATCGTGCTTTGGAAAGCAGACATTGTAATTATGCTTTAGTGTGGGCCAAGCACTAATCAGCGTCTTTATAATCGCATCATCCACACTCGCCCAGAACTCGGCGACATCGTAGTTGTGATCCACTAGCCACTTATTAAAGGCACTTAGCTTGCGTTTGGAACCCGCTTCCGGTCCATTGCCCACCATGTACTGTGAGTTCCGGCGATTCAGGCAATAGTTGGTCAGGTGCATGAACACATTGTGGCTATTTCCCGTTGTTGGTGGCACATATTTCTGGGTGGCAAAGCGTGCCAGACCCTCATTGTACACAAAAATGCGCAGTGGATCCACCGAGGTGACAAGTGTATAGACGCGCAGATCAAACTTGTAGCCATCTATAAGTAGGGGCTGAAAATGGGAAAATTTTTAATCATATAGATCGTTAGAACCATCCTCCAGACCTACCCGTTCTATGTAAGTTTGGCAGATGAGTTTCTCCCGTTTGCCCACAGTGCGAAGATCGGTGGTTATCCAGATGCCACGTCCTTGACCCGCCGAATAAGGCTTTAGGATAAAAGTGCGCTTGTGTTTGTTCGCATAAATGGCTACATCGTAGGCACTGACAGAAAAAAATGGTTATTATATTATACTCTTAGCTGAATTTATAAGAAATTTTCCAAAAAGAAAACTCACTCGGTTGGCATTAGCCAGGTTTTGGGAAATATGCGATAGTCGCCGGGAAACATTTTGAGCATGCGATTCAGGTTCCTTGACAGCAGATCCTTGCGGCATATCTCCACCATGCCTGGAAAATGGTTAATCTGCTGAAAGCGTTTCATGTTACGCAGCAGGTCATGATGGGGTGTGGAGTCCGACCATTGGATGTTCCACAACCTATGCTCGGGCACATGCTGAAATCCCATGTTCCTGGTAACCTTGGCCACCAGCTGGAATCGCGTGTGCTCCACGCAGACACTTAGTCTGAGGCCGCGAATACTGGGCACTATGTCGGTGCCATTCACGTGAAACTGCATCGGTGGCTCTTTAATGACGTCATAGCAAATGGAATCCAATTGGGAGGCGGTCAGCAATGGCTTATCCCTCTGCTGTTGCGTGTTATCCTGCGTAACAACCATGATGTGGTCCTCGTTACCACCGCGCCGTCGCCAAGTTGGCAGGTTATTTTCCCGTCCCGATCGCCGTTTGCCACGTGACTTATTCGACAGGACATACACACTTTCCCGATTGTAGACTCCTTGCTTTTGACCGTTTTTATCCGGGGGCAGAGATTTATGGGCATTAAAGAATCGCGTGTACGGATTGGGCTCGGAGTAAGTGGGCCTGGGCGATTTCTTGGAAGGCATCTGGTGATGGTGGTGGTGATAGCGCCGCTTCCACTGGTTTTTTGGACTTTTAGCAGTGCTCTGCTCTTCAATTTGTCATCAAAAAATCCAAATATGATAGGGTACATTGAATTTTGACAGAATAATGTTCGTACGACGTGTTTAACTAGGGTGGGAGGTTGAAAAACATTTCATAAAATGCCCATCTCATCTTGCAACCTTAGAACGCCCACCACACGGCAAGGTCAAGTGCTCGGCGGTTGACACTTGAGATGTGAGCCACTCAATTACCAAAGTCAGTGCCGCGAGTGAAACTTGTGCCATGTGGTTGGCCAAAACACCTTGCGACAACCGAATCGAATCAGTGCGCACACCTGGCTGGCCCACCTCCCATCTCCCATTTCCATCGCTTTTCGTATTAATTTCCATGTGAGGAGGAACTTTGGGGTGGGGCTCATTAACCGCAGTTTTATCTGGCTTTAGGCTCATGTGGTTATTAGTTCAGGCAGTCAATGTCACGAGGAAAAGTACATGAGAAAAAATATGGAAAGCCATCAGCAATAGCAGTTACATAGCGACAGATGTAATTGTCAGCTCGTCATTCGCTTGGTTAACTTCGGGGGCACAAGAGCAAGAGGGCGTGATTGTGTGGATGGGGTCACCTACGGTGTGGTAACCTATGCACTGTAATCCCTCGTACTACAGTAAAGTGAAAACAAGCATTAATATTTTTGATTATTTAATTTTTAAACAAATAGTTAAGCCAGGATAGAAATAGGTGTACAATTTCAGAACTTCAAACTGGAAAATCACATTTTTAAAAAGAGTATTACAATGTTTATTTATAAGTTTTCTGGATAAACAGAATCTGCAGTCTACATAATTGCCTTAGTTCAATGTTTGCTTAAATCCCATTGAGTGAAAAACCATTATAGGTTTCAGTTAACAATTGCTCAACCCCAAAGTTTAATCGGAGTGTTTTTGTTTAGTTTTTTTTTTCTTTTGTTTTCGAATTAAGTGACACAAACAATTGTGGATGACTGTGCCTTATTTTGCACATGTTTTGTTTTGGGTTTCGGCAACGACCCGTGTAATTTGTCAAGTTTATTTGGTTGAGCAACGCTTTTGGGCCGGCTCCTATCTATCTGCCAGCTTTTCCTCTAATTGGCTGTCCAAGTTGTTTGGCTGGTGCTTTATTTGTTTTTGTTGCATTGCTAATTATGCGCCCGCTTTGTCGCTCGAGATTGTAAACAAAAAAAACAAGCGGGAAAAGCGCGTTGGCAACTTTTCTGCATTTCAAATATTAATGATAGTGCACGTACCACCAACAACGGGCGAGGAATGATAACATGGGGTGCACTTTTTGTTGACAGAACAGGAGCGTTGATAAGCGAGAGAGAAATGAGCGGAAAATGGCGATTAATGTTGTTTTCATTTACGGAATAGCGGAAAACGAAAGAGTTGATTTATAAAAAATGAGTGCACCTGTTATTTTTGACTTTCCCCGTTAAACTGCCTGCAAAGGTATTTACTGTGAATTATTACACATCAATAAATCTCACTTATGTGTTTTTTTCACATTTCATGCACAAAATGCAATAAATTATTGCTCCTGATTGAATATTTCACACTTTTATATTTGACAGAGGATATAACAATACAAAATTTTATTTATTTTTCTTCCCTGTTCAATTATTAATTGACATCCTTTCACTCGTTGTCCGCTGTTTTTTTAATCAGCTGCAGGAAGGACGCGAACGAAAAGCCACGCGAAATGAGTGTAAAATCAGGGGACGACAAACTATATTTAAAATTTAAAGGTGTTCTCACACACACATTTCATTTGCAGAGCTGCAAGCGCGGCAAGAATAAAAAAAAAAAAAGAAAAAGTTGGCATAAAAACAGCAGCCCGAGAGCATGATAATAAAAAATTAAACAAAAGGAAAATAAGGAAACCAAGCCAGGGGAAATTTACGGAGTTGGGAGCAGTGAAAATGGTTCATAAACTCGCCAGGCAGATGATGATGAAACCCGAAAGCCGGGGTATAAATTACAATGTGTGAGAATGTTTATATGGGGGCGTATGTATGTGTATGTGCACGTACTACTTTTAACAAATCCCTTTATTTTTATGGTGCCACACACAGTTGCACTTCGCCTAAGCGCGCATTAAAAATTAATCTTTTAATTACTGCCTGGTTGGTTGGCGGGCTCATCCTCATCTGCTCTGCAACAATGAGTTGCGGACTATTAATTTGAAGTTCAGCGGATATATTTTATATTCGGATTTGCATTTACAGTCTTGATTCCTCGAATAAAAAAAATGGTCTTTTCATGGCGTAGAATTGTCAGCTTTACTAATGTGAGTCACGCTTTAATTCTCCTTGGCACTTTTCATTGTTTAAATCTCTGGCAGCTGAGGAAAAAGTTCAAGAGCTCTAAAACTCAAGCATATTTTCCAGCTTAGCAACTTTTCCTATTGCCAAACTGCGAATTTTAATTGCTTTAATTGACCCCAGGAAAGAAATGCCACAACTTGCCACATAAAGGCAATGGCTAGAGAAGCGACCCCAGGACTCAAATATCTTTCTCGCACACTTGAATTCAATTTACACTTTGTGGCATTAACATTTTTGGGGATTTTAATGCCTAAACTTTTGCAGGGACTAAAATTTGTGTTAGAAGCTTCTACAGTGCCAAAGTTTTAAATGTGGAAATGAACGTTTATTGCGAGAACTAAATCCGTTTTAATAGTATCAAAAAAAATTCGGGGTACTAAGCAACTAAGCCATGATTTAGTAATTTAAATTTAAGAGTCACAAAAGTGCCCCAAATCACATTTATCATTTTAGTCTGTGCGCATTTGGGAATCCCTAGGATTAGATAGAGCAAACGTGATTAACATCGCATAGAGTGATACAAATATTCCGTTATCATTCGGAATTCCACGTTTGATTTATATATTCAGGTCATACAGAATGTCTATGCATACTATGCTTTATTTTTGTGAGCTCCGAATCCTCGTAATTATGCATGAATCGTGAAATCAACTGCATTGGGGGCGTTGCCTGGGTTTTCGGCTAGTACCGAATGTGGAACTATGGAACTGAGTGCTGGAAACGCATGAATGAATGCTCCCAACAATGTATGCGCATAAATTTGAGCACTTCACCCTGCAAGAAGACGCAATGAAAATGTTGAAATGTTAAAATGCTCGCACGTACTGCAAAAAAGTTATTTGTAATGCAAAACAAAACGAAATCAACGGCACAACAAAAAGCAAAAAGGAACGCGGACAGTGAAACAACAAACTAAATACAAACAAAAAACGAAAAGCAGCGGCAATAAGAACAACTGTGAAAATAGTCGAGAAGTGGTAAGACTTTTCGGTTTGGTTGCCTTGCTTTTAGTTCAGTTACAGTTGCTGCATAGAGTGCATAAACAACAAACGCATTTGTAATGAATATAAAATTTAACGGCACAAACACCAAGGACATGCCCAAGTGGAAGACGCTGCAAAGTATGCAACAGTTTCTGTGCTACTGCTTTTCTGTTTCGCTTCCTAAGCCTAGTGCACTTACGCCACTTGGCCAAAAGAGCGAAAACTGTGCAATCTGTGGGCAGAAAAAGACATTTGCCGTCGTATCCAATATTTCTAGGAGGCTTCTCACTCACTGCCTACTGAAAAATAAAAAATTTAAACGCACAAATTGGTTTCTGGCTTAAAAAGACATGGCATATCTAGTATCTTAAGTTATTTAAAATGAATCCTTTTAGATTTAAAAATAACTATAATATAAAAAATCTGCAAATACAGAGCTATCTACCTGGTTAAAGCCTTTTTTCGTCCCAGTGTGAGGATGTGTGGCTGATGTATGACATGCCAGCAACAAATTGCTGCAAAAAGGAAAATGGCGACCAAGCAATGTGACACCTCCTGGCCACTTGTCAATGTCATAATTTGCCATAATGTTGGGGCAGGAGCAGGAAAAGAGGGGCAGGACTAGTGGCAGGCAGATGAGAAATGGAGATGAACTAGCGAGCGGGACAGGCATCAAAAGTTGTGTGGATGATGATGTCGATGGGGCGATGTCGAGGCTGATGCCTTTTGGCCCGAGGCCGTGGTCGAAAGGGTCCTTCTGCTGCTGGCCTGGCCCGGCATGGCTTGGTTCGGATACTCGCAGGGACTAAATAGTGAGATGTTCCGTTGGGTGGGTGTGTGTTTTCCAACTCCTGTCATGTCCTTGGCTCCCCGACGAGCACTGTCAACATTAACACAGCCCAGAGGCATAAAAGGCATATCCAATTGCAAAAAGACGCATGTCGATAACAAAGGCTCGGCAAACATTCAACTAACATTAGTGCCACGCCCCTCGTCGTCCTACCAGCAAGCACACACACACTCGCACACGCACACATGGAGCACATATGTACATGGAGCATAGACATAGACATGTGTGGAGCCTGGTTGTCGTATCCTGGTGCTCTCGTATGCTGTCTATTTTACTTGGTCATTAAATTTGGATTTTGTGCTGTGCACATCGCCATCGCTTGACTCTGTGCTGTTAAAATATCTACCCAAACACACAGAGGCATCCTACATGTACGTCTCTTTAGTGGCCTTTTGTGCTGCCCCCTAACCTCCCACATCCCACCTCCCACCTCTCGCCTTGGCCCACGATTTGGCTTTAACTTGCCGCCATTGTTGGCCAGGCTCTTTGCATACAGACATATGGATATGCATACATAGCATGGGCAAAAGGGAAGGATGGAAGGAAGGAAGGCTGGGCAGAAAGGTGGAAAATCCCCCATCTCTCGCTTTGCTTAACATCGGTTTTACCGTTCCCTCGATGTTTTGTTTTGCTTTCGGTTTTGAGTCCTTTGTGGTTGATGATTTTTCCAACATTGCCTAGCAATTGCAACAAGCAAAAAATGGTCTTAAGGGCTTAATGCTCTGCATCCGACAGTGGGTTGGGTTTCCAAACAGCTGAAAACGGCTCGTTTTAGAATAAGCTGCATTGCCAAAAGCATATCCATTGACCGGATTTGCGGCAATTGATGTTTTGAGCCTAACTCTTTGCAAAACTCAGTTTCCATTTGTGTTAGACCTTCAAAAATATAGAAATTTAGAATAAACTTTAGAAAGACTTCCATTTTACTAATTATCTAATTTTGCCTTTTTCTTTTTAGGTAAGTGTTTAATTCCATTCTAAATCTTCGGTTTGTGAGTAGTAGACTTAAGAGAGAATATCAAATTTAAATTTTCGAATTGGGTTACAAAAGCATTCGATTCCAGAGCAAATCAGTAAATCAATAAGCCCACATAGACACATTAAACCAGATATCTGTTAAAGATATCAAAATCTATGCATTCTCATTATTCTCATTCTGCTGCTCAAAAAAAAAGTGAAAATGCTATTGCTGGCCCAATAAATCTTTGGAAAATTCAACAAAGACCCAGAAATCACAAAAGTTTGTTGGGAATGGGCTCTCCAAAGTTGCACCGTAATTCCCACGATAATAATCATAATAAAAATCAAGCAAGCGATAAAGCATAAAACCAAATTACATACAACTCGGGCCGTTTCAAAAGCGTGAGGACTTCGGAAGCAAACACTTGAGGTTCTACCTCATTTTCTACGCTACTTCCGCCGCTTTCAGTTGTGGCATAACATGAAAATAAAAAGTTTTTCTTCAGCCCGTAAACTCGCACATTGTCAAAAAAGGGAGAAATATGCCACTAAAATATATATATATATATATATATGTAGATGTTCTAGGTTCGACTGGTCAGAGCAGCCAGACATTTTATGGAGCACGTAAGGGACATTTTGTGCGGGTTATATTCGTTTGAAAAGTTTTCTGATAATGCTTTCGCATAAGCTTATGTAACATCGTACCGACTGCACCCGAATATCAGCACGTATTGGGGGTAAGATAATGCCCTCGAACGATCTGAGCGGTGGATAGACATATTTTATATGTGCCAAGTGAAAGAGCTAAATTCATTAAGTTGTCAAATGCAAGTCAACACAATAAGAAATTCTGACATGGTCATGTCATGTTCAGTGCGCCGCAAAAATCGCGAAAAGACGAGACGAACGACTAGAAAGGCAATAGGAAATGGAAAATGCCTCTTGAGCAGCCCAAGAAAATTAAAAGAAAATGAAAAATAGGAATGCAAATCATTGTTATTGTCGTCAGAGTTTCTTCTGCTCGCATTTACACATTTAAAATGTTAGAAAAGGGCAGCAAACAGGCATTAGTTCAGTTTTTCGTATGGAAATCTATTACTCTATGATATATCGCGTGCACTGCTTGCGCGTTATACATCTTCCTTGGTTATGTTTAAGTCGCAACCAACCCTTTGGACAGGCGCACCCTCGCTCACATTTTTTGGGGATGCACCTTTGTCTATAGAGAAAGTCCGAGCAGATCCTGGGACAAACTGGTATACATTTTACCATCATATCGCCGTGCGTACAATCTAGAGTTTTTAGAAAATTCAAAACAAAATATATGGAAAAATGAAACCTTACGGTTGGGCCGATGTAACTTAGCTCTAGTATAACCTAATAAACACAGGACAGCCAAACTAAACACTCTGCACTGCATGATATCGCTTTTATTTACTATTCCATATGATTTATTCGAAACTCAAGGGTACTCTACTGTTGAAAATCAATTCTGTTACACCTGATTAGTTGCAATCCAATGAGTTGCAACATTCCAAACAAATGATATAGTTTACTGACAAAAGCCACTCCTCACCTCAACGATAAATTAATGAGCCTTTAAAGCACGCCCACGTCACCACTAAGCCTCTTACTCTGACAAAATTAACTGGAAAAATCCGCAGCTGATGAAGAAATGCCGCAAACCCGCAACAAATGAAAAATGCAGAGAGCCACAGATGCGGCAGCCTATGGGTAAACATTTCAATTCTACTAATTGACGCAGTGAAATCTATTGCCCGAACAAAATCAAATGGAAATCCAAAACTAATAAACGGTTTAACGGGGCGTATGCGCGTTATGCGCCATGTTGATTTTGCATATATCAGTTTTTTGTTGTGCAGTGTAATTAACCGGCCAGCAGCAAACAGGCGCAGAATTACAATTTTGAAATTGTATGCCCTGGATATGGGCCATAAGTGTGTGCGGAAGAAAGGTGCATTGTGTTTTCCGACTATGGCTCACATGTCAGCAGAGGATTTTCGGTTAGGACAGCGAATATGGGAGTGAGCGAGGAATATGGCAGTGGTCATCTGATATGGATGGCGCTGGATGGCCCCCAGACAATGGATAATAGATGCTGGTCATCGTTTGTTGGCTCGCTCGGCTGCTGCTGCGACCAGCGGTCATTGCTGGCGCTATTTGCGGTTTTAATTATGTCCAGCTCGTGGAACGCATCACGGCAAAACAATGCGAATGTGGGGCTTAAATGGAAAATGGGAGGGGCGAGGGGCGAGTGGTGAGGGGGTTGCATTGTTGCAACGATTGAAATAAATGATGCGAGATGGGACAACTACTGAATATGCAGGACCAAAAGAATGAGCCCTAATTTGGGACAACAGTTTCGGGACGCTGGCCGTAAGAAAATCAATATATGCAAAGCGTACAAGGGCATGGGAACATGGGAGCTATGAGCGCCATGATTAATGGATGATGTGCCGCGGAAGCTGTGCATATGCCGTGCACATATATGGAAAATGTTTTGCTGATTGATAAACCAAATGCCAAGCAGAGCGTATAAATCGTTGCATCAGAATGAATGTGCGGCACATACAGCAAACATATATCTACAATACAGTACAATATCAGCCACAATATCAGCTCTTTGTGTGCCTCCGAAAATTGCCATACCCAAAACTCCGTTGATGGGACGGCAGTCAATCAACGTTGAGGGCTTAAAGTGTCACCCACAACTCACCTTCAACCAACTAACAAAACCCAAAAGGCACACCACGTGCAGACCGAGGAGAAAACTTAATGCTAATGCTAAGCCCGGTCCCTGAAAAATTAATGCCTACTAATAATTCAAGGGGGCCGCAAGGGTCCTTACGTCGAGCATGCTTAAATAATCTAACGTACAATTAATTGAAGGTGCCATAAATATTGCGTATACGCAACGTAAATCAGCCAAGATGGCAGCCAGGCGGCAATAAAACCCCTTTTGCAAAAGCCTGATTATGCAAACAATTAATCCTGGAAGCGTTTATTGCAGGGCTTCTTTCCTGTGAGAGAGGGTGTTCTAGTTCGTTTGACCAGGATGATCTAGCAAATTTGGTCCTTGTTCGTCTTCATTACGCTTGAATCTCGACTAGAAAAGCCTTTGTTATAATCAATTTGGAAATGACTTTGCCTGGAGCCGGAAGCACGTCATCCTGCAATCACATTAGCCAGGATTCGTTTGCTGCCGCTCACCGAAAATAAAGGCTAAAAGGCAGGAGGTCAGAACTTCATTGTTGGACATTCAGTCAACTGACCAGACCGCAGCATTAAAGCAACATTTGTTTTAACATCTCGGCAGAGAGAGATTGAGGGAAAAAGAACCAAAAAACCCACCGCAAAGCCGAAGGAAGCTCAACTATCAGCTGCTCCCAGAATGCAGCCGAAAATTTCAAACAATGCAACACAAATTGCCGACAACCGCAGCAGCAAGCGCGGTTTACTCTGTGCAACCATCGAGGTGCAGGGTCAGAAGTTCCCGGTTCACAGCGTCCAGTCCTCCAGTCTCATCCTGCAGAAGCCCAGCCTCTGAAGAAGTGGTCCGTCGACCGCAGTTCACAATAGTTGACCAGTGCAATATTTTGACTTGGTCAGCGGGAAATGCTCGAGCAGCTCAAAGAAAAGAAAAAAATATCCTTCGCCAAAGACAAAGTTGCTGCAGTTTGTTCTTGAAGTGAAAAAAGCGAAAGTAGGTATAGGATACAGCAATTAAACAGATCTTCAAGTATTTAATTAAGGCAACGGACGGTTTAAAGGATTACAGTTTAGACTTAGTGCGGAAAATAGCAATACTCGTAAATTAAGTACAGCACATAATATTTAAATATAGTCGTCCGCTTAAATAGAATTTCACACTCAATTTACAAAACCTTTTGTCATTAATATTCCGAAAAAATAGCAGGTATTCATTTAAGCTATATTTCTCTCTATCTCTTTACGTGAAAATCAGAAATGGCTTTTCTATCAAGGCCATAAAATACGTTGATATTTACTATATTCCCCAATGTATTCAACGTTTGCAACCAGCCCCGAATCATTTCTTTCTCATCCTTTACGAATTTGTGGCTTTATTGCAATCAGTATTCGGAATCCCATTTACCACCGCACCACTCCTGGACAGGCCAGTAATCAGTTTTAGCCATGACTGTAAGCCCCACGGAGATAGACAACCCAAAAGCAACAACACCACCAGCGATTCTCTGCCTGGCTCTTCATGTGCAAAAGACTAGGTAGTAGTAGTCAGTTTTAAATGCTTGAGCATTGTATAAAATTTGCATAAATTTCTTGCATAGTTTATTTAGCGTTTGGCCATGGTTGCCATTGCTTTTGTTGTCCATTTTGCCATTTGCCCACCGCCACCGCCCACTGGCAAACACACAAATGATGCAAACGCCCCGAAATGTATGCTATACATGCACAAAAAGCGACGAGAATGACAACGCAGTGGAGCTTCCCCTTTTCGTCCACCCATTTTTTCCTGGCCATATTATAACTCAATTTCTGCGTGAGGCTTTTTCCAACCGCACCGCTCCAGTAAAAACAAAAACAAGGCGCTGATGGTGATGCAGCATTTATATTCATATATGCGGCGTGGAAATGAATCGTGGACCTGGCAGCTCTCACCGCAGGATGTCCATTGGTATCATCTCGTCTCAGTGGGCGCCAGCAAGAGTGGAGATGGGATAAAAAAAAAAAAAAATTGTTGGAGCCTGTGAACATGTGAACCAATTCAATCGCCGCCCCCTTTAATTTTCCCCAGATTTATTCGCCTTGCCAGGGAAATTTGCATGCTTTTTACGCACATTAGCATAAGCACACAAAGGGAAGCTTTGAAAAGGGGGGGTAGTTATTGGGCAAATAAGGATCTGCCGTTTCGAAATCGGCTTTCGTTTGCAGGAATGCAATATGTCAGATTTGAAGCGCGCTCCACAACAATTTTTCCGATTTTTCCAGGCTGTCAAATGTCAAGTGTCAAGGCGTTTCGATTCGCCGAGATCTCTTTTTTCGGCCCAACCAAGTAGGCTGCCAGCCATCCGGACAACATGCACTCATTCGTCATCGATGGCTGCTTTTCTCATTTGTCCAAGCTGCGCTGTTTGACATGTTTGCTTAGCCAACTGTCCAACTGCTCCAGCCACCCATCTATGCACATACCACGCCTTTATCCTGATGTGCTTCAATAGCCAACTGTTGTCCGTATTGGTTCATTCAATTAATGTCAATAGAGTGCTGCATTTATGCACGAGTATTGGCATTCATTTATCCTTGAGCTAGTTGGCAAGTCAATGGTGGCGCTTCAGGCTCTCCTAATTGCGCCAAATGAAACTAATACCCAGTGGCTAATGAGACGAACTGTAATTATTGCCCTTTACGCACTCGGATTGAAAATGGAAATTTACATTGTCGACGGATCGATGGCAAACTCAGTTAGCAATTCTCATCAGCAGTCTGGTTATTGAAATCAAAGTACCGATTAATTATTGGAACAATGTGTGCTCAAGGATTTGTATTCTTGATATTGACGATTCATATTTGTGATATATTTTTACTCGAATATTGAATAATTACTTACGTCAAGATTTGTAGTGATTAGCTAATCTGAAACCATTGAGATCGTATAGACAAAGGTGTATTTTTCGAAAATTACAAAACCCTGCTAAGGATTTAAGATGTGGTTTCAATACATTGAAACTCTTGTTAAAATAAACCATTATCCTCGGGCTGCTTGAAATGCAAATAGGAACCTGGGGATTCGCGTAATTCCGATTGCATATCCACTGAGAGTTCTCATCCGTTTGCCGTGCACCCGCATGTTTCATTAGCCCATCCGTCTTTCCTTTTTGTAATTTGTGGGCTTTCAGCAATTAAAGGCGAATTGTAATGCCGTCCATATACATACATACATACAGAAAGGAGCGCCTCAGGCACATTCATTACACCTTTACGCTGGCGGAAAGGCCGGGTTAAATTCGCTCTCGGCTTTTCTTGGCTGCTGAAAATTGTTGCATACTTCTGCGGCTTTTGCCACTTGATGCCGTCGTTGAAAGCAAAAGGCTGCCACTTTAGCGCGCCCACTCAGCCACGCCTCCCGTCCACAGCCCCCAGCCACGCCCACATGCGCGGCCCACTCAATTAACGCAACTCTCGTCGGATGCGTGTGTGTGTGTGTGTGTATTTGTCTTAACAACTCTTGCATACAACCTAAATGGCCCGGGTCTTGGATCCTGAATCGCGCGTCCGGAATCCAGGATCCTGGCTTCACATCGCTCCTTTTGCTTCCTTCTCCCTTTTTTTCCCGCAGCATAATTACTTTGACTCGACTTTTACGACCTTTCTATGAATTACTCAAGAAGTGTTGGGAGCACGTCGCTCCTGTGGCTGCCATTCCACCAGGATTCCACCCACAATCCACGAGCAGTTTATCCTTTTTTAGTGCCAGCCAACCAACCCCTTTTGCCTTCGTGTTTGCCTGTCGTTCGTTTTATTTATTTCTTTTACTCGTGTTTGCTTGCTAATTTCTCCTTCGCTGCCTCCTATACAGTAATCCAGGTGGAGAGTGGGAGGTGGGTTGCAGAAGTTACTGCCACAATTGCATAAGGTGCACGTGAAAAGAGAAGAAGTACAAGTAGGGTTGCCGAGCTGCCAAGTTGCCGAATAAGTGTAAATCGATACAAAGGAAGCTTGAGATAGTACACTTATGATAACAAAGCCATTCTCAAAAATTTAAATTGTCACTTACATTGTATTTAATGTTAATTGATATAATTACCTTAGGTTATGGTTATGGCTACTTTAATCTCAAGTATCTATTATGTCAGCAATGTCCGCTTAATGCCCCCTTTTTTTTTCAATTTACACTCTTATATGAAGATAGGGCAATACAATCTCAGCATTTTCAATTTCTTCTAAGCACTTGGCTCTTGCCTAACTTTTCCCCATTTCCCTTCGAGTCTGTGCCTTTTCCCCAAAACATCTTTTTCAATCCCCTTTTTTAATTTCCTCTGCAATCCTTTGCAACCCTGACACAGTTCCAGCACAGCCCCCACCACTTTCATTTCTTCTAATGCAACATTTTTCTCTGTATACCTCGGTAGATAGAGAGGGGTGTATATAACGGGGAAAAGAGATAGACAGTGAGGGAGACAGGACTATAGCTGGACGAACATTATCTGCGTTAGCTTTTTAGCCTAACGACCAACACCTACGCCATGTTCGCAGCGTCTTACCAGTTTTTCCTGGGTCTGGTTTTTTCTTTCCCCACCGGTTTTCCACCCCCACTTGACATTGTTAAACGGAATTTATGCGTTCAGCTGCTGCTCACTAACGATACTTTTTCCATTCACTGTGCCGTTGTTGGTCCTCGGCTTTGGCTAACTGTTGTTGCCATTACGTTTATAATTGTCTTGTGCAACTTCTGTCGGGGCCCACGTGGATTTGACCCACCAAAAAGGATACCAGGTGGTGCCACCTGCTGCCACCCAAGTCGTTACACATCTCCCTCTCTCTCTCCCTCTTCCCCTGATGGTTTTCCACCTTGCCGAACGAACGATCCATGTTAACGGGTTGTTGTTTTCTCCTTTTCCATCCTGTCTGCCACTTTCAGGCTCATTGGCTAACTGTTGATTTCGTTGCCGCTGGTTTTCATCCGCCCCGTTGTACACCTCGAAGCGAACCGTACACTTTATACCAATTGCGACACACATTTTCGCCTGCCTTCTCCTGGATTTTGCCTCTCGCCTTTTTTCCTTTGCCTTGTTTACATTTTCATGCTCGAATTGGCTCTTGTGCTTTGGTAATTTCCCAGCATTGTCTTCGTCCTACGGCTTCCTGCACTGCCCACCTGCCACTCCCCCTTTTCCTTGCTGGGCGTCAGCCTGTTGGCCAACTTCAAACACACACATTAAGCGGGCTGCGTCTTTGGACTTTTGTTTGCCACTGACAGAAGCTCTGGCCCCCGGTAACCTTACCTCGAATCTCCTGGATCCCCCGGCTTCCGCTTCCTGCTGCTTTTCAGCGCTGCCTTTGTGCCACATAAATTTGGTTTAAAATGTATCTCATGCTGCCTCCCTGATGGTTCCCCCCATTTTTCGTGTCCCCTGGAGCTCGTTCTTCTGGCCTGCTCCTTTCATGCTACGCTTTCGCTGCTTTGTGTATCGTATTTTGTTTTCTGCTTATTTTCAATTTGAACATTTTAATGTTTGTGGTCATAAAAATCTTTTTATTGGTTGTAAAACTGAAACTGAAGAGCTAAAATGACAGGGGCTTGGGGGGAGGTGGGGCTGTGCTTCAAAAAAATTAGCAGCCTCTTTTCTGCCTCTGCAATGGCCACTTAAGCACCGCGTTAAGGTGCGATAAGAGTAAGCACCGAATTTGTCAAGAGATATCGAGTTCCGAGTTGTTTGCCAGCCTTTAGGAACCTTAATCAAAAACATTTTTGGCTGTAACCCGGTAATTGAAACACAAAAATTACGTTAACTACTAAATTACTTTCCTTTTTACAACAGGGAATCATTTTTCTTTACGTTCGAGTCCAAATTTCAGACAATTTGGTGATTTAATGCATATAAATCGTTCAGCGGAAACCTTAAACAATTTGCCGTCTGAAAACCTTTAAACTTCCTTTCCTTTCTTCAAATAAAGTAGAAGTCAAGAAGCATTTGAGTTATGCGATTTGGTCTCTAATAAATGTGACTTTAGCCTTGCAAATTTGCGTTTTTGATTTACAGCGTAGCATTTAAATCAGGCATCTATTGGCTACTCAATGGCCCTCCCAAACAACTTCACAGCTGGCCGAGTTTTCCGAGTTTCCCTTTTCTGGACAAGGCCTCAATTAAATGTTAATGGCAATATTTTATGGCTGACATTCAGCTTCCCAAACATCGCCTCTTGCTTTGCTGCCCCTGTGTTTAGTATCTTCATCTTTTACTCATTTACATTTCGCTCACATTTTCAGCGGCCGGAAGAGTCTGCATCTCGGTTTTACCTATCTACCTCAAATTTTCACGACCAATGTGTTGTTGCATGCTCCATTCGGTCACTTTCACACAATAAAAAAATTTCCATTTCCAATTTGCTTTTCGCTTTTTTCTATTTCCATTTTCCTACCACCCCAGTTTCACTCGCTCACGTCAGCTTTTCCAACCCAACGTATGCATATTTTATGCCTCTGCGATTTTTCAATTTTGATAATTTGTATTATGCTAATTTTGCCATGCTTTTGATGAGGAGAACGGTGGGTTTTGTGAGCACGCGATGGAAATGAGATGAAATGGAAATGAAAATGAAAATCGAAATGATAGCAAAATATTTGCAAACAGTTTTGCTGATGTGTGACACACCATTTTGTTTATACCAAATGCTAAAAGAGGTAGATTGCTTTCAGCATAAATTTATGTTTTTTTTTTTCTATTTGTCAAGTTATTGAAAATACACAACACCTTTGTTGACACACGACTGCAGTATGTTAATTTGTTTTAACACGGCTATGAAAAAAAGCGTAGCGCTCGATTTCAGCAAATATTTACCGTGAAATATGTTAACCAAATCAGTGCAAATCCGAGTTGGTATTTATTTGCTTTTGCCAGGATTTAATTTCCTTTGTTTCCTTCTTCTGCTTTACTTTCGGCTCTAACAAATCCGCAAAGTCTTGCCTTCAAAGAAAATGCAGCCAAAAAAATAGGCAATTCGAAAAGAAACCCGTATTTCCAGTTGTTGAAAGTTACTCGCCTCCCAAGGGCCGCGATTCTTCTTTTTTATTATTTTCTTTCTTGCTTCCTTTGGCTAACAACTAACGGCACTTGCAAAAGGGGCAGGAGATCTAGCAGTTGTTGGCCAAGAGGCACACCCTCCGCCCCCGCGCAACGACCTTCCCCTGGCTGCAGCTGCAGTCGCCAGAAAGTGTTGCAAATGATTCGAAACCGGTTTAAATGGTCTTTGGACGGGTTCGCTCGCATTCGGATTGGGGCTACAGTTCTCGGGTTCTTTTTCGCCTTGTGTTTTGGCCCGAAGAAATGGGTCAATAAGAAATTCAAATGCTAAAAAAACAACGGCAAGCGAAAAACTTGTTGAATTTTTTGCGGTTATCCGGAGAGAAGGGGAAAAAAGAACCATACCAAAACAGGGAATTGCAAGGCGAATGAACTCCAATTTGCGTTTGTTATTTCTTCTCCTTGCGTTTGGTTCAATGACTTCCAGTTTCTGAGCAAAGCATAACAATTGATCAAATCGCCCTGCAGAAACAAGTTCTGAAGACTAATCAGGGATTATGTATATATATATAGGGTTTGCCAAAAGTCCGAAAATGCAATCTCTGACGTACATAATATTCTGTTTATAAAGTCTATAAAATCAAAGTTAGCAAATTAGTAAACATTATCTATAACTGTTCTTATCTTTTTTTATTGTTTTGCTTATTTTGGAAAATATTTCATTACTGTATTCTTGTGTTCGAAAACGACCATAAAAGTAAATGAAAAGACAATAGCTGGCTGACCACAAACGTTTCGATATCGCAACTAAGCACACATAATTATTAAAATTTAATGTGATTTTCCCGCCATCTTTCCTTCCTGTGCATTATTGTGTCCTTTTGTGGTTCCAAGTGATATAGATGGCGAAGTACGTTGAATGGATCTGCGGAAAGCGGCTTAAAATGTTTTCCCCGGTATATTGCCGCCATTTTCCCCTCCTACCATCGGTGTTGTTGTTATTATTGTGGTCCAGGCATTGCGCTGATTTAATATTTAGCACGCCTGGACAATCACCCTCCCCGTGAAAGAGCCCTCCGTTTTCATATCAACCCCTCCGGCACGACGCCTTAGTAAAATTTTAATGCGCTTTTGATGATGGCCATAAAATGGCAAAACAAAATGCATGCCAGTCGGCGGCGAAGGCGGAGTAGTGGGTGGTTGTGGGCGTGGTCAGTCCAGTGCATGCGAATCTCTGCTCTAGATAAAATATTAATTTATTTTTCCCGCTTCTGCTGGCTGGATGTCCTTTTTTTCTTTTTTCTTTGCTTTTTTGGGGGGCTCGCGCCAGTCGAACAAGTTATATACGTAAAATTTTACGTATGTATCGCCGCGCAAGCTGCACGCTTATTTTTTAAATAACAGTTTCATGCCACGCCCCCGATGCCCAGTATTTCCAGCTATATAGTAGTATATATTCCCCGCACACACCCCCCTTTCTCCGCTAGAATCGCCCACTGGTTTATTAATACTTTCATTTCGAGGCGGTTTATTTGTTTTTTCCATTTTCCCGCGCTGCCTTCGCTGCTTGCAATTTTATTTCTCGCCTTCTTGTGGATTAGTTTTTTAATTTCAACAGCTCGTGAAATGCTGAACTTTTTTATTTGCCGGCCCCTAGTTTTCTCCAGAAGCTTCAGAGAGTTCTAAAAAAGTTGATGCATTTTCCTGTTTTATGGAAATCTTTTGGCTCAGATGCAGATTAGAAAGATTTTGTGTCGTAATTAAAAGTTGAACATTTTTTAAGGAGTTAGCAGCGTAAATACAAGAATTCCGAAATAATGAAAATAACACATACATATATTGGTTTTATGGTATTTTCTATACCAATTTGCGAACTTATCTGTTGATACACCTTAATTACTAAAAGAATGTAAAAATATTCGAAATATATTTCGTGTGTTTGGCGTAGAATATGAGAGAATTTAATTTGTATTTCTTTCTCGGTTTCCTTGATAAATCTATAATTAAATTAGTTTTTTCTTGAATAATTGATTAAAAATGAGGCATAGGTTAAACAAATTTTAAAGCAATGATTTTTAAATCAATATTTTAGTAAATACACGTTTTAAGAACCATACATATTTTTGTTGGTTTTTAGAAGACACATCCTATTTCCGCATTATACAAACCGCAAACTCTGGAGATCCAAACATGACTTACTTACATCGCTTTGTACAATTTATCAATCGAGGACCCTGGAGAGTTGACACTTTCCATGAACGTTGACGATTCCTCGGGGAGCTGCTCTAATCAGCTTCCATCATTCAACTGGCCTCCGTCTCTGGAGCTCCATTGCCATTCACCTAATGGACTCAAATTACCGGCAAACAATGAGTGGGCAGCTCCGTCCAATATCCTTTCCTTTCACATGTCGAATGGCCAGCAGGCTGAAGGGAAACGTAGGGAAAAGCTGTGGAAAAGTGCTGGAGCACGCGCCTCATTTATTCAATAAGCTGATCTTATAAACCGGAGTAATTTTTCCTGACCCTCCTGCCCTTTTCCGGCTTTTCTTCGAGGATGCGACGCTCTTGACTTGCTCGATGATTGCGCTATTTACAATAATTGCAGACATTTTGTGCGCCATCGAGCGACAGTCTCCCAGTTTCGCAGTTTTTCCAGCCCCCCATCTCTATTCCTTCGTTGACTTTTCCCTTTACAACGCTTGTCCTGCTGCAGGACCTCTGGCAAATCGCATTAAATGCAGCTCTCCCAATGCCGGCAACGAATTGTAAAATGTCAGTCCAGATGAAAATGAGGAAGAAAGGACGAAAAAATAAACGTATTTTTTTCCAACTTCCCACTCCATTTCCTCTTGGAGCAGCTCACACTTTCCGTCCACTTCCTCTGGCTGGCACTTCTGTTTTCCTGCATTTCCATGGACAGAATGCAGAACTATAAAGCGCACTGAGCACACAAAAACTAATTAGAAAACTTTTGCGGTCGAAAGTGACAGTCGGCAGAGGGGGGAAGGAAAAGTGTTAAGTGTGTGCGAAGTGGGGTGAAAAAATAAACAAAAAACTAAAAATGAGTGGAGAAGCTGGCAGCTGCATTAATAATTAAGTAATGAACGCATACAATGACTATCAGTTACATGGCTTGTAAGGATATGTAATACAAAAAATAAAAAAAAAAAAAAATAGAGCTTTTAAATTAATAGTTTTAATGGTTCTACATAAGAACGCAGCTCGTTTCCTCTGATTTTGCTACTTTATAGTTTGACAGTTTTTATTCTTAATTTTTCTGCGTGCAAGCTTTCAGTATAATCGATTAATTAGATGTAAATGTTTTCCGTGTAAGACATTAATAAGCCCATTATCGAATAATGGTCGCGCTCTTGCAGCACTTAAGAATCTTAACGATATCCAACGCAAGCACATTCAACCACCATATAAAAGTTGCCCCAAACAATTTGCCACTGCGAATTTGCATAGACCAAAAGAATTCGATGAAAATTCATCTAATCAAATAGCTACCCTCGACATGCCTCTCTGTCTTTCGCTCATGTCTAATGCAAATCAATGTTGAAAGTTTTCAACGAGATTCAAAATTTCATGAGCCAGAGGACTTATCGATGAATTTCATGAATAACAAAATATTGCTGCTGCCCGGAAAATAGGCGAAGACAAAAGCCGCTTTCCCACTTTTCCTCTTACCCAATTTTTCCAGGCTTGATGGGAGTAACAACAAATTGAACATTTAACCCATTATGGCCCCTAAGCAACCCAAAAACACCACCCGGCCAACAGAAGACTTGCGAACATTTTGCTTGTAAAATGAATAAATAGAAGTCGCTGGCGGATTTCAAAAGAGGGAGGGCGTGTTTTCGTAGGGGGGGCGTGTCGAGGGAAAATTTGGCGGCTTAAATTTTCCATAAATTTCCATGCCAACGGCCAATGCTCATTATAATTTGCCATCAATTCCCAGACGCTGCCACCGACCGAAGTATTCTTATTCCATTCTTCTTGGCCTAGACTTGACACGCCCTGGCTCTTGCTGCTGGCAGGCTCGCTTTAGCACACTCGAAACTCATTAACGTAATTTCCGAAAATTTATGAATGTTAATTGGGAAATTTCTTTGGCATAGTACAGCGGAAAGTGCTTATTAAATTATGCTAATGAGTTCTTGAGCTTCACACAGAAGCTGCTGATACGAAACAAATTTCAACGTTGCCTATTTATTTGGTCCACCAAATGCGGAATTCCAATTATGCCAAACTAAATAAAAACATCCCAATAAAATTGCGACTCATCAAAGTGAAATTGGCCGCATTGGTCACTTGGTCAACGATTGATGGCCAAATGAAAAGAAAATCATTCACTTCGAATTAACCATTCCACCTGGCGTTGATAAGTTTAAGCAATCAAGGTTTATTTGTGCATTTTACACACAGATAAATAATCAAATTATTTTTATGTTTGAATGACATCTTGTAGTCACTAATTATTACCTGTCTATTGCATTCGTTTCTAATTTTTCGCTTGATTCCAATTAATTTCAGGATGTCTTGCACAAAATCTGTCATCCACATGGCCCAGTCCTGCGCATTGTCATATTCAAAAAGAATGGGGTCCAGGCCATGGTCGAGTTCGATAATCTGGATGCGGCCACTAGGGCTCGCGAGAATCTGAATGGAGCCGACATTTATGCCGGATGCTGCACTCTGAAAATCGATTATGCCAAGGTAAGATCAATCAAACGATCAACGCTGACAATTGGGCTTAATTTCAATGGCATATCGATGCTCATTTAATTGCAGCCGGAGAAATTGAACGTGTACAAGAATGAGCCCGATACCAGCTGGGACTATACGCTGAGCACAGGTGAGATTCTACCAAGTGCGTTCACATTTTTTACTACCTTTTCTAAACTAGTCGTTAAGCGATGCACCGATACATCTACACTCGAGCACCCACACTCTTGCCCACCAAACAGCCACACACACACGCATTTATACCACCCACAAACCACATACACGCACACACAGAGAAACCAAGAATAACCGGAGAGTTAATTGCTTTTTGTGTCCAAAAAAAAAACTTGGAAAATCCTGAAAATCCTGGAGCATGCCTACATGCGCCCTACTTTTTAGAACTCTTTGGCTTTGTAACTGTGTTTGCTAAATGTATATTTTAGTTAGCGTTGTAACGAGGCGGCTGAACGTGGCGTATGCGTGATATCCTAGGCTGTGCATCATCTTTAGTTGTTTTCCTAGCGGTCTCCTAATCCCCCGAAAGCCCCTCTCCATTAACCAACTTTTCCGATCCCAAGAAATACACACACACACTCATTCACACACAACCACCGCGGCCAGAACTCATTAAATCAAGCATTTAACGACACTCTAGAGATGCTCAAACAAACATTATGGCCCAAAACACAGCCCACCCAAACCCACACACTCAAGTATATAGCCACCTGTTCGTGCCACGCCCACTCCATAGCACCGGCTGTGCCGCCCCCCGGCCATTTCCCACTGCACCATTTGGCGCATTTCACATGTCTCAGTGCTCATGACGGGCGACAAAGTTGCGCATTAAATGCCATTTTTAATTTGAGTATTTCACTTTGAATAAAAATGAAATTAAATGCTTTGCCATGCTGTTTTCACGCCAGACAAACAGGCGGCACTGTCAACATTTTTTTTGCCTTCGTTGTCTGTGCCGCCTGGCCAATTTGTACTGGAGAAAAGGCAGACGAGCGAGAAGAGGTCGACAGACGGGGACGGGCCACATCAAAAGGCCGACAAACTGAGCCACCAGCTGATCCTGTCCAGGCCAACGCACTATTAACGCTGCTGCCAAGTGTCAACGTTGCCGCAGCAGCAACAGCGACACAAGTTGCAGCAACATCAGCTGCAACTGCAACTTCAGACAGCTGGCGGGGTGGAGCGTTGGCAGCCCAGCCAAAAGCGGTAGTGGTACAAAGCCACAAAAACTCAGACAGCCAGTTGGGGCAGAGTTTCAATGGTTTTTCCTACTTTTTTTTGTTGCCATGCTGCCCTGCACACAGTCAGAAACTTTGGCTGATCCTCCACAGCATTCATCCGCCCTGTTGTATTGCCATTTCCATTTGGAGGCCAAAAGTCTGCCACAACCCAGCCGATGCTGCCGCCTATGTTTGTTTTTGCCACAGAGGCACCAAGTTTCAGCCATTTACTGCCCGCCTGCCATCAATGAATGGGAAAACTGAATGAACTTGGCGCCGCCTCCATGAGTTGCGAGAATAAGTGGGCGGAGATCTGTGTAGTAGTAGTGTACAGTCTCATTGTCGACACATTAGGGGGGCGTGGGTGGCGCTGCTACTCTGTCAGCTTGCAAATTAGGCCCGGCACTATCTTTGTGTCCGATATAATGAACATGCCACTGTGTGCCAACGATTCCATTGGAAGAGGATATTCGAGTCGAAGGTGGCTCTTTCATCTCCTTTGTGGATGCTGATGGTGCTCCTGTGATGGATTGGAGTAGCAAAGCGATTTGTTAAAAGGATTGCTTTTGCAAATGCAAAGACATGCGATTCTGTTTGATACAGACGATTGTTTAACTTATCCAATAAATATCTACCATTGTATAAAAGCAAATCATTAATAATAAGTAATTTAGAATACCTTCTTAAAATATTCATTACTTATGATCCTAGCCAGTTTAGTAAATTTATTAGACCTTCGTGGCTACCATTTTACTCGATCTAAAAATATAGCAACCTTAATATTTAACAGCTAAACGTCTTGATAGATATGCAGTATTCAAATGACCACCGATTATTTTCACCCAACTTGTGGAAAAACGAACTTCTGACATGAACGTACTTTCGCTTGACCTGCTGCCAAGCAAAATCAATAGAATTCATTAAAATCGTAGCAAGTGACAATCCATGGCCACAACTTAGTTTCCACGTCAATTTCGACCCGACTTCTTTATTGTCTTAACAACAATAACAAATAACAAGCGGCTAAGAACAACGACGAAGTGAAAGAAAACAAAAAGTGAAGTGAGGCAAGTTAAATATAAAGTGGAAAATGCAAACATAATATTTGCATAAGATTTTGCGCTCAACCTGGGCAGCTCACTCCTCACTCTCCACTCCTTGCAGTTATTCCCGTGTCCATGGCTTTTCCTAACCTTTTCCTTTTAACCAACGAAAGGAGTCCACCGAGGCAATCGATACATAATGCCAGCACGTGAACGAGGACGAGAACGAGGACACACCGCCTTGGGTAAACAAGAGTCTCCAAAAAAGCATTCGAAATGACTAGCTGGCTGGTTGGCTGGTCGTGGTCGTTCTGGTCCTCTAAAAGTAGCAAGAAAGAAGTTTTTAGCAAGTTGACTTGAGTGCTCACCCACCAATTCAGCCAACCCATCATCCCCTCCAGCTGTCGTGGAAGCTTTGGCTCCTGTAGCTCCTGCTGCTCCTGCAGCTCAAAACTTCATCAAGTGCACACCGAAAATTTGTATTTGCATTTGCATTTGACAACCGCCATGGTTGTGCATATTTTTACCGAGTAAATTTTCCAAATCCTTCCCCTACTTCTGCATTTTATCTCCTCGCGTTTTGTTAATTTTCTACTCATTTCGCTGTCATCCGGCGCGGCTGCTCCATCTTCCGTCCGTCCATCCGTCCGGGGGTTATCCTTTCGCCTCCAGAAGGATACCTCCTGCTCATCAGTAGTCTGCAGACTATATTTGCCTTCGTGTTGTCACGCGATGTTCTCTTTCTGGTTCTTCATTTGGCCGCAAATTGTTTTTGCTTTCTGGGTGGTTTAGCAGCGCACTTTTGGCTCAAGGACGTTCGATTTTTCTTTTTTTTTACTGCAACTCAGCAAAGCTACGTGTGCATTTTCAAGCGATTTTTCCACAGCCTGATGTCAAGTGACAGTTACGTTTTGCCGGATAGTTTGTCTCCGAGTTAATTTGGTTTTGCGGCTGAAAAATAGTTGCCTGCTAAAATTGATTAGAAGTACTTGTGTCGTCTGCCGTTTGAAATGGTGCAGGAAATTGGGTTTAGTTCCTCAAAATATATAGTGGTGGTGCACCACCTATCCAACCCCTGGCTGCCGTAATAGAATCCGGTTTTTTCGGGCCTTGATTGCGTAGTCAGTTAACCACAAAAAATTTAGCCCATAATTAACCGCAGAAATGTCTGTAGGCAGCCCATGAAAAACTTTTCCCCCGGGACTGCTGCTACTGCTTTTCCACATTCACATTTCCACCACAAAACGTGCACCGTAATGGCGGTCATTATTTATTTTATTTCCGAATGCACGGAAACAGCAGCGAAATAACAATCATAGAAAGTGGAACAGGGATAAGTCAGGGAACTTTGCTACCTTGGTAGCTGCTACTACTACTACTACTGGCTACCACAAAAAAGAAAATTTCAATAAAAGGCGGGACACAAATAAAAGCCCAGACAAAGGAAAGGGGAAGGGAAATGTCAAATGTCATAAAAAGAAAGCCACAACAAGGGATGTGGTTGATGGGGAGTCACCTCCGCCGCCGCCGCCATCGCATTGGAGGCCATTAAAAAAGGGCTCTCTGCTATCCCTGGAAGTTGAATAATAAAACATGACAAAACTATTTCATGTTTATGATTAAATTATGTCGTTTGCTTCCCAGGCAGGCGGGCAGGTGACACCACCCCCTCATCCGGCGCAACTTCCTTGCGCTGTGTGATCCTTGTGATTCTGCCACAACAATCGAATTAAATGCGCATAAATTATTCATACACACTCGCACTAACACGCATGCAAATCACGTTGGCAACTCGGTTTCCCAGTGATTTCAATTATGCCCAGATATTCGAAGGCTCGTTCTTATTTATTTAAATTGCTATCGAAGAACTCTCGTTTTGCTGCTTACTCTATCCTAAATCAACATGGGCCCAAATGCGCCGCATCCCTCGCTTGTCTTTGGGTTATTTATTTTTATGACACTACAACTCCGGCAAGTGTCTATATGAGTGTGTGTGTGTGCGAGTCCTTCGGCGTGACTGCCTACTGATTATTTTCGTTTTATCTAGAGGCCCGTGCTATTTTGGACCACCAATTTGTTTTTAGTGCCCTCCATATGCCGCCTGCAAATGTGCTTGTTATATAGATTACGGCGTATACATACATACAGAAGTCTGTACTTCTGGGTGGTTGGGCGATTGTCATTTGCTGCGCCCATCTAATACATCGTAATTATAACGGTTTACTTTTGCAGAATGGTTTATTTTATGCCAAGCGGAGCAAAGACTTCATGTAATCAGTGTGAATAATTTGCCCTTTGTCCCTGCGATCTGATATGGACGTTTATTTGCAGAGAAACCCCTTCTGGCCACCCACATTTATGTGCGGCATTAAGTCTTGTCTGCGCAATTGCGTGGACCTCACTCATTTAGAACCAATTAAAATGACTTTTATTGCTGGCCACATAATGGAAACGAGCCACTTTTTGGCTAAGCCACGCATTCAGAGTGCCCATCAGCCATTGAAACGAATGGTTTCTGGGGTTCCTAGGGTTGTAGCGTTTGGTAACACTATCTATCATGATTGAGTCTCTGTTTTGAGTGGTGGCTAATTATAAGAAAATAGTTGTATTGCAAACGCTTGATTGCAGTCGCTGACTTTTTGCCTGATCTTTTGAGTTCTCGTCCCACACTAAAATAAGACATAATCACAGCACGAAATCATCCATATATATATATCATCTACTCTACTAGCATACGATTATACACGGCTCGTTGAGGGTCTAGATACTATATAATATGGCCTAGCTTAAGTCTAGCTAAGCATAACATACGAATACCACTCCTGAACCACATATTTTTGACAGCTAAAGGGGTATATTTAAAAATCTATATAAATCCATGCTCTCCAGAGCTGTTTACTCCTTCTTTTCGTTTTTTTTTTATACAAATTTTTAATGTGCCAGTGAATGAAAAGTGACAACGAAACAAGCAACGCTTAGTTCTCAGTTCAGATCAGATCAATTTTATCCTGTCGACAACAATCGCAAGCATATATCAAGATACCAGCAGCAACAACCACACCAGCAATAAGCAAGCAACACAACAACAACAAAAACTACAACTACAACAACACATCAAATGCGTCTTACTAAAACTTAAAACAAAAACTGCCAAGAATACAATTAACCAAACAAGAAACGTCTATGCTAAAACTACTAAAATCAACTATGAACCACACTTGTATAATATGTCAACGAATCCCACCCAAAAAAAAAAACAACAAACCACAAAAACAGTGTATTATAAGACAAGAAATCAACACAACACAAAAACAACAACAGCCACATCAAGCAACCGAAAATAAGAATTAAGACCGAAAAAGAAGTCTTGAATCCCGAGTCTTCTACAAACTATTTTGTAACCAGTAATACGAAGTAAGCGGAATCAAGAATGCAAAATAAATACGAAACAAAAGAAACAACAAACATCGATATGCAAGAAACTAAATCAAGAAAACGCAAACATTAATTAATTATAAACAACAAAGCTTCACTCTTGCACTCTTTACCGAAGAATCGAAGTTATCAAGCTGAAGAAATGGAAAACTTGGTCGGAGAAGATCATCAACTAACCCTCCACTAACTATTATTACTTTTTGATTTCATTTGCCATTTTGTTCATCCAATGCTAATGATTTGCTTTTATTTTTGCCACAGTTTTCGGTTTTGATTAACAATAACAACCACCACTACAGCCACACGGATAAGGCTTAGAATCGTATGAGTAGCATACCTAGCATTCACTGCGTGGGTCCCAACTACTTACTGCTATATAATACCATTCTAGTACTACCCGCCCGTCCACCAGCCACCACCCACCTGCCTGCCTTGCCTGCCAAGCTATCCACAACTAATCAATACTAAACTAGCTAATCCCCAACTAACCAGAGGTTACTACTGCCAGATCCTATCGAATGATAACCAATGAGAGAAGCGGGAGAAAACGACTTTTCGAAACCGCACTATTTGCTACCCAGCTAACCCACTTTTTGTTGTGTATGTGTGCGTCTCTGTGTGCGTAAATAATGGGCTGACCAGAAACGAATCTATATAGAAATAACTATATATTCTACCCCAAGTAAAAGACAAGTATTCCAACCAGAACAACTACAGAAAACTATAACTACAACAACAACAGCTACAACAACAACAGAATGCAACCAACAAAAAAATATCTAAAATCTAAGCCAGAATGCACCAAATTCAAGAAATTCAAATTCTTTTGAAATAACATTCAATTTTATGCAATCTATACAAGCAAATCAAGTAAGAAAATAAAAAAAAATATACTGAAATTCAAAAACCACGAAAATGCAAAAATAAATATATATAAAGTATAGATATATGTATTTAAAAATAACTCTTTGGGCAGGACCAAGCATCACAACAAAAACGAAACTCGCAGAAACAAACTAAAAATTTGCAAGAATTCTCACTGTCTCTCTCTCACTATCAAAAATCAAAATAAATCACAACCAACACTATCTACTATCTATCTCTATCTCGCTTGTGTTTGTCTGTGTGCAGGAGAGATGCAAAGCACTGTTGTTGTTGCACTTGATGATGCAGCCGAGGAGCGAGCGGAAAAGTGGGAAAATTCGACGGAAAAGCGGATACTACGGATGCTACGGATGATACAACGGCCAGAAATGGAACTGGACCATCCCAGCGCCGCAACGAGAGTGGAGCTAAGAAGCTCCAAGATTCAAAAGATACCTGCATCACAGATACTACCGGCACTAATACTACTGCTAATGCTATTAGTACAACTGCCCATACAGCCCCAGCAATTAGTTGTCGTTATAAAGCGAAGTCGTATTTGAACAGATCCTTGAAATGTTGTTTGAGTGCCGCACAAGACTGAGTTGCAAGTGGCATGCAAAACGAAAGTTTTTGAATTGAATTGCATAAAACTGAAACATACATATATCGGAATATATATATCCGGAGCTATACATTCGAGCGAGTATGTTGCCAATTGTGGTTGTTGCTGTGCCTGATGTGTTACATAACCCAAGAAAATCCGACGAAACGCGATTGAAAACCGAAAGAGAACGAAACACATAGAACTGCTTGTTTGGATCTCATGTATAATATGTGCATATACTTTTTGTTCGATTTACCATACCATGAACCACAGCTTTCAATTCCAAATTGAAGTTTATTTAATTTACAGTTTTATATTAATGGAACATGATATAAAAATGAACTAAACAAACGCCGTCTAGCTAAACATTTACCATTGGGATCTGTTCAAAGTTGTAGTCATTATTATCGCCACTGATTTTGGGGCCTGTAGAGAGAATTGTATGAACGCTGATGGTATTAGACGGTCGGTATCGCTTTCGGTATCGGAATCAGTATGGGTATCCGTATCCGTATCGGTACCATATTGAATGTAGTTCCCACCGCCGGGCACCGAAACATCGTTTTTTTTTTTGGTGCCCGGCCGGTCTCAGGGAAGTGGTGGTATATTGGACATGAGAGGCGATTCGTCGACTACACAGCGACTGTGCCGGAGGTGAGTCAGTTGAAGCACTCTAATCTAACCCTATGTCTAAGTACAAACCATTTCATAGTTTTAAGTGCAAAGTCAGATTGTAAAATGTCTAAGCCCAGCACGCTTTAAGAAATATTTTCGCATTTTATACCGGCTAAGTCTACGGACAGCTGTAATTAGAACTAATTCATAAGAATGACTCCCTCAAAAAAAATATATATACTTATACTTAGAACATAAGAAGAATAATAAATTGTGTTGTATGGATTTTGGTCATGCAAACCAATTAGTCGAGAACATTATTCTCTCGAATAGTTCAGCATCCACTTGATATAATTTCACAAGGCCGTTAAAACAAACTTCGCCACCCCGGCAATCGATGTAAATCATTAGTCCATTTAACCATAAAAAGTCAATAAAACAAACGCAAAATGCTGCACATAAAAATTAATTGCACCGAGCTGGGCGAATCATTTAGGGGTAAAATAGTGGGGCAAACGAAAACAAATAAATAAATAAATTAAACAGGTTCTGAACAACTCGTTGCTGGGCCATTAGAGGTGGTCTGTGCAGTTATTGGGGTCGCCATTGAGTGATTGCTGTTTTTTGGTCAGGTCGGTTAGTAGAAGTTGGCCCTGAAACTGAAACTTTGGCGGACCGTGTGAACAACCCAACCAGCCGGCTAAAATTCGCAATGTACAACTACTCGAGTTCTCAAATGATGGATTTTCTGTGCGGTTAGATGGCTTTCCTTGTCATATACATAATACCTAATTCCCGATAATCTTGCTTAGAAAGCTCTTGATTTATAGGACTGTCGTCTTTTATCTTCCCCCGTGACGTATGGCTCATTTGTGTCCACTTCGTTTCGCTAAAAGTGTGTGTGGTTGTCATAAATTAATCCACTTTATGTGTATTATATAAGCTGGGTGGCGTGAGTTTCTGAATGGCGTTTCTTTGTTTTATTTGTGATAGCTTGCTGTTGCCTGACCTGCCCCAACGTGGCCCCCGTTTCTTTTTGTTCATCCCACTATATTATATAAATACTGATTCATTGGCATGCAAGGCAATGAATTACGCGGCAGCAGCTGCACATCCCCTAATATTAGCGTGAATATTATTTATTTTCTTAGTGTGATGACTCTTCTGGGTCTTTTCTGCTGCGATGTTGAAAAGTGAGTGAAAAACATAGTATGGAAATGGGAATTGCCAATTGTGGCTCCCATATGGTCTAGTGGCTAGGATATCTGGCTTTCACCCAGAAGGCCCGGGTTCGATTCCCGGTATGGGAAAAGAATTTTTTTTTGCTGCAACCTTCTTCAATTCTCAACTTTTTTTCTTTCGCAATTCTTGGAGGTTAACCGGATATCACATGGGTAGTTTTTTCTAGTTAGCTTTAAAAGGAAAGAAAATAAAGTGAAAAACAGAAACTCAAGAAGCAACGCCACTGATACACACACCACAACTACAACAACAAATGCCAAACAACCAACCAACCAATCAACAACATCAACAACAACTACAACAACAGCTACAACAAAAAGCTACCAACCAACCAATACCAAACCAAACCAAACAGAAATTCAACAAATTTGTGGATACATTTATCACGCGCAAACTGTTTGCCATTTGCTCTTATCTCATTTCAGTTAAGGAGATTGGAAATGGCCGCTCGCCATTACTACAGGAGCCTCTATACGGTACACGACCTCAGCCCTACAGTGAGTAGAAGGCGCCTATTCATTTGTAGTTTCTGTTTAGCTGACAAATGTTGTGTCCCCTGACCTCTGACCCTTGATTCTCCCTGCCCCAACAACCGCCCCCAACCTCTCATTAATTTTGCGTTCCTTATTTCCGAACCAAAAGAAAAAAACACAAAAAAGAAAAAACCCAAACTATGTTGGATTCGTGTGATTGTTGATTGTTTGGTTGCGTTGAAATATTTGAATTTTTTTTATTGATTATCGTTATTCATGTGGTCACTTTAGCTAAGACTTATAGGAGCCACATGAATTTCGTTTTCTTAACGATGGAAAGATGAGAAAAGACACACAGACACTGACTCACACCTAGTTGGGAAAAGTTCTCCTAATTGCAGGCTCTAAATGCAATCATTACAATTTTCTCGCCGACATATGCGCAATTAAATGCAAAATTATGAGCCAAATGCCGAGAGTGTAATCCTAATTAACTCGGTTATGAGAGCGACAAACACTCGACCCAATTTCCTTCGCTCGAGATTCTATTAAGACAAATGGGCGGCAAGGACGCAAACTTTTGAGTCAACAAATAATCGAATGCCAGACTTGTTTGGACTCTAAAACGTGACTCGACGATGGGTTCCTACCGAGCGAAAGTCAGCATCCTGGGGAAAAAAAGGAAAGAACCAGAATTGTGTCACCGCCAACAGAAGAACTGCAAAAGGAAATGAGAGCTGTACAAAGTGGGTGCTACGTAGGATTGGTTGTCGGTTGATGGTGGTTCAATATTATTGTACGAACATGTGTCTTCATTTCGTTGTCGACTTTGTGGCCTGCCAAGACCATCAACACTTGCTCCACTCCACATCTCCCACAAATCGATTCCGCTTCTAGCGTTCTCTGTGTGTGCGTGCAAAGTGCAAAATTAATTGATTTTTTATAGCATTTTCGAGCATTGCCCAACGTTTCTATTTCAATTGCGAGCAACGAAGTGTGAAATTTCCACCGAAAGCCAAGAGAATTGGGTCGAAGAGTTGCTTTCCGCTTGGCAATAAAATGATAAATGTGGCCTGGCCGCAAATCAAGGGGAAAAGTATTTCCAAAAAGCAAAAAAAAAAACTTGAAGCGAAACTAATCCCTTAATTAAGGCAATTCTTTAGCCTCCGAATAAGAATCGTTTGCTTAATTTGCTGGCATATTTACTTTGTTGCTTATCGATCGTTGGGAAACTTTCCCCAGCTAAAGGAGAGGAAACTCGACGCCTTGGGGCCGCACCTAGTTACAACTTTTGCATTATCTAAAGGCCGCAAACTATAAACTAAAAACCTCTGCCGCAGAACTCAGCCTCCTGCTGCTGCTTGGTTATCAAAACTTATGTAACCTGCCCTAAGGATATGCCGGCTCGTTTATAATTTTTGCCAGACAGAATCTACAGCCAGCCTCCCTGTGGATGTTCTAATTTGTTGTGCGTAAATAACATTTCGAATTGGCCTGCCTTTTTGCATTAGGTTAGGCCTGGCCTCAAAGTTTCCTTGGCAAACAACAATTGCTGGAGGAAGTTCTCCGCATGGATGTTTTGTGGGAGGGGGATGGGTTTTTCGGGCTGTGGGCCTTGGGCCCTGGGATTTGGGGACAGACAAACTGATGCAGAAGATTAAGTAAAAATCCGTCTCAAACTGATGCTTGGCTGCTGCTCTTAATTGCATTTTACGCAAAAGTTTAAGTTCTCGTCGTTGCCTAGGTTTCAATTAGAGGCTTGGGGTTTGGTCCTCCATCTCCATCTAGATTCACCATTGCTATCTGTAAGTGCTTATGCTTTGGTCCATGCCAGCCCCCATGCGAAGTTTCTTTATATCAAATACTGTGGGGAGTTGGGAAAACTTTTGGCCACTGCTCTCTGTGTTCAGCTCCTCTTTGTTGTATTCCTCGGGAGTTATTTCGTTGATTTTCGATTGTAAACGGTAGCCTCTGACCCCCAGCCCATTCCAAATCCCCGATTTACCACCACCCGTTCAAAAGCTGGGAAAGTTTTGCAAGCAAATTTTCTTATCCTTGCTGCTATTTGTTTGATAATTGGCCATGGCCACGGCATTTGGCATTGTATACTCATGCCACCTCGTCCCTGTTTTCTTTTTTTTTATTTTTTCATTTGTGTGTTGGGATAAAGTTTTAGTTTGCTTCCAGCTGAAAAGTCGAAATTCAATTGATTTGAAAGGGCGCGCAGAGGCAGGGAAGAGTTCAAAGTGTAATGGATTCATTCGGAGTCTGTTGTGCTCGTTTTTTTTTTTTTATTTTTATTTGATTCTCCACTCTACTTCTGTTTGCTTTTGACCCCTCACATTTCTTCCCGCTTGGTTGCATGTTTGCTCGTGGATTTTGGCATGCTCGGGGCTAAATAGATGTGGTTAAAGAGCTCAGCTAAAATTCGTGTTGGCAAATATTTTTCCATGATTGGACCATTTGTTGCCTTTTCCTATTAGATGATTTCTACTTTGCTGAGTTAATTTACAACTGGTATAGCAGTTGATTCAACTAGTTTGGCACTGTAGTGAGCTTATTTTCTATTATTTTTCTGAATCAATTAAATAATTGAATGTGCCAATTTTCATGAAAGCGCAATCGAGTTGTGCTGCCAATGAATATATTTATGTATGTGTTTCCCTTATATTCCGAATCAGCAGAACTCACCTCTTCATTTCCGCCAACATGCCAGATGAGTTTATGCATAGCTGATCACTTTTCCCTCCGTTGTTTTTCCTTTGTCAATTTCCCTTTGGGTTATGTATGGGTGTGTGGAGCCCTCTTTTCCTGGCCTAATCAGAAAATAACAGGGAACCCTGAGTCTCAGTTGCACTTATGACAACCCCGAGTAAGAAAATTCCGACATTCAAAGGCGGACGAGCGAGATGTGTAGTGAATTCTTTGGGGGACTCTGCCGGAGTAGCCGGCTTTCTTCTTTGGCTGCCTAATAAGCATCCTTGGGGAAATTATGATGAGCAGAATTCAATTTCGTGTTTAATTTGCATTGAATCCGTTTCTTTCACTTAGTCGGACTCACTTTTAGTGCCGATTTGCCTGGCACAACAGGAGTAATAAAATACACAGAACAGGAAAGTAACGGAAGCAATCTTTGCTCACCCCCTCAAAAAAATCTTAAAGGCAACTTTTTTGGCTTTGTTTAGGCAGTGGGAAAAGTTTTTATTTTCCTCCAACAATTTTCGTTAAGTTTCCAACCCGAACCGCTGCTAAAATGCAAATTTGTAGCCCCCTTTGTTTTCACTCTGCTTCCCCTTACATTATACAAATAAATTTCTATGTATTATCTTTCTCGAATGCATTCGCGGCTCTTTGGCCGTTTCTCCATTTCGAACTTTTTTTTTGGCTTTTAACCGCAATGAGCGCTTTTCATTATTTACTGTGGAACAACAATATCCCTTTTCTTTTCATTATTTTATTTTTATTTTATGCTGGCACTTTTGTGGTTCTTGCTGCTGCATAAATAGGTATTTTTAATTTTGCCACAAAGTTTTTTTTTTCGGGGGTTCTTCATTTTCAGAAAGCAAATGAAATGCTAAAGTGATTTTTATTAAAAAGTTTACTTTTTAATCTGATGTGCTCGTCACATTCCTCTTATTCCCCACCGCTCTTTTTTCTTATATTTATTTAATTTTTACGTCTGCTCTTTTCTTTTGCATAATTTTGCTCTGCGGTTTGCTGGCCGTCATGTGGCAGTGAGGTTAATTAAAATAAAAATTAAAATTTTTTGTGTTGTCTTCTCTTAATGTTAAAGCGCACCGAGGAAGCCAAGTCTGCAGTTATGCATTAACAGAGAACTTTAAGAAAGCCAGTTTTGTTAATTAGCATGTCATAAGGCCATAATCCCCCGAAGCCCCGAAAAGTATACTAAGCAAGAGAAATGATTCCAGGGCTCTCTGGCTCATCCCAGTGCAATTTCAATTGCAATTCATTACGATTAACATATTTAAGGTCTCGGCGTGGCCTTTGTCATGTGCGTGGGGACATGAATCACTGATCATTCTCGGCAATCGTTCACACCTCTAAGCCCAGCAAATTCCCACAGGCAGTCTGTATATTGCCAGTCTGAGCTGTTCCCCTGGGTGGCCAGTGAAATGCGTGAAAGCCGTCGGTCCCCAAAGGATAAGACGCCACTCTACTGGGCCGCAAAACCATTCGACAGCCACGAAAGTGCGCCTGTAAAAACAAAATGGCCAACAACCCGGCCGGAAGTTGTGCGTTGCCTCGAGCGCTTGGCTGGAACAACTGTAAATGGGAGCGTGACTACAGCAGCTTGGTCCGCCATTGCGGCTCACTTTGCTGCCGTTTCCGGTGCGGCAGGAAGTGTTTTTAATTTTAATGCAAGTACTCTTCTGACTACACTTTGTAGATGGGCATACAGATGAAAAAAAAAACAAACATATCTATTTGAAAACTAGGTAACATAACTTTCATTTATACCAAAATTATTTGTTACAAAAATGATATTAGGTAGAAATCTTCACAATTAAAGTGACTATAAATATTTAGGTGGATTTATATTTCTACGATTTTAATATAGATTGCAAGTTCATTGTAATTTTTGTCTCTTAAGAAGCTTGAGCATCTTTCAGCTGATGGCATCATCAATTCCTTCCGCAATTCGAGCTTTTTATCAAAAATTCAGCAACATGCAATGCAATTCCCAAGTTTGAATTGTGTGTCATATATTTTGCTCCCTCGTCAGCTTGTCCTACCTCCTGGATCCTGCGGATACTGGTGCCTCTTGTTCATTGGTGTTGCTTCAGCTGCCATGGGGAAACTTTTATGAGAAATTGAACGTCAGAATTTGCCGTCTCCACGGCAGTCTTGTGTTTTGCATTATTGCCATGCCATAACAGCCTGCGGCATTGCATTTGAAAGTTATCAGCGAAAAAACTGAGCAACTGGGGAGGCGAGAAAAAATAGGTGAAGAGAAGCCATTACAGCCAAGATGGGTAGTTGGCTAGATGGGCAGCATCTGCTGCAGTCGGAATTGTGACGGAAAGTTACTTACTTGAGCTCGATTTCAGTTGTCGAGTGTTTTTCAATTGTTATACTGCGCCGGAGCACTCGAACCGTATCTGCCATCAACACATCATCTCGTGTACCTATTTTTTTGTGTGTGTTTCAGTGAGGGTGTCGTTTATTGCGAAATATTGGCAACAGTCTGCCGCAAATTGAGGAAGCCAAACATTTACCCCAATCCCCCCCTGCCAATCTCCCCAGTTATCTTGGCCATCTCTGGGCTGCCATTGTTGTCGGAGAGCTGAGCGCCCTGTCACAATGTCTTTTCTGGGGGCCCCAACTGTCTGTTGTTATTGAAACATTTCTGGCCAGATAATAATTTTGCTTTATTATTTTCTGGCTTCTGTCGTTCGGCCATGCTGTCCCATCGAGTGCGAGTGGCCTTTGTTGATGGTGCTGCTACTGCACTCTGAGCATCGATAATTGGCGAATTTTGGCACTTGCAGCCGCTCTTCACCTCCCGCCCGATCCAAATCTGAATCTGACAAGCCATTGGCCATTTTGGGAAAGGGAAGGAGCCTGTCGTTTTCCGATTGTTTAACTGTTGTCAGCCCAGCCGCAGCAGACCCAGCACTGGCGGGAAAATATTGCCAGCAATTTGGCCATCATCGTTGGCATCTCGTCATCGTCATTGTGCGTAATTGAGTGTAGCTTTCGGTGATGCCTCCTCAAAATGTCGATTGCGTTGGAGAGCAGGACAATAAGAGGCGCATTCATTGTTCAGCCGGATAAGCGGACGGAATCAAAGAGGCCAAAAAGCAGTTGTCAGATTGAATATTGAATATTGGCTAAAAGGGGGGTACTCAGTAATGCAGACAACTACTTACCACTTAGTATAACCCACGTTAGTGCGGGCAGGCAATCGCTTTTGATGGTTTCTTGGTAAGCTTCGTTGCTAGGATGATTTCCTAATTAATAGGCACCATTGCTAAGACCGAATTCTGAATTAAACATCAATTTAAATTGGATCAATGAGCACATAGTACTTTTGAGTAAGATAAATTTTAAAGAATCCTTTATAACATAATATAAAATCTGACATTCATTAATCTGAGATACTACTATTTTCCAAACCAAGTGTAAAAGTCTCGTGCAACATTGCGTATGAGTAATAACTCAGAGTCCACTCCCATGGAAATATTGCCAGCTCATTGGGGTGCACTGAGGAGAAGCGATGGGTTGAGGGTTCCAATATCACATGTCAAGAGTCTCGAGTGCCTTGGACCTTGGGCCCTTTAGCCCGCCGTTGTGGTTGTTGTTGTCAGTGCTCGAAGTTGTATGCAACGCAAATTGGCGGCATCGCATCTCCAGCCACTCAGTTCAGTTACAGTGGTGGCACACAGTGGTGGCGCACTGGGACAGATTACATGCATGGAAACAAAAGACTGACTGGGACATTGTGCAACTGTCATCGGCGGTTGTCGTCCAACTAAGCATTTAATTTTAGCGCAGCCAGCGACAATTTTAGTGGTCGGAAAAGTCGGAAAAGCGCTCGCAGGCCCTGCGGCCACTTTGCTGTTGCTGCTATTGCCGCAGTTGCACAATATCTACGTATGTATGCAAACGGCTGTTAACTGTTGACGTTGGGAAATTGTAACTGTAACAAAAGACAAGGCAACGTGTCCCCCGAACACAATGAATGCGAACCGCGAATTGCGAATGCGAATGGCAAACGTCGCTGATGGCCGGGAAATTGAATTAGCAAAATGCCTGCAACTTGTAGCAATAGCTGGTAGGGAAAACTGATGAGGAGGGCAATGGAAATGGCAACTGACTCGAGAAAAACATCTTAGGAGGTCGGTCGCCTGAATTATGCACTACTCAAGTTAATTGCAGCATTTGGTGGAGGGGATTGTGGGGATAGGATATAACCAACTACCTCTCATGGCTAACATCTGAAAAGCTGGCTAAAAACGCAAAAAGAAACAAAAAAGCAAAGGAAACTTATTCAATTAAACTTTGCCAGCCATGTAATGGAAAATGTGCTCCTAATGGAGGGCAACCTTGGGCGGCAGCACCACTAGTAACCACCGACTGTGGGCCTGAATAAATTCAGTTTTAAATGAAATTTCGTTAAAATATAATATTTGCCAAGCTCCATTTGCTGGGCAGGAAGGCGTGTTCCACATGTCACATGCGTTGAAATTTTTCATTTGATCATCCTGCTGCTGCGGCAGCATCTGCAGCTGCACATGCAAATTAGAGTGTTATTATATGGGCCAACTCTGAACTAAGAGGCTCTGATGAATGGGAATTGTGCGGAACGCTGAACGCAGAAAGCAAAACTCAGAGCTCAACCCTCGAGCGAGCTTTTGACTTTTTGGCCAGCTCACGACAAAATCTCTGGGGACGTTGTTTCATTCACAACACACACACAGAGAGACACACTATTTCCCAGGGAAAACTGGCTCTGATTTATGCATGTCCTGTTGCCACATGAGTCCTTAGCTCCCCCCCCCCCCCCCCCCCCCCCCCCCCCCATCCATCCGTTCACATTGTTTGATTAATTTCATAAGCTTTGGCCCCGGGTCGCCAAAAAGGACAACACATGTCGCCCGTACAGTTTGTTTTAATTGTTGCAGCACTTCGTTGGCTTAAAGAGCTTGAGTAGTCGAGGAATTATACTCAACGGGATCTGATGGGGCATTAAATATTCCATTTATGGTCTTTAAATATTTATTCATTGCTGATGAGCGAAGGAAAGTGGAATTGTGCGAAAGAAAACTAATTTAAATAAAATTATGCTGCTCCATTGTTAGGTGTTTTTTTTTTTCCATATTTTTCAGTTTGTGTTTTCTCTAAGCCAGCTGACCGAAAACCCAATCTGCAAATGTTGACAGCTCTGCTTAAGGAACCACCATCCATCTAATCCCTTGCAACAATACTGGTCGTTCTGTAACTCAACAGCTGTGTATGTGCAACAGTTTTGCTCTTCTATTGTGCAATTTCTTGTAAATTTAATTTCCTGCTTCACATTTCTGCTCATTTGGCTGTGCGCATTGCTCTCTTGTTGGATTTGCATTTGGCAGGCGATGTCTTTATTGCTCATCAGCTATGCAGAATTCATTTCCCTATTCGTTCAATTACACAGTCATAGGTTTGGTTGATTTACGAATCAAATATTTGTCAGGTGTCACAGCAAATTCAACGCATTTCATAAGTTAATTAGTTTTGTGTTGTAGGTCTCTCAAGAAGTTTCCAATAACTTTACCAATTTAAATTTGAAGTATGTTGGTTGTGGCTTTCTGTGGGCAAAGTAATTGCCAATTAGTGCACGACATATGTAAAGAATATTTTCCAAAGTTTATTGTTATAGGCCGTACAATAAAAAAAAAAGCAAATTGTGGGGTATCAATTTTGGGGAAAATTTCTGGGCTTTGCCAACCAATCGAACAAAAACAAATGTCAAATATTTGCCAAATTACTCAGCACGAAATCCCCAAAGCCAAAAGTTATGTGCAAAAATGTTTTTGCCTGCCAATGAGACGTGAACTTTTATGGCGCAACCCCCAAAAAAAAATCATCCCCAAGCCCCTGGCCCATTATTTTCAACCTGCACTCTCACGTCAAGGCAAACTAATTGATTTTAAAATAAATAATGACTAATCACCACCTGCAAGAGCGAGATCGAAAGGGAAATGTGTGCCCACCCACTAGTTCTCCCTCTTCTCGCTTTTCAACGTGGAAATTTCGTGGCATCCACATCCACCTCGTGCTCTTCATTTACTTGGCTTTCTGGGTCGAATCCGGTTGCTGTGTAGACACGGGTTAACCCGTCTAGAGGGATCCTTTCCGCCGCTTGATTAATTGAAATTTCACTCACTGTCAAGGTGTATAGTTTGTATGTGTGTGTGTGGGGGGGTGTGTTTGAACACGGACACGTCCGTGGGCGTTAAAAAGAGTGGGCGGGGCGTGCACCTGCAACTTGTCTCCACTAGGATATTTTCCCATTGCTGGTTGAAGGGGAGCGGCGGAATAGCGTTTTCAAATTAATTGAGTGCGCTAATTTTGGCAAAAAGGTTTTTTAATTGATGGCCCGAGTTTCGGGATTGTTGGGAAACTTGTTTACTTGGTAACTAGTTTGCTTCAAGGGAAATTTCCAGTATATATGGTAGTTGTTAAGTAGATTCAATAGGAGCTATACAACGTCCAAGTCTTAATTGACCCTCTAATAATCATGCAATTCAATGGAAGTAATTGTTTATGCCTCAAGCTAATGATTCGATTACCAATGGAGGGTCAATTTAACATAATTACAGATTGTCGTCTTGAAATTTAATCAGGGTTGAAACTGCACTTTGATTGTGCTGTAATCCGATTTTAAAAGCTTCTTTGATTAGGATCTGGTAAGCCTAGGAAAGTTAACTATTACCTTTTCGCATTTTCGATTTGCGTTCGCTCATTACAATTTGGCCACGCGCAATTTGCATAGCATATGTGCATGCATATGCTTTTAGCCTATTCTTCTGCATTAAGGCCTTTCAGCATTTTGGGGCTCTCAACTAACATGATTTCGGAAAATGTTTTTCACCGCGTTGCGTGGGCATTATGTGGCTTACGGTGGTGTTGATGCGATAAATGTGTACCAAATGGCCTTTGATCCAATGAATGGTTCAACACGGCATCTGCATAAATGCAGTGCGGGATTAGCAAACATTAGATGTACCATCAGCAAACGGTCTGACTTTTCAATCGATAGCCGGGAGAAATGTGCAAAGCTATATAACGAAGTGAAATGGGCGGGAATTACACGGGTATCTGCCGGCAGTGAGTTTTCTTTGGCAAAGTAATGACCCAAAAATCTAAATATCTCCTACTACATTTGCTGCTGGCTGCATGCAGGCAGGCATGTGGACTTACAGAGATATGCGAACCCACCCGTCGTGGAGCTGGAACATTTTTGCGCATACATTTACCCTAATGCCATGCCCGGGGGTTTCTCCCACATTTTTGCTGGCCGTGTGCCAGGACGAAGTGCTCTGCCAGGACGACGAGAGCGTAGCGAGTGGGAATACGCAGACACACATATGTACGCACAGGCAGCAACAGTCTGCCTGTTTGCTCTTCGCCAATATTCAAAAACTGATTTTCATATGTCTTTTAAGTTTATTTGCGAGTGGAAAGATTGTGGGTAGACACAGACCGCCCTCCGTTCCCTTCTTTACTTGTTACCATTTCTGTATCTGTTTTGGCATCGTCTTGTGGCCCTTATCGTATCCGGCACACGCATAAAAGTTGGCCGAGTGTTTGCAAATTTTTTTTGCTCCTCGCTTCGCTCTCTTTAAACTTTTTTATTGGGCCCGAATTTAATTCACAGAGAAAACAGCAGAGCTCCTGTGCGCAAGTTTTTTGAAAAGCGATTTCAAATGCAAATTTTATTGAAACAGGGGAGTCGTCCTGTGTGCGTACCAAGATGGCAAGCTGGAGATTAAAATCAATTCAATTTGCTGCAAACCCAGCACAAGTGGTAATAATTTTTGTTCTTTGTTTTGCCAAGGCACACACACACACACACATTTCTTTTTACTTAACATAATGAGATTTTGAGCGAGTGCGTTTATTGTTACGGAATTTACAATGGCTTAGCCTATGGGAATTTCGTTTTGTCAGCGAAATGAAATTGAGCAGAGGGATGTTAGGCACAGTCGGTTGGTCATTAATTGACCCATTTCTTAGCGGACTTCGGTTGCCTGCCAGGCACACTGTTGCCTGCCAATATATCACACGATATGCACCATTAAGTGCTCGCCTAATGGGCGACCATTTATCAAACACTTCGATGTGCTGCCAAGTGCTAAGGAACAGAGCCAGGATGAGCTTCGATATTTGGAGAAAATCAAGAGTAAAGCAAGGCGTCAGATGCCAAAGCGTTTGTCATAATAAAAGTTACTTAAAAGTTGAGCGAAAAATATCTGGACAAGCATATAAATCAATGCCTGGCCAGTTACAACATGGCGCATGGTTGATTTATATGCTGCCACTAGGCTGGGTTTCTCCACTTTTTCTCCATAGCAACTTTTCTGGGTCAACAAAGGCGATAATTACCCAGCCTACGAGGCGTATGCGTAATTTCGTCCTATCTGTGGTGATTGCGTATACGCCGAGTGGTTTACATAGCAGTTTTTGCAAGTGCGTATCTCGTGTACTATTTTGTAGTTTGCTTAGGCAAAGTGCAATGCGGCACCAGGTGATGCTGTGCAACACTCCCAGCAGGCTGCCACAATTTATTGCACTGGCTTCGACAGCCTCTGGGCAATCAAATACCAAAATGGCAGCGCTGCGCTTTGACATTTAATTGCGCCGTTGGTGGCAAGCTTATGAAATATTTTTGTGACACGGCTTCAATGCTCCAGAGAAGAACCTCTTTTATCACCCCCTTGCTCTCTGCACATTTCTCCATTCCAATTCCATGTGCTGCCGATTTTAATAAACGCAGAACTTGTCCTCTGTTGTTTTCGACCCGCAGCTTGTGGTTCCCATTTGGTTTCGAGGAAAACAATCCAGCCACCACATTGCACATTTTCATTTGCTGAGTGCACCAGCGAAACGAGACGGGTTCTTTTTTAAAAATGTTTGCTTGTAATTTGCACAAAACGATTACCTAAAATCTAAAACCAATATAAATTTATTTATAATTTGAATTGATTCAAGTAATTTTCAAAGAATCACGGATAAATTCAATTCATCGCCACTCCACAGAGATGTCTCCTTCCTCCTTTTCCTTGTATGTATAGCACTTTTCTTTGCCCAACTCCCACAAGCATAAGAATGCTGTGCGAACTGCAGCTGGTGTTTTATTTTCTTCTGCCAGCGGTTTGTTCAGGCGGCATCCCACATAGAGCAGCCGAAGGATGAACTTTACGCTCTTACCGGTCAGGATGTACTTAGAAACTATAGTCGTAATGTGAACCATCAGGTTTGAAGAGATCGGCCGATCCTCGTTGAAGCTCTCAACCTGACGGATGAGAATCTTTATGGCGGCCAACACGGCTATGTCGAATAGGTCTCTCCTGTTTAATTGTGGTTGGCACATTTCGGTCAATTCACCTTCAGATCCCAAGGCAGCGGCAAAAAGCAGAATAAAAGTTAAGACGAACAGATGATTCTGTTGGGAAGAGGGATTAAAATGTGGTTAAAATTTTCAATGATGCTACCATTCTTTCGAAGTTTATTCTACACTCATAAAAGATTGTGTTACAAATGAATAAACCGAAAAGTTACAAGCCAAATGTATTCGTAATCGACCGGAAAATCTTAATTAGAATGCTTCAAATCAAGTATCAAGCGTTTCTGCTGCACAAAGGGTTATGTAAGAAAGTATACCGCTCTTCACTTGAATTTTCAGATTTTAATATATCTTATTAGCTAGAGTGTACTAATATCTGTGCCGCCGGCATTGACCTTGCTTGGTCAAAATGGGTATTTATCAACAACGCCGCCAATGGCAAACAAATAGAACAGAGGCACGCGAGAAATGCAATGCGAATGGGAAGCGATTAATGAAAACAGATTCTGTGTGATTCTGCACTGCGTTAAAATTGAATCGGATTTACCTCATAAATGAGACGCCAAAATCAAATTTCCACTGAGCCCCATGGAGTGCGGAAAAATTGCTATTTTCCTTTAGCCGTCTGCAGTGTTTACAATTTCCCCGAGCTTTTATATATGACGCTCAGTTGTTGATAGTTTCTGCGTGCGCCTGTTTTCAATGAAATTTTTCAATTCGGATTTCCATTCGGTGTGGGAAAATAAATTTTCCGAATTATGCAAGAGGCGTAGGGGGACCGCCCCCCACTGGTCTCTTCATCAGAATGTCCGCTTGTTTATTCGCGTATTTGTTTGCTTCAGGCGCTTGAAAAATACTCGGGCACTTAAAACCATGTGATCTATGCAACAATCCAAATATACACAGGAAGAAAATTATTTTATTAAATAAAGGGAAAAATGTTCCAATTCTACAATGTGTAAAATATATACGTAGAAAATACTTTTTTTACATAGCGATTATTATTTGTTTTTTCCCCATGAGAATTTGACACAGCGATCTTGTTTTTTTTTGCGTTTTCATTCAGCGCTGAAATCTGTAACATCCCACTGGTATATATATTTTGTGAATATATTTCACATTTTAGCCTGTGCTCAGCAATTAATCCATTAATTTGAAGTGACAGATGGATGCCGGCCAGAATATTTATGCACGGATTAATGTTCGCTGCTTATTAGATTAAGCACGTACATTTATTTGCAAATTAGTTCAGATACAGTGCGGTATTTAAATTTGATTAAATTGTTTCACTGTTTTTGTTAGCTTTGTTGCGCAGAACGGAAGATCTTGTTTTGAATTTCCTGGTTTTGCGGCCACGGAGTGCTCGGCAAATTGAATTTCCATCTTTTGTTCAAGCTCCACTTGTGTCCGCAATATACCATTTCCCATTTCACCAATTTCGTTTCACCGCGTTATTTACTTCCCTTGCAGCAAAACACATCCTTCCATTTCAACTTCCACTTCCATCGCCTCAATCGCTCCAGTTTTTTATGGCATCGAGAGCAGCGTTTATGGCCAAGAGCCATCAAACGGTCAACTTTCGCTGCAACAATGTATCCCCACTTACGCATATTTCTATTTGCGCTATTTGCTATTTTGCAATAGAAAACAAACAAATAAACGTCGCAGTGCATCGAATCCCTGAACGGGTTTCCCAGCTTACATAACTGCCACTATGACGACCATGATGATGGCGATGGCGATGGAGATGGGGAATGGCCAATGGCTCCTGATGAGCTCGGTTCAATGGCTCCCTGGTAACGCACATTCCCAAAGTGATTTTGATTTCGATTTCGTTCGATTCCGTTCGAGCGAACCATCAGTTCAGCAAAGATACAACGAACGAGCTCAATTGGTGAAAACCACTTTTGGCCGCCGGTTTGGAGCTTTATTTCCTGGCTATGGCCAAGCACTACACACTGCGCCACACCAGTGGCGAGATGGGAAAACTTGATTTTCCAGCTGGAAGCCATGGCAAGCGGAAAACGCATTCCCAGCCGGAGCGCGAGTTTCCCAGAGCTGTCTTCGTCCATGTCGTCGCATGTTGCTCTAATTGCATGACAAACTCTTTGCCAACTTTCACACACTTTTGGCGTTATCTGCTGAGGTAAAACTGCAGCTTTGGCTTAAAACTGCCTGGCCATAAGTGTCACATATCAAAAGGAAAGTGAAATTTTGTTGTTACGACCGTGGCAGCCGGCGGAAATTGTTTAACTGATGGGAGAGCACTGGGGAAATTCAAAACGATTGCGTTCTTAAAATTGATTGTCATATAAAAAGTTATTGGTGTTGAACTTGTAACTGGTTTTAAAATAAAATACAGCTTTGCATTATATTACCAAAATGAAATATCTGTTGTATATCGCATTTTGTAATAGCTTAAAAATAATATTATGTCGAAAAGAATTCGCAAAAATCAAATTGAATACTTGCGAAAGTAATTATGTATTAATTGCTTAGTAACAAATATTAAAGAATGTTTATATGTGTATTAAATTATATTTAAATCTTGTCCTATGCACATAAGAAGCTCTTTGCCAACTTCGGACATAGTCCAACTGCCTTCTGACTTGGAATTTAGCAATTACGAAATACTTGAATGACAACCGAGCGTATTTGAAATAGAACAGAGACACGAAACCGAAATTGTTGAAGACATTTTAATGTAATTAAATTTAAACGCAGCCTCTAATGATTTCGTCTGCCTTGTTTGCGTTTCGCATCCTATGATTGTGCCAGAATTTAACAATAGAGACAGGCAAATCTAATAAGCATAATGAATGAACCCCGAAACTCGGGAAATTCAGCAGCTGAGTTGCTGTTTTCACTCAACACGTTGAACTTGTGCTGTCACCTGTGAAGGCAATGATGAACAGCCGCCCCCTTCCGTCCCACGGTTTTCCACAATTTTTCTTCCTTTTTGTTTTGTATTTTTTTTTTTGAGATCCCATGGGGTGACCATGGCCGCTGGCATGTGGCAAATGTCTTGCAATCCACACCCGAGCCATGTAAATACGCCTGCTCTGCTCCGCTGTCGTTTGCTGTTTTGTTTAATTAATTTCTATATTAGATACACTTCATTAAAAATGCCTCGGTTGTGTGGTCGTGCCATTGTTGTGGGTTATTTTTGGCAATCGAAAGGAATTCGGTGATTGAGCAGCACAAATGTAGCTCGGCTGAGATCTGGACCAGGAGATACGTTTACGTTTACAGATTCATTCGTACAGCCTAATGGCTCGTATAAGATCTATGGCCGGTCTGCATAATTCAGTAAGCCGGTCGGTATATGTGTGTGCCCGGAACCCAAAACACTTTAGTTCCAAGCCTTTTTGGTGCTTCTGCCCTTGCAGGACTCTCCGGTCCTTTTGAAAGCTCCTGTCCTGTCCCGTCCACCTGTCGTCAGCCATGGCATCCATCTAGCTGTGCCAGAGCAATTAACGCACTCTGTACGTCCAGGGCCAGAAGGTGAAAATCGGGTCAAGAGGGGCTAAAGTAGGGGCTGAAAGGCTAAGGCTAAGCAAAGTGCCGCTCTGAAGTTCGGGGCCATGCATTTGTCGTCGCCGGCATAATGAAATGCATTTCAGTTCTCATTAGGCATGCCATTTTGAGATTCTGATTTTGCCTGACAGGATTTCAGCCCTCCACCCTGATGGAGTGGCTCCAATTGAAGTGCACAGGGACTGACTTTAATTGGCCAAACCGTGGCAATAATTGAGCCGAATAGAAATCAGCACCGAACACCCCAAAATCTCATAAGATGCTAAGAAAAAAACTTTCAAATCACCTAGCAAGTGACAAATTTTTGCTGAGTAAATATTACTAATATGCAAATATTGTTTTCAGAGTACCATGTTGATTTAATGGCATGCTGCTATTCCCTGAATAAATAGAGTTAATAAATGCAACTGAAAATGTATTCAACAAATTTTAGTCCGCACTTAAAGTGAATTCATTTCTTATTTCGTTTCGCATTGTTTCCAGTTTATTTTCGCATACAATTAAAGGGTTTTTTGGGCTAGTAGTAGAAGCGTTGCAACCACTTAATGTAACTTTGATGTTTTTCTGGCTACGCACCAAAGAAGTAGTTTCACCTGCTGCGGATATTCAGGCAGCAAGGAAACGAGTAAATAAAATAAAAACTTTTGCGGTTAAAGTTTTTCCGCCTTTGTTTTGGTGGTGCAAATGCTTGCAGCAAATGCAGTAGTAGTAACCCCCTTAAAAATTTTCCTACTCCCGCCCCTGTTCCGAAAATGGACTTCTCATTCGTGTGGCATTTTTTGGCACTTGCCACAATGGCCACGTTCCGCACTCACACTCGCAGAAAAAAAGGCGCATTCCGTGGCTCGTGGCACGTCGTTCTGCCAGTCGACTCCTCCATTCTACGAGCTTATGGGTGTGGCTAGGGGCGGTAGGGCAATGGGGGCGTGGCTGCCACGGCTTTTTGGCAGCGGCACTTTTGCTTTGTCATGTGCCATATTTCTTTCTCGCCCGGCAACAGTGCTGCGGTGACAAAGTACCTTTTGTTTAAAAACTGCAAATGTGGCTCTTTTCTTGAAAACTTGATTCGATTTCGTCAACTGCTCATCCCATTAGATTCTTTTGTTCCCTGAAATGAAATCCATCAATTTTCCAAAACCTTTTCGAATGCTTTTGGTGGCAAATTAAAATAAACTTAATTAATCAGTAAGCAGCGGGCTTTGCGATGATAAGCTTATAAACTACTATCCTTTTTAGTTGAATAATTAAATTTTATATGAGCACATATGTACGTATTTCAAAAATAGTAATGGATTTTAGACAAACATATATAAAAAAAACGGTGTTCGTTTTTTAAAAACTAACGTCTTTTTAATATATTTAATTTTGGCGCATTGGCTTTCAATTTTAAATTTTTAGAGAATTATCATAAAAAGCATCGATGACTTTAATTTTTTGTGTTGCCACTTAAATTTAAAGCATTGAAAAAAGTATTGCCCAATGCGATAGATTTAGCTTCGAAAAACTCACATATCGATATATTTGGGCAACCCTACATCTTACCTAAAAAATCCAGAGCCGTAGTAGGCCTTTGAGTTAACAATTGTCAAATTCCAGACACTTCTAGTCATTCGTCTGTGAGACGTCTTACCGTAAAGTACACCTAGGAATACTCAATCCACAAATATATAAAAAAAAAAAAATCACAAAAAAAACTGAACATAAAATTTGTGTTGTGTGTTACATTAAACAGTGTTAACTTTTATCGTGTTACCGACAATTGCTTCATTGCTTCGTGTTCACAAGTTGATTTTCGGCTGCCCAGTGTTAACCCTTAAAGAATCTTTCTACAAATTTTCACTGCCGATCGAGTTGTTCTGATTTGTGGCCTTAAAACCCAATAAAATCAAATTGCTGCAGCATGAATAACCTGAACGCCAATGCCAGTGCCTTTTTGTGGCAGGTACCGCCGCCGCAGCAGTTGCCGCCTCAATCGGTGCAGCAGCAGACTGTGCAGTCGGTGCAGTCCATGCAGTCCGTGCAACATAGCCAGCTGCTCCAATCCGCGGTAGTCTCGCAGCCGCGCAAGTTTGGTGGGAACAAGAGCAACTATAACTACATGCAGAACCATGCCATTATGGGTCCGGGCGGCGGTCCCATGGGCGGGCTCGGTGGTAATCCTAACATCTACCGCAAGCGCCATTCAATCAACACCTACAATACCGGCTTATATCAAACCAATGGTAAGCAACGTGGGTCATCAGATGTTTGCAGAAATAAATATCTTTGATAAAAATATCCTACGAACATACAAATATTGCATTTGTAGTTGTAGTCATAGTGACTAAGCAAAAAAATTGTGACTTTGCAAAAATTAATCAAATGACTTTCGTCTTTTTTTTTCTTAATGTTGAAAAACTTTGACGTTGCCAAGCAAGTAATTCTTATGAATCCCTTTCCCTACCCTTACAACATTTGTCGCTAAACGCTGTTTAACACAGATGAATTATTCAAATTGAATTCTTGTACTACTCACTCACTGTTTGAATTATAAAATATACCATATATATTTTGTGCCATTTTCAACGATTGCATAAATCATTAACCAATTTATTTTCTTTTGTCTTTTCAGGTAAGTCGCTGTTTTCTATACCCGAAAATGTTGTTATGCTTGAGAGCCGTAAGTACATTTGAAACTAGAACACATTTCAAACACACACACGCACATACCACACGCACACACGCAACACATCCCAAACAAATACACACGTACATCAACATTTGCAGATCGAATCAATCAATCAATCGTCCGGGGGCCAAAAGTTGAAAAGCTACGGTAGGGGGCGATAGATTTCGCGATGAAATGTAAACGGCGAAATTAATTTCCAATTGATATAGAAAGAAGGGGCTTGGGTAAAAGTTCAAATACAAAATAAAACAATGCATTTGGGCAGGGAAATATAAAGATCAAAAGATGCTAGCGCCGAATTTGCATCTCAATGCGAAATTTATTTTTTGCCATTAATCAATTTCGCTTCTGTTCCGTTCGGATCGGATCGTTTTGGTTTTTCTTCCAGCTTCCTGCTGGCCAGAAAGATGCAATTTGCATATTTTGTCTTGCATGAATTTTCAATTGCATTTTCTCGGTGCTTTTCTTCTGTTTATAGCGAGCTCCATTAACATTTCTATAATGTGATGACGTTGCTGTTCGCCCAGCGTCGTTTAAGATTTTTCCCGATTTTTCCTGAAGGTCGTTTATTTATTCTAATTTCTGGCATTGTTTTGGCCATTTGCATAATTTTCAATGCAGAAGCAATGCTCATTCATAGCTGCTGAAGGGATAGCTTGGTTTTAAGATGGGAAAGGTGAAAGTCAATTATTATTATGGCTCATTTTCTTAATCGCTACCAAGAAAACCACCCAACCACCCAAACCATGGGATGGTGTCATAAAAATATGAAATTGCCGGACACGACACAGCGAAAGACCAAGAAGGCGAAACAAATTTGCACCATAATTAAAATAAATGCTTTCAATGGCCAATAATTGCCAAATAAATTAATTTTAATTGCAAGCAACCGTCGGCGGTTGCGGGTGGCAAAGCACAGCCTGGCTAAAAATATATTTCAAAGTGGCTAAAATAAAATGTGCGCTTTACATTCGCAAGAGGTCGGTGTCTCTCCGCCTTCTTATTTTCGTGCTCTCGTCGTTCGTTTATATATTTATTTATAAATGTTCCGCTTTCGAGAGTCCGTCCAATACGAGCGGTGCAACGCCCACTGTTCGCACCACCACCATCGCAATTTGTGCGGCAGATGTCGCTTTTTCTCTGTGCAGGTGGGAAACGGCCGAAAAACACTTAAAAATACATAAAAATACCAATGGGAAGTGTGTGTGCTCCTCCGCCTGACATGTTTATGGTGGTTGCCTTCTGAAGATTTCCCCCTTGGAATGTTTTCCATGGGCTTAGCAGCGACCGAGTCACTCGAAGATTTATGTGGGCGTTCATTAAACGCACATCCGTCCCGTCCGCCAATCATTTAGTTAATATGACACCGAGTATTTGCATACTCATTCAAAATGGCACCAGAAAAATTCGCATATTCGCGGGATTTTTCCCCCAGCCAGGGTTGCCGCGGCTGCCGGGGTTGCCAGGGCCAACGAAGGCAAACTTGACTTGTTTGTTTATCTTTCTACCCTGGCCAAAAACGTCGGCATCTGTTGTCTCTGCATAAAAATAATGTACAATCGTCGTATGTGTATTTGTAGTGGCTTAATTTGCTGACATTATTGCCATGAAGTGGGTGGCATTGTATTTGCCTTTTGGGCCTGATTGTTGTGGCTTACTTCTGCTGATTGACAGCGCATTTCGTTGCCTTTTTGTTTGGTTTCCTTTCGTTGTGGCCCAATATTTGCTTTCGCCTAATGCAGTTCTCCTCGAAACTTTGGCTTAGTAATTGTGTTTTGCGGCAGATAAAATTAATTAAATTAACTTTCTGTTGTTTTCCCTTTAACGCCACGCACAAACCTTCGCCTGACAGTCCGTAAATCTTGTGGTTTCTCCACCCACCCGCGGTGAGAAAAAAAAAGCGGACATCTTCCCACAATAAATTCATAGGGTAATCCAATAATTTCGCTGGTAGGCAGGAAAGATCATTCGGAAAAACAGCAGCAAACATATACAACAATAACCGACAACCGCAGCCCGCATATCCGAAAAATATAAATTGTGTCGCTCGCATTTTATGGTAATTCAATAAATTGAAAATGACAAATTGTGTCATGTTGCGGTCAGTGAATTGGCAGTCCAGAGATCTCAGAAAAAACCGTTTGCGGCCGCTGGAGCGATGGGCATAATTAAATCTATGTTGGGCATCAATAAAAGTTGCAAATGGATTTTTAAAGTGGCCGGTACTGTGGATGCTGCTGCTGCTGCTGTTGCTGTTGCTGTTGCTGCTGCTGTTGCTGTTGCTGCTGCTGCTGCTGAAGCAGTCGCCTTAGCACAGGCACATCCACATCGATCAATCAAATTGTTGTCAACATCGGCGCACGCAGCTAGCGATGAGTTGGATGTTGCCGCTAGCTGTCGCTAGGTGGCGTGTCGAACAAGGACAATGTCGCTGTCGTCGCCTGGCTGAACTTTCGTTAGCACCACACAGTCCCTTCCCTGTTCCTCCTGCACCATCTGGCCCACTAACGAGCGCTAATGGACAGACCAGTCCTTTCGCAAGGAAACTATTGAGCCAAAATTGTCGGTGGGGTGGGTGGCTTGGCAGTGAGGATATGGTAACTTTGCCACTCCACGCAATATTGCGTCGATTATCTTCAATCAAAAGCCAGTGATTGATGACTGCGACGACGACGACTGGCCGATATGGTATGGAGAAATATATCCGGAAGAGCTCGAAGTTTTAAATTTCCCTTCAGCAGTTCGGTTGGCAATCCTTAATGCCGTAATGCCATAATGCCGGCCATTCATCAGCGTCCTGCGGTATTATTGAAGGCTTTATTGTTTGCCGTTTTGATTACTTTTGCAATTGATTTGTTTGTGAGACGACAGGTTGTGGGTCCTTATTATTGCTACTACTAAATATTTGCATTTAAATTGTGCTTCCCAAAGGGGACGACTCGAATATTGCCACTTAATATGCCTAATGATTTTCTTTAATACGGACACTTTGCAGTTTCATGAACCAAAAAGTCCACCATTTTGCTGCCTAATTTATGCAGGACACGGCTGCTACATCTCACTTTTTGTTTCTTTTCTCTGCTTTTTGTAATTAATTTAGCATCTGGCCAGTGGGCATGAGAAAAAAAGCTGGAATAAAAAAACGCTGGCAGCTTTTTGTCAGCCGTGCTCGTATACTTTTGGTGTAATTTTCTAAAGCAATTAATTGGACATTTTGCTAATGCGTTTGCCACTTGCAGTTTTTGCTCCCTATCCATCTTCCGCTTAGAGAAACGTGCAATTTTCCAAATTACAATATCCAAATTGTCCTCCCAGCTGCACATCGCAAATCGCACTTTGCCATAGTTGCCTGGCTCTTTTTTTCCTTATTGTTTGTTATATTTTTATGGCATTATCGATTTTCGCTTTTCGCCCGTCTGATAAAGGCGGGAAAAACAGCGTGGAAAAACTTTATCAAAGCGAAAACTAAGTTTGTTATAAGAGCGTGTCTGCGCAATTCAAAGAGAATTTTTTCTCAGACTTCGATAGTTTGGCGAATATATATTATATATGAATAGCATAAATGCGCTGAGTATATTTACACACGGAGCTCCATTAACTAGGAAAACGCTTCAAAATGTCGCATGCAACGGAGTTTGATTGAAAGTGGGAGGGCTATCGCCTTTATGCCACCACCCCACAAAGTCAATACATCAACCACAACAAACAAGCGCCTTTGCAACGAGGGTGGCCACTAAAGTTGTAGTGCCCCTCTCGAGCCGGCTTATATCGCATTGAGAACCCTGAGCTCTCGAAATGTCACCCACTCAACATTTATTTTTGCACTCTTGACCAAACTGCATCGTCCGTCCACCGAATTGAGTAATTCGAGAGGAGGGCTAAAAACTCAAGAGCTTGTAGTCAAGAACTCTCCAGCCGATAAGTGGGCGTTTGGCTGGCAAAGGCGTGGGCGTGGCTGTGCGGGTACTGATTGCATATGTGTTTGCATGCCATTAAGGCATCGGGGGTGGTCGAATGTTTACCAATGCGATAATTAGGCGAAGCCATCGGAGGAGGTCGTCCCTCTGCCCCTCATCCTGGCCAAATCCGAAGGCAAAGGCCAAGCGGTGCCAATTTGCTAAGCAAACACACCCACATATGGCGACTCGCCCGTACACTCGTGTGATTACGAATTATATTATAAATCCTTATAAGCAGGATGCCATTGCTCAGCTGCTTCTAATTATGTTGTATTTGGCCGCGTTGTCTGTTGTTTGTCTGTTTGTTAGAAGAGTGGAGGAGAAAGTACATAAGCAAATAATGGCAATTACATGCGTTTATATTATTCAAATCCACCGTAAACGTAATTAAGCTCACGAGCACGAGAGTTGAGCACAAATTTATTTTCCCGCTCCAAGGCTGTCGTAAAAAGTACGCAATCCTTTTGCTCCCACCACTTCGTGGGTTTCGGCTTGCTTATCGGACTAATTTCCACGAAGGAATGGTGTTCGCGTATCGCATATAAAGTGGTTCATTGCCGTGGGTCGTTGTCTCCGTGCCATTTGATTTCTTTTTGATAAGCATTGGCATTTCCGCTGACTTTTATATTCAGTTAAAGGCTTAAGCACTGCGCTTTTCCAGCTGGCGCGAGCGGTGAAAAGTGGAGCAAAAGTTTTTCGGAACATTAAAAACCAATCAGGGGCATTGTCACATAATCAGCTAGCTTACATGTGGCAGTAGTTGATGTAGTTGGTTGTAGTAGTAGTAGCGTTTTCCCGCTATCTCTGCTCCATTACGATTATTTTTTATAAGCTCTCCGCTGGGGTTCATCGCTTCTGCTCTGCTATCATGTCACACACAGGACCAACTCTTTGCCAACATAATAGTTTTGCTTATGAAAACAAATTCAATTTTGAAGCTGCTTATGGAAATGTTTATGCAAGATGTGAGCGCAAGTCGAGGGGCGTTGGGGGAAAATTAATGTCACACGAGCGAGCGAGTCGGAAAAACAGGGTAGAAATTGCGAACAGGGGGGGTTGCTTGTGGGGCGTTTGGACTGGGCGTGGCACTCTGTGCATGCTGCACGATAAACGGGTGACTCTTGGCATATTTTGCAGTACAGTTCCGCATCGAGCTCTCCTAAAGTTGACTCTAACAAATTGGAAATCATTGAACGCGCCGGGCAGATAAGGTGGGTTGGAAAAAGGGCTGGAACTGCAGCTGAAATATATTGTAGCATACATTTAAGCAAATTGCAATTAAGGGGAACCGGGGGCGGGTGGGGAATGTTGTTTGTTTGCCAGCCATTACCCTGTGCATTGGACCGGCTGTATCTATTGCTCCCAATCCCCAGTTTTCCCAGTCTGCCTGCTGACAAAGTGTGCCAATATGCCACACAAAGTATGCAACAATTTGCAGCATAAATACTTTGTGAACCACCCGTCACCGCCCACAGAACTGTGGCAGCATGCGTACTTTTTTATTTACCTAGCTTTCGGTACGACCCCCACCCACTTTCACCCACACATTGAGGCTGGGTTTTAATGGATTTCTGTGCAGCTTGCTTTGTGGTTTTGGAGGAAGAAATGCGTTCTTTGTTGTGCCCCATCTATTTTGTTTTGTTGTCAAGGCATTGTTGCATGGCTTACTTAAATAGTTGCGCTAAACCAACAAAATGTTGAATTGCTAGCCGCGCGCGTGTATTTATATTAGTGGACAACGAAGGTTGTCTAATTGCGAACCAACAAAGCACTTAATCGCGACACACGTGTCGTATACGTAATCCACATGGCAACGTTTCTGTATGCAAATGACTGCGGTTAGTTGGCGCGCACACTCACACTAAATACTTGGTAAAAACGAAACTAAACTCCAACTTCCGCCTGCTCGACGAACACACATAATCTAAAATAATTTGTGCGCGGTGAAAATTTACACCTGCTCAGTTCTACACCAGCGCGCTCCACCTTTTCGACGCCTTGCGTGTGAAACATTTTCCAGCAATTGCATGCAACAATTCCCCAAATGCTTAAACATTTTAGGCACGCTTCCGACTACGTCGTAGTGTTGGTCCTCCTCTTCTTCGTCCAGCCGGGGGCGTGATTTTCTTTTCTTGGCTGGCCCACTGCCCCCCACAAGAAACTGGATTTTCGGCGTGCGGAGGGGGCAAAACAACGGAAGCTGGGGCTGGCAATTTCGCTTGGCTGGCGTCACGCATACGCCCCGTGTTGCAGCAAATCAGCCAAGGCGGTGAATTTCAATTAAAGCCCAACCAGCGGGCGCTCCCGCACTTGAAATGAATAACTATGTTTTTGGCCGGGCCTTGGTTTATTCGGAATTGTTATTGACTTGGGGGCGCGTCATCGATAGAAAAGGGGGCCGAAACCCAAACATTTTCTTTAACCAAACCGCCCGAGGCGCCATTGGCATAGGATTATTTACTTATGGCCAAGTTTTTGTGTATTGAAACGTGCCTAGGCCGAGTTTTCCTTGGGGGAAACGCTTTAAAATTCGCACGTAAATTCAAACGGATTAAGGGCTTGTGAAAAATTGCATCAATTTGTGTTGTTTGCATTGGACTCGCTCCTCCGCTCATTCGCGAAAAAAAACAGTGGACAGCCAACATAAAAGTGGCAGAATTTTTGCAGAAACACCAACTGGTTCTCGCTTCTTCTTCTTTTTTTTTTTTTTTGGCCTAACTTTTCACCAACCGTGTGTGTGTGTATGGATTTTTATGCAAATATTTTGTCAGGTAGCCCCAAAGTCCAAAATAAACCAGCCGTGACGAGAGGACGAATACTACTACTCGACGACTGACTCCCCATTGCGAAGCCACAGAGTTTGCTGGCTTTGCTGGCAGGACGACGTGGTGCAACTAAATCAAATCAAAACAAAAACAGCTCCGAAATGGCAACTCGGGCAGCCATTTTGGCATAACAAGCGCCATGCAAATTGAGTTTCCAACGCGATTCTCTAGCTGCGTCTCTCACTTTTTCCCTCAACTTTGCGAGTGTGATTAGGTTAAAGTGTTTGGTTTAAACAAGGCCAAAAAGTAGCAGCATGTGTGTGTGTCTGCCTGGCGACACTTTTAAACTTAATTAAACGCCTGCCTGCCAACTAGCGAGCTGTCTCAGCCATATTTGCCGCGACATTTTGGCAGTTGGTCGTAGTTTCTCGTAGTTTTCGCTTTAATTACAAGACGTCGGCAGATTTGCGATGCTTGTGGTTCAACCCGAACTTTGTTATTGCCTGCGTCGTTTTTATTGCCTTGGCTGGAATGGGATAATACCAATACACCGAGTGGTTCCATTTTGATGCCACTCTTTGGTTGGCCGGCCAGCAAAGCAAAACACAAAACGGAATCCCGTAGACCAACTAGCTGGGCTGTATATTCTGCACATTTTTTCTACGCCTGCCAAAAATTCAATTAACTTACATGTCAAACCGCAGCCGGCATAAAAGGGGCCACCATTTTCCCAAACCGCAGCCAAAAATTTCCAGCTCCAGCAGCGCAACTACTCAATCCCCCGTGGAAATCCACCCCTGGTCTACAAGTTATGTCTATAAGCCGAGCTTCGTGGTTTTCCTTTCCGGCTTGGGATTTTGATATTAGGGGTGAGAAGAGGAACTCTTCAACTTTTGGTAACCTCGGAGCAAAGCCTACACTCATGCAACAATAATTATTTAGCTAGCTTTAAGTTTTAGTTTATGTACAATTGGCACTACTAACCAAAACTGTTTTTTTTTTTTTTGTTTCGTTTCATTTTTAATTTGTTATCGCTCATTGTTGTTGCATGCATTGAATAACCAAAAAACACAAAATTGTACAAAAACGCAGTAGCAACACTGCCGACACCACAACAACATGTTCCCCATCAACACCACCTCCGCCAACAACAACATCAACAACAAGCACCACAACAACCACATCCACAACACCTTCACCACCACCAACAACTAGTTGCCCCAGCTCAATCGCACAATCTTTATCAATTTAAAGAGCCACCGCTATTGGGACCCGGAGCCGCTTTCCCACCATTCGGTGCCCCCGAATATCACACCACCACACCGGAGAACTGGAAGGGGGCCGCCATCCATCCCACTGGCCTGATGAAGGAGCCCGCCGGTGTTGTGCCCGGACGCAATGCTCCCGTGGCCTTCACACCGCAAGGACAGGCTCAGGTGAGTATTCCATTTGCCACGTTCCAGATTCCAGAGGTGGTGCGCAAAAATACAATTGTTATTTGTCCACAATTTCTGATCTTGACATCCGCCCACGTCCCAAGACCGAATTTTAATTAACTCTTGTTTTCGTTGCCATCTTCCTGCTCCGAATCTTCAGGGCGCCGTCATGATGGTCTACGGCCTGGACCACGACACTTCCAACACGGATAAGCTCTTCAATTTGGTTTGCCTGTACGGCAACGTGGCACGGGTAAGTGGAAACCTTTTGTATTTACTTTTCCGGGATTTTGTAATACTTTTAAGGAGCTAAAAAAATATATACACAAGCCTTTTAAAAATATGGGAAGAGAGCGCTCTTATTGACATCCAAATAACCACCACTTAAGGGACACACACCACTTTCTCCCCTTAAACCCTTTTGCTTATGACTTTTTGGTGAGAGAAAGCAATGCTGGAAATATCCTCAACTTGCACTTAGCCAGAAAGCTGACAAAAAGAAGGCGGAAATACGCATTTCATTGCCGCCGTTTTGCTTGGCTGTCAGCACTTTGCTGCGAAATATCGGCCGTTGGGGAAAAAAAGGTGTTTTTGAGTGGGAAATCCAACCGCAAGACCACTTTGTGTCTGTGTGCCATTTGTAAAAGTGCAAATAAAACGAAAGGCAATAAAAGGACCGAGGCCAGTTGGAACCTTTGGCTGTATACGATGGGCCAGTTGGATTGGCAAAACACATTTAGATAAAGCGTTTTAGATTAATATCCCCGCCATGTGTGGGCATTTCGGTTCTCCTCCTATGTACATATGTGTGTGTGCTGGAGGGAACCGCCTCGGGACAGCAATCAGTGCAGCGTCATCAGCTTTATCTGTGGGGGTACAAAGAAAGAACCTAACCCTTACTTCTCGAGAAATGGACAAACGATTGGCAAGCCTTGGCTTGTAAATCAAAACACGATGACGACCGAAAAAGAATCCATTAAAAAGCTTTGGCGAATGGCAATTCAGAATGTGCTCATTGTTAGTCGAAAAGTCGGGCGAAAAGGAAAACTCGCTTGGGGAGCATTTAGTGCAGCTATCTATGCCACCCAACCACGCAACCACCCACCGAACAATGAGCTTGTAGGGAGTGCCACCGACATCAAAGTCAAATGCTAAAAACTTCTTTGGTGTGTTGTGCCATAGCTTTCACTTTATTGCTACTATGAATCCGCCCCCTCAAGCTAGTGTGCGTGTGTGTCCTTTGACAATTGCGCTCGCCAAGGACAACGGGGCAGAATGGTTCCCTTACTTGGCTTCTGGTGGCTCCCTGACATGTTTTGTTTAGTTTATGTCTGTGATAAAGCGAGTCAAGGCGACTGTAGGAGACCACAGGAACCACATTCACTGCACACACTGAAGTAGCTGGGAGCTGTAAGTTTTTTCAATCCTTCAAAGGATTTATACCGTTAAGGGGAGTTCTCACTGCTTCGTACAATATCACTTACCACAGGGCTTCAGTTGTTTTTCCATGTTTGGGTTGCCTTTAATTAGGAAAGTGAATTTCATACAGTATTTTACAGAGATTTACTGCAATGGATTAGCTAATGAGAACCAAAAATAAAAAGCACGATTGTAAATCGATTTGCATCACTTCCCCTCTATTTGTTTTTCTTTTTTTTTCGTGCATATACCAACTGACCTCCATTAGCGAATAATTTAACTGACCTTTGCTTTCATTTTTTACTCAAACCAATGCAGCCACAATGTTCGCAAAAGAACTCATTTGGTCATTACTTTAGTGGGTGGGAGCGATAATTCAAGGCGCGGCCATTTAGTTCAGTTTCTTTTCCTGACACTTGCACACCGGCTTAAAAGGAAAGAGGATGAGGAGAAAGTGAATGCCCATAGGGTCAGATTTATTGCCAACTTCCTGTCCGAGACGGAAACTACTCATTAGCCATTAAAAATGATTATGCGCAAACATTATTCACTGGTCGGTCGGACGGTCGGTGGGCTAAGCCAAAAGCAAACATTCTGCTCCTTGTGCCACCCACCCACTCGCTTTTGCTTTTTGGCCCAACTCTCGTTTTTTGCCCAGGCTTTTCCCCCATCGGAAAATGCTCGGTTCGCTGCGCCTGTCGCTATGCAACTGAGTTCACACAGAGTGAAAAGCCAGGGCTGTTGCCTCATTATAAAGTCGATGGGCACGGATGGTACATATGTATATTGACGTATATTGACGTGCTGCGAGTGTGTGGGTATGTTTGGATGTATCTGTGAGTTTATGGGCCGACATGTTTGAATTGCGAATGAGAAATTGATGGCCACTCAATCAAAGTGCCGTTGCATGAGTTTCCTTCCCACCCACCCAGCATCTCATCACACCATGTGTTAGTGCTAATGGGATTCCCAAGGAAAAACATTCCGGATCGTGTCTTCCCTAAAATATGCTGAACGAACTCCGAATGCCCTAATAATAACCAACTGGATTGGAGGGAACGGAAATACATAGTATATGATTTCAATAGGTTGATCTAATAGAGTTTGGCATAGTCATTTTACTCTAAGAAATTTGATTAACCTCCCGAAAAATATGTGTCGATATGGGCTGCCAAATGTGTCAAATATGAAACACGAGGGACCCAGGGGAATTCCCTGAATTGTGTTTGCATTTTGCGATTTGTAATTTCCACAATTTTCCCAGCCCATGAAAATATTGCCGAGACCGTTTCCTTCCGCCCCAGCGAAGCAATCTGGTTAATTATTTCTGGGTCCGGGCGATGAAGTCATCATCAAATTGATTTTCAGGTTAAATGGCATGACAAAAATAGGACAGGAAGAGAACTTCATCGACAAGCTGCTGGCAGGTTCAAAGGTTTTGGGGAGCCCTCAAATATAGGGAGTTGGGGTTGGGGTGGGTCCTTTAAAGGCCAAAGCGAAATACACGCACTCAATTAAATACACATTAAAATAACATTTAGATACAATGTGGGGGGTGTGTTTTGGGCACCCAGTTCGACTGGTGGACGGTGGGGGGCAGCATAGGTCAGTCAGTCAGCCAATGCTGTTGCTTTTAAGTTGCGCGTGAGCAATTAAATCAAATGGCAGAGCAGACACCATGCCACATTGCACAACAAAGCGATCTCGGGCGAAAGAGGGTCGCAGTTTAATTAACGCAGTGGCGTCGCATTAGGGCTCGTGAAAAAGGGGGTGCAAAGTGGTCGGGGCGGGGCTGTGGGGAAAAGTCTAGGGGGTGACTGAGCAGCGTAGCACAGCACAGCTCATTAGACACGCACCGAATGTTTGCCGCTGCTGCGGCTGCGGCTGTTGACCATCCAGCAGTGACCATCCAGCCATGAAGCGCTCTTTGATTTGGCCAAAAGAATCCTGCTGGCTAGCGCTTATACACACTGAAAAAAATAGCAAGGAATTGGGAAACCCACTCAGTACTAGAAAAATACTAGGATAAAATTTGCAGTGTATGTATGGTGGCCTTATGTTTGCATGTTCGTAATTTCATTATCCTTTTGTTTCTGGGGGATTCAGCAGGGCTTTCTGCTTGACTGATTTATGGTCTATATTTATTTTTATACATTTCTTTATTTTTATGATTCCGTTTCGTGTCTCGCTTTTGGGTTTCGGTTTCAGTTTCACTTCTGTATTCGTATTTGTATTCGAATTCGATAAGCCTCATTTAGTTTTTATTTGGTTTTTCCAGCCAGCCAACCAGCCAGCTTTTCCCTCTTACCATTTGTACTCCATTCAGGCGTATTCATTTTGATTGCGGCCCACTTTAGTTGGAATAGTTGCATGCGGATGTGTCAGGGGGTTTGGTTTAATTATAAGCAAATTGTTTGCCCCATTTACATACGGACCGCCATTCCCCGTCCGCAGTTGCCTTTGTTTGCTTTGAAATGTTTGCAGTTCATTTTATTGTAATTGGGTATGCCAAGGACATGGGTGATATTTAATAATTGAATAATTTATTAAACGAGCTCATAATTTGTGCAGCAAAGCGTATTGAATTTATCGCCCCGAGGAGCCTATCTTGACGTTTTTACAATTGTTTACTGCCTGCGCAGTGGGGCTCAAACTGGCAATTAACTTGACCAAGTGCCTGCCTGCAGTCATAATTAAATTCGGTTGACCCCAAACCGAGTGGAAAATATATCAAATTGGCGAAAAATTTACTAAATGCCAAACTCAATTCTCAGTGCGTGCAAAAAGATAGCAACAAAAAAACTGAAAACCCCGACATCAATACGCCAAATTGAGGCATTTGAAAAACAAAATTGCAGCGGCCGTCGTCCAATTTGGACAGGTGCTCTATGTCCACTTCTCCCCATTTTGCTGACCAACAGCCGAGTCAATTGCGAAAACTCGTTTCAGCTTTTGGCCAAAAGGCAGCTCCACACTGAGTTCAATGCCTGCCGGCGGCCAGAAAATTGATTTGCCAATGCAGTCAGTCAACCAACCAACGAAGCGAGTGAATGAACGGGCGAATTATCCAAGCCGAGCCGCCAGCATTTCCATTGATTTTCACTTTCTCCCGGCTCTTTTGTAATTACTCTCTGGCTAAATTATTATGGTCAATTACTTTTATAACGCAACGCTGGCAGCGAGGTGTGAAGGATTACGAGCGAAAGCCAATGGTTATACAAGTCTTCTCCTTGGTATCTAAGCATCTTATATTTCTTAGAAAGCTTCCAATCCAATTAAACTCAGCTGCAAGTTCTGCGTATTCAGCATTCTCAATTTCCTATACAAGAAAGTGTCAAACGATATTTCGAATATTTGTCAAGTGAAAATCACAGGCAATGATAATATTTTACAGCTATTTTTGGCTATTGGGCACGTACACGACTGACTTTGATGACCCAATATGAGGCAGGGCACGGCTAAAACCATTGTGGGTGTGGCTGCGATGGGCGTATACACTCATATGACACACACACACATGTGCTTACACACAATGAATGGAGAATTAAGGACGCCATTCTGTTATATAATTGCGTTTGAAGGAAATTTTAAATTGAATTGAATGAAAATGTAGAACTCCGCTTCCCTCCCCCCGCACTCCATTGAAATATTGGGTTAAGTGCGAGAGATGACAGCGACAAGAGAATTCAATCAGCCCGAGTCACCCTTGGGCAGGGCGATATACACATAGTGTGGGAATCGGGTATAAACTTCATAGTGCCGGCCAGCTGGGGCACGTAATTAAATTGTGCTGAGGTGAACGTGGCAGGTGACCAGCGTCACTTGTGGGTTGCAACAATTATGGCGAAAATATGATATGAGATTTAACTACGATTTTTCCACCTCCATCCCTTCCTTGCAGATCAAGTTCTTGAAGACCAAAGAGGGCACCGCCATGGTGCAAATGGGCGACGCTGTGGCCGTTGAGCGTTGCGTGCAGCACTTGAACAACATTCCCGTGGGCACTGGTGGCAAGATACAGATCGCTTTCTCCAAGCAGAACTTCCTATCCGAGGTGATCAACCCGTTCTTGCTGCCCGATCATTCGCCCAGCTTCAAGGAGTACACCGGCTCCAAGAACAATCGTTTCCTATCGCCGGCCCAGGCCAGCAAGAATCGCATTCAACCACCGAGCAAGGTAGGATTTGGCCGAGTCATCGCCTTATATGATCATAATTGACTATAATTCTCGTTTAGATTTTGCACTTTTTCAACACACCGCCCGGCTTGACCGAGGACCAACTGATTGGAATCTTCAACATCAAGGATGTGCCCGCCACATCGGTGCGCCTGTTCCCCTTGAAGACCGAGCGCTCATCGTCCGGACTGATCGAATTTTCCAATATCTCGCAGGCAGTACTGGCTATCATGAAGTGCAACCATCTGCCTATTGAGGGTAAAGGTGAGATAGTGTTGTGTTTAAGTGTTATTAAAAAGAAAGTCAAATCTATGTGGCCACCCTTCCGAAAACCAAAAAAAAAAAAGTTACACAAAATTCTCACTCTCTCTCTCTCTCATTCTCATTAAAAACCTTGGCATCTCACGCCCCAATAAGTAGGCGATATAACATTTTCGCCCACCCAAAAACTTGCAGTCAAAAGTTTCGGCAGCTATTTTGCATGGCCTTTCGAGTTGTGCTGTTGTGCAGCAGCCGCACGTCAATATCACACCCCCAATGCCACCGGAAAGCAACACCCAGCACCCAGAACGGGAAAACCAACACCATTCACCATCCACCAATGCAAACTTTAACCTTTCGTGTTTCTTTGCGTTGTTTTTTGGGCAACAAACTTTTTAGTAACGTCGCTGCCTGCGATGAAAATTTTAATTTGGTAATTAAGATAAACAATTTCAGTTTGCAGTTATTCATAAATGGGTCGCAGCAACCAGCCACCCAACCCGCTGGCAGGATTTCTCTAACAATTAGTCTCAGGACTCGCGGCTCGGTTACAAATGGGTTGACGACCGATATAAAGTTTTTGCATAAATATTTCACCAACAGCAGGTCGCCCAAAAACAAATTACTATTCCGCAAACTCTAGCGTTTTATGAGCATGTTTACATGGGCAATATTCATTTGACATCCCGAATATTTAGCATTGCACTTGCTCAGGCAGAAAAAACAGCTTACACACACACAAAGGCTGGTGAAATCGATTAGGAAAGTGGCAAACAGGACTGTTCAATGCTCATGCATAAATTGTCGATATCCTCGATTTGATTATTTGTCGTTGGCGCATTTGTGATGCTGCTGCGCGAGGGTTGCTCGAGTGCATGGTAAATAGTAATTAAAAGTGTAAGGAACGCAAACACAATCGCACGAATGCATAGACCTAGACCATCATGCCCCATGCCCCTTTCGCAACGCAAATGGAAATGGCAATGGAAATGCAAATGCAAGTGCATGCCGATTGCAAACACAGAGGCCACATTGCGTACTTTCAGCCGGTAGAATTATGCTAAAAGCAAATATATGGCTCTTTTCACCCTCTATCGAACATATACACGCACACATACCGAGTGCCACAATGCTGTTTTCGCATTTAAGGGATTTTGATTGCTAGGACTAGGCTAGGCATAGAATAGGCAGCAACAGGACCCAGGATCCATTCAGCCAGCGGTCCCTAATTGGCAAAAGGCCCTATTCATTTACAACCCATCGCTCAACCCCCCTCCACAATACCTTCGCACAATCGAAGATTGCGCTTGCAAAATCAATAAAACTAAATTCAAGAATATACAACACTTATACACTATACTACACCATAACTTAATGAATAAATGTGCCAGCGCATAACCATTGTTTTCGCCAAGGAACCACACCACCTTATACATCTTTTATGCGTGCTCTCTCCCCCTTCTCCCCACACAGGCACCAAGTTCCCATTCATCATGAAGCTGTGCTTTTCCTCATCCAAGAGCATGAACGGCGCCTGGAACAATGCGGCCAGCGAGGGCATGATCGAGAAGGAGAACGAGGTGGATTCCAAGGTGGACATCTACAATTGAGATTTGATTACGATTGTGTAAGCAAGCAAACAACAACCGGCTTAACTAGAACACAATACAGAACAACACTGTGGATATTGGTCGCAAACAACATGCAAAAGACAACAGCAACAGGAAAATCAGCAACAAATGCGCCACAAACTGCACCAATAGCTGAAACTTCAACTACAGATCGATCCACCAACTTGATGGCTTACACATTCGACATGAAATGCGGGAATTTCAAACAAACTGATTGCTAAATCAACTAAAGAAACCAACAAACATGAAATGATAAATGAAAAACATTCAAGAAAAAGGAATTACAATTAGGCGCAAACGCATGTAATTTTTATACGAGCCATTTGCATAGATTTACTGAATTCCACCATATATCAATTCAGCTAATTAGTATGACAGCCTATGTACGATATGGCCTCGTTTAAAAGCCACACCAAATTAAAACACACTTGATGCACATTACATTACATTACATGCGTTTGCGTTGCAACAAGAAAACAAACAAAATAATACAAAAAACTAATTGTTATTATTGTTACAATGAAGCATTAGGACTTTCTCACACAACAGCAAAACAAAAAATGGAAACACTCCAACCAATTGTAAACTATGTATTGTTTAATTGATAAAAAACGACAAACTAAACCAAAAATAAATAATTGTAATTCAAAACTCAAAAGCATGTGAAAATAACTCCAAATTCCCCCTTCCTTCACCCACCCGCTCTTTCCACTAAAATGCACTTTGACCCTTGGACCCTTGACCCAACTTCCCACACCCCAAACCCACGGCAGACTTCTGTATAGATAATGTAATATGATTTTCATGTCGATACGAATATATTATTAGTGCAACAAAAGGAAACATTTCTTTGGACAATATTTCGACAAGTATTCGGGCGTGAGAAAAAGTCTTAACAAAAATATTTATTGAAAAAGGAATATTTGTGTAAATTAAAACCAAAAATTTAGCAATTTTAAATAAAATTTATTAGTTTTAGTTATGCAAAATCGAGCACTGCAGCACGTTTATGGCAGTTGATTTAACAGTTTTTTATTTTAACGAATTTAAAACGAGCAGAGGAATGAATTAAAAACTTGCACAAGCCAATGTTTTTATTATTAACAAAACAAGAAAAAGACAAGATGGTAAACATAATTTTTGTGCTTAATTTACAAAGTTGAAAAAGGCATAAATTTATATGTATGAGATGTATTTGTATTTATATTAAAATTAATTTTAATTTACACTAAATGTAAAAAGGAAAATAACTAAAACAAAACAAAATATTAAAAAAATAACAAGCTAAGATAAAAGATGAAAACCTACAATATAATTTAGTTAAGTGCAAATCGAAAAGAGCATCTAGCTTAGTTAAGAAATAGCATCGTTCAGACATGCAGACAGAAAACATACAACAAACAACATATTTTTGAGGCGTTTTAAAATTGGAAGACAGAGCCAAACATTTCAAAACTCCAAGTGAAGTTAGCAAAGCAAAGCTACTACTAAAGATGGGTGAGGGCGTATTGCAAATGCGAATAAAAGTAGACGAAAACAAAAGAATTAAAGATATCAGCAATAAAGCAACAGCAACAACACCATATCAAAGGCGTATGTTAGATTACCTATAATATAAACATAAATCGGGATGAAAGATGCAAGATAATAATGTAACACCATAATCTATGAGTTCACTTGAGTTGTATCGTGTTTTATTTTTAAGCTCAATCTGTCGGCAGCTCGAGACCCAAAGAGATCCGAGCTCGAAACTGCCCGTCAGAAGGCGTTGTTCTACACTACATTTGTTTTTAATGCAAATCAACGAATACACAATACATAATGCTAGGGCCGCTAAACGAATTTTCTTCACACTTTGCGAAGTTTATAGCTCGACGAGATTGTTGGGACTTCGCGTAGATCATTTCATTCATTTAACTATCGGTAATACTATGTGCAATTTGGGCTTTAATCGAATCTTCGCTTGTTCTATTTAATTTATTGCAATTTTCTCATTTCGCTCACTAGTTTGTGTAATTATTTCAAGTGTCTTAGTTATTATGTAAATTGTTTTGTAATCCTTAATTGTAAAATATTTTTCTAAAAGTTAAGTATTATTGTACTTAATTTGTATAATTAACATGATTTAATGACAAACGAGACGTAATTATAAAGATGAAAATAATCTCGTTACAAATTTAATGATAAATAATAATTTTTAAGAACGTAAAGCAACAACGATCTTAAAGCTCCTAATTAGATCATAATCAGATCAATAAACAAACTACTATAATACAGTAATATATAATATAACATAAATAACAAACTCGGTAGCTATTTAATTTACGAAAATACAAATTGTAATCTGAATTTTATATTGTTAATAGTTTTATTTTACATTGAACACAATTTATTTTGTGTTTATTTTTCTTATGTTTAATTTTGTATGAGTAAAAATAGAAACAAATAAATATATATATATATTTAGCTGGTGAAATCGTTTGGTACTTGCCTAAAAGGAGGCACAGCAATGTCAGTTAAATATATAAAATCATAAATATATTTATGCGTGTATTTATATGATTTGTTTTATTTAATATTTAAATTTTGTTGTTATTTTTTAAAAGCGTATTTTTTAAGCCCAGAGTTTGTAACATGCGCGCTCATATTTTGATATAAATATATATATATGTAAAAGAATCTGGCAGTGTATTTTTATTTTATCACCATCAGCTTTTTGTATGTTCTAATAGGAATTGAAACATGACAAATAATTTGCTTTTAAACTATAGAAAACTCGCAAAGCATTTAAAGCAAAGTATAGTTACATAGCATCCTTCAACGCACATCCTTTTCACTTCTTATTTTCGGGCAATGAGAACAGCGACTATGGAGAAATAAACCTAAACTAAATTATATGCCAAATAATCTCTAGTGTTATCCTGAATTTTGAACATATCAAAATTTTGAAGCATTCAAATTTAAGGCCCTAAGTTTTGAAATTATACAATTTAGGCATTACTTATGTAAATGTAAAAAAGAAATATTAAAACCCGGAGCACTTTTCAATAAGCAGCAAAACTGCGAACAGACATAATCCTTACAACCCTCTACGAAAACGCCAATAAGAATTGTATGTAAGCATATAGAGCAAACAAAGATGAAAAATCGAAAAATATATATGTAAGGTATAATTTATAAGAAGTAATTACTTTAAAGTATTATTTGAGAACACAATTTTAAAAAATTTGAAAACTAGGACAATTTTTTTATGTTTTTGCGCTTACGTTCCCAAAACTAAATTTAGCAAGAAACTAATCTCCTAGTAGCAATTATTTAAATATAATTTAAACGCATTCGAAATTAAATAAAAGAAAATTAGTCAAATTTCGTTACAAAATTTTGTTGAATTGAAACAAGATCATTTAAAGGTTGTCAACGACAAGAACTTGTTATGAAGGCCTTCCCAAACCGCTGGCTTTTGCTAATTGCATGTCATTTTGTGTAGCGATTTCTTTATTATGAGTTCATTTAAATTACGTTTGCAATTGCCTCGTAGTTTTCAACTCCAGAAAAGAATAATGCTCATGGGGTAAAAGGTAGGTGCTGTTTTTAAAGTAACAACTCACAATTTTCTTGAACTTGTCCACCCAAACAAACATTGGTTCGTTCGGAGTGCCATTTTCCCATTGGCAAGTCCATATATTTTGAGTGTATTTTCAATGAATTGAGTTTAGTTCGTTAGTTAATTCGCCTAATGACACCAACTACACAAATGGACCAGTTTATTCAATACTGAATTGACAACCACCAAGAATCAAATCTAAACAAAATGAAATTATTAAAATTTGTGAAACCGTCCAATTATGAAACAGCAACACTGACACCACACACGAGTTGAAAACTGGGTACATTACTACTTTAAAGTGGGAGAAACAGCGGAGCAATGCTCTCCAGTTTCTGAAGTGTCTTTCACTGAGCTTTAGCCTTATATTGCAAACTTTTTGAAGCAAGGATTTTTAGCGACACCAGCGAGTTTCCGTCTTCGGTTTGCGCTTTTCGACCTATTTTAATTCCGTGCCGCTTGAACACGCTTACCAGTTACGAGCCGCATTCAGATTGCTAAACATCTACGATCCTGTGAGAGCTTTTGTTTGCTACTATCGTTTTCTGTTTTTTAGTTGGATACCCCGAGAGGCAAATGAGAAACACTAAACAAAACAAGAACTTTGTACACCGAAACGAATTCATAATAATCTAGAATGCATGTGCATAATGAGAACAAAGGAAGAAATAACTAAAGGATAAAGAAACCTATGAAAAGAAATGAATAAAAGATGAATAACTAAAACTATATTCTTATAGGCTTATAGTTTATACTTACATACACACATACAAATACTTATATACATAAATATTTATATATAAATATATATATATTTCAGAGATCATAACATACATAGTAATACGACACTACATCCACATATATACATTCAAATATAGTTTTAAATAAGTGAGGAGGTAGCGCGAGTCAATTTTAAAAGCAAGAAAATCTTAAACCATGCAAATCTTAAGCAAGAAGCGCAAATATTAACAAAGAAGTTACTTTGGCGTTATTAGTAATGCAATTACATGTATGAGAAGCGAATACTTACATAATTACACCACAAATTACACCCACTACACAACAGACACAGACAAACAACCAGGAGACACAGACACAGACATAGACAGACAAAGGACGAAGGAATGTTTTTAGGGGCAAACGGACAACTGCATAGTGTAGTCGTATGCGTAATTACTGGTGATAATTTTGAAAAAAAAAACTAATACAAATCAAATAATATGAGTAATTTTAACATAAGCAAATGCTAGCACGTTTGAATTTCCAATAGATGTCTATTATGTATTAGAAACCTATATAAATATATATTGACGATTCCTTATTGAACACACCACACAACCAAACACACATACCTTAATGTCCTAGTGTGCAAGTATGTAAAAAAAAACCAAAACAACATGCCACAACGCAACGTAAACGAAATTGCAAGAAACGAAATTCGATTCGAAATCATTTTCCCCACGAACGAGACGAGTATTAGTGTGTTAGGCCTGGTATTTAGCTGATATTATTTAGTTACCCGTCATGCAGCATGAGTAAACCCATACACACACACATACCCAGAGGTCCGATCAAGAACCTATTCCTGGGAGCACCGCCGTCCGGCTGGGACCTAAATAATTTATTAGCAATTTAAAGCTCACAGATGCGAGCGGGTTGCCCTGCCCTCAGTAATTGCATACTTTCAGGCTGCAATTAGTTGGTGTATGTGTGCTGGTGCTTAGGCCTCTTGAATGCGGTATATGCTCCGCAGGAGCAGCAGTTTATCAGCACTCCGATGTGGCAGCCATGACGATTCCATTTATAACAATAACCAAACGGTTGTAAGCCATCACATACACACAAACAAACACACGTACAATCGAGGACAGAGACACTACAGGAAACGCTCTCATACTCAAACCGCAGGGCAATTGTGCAATATAATTTGATTTGTGTTCGATTAAAACACATACACAGACACAGGCCACCAACCACCCATACCCTCATCTAATAATAATAGCTATGTTAATATGCAATTTAGTTAAATTTTCGTTGATCGGTTTAGTTTAGTTTAGTTTAGTTAGTTCAGTCTTTAATTTAGGGTTTGCTGTGTGGCGGAAATGGGTTCTGAATTTGACACCACACACATACACTTGTTAAACTAATCCACCGAATAAATACAATCTCATTAACTAAATTTAACAGTTAACGCATGGACAAGCCAATTTCGCCCTATCCGCCTCTAGCTTCGAATTTCTCATTGCGTTCGGGCAGCGGGTTAACAATTATTTTACTCACCAAGGACGCGACTGTATTGAACGCTGCGAGGTGTAGCATACATACATATGTGGATGTGGATGGCAGGACGGTAGGGATATCGAAAATCGAATACCAAATAGGGACAAATTTAAATCGAAATTTCTAAGTGTTTAGTTGAAGAGTCGTTAGCCATTCGTAATATGCTAATAGGTGTAATAAGCTAGTAATGTGAAAACTGAGGACACACACCACTCTTGCATACATAACACGCATTCACACATACATAATTATATACTAAGTACACGTATGACATACATTAACACTCGTACATAAACGCATACATAATACTTACATATGTATAAGCCTATGGAATGCAACATAATCACAGCAAAGTCCTTTTGATAACCGATTTTTGACTATGTACGAACTAATTTTTAAAATAATTCTGCGTCGCATTTACACACAGGCACACAGACATAATCAGCCATAACCAGACATATATATACGTTTATATCTATATATATACACACATCAATCTTATCAGGCGAGGCAAACGCATTAACAAACCGCAAAAAAACGTAAAAAATATCATGTACTGCACAGCAAATTTGCGTAAACAGGAAAAACAGTCGAACCAAATCACACAAACACACAGACACACACACACACAAGTAATGGACACAATGAACAAATTATTAGAAACTATTCAAAACTACTATTTATTAAATGTTGTTAGCATCAGAAAACCGAGAATAAGCAAATTATGAAATCGCTGTAGTGCAAATGCAAAAACTTAAGAACAAAGAAAAATTGTAAAACCATCATTGAAACTTATTTATTTTTAAGCCAAACGTTGCGGCAAGCAAACACAGCGGAAAATAAGGAAAACCAAAAATTTTTAAACATTAACAGCCACTTCAACAAATCCACAACAAAAACAAACAGTACATAAAATACAAATTCTTTGATCTTAAAACAGAAACCCAAAAACGAAAACGAAAAACAAATAAATGAAAAACTTAAACTTATACACAAAAGAAACTCGAATGAAAACTTTGTTTTATTTAAGAACAATTAGTCCCGCAGTAGTACAACTTCTACACGGAAAGAAATAAGATGTTTGTTAGGATCAATAATTGCTGACAAAACTTCAGCTGCTTTTCGAATAGATTTTCGAACTTTAGTAAGTTTCGTGGCATGAAGAAGCTATTCAAATTGATCTCATCATCTTATTTTTTCCTGTGCATCGATTTCAACTCACCTTACTCACCTATACTTTTGTCATATTTGCAGTTAGCAACAACAACATTACAACAAGTACAGCTAGTACAGTTAGTGGAAACTACAACAACAACAAGCACCACCTCAGTCACCAAGCCCAACAAAAAACCAACAAACCAAAAAACCAATCCAATCAACAAGAACAAACAACAACTACTAAAAATAACAATAACCACCTCCATTACAAGTACAACAACAAGAACAACAACAGCTACAACAATAACAATTAAGATACGACATTGAATCGCGAAGCATTTAAGATCTTCCATTTAAATTAATTTCGTTCCATAAGATAGTTTTGCTAATTTGTTGGATACACACTTAGTTAGCCACTTTTCAGATGCTTGCTGCATGTGGTAAGTAATCTAACTAACTAGTCCAACTCACTAAGTAATTCACACACATTAAAGGTCGAGGTTAAATGAAAGCCAATTATTTTGTTTAAATACAGTTCAAATAATGAGTAAATGTTTGTTAAGCAAAAGTGTTGAGTAATTTATTATAATATTTTTTGATTAATGCTTTATGCTTTTTAATATTTGGGTATAAATTATCGGTTTACATTTTTTTTTCAGTATTTCAAGCTAAATCTCATTTGACACATTTCAGTGGAACTCTTTGTGGCCTGGTCTGATTTAAAATGTGGCATGAAAATCGCAGAAAAGCAATTATCGCCCACTGCACTGTAAAATAGAATAATCTGCGAAATAACCTAATTAACTGCAGCCCATGGTAAATTAATTCAATGCCTCGCATAAACAAAATAAACAAAGGCTGATATCGTGCAGATAAATGCGAGATTCCACGAAATATTTAAACAGTAAAATAGGTTTTTTAACCCTCCTTTAAATTCACTTCTAAAGCGAATTCGTTTTAACCCAGTTGCTGGAACTTTTAAGACGTTTAAAAACTTGGCTTGTCTTCATTTTTAAAACTGGTTAACTGGCAGCCGTGGGCCCGCTTTTCCAATCATTTTCCGCATGACCGATTTTGTGAAATTGCATTTAACAATGTTTAATTAAAAGAACTGACCGCCGGCTGGTAGCCAGTGTAATCTAGGGACGAACTTTTAAAATGCGACCCCTGCTGCAAGATGAACAAAATTGCTAGCCAGAAAGGGTCAATCGGGTTGGGGGGTGGCGGGGCAGGAGAATCATTTATCAAACGACTTGGATGGAGCCACATATCTTGGCTGGCCCCAATTGACCCCCTTCAATATGAAACTAAATGCCTGAGCTCTTCGATTCTGTTTGTGTTTGCGACTCAATAAATTATTTACTTAAGCCGAACACATTATGTAAAGCAGCGGCAGGATTCACCAAAGGTCCGCTCTAATCCTTTGTCTATTATTTCATTTCCCAGCCCGGGAAGAAGAAAGTCGGGCCAGGAAAACCAAACGACTTACACAAATATTCCATTTAAAATGCATTGCCTTTTTCCCTGGCCGATGCCTTTGGCTTTGACTGGGGATAAGGTTGTAAGCCAGGACTTGGACCAATTGTCCTTTTTGCCCGGCCTGTTTTTGCAGCCTCTTAATAGCAGAAGCGTGTATTTATCTATGCCCTATTTGCTCCCTTTGAGTGGAGGAGCTGAGACCGCAACAATGGACCAAGTACAAATGCAGCTGTTTCTTTATTTATCTACCGGGATTAATATTATTTCAGTCATGTTTTTTGTGCCACTATTTTTTGTTGCCTTGCAGTTGGCGTTAAATTGCATGTCGCATGTCCGCTGTGCTGTGGCCATTGATTGATGGCAGTTGCTGGAACTCAGCAGCCATGACAAACGCCAAATTGTTTGTCTACCAAACCGAAAGGAAAATAAAATAGTTAAAATAAATAAATTGCTCCAGAAATTGCGTACAAAGTTGGCAGTTCGTGGAAGCTGGCTGAGTTAAATCAATTTGTTTGTGGCCTACACTTTGTATTCGATTTTTCACCGGGTTTCCAAGTTGCGTTTACTGCGGCTCCATCGATTACCATTTGCCATCGCTTCGTTTCATTAAAGGACACATTTCTCCGGAATAAACCTAAAGAGCTTATCTACCACAAAACATCTTCAGCATTCAAATTCACTCTTCACTGAGTCTTACATTTTGAAAGGTAAATGAAAAGGGACCAAACTTTAGTTGCCATACTTTTTGATTAACTTGAGTTTCGATTTTATTTCGCAACCACATGACACATAACCAAATTTAACATATAGCCTTGATATATGTTCTTGCTAAAATAAAATAAAAAAGATAACTGAAAATTAGTCTATATTGTCCAAATTACGCGAAATCGAATTGTAAATACCGAAGCACATAATTGTAAATTAAACTGTTGAATCTCGTTTGTAAAGTTATTGAAACTAAAGCGCATGCATTTACCACATAGAATGTGTACATATGCACAAATTCGCTTGCTTTGTAAAGTTTGTTTTGTATTTTTATAGATACGTTGCAGTAAGATAATAGCGGTAAATGCACACGAATTGTATAAAATCTAAGATATAAAATTCACATTATTTATAGGAATACTCGTATGAAATGAATAACGAATGGGTCCATAAATCAAATGGAAAGTCGAAATATCATTCTCAATAAGTTGCTCAATTTGCTTCGCAAAGTGATTTACCGATTTATCATTCTCTATTTTCATATGTGTACAACTAAATAAGTGTATTGTAGGCATAAGCTAAACAACAAAATTTCAAATAGAAACATAAACCTTAACGATAACAATAAATAACACCAATTCAGTGATTGGAAACGCAGTGCTTGAAAGCCGAAAGAATAAAAGCTTAGTGTCAATTGTCTTTCAATTATTTAGAAATGTGCACAATAACTAATGCAGATCTATAGCTGCTTATACCTAATTATAGATAGAATTACGAGTAGACATAACTGCACCACACGAACTTTTATTTACAATTCCAGTGTATTTGGAATGGCCTAATTTAAATACATTAATTAAGCGAGTCGAAGTTCGGCCAAATGCATCTTGTTATGCGAGCGCCAGGAAGAATGATCCTAATGTCAATTTCAAAGTAAAACTTAACTGTAGTTGTGTAATATACATGGAAATTAGGCATAATTACTCCATATTAATGTATTATTAACATCTAAGCTAGGCTAAAAACATTATCCACGTGCAATTCGAGTCACTTTGGCCAGCCAAAAGCCAATTACTTTGTGAATTCAGCAAATTAGGCAGGACATACGAGAGAATACATACATATGTAATAAATGCACTTTAAAGGGCTAATCGCCACATCCCAAAAATCCACCAAAAAAACACACTGGCTGGCAAAACACACATATCTGAACTTGATTACGCCAGAGAAGCGCAGCATTGTATAAAAGTTGAACGAAGCAATTGGAAAAACGTGATTTAGATTTTTTCTCACAAAACAAAAAGAGATCAAATGTGATTTTGCTATACTAACAAACAGTCGGGAAAAACGAGAGCAAACAGAAAAAAAATCAAATTTAACAAAATGAAATGAAATGAAATGAATTGTATACATATGTACTGTGTTAAATTCCACGGCTTTTGTTGATGGTTTTGGAATTTCGTTAGCGTATTTGTAGCACGCGAAATGTGTAGTTTACTCGTAGGTAACTTAGCGTAGCATACTTATGTGGGCTGCCGCTGTCAACGATTTTGACTCGACTCATGCCGCCAGAGCCTTACTCTATCTTGCTGTTTCTGCATTTTAAATTGCAATTGATATTGAACTTGAAATTGATATTGAAATGTTTATTTACTATTCGTTTAACTGACTAAATGTATAAATGGAGTCCAAGTAAAAGCCACCGCCTCTATTTCTAAATAAACTTAGTGAGAATTGTGAACAAATTGTGTCTATATCTATACATAGTGCATATACATAATTACGACAACTAAACCAAAACCGAACTATATGTATGTGACTGTATGTAACGTATTACGAATCTACGATAGGGTATACAAGATCGGGCCGTAAATGCCGCATATGAATGTATTATTCAAGATAGTTATATACAGCATATACACAGATATTATACATACTTATATACCAGCGCATGAATATCTATTGAACCTATATACATACGTGTAGATATATACAACATAATACTAATACGCTAATCCTTTTGGACAACTTTTTCAATGTTGCTACTACGTACGAGGTACTACGTAAACCAAAGAACAATGCATAGCTACGATGACAAAGTGCAACAATTAATAAATTAATAAATAGTAGGCAAATTGTAAATTGTGGTGCAACCTGGTCGAGTATAAAGCCAAAACTAAAATGAACCCTAAAAGCAGCCGTTGCAGCGGATCCACTTCCAGGGGGGTCGAAACACAATCGTTCTCACCGGAAAACTCTGCCCGAACCCTTGATATGATTTCTATTAGCAAGCTTTTCAACTCATTCCTGCCGGCACCACTTTGAGTTACCAAAACTACCCACCAGCTACTCTACCAGAACTATACAAGCCCCTTTCCAAGCAGATGTATAGATATTTAGATATATCATGTGTCTCACCAACGATGCCATCACTATAAGAGAAGCTCTTCTAAACGCTGACTGCAGAATACCACCATGTTAAAAACAACTAAAAAACTAAACCGAAAAACCAAAAACTAAACATAAAAGTACAGATAGAAGGCAAATCCTAACTAACACGAGAATATTTTAAAGGGAGCATTGGGCGAAAGATAAACCATAATCTATCTTTGTGGCCAACTTTCGGCCGACTTTGCGGGGTCGCTCATCAGAATCGTACTTACAATTAGAGTGTATACAAGCATAAATCGAGTAAATTGAATAGCGTATAAAGTATATTTTATTAGTAGCAAAATTTAAATGGTAAATAACAGTAACAGTAACAGTAAACGTTACAGGATAACAGAAACAGTAAGGATGGAGTAAATGTTAAAAATAAATACTAATTATTAAAGCTAGATGTAAGTGTCTATTGAAGAACAGTGCAAACTAACACGAGAAATTGCAATTCAACCAACAAAATGTTGTTAAGTTTTCCGCTTTATGTGTCAAATTAGCTAAAGATTGTAATTAACATAAAATGCTTAACGAATAATACAAGAAAGTTATGGTAACCGAAATACTAAAAGGCTAACGCATTTTTGAACTGTTGGCGCATGATTTTAATTGTAAAGAAATAATTTAGTTATACAACATTCGCTTAAAGGAGAACTTTTATTTAACTTTTAATAAACTAAGCATTAAAACAATGGAGAACCCCATCCGTAAACCAAAGAGAAAACTTTAAAAGACAAATGCAAGTCAAGCAGACCCGTTTAAATACATTTCTAAATGTAATTCCAAATGCATATAGGCTAATTGGGGATTCAAGGAATCTGAACAAGGTACTGCCGGTACCCCAACAACAATAACTAACAGAGAAATGAAATATTATGAAAATCTATGCAGACAAATATTGTAACAGCAACCGAAAAACCAAATTCAAACGCGACAAAAGTAAATAAAAATAAAATATTAAATTAAAAAAAACACCACTTTGGATTTTGCAATTTTTAAACCAATTTCGCAAATATCTCCCGCTGACTGCTGCCCCAGGAGATTGCTGCGCGTCGGATAATCTGAAGTTCAAAATCCGGGTGATTGCAAGTTGCAACTGCAACATCAGTGCGGTAAAAACTTTCCTTTGCTCTGCGAAATGGTTATGAGGTTCCGCTGAGCTGGGTTTTTGCTGGTGACATCCTAATATCCTCATGGTGCACGAGGTCGCTTCGGTTTTATTCCGCCCGTTTTCAAACAGCGCTGTTATGGCAGTGGTTTTCCATTCCACAGATACACGTTCTAGCGAGGGGAGTGCATAAAGTACTGAACATGTTATCTATAACCAAATATACGCGGTGAAAATGTGGAAATGTCGTGAGTTTTTAAGCGCAGGAAACAGATGATGCTAATCATCTAAAAATAACAACCTTGTTAGTTCCTTTAATATTTGGAAAAAAAAGAACTACTTTTCCAAAAACGATTTGGATATTGGTTGCGGAACTTCAGGTTTCTCTTTTCAGTTTAAATATTAATATTGTTGTGCAATCCGAACTGTCATGTGAAGGGACAGGTCCAAGCCAAACAAGCAAAAACCAAATAAAATGCAGACAATTAATATTGTTCACTGTCAAATCGTGGCACTTAACATGGCCAGATTGCAACGTGGTGGCCCCGTTGGGTGGTCAATATGAAAGAGATTGCCTTTCCGGCAGCAGAGCAACTTATAATTGACTTGACTAGAATGGTTGGTGGCTGCGGAGGCAAATGTCTTCATTAGTTTAATTGCAAACATTATTATTGCACACCGAAAGTTGCACTTGAATGCGCGGAGCAGCCGGGAAGTTCGCTCAGCTCGACTCATTTGGCCAACGATTCTCGGCCAAGTGAGATAATGAGGCAAAAGGCCAGAAGCTGGGGAAAACGGCATGAAAACAAAGTGATTTTTCCTTGTTTTTCGCGTTCGCTTCTATTTTTTCTACTCCTACTTTGCCGCCTCTGCATAAAATGGCTAAATTATACAGATAGAGGGAAATCTCTGGCAGCTGCCAAAATGCCAGGCAGTTGGCTAAGTGGGTAAACTTCGTCGGAGTGTTGCAATTCTTTAAACGTTTTTACTTTTAATTTTGTTAATAGACTTGTTCCATCTTAATTAAAACGCCACAGAGAGTAGAAAGCAAGTTACAATGTAAACGGTTTGGAAAAGTGTATTTGTTTAAACTCAAGACATTCCCAAGGAATGGTTATTTAAAAAGGAGAGCTTATAAAAAACGGTTTTCCATTTAGCCCTGTTTCATAATAAAATAAAGTTATCTAATTTTTTATATAACCATCTGTTGTTGAATTACGTTCTATATAAAGTAGCACACATTTTTTTTGGCTCAAACTCTTTATCCATTTTTTCCACGGTTTACAAATTTTAACAATGTCTGCAAATCATCTTTACCCCATTTTCCATTTTCCACCCCACTTTTCATTGCAGCAAAGATTGCGGAAATTGTCTTCTTTGAAAGCTCTTAGCTTACCGTCATCTTGGCCAAGTTATATTAAAATTTCGCCACAGATACAATTTTAAGACGCCAACTGAGTATATACTTAACAAAGTCTACGCTTCTCGCAATATCAGTTTAAAGTTTTCGAGCAAAAATAATTACTTTTCATTAACATTGGCCGGCCAGTTTGAGGCTCGTTCCTTGCACCTGCCATTTTCCCTTGCCAAAAACTGGCAAAGCCAAATAAACTTGATCAACCAACCGATGGACTGTCCGTCCGTTTGTCTGTCCGTCCGTCCGTTCGGCCAGAGGAAAAACACGAACAAGGACAACAAGGGCAAGGAGGGAAAATTAGAAAATACATTTTTCAGCATTAAAAAGTGTTCGACGTGCGGAGATTGCGGTAATTTCGCTTAACAGTTGGTTGCTGGCGCCAACACTAGGTACACATGCTGTGGTGCCAGTCAAATGCACCTGCTCACTGGGGTTTTCAGGTGGGTGGTGGGTGGTGGGAGTTGGGTGCCGGATGAATATGGGCAAGCCTGGACTCTCGGGAGGTAACCAACCATGTGGGCGGCGCTAAATGTCGAAAGTGCAGGCACAGCTGTCGTAGTGGGCGTGGTCCGCTGCCAGAGGCTGAAGGTTGAAGGTGGGCGCTTGGAATTGGGGTTGGGGGTTGAAGTTTCGGGGGGCTGGCAGCAGCTGGCACTTGACATGAGCAACGGCAACGAAACAACTCGAGGGCTTTCAACTACTCTCGCACATTTCGCTTCCGCTTAGAAATGGCAAAAACACGTCCCCATACCCATACCCACTTTTAAACACAATATACCCATTCCCAACCATCCCGAGCTCAACCACACAGCATACAACACTCGTGAAAGTGTAACTAAAAAAGCTGAAATGAGATACTGGCAAACATACATACGAAAAAAAGTGAGCAGCGCCCGTGGGGCATCGCTGGATGGCAAATGTATAACTTAATATCAGATTGTGTCGAGTGGGTTGGCACTTACAAATGCCATTTTCAAAGTGTATTTAATTATGACAATTTTGCTAAAGTCAATTGCGTTCCATTTGGGGTTTATTCACGTGGCAACTAATTGCCAATAAGGGGAACTTTATTGATAATTTAAATTGCAATTCTCTGCAACTGTTTCTGGATAAATTTGCTAACAAGAAGCAATCATCTATAATAATTTGCGCACTTTAATTTATTGTAGATTACACCAATCGAACTATTCTCACATAATATTTTTGACATCTGTAAAGAATAATTTATCATTTAAAAGTCCAAGGTGATACAGGAAAATGTTTCACGTATTGTATAGGCCCACAAATAGGGCTTAATGTATTTCATTGCTTTCGGCGCCAAAAATAAACAGCGGGAACTTGGCAAAAACGCAGCAAACATGAAGAGGCAGTTTTGGCCAGGAATTCAAAGCACTTACAAGGGAAGCATAGCTTCAGATATCGACCAACTGCTTGTTTTCCCACGCACTGTGCATCCTTGAAGTCCTTGGCAAGGGACTTAAACACAAGTTAGGAGAGCGTTAAATTACGACGCTTTTGACAAATCATCGGGCAAACAAAGCAACACAATCCGTGCTGTCAATAGGACATTAGAGCCAGCAAAGGGGAAAAACCATCGGCTGCATCAATCATAAATATTTTAAGCCGCAAGCACTGCGGATGGCTTTGTGCCTTTGTGCTTTTGCTTTTGCCCTGCTTTCGTGCTTGCGCAGCAGCAAGTGTGTGTGGAAGCGCGTAGCTAATTGCATTACCAGGCAGCTATTTGGCCTCAAATGCCAGAATGCCAGAATGCCAAGAAACGGCCTGATAAGCCTTCGTGGCTGCCACCGAGCTCGTGGCATTTGCGTCAATTATGGAGTTTTGCAGCTATGAAATTTTAATGAGCAGTGCAACATGCTCCTAGTTTCGACATTGTTCAACAGCTGCTCTTGCGAAATGACCACGCTCTGAAATTTAATGCCATTTTACACGCCATTGAAGAAGATTTCCAATCATTCAGTTCGATTTATGCAATTTATGCTATGCTGATACATTTATTAAGCTTACCATTAATTCAAGTGTTCAACTTTCAATTTCTCTTATCCATAAGTGCCTTTAGCGCACCGTAAAAGCTATTTAAAATTCATGGATCGAATTAAGGTTTAAACTGAACCATTTCCCACCTTGTCGAACCTAATTTGGCTCCACTCGAGTCCGTGCATTTGGTGGAAACAAAGCGATGGGACGCAGCCGCAGGTTTCACCATCGCCGTCGCCATCGCATGACCAGAACCTATTTGTCCCATTATATGGCCCTTGTCGCATAAACCGCGAAATGTTAAATATGCCCGATTTGCACCTAAGATAAAATTGCAATAGGGCCTTATGAGCTAATAAGCTGGTCAAGCGGATTTCGCACCAGGAGCGCCAAAGTTTAATTAAGCAAGGAAGGGAAATGGTAATGAAGTGTAAATATGACAGCTTTGTAAACTATTTTTTCTCATTAACACCGATAAATAAGTATATTTAAATTATAATAAATTTAACAGATACAAAATAAAACCCCTTAACCGCTCCTGGCCCAATATAAATTGTCATTAGTGCCGTTTACTTTGTCCTAGCCGGATATATGGTAACCTCAGTAAACTGGTGATAAATACTTGGCACGTTTCGCTGTTAACTGGGCCCACATGCAAAGGGCAGGACTGAGCGTCCTTCAACTTGACAGTTAACCACTGGCAGTCGTCGAACAAATATGGATAATCGTGCTGCGGAACTTATACTCCGAGAACGGAACATTTTCCCAACCAATGGTTCCGATAACATTGCATTGCTCAACAACATGTTCGTTTTGGAAATGTTCTTCAGAATAACGCAGCTGTACCATTTTAAGAACTTCATCTTTTATATATCCGAAAGGCTAGACCTGAATAACAAGGACTCGAAGGAGTTCTTCCACAATTTCTGGACCTATTTTCCAATGGCGCCCAACCTGATAATAACAAGAGAACACCATTTGGGCATACCCATGATGCAGTTCATCAGCACTCCATCGCTGGTGATGGTCTTCACTACGGGTAAGGACGATCCCATCATGGAGCTGGCTTCCCACAATCAACAGGGAATTCACTGGCTGAAGACGATATTCGTCCTTTTTCCCAGCCTACAGAGCCGTCACTTCGAGACCAATCCGGAGTCACTCGCCCACTTCACGGCGGAGATCAAGGATGTCTACGATTGGGTGTGGAGGAAGCAGTTCATCAACACATTTTTGGTTACCATTAAGGATAATGTATTTATACTGGATCCCTATCCCACACCATCGATTGTTAACAAAACGGGCGTATGGCGAGCCGAAGAGTTCTTCCACAAATATGCCAAGAACATGAAGGGCTATTTGGTGAGGACCCCCATCCTGTACGATATGCCACGGGTGTTTAAATCGGATCGGCCCACCAACAGGTACGAGAAGAACTTCATCCACGGCACCAGTGGGAATTTGTTTCTGGGTTTCCTGGAATTCGTCAATGCCACTCTGGTGGATACCAGCGCAAATGTGACAGATGATTATTTGAACATGACGAACCTGTTGGACTTGGTGTCGCAGGGGGTGTACGAGACCCTGATCCACTCCTTCACCGAAATAACCACCAAGTCCGTGGTTAGCTATAGCTATCCCATTGGCATTAACGACTGCTGCATCATGGTGCCCTATCGAAATCAATCCCCAGCTGATCAGTTCATGCATGAGGCTCTTCAGGAAAATGTTTGGGTACTGATCAGTCTATTCACACTCTACATAACGGTGGCTATCTATTTGTGTTCACCGCTGAGACCACGTGACCTCAGTGCCGCATTCCTACAGTCCATCTGCACTTTGACCTACAGTGTGCCCACTTTCATCATCCGCACGCCAACACTGCGTATGCGCTATCTCTACATTCTGCTGGCTATCTGGGGAATAGTCACATCGAACTTGTACATTTCGCGGATGACCAGCTACTTCACCACAGCCCCGCCAGTGCGTCAAATAAACACTGTGCAGGATGTGGTGGAGGCCAATCTGAGGATTAAAATGCTGGCTATTGAGTATGACAGGATGGCCAAATCACCGCTGCAGTATCCAGAAAGCTATTTGCACCAGGTGGACTTGGTGGACAAGCACATGCTGGACCTGCATCGTGATCCATTCAACACCTCATTTGGCTACACTGTGAGCAGCGATCGCTGGCGGTTTCTCGACCTGCAGCAATTCCATTTGCGAAAGCCCATCTTCCGGTTAACGGAAATCTGCGAGGGACCATTCTACCACGTGTTCCGCCTCCACAAAGACTCCCACATGCGCTCCGTGATGACCGAATACATCATGATAGCCCAGCAGGCGGGACTTATGATCCATTGGGAGCGCGAGGCGTTCTGGGAGGCAATGCATCTCCACCGCATCAAGGTGCACTTATTCGACGATGAGCCGATGGCTCTCAGCCTGGATTTCTTTTCCAGCCTTCTGCGCACCTGGACTTTGGGTCTGATCATAGCCGGTCTGGCTTTTGCGGGCGAAATGAAGTGGCACGAGCATGTGACCTTCAAACGTCGTCCTGCTATACGGATAAATATATACCGCAAACCCAGATCATTTCTCAGGCGCTTCATGAAATTATGATCCAAGAAAAAGATCCTCTCTGGAAACACGAAAACAGAACTTTCAATGGTATCCAAAAAATCTAGCCGGATTTTGTAGCTTTCGAAAACTCAACTTTCAATTTACATTAACAAATTTGGTTTAAATGAAAAATGCACTGTATTTCGCAATAAAGAAATCCATTTAGAAAAAAGTCAAAATTATATGATAAAACCTTCACCTGGAAAGAGTTTCCAGGACAAACACGATCCCGGCCAAAAAACTCATCACAAGCAGTAAGATGAAGGCAATGGCCAGATGCTGCAGTCCAGCAGATGTATACTCCTGGGTGTCCGGCATTCGTTGGACCAAGCCTGCATGGAGGGCAGATCCAAAGCTGCTACGAGCATAGAAGTTCAGAAGTCCCGAAGAGTGGATGCGGAACGTAAAGTACTCGATGTCCCGCCACAAGGACGAATCCATCTGGAGAGGAAAGGCCAGGTGGTAAGAACCGAAGCAAATGGAGCTTAGCTTGAAGAGTCGCTGCTTCAGATGCTTCTGCTGTTCGTCAAGGAACTGCCAGTGATCCTCGGTGACGAAATAGGCAAAGGAGCTATTGAAACTTGTTTGGTGATCCGAGAATACTGCCGAATCCACGGGGCGTAGAAGCTCCAAAAACTCCTGGGGCAACTCCTTGTTCAGATTTAGCAAAAATTCCATTTCGTAGTCAATAATCATGACTGGCAACTGGGCACTCACTATGTCATTCATGGTGTTGATTTGGGCGTGGAAGAGATTCACCGTGAGGATGCTTCCCAAATTGGAGGAGTAGTAGGCGGAAAGGAAGAATCCGTGAAAAAACACAGTAGCCAGAAGAAGAAATCGAAGGAGGCAGGGCTGTTGTAGCTGTCCCTCGATGGGCACATTGATGATATAACAAAAAGAGTTTAGTACAGCGCCCTGATAGCCTGACCACCCACCGAACATCCTGAGCCACATTAGCTCCAGAAGAATCAGTGCCAGCAAAGCTCCCAGTGCAAAGAACCACACATTCCAAGCAAAGGGCTGAAGTGGGTAGAAGTAGGTGGAGACACTGTTGTAGAGCGGAACCATTAGGCACCACTGAACCACCAGCAATGGGTAAGTCTTCTCCAGCTCCTCGTCGGGCATGAACAAGGCGTAGGCATGGGCACAGAACTCCATCTTGCGTTCACGGATCAACTGCAGGGCATCCTTCATATTAATCGCCTGCCCACCGAGACCATCTGGCGGCATTATAAGCTCCTTAATACTCCCGTTTATAAAACTCACAAAGGTTTCTATTATCCGGTATGTACTCCCATCATAGTGTCCTTGCGATTGGAACAAGTGTGGCAGGTCCTGTCGCAAGGGTGTAGTAAATCCGAAGCCGCCTACATCCGAGCGAGCATTCTGCACCTGCTTCCACATTTTTCCGATGTACCTCATAAAATCGGTGCGATTATCGAAACTCATGACGGGAAACTTGGAGACTCCAAAGAGTTGGTTGATACCCTCCTCCGATTCGAAGTGCACCATAGAGTTGAAGAACTGCTGGTTGTAGGCAAAGGTCAGAAGGTCGTAAATCGGCTGCATCTCACCCACTTTGTCCACATATATTACCATCGAGAAGTAGATGTGGCGTCCAAGTAGAACTTTACTAAACACCTGCATTATGGGATCTTCCGCTCCAATGGTAAACACAAAGCTCAGATGGTTTCTTCGCGCCGACGAGTGAATCATTCGCATCTCTGTATTATTATTCACCACCGTCTGAGTTGCAGTCTTTTCAAAGGCCTCGTCAATGCGCATGATGAACTCATCTACTTGGTCAAATCGCTGATGCGGACTTACGAACCATACGATCTCCTGGAACACATTCAATCGAGCGAATGGACTTAATAGATTGAGCATGTATTGCATGTTCCAACCATAACTCGTATGATATGTGGTCAACAAGAAAACACAAATCCGAAACGATGACCGCATGACTTCGTCTTAGAAGCTCCATGAATTAATTGAAATGCTCCACGATTTGTAAGCCAGGTTAATTTGTGTGCCCCAATATATTTCTTATTAATTGCTCCCATGGGAAAACTTATACATTACCTCTCGCAGCTCCTATTTGAATATCATCTACTGAAGCTCAGTGTATTCTGAGACCTTTTCTAAGTTATTAAAATCACATTTAAGCATTATGATAACTAAGCCCTTGATAATAGAGTACAAGATATTTCCACTTGTTAGTAATCGTAGCACTCAAATCGTTCATACTGAGGACGTCTTTGCTTTCGTCGATGGATAAAGCGCTCCAAACAGAAAGCCAGCGAACTAATGGGGATTCCCGCGAATAAGACAATCCATGCCGTGCTGAAGAACTCCAGGTTTAGTGGTTCCACCGGATATGTGTCCAGGAAAACTTTCGCGTAGCCAGCCTGCTCGGCATGCCGAAAGGCTAGCTCTTCCCAGTAGTTCCACAAACCCGCCTGCCAAACGTTCAGAATGAACTTGTTCAGGGAGCCGGCAAAGCTGGCATTGGAGGCCATGGGCAGGGCGTTGAAGAGACCGCCGAAGCACACCTTGGACAGGTGGAAGTACGGCTGGATGAGCACCTTCTGCTGTCGGTTGAAGAACAACCAGGCATCCTGGGTGACCACATAGGCGTAGGAACGCGATGGACTCGCCAGCAGGGCCTGGTAATCCTGTCAGCTGCGCGCATCAAACTGCGGATCCAAGGACGAGGTGTTCACAACCGGCAGCCAGCGCAGCTCATCCAGCAGCGAGTCGTGGATAACGATGCGTAGTCTCGAGTGGATCAGATCCGACCAGGTGTCGATGGGCCGCAGAAACACCGGCTTCATACCGAAGGCCGTCATGTGGCTGAGGTGGTAATTGGTCAGGATGAAACCAAAGATGTAGAGTAGCGTGTAGAAGATTATGACGCGAATCGAGGCGTGCTTCAGCTTCACGCACATGTTCATGTTGGCACTAAACATCAAAAGGGCCACGGCGTGAAGCACGTTCCTGGTGTACGATCGGGTAGCATTCCCTGGCTCCCGCCAGTGCATATACCTCAGCAGGAGCGCGACATAGAAGGTGCCGAGGAAGAGGCATGTCCAGATGTACTTGCCCAGCGGCCACACCATGTACATCCACTTGGGCAGCTCGGGAGCAAGGGGTACCATTACGCAGTTCGTCATCAGCTCCAGCGGATAGCTATGCTGCGTGACGTTAAAGAACTCACTGGTCACCTCTGGCCGAATGATAACCCCATGGAGCGATAGGTTGTACTTGCCGCTGATAATGTCCTGTTCCACCACCGATTTCTTGGGCAACCTCTCGAGAGGATCGAGAAACAGCTGGTAGTGGTACACCTCAGCGAAGTGCTTCACTATCTCCATGTAGGGACCACAGAACTTGGGCACCGATACGTTGAAGATAAAGGCGTGGGGGATGTCAAAACTATATGGCGAGCGGATCACTCCACTGATCAGGTCCGTGCCGAGCAGCATTTTAGGGCCGACTACGGATTGGCGTGCTCCTGGCCACATTTTATATGGCTGCCACATTATTGATGCCGCACGCAAAAAAACGGCATTGGCAGACCTACTGGCACCCACGTGAATGGTTATAGTATACGAAATCCGGTTTATTTTAGTGCAAAGTTCAAAGATCTCAGATGTTTAATGACACGTTTTTGTGTCCTGCCGATTATCGTTCAGATTGCAAAGCCCGCTAACCAACACATCGATGAAAAGGACACCCTAGAAAGTAATATGCCACTTATAAAAAAATATTTTCGCGAATGCGAACTGGACTTTGTTACGGATTCCCAACGGACCAACCCACATCACAACCTTTGTGTAGTTATTGGAGCGCAAGTACTTTCACCGCACACAAAAAGCGTCCAGTTTTTTCTATATTAAAAAAACAGGCCACGAATTTCACAAAAAAATATTTATATAAGGACTTGGCGAGTGTGGGAATGTGTATTTGAATTGGCAGCTTTCGTGTAAATACTTTTAAATTTTTTAGGGTTTCAACGGCACAAAACGACGACGATTTCCACCACACACACACACCTGTGTTTTGTAAGTGGGCCAGAATAAAAACAAAACTGCCATTGAAATAATTCTGCACTTGAGGGTAATTACATTATCGTTAAATTCAAAATATAATGAAACTGGATTGTACAAGTTCAAATTGGCGAGCTTTGGTTACCGGCAATCCAAACCTGTTCATGGTTTCATGAAAGCAAAAGTTCGAGTATATTCATATTTGTATTTGTTTCCAGCGAAATGTCGGACTTTTATATTTATTAATTGAAGCGCAAGTGTGCCACAAAGTATTAATCCCCGGCTATAGGTGAATACAGACATCAATTTTGAAAAAACTTTTATTTATTGCGAAATTAATGAATGCCAGTAGCTATAGTATTCTATGAACTTTTCGTGTTTGCACACAAAAAAGTGTTGACATGAAATGGTAGTTACAGCTGCGGTTAAAATAATAGCACTACTGCAGGTGGAAAGTTGATTTCCTAAAAAAAAGGTATTATATAGGTATAGTGGTTTGAGCAGAAATCGTTCCGAGTAATGAAGTTGCCTGCTCAGTCACCCGACTTGAATCCAATCGAAAAACTTTGTGCGGACGTGAAACAACAATATCGAGGAACTTTGGATTCATGGGGGATCGAGGATCAAGGATTCATGGAGCAAAATTCCTCAAAAACGGTACCAGGACTTGGTGGACTCCATCCCAAGAGGATGCGCAGCTGTCATTGCCTACAATGGTCACGCAACCAAATATTAAGATTCTTTAAACATAGTTCTTAAGATATAATCCATTTGTTGAACTCTTATTTTATTTTTTTATTTAGTTTTAGCAAAATACTAGAAACAGTGCTATTTTTGTTACCGCCTAAATTTGGAGGTTTTTTTTTTTGTTTTACCAATTATTTATAAAATATCCATTAGATCTGTTACCAATTTTATTATTTCGATTGAAAATCATTGTAGTATTTAAGATTAGTGAAAAAAATGATGAAAAAATGTCAGAAAATAGAGAAAAGGCGGGGCAAACACGAAATGTGCTTATGGTGCTATTATTGTTACCGCAACTATGTCATATGTCATATTTTTTCAGTTACATATTTATTATCTGCAATCTGTTCCACCTTCCGCTTAATTGATCATAATATATAATATTTAGTCTTTGGCCTGATAACAGTAATATGTTCTTATCACTATGGGGTGCGTTTTTAGATAAGAAACTTGGTGAAACGAAACATATATAAATGTAATTAATCTTAGGTAAAATCTGATTGAGAATAAATTCACTTAAAACCGACAGCAATATAATATCACATTATTTGTTAAATAATATGCTAAAGTAAATAACTAAATATTTAAAATACCTAGAGAAATACAACTTTATGAATTCCTTCGTAGCGTTCTAAATTTATTCATATGTGGTTTATTTTGGGAACTTTTAGCCACCACCCGGATTTTCGACCCTGCGAACAGCAAAACGATGCGGATAGCAAAAGCGAATTGAATCGGAACGCTAAACCCAGCGCCACGCCCACTTTCTGCCTCCCAGCAAGCCCACTTGTGCTGGCTTGGCAAATTCCAATTAATTTATGAGCCAAAATCTTGTTTATCGGCTGACGGTTTGTCGGTTTGTCGGTTTTGTGGCTTTGTCTGTCTTGCTCGAGTGCTTTGGACTTTCACTGCTGCGGTTGTTGCTGGTCTGGGTATTGCTGCGATTAGTGGCGGTAGTTGCTCCACAAACGAGTTGTTTTGGAGCAAAGAAATGTAGGCAAATAGCCCCAGCTTCAGCTTGAAGTCTTAGCCACTCATATACTAGCTACTTATGAACGCGATTGGCGCTCGTAAATTCAAGTGCCTTCATAGCCGTGATCGTCTAGTGGTTAGGACCCCACGTTGTGGCCGTGGTAACCCAGGTTCGAATCCTGGTCACGGCAATGCTGCAATATGCATTGTCACGGAGAAGGATATACTTTTTTTTTGCTCACTATTTTGTTTGCAGTGCAGACTATCTTGCTCTATAGTTTAAGTACTATAGGTATGGAACTCATGGATGTGTTAGTCTTCAATCCGCGTGTTTGGTATGTGGAGGCAGATGGATAGATAAGGATTGGTGTGATCCTCATTTTATAAGAATTTGGAGTTAAGTTAAGCTTAAAATTCAAGCCACTAATTATTCCTTAACTCTACTATTTGGGGCATTTTTTATTAAACAAAAGATTTTTTAATCTGAAAAGTATTTATCGAATCGAACCAAGAAGCTTAACCGCTTGCATACAAAAGCCTTAAGCCAACTTGCATGTGAAGTGTAACATTTTATTTTGAATTTCCATTGCCTTTCATTTATTGAAAGAGTTTAAGATAGAGGCTTTTAATAATTTATTTTATAAATCATTTTTTGTACCTCAACGAGCCAATATATCTACTTCAGAAATCAGTTCGATAAAATAGGCAATTGTAACTTATAAATAAAAATAAATAAACCTCTTGGGCCATATATCTCCCAAGGATATTTCAAGCGCCACACTTTAAATAGTAAGGGAAAGCACCTGAGCTTGGCTTCAATTGTCCTGACTTGCGGCTTTTCCTGAAAACGGCTGTCGGCTGGCTTTGACTTGAATTTTAATTTAATTGTGAGCAATTGACAGAAATATACAAAAACCCAATCCAGCACTTCGACCGAAGGATATTAAGACGCTGCCAGCTGGTGTTGACATAAAAACGCAATAAAAATACTGCCACCGAAACGGAGCAGACGGAACAATACACAGTAAAATTAAACAGGATCCTAAAAAATCCTGATTCACGGAATACAAATAAAATGACAATATATTCTATGATTTTCTTACATTTCACCATATAAAATATCCATTAAAATATTTGGAATATAATTTAAATGATATCTTTCGTTCAAATAAACTATTAGCAGCAGAAGCCTTAAAATACAGTACTTACTCATTACTCATTTTACCAATTTTCTCTTTAAATAAAATTCCATGTTCGGTGTACGTACTCGGTACTTGCCCAAAAATCACTCAAAATCAATTGAATGTGGCCAGCACCGGTTTTCCCTTGACAATAAGGGAAATCAACGTGAAAATAGCGACAACAATGCGTTTTGTTGCCGCTGCGGAGCAAGTGCTTATTGGATTTCTCGTCGTGAGAAGCGGGTGACAGTCTTTGGAAATCATTACTGGTTGGAGGAATGGGTGTGGCAACTGGTCTGGGCTGTGGGTGCTGATGTGGGGCGATACAGAGTGTCCCATAATTACTTCAGGACGGTGTGAATCTGGTCCCAATTGCAATGGCGAATTTAAATTTTCCGCAAATAAAACGGCCGTGTGAGACAATCGCATTATTTACCATACACAATACAATGTACACGTAAAATGCAATGGCCACTTTCATGCCGTTTCAATGAAAGTAAAGAAAAATACAAATATTAACCACAATGGCCTTGCTCCCATCTGTGGGGGTGGTTGTGAGCGGTGGGTGGTGGGTGGTGGGCGATGGGTGGTGGGTGGTGATTGGTGTGCAGTCGCCTGTATTTATGCATTTAAATTCGTCCGTTTCTCTATACGTATGTGTGTTCATATTGAATGGATAAAAGGGATTTGCGTTTATTTCGTTCTGCGTCTGGCCTGTTGGGTTCTTATATAATATATTTATGTATATATATCCATATATGTTCTGTCTATATGGCCGATGTCTGCGGGGCCATTTCGGAACAGAACGCAACACGCCGGAAACATTTTTGTTGTGCCATTTGCATTGTCATACAATTTTGCTCAACACATTCGCAGCAACAACGGGCACGGGCCCATTTGGTTTTATATTTCATAAACCGGGGGATACGAAGGTTTCGGTTTTAAGCGGCAAGTCAGAACGTATAAAATACAATAAATATGTCATAAAATTGTGGCTTGTCACAAACACTATATACATTTGTACCGAATACCAATATGAGTACCTTACTGAAACTACATTCACTGTCGAAATTTCCACTATTTTACTAGCTATATTTTTACATTTGGACACAGCCTAAGTTCTTTATTACATTCTTTCAATTTACGCTTGTCCAGTCCATCTTTAAGTTTCTTTGTTTTTAAACGAGCACCGGAAATGATCGTTTGAGCGGTGCTAATTGAATAAAATTTTAGACTCGGCTGGGAATTAAGAAGAAACTTGTAACTTCGTTGACTCATTTCACATTTTTAAATATATTTGGTACCTGGGTGATAAGCTACAATTTATGCAAATGCAAGATCATACAAATATATTCTACAATGGCATCGCGACGAGAGCACGTCTGAGTTTAGAATGCAATTATTAGTGCAATTGTACGTGTCTTCGGCGGTGGCAGCTCCTCAATAAGTTAAAATAAACTATGAACTAAACGAATAACAGTTATTAGCACGTGCACGTAGAAATGAGATGGCACCAGTGGTGGCCAGGACAGCCTACTGGACCTTCTTGGCCTCCTTGGGCGCAATGGGTAGTCGTTCCACGGCCTCCTTGTACAGCTGGTTAAGGCCAAAGGTGGCGCGCACATTGTCGCTGGAGAAGAAGAACTTCTGCAGTTTGCCCTTGGAATCGACGCAGGGCCTGCGGTCCGTCTCCTTGCCCTGTTGGAACAGGATCACAGTGGGTAGCTGACGGGAGAAGCTGCTGTCCGAGATGCGATACTTTTGGGCCACGTCCGGGATGCGTCCAATGTCAATCTTGCCGAACTTCAGGTGGTCCGTGTTGTACTCCGCAGAGAGCTCGGCAAAAACGGGGGCGAAGTTCACACAGCTGGGATTCCACACCGTGTAGAAGCAGATCAGCCAGCTGGTTCGCTTGTCCCTGGCCAACTCCTCCTCGAAGACCTGTGCGTTGCGGAAGTAGGTGATGTGCTCTGGTCCGCGGTACGAGGGCTCCGGCAGCACCATGCCCACCAGGACGCAGAGCAGCAGAAAGCCCAGGCCGTAGCGAAAGTCCGCGTAGGCCCACAAAATGGCGTTGGCCACCTTGGTGTAGAGGAACGACGAGGCCAAGTAGTTGATCATGGTGACACTGCCCGTTTTGCGTGACCGTATCATCACCACGATCAGCAGGAAGAACAAGATTTCCACCTCACGACTGTCCAGGTCGCATGCTTCATCCTCTCCGGCGAGAATAAATAGGCGGGTGCAGATGAACTGCGTCTTTTTGGCTAAAAGGTACGATATGGCCAGCAGGATGTTCACCCAGTAGTATGGCTTGGCCAGCAGCGCCATCTGCTTCTTCCACGTCATCTCTGCGTCCGGGGGTTGAATGCGCTGATGTGGGTCACGATTTTAATTAACAATTTCCCGTGTTTTTCTTTTCTTGCTTTTGACAGCCAATTGTTAATTTTAGCCTCGCCGTTGACTAGAAATTAGCAGCCTAGTTGTCTGGCACGGGCGTTGCCACCTGATGAAAGAACAGTGGCACTCTTGTCAGTGCTGGAAATTGTATTTACTTCTTTGGCGCCTTTTCAAATTCAAAATCGTCAATTAACATTTTGGTTTTTTAAACGTTCAAATTGTGCTTTGATCCGTTTTATTTACTTATATACATTATTAACTTAGAAGTGGAAAATATTTATTTTTTACTCTCAGAATACAATTTTTTTGTTTGATAAACATGGATAAGCTTTTCGGTAACCTAATGTTATTTATAGCATTTTTTTTTATAATTATTAATCAAAAGTTAAAAACCATAAGCAGAACTTGGAACAACCATATTTGTTTGCCCGAAAACCGACCGAAACTGATAAGCGAATTATTGTTACATCAGCATTTTGCTAAAGTCATTGAGAGATTGTTGACCTAGCTCACAAAGGCCACTGCAAAAAAGGTAAAAAAAAAGGCATCGAGGATCTTCATTATCGGCACACACGACGAGTTCAAATCTGCGAAAAAGCTTGGCTCTACGTGATCTCAGACGCTCGTGGCTTCCATCAGTCGCCTTATCACACAAAATTATGTTGGCCTTTTTTTGTAGTTCCTAAATTAAATGTGTTTGGAACTGTGTGAATACTGTGAGAATTTTGTACCCACTTCATAGAGCATCGCCTGTATTATCGCCATCGTGACTGGCTCTCCGCGTTGTGCAAAGATTAATTTTTTTTGTAGTAAACACTTTTTATTTTTAATCGTATTATTGAGACCATTTTACGAGGGTCATCTCCATGATCCCCATCGGATCGATCACCCACCTCTTTACTGGTTTCGCTAGTACGCCGTTCTTTGTTTATACAGCGATTATATTATGTTCAATACACTGGCAAATAAAGTTAGTTGGTCTGGATGAAATTTAAGCTGGCCATGAAGGTAGTATTTCTAGAAAATTTTCAAGTGAGTTATTAGTATTTTCCTCAGCAAATTCTGTAACAGCTTTCTAGTGGCTTTATATTTAACATTAAAAATTAATTCACATTATTATAAAAAAGTGTTGAAAACATTTTATTTAAATAAAAATCATTATTTTCAAGTGCACAGTTTTGTATAACTTCATATAAATGAAATATGAAAACAATAATGAAAATGTTTTTTTCCTTTTTTTCTAAAAAACTCCCAGATCGTGAGTAATCACAGTCAAATCAAAGGTGCTAAAGCATCAAAATTGTCTGCGGCAAAACAAAAATTAAATGAAAATTCCAGTAAACAACGTGCACTTAGGTCAGTTTTTAATAAAATTATAATCACAAATGCCTTTGCCAGTATGCTGAAGTGTGTTGGCAGCCGGATTAATCTGGTTTGGATTAAAGTCTCCCTAAGATTGTCAGTCTTTTGAGTACAGGGACACTCGAGATGGGAAAGAGAACCTTTAATCTGGGCTGAGGCTAGGAAAACTGGTCTACAGATCCATGGCTCTGATAGCCATATCAAGCACTCAAATCTACTTCCCAGCCCATCGAAACTTCCCGTAGAGCTTGGAAACAAATTGACATTTGTGTGTGCAAATGACAAAAAGGCAAAACCAAAACAATGACAACTGCAGCTGATAAGTGGCACAAAATGGCGATCACTTGCCGGCTTTATAATCGCGCTATCAAGGCAGCCTGATCTCCTGTCTCCCGCTTATCACTTGGCAGCTCCGAACCGAGCCGATCCCCGAACACGCGGTCTATAAATTCCATTCGCAGCCAGGCGACGTCTTCAGTTTAAATCCGAACCCTTGTGCTGAGTATTCATCTCCTAGTAGCAGACATAGACAGTCGCAGACAATCGAGCAAATTCCAGAAAAAAACGACAGGCATTAAATGCCAAATCCATCGTGCAAAACTAACCATTCCAATTGGCCTAATCTGATTCATAGTTGAAATTGTGATAAAAAGAAAAACCGAAGACACTGGGACGCATTTCGATCTGAGCGAAATACCCCCTATCCCAAAAACTTTTTCCAAACTTTGAGTTTAGCATTTGAATGCTGCTGCAGCAGTGCGAAAAAATCATCAACCTCGATCAGCATTTCACAGAGTGCTGGAATACAAGCCCATTGCGAAACTTTGACTTCATCATCTCCCTTCTGAGCGTTATTTCCCTGAGTGGTGGGTAGTGACTTCAGCCAGTATTTTATCAATATATAAGCAACTTTTGAATCCCCCCAGTTGTTAAGATGGCCGCCATTCCACAAGGTGCATTCGCAGCCTGCAAGATCCGCGAGCAATTCAACGAACGTGAGCTGATCATCGCCCGAATGAGGACCGCTGCCGCAGATAAGGGTTCCGTTGACAACGGGCACGCAGCAACCCGTAAGTACACATGTCCACGATCTCGATCCACTGGGTTAATGGAGCCCTTACGCATCAATTTTGCACTTCCAGAGCGCGAGTACTCGCCCAACAAGTACAACGACAAGCTGATGAACTCCATCTGGGGATTGTACAATCGCTATTCCCCCCACAATGTGAAGAAGAACGAGTACGCCCCCACCAAGTGAAGACCTAAAGGGGGGCCGCGTTGGCTTCCAGCTGACGTGCCCCAAACACGACTAACATCCCCACCAGGATGTTGGTCGCAATCACTTATTTTTATATATATATATACCCACAACTATAATCTCAAGCATATATCGATTTAAACACACATCACTTTGGTAACAAATATCTATTTAATGCTGTAATGTTTTGTAAAATTCAATAAATACTTATGATATTGTATGTAAAGGGACAAGACCATGAAGCGTAGTTTTCAATTTAAATAGCAGGACTCGTAGGTCGGCACCATGTACTTGATGTTGATGAAGGCATCCTCGCCGCCATGCAGTTCCAGCACCTGCAGCGTCTCATCGATCAGATCCCCCAGATTCAGGTTGTTCTTCTGGGCGTAGTCGATCTCATCGCCGCAGTTTACTATTCAGCACAGAATATCCCCATTCAATGGAAGTAATCTAATTCAGTGGAATACCTACAGTTTTTCACCTTAAACGCATTGAACATGGGCAGCAACTGGCGGTAGAAGGGCACCAGGGCGGGTCCCACCAAATCCGAGGACATGACCAGCTGTTGGATTATCTTCAATGTCGTGCACATTACCTCCAGGTTTCGTGTGCTCAATGCGTCTGCAAATGGGGGCGTATTTGGATTTGGTTTTGTGCTCGCATTGGCAAGGTGCAAATTAGACCGAAAAACTTTGAGGCATTTGCGTGCCAGCCAATGCCCTGGTACTCACTCTTCAGCGGCAATATTAATTGCGGTATCACCGGGTGTATCTTCTCGCCCCCGGCCAACAGGAGATCCGTGACTCCCTGGCGGGCATAGGTCTTGTAGGGATGTTTCGTCTCCGCCAGTCCGTCGAAGAAGAGCGGCAGATAGAGGCTGTAGTCCAGCTTCTCAATGTCCACCTGGGGGAGATGGGGAAGAGGTGACACCGTGGGCGGGTCAAAGGTGAATAGAGCGCTCCAAGTTCGAAATTGGTTCGTGTACCGGCGGTGGCGCAAGTTTCGCAAGTGTGCATTTGCACGCCATGCCGGTTAGGCCCTAGCTGATTTCCATTAAGATGCTCTTTGTTTGCTTACGTTGTCAGTGGAAAATTTTTAGAACACATCGAGAAATGGGCCTGTGTACCTGTACCTGCCTATAGACCTTGCAGTGCTAAGTCTAGTCTTTGTTCGAGAGTCTGGCTTGATTATAGTTACCAGCTCAGTTGATTTGAGCTAACAAAGGATTATCATATAACTCACTATCTTTACCTGATTGTAGGCATATATACATAAATGACTCAGAATAGGAATTTTACTTTTATTTTAAGAAGACAGCAACTTTATACTTAAGCCAGAGGCGACATCGCTGGCTTCGCAGCTGCGTGAGCCTCACATATGGGGTTCCCCAACTTCGACCTTCGACCCGGTGACGCAAATCAGGCTGTGCCACTCACATATGATTCTGCTGTCACGACGGCATTTCGGCCTAGATAAACAAACGCACCACTCAAATGACATACGCCGCATATGTGAACTCCACATGGAATAAGATGGAGTGCCATCCAAGGTCTGTGACATTGAACCAGTCAAAAGGGGTCACACACACCCATGTGAGGTGGGTGGGGATTGGGGGACCCATGACTTTCCGATTGCAGCGGAGTTCCATGGTAAAAATTGACTGACAATTGGACGGTGCGACGTTTTGAATGTCAGTAGTCGCATTCCGGCCGGAATCGCTTGCCCGTCAGCCGTGGAGCTCTACTAACTCCGGAAATAGACAATGGCATATTATTTACTCGGTTTTTGCTTTCAGCTGCAACACTTGAAATAATTGAACACGCAGGTGTACGAAACTCGAGCTAAATTCAAATATGGGCTTTGTCTATGGGTCACCGAGTGGTAAGGTTACCCCTTTCTAGTGACAGTCGTGCAATTTCTTTTGATTTTGATTTGCATTGACTCACATTTGCATAGATGAAGTTTAAGTTTGCCAACAGACATGTGGAAAATTCTAGCTATTGTTACAAAAATAAATCATTACCCGATTGTAAGGTCTTAAAAGGATTAATTTAAATGCTCTAAATGTATGACCTATCTGAATTCTTATGAGCTACTACTCAATTTCATTTCACTATAGAAAATATTCCCATATATATAGTATAATTAACAAATCAACTAGCAACGAACCTAATGGAATTTAGTGCCCTACCAAATAATTACCCCCACTCACCGTCCATCCGATTTTGTCGCCCCCGCAGAGGTACTCCATCTTAATGGGCAGGTCGCCGCGGTCGAAGTACATTCGAAAGAGTGTTCCTCGTCCCGGATCATTAGCCCCACCGGCGGAGCAGCCATTAAGACCCATGCCCAAGTTAAAGGTGGACATGGACTTTTGCTGGCGCCTCAGAACTGAAAATCAGTACAAATGCAAATGGGGCGGGGATGTCATTAGGGAAACAAATACCGATGGGCGAAACACCCAAATAAACAAACTAACGCACTTTTCGGATTGGGCACCCGACTCCTGGCACTGGCTGTCTTGGGGGCGGTTTCGTGGATGGGTCCGTCGATGACGACCGTGTTCTTTTGCTGCGACTGAATGGAGAAGGGTGGAACGTAGCGCGGACGCGACGAGACCGCTGCTCCATGGATGCCGCTAAGTGGACGCAGTTGCGCCGGATTGGCGGACTTGGAGCGCGTCGGCCTGTGGTAGTCGTGCGTGGGACGCCTTGCCGTCGCGGTGCGTGCCGTTTGGGCCATGGCCATTTCCGGTTGATGCGACGATGTGCAGCCACGTAGTGTAAACAGCGAACTGCCGAGCGAAGGAATTTCTGTAGCCAGGCTGGCACTCCTGGTGTTGGCGTTGCTTTTGCTGTTGCTGTTGGGTGTCGTGTCGTTTCTATGGAGCACGTTGCTAAGGCCGGGGCGGCTTAGTGACCGATAAGCCAGCAGTTGGAGCTAAAGCCGCTTGCTCGCATTCGCTGCGGTGCTCTCTTCCAGTCGCATATGTTACAATGGCAAGCCGGTTAGCCTTATAGGCGCCAGTTATGTTGTTATTATCATTCGACTGTGCACTAACCAAAGTCCCCGAATGCACATGGATTTCCCAAGCAGTTTTATTGGGCATTTCAGGCCAGCGAACTCATCGGAATGGAGGGGATCAGGGTTTTCTGGGGGCGCGACCGCAGAGTAATAACGACAAATTGGCACAGCTCATGTCAATCATGCCAGCAAACTTATTGCTAATCCGGGTTTTATTTTATTTCATTTGATTGAGTAATAAACTATAAAAACAAATAAACAACTATTGATCCATAAAAGCAATATATTTTAATTTGCAGAAGTAATCAATAAATATTAAAACTTATATAAAGTATAATAAATTACCTATGTTACCTTTTCTGTTAATCAGAATTTATTAAAGCTTTTAAATCAAAGTACAACTTTGGCATCTTCATAATTCTTATCAATTGCCTACAGAAAAACATAGAAATAGAATAATAGAATCTCAAACAAAGATTTCAGAAATGAGGTAAGCATGGGTGAATTGTAAATTTAATTGTAATCCCATATTTTGAGCCAATAAAATACGTTTTAAAAAGCGCTCCAAGAAAACTTATCGATAAATCGTCAATTCTGCTATGCAGCACTGGTGCTTTGTTTACATTCTGCAGTGTTCGGCAATTGTCTGGCAACGCCGCACCTGTGCTGTGCGGGTGGCGTGTTGCAAAGTGTGAGCTGTACCAGTGTTGGCTAGAGATCGAGTGCGAATAAAGAACAAAAGTGTGATGATATGTCGCTGTGAATAGCCAATTATCTCTGTTTTCTCGTGATAAATCAGAAAATTGTTTAAAAATGTCTGAGCCAGAGGTGACCAGCGTTGTAGATATGAAATCGCCCAACATATCCTCCTCCTGCTCCTTCTTCAAGCTGAAGAAGCTGTCGGAGGAGTCGCTTCTGCAGCCGCCTGAAAAGGTCTTCGACATTATGTACAAGCTGGGCGAGGGCAGCTATGGATCGGTCTACAAGGCAGTTCACAAGGAAAGCAGCTCCATTGTGGCCATCAAGCTGGTGCCGGTGGAGTCCGACCTGCACGAGATCATCAAGGAGATATCCATTATGCAACAGTGCGACTCGCCGTATGTGGTGCGCTATTACGGCTCCTACTTCAAGCAGTATGACCTGTGGATCTGCATGGAGTACTGTGGCGCCGGCAGCGTCTCCGACATTATGCGTCTGCGCAAGAAGACGCTGACTGAGGACGAGATAGCCACTGTTCTGTCGGACACACTGCAGGGCTTGGTCTATCTGCATCTGCGTCGCAAGATCCATCGCGACATCAAGGCGGCCAACATCCTGCTCAATACCGAAGGCTATGCAAAGTTGGCCGATTTCGGAGTCGCCGGTCAGCTTACGGACACAATGGCCAAGAGAAACACTGTGATCGGAACGCCCTTCTGGATGGCGCCCGAGGTGATTGAGGAGATTGGCTACGACTGTGTGGCTGACATATGGTCATTGGGCATCACCGCCCTGGAAATGGCCGAGGGAAAGCCCCCATACGGTGAAATCCATCCCATGCGAGCCATCTTTATGATTCCGCAAAAGCCACCACCATCGTTCCGGGAACCTGATCGCTGGAGCACAGAGTTCATTGACTTCGTGAGCAAGTGCCTGGTAAAAGAGCCAGACGACCGGGCAACGGCCACTGAACTTCTGGAGCACGAGTTCATACGCAACGCCAAGCACCGATCGATTCTAAAGCCCATGCTCGAGGAGACCTGTGCCATCCGAGAACAACAACGCGCCAATCGCAGTTTTGGGGGCGCCCTGGCTGCTAGTCAGGCGAAGAGCTTAGCCACCCAGGAAAACGGAATGCAACAACACATCATGGACAACGCGTTCATGGAGGATCCGGGTACTCTGGTGCCGGAGAAGTTCGGAGAATACCAACAGAGCTCTGCCTCAGATGCCACCATGATAGCGCATGCAGAGCAAGGCGCGGATGAGGGCACTTTGGGGCCGGGTGGGCTAAGGAACTTGTCCAAGGCAGCTGCTCCTGCAGCGGCCTCCTCGACAGCATCTCCTCTGGACATGCCGGCAGTTGACAGCGGCACAATGGTGGAGCTGGAGTCGAACTTGGGTATGAACATGATTTTAAAAGGGCTTGCCTGGCCATTTGTTAATGTATTGTCTGTTCAGGCACTATGGTAATCAACTCCGATTCGGACGACTCCACAACGGCCAAAAACAACGACGATCAGAAACCGCGAAACCGCTACAGGCCGCAGTTCCTGGAGCACTTCGATCGCAAAAATGCGGGAGATGGTCGTGGCGATGAAAAACCCATAGCCACAGAGTATTCTCCGGCAGCAGCGGAGCAGCAGCAACAACAACAGCAGCAGCAGCAACAACAGCAGGAGGAACAGCATCTGGCCAGCGGGGCCAACGATTTGAACAACTGGGAGCACAACATGGAAATGCAGTTCCAGCAGATCTCCGCCATTAATCAGTATGGTCTGCAGCAGCACCAGCAGCAGCAGCAAGTTCTGATGGCTTATCCCCTGATGAACGAACAACTCATCGCGCTCAACAATCAACCGAATCTACTGCTCAGCAACGCTGCGCCAATGGGACAGCAGGGAATACCGGCAGCGGCTCCAGCTCAACCGCCGCCCGCATATCAGAATCAGCATATGCATACGCAATCGCACGCCTACGTTGAGGGTGAGTTTGAGTTCCTCAAGTTCCTTACCTTCGACGATCTGAACCAGCGGCTGTGCAACATCGATCACGAGATGGAGTTGGAGATCGAACAGCTAAACAAGAAATACAATGCCAAGCGGCAGCCAATTGTTGACGCCATGAATGCGAAGCGCAAACGCCAGCAGAATATCAATAATAATCTGATTAAGATATAGGTAAAGCAACTTACAATTTCGCAAGACAACTGATTATGAAATCTTAACTCACTCAATTGCCTCTACATTGGGTTAAATTTGCAGATGAATACTGAATCTTACAGACCCATCATCTGTATCCTCTATAAATTATTCGTGCATTGTGCAAATTCAACCTGGTGGAAGGGTCTAAAATCAATCACAAGAAATGAAAACACAAAAGCTTTATTGTAAAATGCAGTGAAAACAGAAAAGAAGAGTCATCGGCAGTATCTTCCAGCACGAAAACATATTTTCTGTTAGTTTTCATCACATTTATGTTTGGTTTCTTATATCCTAGCTTCCAATGATCTGTCTTTTAATATAAATAGGTATGCTCGAATAAAATTTATCTTGCGTTTCTTGTAGCTGCACGTATTGTGAACTGCCCAGGCCTTATCATTATTTAATAAGACTTATAATATTCGTTCTTCCTTGGTAACTATTAACCTTAATCTCTAAAACACTTATTTTCTGTCTTCGTGCGATAAAAACAGTAACCCGTCAAGCAATACTTATAAAGGAGAAACATTTTTATACGCATTGGAACGCATATTTTTCGAACATATATTTATCAAAGCAAAATGCACAGAAACACTCACATTTAAACATTTATATATACCTAGTACTTTTAGCAATTATAAATAATTTACATAATAAATATATAGGAATATATGAATCAAAAATTGCATTTAATGTTTAACTTGACGAAAGATACTTAAGAAAATAGTTTAATATGTAATGATATATGTAGACCAAGGAAACCTCCTTTTTATTTAATTATGTCGACTCTTGTATATCCATTTCCTGAGTTGCCTGCTGCATGTCGTGCAGTTGTGCCCGCAAATCTTCGGGCAAACTGTGCTCGTTCAAGGCACTAGGGTCTTCACCATCCACGACAATCTCCTCTGGATCTGGGGCTCGTGGCAAAAAGTCAGCCTCTGGAAACAATTTGCCAAATATGTCGCTAGCATTGGCAATGGCCGCGTCATAATCCAGCTCGTAGGTAGGTGGATCGGTGTAGTAAATGTGCTCGGCAGCTGGACTTTTACTAGACTGGGCAGCGATTGTGAAGTATGAGCTAAATATTATATTTGGGTCTGATTGATCGAAGAGTTGGCTAGTGAAAACTGCTAGATCAGACGCTGGATCCTCGCTTAACGCTGGCGTGGTCAGATGGAAGATATCTGTAAAAATGCATTCATTTAAATATAATAATTCGCATATTTTCTTTAAGTACTTACATAAACCATCGGGGCAGGCTCCTGTGTAGTGCGACAGTTGCATTAGGAAGGCTTCCCGTCCACCTTCATCGTCTAGTAGTCGGAGAAGATTTACACCGCCACCTCCCTTGTTCAGCTCCTCATTGCCCAGGGGACTGGACGATATGAACAAGCCGCGTGAGATGTGCGGCTTCAACTCGATGCCCTTTGAAACTGGTGGATAGCCTGGGGCAGATACCACATTCTTGGCACGCAAAGTTTTCCCTGCGCTGCTCAGCAGGAATTCATTTGAATTGGAATCTAAGGCAATGTCGTCAACGGCTCGTTTTAGGCAGTAAATGCCTCCATAAACAGCGCACAAACGACAGAAGCACTGCGGCAGTTCACCGCAGCCATACATGGGAAAGAGAAAGGGTGTGTTGCCATAGCGGCCCAGACTGCCCAGAAATCGTTGTGTGCGCTGCATACCCTCCTCGAAGCTGGTGCTGGGGCCACACATGGCAATGGCCTGCATTACGCACGACGATATCTTTTCGGTCACCCGCTGAGCCTGCAAATATTCCAGAAACGTTCGTCCCCGGAATTCTAACGAATCCTCGTTGCACTTGTCCTCTCCGTAATCGTTGCAGGCGGTGAGAAATTTCATCAGCAAGCGCTTTTCCACGATGGTCAGTGTTTTGGTGTTGAAGACATCGCTACGGGAGCAGGGCACGGACACAATTTCACCTTTGTGGCGCATGCACACATGGTCCACGGCTCGGAATTCAGCATAGCGGCAGATGTTCGACTTGATGAGCAACTGCACCAGCTCTCCGGCTGCGTACAGAATGCGCGGGCAGAGATCCAGGCTGAAGCGTCGCGACTTGGCCAGCACTGAGTCCCTATTCCAGGATTGTGCATCTGTTTCAGATTCTTTTTCCGTGGTATGCCAAGTGTACCTTGCATTTCGCAATGCGGAATGGGGCTCGACTTCCTGGTCCAAGCGGGCACATAGAGCGTCCATGGTGAAGGAGCTCCATACATCCCCGTAGTACTCATTACTATCCAGGTGGAGCACCGATTTGCCCACCCTGCTGCCCGCAGCGGCGATGCAGGACTCGGTGAAGCCTGAAAAGGGCGTCCCTCGAATGACTCATCTGTGGTTGAAAGTTGTTTATATATCTTCTTAATTACCTGTGCCTATGACGACCAGGTCAAACTGCTCCGGCAGGTCATCCAACATGTTTAAAGCCTTATTTGCACTGATATTCAAACTATATTTACAGATAAGTAAAGTATTCCGTGAATTTATTGCGAATTTACTTAAACAGCTGTTTAGAGATGCGCAGTTAACGATGACGTCCCCAAAAAACAGTTGTTTACAGTATTGGCTAACGAAACAAAGCGTTTAAAAATTGTTTTAAATTTTAAATATATTTAAACCTTTGTAAATAATGCAGCTTAACATTGCATTACAACTTTTTAAGCATTTATATATATTAAAAATTGTCTAATTCAAAAGTTATCGCAGGCGATACTGAAATACTGAATTTCCCATTAACCAAATCAACAGGTGCAATAAGTTGTTGTGCTTGTAGTTGTAGTCGCCGCTACCATGGAAACGGAAAATTCGTAAACAAAAGCCGGAAAATTAAAAATTGCAGAATGTACGCTGCCGAAACACAGAAACAAAGCCAATAATGTCCTTTGAAAAGATCCTTTACAAATATGAGGAACCGCACGGGATCGGAGATGTGTACTTCATTTGGCAGAAGGCTTTGCTGGCCACAACTGGAACCGATGGATCGGTGGCCTTGTACAATCGGCAGGGCCAACTGGTGCATCGCATCATACTTTCTGGGTGAGCTATGCTCAATCCCAATGTAATAATGAATAATGACCAGTAATGGAATCTTTTCACCAGGCTGTGTTCCGGATTCGCCTGGGACCAAGAGGGGGACCTGCTGGGCATCATCACCAGTGGCTCTCCAAACATAACGCTGTGGGAGTATAACAGCCAGGAAAAGATCAGTGTGGAGACGGGTCTTCGAGATCCGCTCACTTGCATTCTCTGGTCCAAGCAGCAACAACTTCTGGCTGTCGGCACAGGACGCGGAAATCTGGCCATCTATAACCACCGCAGCGGAAAGCGACCCACACCTGTTCTGGGCAAGCACAGCAAACGAATCACTTGCGGCGCCTGGTCCGCCCAGAATCTGTTGGCTCTTGGTTCGGAGGACAAGAGCTTCTCGTTGAGCAACGAGGATGGCGACACAGTGCGCGTGGTCCAGCTAAGAGATGCGCCCACCGACATGTACTTCGCCGAAATGGCCAACGACGAACGTATTGCGGGAGACAATGCCATCAGCATGATCATCGGCAAGCGTACTTTGTTTCTCTACTATCTGCCCGAGCCCGAGAATCCTACGGAGCTGGGCTTCCAGAGTCGCTACGGATCGCTAATGCAGCACAAGTGGTTTGGCGATGGGTATATCCTGCTGGGCTTTTCCAACGGACATGTAGTGGCCATCTCTACGCATCCCAAGGACGTCGGACAGGAGCTCTGGCAGGTGAAGAACCACAAGGACAGCTTGACCGGATTGGCATACTGCCCTACGTTAGATATAGTTGCCTCCTGCGGGGATGACAGGTAGGTACTTATATTCTTATATATAAAACCTGTTAAGAAAAATACGTATGTTATTATTTACATTTTTTAAGCAGCATTAAGATTCATTCAATAACGAATCTCCAGGAGACGGAACGTATTATTACCGTGCCAGATCATGCCGGTGTTCAGATGATCGATTGGTCGCCCGATGGCCAACTATTGGCGGTTACAACGAACCATGGTACTGTTTACATCTACGTGACCAAGCTGCCACATCTCTTTGCCGTCTCTGCACCTCGGATTGTTCTGTTGAGCAGTCTCGCCGAGGTATCCATCTATGTTTACGCACCGGACAAGACAAAGTCGCTGCCTTTCCGCTTGCCTCTGGAGGGAGAGCCCACCTTCATGGCCGTGGGGCCATACAATTTTGCTACAGGAATTGAAAAGCACGTATGGTTCTATGATCTCGGCAAGAGTTTGGGCGAGGAGCCTCGTCCACTAAGCGAACGCGATTTTCCGCGCAGCGTGGAGAGCATGAAACTGAATGCCGACTACTGTGCCGCTCTATGTCCACCACAGCTTATCCTTCAGGCCATTGCCGCCGACAATCCAAACTGCAAGGACAAACTGCAAGCAGTTTTTCCAACAACTCTGCCCAATATGCCCAGTGATGCGGTGATCACGTGCTTTGCACTTAGCCAGGAGCTTCTGATCTTTGCTACAGATGTGTGTAGTTTGAAAATAGGTTTGTTCTTTGCATAATAATTTATAATATATTTCCAGATTGGTCACCTGGTGTTCTATTCCCTGGAAAAATGGGACAGTTGCACAATCTACAGACACAGTATGGGCATCCGGCAGCTCTTCATGGACATCGAGGGCACCAAGGTCATTTTTATAGATGATCATTCCCAGGGCTATGTTTTCCTACCCGTTGTCGAGGAGGCCCTGCTCATTCCGGACATTCCCAAGCAGTGCCTTGGCTGCCTTTGGGATCTGACGCAGCCGAATATCTTCATCAGCTACGATGCTAGAATCGTAAATACGCACGTCTTTGTACGGCATTCTGTACAAGGGACACACACCCTCATGGTGGGTGAGTCCAAACTGAATCCGGGTCAATTTCCTTTGCTGCTCTGCAGCGGAGAAATGGCTTTGCATATAGATGGTGGCCAGTATGCCACACAATCACTCAGTACTCACGTCGTAAATCCCAGCAACAGCCAGGCAGCCAATCTTCAGGTGCTCCTGAAGCTGAGAAACTACGATGAAGCCTACAAGCTGTGCAAGCAGATGAACCAGAGCAGCGCCTGGCGGGAGTTTGGGGAGCAGGCCATTTCCGATCTGGAACCGGATATAGGTAACACTAATTTCTTTCGTTTAGATTTGAAATCAGAACTCCTTGTATTTGCAGCAATTCGAGCCTACCGTCAGCTTGGCGATGCTGCCCTGGTTAATGCTTTGGGTGAACTGCGCTACGTGGAGGATCTGGACATGCTTATCGGCTGCTGTTGTACACTCTTGGCCCAGTACGACCAGGCCAAAGAGCACATGCTAAAAGGAGTATATACAAGAGCAGCTCTAGACCTCTGTCGAGATCTTCTGCAATGGGATCAGGCGCTGCTTTTGGCCCACAAAAACGATCCGCAAGAGGTGCCGTATATAGCCAGGGAATACGCCCAACAATTGGAGTTCAAGTAAGGTATCGAATCCTGTACCAGCAGTATTTATATATTTTCCTTACTATTTTGCAGTGGAAACTATACTGATGCTCTATACCACTACGAGAAGGGGTACAAGGAGGACTTAATCAACAGCAAGGAGACTGAAACGGATGCTTTGATGGACAGTTCTCCCGAATACGAGGAGCATGTCCGTCTCTGCAAAATGGGTATTGCAAGAACTTCTATCAGAGCGGGAGACTTCAGACGTGGCGTAAACCAATATTTGATCTTCAACTAAGATAAAGATTTACATAAACCTTTCCTTATGTTAAAGATTCAATATGCTGTGGAGCTGGAGGACCAGCAGCTTTTGTTTGACTGCGCGGAACTGTTGGCCACCGTGGGACATCTAACCGAGGCAGCGGGATTGTATGAGCGTGGTGGTTTCTATGACGAGGCCTGTGGCCACTACATTGCACTTAAGATGTGGAACAAGGCCAATAATATTTTACCCAAGGTAAAAAGTACCAAACTTCATGCCGCTTATGCCAAGGCAAAAGAGAACGATGGCCACTATGAGGAAGCAATACGAAGCTATCGTATTGCCGGTGACTTGGATGCCTGTGTTAGGATCTACCTGGACCACCTGTGCGATCCGCATGCAGCCTCTGAAATTGTTTTAGAATCGCGATCCATGGACTCGGCCAAGCTGCTGGCCAAGTTCTACCAGAAGATTGGCGATGTTGAGCAGGCCCTTCAGTTCCTCGTCATCTGCGGCTGTGTTGAGGAGGCTTTCGCCCTTGCCCAGCGACATAACAAGTTGAGGCGACACGGAGAGCTCTTGGAGCGATACGAGAATGCCAAATCCTCCGATTATCTGGCACTGGCACACTATTTTGAGGGTGAAAAGTATACTCTGCTGGCGGGCAAGTATTACTTTCTGGCAAGGGAATTTACCAAAGCCCTGAGGTTTCTGCTAAAAGCATCCGCTTTCAACAACGAGGAGCAGGTCTCGCTATCGCTGGCCATTGACTGTGTGGCCACCTCGAACAATGAACAATTGGCCTCTCAACTAATCGAGTTTCTGTTGGGCGAAGTGGATGGCGTACCAAAAGACCCACGCTATCTCTTCCGTTTGTACATGGCGAGGAAGCACTACAAGGATGCCGCCAAGACGGCGGTTATTATCGCCAATCAGGAACAGATCGCTGGGAATTACAAGTCAGCAAGGGATCTTTTGTACTCCATGTACCAGGAACTGCGTCGGAATAATCTCTCCGTTACGGCTGAGATGAGGCATCAGTTTATTTTACTACATCGCTACACATTGGTGCGAATCCACGTCAAACTGGGCAATCATTTGCTGGCCGCCAAGCTGCTTGTTCAAGTAGCCGCCTGCATATCCCAGTTTCCCGAACGTAAGAACTTTCTTATTCTTATTTGAAGATGTATACAACCATGTTTTTATTCAGATATCATTCCCATTCTCACCTCCACGGTAATTGAATGTCATCGAGCTGGCCTAAAGAAGTCGGCGTTTACCTACGCCTCCACTTTGATGCGTCCGGATTATCGGAATCAATTGGATGCCCGGTATGCGAAGAAGATCGAGTCGATTGTCCGCAAGGCTCCCAAGGGTATTAAGCAGTTGCGGGACGAGATCGATGACGAAACCATGGAGTGTCCCATTTGCGACTCGAACTTAGCCAATATGGAGGTGACCTGCTACAGCTGCAAGACCACACTGCCCATCTGCATTGCCACTGGGCAGCACATCATCAAGCAACTGATGACCTCATGTCCACAGTGCGACTTTCTTTGCTTTCGCGCAGAGATGGAGAAGTAAGCTTCGTACGAACTTGGCCTTTCTAAATTTGACTTAATTGTATCCAATTTACAGTATTCTGTCGGAGAATGGAGAGTGTCCCATGTGTGGCGAGAACGTGGCTCCGGAGCAGCTCCTGGATGTGGAGGACATCAGGACATACATTCTGGCCGCCTCTTAAGATTGAATTATTTAAGGACTGAAGCAAACGAATAGACTGCACATCACAATCACAACACCAAAAATATATTCTCATAAGCTGCAATGCACAAAATACACTTCATATATCACTAATGTTCTGGTAATTTTTCTGTTTTCTAAAGGGTTTTACAATGAATCGTGGGTTATTATTATTAAAATGTTCTATACATATCAGTATATTATTTAATTATATTTTTGAATGCTCAAAAATTGTTACAACGGCATATGTGGTATTTTTGGTATTTTCTTTTAAGCTCCTGAGAACGCTTTAGTGCTTTTTTTTGATTACTACCGACATGGTTATTGTTAGTCACTTCCCCAATCAATACAGTCGCATACCACCCGGTTTTTCTGGAAAAGTTTACAAAACAATTTATCCATATATATCAGAACTGTACACACAGAAAGCAAGATGTCGACTATAATTGAAACCGGCAAGTCAGATTTCATCAAGGTGAATGTTTCCAACTCGCACAATGATGCAGTCGCCTTCGAGGTCAAGTTAGCCAAGGATCTAACAGTTGCCCAGCTCAAGGTCTGTCTTGTAAAGGATCAATAGGTTGCATATACTGATGTATATTCCATTTTCAGACCAAACTGGAAATACTGACGGGTGGATGTGCCGGCACGATGAAGGTGCAGGTCTTCAAGGGGGACACCTGCGTGTCCACAATGGACAACAATGACGCCCAACTGGGTTACTATGCCAACAGTGATGGACTCCGGCTGCATGTCGTCGATAGCTTTGCTACCTTCTCGTTTGACAGCGCTCCAGTCGAGAAATTCGAACTGTCCAAAGATCAGTACGAACAGCGAACCGATTCTGTGCGCAACTACCTTAAGATGAATCGCATGGGCAAGTACAACGATGAGGAAATGCAACAGGCGGAGGAGAAGAAGCGACTTCAGGCGGAGGAGATCGAAAAACGGGCAGAACTTTGTGTACTGGGTGGCAGATGTGAGGTAAAGTTATCAACTAAATTCATCGTTGCAAAACGTTTTCATCAAAGAATTTGTTTTCTGCCAGGTTACGGTTCCAGGTAATCCAACACGACGAGGAACGATCCGATACAATGGTCCGCTTGAAGGGAAAAGTGGTCACTTCATTGGAGTGGAATACGACGAACCACTGGGGAAAAACAATGGAAGGTAACGTATTACAAACTAAGCGATTCCACATTTAACAAATCTCATTTCTGGTTTCATTGCAGTTTCGGTGGAAAGGCATACTTTACGTGTGCCCCAAATTACGGCGGCTTTGTATCACCATTATCCGTTACGGTTGGTGACTTTCCGCCAGAAGACTTCAACATGGATGACGAGCTCTGAGAATACTGGGCACTCCCACACACAGGCCACACAATCTCGCATCGCACATGCCAACTTAAGCAGAAGACTTTCGAACCGCTAAAACTATTTGTACACATGAAAGAACATTAAAAATTATAGTTATGCCATTTTTTATTTATTAATTAAAACATCTATGTATGTATGTATATCAGATATTCTTACAACATGATTATTCGTAAATTCTATAATCGGCTTTATCATAACTCTGATTTAATGGTGTTCTCAATCATTTTGCATTGTTTTACATTAACTCAACCGTTTGTAAATCAAAATAAATATCAGAAATAAGTATACATCTAGCTATTGTGCAATGTGGATCTGCGTCGATTTATATTACTGACCGCAGATTGCTGACAACAAAAAACAAAGAAGGGGTGAAGTTATGTGAAGTATATGGGTCTCCTTTAGTGAAGGTAGTCCGGCGATCTACTAAGGATAGCTCTCGGTGTATATGTAATAAGCTGCTTGCTTTATATATTTATGCATGTATTATATACCTATGTATGTGGGTTCATGCGCGTTCTTGCCTAGTCCTAGTAATTATTAATAAGTTTCAATTAGCTGTCATTTAACAACAAATATATAAAACGATGCATGCTTTTCTCGAAAGTTAAGAATTACAGAAATGCGTCACAATCATGATGAAGACAACTTGATGTGCAACTTTGTATATGTTTTGGTATATATATATAGACTGTTTTTTGAGCCTCCACAACTTAGATAAATGGTCGTCTTTTTCTTTTCTACATCTCACTTGAGATCGCTCCTCCCAAAGGTATGTTTTAGAAACATTCAACAATTGCATGTAGAACGGCCCTAAAAACCACTGGCTCGTCTTTTCCTCGGGGCTAAGTGAACTTGGTGGAAACTAGGTAACATTGGCCATCATTGCATCGCATTGTTACTTGTTTCGGAGTGGTGTTGTTAGTAATCCTGAAGCCTTAATAATAGTATACATACATTTGCTGTCTGTCTGTTCTATGAACTGTTCAAATTGAGGGAAATTAATAAAAATTTCATGTATAAGTACCAACTACATATTCGAGCACGGGTATAATAATTACAATAGATGTTCGGGGCGTTGCTATTGGGCACACTTCAATAGAGTAGAATGAGATATCATGAACTAATCACACCACGACACTATCGCTAAGTGCGGCCACAGACGACTTTCTTGAAAGTGCGATTTAATGAAGAAACAACCCGAGTCGGATATCTATGAGTTTGTGTTCTTTGATCGTTTGTTTGCCAAGCAAATTGATTACTGGATATCGACACATAAATGCAGTTTATAGAGCGTTGATTGGTTTCTTGTTAATATTTATTGTTACGGTTTTATTGAGTGGTGTTTCTGTTACCCTTATATTCACTTCTGTTCCATCTTGCATGCTGCGCGATGACATATATTGCTGGCCCATTAACTAGGTTCCTAATAAATAACGTATGTAAATATGTGCGTATCTATGCGGGTGCTAATGCATGTCAGTGTGGATAGATAGAGGAGTTTGTCTGCTTGATTGTAATGTGTAGTAATATATCAATACGTTCGATCTACGGAGAGATGCTAACATTAATTATTTCTTGAGATTCCAGCAGGGGATTCGCCGCATTGCCTTCATATTCACTCATTCAATAGATACAAACTGCCCCACAATTAAACGTATTGCTCATGCCACGCCCTCGTTCCATTCCATTAGAGAGTTGTGGTGCGCAGCATGGCTACCTTGCCCTCCGGCTTGCTGGTTGGTCTCTCCTTATCCGTGTCCGCCACCTCCTGCTGCTCCTTATCCTTCTTCCTAATCGCACCCTTCTTGTCCGCATCATTGTGCCTTCCGGCAGTTAGTTTGCGCACAATCAGGCTCCCTGTGTGCTTGATGTTCCTCTTCAATCGATTGCCCCCACCACCGCCGCCGCCATCGCCTTTGACCTTTTGCCCACTGCAGCCACTTATGCCTTTGGCTTCACTGGTTTTGCCACCTTCAACGCCCTCGGCATCCTCTTCCATAATCGGATTTATTGGGATAAATTCAGCGAAGAGTGGCACATCCACGGAGTGACCTGGTTGTGTGTCAATCACGTGTAGATCTTCAACCTCTTCGCTGGACTGCAGATTCTCCTTGGAACTGAAGGGAGAGTACATTTGGAACGCCGAAAGCAACGAGTTCGATTTTTTCTGATCCTCGCTGCCACCTGTGGACAGCCTGCTCTTCTTACGCCGCTGGGAGCCCTGCTGGCTGGTTAGTGAGCGACATAGAAGAGAGAGCTCCGACAGCCGGGAGGTGCTGTCGTTGCTAGGCCTCCGACAATTAGCAGTGGTCATGGTGTCAGATGGATCAGTGGGCCGCGAGGCGGTGGCGGCCGCATTCCCCTCGTTGTTCGTTTGGTTAAGTCACAGCTTGAGTTCAAAAGCAATGCGCGACGCAATGTTCTTGAAGCCAATGCTGGTGCCTGGAGATTAATAAACAGTTGAGTTATTTAAGCTTTACTTAGTAATATAAAGAAATCATACCGGAGATTCGCTTGAAGCGCACTCCATTCAGAGAGAGTCGTGGCAGCTTGCACACTTCTATTTCCCATTGCACCAGTGAGTCCGTATTGGGATCTCCATGCACGCACCACAGGACGAATCTATGAAGTAAGGTAAATCATTAATAAATACCAATTTCTTTCAATGATATCCATTAATTTACTCACCTTTCCCGCTGCTCGTAGTCGCAATTATTCTGGTCCAGCACCTCCCTGATTTTTTGCATTATCTGCTCGGGCATCAGGGGCGATGTGGTTTTCATTGACCATGTGAATCGTAGAACTCGTGGCTTAGCCGCCTCGTCTGCGATTGTGGGACTGAAAATATATAACTTATTTATAATCGAAAGTCTCGCGGACCACAGCCGTTAAAGTGACATTTGTACGTTATTCTCTCTTGCAAATTTGTGTAATGATTTATCAATGTAATAAGCTGTATACTTTTTCATTGCACTTGATTGCTTTCAAAAATTAAATCAATTTCAAGTTTCATGTTGAAAACAAGTTTCAGGACGTTATTTGTACTCTCATTTCAATTTGGCTCATTTTTATATTTTTAGGTATTAGAAAAGTTTAAGTCAAATATATATTTTTATCCTATAAAATTGGGATAAATTATATAAATTATCCTATAAATTATTTGTTAACAAACTCCCAGTTTTTTTTTAACCACACCCAGAGTCTCGTAGACAGCAAATGCAAGTGTTAATGGATAATGAAATAAAATTGAAATGCATGTGGGGATATTCTTTTGCTCGCAAATGTTTCACATCGTTTATTATGGATTTATTAAATTATCAATTGTTTTAATTATGCGTTATTTCTTTGAAACTTAATATGTATAGATAACTACTGATCGAGCCACTGAAGGCGCCCGATGATAACACGATCTATAGATAATCAGCTGTACAAATAAAATGGTCACATGCACTAGTGGTAATACATTGTTATTCCTTGAATTTAAGTTAAATTGGGTTTCATGTATCGCTATGTATTGTTTTTTTAGTGACTACGTGGTATGCTTAATTACTAGATACGCTGCACATCTGGCTTCTGGGTGATTATGAATTGCAAGATCGTTAGTTTGCTGGCTGGCTGGCTGGTTGGTTGGTTGATATTGATATTGATTGATTGTATGATCCACGGATTTAATTCAAGCTCATATCGAAATACAAATACAGATCCATACATACATACACATACATATAAATACAAAGATCGCTAAATAAAATTCAAGATCATCGTTACAAAATTAGCAACTTCTTTTGGTGTTTTATTGTGGCTACTATAAAATAATAATTTGGGCGAAAACACCACGCACTTTAGTTCAGTTTAGATCGTTTTAGTTGAGTTAGGCTTAAGTTAATTTACTTTTTGCAGTTATATCTCACGTTCACTTCATCAGTGATATTTGTTTGTTTGTATAACTATAATTGCGATACGCATTTAACATAAATATATATGTAGTTTAGGTAGTACTCGTAGGTGTAATATTTAGTAGTTAATATAATCCATAATCGTGACAGTGACAGCAATAGTAGTCAGGATTCTCTCTGATCATTGCATTTATCATATCTTGGTTTCTTAGTGGATTTCTGTTTGTTTCGGTTTCGTTTCGGTTTTAATTTGTATAATTCTTTATTTATTCTGTATTGCCTTTTGCTGGTCGCGGTCGCTCCTCGCATCGTTTTACAAACAATGAAAACAAAGGGTTTCGTAATTTCTGTTTGTGGTTGCTTTACTTTTAAATATATGTATATGTATCTTTAATTTATATAAATTTATATGTATAATTAGTTAATAATTGTAATAAAACATAGGCGTATTTGTGAAATTTCAATTTAACGCAACGGAACTCAACGTTGTCGGTGTTCATTTGAAGGGGTTCGAATCGAAACCGGAAACGGATCTGAACTCGAAATGGAATTCGAAAGCGATTTCGGATCGGCAACGGCAACGTGAACAGTATCGTTTCCCGATCTGATCCGATCCGAGCGATCCGATTGGATTCGACCATATCTGTGTCTGTCTGTTCATATCTGAACCTCTCCGTCACGCGCGTTTACTCTAGGGGAATCGTTTGTTTCAGTTTCAGTTTTAGAACTATTAACAAGAAGTAGTTAATGCTTGTTTTGTTAATTACTGGTTTGGCCTAAAATTAAAGAAAAAATTTTAAACAAATTATTCACGGCTGGAAAAAATATTAATAATGGGTAAAACAAATACCAGAAATGAAACCAAAGAAGACAGATAAGAATAAAACGGAATATGGGTAAGTTTCATTTTTCATGTTTCTTCATAGAAAAAGAAAAGTAAACGCAATCGTTCTTCAACTGATAAGTACATTGCACATTGTACACTTCACAATTTTTGTCTTTCTATTTGTCAAAGAGCATAATCGTAATTAATTGAATCATGTATTTAATAAATGAAAGAAATAGACAAGAACAAAAGAGCCTTCCTAGCGTGAGGTGATATAATGGATGTACATAGTTGTACAAAGCAAACGTGGATATACAGGATTAGAAAAACTACGTAATATTTATATATGCTTTTTGTAAGAAATCAATCGAGAATAAAACAAACTAAAGGTTGTGACGGAGATTTTGAGAGCGTAGAGAGGAAGCGACAGACGTCATCAGATTATTATTATCAGATTATATAGTTGGATTCAGTTCCGTATAACGTGTACCTTTTCGCACACTGTCACATATGCTTGTATGTATAGTTTTGTATTTGTTTAGCACCTGAATCAGAGGCGGATTTCTATTTTGGATTCGAATATTGATATTGCAATCGGTGTGATGGTTTGAGTTCCGTATTATTTTCGTTTATAGTAATTGATCAACCGTATTATATGGTACATCCCGACCGAATAGCCAGTCATTCACTGTTTCTAAGGCTGAGCCACATTCAGAGTATATTTCACAAATTACATATGTAAGTAGTATGGTACGTATGCTAACTAAATATGGATAGGAATAAAAATGTTTTAGCAATGCATTGCGAGCGTCTAACTAATCGACCGAACCGACATATGCACCCCACCCATCTTCACCGATCCGCTGATCCACTGATCCACCGATCCACAATCACCGAACCCAATGGAACCACCACAACAAATTAGGGGCATAGTGAGTGCATCGGACCGATGTGGTGCATATGCGAGTTGGCGGTCGTTCTTAAGCAAAAGTCCTGGGTGTACGTTAAATGTGTGTTGTTAGGTGTTTGTTGTATATACATAGAGAGTACATACTTTCCTGCTGAAAGTCTTTCAGTTCAACAAATGGAAAAAAAGGTAACAAAACAGAAAAAAAAGAAAAGAAATTCCATATACAAAACATGTGCATATCATTAGTGGAGGATAATCAACTGTTTCATAATTATGAGTTAGCTTTTCGGATTAAAATAAAATATAGCTAATTATCTCATAACGCCCATTACACTTTTTATCCATCATGCATTCGAATGCAAGTGCTGGTTGTCATTTAATTAGTAACTATCCTAATCGGTCGAATAACTTGCGCAGTTGCATAGCAGTTATGTTAGTTGATATGGGGAACTTTCTTTTAGGATTTGCTAACTTTATTTATCCTGGAAATTGAAGCTGCTTCTCTCTCTGTCTCTCGATAAAATTATTAATTTAACAGGGTGCAGTTAAGTAGTTAAACAACGTGATTCTTGTGAGAGGGTGAGGGGGCTAGACATGAATATCAAAAACATTGAAACTATGTGCACGTTATTTAACACCCTTCCAAGGGGCAACACAGTGCGATTCAGTCCATAAAAATAAAACTTTTTAATGCAGAAATTACGAAACGTACTTGTCAGTCATGATGCCCAGATTACTACAATCGCCAATACTGTATAGTTATACAATTTTCCCAACTAAACCTATACCTTTTCATCTCAAATGGTGTCTGTGGTTCCTCTTCGCCTGTCCTTTCTCAGAGCTAAGCTCAAAATAGCTTTTAACTGTAGTCTGTTTTGATTTGGAAAATTCTGCATATCCAACGGGTGTTTTTGAACGAGATTTTTTAGTTATGTGCTCGATGGACATGGCATTGCAACTTGTTTGGTAGCGATTACTTTTGGGGCTGGTTTCAGTGATATATTGGCGGACTCTCAGAATGGACTCGGTACGAAATACAAACATGAGCATAATAAACACACATGGATGTATGTGCGGCAGATATGCAATAAAATGAAACATAAATATGAAACATAAAATGATAAACGAGAAAAAATCAAACAAACGAGAAGTAAATTAAAAAAGAAATTAATAAACCAAATTGATGTAAGAAAGAATAACAAACGAATAATAAATGTATCGAATTGCAGTTTGCATTTGCTTTTCTTGTAATATTCCATTAACTGAAGAAATGAATTTGCCACTTTGTGATATCTTGAAGCCACTACTTACCGTTTGCTAAAACGTGAGGAGAGTTTGGAGAAGAAGCTCATGCGACCCGGATGTGAGGAGTCGCCGGAGGCACCGCTGGTGCCCGAGTATTCCAGCGCTGTGTTGTTTCGTGCTCTGGTTTGACCTAGGGATTGCAATGATTCCATAGTTAGATTCGGATCGCTAACGCACTCAAGGATGTGTACACAAACACAGACTAGATGCTAACTGATTCCGTTTGGTTTTTAAACTAGGGTATTACTAAAGTAACTCCGAGTACGTACATACGGCTCCACTGCTGGGCTCAAAGTGCAATGCAAGTATATTACTAACAAATAAATGCTATTTTCTAAATGATGGTGGTTAACAACTAGTTTACTCACTGGGAAAATCTAAAGTTATTACAATTTAACTAAATCAAAACTTATCTTCCAATTGTATTTAAAATGTAAGCTACTGCTATCATTTAATATATTCTTTAAACTATCCCATACTATTGACTTCAATTGATAACATGTACTAGTAATCTCATTGCACTTTGTCCCATATGCAAACATTTTTCAGTTAACTTTATTTTTAGTGAACGCGCGATAACTGAATATAGACAGACAAATGTCCGTTCTCGATCGTAGAGTAATTTTGGTCGCTATGAATAGTTTTCCATCCGTATTTCCAAATACACAAATATATCAAATATTTACAGGTGGGCGGGTTTTGGATGGGATTTGGTTGATTCGATGCATAAAAGGCAAACGAACTAGATTTACGAATCCACTTAGACAAACGTGCAGAGGGGTGCGTCATTGGATCGCGGAAATCATAAGCGATGCGATGTATAAAAACATAAAGTAAACATTCAGTTAAATGGGTCGATCGAGTTGATTATATAGTAATTAATCGCTTGACAACCTAAAAAAAATAATAGAGGCGCGTTTGATATGCATTTTGTATGAAGAGGTGCAGTGCGGGATACAATTGAATTGTTCTAGTGGATGCAGCATGAAAACGGGTTCAGTTTCAAAAATAAAATCAAAAACATCACTCGACAACTCGTTAACATCTACTAATGAGTTTAGCCTAGTTCGGCCTTTAGTTATTTATTTAAATGTTTTAGTAGAAGAAGGTGGGGATAAAATTAAATTATTATCTTTAAAACTAATAAAAATAAGTGAACAGAAAACTCACCAGAGTGAAAGGTTGAACGTGATGGAACATTCCTTGGAAAGTGTCTGCTTGATTTAACAGCCGATGCCATTCTAAGTCGATCGAACAGACTATATATGTACAGTTACGATACATATGCACACATAGGTATGAATGGAAATCAAATCAGTATCGAATCAGTTCGTCGGAGTACATTCAAATCCAATGAATCGCATTTCGGGAAACGAATATGGTTTTATCAGTATAAGATTGTTGTTTTTTTTTTTTTTTAGTTTAGTTTGGTTTGTTTGTTTTTCCATTAAATATTTGTTGATTGTTTTTGTTTGGAAATGTGTAATCGTTTGTACAGAACCGTTCGAGCGTTCGTCCCGTGTTATGATCGTTAAAGATAATGGTTTGGTGAATGGAATGAGTAATGGACGTTGGGTCATCATCATCAAATCGAACCAAATCGTATGGAGTTTCGAAGCGTTACCCATGTTGCGTCATTGGCCAATTGGTAGTTTTCAGATTTTGGTGTTCGTGTTTCGTAATTGTTTTCGAGATCGGTAGGGATTGGATTTCGTATTGGGTTGTATGTAGGATGGCGGCAGGCGGGTGTAGATGGTCAGAGCAGCGCGAATCAAGCAGTTCGTTTGATTGATGTGACAAATTGATGATGTTAACCAAGGGTTTATGGTTTTGTATATTGTTTTATCGATCACGTCGCAGACATAAACAAAATGAAAAGAAAAAAATAAAAATAGATCATGTAAATTTTCTTAAAAAGACAAGCACTTAAAAATACGTTTCTTAGATATTAAATCGGATACGACAAACTTCGACTGTTTCGTTGGTTGTATGGACATGAATATATGCAGGAATGTAGAGTATACTCGAAAGCTCGGCAAACAAGAAGGTTTGATCCTTCAAACTACATGAAAGCATTATTTGATGGGACATGCGTTCGACTGACTATCGAGAATCCATTTTGTAAACGTTCTTGTACTTCGGGTGGAGCAATTTATCAACTGAATTTTTATTTATTAGCACAAACTAGAAAGCTCGTCTAAGGCATTATGTCCTAATACGATACGCGATAAACGTTCAAAAGTTGGGGGTTATTATTCGAAGTAGTACGCATATAGTAGTTATACGGTTAGATACATGAAGATCGTACATTGGAGAGCATATAGTATTTAAGACCAGGTTCAAAAGTTACAACAGCAGCACAATAACAGACTATATAAAACTGAGTTGTTAAGTATCGGTAGGTAATAACATTAACAATAAACGAAAACACACAATAATGGAAAAAATTCAATTATACTGGCGATGGTAGCAGAGTCAATAGAGTTTTACTGACAGAGACAGACATGCATGAGGAAACAAACAAAATAATGAGTTCTTATTTTAGAAACTTGGATTTCGATCGCTAAAATTCAGGCGACTGATTGGACTTTCCCAATGCGAATACGAAATAAAAAACTATTCACTTGATAAGGGTGTAAATCTGGTAGTTCCTATAAGTTTACTGGAACACCAAGCGGGCTAAGGTCGAGCAATATGTCTTGGCATCGCCGCCAATTGAATTTCGTTTAAATGAATCACAAAAGTATACCAACAAAATCAGAAAAATATAACCAAACCGTACGCTAGTTGTATATACTTAAGCAATATATCATTTTATGGAAAGGGTCGTGTTCGCATACGTTACGTCTTACGCAAGAGTTACGTGAAAAATACAAATGAGCCATCAAGTCGATTAGAGAATAACTACAATACTTCGATTATGCTATCAATAATTGCAACGAAACTGCAATTATTGGGTATTTGACACGCCCACGACCCTTAGTTCAATGAGGCACAATAAATATCTCTTAACGTAAGATGCATTTTCACTCACCAAATTTGTTCGATTGGTTTAGTTCGGTTCGAATCCAAATTGAATTCAGTTCAAACCACATTCATATCATTATTTGCATATGCATTTTCAAATCGGATTGGTTTTGTTGTCGATACGGTTAGCAATAATTGTTGAATTGTTGGATTGTTGGTTTTGTTCAGGTTTTCAATTTGCATTACGAGCACGATCGAAAAGGTAGTAATAGTAGAGTAGTACAATAATTGAGCGTCGATAGGAGGACGAAGGAGGTTGTTGCAGATTCATATTCGTAGGTGATGGTGTTATTTGTTGTTGCGGATATAGAACGCCACAGAGAATGGATGTACATATGTGGTAGTGTAGTAGTTATCAAAATTAGACATTTGGTTTGTAAACAGACAATGTTCAAAATTGTAAAAAACATGAAAAGATAAGAAATTTACATTATTCAATTGATCAAATTGGTTAGGTCGTTAAAAATACACTGGATAAATAGATAAATACAAAACGAATAGAACAAAACTAGGATAGGCCAACGCTATAAACTAAGAGAGAAGAGTGAACGGTAAAAAAATCAAACAGAACACCTAATAAATACTTATAAATACGGATAATAATATATGCTTAGTCACTAGCCTAACGACCATCGCTTGGTTCCATTCGAGGTCGAGGTTTAATCAAGGTTTTTAAAAATCTAGGCCTGGGTCATAATCATTAATTTGTAATGGTTACCAACAGCCAAGTTTTTTTTAACATATTTATCACGCACAGAACAAATACCTCTAGAAAGTTGAACACTTTTTGTAACCTTTGTGTATTTAAGCAATTGTTATTATGGGGCTGTTACAATTCTAATTTACTTTTATACGCCAGTTCAATTTAAGGACATATTTACTAAACCATATAGTATCTAGTTCTTTAATAGTAATAAACTGCAATTCTTTTGCAAAACATCAAAGGCAGATTGGTATTCAGACGGAACAATGGTCATGTATAGATTTAAAAGTGCTTGCTGTCTAGTTGTTTTTGTTTTTCGGTGATGGGTATACAAAGTCCTTTGTGAATGATTCTGAGTCGATGATTCATGAAGATGAAACGGGAAATGATTGTCAAAATGCACAATAATTCTCCCAAACAAATAAAATGCCAGCCAATATTTTAAATAATAAAGAAGAAACCGAAAGCAGTTGAATTTCAAAGAATGCGTTAATCAAACTAAGAGAATTTGGTTTGTTTGGTTGTTGCGTTTTTTTGTTAATTACTCAAGTGTATACCTCGTTCCGAGCGGGTCATTTGAGACCGAGACGCAGCCGTCTGTAGAGGGGCGAGGGCTCGAGACAGACGCGCTTTTGGTATGACCTTTTCCAGCGGGAGCTGCCGATCCACTGCTGGTAATTTGCATGTTTTAGGTTTAGGCCGAAAAGTGGTAGAATCGTAATCGTAAATATGACTTTGTTTTGGTTTTGTTTGGAAAGAGTTTCGATTTTTTTAAGATAACCAAATGAAACGATGGGTAAATGATAAACAAGTAATTTTTGAGTGTGCCAAGGCACGGCAACTAAAGAGAACTGAACTGTGCGTGACTATATACAATTAAATGTCGTTCGATCTTCCAAAGATCTGCTCTACGTTTTTGTATTGATGGGATTATAAGCTGCTGCGGTATCTAAATGACATCTAACCTCCGGATCTGATTTGATCAGATCGTTTTGCGTGCGAACCAAAGGCAAATAATATATATATATATATATAATTGTGGCAGGCTCCATCGCTATCGACTGACTGAACAACTAAATAAGCCTGCCAAGTGGGGAATGTTATGATGCAAACAATAACTGGGTAGTAACTCGTACAGCAGTTTAAGACTCAAACTAGAACTTATAATCGGAACTAGCTTAACTCTCACGTACTTTGTCTCTGCAGGAATAACGTTGGTTTTCTCCGTCGACGAAGTCTTTTCATAAAGCGTGGTGGAGCGACGTGGAATGATGCCACTTGTGCCGCTGACCGTGCGATTGCCATTCGTCGGATCGTACTTCGTTGCCGTTCGCGGCTTGGCGGGACTGTTCAGTGCTGTGAATTCAGTAATAATATAAGTCTCTTTGCTCATTTGATCAATCATCATATTAGCACTTACTGGTGTCTGCCGTGGTGAGCATCTTTTGGGTGGCCGAAGCGGGTCTCTGATTCTGAGCGGCCAGTCGCGCTGTGTTCTCCTTAATCGTAGCCGAGTCGATTGTGTTCTGTCGCTTAAAGTTGCTGCCACTGCCGAGGGAAATTTTAAGCTTAAAATGTATATCACATCATCTGTCAAGCTACTTACACTGATGCTCGATCCGCCGCTGATCCTGCAGCATTGTAGTTATTGCTTGGATTAACCGCACCAACGGCTCCCGTGGCCGCCGCAACTGTTGCTGCCGCATTTGTCGGTCCAACACCTAAAAAAAAACATTTAATCGTGCATTAAAATGGGTACTTCCGCACATTGGCATACATTTTAACCGAGGTAAAAATTTTCTTGGACAATACTGCTTATACTCACTAACTATGGTAGTTGAGTGACGGATTAACTAGGGCACATCGGATTAGTAATTTTAAGAGGAAAGGTTAGTCTGAGTTCTGTATACAAATGTGGGTTTCCTAACTCTGCATGTTCGACCAAGAAAGTTTTTACTTTTTATTAAATATAGATGAACCGTTAGCCCCAAAGTGGGACTTACGCAAAGTTTCCGCACCAGACGAGGCTCGGCGACTTGGCTTCGTGCTGGACGCCGATATGCTCCTGTGGACTCCTCTGTGCGTGGGACTCTGGACACTCGCACTGCCAGCATTGGCGCCCGCATCGTTGCCCGAGATGTTGCGCAGTGAGAGCGAGGAGCCAGACCGCGATCCGTCACTTTCCGGCTGCGTGGAAGAAAATACGCTTTTAGCACTTCTGTTGGTCGAAATGTAAAGGCCACCAACTTACGTCTGTACTCTTGCGACCCAGCAGCAAATATGTGGCGAAAACATCGTCGTAGCGCACCTGGGAGAGCGAAGCCTCGATCTCCGATCGATTGTAGCCCATCGCGACTAGAGCTTCTAAACATCGCGATGCGGAAATGACAGACAATTTGTTTGTGAGTGGAATGTTTTTATATACATTCAGTGGAGATATTAATACGATTAGGTAGCGCATGCAAATTTATTACAGTTACATTATATATTTGGCTATGAAATCACCGATAGTCGAACTGATATAGTTCGATGTCGAATAGCCGGAATTGTGTGTTCTTTTGGCCTTCAACTGAACAATTGGCAGTAAGAACATTGGATAAAAAGAAATCAGGCATATATGTATGTATTTAGATCATGCAGCTAGCGAAATTAAATAATACAATTATCATCGGCGTGACAGGACCCAAACCGGATGCAATCTCGAATTTTTCTCAGAGAACCTCATTTATTCGTTTGTTCGTATATCTGTGCACATACCAACAGATATTTACACTCGCAACAAGTAAAAGAAAAACCAATAAAAGATAACAAAGTCATACAACAAAAATTCGATTTTCCCTTGGCTGGCTGTTCAAGATTGATTTAATTTTAAGATTATCCGTTCTCTTGAGCTGGTTTGATATCTTCCTTGACGGTCTGTTTGTATGTAGAATTTTGAGGACAGAAAGTGAGAAAGAGAACAGAGAGTTGGGGGTTAATGCGGAACTCTGGGGGTCGAGCGTTAACATTTCCACTACACAGATTGCATACATTTTTAGGTGGACCCTTCCGCTCGTCGATCAGAAAGTTGACCATTAACATCAAGGTGTACGCACTACGCCGAATCGAGAGCGAATTCTTGGCACCGGTTTGTGACCCCGCAGCTATGTGAGAATTTACAAACGAAACAACATAAAGGTAATTGAATTTAAAATACAAACATCAGGATAACACAACACTGGGAGAACCCAAGTAAAAGGAATTCCGTAAGCAACATTCAACTACAAAATGAAAACAAGTTTATAAAGAAAGAGTTTACAAAGGAACTAGTAGTATTACATTACAAAGATCGCTTGATAACACCAATAAAACACAACGAGCAATTGGCAGGCAAAACTCCATTTCACACACAATTCGTTAATAATATTAGTAATAAATTTTGTATACAGTACCCGTCTTACCTATCCGCTTGGGATCGGCTAAATCGGCTTTGGGCTCAATATAGGGCTTGAGTTCGTCCTCCTCAAACCCCATGTTCATCCACTTGTCGCCCATGATTGTTTCCAGACTAGCACGCTTTGCGGGATTCAGTACTAAGAATTTGCGGAGCAAGTTTTCGCAGTCAGTCGACATATAGAAGGGAATTCTGTAGGGATAAGCGATTTGGTTTAGTTCCATTCATTTTCAGTTTATCTTGCCACACATACCTATATTTTCCTCTGAGCACGCGTTCACGCAACTCCCTCAAGGTGGAGCCGTCGAAGGGCAGGGAACCGCTCACTAACGTATACAGGATGACGCCCAACGACCAAACATCGACCTCGGGTCCGTCGTACTTCTTGCCCTGAAACAGCTCCGGTGCCGCATACGGCGGACTACCGCAGAACGTGTCCAGCTTTGAGCCGGGTGTGAACTCGTTCGAAAAGCCAAAGTCAGCGATTTTGATGTTCAGTTCGCTGTCCAGCAAAAGGTTTTCAGCTTTTAAGTCCCTGTTATTGATAAAAAAAAATTCGGTTAATAAGGTGTCAACTATATTAATGGATCTTTGGTTTGTCTTAGCCTGTTTAAATAAATAAACTGATTTTAATTAGCATTTATTACTCTTACCTGTGAATTATTCTTTTTTGATGACAATATTGCACGGCTGAGACGATTTGTCGAAACTTGACTCGCGCCTCCTTCTCCTTCATGCGTCCGTGGAGAACCAGATAGTCGAAGACTTCTCCGCCGGATGCGTACTCCATGATCAGATAGAGCGTCTTCTCCGTTTCGATTACTTGGAACAATTTAACTATGTTGGGGTGATCCAGCATCTTCATTATTCTAACCTGTGGGCAGAGTACGATTAGTAAAATATGTCAAGATAACCTTTAAGCGAAGTACAAACCTCTCTAAAGAGTTTCTGTAGTGACCCAGGATTGAGTTGGGTCTTGTCAATTATCTTGATGGCCACCTCCTTGCCAGTGGGCAGGTGTTTCGCTAGTTTCACCTTGGCGAAATTGCCCTTGCCGATCGTCTTTATGAGTTTGTATTTGCCAATATGCTCCTCAGTAGCCCGCCATCGCATAGGAGCACTACTCCGCATTTGCATGTTAGGCGAACCCTGTAAAAACAATGGTGAGGGGTAAGTAAATTTGTTTTTTGCTTAGTATCAGGGGTCGGTACTAGTAGATATAAAACCCAACAATTCTGTGACAATCCTGATTTATGACCCGTTAAAGAACGCATTGCTAACGATTAATAGTTATATTAAATGCGATTTTAAACCACATTGGTATCGGTTTCTCTGAACCAAATGATGAAAATGATATTGAAATATGGTAGATAATAATGGATGTTGATTTTATCCCTGTTTACCTGCGCAGCATTGTTGCTGTACACATTACTGCGGTTTGACACCACGCTAGGTACGCGGCTAGTGGGATGGTGTCCTACAGGCGGGTGAGCTGATCTGGTCACATGCTCTGCTCGACTGGAATTGTACGGCGGAATGGGTGCCACAATTGGACGCTCCGAACGTCTTTTCGAACTGGCTGCATTACTTCCTGTTCCTGAGGCACCAGATGCTCCAGAGGAGGCTCCATGACTATGTGAGGACTTTTGGGCCAACAACGCTTCAAATTGTCGCAAATTCTCCTCACGCCGCTTAGACGCTGAAATGGTGGTGGCCGTTAGCTTAGATGGAGCCACTCCATCCACCACGCTGCTACTGCTACCGCCGCGACTGGCCGAGCGGGAGGTGGACGTGGTGGAGGAGGAGCTCCTGGCCGCCGGAGTGGGTGCAGTGCCAGCTGGTCGCCATACCGCTGGCTGTTTCTCGTCCTGCAAGTGCTGCTTCTGCTTAAGAGTGGCCCTCATGGCCAGCACCGTATCATTATTCTTCGTATCGGAGGCAGTACGTGCCAGTTTAGCCTTCACAGCATTTGCTCCGTTTGCGGCAGCAGCCGAGTTCTTGGAATAGGCTCCGATCGAATTACGACCATCGCTGCCGCGCTGGAATTCCGATATCATCAGCTCATTGCTGTCATCCAGTTCGCCTGCCCGCCTGCCGCCCAAATACTGAAAATCATTCTCGGAGGACATGTCACTAATGCCCGGTCGCAGAAGGTTTTCCGTTTCACCGTAGCGCTTGCTCTGCTTGCGCTTGATCTCCAATTTCATCACGTCCATCGATGATTGGGATTGTTGGTTTTGCTGCTGTTGCTTAAAGCTCTCCTCTACGTTATGGATGTGCTTCTCGATGGAGCCGAGGGCAAAGGACACACCGGCATCATCTTCGGTGGACAGCAGGCGTGGCATAGGCGGCTTTTGGCGTTCTTTGGGCGTTGGATGCGGCTGCAGGGTGGGCAGAGCCGATACGGCTATCCTGGGCAATGGAGTGGCTTGGGCATCACGTCGTCGAAGCTCCACTATGCTGTCATCTTCGGTGGCTCCATCGAGATCCTTGTTGGCAAGATGTGTTTGATGCAGTTCCATTTCCTTTTCCGTTTCCGGCAAGTTACTGCTGCTATTTTTGTTGTTGCTGCTGCTGTTGATGCCGCAGCTGTGGTTGCTGTTCTGGTTGCTAGATGGCGCCACACTGAGCTTGGGCGGTGCAGGTGCCGCCCCCTTGCGGGCGGCATACAGGCGGACACTCTTCCTGGTGGCATCGCCGCGATTCAAGTCAGGTGTTGTGGTAGTGGTGGCCTCCATAGCTCCTCCGTTTTGCTGCTGACTTCGGTTTGTCTGTTTTTTCTCTTTAATTTTTTTGTCGTGGCACTACTTCCCTTGAGTGTGTTGGTGCACAAGTACTTGTTGCTCGGAGAGATCGCTACTTTAACTTTTTTCTTATTTCTTTTTCAAGTGGCGCTTGGCGTGTTTATTGTTCTTACACTGTGAGTTTGGGGAAAATTATTAAGTTGGGCTTGGGTCTTCGGAAGTACAATGCAGCTCACACCGACAGGAGTAATTGCTTGTGTGTGCGTTCGTTTGCATTGGGCTTTCTAAATTCTCAACGTTACTTTTGTTTGTTTTTTGTCGCCTAACCAACACAGAACAAGTCGCAGTTGTTGCGCATTAAAACCTCGAAAATGAATTAAACACACAGCCAGCAACTTCCATTTCTACGTATGTACATATGTATGTACAGATGGGCGGACAGGGAGTGTGTGTGCGTGATATTTACGACAACAGGCGGACAAGAGCTAATCTGTCTCCCCGGTGACACTGAAATAAACACACGGCAGGCGATGTGGGGATGTGAAAGGGAGGGCAATATGCCTAAACACACATACATACATACATAGCAAAGGAGAGTGCGCGAGAGAGAAAAGCGAAGTGGCACCTACACACCTGTGGTGGAGGTGAGCTCTTGTGCGTGTGTTTGTTTTTGGCCTCTCACTGATTTGCTCTCTCCTATTTCTACTGCTGTTGCACAAGCTCAGCTGAGATGCCCTCGCTCTCTCTCGTGTGTGTGTCACGCTTTTCCTGTCCCCACCCCCACCCTCCTCTCCCACGCTCTCTTTTCTGTTTTATGATTCATTTGCCTTTTCGCTATTTTCCTTTGTTGCTTTTAATTACTGTCTAAATAGTTACGATGTGGAGATCTACAAGTATCTGAACAATTCGTCCGAACGAGTCGTTAGTTGCTGGCTGGTTATATTCCATATTTATTCGTCGCTGCTTCAGTGAGCAAAGCGAAAAGCTCCAATGCACACACACAGACACACACATGCACGGTCGCACCAATACATTGAAGCAAATGAACTACTTTTAGACAATTGAGCCGACTTTTTCACTGCTGAAAAACACAGTTAGGCTATATACATTGGTCGTTTGATAGTGTGTGAATATTTTCTTTCTTTTTTTTTCACTTGGTCTATGGACTATAAAAAATCACATTTCGCGCAAATCCCGATTATTAAAAGGTTCGTTTCGTTGGCCGGAGGAGTTCTTTAGCCACACACACTTATCTTATCGCAGAGGCACGCGGCTTTCGCAATTTTTCGCACTCATTTTACGTGGGGGTTTGGGTATTGGTACTAAATTATAGCTCCTCCTCTGTAACTCTGACGTAAACGTCGTCAACTGACTACGACTACAACTATACGATATACACCAACAAAAAACACAGCAAAACGCAGAAGACACCGAAAAACAAAGCTAAACAGGGCTCAGCAGCCAAAGAGCCACTTGGCCACTCAGCAACTGGAACTGGAGTGCCGGAGAGCGAGAGCGCGGAGTATTCCAAAAGTACGGAATCGCTTCGAGCAGCGACGTCGACAGCGGCAGCGGCGTCGGCCTTAATACACCAACACACCAGCACAAGCACACGATCAGTGGGCAGCTCTCTCCACTGGTGGAGCAGTACCACCACCAACACAGTGAGTATCTCTATCCGTATCTGCATCTGTGTACTTGTTCTCCCACAAAGAGAAGCCCCGTTTGGAGCTCGAAAGTTGTGCGAGTGTATGAGTGTGCGAGTACCACTGAGCGTAACGCTGGGAAAGAAACTGTTAGCCGTGTTTGCTGCCATAGTTTAGTGTTCTGCGCATGTGCGCAATATACAAGTTCCACCAAGTTACGCAAAGCGCTTCTTCCCTGATTCACTATGATTATAGTAACATTTGATTGGACTTTGGTTTTCTATTATTAGTTGATGCATTATGTAAGAGTTCTAAGTCATAAAACCAAAAGGACATAATGACTTTATCACATCTACACTAATCTATAAAATTTTAGTCGGAAGACTACGCTCGTCTTCGCGACGAAATCTTCGGATTTCACTAATAAACTTCCCCTATTCCCCTACCACACTCTCAACACAATAAACTAGAAATACACACAGTTTGGTACTAAAAATGCAATCCCGAAAGAACAATATTATGAACAGCTTGTCGTTAAATAATTGTAGGTCATTTGTTAACCGATACAATGAAATTGGTTATATAAAATATTTAGAGACATAAGTGATACGACAGAAACCAAACACATTAGGTATACTCAAAAATAAATAATCTGGAAAATAGAGAAACTGTCATTTTAAGATGTCAAAAAGTGTCTCATATGAAATTTTATCATTCTGTTAATTTGTAACTCGCCAAGTTGGGTTTTAATTTATTTATACGAGGTATTTAGTAGTCGAGCCGGTATAAAGTGTCCGCATTAATTAAGCTAATTGAATAACTTGCAGCTTAATATACATTAAAACAAGACAGCGAGATTTCGGTCAAGCCTTTCAAGTCCCAAACAAAATCATTAAAGATAGAATTTCATTTTTCGCATGTTAACTAACAGGAAAATCTAATGAGGTCAACTAATATAAAATTGTCCTCCCGACAATGCAACCGTCTTTATACATATAGTTGCTTTCAAACAGAGAACCCGTAATCCCTATTATCCCCTAATCTTTAAACGTATTTGCATTGGGTTTTTATGTAGCACTTTTGTGATTAGTGATTTGTGAGTAGTGGGCGGGGCACGCCAGGAATTTTCATTTTCATTTTTTTTTTTTTTTTTTACGAAGTTAATTTTGTGTTCACCATAGCATATCGTCGCGATCGAACACTCAACGAGTGCAGACGTGCCTGCGGGCCGCGAGTTATCTGTGTTGTTCACATAGAGCCCGCATTTTAGCAATTTAACACAGCAGCACCCACGTGCAGTGGTTGGTACACCGACCAGCTGTACCCAGACACCGTCCCCCCCCTCCCCCCCCCACGATCCATCCCCCCTCATCATGGATTGGCAGGCCACCCCCTGCGCCCACAAGCCAGGGAAATCAACCCCCTGCAAGAAGGCCCGCAGAGTAAGGGAATCCAGCCCGAGCAGCGACTCCAGCACCTCGCATTCGGAGCCTGGCAAGCGCAAACCTGTGAGCAAACCCACGCCCAACATCAGCGCAGCCTATCGTCGAAGGCTGGCAAACAGATTTGCCATTCTCTCGAACGAAGAGGACGGCAATGACGACGACGAACAAGGCATCCAAGACGGAGAACCTGGACCTGCTGCCACCAAAACCCAGGGCAAACCCAAGACTACTCTCAGGACTTTCAAGCCACCACCAATCTTCATACCGGATGTGACCAATATCAAGGCTCTCACTAATAGCATTGCTGGAGTACTTGGCAATGATGTGGAGTTCACACTGAAAATGGCAAGCAACAACAACGTTCGCGTGATGACCCCGGACAAGGAAAGCTTCTCCGCCCTAAAGGACTTCTTGGCCAAGTCCAATAAAAGGTTTCAAACCTTCCAGCCCCGAGACGAACGTGCCTATAGAGTAGTCATCAAAGGTCTTCACTACTCAACGGACCCAGAGGAAATTCGGGATGGGCTAAACCGTCACGGACACAAGGTCAGAGACCTCTACAACCCCACCCAAAGAAGTACCAAAAAGCCACTTAACATATTTTTCGCCAATCTCGAGCCGGCCAAGAACAACAAGGAGGCCTATAAAGTTACGCGACTTTGCAGATCAGTGGTGACAATCGAGCCACCGATAAAGTTTAATGACGTGCCGCAATGCTATCGCTGTCAGGCATTTGGACATACCCAACGGTACTGCCACCTAGAACACAGGTGTGTCAAGTGCGGAGACAGCCACCCAACCGTTGAGTGTAAAAATAATAATAAGCCGGCCCATTGCTTGCACTGCGAAGGACCGCATGCAGCCTCATATAAAGGTTGTCCCGCATATAAGAAGGCCAAAAGCATGCTCGCTCCAAAGCTGGCTTCAGCCCCACGCGCCCATTACACTGTGAGCAGCAGCAAGGTTACTCCTAACGTTAGTTTTGCCAACGCTGTCAAGCAGGCAACTGATGAGACACATTTTTTTTTTTTTTTGGATATATTAATTTAAAACTGTCCTTCGCGGACAATCATTAAATTTGATGACTAAACTTAACGGTAGAGAATTAATTGATTACATAAATTGTTGCGAAACTATACAATAACTGTCGATATTGTATGTATGAAGTATATAATAATGTATGTATATAATTTAATTTAATTTGCGTGTCTAATCCCAGAGAGGTCCAAAGGGTGTGATCGGTGCAGCCGAGACACATGCCATCCCTCATACTCAGGCCAATTTTGACAACCTGATGGAAACAATAATGGGCAGAATGGAAGCCATGTTTGAAAAAATGATGGAGAAGGCGATGAGTCAAACGAATCAGATGATGGAGAAGGTAATGAGTCAAATGAATCAGATGATGGCAACCGTCTGTAAGTCCCTATGCAATCAGCACTAGACATAACCATCTGGAACGCAAACGGCCTGATCAACAACAGGCCAGAGGTCGAGCTTTATTGCAAGACCAACCAAGCAGATATTCTCCTCATATCCGAAACCCATTTTTCAGACAGGTCCTACTTCACCTTAAGGGGGTATGACCTCGTGTCAGCCATCCACCCTAATGGTTCAGCACGCGGCGGCGCCGCCATCCTTATTCGCAGCAGCATCAAATTCGACACCCAACCACCAATTCAAGAGGATTGGGTGCAATGCGCCCGAATATCGGTAAGCACCACCCACGGAGACATTACCTTAGCTGCTGCCTACTGCCCACCCAGATTTAGAGCCACGGACGATTGCTTCTCTTCGCTTTTGGACAGCCTCGGCCCCAAATTCGTCATAGGAGGTGACTTTAACGCCAAGCACACTTGGTGGGGTTCCAGAGTATGCAATCCAAAAGGACGCGCGCTATGCAGGCAGGTTCTCTCCCGCAACCTCAATTGCCACGGAACTGGGGCGCCAACATACTGGCCCACTGACCCTGCAAAAACTCCAGACATCTTGGACTTTGCGATCTCTGGCGGCCTGGACCCGGCAAGAATCCAGACCAGGGAGGTAGAAGACCTTCTCTCGGACCATAGTGCCATTGCCGTTTCGGTCTACGCCTCAGCCATGTTGAGATCCGCGGGTAAAAAGTTAATCTTCAAAACGTCCGACATCAGCAAATACCATCACTGGCTGAACAACTCGACAGTCACTAATCCACCATTGGATACCCCTGAACTTATAGATGCGGCCGTTGTGAACCTCACCTCGCAAATTCAGGAGGCAGCAACTTATGCTGCTCCAAGGTTCTCTAACCAAACGAGGGACAGAAGTAGAGACGTCCACTTTTGGAATCCTCGGGTTAATGAGCTCAAGTCAGAGAAAAGGCGTCTCCGACGGGTTTGGTTCCTCTCCAGGAACCCTAGAGACAAAACAGCTCTCAACAGAGCCACCAAGGAGCTGAAGGAAACTCTGGCCAGGCTAAGGAAGGAGGCCCTCGACAGCTTTGTTGGTAATCTCGCGCCGGGTGATCCCCACCACAACCTGTGGAATGTTACCAAGCGCATCAAGAGGCCACTGAAGAGGATCCCGCCCATCAGAAGACAAGACAACTCATGGTGCAGAACTGAGACCGAAAGAGCCAACGCATTCGCCGAGCACTTGGAGGAAGTCTTCACACCAGCCAATCGATGTTCCCCAAATGAAGCAGCCGAAACAGCCAGGCTCCTGTCAGAACCTCTCTTTGACTCCGAGTCGATACCCCAGGCCACGGAAGAGGAAATCAGCAATTTAATAGCGGCAATGGGTAACCACAAGGCTCCAGGCGATGATGCCATCAATGCCATTGCTTTAAAGCTCCTCCCCCCTATTAGCAAGTCACTAATCACGACCATAATAAATAAGTGCTTGCAATTGGGGCACTTCCCTTCATCATGGAAACGCGCCGAAGTAGTTATGATCCTGAAGCCTGGTAAACACGAAGCCAATCCCGCCTCCTACCGCCCGATCAGCCTACTACCAGTACTCTCCAAGATACTCGAAAGAGTATTTTTGACCAGAGTATTGCCGGTGATTGAGGAGGCTGGTCTGATCCCTGATCACCAGTTTGGCTTTAGGCGCCGCCACGGGACACCAGAGCAAGGCCACCGAGTAGCGCAATATATCCTGGACGCCTTTGAGAATAAGAAATACTGCCTAGCAGTAATGCTGGACATTAAGCAAGCCTTTGATCGTGTTTGGCACCCCGGTCTCCTCCTAAAGCTCAAAAACGGCCTGCCCCAGCCATATTTCAAGTTCTTAAAATCGTTCCTGGAGGGCAGAAGATTCGCCGTCAGGTGTGGAGAAACGCGCTCAGACGTCAAAGAAGCCCGTGCAGGAGTTCCCCAAGGAAGCGTTCTCGGTCCGCTCCTCTACAACGCGTATACGGCTGACCTGCCGGTGATACCGAGCCAGTACATTATGGCAGCCACTTACGCCGATGATACTGCGTTCCTAACAACAGCAGATACCCCAGCAGAGGCCTCCCAGACTATGCAGGAGCAACTAGATCTACTGAACACGTGGCACACGAGATGGAATATATCGGTAAACAGCGACAAGTCAACCGCTACCACCTTCGCAACTAGACGCGGCACTTGCCCACCAGTCAGTTTCAACGGGTTCCCAATCCCAGAGGTAGCCAATCCAAATTATCTTGGCTTTACACTGGACAGGAGACTTACATGGAGACCACACCTGCTAAAGAAGCGGAAACAGGCGGAGAACCGAGTCCGTGAATTCTACTGGCTGATGGGCAGACAATCTAAGCTACCGACTTCCACTAAGCTCCTTATCTACAAAGCGATCATAAGGCCAATCTGGACGTATGGCATTCAACTGTGGGGCACTGCATCGAAAAGTAACATCAACATTATCCAGACATTCGAAAACAAAACGCTCCGCACAGTCACAAACGCTCACCCTTTCCACGATAATGCCACTATACACGAGGTCCTCAGCTTCCCCTGGGTGAAGGATGAGATTAAGAAAAGCAGCAGGCAGTACATGCAGAGGCTTCAAGACCACCCAAACAACCTGGCACAAGACCTGATGGACACCAGTCAACGCACCAGGAGGCTGCACCGATCACACCCTTTGGACCTCTCTGGGATTAGACACGCAAATTAAATTAAATTATATACATACATTATTATATTCTTCATACATACAATATCGACAGTTATTGTATAGTTTCGCAACAATTTATGTAATCAATTAATTCTCTACCGTTAAGTTTAGTCATCAAATTTAATGATTGTCCGCGAAGGACAGTTTTAAATTAATATATCCAAAAAAAAAAAAAAAAAAAAAATTAGTTTCCATATGGATTATAGGAATTCAATGTGGGGTAACAAAAATCTGAAATTAAACAAAATCCGTAATCAAAATAATAGAAATCGTAATTCATTCCATTGTGGAAAAAAAAAACCAAAACCGTGACAGATACAGACAAAAACGAAACAGCGATTACGATTAGATTGAATGAAGGTGGCAGCACAACAACGATAAATTTGCAATGCTCATAAATGAATGGGGAAGTGTGAGAGACCGACAAACTTTATGGCTTTCTTAAGAGGGAGTAAATCACAACAAATATAACCTTATTGCCCCCCCCCCCCCCCCCACACACACACACACACACACACTCTTTTGAAATGAAGTAGCAAGGTCAAGTGTAGTTTTGCTCAAGAGCCTAGGAAAGTTTACTAACGCGACTAAACCCCTGCCTATCAATCACATAATTGCCAATAGCGCAAGCCCCCAATATACCATAAATACTCCTATATCCCCCATTACATTAATGATGCAATAGAATTTAACGGGTTACCGTCGAAGGATTTCGAATGTAAGCAACCATCGATAATATCGATAAATTTATATCCAATATTACATACCCTCGAGTTGCGAGCCTTGTCACTGGATGATGCCGACTCCTTGGCCTTGGGCCTTTCCGCCTTACTGGTGGCCACAATGGGCAAACCGCCGTTCTCGATCATTGTCACCACGATCTTATTGTTTCGACTGCTAACGGTGCCACCCCCACCACCGGTTGCGTAGGATGAGTTCGCCGCCGCAGCTGAGGCTGCATTTGTGGCCGCTAGGTTCTTCTGCCGCAGGGCGTTCGATAGCCGCTGCTTTCGTTCCGCTCGGGCCTCCTCCTTTTCCCGCTGCAACTTGGCAATAGTGGCGGGCGTGTGGCTCTTGGAGCGCTTGAGAAACCTCATCAGTTGGCTCTTCACATTGGTGGCGGCACTGCCATTTCCCTGGCTGGTGGCATCGCCTATTTCCTCTGCCCTGCTGGATCTTCGGGATATTTGAGCCTTGGTGGGTACCTCTAGGCGACGGAAGACGCCATCGGCCATTCGCACGAAACAGCCCTCCGACATCTTGTGAAAGGAGTCGGATGGCAGTTTGTGGAAATCGCCATTGGGACTGCGGTAGTAGCAGTGATCCGTCCGATGATAGCCATCTCCCACAATATAAAACTCATTGCGCCCCTCCTTCGGCGCCACTACTGCTGCTGCTGAAGCCGATGATTCGGCAGCCAGGTCGTCAGTCTTGGCACTTCGATCCACGGGCAGTTGAAAGGCCATCAATTGGGTGGTGCTACTACTGCTCGCACCAGCTGCATCCTCAGCTGTGATAGGCAGGACACTACCCGAAGTCCCCTGGCCGGGATTAACTGGTTTCAGCTCACTGATCGTTACCGGACGACGTTCCGGGTTCTTGCGCATGATGCTTCCATTGCGCAGAAGTGAATCTCGCAGGAGGGAGAGCTCATCCTTACGCAATGGTTGCACCAATGTGGGGTAATGTTTCGAAGACGAAGTCGACTTGCGGGTAGAGGTTCGTCGATTTCCAAACTGTGAAGCCGGTTGTGGTGGTTCCTCTTTGTTGTTGTTATTGCTACTGTGGTGCATCTGCCGGTGACTGGAAGTCTGGCCCATGGTGGGTGCTTTGGTGGTTTTGCGGTGGGCGGTTCACTTGGTTGGTTCGTGGCTGGGTTACGGTGGTGTTTCTTCGTTCTCGTCGCGACTCGGTGTTCACGGTATACGGATTATTGGCCAAGTTGCAACGAAACTGAGACACATATTCCCTCGTTCTTCGCGTTGGCAATTATCACAGCGAATTTCGTGTGTAAACATTGAGAGATGCGCGCGTATACGTGTGCATAAAAGTATGAATAAATTTTGTTCGTTTTGTGTATTTTGTGGCACAACAATCACAATTCAGGCGCAGCTTTGTTGCTTTTATTTCGAAAAGACCATCTTGTTAAATTCTATTAGAGCACAATGAGGGAACATTGGAGAAGCAATCGCAGTAAAAGTCACAGTCTCTTGGTCACTAAATTGCAAACACATTCACCGTGCCAATCTTACTGAGCAAAAATAATTTGGATTCGCAATGCACAGAGTAAAACAATATCATAAGAACTGATAGGCCTATTTAGCAAGCCGCTTATCCTGTTAAAGAAGCTATGGAGAATTTTTAGTAGCACAACTAAATTTTCTTGTTGAATATGAAAGTACCACAAAAGTCTTTGAATCTTATATGAACGTATCAAGTCTTGTCATACACAAATTCATAGTTCTATGACAATTTTAAATTCATTTCTGAATGTTACCGATACATTTTAATGAGTAAAACCTGTCTAGTTGTGGTTGTATGTATAACCAATTTGAAGAGTTCAAAATTGGGACTAATGAGTGTTGCTAAAAATATGTATCTCTGTGCATGAAGAATATGTTATCTTTGCTTTCTTCTCGGATATTTGTAAACTTGTTGCTTACATGACGCGTAAGAGGGGCTGGGGGTTGGGTGGTTTTAGATAACAACACATGTCTCTTATCAGTTATCGCACTTTACACATCTCTCTCCGTGTGAGTGTATTTTTTTTTTTTTTTGTGGACACAAGACATTCGCGATAAGTTCCACAACCGTTCCAGCTGGGTTTGCTTTTGAATGGTTGAGTGTGTGTTTGAGAGTCTGTCGCTGAGCGGTTTGTGGATCGTAAGCCTTGGCACGCCCGATACAGATACGCAGATACACAGATAGTAGAAGACCAGCAAAAAAATAACAACAACAAATTAAGCGTTAAAGAGACAACGATGAAGCCCCACACATTGCTGTGGCTATTTCTGTGATTCCCTCTCGCTCTCTACGCTTCCCCGTGTCTCTCTTTCCCACTGTCCAGTTGTTGTTGCTATTCTTCTGCTAGTTACCTCGTTTAAGCGTTACTTACACGCACACTAGCGCACAGCGACTGTTGCTTTTGCGCGTGTGTGTTTTGGGTAGGAATTTGTTCGTTTTTTTCCTTTCATTCCGCTTTCGTTCTTTTCGCTTGCACTACTACTGTTTTTCTTAATTTTTTTTTTGTATTTCTTGTCATACCGTACTTTATAATTAAATTAACTTATCACCCGCAATTGGCTCATTTCTCAATGTATCTGCGAGTTGAAGTGGTTGGCTCAAAAAAAGCTGGATACATTTCACTGGAACTGCAGCACACACACAAACACACATTTATATGCGCACTTAAACACTATTTAACCGAATTTATTTATAAACACACGTGCGTGTGTACTTAGTCAGTTAGAGTGTGAGAGCGACTGTGACTTTTCCTACGTCAATTCGGTTTATTTTAAGCTGCGTACTCATGCCCTTGATTTCATTCTAAGTGAGCTTAGCTGATCGGATTAGCCAGTGACGTTGTTCTTTATCGCGGATGTTGTAACGCCTGCGATTTGGATTCGGATTAGGATCACAACGATGAGAACTGCGCTTCAGCTTTTTTGCAATCTCTTCGCCTTACTTCTGTTGTTTTTTTCTTTATTTTTCGCGTTTTGTATAGTTTGACGTAACGCCCTTGTGCTTGTGCGATAATAACTGGTCACAATGGCAAACGGCGAATTATAAATTGAAAGTAACAAAAATAACAACAAGAATACCAGGGGAGTCAACTCATCGCGGGGCGATAACGATACAGGCTAGGCGATATAGCAACGATATCGGTGGAGAGCGGATAATGACAACAGAAAACAGCGCGACGACGGTGACCACACGAATGAAGTGGAACTTAATACTAAAACAAGCTTTCGACCATCGCTGCTGTATGCTGGCTACTTTTGCCATTGTGGCTGCCGCCGATGTGGATTGTAATTCTGTGGATGTGGCGAGCGAGCGAGCGAGCTTGGCATTTTTGCCAAAGTTCTGCGTCTGGGAAGGTCGTTGTTGTTGTTGTTGCTGTAGCTACTCCAAGACAACAACGACACACCCTATTAAAATCGTATGCAATCTGCAGGTAAGTGCAGGTGATTCATACCCCATCACACGCACACTTACTCAAAAAAAACTGGTAGAAACCACACATATTTCTCGACAAACATTGAAAAACTTAAAAGAGAAGGAGAGAGAACTCGGAAGAGCTTTGGCAAAGGGATCCCCAGTTTGGGAACCTGTCTGGGAGCCAAGCTTAAAGCCCACATAAACATCAACTCAGCATAATTTGAAAAGACTTCCATTAGAAATTCCAAGATAGATAAGCAGAGATTCCAGTATGTAGCTAAAAATCTTTAAAGATTTAGAAAAAATCTCTAAAAAATTAAAAAAAAAAAAACAAACATTTTTTTAAGATTACGTTAAAAACATAATTTTTGTAATATTTATAGTATTATAAGAACAATATAATTTAAGTTAAAACAAGAAAGAACCCCAAAAACTTTTGTAGAACTGTGGATAAGTTATGATCATCTTGATCTTCATCACACTGAGAAGAAAGAATTAAAGAGGATATAACTAGCCAAAGAAAAGAAAAAATTAGTCACTCACGATTCCACACCTAACGTTCACAAAGGCAAGTAGTTAAGCTTATTTACCTACACCACGTAAACTATTCAAGTGTATGCATGTCGGATACAAACACACAAACTAAGGCAAAAAATTATTTAAAATCAAAACAGTTATATGATTGTGCGGAGAGGAGTACGAATCCCACGGATTTGGCTTGGACAACAAAGATAAAGGCTGAGAAACAGAGAGGAGATAGAGCGACCGACGTGATGTGATTATCGAGAATTGTTTAAATAATATAATTGCACTTCTGAATGGACGTCGTCAGCTGTATTGACTCAGACTTTTAGTTTTTCGAATAAAGCAAAGTCCACAGTATGTATGTAAACTATTGGTGCTACCAATTAGCAAGTACCACCCAACATTTTCGTAAAAAGGTAAATAAAGTGACAGTTATATTCTTATATGTCAAACTCATTAAACAGGTCCCAGATATAGAATATTCTTAGATACCAACCCAATTTACTTGAACAATTTACTGAACTTTTAACTGTGTTCACATTGATGATGATATATGTAAGAAAAACAATGAGATGTATACGAGGTTTCGATTACTCATAATATGAGACACCAGTTATTCTAGATAAAATTCATAAAACAAAACGTGTCCCTTACATAGACAGATTTATAAATCTGATGCCAGATGATTTTTAAAATACGTTTTTAAAATGCATTTATATATAAATTTCCCCCACCTGACAAAACACAGAATTACTTTTCGTACGACACATTTGACACAGACGAAAGACTTCTGTAAGGCGAAGCTTAGATTCGAATCAGTTAAATCCAGCAGTATGGTGTTTCGTATTCTACACGCTGACTTTAACTTTAAGAGTCTTCACTTCACCTTATAAATGGACCAAAAGAAAATTGATGACCCAAGCCACAGAACGCATTGCAGGAGCAAACAAGAGATGGGTTGATGAACAAGGCCCCCAAAAAAACGGACTAAGGGACGTGGGGACGGGTGATAGGTACGGACTCTGAGGAAACCCAAAATAGGACTCACCTTGGCGGACGAGGTTCGTTGCTTGATCGCGGAGGGATGAGCCGAGTGGGTGCTAAGCACATTCTTGTTGACGGTGGGCGCCACTCCGCTGCCGGGGGTGTGGTGATGGTGGTGGTTAATCGCTGAGCTCGGCACCACCGCCGAGTTGTTGCTGGACAAGCGGGCACCGTCGGTGGTCATGTTGTTGGCCACATGATGGTGGTGCTGGTGGCTGTGCTGGTGCGAGTGATTGGTGTTGGCCGCTGACGCCGAAACGGTCGCTGGACCCTGTGAAACTGATCCCAATCCACCTGTCGCTGCCGCCCCCGAGGCCGGCGTGGGCGTGGCCGCAGTGCTATTGCTGGTGGCCGAATTCGAGGACGTTACAACGGGCATCATTGTGTTGGTGTTGGCGACTGGCGTTGTCGTTGGTGGCAGTGACACAATGTTTGCATTGGCCGAATCATGCTGCTGCTGCTGTTGCTGCTGATCCTTGACCGAATGCGAGGATGTGCTGATCGAGTTGGTGGCGTAGGTGGCGGTTGTGCTGGAGACGGCGGCCAGTGGTGGCACCGCGTTTGTGGCGCTCGATACTGGCGCCGCCGGTGCTGCAACATTGGATGCTGTGCCATTGGACACGCTATCCGCTGGCAGGGCCTCAGGAACTGACTGCAGTGTGGTGCGCATTGCTGTCGACATATTTTCAAACAGTCCAATAGGGATTCTTAGAGATTCTGCACGTGAGATTCGAGTATTTTCGGGAGTCTTTCAGGTTTCGGTGCTTAAAAGTAGACAAATGCCAAGTGGGTTTCTATCATCCGTGGTACTCCTTCACATCTGCAAGAAATAAATGCACGCAATTAGTATGGAGCTAAACAAAGCAGACCACTTCTATGCTTCGGCAATTATAATATGGCTGGCCATCCACTTGCCATTATCAAAAACGTAGCCAATTGCCAGCTCCGATTACCGACCTCAAGCCATAATACTTTAGAGGCACAATAAAAAAAATAATCTCCTTTGTCTGCTCGAGTCTACTAGCTTTGTCCACACAAAGTAATGCAGAAAATCAAGTTTACCACTCAATACGAACCACTAGAAGCAGATTACTCAGACATTACGAGTGTAAATTACTATTATCCGTTATTTATCCACATATTTAAATTATGTTTCGAAAGCCAAGGATCTTAAGGTACTTTAATATTAATTAGTCGTAATATTATATCGACATTATTAAATATGCATAAAAACTAAACAGACATAAAAACTTTATAACATAAACAACAAAATCGGAATCCCAAAGAATTACTATGTTAATTAAATCAAATGTTAATGGAAAACTGATTACGCGAACTAATATTTACATACTATTTCAGGAGTCTTATGGTATTTTTATAGAGATACGTTTTTTACAAACTGATTATTAGCATACCTAAACATCTTTTAAACGAATAATATTTCAAGAGTAGGTAAGTAATATTTGGCTTATGGGGTTTACCACTGAGCTCTACAAAAACAAGTTCCGATTGATTTTATTCGGTATATAGTCGTCGGTCAGGAAGTCGATGACACTCTCGATTTCGGCCTTCAACTGAACGTCCTGCAGCATGCGCAGTTCCTGCCGCACTCCCGGCTCCAAATTGTGGCGGGCGAGGAGGTCATTGATTTTCTTGTTGTCGCCGGCAACCAGGGCAACCACTCCAGTGCCAAGTGCGGGAATCTCCGAGGGGTGTAGCCCAATCCAACGCAGCGCAGGTGTGGTTAGTTCTTGGCTGGAAAAACTCATGGACTGTGAGCCATGGCGATAGACGAGCATTATCTCGACACCAAATGGATCGGCGTCCACGAGAATGTAGGCCGCTAGTTGGTTCTCCTCGGTAAGCCGATGGACAATCCTCCGGGTACAGCAATCGGGGTATCCTTTTCCAGTTATCAGGATGAAGCGTCGTTTAAAAGTACCAAATACATTTCTGGATAAGAGACTCTCAAACACCGACTCCTTTTCAACGATCAGCACAAATTCCGCCTGCGTTTCGATTCGATCTATCTTCTCGGGATCCGTGGGCAATGTCAGAGGTCCACCATACAAGCTACTATCCAGAACGTCTCCGTTGGTCATCAGCAGCCTTAGGTCGCCTGCAAGAGTCACCGGATGAGCAGGGAGCCTTTGATCAGGGTTTCCAGATAAACTCACCTGCCACCAGGCCCTTGGAGGCGGCCAGTATGCCCAAGCTGAGGGGGGATGTGCTCAGCATACGACAGACATCTAGCCTGGCTTCGGCAATCCTGGACTGCGACCGGACTAGCAGAGGATTGTCATAGTATAGTCCACGGACGGTGAAACTTCCTCCTCTGACTTGCAATCGGTGCACCCGGGAGAGCATGTAAATCAGCACGCAGAAGCTATGACGACTTCCGCGATTATTATAGCTGACTCGTCGATATTCCGAGATCACGTTGCCGGATGAATTTCGGGGAACACTTAGAGTGGCATTGCCATGAACCAAGTTGCTCAGCAACTCGAGGGCAATTCTTTCTATATTCTCCGCAAATTCACCCATTGTTCTAGCAATTTACTTATATTACGAACGGATTCTTAACAACAAATATGTACTATGTATATGTAGAATTGTCTTCTTGATTTCGTACTCTTGCAATCTACAAAATGAGGTTTTGTAATATCCAAATTAAGAGAAATTATTAAAAAAATATAATTTACTTGTGAATAATAGCTTTAGACTTAATTAAGCGACATACATTTTACCATGAACTTGGTTACTAACGCTTAAATTTTAAACAATTACATTTTTGAATTCCCCTAACTTTATGTATCCTTGCTTCCAATTTCCTTTAGCTCTGAATTCGCATGAATTCTACTGTTTACGCGAATCAGTTTAATGATTTGAAACATTCTCTAGAATTCGAAGTGTAAGCACTTTTTTGGTCTAATTTAATTGAATAGGGAGTGCCACGCCCCCGGGGTTTTCTTGTTGGTTCTATGAATGCCTTTGTCACAAGCGGAAACCCCGCAGGAAAATGAGTGAAAACTGTGGGCTAAAACGCTGAAACACGCCCACCGACCTACGCACAGTAATATTTCATAAATACGTAAGCAATTCGTTGACTTACATACCATACGAAAATAAAGTGGGCTTTGCACATACTTATATCTGCTTTTGTAAAAGTTTATCGCGTAAATCGTTGCGTGGAAACATTTCGAGGGGGGTTATAAATAATTTCCGAAAGGAGCTTGCTGGCTAAAAATATACCATCGAAATGAAAATTCCCTTTCGGTGAAAACAACTGTTTTTTAAAAATTTAAGCACGCACACTAGTGGCAAATGAAGAGAGCGCGAGGGAGATGGAGAGTGCCATAAGTTTATGTGAATTTCTTTATTCGGTCCCTCATTTTTCTTCTTATTTTATTATTCTTTTTTCCTTCTTTTTCGTATGTGCAGAAAAGTGTACTCGTTGTTACAAAGCACACATACACCTAGTATGTGCGGGCGGGGGGTTTTCGCTCTCTTTCGGGAAAGAGAAAGAGAGAGTGGGGGAAAAGAGAGAGCGCCAACGAATGGGCTAGGAAAACTAACGAACGGACCGAAACGGAATGGCAGCCCAAGTATTGATTTGCTGGTTATGGTGCTGCCACTTCTTGTACTTACCAATCAAATACAATTTCCGATCGGCCCAAGAAAAGCTAAAGCTGAAAAGCTATTAGCTCTCTCGCTCAGAGAGGAGTCGCTAGCTGCTGGTCGCTGCTGTTGTTGTTGGTGTTTCCATCGATGTAACGCATATTATTATTTAATTTCTTTCGATTTTCCCCAGTTCCTTTTCCGATTCCGTTTACCCGAAAGTGGTTAGGTTTGGAAAGGCTCTGCTTTTTACCGACTTTTACCGAACGAAAACGACGACACACACAACGAAATGCAAATGCAATACATAGCTTTCTCACTCGCTCACTAGCTACCTCTCGACCGCTCTCACTCGCACAGCAGCAGTAGCAGCAGCTCTTTGGTTTTCAATCAGATTTTTCTTTCTTATATTTTCTTATCGCGATGGTTTTTTCGTTCGCTTTTTTTTTTTAAGAACAACGGTCACCGATTTTTCACAAAGATTACGAACGCACCCCCACTGCTCTCCCCTGTCACTGAAAAGCCACAATAATAACAACAACAACGACAGTCTTGTTGGCAACAAATGGAAATATTCGCTATATGCTCTGCGCTGCTCTGCCCTTCGCAAAACTAATGTGTATCCGCGATGGGTAATGGGTAACTTGATATTGATACGATTACTAATATTATTGATAGCCGATTAGCCGACATAAGCGGTGGCCGCAATTGGCAAACGACGATTGTCCCGCTCACGCAACGCAGTTAAATATTACTATTTTCCTCCGTCCACATCCACTTTGGCAGCAACAAAAGTATGTACGTCTCGGTCTCTCAAAAAAATTCACATTACGATACGGCAGCCATATTGTAGCAGTGTTGCCAGCTAGACGGTCTTCGAAAATACTAAACATTTTCCCCTGTAACTACTTATATACTAAAAATACAGCGAGCTGTCATATAAACAACCGCGCCCACAGACTGATTTATTAATTTGCAATTTTAAATAATCTGTTAAATTAAAGTTTCGAGACTGGTTAGGGCTGCACAACCCCATGTACGTAATTGTTTATTGAGATCATTTAAATTCATACGCTAATATATTTTTTCAATATTGACTGAACATACTTTCAGGGGCAAATGACTGTATTTTTGAGCTGCCATGCTGACTTCGGAAACGGGCACTTTGATTTCTACACCGCGCCGTTAACCATCTGTCAACACTGTACTAAGAGAGCGTGTTCCAAAATCTAAGAGAATACATTTTTTAAGAGAGAAAAACAACCAGAAAGAATTATTATTACTGAAGTTAACTTGAATTATGAATATTTTCTGACGACTGCATTTAACTTAACAAAATAATAACCATTTTTTTGTTTTGCTTTTATTTCAAAAAATATGTATTTGTATAATAAACAATTTATCTAGTTTATGTGAGTCACAAAAGTTTAGTTAACGATAAAAACAAACTTTGAATGATTGTCTTCAATGAATAAATAACTAAGTTACCAAAGCTCTATTCTCCCTTTAAAATCAAGTAGTATTTGTCTTACCTTCTAATCTTACTCCCTGACTTTCAATTCCCTGAAAAGTTCTATATTGAAAACCACGAAACTTAGAGCTACACAGATTAGAGAATGTCTAGCTAAACACTACTTATCCAGTCGTATATAAGTAAAGGGAGGACTAACCTTTAGTAGAATAAAGAACCTTAAAAACTGAAAGTCAAAAATAAATTATTTGATAATTAAGTTAAGTCAAATTTGTATAATTTCCCAACTGGCGGTGATCTCTTCTAGAATTTTTTCTGAGTTGTTCTAGATATTTATGATGCTCTCATCACATTAGTGTATTGGCTGTGAGGGTTTTGAGTTGCTCTCGATCCACTTCCTAAGTAAATCTCCCGGCTGCATAGTTGGCTGTTGCTGCGGAAGAGTGGTCCTCGAGTATTGATATTCACTAGGCGTTATTGTGGGCGTAGGCGATGGCATTGGCGGAAAAACTGCGAGATTTCGCTGACTCTCACGGGCTTCGGACCAGCCGTAATCCCTTACAGTTGGAGCACCTGTTCCGTATTGGGCTTCTGGACGTGGCTGCGACTCAAACCCAGAAGATTGTGACGAAGTGCGGGAAAGTTGATTCTGCTGTTTATCTTCGTAATGTCTCATTAGATTGGAAGTGCTTAGATCTTGGTTGAAACTTTGATTGGCCGCCACCCAGGCGCTAATATCAGCTCCGCCGACATTCCTGTTTATGGACGGCAAACGCGATGGCATCAAAAGATTTTGCGAGGATCTAGTGAAAGTTTGGCCTTGTGCCAGGTTACTTTGTCCATGGCGATACCATTGGGACTCTAATGGGTTTCTCATGTGTTTCTGTTGAAACGTCATCGCCGGCTGGACTCGCGGTGCAACCACTGTAGAGGCATCACCATAGTTCGAAGACCAAGCCTGCTGTTCCAACCGTTGCTTCGACAGATGCAACGAGTCCAGGGACAGCACAGAAGCAGGCGTCCGAATTGTTCGCTGGGCAATCGTGGGGGCGGGTGAGTGGCACACAGAGGCGGTTCGCCTGGACAAATTGCCATTGCTGATATCACTGTATCCACTTAAGTGCTGACTGAGAATGCTCAGCGTTTCATCATCGCATTCGTCCGCACAGAGGCGATGGAAGCTCTCGCAGGCAGACTCGTCCTGATTCACTTGACTCAACAGATTGGTCCTGTTGGTGGCCAACAGAACAAGGGTTACAAAACTTCCCATCAGCTGTTAAGAAAATTTGTTAAATAAGGTTCAAATATAAGAAAATGAACTTACTATAAAAGATATTCCACTGATGTAAGGATCCAGGAATTCGATACCCATGGCATACCCACTCCATAGCAATAGAGCAATGGTGAATCGTGTAAATTTCAATCCGTCGTAAATCGTGTGCAGGAAACACAGGGCCAGCATGGCATATGGATAGATCCCAATAAAACACGATGCGAAGGTTGCTTGCTGCACCTGCTGTTGGCTTAAGCCCAGCGAATACAGCAAGAGTTTGCCAAAGGTACGGCCGTACAATAAAAGTTTGCTTGTCAGTTCGCGCTGTTCCAGGAAAATGCCCACGCCCGAAGTCACCACTCGAATTAAGGCCAGCACATGGGAGTAGGCATAGAACAAGGTTAGCCCAATGAATTTTCCAAGGTAAGTCGTAAACTGAATGGAAGTTGCATTCGGCAGCCGGCAGAGCAGGCACAAAATGTTCACTACAGTCAGGATGGTCATCAGAGTGCGGTATCGCTGCAGCTTGAACTGCCGTTGGGCAATGGCCAATCGGTTGAAGTGCGGCTGCTTGAGCAGCGATGCTCCCTTGATGATATAGTTCAAGAACTTGGAGCTCAACACCATTTTCTTCTTTTCGTGCAGGACTTTATTCACATGTCGTTCGCAGCTGCTGCACAGGCGAAACTGCTTCTCCAGTTGTTCTCTACGGAAAATATAATTGTTATTATTTAATAACTTTAGCCCCAGCTTTTATATTATATATAAATTCTCTATAAATAGATGTACAATATAAATCGGCTTACTCATAGAAACTATCTAATCTAGTTAGCATGTCTTTGATTTGCATACCAATGTAGATACGGGTATTTAGATCATATTTAGACATACATTTGGTATGTTTGTGGTTTTGCTTGACTTATTTATAACATTTATAAAACACATCCATAACATTGTTTATATAATGCATATTGTTATGGTTGTAAAACCTTTGCCAATTTAATTAGCTCACCTGTAAACCTTGAGTTCCTGATCGAATCTGGATTCGTTCTTGGGCTCGAATTGGGAGAGCTTCTCGACCTTCAGGCGCTGCGCCTCGTTGCACTGGTCGCACAGGCCGTTTTTGCAAGCAGGAGGTTGAGCAGTCAGGACATCAGAGTAATATGAGTTGGCACAGATGCTGGAGCTGCCTTTAGAGCTGTTCTTCTGGGAGCCGAGACTGCAGTCCCGCTGCGACGTAATATCCCGGTTGTAATCGCCGTCCTTGGTGAATCCATTGTACTGCTCGCACGACGGGCAGGTCCAACTGTTGCGATCCTGGTACGGAACTCGTACGTTTCCATTGCAGAACCAGCAGTTTACACGGGCGTCGTAGCGGGATCTGTAGACGTTGCAGGTTAGTTAGTCTGGACTATTAGAACTTAATGCATCACTTACCGTATGCTAATATAAACCTTGAACATAAACGTGCCGGCCACAAAGAGAATGGCACAAACAGGTATGGCCGTCGCCGCCAGGCGAATTAGTAGGGTTAGCATCGCTTTAGTATTTCGCTAATCTCGCACGCTTATCTAAGCAGTCAGGCTGGTGCCTCTGTGGGTCATGGAGTCACTTAAATATACAGATGCCACTTAGAGATCCACTTTTTCCAAACGAAACGCAACGCCGGCAGCAAGTCGGCATTAGCGCGCGCAGAAAATAACCACAAAATAATACAGCGGAACATCTAGCGATGACAGTCGTGAGGCGATGCGATAGTTTCTATAGTGGGCGTCGATGATAGCTGTGCCGAAATGTTAAGGTGGTAACACACTGTAAATTGGTTTTGTTATTATTTTTTATTTATTTTGTTATTCACCTCGTTTGTAACTGCTTTGCAAAGAAGTGGACTTGATAACATGGAAATAGGTCAGTCAATAGCTTATAATAAAAATGTAAAAATTGTTATTCACCGTTTGTTGTCGCTGGAATTTACAGGATCTACACTATTATCAATGTAATTAACAATGTAAATAATAATTTACCTTCGAATTCTGCTTTGTGGTTCCTTAATTAAAAGGAAACTTTTTAAAGTTTGCTTACATCTGGTGCTTATTTTTAAGCTCAACAAGATCGTACTGCAAGATATCTTTTCAACTGAGTTTAATGTGATAAATTGTACCAAAATGTATTCCTTTTCAATAAATTTTTCAACTTAGCTACTATCTTTCGATTAAACTTTGTATAAATTTGAATGATATTAATTATAACTTAACGTTATGTCGGCAAGTGGTATGTTTTTGGTGTATTAGCACACTAAAACGGGATTTCCTTTTCATTCTGTATGGCCACACTGCTGCCATCGTATAAAAGCCCGCGCTCTCCAAAGCGACTGCACTAATTTTACCAAGTGTGTGAAGCGGACAGTTTGTGTTGTGTTCGACTGCTATAAGCGAAAGATAATTTTAAGTTAAAAGTTCAAAAACCTAAAACAAATAAAAAATGAGGGAAATCGTTCACATCCAAGCTGGTCAGTGCGGCAACCAAATCGGCGCCAAGGTAAGTTTTCACATTTGAATTTTCCATTAATTTTCCATCCAGAGTACAGTTGCCAAAATGGCGTCATTTTTGCACGACTTCGCTGTCCATGTGGCAAAAATTTGTATTGAGGCCGGCATTTTCACACTCACACATTTGCATTTATGTATACCAAGTTGTGTGCGTGTGTGTACGAGTGGTCTTTTTGAGTCCCGGCATCTGTGTTTGTATATACCGCATATTTGTCCGCTTTCGCAAAGATGCTTGAAATTTGTTGTTCTACTCTGGCATTTGGGGTCCAAAATTTAGAACGAAAGTTTGTTACGCCCAAATTTCCGATCGATATAATGTTTTAGGGCCATTGACATTCGCATATGTACTTCGTGCACATATGTATGTACATATGTAAGTAATTATAGTTGGGTGTGTCTGCAATTACACCGACGCTGGTGGCTATGTGTATGCCTGTGTGCGTGTTGCATGCATGAGTCATTTTCTCTTGGGCGAAAGACTTTCATAGTTTTTCACCGGTTGTGAAAGCCATTTCACTGCCCAGATGGTGAAGGGTACTTTTCTATCGTCAAAACACGATAGCTTTTCTACACGCACACAAGAGTTTGCTGCTCATTTGTATGTGTGAGCGTCGGCCGGTTTTTTCATTTTATTTTTTTTTTTTGCCGCTATGCGTCTTCTAAAGAGAAAACATGACGTCATTTTAACCTAAAATGGCTGAACCGGTCGTCGTTGAACGGTTCGCAGAACGTATAAGAGTTGATCTTATACATAGATGGGATATAAGTATGTAGATATATGTACGTAGGCTGCATTAGCTGTTCTATCGATTTTCATGCATTCCACACTCTGCTGCCTACTTCAAATTGCGCTACTCTAGCGACTTCTCTATCTTATCATGGAATGAAACAATTTTCTATTTTTTATTCATGACTATAGTATACGCAGATTTCGGTTCTCTTTCGGCCATTATGTGCCAAAACGAAACTTTACTTTGAGCAGTAGGAATTGGGAGTCTGCAAGGTGAGATGATGACCTTACATAGAGGAATTTGCCATCTGTTTGTCTCTATCCCAGTTTCCTCTCGCACACAAACACAACGAAGCCGAGAAGGGCGGTGCTGCACATGCGTGTGGGATAACGGGGCACAGGACACGAAGGTGATGTTGATGATGACGTATCTTTCTAGTCCTTGCCCGAAAAATCAATACCCACATCCTGGGCATGGGCCCATAAGCCGAAAACAACCCTCGGAAACGCCTTAAAACCCGAGCAGCTGCAACATCAGAATTGTTGTGCCCCAAGTATGGGTCTCAATATCTCTCTCTCTCGCTTTCGACCCGACCGGCTTACAAATGTGTATTTCTATATTTATATATACACTCTATATACATAGAATCAGGTATGACGGTGCCATTTCGCTAAACGAGTGTCAACCACGCATTTCCTCCAATACCAGTGTAGCGACTTATTTCGGTTAATTGTTTTTATTTGTTTACGCGACATAAACAACGACCATCGCAAAAAGTTCAGGTGACGTAATGCCCTGAAAAACAGACGATTTATGCGCCAGATGGTCGGTAGTTGGAGCACTAAGCTGCAGTTTTAACCTCTCAGCAAACAGACAACGCCAACGCCTCTCTCCAAGTGGTACCAATTGCTCCTCCCACTCCTCCTCCGTTTCCGTCTTGCAGAGACGAGAGTGGGTCGCGAGACCCGAACAACCGGTGATGTAAGCCGCATCGGAAGCAGGGGGCTTTTTGGGGTGGCAAACCCCGGCTCTGAGGTCGCCGGCATTGCGTGGGGGCAGCACGTAGACATATAGACAGACAGATAGTAGTCATACAGCTCAGTTTCAGCCCACGCCCGAAGATTCGAGTAAGATCGGTTGGCGGAACGCAATGACAGCTGCGCCTCGAGATCCGAAACGAAAACCCACGCCAGATGACGTTATCGTTGGTGTGGCGATGGTGCTGCTGGTCGTGGTGGTGGAAACGCACCAAAAATGGCAGCGAATAAGTTATGTTAATCGGAGCTCGGCCCATACACAGAGTTTATGATGGCGTACATGGGTGGCCTAAACCGCGTAGCCGAGCCCAAACATGTGTATGTACAACGGCTGAGCCCATTTATTCCAATCAATAAAGAGTTATATATAGACTGACTTTCCATAACCCAGCACACATTTCGTTTGAGAAGGTTTCTGTATCGAAGGTATCTGTATAAGTTAAAAGAAAAACAAGAAAATAAGATCGCCTTTCACATGCATCAACTTTCACTGGGCATGGAAGGAAATTTTAAGCAAATTACTTGAAGAATTGGAAATGAGTTTCAGTGATTAGTAAAAGTTTTCTTCAACTGCTCTTGTGCAAATAAAAGTTAGTGTGGATAGTGTGGAGCTATCAAATATATACTAGCTATATATATTTCGTTTTACTTGTTATTTGTAGCAGATGGTCTAGGCTTTGAGAAGTTTTACTACCATTGATTTTGTGTGGTGACTCATTTGCAAGTCATTCATACATTTTCTTAAGACTGAGTTAGAAAACACCCCCTAGAAATCGATTTTCCTGCTGACTAATGTTCATAAGAAATTTTGTACAGCACCTGCAAGTCCTAATCCCACTAATCCCAAATTCTTTACTTCCATTTCTCATTTGCAGTTCTGGGAGATCATCTCCGATGAGCATGGCATCGATGCCACCGGCGCCTACCACGGTGACAGCGACCTGCAGCTGGAGCGCATCAATGTGTACTACAATGAGGCGTCCGGTGGCAAGTACGTGCCCCGCGCTGTCCTTGTCGATCTGGAGCCCGGCACCATGGACTCCGTGCGATCGGGACCTTTCGGCCAGATCTTCAGGCCCGACAACTTTGTGTTCGGCCAGTCGGGTGCCGGCAACAACTGGGCCAAGGGTCATTACACAGAGGGTGCTGAGCTGGTGGACTCAGTGCTCGATGTTGTCCGCAAGGAGGCCGAATCCTGCGACTGCCTGCAAGGCTTCCAACTCACACACTCCCTTGGCGGCGGCACTGGCTCCGGTATGGGAACCCTGCTGATTTCCAAGATCCGCGAGGAGTACCCCGACAGGATCATGAACACATACTCGGTTGTGCCGTCGCCCAAGGTTTCGGACACCGTTGTGGAGCCCTACAACGCCACCCTGTCGGTGCACCAGCTGGTCGAGAACACGGACGAGACCTACTGCATCGACAACGAGGCTCTCTACGACATCTGCTTCCGCACCCTCAAGCTGACGACACCCACATACGGTGACCTGAACCATCTCGTCTCCCTGACCATGTCCGGCGTAACCACCTGCCTGCGATTCCCCGGCCAACTGAACGCTGATCTCCGCAAGCTGGCCGTCAACATGGTGCCCTTCCCACGTCTTCACTTCTTCATGCCCGGCTTCGCTCCCCTGACATCCCGAGGCTCCCAGCAGTACCGCGCCCTCACCGTTCCCGAGCTGACCCAGCAGATGTTCGATGCCAAGAACATGATGGCCGCCTGCGACCCACGCCACGGACGCTACCTTACCGTCGCCGCCATCTTCCGTGGACGCATGTCCATGAAGGAGGTCGACGAGCAGATGCTGAACATCCAGAACAAGAACAGCTCCTACTTCGTCGAATGGATCCCCAACAACGTGAAGACCGCCGTGTGCGACATCCCGCCCCGTGGTCTGAAGATGTCGGCCACCTTCATTGGTAACTCCACCGCCATCCAGGAGCTGTTCAAGCGCATCTCCGAGCAGTTCACCGCTATGTTCAGGCGCAAGGCTTTCTTGCATTGGTACACTGGCGAGGGCATGGACGAGATGGAGTTCACCGAGGCCGAGAGCAACATGAACGATCTGGTGTCCGAGTACCAGCAGTACCAGGAGGCCACCGCCGACGAGGACGCCGAGTTCGAGGAGGAGCAGGAGGCTGAGGTCGACGAGAACTAAATTCGAATCGGAAATCAATCGAATTCTCGATCAATGTTTTGCGAAAAAAAATGAAACGAGAACAAATGAATTCAGTTGTAATAGATTTGTTCTCTTAACAACGTAATCAATAAAGTCGGATCCAATTTTGTTCACAAGTCTAAACAATTATGGTTTTTGTGTGGGGGTTTCTTATAATTAATAAGAGAGATATTAATCATTTTACCAGCCTGTGATTGCCAGACGACTGCGTTTTGTAGTCCAAGAAAGCTGATGGTATTCATGTTAATAGGCTCATTAATGTAGGTTTTGACAAAAGCGAAGTATTTGTACATTGTTTTACATTTTCTCACTGTATTATTTGAAGCCGCAAATTTATGTTTATTTAATCGGGGTTTCTCTTCCAGCTAAAAACAATAGAAACCATGTAACCACAACCATGTTTTGGACATGGTTATGTTTTGATGATTGATAATTTCATTCACATTAGTTTATTTATAGACTCTTTTATTTATTGACAATGATTTGCTCTACCTACCTCAACTTTCGAGCAAATGCAGCATAAACAAAAGTAGTTCGCCCTTGAAGAGGACATGACATGATAATTTCAGCGTAGGTAGTGGGCCTACGTACCATTGTGGTTCAGTCGGCCTTGTATGCAATAAATCTAATTAATATATATATTTTATGATAGACTTAAAGCTACGGTTTCCCACACACGATTTTCATGAAGGTGGAGTGTGAGTTTTTTGTTTTTATTCAAAACTTCAAAATCCACTTTGCATGTGTCATAAATATGAGTCATGTATCATAACCTTAATTCACTTTAATAAGCATAATTAGTTGGTTGGAATAGCTCTATTAACTACTTCTGCGGAGCAGATTTGAATGCGCAAATATATAAATAAAATATTAAATGCACAATTAAAGTGTGGTCATATAAGAAAATAAATTATTAATATTTAGCAGAGATTAAAATTCATTGCTTAATAAAAATTATTGGCTAATTTTATAGTTTTATGGTTTTTATCTTTGAATTACACATTTTCGATCTAAATTTAGATGCAAAATAGGAAGTAAAATATAATTTTGCAATAAAATATTTAAAAATCGATAACTTATCGATTGACAACACTGCGCTGCCAGGGCCGCCAAAAACAGTGTGCACAGTGTGTATTGATTGCGTGTGTGTGTGTGTACCGTGCGGCCGTGTGTGGGTGTCACTGACTGATATTTGACAAGTAAGATAAAATATAAATATTAGGGCTATTTTCGCGATCCGTGCTAATCTCATCAACGATTTGCCGCCCCCCACTCAGATGATAGCAATGGACGAGCAGCGCGGCGACAAGATCTACGGCGGATGCGAGGGTCCGGACGCCATGTACGTGAAGCTGATTTCCTCGGACGGCCACGAATTTGTCGTCAAACGCGAGCACGCTCTCACCTCCGGCACAATCCGGGCGATGTTGTCCGGACCGGGTCAGTTTGCCGAGAACGAGGCCAACGAGGTGCATTTCCGGGAGATACCGTAAGTAGGGTGGCTCCACCAAAGGCACAGCCAAGTTGCTCCATCGGCAGCGGTGCGCTCACCTGCACGGCGACCAGTCTGTGTGACCTAATGACCGGCGACAAATTTGCACAGATGTACGGTACATAGCCAAGATGTATGCAGTTACATGGGTGCATGCATGTACGTAGAGCACACCCAAGTAAAGTCCACGGATTACAGATCGTTCGGTATGATTCAAATTGGCCCGTTTTACACGTAATCTCGGGCACAACTGCGCGCATTAGATTAGCACACAGTCCGGCATCGATTGCTGCTACAAATCAGATTGATGGTGTTAATTCCGTGTATATTCTGATTGATCTGCACCTAAACTCTATAATAGCAATCAAAATGTAGGGTTTCTATAAGAAAAAAGACAATCAACTCCCAACTCATAACTTCTTTAGCTAAACCAGCTTATAAATTTTAATGCTCTAGAATTCGTGCATTTGTGTTCTGTCTGTTTAAGCATTATTGTTAGAGTGGTAGTCATATACTATCAAAAGTCGTTTCTTTAACATTAACATTATTAATTCGTTTCAGATCCCACGTCCTACAAAAGGTCTGCATGTACTTCACCTATAAAGTGCGTTACACCAACAGCTCTACCGAAATACCCGAATTCCCGATCGCTCCGGAGATCGCATTAGAACTTTTGATGGCGGCTAATTTCCTAGACTGCTAAAAACATAATATTGGTTAATTTGAATTTACATTATTTACAAGTGAACGAAGGAGGGCCAGACTGCGTAAAGCTTAATTCGCCCATGTTAATTTGGTAATGAAACGAGAAGATCGTCCCTGCGAGAAAATAAATTTCTGTTGATTTCCTAAACGATCAGTTTTGTAATACGCTTTTTTCGAAAAACATTTCTTTTTATTAAACATCAAGACAAAAGTGCAGAGCGTCGCATTTCTATTTGGAGTGCTTGGACCTGGATTTGGCGGCATTTTTGTTGTTCAGCATGGCGAAACGCATTTGCTGGATGAGCCATTGGACACCCTCGCCCAGACCTTCGCCGGAAATAGCGCTGCTGGAGCAGATGTGCCAGGGTTTGTCCTTGATGTTCTCCAATCTGAGAGCTGCACACGGATGATATATTATAAGCAACATGTAGTTATTAACTTTTGAGTAACTTAAAAGAAGGACCTGCTGCTATTTTCACACTGGACAGCGAGTCCTCCATGTCCATTTTGTTGCCGTAGAAGAGAATTGGCACAATTCGGTTGCACAAGTCCGGATGCTGCAGCACCAGATCCAACTCATCCTTGACCACCACTAAAATTGAAACATTGAGCCATGGGCGGGCGTTGTTAATTTGCATATTCAATACCGAATCTCATCCGATCGCTGGAATCAATGACGTAGATGATGCCGTGGCAGTTCTTAAACTGGTGTTCCCACAGATTCCTGTATCGCGTCGCACCGGACATGTCGATTGCCTTTATGGAAACACCTGACATGCCTGCTCCAAGGGCACATATGTATATAGTCATAGTTGATGATTCCACTGCAACTTACTGTAGAACTGTTCCACCATGAAGCCAACTGTGGGCACCACAATGGATGTCTGTTCGCTGGACTTTTTGAAATGATTGATTATCGAGGACTTTCCACTGTTGTTCAGTCCCAGCACCAAAATGGTCATCTTATCCTTTTTAATCTTTATCAAATCGGCCAAATTGTGCAACATTCCCATTTTACTGGCGGACGGGCATAAATTTTATTTTGTTTACGGCGATTTTCCTGACGTGTTTGGCCCTGCAAAGGACTCTCAATTGCCATGGCAACCCGCTTGGTTTTGGCATCGATTTATTGAAACTTATGGCCACCTTCAACTTTGGCTGCCGCATCCGATTCGTTTGACCCGACGAATTTTCAAGTTCACCTAAGGCGTGACTTTGAGTATTGGTTCGATTACAAAAGTAGGGGGATTACCCATCATGCCCAAGATGGAATTGTTTTGGCCGTAAGCACACCTGCACTGAACTAAATGAATAGTAAAGGATTTGTGAGCAACATACATAGAGATTAGGCTTTAGGATTTCATAAAATAAATGATCATGGGACTCAACTTGTAGAAAAAAAAGGAATTTGTTGCTTTTCTTACAAAAGTTTTCTCATTTAAATGATTAAACTGCTTGGCATTTTGATATTTACAATTGATTGCTTTAATAATAGTACAATAAATGACTTTAAAATTTGCCAAATGAATAGTAAACTTTCAAATCCTTAATGCCTGTCACTGATATCCAAATATTTTCGTCCAGACACTACATCCATTAACAAGACGTTGGTCTTGATAGAACCTATAACCGGTTAAGGAATCCCAGCAATGGTTTCTTGACAAATAACTCCAATCACGATCCACTTAGTTGAAACTATTGGCGATAAATAATGTTGATCAGAACTACGGGTTTTACGTGTTGACACAAGCCAAGGTTTATTGTAGAATTCTTCTTAAAAAACATGGTTACGGATAGAGCTCCTCTACTTCTTGGTGTTCAAGATGATACCATCGTATTTCTGCTGGAACCACTTCATGGCATCCTCCTTGGTGAGGCGGTGCTGGAAGCCGACAGTGCCGGACTTGCGCTTCCTGTGGTTCACGTTGTAGCCTGCAAGATAAACCAGAGTAGCAGATAAGTAATCAACGTTTTTCGCAATCCAGGAGACGCTGTCGAAATTGTACCGTGTGGCCTCGCATGGAATGTAGCAAGTCCAACTAAGCACATCTTCTTTGCTTTGCGCACATTCACTGAGCATCAGAGCCTCGATTGGCAGAGATACCTAATTAAGTGCGCGATTCGAAACGTAGGAGACAGATGCTTACCAGGGCGGCCGAGGACGACGTAGAAGTCCAGACCATAGATACCGATGGAGGGATCGTACTTGATGCCCAGATCGATGTGTTCCTGGATGCCGAAACCGAAGTTGCCGGTGGAGGAGAAGTTCTCCCGACGCAGCTCGTACTCGCGCACCTTCAGGCCACGCTCCAGAATCTCCTCGGCCTTGGCGCCGCGCACCGTGCAGTGGACAGCGATCTTCTCGTTACGGCGAATACCGAACGAACGGACCGTGTAGCGGGCCTTGGAGAACACTGGCTGTTGGCCAGTCAGCTGCTCCAGCACCTGTTGACATGCTCTTGTTAGCCAGTGATCATGGTTATGCTGCATCTGGGTCTATCTTACCTTGGCGGCACGGGTCAGCCTGTCACCGGACTCGCCCACGCAGATGTTCAGGCAGAGCTTGCGGATGTGCAGATCCCTCATCGGGTTCTTCGCGGGATCGCGCTTGATCTTCTTGGTAACAGCCTGAAAAACAACCAAGGAAACTCGTCACTTCTTGTGCTGCCATCGTAAACACACAGCGTACAACTTTTGCATGACAAAAATATGGTTGAAAATATGTCGATGCGTGCAGCAATTGTGGTTAAACCTACCGCCATTGTGGTATGTAGGAGTGAAAGCTGCTCACAGGTATCCCTCGCTACAAATAAACGATTTAAAAGTGGTTAAATAAAAATATCGGCAAAAAAACGCGGAGCACTCACCGGAAACTTGTAAGAAAAGAAGGAAAGGTTAGTGTGGCCGCGCTGAAGCGCACAAATGAACCTAAAAAACGCACGACACGTGCTGTTGTCGTGCTGTTATCGAACTATCGTGCTGTTGTGCGCACGGCCTTCCATCACTAACAGGTTAACAGGGCAAATAGTAAATAAATGGGGTATTCCCTAAACTGTTAATCACTAAAATTGGTTTATTCAATTATTTCGTTGAATGCTGAACAGTAAATATGGCAGATAATTGCGATTATTTGATTGTGCGGATGTTTAAAAGAAGACCTATAAAATGACTTTAAAGTAGCTTGATTTGATAATGGTTTACTTGGCATTATTGGCATGGAACGGAAAATCCAATAAAAATAAAATAATATTTGAAATATGACCCGCTTATCTTATTCATTTATCTCATTTATTTCGCATTAAGCCCATTAGTTAAGTAATGCATCCAAATTAATAAAAAAGGCACTTTTAGTGATATTAATTGAAAAACTTGAAGTAAACGTCAATAATTGTTTATTTGAATTATTAATTTTAGCAATAATGTGTATTTCATTGAAGAATTCCGTCAATCCGTATGTAGAGCTTAGTCGATGGACTTCATCTTGCAGAGGAAGTTAATCGGTAGCAACTTGATATCCTCGTTAATCCTGCAGACGAACACATCGCCATCCTTGGACAGCACTCTGCCCACGGACTCGCGGTCATCGCCGTAGATGATCTTGAATTCGTCGCCATTGCTTGGTAGCACTGGCGCCAAGTGCTCGCTGACGATGGACACACTGCGATCCTCCTGGCGCAGGAATACGGAGCACACACCGTTCGAAACGGTGCGGATGATGCCCGTTTGACCAACAAGATCGGTGTCGTCGTGCGTGTGAATGCGAACTTCAATGTCTGTGGTACACCAGTCGCCCATCGAGGAGTCCAGACTGGCTCCAGGTGTCTGGGGATTGTACGGCGACTGCGGTATGCCACCCGGAGTATTCGGTGAATAAGTCGATGGCGACGGGGTGTTCATGTAGCCAACGGGATACGGCGACGGAGCAGGACTGGGGCTGGGATTGAATGGACTGTAGCTTCTGTCCGATCCATACAGAGTGCCAGGAGTTTGCGGGGCAAACTGGGAAGTCATTTGATAGCCGGGGGTACCTTTAAGATTCGATAGAGTTACAATACGTCAAGAACAATGCGCAACCAAAGTAATTACTTGGATTGTATCCAGGGCTGGGACTGGGCTCCTCAAGGGAGTAATCGAAATCGTTGTTCCTGGCCGGCGTTGTGTTTGCCGTGGGATCCCAAGCGCCATGTCGTGGTGTCATGCTGCCATCGTGCGATGGTGTCATTGTGCCATAAGGAGTACGAGTATCCGTATCCCAGTTGGGCGTCTGGCTTCCCACCAACGGAGTTTTCGATCCGGCAGCGGTATAACTGGGAGTCTGGGCACCGTAGCCGGGAGTGCGAGCTGGGGTGCGTCCATATGTGGAGACACTGCCCTCTTTTCCGGTGACTCCCACAATGGCAATGTGATTCCGGTCCACCGAAATCGTCTGGCATGAGGTATGCAGTTCCACACGAGCCGTGCTCTCGGTGGCATCCTTCACAATTCCCACGGCGCCCTTGTAAGGTCCACCACTAATCTTAATGGTTTTACCCAAGATCTCACGGTCACGGGTCACTCGGAAACCACCTCGTCCACCACGGGCGCCACCACGAGCTCCACGACCAGCGGATGGATGCATGGGCGATTGAATGCGCGGCGACATAAATCCTAGGCCGCCCACCATGCCGGCATTACTAACGTTCGTCTTGCTGCCTCCAGCCAACTGCAAATGCCTAGTCTTGCACACAAAGATTCCACCGTTCTCCGTGTACATACGGCAATGGAGAAAGGCCAGACTGCGGTACAAATGCTTGATCTCGCCGGAACGTCCCTGAAAGGTTTTGACTTTAAAGATGCTACAAATTGGAAAAAATCAAATAACTTACTGCATGGGGTCCCTCCATCACCTTGACTACATCTCGCCGGCGAATCTGGTTCTGATCTGCATCCAGAGCCACCGTATGGCGGTTCTCCTTTCGCTTGTGCAATGCAGTTGGCTTGCACTCGATGCACTTGCCATTCATGCCCAAGACATGGAAATTCTCCCGCTCCAATCGCACTATGACACCCACATTCTGGGAGCTGTTATGATACTTATACTTATAAAGTCTGTTTCACAAGTTATTACATTCGTAAACTCACTCCAGTTGCACCATATCTCCCCATTGAAACTGGCCGAGACAGTCCACACCTGTGGCCACATCCGAGCACAGTTGCAAGTCCCTTGGCAGCACCTCCAACTCGTGATTGGTAAGATCGGAGACGAGCACCACTCTTGTAGGCTCGACGCGAATAATGAGACCAGTTTCGCCTTCGTAACGACCAGCCAACACTCTGGCGTGATCTCCTGTCTTGAAGTATTTGCGCAGCTCACTGGCTTTGAAAATCAAAGGATCCTGCAAAAATCACTTGTTTAATTACTCGATCCTTCTTTTCTTTTGTAATACACACCTTTAAATCTTGATGTTTAGGCATGACAGTAATCATGGTGCCGTCAATAGCCACAATCTTGGCCTGCAAGTTTTCCAAATCTCCCACGCAGACTTCCACATTGTCGCCCATTGAGAATGAGTGAGCCATAGTGGGATCATCCTTCACGGTGCCCATTATTTCCAAGTTTACCTCTGAATAAGTAAATTTCCAGGTTAATATGAACACAAGCTGGTCGAACTTTCATATCTTACCTTCCGGAGATTCTTCAAAGCGTTCTAGCTCGGCTAAAGTGGGCTTTACACCGTCCGAGAGAATGGCCGACATGGTAAAGTTCTTATAGAGAAATCCCTTTCGCGAATACCGATTTCCCTCGAAGAGCAGGAAATCACCATCTGAGTGTACTTCACCTCCAATTGCCCTAAACAAAAACGTAGTTTAGGTCTTGAGCGAAATCAACTCCAATGGTAATACATACCTTACGGCCTCTGGATCAAAAGGTTTAGCTGCTGGGCGGCGTTTCTTCTTGCGCTTGTTATCGTCACTCTCCTATTGAATGCATACAATTATAGATCTCATTACACTTTATTAAATGTTTATGATCACCCTACCGTTGCTGTTGTTCGCAAGGCTCCTCGCATGCGTGTGTAGTCAATGCGAGGAAGCAACTTAAGATGTACTTGGTTCTGGGCCAGATCCACGTAGTCCACCTGGGCGATGTCGTCCTTGTAGAGACCGCGCTTCAAGCGCACCCATTGCTTCACTTTAAGGCCAACCTGCTCCTTAACCACCTTTAGCACATCCGTCATCTCCTTGATGGGCACCATTTCCTGCTTCCATTTGCCCATCCGAAGATTACCCACGTTATCAATGCAAGTTTTAACATGAGTCTGCTTGTAGGCCTCCAGGTAAATGTATCCCTTGACGCCCTCTGGTGCAATAATAGATTTGATTTGCAATGGATCGTCTGTGTTCAGGTAGGTTAAGTACTTTCGCATCAGAAGAAGCGCTGTGGCCTTCTCCTCGCCTATGCGACATTTCACCATCCACAAATTGGGATCCCTGCGCGGAGTACATAGAATAAAATGGTTGCCATTTGGTAAAGATATGGAAACTCACTTGATGCCGGGCAATAAAGTTTGTTGGGTAATTTCGTCTGACATCTCTTCACCGCCATCTCCAAAGTGGCGTTTTGCAATGGACTCATCGGCGTACTTCTTACGGAGGTACTCCTCTATCTCGTCCTCCTTTTGAGTGCTAGAATATAGTAAACATATTAGGCTGAGACCGGGTACTATCCTAAGCTTCAACTTACTCCCAAAGGTTTGTGCCTCGTCGACGAATTTCAATATCCCTGGCTGTGGGACCCAGCTCATCAATCTCGTTGCCCACAATGCCAATTTCATTGGCACCCTCTTCCCACTCGTCATCTTCATCGACCTATAGTTTAGGGAATAATTATAGTTATATATGGAAAAAAGTATACGTTTTATAAAGACTCACTTCATCGTCCACTTCAGCCTCGTCAATGATGAAGCCACCAAAACGCTCCTTCTTTTTCTTCTTCCTTGGGTGATCGTCGTTCTCCTCCTCATCGTACTCCTCGGAATCGATGTCCTCGCCTGGCGGCTCCTCCTCCTCCTCGCCAGATTCATCGCTCTTTCCGCGATTGTCTCGTCTCTGTGGAGATTCCGAGCCAGATCTAGAGTGGCCCGATTGGGAGCGTGATCTGGACCTGGAAACGGAGCGAGATCCCCTGGAACCGGACCTGGAACGCGATCTTGACTTGGAGCGGGCACTCCGTTGCGACTTGTTGGAAATGGATCCATCTTCGGAGCCACTATCCGACATATTACTGACTTCCGAGTCCGACATTATGGTCTATGTGTCCTAAAGGCAAACAAAGAAATGTGATAACAATCCATTTGATATGGCAAGAATGCACATACATTTAGGAGCACCCCGCCACTTTTTATATGCAGGTGCTCTTGCGGACAAACGAACATATTCAAGTAAATTTTGCGAATAAATAAACTTCATTGGATGTTGATCTTTTCTTTATTCCATTGTTATATGATGGAACTGGTTAGAATGCCATATCTTCCTTTCTTAAGTTTTTTTTTCTTCTTTAACACGAAATTTGTAAACGTGTGCGAGAGCAACGAAGCAAAATCAGTGGTTTTCATATCTTCAACTATTATTCACAATATATCCTGGAGTATATGCATTTTATATTTGCAGCGAAGATTTAATAAATCTAGTACTTACTATATCCTTTATGTTTAATTCGATTTGTTCGTAGCAAATTGTGCAAAAGCAAAAAAGTAATCCTTTACACGCCAGTGGTGAGACAGTCGTACATCTGTTGTTATCGATTGCTTGCGTTAGAAAAGTTAATACCAAAGTAGGAACTAGTTCCGTGAACTAATGGTTGTTCAGAAACTCAAAATTAAATTATTATAAGTAAATAATATAAAGTATTTACTCCGCTATAAAAAGATAAATTTAAAAATTGCAAATAAATGTTTAATTCCACAGACGATGTGTAGCGCTCCAGTGAACCAGTTCCAATTCGGGAACAGCCCAGGTGGCTTATTATCAGCAGAAGGATTCGGTCACACTGGCTACTACGGAGAAATAAGTAATCATATTTTTAAAAATACCCATTACTAGCTGATAAAAGCCAGCGGGCAAGCACAATTCCATAACCTGAATCGACTATGTGGCGTTAAAGTAAAAACAGCGCAAGGTTCACCGTGCAATTCACTCAATAACCATATCAACCCCACACATCTGGCGCAGACTGTATGTATAAACAGATGCACATACGGGGATGTGCATGTGTGTGCCCACTACCACCTACCGCATTTCCATAAACTGAGAGTTTGGCAATAACGACGAATCTCTCGCTTTCCCGACCAGATTAAAGAATACGGTTATATAGCCCGCCGATCGACGGCCCGTAACTCTGGCGTCGGCAGAGAGTGGGCGTGCAAGTGGGTTTCTCGGAGCAGTAAGGTGTGGTTCCACAACACCAAAAAGCAGACGAAGCGAAAGAAAAAAACAAAAAAAAAACACAGAACTTGGTGGTGGGAAAGTCTATCTTCTTTTCCACCTGTGAAGATTTGCAGGAAGTCCGCCAGTTAGCTAGTTATTGTGTCATGCAATCGATATCCGCCGTAACATATGCTTCTGGTATCTCAGGTTGAAACCTCTATCCGGAATCGCCCACTGTGCGGTAACTGTGGACCATGAACACCGCGGGAGCCACCAGTCAACCGCCGCCCACTAAAAATGAGAGTCAGTTATGCTCTTGCCCCCCCTACCACCACACCATAAAACTAAATGAAATCTATTTCCCCGCCAGTTCACTCCGAGGAGTATCTCATCCACGTGCATATGCCGAACAAGAGCTTCAAGGCTGTTCGGTTTAATGTCAAGGAGACCGTTTTCCATGTGATCCGGCGCACCGTCGAGGATCTGGGCACGGATGGACGGACACCCAGCATTCAGCGATATGCCTGCCGCATGCTCAACATGATTACCAAGGAGGTGATCTGGCTGGCCAGGAGCACTTCGATGCAGAAGGTTCTCTCGCACATCCTGACGCCCGGCTGCTCAAACGTCGACTGTCCTAACAACCAGTCGGAGTTGGATGAGGTTCTATTGGAGCATGGAAGAAGGATCACCGACAACAGAGTGTGGCGTGTGGAGCTCAGAGTGCGCTACGTGCCAAATAATATTCAGGAGCTCTTTGAGGAGGACAAGGCCACATGCTTCTATTACTTCAATCAGGTGAAAGAGGACTTTATCCAAGCGAATGTCACATCCATCGACACTGAAGTGGCGGTGCAACTGTGCTGTCTGGGCATTCGTCATTATTTCAAGAACATCACCGTGAAAGCACCAGACAAAAAGCAGCACATTGACTACATTGAAAAGGAAATCGGATTTAAAAGTTTTCTTCCTCAATCTGTGATAGCCACATCAAAGCCAAAGAATCTTAAGAAACTGATCCAAGTCGGTTACAAAAAGGTCTACAATTACAACGACATTGAGTACTTGACGCGGTGGGCATTCCTAAAGTTTAAAGTCACGTGTCCCGTTTATATATCGTTTCTTGTTACAGGTTCTTTGATCTTCTGAAGAATATTTATTTAACGAACTTCGAGCAGTTCTCGGTAACCCTGAGCTCGGCGTGGAATATTTCTGGAATTCTACACGTCGGCCCTCACATTGGTAATTACTTCACAGGAGTGCAAAAAATACCTTGCTAATCATATTTTGTACTTTTAGGAATCTCGTACCAGACTCATCCTCAGGCCAGCTTGAAGAACGTGGCTCAGTTTAAAGATGTGGTCTCTATTAAAACGTGTACTTTACCAAAGGAAAAACTGTCCAAGTCTGGCGAGAATACCACGGAACCAGAGCTTCAGAACTTTAATTGCAACTGCCAGAAGATTAAAACCCAAATAAAAATATCAGCTTCCAACAATGTGGAAGATTTGGTTATAACGTGCAATGGTATTAATGTGAGTTTGCAGTGTAGAATTATCCGTATTACCTATTTTAACGCTTATTTTAATTATCTGCAGACCGCTGAGAGTATTGCTGACCTAATTGACGGCTACTGCCGGCTGTTATCAAAAGACCTAGAGTTCACGATTTGGCATCGAGAGACAAACGCGTCGAACGAAGATAGCGCAAAAGCATTGCCCAATGATGCGACGCTGGGGTCCAATAAATCAACTTCAAGTCAGGGAAAACCGATGTTGACCGATGATTATGCCGAGATTGGATTATTGGAGGGCGAGGGCGACTACTCTACGCCCACCGTTCGGAATTATGAGTTGGATAGAGCCCTAATTACGCCGAGCGCCAAAATTGGTGTGGGACAGTTTGGTGATGTGTATGTCGGCACGTATACGATTCCGAAACTGGGCAAGGGCAAGAACTCTGCAGGAAATGGAAAAAATAGCAATAGTGACCAAAGAAATGCCGATTCAAGGCCAGATGTTATACAAGTGGCGATAAAGACATGTAAAGCTAACGACGATCCAGAAAAAACCGAAAATTTTCTTGCCGAAGCTTGTAAGTTGTACACTTACGTGTAATTTGTTTGCACTTTCTTAAGACTCAAATTTTACTTTCAGATATTATGCAAAAATTCGATCATCCCCATATTATTCGCTTAATCGGCATTTGCAGCGTAATGCCCATTTGGATAGTTATGGAATTGGCCAAACTGGGTGAACTGCGAGCATACTTAAAGACAAACAGCGAAAGGTGATACTGAAGCATTAATAATTAATTTGATTTTAATAACTTTATTGTTTTGATTAGATTAAGCCACGGTACTCTACTGAAGTATTGCTATCAGCTATCGACTGCTCTCAGTTATTTGGAATCCAAAAAGTTTGTTCACCGAGATATAGCGGCGCGTAATGTACTAGTCAGCTCACCAACATGTGTTAAGGTAATATTTAATTCACATTTGCGTTTGACTGAGATTTTCTAAGTTGATTTTAAACTTGCAGTTGGCTGATTTTGGATTATCACGTTGGGTTTCCGATCAGTCGTATTATCACTCAACACCCACAGTTGCCCTTCCCATCAAATGGATGTCCCCCGAGTCAATAAACTTTAGAAGATTTACCACTGCTAGCGATGTTTGGATGTTTGGTATGTAAAATATGTGGCTAGCTATCTACTATTGCTAATCTTGTATTTATATTAGGTGTCTGCATTTGGGAAATACTCATGCTCGGTGTAAAGCCTTTCCAAGGCGTCAAGAACAGCGATGTTATATTGAAGCTCGAAAACGGGGAGCGTCTGCCATTGCCTCCTAACTGCCCGCCTAGGTTATATTCGCTAATGTCCCAATGCTGGGCGTACGAGCCACTTAAACGACCGAATTTCAAGCGGATCAAGGAAACTCTGCAGTAAGTTACCCTAAAATCTAAACTATACTTGATTAAACAGTATATTTTTTTATTTCTTAGTGAAATTCTGATTGAAGACAGCATTAATTCATCGGAGACACTAAAGCGGGAGCAACGAAAAGTGGCTTCCATGTCCTGGATTGGCAGTGATGACATCGACATTCCGCCATCGAAACCTTCAAGGGTGATGCACGATCCTGGTAATTACTTCTATTTAAGTAAACTTTTATATAAGTTTTCTAATGTTTTTATTATTTGCAGACATCACTGGTTTAATGCCTGAAACAACGGGGCTACCTCAGACTTATATTATTGCACAAAATCCCGCGGTGCTGGCTAAACTGATGATGGAGAACCAAAAACGAGGCATAAATCCAGCGGCGTACACCACACCAGCTTCGGTATTTAATACTCTAGCCGTAGGATTAGATGACACCAATCCGAATATTTCGCTTAAGACTACTAAGCTACCAGCAGCAGATTTGTTAAAACTTGACCCCATCGCAGAATCCGAAAGGCTTAGGTCCCAATTTTCAGCTAATAGCAGCGCTAGTCAAATGGCTAACCCCCTTACTGCTTCTGCTAACCCCCACGAATCCCTCAATTCACACCATGCAGGAATGTTTACGGGTAGTTTGCCTTCAAAGAGCAGCTTCGTCGTTTGCCCACCTCAAACAGAGGAACACATGCAAGCCGAAAACATTTCTAATCCGTCTGTGTCCAAGGTGTCCGGATATAGCCTATATGGGAGCCTGGAGAGGCACCCACCACCACCTGCAAAACCCATGCACTCCAAAGGTGGCAGCCTGGAACGCCACCAGTCATTGATGTCAGCCCAGAATCTTGTTTTCTACAGTACGAAGCCGCCACCAAACTGCACGAATACGGCAGAGCGATCGAGGAGCATGGAGCGGAACACTTACTTCCATGCCTATCGCCAACAGATGAAAACCTCTATTGAATGCGAAGCTCTTCCCGAGGAGATTTACGATTTCGGGGGCATCGGACTGAAGACTTGTGTGTCCGCTAGGCAGCAACCCAAGTTCAGCCCAATGGTTAATGTGCGACCAGCTGAACTAGGCCAAGTACAAAACACAGATTGCATGGGATTACAGCCGAATATCCCTGTATGCGGCACAATGGACTCCTTTGGAGTTATATCCCCACACAACTTGGACGAAAGTCTAAGACATCAGAGAGAAATGGAGCGTCAGTGGATGACTTCGGGACCACAGAGCATCACAGTTAATCCTAACATTTCCGAAGGAGCTGCTTGCTTGGCCACATTGCAAGCTGAAGCCATGGGAAATCAGGTTTGGGCCTATTGGACACGTTGGCAGCCAAGCTTTGCATATCCTTTTTATTTCCCTTCGTTTTTTTACTTTTATGCTAAAGAGCATTAGTCCTATATTTGTATTTAGTAACATTTTTAAGTTAACTTTGTTATTATTTAAGTTTTAGTTAAAATATTCCTGAAATCCTTGAGCCACGAGTAACAAATCCTCTTTATTTCCAGGGCATTCACAATGTTTTGGGCGAAAAACTACGACAACAGCAAAAGGATAGCAACAGCGATAGCGAATGGTTAATTCAAGAAGAATTGCTAGTGAGTACCAAATAAAGACTATTAAGGAAGTAGGTTTTATATCATACAATTTTCAGCGGCAGAGATCCTGCTCAATACCTCAAGGATCGCTCAATGATCATCAGGCACAAATGTTTAAGCTTGACTTCATGTCAGCTGGTCCCTCCAGTTTGCCGGACTGCTCGAACTCCAGTTCTCGACCTATGACACCAAATGCCAATCTCTCTTCACTGAAGTCGAACCACTCATCGGCAGATCATTTGTCCAGCTTGACATCTGCAGAAGAACAGATGGGTTCGAATGCCCGAAACCTTGGCAGTGCAGTTCCAAGACGACCACCTAACCGCTCAGATGACGAAGTTTATTGCGCCACCACACTGGTGGTCAAATCAATAATGGCGCTGTCGCAAGGTGTGGAGAAAGCGAATACCGAGGGTTACTTGGAATTGGTTAAGAACGTGGGCGTCAAGTTGAGAAACTTGCTAACATCGGTGGACAAAATATCTATAATATTTCCTGCACAGGCCCTCAAGTAAGCAAGTTCGTTGTTTATAAAGTTGATTAATTTAACGCTATTTGTTTATAGGGAAGTGCAAATGGCACATCAGGTACTTTCAAAAGACATGCATGAGTTGGTCTCAGCGATGCGATTGGCTCAACAATATAGTGACACAACGCTGGATTGTGAATATCGCAAGTGAGTGCTAACCACCGAAACTAATTTTGATATTCAAGAATACTAATTATGATTTCTTTTAAAGGAGTATGCTGTCTGCTGCCCATGTTTTGGCTATGGACGCCAAAAACCTGTTTGATGTCGTCGATTCGATACGTCAACGTTATCAGCATCTATTCCCGCCATCCGCCACAAAAGAAACAAGTTGTTCGTCAAGTTTTGAGTCGACTTCTGGATCTATTGTCGCAGAGCCAGTTAACGACCTTGGTTATATTAAGACTAGCACTTCTGGAGATTTGCTTCAAAACACAGGAATATATGATAATGATCTGCATCATAGCTTCAACTCGCAATTACAGTTGCAAAACCCAAAAGGAAGCATAGACTTAAGCGGCGGTGGTAGTCTACAACGAGGGATGAGCCTTGGTTTGGACACCACCAGGTCGACAAACGAGCCGTTGCGAATTGTTGAGGAGACCCTGGGCAGCCCGGGTGAACATATGTACTGCAATACGTCCGCCTTGCACGGCCACGCGTAATTCTAAAGCTTGTGTTTTTTTCTATGCGAAGATAGATATTAACTTAACGACCTAACTACTGTAAATACTTAATATATATCAGATTATGTATATCACTCGAACTATTCAGCGGATAATTCGCTTATCTACGTACGGAATATACATAGCTTTGAACATACTTACTCACTAAAAAGTTTGACGAGACCCCAACTCGGCCGGCCGCATTCTCACATCGTCATGTAGTCAAAATAATTTAAGAAACAAAGACACGTTTTTGAATAAAGATGGCTAGTAATAGTAATTTATAGATAATCTACTCGATCTAATACAACTAAAAATTAAATTCATAATCATTTCGGGTGTGTTTTAAGACATTTATATTGTGATTTATAGTTTACCATTATAGGCTTTACTCGGAGCTAATTATTTTGGTGCAAGGTTCAATCACAAAAAATAAAAAGATTAACTAAACAAAAAGCGTTGTTTCTTTTTTTCAGTAATTCGTGCAAGGTTTCGAAAGAACATTTTTTAACCATCCCAATAAGTAAAAAAATCTGAGAAAATACGGGGAAGGGAATTCTTTAATAAGTTAACATCGGCTCACGTTACAAATGCAAATCTAATAAATCTTTTTATTGGGTCAACAAGTCATTAAATTCGGTAACAACACCTATTGACATACAAACAATGACGTGATTATATTGGATGAAATCTTTTTCGGAAGTGAAGTTTGTTTTGTACTATATAAAGAAAATTATTGGAGATAGCCATTAAGAGATTCCATTTAAATATTTGTTCGAGTTGATTTGCTAGCTTAGATATATATCCTTTATGAATATATTGTGCGCTCTATCCACTCCTCCAAAGTAAAGGTGGCTGTTTCGTTCTTCTCGGTGTCGCGCTCCTTGAATATATCTAGAAAAAACGTTTACAATAGAATTTTCACTTATATAGATTAGGATCATTCACATTACCAATATATGTCTTGATTTTAACAGCGCACATGATGAAATCATCGAAGGCTATTTTGCCATCACGTGAGCCATATCGATGGCCCAAAACATTTAGAACACGATTGTTTAGATGATAGCCGGCAGAGTGGAGAGCCTCGCGAAGCTGGAATCCGGACACCCTGCCCGTATTCTCCACATCATAGACCTTAAATATGGCCTTCCATTTGGCGATTTCCGAGAGTAAAGTCTCGAACTCCTCGAATCCCAGTTTTCCTGACTTATCAGCATCCAACATGGCAACCATGGAGCGGCAAACATCCTTGGAAAAGCCATGAGTCTCATCCACAATTGCTGTAAAGATTTTTTTGTATTCTATTCGTTTTTAAAAGCGTAGATATATTATCTTACCATTTGCTGTTACAGGACCTCCATTCGCCGGATTGTCCCCTATCAGCCTCTTATTCGACTGATCATTCATTCCCAACTGCTCCTCGAATGGCGTGCCCTTCAAAAACGGTCCACAAATCAAGGACAAAAGACCACAAGCGCTAGCTCCATCTTCGCCAGGGCCAGCAGCCTGGGTCTCAAAAGCCATGTTATTGGAGAAACGATTGAAAACCACTGGTTTGGGTAAATCTGAAAGGAAATCGTTGTTTGAAACACCATGTGTGCAGTTTTTAATCTCGAGCCTTACCGTCTCTCATCGAATGGTCCAGAATGCGTTTCAATTCCATCCAATCCACCTCCATGTCCTTGCCGGCAATGCTGTCGAACAGGCGTCGCAAGCCCTCCTTCTGAGGATCGATAGGTTTGGGTGTTGGGAATCCTGGCGTAATCTTTAAAGCAAAATCTCTAATTAAGCGATCCCATTGACCACAGTTAACTTACCGTATCGGCTTTGCCGCCGTAACCCACATGATCATCATTCTCTCTAGATGGGAGTGAAAAGCGAAATGATTGACATTGAAGTGAATGGATAACAATTCGTTTATAGAGAAACAAATGGAATACAATACTATGTACAATACAAGGATTTCGAATGGCCTAATGAGTATTGAGAAGCAGATTTTCAAGATGAGCTTAATTTGTTGGGGTCCATTATCAAAAGTATGTTGTTGTGGAAGTTTCCTTTATTATTACTTTAATAAATATCTCGTTACATGACAAAAATACAATTTAAACAAGGGTTAAAAATAATCCGAAAAATTAAACTTTGTTAATATATTTCACTATGTTACTGCCACCCTTTTGATAACCGATAAATTAAGAAAATGGAACTATATATTAATCAGAATTATTCTTAACATGTAACAGACAGATGGACAGACAGACCGACATTACATTTGAATTTATCTAGAAGAAATATATTTCGAGTTTCTGGAATACTGCAGGCGTTAATCTCAAGTAAAAATATACATAAGAAGAGTGATTAAAAAATGGCATAACCAACTTATCTGTCAGGAATGTGTAGAGGGTAAAGAAACAAATCTAGTCAAACATTTACTAGCACTAGAGATTAAAGAATACTATAGTCACATACCACATGTTGCACGTAAGAAGCTTTTAGTTATAGAAACCCCTCATTATTTCTAATATACAAACTCATTGTCATTGTCTACTTGTACGCACTCCATGTTATTTTGAGTTTCTGAGAACACTCGAATGATGAACTCTCCCTCCTCGTTCGGATCGAAAGTTGAAGGCACAATCAGGTAGTGACCAGGAGGCAATTTGAAGCGAGCACACACCTAAATAAAAACGCAAATGTTGAGGGATTGAAACCATATCCTGAATATCCGTATACGTACTTCGCGGGTGTTGATAAAGTGCGGCGATCGTCCCACAGAAGACTTGTATCTGAAAAAGTTTAGACCCTGGGGACGGTTTTCCAGTTCGCGATCATTAAGGCTATAGATAGCGAAACCAATGGTCAGACACTCCATTCCCATATTGCGCTTCGATCTGCGATTCTTTTGCATTAAGGCCACGATGACGGTGCACTGTCCCTCTTCGTCTTCCTCATCAGGATCGACTAGGGTGATAATGTACTGGGGGTTATGCCAGAAGGTATCCAGGAAATTGCGGCAGCCACCAGCTGTAACACCGGGTGTCCATTCTCCCTCATACATGGACATCTCCCACTTTCGCTTGCCACTGTTCTGTTGGTCCTCGGTCAGCGAATCAGGCGACAAATTGCAAATCTGAATAAAGTAATGGGTTATGAATCATGAAATATTTCAGCAAGAAATGTTAATAGTCCTACCTCCACGCGATCGAAGTGGTTAAGAAAATCTTGGAAGGACATCCAGAACTCTCCGTCTCTGTCAAATGTTAGTCCAATCTCCGCCTTCTGTTCCTCGGGTATATAGCGCCATTCCGGTGAGCTATCACTCCATGGTCCATTCCACTCGGCCTCGTTGCCCCAAGGATTGCGCATTCTTATCATAGGGATCTTTCCCTGACGATTTGGCGTAACGATGTCAATAAGGCAAACCTGTTGAGATAAGTTTCTATTATTAAAAGTTCGCATCATAAAAAGTTTTCTAACAAACCTTGGTTATGGAGTAAGCGTGACCACGGATTAACCCCTGAGGAGTTTCGGCCTCTGTGACATTTGGATCAGGCTCAATTGAGCATCCCATCATGGAATTGCGTTCAGCTGCTTTTTGCAGGATGGTAAATAGATTGCCGGGGGCTTCTTTTAAATCGTACCACTCGGATACGCCGCCAGTAAAGTCCTCCATGGCCTCGCAAGTGCTGCCTCCCTTTAGTGCCTCGTAGGATCCGTGAAGTCTAGAAAGCATATATACATGAGTGGAACGAAAAGTATGTGAATAACGTTGTCCTACTTTGCATAAGCCTTCTCAAGCAGGGCGCTCCAGAACTCGTTCTTCTCCGTGGAGTGCATGTACATCAGCTCTCCATTATAAGTGGGCAAACGGTCATCAATGATCACATCAACCCATTTACCTTAAAATTTTAAATAAAATTGTAAGAGCATGAATAATGTTTTTTAATAACTAACCTACCATACTGCCAAAAGCGGAAATGGAAGATACCAGCATAATTCTCCTCGAAACTCTGTTCCGGTGGAATTACGCGGAAGAATAGGTTGGATTCCTGAGTTAAATTGGCTGTGGCAGCCAAGAGCCAACTGTAGATGTAAGCAATTATTTAAAACTATGAATTATTCTAGCTATGAAAATATAGATTTAATTCTTACCAGTCACCAAGCTCGCCTTGCTGGACATCAAAACGTGAATAACCCTCCACAAAAAACTGGGGATTCTCGGCGATTTCCTTTATAATTAAAGCATTTATACCTTCAGTTACAGGTAATATCAAAGTACCTAAAACTTACATGAGGTCTTAGCCATTCGATGTGACGATCTGGACGCCGGGAAAACTGAAGGGACTCGTTCGAAGCAGGGAAAAGTGGATCTTCGAAAAGGGAACCGCTGGCCAGGCAGCTGTTCAATATTGTCTCATAGTCCTGCACCTCGGAATAGGGTCCCAGGTTCGAGCTCTTCTCTCCCAGCTAAAAAATACGAGCTATTAGTGATATGAATCTAACAAAATTGATATACTTGAGTAAGAGTATTATGTATGTACACGATAAAGTTGTGTAATGGAGTTGTATAAACGATGATGCGTTTTACACTTTACATGCGAAAGAAAAAGAAAACGAGGACAACACAGTACGACACTTTGGCAGCGCATTATCCTTGGAATGGAATTATGTCAATGCCATAAGGATGACGGGAGTAGGTACTTACGTTCCCATAGTACAACGTACTACTACTTTGAGATTGCAATGGTTGCTAATGAGTGGAATGTATATGTATTTGTTAACATGCATATGTAGATTTCAATGGATTGGTTTCTATGTTTGTTTAGTATAGTATAGCCCCCTGTAAATAAGTGATGATAACCCGGTGGGTCAACTTACAACTCTCATATTCTTGATGCTGGGCAGAACCCTCTTGGTGTCGGCCTCCTTCTTGATGAATATCTCGTTGATCACCGATCCGACCACTTCCTTGGCCGCTCCCATTGCAGCCTCTCCAGCTGCGTTGAGGAACTCCTGTCCCGCTTGCCTCAAGAATCCCCTCAAGTCGTCCATCGTGCAGATATCTGAAAGTATAAATATGTATGTAGTTTAATGTCAGTTGACAGTGTAAGGTGCCGCTTCAGATTAAAAACCCATTAATAAATATTTATTGTTCAAACATTTGATGTCTAGTTAGCAACATCCAATATTTATATCGCCCATATTTACTTATAAGCCTCGCGGTGAAATTAAAAGCACACCCAGAGACATAAAAATGGTTTAACGAGCATTACAGAATCGTTAGTATTCCCAGTGTGACTGGAAGTCCGGCTAAATGAAATTACTTTAATTCACGCAAACTGAAATTATACTTTGGAGACAAGAATGTCTCGGTTCGCACCCAAATATAATTCAAATGTTTCTACATATACAATGCTGAATTTATATACATATAGTCCCGTATATATGCTATATTGTGTGACATCATTCGGAAGCATGAGAATCTCTAGTGACTTAAAGGGTGTGCGCCATTCGGGAGATTGAGCTTCGTTTCTTATCTATATTAAGCCGGGATATTGACATTGACCCACGGAACTACTACAAATGCACATATAGGGTATATATTTCTGTGACAATAGTAAATTGGCCTTTAATTGGGGCGAAATATGCTAGATGGGCTCCCATCTGTTATTGTATTTGCGAACATTGGTAATTCCACGGCGAAACCAAAACAGGTTTGGTAATTAATGCATTCTTCTGGCCTGGCTCATTCCCGTGACCACCATATTTTCGTAAAGAATAGTAGATTCGTCATAAGCACTTGATATTTCTAATACTATATATATTTGCCCATTTCCCAACGGACCTTGATTGGCCGAGAGAACGATTTCCGAATCGAATCACGCACTTTCACTCCCCAAAACCACAGCACAACAATAAAGTAACGGAACCGCGTACCTTCACCACACGGAGATATTTACTCACTACAAATATTTATATCTGTAGCTCAACACCTTACTGCTATCGAATGTTTTGGTATTTATGCTTATCGAAGTATTTGTGATTTGCCAGCCCTATTTCAATTAAAATACATCGATAGCTGCAAGATTTGAAACAAATATCGTCACATTGACATTGCCGCAGGTTTGTCCATCTCTAACAAAATCGTAGTACGAAATATCGAAAACGAAACACATCACGCGGGCGAAATTTCGTGAAGTTCAGCATTTACAAATTGTAAGCAGTGGTTTTATCGAACCCATTGACCAATTAGTGAGCTTCTAAAATTAGTGATAGACTTTATTAAATGAAACGAGAAAATAGAGGCGAATACACCCGTACAGCAAATTGACCATCGATTTTTTCACGGCATTGCCGGTGACGAGAATGCGACGCCGTTCATACACACACACGCACGGACACGAATGTGTGTATATGGCGCGGCTCTTGTGTGTGAAAGTGTATTCGTATAAATAATATGACATAATCGACGTGTGCGGCTTAATTGACATAGTTTTTGTGCGAAGAATACCTAAAAGTGCGAAGAGAGCGCCAAAAAAGTCGTTTTTTGTTTGTGGTCAAGGTGGCAAAAAGGACTTGCACCGCTATTTTCCCCTGCGCTTTGCTCCAAATATTCGTTCCTCCCCACACACTCTCTCGCACACACACAAGCGTGTATATTTGGGCGTTGCAGGATGAAGAACTCTCTTTCTCTCTCCCACTTTCCTTCGCTCTCTTCTCGTATTCTCTTGAACACCTTTGCGCAATTTGAGTGATTTGCAAGGCAAACTAATGTTTTTCGATTGTTTACCAAATTTAGTTAACCCCGTTTGGAAGCCAGTTTGTCTGGAAGTTACTTCAGTTTAGTTGTTTTCAACATCTCCACTTGACGTTGCCTAACACTGCCCGCCCTCTCTCTCGGCTTCTTTGCCACTGTCCGTGCGCAGTTCTCTTTTGCGCTTCATTCGTGCTCTGCCCGTCGGATGTGTCCGTACGATTTTGGATTAAGTTCTCGTAGGCAATTCAACTTGAAATAGTTATTTGCTGCGGTGCAACTAAAATTTAATTCAAAGAATTAAAAGTGCTAAGTGCTGTTAGCAGCGGCCATTTTGCAAAAAAGTATTAATAGTTATTTGGTGTAGTGCAAGAAGCCGAAAAGGAAACAAAATTATTTATTTTAAACATATTGCATTCAAGGCAATAAAATATTAAATCTATTAAAATATTTTCTACCCTCTCCCTCCCCTTTTACCGATAGTCTCCCTCTGTGGCGTATGTGTGTTTGTACGAATTAGCGGCTGAAAACCAAAAACCGAGGTGCGAGAGCGAGAATACATTTATAAAAAACGCGTGCGTTTCTCCTCTAACACATACAGTGAGTGTGACCGTTGTATTTGTGACCTGTGCCTGTGTTAGCGGCCACTGGAGGATCAACGAATTTAAAAGAATACTAAAAGTACCGGTGAGTATTCTTGCATCTACCGGATAATGTGTTAAAATCCCGTTAAATAGTGAATGTCCCCTCGTGCCCTGCATTCGTTTTAACCGTTATGACTATGAGCGGCAATTCGGCCGGTGACGCCATCTTTTGTGCTTCTCTAATAAGTGTTGTTTTTGTTTTTTGGGTTTGGTCAAGCTCACGCAACACGGCGTGTGTGAGTGTGTAGCGTGTCTAACTACAGATTATTATTCAGGGGTCATGAATGCACATTTTAGATAAAGAACATATAATATTTAAATTAATTCAGGTACATGAGCAAATGTTTAAAGTGTAACACCACATTGACCCCCATTCAGACGCCACTGTTTGAGCTTCATATTCTAGCCACTTTTCTTCTCTCTTTCTCTTTTTTCGGGTGGGTGTGATTGTGTGTGCGTGTGCTTTTCCTTTCCTTATGATTCATGCTTCTTTCTACCTCCGACTTTCTATGCGCTTGTCAGATAATAAAAAAAAAAATACATTTTCCAATTCTCGTCGCTGATTTTATTCATCTTTTATTTGGCAATTTGTTGCGAATGCCACTTGCAAATCTCTAGCCGCGTCTAATGCACTTGGGCAATAAATCCGCCTGCTGGCGCGCATCTGTGGGCAAGTTTCGTGACCCACTTTTCCTCCTTGGTCTCTCGCCTTTCAGCAAAGTAAATAGTGAAAAGCAGCAACAAGTGATAAACAGATTTGTAAATATTGTAAACTTGTTTATGCCAATTGTCGGTGCAACCCAATGCCTGCAATGGACTTTATAGTTGCCGATGTGAGTTCTTGCCACTCAGTCAGTTCGATTTTAAAATTTGTTGTTTCAATTTAGGCCCCATCTTAAATTTTCCGTAATTTATTGTAATCTTGAACGAATAGGAATTGATAACCTTTTACTTTAATTATTATTTAATCCAATTCAATACGTTATGCTGAAATGAAACATTACGCTTATAGAATTTTATATAATTAAAATTAGCTGATTCCTATCCAACTTATACATAGACTATACATAGACTTCTTACGTATTTTGAATGGTGCAAGTCATAGGTGTTGAATTGAATGTGTGCTCTCCCGCAATCTTATCAGAACCTTCGCGCTGGTTACGTTTTCTTGTTAGATTGCTGTTTCGATACAAGTACCTACATATACACATTACAACAAACCAACAACATTCCCAACTTAATTTATAAGGACTTTCTCCAACTAACTACCTACCCATTTACAACTTTCTTTGATTTCTATCACCTTACTTCCTGTTCTATATACTCATCCTATTAAAATCGAGCATTTCATTTCATTTGCCTTAGCTACATATTGTGCGATACATGACGTCATTTCGCACACATTGCTTATAAAAAAGGTAAACAAAAAAATAATAAAAATTTGCTCTTTTTGTTTGCTGGCTTTTTTTGCTAATTCGAATTTACTCATACAAATGCATGGACTGTGGGCTTTATAATTCATGCTTATGCTGCCTCCCCCTTTATCACCCCTTATGAAGCTTTTTACTTGTTCCTCTTGCTCTGTTGTCCGTTTTCAATTCGCAAATTAGACGTGACTCGTTGGTTGAGGGTTTCAATTGAGGTTTTTTGCACACCGCTAGTTGCATTTAGAGAATTTTCGAAAATCGTTGTGGCGTTATTTGTATTGAATTCCATTGGCACTACGAATACTAAAAAGGTGGAAGCAGACTCAGTGTAAAAAGACAACAAAATTAATACAATAACAGTTGCTTCCGCTAAAAAAAAGTGACACATAAAAGTATCTACACAGAAAAAAAAGAAATATGATATAACCTAAACAACATAAAGTACGAAATCTTTGCGGATTGGAAAATTCTAAATGTCTTCTTAGTCAACCGGTTCAACCAAAATAAAATCAAATGTACTGTCTCTTTTTTTCTTTGTGTACATTACATTCTCACGGGAGGAAGTGCATAGTTAAAACTGTAAACAATTGTTGAGGAAACTCACCAACAAAAAATGTTATGGAATGGAAATGAGACGGAAATTCGAAATTGTGAGCCCCCGAAACAATAACAAATAAAACAAAAAAGAAAAACGATAAGAAATGCACTTCAAGTAGACGAGAAGACCAACTTTCTAACCTTTATTGAGGCGTGTCCGTCAATGCAAATGCATTTGATGGGGCCAACCAGTCCTAATGACTTTTGATTTGGGAACTGAAAATTGTTTACTCAAGCGTGTGCTTATCACAATTCCCACTGACGTCACATCACTTGTGATTAATTGATTTGAAAATGGTTAGGATTAAGCTGAATAATTTTGATTAATGTGGCTGCAGTGGAGTTCCTCTGCGAGTCTGGCAACTCTGGCTAAGACGAAAAACAAATTTGTCCAAGAGCGAATGCTCAAAATTTATGGCTCCCTAAAAACTGAAAAATAAATTCTACTCTGTTTCTGCCCCAAAGCCAATTGACGTGAAGATGCAACAGAGTGAGACGGGAGAAGGAAGGGGAGATAGACAGCCTGAAAACCCTCACATATAAATAAATAAAAGAGGCGTACGTGCCAAGCTTCAAAACAGAGACACATAAGCAAGATTAAAAATGAGAGATGTTGCTGCTGGCTAAACAACTGCAGCTCATCAATAAAACAGCAAGAACAACAATAAACCAGGCAATGAAACGCAGCTAAAGAGATAGACAGAGACAGCGGCATGCACAGCGACAAGCAATAACAAATGTACAGTTGCAGAAGCAGCACGGCCGCATCGGGCAACAACAAACTGCTGCAACACAACATCTTGGAAGAAAAGAGAGAAAAAGAGTTGTCAGCATGTCGAAGCTTTTACACCCTTTATAGGATTTGCTTGGAAGCACATAAAAAAAAACTTAATTTAGTAAAAAAAAAAAAACCATTGCCATCTTTGTGGTTAGTCTTTAGTATTAAATATATTTCAGTTATGGGATAGATTTCATTGATATTAAGTAAAGTTAAAATAGTTAAGCCGAACAGAAAAGCATCTAGCATTTTTTAAATCTTTTTGAACTTTTTGAAAAATATTTAAATCCACATCATTTGTAAAAGATAAAGATCTCCGTACTCAAACAATGCCTTGAAGTGCAGTCAACTGTGTTTGTCACTGTTTGCTGTTGTTATTTCAGCTTTTAAAGCTGGCGACCCGCAGAAGGAAAGCAAAACAATGTGGATAATTATATCGAAAAGTTGGGGAGCAAAGCGGAGAAAAATGTAGACAATTTCTGTTAAGATGGGAAAATGATGATGATGGAGCTGTGTGTCTGCATTTCTTGCCTTCTTCAACATTTCTTGCTTGCATTTCTTCTGCGCTGCGCTTGAACTTCAATTGAATTGTATCTTCTCTCCTCTTTTTCTTTGCTTATATACCCCTCTCTGTCGACCGAAAGTGATTGAAAGCCTGTTACTATGGTGGTCTGATCCGACTGAACTAAATTTAAATTTAAATTGGAATTTAGGCTAATTTCGTTCTCTCCGGTTGTGTGGGCGTGGGAAATGGGAACCAGTTCTTATGTTGTTTTTTTATTTTCCTGTATCTTAAAATTACCACAATTTGTTGTAATTAATGTAAATACTATGGAATTAAGTGTAATTTACATTTGTGTCTGTACAAACGTGACAAGTGGCTGACCATAATACAATAAATGGCACTGCAATTGCTGTTCGCTGCTCTTCCGTCAACTTTTAATTCTAAATACCAAGTCAGATGATTTTGCTCTTTTTAAACGCCCTGGCTAACCCACTTACTTTCGTACCGGGCTCAAATGTCGATAAAAAAAATCTGGTTTTTCGAACACAATCTCTGCACTGAAGCATTACCAAACACGAGGGCAACACAGTAAAGCTCTATAAAAAGACCATCATCATTATCATTGGCATATAACAATGAGCTGTGAGCTGAGCTGGAGCAACAATAAGCGCAAACGTGTTGCCGCATAAATGAATTCATAATGCAAAAAAAGGAAATATTACAAAAAGAAAAAAAAAGGGGAGGTTGAAAAAAGCGATTGTGTAGCGCACGAAAGAGGCGGCTTACATAATCGTTAATATCCTCCGAGTTTGTAAATCAACACCAGAAGCGCCTAAACTGCATTAGCAATGCTTTTTCGTTCGTGTCTGGGTTTTCACGCATAAACATTTAAAGATCATTTATTGGCCAATTGAAATGTGCAAGATCACCTGAGCGCATCGAAGAAAGGTGTTATTAAATCCAATTGAATTGTTATTCGGGCATACCCATATGCTTATCAGCTCGTAATGCAGTCAGTAATTTGTATGTAAATTTTTCTCGCTTTTCCATGTAGTGATTTTCCTCTGGCGAAGAATTCCAGTTATGCTTTCTGCCTACCTATAATTCAATTATTTTATTTTGTTTGCTGGGAGAGTCGTCTCATATGATTGTATTGTTTACTATCTGTGTGTGTATGTATGTGTGTGTCTGGGCAAAGCGCAATATAAAATAACGAGTAGTACGAAAATATTTTAACGTGCGCAAACTAAAAATATTCACATGACATCATCGAAAAGAGGCGCTGACCGCCGAACAGCAGACACAGCATCTCAATAAACTCTCTGTTTGCTATGAAAGACGAGAAAATCGGCCGAGAAAAGGGAAAATGCTCTCTGCTCGGGAATTTATTATAAAGAATATGTACTTTGTCATGGAAAGCCAATTAAGTAGTTACTTTTTTATTAAGCCCAAATACCAGGAAGTTGACAGTATAATTTTGCACAAGTTGTTATAAAATATTGCTGTTAACTTAACGTTTTCTTATTGGGATTGAGTGTTTAAGCAAACAAAACAAAAGTTACATTATTACATTAATTAGCGTACTCTGTTGAACTTTAAATACTTGTACTAATTTCAAATCGTTTTTCATGCTTCCTTGCAGGGACATCAATATAAAAGTATTATAACCACGCAACAAATTCAATTTTAAGGTGAGTTTTAGTCTTGTGCACGCCCATGAGTCAAGTGCTAAGCAAGCAAATAATAACAGAACGGAGCAAACAAACTCGAGACCTCCTCCCTCTCTTGACTTATTTTATATTTTATCTGCCGGTACATATTTGCTTTTGGTTTTTGCAATCATTGTGATTGAGGCTCTCGTTCGTTTTTATTGACTCTTGTTGTTTGCTGAGGAGAGGTTTGAGTTAATTTCAGAGAGTAGAGGAAACCACACCTCACTCAACTTTGAACTTTTCGCTTACGCCACACTTGAGCGATATTTAATTATATTCCGGGTTTTTATTCTAATTTTCGTTATTTGTTTTTTTTTTCTGTTTTGTATTGTTTGCCAAACTAATTGAGAACTAATCGAGGCCGTGACCGTCAAAGAGAAATAAACGATTTGTAGGGCACTCAAGCGGAGATGTTTGCCTCTTTTTGCATAGATTTAGTATTCATAATTTTATAATCAACAACTAAAGGTGATGTCATGGGGGCGAGGTTTCTTAACTTTTTGTGCGATAAGCTGTTTGAAAAAGTTATAACTGATTATATGACACAGTGATATAGATACGAATGTAGGTAGAATCTTTTTTCTTAAAAAAAATCTTTTTTTTAACGGGCAGCAAGTCGGTACAGACCAATCATTTCAGATGAGAAAGCCGAAAAATTGCATTTCTTTGCATTTTATGCAGTAACAGTCAAATTTTTTCTGTCAGATTTCAGAGAAAAACACGCTGAATTGGCATCAGTGCTCCCAGATCTCTTTACATGCCACGCATAACTTCACCTCTAATTCAATTAAGGATGACCTTTGTTTTACTGGACTTTTTGGTACTGGTACATCATACATTCTTTATGCTCTCTTTCTGCTTCGCTTGAAATTGAATTAAAAGCCACTTAAGCGTTGAGTCTGCTTGGCGCTTTTTATACCGACTGTTTCATTTACGACCATTTGAGTATGTGCGTAATGTTATATGTATATATATATTGCTATATATATATATATCATATCTATATATGTACGATGTATAAATTCTGATTTACCCCTCGGGCATGGTACACTGGCTTTCAGCAAATAAAGGGAGCAATAAACAGAAAGACAGCAACGAAGATTGGATTGTTTTGCCTTCATCTAGCACTTTCATAAATGGGTCATTGAACCAAACCGAAGACCAACTTCGGTTTTCATTTTGCCAATTGGTGTAAAAAGTTTCCTATTAGTTTCGTTTTACGATCACCGCAAAAAGCCAATAAGATAAATATACCCCTAAAGAAGTAGGAGATAATGAAGCTCCGCTTGGTTTTAATTAAAAATTCAATGGGGATTCCCAATTGTAGATGAGTGTTGAATGCGGTTTCATTTCTATCTTTGAAAATTTCTAAGATAGTTTTTCAAGTGTTATTGCAGCAATAAATCGTATGTTCCCGTTTTAATATTGTTTATACAGCTGAAAACCTAAAATCGCCTTAATCATAATAATAATAAGCATCACTTAAGGTCTTGTCGATAGTATTCAACCCTTCAATAATTGCCAAACGAACCGGATGTTGTAGTCTGTACGTGGCAGTGCAATTAAAACCCCATTTAATGTTGCAAATATGCGTTCGTATCAAGATTAAGTTACTGTCGCTAAGGACATGTGTGTATCGTTTGCTTTCCATCGATTATCCGGGCAACTCAAACTAACCGTAAACACGCAGCGGGCTGCAATCGCGTGTCGGGGTCACCAGAGTTCAACCACCAATCATCCACCTCAATGCCGGGGACAAGTGAAATGAGGCGCGATTCCTTGTGGAAATACCTGTCCCGCGACACGCCCAAGTTTTTATTGGGTTTTCCTTATTGTCCTTACAGTGTTGATTCCTATTTTTTTTGTTCGGCTTTTCCTTTTCGTGGCCGGCATTTTCATTACCGTCGTGTTGCCATGTAATTTTGATGGTTGGCGGCGCCACAAAATGCCGGAATGGTGGCGCCACCAATACGATTTGCCGGCCGGGAATGCTTCCACGCGGCTCGTAAAAATATCCTTGGATTGGGCGCACTGTGGGTGGGAGGTGGTGGTGCTTGTGCCTCGGCTGTTTATGTTTGCGTTTCGTTTTGAGTTAATGACAGGAAGTGACGTCATATTCCAAGGGGGATGAAGTTTTATTTGAGCTGTGGTAGGGTAAGAGGGTGAAGGTTTTGGGTGCGACAATGTCCTGGATGATGTCATACTTTACAAACAAGATTGTTTTAAGGACTTAACTTGTTTGATGAGGAAATACAATAACAGGCAACTTAAGATAATACTATACTTATATTTGACAAAAGTAAATCTAAATTAATATTTTCGGTGCCAAGAGCTTTGTCATTCATATTTTAACATTCACTAAGCAATATTAATTAATTATCCACCATGCACGTCAAACAACCACAACAACTGTGCAGATTTCAAGTTTATTTGGCAATTTTACAAACTAAATTTATGTGAATCAAAAAGACGAAAATTGGGCAAGCTTTTTTCTGGCCTTTGGCCAAGTGAGTCAAAGACACCAAAGCACAGAAAGAAATACATTTGCTTGGACTCTACATAAAGGGTTTTTTTCCTACATCAAGGGCAGATAAAAAGCAGAAGCCCGAAAGCAAAGCAAACAATTCATTTTCCTTTCGTTCAACTTGACCACTTGTTGTTGTCATTTAACTTTTGTTTTCCTTCCACTAGAAGCAGCAATTGTCTTATTTATGCACTTTTCTCAAGTATTTTTTTTTATTCATACACAATGGGCGTTGGCGCCAGTTTCGATGAGATTTATGTGCGGATTTTGTAATTCAAGACACGCGACTCACACGCGACTTTCGGTAGACGTTCAGTAGTGGATCTCTGGACTCTGAGAACTAAAGTAAAGTAAAAAATAAACTAAATTGGCGAGAGAACAGCGGAGAAAAGAAGAACGTACGGGTACGGACCAGACAAACCGGCAGCTTTGTTAGCAAAACAAACAAAATTAGCGAGGGGCATGTGAAGAGAAAATCCCCCCGGCTAGAAGATCTGCTACCACCTTATTAAGAAATTCCACGCACGGACGGCAGAATGCCTAAAAGTGAGAAGAAGAGATAAAGCTGCAGAACCACGATTAAGACATTTCGGCGATGACATGTCGCAGATATGCCCATGAATGGAAGAAAGCGTGTCATTTAGCTTATCTATTTTTAAATGCTTATAATTACATTTAAAAGTTGAAGCTTCGGTGGCGCGCAAAAAATAAAAATATTTTTTTTGCTTAGGAAAAAAAAAACAACATGTTTCCGCCCGGGATCGAACCGGGGGCCTTCTGCGTGTTAGGCAGATGTGATAACCGCTACACCACGGAAACAGTAGTAGCTTTAGAAACAGTGGTCAGAGCGAGAATACTACTTTTCATTCATAAGCCCAATGTGGAAAGAACGGAAACAATGAAACATTTTCTTTCGTTTTATGCGATTATAGTTAGCAGCTCGTTTAGCTTTCACAGCTCACACTATAGTTGACGGCAGACGTTAATTTGTTCATGATTCTAACGAACGGAGTTTTAAAAACCAAATCATTTCATTTGTTTCATTTTAAACCTTAAATCTGATTTCCATAGAAATATTCTTTTAACTTCATACCTTTAGCTTAGTTTACTCAACTTAAGGATTTGGGATTTTATTAAAAAAAAAAAGGGTGAAAATGTATATTATGTATAAATTAAAAAGCATAAAAAAAGTATCACATGTTTCCGCCCGGGATCGAACCGGGGGCCTTCTGCGTGTTAGGCAGATGTGATAACCGCTACACCACGGAAACAGCTGGAAGTTGGGCAACCGAAGACCGAACACTTTTAGGGTGGCAAACAAAAAATATATAAAAATATTAATACAACAGAAACAAATCAAAGAATTAAAAAAAATATATATGAGTGGAAAGTGCACTGTATAATAAGCCAATCATTTATATCGCACATGTGTGCGTTCCGTTTATTTTGCTTTAGAAATTAAAAATTGAAATTAATTATATAATTATACTGTAATGTTTCTTTTTTTTTTTTTTTTCAACCATTTACTAGTTCCACAAAAGTAAAATCTTTTTGCAAAAATTTACTAGTTTCACAAAAGTAAAAATATAAACTTCTAACGCAGCCGGTAGGATTCGAACCTACGCTCCCAGAGGGAATCTGATTTCGAGTCAGACGCCTTAACCACTCGGCCACGACTGCTTGTGAAGTGAGCGCGTCCAAAGTGAAATATACCAACTGGCATCGGAGCAGCTCAACCCTCTTACTCATTCGTGGTGCGTTAGTTTGAAATTCTGGGGATGGTCTGGTGCGAAACCTTCTACTGTGGGACTTGCTAACTGTGCGAGTTCTTATTGACAATGTTTCGCAGATGAACACGTATATATTTTCACGGTGTGCGCGTCGTCCTAGTGATCCACATCGTCAATTTTATACAACAATATCATAGATTTATATTATTTAGGAATTTTTAAAAACACTCCAGAGGTCAGAACAATATAAAATATGACAGTCGCGCCTGTTATCATATATTTGTAAAATGAGCAGTAAACGTCCAGAGATTTTGAATCTAGGTTTGCTTTAAACCATTTCGCTGATTTGAGTGTTCAGTTTTTAGTTTGCCTCGAAAAGCGAAGCGACTGGCTACAAATTATAGTTATTTACACTTGTCACTATTTTACTACTCTTCGTTTCAGTAACTTTTCTTATATTTATTGTTATCGCCGCCATATGGGAGTGGTCTAGTCTTCTTTTTTTTATTTTTGTAGCTTAAAAAATCTTTCCACATGATCATCATCATTATTGAATCTGGCCATATGCTCCACTGACTGACTGAGTGACTTGTTGCATTATTAAAACTGAATGAACTCATTTGCGAGCGACCTTATTGCCCGCCTGCTTGCCGTTCTTACATCTCGCACTTGAGGCGATGGGACAGCTGTCTGGTCTGCGCTCGATTGAGTGGAAGATTACGTAAGATCTCTTCCGTTGCGCGATAATTGAATACTTGGGAAATTTAATTAACGCCAGCATATGTGTGAAAACCATATGAATATTGAGGGTGTTTGGCTCTCCGGGTCAATTGGCTTCAGTTGTGCAAATTGAAGTGCAAAATATATTTCGGCTTAAACTTTAGGGCAAGACCATGACATATTATTTATATTCATAGTTTAAACAATTCAGGTAAAATATAAATTACTTACTATTTAGTTATTTGTTAGGAGTTTATCTTGTTTAACTTTTATTTATGTTATCTTGGTCAAAATGTGGTGTTTAGACCTGTGTTATCGGCCTTGCCTTCGTAAAATTCTCGACAAAAAACGTGTATGTACATATATGTTTTTTGTTTGCCGGTTTCGGAGCCGGCACACTTTAACCAATGAAAGACATGGGTGTGTCCCGCAGCAAACAAGTGTGATGTAATTGCATAATGTCAACAACAATTGTCTGACGCTGACGCGGCGGTGGCGACGAGGATGGCGTCGCTGTGGCATTAGCTGCTCCTAAATTTAATTATTGTCTTCCGCATAAAAAGGTCGCAGAGAGAGAAAAAATATCAAGATTGATTTGGAGAAGTCGTCTGACATTGCTTAGGTTCAATAAACCAAATGTTATGCAGGCTTAGATACAATTTCAAATTGTCTATTGACACTTTTGACTATATTCGGTAAACAGTTGCCAATTTTTTAGGCTATTCAACAGTTTTTCTGTTGCCTTAAACTGCAGTGCAACGTCAATCGTTTTATAATGTTTAATACTGGATTAAGAAGTTCGTACACCCAGGGTATTTTAATAATGAGAACTTTTGAAGTCTATTGCAACGCGTGAGAAATCAAATTGTCGTAGGAACTCTTCTTCTCCTGACTTTAATCAACCTTTTGCCACCTACGCAACAAGCAACTCCAATCGGAGGAGTCTGAATCTCAGCCCACGCGGGAAAACTCAACTCTTTGGCTCGTTAAGTTTATTCAACGCCGACGCACACAAAACTGCCTGACTCGTCTGCATCTCGTTTTTTCTATTTCTTTTTTATTTTTATTTTTTGTGTGGACATTTAAAAAGCGTTTATTCAGCATTATTTGGTTTTATTTCAGGCAAAACCAAAAACTTCTACCGCCACCCACGCACATTGCGATGGGGTTCTGTTTGGCAGCAAAGTTCAATTACCCTAACATCACGATATTGTTGTAACTAATATATGCGGCACGCGTTGCCTGCCTCCCTGCCAATACGTCATAATTAGCAAAAAGGCAAAGTCAGCAGCGAATAAAGCCTTTGGCAATGCACTTTTGCAATGCATTTGCATTGTGCCTGCCTCCTTTTGTGAGCAGGTTTTCTTTCCCTAAGCTAATAAGCTGACTACAAAGAAGTGCCGCCCAGGAATGAGGTTATACCTTAAATAGAAAAAACTTTAAAACTTAAGAAGTAAAGAAAAGTATTCTTTCTTTATTATTTTATTTATGCTGAACAGCTGAGCTCAAAATAAAAATGTTATAACCAAGATGTTTTGATTTAAAGCAAATATAATAGAATTTTGGCTGTGTGTACTTTTTCTTTTACAGAATTTTTAGTCTTTTCATTCCATTGCCTCTGGCAAATTCCTCTCCAAATTGGCACATTTTATGACTTTAATTACGCGTAGAACTAAAAAATTGCTAGTGGGTGTAATTGTAAAAAATCGGGTCAGCAATAATGTACATTAATTATGGTTTATTGTTGATGCAAGTGTGTCATCGTGTAGGAATCGAATGAAGTCGGTTCGTTTTTAGTTGGTTCGGGTTGCATTTTTTTTTTGGCTGAGCCAAGAAATTGTTTTTCGATTTGTTATCTTAGTCGTGTTGACATTATTTATCTTTAGCATTTATTCGCATGGGGAATGTTACAACAATTTGAAGGTTACAATTCGTGGTATTTGTACGCACCACGCCTAAAGATTTAAAGAGCAACACACAATTTGGTTTGTTTATTTTGGTTTCTCGCTCTTTCGTTTCGTGATCGAGATAGCTGGTAGTTCCTTCTTTTCGTTTGGATTTTCGTGGCATTAATTTTGGGTTTCCCGAAAAGCCAAATGTATCTAAAAATAGTTTTCACCGATTCCGTTTATGCTGCCGCTGCTTCAGCATGTGGATATGGGGAAAAATACGGATGTACATATGCGTTTTCCCCAGAGTTTTCCCCCTAAAATCTAGAACTTATTTTGGCCAAAATTAGAAATTAACTAAAGTGGAAATATGCGGCAGTCCATTCTGTCGCCCCGCCACTTTCTCTGCTTTCCCCAAAAATACTTTTTGACATTCACAGGGAAACCTGTCAGTTTTCCGCTCTCTGAGAGTCGTTCTATATCTCTCTTTTGGGTGGTTGCATTGCACTCTCTTTGTTTTCCACTCTCTCTTGTTTGCCACCCCCTTTTTGGTGCTACTGCCCTGCAGTCTTTAAGGTCAGTCGAAAATTTTCCAGCTGAGCGTCAAGTTGAAGAAGAACTTATACTAAATTCGGGAAAAAATTGTTTAATTGCAGCATTTTAACTGAAATCATGACTGAAGTTGAGCAACCGCCACAGAATGGCATAGATCCCACTGCCGGCGAAGATGATGACAATAGCAAAGCACGTCCCGCGGATATTGAACAGGTAAGTGCAGGCCGTCGAAGTCCCAACTGGATAACAACCCCTCCATCAAACACTCACCACCACCACTTTACTTTCTCCTCCTCCAGGATATGCGCGAAATGGAGCGTCGCAAGCGAGTCGAGGCTATAATGGGCTCGAAACTGTTCCGCGAGGAGCTGGAGCGTATCGTGGACTCGGCGCGCGATGGAGGTGCTGGCGCTAGTGGCATCCTGCAGCAGCTGTCGGATATCGTGGGCGTTCCAGTGTCCAGGGTGGGCAGCGTTTTCAAGAGCAGCAACTGCATGGTGCCCATCAACGATATACGCGGCGTCGAGTCCATGGGCTATGCCAAGGGCGAGAAGATACTCCGGTGCAAGCTGGCCGCCACATTCCGTCTGCTCGATCTGTACGGCTGGACCCAGGGTCTGGGGGCACAGATCACCGCCCGACTCAAGGTCGATCAGGAGTACTTCCTGGTTAACCCATACGGCCTGCTTTACCACGAGATCACTGCCTCAGCGCTGAACAAGGTGGACATGCAAGGACAGATTGTGGAGCAGGGCACCACCAACTTTGGCGGCAACAAGAGTCGTAAGTGGCTGACAATTGAATCTATGCTTGAATATATCAAATACATATTTAATCTGTTTTTAACTCCCTTGCAGACTTTGTCCTCCATTCGGTGGTACATGCTGCCCGTCCAGACATTCGATGCGCCATCTATATCGGCTGCAGTCCAGTCGTGGCTATTTCCTCACTGAAGACGGGTCTGTTGCCCTTGACCAAGGATGCCTGTGTGCTGGGTGAGATCACCACTCACGCTTATACTGGTTTGTTCGACGAGGAGGAGCGCAATCGATTGGTCCGCAGGCTTGGTCCCAACTCCAAGGTGATTCTGTTAACTAATCACGGTGCTTTGTGCTGCGGAGAGACAATCGAGGAAGCCTTCTTCGCCGCCTGTCACATTGTGCAGGCGTGTGAGACGCAACTGAAGCTGTTGCCCGTCGGTTTGGATAACTTGGTGCTGATTCCAGAGGAGTCGCGCAAGGCCATTTACGAGCAGTCGCGCCGGCCGCCGGAGGATCTGGAGAAGAAGTTTGCTGCCGTCGCCACTGGCGAAGATGCTGAAAAGGATGCAGCCGAAGCAGTACCCAAGGTGGGCAGTCCGCCCAAGTGGCGTGTGGGTGGTGCTGAATTTGAGGCCTTGATGCGCATGCTGGACAATGCTGGCTATCGCACTGGCTATATCTACCGCCATCCACTGATCAAATCGGATCCTCCCAAGCCTAAGAACGACGTCGAACTACCGCCAGCTGTTTCATCACTGGGCTATCTTCTTGAGGAGGAGGAACTCTTCCGTCAAGGGTAAGCGAATGCACTTAAATTGTACATAAACAATTCCCTAATAAAATCTATTTACTATTAGCATCTGGAAGAAGGGAGATATTCGCAAAGGCGGCGACCGCAGTCGGTGGCTCAACTCGCCAAACGTTTACCAAAAGGTCGAGGTTCTGGAGACCGGCACTCCGGATCCCAAGAAGATTACAAAGGTAGAAATCATTACTTTCGAAGATATGAAGCAAACCAAAACCACCAACCTTAAGGAGATTGAGGGAAAATAGTTGAAATTGATGGACACCGAATCCTTCAACTCTTTACAGACATTCCACTTGCTACCCCCATATATGATTTCCATTTCGTTAGCACTCAGTTTTAGTTTCAACTTTGCCACTAAGCTGCAACTATATTCACGCATAAAATTTTTAGAGTTTAAGTAAATGAAAGTAATCAATATACAAATTCTATATATTTATATACTTTGGAAATAGAATTAAAACTCGTGCTAAACCAAAATTGTTTTACGTGCTTTGCCAGCAAGCAAACAAATATTGTGTAATGTGCATTAATCAAATAAATAAAATAAACAAGAAATAAAAAATTTGCATAGATGATTTTGTGCCTCATTTAGGGATTTCGCTGCCTCAAAAACAAGACAATAGCGCTAAAACAATGCAAAGAAAGAGAAAGAAAATTGCTATGAATACTTATCACTATGTTATAAATAAAACATTTTTTTAATTACCGAATCAATGATTTCATATTTAACCGCATTATATTTTATTCATCAAATTTTTCTTTGCATGTTTTATGGTATCTTTCTTTTATTCTCTTTGTTATTCAAGGCACAAAATCATTTATGCTTGTTATTTTAGTTAATTTATGTTTATTTGATCATTGAACATATTGATATCTAGGAATAAATTCTTATATATGTTAAAAATAAACATTTCGAAAAACACTTGCACTGGAATGACTACGATGTAACATTAATTTTAAGACTGGTGTAAAAGAATTCACATAAGATCACACGTGTAAAAATCTATCGAATGGGAATGTATGTTTATAATTAAGATCTTCCCATATTGATATGAGTTAGTATTCACTCCACATTAAAATCAAATTTCTTTCTCTTTCTTTTCTATTTGCATTGATCCCAACCCCACCCTCAACACACAACACATAATTTACAATAAAAAACAAAATATGACAGTGGGTGGCTGAGGGTTCCCCCACCCACTCAACGCCAGTGAGGATAGAAGATCCACTCCAGTTTGTGCCTGCAGGAACCAATCCAAGGGAATTTAAGCGTGTCCAGCAACTAGTCAGTATTCAGTATATTCTTAATCCCAACGAACTTTGTTCACAACTGGAAGCTTTTTGAAACAGATTAAGGACAACCGTCGGGCAGATAAGATTTCAGCCGGACCACAGTCGCATATTCTGGAGGGTGTCACATGGGACGAGGCGAGCCGACTCAAGGATGCAACAGTTTCGCAGGCCGGCGACCATGTCGTCATGATGGGTGCCGCCTCCAAGGGAATCATCCAGCGTGGCTTCCAGCACAATGCCACTGTCTACAAGGCTCCATATGCTAAGAACCCATTCGATAACGTCACAGACGATGAACTCAATGAATACAAACGCACGGTGGAGCGCAAAAAGAAATCGGTTCATGGCGAATGTAAGTTAGCAATCATTCGAAACCAGTAACCAAATAGTTACTTATAATGCATTTAACAACTTTCGCAGATACCGACACAGACTTTTCGGAATCCGAAGCGGTCCTGCAGGCGGGGACAAAGAAATACCCACAAAGCGAACCCGAGACCGGTATGTTATCTATTTTTAAATTATCCTGATTTACTGAAAACTAATATTATGTGGATATTCTAGAGCACCAGGTCATTGAGATCCAAACACAACAAGCGCCAGTGCCAAGGCAGGCAGAAGTCGTGCTGAGCGATGGTAAGTCCACATTTGTACTGAAATATTTGATCTACCTGTTTGTTTTATATATATGATTAAAATTACTTAAATCATGCACACTATAAAACATTTCAAGTACACTTGTCCAAGAGTTATGTCTTTCAAGTCATTATGTGATCGAAATTTTATAGTTCTACTTTTTATGTTTTGTTATTTTGTTTATCTCATTTTTATTTCTTTTGTTTTACTTGGTTTTTGTTAACTATTTGTTTAAGAATTTATCAGTTATTTAGGTCTTTAAGATGCTGCTATATTTTAAAAGTATTTTGCCTAGTATTTCCCTAGTTTATTATTATTATTTTATTTGATTCCTAACATTTATTAACATTTTTATGCCATTTCCCTCTTTTCGTTTTTTTTTTGCTGTATTTTCGCATTATAAATTTACCAAACACACATTAACGCCCAAAACTACAAACATTTCAATGGAAACCAACACTTTCAAATTATTTAATGAAGTCAACAAAAAAATTCTTGTAGCAATTGATACTATCACAACTTCGTTTCTATAAAATCCTCAAAATTATTTGCTGTTTTTGTTAGAAATTCAATTTTAAGCTTTTAATTAGTTGTGTTTAATTAGTTAATTACTGTGCAATACAATTCACATTTACACAATACTTCCAAGGAACCAACTGTTGTACGGCGTGCATAAAATGATTTATAAGTTCAACATTCAACAATACGACAGCACATCAATCCCAACTGTTACAACAAAAAGAAACTTATTATAGTAGAAAAGCTGCAGTTTTAGTTGTTCCTTTGTTTTACAAAATTTTCGTTTAATTTTCCGAATTTGGCCATTTGTATATCAAAATTTGACCTTTCTATTATTTTACATAGGAAAAAAGAACAAAACCAAATAAATTGGCAAATTGAACAGGAAAAATGTGAATTAAGAACACTAGTTAGTATTGATATGAAAGCGAAGTGTGTGTGTAGGCTAAAAATAAAATAAACCAAAAATTTATAACATAACGAAAGACCAGCAACCAACAACAAGAAGCAACCGAAGCTCTCAACAGAACACAAAAATTCTACTACTACACTACCACTACTACTACATACTACCTTTTCTACTACTACTTCTGCGGCTGCTGCGCTCTATAACACACAAATAAAAAATAACTTAATAATATGCAGTTTAAAAAGAAAAACCCTTTTGAGTTGGAGGTGAGTGCAGCCCCAAAGGTTTAGTGTGTAGTCAAAAAAATCAAGAAAATAGTTTATAGAAAAAATGTTCAGCATAACAAAAACATAAGCCACCTGCACACTAAACCACATTCAACATGACATGTTAACTTTTGCTGAATGCTCTTAGCTGAATCACAATATGCGTTGTTAGCCAAGAAATTAAATTGCAGCTTGCTGTTTTATTGGGTTTTCTCCGTGTTAACCGCAATTTTCCATATTTTTTGTTTTAAACTGCAGCTGTTTTCTGTTGATTGCTTCTTTAGTTGCCCAGCAGCCATCTCGTACATTAGTCAACAACTAATCCGTATACCATATGTTTAAGGCATGCTTGATCGATACTAAACTCTAAAACTCATGCAACACTACGTATTCCTAGTTTAAGGCACTTGATATTACGTCTGTCTCACAATTGTTTAGCAATTTACTTGAGATCGTCTGTCGCTGAATATGATTTTATAATTTTATTTCTCAATACTATTTTAGCCACACTTAGTTTTATAAACGGCGAACGCTCTCACACAGCCACAAATCGCAAGCCGCCAACTGGCCGAGGTAACGAACAAGACCCATTTGAAAGATACACCCTTCAATGTACTCAGGCTAAACGCCCATTGTATATAATCTCGTTGAAACATTATAATATCCCATATAATCCACTAGCCCCTCTCGCAGTTCGTTGTTAATGGTGTATACTCAATATAACCCTTATATAATCCACAAACCCATGGCAAACTATTGATGCACCACAACTAAACACTAGCTATAGTTTGAGGTTGATAATTATCATTGAAATAATTCATTGCGGTTTTCTAAGTTCATTACATTCGGTTTTGGGAGAAACGATACATCTTCAGCTCTTTTGCACAGTACCTCGAGATATTCTTAATAGGTCATATAGGTCAATCAAATGATTTTTCAGATTTATGTATCTGTAATCCAGTACGTATTGGCATTATGTATGTATTTCGAGAGCCGCACTTACCTAAGATGCTGGCTCCGAACTTTTTGTAGATTGTCACAGATACTTACAATTTATCGGTTTTTTTACAACCCTCACCTGGATCTTATGTCGCTTTAACTAGATGATAGTAAGAATAATATGTATGGAGACGACATGGAGAACCAAATATATGAGCGGAACGCACACAATAAAAGCAAGTGCCGACGTGATCTGTTTGCAACCAAGGGCATGGATCCCCATCCATCACCGGAGCGTCTGTATACCTATGTCTATGCTACAGCTGCCTCTGTGGGCCAGTGCGTCCAACCGAAGGTGTGCTCCGCTTTGTTGCGGGCTCTACATAGCGAGCAGTTGGGCTACCTGGCCAATTGCTATCGCGGAGGAGCTGGGAACTCAAATGCTACCACCGCCAGCACATGCACAATAACCAGCGCCACGGGCTCCTCCACCGCATCGCGCAGACCATTGCAAAATGTGAATATTATGTATCCACAGCCATATCGCACGGGTTCCCATTTTGGATTCAATTCACCACGCCAGCATCCACGCACTGAGCATAAGCATGTGCCCAAGGAGCGAGACCATAATGCCTTGGGCTACCGATCGATGCAACGAGGGATCAGTTACGAGGAGATCTTCGCCACACCTCGCTATGAACAGTTGTGCCAGACGTGTTTCGACAAACTATTGCGCCTTAAGCCCGAGCTGCAAAGGATTGGCAGTGGCACGGCTACTAGTAGTTGTGCGGAGGAGCAAACAAGTACAGGGAGCACTCCCTTGCAACGCCGCCAGTTGGCGACTTTGCCTGAGTTATGCGATCATCTTGGGGAAATGAAAAAGTTGCCTGAACCTCCGAGGGTCCAATGTAATGCGTACACACAGACACAGAAGTGTTCTCCATCCTCTTCCACCAATAATTTCCTTAGTCAAATCGAAAAGTTTAACTTCTCGGAAGAATCGACAAACATAAATTATACTCCACGTCCGATTAACAGTGAAAGTAGCCTTTTGGGACTTATTGTGGAACAGGCAACCTCGAGTGCTGGAGCGAGTGCCACAAGTTCTCCTCCTCAAAGAATTTACTGTGCAGAGCAAGTGGACATTACAGAAGTGTGGAGTTTTGGGCGTTGGCTGGAACCCCAGGACCATATGATAGCGAGTAATGCAGATGAGTTTTCCCAACCGCCGCTGGCCGAGCATTGCATCACATTGGAGTTTAATCAACATTATTCGACTGGTGACAATCAGGTCGACCGCCAATTGATGACCCGCGAAGAGCGCCAGCGTCGAAAGTCTGAGTTCCAGGAGCTTTGGCAAGATCATGTCGAGTACTTTGAATCCAAAGAACAGATGCATATTGATGAAAATATCCAGGAAGTCGCGACTCTTAGTGCTTATGATTGCTTCGACCAGGATATAGGCGAGATTGAAGAAGGAGTCAATGATGAAACAATGACTGAGCCAAGTGATGAGTTACCGAAAATGTTGCAGATGGTTGAGGATAGTCTTACATTAGCCGGCGAAAATCTAGAAAAGCTGGTGGAAAGTACCAAAAAACTACAAGCAATTCACACTGAAACTTCACCAGCCTCTTCCAATAGTTCACTAGCCGAAGTTGGTAATCTCTTTCGCTCGAGAAGTTTCGAGAGCATTCCTGCTGTCGATGACACTGTGTCTGTGCAGGAACCACTTTACGATTTGGCCATAAATTCAAGCATCGAAGAAGTTGATGGAGTGAATGATACTTGGATACAGGAGGAAAAGCGTGACGACGAAAAACCTCTTACTCCCATTTCAACGGAGCCAGAGGAACCGTCAGATAAGGAGAAGGATCTTGTCCACGAGAAAGACATAGACGAAAATGAACATCACGTGGAGGCTGAGTTCCAAAACGCTCTGGGCGAAACAATGCAAGTTATCGTCCTTACGTCAATGGACCACAATACCACTCCCCTGAAAGATACAGATGAAAATGATCGTTCGGTTGAGACTGAGATCCGAGAGTCAGAAGAAGTTAGCTCCTTAGAGACAGATAACCAGTTTTTCACACCGCTGGAACGCGAGGTCCTGCATCGGATCGAGAAAGAAAGACTTGACGAGTCGGAGCCTATATTTGGAAAGATTGACCATAGTATTCGCAACAAGATGACGCCGAAGAAGCTGCAAGACTTGGTCAGCGAAGAGATATTTCGCACACAAACGCATGTATACACGAACCTAAGGACACCGATATCGAAGAATATACAGCATGACACCACTTTGACTCCCAGTGGTTCATCCCTGTCCGCTCATAATATCAGTGCACCTTGCAGCTCAATGGCGCACACTCATCTAGTTACCCGATCAACACCCCGAATGTCGCGATCCTGGTCCGAGGATCAGCAAAGTGAGGAGGACGATCAAAAGAAGAACGGAGCGGGAGAACATGGATACATTAATAAAGACACTCCCATAGGTCGAGTCATCTCGTCTACAACATTTGTGTGCAGGAGAAGTCCAACCAGAAAGCGCAACTTTATTCAGGAGAACATTCGCAATGCCAGCAGACCACGAGTTGCAGCCGGCTCGATTAGAAAACATAAAGGCAACATCGTTACTTCTCCTAGATCCACATCAAGCCCATCCTCAGTGTATACTTTTCAGTGTGGCCAGCGGGATAGCGGAGCACGCCTATGGGTTGCCTTGCCAACGTCTCCACGTGGTCAAAACAGTGTCAAATCGTCTACTGCTGCTCGGGCTTTGTACACCGTTCGGGGCAATCCCCCATCGCCATTCGCCAAACGTCGTAGACCCTTGGTTATCCTTCCACCAATGCGGAATAGAAATATAGCCCATAATCGCGAAAAGAGCTCATCTAATGAATCCCTGCACCGAACTGTTTCCAGTAGCACGTTCAATGTGGACGATGAAGAAGATCCTGCAAATTCGGATAGCATTTCAACGAGTACCTTTCAGTTGGAGGAAGGTCAGGAAGATTCATCTCCTGCAACTCAGGATAATAGGAATGCAACTAACAGTTCTGTGTACTACAGCGCAAACGATACCACGCGAGAAGAGAGAGAATCTTCGCAGACAAGCAGGGACGAAGCAGAAGAGAATCTTGGAGTCATGGAATTTATGCCCGAACCAATTCCAGTTTTGGAAATACCAGATATCTGTAGCCAACTCGATGAAGACGGATCATCGTTAGAACTCGAACGCTTAGCTGGGGGATCAGAAGTGGGTACAACAGAAGATGATCAAGTCGAAGAAGTGGAAAAACAGAGGAAGAGCGCAGACAACGAATCCAAAAATGTTCTGCCTATAGAAATAGAAGAAATTAATGGCGTTAAGGACAGCATTTGTTTCATGCAGGCGGATATTGATAAGGATGATATTGATAATACCGACGACCAACCGTCGACTTCAAAAGCGAAAATGGAAAACATTCGCATATGTGGTGGTGCGGAACCCGAAGAGAATCCTCATTGTGAAGATGAGGATGTGGTGACGCTGGACACGGTTTGCATTGTGCGTGGTCTGGAGATGTTTGTACGAGAGGTGGAGCCCATAAAGCAAGAAACTTCAGAGGAACTATCAGATCTTGGGGGACTTTTTGAAAATGGGTTAATTGATGAAGGTGGTGAAGAGGCCATGTCCCAGTGAAACCAGAAGTTGATGAAGAATTTATGAAGAAATATTAAGAAATGAAAGGATTACACTAACTGAACACTTTTTTTGAACATTTTATATTCGTTTATGATTTTAACATTGCTTGTCATTACCATTTTTGTACTATTTTTCATATTTTTAACTTTGTAACATTGAAAACTTAATTCTTTCTTCTTTTGTATTAAATATGTCTGATTTATTGGTTTTGTATTCATCAAATTTGTGTTAAGTTTAAAATTATGGGCTTAAAAAAAATCGAACATTATGGGTGTATATTAATCATAAGACTTTGAAGATCTTTGTTTGTTTAAGATTAAGTATTAGTAGTAAATATTCCATGCTAATGTCTTAGAGAATGTTATCCAGTGTTTCACGTCAATTGTGTTGCGTCCAGTGTGTAAACTATGTTGGTCGTGCGCGTTTTTGGAGGTGCAGGTACTGGAATCATACTTACATTACTTTCTGTATCCACAACACCCGCCATTTGATATATATCGATTCTAGCACTTATCTCTCAACTGGCTCAAAAGTATGAGTTCCTTTATTCGCCTGGCCAATACATGTATGCCTGCCTGAAAATGGCTCCATTAATGCAGAAGGTTTATGTTATACACAAGGTCGAGCCTGTCTGCAAGCACAACTATCCGCCAGTTCACGATGGCAATATGAGTATTCATCACAACGAAAGTGGAGCCGGATTCATGGCCAATGAGTCCAGCGTTATTAGTAGCACCCCCGTACGCAATGCCTTGGCATCTGTATCATTGCCGGAAGAGAGGAATCATTCTATTTTGGGCTTTTCATCAACTCCGTATCGGACCATCTCCCATTTCGGGTTCAATTGTCCGCTTATTACGTCACCAACCATTCTCCTGCATCCGGAACATCGATCCATATGGCAACGGGTGGCCGAGCAGCGCGATAAGGTTGTGTCCTTCATAGATCTCACCACATTGAGCATGGACAATCGCAAGCTGCTCAATGTGGTGACATCAACTCACCCAACCCAGTGTCAATCGAAATCACAATCTTTTATCTCTGAGAAGCACATTCAGTTGGAAGTTACGCCTCCGAAGCGAAAGCAGCGGGTCTACAGCGCCACCACCAGCAGTGGTGTAGACGACAGCCTCGATGAGCTGGACTCTCTGATGAGCGGCCTAGCCATCAATATGCCGCGCAGTCGGGAGCAGGACAGCGGTCTGTACCGCAGCTATACCTTTCTACCCAGTAATCATGCTCTGCCCAAGGATATAGATGCAAATGACAGGGGTCAAACGGATCGGGAGCGACCAGAAGCAGAGCAGGAGCAAAGTTTTCACTGCGCAGGCGACAGTGGTATTGGCGATTCCGCCGGCAGGCGTCCGCGTCTGGCCACCACCAGCAATGATTCGTCCATTCAAGAGGCCGAGGCCTACACCCAGGGCAAGCACGTCAAGTTGACTTTGAGCAGCTCACCCACGCCCACGGCCACACAATCACCAGCAACCATCGAAATTCTTATCAACGTATCGCTGCGCAATGCCGAGTGCGTCCAAACGGTCCAGACCCATGAGCAGGAGTTTCGCGCCAAGTTGGAGAGAGTAATCGACGAGGAGATCCACTACATTTCGCAGCAACTTGCATTTAAGCAACGACAGGCAGAGTTGCTTGAACAGCAGACTACATCGCGGGCTCCACTCGCTACACCTTCTTCCGCAACTATGCATCCGCCGGCACCGGCTTCTTCATCATCCATGGTTCACCGCAGCAACTCGGCACCAGAGCTGTGCCACACATATAGCTATGTGGCCGTGGGAATGGCGGATATGTCGACCAAACAGGATCAAGCCTCTCCCCAACTGCCAGCGGATGGTGAGCCGTTGAATGATATACTCAGCAGTCTGGAGAAGGAACTGGAGCGTCTGCTGAACAGCGTGGTCACAGCCCACATGCTCCACAACAAGGCCATCATACACGAGTGCCGGGCTCGCTTCTCGCAACTGGCCGATGGAATGGTCAGCTCGTAGATACAAATTATGATTTTGAAGCAAAATTTACATCTTCGCTTTTGTTGTGATGTTTAAAAATCGACAACAGTGAAATGATTGTATAAAGCCACTAGATTAAGTTTAATGATGATAATTTGGAAATCTTAAAATCGAACTAATGCATTTTTTACTCCTTTGTTCTCTTAATATAAATGTTAAGACTGTAACTTAAGCACAATATGAAAATGCAAAGTTAAAACTGAATCTGAGCCAACCATTGTACATTTAAACATCTGTGAAATTGTTAAGTTTAATTTTTGTCAAATCTTGATTTTCGTTTCATATTTTTATAATCAAAATATAATAAATATAGTTTTCATTAGAAAAGTGAAAGTTTTAGGTTAAGTGTTCATACTCACGAAAATTTAATTTCAATCAGTTAACTTTAATAAGCGCCCAGGTAACATAATTTCATTTATTATTTATGTTTGTGTTTTGTTCTGCATGTCTGCTTGCTTTTTAACATATATTGCTTATCCTGCTGCATGTCCCTGTGTTTGAATATCAAGTCCTAAACTCCATCTATGTACTTATACACCCTCACCAATCAAAACATTTAATACATTTACATGTTTTAGTTAGCTTATTATTCGTGCGTGTCTCATATGGTGAAAGTAATTACGAAATTAATATCGAATATTTTGTGTGCGTCCACTGAGTTACATTTGTAGGAGGCATGGTTCTCCTGCCTCTGCTATACAAATTACTAACGACTTTTTCGACCTTTTTGCAACAGGTGAAAACGTACAAAATGGTGATCATTCGGAGGCACACTTGAGCACCTTCTCGCAGAGCAGTAAAGAGGTAAGTACTTCCGATCTGATCTGGGATCCAAGATCTGCGATCATTTCTCCAAACTCGAACTCACAAGCAGTAAGCTGCGTGGTAAACGATTAGACTTGCTAATCGTAAGACAAACAGTTTTACACAATATCATGCATTAAGCTAACCTCATTTGATTTACTAACCGAAGCGCAACCGATATTCTCACTGCAAATTTCTATTACGGTTCCAGGATGTCTCCACGGACGGATCCCCCAAGAAAGACAAGAAGAAGAAGAAGGGTCTGCGCACACCATCGTTTTTGAAAAAGAAGAAGGAGAAGAAGAAGACCGAGGCCTAAGCTGACCATTAGCGGGATCAGTAGGAGTAGCAATCTTGACCACCTCCCACCATCAGCGGGAACCGAGGAAAATAACGACAATGATACCACGAGAAAATGGAAACTTTAGCCAGATCAGCAAGAGAAGCATTATATTAAAGAGAGAGAGGCCTAAACAAGCGACGGATGAGCAGCTAAAATCGATCGATATGCATCTGAGGGGCTATCCCCTTCCCCAATTCGCATTCACAGCTTATATCTATTATAATATAATTCTAATTTTTAATTCATACGATGGCCACGGCAACACACCCCCTCCCCTCCTCCACACACACACATAAATGCAATTCACACAACAATTTGTATGATAAACGAGAAAAGGAGGTTTGCAAGTGTACACGCAATATCCGACACACCGCTTTGTCCTAAACAAGTAACTTGCAAAAATCTTCTAGATGTATTAGCTTATAAAATAACTACGGAACACACCTTACATGATGACATGGTAAAGCAAATGAACAGATGGGTACAAAAATTCCCAGGCAACTCTAACGACAAACAAAGATTTGTTTGAAACAAAGGCAACTTTTGTTTATTTTAGACACATACGTAAAAGCGTTGTACATGCATAATACTTAAATGCAATATTTTTTTAGAAATGCAATAAATTCGATGACAACAACTACAATTTGATATTCTAGGCATGTGTGTGTTTTGTGAAAGCGCGTTTTATGTTTTTGTGTTCTTTTGTTTTGTTTTAAAATTCCGGGCAGCCACAATTTGCACACAAACGAATAAATAATTATTGTATACATGCAGCAATTGTATTAGTTTTTTATATAAATAATTATATATTTTTATGTACGTCAAACTGTTTATACATACATATAAATATAAAACCCAATAAATTATGAAGAAAACGAAAATTCAAAATTTCACCACACCCGCATTAAAACATGCGATTACTCTGAGGAAAGCAGAAACAACAGAATCACTGAGAATGGTTGGAATTTTCCAAAAATCAAATTTCAGCATTTCTTTTGTAAGTAGATGTGCTTAATTTGTAATCGCTTTCCCATTTATATTCAAATCGATGAATAACGAGTACTGCAATTAACTAATATACGACTGCCATAGCATGTAAAACTTTAAGGCACAACTTAAACGCATTTACATTTCAAATTAACTGACATAAAACAAAAACCCCGATAATTAATGCATGCCAGATAAATCGAATGTTTTTGCTTTTCACCACCCAAACCAACCCACTCACATTGAAAACACTCTCTTTACAACATAATACTTGCATTGCTGAGCCTTAGACAAACAAACAAAAAACGGCAAAATATAATATATAATTAAACTGATTATTTGCGCAACGACAGAAGCTTATTTCTAGCAACTTTTTTGCGCCATTAAAGCGAAAAAGTCTGTATAATTTTGTCCTTAGATTAACATTAGAAATTTGTCAATATTCTCACTCTGTGCAAATAATAAAGAACTTTTGAAAAAAGCAAACGAGAAGCCGAAAGTTTATTCATAAAATTTGTTTAGAGTGTAAGAAAATGCATATAAATATATATTTAAATTCGTATTATACACAAGAAAAAACACGACACACACGAAGAAGTAAACAAGTAATAAATAAAAACTTGAAAATTGTACAAAATTCAAATGTATTTGAAATGAGTTATTTTTTATTTGTATTTATTTTTTGAGTAGTCAATCCAACAAATTTGTAAATGGTTTTGCATTTAATGCTTGGTTTCTAGAGTGAGAATTTGAGAATTGAACATATGATTTAAATCGAATTTGAACAGTATCCGGTTTTCATAAACGAGGCCCCACTGTTATTTATTTTTGTATTTCAACGAAGTGGCATCTCTGATCAGCTGCATATATTATCGTTCCTTTGTTGTGTTAATATGTTGTGACTCAGTGCGAAACCGTGATAAAACCAGAGAATTGAGACGAAAATTAGTCGGTCACCAAAATTACAAGTGTCAAGATGTCCCTGGTTTCTGATGAGGAGTGGGTGGAGTACAAGGTGAGGCTGATATATCCTAGCGAGCGACGCAATATCTACAAATCACTTGATTCCGCCATAGTCCAAGTTCGACAAGAACTACGAGGCGGAGGAGGATCTGATGCGTCGTAGAATCTACGCCGAGTCCAAAGCCCGGATTGAGGAACACAATCGGAAGTTCGAGAAGGGCGAAGTGACTTGGAAAATGGGAATCAATCATTTGGCTGATCTCACGCCCGAGGAATTTGCCCAGCGTTGTGGCAAGAAGGTGCCGCCAAATTAACAGAATCTCGAGTAAATCTCATTTTAAATAGTTTTCGTAAAGACAAAAATCTCTCTGTAATTCTATAAATATGCATTTGTATTTTTAAATGTTTTTCGTTCAACCACCCCCAAATAAACAATAAATCAGCTGTTTTGTACATTTTAAAGAATTTGGGATTTTTGTGTTCTGGTCACTTTGGCTATGAGAAAAACAGTTCCTTGAGTTTTGGTTCAATGAACGAAGGTTTTTTTATCTCTACGAAATATGCAAATAAATACATACGGCTGAGATGGTAAAATTCCATTCCAAAAATATGTATGCTTGTACGTGGTGTTTATATACATTGTGAACTAGAAACGGATTAACGCCTTTCCGCAATCAACTAGTTCCGGTTCAGCGTTCATTAAGCGAGTCAGGGAACCGAACTGCAGTGCCGACGAGCGGCAGTTCACACACAACATTTGAAAGTTTGTAAACTTTTACTTTTTCGATCACATAGACACATCGATACACGTAGTTATTTGTTTTTATTTTGTACCAACACCAAACACCCCATCTTACAAGCGCGTAACCCCTCGTTTTCGGTCCAATCTCTTGCAGAATCTTGCAGTAGAACCTCACAGCCCAGCCAAACATGTCCGGAATCATGCGCGTGCCATCGATTTTGGCCAAAAATGCAGTCGCCTCCATGGTAAGTAGTCCCTGTTTTGGAAGTGAAAACCCAGGCTCCTCTGTGGCAAACAATATGATTTAAGAGTGGTTATACAACCGGGTATACACAGAACCCAGCCGCTCGTGATGTGACAACAGAAAAAGACCAACAAATTTGCCAAAAACGCGCCGCCCGTAGTTGTGTTATGTAATTTTGCGCAAATTGTGGGAGTCAGGTGCATTAAATTTTTCCCTTTGCCAGATTATACTAATTTCCATATAGCGAATATCATTCCAAGCAAGTGTTCAGCAATTTTCCCGATTTTATAGTGGAAAGCTAGGGTGCACCAGCGAGGTTATGTTATGCTGCCGCCCCGCCCCCTTCATCCACACTCTCCCGCATCGACGATATCGTGCATTTGAGCATTTCGTGCAACAAAATGCAGTTGAAACACTTGGTTTTGGATGCACGACACGCCTTGAAAAGCTTTATAAGTACCGCTCAATCGGAAGATTCGCACAAGAGAGGATAGTAATATATAGTAAATCAAATGAGAGGAAAGCAGAGAGAGAGGGAGAGAGAGAGAGATGGAGGCACGTCACAGAACTAACAGCTGATTATACAATGGAGCTAATTGATCGCCGCGCTGATCTACCCCGCCCCCTTCCGCCAAAAGCCCCGTCCGAAAAATGCCAGTTCAATTATTTAATTTGTTTATTACATAAGCGGTTATCACTGCAAGTCGCTCTTTCTGTTTTATCAACCTATCTTGCGGACGTCATCTAAAGATACTATCTCCACTTGTAGATACACCTTTTTGCATTTAAATTTAACTAACGGCCGGAATTTTAGTTGCAACTACGTTTTGTGCACTTTCCGGTCTTAATTTTTTTTTGGAATTTTCTGATAAGATAACACTAAGCTATTTCAGATACGTAAATAATGTGGGTATTCGTGAAACTGTATATTTCAATTTAATTAAAAGATATTTAGTAAACATTCCCTCGAAGGAATGACAACACAGGCAGTAATCTTTAAGTCTGAGTTTACGTAATTTTTTCGCAAACGATTGTGAATTGTCGTTGAATGACTAAAGCAAACAATAAGTTGATAGCTTTATTGACAAACCGGGCTTTCAACTTAAAAAATATTTCAATCTAAAGATTCTCAATGATTTTGAAGATATATTTGACATATTTTTCATAGAATATGATTTTGAGATTTCAATCCAATATATATTTCAATTACCCATCTCTTAATTATCCCAATTTATATCTTCCAGCAACGTGCCGCAGCCGTTGGAGTGCAGCGCAGTTACCACATCACACACGGCCGCCAGCAGGCCTCGGCGGCGAATCCGGACAAGATATCGAAGCAGTACCCGGTGGTGGATCACGCCTACGATGCGATCGTCGTGGGAGCAGGAGGAGCCGGCTTGCGGGCGGCTTTTGGCCTGGTGGCTGAGGGATTCCGCACGGCGGTGATCACCAAGCTGTTCCCCACCCGCTCGCACACGATCGCCGCACAGGGCGGTATCAATGCAGCTCTGGGCAACATGGAGGAGGACGACTGGAAGTGGCACATGTACGACACGGTCAAGGGCTCCGATTGGCTGGGCGACCAGGATGCCATCCACTACATGACGCGCGAGGCGCCCAAGGCTGTCATCGAGCTGGAGAACTACGGCATGCCATTCTCACGTACCCAGGACGGAAAGATCTACCAGCGCGCCTTCGGTGGACAGAGTCTGAAGTTCGGCAAGGGCGGTCAGGCCCATCGCTGCTGTGCTGTGGCTGATCGTACTGGTCACTCGCTGCTGCACACGCTCTACGGTCAATCGCTGAGCTACGACTGCAACTACTTTGTGGAGTACTTTGCCCTGGATCTGATCTTCGAGGACGGCGAGTGCCGGGGTGTGCTGGCCCTGAACCTGGAGGATGGCACACTGCACCGATTCCGCGCTAAGAACACGGTCATTGCCACCGGCGGATATGGACGCGCCTTCTTCTCCTGCACATCGGCGCACACATGTACCGGTGACGGTACCGCCATGGTTGCCCGCCAGGGACTGCCCTCTCAGGATCTGGAGTTCGTGCAGTTCCATCCTACTGGCATCTACGGCGCCGGCTGTCTCATCACCGAGGGCTGCCGCGGTGAGGGTGGTTACCTGATCAACGGTAATGGCGAGCGCTTCATGGAGCGCTATGCTCCTGTGGCCAAGGATCTGGCCTCCCGCGACGTCGTCTCGCGGTCGATGACCATCGAGATCATGGAGGGTCGTGGCGCTGGACCCGACAAGGATCACGTGTACCTGCAACTGCACCACTTGCCGCCCAAGCAGCTCGCTGAGCGTCTGCCTGGCATCTCCGAGACCGCCATGATCTTCGCCGGTGTTGATGTGACCCGCGAGCCCATCCCCGTGTTGCCCACCGTGCACTACAACATGGGCGGTGTGCCGACCAACTATCGCGGCCAGGTAATCACCATTGACAAGGATGGCAAGGATGTGATTGTGCCGGGACTGTATGCCGCTGGTGAGTCTGCTTCCAGCTCGGTGCATGGTGCCAACCGTCTGGGTGCCAACTCTCTGCTGGATCTGGTGGTCTTCGGACGTGCATGCGCCAAGACCATCGCCGAGCTGAATAAGCCTGGTGCACCGGCGCCCACCCTCAAGGAAAACGCTGGTGAGGCGTCTGTTGCTAACCTCGATAAGCTGCGCCATGCCAACGGCCAGATTACCACCGCTGATCTGCGTCTGAAGATGCAGAAGACCATGCAGCATCATGCTGCTGTGTTCCGCGATGGTCCCATCCTGCAGGACGGTGTGAACAAGATGAAGGAGATCTACAAGCAGTTCAAGGACATCAAGGTTGTCGATAGGTGAATATCAAGAAAAGTATTTTTTTGGTACCCTTTAACATTCGTTGACTTTGAAGGTCGCTTATCTGGAACTCTGATCTGGTGGAGACGCTGGAGCTGCAGAACCTGTTGGCCAACGCCCAGATGACTATTGTGAGCGCTGAGGCGCGCAAGGAATCGCGAGGTGCCCACGCCCGTGAGGACTTTAAGGTTCGCGAGGATGAATACGTAAGTTATTATCGCTCTCAGCCACTGAACTTTTTATCATGGAACAACATGTATTGCAGGATTTCAGCAAGCCCCTCGAGGGTCAGCAGAAGAAGCCCATGGACCAGCATTGGCGCAAGCACACGCTCTCGTGGGTGTGCAATGACAACGGAGACATTACGCTGGACTACAGAAACGTGATCGATACCACGCTGGACAACGAAGTCTCTACTGTTCCACCAGCGATTCGCTCCTATTAAATCAATACTTGGAGTTGCAGAACACCCGCATATACACACCATACCATCACGCAATCACTCGTACGGATGTCTACTTAAACGTCTTTGTGGGCGCCAGTAAATAAAATTTGTCAAATCGCCAAATGAGCCGCAATATGCTACCGATTGGTAACTGGGAACTCGTCAGCGGTTCCGGGCATTTTGTGATGAAACGTAAATCCCGATTTTCTATACACCTATAAATCTTTCAAATCTTTATTACTACTCCGCTGATTCTATATATTTTCACTGTAAGCTGCCCTCCATTTGGTTACTGTTTGGTTGTCGGTTATTTACATTATTACATAAGCGAAAAATGTGTGGTCTGAGGCGATATTGACTACGCAGCCTGTTTAGAAGCAAATGAAAACAAATCCAACTACACTTTTCTAGTATTTGTTAAACTTATTAAATTATTAAAACGAAAACGTGTAAAAACAATAAAAAATAACAAAAGTCGAAACGTTTGCTATACATTAAATAAATGTAATGAAGATTAAGTGCGCAACTAAATGACTTCTTCACTTAGCCGCGGAATACGTGAATTTGATTGGCTCTAACATCCAGTTGACTCAAAATGTCTACGGCAGCGGTATTGAATCCACTTGGTCCACAAATGAGCACATAAGTACATCTTTCCGGCTGATTTTTTTGGAACATAGGGGTTAGCAGCTCTACCGATATTCTTTGTGGATTATCCTCCGATTGGGAGAGGTAGTTTGTGCAGCTGAATCTTACGTCGTCGGTGTGTAGTTCATGGAGTTTCTCCTTTAACCAGATATCCTCAGTGGTTTTGTTAAAGTACAACAATTGTAAGCTTTCACTGTAAATGTGGAAATTAAGTAAGTTTTTTCGAAAGTGATTTTTAAGAACTCACATTCGGTTTGTATTTCTTTTCAAGATGGGCTGAATTAGGCTCAGAATGGGCGTTGATCCGCTTCCCGCTGCTAGGAGTAGAATATTTCTATGTGCAGTGAGATCAGAGAGCTGAAAAGATCCACGTGGCGCACTCCAATTTACGCGAGATCCAGTTTGAAGCTTATGCAGGTGACTGGAGACGGGTCCGTTCGGATACCTTTTGATCAGAAAGTGTAAGCATTCTGATCTGGATGATAAGTTGTTCTCTAAACGTAGATAGGAGTGATCCACAGGTGTGTAGCTGCGCTGAATTACTCGTCCCTCCAGTGGGACTTCTATATCCACATGGTAACCCACCGGCAGGACCATCAGAACCTCCTGCCCAACGCTTTGCAGACTTAGTTCAAAGGAGTCGTGATTGAAATCTTTGCTGTGAACTACTTCATACTCGAAAGTTTCATCATGTAAGCGGCTAGAGTTCAATCTATTGGACACATGTGTTCCATACGTTGGCCATGGTTCCGCTTCCGCCTTTACGAAGACTAACTCAATTTTCCCCGTCTCCGAACCGATTTTCGCTACCTTTGGAGGCCATTTTACATTGTTGGTCAGTTCAAAATCAAAGCTGTGCCAATTGTGCTGGACTAGAACCCGCACACTCAGTTGCTGGAGGTCCTTCCGCCGGACAACCAGGCCTGGATTAGCCTGGCTGCGCGTGTAGAAGATCAGGGTGAGTTCGCTCCTCTGCTGGATCCAATCAAAGGGTGGCACTATTTCCGGAGGCTGCAATATCACATTGGTAATCTGAGGACTTTCCTTGGCGGGTTTTGTCTCATTCTCTTTTAATGGTCCCACGTAGCACTTTCCCAACAATTGGGGATAGTTCACCCAGGCGTGCACCTCATCGAACAATTTGGTGGCATCGCGACCAACTCCACGCATTAGCTCGTCCACTCCGCCCGGATGAAAGTCCATGTAGCGGGTGACATTGAAGACACGACCACGAATTGCCATCCAGGCGTCGTCGACCTTGTTGTGCCGGGCCAATTCTGTTCGCGACACGGGCACCACACGCCCTCCTGTTCCCGATAGATCCGCTCCAGAATTGCACAGGCGTATCCAGTTCATCAGGGAGTAGCCCGGCTTCAGGGCGCACTTGTTGCGCGGATTACCAGTGGCCGATCCAGAAGCGGAGGATCCATTGGAGTTCAGCTTTTGTGGCGCAGTGACGGGCAACTGGAGGCCACCGCCGGATCCTGCAGGAGCCATCAGCTGGGGTGGCCTCAGCGGTTGGGTACTGGCGGGGGGTTTAAGGGACGGATCGGACATGACTAGTCCAAGAAAATGGCAATCGCGCAAAAATCAACAAGCTGTTTAGTGACGAGTGGAAGGCGAACAGCTGTATTTTGCTTTTGGTTTTTAGAACCAGTTGCGGAGTCCAAATGAACTAGTTTTACGGAACTTCGCGGTTCTATTTAAAAATACCTCCATATAGCTTCTATAGAGAATACTCCATTGGAGTGGATTTAGCTGGAAAATAAATGAAAGTTTATTAGTAACTCTTACAGTAAATGATTATTATGATCTGTTTAAATATTCCTATATAGATATATTTTAAAATTTACTAAATAAGGTGATGGATTTACTCAAATAAATATAACATAAATACTAATAACAAGAAGATGTAGGCTTTTAAATTTAAAGCGAAATTATTGAAATTAGTGCATTAACATTTTAATTGATACATATTTCTGCGGCAGTTTCTCAAGCCTTTTTTTTAACCGATAAGGAATCCTTATGATTTCAGACCCACCGCAACCTAATTGCTGTTACTGATTATATGGCTAACCGCTTGAGTGGCGTTAAAGGCCGTTTATGAGGTCCTATAATTCTTGATGAACTAACTAAATGTTTTTTATGGCACTAGAAAACTGGGAACCACCCACTTTAATTTCTTCATGTGCATGAGCACAAAGAATAGGTGAGACCTAAATTGATGGTGATTAATATGTATAAATCTATAATATAATCATAGTTCACATGAGCCAAGTGGTTTTTTTATCATATTTTTATTAATATATACAATACACTATTTAATGAGTTAATTTTAATTAATTAAAATAACATTTTAAAATATGTACTTCTTATACATAGCTGGCCACTGAATACTGACAGCAAAGTCGGGAATGGAGTTGGCAAACCTGATAGACTCATCATCGCCTTTCACGTGCATGTAGTGCGTCGAGATTCCCATCTGGAAAAGTGGGACAGTGAAGTCGCCATCTGCTTTCTGTTGAAATAAATACAAATAAAATATAGAATTAAAAGATAAAGATATTACTCGCATACCTTAAGAACGATGCGGAAGCGCAGCGGAGTATTATCGATACCGAAGGAGTAGTAGATGTGGTACGGAGGTGAATTGGTTGTTAGGTATTCCTTGAGGAAGGACCAGTCGGAGATGATCACATCCTCGTTGGGATCAATGAAAATTCTGGTGTGATCCGAGGTCTCCAGTTCAAACTCCATTTGAACAGACTTGCCATCCGCCAGAACAGTTTTGTTAAGTTGCTTTTCAGCTGGTGTCCAAACGGGATTCGCGGCAGCCACATGGTAGTCTCCATGACCTCCACCCATCGGTGATCGTACAGTGGCATGCCGCACATCATGTACTTGGCACAATCGGATGTCATGTTGACCAGACCAGTGAGATCCATATTGGACTTTAGCAACGGAGTAAGTCCGCGACGGTCCTGCACGTTAAACAGATATCCACTCTCATCCTTGCTCACTGTTCCATCATACTCGTAGAAAACGCGGCGCACTTGCTGAAAACCTGATGTTAGTGATAGTTATCTGTATCTTTATGAAACCATAAAGGTTTATAACTAACCAGGTAGGGCACTCGCTGTACGTTGGTTTTGGGGCGGTAGGGGAATCCAATGTCGGTGGAGCTGGCAATATACACACCGGCGGCAGTTACGGCCAACAGACCGATCAAAACGAATCCGGATCATCGGAACATATTGACCAGTAAAATCTAGGGATAGTTTTGATACTTTTGGTAAACTTATTGAACTTATGCAGTAGATATTCTTACCAAAAATCCCATGGACAATATGGTACCCAGGGCAGTCAAAGCTCCGATGATCAAGTCAGGATTGGTGTCCCTAAAACAGTATACATCCTAGCATTGCTTATCTATCTAACTGCAAATTTACTTACACTCCAAAACGACCCATCATTGGCGTGAGTATCACAATGAAGCAGTAGAAGAGATAGCTGTTGTACATGAACGGGGCAACCTGGACAATTTTCAATATACCAGTCGTGGAATAGCCACGATCATGCAGTGTGGTCAGAAGATTGAAGGCCAATGGGATTACGTAGAATGCCATCGTCCATGTAATGACACACAAGAACCAGGATGAAGGTGCTCAGGATCTGTTCGGAGCTGACACTTGATTTTTCCGCTATGCGCAGCAAGGAGATATAGATCAGGATTATTGCTGCAGCAGCCGCGGCATAATTTAGCTTCACACCGACATCGGAGGAAAAGCTGATCAGATACAATCCCAGGACATCGAAAAATATGGTGTTGCCAGTCGGATTCGCCTAATTTCAGAAACATTACATAATTTAACAAGAGTTTGTTTTTACATAAAACACGGCACCTACGCTGAGATCACGCAGTTCGCTGGCATTGGATAGAGTTTGAACCAAACCGAGAAGATTGTCTCCTGTGTTCCGCAGAGCTGCTCGTGGAATCACATCGATGCGATCATACTTGGTATGATAGACGAATCCATTGATGCACTGGCCAATGTCCAGACCTAACATTCAAGTTTGCCTAGTTATATACAACTAAAAAATCAGTATTTTCCTTAGCTTACCAATAAGGTTTCCGTATTCAACGAAAATATCAAAATCAGTGTAAGATGGAACAAGTCCAGTTTGGAAGATTTCCTCAGCCATGGTGGTGGAGAAATAATGCTTGGCGCCATCCTTATATATCTGCAAGATATCACATGAAGCAGCTAGACATAAAAATAGTTTCTTAAGTAACTGGAGGATGTATTACCTTAACCAACCATGGATAATTTGGGCCAGATTGGAACATTAGTTCGCGACCTCCACTGCCAGCTGCATCCAGATTAATGACCGCCCTTGTAGAAAATACCTTTCATAAGTTCTATAAACATAATATCTAATTACTCCTTGAACTTACTTGCAATTCTTAGCCCATTTGTGGTAAGCAATGAATCCGTGAGATGCCTGCAGCGAATTTTCTCGGATCCATTGATTAAGAAAACAATGGGGTGCTCGAATGATTTTCTCGTTGATGAAATCACTCGGAGCACCTCCAATATGGAGACCACCATGTGACCATCGTCTCCGGTGGAGGGACTAGTGGGCTGGGAGTCGAAGTGGCTGTTCACCAGGATGTAGTTTTCACTGGTGGTGCCCTTGGGCGTCAGCTTAACCACCACGTTCTGAATGCCTTGGTACATGTTGACCAGATTCCATTTCACATACGCACCGTAGACCAGCTGCAAATCAATTTCCATATCAAACAGATCCTCTTGAATATTATCCTTTATCAGATTTAATTCCTTTAGCAGGAACTGTACGGTCTTGTGCTCGTTTTCATCACTTCCAACCACTTTGGTGCCAATAGCCTCGAAATCTTAAAGATTGGCCTGCGCCCTTTCGGCAATGAAGCCTCCTTTGGGGGCATCCTCCACGGTCAGCGGTTCGGGAAGTCGGTAAAAAAGCGGCTTCACCACGGCAATGAAGAGCAGCGCCCAGAACAGGACAATGCCACCAGCAAAGTACCAGGGTAGTTGAAAGTATCCTTTGTGTTGTCTTCCATGTTTCCTGGAGTATGATTTGACTCCTTCCTCGATGGGTTCGTCTAAAATCTGAAAAATCAGTCCAAAATTACTTAGTGAGCTAGTTAATTATTTAGAGCTAATAGTATAGAAGTTAGCTACAAATTTAGTAAAGGCATACTTACAAGTTTTTCCTTGTCACCCATTTTTTTTATTTGCAGACCCTGCCTTCCTTTAATATGGGAGTCAAAACTAGACTGACTTGATTTCTATGCTAAACGCTTTTATATCCCAAAAATTATCAAAACTTCGTAATCATATCTTGAAATTTTATAGCACAAATAAACACAAATTATAAGCATTGCGAGTCGCTAAAGCAGAATCAATACTTTTTAAGCAATAAAACCCTTAAAACCAATAATAGTTTTAATTTTATGGTAAATTTATTCTTTTTCCAAAGAATTTCAACATTTTTTTAACAATTCGATTAACTTGGCTTGTCTTTTTTGATTATTTACTTTTATTGGTTCAAAGCCAAAACATGTCTAACATACTATTCAAACCCACCTCCTGTTTGAAAATTGAAATTGCTCTTGAATAGTCTACGGATTTTAATGTGCATAATAACCATTAAAAGATATGGCTATCTGGTAACTTAAGCGAATTCGATTTCTCGCACAGATCTTGGTGATTAGATATGGTTTGTACTCAGGACCAGGGCAACGCACCTTAAGTTGTTACCAAAAGAAATCGATTCACTTAATTGCTGGTAAAATCAATTATCAACACTTGTTTTATGGGTTCATAAATTTTTATATGGAACACGCGTTTGATAATAAAATACATATTTATACTACATATTTAAGCTGTTAAATTTGCATTATATCATTGTCTAAACATATCCTAAAAATTAATTTCTAAAATCTATATTGTTTCACGACTGATAATTATGTTAAGAAAATAAGTTATAAACAATATAAATGGCGACGTAGGCACACTTTCAATATCAATTAAGTTAAACAATGTCGAAAATGGGAAATATGATCCATAAGAGGATGGAAGAATCCATACCCGTATACCTTTTATATTGATTTTTAGAATGCAGGTTTTGAGGATTATAATAATATGTTTATAATTACATGTGTGACTCAACATTAAACGGAGAATCCTATTTTCAAACAGATTTATTTATTGAATAATGCGAAATTTAAATTTAATTAATGTTACATTTCATAGACGGTAGATTTCAATTTGGTTTTATATTTCGAATTATTCAAGTAAATTAACATGGTGAACTGAGGCTTAAGGGATAAAAAAAAGCACCATATAGAAAATGATCTTGCTCTTAAGTTTCCTTTATGAATAATAAATTAAATTATCACATGTAGACCACCCGTATATAAGTTTTAAAGATACAAATTGTTATTATTCAATGCTTAGCAGTTCATTTTATTGTTCGACTTGGGTTTAATATAATTATTTTCGGCATAGAGATCGAAGTTCTTAGAAAATGTACCGTTGGTAGGAAGCGGGCCAATCCACTGGGGCAGCAAATGATGGAATCTTCTTGGCAAACTCCTGACTGATTGCATCGCCTTTGTTGCCAATGAAATGGACGGACAATCCGATCTGACACAAGGGTACGTTGAAGTCGCCATCGAGTTTCTATAAAAAAATAAGCAAAGATTATTTCAAAGTACTTCGCATGTGGATTCACCTGGCACTCACATAAAAGTCAATAGAGAAAGTCAATGCCGAGTTGTTCTTGCCATATGAGAAGTACAGATGGGAGGTCGACTGCTGGCCAATGTAACTCTCGGGCAGGCTCCAGTTTGAAATGGTAACATCTTCAAGCGGCTGGATAAACACACTGGCATGATCCGAAGTATCTGATTTGAAATTCATGCGCATTATATTGTTTCCCAGTTCAATTTTGGACACAAGCTCAAGTTCCGTCTCATAGGGTGGAATGATTTCTTCTTCTCTCGGTAGCCACATTATCTGCAGACGATTTTTAACCCATCGGTGATCATATAGTGGAAATCCGCACATCATAACCGTATCACAGTCCGCAGCAATGCTGACCAATCCATTCGTATTCAACTTGGAGAGCTTCAGGGGAGCTGGTCCCCGACGATCCTGGAAGTTGAACAGATAGCCGGAGTCATTCTTCACAACTGTGCCATCGTATTCGTAGAAGATTCGTCGTACATGCTGTGAAACGAAAAAATAACTTTAATTTTGATCCTTAAAAGTAGTTAAGTTTACCAACCAGGTACGGAAGTCGCTGGACGTTGGTCTTTGGACGGTAGGGAAAACCAATTTGGGTGGAGCTAGCCGTGTAAATGGTCACAGCACTTATGGCCAACAAGGTGAGCAGGATCAGACTGGGACGACGGAACATGTTAACTAGGGGTATCTAGGATGATAGGATAATGATGGAATTAATACAGGTATTTCAAATAGGCTGGTGTATCCTTTTTTCTTACCACGAAACCCAAAGCCAAAATGGTTCCCAAAGCACACAAAGCTGATATAATCAAATCCGGGTTGGTTGCTCTGCAAAAAAAGTAGATTTAATTAATGCCAATGATCTATGATGAACTCACCTGCCGAAACGACCCATCATGGGTATCAGAGTCACAACGAAACAGTAAATCAAATAGCTATTGTAAAGGAAGGGAACGACTTGGAATATCTTGAGCACACCGGTCCAGGAGAAGCCGCGATCATGCAGAGTGGTCAGCAGATTAATGGCCAAGGGAATCACGTAGAAGATGAGTGTCCAGGTGGGCACATAGGCGCTACGCAGACCATAAACGGTCAATCCAATGTCCAGGATAGCCAGCACTGCAGCGTGTCCATGGAGAACCATCTGCAGATGTTGGGCAAATCCAACCTTTTCCTGCCAGAATATGAAAATAATTTATATATTACATATTTTTATACTACTTACACTTCGTTGCAACTTCAGGTAGATGAAGGATGGCAGACTCAATCCCAATAGACTCGGGCAAATGTAGAGGCCGATTAGCAGGACCGGAGTGCTGAAGTAAGTGATGGATAGTCCGTACTTATCGAAAACATAGGCTACGACTATGGGCAGACCGAGTCCCAGTACAAAAGCTATGATCTGCAGCACAAGGATCAAAATGAACCAGCAGAGAACGTGTCCTGTGGACACACGGGAAATGCTAGCTGTACGCCAAATGGATAGGAAAATCAGGACAAGTGCCACTCCAGCAACGGAATAATTGAGAATAACGCCATTGCTCTCCGTATAGCTAATGAAGTACAGTCCCAGGACATCGAAAAAGATGGCATGTCCTGTCGCATAAGCCTAAAATATATCGATGAAATACAATGATTCCTTGAGATTTATTCATCTTACCGCTGTGTTATCCAGTTCCGTAGAATTGGCTATGGATCGCACCAGTCCAAGCAAATTATCGCCCGTATTTTGGATGGAACCTCTGGGAATATTGGAGAATTGATCGTACTTGGTGTGGTAGGCGAAACCATTGATGAACTTGGCCATGTCCAAACCTTCAAGTTAAATTGTATTTTATTTATTTTAATATTCTATTCATATATATGCAAAATGCTCACCAATAAGATTTCCATACTTGACAAAGATACCAAAATCAGTATCGGAGGGCAGGATGCCTGTTTGGAAGATTTCCTCAGCCATTGTGGTAGCCAAATAGTGTGGTGCATTATTTTTGTATTTCTACGAGAAGTTTATACTTTAGTGCATGAAATCGGAAATATTAGTAAGTGATAGTTACTTCTACTAGCCAAGGACTATTTGGTCCAGTTTGGAACACTATATCACTACCGCCATTGCCAGCTGCATCCAAATTGAGAACCACCCTGAATATGACATTGTTATTAGTTATTAATGGAATATATATTTAATAAGTTTTTAGGCTTACTTGCAGTTTTTAGCCCACTTGTGTTGGGTAATGAAGCCATGCGAGGCTTGCAGGGGATTCTCTTCGGCTCCGTTCAGTAGAAAGACGACTGGGTGCCTGATGGTTTGCTTGGTCGAGCACATCACTCGCAGGACCTCCAGGATGGCGACCACCATCTGACCAGCATCGCCGGCAGATGGACTAGTCGGCTTGGAATCAAAGTGACTGTTGACGAGCAGGTAAGTGGTACTCGTGGTATTCTTGGGACTCAGTTTGATGACAATATTCTGCACGCCCTGATACATATTGACCATGGTCCAATGAATATAGGAACCCGAGACCTCTTGCAGATCGACTTCTATGTCGAAGTAGTCGTCCAGGCAATTCTCCTGTATCTCGTTAACCAGGCCCATCAGATAGTCGACCGTTTTGTTCTCATTGTTATCACTGCCAACGACCTTGGTACCGATTTCGGCTAATCTGTAAAGATTGTTTTGGGCTCGTTCGGCGATGAAGACGCCCTTGGCTGCATCCTCAATGGTCAATCCCGTGGGAATGCTGTAAAAGAGTGGTAATACCACAGCCGAGAAGAGGAGTGCCCAAAACAGTAGAAAACCAGTGGCCAAATACCAGGGTTCTCGTAAGTCCTGTTCCTGGTTTCTGATCTTTTTGGAGGATGCCAAACTAACGTCATCTTCGATTGGCTCATCAGAAATCTGTAGGACAAAAAGTTAAATGTATTCAGGATAATGTAGTTTTTTAACTCCTCATTACCAGTTTGTCTTTGTCACCCATTTTATCGATCAACTTAAACAGCTCAAGTTACTGCTCTGCTTAAAATCAAACTGACTTGCTTTCTCTGAACTCAAGTTCTTTTATACCACCAAAAATCTTGGAAATCAGTTAGAAGTCATAAAAATTATAATGCATTTATTATTACTTGAGCAATGTTCATGTTTAGGCAAATTATGATTACTTATGAACTTATAAAGTTCATAAAGATTGATTATAGCGAGGTCGGCTGATAATGAACACCATTTTTTTTCTGTCTGAGAATATATTAGGATATATCCTTTTCTCAAATTCTCAGAAAGAATATTATTTAATTCAAGTTATAGATAAAAATATATATTTACAAATATTTTGTATGTAATTTCTATTTAAGCAAATTGAATCTAGTATTACATAATACATTCCATTCCAAAATGATAGCTTAAATGCAAAATAAATGTATTCTGTCTCTCTTTATTTAAATTATTAAAAATAAAATATGTATTTTAACTAATTAATTATTTCAGTAAAACATTAAAAACCGCTCTCGATAATGGCAAATAGATTTATGTTTCAATTAGTCAGTGATAACAATTCTCTATATAAATTAGGTGTACTTGCTTTTTTTTTTTAATATTCGGGGGTTTTACTGATTGTACGCTCCATAATCTATACTTTTTTTTCTCATTGTTTTATCTTTACTAGGGTCTAATACTCGGATTTAATTGCCGTGGGACGATTTTGAATATGTAGAGGTAGAGAATCATTGAATCTATAAACGCCTATCAAGATTGTTAACGATTATTGACTTCATGCGCCGTCATAAGAACCAAACTAGACCCACCACAACCCAATTGCTGTTGATTGGGTATAAATGGGCCTGCCTGTTTCCAAGTAGACGCAACGTGCAAATACCTATTTTTTAGGGCTTTAAATTATAATAAATAAAATGTATAAAAAGCTGACCGCTCCTCAAATAAACGCTTAATAATAATAAATGTTAGGCGTGGAAAGCTGATAAAAATGTAGTTATATATACACAATATAATAACCTTGTTTTTACAAGTATCGAAGCGGGAACGTACTGCTTGCCACATCCCTTCTGTAGGTAAACAATTCAACTGAGTTGCTATTTCCCTTAGTCGCATCATTTTGATCTGATTATTTCGTTTGGAAATCCGTATTCTCGCACTAAAAAGATCTCTTTCCAAATTCTCTTATAATGGATCCAAATATTCAGCGAGCCCACTTAGTTCTCCGATTCCAAAAAAAACAATAGATAGTGGCCTCTGTTTCTTGCAATATCAAATCGAACTCTGAATATGAATTTGGATTTGTTGTCCCACATACGTAATGAGTGGGTCCCATTGGATTTGTTTGTTGTTCGAAAAAAAGTGCTCTAAACACTCATATTGTTTACACATTCCATGTTTATTTGTGGTAAGCAAACTTTTGCGGCATTGATAAAGATAAAGATCAAGGTTCTCGATTGTAATTATAGTATTCGTAATGTAGTTTAATAAAATTTGGTATTTGGTATCAGATTCTATACAGTTAATGGTTAACGCCTAATGACTACAATTAGTAAATCAGAAGCAATATCATTTTCGTATTGGCTTAGAAGTACCAGGTCTCGTAGGTGCCAACCCAACCCTGAATGTAGGCATACGACGGAAATCGATTGATGTAGCTGCTCAGCTTTTCGATAGCAGTGATATCCTGCGTCACCCAGTGACCCCCAATGCCAATCTCTAGGGTTGGCGTGTCAAATGTTGAGGTCGTCTTCTGTAAATAATCGTTTAACTTGTTGTTACCTAGTTATTCACTACTAGTTAGCACGCTTACTTCCACATCGATGGTGAATTCCAGAGGACTGTCGTCCAGTCCGTAGGAGAAGTACACCATGTACGGCGGTTCCGCCTGCTCTCGTATAAGAGTGTCATTGAAGGACCAGTTCAGTATCTGGGCATCGTTTTTCACATTGATGAATATTCCCATGTGCGAGGGTCCGGCCAGGGTGAAGTTGAATCTCCGCTGCGTAGAAGTCTCCAGTTCGCTAGAGTCCTGCAGGACCAGCATTGGATATTCTGCGGGTATCTCCGGCGATTCCGATGTTTCGATCCACATGCTGTACTGCCGGGCTTTGTTCCATCGGTGATTGTAAAGGGGCATGCCGCAAAACATTTCCTCATCGCAAAAGTCGCTCACTTGGTGCGCCTCCCCAATGGCATCAATGTTATCTAAAAATGGAATTTAATTTGTTAATATCAAATCAAAATCCAAACACTTTATCACAGGCTTACCTCTGGCAATCCCGAAACGACGGTCCTGTGGATAAATATACAGTCCAGACTCATCTATGCGAGTACTTCCATCTGCATTATGCAAGCGACGATGGGCATGCTAAAAAAGTAGTTTGTAAACAATTACAAATTTAAAAAAAAAGTTAATAAAAGTTCAACTTACAATTAAGGAGTAACGTTGTGGAGAAGTTTTTTCCTTGTAGGGGAATCCTGCGTTGGTGACAGCAATAATGATGAACAGAATGGTGATGCCCAGGAAGCACAGGACTATCGTTCTCGTCTTGCGGAAGAACATGATAAGCGGGGCCTGTTCGTAATTAAATAATAGAAATTAACTAAATATCAGTAAGTAAGTAAGTAACTTACAATGAAACCAGCAAACATGAGAGAAAATAGCCAGACCAGAGCTGCTATAACCATATCCGGATTTGTCGATGAGCCCGAACGTCCTTGCATGGGCATTAGGGTCACCAGCGCCACGGTGCACAGATATGTGAAGAAGACGAAGGGCAGGATCTGGCAAACTGTGACGGCAATGGCAAACAAATAGGCTGTAAGGATAAATAGATTAAATAAGTACCTCAATAAGCTCTAAAATAGTAACTATTACTTACCCTTGCGATGCCACTTTGTAACCAGGTTAACAATTAGCGCTACAATGTCGAACAAAATGCAAAGCATTATCAGATAGGCCGATCGGATGCTGAGTCCAGTCAGGGTGAGCATTATCACAATCAGGCAGATGCAGTGGGAGTGCATGAATAGCTGAATGCGAAATCCCAGGCCCAAGGGATCCCTCTTGGTTTTCTCCAGATACAGAGCTGGCAAGATGCTCAGTCCGAACACAATGGGCGCCAAGTACAGGCCAAAGATAGTCCATGATGAGGTGAACCAGGACATCGAACGATCAACACCATCCATGAAAAGAGCCACCAGCAAGGCAAGACCAATGGCCAAAATCAGGGAGACAAACTGAATGGCAATGGTGATGGAAAACCGGAGGAGGACACCCTTCCAGCTGCAACCGGAACGAAGGCACATGAAGTATATGGATATGCCGACACCCAGGAGAGCCAGCAATGTGACAACCACATTGACAATAATGCTCGTTGTCTCCGTGTAGAAGATCATGAACCAGCCCAGAAAGTCGTAGAATATATTGTGTCCCTCGGAGTGGGCCTGAAATTGGATTGCGTTTAGATTTCCCCATGTGATACATCTCCTCCAGACTTACGGCCGTGTCATCCAATTCTGGAGCATTGGCCAAAGCTCTAGCCAATGATAAAACATTATCACCAGTGTGCTGGAAGGAGGCGCGTGGAAAGGCGTTGATCCTATCGTACTTCGTGTGATACACATAGCCATTGAAGATGTAAGCCATGTCCAGGCCGGGAACACCTCCGTAGTCACGAAAGATGCGAAAGTCCGTGTCCGAGGGTATATAGCCAGCATGAAAGAGCTCCTCGGCCAGGGTGTTGGCAAAAGGATGGGGCACATTCCGATAGTAGTTCATCAGCCACGGATGATTCGGTCCCGACTGGAAGAGAATCTCCCGCCCACCAGATCCGGCTGAGTCCAAGTTGATGAGAGCTCTGTGAAGAGTAGGGTTAATTTGTATACTTCTTAATAGGATAGGATAAAAGTCCCACTCACTTGCAGTTCTTGGCCCATTTGTGTTGGGTGATGAAGGCATGTGATGCCTGCAGAGGATTCTCCTCAGCTCCATTGAACAGGAAGACAATGGGATGAGCCAGTGGATCACCGGATTTGGCTATCACACGCATCACTTCCAACATGGTCACGACCATGGAACCATCATCGCCAGCTCCGGGACTTCCGGGCACCGAATCGTAGTGACTATTGATCAGCAGGTAGTTCTCATTGGTTGAGTTCTTCTCCGAGAGCTTCACCACCACATTCTGAATGCCCTGGTACATGTTGACCATCTCCCAGTGCATGTAGGCACCACTAGCCTGCTGCACGTCCACTTCAATTTCGATAAGGTCGCTCATCTCGGACTCTACTTTGGCCACCTCGGCGCGCAGGAACTCCACGGCGCTCTCCTCGTTGGCCATGCTGCCCACCACCCGCGGTCCAATCCTGGTCAGCTCAATCAGTGTGTCCTCGGCCCGCTGGGCAATAAAGGAATTGGGATGACTGGCTTCATCGCTGCGTGTCAGTGGGCGGGGCATGTGGTTCATCTGGGTGTTGACCAGCGAGAGGTAGAGCACAAGCCAAAAGCCGAAAAAAGCAGGTGCGTAGTACCATTGCAGCTTCTTGGGCACCTCGAAGTCCACATCAATGTGATACTTGGAATTGAACTGGAGGTGAAAGATTAATAATGTAGTCAAATATTTGCACTGCTAAATACAAGTGCAATTTGAGGTGACTAAGCTTTAAGATTATCCAATAATAGCTAAGCACATTAGCTAAGCTCTAACCGAAAGCAAAGTGCCTGGCAAGCTTCTAGTACTTTAGGCCAATTTATGATCTGGAACAATCCGCGTACGTCTAGGCAAACCGAATCGAGTGTCGTTACTGACGCCCCCGAGCTGCCGAAATTGGCGGAGAATTGGCGAGGGTATCAGCCGGCACGTAAACTTTTATTGCCTTGCAATCCAATCCGTCTTAATCGATAAGAGTCTTCATGATTCCTTAATTTTCCCTTCTGATTTCCCAAGTAAACAATGCTCGACATTGAGAAATCGTGCTTCGTCGCGTGTTAAATTCTTGATTCACGGGCGTGTGGTCACTTGAAGATTGTGAAGGAGACCATAAAGCCGCCGAAGTTGGTGTCATAAAGCGATAACGCCCCAATAAATAGGTAACAGCACCTTTTATCGCTCGGAAATGCTAAGAAATTCGCAACATTCGCTATGTTGCGGCCTTTTTGAAGTAAGTCATGTTTTAATCGTTCTCCTATCTTTATGGCTTTTTATTTATAATTTCTTTTTGTAACTCTTTGACTCTACTTTGTATATTGATTGTGGATTGTACAGGTGTCCTGGCAACTAACAATCTTTTAATGCACTTCACCAATCCAAAGAGTCTTAATCTGCATTAATTCATTAAAATTTCTTGATTTCGTGTGCTTAAATTCACATTTTAGCAATTTTTTCGATTTTATTTAATTTTGTAATTTCCGACTATATTTTAAGCACTGCCAACTAACAATATTTATGTGCACTTCACAAATCTGTATTTTCTTAATCTGCATTAATTCATTAAAATTGCTTGATGGCAGGTGCTTTAATTCACATTTTGCAAATTGTTTCGATTAGATTGATGTCATAAACTTAATAATTATTGTTTTTTAGTTGCAGGTGTTCAAATAATAATTAAACGTGCTTCAATAAATCGTCTAAAACACTTTCTTATTGCATTTTCATTATTTTTAAATTAAATATTTCACCATATTCACTAGTCGTACGTACACTCATTTTTGCACTGTTATTTTTAGCACTGGTATTTCGTATATCACAGTTGTTTTATTATATTATTATCCTTCGCAAGGACTCCAGAAAACTTTAACACTGCCGGACCGATTCGCCTTTCTAATCCCTTGGTTCTCCCGCAACCGGGGACCTCAACCTTCGAGTGCCAATTGAGGTACCAGTCGCTCCGGTCCCCTAAAGATATATAAGGCCCAGCGGCATTGAAGGTCTGGGCAATTCGCCAACGATGGAAAAATATCGGTAGTAATGGTGATTCTTTGATATCGGAGCAGCTCTGCACGATAAACAGGTAGTTGTTCTGGGGAAAATGGGCGTGTATTTTATTAGATTTCGATGAGCTACATGGGGGCTCCGGCAATTAGGTAACCGATTTTTATCTTTATGGCAAATGGAGCTTGTCCAGTTGTATCGTAAAGGGTGTGTGCAGAAACCAAATTTTAAGATACACGGTACGGCGGCACTGGCGAATTGGAAGTTAAACGATGTTCATAAAGTTTAGGATAACGAAACCTAATGGTATATCGTATTATTGCCGTAATCCCGAGATGTGACTCTTCGCTGGCGTTACCTCTGACTGACTGGCATTAGATTGCTCTGCGCCCGGGTACACCCAGATAGATACCCATTGGCAATCCGAATTCCAGCCCCACTTGTTTCGCCTTTTTTTTTACAGAGTTTACTAATTAATTTGTGCCCGGCAGTTGTACGATTGTCGCTGATTTCATTCCATTTTCGTTTATGTGTCATCCCACCTTTGTCTGCCGTCGATTCTGTCTCGCTTTTGCCCGTAGCATCAGGTCCTCTTCAGGGTTTTGGGTTCCGCTGATTTCGCTTGATTAACAGATTGTTGTTTACGTATTTGAATTGCTTTCGCATGTATTTCAGATTCACCTGTCTATTGAATTGTCGTTGCAGGTTGTTCCGCCCGAGTGGATTCGATAGCTGGGAAACTGGCGGGTGGCTATCAAATTATGTCAACCGTTTTCTCGCTCGACTGAACGAAGAATTCAGCTACCTACATGTATCTTCAGTTTCGAATGTATCTAAACACCCACGAATTCCAAGAAGAAACTTTGGAAATTTCCCTAACCAGCATTTTCAAATAAGTCTTTAAGTTAAAATGTGAAAGTTATTTTCTCATACGCCCAAGGTACATATATCATAAAAACAATGTGGTAAAATGGCTTTAAATTCCATTACTGCTGGTTTCTAGGTACAATATGATAGTGGCAATTAAACTTGTAAACACCAAATTAGTCGCTGACAAGGTAATAAAAACGGTTCAATAAACTAATACGAATTCCAGTTGTTGTTATGCCCCTTATCAATCCGAAAATAAGTTCAAAAGTTGTTCGCGTGTAATTCCTCATTGTTAAGATAATACAATATTACAGTAAGTCTTTTAGTTAGAACATGTATTGATATCAATAACTAATCAAAATAATTTTTGCCAAGAAATCCAAACTGATCCCATCACCTAACTCCCAGCACGGTATCTATTATCTTTTGGAAATTCAACTTAATTATAATGTGTATTTTCCAACAGTTTAGATTGCTAATGTTTCCCCATAACAAGTTTCCAGGAAACTTGAAGTTTAACATTTCCTTGCTATCAATAACGTGCTGCAACCTAATTCCTATCAACAACCTTTTCGTTTACTCATATCTGTGAATTTATTTATTTTTTTTTGTGTAATTTCAAATTGCTTAGATTACATAGCCGCGATTCTTATCCATCGAGTAAATATAAACAAATTTGGCAAACAAAGCAAACGGTTTTTTGTCGACTAAGGGGGAATTCGTCTCAAGTGTCGTTTGTCTGGCAAATCCTTATCTCCAATGCACTGTCACTTTTCGCAACTCCAAATTGGGTTCGAGGAATCCGTGAAATCACAGGCATCTGCTACTAATACCCACTAATCGCCTGCACTTAATCTCGATTGCAGGCAATTACGAATGTAATCGCTATCCGTATACGGATGAAACAGGCGATGGTCCTCCGCCGCGCTCCACACACCCCACTTGCCCCCCTTGGGCAGTTGTACCGGTCAAATTAAGTGATTTCCGCCACTGATAACTCGATACTTGTGATAAGCGTGTGGGCTCTTGAGCTCTGAGCACTGAAATCCGCAAGCAAATCCCACTCGTATAAAATTGCCAGTGGCATTGTCCGGCGTTTTAGTTTGCCTCCGTTCGGCGAGCGGTTCCATTACGGTAGTACGGTTACCAGAGGATTCCGTACTTATAACTAATCACTAAACTGTAATCAGGCCATAAGCAGCGGTAGTTACAAGTGAGTGGAAGAGAACGAACGAAAGGACACGAGGTGACCCCAATCTTCGGACAGAGAAATAGGCGGCTACCACAAGAATTCGATATTCTCAAGAGTGATCCCCATTCTTGGTGACCCCTAATTTTTTACCAAAGAAAGTTATACTACGGTAAAACGCTCACCACGGATTTCGATTTCGTTAGCGGGAAGTTGGATTGTTTTCATCAAACATCAGGCGACAAACGCGAGTGCGAGCGAACCGAAAAGAAAGAGAGTAGCCCCTGGTGACCCCAATCTCCTGTCGTAGAATGAGAGAGGACCGTGCCAGAGAGTTCTGTCGCCAAGTGAGCAGCGCAGTGCAGCAGCCGCAGCCGCAGACGAACGCCAACCGTCGAAGGGGACAGTCGTACTCCCCGCCACCAATCAGCTGATCCTCAGCGGCCAAGAAGCGAGCGCTTTTCCAATTGGACTCGCTTTCATCTCGCCCACTAGTTTCAGTTTATTTTCGGTCATATGTGCTAATAAATAAACGCGAGTGCAAACTAATTGTGCCGGCGATTCTACAGTGCAGGTGATCGTCTTCGCGCAGACGAAAGATTCTTGCAGCGGGCCAAAAGGTAACAACAACAGTTGCCAGGCTTCTTTGCAGTGTGTAGACCAGCATTCTGCGTCTCTGTCTTCTGGGGCCTTTCTTTCAACAAACAACCGCAAGTGCAGCCGCAACTTCCTTTCTTCAGCAGGTTATTGACTCAAGCCCTTGCAGCGTGTCGCGTTCTATGTGTGTTTACGAGTATGTTTGAATGCCGTCTGCATCTGCATTTGTAAATGTATCTGTATCCGCATTTGTATCCGTATCTGTGCTGTTGATTGTTTTCGTCCCAACTTCTTTTATTCTTTATTTTTCCAATGCGTCTGCCTGAGTTTAGTCCAAACAAATGCGGTTCTTGTCGCGAGTTGATGTTGATTCTTTGCTGTGGTTTTCGATTGTGAGAGCGAGTGTTTGGGACTGAAAGAAAAAGTTAGTCCGACTCTCATAAGATCACTTTCTTACCAAGAACAACCTTTCCTTTCAATCTTTAATCTCGTATTGCGACAAGGAAGCGCGCATATTGCAAAACTGCCACTAAGTCGTAAAATAAATAACATAACATAAGGTCTGTAGGTATTAACTAGGTATCCAATAGTCCGCAGACCTCTTATTTGCTTGTTGCTTTAGCCGGCTTTTCGTTCCCGCTGTTGTTGTCACAGTTGATTGCCGACGCCTCTGCAACGCAAGTTTTGTTTTGGATTCTCCACTTCTTTCAATTTCCCCCATTCAAATTGTCTTTAAATAGTTCTACATTCCACCTCACCCCAAATTTTTTCTTTTGAATATTAAGTAGGTGTGGCTGCCGCCGCACAGGGAGTTTCCCCTGTTTGTTTGTTGTATTTGTGGCAAGTGATTAGTTCAATCGATAAGCGTTTCGAGGGGGTGAAGTACGCGAGCAGATTACTTTTGCACATCCCATTTGGTTTTTTACTTGCCTCACTTTTAATCGCCGAGAAGTTGCCTTCGCCGCCGCCGGCGCGGGTCACCTAGAAGTCAGTGGAAAATGGGTCGATGTCGCTGTTGCACTGTAATCCCAATGACATTTTTGCATTCAGTTGCGGAATACCGAGTAAATAAAAACCATTTCACTTAATTGCCTCTGAGTAGCCAGTCGTTTTTCTAACCCCCACCCCCAACCCAACCAGTGGTCCTATTCGTTTTTAGGCCACACTCGCCGTCAGTTTTTATTTTAGTGGACATTCATCTCGGAAAATGCGATACTTGAAAAGTTTAGTGGGCCATTTCAAATGATGATCGCACATTTGCCTTCTTTTGTGGGTTGCTCTTAAACTAAAAACTGCCTCTTATGAATATACTTCAGAAGATGTGGATTTAATAATTAATTTATAAAAATCATCACTTTTTATTCAACAACATCCGAAACAACCATAGTGTATTTTCACTGCGGCACAGTCAAACAAACAGAAATTTGTTATTAAATATTTCCCACACAAAAACTCAGCCGCATCACATGTGTGAACATTAAACCATAATATATGTATGCATTATAGCCCAGTTGGCTATAAATAATCATGAAATACCGCTCGAAAAATTACAAAATGTGTCTCGTTCAATGCTGATTTGCTCAGAATGCCTAAGCTTTATTCGCCCAAATTGTTAGAAATCCCAAATATAAATATGTACTCATTGTTTATTTGTTTGAAGCTGCATTATTTCAATGTCGTTGGCTAATTTGCGCCTGTCGATACTTTTCAGTTTTTATTTCATTATTTTTTGGTGGCCAAATGGTGAACACATGTTTTCCGGTCCGAAATTCGGTACGGATCGTATCTATGCGCAATGAAAAAGATAGAAAGTAAGAGTATCTGCTCAACGCTAGCATATTTCTTAAATATAAATTACAAAAGCTCTTGAGCACTTTCGATTTCGAATAGCCGATAAGTATTATCTATGGCAGATGCTTTGAATAATCACTGCCTTGATTCGATAATGTGGAGTATTCACGAGACAAGAACCCCTCATTCATGTTTCGAGGTTTGTGCTCGTGTGCTATCAACATACATACATATTTCCTGATTGATTTCAATGGAATATGGAACTGCTGACAGCCTTAAGTTGATCGCACTGGCTTATCGCGACCCCTAATTATTTAATCGATGCTCAATGCTTAAGTGGCTGCATTAACTTAAACCCTTTTCCCATCGCCAAAGAAATTGAATCGATTAGCCGTGGTGACGCGACGCATATCTGCAGAGCTTTATCAGTCGAATGCGTCACAATTGAAATTCGACAATTGAACTTAATTAGTTGGGGGGGTTACTGACTCCGAACACTCTAAATATTTATTTCGCTGACCAATGGACTGAATATGTTTATCTCCCCTTTTCAGGCCACAATGAAATCAAAGTACGAAAACATGAAGATCATCTACAATCGTAGCAAGATCGGCTGGTACTGGGCTCCGCTGTTCGTATCATGCTGGTTTCTGCTCTTCTATCTGGTGGTCATACCCAGTTTCCATCGCATGCCGCAGCTAAAGACGCTCGAGGATGAGCGCCAGCAGCCGGGTCAGTTCATCGGGGAGCGGGCGGAGAATACCCTGCTCAGGCTTTCCAAGATCGGACCCAAGGTCGTGGGCAGTGCGGCCAACGAACAGGTGGCCGTTCAGTTTCTGCTCAGCGAGATAGGTGACATCATCGACGATGCTCGAACGGATCTCTACGATATCGAGAAGGATGTCCAGGTTGCCTCCGGTAATTATCTACTCTGGTCGATGGTCAATGTCTATCAGAGCATCCAGAATGTGGTGGTCAAGCTGTCGCCGAAGAATGCAACCAGTGAAGCTGCTCTTCTGATCAATTCCCACTTCGATTCCGTGCCGGGAAGCTCGGGTGCCGGTGACGCTGGAATGATGTGCGTGATTATGTTGGAGGTTCTCCGGGTTATCACAAAGTACGAGACCCCACTCACCTACTCGGTTGTGTTCCTCTTCAACGGAGCCGAGGAGAATCCACTGCAGGGCAGCCATGCATTCATAACCCAACATCCTTGGGCCCAAAACATTAAGTAAGTGAAGTCCTTATATACAATTAACCAAATTATTAACTGAACAAACTATAATATTTTTTAGAGCGGTCATTAACTTGGACTCGGCTGGCAGTGGAGGACGAGAAATTCTATTTCAATCCGGACCCGATCATCCCTGGCTCATGAAGGTAAATTTTCCATTAATTCTTACATTTTAGATTGTTGCTAAACTTGTTCATATCTTTTAAGTACTATGGCAAGAACATAGTTCATCCGTTTGCCTCCACTATCGGCGAGGAATTGTTCCAAAATGGCTTTGTTCCCTCAGAGACCGATTATCGCGTGTTCCGTGACTACGGCCATATACCCGGTAATATAAAGTGAAGTACAAAAATGCGCCTAATCACTAAGACTTTCGGTTCGGCAGGTCTCGATATGGCTCAGAGTTTGAATGGTTATGTGTACCATACCAAATATGATCGCTTTAATCTCATCCCGCGGCGAACATACCAACTGACTGGTGAAAATATTTTGGCTCTGGTCAAGGCTCTGGCCAACGCAGAAGAACTGGAGAATCCATCGGTGGGTTCTTCGAAAGAATTGTAAAAAGGCAGTAAAGTATTAATCAGAAATCTACCAAATTTAGAAATACGCCGAGGGACACATGATATTCTTCGACATGATGGGCTGGTTCTTTGTCTATTATCCGGAGACCACGGGCATCATCATCAACATAACCGTGTGCGTCCTGGTGTGCGTCACCATCGTATTGTACATCTGGATGATGTCCAGCAGCACGGGCATGTTCCGTCGACGAATCTGGGCGAAGTTTGGCATTCTGGCCGCTCTCCAGTTGGCTGGAGTTGCTCTGGGCATTGGTCTGGTCATATCGATAGCCCTGTTCCTGGACGCGGTGAATATACCAATGTCCTGGTTTTCACAAAACTGGATGCTCTTCGGCTTGTACTTCTGCCCCATGATTTTTGGTATGGGCATTGTGCCAGCTATTTACTTTAGTCGCACTAAAGAGGTAAGTTGAGATATGGTTAATTTAACTTAATATATATCATAATTTAACTAAATCCTTTTCAGCATGGCTTACCCCTGGGCTATGGCATTCAGCTATTGATGCATTCGCATTGCCTGATCTTGACCATTATCACCGCCATAATGGTGAGCTATAGTATTCGTTCCGCTTTCGTCATAATGCTCTGCATCGGCTTCTACACTCTATCCGTGCTGATAAATTTGGTTACTAAGGCACACAAAACAAGTAAGACCACCTTTTTGTGTTTTGTTTAATTTAAAATAATATTTAATTACCTTTCAGATTTCCTGTGGCTCATACCGCACTGCATTTGCCAGGTGCTGCCCTTCATGTTCTATACGTACTGCTGCTATGCCTTCTATGTGGTTTTTGTGCCCATGCAGGGACGCGAGTGCAATACCAATCCGGAGATTCTAATGGGTTTCTTTACCGCATTGATGGTTCTACTATTTGCACCCTTCCTGGTGCCCTTGTTCTGTCTGTTCCGCAAGTCCAAGACAATTATCTCTATGTTTGGCATCTGCACGATAGTGTTTATCATATTTGCCGCAACACCGATTGCCTTTCCATACGCCGAGAAGACGGCGCCCCAAAGATTCTTCGCTGTGGTATGTCCTTTTCTTTGGATTTGTATTCTGCAGTTAATAAGTATTTTATTCTCTTACAGCACACGGCAAGAACCTTCCACAATGGCGATGCAGCGAGCACTGTAAGTCATAAGGACTCGGGATACTTTGTCCTTCCGGTCGATCGGCGTCCTCACACCGTCGATGATATTCTCTTTGAAAACACAAACTTTACAAAGTCGGAACGTATTGATTGTGACTCGGAGCTCATGTGCGGATTTCCGATTTACAGCTCACGCTGGTTAAATGCAGTGTAAGTTCTAAAAACATCAAATAACTTAGCTATACTTATCGTTTTATTTGTTTTTAGTGATAACAGCTATTTTGTACCTGGCCCCGAGCCAAATAGGGAATACATTCCCACTCTGACGATTTTGGAAAAATCGAGTAAATCAGCTACAAATATTAAGTTTGATCTTGAGATCTCAGGGCCGGATCACACGAGCATATTCATTCTGCCCTTAAACGACAGCAAATTGGTGGATTGGTCCTTCACTAGGGATCCGCTGGACACAAATGTAAAGCCTCCATACTACGTGTACTGGTCATATGCACTAGATCCCAAGCCCCTGCAATTTTCACTGGAATTCGAGGTAATAATATTTACATACTTTACTTTCGTGGAATAGTTAACTCATTACTTATTTCCAGCACGAAGATCCAAATTGGTCGGGAGGCACTTTTAAAATAGCTCTAATGGGTCATCGAATACACGACGACATGTATATTACGGAGGACTTCCGGGAGTTCCTGGCCACGTTTCCGCCGTGGGCGCATGTTAGCTCCTGGCTGGGATCCTACAACAGTTGGCAGCTTTAAGTGTAGACTCAAGGTTCCTTCACGAACTCAACTCAACTCCCATTTTTGCCATGACACCTCAGCTACTTTTAATTCTGGTACTGTGGATGCAGTGTACCAATTTTACCTAATCCAACGAACAAAGTGTCGATACGCATGGCACGTCCTAAATTGTATTAGTATTTACGATTAGAACACTGTAGTTACTACTTTGTAATTTTATTAATATATACTATAAATTATTTATTAAGATACGCCAACTTTGGAGTCTATATTCTCATCGCCGCCTATACAATCCAGCTCTCGAGGGCCGAGAACCAATCGGTGGTATAGGTCCAATCGGGGAAGGTTGCGAGGAACTCCTTGTATTCCTCGGTGTAGTGCTCTGGATGGTATTGGAAGTGCTCGGAGACGACCAGCTTCATGTAGGGTCCGTCTGTGTTGCCCTGCTCATGCTCGAGCTCCACCCAAAAGTTGAGTGGCTCCTCGGTTTGGGAGTATATGGCATAGATCAGGTAGGGAGGTGTGTGTTTCTCCAACAAAGGAGTATGATCGAAGGACCAGTCTGTCACCTTGACATTGTCGAGCGGATCTAAGTACATCATAACGCGATCGCTGGCCCTCAGGTTGTACTCATATCGTACCTTGTTGCCATCCAAGGATTGTTTAGACAGCTGGGTGAGGTTTATGTTCATTGGAATCACGGGTGGCGAGCTGTATATCCAACGAGCAGAGTCTCTGTGATGAAAGAAAATGTTTAGATACCAACTAAGGTCATGTTACGGTCTCTAACTCACTTCCATTCTATCCAGCGTCCACTGTACAATGGTAGTCCACAGTACGGTTCAGCGGCACAGGTGGCTGCGGTCCAGCTTTCAGGTTCGGCGTTCTTGAAAGTTGTGTCATCCAGTTCATGGAGTCGTGTATCCACAGGTTGAATATAATAACCCGAGTCCTGCTTACTTGTACCATCCAAATTGTGGAATGTTCTTTGTGTGTGCTAAAGGATATATGAAAGGATAAGCTACGCAAATATATGGTTAAATATATTTAAGAACCTACCAGCACATAGTAACGCTGAGGAGCCAATTGCTTCACAAAAGGAAAACCGGCGGAAGTGCAGGCCAAGATGATGAAAATAATTGTGATCACACCGAACGATGAGAATACAATCTTGGGCTTTCGGAACTTGTGCATAATGGGAATCTGCAAGGATATACTTTGAACATCTTGAAACAAAGACATTGATTGAATGAACTTACAACAAAACCAGCATAGTTTATTGCGGTTGCAATGATAAAGACTGATATCATTATATCGGGACTACTTTCGGGTCCATCGCGACCCTCCATGGGAACAAAGGTGACAAGGGTGGCATAGCAGATGTAGGTGTAGAAGAAGAAGGGCAGCAGTTGGAACAACAGATGAACTGTCACAAAGTAGCTCTCTAAACGAGGATAAACATACTATATGCTTTAAGAATCCTAAAATCATAAAAATATTGTCAAGATACTCACTCTTCAGGGTAAGCTTCAGTACTATTTGCACCAGGACGGAAATCGCGTAGAAAAAGATGCCCACCATGGGGAAGTAGCTGGAGCGAATGCCCATGATGGTCATGATGATGCAAAGCAGGGCCAGCAGGATGCACTGGGCGTGCATGAAGCAGGCGATGGTCTGATCCAACTTCATGTTCGTTTTCCTCTTCGTGAATCCGATATAAGTGGCCGGAAGTATGCCAAAGGCGAAGAACAAGGTGCAGAAGTACAGTCCAAAGGCCATCCATTTTCCGTAGTACCAGGATTCGGCTAGACCCACACCTTGCATAAAAACGGCCACCAAGAGAGTTAAGCCGCAGGCCACGAACAGAGTTCCCGCTTGAACCAGGGAGATGATGGCGAATCTCATTACCACCGCTTTCGGAGCATCTGCACCATTGTCCAATGTCATGATGTACACCGAGGTGCCAATGCAAACAAAGGCCGCCACGGAAACCACCACATTGATGGCTATGCTCACCGATTCCGTATAGGTCATCATGAACCAGCCCAAGAAGTCATAGTACACGGTGTGCCCCTTCTCATACGCAGTGGTGTTATCCAATTCTGGAGCATTGGCCAGAGCCCAAATCAGGGGCAGTACGTTCTCGCCGGTCGACTGGTATGTGCCGTATTCCACGTTTTTGAAGTTATCGAACTCGGTGTGGTACACATATCCATTCATCACACTGGCCATGTCCAGGCCAGGAACTCCTCCGTAATCGCGGAAGATGCGGAAGTCGGTGTCCGAGGGAATAAAGTTATGCTGGAACAGCTCTTCGGCTAGGGTCTGAGCATACGGATGCGGCACACTTGCTTGATAGTACTTGGCCAACCACGGGTGATTGGGTCCCGTTTGGAAGAGCACCTCGCGGCCACCAGCTCCAGTCGAGTCCAGGTTCACCAAAGCTCTGATTGGTGGAAAGGAATTGAATGACTTCGATTTTTGACTTTTGCAAGGTACTCCACTTACTTGCAATTCTTGGACCACTTGTGTTGTGTGATAAATCCGTGGGAACCCAGCATACAAGCCTCCTCGGCTCCATTGAATAGGAAAACCACGGGATGGGTTAGTGTTCTTTCGGAGCGTGAGATTACGCGCAGGGTTTCCAGCATGACAACCACCATGACACCATCATCTCCAGCAGCCGGCGTTTGGACCTCCGAATCGTAGTGGGAGTTGACCAGCAGATAGTTCTCGTTGTCTGAACTCTTCTGGGATATTTTAACTACCACATTAGAGAGATTGGTGTAGGAAATGGTCATGCCCCACAAATGGAAGGCACCTGAAGAGTACTGCGTGTCCACTTCAATGTCGTAGAGATCCAATCGGGCCTCGTCCTTGATTTTCTGGATCTCTCGTAGCAGGAAATTGACTGTGTGCACCTCGTTGTTGATGGAGCCACTCATCTTGTTGCCGATTGCCGAGTACTCGGCCAACTGGCGCATTGCCCGCTCACCGATAAACTTATCCGGATGCAGTGCCTCCTCACTCTGGTACAGCATCTTTGGGTAGCTGTGAAAACTGGGCAGGACTGTGGCATAGAACAGAGCAAAAGCGGCAGCTGCGTAAATGGGTGCTCCGAACCAAGGCCACTTCTTATCGCTGGACTTGCCGCCATCCTTCTCCTCTGTGATGTCAACGGTTGAGAAAGTCATCTGGAACATATAATCCGAAAGTTATAGGTCGTAAGAAATAGAGGTTCCACATGAAAACTTTTTAAAGTAAATCTATGCAAACCAAATTGTAAGAAAACGTTGCATACTTTTTGGCCCCAAATAAAACGGTACGATATTCGCTTTTACGATATAGGAGCGGTAATAATTTACAATTATCTCATGCTATATGAGTGGTTGCCGAATCGAAGTCTCCATCGAATGGAAGCCATAAAAGTTTTGAAAATATCATAAATTGCTCCAATTGGAGAGTGTAGAAAGGTCGTAAAGCAATTAGCACCCTACATAGCACTTAAGTTTATGGTCTCCAAAATTTAAAATGCCACAAAAATTTGTTCTAAAATCAGCAAACGATAACAAGACCAGGTCCTATTTTATGGCCGATATAAACGTTCTTATCGCATATGGATACAGGAAACAAGGCTCTTTTGTTCGAAATATTATATCACTTAGTAACGGATTTCTTAATTTTAGTCAGCTTATCACATTTTCAACAGAATTTCTTATATTTTAAAGGAACACAATCACTTTGAGGACACTTTTCGATCTTAATCAGCCAAACCGGTGAAATATGGCAAGGCATATAGCACTAACCTTCAGATCGCACGCGACTCGGACCGGAATCACCAACTATGATATACAACCGTACTGGAGCCCAGCCGTTGGGCAACTAAGACGCTCCAGGCTGTTTCCCAAGAATTAAGTAGGGCCCAGGTCCGGACCGGTGGATTTCTTATCGCGTCTATGGCAGCGATAATAATTAAATATTATGATTATAATCGTCGATTTCGGCGCATAAAACGATTACATCCAGCGATAGGCGATACCAGAAGCATTTTCTCTTTATAACTTTTTTATGGAACCGTTGTTAACGCGATTAGGACTCACGTTCGGCGGAGATCTTTCGGTGGGGTCCAAAATCTAAAAAATCTACATAAAACGTACTTAAAATAATTTAGATTGCTTGCTCTCTTTAATTTGGGAAGTACGTACCGTCTTATCGAATCACATAAATTCTAAACGTGTAAGTAAGATAAGCACGCAAGTTAAATAGGATTAGGAACTTAATAGTAATGCTACAAAATTTAGTTTACCATCTATGTAACAGTAATAACTAAATAAGTAAAAGTCGTAGACAATGCAACAAATGACATTAAAAAACATGAATTAAATGGTGGTAAACCCCACAGACAGAGAGTAAATTTATAACATTTTTTTTTTGGCGCTGTATATTAGATTTTCGGCTTAGATAACAATACCTGTCTGGCACTGGTTGTTTCTTATTGCCTTAGGTTTTTTTATAGCGGGGCTAAATACTAATAAATATGTCTTAGCAGGAACAGCTAATGATTTACTACTGTGAACATTACAGGCTAAACGAAATTTTAGTCCCACGTTTATTAAATTTGTGTTTACCTCAAAGATAATCCATCGAAAATGTTCAACTATTCATGCTGATAAGCATTGGGACATATTAAATTATCAAATCCTAATCTGACAATCGGAAATCAGTCTTCATCACACATTCCGTGAATGGACATTATGAAAAATACTCTCTTTTTTTGGGGGCGATGTGCGATTTCGCCATTTATATTTTTGCGTGGGGCACAAGTTGGCTAAACTCTGGACCATAAATTATAAATCTATTGCCGATTATTCCCCGACGAGGCGATAAAATTCGAGTTAATACCAATTTTGGTCATTCTTTTTACGGACACCGAAAGTACATACACTCTTCTTGGTAGGACAGTCCTCGTTTCTACATCCATATCACGTAGAATATACATTCTACGTTTAGGCCTTATGTAACTTTCAATTGGCGATATACAATCGCAACACTTTGATATCGGCCGCATAGCTGAGGGGATTAGTAAATATTAATTATTGATAAATGAACAGCCCAATATAACTGACGCCTATCAATGATTATGGTATTTCATATCTCAAGAACAAAGTTCTTATGATATTTATTTTACTAAGGTACAAAAATGTATACATTATATAGCTTCTTTAGAAGATCCGGCTCTCAAACGAAGCTGGCCAGGGTGTGGCATCCACATAATGGGGGAAACTGTCGAGGAATTTTTTAAAGTCAGGCGTTATTAGTTCCTTGTGATGGGTCCAGTGGCCTCCGAGACCGAGTTCCAGAGTAGTAGAGTTCCAATTTCCGTTTGGTTTCTGGTAGAAGTTGTAAATATATTTATATTTAAGTAACTATTGCGAGTTTTCCATAACTTACCTCCAGTTCTAGCCAGAACTTAAGTGGATCTCCATTGACACCCCACGAAAAGTAGATGAAGTAAGGTGGCTCAAAGCTCAGACGTAATGGCGCCTGTAGTTGTCAAGATATTAAAATGGAATTCAGACTTATGTGGCTTTAATTATTACCTGATGGAAGGACCAGTCCATCATCTTTGCTCCATTCAAGGGCTGAATAAAGAGCGCCATGTGATTGGGTCCACTTAGCTGCATTTCATAGCGAATTCTGGTGGGCGACACTGTGTTCTTGGACAGCAATAAAACGGTCGGCACATTCTCCCCAAGAACAGGTTCCGATGCGGGTATCCATAAGCTGTTCTTTCTATAAGGACTCAAATGTATTAGTATACCAATTTTTATTGACTTCTTGAGTTGGAAACTAACCTGGTCTTATGCCAACGCTGATTGTATAGGGGCAATCCGCAATTAATTTCCTTATCGCAATCGGATCCAATCCTTTGGGCCAGTGTCATGTTGATAACAGCATCTTAAAAGACGAAAAACTTCCATGAATTAACCTTTAAATATAATTAGTACACCTTACTTTTCACGGTGTAAGTGCGTCTGTCCTGGGGCATAATGAAGTAACCAGATTCCTGACGGCGCACTTTGTTTTCGGCGTCGTGGAAGGTACGCTTGGTGTGCTATAAAATAAAAAAAAAGAAAATCCTTTTTACTTATCCATGAAAAAAACTTTGTAGTTTCTTACCAGGACAGCGAAACGCTGCACATTCGTTTCTGGGCGATAGGGGAATCCAATTGGTGTCATTGCAATAATGAAGCACAATAACGTGATGCCCATCAGGCCGCAGATGATGGTCTTCGATTTGTTGAACAACTGCAGAACAGGGATAATGAAACCGCAGCACAGGAAGCCCACAGCAACACTGAAAACAGCCACCGCCAAATCCGGATTAAGGTTCTCTCCAAAACGACCGAACATGGGAATGAACGTGGTGAAGAATCCGTGCGAGAAATATGCAAAGAATACAAATGGTGGCACAGTGCAAACAATGTGCGGAATAACCCATGCGACATCTATTGAGGATAAAAAGACATATTAAAAAGTAATCTAAGCATTCTCTTATAGATACAACTCACCCTTGGTGTGCAGTTTGGTGGCAATATTAATGATCAAGCCCACTGTATAGAACAAACAACTGAGCATCAGGACAAAAACAGAGCGAATTCCGCAGATGGTAAAGATCAGGGTAAGAACGGATAAGAGGATGCAGTGGCAGTGCAGCAAAAGCTGAACCCGCTGACCAATGGGAAGCTTATCCTGAAAAAAATTTAGCCTTAGTCATACAATAAACAATACAATACCAAGCTAAATATACTTACTTGCTTGGTCCAGTGGAAATACATGGCGGGCACTATGGCCAAACCGAAGAAGAATGTGGTGAAGTACAGACCTAGGATGAGCCAGGAGTTCGAAAACCAGGACAGAGGCAAGTGCACCGCATCCATGAACAGACCGAGCAGAACTGGCAGGATGGCTCCCACAACAACAGATAGAATCTGTACGAGGAGAGTGTGTCCCACCTTCTTGAGGATCTTTTCGAGCTTTATGCCCGAATTGACCGAAATCAGCTTAATGGCGTAACCACAAATACCGATGGATATTAAGGAGACGATGACGTTCAAGATAACGCCTTCGGTTTCGGTGTAGAAAACCAGGAACCAACCCATAACATCGAAATAGATGGTGTGACCTTTGGCGTATTTCTGAAAATGAAAACAGGCAATTAGTAATTTACTCTTTAGATCAATAACAGCCATGTTACCGCTGAATTCTCAATCTCCGGAGAGTTGGCAATCTGTCGGACCAAAGCCAACAGATTATCACCAGTATGCTGGAAACTACCCCTGGGAAAGATCTCTGCCTTGTCGTGTCGCGTGTGGTAGACAAATCCGTTGTAGGTGTAGGCCATATCCAAGCCGGGAACCGATCCGTGGTCACGGAAAATGCGGAAGTCCGTGTCAGAGGGAATGAAATTGTGCTGGAACAGCTCCTCGCCCATAGTAGAAGCATACGGGTGTTTGATGGCACGTCGGTAGTTCTTCATTAGCCAGGGATGATTGGGTCCCGATTGGAAGAGGATCTCTCGACCGCCATTTCCGCAGGAATCGAGATTGATAAGGGCTCTGTAAAGGAGAAATGAAAGTATAAGATAAATTCGGCTAAATTTGAAGCACTCATTTGACCTACTTGCAATATTTGGCCCACTTGTGCTGGGTGATGAAGGCATGCGAGGCTTGGAGGGGATTTTCCTCGGCTCCGTTGAACAGGAATACCACAGGGTTTTTTAGTGGCTTATCGGACTTAGCCAGCACACGGAGTACCTCCATCATAGTGGCCACCATGGAACCGTCATCGCCAGCACCAGGTCCCGCCGGCACCGAATCGTAATGGCTATTTACCAGAAGATAAGTAGTGCTGTTCGTGTTTTTGGGGCTGATCTTAACCACAATATTCTGAATGCTCTGGTACATGTTGACCATGGACCAGTGAACATAGCTACCGGAAGCCACCTGAACATCCACTTCAATATCGTTGGCAGTGCCTGATCGAATTCTTTGCATCTTCTGGGAGAGCATCTTCAAAGCGGCCATCTCATTCTGTCGACTGCCCACCACTCGGGGTCCCAGGCTCACCAGCTCTCGTAGATTTTTCTCTGCACGCTCGGCGATGAACTGGTCGGGGTGCGTTTCCTCATCCTGAATGGTCAGTGGGCGGGGAAGGCGATGGCAGGCGGGGATCGAGATGGTCACGTAGAGCAGCAGCCAGAATCCAAAGAAGGCTGGTGCCCAGAACCACTTAATCTTGTTTCGCTGGACAAATGCTCGCTCACAGCCATTGGGCTGAGCCTGAAATGAAGAGTAAAAGTATTAATTCAATTAATTTTAAACAATTTGATATGCCTGCAAAGTCAGTATTGGCTTTAGAGAACTTATCTTATCAGTAAACTAGGTGATAGCTTATTTTCGGCACGGTTTCATTCACACCGAATGGATATTACCCAGAACTTCGTAGTTAGTTAGACCTACGTCTGGCCGCAGACATGAGTCAATTTCGAAAATGGAATCGACTATAGGTATCAAGTCAAAAGTTAGATTTAATCCATCAACGGTTATCTTATCGCTGGTCAGCCCGCCAGTTGGTAAAGTTGCAAAACCTGTTGCCACCGAAAATCGAATTGGTCGCAGGTGGATAGTATACCTCCTTGTGTTGGGAACTGCTCCAGTAAACTAAGGCCAGATAGATAGATAAACCGAGGGTGCAACTAGGGCGAACTGGTGCGCTGTTATCTCAAGGGTATCCACTGTTCGTTAGTTATCGGCTTTTTCCCGATAAGTACTGCACTCATGCCGCCAAAATAAAGTCGATTCTCTTGGAACTCAGCCATGGGTAATGCTCATGTTGCGGCTGTTTTGGTCGGCGGTGATTAGCACATACCACACCCAATTGAAGAGCAATCTAATCAAGGACCCAAAGTGGGTGCTTACCTCATATTGCTGGGAACCGCGGGGTCGTAGCAATGGATCCACATTCGTAGGATCGCTGGTCGGCGTTATGACGCGTCGCCGAACATTCTTTTCACTGCCACTCATGTTTCCGGATTACGGTGCCCGGTATTTTGGTCAAGATCTACCAATGAACCGATCGCGTCGGCGTCCAACGCTCTACTGAACGTTCCACTGCATTGATTATCCTAAAGTACCGGTCTCAAATTCCCTCCCTACAGATAGAAATAGCTTTTTTATTCTCTCGCCCACGATACAATGTTCTTATCTTCGTACATAGTTCGAAATATGTTTATAGCTACTCTGGGTACAGGGGGTTGTGGGGGGCTGCATTTTCATTAACAGTGGACTGCGAGAAATGCCTACATAACTTCCGCTTGGATTGTTCATAATTCTGAATTCGATATATATCAATTAATTAGACCAGCAGCATTATGAGTGCACACCCATATCTTATCTTTTTTTACACACTGGAAACAATAAATGTATCAATCTGTATTCATCATAGTTATGCCTGAATGGTTTTTTTTACTTGCAACGATTTTGTGAATTCACTGACATCTGCACTACATTTTTCTAAGTGCACTTTGCGCATTTAAAAGTGCATTTTAAATCTGCATCTGTACCTTCGATCTTTTCTCCTCCGTTTCGCTGCTCATTCCGAGGCGCTCTTCTTCTTCCCGTATCTATGTAGTAGCGAAGCCGGTGTTGTTGTTTTTGCCGCTGCGAGTTTTAGCCGCCGAATGTGGAATCAAAGTTTCCGAAGCGCGGTTTTAATACCGCTCGAGCGCAAAGCTTTGCGGCACTAACTGAATTATTCAGAATAATGGTCAGCGTTTTGTTGACAGTTCTTAGTTGCTAATATTTACACTTTTCACACAGCGCATTATTTTCGTGTTTACTTGGGCAAATGTGTGTGTGGTAAACAAAATAATTGTGTGCGGCATTCGATAAAGATAGCAATCGTTTCGATCGTCTATCGCACCCAAGCGGTTTTTATCTGCTTCGTAATTGCATACTTTCAGGCGGCAATTTGGAAACATTTTCACACTGGCCAGCAAAATGACCGAAAAGAAGAACACAAGATGGGGTACAACTAAAATCGGTAATTTTGCTCATTTTCAGTTATGTGCCCGTATGACTCTCTCTCTTTCTTTCTGGCCTGCATGTGCATTAGAAAACGATGACGTGAAAAACACAGGCACACATACGCATGCAGCGGGAGCATCCCGTTCGGAATTGAGGACAACGTGGAAAACATGTGCCATAAAACGGGAAATGCAATAAAGGCGGGGGAGGTGCAGGAAGGGGCACTTAGGCGCAGTGTCATTCAACCTAAATAAGGAATGCCCGAGTGGGTGTAACCTAAGCGTGTGTGTGTGTGTGTGCCAATTGCTCTCGTGAATTCATTCACTCACTAACACACTGACTCCCGCACTCACTTCTTCATTGATGCCTTGTGGCACTGAAATTCGTAAACAAAGCGTTCACCGGAACGCGGACCGAAAGGATAATCGATAGAATGAACGCCCAGGAACAAGTGTATGGGAATTCCGTGAGAGTTTCACAATCAGAGCTACGAAAACACTGACCAGCTAGTTTTGGCCGTCTTTTGTGTGGCTGGTTTCAGTCGAAAGGAAAGCGAGAGAATGCAGAAAGTACGCATGCGTGTGAGAGGAATTGCCGGTTTGGGGACACAACCAAAACAAAGCGAAATATGTGTCAGCTGCTTCTTCGCCCGCCTTTTCGACACAAATTCGCGCGTCCTCGTGCTTTGCGTACCCACCATCACCACCCATTCAACGCCTATCTTCTTTGCGCGTTCATTTTGGGGGTGCCGCTCCACCCACTATCTCTCTCTCTCTCTATCCCACATTCTCCGCCGTTCAATTGAGCCGCTTGTCCCGCTGCTACTAAAGTCTCAGTCGCGTTTCAACGCTCGAAGCTTTTGGTCGTGCTCGCTGCCTAGGAAAAAGTTAAAGCAGAACGGAAAAAATTAAATAAATTAGGACTCAAAGTGGGATCCCTAACGGTACTAAAAATGTGCTTGGAGTAAAGAAAGGGGCCGCGTATCTGTGTGCGCGCGTGTGTGTATGTGTGCGTCTAGCTCTCTGCCAGTTCCATTTGCCTAGATAAAAATAAAATTATATAATTTTTAATAAAAAAAAGAATAACAGAAAGGAAAGCCCCAGCGAATGCAAATCGTATGCGGAGCCAGCTGAAGAAACCGTACTGAATTTGTGAGTAACAGCCGCGGGATTGTTGGGCCAAAAAACACGTGAAATGCTTGCCTGCTTTACGGAGGCGAGTCATTTGTATTCAAATACTTGACTTTCATCATGTCTGCGAAAATATTGGATTAAAAAACGCGGACGACGCATGCAAATTGTTGTGATTTAATGCTAATTCAGCCAAAAGTCTATACCATCAAGTGACACAATAACGAAAATCCGGGACCGAATTCCAGATTTGGTTTGGGGTGCAAAACTTTAACTAGCTGCCCCTATATTTATTGCAAATCAATTAAAAGTTGTAATCAAAAGTTTACGAAATCCAACTTTGGTGAAGCGAATTTTGTTAGTTTGCAACTTTTAAATTGGCTTCCACATGTCCCAATCGGATTTGACGCTCCTAAAATGAAAATCTTAATTTGTGGGGATTACAGGTCGTTGACCATGGCGATTATCATTAGCCTGCCGTTAAAATCCCCCACCCCGGTGGAAAAATGTTCTTTATGCGACAATAACTTCCACCACAAGGCAGCCAAGTTTTTCCTTATTTTTTTCCGTTTACTTTTGTGGGTCATAATACAATTTTTGGACAATGACACAATAGCGGCAAATCAGTGGCAGGATGTGGAGAGAACAAAGCGCACGCAAGGAAGTGGAACATGAGAGGAATAATAAAGGAAAACAAAGGACGAAAAACAAAACAAAAACTGGTAAAAACCAGAAAAGTTTTCCAGTTAAAGTTCTAAGTAGTTGGCTCAAGGAGAGTTTTCCTAAAAAAAAAATCGGAAACAATTTCCAGATTTGGGTTGACCTTTTTGTGTTTTAGTTAAGATTGCCTTGGTTTTCAATTTAGCTTTTTCCTTTTCATTGGCACCTATCGAAACAATTTTGTTATAATTAGGATCTGCTTAGTTTCACTTTGAATAGATTTCCAAAAACTTTTCGTGCGATCTGAAAAACGGAATGCCGACAATTGTTTACAACCGTGGAAAATTTCAGGGGAAAAGTTAAAGTCCTTGGGGGCGGTACTCCTGGGAAAGTTTTCCATCTGCTGCTGTTTTTGGGAGACAAAGGACCGGATTTCATCGAATTTCAGTCCTTGCTAATAGCGAATCGAAGCTGAGGCTCATGGGATGAACGCGCTGTGCGGCTGCGGATAATGGATAATGGGGGAGTAGGGCTATTTAGCCCCCACTCAACTTGGTTTTGGCTCCCTGCTTATCCCCCATGTACACTTGACTGGGCCTGCTGACGATGCTTTTATTCTATTACACTAAAAATCTAAGGAGATCTGCTATTTGTTATCAGAAAACTTTACTATTTTAAAGTGATTTTGTTGCTGTATAAGCTTTTATTCATCATTTTTAGCCTAACATATTCCTTAAGTATAATATATGCATTTTGGTAGAATATTCTCTCAGTGTTTCCTTGCTTCGTCGTTTCTCTGAGTGCGTGTGTTACGCTTTTTAATGAAGTCATTTGAAGCGTTCGCTGATTCGTTTGTGATTTATGAGCAGACGAAGCAGACACAGGATGAGACTCCCCTTTTTTCACCCCCTCACACACACACACACACACACACACAGGTGACAAGCATCAATCAGTCGGATGTTGTTTTTGTGTCTGGCTGGGCATGTGCATGTGTGTGTGAGTCTAGTTCACTTGTCACGATAATTGCTTCAAAATTTCTGGCCCAGAAGCTAACTGGATTAGGCTAATTGGCTGCCAGATGTTTTGGCTTTGGAAATTCACCTGGTCTTAAACATAGAGGAGTCGTTTTGAATAACGTTAATTAAGGCGGAGGATTGCTGATTGCAAATTAAGCAAGTAAATACAAATCAAAAGCGACTGTGATGTTCGTCCTTTTGTTCACGTGATTTCACTGCATTACAAACAGGGGCTTGCAATTGAAAATCGCTGTTTTACCTGCAGCTTTCACTCATTAATTAATTACGTTGATATAATTGCGTATACGCCGTGTAATCCCCAGATGAAAACTTATGACCCGTACCCATTTTCCGTTGCTAAAGGATTTTTTAATCCCCAAATTAAGTGCTTGTTGTAAGAGCAGTGCCCTTTTTCATATATATTTCAGCTTGGCGAGTCAATAACCTAATCATACTTCCCTCGCATATATATCCCACAACGATTGGACTATTTCATGCTTGATTAAGCCACCAAGCAAGCACAAATACTTATAGCTCAATGTCTAAAGTTGTATTCTGCTAACGGCACTGCCAAATGGAAATGGCTTCTGAGCAGGAGCGGAATCCGCCTCATCCTTCTCGAATAACTCAAGGCATTGACTTATTCGTCCTGCTGGATTCCACCCGGCCAATGACTTTTGTGCTTGGCCAGCAAAAGCGCGATGCATTCCAAGAGGGACTCCCTGCACAAAAGCAATTGTTATTCGTGGCAGCAGCAGCGCGACTGCATCTGAAACAAATGTTTAGATAGCTTAACAAAGAAATCAGACAATCAAAGATAAAGATCTTTCAAAAGGTGTCTAAAAGCATTCAAAAAGGTAATGATAACCTTGAACTTTCGCGTTACTTTTGAGTACTAATAAAAGTGATTTAAGTGAAGAATAATGCAGAAAGTAATTAATTATTATTTTATATGCAACCTGAAAATGACACCTATAGAAAATATGAAATTGTTTAATAATTAAATATCTTGTGAAAGAGTTTATCTAGCAGCTATTGTGACACCTTAAAATGTATTTCTTGTGTTTGTTTTTCGGTCAAGCCATGGAGTGGAATCTTATTAAGGACCACCGAAAGCTACCACAAAGAGACACTGTTTGGTCTTTGAGTACCGTGTCCTGGACAGGATAATCGAATCTGTTGTCCAGGTAACCTTTTGGACAATTGAGTGGATGGCCGAAAAAGGTTAAGTCAGTCTGGTTTGCGAGCATTTAATGATGTTTGGCAACCACTTTGATGGACAGCTTTATTCAAGCGGTTTAGTTCATTTTTCCGGCTCATATTGTTTCCTCCGGATATACGATGTAATACCGAAATATATGGGAAAATTTCTGCTCAATTCTCTGCAGAATTTATTCACAAGCACACAGAGCCGCTTTAATGAAGAGCCTTGAGGAGCGAATCGTATCCCTTTTCGAATTTTTTTCAACCGTATCGATTGTTTGAGTGTGTGGGCATTGGCGATGAGTTGACTATATCTGCTGCTGATGTGTTGGCCTAATCATTCGACTGGAAATCGTACAAACAAAGGCACGCCTTCACGAATGTTTTTGATGTTGAGTGAGTGGGACTTTGACTGTGGCGGGTTGGGCGATATGGGCGGGGTGTCCAGGGGATACAGCCAGTGAGACCGTTGTGTTATCGGCTCGTCAATTGTGTCCTGGCCGTTATCCCTTTGAGCTTTGTGACCCTCTCGTCGAGCAAATAAAGTTTCTTCGCCATCGCACAAAAGTTGGCTTACATCTAGTTAATTAAGTAGCTATTACAGAGCCCACAGGCCACATGAAAGCTACATTCCAAACTATATTAAATACCACAGCTCACTCACTTTTTTGTTTAGTTGTCTTATTTCAAAATGATGTTTTAAGCCTCATTGTGAATTGAACAGAAAAAGCGATAAAGCAATCAGAATATAATTTAAGTTATTTTCGGTTCATGGAAATATATAATTGATCAGCTGAAGTTCTTCAACAAATAATGCAATTATATTCGATTGCACGGTTGATAAGTGATTAATCTTTTTTCGTTTGGGAATTTATTTATTTCCATTTGAGCATTTCAATTTATTCCCAGCAAAATCACCTGCGATGCGATTTATAAACTGACAGCGCCTGTAATATCGAGTCGATGAAGCGATTCTTTATTTTATTGTTTCTCTGCATTGTAAATTAGTTATATCGCCGCTGGCATAATCTATATGTATATATGATTATATATTAGCGCACGGAAGCACACATCAATCAAAATCGAACGGATATAATCAATCCTATTGAAGCGGGAAAAATCTGTAAAAATGCGAAATTTTATTACTGGTATATGTGCTCATGATGATTATAATTATTGTTATGGTGATTTACCTGTCTGCGCTGCCAGCGGACACAGTGCGTATGAGTGATGATGTGTGAGCGTTGGAAACCAATTACGTCGTGTATGTAATATCCCAATATCACTGAGTGGCAATAATAGTACAAATACATTTCCGTCGGGCACAAGACATTTCCGTCGGGAATGCAAATGTCTACTATATTTATATATTCACCCACTCATTTTAGGACATTTTTTCGATGATCACTTGGTAGTCAGTCGCCTGTGGCGAGTGCAAAGTTAATTTTCCGCCTAGTCCCCCGGTTTTTAATGAGAATTTGGTTGTCAATTCACGCCAGCGTTTTTGTATTTTTTTTTTTTTTTTGATAAAAATTATGTAAATAATGCAGGGGAGAACAATTTGTTTTGACTTTGACTTTGACTTTTGCATTATTTCCGTTGGCCGCTTCTTTCTTTCGCTTTTAATACCAAAAGTCAGCAGCGTAATAGAAAATTGTTTGCCTCATAATGGAAGAATAAATCTGCTAACAGCGCATTGGGCACGCGTTGCGTATACGAAATATAAGAAAATAATTGCTGCCTGCCAGCCACTGGCGACTAAATTGCTTTCAAAGCGAGCCCAAAGGCACACACTCATCACAACCAAAACGATGAGTTTGCAGAAAAGTTTCTTGTATTACCCAGAAAATGATTTCGTTTACAATGGAGTTTCCCTTGTTCATTGGCCCTGCCCCTCGAAAGTCAAAAAAAAAAGTCCTGTTTATTGGCCCTCCTGTTGACCAAAACATTCGTTTGGTCTTCCCTGGCATTTCCGTGCACATCCTGGAGTCTTCGTCACGAGTGTCCCGAATCTCGAGTCTGTCATGGGCATTGCTCTGCCGATGTTTCTCGTTTTGCAACCGCCATAAATCACTATTATCTGAGGCAACATTTTAATGACTTGGGACATTTGCATACCCGTACACCTGTTTACTCGTGGGGCGGACAGGGGGCGTGGCCGGCCTCTTAAGTGTGCCGGCCAAATTGTAGTTCAAGGACTTAGCAATAAGCCGTTGGGGCTTAAAGGCTTCAATGATGTCTGCAGAGCAACCGCAAAGTCCCCGGTGCGCAATTCTCGTTTATTGTTTCGGTAAATTTACATTTGTTTTGAATGACTAACGTTTGTCCTTACGAAACGAAATTTATATTCTGCCAGTCCCAAAAACACACATATAATTTAGGGTATTAGGCAAAACCTAAGTCTATCTATCTAGCATGTTAAATGTTTCAACATTTTCCCCGGAAAAGTCTGTGCCGCTGGATGAAAGGATTGGTGTATTCACAATTTCCATATGTGGCCGGGCGAGAGGAAACTCATATTCCAATTCACGGCTTTCGGTTTTCCATTGAAATCACTCAATTGTGTGAATGGCCAATAGCCCAAAACATGTGCCATAATTCGGCTTTTGCTGCTCGTGTGCATTTCCATGTTTGAAGAAAACTTCCAATTTTCAGAGGATTATTTCTGGCTGATTTGAACGAATATTAGATCATGGCTTTGGAATTAAAGCCAAACATCATTTTAACTCTTTTTTGCTTTTGATATGAACTAAACCAAGGGCATTCCGACTTCGCTCCGGCTTTTTATCGCTCCAGCTGTTGACCCGCCAAAGCTGTTTTTCACTTTTCCCGGTGACACATGGCCCCACCCTAGCAGCCTTGGATTCTTGGAATCTCGCATGCACAACAAAAATGGCAAAATAGCAAAATGGCAAAATGGCAAAGCCAGCAACAGGGCCAAAAACACAAGTGGAAACACAAGTATGAATATGAAATTCCGTCGGGGGCCCAAAGGACCTGGCTTTTAATTGTGTGTCGGAAATTATGTTTCACTTTTCCCACCTCGGGCGCATCATCAGCCAGTCTCGACGGTCTTTTGTTACCCCAAGTAAAAGTGGCCCAAGGCAAGTTTCTACTGCAGTGTAAATTGGAGGCTTTCCGTAAAACATGACTCCTGCTAAAAAAAAGGAGCACGACTTCGTACAATTGAATAGCGGGGTTTTTTGGTCTAATATTTTTTTGTAACAGCAACTCGGATCATACAGTTTTAATTGGTCTCTCTGGCAAACATGTTTTGCTTTAAAGGGTTATACGAATTTTTTACTGATTTTACGTTTTGTATACTTGCAGTATCTTTGGACTTCAGTTTACAAGCGGAGCGTTTAAAATCGATTTGACAACACACTACACATTCCAACTACAAACAGAATTTAGTAATTTCCTCGGAGCGACGACAACTTTGGAACTTGTAAACCTTGCGGCTTGCAATTGCAAACTGTGCAGCCAGGCGCCTAATGTCCTCAGATTAAAGTGCAATCTAATTGATTGGCCAAGGAGCAGTGCGTCGAGCAGAGGTGCAACTAGGAGCTGGCACTGGATTGCGGGCGGCTGGTGGACTGATCTGCGGATGCATTTCGCTTGGACGGGGGCCCGACAAAGACAATACGGAGGGTCTACGGAGTGCTTTGGCCCGTTTACGCAACAGAACGGGCCCCTCTCTTCCACAACAACCCACCCCGCCGGCCTCTCCCCTGCCTCTTGCCAGCACCCACAGCAACATCCACGGCCACGCCCACATCGCGGAGAGAGGTGCCGGTGGCAGGTGCAGCAGCTATTGCCAGGAATCTTCGCGTAACTCGGCGCTCGCTGGCCTAAAGTCAAGTGAAGCGGGCCAAGGAGCCGCTGCATCAACAGGATCTTCGGGAAAAGGACCTGCCGCAGACGTTAGCCACATCAATGGCCTCGCCCATCATGTAAGTACTCCATGGCTCAACCGCAGATATGCCGCGTAGAAACCTTATCCATATCTGGGGGAGGTAACCAAAGCTAGACTGGAGCTGCTATTGCCGAAGTATTTTGTATGTTACACCTGACACCGCATAATTCCCCAAAAGTGCACCGCAAGCTTGAATTGTTATATATGATGTGTGATAATATTTGTATTTAAATTGGTTTGGTATTGTCAAATGGAAATACCCATTTTCATGCAGTGTAAGAATGATCGAAACTTTACATTTATTAAATTCGCTGGAGCTTTGGTAAACGAATATGACAGTGGGCTCCATTATCAACTGGCGTTTCGGTCAGGTGTTAACTGAAATTATTGTGGCAGTCTCGTTATTGGTAATTCGATTTCCACTTACATCACCCTATGTGGGCCGCAAATTGGTTTACCCAGGGTCGAATGGAACAGGGTCAGCACGTGAGTGGACCCCAATTTAAAGGGCATTTCCGAAAACAACGACACCGACATAATTGCGTAACAACATTTTACCATTAGACTTAATTAAACCGTCGTTGAAAATAACTGAATGTGGTTTGGGGAAATGGGAAAGACGTAGCGTGAATCTGCTGCAGAAACTCAGACGAAACCAGCATGAAAATGGGAGACACTTGAGCTGGATGGCAAGGACAACATGCTGAGGAATTTTAATGAGATTTAGGGTTTGCATTTAAAGCGATTTCACGCATTGCAATTCCGGCGGCAGGTTAATAAGGATTGGCTTTCCATTGCAAATATAGCCACCATATTATTCCGCGAACCTTTTCCACAGAAAATCAAATGACGATGATGATGATGATGATAGGATAGGTAGCATCTGCCAAATTTGGTAAAAAATAAAAATGAAATGCCATGGCCAACATCAGAGCATTTCTGCCCAAAAAAAATATACACGTAAGACCACAGATTGTAATGTGAAAATATTGGACCAAGCCTCCATTTCATTTGGCCGAAACTTTCGTCATTGGAAAGCAACGGCCATCATCACCGTTCCATTCTCTTGCCAATTTATAAAGCCCTTATTTCGGACCGGGCCAAGAGGATTAGGCTAAAATATTTGGCATTCGGCGGGGGCTTTTGTTTTGCTTTTCGGCCTGCCAATTCAAATTAGAGTGTTGAGAGGGGATTTACTCAGCGGCTTAATTAAGCGGCATTATAATAATGTTGACGCTCGTCTGTTGTTACAATTTCAATTGTTATTGCCACACACAGTTAGAAAATAATTACACACTGCTAATCGAATTCGTAAGAATTTTACAATTTTAATATGCATTCCTAACTCTTTAAACGAAATGAAAACGGATTTGCTATGTATTTCGCTACTTTCTTAATAAGTGTAATTACTTCTGATGGCGTAGACGTTTTAGAGTGAACCAATTCACCTTTGACGACTGTATTTTATTCATGAATAATTAATGAATTGTGTTATGATATTCGCAAGCAACCCTGGCATTTTTGGCATTGATATACTATATATACATATACTTGAAACATGTCGTTTACAATCACCCTTTCGCCGATGCCATGTTGCGGTTATGGGTTTTTGGGGGCAAACAGCTCCGCCCAAGGAGAAAATACATCCATTGGGGACCACTCACTTTGAACTCCAGCTCAGCTCAGGTGGCTGGTCTGATTGATTTGATTGCTGTCACCTCGGGCTTACGCATCCGAACATAGAGATTCGGATGAAGTGCTCACCATGACAGATGGAGTCATTCAAATTCGTATGTATATTGCGGTTATCCTACCGGTTGAATTTAAGCCTCTTATCCGCAGGGGTAAATATTCATAATTTTTCATTTCCCCCCTGGGCCATTCGTTTCCCATTAAGTTAAACGAAGCTGAATTTGCACGCAGTACGAATGGGTGTATCCTTTACTGTCTGCTCAGTTTGGGATTTTCCTGGGTAAATCGGTTAAAATGCAATTATCGTTGGCAGTTGCAATGCGAAGGCTGTTTCATTTGGCCGGAAATCGAATTGATTTGCTGCATGACCACAGAAGAAGACAGGTGAAACGAACCCATGCGACGACGATTTATGGCCAGGAATTAAGCCCCATTGAATTTGTATAAATGAGAACGTAATACCGGTGGAGCGAGACTCGCATAATTGAAGGCCCATTAAATGGTAAAATATAAAAATTGATGCCTCGCCTATCCAGCCCATTCCAACTTTCGGCGGAAATTGAATTTGATAAACTTTCTAAAGGCAAGCGGCAGAAGAAGAGAGGAGTTTCTAGGCAGCAATTAGTCTTTTTTAGGAGGATGTCGATGGGTGGGATGGGTTTGGGTTTTGGGTGGAAAACTCGGTCAGATGATGGCTACGTGCCATGCGTCAGCTGGAAAAATGGGAACCAAAAAGTTTGTTTATGCTTAGACTTTTTGGTCGGTTCCTCAGATTCGGGGGACCATATAGCACCGGAGCTCTGGCTTCGACTGCTGCTGTCATTCAAGTGTTTTAATCAATTCTGATTTAATTTTACGCCCAATTAAGTGTGAAAAGCGTTTGATGTTGAGCACGGGTGCGAGAGGCAAATGGCTCCGTATCCGGCCCCCCGTTCCCATTCACCGGTTTTTCCCGAGCAAGTCACGCACGCGTGAGCATTGAATATGCCATATGTGTGGGGGTTCTCGCCCTTTATGGCTCCCTAGCTCCTGGGCCACATAACCTCCTCGGTTCCAGGATTCAGCTGGGTTCGGTTAGCGACTTTATTTAATACGCAGCACTAGAGTAAACGCATTTTTAGATGTATGTATCCGCCTGAGCTGGAGAAACTCACCATCACCGCCGCTTGAGTATCCTTGCCTTGTGGTTTCCGCACCCGCCCATAGCTCACCGCCTCGCTTACGCTCACCCGCCATTTCTCTCTGTGTACCCGCTAACCATGGAACCACTTTCTTCCTATCACAGAGTCAGCCGTGGCATATAGTTCCGCCCCAGCATTATCCACTAATCTCTATCAACAGCCACTGCCAGCGGGCCGCTCCTCCGGCTCCAACTCCAGGTTAAGTCTGTTGGAGAGCTTAGTCTGCATGACTGCCGATCCCATATCGTTGTGCTTTTGGATTTGTTTGCAGGTAAACACATGAAGACCTCATCATTTATAATATTCGTATATGAAAACGTTTTCAATTCGATTAATTTTAAACGTTCAATATTTACATAGCTCGCAAACTCTTTAAGCCCAAAAAGATTTTAAGCCTTGATGGCCCTTCAGGTGCCACAACTCCTCCAGCCGGGTTGTAATGTGAATTGTAGTCGTAAAGCAATTTTCTTTTACTTTTACAATGCCAGAGGAAATGTGTGAGGTAATATATGGTTGCCAGGAGCCGCTGAAAATTGTATCTCGAATTGTATCTCCAGAATTAACCCATGAGAATGAACAAAATTATACGAATCTATTAAAGTAGCGCAGATAGAATTTACTTTATTCAGGACTTTCCATGTATTACTTTTTGACATCGATTTTTGTGCACATTAATTTCGATATACATTATTGATTAAATTTAGAGTTTTGGAGATTGTTGTTGTAAGGCTACACAGGTATAATTGCAAGGCGTTTCACTTTTGTTTTTACAAGAATGGTATTTGTATGTGCTCGTGTTTTAACTTGGTTTTCAAAGACGACTGCCTTTCTCAGATGAGAGCGTTTGTTTCGTAAGCTAATTAATCGTATTCCAATTCAGTCACAATTATTTCTCACTTTGCACTGTCGTCAAATTGACATCTTTGTGTGTGTGTGTGTATTACACGAGTGTGGTAGTGGTACTATTCCGACTACACTTGGAAATTTAAGCACTAAGTCCACTCATTTTACATTTTACGCAACTTGTGCGCTGTTTACAGCGTGTAGAGTGTGTGTAGAGTGAGTGTACGGATGAACATGGTTGGATTGTAGTAACTTAACTAATCTTAACTGGTAACTTAGAACTAACTGAATTGTCACTAGTGTTACGTTGGCCAAAAGCAGCCGTCGTTTGTTAGCTAACTCTCCATTCAGAGGCCAATTTTGATATATATCCATTTTTGCATAATTTTTTTTTTGGAAATTTAGCAACTTTCAATTTTCAATCTTGCTGAATTTGTTGTATTTCAAGTACGTGTAGAACGTTTGGAAATTCGCTAGGAACAAATTTTGGTATACTGTGACAGCCGAAAAAAGCGAAACGCGAAAAAAATTCGTTCTTTTTATAACACCAAACGCTGGCCCCGATCGAAATAGCTTTGTCTTGGCCAGCGTTTCAGGCAACAGGTGGATTACTAGGGCCTATTCCACCTGATTTGCCTGTACTAAATAACGGTATGCGTATAAAAACAAGGATATCGAGGGATAGAGAGAATGTAGTGTGATTATCCAAAACTAATTCCCTAGTGCTTGCGTTGCGCCTACGTCGAGCAATCGAAAAGCAATCCTTCAAGGATCAGGATAGCCAGTTTTCGTTGCTCGCGCTTTTTTTTTCGAGCTGTCTCATCTTAAATGCAGTTGTACATTTATAATTTTTTTTGTTTAGAAGACCAGGTTTTCTTAAATGATCTGATCCCTCTCCACGCCGAGGCCCCAGTTTCCAATGTTGTTTTGTTTCGTTTTTTTCATTTTTTTTTTGGAGGGTCACTATATCGACGCTTGAGTCGGTTTGCGTGTGTGTGTTTGCTGTGATGTGTGTGGTGGTGGTGCTATAATGGGGTGATTTTCGATTGACCCCGCTGGGTGGCTATAGGTGGCATTTGGATGGCCACCCAACGCGGTGCACATCCCATGGTGCGAGCGGTACTTAGTAGACAATGAGCAGGTTGTTTTCATTGAATCCGGCCGAGTGGCCAGCATTGCGAACAATGAAACAAGATCCGTCGAAGTGCATGCGTTTCTCATTACGACTGCAAAAAAAAGACATAATATTATTAAATAAATAAACAAAAGGTATCTTCAAATATCCGAAGATATTTAAACTGTGCATTAATTCTGGGAAATATTGCAAAAGTATAGAATCAATATCGAATAAATATACGACGAGAACATTGCATTCTTCGAGTGCATCATTATTGCAAATAGGTGGGAATGCAGTCGCCAACTCACCGGACGAACAGATGCGAGGTCTTGCCCAATGAAGCCGTGCAGTGGATGCCGGTGGTGGTCAGGGTGGCGGATCCATTGCCCGGACTGGTGCGAATCAGGCACTTGCTGTGCTGGCGGCCGACCTTGACCAGGCCGTCGGCCGCCTGGGTGATGCGGAATCCATTAATGTCGTACACCTCGGTGCCGTCCTCGGCGCAATTGTAGGTGGAGTTGGCGATTACTTCGTGGGCATCGGACACAAAGGATGGGCCGTGGCGCGAATCGCTGGAGGGTGTTGGGTGTTGTTAATTGGAAAGAGGAGCTTGGCGAATTTATTTAGGCAAATTTCGTGCTTAACTCACTCATAGAACACCGCCAAGGTGTAGTCCTTGGTCAGGTCGGTGAAGGTGTCGGTGGTGGTGCGAGTGCCAGCTGTGTCCACCAGATAGATGAGGGCACAGGACTCGCTGGTGAAGCTAACGCCCTTGTACCACATTTTTGCATAGCGACTGGAAGAAAATGGTTGCAGCTATAGTTGCATTGATTTTATACGAAAATCGAATGAGAAGTTCAAGTTTAAATTCCAAATACTAGCTCGCCACTCTTAAAGTAAAGCAACTATTCTATTTCCAAGCTTACACAAAGTTGTTGGCCTTCATTCCGTCGTAGGTGACGATCTCCACCTTGGAGCCGCTCTGCAAGATGCGCCCATTGGGATGGATGAGGGCAGAGTTGCTGCAGTTGCGCGATAGGGCGGCGGCCACCATGCTGCGCTGGTTCAGCACACGGACAGCTTTGTCCAGGGTCATATCAATGCTAGAATAGGGGATGATTTGGAATGATCAAGGGATTAACATCCCACTAAGTTCACTTACCGAACGCCATCGCGCAGGCGCAACTGGATGGTGCCATTGGACATGGCAATGGGTCCAGATCCTGGACAAGGTGGTGGTGTGTTGTTCTCGAACTCAAAAGTGCGCGAGCTGAGGCGATCCATAGCAAAGGGTGGTGGTGGCATTGGCGATGGGAACTGCTGGGTGTGATGTGCCTGTGGCTAAGTAGGTATCCGCATATTTCTAAAACACGAACGGGGCAATAAATCAAAGCACTTACCATGCAGTAGGCTCCATCCACCTCATAGCCATAGCCAGAGTTGAAGCGTCCAGTGAGACTCTTGCCGCTGCGCGTTATGTTGCCGGCATCCATGTTCCAGCCCACGGCCTCGTAGCCGGCACCAGACTGCGGCACGACTCCGAAGCCCGAGTGGGGAGCAGCGTGCATGCCCATATTCATGTAGCTGCGGCCGCAGTTGTTTGTCTGGCTGGAGCACTCTTTGGCCAGGACGGAGGTGCTGGTGCCCACGCTGGCGCTGTTGCCCATGCTGCTGCTGCTGTTGCCGCGCTCCAAGCCGCGCTTCACTCCGCCAGTCAGCGAAAGGCTGCTCATACGTGTTGCCAATGGGCTGTTCATCGACGACACAAAGCGCATGGTGGCTTGCTAGGGATCGGTAGGGGAAAGGGTATCAGATAGAACATCAAAGATGACTGGCAAAAAAATAAAAAGATAAGATGACTTGCAAAAAATGCGAAGAAAAGATGACTTGCAAAAAATGCGAAATATGCTAAGTGACATGATTTTTTGCATATGCCTTGAAAATGGAGGCAACCCTATGGAGAAGTGACAACTCTACTCACCGGCGATGGGTTGTTGTTGGTGAAAACGGAACGCTGGCGCACACCATTTGGAGCCTTGGTGGGCGAGCGCAAGATGTTGTTGATCTTGTCGTTCAACTGGGCGCGGGACAAGAAGTCCTCGGCATTGAAGATGCCAACGCGGCCGCTCTTGGGCGTGGCCAAGGGTGCGGGACCCGGAAGAGCCAGCTCCTCGACCTGGGGCTCATCCAGGGCGCCGGTGTGCTGGCACTGCACCTCCTTGGTGCTGCTGGTCTTGGGTGCAACGGTGTCCTGGGCGTCGGTAACCATTTTGTCAAGATTCGATTGTGAAAACTTTATGGGAAAACCGTATTGGAATCGAATGGGTGATGGATTGGTGTTCTTGGTTGAACCGGGACCTGGACTTTGGTATGTGGATCTAAACGAGAACGGCACAGGCGGCGTGCTGACTGCGAAAATCAAAGTACTCTGCTCGACACGGAACACAACGACTCAATGAGAGGAATTTAATTTTTACTTTTTATGACTTTTCAAGAGCACTGCTCGCTGCGACAATTTTCGAAAGAATGACTGGCCTGAAGTGCCGATTTAAGGATGTGCCATCAATTCTGACAGTCCCTGGCCTACCGGGTTTTTCGATAGTTGAAAGTGTCGTAATATCGAGTACATATACTTTCGATACTTTCTTTTCCTTTCTCATCCCTTGAGCATTTGAAGCCCTGGCACTTTTAGATTTCCCGTGAAAGTTCAACGTATATCCGATTAGTGCTGCATACTTTTAGACGGCAAAAAGTTGATTGAATTCAAAATAACGCATTTAAGGACGACACTGTAGTGCAACCCATCTCCTGTCGCTTTTAGTGGCCGGAAAACGAAGTTTCGCCTTCGTAATTGAATCGAGAAATAGACTTGAACACACACAGCAGTGCTACCAGCAATTTATTGCCGCTCATTTTTATAGGTTCTCCGCTGCAAGAGGCTTAGGCTTTAAGATTTATTGGGAAACTGAATTTTCCGAGCGGCAGGAAGTGCAAGAAAAAGTGCCGTCATTCTTATCGAACTGGTTAAATGCTGAACAAGTGCAGAGTGGCAAAGTTTTGAAGCGTTGGCAGGAAATGTCAAGAGTCAGATAAAAGTGATGTTTGCACGTAGCACAGTTTAGTACTTTGCTAATAAAAAAGCTATCCCCTTCTAAAATGTTGCCTTAACCTGGCTTAAATTGTTGCCAGAGTCACACAATCACTCAATTTAAATTTAATATACCGTTAACTGAAACTTTTAAAATGCCATATTTAATAAGATGGTATTTATGCAAAATACCTTTACACTATTCCAGTCGAAAAGCAACAAATTTTTGGATTATTTCTTAATGACTGAACACTAAAGTCATAATATTTTTTGGTAATAGCTCCTTAATCGTTTTTCTTGTCGTTTATTTGCCATTTTATTTGCCAGAATGTTGACATATTAGCCAAAATTTTTGGCAAACCCCCAAGGTCGTTTTGTTTCCAATTTTGTGGGTTCACTAACTCACCTTCAGTGTTGCGAAGACCCTGAACTTCCGGAACTATTGTGTTTTGGTACGACTGTCAACTCTTTCCGCTCCCATGATTGATTTTGCCTCTTGATTTGAATACACACACATATGTGTGGATTAGTTTGGTTAATGAGCGCATTGACTCCTTGCATTTGGCCATCGGCCCACGCAGATTTAGATTGACACTTTCGCCATCATTTTTATTTAAATGGACGCGTTTATTTAGACGCTTGGTTGGCATATTTTTTTAAATTTTATTTTTGGCACTTGGTCGGGTCATTAAAATTCAGCCACTGCAGCTGCAATTCCGCCCACGCATCGCATTGACTCAGTTTTGAGCAGCACCAACTGAAAGTGAAAATGTTTAATATATTTATAGCAGGAATGCAATCGCATATGCATTCAATGAAATACGGAAACTCATTTGTAAAAAGCACCCCGCCCACCGATGTGATTTTTCCGTTGTCACTTTCGCCAGCCGCAAGCGAACAAATTGGTTAACCTCCTTTTTCAGTATTTATCGTTGGAAATATTCGCACATATTCAGACAGCTGAAAATTCGGATTTTCAGCGCGCGTCGTTGGAATAGTTTGCTGAATTTTGAATTCAACTTACAATTAGGCTCGTTTTGTAAAAGCCAAGGCACTTTTGATATGAAAACTAAAAGGAGAACATTAGCCAAATGAATACGGCAAATTCGCTTTTATTTGCCGAAGCTCATTAAAATGTGGAAAACTATTTTCGCCTTCTGCAGTCGGGGGCGAAGGTCAGTGAACTTTGGCGCAGACAAAGATCATAAAATCCATACTAGTATAGCGGCTATATATAGAAAGTGCATAGGACTCCAACTTGGGCAGTGTTGCAATCTTTGACGTCACCGTTCGCGTGTGTGGCAGTGGCAGTGGTAGTGGTGACCACTCAGATTGATGAGAAACTTATGGCATAATTGAAATGGCTTTTAAAATCCATTTGTTCAGCGCCTTCTTCCTTATTAAATCCTTAGCAATTTTCATTAAAAACAATTAGCGCCAACGACGCCACTTGCCTTTGTCGACAATACCAGCCCCTTCAGTTTCTCCTGGGGGGCAGGAGGTGCTCGGGAATTGAATGGACTGGGCTGGGATGGGATGGAAATTAATTGATTGTCAAGATGAGGCAACGGCAACCGAGCTGTGTAAACAAATAAATGTGTCTGGTCATTCAGCGGGAGATCTTTGTTGTCGCCTCTAGATGATAATGCCGCCCCGCTGTCAGCGATGGAATTACACTCACTATATTTATATATATATATCCAGATATTCCGATGCACATACATTTGCGGATCTGAACCGACTGGCACGCGACGCTAAAAGCCTCTCGGCTTGACTTCCATCAATATTTTGGCATTCCCGGCATTATTCTGGCCGCGTCGAATTCCTTGGTGACTTTTCTGTTTACACAATCCCCTTAAATCCCGTGCCCCCGCCTCGCCCCCTGCAAGGTGATTCACGGGGATTTCCTGGAGACGAAGAAGCCACCACATACGCGTGCTCAAAAAAAAAAAAAAATTATATGAAAACAGATTGAAAGGTTGGTCAATTGGTGGTCTGGGCCAAAAGTCTGCCGACTGCCAACGGCCAACTGCCACCGTTTGACGTCATCGGCTCTTCGGCACTTGCCAAAAAATCCGCCCATCTCATACGCTCATGTCTATGGTCTTATAGTTCATCAAAAAGGTGTGCCAGGCGGTTTTTTCCCCATTTTTTTTTTTTTTTTTTTTGGCTGCCTGGGTTAAACTTTCGCAAGATGTTATGTGTGCTGGCGCTTTGCCCGCGTTGTCGGTCCGAATTTCACGCTTCATTGGCGGGCAAAAGTGACGTTGTCGCGTCTGCTTTGATTTTGATAAAATAGGCCAAAGTGTTCATCAATAATCATTTCTGTAAAGATCGGTGAGCGAAGCAATTATTTTTACAAAATTTACAAAGAGCCTCGCCAACGAAAGCACAAGATAAGTTGGCCCAGGCATGGCAATTCATTTTTTTTTTTTTTGAACATCCTTCACACGTCAATTATTGTTCTACTTTTTAAGAAATATTATGTCAACAGTTCTGGGAAATACATAAGCCATGCACGTGATTTTTTGCAATGCACTTGAATTAGTTTTTATCAATTAAATTGAATTTTGTCAAGCAATAGGCAGGCAGCAAAGCCCGATTTTGTCGATAAAGTGGAAACAATATAGTTATTAATTCCTAAGTAGGATATTCAAATGAATAACATGTATATGAACAACATAGTTTCCACTTTAAAGGCCATGGGTAAGTTTAAAATTTAATTCTTGACATTTAGTAAAGAGAAGTATATAGCCGCACCGCCAGCAACCGCAACTTTATTTATTTAATTTTAATTACTTTACTTAAATTTCCATTTATCAAAGAAAACCGCACGAATTTGGCGCAGCCCCTAGAATATTCCTCATATTTTATTCATTGGTAACCCACATCGAAAGCCACTGTACAAATTTATACATAAGAATTGTGCAAAGAGCCAGGAAAACGCGGACGTGCCTCTTGGCAGGTGCCACGCCCACTTTCCCGAAAGTGTTCTACATTCTCCTGTTTTCTTTCCACCTTGCTCCAAGAATCCCGAGAAGGTATAAATCAAGTGGCTTTCACTTCTGCCTGTTCCGCCTTCGCAGGTTTCATATATATATTTTATTTTTTTCTGTTGTTTTTGGCGCATATTAATTTGTGGAATTTTGTCAAAATGAATTGTATAATTTTATAACACATGCTCAGCTTTATTTGATGTGCCGTGTCTATAGAAGCGGATATAAGTATATAACGACTCGCTTTCTTCCCTCCCACTTTCGGGTGGAATAAACTGTCCGTTTTATAGGACAATATACCCCGGGATCGGACAAGGTATCCGCACCCAGAGACAATTACAAATGCATTGGCAATTGCAGAGCAGAGACAAGGGTTCCATAGTTTCCGGCACGCATTTCGCTCGCTCGCTGGAGCGGCAAAAGAATCGGCCAGACACGCCGTCCAGACGGACGGGTTCAACGCACTGGTTGGTACTGATGGAATCATCGGGACACCCAGCCATTGTTGACTGCCAATTGGCCATAACCAGACCGAGCGTCGAATAATCACAATCGGTCTGAACTATTTGCAATTCCCCAGCCCCAAAACCCGAACATCTAGCGCAGAAAACCCGCAGACTCAGAAATGTGGAACCATTCCCATTCCCATTACCATTTCCATCCCGATGCCATCCCATCGCAGCAAGAACCCATCACTATAGCCATCCTCCCGAGAACTGTCAACATTCCGTGGCGTCCTCATTTCGTGGCGAGTGAATTTACAATTTCTGCAGCGAGCACACCTTTTTGCAGTTTACATGAAGCGAAACAAATAAACGAAGTGAAAGTGATTTTTTCTGCTTATAATTATGTTCTTTGTTTTATTTGAATGGCTACTGATGCAGTCGGAGCAACAAATATTTATATTAAGTGTCCCTTTCATCTTGATCTTAATTTTTTATGCAGTCTCTTGTATCCTATTTAATTCAATTTTAATTTGTATTAAAATGCATACTACGTTGCCCTTTCTATTGTGATTAAATAGTAGTAATACTATTTTATGTTTATTATTATATTATATATTTTTAGATATATTTCGACCATTTTGTTACGTAACTTAATTCAGAAATTTTACCTTGCGATAGGTAATTTCTCTCAGTGCAGGCTGTAAGGTAAAATTCCCGTAGCTCTCTGTGGGGGCTGGATAACTGCGAATGCGAATGGGGAAAAAGTGAACCACAACCGCTGCCCATTTTCGTGTGTCTCCGTTGTTTATGGTCCGTTGCGGTGGCCACCGCCAAGTGCACATCTTCATCCTCCACCGGCCATTTGCGCCACCCACACATCGCTGGGATCGGATCACCTCAGTTTGGTGGAGGCGGAATGCTTTCATGATATTTCTCGGCGCTGTCTTCTTATTGGGATCAAGTCAATATTTGTCGAGTAAAAATTACTTCCTGCTCCGAAATGGTGGCATCTCTTAAGTAGCCCCGTTCCCGAAAACTGCCTGCCACCTTGATGTTGGCATTCCTGCCGCCCTCTTAATTTACGAAAAATTTTGTATAATTGTTTGTATAACTTGATGAGACCAAAAACGTTTTAATTAGGCACCGTTCCACATTTTGGGACCTGCAACTTGCCTTCTTTTAATGAAAAAAGTTGCCTTATCTTTCATGTTTTAAGAATTGCAAGCGCGAGTTTTTGTTTAATAAATATTATATGTTGTGATTAAACAAACTTCTTCGTGTGTATTTTATTTCTATGGAAAGAAATTTTAAATTTAAAAATTGATGCTATGAGCAGGTTGCCACATATATACTATGTACTCAACTTTTTGTTATTAAAATCTTTTATCATCTTTGACGGTTTTTATTATTAACGATACATCCATATGTATGGCAAGCTATGGTCACCACTCCATCCAAAATTAAAACACATTAATATTCAAATTGAATTATTTTAGTGAAGGCTTGTTCGAGAAAGAAAAAAGTGGAGCAAACCGGCGTGTCATTCAATTTTGCAGAGCACATGTCCACTTCGGGATTGAGTTTCGATTTTTGCTGTCTGGCCGGAAGGGAGTTAAACCGGAAATGCGAAAGGGGCGGAACCGCCTACTCCCCACCTTTACACCACCCCACTTCGCACTTGTCAGATGGGGGCGGGTAAACTTGGCCGTTGTGCTTGTTGTTGTCGCAGCTGTTTGTTTGTTTGTTTGTTGTTTGCTTTTAGCCAGCGCCAAAAGCGTGTCAAACGAAACTGGGAACTGAAAACGGGCGGGCGTTTTACACATGGGTACTTTAATGCGTTGAGCTCGGCAAACACAAATTCAGAAATGTGTACCCAAGAAGTCAAGGACTCGGGAAAGCTCTCAGATTTATTCGGTGCAACACAAATGAGGCAAGGCAAACAAACAATCAGTCGAACTGATTGCTTATCCAAAATTATAGTCGATTCGCGAGGCTACAAGGCATCCTCTAACTGGCCTGCATTTTTGGCGGTCCGGCCTTCAAACGAATTTACATTAGATTTTTGCCAATCGCACTTGAGTTTTCCACTATCAACGCGTAAAGATGTCAGCGAATCCATTAGAAAAACGCCATTAGCGTCGCCATTTGGTGTCATTAGCTGGAATTCATAGTCGTTCTTGAGCGCGTGGACATGCCGGAACTCAAAGGCGACCTTTGATCCAATGATGTTGGCCTAAAAGCCTGGCGGTCGCTGCAATTACCGTTGAGGTTTCATGGGCCCATCTGTATCCTACATCCTGCATCCTGGATCGCAGTCACGCAAAACTTTGTCAACGCCTGCAACTGGCCTCAAACCGCAGCAATTAGTTGGTGTGGCCCCGTTTAATGGCCTTGTAATTGGTTATCGGCAGACCCTACTTAGTTAAAAGGTATCTGGCTTTATCACAAAAAAAAAGCAACTTTAATTGCAATTAGATGTTGTAGTAGGATAAAGCGAACCCTTGTTATACTCGTGCTTTTGGAAGTGGGTTTTCCAATGGGTCAAGCAACTCAAATCAGCAGTGAATAATTTAAATAATTACGTCGCAATTTTGAATACAAAATACATGGCAGTATGCATTTAACCGATATCTTGCTACCATTTTTAAAGACATTTTGGTAGGGTATTGAAAGCTTTCTATTCACTGTGGAAACTGGCAAAGTGCCACGATAATCAAAACGATAGCTATCCAGGGGCTAAGAAACACGACCTGACCAGGACTTTTTCCAGGAATAATAGCGTTGTGTATGCCGCTGCCACCACTTCCATTTGTCGAGTTTCTAACCCGACCATCGTGTCCATTGCAGCGGTCCTGTTGGCAGGATGTGAAATAAGTGCGAAACGTTTCATCTGGCTTATTGCCATACAGCATCTGCGGGAGAAAGAAGCCAATAAATAATATTTAAGTGGAGCATAAATGTAATATTCAAATGAAATCGTTTTTAATCACTTTTCATTTAAACAACTTTTAAATTCAACATATAAAGAGATACAAATATTTGTGGTTTCACTTACCATCGGCTTGTCCTGGCAGTCGCGCTGGAAGGACATCACCTTGCTCGAGTTACGCTGCAATGGTAGTGGCAATAGGAGATCCGCATTACAAACATATGCGCGACTGATTAATGATACCCACTTTCCCGATGCCACCAATTATCACGCTTGGTCACAGGGGCTTATTTGCATTTCGTATCTGCGAATCGAATTTGCATTTGCCCTCGTTTCAGCGGCCAAAGTAATTAATGCCCCAGGTCCCAAGTGCCTCAAAAAGCAAAAAAGAAGTGAAATAAAAGCAAAAGGCGGGTGAAAGGGTGAAATGCAGATGCGGATTGTAGATGTGCGGCACCGAGGCAATCTATGGCCCGAAAGCTAATGCGTAAACAAAGTTCACACTAGGGACATCGTCGGCATGGAGGAGTGGTGGTGGTGGGTCGTATAAAGTTTTAATTGCATTGCAGCCAGCTGGCTAGATGGCAATGCGACTAGCATAAGTTTCTGCTCCAGGCGGCTTTGATCCGCACGAAATTCAATCAGCGAATTCGGCCTGTCTAATGAGTCGCTAGCAAAATTTGGAAACCTCATTTGGTTATGTAAGACCTGGCGGACTGGGGCTTAAAAGAGGCGACAAAGTTGACTTTGTGGGGGGTCGTAAGCTGGCCTAAGCCTTCCCCGGGATCCATCGGCTACATGGAGTCTCGTTGGGTATGGGATCTCTGCACTGTATGTGCTCCTTATACGCCGCTCTGGCTTTCCATTAAATTATGGTAATGGATTTTTTATGCACTCTGTTTTCGCTACTTGGGCTTATTTTACAACCACTTCCCGCGTCGTTTCTTTGCTCCTTGGATTTGAGCCGCTTACTGCTGGAAATTAAAGCCATCCGAGCTGCGTCAATACTGTGAAAATAATCAAGGATGATTGCTGCACGCAAAAGGGGGGAATTAAACCTAAGGGAATTAATTCGATGAAAAATATTTAATGTTTAATAGCTAACTACAAAGTAATTTTCTTAAAATTACTTCACTGACAGCATTTTATGTTTACTTGAATAAGGAAGTAAAAAACATTCTGTTTGCATGCACAATATAAAATGCAATCTGAGATATGAAAACAAAATGATTTTGTGTAAATACCAGGACAAATATGTAGAAAGTGCACTAGTTACTTTCAGTACTTTTAATATTAAAGTTAGCATTGCTCATACGCCGCGTTGGCCGGCAGAAAGTGCAGCTCCGGATTCAATTAGTCGAAGTGGAGAGTTGGCTCGATTTAATGGCTCCTACTGTGTACATTCGTTGTTTCTGTGCTCATCCCTTACGTGGCAGTCGCTAATTTCACAAAAAGGTGCGAAACTTTAGCTGTGGCAACATTTAGCCAAACAAAGTTGAGCGATGCATAAAAATCAGGCATTCCATGTGCCACTTTGTTGCCGCAACAGCTGCGCTGCGGCAGCTCCAAATTGGAAGGATTGGGGAAGATTGGGAGCGAGTGTGTCTGCAGATGGCTGACGGCATACGTGAAGAGTTAAACGCTCCGCAATTCCCGTTTGCCGACGCTCGGGCCAGAAGTTTTTCCGCCTTTCCACATACGCAGCGTTGGTGGAGAAGTGGAAATTTGTACAGCATATTGGTACATATAGTTTTTTATTTTTTATACCCAAGCCCAGTAGTAGACATCACGCTTAACATCTTTAATCCTAACAACGAAATGTTTCCAAGGGACTGTGCTCTTAGAATGGTAATTATTGTTAAGGCGCTCAAAATGTATTTATTTCTTAAGAAATGTAAGTAGATTAATTGACAAGCATTGTTTTTACTGCTCTATTTTTTTTATCACATTCCTATTTTATTTTACAAGAATATTTGCCACTCACCCGCATTTCCACGCGCATTGTCACACAGTATTTCTTGGTGCAGTTGAGCACAGTAACAGCACTGGCGTTCTTCAGACAGGAGGTATCACTGTAAGCGTTCAAATAGGTGCACACATAGCAATCGAGCGCTGCAAAATACAAGATATATACTACTATATGTATTAGAGGATTGAACGAGGTCATGACGTTAAATTTGATTTTGATAATCATCGTGATGATCGTGTTGTCGCTGTGCTTTTCTTAGAATTTAATAATAGCCAGCCCCCCAGAGCAGTGGATGCAGCAAAAACAAACATTAGCAGCAATAAAAACACAATAATTAATTGAATTTAAGTGAGAATTTTGGCAGCAGACTTTCTGTCTATTTGCCAAGTGGCACGACAACGTCCTCGACATGTATCGCCGGCTATATCTATCTATATGGCTATACGAATAGCACAGTCTATATTTGAATCAGCCTTTTGTGTAATAACAGTGACGTCAATGGCCCCACTAGTGGCCACAATATCTTTGGCCCGAGATGTGTAAACGGATTGATGACACGAGACTTTTCGCCCGACCCTCGGCAATGGTGCTCTGTGCGTAAATCTAAGAAATCAAAAGACATTGAAATGATGGGTATCGAAATCCTTAGCGCTTACCACGAACACAAATCTATTTCTGTTCAGAATCTGCATTATGAGTTCTGCATAAAAGATTTGACCGCGGGGATCATTCTTGGCACGCTTCGATGCGGTTCGCGGTATTCGAAAGATAGAACATTGTATCATCCCGAGTGAAGCGGCTTACAATGGGCTCTAATCGGCGAAAAATTCAATATATTTTATATGATATGTGTGCCAAATAAATGTCATGAGTTTGCGGTTAGTCAGTTATTTAAAAATAGTTGGTGCCATGCAAGAAATTTTCATTTCTGATAAATGTATTGAGGTGATTACTCATAATACTTTCCACATAGTTTGTAATAGAAATGTATTTCATTTAAATGATGTGCAAAGTTTACATTCGTATTGTTTCATACCCACATACCCCTGTCAACATGGCGTATGAGTGACGTATTTATAAACTGTCTTGCCGAAAGTAGATTTGACTTCAAGTGTAACCATTTGAAAGCCTCATTTACACTTGATGGCAACTTGTGGGGGATGAAGTTTTTTTCTAAAATTAAACACAAATCCTTTGTAATTTGCATAAATGTAAAATTCAGTTCTAAGGATAGCCATTGAAGCTTGAGTGCCCTCAGTTCGCCGCCCTCGAAGAAGATTCGGCTTTCAAAACCGTCCGTTCCACTGTGACCGGAGGACTGCCGAGATCTTTGAGAAATGATTTGTATCATCTTTTGTGAGGCAATCAATAAATTTGAATGTGGTCATAGGCGAGTGACGTCGACAGCTGAACTCGACAAAACAGATGAAAATGAACCGAACCGAACGGAATTGTGAGAAAAGCACGGAAGGCACAGTTCGGTGAATCAAGTGGGGGGAATCAGGTCGCTGTATCCAATGCCCAGCAAAGTGAGGCGAAATGAGTGCCAAGAACACATTTCAGATTCACCTGATTTTTCTCGCTAAATTTGCGCTGAGTTATGAGTCGTGGCATGGCAATTTCGCAATAAAACAGCTAATTAAGTTAAGCGGAAAACGACCTGCTAAGCGAGCACTCAGTGCCAATCAGTGGGTAAGGTTAGGATTTAAATGGATGGATGATGGAACGGTTAGGGAAGCCCGTAGAAATACCATTCGAGAAGGCTGCTGACATTAAGACGACGCCGAGCACCGTGAATGGAAGTAGGGATTTTGACAGTCCGTGCGGCAGATTCATGGCGATGACTTCTATTGCGATTCCCGAGCTCTGACAGCTGCAGGCGCGAATCCGGACTGCTTGGCTTGACAACTGGCACTTGACTGACTCGAGTGAAGCTCGATAGGATAGCCGTCCATGTCGATTGATGTTTGATAAATGGCAAACAACAACAGATCGATATATGTACATAGGTACACACTTCTTATCGGCCGGCTAACAGGGAATGCAACTCTATTTGAACTGTAATTAATAGTAACAATACCGCTTCTTCTTTTTGCTTACAGCCCGACCGCTATGTCCCCGGCTCCCCCATCTTCCGCGAGACCAGCAGCCCAACGCCCCACCCCGCCCTCGCGGGGCCTATAACATCGCCGCCCACTTCAGCCTCCTCCTCCGCCTCCACCAGCACCGCCGCCGATAGCACCGCCAGCAGCACCATCACCGCACCAGGAGCAGGACCAGGAGGAACTTCAACTACCAGGAGCCGAGGAGCCAGAGGTGGGTGCACACGTCTGAATGAAAATTGAATTAAAAATTTACTTTCTCGTAATTGGCTTTTAAATCACTTGGGTTGCAAAACTAATTACAAAGGTGTCTCAAAGTGGGTGTTAAGCAAAATCAATGCTGCATGTTTAAGACATACTATGATAGAACTTTTGGTAGACGGTATAGTTGGTCTATAAATAGTAACATAAGTAGGCATCCAATAAATCATTTAAAAAAACGATGTTCTCATTTTCTTTCGAAATAGCATTTTGTATTATTTGCATCGAAAATGAGTGTTTCAATTCCGAGAACATTTCCATCAACTCAAACCCCCTTTTTTTTCTGCGTGTCGGGTAAGATTTGTGGCCTGATGGCTGATAGTTGACATAGTTTTCGCGACATTTGTGTAAATAATGTACAATGGCAACATGCAAATGGCCCTGCCCGTATAATTTCCGGGCCTGTCAAACTTTTCGCAAATTCTGGGCCAAACTCTTCGTCGCAGTCGACCTCTTTTTGCGCCTCGAGTTCCCTGACCTCCGGCGACAGTCGCCCATGGAGTGGACTATATGCCGGATATGGGTGAGATGGCAATGGCAAGGGGGAAAGCAACCTTATGGGGAATCTCTTTGAGTGCGCCTGGATAAACAACCACAATTAGGGTAGTGAGATGGCCGGGATATTCTGTCGTCCGCACAATTAATTGTGGAATGGAATTCGATTATTTGATGATTATTATCTCAGCGCTGTTTGATTGTGTGCTTTGTTTTTCCACGAAAAGTTCGCCACATTTACGTGCGAAAATCTCTCGCCCGTTTCCGCGCTTGTGGCCCGGGAAAATCCCCGGAGAATGGAGCTCAGTTACCCCCCGTTTTGGGGTTGACTCACTTAATGGCGCAACATGTGAGCCATCGACGAATAAGGTGGCCATGTCACGCTATAGTCCATCGATTTTATTTGTTGATTTAGGAGCGAACTATGGATTGTCGGAGGTGGGGTGTAGTTTGCAGCTATTAGCTGTCGCTTGAACTGTATTTATTACAGAAATTGTGGTATTTGTTATTCGAAAAGTAAAGGTGTATCATACTTTAATCGAAGAAGTTTTAATTGCATTTAAAGTTTAGGAAGGATATATAAAACCAGTTTGTATATATGGTTTTTAGTTAGCAAAGAGCCATTTGTGTTTATGTCTGCAAAACCATATAAAGCAACCGCAATGGGAAACTAAAAGCTAGAAGGAAAACCGCAAATGTCTCTTAACGTAAATAACCAGCTGACTCCTAATCCTCTCTTCCCACAGCCATGACGGCGTCTCTGGCTCATGCCGCACAGGGTAACCACAATAACAATAGCAGCACCAGAAGCACATCCAACTCCAGCTCCAACACCGGAAAGTCCAAGCCACCGGCTGGCTATATGAGCACCCGATCGGCGGCGATGATGGCCTTGGCATTGGGACAAACCTCGGGTGGAAGGAGCGACAAGACACCGCAAGCTCCTCGAGCCGCATCACCCGCCCAGTCGCAATCCCAATCCCAGTCCCAATCGCAGTCACCCCATCCCGGTGCTACCAGAAGGCTTTCGAATGCCTCTTCCCTACCCAGCAATGTGTCCAGATCCAAGCCGTCAACTCCGACGGCAACCAGGGCGGCAGCACAGCTAAACGGTTCCAGTCTCTTCTCCGGCGGCAGCAACTCCAGCGGCTCCGACAACGATGGATTCAGTGCGTCTGGCTCCTCGGCTGCCACTGCTCTGCGTCGCTTATATTTCAAGAGCGGACGCAGCATCAAGAACAAGATCAATGCCTCGACCACGTCGTCGACTCCTCTGAATGGACTACCTCTAAATCCGGTGTCCAGTGCCTATCACAACTCCGTTGGTGGACCCATGCACAATATGACGACTGCAGGTGGAGTGCCAAAGGTAGATATTTACAATAAAATATAGTGTATCTTAACGATTCAAGTGCACAGAAGCACTAGTTTCTATGCCATTTGCATTCATTTAAAACAGACACTCTGTTTTATGTTAGCCTGGCTTTAAAGAAACAAATTGGCAGAGATTACCACGAGCTTTTTACATTTTCGTTTTCGTTTTTAAAAGTGCTAAAAAGCAACAGACCAGAAGTAATTTCTGTAATCCCCTTGCAGTTGGTGGTGATGGGCACCTCATCAGCCTCGATTCCGGACACCACCATTAACACGTCCACTGACTCGGCCTGCACGCTCATCACGAATGTGACCCACACGGATACCTCGGAGACGTGCGACTCCCTGGACATGGGTGAGTTGCTTCACATATATCCCGATCTGATTGCTTGATTGATGTCCTCGTGCGGCCGAATTAATTAATCAACTAATCAATCTGGCCCGCGCCTTCTGCTATTCCTTCTTTCGTTTCCTTCGCCAGGTGACAACTCGGGTCCCAGCGAGCCGCTCTTCAGTTCGCTGGAGGAACCACTGCTCACCGCCGTCCACATCGATTCGGAGCACGAGGGATTCGGCGGCATGGGTGGCGGCAGAGGAGGCGCCAATGGACGCGGCGCCACTGAACTGGAACTAACGAGCTGTTCGAGGTATCCGCCCAGGCCCGACATGAATCTCCAGGACAGCGTCGAGGTACGAGTCGGAATTTAATTCCGGATTAAATTCGCTTGGAGAACAACCATTTTCCCAATTGAATCATGAGATTATTCACTTGTGCCCAGAAATGGGTCCTTATTCCTCCTTAAAGTCCGAATTGCTTTTCATTCATAGCCCAGAGCGAAGGTTTCGTTTCGTTTGGAGTTCTTGAAATTGGAAAATGAGTATGAGGAACTTGTAACAATTTAAACGTTTTTAAGGTTTATGTAACCCTGACGCCCTTAAAAACAATTAATTACTTCAGTGACTTGAACATGAATATCCACTTTGAAGAGTTCTTTCATAGTCATATAAGCAGTTAAGTGCCAGTGCATTTCCATAAATTTACCCAGCAGTGAATCAGTCATAAAGGAACCTTAGTTTTTATTTATTACTTAAGAGAATATTCGCCTTATGGTGTTATTACGTTTTCTTACAGAGCCAGGAGTCCTGCTTGTCCATCCTGACCGGCGAGCCGTCCTCCACCACGCCACTTCTATCCTCGCAGCGACGCCACCCGACGGGCGGTCACTCGCCGGGTAGCCAGCGACAGGAGGAGCGCCGGGAACGCAAGGAGCGGGAGCCCAGTACGGCTCCGCCGCCCACTCGAGTACGGGAGCACTTTACCTTCGATCCCCCGCAGTCACCGAAGTCGGCGCGCAGCAGCGAAAAGTCCACTAGTCACTTTTCCTTCAAGAACTATGGTAATGAGTCGGCCAAAGATGCCGGAGTGGGCTCGGGAAAAGGAACAGGATCTGTAGTGGGAGGAGGAGGAGGATCTGGATCCGGTGTTGGAGGAAATGGAGTTATGGCCGCCAGTGAAGGCGATGAAGAGGATGACGAGCGCAGCGGCGACAGTATTGGCAATCGCAGCAAGAAGCTTAGGCCCCGGGAGCGTGATACCAACCACATCTCGCCCAGCGTGTCGCCCTCGCACAGTCGCCGGGCCAGTCCTAAGCGGGAGAAGCGGAGGACCATGCCCATTGCCTCCACGGGCGCCATATCCAAGGTTAGCTCGGCACCGCCCACCATGAAGGATGCGAATTTTTTCGGCAGTTCCGGGAAACAAAAACAGCGACAATCGCAGAACATTCCGCCGCACCAACTATCGCCATCGTCGCAGCAGCGAAAGTACTCCTCCAGTTCCTCGAGTGGCAGCAGCGAACGATGCTTACGGGAAGCCACCGGTCCTGGAACTATGTTCCCCTTCGATCGTGAGGCTCTGGACTACGAGCGCATCCAACGGGAATGCTTTGCTCCGAGCTCCACGACGGCCAGCAACAGCAGTGATTCGGAGGCGGAAAACTGTTCCGTGTATGAGCGAAAATCCGGAGCAGACATCTTTCAACAATACTCGCGATTGAGCCACCAAGAGCAACTGCAGCAGCATTACCAGGAGCAGCGCGACTGGGAGCGGGACCGACCGCCATCGCGCAAGAACTCTAAGCGCATCCGGCCGGATTCAGTGATCCACACAACCATCCGGGAGAACCAGCAGTATGTGCCGCAGTCGGATGCCTTTTATCCCCAGGCCAAGTCCTCCTCCTCGCCCAGCGATCACTCCTACGCCGAGCTAAACAAGTTCGAGGACATTGCTAGCAAGTTTGAGCAGATCCCGCCCAAGCATGGCTCCGTATCCGGATCCGGATCCGGTTCCCTGTTAAACCTTCATCACAAGATGCCCAGTCCGGGCAGCGAGTCCGCCGTCAGTCCCACGGACTCCACTCGCCGGAGATCCTTCAAGAACAAGCAGCGCCATCAAAAGGAGGAGCACTTCTACATCCAGACGGAGGATCGCAGCGGAACAGCAGCTGGCAATGGACCCATCAATGTGACCGCCAATCCCCTGGAGGCAGCTGCCGTCTGCAAGCAGCCACGTGCCACCATCGTCGTTCAGCAGGTGAGTTCACCAAAGAGGCAAATATTGAATTTATCAGGATCGAGAGGGATTGATTTTCACTCTACCGATCTTGTTCTATAAATATTATCCATGATGCGCGTTGATTTCGTACTAAGGATAGTACCTGGTTGTATGGTACCAGTTCCCAGGAAATTTTCCAATGTGAGTCGCTCGCAGATAATGAGTTCTTATTGATTTATGGGCCGGTTCTATTGATAATGTCTTTCGAGCACATCTATAGGGACATACAGATAACGGAAGCTCTCTTTGTCCATCTCTCCAGCTTCAATTTTCTCCCTTGTGGGGTCTCCAATGCAATTCCGCTCCCCATTATCCATTTTCCGTATATCGCACCGCTTTGTCTGCGCTCTCACACCCACTCCCACTTTTGCTCTCTGCCGTTCTCTCTCGCCTGATTTTCACAGCTAATAAAAAGGGGCGCGCGCCACCGATCTCGTCAGTTATAGAGAGCCATCCGAAAGCAAAGCATCGCCATTAAAGCAGCGGAAACGCGAGAAATCAGATTGAAGTATTATTATCTACAAATATCGTGTTGTTAAGTGCCAACCTGTTTGTGTTAGCTATGTAAACGCGGTGCCTAACGGACATACAACGCTATAAAAAGGATAATAAATCCCTTAAACAATTGACAACGAAGTTTCTTATTCCAAAGTATATAAATTCGGTGAATTAGTGTAATATGGCTCCCTTCTACAAGCGCATCTGCCGCAGTCTTTCCAAGCGCTACAAGGAGGTAACTATGTATATCCCGCCTTAATAACACATATCTTGTAGCTATATTGCCTATGCGCCACAAAATCCCCAACGCTGCCGCTTGATTGATTTAGCTAATGAGCCAACAACTAGTAGGGGGTGGAATCAATAAGCCTTCAGTTGATAAGATATCAAGTTGATGCAATGATCCATCGAACAGCCGATATGCGAAATGCGAGATTTATCGAGTAACAATGACGTCAATTTGGCCATAAATTTCCATTCCATACCGCTCCGCTTTGCTTGGGTCCGCGATAGTGGTTATGGATGAATTCCTGCACAGATCGGAATTCGCGTAACTTGTTATCAATGTGGACACCCACTTATGGATGATATTGCGACACAATCGCCGCTTGAGTGAATGAGTTGCTGACCCACAATGAATTTTGTCGTAAATAATTAAAATGTTGCAAGTGACAGCGAAATATGGGGGATATTCTTTATTATTCCGAACATCTCCCCGATGACAGATGTCAAAATAAACTACCACAACGGAACGAGAGGGACCCAGTTGCCCAGTTTATAGAGAGTCCCGAGCAGATCGCAGGTTGTTTGCGCCTTATTTATTTACTTGCCCACATCGGATCATAAAAACATGAAAGCAAAGGCCGCCAAAGTGGTGGCGAAAAGGGGCGGGAACGTGTCGCAGTCCCATACAAACAAATACATAGATATAGATTATCTATCTGTTCGAGTTTATTTAACGCTTTCATTGTAAACGGCAGTGAGTTAGCATTTTATTCCTCGAACTTTTGCCCATTATGCATAAAGAGAGAATCGCTGGGCGTGTTGGAGAAGTGCATATACATATATAGATACAGATACAAATACGGATTCAGATAGATTATAGATGTTCAGCGCGAAGGCATTTCCTGGAGCAAAAGAAAAACAACAACAGATATAGATATAGCATACTGGCAGGAAGAGTATAATGAACCATTCAATTGAATTTTCCATCCGAAACAAGCCATAAGAAACGATGCGCGGAGTGGAGATTTTCCCGAGAACCAGGCGAGGCGCATCCTCCATTATTTAGTGGCCCAACCTTCAATCAGGTGTAAAGTGTAATTGTTTCTCGCGGTGATCGATTGCCTCCATAAGTTGCAGCTGGATTCGGGGTGTGCGTGAGTGGGCATCGAGACGTATAAATCTACATAAATTGCATGCGTCCCAGCGATACCTGGCGATTTATCTACCGATTCACCTCCTTCGATTCAGTTTACCAGCTCACCTTGTGCGCTCCTTTGGCGAATTATTAGCAGGCACGCACTTGGCTGGCGATTGCAGCCTTGTGGGTGGCGGGTGGCGTTTGGAGGTTGTCTAATCCCCTTTCCCACCCCCCATGCCATTTCCACCTTCAAAGTAAACATCGACAGAAACGCAAACATGTTTCCCCAGTTCTTCCCATTGATGGTTGTTGTTTCCTATTGATTTTACATTGAGTGGTCGAATGGCTTCCTTTGATTTCAGGCAAATGTGTGAGAGAATGCATTTGCCGCTCGTTGGCCTTCGATGCCATAAATCGCTAAAGGTTTGTCCTTGCTGGACCTTATGTTTCCACCATAATCACCCAAAGCAATGAAATGAAACTACAAAGACTGAGCACAACTAATTACCTATTATTTGTATCACCCAACTACACACGTTAATTGGCCATTATTTCGCTGCCGCAGCCTTCAAAGGTCAGTTTCCCCAGCATTTCTTGGCACTTTCACTTAGCGCCGCGGCCATTCACTCTTTTAGTTGTTGGATATCGGCAGAATTTTGCCGATCATTGATAAATGATAAATGGGAAAAACGGCTATTGACTCTGCCAGGGCCGAAAATCCATATCCAATGTTGCTAATTATAGCGCGTTTTTGGCCAAACATTCGCCACTTGCTTGTGGTCACGGACTCGATTAGGTTCACCTCAACCTTAGCACTGCGATTTGAACCCAGTAATTGGTCAATGCCCGACCAGACCTAAACTTTCCTCGCAGCTGGACGCTGCGTATACTTCATAATTGCCAACGGGTCGGCTACTTAATTCGGACACTTGATTCTCACTGATACTCTGTGACCCCTGCAGCTACTTCATAATCATCCTCCTTCTTTTTCCTACCTCTTTTCGAGGGCACTGTGTCTCTGGGCAGATTCAGTAGGCCGTGCTCTGCCATTCTGCTCGAGGCCAATTGCCTTATAAAGTGACATTAATTAGTTGATTTATGAACCGCCCCGCACACCTGGGCCCGCTTTCATCCTTCTACATTGATGGCAAATTCATTGACCCCATTCGGTTTGGCGAAGGCTACTACTGCATTTGCTGCATCAGCATCTGCAGCTGCGTCTGCATCTGCATCTGCAACTGCACTTTCTGCAGCACAGCCATAAATAAACCTTTGCTATAAATAAACAGCAACAAGGAGATATAGATATGTGAACGTTCTGCTCTTGTTATTGTGCATATGCCAAACATACCAAAAGTAATCGTTCGCGGAAACATTTCCCAGCAGCGCAAATAGTTTGCTGCTGGTAAATAACCTCACTTTGCACTTCCTTGGTCAGCTGTCAGAAGCGTGCATAGTTTCAGGAAAAGAAATCCCCCTTATGATAAATGTTTCACTTGGATTTTGGGGGAAAAAACTGTCCATCACATTGCAGACACTTTCATTTCGGCCAACATCATGATTAGTGTGCGGCGTGAAAATTATGGTGTTTGGAAAATCGCATTTAAACAGCGTCTGCCTCCGGTAATGATATGTTTTCCACTTCGGCCGAAAACCACATCAGCTTCTCCGAGTTTTCCGAGTTTACCAATTTATTTTTAATATTCGTGCGGCATGAAAATAGCCAGAAAACCTGGCCAACCCCCGACCGCTGGCTCTTTTCAGCCGGATTTCACAGGCGATTGAACACAGAGCGGCGTAAAAATGAAACAAAAACATGAAAAGTGATTTGCATGCATGGCGCGCGATTATTTTCAATACATACTTGCCAAACTAAATGTATTTTTAAACGATGCCAAAATTGGAGGAGAGCTTGCAAGTCGATGGGGTGTGAAATGAGTACTGGCAGCTCGTGTAATATCAATTATAATCTATGCGAACAATCTGCACAGCTAAGTATGAGAATTTGATAACAATTTCTGTTTGCATTTTCCATAAACAAAACCGAATCTAATTGCATTCCAGTCTGTTCAATTGTTTCTGGTTTTCTCGTCTTGGTTTTCTCCACGAAAGTTTATTGAATTCAGCCAATCTGCCATCGATTCCTGCCACTCTGCACGTAGACTGTGCCTTTGACAATCCAATTCTTTTGGGCTTGGATGCCTCGCTTTCACTCGATTCGAAATTCGAATTCCCAACATTTTATTTGCCTGTTTTTTTCGGAGAGCGCTACACATTTTTCTAACACCTCGAGTCGGTTTGCTTTTTAATAGCCAATTGTGGAGCGGTTGGATATACAAAAGCGCTGCGTAGTACTACTGCATAGCATCAGCATGGAATCTATAAGAATATTCCCTGGGAAAAATGATAAAAATGGGAATATGACTTGTGGTTACCCACGGATCTAAAAAACATATGGTTCTTACTTTCAACTTAGTTTAAAATGTGCAGTGTTGAAGCTACTTCAATGGTTTGACACGAGTTATGGAAGCTACCAATATTAAATGCAAACTATCTAAACTGAAACAGGATACCAAAAACTATAAACATAAATGTTAGGAAACTTTTAAACCGCATGCAATCATATCCCTTTAAATGCTACCCTAGAAGTTCTGTTCTTCATCGCACTTCTTTACTTTTTCGTTTTTTCGGGAACTCTGGGGTGTATGTAGCAACTTTTTCCCCCCAATGCAATGCTAAAAATAATCGAGAAAGAAGAAAACAAAAAAGAACGAGCGCACTAAGCGATGCAAGAAAAACTATTTTCGGCGTTTGTGTAATGGGGAAAATGGGAAATGGCAGCCAAGATGAAAAAGAGCAACGTCATAGCAGCATGTCCAACGCAATATTACTCATACGCCGCGTGTAACGCGTCACTGCTTGTGCGATGTTGGGGACTTTCTCGATGGTTTCGTAATCAGCGAAAGTGTCGCATCCCCTTTCGGCGCCATCGAATTGCTCCCCTGGGTTGGTATTGCCAAAAAGTTTCGCCGTTGGCCACTTGAAAGACATGATGCGAGTGTGGGAAGGTCTAAATAGGAGGAGCTGTGAAATCGAGATCGTTTAGTGGGCGGAATCATTAGCGCCCCTCACACACGCACACACATTCTCACATTATTAATAAGCGTTTGGGTGGAAATGCAGGCGAACTTTTTCCTTTTTCCCTACTGTCATGCCTGCCAATAAAATACACAAATTAATTTGGGCATTTGCTGAATAAATAAATGTGCCCATACGGGTGGGTGGGTGTGCGCTGTTCTCAGGTAGACTTTTGCGAAATATATGTATATTTTGCGAGTGCTGCAAGCATTTCTGTCTGCGTAAATTCTGGTTTAATTTACCTGACTGGCAGTCATTTGTTTTCTGCCCAAGAAACACACAAATTTAAAGCCGAACTTTTATAGAGGTTTGTTTATTTTCAGTTATTTGTTTGCAGCACTTGAAAGATTTAAATAATTTGGTTGTTTTCCAGAAAGTACAAGCTCTAATTTGTTTCTACAACAGAGAAATTTGTATCCCAATTAAAACACAATAGGAATGGTACATTTACAGATTACAATAAAGGTTTTCAATAAATATGAACATTGCAATTTTAAGGGGATTTCTCATTGTTATTTAATGGTATTTAAATTGTATAAACAACTATTCAATATAAATTCACCTTCGAATTGGATTTGTATGTTATGTAGTAAGTAAGTTATTTCTAATTACTGATTTTGGCGAACGCCGATTTAAAAGTTAGTAACGAAGGCCATTATCTGCCAGGAAAATTGGGCTTGTAGTAGTAGCTTATTAGGGGTTACATTAGGCCCTATTAGCCAAGTACAATTCTGGTCAATAATCCTTGGCCAGTTAACCGAAGGCAAAACATAAATTTGCGGCAGTGGAAATTCACCTCGGCACGAAAGCCGGTAACTATTTGAATTTGCAACTGCAGACACGCAATGTAGAGGCTTACGGAATTTTCCCGACTTTTGCATGGGCTGTCAGAACACCTGTTCAAGGTGTAGATAAAGCAAAAAGTTTTTTTAAAAATCGCTGGGAAAAACCCTTGAAGAGTGGCGAATCCTTGGCGAGTGGCAGAGTGGCACTACTACAAATTCATAAGCCCATGGTGGCAATGAATGAAGTCATCGGGGCATGAGCACTTGGTCGAGTAGTTGCGATTCAATTGGAAAAAGCAGCAATCCGCTTAACAATCAGCGATACTTCCGACAGTCACCCTTTCCCTTTTGATGTTTCTTCTACGCTCTTTACATTTTCTTATCGCTTTTTTTCTCCCCCTTTTATAGCCCTCGTTAAGTCTGGACAATACAGTCGAGACGCTGCTAATCAAGAACGAGGGGGACTTCATCAGCGTGGAGCAGGGCAAGGAGCTGGTGGCTCGCAAGCGCAACTCCCAGCAGCTGGCCCATCCGCCGACCCACTTGCATCACCACAACCAGAACCACGCCCACAATCATCACAGTCTCCAGCAGCAGCAGCAACAGCAACACAAGCGGGACGAGAACATGAGGCAGCTGCTGGATGTGACCAACACGCTCACCATTGAGGAGCTGCGCGATTTTGAGATGCGGTACGTAAGCCGGGGCGATCCTCCTGCTCCTTCTATTTACCAACCGACCTGACCTTTGACGGATTACGTTTTATGGTCCGGCCGGAGATTTAATTTCCGATTGAATGCCAATCGATTTTTAAGACTCTCGTAAAAATGCTCGGACCAAAGCAATCAAATTTTAAATGGCCAAACGGACAAACGAAAAAAAGACAAAAACAAACAAAAAAAAAAAAACACTTTTATTGCCTTCACCTGCCAGCCGTTTTGCATTGCAACAAACTGGCGATGGAAAAAAACGAATGAGAAAAATCCATGATGGGCTCATAACTTTTCAAATTACTCATACGACCTGTTGCCGGTTTTCAAAGTTTTTTTCCGTTTTTGTTTCTGTGAAAAATCAGTGGATAAACAAACATTTCGGACTTGCTCGTGGACGCAGTTCCTGCATTTGATTGTCATAAATGGGATTTTCAATATTTTAAATATTCCAAAAACGATGCTGCATTGCATTGAATTGCATTTCATTAGTTTTCGGTCTGTTCAAGAGATTGGGCACTAGAATTATCAATATTTTGCAATTTCTGGCTTGTGGTTAGTTCGCATCGACGCCCAAGGACACTTTGCATATGTCCTTTGGCCTGATGGCATTCACAGTTTCCAAGGACATGGCAGGTGAACCCAGTGAGGCGACTGTTGGTGGCGGCATCGGGTAAGAAATGCATATCTTGATCTCCATTAAACCGCTGTCAACTGCAGTTTGGTTACAACTGGTATGACGTTGACTTCTACCCCTTTTTAACCCCGACTGACAGAACACGAGGATGTGCATAAAGGACTCGCATTTCTAGTTTGGTTTTCGGTACTAACAAGGTCAACCATGTTCGAATTTCAGATATGGCTCACCACATCACAGCCGCTCGCAATCGGTCAAGATGCCTGGCAGCAGAGCATCCGGAAGGCCAAATCAACTGTGTCTGCCCCAGCAGAGATCCAGGTGGGTGACCCACACCGGTTAAGTCTGTATGGTTATAACAAATTACTCTGGGATTTAGGGTGGCTTCCATGCCGAATACAGGAGTAGAGGAGGAGTACTACAGACTGCGTCATTTCTCGATCACCGGCAAGGGTGTGGTAAATCGCGGTGATTCCCTCAAGAGCCGACGCAGTCGCTCCAACAACAGCGTGGCCAGTTCCAACTCCAGCACGGAGCATCTGACCACCCAGCAGCAGCTGTCCGCCCCCGCATCCGTATCCGCCCGAACTTCGCTGGCTTCCAGCAGGGAGAGCAGCACATCCAATCCGGGCAACGGTCCCTACAGGTGAGTCCGTTTTACGGGTAAAGCTATTACATATTTTTTATTTCGCAAATGGGAAAACTGAGATTGGTAATAAATATTATTTGCCATAACAAATTGTGGGTTTCATTCTGAATCAGATACATGTCATTAGTCAATGCCGCACAATTAAACGTACATTGTAAATCAGAATATATACATCAACCAGAAAGTCGTGCTATATTTAAATGACTTACCCTATAACCTTTTGAAAACAAAATTTAATGGGAAAATCAAAAGGTCAAGAGTCAGCTCATTAGCATTAAAATAACAATAGAAACAAGAGCCAATCGACTTCGATCGCTTAGGATAATAGTAACATAAAGAGGGTGACTAATTGGCTTTCTCCGCTTTCTTATTTCCCCATTGCAGGGTCCTGATGCTGGGAGGTCCTGCGGTGGGCAAGAGTTCGCTCGTCTCGCAGTTCATGACGTCGGAGTACCTGCACGCCTACGACACCAGCATCGGTGAGTTAGCAGCATGCCCCTCTGGAGTTGCTTGCATCCGGATTCCCTATTCCGGATTCCATTCCACCCAAGAGCACTGCATAGCCCCCAGTAACCCCTGTATCCCACCGTGTCATCCCATGTCTGTCTGCTGGTTGTGAGCGAGTGCTTTGGATTTACTTGATATTATTTCATAATTCATTTGTTGGCACTACCTCCGTTTTCCTAGTCGATGTCGTAGCTGCCTGGCTGTATTATGTTGTCTTATGCTGGCTATTATATTTGTTTCTGATTTCGTTGCTCTGTGTCTGTGCCGTCTGTTTGCCCCCGTATTACATGGCTTTTTATGATTCCGTGTTCGGAAAGTTTATATTCCATAGCTCTGTGCTCGTACTCCCCGCTTTTTGTTTGGTTTCGTTTGCTTTGGGCGTTTTATGATAGCGCCGAGCTATTGCCACCGCCCGATGGGTCAACACAAATTGGCATAAAGCATAAGAAACGCTGCTGCAATGAAAATAAATTCGGATCTTTTTTTGGTTTTTGCGACTCTAGAAAGGAATGGAAACGTCCGCGGAAAACTGTTTCATTCTCTGCCGAGGAGTCAATAAAAAGATTCGAATAAACATTTCTATTGGCACAAAAGAAATATGGGAAAAAATATTCATAAAACAATAAATGTTGGCAGCGAATGGAAAAATTAAATGGAAATAAATTTGTCGTTCGTCGCTTAGTTGGACATTTTTAGTGCGATATTTAACCATCTTTTGTGTTGTGATCAAATCCAAATTCCTTAAGATATATACAAATGTATAGCAAACGGTCCCAGTGTAAATGCTTATCCAACACACAAAACCTCATAATGAAAATCCGCAATTGTATCATACTGTTTTATAAAGCAATGATAATTTGTTCTGTTTCTCTCCATTCCGAATATCAACCAATCATTCAACTCAATGTCTCAAACTGACCCTACAAAACTCGAAAAACTCAACAACAACAACCGAATTAACAACAACATCTTTGTACATACAACAACAAATCGTGGTTGTAATCAGATCTAGGCAACTGTGATATACGCATTCTAATTGAAAAAGCCGCCGACGGTAAAAGCAACCAGCAACTGAACAATATAATTATTAACCTTGTTAATTATGCTACTCCTTAATATTTATCCAAATATCTCTATACACCTAATTGAAACGCTTTTCGACTCTCCAATAAAATTAACCAAACTCAACAAACTAGCCAAACACTTAATCCACAATTGCATTAACCCTGCGCTTGAAAGCTAATAAAAAACTCCGAAACACACCTGGTCCCGCCCACTAGCCACACTCCACCCCTCCCTCCCCCCGAAAAACCGAAAAAGAAATATAACACCGCCTAGCCAATATATAGAGCATATAATATATAGTCCCGTAGACCGCTCCACAATCGATTGTCAATTGAATGCGGCCATTGTTACGCTTATGATTTATGGCCTGCCAGTCGATGGGCGGCAGCCTTGAGGGCAGACATTCGATATTGAAATGATTATGCACATCACAAACACAACTAATGAAATTTAATTAATGATACGCCGGGCCTCGCGTTCTGGCTGCAATTATTGATTGCCACCTGGGGATGGGAACGAAATAATGGTCGTGCCATATATTCAAAACTATAAATGCCACAGCTTCAACTATAGCTATAGCATTTTTAATTAAAAAAGAGGCAAACAGAGAGCCCATTAAATGAATAATAATTGAGAAAACACTCAGTCCCACACAAACAAAGTCGCATTTACCCAGCCACCACCTTCCTCTCACTTTCACTAACTATTTGGTCAGACGACGGGGTTTTTCGCCCAGTCCATGTTGCGCCCATTTCGTTGCATACTTGTGGGGGTCAATTTAATTTCCCATACATTAGCATACATTTCGGGGCAGTCCGGTGTGGACTTCCGGTGAATCCCCGAAGCTGTGTTCATTCAACTTGGCTAATGGATACCCAAATACTCGATACTCGCATGTAGTGGACGACACTTGTAGATAAGCCCATCACATCAACACCCAACTAAAACATGCACATACTCTTTGTTTCTGCGCTTTCGAGAATAGATGTTGTAAATCATTTCATTGCTTGACATTTGAGCTATAGTTTGGCGCACATGCTAATACATCAGTGCTAACCTCGATTTTCTCTTTCAATGTGTGTGTGCAGATGATGAGTCCGGCGAGAAGGCCGTTTCAGTATTACTCAGTGGCGAAGAGTCCGAGCTGATATTCATCGACCATGGATACACCGAAATGACTGTAAGTACCTTTCAAAACACTCATCATCCTCTCAAGGGTATGGGACAGTGGTCACAATAACGCAGGGGAATGCATAATTTAAAAGCAATATATTTTTAAATCGAAATAAATTTTAAATATTTGAAAACATTGTTTTTTTTCAAAATATTTCTATATATTTGCATAAAATGCAAGTGCTTTTCATAGTGCCCTCACATGCACACGCACTTTAAACAAATTGATTCTCTAATGGACTTAGGTGCTTTCGAAACACCCATTATGCAGCCTCCAAAGCCTTGTTGCCATTATTGTGTGTATGTATATACATACATACCTGCTCATCCATCCGGCGCCCTGCACTCTATCTGTGACATTTCATAATGCCATTAGCATGCACGGCCACCAACTTACCCACACAGAAGCGGGAAATAACACTTTGGCAAAGCCCTCAACCTCACTCAATGTCACCTCGGTGTCACCGCCATTTCTCCATCCTTTCACAGCCGGATGAGTGCCTGACCAACTACGATCCGCACGGTTACTGCGTCATCTATTCGGCCGCGGACAGGAGCAGCTTCAGCGTGGCGGAGCAGGTGCTGCAGGTGCTCTGGACCAATCAGAACATCGCCCAGAAGGCAGTCATCCTGGTATCGAACAAGGCCGACCTGGCCAGGAGTCGACTGGTCACCTCTGAAGGTAAGCGACACGTTATAATGCTAATAAATATGTGTGGGAGGATTTCGGTGCTCTCCTCCGCCCCCATTAACACAGGAAAGTGCGCTCGATTGGGTCTGTTACGAATAGATATACGAGTATATATATATAGCGATATAGTTGGAGTGTATAAACTGGAGGGTCAGCTGAAGAGTTTGCCGGCGGTTCGCCTACCCAAACAGCCGGAATCTTAAGTGGAGGTGATTCTCCACCCCCATTGAAGGTCGCCAGTTTCGGGGGTCCTTTTTGTCTACTCAAGTGCTTTCACTTGACTTTTATATCAGATTCCCTTTAAGACCAAGGTAACTCGGGCGCTTTCATCTAAGTAATTCAATATTTTCCGTTAAATTACGTTTGTTATTATGAAAGTAGGGGTGGGTGGTGGTTTCTCAGTTCTGCCAGTGAAATGGCAGTGGAGGGAAATTGTTTCAGCGCAAAATTGATTACATTTCGTCCCGTGTGGCATGTGTTCCGCTCAAGGTTTAAGGCCCATAAGCCTATTGTTGTAAACAAGGCGACAACAGGACCTCCATTCGCCACCCACTACCCACCACCCACCACCCACTTCCAACGCACAATCTTGAATTTGGGCGGAGAGTTCCTGTCCACCTAATGCGACGCCCTAATTTCATAAAGTATTTATAGAATTTTGTATGCCTCTGGCAATAATAAAATGAGCGCTTGGCCCAGAAACGTCTGGATAAAAGATATATTCATAAATCTATACATTGTCACGCTGATTGGAAAAATATGAATAAAACGTTAGTGCGTCACAGGTGATTCTGCCACTCCACAGACTCTAAACAAACCTTTTGAAAATTTAATGTGTTTTCCATTTCCACCTCTTAACTTTTTGGCATACTTAATGATTGTAGTGACGCACTAATTATTCAATTGGGCTAAATATTGCCCGATGTTGCAAAACTTTTGTTTGCCTTTAATTAGGAGCCTATTTAATCTGTAATCGAAAATCGGAAGGTTAAGAGCTTAAGCCTTTAAGCGCCCAGGAAAAGGCTGGCCTGCCTATCAAACTGTAATAAAACGAACCGAAAAGTACATATACAAATAAATATATGTAACTTTCGTCACATTGTTAATAAAAATGTGAGCCTGTCATAAAATTTGCACCAGGAGGGTCACCATACGCATGGTGTACCGAACTTTGATGCTTCAGATTTTACGAGTTGTGTACACATCTGTGGACAAGACGTGACGGTTGGGATGAGGAGTCCCCGCATCATGTTTAGATACAAATCCCAGCCCAGAATGAGGTTTTACGACCAACTCCGAGTTAACTAAGCGAGGCCATTCGATTTGATTAACTGGGATGATGGGCGGCGAACTAAGCTTGAATGTGATGCTTTTGGCCATAATTTCCACACATTTTCACTTAACCTCTCCATCGTGCTTTTCATTACAGAAGGCAAGGCCATGGCCACCGCCTACGATTGTAAATTCATCGAGACGTCGGTGGGCATTAATCACAACGTGGACGAGCTGCTGGTGGGTCTGTTATCACAGATACGGCTCAAGCTGGAGAATCCCGAAAAGTCCAGGTTCGTCGAGAGCTATTCAGGAATATTCCTAATTTTATTTACTTATGGTTATTATGTTTCTTGCCACAGGGATCTGTTCCGAAAGCGTTCGATTCGAAAGTCAAAGAGACGCGCCTGCTCGCCACTGAATGCCGGATGCCTGAATGCCAATACCCCGCTGGGTCCGCTGGGGGAGGCGGTGGCCACGCCCCCGGGCAGTGCCCAAAGCAGGTGAGTCATTGCCACGCCGACAGGCCATCAGAATCAGGCAGTAATGCTGATGCACCCTACTCTTTTGCAGTCCCCGCAAATACCGTGGATCAAGGACCTCCACCAGCCTGAAAGTCAAGGGTCTTTTGGGCCGCGTGTGGACTCGAGACTCCAAGTCGAAGAGCTGCGAGAATCTGCATGTACTCTAAGCACAGAGATTATCCAAAGTGTAACCCACAAGTTTCCTATAGAGTATGCAAGATCCTAAGTTAAAGAAGAAACAGACTCGACTACTACCGGGGGTATTATTCCCAACTGTACATATTGTGTATAATTTTAGCCTTAATTTACGCTAGTCACTTCCTCCATTAATCATTGTATATAGTTTGTCTAAATATAAAACTATTATTTGTAATTGGTTTTTTATGCTTTTCGTTTTCCTCCAAGCATGAGTTGGGATAATTTTGAAAGCTCGTTGCAATACGGCGACTGCAATAAATTAGTTATATTCTTGATTGAAAGAAATTGAAATACAAAGGAATCCAAATAAAAAAGCAATAATTTTTAAAAAGAGAAAATAATATTTTACCCTTGTTCGTCGACGAATGAATACCAATTGTACTGATTTTTTGAAGATATGGCGCTTGGCCGCCGAATGAAACTTATTGTTAATTATATACGTGTAGTTATACATTTGTAATGGCATTGAATCGCATTTTAAAATTGCATATATAATTCACTTGAATGTTGATTGGATTAAAAGTTCATAATTTAATTGATCGATTGCGAACCAGAAATTATATTAACCACATTGTGCAATTTTGCTTAAATATGGTAGACCTAGGTATTATGCCGTAATTGTTAACCAAAACATTTTTTTAAAACAAAGAAGCCCATCGTGCACCCACAATCCGCACGCCCTAGGTTTCTCAAGTTAGTCGGGACCATTTCAAAATTAATCAAAGATAACAGAAATACGCAAGAAACACTAGATTTACACACAAGGGCTACTTTTAGGTTCATGTCAGCGTAATTTTACATTAATGCAATATGTGATTTTACACAAGGTCCACTAAATCAAGAGCCTAAGCAAAACCATTTTGTTAACGTCTGCAATGCGACCTGCTGTATCAAATATTGAGGTCGGATAGAGAATTTGTAGATTTTTAACTATTAATGTGAACACTAGTAGTGTAGGTCAAAACACACAACCATTCCATAACAATCTAGATGTCCATTAAATGTATTATAAATGTCCATTAAGTATTATAATCACCAACAATTGCAGCACAATGGAATTTAACGGATTTGGAACATTCAAGGAAACCCCAAAATAATACGTGCATCCTAAACATGTGTGTAAGATATCCGATTAGTTAAAATATATACATTTAGCTGTAATTGATTTTTGTCCAGAACTCTGTGTATTATTCTCGCTCAACATGAATGAATATGAATTCGAGCCGAAAACTATATAGGAAAGTGATAAAAGCACACTCGATTTTGCACAGATTGTCATACCTTGTATAAGGACAAGCGAAAGTCAGCCATAAATGTAAGAAGCAGCAGAGTGTTGAAAAGTTATCAATTGAATGCATGTTTTAATTTTTCCGCTCCGATAATATATGTCTAATGAGTGTGTATTAAATGTGAAAAGTTCAATTTAACTGTTTTCAAAATTGAGTTTTATTTTGGTGGTTTCAATAAAAGGTACATGGTCCTTAAACAGGGTAAGTCAAAATTAGTTTAAATGTTGAAAAATTTATTATTTATTATTATTTATTTATTTATTTTTATTATTATGATTAATTGACTATTTCAATTTACATATGCTCACACTTTGCAAAGCTTGCCATAGTAGCTTTCGTTACTATATAGATACTCACCACCCTTGACTTTCTGAAACTGTTAGTTTACATAGTATGTAGGTATGTATTTCCTAACAGCCAGCTAATTGTTATCTACTGTTATCTAGTCGTGGCATTGGCTTAACAGAAGTAGACTTCCTTTTACCGTTTACATGAAGAAGAAAAAGCTATGATAAATTAAAAATGAATATAAGGGAACTCTGGTTGAGTTGGTATTATTCGGTATATTTGGTATATTCCATGGAGAAACGATGGGTCACACTACGAATTAGAGGAAATAAATACAAACAAATTGGGCTGTGGCGGAATTTAAATTTTAACTTTATCAGCAAAAGTGTTAATTGGCGAACCTCTCGGCAAAAATGAATATAAATCTGCCGAATTTCAATGTGAAGAACCTGGTGAAGGAGGCGGGAAGCACGATATCACGAGTGGTGCAGGTGAATAAATCAATGAATTGGGGTGGCTGAAAAAAGAGGGTGGTGGTGAACTTTCGGTGGTTGGGCAAATGGCTAATGTCCCTTAAGCCGAACTCAAGCACTTTCGTTGATTCTTTGCCCTTTTCAACGGCTCTCCATCGTTTGCAATGACCTTTTCAGCTCACGGAGGAGAAACTGGGCACCACGGAGCGCACCGAGTACGACTTGCACTTCCAGAATCTCGCCGAGCGGGCTGATGTGACTAAGACATGGACGGAGAAGATAGTGCGCGACACAGAGTCGGTGCTGATACCCAACCCCCAGAACCGGGTTGAAGACTTCATCTTCGAGAAGATCGAAAAGTCGAAGCCCAAAAGGTTGAGCAACCTAGAGCACTTGGCTCTGGACATGATCGAGGCTGGGGGCGATTTCGGGCAGGATCTTCCCTATGGTCAGGCTCTGATCAAGGTCGGCCAGGCGGAACAGAAACTGGGCCAGTGCGAGCACGACTTTATAGCCACCTCGGGCATTTGCTTCACACAGCCGTTGCGCAAGTTCCTAGACGGCGAAATGAAGACAATTGGCAAGGAGCGCGGCATCCTGGAAACCAAGCGCCTGGATCTGGACGCCTGCAAGAACAGGGTGAAGAAAGCGCGCAGCATGCTGGGTCAGCAATCGGTAAGTGGGTGGGATTAGATGGGGTTTCCTTATTGCCATGGGGTATGATTGATTGGGTAACGTAATGGCTTTTTCACTCACGGTCTTTTTCTGCCCTCTGCTGCCCGGAATGTATAGAAAGATGGCATCTCGCCAGAGGCCGTCTTGGAACAGGTATCAAAACCTTGACCGAGCTCGCGCTCTAGATTTATGGCTAATCAATAAGCCAATTTCTAATTGTGATTTTTTCTAGGCGGAGCGGGACTTGCGCGTGGCTCAGGCCGAGTTTGACCGGCAGGCGGAGATTACCAAGCTGCTGCTGGACGGTATCAGCACATCGCAGGCATCTCACTTGCGCCACTTGCACGCCTTCATCCAGACGCAAGTGCGGTACTACAAACAGTGCGGCGATGTCATGGAACAGCTGCAGCGTGAGCTAGCCAAGTAAGTAGTAGGCGACCGATAAAGGATGGCTGTGACTTCCACGTAGGCACCAAACGAATCTTTTCTTGCACACCAAAACCACATGTCCCATCCTTGATGAAACCCGTGGTCCCATCTGGTGGTCTCACTGTGCGTTATGATATCTGCTTGTGGTCTTACAGAATGCAGCATCCCAAGCCACGCCTGCGCATCAATAGCGAAGACGTTGATTGTGGGCCTCCCAGCTCGGTGTCGATGCATTCTTGTGATTCCGATTCATTGGGGGGGATAGCCCTAGATAGCGATCCAGATCCCGATTTGGACAAGTCGCTTACGAATCTGCTCGAAGACTTTCACATAGAATTCGATACGACAGCCGTCTCCACAGTTTAGGGGTCTTGTTATTGTGATCTTAATATCGAATCGGATTCCATGCCAGTTAACATTAGCATTTAATTTTAAATCATACGTTGCTGTTATCGGTAGTTGTTGCACGTTATACAGTCAGGTTTCAGCAGCTCATCTCTCCATTTAGAGCCCGCAATCAAATCGAATCAAAAACTGATTAAACTCTGCATCTTCCATCAGCTTGGGAGGCCCCACGCCATACATTCCGCTCGACGTGAACGAGGCCAGTGCCAGCAAGTCCAACATATCGTCCGGAGCCGCAGCCCGTGGTCCCGGCAACAATCACTCTGCCAATATGGCTGCCACCGGCCACAAGCCCAATCAGTCCATGCACGTCAGCACGGATCAGATGCAGAGAGCACGCGTCCTTTGCTCCTACGACGCCAAGGATCACACCGAGCTTAATTTAAGCGCAAATGAGGTAAAGTAAAGAACAAACAATATCCTAAGCATTGCTAATAAATAACTCATTTTTTAGGTGATCTTCGTGACGGAGTGCTCACCAATAAACGAGGATTACATGTACGGAAAACAGGGTCTGTTGAAGGGTCTGGTGCCACGCGCATTTGTTGAAATGCTCGACGAAGAGCACGACGTCACCCTCTAAGCCCTCCAGCAATTTGTTCAGCAATAATCAATCATTCAATAATCTCAAGCAAAATTAACGAACAAGAAAATACTCCAAGTACGGCAATACTCATACGATAAGAAAGCAGACACGATCGAGAGAGGGGAACGGCAATTGGACAATTATAAGATGTGGCCAAAGCGGCATTTGGCACTAGCAAGAGAGTACAATAATTTATTAGAATATACATACATAAATATATACAAGGCATATACATACATACATGAGCGTGTTGGTTAGTAAAAGCAGTGTAGATTAGCCTTCGGTGATAATCAAACCCAGATCCTTGCCCAAAGAGCTACGCTACTCCGTTGCACAGATCACGCAGTAATCAAATATGCATTCTGGCTGCCTGAATAACCGTCAAGTTATACATGTAAATTTATGCAATTCCGAACATTATGATTGTTAAATCTAATCGCATATCTAAAGAGAAAGTGCTGTTTTATTAAGCTTCTCTACACTCGACAAAGTATTATATATGTGTTATGTTTGTCAATATCTTAGTTAACAAGCGAAATTCTCTGTGCTTTACTATATATCCTATAATTATAAACGTAAGTATGAAATTGTTAATCCTATTATCTATATATTCAGCGAAGGCGTTTCCAACTATTATCTAATATATTTAATACTTCCTGCTGCAATTATTATGTTACCAAATTTTTCGTGCAATTTTTGAAAGTCAATTAAATGAATATTGCTTGTTACATTTAAGGCAAAACTCTGAAACACCAAGGCGCTTGATAGCTAAAAATTAACAGATAAATATTGTTGAAAACGTACCATACAATAATTAAAAAGTAAACAACGATGATTTTTAGGTTTTCAGCAAAGAAACAAAGTTGTAATATGAAAAGCGAATTTTTAAACACCAACTATACTACATAATTACAAATATATGATCAAAATTAAAACAACATTAAGTTCAATTTATTTTGTATTTCATTAGATGGCCCGTCCAGCTGTGAAAATCCCATCGAGATGGTAAGTGCTTTAAATTATATTTGTGAGCTTTTCTACTTTAAACTGATTTGATTTCAAGAGCTCTATTATCTGAGTTCAGTTATAGATCAAGTATTTGTTACTCATTTGCTAAAATAGTTCGATGATAGTGCATAATCACTTTAGAGAGATTTCGAATGTGAGCGACGGGAACTTTAGACTTCAGCGATTATTATTTACAAGACTTTATTGGCTAGGGTATACTAGGGTAACAATCAAGGGCTTAAAATTCGTATAAAAGTATATTGTTCTAGTTTTGATCCAAGATTCCAGTCGTAGTCACACCGCCATTTTCCAGCGTAGTCTTGGCAATGGTGGAAATCTTCTCATTGAGAGACCTATGATGACTTGATGTGGCAGCCTGTAGATTCTTAATCACTCGATCAGATGCCTGAATAGTGAGTGCCTTGGTCATGTTGAGCTCGTGTTGTGCAGTTGGCAGATTCAGAGTGACTGCACGGGATGATCGTGATTGCGTCACAACCATTGCATAAATATCAATGGCTGCATTTGCCAGTCGTGTTAGCAAAATTTGTTCGTTAACTATGTTTTTGTTGTATCGCAGCAATAGTTCTTCCACCGATTGTCCAAAAAGATCAATACAATGGGCCGTTTTTTTGGCATATGGTAAGAGTTCAGACACTACGTGGCCACTCAGATCGGTGCCGCCCAAGCCGACAGTGGAGGCAGCCCGCCTGGAGGCCTCCTTGAAAATCAGTCCCAGATTGGCCGAGGGATTCTTGAATGCGCGCTGCAGTTCCTTGAGGTGGGATCCCGCATATTGGATGCCAGTCAGGGCAATGAACAGCCGGAGAATGTCATTGGTGCCCTCGAAAATGCGGAAAATGCGCAGGTCACGCAGGACTCGTTCCAATCCGGTGTCCACCATGTATCCCATGCCGCCCAGAATTTGTATAGCCTCGTCGCAAACGTACCACGCGCTCTCCGACGCATAGATCTTCGAGATGGCGGCTTCCAAGTGGTAGTCCTTGCTGCCGGCATCCATGTTTTGTGAAATAGTGAACGCCATCGACTCCGTGGCGTACTGCAGAATGTTCATCTGGGCCAATTTCTCTTGGATGGATCCATAGTTCTTTAGTTTTTGACCAAACTGAACTCGGTTGTTGGCATGCTCGGTGGCCTGTTCGATGCATTTCTTCATTGTTCCCGATAGCGTAGCGCCCATTCCGAACCGACCGTTGTTCAATATGTTCATGGCAACCTTGAATCCGTCTCCTTCCTTGCCGAGCACATTTTCAATTGGAATCTTTACATCTTCGAAATAGACTTCGGCCGTGTTCGATGCCTTGATGCCCATTTTCTTCTCCGGAGGTCCATTGGTTACACCTCCGAAGGATCGTTCAACGATGAAAGCAGTCACCTTGTCCTTCTTTTCGCCAGTCTTCGGGTCCACCTGCTCAGTCTGTGCGAAAACGGTCATGATTTCGGCAATTCCGCCATTGGAAATCCAAATTTTCGAGCCATTTAGGACGTAGTGCTTTCCATCGGCACTCTTCACGGCACGGCATCGAATGGAACCCGCATCAGATCCGGAGCTGGGTTCCGTAAGGGCAAAGGCAGCGTACACCTGCTCGGCGGCCACCTTGGGCAGGTACTTCTCCTTCTGCTCTGGGGTGCCGTACAGCAGTATTCCCTTGAATCCAATACTCTGATGGGCGCCAATCGTGATGCCCAGTCCCAGATCGTTGACACCCACAATGGCGCACAGTCTGCCGTACTGGGTATTGTTCAGGCCGAGGCCACCGAAATCAGATGGCACTTGGATTCCGAAGGCCCCGAGCTCCCACAGAGCCGTCGAAGTGGTGTCATCTATTTTAGCGTTGGCATCGTTGCGGGCAGCGTCATTGACATCGGAGAAGAAACGCTCGAACGGATCTATCAGACTGTTGGTCAGCTCCTTCTGCTCCGCGGTCAGGACATCTGGATACGGGAACACTTGGCTCGACACCAGAGACCCACGGAAGATGTTGGCCATAAAGGACTCATTCTCACTCACCTTCTCCTTGCTGCGATTGCTTTCCGCCCCCAGCTTGGGACTGTGCGTCGCTATTTGCCTGCAAAGCGAGGCATTTCCTGCCAGGTACCTGGTACTTTGGATCGTGTGCCTCCACATAGTTTCGAAATTGTTTGGTAAATCGCCCTTTGGACCGAGAGTCTACAGTGTGCCCACATTCCCGATCACCCACGACGACGCGACTTGCGCAGTTCAAATTTGGTATATTTTCTCGAAGCACCGAGTACCGGAGTATTCATCGTTTCATCAATTCAGTTGGTTTCCAAATCTCTTGAAGAGTTTTTTAAATTTCGAAAAGTTTCTGAGGAAGTGTTTAGCCGTATTACTAGTTTTACATAACTGCTACTGCTTTTGAGAATCGTATTGTATAGAACCTATCCAAAAATCGTTTGGCATCTTCAATTCATTTTGTGTTAAAATCTCTTGATGCTGATACTGATGATGATGATGATGAGGTTATACAGAGGTGATTCAAAATGTATTTGAATTTAACTTCAATCATTGACTTCTTGATCTGGATGATGGAAGAGAAGCATTTTGATCCGGATAATATAAATCTTCATCCATCTGTGACTCGGAAGATTAAAGAAATGGTTTCGGAATAATAATATTATCTATTCTGCTGTATATTGCAAATAGTTCTTCATTTACCACTGTTGATAAATACTTACTCCCCCCAACTCCAAATTAAAACACAAGTCACGCTCTTAAATTGCAGTTTAATGTCGATAAATATGCGGCTTTTGAAAAGCTTACAAAAGTTCCCTTGTCGGTTGACCTTTTCTAATTCCCTTGTAGAAAATCCTAACACATTTCTGTTCAGTTAAGCAAATATTTACAAAAAATACACGGTTTCCTTTACAATTAATAATATCTAGTTTCAGTTGATGCGACGTTGCTTAAAGTCTTTTCTTATCTAGTACCGAAAATAAATTAATTGCTGCCAGCAGCATTTTTGCTAAATAGAATAGTTCCTCAAATCTTTTTACAATTCCTTAGGATAAGTTACCGAAGACTAAAGCGAAATTCAGTTGCAGAATTCAGATATGTATATATGCATCTGGAGCTGTCTATGTTCTCATGGTGAGCGTTTGGCCGACTGTCATGATAGAATCCAGGAGTGTATAATACCTGCACATTGAAGATGATCAATTAATGCAGTTGGGCAATTATTTATATATCTACTTACGATTCTCACCCGGCGATAGAGTTATATGTATGTCCTCGCGGCTCAGAACAGGGGCTAAAAGTAAACATTTGGCCACAGCCCAGACACATGTATTTTTGCGTTTTACCAATAAAACGTGTAGAGCAACAACTGGCGAAGCTTGTGTAAATATTTAAATAACGTTCTTTATTTACTTTTGAGGGGGGCTAAAAATAATAAACTCTGTTTCTCGTTCGCTTAACGCTAGTTTAACGGTTACAGGATATTGTTAAATTAAACGGCCTGAGGCTGAGGCGATTGCAATTAATATACATACATAAATCGAATATGATAAAATTTAAATTTAAAAAGGCCGCGCTTAAGCAATTCGTTTCCGTTCGCTGTTGTTTTCGTTTCGCATGTTTCACATGTCTTTCAGGTGGAGCCATGCAGTGGATAATGAACCTGCCGCCTACTAGTTTAAATGCTATCACAGTTTCAAAGTCGAGCATGCAGGAACAACAGTCAGGAGCTAGCTCATGCACGATAAGAGAACTTTGTTATCGTTTGCTGCAGCTGTTGGGTTATGTATGCAGAGCGTACGGCTGCTGGGGCGGCTGCTGTTGCTGCTCAAGGCTGCCGGGGGGCGTCGCAGCAGCAGCAGCGGCCCCGCTTCCGCTGGGAACAATGCGTATCATACCCGGCTGGATCCTAACGTTCTCACAGGCCTCACAAATATTTAGCTGTGGATGGTTGCGGAATGTACACATGTTGCAGGCCCACGAGTCCAGCGTCTCCTCCTCCTCATCCACATCGGAGTCGGACAGGAATTCTTCCTCCTGCTGTGGCTGCGGCTGGTGTTGCTGCTGCATCTGCTGTTGTAGCTGCTGCTGCTGCTGCATCTGCTGTTGTAACTGCTGCTGTCGCTGCTGCTGCAGATATTGCTGGAACTGATAGTACTGGGCGTACGTCGGTGGCGGCTCCTGCTGCAGCTGTAACAGTTGCTGTTGACTCTGCATCTGGGGGGTTAGGCAGGCCGAGGTAGGAGCACTGCTGTGGTGCTGCCCGAAGTCCTGCACCGGCTGGGAGATGGGTGCTGCCGGCACCGAGTGCAGACGTAGTGAACTGGGCGGCGCCTGGACGCGAGCACCTTGACGCTGACGCGGGAATGGCTGTGGCTGATGCTGCGGCTGCTGCTGTGGAGCATTGCTGGCGGGTAACTGGTGCTGGCGGTTCGTTGTGGGATTGGGCGCCGGACTAGGGCCATTCGCCTGCGGTTCTGTGGATGTAAGAGGGCCAGATTTAGCATTGGCAAGCCGAAATTCTTTGCAATCATCCTTACCATTTAAGCAGTCAAGCAGCCGATTACAGTCCTCAGTCAGTTGCTTGATATCTCTATCCAGTCTTTCAGATTCCCCCACCGGCACCGGCTCAGTCAGGATGTTGATCTCCTGCTCCAGGACGAGCAGTCGCTTCTTGTTGTCCCTCAGAGCATTGGCCAGCTTGTCGCGCCGCTGCTTCTGTCGCTCAATGGTGGCGGCATGAGCTGAAGTGGATAGAGAGAAGAAAAGCTGATCAATCGATTTGCTGACTGTGGAATGTGTGGCTCCGTTGGCCTGGCAACAAATGATTGCCTTGCGGCATTTCGCATTTCCAAATATTCCCAGCGGCTAGATTTATTTTTCTGTCTAACGCCTCTCATTTTATTACTCTGTTTTGTTGCTAAAAATAATTACCCCACCAACCGCCTGGCTGCCGCAGAGCGAGAGGGGTTCATAAACAGAATTTATATTTAAATAGATATATTTAGTTAAAATGCGCAAGCAAGCACAACCAAAGATCAATCCTAATAATAATTTATTCCTACGAAAAAATAGGTAAAAATAAATGAATACAAAAAAAAAAAAAACAGACAAAGTCTTTCGATGCATTTTGTGTTTGGCTTTGGGCGACTGTTCATTTGAATATTTTTAGACGCTTGATAGATTTCCAACGGAAATAGCCAACAGGGCAGTGGGCCAAGGGATCTCCGATCCAAGACTACGTGCAGAATATGTCACATCATTATGTGCGATTCGCTGGCATATTAATTTATAAATTATTTCGTTAATGGCTCTGGATTTTCCAAATTCCAATATGTGTTCTATACACCGATGGAAAATTCTCCAACGATTTGAACGACATTTAAAGTGGTTCCTCGTGATAGCGTCGCGTGATTAAATGTCAAAGTGTAAGTGCCTTTTGGGCCCACGCTGCGTATGCTTAATACCTTAGCTGATCAAACGGAGAGATTTTCCTGTTCGCTTTCTTCTCTTTTCCTTTGTTTCTCTCTGGTTTTACCAACCACCCACACGAATCGCCCTGAACTTGAACGACTCGCGGCGAAAACAAATTGAAAACGTCGCAGAAAGAGCGGCAAAAGCTAAAGACGTATAAATAATGTGAAAAGTGAGATGGGGGAGGGTACGAAATCGGGAAAAACATGGCCAAAGCCAGAAGCCAGACAAAAAACAAAAGACATTTCGAACCAACACATTTTAAACGCGTGGGTGTTCGATATGGATAATGCTTTATACGTACATGTGATATGCAACAAAGTGGAAAACCGAAATATAATTAATTAATTATATAAATCGTGTACAAAGCAGGTAAATCTATCGATTGTTTATAAAAAGTTGAGCTATGACGATCGTGAATCATATGTATATAGAAATCTCACTTACTATCGCCTACTGATAACTGCCCCATCCCGCAGTTAATGACGTCAAGATGTATCTCCATCTATAACATGTTCGGTTTTACTTTATAATTAAACCTATTTCACAATCATAGATCGCTGTTTTTGATCCCATATCTTGAACACACCCCGCATCGATCATGACACCGGGTAACCCCTGCGTTGTGGCACTTTGAACCCATCCTCACCAATCCCTTAAAGCAAATTGAACCCTGCCAAAAATGTTCAAAGTTTGCGAAACATAAGACAGCCCAGTTCCCGCTAATTCTATTTCAGGGCGTAATTCAATTTCCATATCAAGTGTAAACAATATTGGGCGAACCTGTCCGCTGATAACAAAACATCGGAGCCCAACTACGACGTCGTCTGGTCGATAAGCATTGGAATCCAACGGGCATTGGAACTCAATAAAAACCAGAATGTAGGTCCGAATTTTGTTAGCGAAGCAATAGACACTCTTGTTAATTGATTATACGAACCACTATCGTATAAAATTTACCTGGAATATCTAAGGTAACGACGATTGATTGCAATTATCCATCAATTGACTATATTACAAAATGCTTTTTTCCAACTTCTGCTAAAAGTACATTACCCCCTTCTAAGAGTATAACAGTGGAAAATGTCAATAAAAAGCAACTTTGCCAGGCACGTGTGCCCCTAAAAGCACCTAGATTCCAGCTATATGTGTACACCCCAATTTTCATAATGGGTAACCTACCTTCGCGATCGCATTCCTCCATGACTCCTTCGTAAAGGGGCATGGTGGGACTACTGTCCGTGCTGTTGCCGATCCCAATGTTGTTATTGTCGCTGACGGCATGGTTGTTACTATAGTTGGATGCCACAATGTGATTCTGCTCCTGCGTGGGATATGGAAAAACGTCCGACGTCATATCAGCGTCCCCCAGACCATCTGCCACCACTGCTGCTGGCGGAGGAGGCTGCTGGTTTGCCGGAACACTTGCCACCGGCTCACAGGGCGTTGAGTACAAGGTTCTTGGGCGAACGCTGCCCGCACTGAATACACTGCCCTCGTCCGTCACAGTCAGCTGGAAATTCTTCTGCGTCCCACGGCGTGCGTCAAAACTAACGCTGGAGTAGGTGATCCCACTGCCCTGCCCACTAGGCGCCGGACCGGCGGTGATGTCAATGGCCGATTGAGCCGAGCCCGTCGGCTGGCGCAGGGTGAGATTGAGCGAGGTGAAGCTCTTGCGTCCACCGGGGGCACTTGGTGACGCTGCCGAGCTCGGCGAGGGTAGCGGCGGCGTACCCGTAGTCGTCGGCGGGAAGTCAATGCTGCGAAAGTCGCGCGCGTACGGCGGCTCTGGCTGTAGCGTAATGACTGAACGATGTCGCACCGGCGAGGGTTGTTGTTGGGTTGATGCGATTGCTGCTGACGCCGCAGCAGCAGTAGCCGCCGCCGATGTTGGTGACGATAAGGGGACCGCGTTGAGCGAAAGCTCCGACTCGCTGGAGCTCATGGGACTGGTGAGACATGAGGAATCGTTGGAGAAGCTGCCGGGCTTCGGTTTCGGTGGCGGCGGAAGTGGCGGTGCCCGGCGCAGCGGCTTGCTCAAGGAAGTGGGCGTCAGCTGGGCTGCCTGGTGATCCCTATGCTGACGCTGCTGGCGCTGCATAATCTTTTGCTGCAGCTGAGTGCTAAACTGACGTTGCAGATTGAGCGTCGTGGGTCGTGGCCTGGGCTGCGTATCAGGATGTGGGCTACCAACACCTGGCGGCGTAGCCACTCCATTGCTCAGCACAGCTTCCGGCTGCGGTGGAGCTATCCGTGACGGCTTGAGCGGCGTGGGAGGCTTGGCCTGCCTATTCTGGTGGTGTTGTTGCTGCTGTTGCTGCAGCACCTTTGCCGGATAACTTTGAACTGGGATGGGATGGAGCGCGAGCTCCTTCCTCAACATCTGGATACAGTTTTCGCGCTGATGGCAATTCTCATTGACGCATTGCGTCACAATGGCATCCGGTATCGTGGGGAACTCCTGTTTCATCTCATGAAACAGGTGCATAATACTAATGTTGGTGCAATGACAGCTAGGCTTGGCCTTGCCACTGGTGGCCTCCTGTTGCTGCTGTGGATGCGTTGCGTGATCCAACAGCTCCAGCTGCTCATAGCTCCCGCTGCGGCTGGCGGGACTGTTGGGATTCGGGTTTGGACTGGGGTTGTGACTCTGGTGCTGGTTCTGATTCTGGTTCTTTCGCTGAAAGTGCTGATTGATCGCCTCAGTTAGGGGGTTGCCCTTGCCGACTGTTTTGCCATTCAATTGGTGGGTGTTTGATCCGGGCGGCATTGGTGGTGTAGCCGCCATTTTAGGCCATCATTTGTCACAGCTGGAGACCTGGAAAATGCAAGAGAACACATCAGTCAGGTGCTTGGCTCTAATTAAATTACCAAGAGGAAAGGAAATCGATTTCTCGGTTCACCCATTGGGGATTATACCATTGTCCGATTTAGAACGTTTACTAAGCGTGTTTGCGAGCACTTTTTTCTATTTCTTTTTTTTTTATCCATTTTTCAAAATAATAAAAAAGCAGCGACGGGGAGAGATCTCGCCCAAAATGACATGGGATATTTAAAAATATTTATGACACAACGTAGCCGTGCCATACTGTCTATATCTCGCTTTGATTGACCAAAAGAATGGGCCATTGTCAAGGATAGCACAAATAAGTGGTCATATATCTGGTAAATACTATATTTGGCGGAATAGATAAGTTAGTGGCGCCTCATTTCACTGATATGGCAAACTAAACACATTCAATCGTTTACGCGGATAAAATCAGAATAATCGTAAAAATATTTGGTAACGGGAATTGGATTAAATACACTATTTCCTTATTATTTATATCAACTATTTGTTTGCACCACATTAAATGCCTTTTTTTTTATTTTTCATTTTAACTTACATTGTATATAAATAAATTGTATTTTATTATTAATTGCCAGTTATTAAACTCAGTTATAACACTATGAAATCTTTTAAATTTCATAAAATTTTCGTTATCATTTATGAAAGTATTTTATTTATGTTGCCAAAATAAATGTATCACACACTTCCACTTAAAAAATTTCATCGTCGTGATTAACACAGCTTGTTCTAAAAATTAGTTTTTGTTATCATTATATTTTTATTTAGTTGTTTATTAGTTAGTTGCTTCGGAGAAATGTCAATTGTTTTGTTTAATTTTGTTTTTCCTCCAACGCAACTTTTTTTACTTTAAACTTGAAACCTCACGAAGTTCGCGTTAGAAAACTTTGCGATTTTCGTTTGCTTCGAACGCGTTTGAACGCTTTAAATGCCAGCGAAGAACTGAAATACAAATATCGCACATTTTGAGAACTAAAGGCCTACAAATCGAAAAGATCATGAGCACCGAAGAGGCACACATTCGGCTTGTGTGTGGAAAATGTTTGGGAGAGCGTAAACAAAAGGTATAATATGTGTATTTATTCCCGAGAAAATTGTCGAAATTCGAACTAAAAACATAGAAAAACAAAACATTGCGTTGCGAAGTTTGTGAAGTTCACAATGTGAACACTTGAAAATTGTGCATATTAAGCATACGCATAGTGGAACAAGTAGGTAACATCCTGGGAAATTCAAAATAAATGTGAGAAAAATAATAGATCCCGTAACGAATCAATTAAATCATTCAATATTTTTGCCACACCAATACCACTTTGTAACAACAGAAATTTGGATCTTTCTCTTAGCCGCTCTCTTTTATAAAAATAAATTTTTGTGTGGGTGTTTTTCAAACCAATACTACGAAGCTAAGAAAATTGAATGAAATATTCGAAAACAGCAGCAACAACAACAACAACAACAAACAAAAAAAAAAAAAAAAGAAAGAATCAAGGCACAAAATTAATGATATGCTTGCTAAGGTGAAAGAGTTGAACACGCAGGAAATTAATATTAAAAAGCGAAAACCCATCAAGTGGGATAAGCATTTAATTGCTGTCCATCAACGACAAAATGAAAAGCGCCTAAATTAGTTAGTAGCTTAGCCAAGTATTAGAACCGCCCTCGCAGTCCCACTTTTATACTAACAAAATAAATAAAAACAAATAATAAACAAAACCATGTCAGCGAGACAAAATCTATACAAGAAATGTATAATTCATTAAAATATAAGCCACTAAATTAGCGGCGATGGCGCCTTAAAATTGGCCAGTAAAACATAAATAATAAATTATAATTGTATATATATTTCTCACTTTCCAGTTGCTGTTTATTTTAAAATCAAAGCCAAGCAGTTTTCTCGCGCGATAACAACATTTTCAAGTTGCTAAGAAAATTAAGAAGCCATTAAAGATAAACCCCAGAATATGATGAAAACAATTCTTCTTGTCTTCTGTATTTTTAAAAAATTTTTTTTTCCCTAGTTCCATAAAATTCCAACATCATTTTGTGGGGTACTTATAGACGGATGAGCGGAACACGTAAATTGCGATCTGATATTTGAAAATATTTAGACAATTTCTCTTTTTTTTTGTGCCACGAATTTTGTGGGAAAAGAGATAAAAAATTTAAGGGTAGGGGAAGGGGTCGATGGGAAGGCAATGAAAAGTCGTTTTCTGTGCTTTTTAGATTGCTACGTTTTGTTTGGCAGCTTCGTCTGCCTTTCGTTTTTCCCCTCCCCCACTTTTCTTTTTTCCTTATAGCGGGTGGCAGACAAACAACAACAACAAGCATGGGGCGATCGACTGCAGACGTAAACGACCTTCACAATTAGCCAGATATATGCAGGGCAGATAGGAGAGATAGAGATACAAAGATACACCCATACAGACGCGTTGCCCAGAATGCACAAGCCAGAAAATCGGAAATCGACGTCAAATATTTCTCAGGCCATAGTGTATATAAGAAATTGAGAGTACTCGTGTGGAATGATAATGCTGTGCATACATATCTTCCTTCATATGCACACACAAGAAGAGTACAGTGCGGTTCGCATCTGCAAGGATACTTCACAGATATCTGAACAAATAGTTTATTCTCAATCAATAAAATCACTTAATATTATTTTGTGAATAATGGTATGATAACCAATAGGGAAGGTACTTTCTTATAAATTACTTTTATAGTACAAATGTCAAAGGAAACACCATATCTTTTGTTTGCAAACTCAACTAAATAATTGTGTATTTATGATGCTTCAGTTTTTAGTAAACACTTACATTTTCGCTACGCACTGTTTGCACAATATATGTACTTATGGCACAGGTAACAGATCATTTGTATTATTCTATACTCCGGTTTTTTATTTTATTCTGCCTTTTCGAGGACACGCAAAACAACACATAAAACAAGCTAAGAGCAACAAAACCATGAAAAAAAAATAAATAAAAGTTCGCACTGTGTGCCAAAAACATACAAAATAAAAAAAGTTTACAAAGTCATTAAAATTATGGCAGCTCACGATTGTTTAGGTATTTTGGATTGTGAGGGCGTGAAATTTTCGGTGGGTGTGGGCACTACGGGCAAACTCTTGTAATTAGTTGAGCAAAATTTCCATTCATTAAAATGCCTTTGTAAAAATCGCGGTGGCACGTGTTCTTCCGGCGATTTACATGAAATTGTCTTTTGGGAATTTCCAATGATTACATTTCGGTACAAAGATGCCAAATGACGAAAAGGCATCAAAATGTTGTTAATAGCATTAATCTTGTACTAAGTTATGTGCGAAATATTTAAAATATCTACCAAACCAGTTATATTCTGAAATAGTGGCAATTTTAAGACTTTCAACTAATGGCAACGCTAGCTTTTAATGGTTTTTATCCAATCTATTACTTTTGATTGATTTACAGCGCAACGAACGTGTAATCCCTCTGTCCATCAACCCAATAAGTCTGATAATATCTTGGCTGGACTGGGGAATTACCATGCCGCCTTGGCGCCCTCGAAGACTTTGAGGTATCGATGCATATTGACCGGAAATCTCGCTGTCTGGCATGTCAAAAAATAAACATATATAAATAACAAAAAATCGCCAAAAATATGCTCGAATACAAAAATAATTGCGAAAGGAACTACGTACTAGATGGCGTCCTTCCCGCACCTACAACTTGGTTTTGAAACACAAAACATATGGACAGGCGAAAAGAACGGTAAAGGGAATGCGAAGGGAATAAACGAAGGAAAGAGGCAGCAGTAAATAACATGGAAAACAACTTTCACTTTGTCGCAAAACAACAAAACGAGTCGGAAATTAAATAAAAAGAGATGGAGCAACGAAAAGTATGTGAATTGTGAAAATTATAAATCAAATGCAGAGCAGCAAACAAAATACCAAAAGACGAAAAATGGAACGAAAATAATTTTATTTTGTATTTCGCTGCTCGCTCGCCGATTTTCTTTTGCTTTTCTTGCCTCGCCAATAATTTGAAGAGGCGTTTTGCGGAATTTTCTGCAGACGTCAGGCCTTGACGTCATTGCCGAATTCTAGAATTGAATATGGGCATGGGAATCAAACTCGGAGGGGCAATGGAACCTGGCTATCGCTATGGAAAATCAACGTGGAACACCTCGCCTGATACCTCTGAAATAATAACTAATACACGGTATTCATTTATCCATGATCATCACAACCCTCCGATCGCCGCAATTTGCCTTTTCAAATTTGTGAAAATAATCGAAGCGGAGTTATTTTTAGTCTATGTCCAAATCCAACCAGGTGTGCTGCGGTTGGCGGGGGGAAGCCCTCCTTATCGCGCGACATTTGTGTCTCCTCGCAACAGGGGACATATGTACACACACATATACTATATATTTTCCTCAATTCTTCCCTTCTTGAAGCTAAATATCAACACAATTGCTGGCGATAAGATAGATTTGAATTGATGGGAAAGTTTTCATTGAGATCGCAAGCATACACCGTACAGTAGTCACTCAAGTAGGTAAAACACTTAGATGCAAGATTCTTAAATTACCTGGTACAGTATTTGAATAGAAGGACCAACGTAATGAAAATAAGTCTATACATATGTATTAATCTATTATGTCAGAAGAGCGGTTTAACTCTGTCATATCAGCATGACTTTCAAAAAAGCTGTACTCTGTACATGGAGTAAGGCAGTTAATAATGCGTATAATAATACCATACACAATCGAACGTGATTTACATAAACAAAAGGATGTATTCAGTTTTAATCATATAAACAAAAGGATTTTCTAGTCAGCTTTTAAGTATTTGGCACATCAAAATTCATTTTTTAAACGAAATTTGGTGGAACTTCAACAATTTTTTCTTTAAAATATACATAATTGCTCACAATCTTTGGAATTTCCAAATTTATAAAGGAATTACATTTTTAGTTCATGATAAACACACATAAATCACAAGTCGCTTTAAACGTCATTTAAATCGGGTTTTAATTTATGACGTCTTTTGGTCTTTGTATTTATTAATATATTGCGAGATAAAGGGTAATTTTGGTGCTATAGCTGATAATATTAAACAGCCTTGTCGCTCAAAAGCAGAGTTAACGCTTAAATACGGAAGAAGAATTCGGATAATCACAAACAGATGAGGGTTTTTTCTCTCTCTGCTTTATATTTGCACTCTCAACTGCTGAAATGCCGGGAAATTCCCGCAATTACAAGAAAAGCGCCACATAAACAATGTCACAAAACGCAACAATGATCAACACTTAAAAAAATTAATAAAATTTTTGTTTGTTTTACCAAAACTTTTTATTTTCCAAAATTGCGAAACTAAGCTGGTAGTATAAATATTATAAAAGTTTCACAATTAGCAATGTAATGCGGCAATGCGAAGCACTTGTATATACTTGCGTTTTTTACAGTGCATGACAAGTGCAAAAACTTGTGAACTGGTTTTCTTAATACGAAACTAAACCGAAGCAAAAACAACGTACAGAGAGCGCTTATTGTTATTGATAGTGGAAGAAAATCTAAAAGCACACATAGCAAATCAATATTTGCACTTTGCGATTAGAAGCGCTTGGAGGGTGTTTGAGTGGGCGGTGGGTGGGTGGTGGTCGGGGGATGTACCCGAACGTTTCGTTTACATATTTCGAAAAAAAAGGCCATTTCGAGGGAGTTTCAGCCGTTATCAATAGGCGGAAATACGTATACGCATGTACGAATGGGTAATACAGTTACGTGCAGTCTTGCACAGACACAGGAACACCAATGTGCATTGCGAGTGCGAAAGAGACACGTAATGGCTGTGTTAACGGCACAAGATAAAAACCAGCTACGGCCAGCGTGGGTGCGAGCGAGAGGGAGGGTGAGAGCGCGAGAGAGAGAGATCAAAAACAGGTGACATTGGCAGCTACGCAATAGTAGATAAAAAATATCCATACATACATATATAAAAACAACCGAGATCGATTGGAAAAGTGAAACGTTGGGAAACTTGGTACGGCCCCTCCCCCTTAAAAAACGAATTCACAACTTGTTGCCCGTGTGGAAATGTGTTTATTTATTGCTTTTATTTGGTGCACTAGGTGATCTGCATGTGTGCGAGTTGTTTTTCATAATTTGTTATTTGCACACAGAGCAGATCCACCCACACTTGCGCACTTCCCAAAAGTATTGCGATGTGTGCGTGAGCAGAAGAAGCAAAATCCACAGATTTACAATTTGCCTCCTTTTTCTCCGTTTCCACTTACCGAATAAGTTAAATTCTTGACGTTTTCCAATTTTCCTTTGTTGCCCCGCTCTTTTTGCCGTTTGTTCTTTGACATTCAAGTTGTGATTTCGATATTTTGTTCCTTTTTAATCTGAATCTTTTGCACTTTTGCCCCTTCGATTTCTACGTTGGCTTTGTTTTCGTTTTGTTTTTCTCACACACTCAAAACTACACACACAGTTCACGCAAAAGCTCCGCTTTGTTTTAATTTAGTTATTTATTTTATTTTTCGCATTAAACTTAATTAAAAGTATTTTTCACGTTGCTCTTTTCGCGATCACAAAACAGCAGTGTGACCATAGAAGGTTGGTTGAAAAACCCGAAAGGTTTTGGAATAAAATTAACAAATTGAAATACCAAATTTTTAAAATTTGCATTTCCTTGTTTTGTATTTAAATCTATAAAAGCAATAATTTAATAATCAAAGTCTATTTAATATTTTTGAATATTGAAATATATATTATAGCCGAATAAGTTTTTGTTTAATAATATATATGTTATTGTTTTATTTTTTAATTTAAACTACAGGCAACTCATAGAATTTTTTCTCAAGCTAGCGTTTAGGCGGCAAGACCGTCTGTTTTCATTTTAATGTATGGTATTTTTTAAATACTACCGACTTGAGTAGTGTTGCGTGCGAAGTGGTGTTTCAGTGTTGTGAAGCACCGTAAGTCCGTTTGATTTCCGATTTGGCATTCGAAATTGTTTTCCCTTAATTTTCGTGTCAAATACAAGATTTCTGGAAATGAAGACTATGAAGAAAAAGAAGGAGATGGCCCTGCGCTTGCGGGAGTCGCGCCGGGAGGAGCAGAAACCAGAGACGACCAACCTGTCGCCGGACGACGACGCAGAGTCGGATTTGCCCATTCGGGGCCGTCCTTCGAAGAAGCTGCTCATCCAGCAGCAACAGCAGCGTCAGTACCAGGAAAAGCTGGAGCCGAAAGTGAAAACGGTCACGGTTGGAGCCAGCGAGAAGCCGTCGACGTCCTCGAGTGCAGCCGCAGCCGCAGCCGCCGCCGCCGGAGGACGCATGAAGGCCAGGAGAGTTCTCTACAAGAAGAGCGTTGGCTCAGCGGCAGTCGCCCAGAAGGCGCCCGGCGAGACCTACGTGATGCGCCTTTTCGAGCGAAGCTTGGACCTGTCCAAATACCGGGATAAGACTCCTTTGTACCCCATATGCCGCGCATGGATGGCAAATCAACCAAAGAATCCCGCTGTGGGTGCATTTCAAACAGATGATTCATTCACGGCCACAAAACGTGAGGACAACGGCGAAGAAATCCTGTCCCAAATTAAAAGCGGTGAGATAAAGATGATCAACCAGCTGCCGCAGGCAAAGGCCACGGATCTGCCCATAATTCCGCCTCGTCTGGAGTTCAGCCAGGAGGACAAGAAGCGGGAAAAGGCTCTCCAAGGAGCCAGTACCTACGATCTGATGTTTTCCAATATGAACCGCTGGAAGAAGGTGCGCGGACACTGGATAAAGCATATCAAGAAGTATGAAAAGGAGCGCTATGAAGTTATTGACAAGATTATGAGCTTGGTCTGCAAAAACTGAAGTGTATTTAGGTGATTTTGAAAGTGGGATAGAAAATTATAAATAACTTGGATTAACTGTACTCAAAGAATTAAAAAAAAATCATCTTTCCGCTGAATTGAATATATATGCGAATAAAAAGCTTATACACTTTATATACTTATATTAAATAAAATTAAATTTGTCAAGTAGACCACTTCAGATCTATCAAGAGAACTACAAAGAATTTTTTCTATTTCTATTTGGATTATCCCAAGATTTTTGATAAGACATCACTTTGTCATTGACTTGAATAAATGTTTATTTGTATTGGTAGAAGATGCGTTCCCCTTGCGGTTAAATTAGTTCTAGTTTAGAGCTGTGTGTGAAGTTATCATTATTATTTTGGGTTGGCAAATGCTGTTGGATTGTTCTGGTTCCGATTATGATGTTCTTCGGCTCGTCGCCGGTGCGCCGGTCCGCAACCCCCTGCGATTTGGTTGGGGGTATACACATTGGGCATCCTGTGCGCCTATTCGACCTTGAGCAGCTCGACGTCGAAGGTGAGGGTGGAGTTGGGCGGAATGACGCCGGGGTGGCCACGGCTACCGTAGGCATAGTCCGGCGAGCAGATCAGCTTGGCGCGCTGGCCGACGCTCAACTGGGCAACTCCCTCATCCCAGCCACGGATGACCTCGCCCTTGCCGATGGTGAACTTGAAGGGCTTGTTGCGGTCGCGCGACGAATCAAACTGCGTGGAATTCAAGGCGGATCATTAGCTGGGTATAGCGAGGACCGGGACTCGTACTCACCTTGGTGCCATCGTCCAGGGTGCCGGTGTAGTGGACCGTGACCTTTTGGCCATTCTTGGGATAGGTGCTGCCTGCGGGCGGGGAATAAAAAAATGGATGTGTGTGAGCGGGACGACCATATTGTCGCAGGTATTTTTCAGAATTGTGCATTGCGAAAATGCACTAAATAGGTTAGAAATGCCGGTACTTCACGGCATTTCTTGCGGATTCTAACGCAATCTTTGGATACTCACCATCACCAGGAGCAATTGGAACCACTTGTACGCCCATTTCGATTAGTTTTTTTCTGGCAAATTACCGATCGGAAAATAAGCACGTTGATTTCAGTTCGTCGCGTCGCCGAATGACAGCTAGTGGTGGCCGATGGGCGATGTGCGGAAACTATCGCACACCGCAATTCGATTAATTACCAAACCAAATGCGAGCTATCGATAAGCACATTTTTGTATATTGGCGCGTCAGCATGAATCGGTTACTTCGAACCGAAAGAATGAAGCAGTGCAAGATCTTGCCAATTATCTTAAAGTACGAGTACATTGGTAAAATTGTATTGGTCCCCCAAAAGCGTGCTAAGTATAAAATAAACATAACTATTGTTATATAATATATTTAAATTTCTCGACTCAGTTCTCAACTGTCACAGTTTGATTGCCATCACTCGCAGCTTTGTGTGTGGGGCTGCCGGTGTGAAGATCACTCGTCCTTCATCGTCCTTATAGTCGGCGTAGTCGATGGAATAGATGCACTCCATGCCCAGAGCCTCCTTCTGGCGAGCAGAGTAGAAGCTAGTGCAGAAGGCCATCATAAGGGGGAAGCCATTCGATCGGCCCAGGTCCATCAGGGTGGCGGCCAGGCGGGAGCCCAAGCCCTTGCCCCTCTTCCAGGAGGCCACGCTGGTCACGTCGGAATAGAGCGCCTTCGGGATGTCGTAGCGCTCAAACAGATTGACTTCGCGCTTGGCCTTCATTACTAAATGATAAATGCGACCCCAAGCGTTATCCTCCAAATTCTCGAGCTTCAAGTTCAATGCTCCTTCATTCACATTATCGGGGTAAATGGCACATGCCAGAACTAGGCCCACAATCCGGCCACCGTCGTTTTCATCGAGCGCCAAAAGGCTGGTGCCCTCGGCGATTATCGACTGGTATAAGGCGTCGTTGATCTCCTCGTTTTGCAGATGAACAGGTTCGCCGCTGGCCTGGCTCAGAGGCTCCGCTGTGTAGTATTCAACCTCCATATAGGCTTTCACCTGTGGATAATCCTCCGGGCGCATGATGCGAATCGTGACGCCATCTATTGTCGTGGGAGTCATCGCGATCCGGAGCTAATTCGTGCTATATGCTTTTCTAAAGACAGAAAAGCACGCCGATGTATACATGGCTTTTATACTTCGGCGCTTATCACTGATAATGTGCTTATTTCCCTCATTTGCTAATTGCTTATCACATTCATAGATTGTTTGTGTTTGGCGAAGAGAAAGATGTTGCCAACAGCTTTTGGTTTTATTTTTAATGAAGTGGCAGACTGACCAATTCTCTTAGCAAGAAGCATTTTTCGAATATGGCTTACTAATCCAAAGTCTTTGAGGATACATACCTTGAGTAGAAAGTGGTTACTTCGTATAAGATTTTGTAATTATTGCAGGATCATATGTCGGTAAGTTCATAATCAATACAATATCTGAACAATAAGGTAGACCGTACTACATTTTATTATTTTATTTGCTTGCATGACTTGCGTTTCCAGCTCGACGACCTTTGTCAATTATCAAAGCCAAAGTATCTTATGCACACGAGGAAAAGCCTTTCTTTAATTAATAAATTTACTTAATTTTTTACATTTTTGAGGCCAATATCCTGATTTGGGTATGTGGCGCTGGTGGATTATATATAGGTCGACCCTGATCGTCCTTGTAGTCAGCATAGGCCAGTGCGTGGATGCACTCACATTCCGCTTTCATCGCCGACCGGGAGGAGTAGTGATTGGTTCCGCTGGTGATGAACAGAGTGTGTCCCCGAGAACGACCCAAAGTAAAAAGGCACCGGGAAAGTATGACCAAGATACGTCTTTGTCTCATAGATGGGTGAACGGAGATGGCCAGTAGACTCAGGTAGGAGGAGACTCCGTATCGTTCGAATATATTGGCTTCGGGCTCCACTTTGGCTATTAATTTCCTGCTGAGACCCAAGGCATTTGGTTCCATTTCCCTCGGCTTCCTTGTGCTGCTTGGCCATTTCGATGGGATCCATCGTCTCCGCCACGGCAATGCCAACCAGTAGTCCCCCGTTGTTATCGTCCAGCGCCACTATGGACAGTCCCTGGTCTGATCACCGCCAGGTATTGCCTATCCACTTCCTCCTCGTGCTGCAGGTGAATGGGCTCCTCGAGGCCCATTCCCATGGGCTCGTCGTAGTGAAAGTAGTCCTTCATGAAGGTTTTCACTCTCGGATAGTCGTCCTCCTTCATAACTCGAACGGTTATGCCATCTTTTTGACTAAGAATCATGTTGGACTGAGCAGTGATTTTCGGTTCCCGGGTTTGGTATACTATGGTTCATTCTACATTCAGCAGGAGCCTTTTAAAGAAACCGAACTGAGTTATCAACAAATACAAACTTAAGAACTTCCATTGTTTTCTATATTCAAAAGTTGCATTTCCAAAAAAATTTACGTGTTGGTATCAATCTTGTAATCGACCGATAGGTCTAATCTAAGATACAAAGTTTCTTTAAGAGGCAGACGAAAAATGAAAGCAAGAGGTAAGTACTATTCTTCTGCATCAGCAAAATACAGTATTCATGAAGAATCTTACGTGCTTTCGGATTCGATTCATGCCTGCCCTGATGGCCTTCACCGCCAGGATGTCGGTTACTTCTGATCCATGGTGGATCCGTCCATGAGAAAATCTCCTCGTCTGTCCAATTCAGCATATTTCTGCATATTTCCAGCAAGGGTCCAGGTGTTGTTAACTATTCGCATGTGCGATAATGTGGTTCTCTGTCCAGAACTCGATACGTTTGGATATATGTGCGAATTTTTAGCACATCTTCGTAACAACCTGCTAAACAAACGAGAATATCAGCATAACTGGCTCGCGGCTTTAATAATGCCTGAAATTGGTTGTCAATGGCGTTAACCCGCACTGATAACATTTTTCGAGCATAACTTTTATTTTATTTTATTAGCATTAGCATTCAATTAACATATTAAATTCAGTATTGCTTTAAAGGCTATTCGAATATATATCAGTAAGCAATCTATAGTAAAATGTAATTTTTTTTTATTCCAGGTAGGTCATTTGCATATGTGTAGTATGTTAAATTAGAAAGTCACGTGAACACAGAATCAAATTAGTTGGTCAATGAATATTTGTATTAACTGTTTTTTGTTAGCTTTTACCATAATTTGTAACAGGCACTGTTATCACAGTCATCGCTGTTTCAAAATAAGAATTATAATATTACTTGCATATTATAATTCTATATATCTATTTCTCTCAGTGCCAATTTGGCGAATACAATATAGTTTTATAATGCGTGGCTCCATTGATTCCGTCACATATAAAAAGAGACGACGATTCTCCGGAGACTTCCAGTTATCAAAAATAAAGTTATGATGAAGCTATTTGCGGGACTCGCGTGCATCCTTTTGGTGGCAATACTACTTTGGTAGCTGAATAAAAAGTGATTAAAGTGAATTGCTTCTGATATATTCCGATGATTTGTGACATCGCACAACTGCCAGCCAAACTTTTGGCGAAATGTCTACCCGGATCCGAGGACCTCCTGCGGTCTCTACAAGCCCTTGGTCACACGGGATCCGGATGCCAAGCAATCGGATCGGATCGAAATTGGTCCCGATAACCACGACACCATCACCATGGCCGCCATCGATGAGGCATCCATCTGGGTACCTCCACCAACGGACTGCGCTACACGCTGCCCGGACGTGTTGGCGACGGCTCGATTCCCGGCTCCGCTGCCTATGCGGATAACGAAGTGGGCGCCGCTGTGACCACTGGAGATGGAGACATCCTTTTGCGCTTCCTGCCCTCTCTCCTGGCCGTGGAGGCCATGCGGGCGGGCAAAACACCGGCGGAGGTAGTCGAGTTGGTCATCCAGCGATCCGGAAGCACGTAGATTTTTTTGAAGTCGCCGTTATCGTTGCAAACCGGCTTGGAGCGTACGCAGTCAGGTGCCACGGTACGGGCATGGCCAGGTATAATGGAGAGTTTGCCTACATGGTCAGTAGTCCGGGACAATCGGTGCGCACGGAATCGGTTCCGTGCTCAGCGAATCCTGAGAAATCTCCTTCCGAAGGCGATAGATAAGTTATTTGGTAATGTTTACTAACTTTGTGATACTATAAATCTTATCATTGTTATGCACTTAGCAATTTCCAAATGTATCTGAAACCAGGAGTAGAAGAATTACGATTAGCTCCTGCATAAAAGAAAATGTATCTCAGATTAGACTTATCGCTAGATTAATAGCGTACTCCAATGGGCTGAATAAAAAAAAGCAAGTTCATTTTTTGTAAAAGGCACGCACCCATTATCTAATTTGAGCACCAACGTGAATACAGAAAACAATGGAAGTTCTTAAGTTTGTATTTGTTGATAACTCAGTTCGGTTTCTTTAAAAGGCTCCTGCTGAATGTAGAATGAACCATAGTATACCAAACCCGGCAACCGAAAATCGCTGCTCAGTCCAACATGATTCTTAGTCAAAAAGATGGCATAACCGTTCGAGTTATGAAGGAGGACGACTATCCGAGAGTGAAAACCTTCATGACGGACTACTTTCACTACGACGAGCCCATGGGAATGGGCCTCGAGGAGCCCATTCACCTGCAGCACGAGGAGGAAGTGGATAGGCAATACCTGGCGGTGATCAGACCAGGGACTGTCCATAGTGGCGCTGGACGATAACAACGGGGGACTACTGGTTGGCATTGCCGTGGCGGAGACGATGGATCCCATCGAAATGGCCAAGCAGCACAAGGAAGCCGAGGAAATGGAACCAAATGCCTTGGGTCTCAGCAGGAAATTAATAGCCAAAGTGGAGCGCGAAGCCAATATATTCGAACGATACGGAGTCTCCTCCTACCTGAGTCTACTGGCCATCTCCGTCCACTCCTCTATGTGGCAAAGGGGTGTCTTGCTCATAATTTCCAGTTGTCTTTTTAAATTGGGTCGCCTCCGAGGACTCCCTCTGTTCATCGGCAGCGGCACCAATTACTACTCCACCCGGTCGGCGATGAAAGCGGGATGTGAGTGCATCCATGCACTGGCCTATGCTGACTACACGGACGAACAGGGTCGACCTATATATAATCCACCAGCGCCACATACCCACATTCGGGTCTTGGCCTCAAAACTTTGATTAATTAGTACAAATTCGCAAATCTATTAAGTAATAAACAGGGGTTTTTCCTTATAACTCAACAACCTTTGGACTTCACATTTGATAGAAAAAAGCGAGTTGAAAAAGCGTGTTCAGATGGATCTATAAAGTAATAAAATGTCAGCACAGATTGTGTATACCACTTTCTATTGGTATACCAAGCTGATATAAACAAGCTGATGATTGCAGACGGCATAAGTCACTTTAAAGTTTTCAAATTTATGTTGCTCGTTTCGAAAGTGCGTAGAAATATAATATAATATCTGTAATGTAATGTTTTGTGGTATATTTTGCAATCTTGTTTAATTTGTGAGAATATTATATTATTAATATATTATATATATATTATATATCATATTATTAATATATTATATATATATTATATATCATATTATATATCATATTATATATCATATTATATTATATATTATATATTATTATATTTCCTAAGTTATATTTATTAAATGAAGCAATTAGAAAATATCGTATCCAAATTTGAATTCTCTTACTTTAAAACTAACTGAAATTTCCGGTTCGCGCTGCCAGAATTTTGAAGTGTCCGGTGGTATATTTTCTCAACGACCGCAACGGTCACACTGCATTCTGCTCTTCAAAAAATATTTACTTGATAAAAACACTTGGAATTCGGCGGATTTGAGGATAGTTTTTCGACTCACGCAGCTAATGCGGCACAGGAATGACATAAGGAGCAAGTGCAACATATTGAGATTAGCCGGAACCGGCGGGAAGCCAACCTGTATGCCATTTGTTATCCAGTAGTGCCCCTATTACAGCAGAATGCAGGATGCCACGGCTCCGGATCCGGAACCCAGCAGCACCGACGGCAATTGCTCCGTTGAACATGACAATCAGCGGGATCAGGAACAGAATCATGTAGGGACCGAGCGGGAGGCGGAAGCCAACGATGCCAACTGCACCGTTTGTGGTGCCGCCAAGGCGTCGGCGCTGTTGGATCTGCGCTCCAACCATGTAATGCAACGTCGCCTGAGTCGCGACTGGAAGATCCATGTGGGTACTCAAGACATCATCCAGTAACGACACCCAGGCTAACTCTTTGATTTCGATTTCCTTCATTCTCAGGCAGATGTAATCCGATCCACATTGAAGGCCATTTGCGTGGAGTGCGTGTGCAAGCTAAACATGCATTCGGAGGTCACTCGATCCCTGATGCAGCGCATGCAACGGCTGCAGCGTTCCGGAGGTGAAACCACCAAGGTGACAACCACCACGACTTCACCCAGCCAGCACAGTCCGCCCATTGCTGATGCAGAGGTGTCCACCACCTTGATTGAGAGTCAGGAGGAGGTGGCCCACAGCGGGGAGAGCGTTCGCTCGCGTTCTTCCTGCTCCGTGCTGGAAGTATACCTCGCCCAACAACCATATTCTCCATCGGCCAAGGAAACTGAAGAGAAGCATGCGGAGGGCTGGAAATGGCGAACACGGCTGGAGTGTCATGAATGTGGCCGGGCCTATTTTCGACGGGATTACTACGCCCAGCACTTGAGGCGCTGCTCCAAAACGCGCAGGAAGCAGCCCCGTCCATCGCGCGCCAAATGCCGGGTACTAAATGAGGCCAGCTATGATGAAGAGGCTCCATCCAGAGTCACCCGATCATCGCGCATATACTACTGCCGGCATTGCGACGCAGAGTTCGAGTCCTTAATCAGTAAGCGACAGCATGAGCGGGTTAAGCATCTGCAGCGATATCCGTGTGATTTGTGCGAAGCCCAATTGGACACGAAGTACGAGTGGGAAATGCATCACACCATCTGCCAGGCCAAGCAGGAGGTTAGTATGCATGCATCCCCCAAAAATGATATACTTACATGTTTCGCTTTTCTGTACAGGCCTTAGCAATTCTGGAGCAGCAGGAATCAGGCCAAACCGTTATGACTTCCCGGGTACCAAGGGCCTGCTCGACACGCTCTCGCTCACGGGCATGCTCCGAAGCCTGGGATAGGTACGACATGGATGAGGAGGAAGAGGACGAAGAAGATGAAGAGATCGAAAGCGGTGGGGAGGAACTAGAGGGCGAGGAGGACGCAATGTACGCGCGACGTATGAACTTTACTGGCGACTGGATTGTTAACCACAGCCGCAGCAATAGCAACAGCGCTGGTAATCTCTCCCTTTTGTACGGAGACTACGGAATGGTGGAAACGCACATGACCACCGACAAGGAGTATGGTAAATATCCTTTGAAATATGTCATCGTTCTGTATCAATAAGTCTTGCTATCTGTTGACAGATCTTTACTTACTGGATCTGCTCAAGACGCAGGTGCGACTGAAATCTTTCACTTGTTTCACGCCTGACTGTGGCTACCAGACGGACACCCTAGTGGCTCTTATGAAGCACGACTACATGGAGCACTGGAAGATGAGTTGGTTCTACTGTCACAAGTGCGGCGATGTGTTCACCAGCAAGTAAGTGGCAGCGAACTTTTTTAAGAAAGTAGTATATTGGTTTATTTGTGTTCCTTGCAGGGTCTTCCTAGACTACCATATGCATCTGCAGAACCGCGGCCTCTACATCTGCCATAAGTGCCGCGAAGAGTTTGAGTTGCAGCACCAGTTGGATCGCCACTTCCAGCTGCACAGAAAAGGAATCAATTACCACTGCAACTTCTGCCGATTTGAGTTCCTTAGCGAAGCTAAGCTGCTGGCCCATTGCAAAAAGCTGGGGCACAGTCCCAACGACGAGCCCCTCATCAGCATTGATCGTTCGCTCTCGATTGTCAACTGCCTTGTGCCACGGTCATCGGACTATCCTCGAATAGTCAAGACGTACGAAGAGCGTGAGTTCTATATTCCGCGAACACCGATGCCTTCCACGCAGCCCATGCACTTGCCCCAACATAAACCCTTTCGTTTCGCCATCGGAATTTGCGATTTCGAGGAGCGAAATCCGAACTGCGTGGGATGTCACTGATTACGAACTTGTTGTGAGCTCCATTCTTCGTCTGCAATATATTCGAATAGGTCATGCTACTCGTTACTAGCAGAGTGTAAAGTGCTTATATGCACACTCTTTGGTCGAGCAACGAGAAGCTCGACTATTGCGTTCTCTTTGGATAATCAACTCTAGTAAATTTAGATATTGGTATTTTTTATAATAAATATTGTGCCGTTGTCAGATAAAAGCGCCTTAGTTATTCAGTCAGTTTATTTCGCGTTCCTTCGCTGATCTTTACATGATGAAAGTCGGGTGTCTAGGGATAATTTAAATTGCAGTACAATTCGGAATACTTAAAACTAGATCTATAACTCGCATGTGTATGTGTGGACTATGATGCTATGTACAGAGTTACTCGTATAACAATTTAACATTATCGACCGTACGACTATATAGTTGCATAAGTGTAGGTGTTTATAATTAAAGAGCCTATTGCATTGCCCCCAGCGCATGTTTTCATGTGTGTTGTTTTTTGTTTTGTTTTGTTTGCCTTATAAATAGTTTAGTTGTAGTGCTTACGTTTAGTTGATGACCTTAGAACTAATCAATTTGCGGGAAACTTACAGATTTTCAACTAAGGATCTCGATTCGTATTTAAGTTTAGTTTGTAATTTTATTTTATTTTATTTTATTTTTATGCGTGTGCTCTTGCTCGTGGTACGTTTGAGTCGGTGTCAGTCTTATAAATTCAACCCAGGACGATTTAAATATCTCGCTAACAGGATAACATGAGGCTAACAAAGATACGCTATTTGAGGTAGTTCTGTTCAAGTGGGATCTTCTGTTCTCTCTTCGATTCGAAAATCATAAAAGTAAGGCCACGTACATGCATGGTCGTTATAAATAATCTAGTGCTAATAATTTTTAAAACAAATCACTGGCATTTAACAAAGTTGTACAAGGTGTAGCTAACCCGCTAACCCGCTAACCCATTCTGATGGGAGCCTCTTCTGCTCTGTCCTTAGATAGCTCCACCACCGCCTCCCGATACCGCCTTCAGTCTTATGTAAGTGGGTTTACATATGCACACATATCTTAGTTTGTCAGTTGGCCAGCATCTGGGATGGTGGAGGAGTACTGTTTTAAGGCCTACAACTAGCTGGTTTCCAAAGATGGCCTACGAGTGCCTAGCCTAAGGGTATCTATATGTATTCTATCCTGTCCTATCCTACTATTTATATCCTAACGTTTTTGTTTTTTAGGCACAAAGTGATGCTGACAACAATTTAGTTTAGTGTCTGGGTTTGATTTTCGATGGGTGCCAGGTGCTGGTGCGGATGATTCCCACAACGACTGGGATGAGGTTTTTTCATTTAAAGCTTCACCAACGCTGGTCGGCGCCTGAGTCGCCGATGGTAAGTAAGGAAAGTAACACAAGGATGGATCTAATTGGGGTTGAATAATAGAAGTTGCTATCTAGCCTGGCCTACTCCAAGGACTCTAGGCTGTCCGTGGCATACTGCCAGGCCATGGTGAGCGTCAATCAGTCGGCCCGGGCCTGAGCGTCCTCGCCTTCCATCAGCTCCCTCTTCAGCCCCATGGGAACGAACTGCGGCGAGGATGGGTAATCCTCGTGATCCTTGCCATTGGCGGACGCACTGCTGGCGTGCATGATCACGCCGGCACCAGCCTCGGTTGGCTCGGGCGAGTAGGGAGATGGCGGCCGCTCCTTTCTAGCCAGCGAGAGATCCTCCACGTGCTCTTGCTCATGATCCTCCTCATCGTCCGCATCTTCACGCTCGTCCTGGTCGCGTTCCCGCTTGATTATATTCTGCTCGTGCTTCTCCATCTCCAAGTCCATGGCCTCCTGCTCGTGCGGGTAGTGACGACCTTGCGAACTGGGCGACCGCATGCCGTGGCCATTGGAGCGCTGGTCCATCTCCGCCGGACTGCTGGACAAGCGATTGGCAGCGGCATGGGCCGCTGCGGCCAGGGCCATGGCATGGAGAGCCTCTCGGCCGGCCATGTCACCACCACGGTTCTCCAGAGCCTGCTGAAGGAAAGCGTGATCCAGAAGGGCCGCAGCTGAGGGTGGAATGGTGGGCTGCATGCCGTGATGGGCGGGCACATGGTCCACCTTTTGATCACGCTTCACCTCCGAGTGATGGCCATGTCCATGACCGTAGTTGTGGGCAGCAGCGGCTGCCGCAGCGGAATAGGAAAAACCTTGTGAGGACTCAGCTCCCGGAGGGCTGCGCTTGGGTGTGCGGTGGGTGCCACGTCCTGTGGTGATGTTCAGCTTACGGACTTTGTCGTAGAGAGTGCGACTGGGCAGGCCGTACTTCCTGCTCGCCTGCAGGGCACTCATTCCCTCCCTCACCGCTTGGATGGCGCACATCATGTCCGCTCTGGTATATTGCTTGTATCGCTTCCATTCCGGCTTCTTGCCGCCGGACTGACCGGTCTCCTCTTCGAAGGATCGATCTGTGTAGGGAGAAAGTGGTTCCTTGTCGCCGCCGTAGTCGGAGCCATTGAAGCTGTGGTTGCGCTCGCCTCCACTTACTCCCAATCCAGCAGGAAGCTGGGTATTCTGGTGTGGATGAGTGGGCGTCTTCTCTCCATTGGCATTCATTGGTCCGGGTTGCGAGGAGTCAGCGGGATTAGCTTGGGCCAGAACGTTTCTGAGGATGGGCGTGTCGCGATTACCACTTAGGAGCATGCTTGAAATGGCCGACAGCTTCTTGCGCTTGAGAGGATTCATATCGGCGGCTGATTCGTAGACAGAGTTCAACATGGCGGCGGCGGCGGAGGGTGTCAGTGGCCACTGTCCACCGGCTTCTCCCGCTCCCGAGGCCGCCGAGTGGGGCGTGGCCTGGGTGGGGGTCAGTGGAGCCTCACCGGCCGGAATTTGACTGGCCGACATCTGCTGCTGCTGAGGATAGTGGCTATAGCCCGGCTGATAGCCAAACTGCGGCGGCGGTGGTGGCGAGCAGCTGCTCGAGATGGCGGCACTGGGCGAGATGTGCGTGGATGTGGAGATCACGGATGAGGAGTGGTTGGATGCTGATCCGTTCTGGGGCTTGGCTCCGCCAGCTCCCGAACTGGAGGTGGGCGTGACGCTGGCATGATTGAACTTCATCAAGTTGTCGTACAGACCCTTGACCTGCAGCTCCTTGGCTGTGCGCAGAATCTCCGGCTCCTGGCACTTGGTCACCGTCGTCTCGCCCGTGTACATGTACTGCAGCAAAGCGGCAATCTCGAAGCCCTTCACTCCCGGCAGTATAATGCTGCAGTGGTCCTGCGGCACATCCTTCAGGATGTGCTGGAAATACGGTGAATTGGCCGCCAGAACCACGCGATGGGCCTGGAACTGCTCATCGTCCACCACCAGGCTGCAGTCCACATAGCTGCCCACCTCGTGCAGGGCGTGCAGAATCTGTACCAGATTGGTCTGATGGTTGTTCCAGCGGAGGCAGTACGTCTGTCCCACCTCGCCGCTGCTGGCCACCGGCGCCGTTGGGCCGCCCATCTCCTGGTCGCGCTCCGTCTCGCGATCCCTGTCCTGCTTGGCCTCCCGCGGAATGTGGTGGTGGCTCACCCTTGAATGGTGGATGTGGTGCTGGCTCGCTGGCTGGTCGGGCTCCTCGTCCGGAGCGGGTTCGCTGCTATTGCTGCTATTGTTGTATACACCGTTCAGACTGGTGAAGGCGGCGCTCAGCAGCGTCGGCGAGTAGAAGGATAGATGCTTCCTGACCTTGAGCGCCAGTTTAAGGCCTACGGATCACCTGGTTGCCTGGTTAACGGAAACGAAAGAGAACAAGCGGAGAAAATGCTAATTAGTACGAGTTCCAGGGCCTCGGCCAAACGATTAGATTTTGGCAAATGTCAGAGGGTTGGTGTGGCACATTTCAAATTTCGCATGGGTTGCTAAAATCAACAGGAAGCACAAACAGAAGCTCTCATACCCACAGAACAAAATGGGCAAATGGAAGTCAGGTGTGCGAAACTGGGGATGGTCGCTCCTCCAGTTCCACCATTTCTCTTTTTTTTTTTGGCGGAAAATCTTGCTTGTAAAATTTATGCCCTTCGCCACCCCCCGAAGTTTTATGCGCCGTAAAAAAAAGTGAAAGTGAAATGGGGAAGTTGGCGGTGGGTGGAAGTGGTGGTGTCGAGGAAAACGTGTAGGAAAAATGGGGGAAAAAAATATGCAAACATCCCTCGAAAGATGTGTGCGCGTATTTTTCCGGCTGCTTTTCGCGCGTTTTTCTTTTACGCATACATATACATATTCAAATCTATATGTATAATGTCAGGCTTTCTTTTTTTTTTACCGCCACCGCTGCCTGGAATCGGGCAATGGAAATGGGAAGGCAAGGAAAATAAGGGAAAATGTGGCTGAAAAACTTGCAATAATTTTCATTCATTTCGTGTACAAAAAAGGAAGGGGAGCGGGGGCGAAAGGCAGGCCATATGCCTATGCCCTTGTCCTTGGCATGACTTCAAATTCGGTACTCGGGTTGTGGTCGAGTTTCAGATTCAAGTGGACGCCATATGCTGGCATCCTGGCGTCATGTGTTGGCCATTCGTCAAGGAGTTCGCATCCCAAATTGCGGCCATGTGGCGTGTGTGAATCTCCAGTTACCAACAGGTAGAGTGGCGCAGGATCCCCCCATAAACGATAATGGCAATCAGACAACAAGAGGAAAATGTCAAAGGGGCGAGGCACCGTAAAAAATAAACCAGAAGGTATATGGCAAAAAAATGAGAAAGAAATGCGGACAATCAGACAAAGGCGGCAAACAAACGATCGCATTATTGTCTGCGGAAAATGCGCAAGAGATCATCAATTGTTGTTGTCTAGCCATTGTCTAGCCGACAGGATAATGGGCAACCTGCGGAGATCCCAATCCCGATCCCATTCCCATTCCAGTTCCCACTCCCGTTTTGCGCAACAGCGAGCAGGTAAGCGATTTTGCAGCAAGAAGCAAGCGCATTAGATGCGGTTATAATAATGCCATAAAGGCGACGCCTCAACGCCTCGAAGATCGCGCATTGCGTATACGCCACGATCGCCAAATGATCGAAAGCTCGCGGCGGAAAGCGGAAAGCTTTGGCCAACTTTTGCTAACAGCGCTCGCCAACAGCGGCCACCATTTTGTGAAAAAAACGTTTAATTAAAATTATCACAAACGTCATTGAGGCGAATGCACTTGGGAACCGGTTTCGCTGGGCTTAGGGTTTCCAGTTTCTATTTTTTTGTATTTTTTTTTTGACACGTATTGGGCTCGAAAATTGCGAAATTACACCAAAAATAATTCGGGAAAGAGCACTGTGCTACTGAGTTATAAAGTTGAACTTTTAATAACGGAAAATAATAAGAAACCATATTAGGGTTACTGCCAAAGCGAAACCCCGTTTTAAAATTAGGTGAAATAATTTATTTATAACCTTACCACGAAATAATGAAAATGCCGCAGGTGGGGCACAGTATTGATAGTGCTAAGTGGCCAATTTAGTTGCTGGAACACTTTGAAGCGTATTTCGCATTCAGTTGTCCACTGTTGTTTAAATATGTAGCTTTCGGAGTTTTTCGATGTTAAAAATGTTTTCACATTCTCAGAACAGAGTTTTTTTTAGTTGGTATTTTTCCTTGTTGTTCGCTCTTCTGCTCCACACACACACAATTGCACAAAACACGAGATGTTGCCAAAAATATTAGATATTTTCCAAGAAACTGCGACACGTTTAGCGTTTATACTTGAGTTTTCCGCTCGCCTTGTGATTTTTATGTTTTTGAGAAAATTTTGAGAGTTTTGCGTGCACGTTGTTGCAGATTCGAGCGCTCAAACTTGAATAAAACTGCCACGGTTTTCGTGTGCAGCAAGTCATTGAAGACCAAATTTCCCGAGCGCTGCCAGAGCGGGATGGAGCGATGCACAGAGGGTGAGAGCGAGAGAGCGGCGAGAAAACTGTTCGAATGCGAAGGGGAAAGAGGAAAACTGTGCTACGAATCCACCCTCGCGCCCTCTCTTTCGCGCAGTTGCAGTTTTGTGCGTGAGCGAGATTGCGATTGCGACCGCTTGTGTGCGTGTGCGAGCGTGCATGTGTGTGCGAGCTGCATATATGGCTGCTGCCATTGGATGCAGTGCGTGCGAGGGAGAGGTGCATAGCTGTGTCCCAGTCATTTGCCTTTTTGGCGACTGCATTTTTTACGTTTCTTTTTCTTCTTCTTTGGTTAATACTCGAATTTAGGCAGGTTGCGTGAATAACTGGTCTCGGGTCTTTCGTTGTTCGATCTTTACTATTTTATTCGACACCCTTTCTCCTCGTTTCGCTTCTCCGCGGCATTCGTCGCCATTTTGAACTGCCTGTTTTGATACTTTGTCGCCTTGCCTTTTCGTGTATTTTCTATTTTTCTCGCTTTACTCTCTTTCAACGTTTTTTTTTTCTGCCACAACTTCTTAGTTATGCAAATTTGAATTTAAGTGTACAGATAAAGTAACGACCTTCGGCAATCAATGCACAATTGAATGCAGTTTGGCCTGCAACGCGATTAATTTGCATATGTCTCGACCTTCGACCCTTCGGTCGATAACCCTTCGATTTCTTGATTTTTTATGCAAATTGCAAATTAACGGTCGCTAGGGGATGCGTTTTAAAAGGGTAACATATAACATACTGCCAATTTAAGATTTCGTTATTGTCATGCAAATCATGTGAGGCACCTGTAAAATGTCTTAGGGTATCTCGTTTTTTATATTTCTAAAATAGCATTCTTTGGGGTTGAGGTTTCCAAGGAGTCCTTAGGTAATGGACTTTCTAAAGACCAAAAGATCTGCAGCCCTTTTTTATAATGTTAAACCAGCGATAACAGTAACAATCGAATAAAAAATACTGCATAGTAAAATTTTTAGGTTAAGATTCAATATTAAGTATTTTCTAATTTTGCCTAAAAAGCAAGTTCACAAACAGAACCTTTCCCTATTCGCAATGGTCATCTGTACCAGCTGTACCCCACACATTTCTGGCAGCAGCTCAACTTATATTTTTTAATTGTTGATCATTAGGTTTTTCATCGTCGTTTCCTCTGTGTATCAACCCCCTCCCCGTCCCGCCCGCCTTCACTTCGGCTTGCCAAACCCATTAATCATGTTTGGAAATTAAGGTCAACCGCATTTCACGGGGCCATTTTCCGTCCGCCCGTGTTTTCAAATGCATTCTTTGTTTTTTGTTTTTTTTTTTGGCAGCTCCGCGAGATCGGCCAACACTATCTTCACCCGAGAGTCCGAAAAACTAGTTCGCAAGTGCATTCACCTCCCCCCGACCCCGCGGAATTCGGCTCCAAGCTGATAGTGCAAGAAATGTGTGTAAGTACGGGCATAAAAAAGCGGAAAAGTTGCCGCAACTCGGACTCCGTAATCTGGACTCGAGCATTTATGGACAAGAGCCCCGGGGCTTTACTCTTTTAACTACAATGCTTCCATATATGTGAGCCCCGACCCCTTTCCCCACTTGTAATCTTATCATCATTACCCCCAGCGCCTGTCAATGTCCCAGTGAAAGTGTAAAATGTGAATTCCAAGAGGCTGTAATACGACGGACTAAAGAAATATCGCTTCTGTATAAGGAAAAAATATAAGTGAAAAATAAGGAAAATATTTTTTAGTAGCTATACTAATTGGCAAACATCAAGAATATAGTAAACCTACACTTTGCAGGTTCTTAAATTATTACGTAAAAGAGTTGTTTCTGTTTTAATGATCTAAGTTACATTTTGATGTTTTATTTATTTGTTAGCTTAGCTTAATTAATAAATTAAAAACTTATAAAGATGCTCAGTTAGTCCGAGGAAGATCCTCGACACTTCACATGTGTCGATCACAGAGAATTTCCTTAAATGGATTATCCTCTGGTCAGTGTTGACTTTGCTGACTTTTTGACTAACTGCTGGTTGGAATCTGGCTAATACCGGAGATAAAGACGTTTTCCCAGCTCAAAGCCAACGCTCATTATGGGGGATTAGCAGGGAGAAATCCGCACATAATCCAACCGCAAGACAGTCGCTCAATGAAGCGAAGGACTCTTAATGAACTGCTAGTATCCTTGTATCCTGTTCACTACCTGCTCGTTGGACATGTGTGGATCCTAGCAAAAAAGAAAAGGCCCTAAAATGATTTAACAATCAAGCAATTCTTTCTTCATCGAGCAGCACTAATTTGCAGTCATCTGCTCAAAATGGCATTGTTCTAAAGTGCTTCTTATCACCTCTGAGTTTGCACTCTCAGCTTAAATCTGAATTTGAATCTGAATTTGCATTTCGTATTTGTGTTTGCAAACTGCACGACAAATGTGTTTTCTTCTACTCATTTTCGCGATTAGTATTATCAGCTGTTTGTTTGCTGGTCAGCATATGGCAATAAAAACCTCTGAAATCGAAACCTTTGACCTGCTGGAAGATTTTTATGGCGACAGCGAAAGGGTTTCGTCTGGTATTTATGGGTTTACGGCTTTTCGCAAAAATATGCCAAAATAGTTCGAAGGAACGGCGTTTTACGATGCGTAACCCTTTGCTTCTTGGTCATTACCATTGAGCGACTATCCTGTAAAATATTTGCATGCGAAAAAAGGAAGAAGCGGATTTTCCAGGAAAAGCCGTGCCTTGGGTTTCAATCAATGTCTGGACTTGATAGCAGCATTTCTCATGCAAAGTAAAAAATGAATGCGAAAAAAAGAAGAACACACACACACACATCGAGGTTGCATTTTTCCGGCTTTTCCCAGGCAACCCTTTACCTTTAGCCCTAGTATCTTTTGCTCTTACCTGGGCATCTTTAGATCGAGCTGCTGAGATTCTTGAGCATTCTCAGTTGCTGAAGTGTCGCCTCTTAGAGCATCTTTGAAGTAGCAGCGGCACGTGAAAATTCTCTCCAACACAAAAGGCAATTAGCGTGGCTCAAAGGGCAAACAGGAGCCGCCGCCTACGATGTACAATGGGCAGCCTGCGGAGTTTGGTTCAGTGACAGGATCTCGGCAGGACCTGCCATAAAGATCGCCGCTCGCACTCGTGTGCTAATGGAGGCGAAAATTTAAAGATATCTCTCCCCTTTCCGCCCAGTGTTTACACAAAACTCACGCGGCGGAAGGGCAAAAATACGAATACTATCTAGGAGATACACACTGCACTCAGAGAAAAGTAGAGTTTTTAAAATTAATCTTCGGCAAGTTGTATTTTTGATCTTAAGTTTAAGTTTCAGCTTACGTCTTTTGACTATTGCTTCTAGAAAAAGAGTTATTTCAAAATATACATTTTTCAAGTTCCCATTTTCCGAGTGTATTTTCCTGTGTGTGGGTAGAGCAACAGTCAAAAAACAAACAAAAACTGCAGCCCGGGAATATTAATAAAAAAATGCAACAAGAAGACCACGAAAAAATTCGACGGAGAGAGGGAAAATTAGACAAATACGAAGCAGCGGAGAAACGAAAACGCTGGGAATTTATCGCGCGCGTCATTCGTTGCAACTAAGGAAAGTGGCACGTAGACCGCGACTTCGAAGCGCGATGGTGGTGTTGGTGGGTCCGCTGGCGGGGTTATGGACGGGGGGAGTGGGGGGAGCGGACCACGAATGGGTCATTGCACTTTTGCAACGCACTCACAGATACGAAAGCATAGCACAAACACACAGATACAGATACATTTACAGGGCCGACAGATAGCAAAGCAAAAGGCAACATTTAAACGAGAATTGTGTAAAAAAGGCACGAAAAATTAGGCGAAAGCAAACAGAAAGAAGGCGAAACAGGGAAAGAGGGGAAGAGCGGCACAGGGGGGCTGGGGGAAGAGCGGGAGAAGGCAAACAAGATACAGATACATCTGTGCATGTGTGCAAAGTGTGTGCGGGGAAGTGGAGATGGGGGGCTCCCAGTGCAACTGCAACTTTGCATGGGTCGGCCATTTTGTGATCGTTTTCGCTGGCGCAGATACAAAGATATAATCTTTACACAGAGGAAAAAGTTTATCAACCGAGGCTTTAGTGTAATAAATACCTTTTAGTTCTGTATGAATAAAAGTTTAGCTTCGCTTGTCACAAAATTCAATTGAGTTGTTGACACATAAAAATGGTACAATTAATTAAATTTTTTCTCTGTGTGCTAAAGACTTTATATCTGTGGGGCGTATGGCGAGAAATATAAAACTGATGTTTGCAATGATTGTTTGTAACTCAAATCGCGTTCCCCGGGTGACAGTCCCTTTACGTACATAAATGTAAATATGCCGAAGTCGTTGCAGATCCGGCCGTAGATATGCGTATGCATAGATACAGATACAAAAGTACATATGCTCTCCATGTAGCGCGCAGATACGAATGCGTTGGCTATAAATAGCGAGCCATGCCATTTGTGCCGCCAGCGCCACTCGAGTGTGTCGGTTGCAGTTGCAGTTTGCCGCTCAATGAACATGTGAATATTCGGGAAATGGAAAGCCGACGACCACGCCCCCGTTAAGTACAGGCTAGCATTTTCGTGCGGCGCATGGGGTGCATTTTCCACGATGTTTTCACCAAAAACACGCTCGCACACACACGCACGCACAAATGCGTTATTTTATTTTTAGCAATTTGAGGGAAATTTCAAGTCGAGCGTTGTGAATTTTGGTTCGAATTTATACGGCCATGGTCACATGGGAAGGGAAGGTGGGGGCGAAACCGCCCTCCATAGAATACGTAGTGTGTGTGTGTACTTACCTTGCTTTTCCGCTGTTGTTTTATTCACTCCATGTACATATAGTATCTGCAAGATCCAGCGACGTTTTTCGGGGTTCTTTCAGTGCGTAGAGCACGTTTTACAAATGTATCTGCTGGCTGATCAGAACGCCGATTCTAACCATAATTCGATTCACATTTTCGCACATAGTCTAGCCACGTTTTCACTGGTCTTAAGTCACCCAACATTTTAACCGGCATTATTGTGCGTTTGATTCGATTTTCACTATATTTCACTGCAGTTTTCTTTGGTTTTCTGGCTTGGATCGAAGTGAACTCTTTGCCTTCGAATGGCAAAATGACGCAAAGTTACTAAACAACAAAAAAATAGTATAAAAAAGGGCAATACAACTGATTCTCGGAAGTGTTTCAGTATTCACAAGCATTCGGATGGGCACATATATCCGTGTATCTTTGTATCTGTTAGTTCGTGTATCTCGAAGGGCGGGGCAGGGTTGGCAGCAGCGATTTACATGTGTCGCTCCGCTGTAAGTTCTGGACGGACCGCCAAACTTCTGCGGCGGTACGAGCACTGACCTTGAGTTCAGGCTTTTACCAAAGGGACTGCGAGTGGAACTGGGCTTCTCAGTTTCTCTGTTTCTGAGTGGGTAGTGTATTGCCGACTGAATCTGTTTTTTAATTCTTTCGCCGATTCTCGACTGCAGAGAGAGAGCTCCGCAAAAATGGCGTGTGTGTAGAAAAAAGCTTCGACTGTACATAATATACTAGTACATAATACCACTGACTCACAAATTGAGCAAAAAAGCAAAGTTCCCAAACTAGCGAAATAAAAAAAATATATAAATTTGGGCCTCTGGAGGGGGGAAAGCTCTTTCTTTCGAGCATAGAATTATCATCGGCCCTTGGGCCCACGTAAGAATTTTGCAAATATATCAACACGGTAATGAGTCGAAAACAACAACCGACAAATAAAAAAATAACCCGCCAGTTGGTCGCTTGTTTATCTGTGAAGCGCTTTTCAGGCTCACTCTTGATTATTACACAATTTTTGTTTACAGCAAAATGCGGCGCAAATTTTTGTATTCTATATTGGTGTGTGTGTGTGCGTGTATGGTTTTGGTTCTCGAGTTGAGTTTGTTGTTTACCACGAAAACAAATTCGGTGGGCCAGGGTCAAAAAGCGGCTACGTGAAAATGCGGAAGGACGGATCGCTCAATGACAATTACAGCGAAAAGCCTTGCTAACCAATGAGCGCAGAATTGTTGCTCTATTAAAAGTTTAGAACAATTTATATTTGAGTAAATGCGAAAAAACAAATTAATATGTAGTAAGAATCTTATAAATGAGCTATAAAGTTTTGTATCTCTCAGATAGAAAGGTGGTAGAAGTATCTGTTGGATATAAATGGACAAGAGGTATTCTAAATTGTGGAAAACAAGAAACCTCATTCGAAGCCCTTTAAATATTTTACCCCAGACGTGAAAGCAACAAGTTGCGTCAACAGAACCACAGCCCAAACCCAAATCCCACTCACATAGATACGTTTACACACACACGCTGGTGCGAAAGCACGCCAGAATTGAGTAACAATAACAACATTCCCGCCGTCCCTAAACTTGAACTTGAATTTCGCAGCGAAAACAAAAATTCAAGAGCAAAATGCCGGCAAAAAACAAGAAAAAGCGTAAAAAACAACGCAAAAACTAGTTGCGAACAATAACAATTTCGCGTAAACAGTCAGATGCTCTCGCTCCCTCGCTCTTTGGAGCCGATGGGGTCCGAAGTGGAGCCGAGGGCCTTCGGTTGCCGCTCGGCAAATTGTGCAAGCTTTCGATTCGCTTTTGCGACTCGCGAATTCCCCCGAAATTCGCAAGCCGACCAATCAGAGAGCATTTTTGCACACAACAAAACGAGCAAAACAAAAGCTTTTCGCCAAATGTGTGTGCGCTGCTATGTTGCGAGTATTGGTGAGCGGGCTTTTGCGTATTTTTGGCACATCGCATATCGCCATTTTCGCGCAAAAAGTCAAAAGCTGTCTTGGCGTCGTGTTTTGTCGCTTTGAGGTGATTTAAAGAATCGCCAGACACGTGGTTCTTAGTTGGGGAATAGAACACGAGTGCGTGGAGCTTGCTGGGCGAAAGAATCTCACCAGGAGAATTCACCAGCCACGCAGAAGAGCTTTCTGGAACGATCGAGAGATATAAGACTTGTTGTTGTCTTGGCAATGACGGTGAAGATCTAGAAACATTACATACATACTTACACTTTTTTGATAAATTCTTAAAACTTACCTTTATTAATCGATCCATTATTGTCAACTTTTTAAAATATATAAATGCTTACATGTTACTTTTTCTGAGATATGAATTAGTGATATTCTCGTGTTTTAATTTAATATTAAGTACGTAATAAGATCGCTTAACCATTGTTACTATCACCTTGAATAAATTTAACATAGTTAACGAAAGTCTAGTGAGATTAGCATTATAACATTCTGCAAAAGAAAGCTTTTATAAATTGTTTATTCATTAAGCTTTGCACAATAATAGGGCAGGAGAGATTTCTTATAACAGAAGCTGTTACTACAATTTTAGCAATAAACAAATTCTGATGAACTAGCTTCTCTTAGGTATATAAGCTTTTCTAAATAAAGTATCTTGTCAGCTTTACTGACATTAGAATTTTGCGAAGCAAAGCTTTTCGAAAAGTTTGCACTTTATAGAGGTTTGTCTGATCTAACGATCTAGTAAAGATATGAACCCGCTCTGCGCATAAAGAATTACGTATATAAGCTGGCAGAGAAAGGGATTCCCATGGAATTGCAGAGCCAATTTAGTCCTTTGTTCGACACTATCATTAGCCCTCAGGTCCTTTCTCCCCATTTGATGCAACCTGCTTAACACACGATCAGCTGCGATTGCAACTGCGATCCTGACTTGCAACATGTTCCCTTTTTCACCGATTTTCCTTTTTACTCCGTCCGTGTGACTTTATCGTGTGATTCTACGGCTGCGCCCCTTATTATTCTCTCGATTGAATCAAAAAGTTAACTTTTCCCAGGGATTTTCAGGCATTCGAGGATTTCATCCCGCATTTGTGCGTGTGCGAGCATCCTGTTGCATGTGGATGCAACTGTGGCAGTGGCCCCCGCCTCTTCTTGCAACAGGAGCAGCAATCGATTTGGGCATTCGCTTTGGTTTGTCCTTCGCCCGTGGTGCATAGTCCTTCGTCTATAGGATCGGGATATTCCCAGCTCTTTGTGCGCTGCTGCTGCCATAATTTCTCGTCATTCTTCTGGTGGCTCTTTGTTGGGTTATTGAACTATTGCTTCCCTTTGGGTGCACAGGTGATAATTTTTCGGGAATTTACTGCACCATCACTTGTCGCAGCAGTTTTGGGGCCAATGGAAAATGGGTATACAGCCATATAATCGCATTAATCGCATGTTCGGCCAATATTAGTCTAACCCTTCTCGGGCTTCTATTTTCCGGATCCGTAGATGCTGTTTCCTCGAGTTTGTCCAAGAATTTCTCACACATTTCACGTACTCGGGAGTGCAACTATGTCAACAATTGCACGGCAGGTATCCGCATCTCGAGGCCCAAAGACAGGCGCAAATTATTTTGACAAGTGGCCGAGAAATTGTCCTCCATTGTCCAATGCCACCAACAATGACACGATTGTTGGTCTGCTGCTGGCTGAGGATGAGGCGAAGATCTCGGCTGCTGCAGTTGCTTTCTGAGTGACAGGCCATTATTATTATTATCTTGGGATCTTGGAGATTGCAGACCAAGTGTCTTCCCTGCTCACTCGCATTGGATAAATATTGCAGCCCATTAATTACAATCAAAGTGCCACAAGCACACTCGAGGGCAATACTATCGCTCAATGTCTAATGACAACGTGAGTCGATCAATTGCCAAACTGTTTAACCTCTTTGTGGCTTTATTTGCATTTATAACGAAGTCTGTGAAACATGTCAATTTGGTTTTTTAGTTCCTAAGTCTTTTACATTAATTTATTGGGGTAAGAAATTATTCTTTTGCCATTTAAATGTATTCAAAAGGAAATATTTCATATAACATTAACATGTTTAGGCTAATTTATAAATAAATATAATAATGATAATTTTTTTTAAAGATGGTTTCCAAGCCACAAACATTCTTATTGGCAGAAACTTGACTTTAATTGCCACTACTTGATGCCGTTTCTTAAACACGAACTAATTTAACCACCGAAGGTCATTATAGCCAATTTAAACTGTGCTCGCTGGTACAGTCGCCGCTCTATCTATTTTCGGTTTTTATTATTTTTTCGGCGCTGTGCGGCCGGAAATCGCCAGCAATTGCACGTCCCATGTGCGTGTCTTCCAAAAATATGTGTGTGTTTTCCACTTCTGTTTTTCCCGTTTTCCTGCATTTTCCGTCGCTTCTCGCCTGTGGAATAACAAATAATTAGCATTAACCACGCAATTGAGTCGCGGCGGCGCAATGTTGCATTTAATTTTCGGGAAAATGCGTTGCACATGTGCATGCGCGAAAGAGACGCGTGTAGGTGCAGCGAAAGAGAGGGAAACAACTGCAGCGGCAGTGCGATAAAGCATTTTCGGTAATGTCAACAAAAACGCCAAAGAAGAACGACAACAAAGTAAGCAAAAGAAAACCCTGCAATGGCGGGGGAGGGTGAAGAGGGGGGCGATAGTGAGGTCGCCATCTTGGCTTTCCTAGAAGAAGGGGAAATTGGTAAAAACACAAGATACTCGAACTTGTGGATGCCCAGATACACAGATACACGCATACTCGCGCATTTGTTGCATGCCTCGCGTGGTTTTTCTTCCACTTATCGACTTTTTGTTTTTCATTTTTGGGATCGGCGGCCCTACGCCAACAAAACTGAAGCCACATCACGATTTTGGCTACGATCGTGGCATTCGAAATTTAAATGCTGGCCACGCCGCCTCAGATTGCATAATTGCCACGACAGCACGGCGATCATCGAACCTTCAGGGTACTTCAATTGTTAAATGAGTATTTGGTTTTATAATAGGTAGTTATGCTACATTCGTCCAAAGTAATGCAGATAGTTACAAATTACTGATTTATATTCTGCCCACTACTACATTTTTAAGATACATTTTAAATATGTTTTCAAAAGTAAAGTACAAGCTACATGTCTTTCTGTGACCTTCAATATAAGGGCTCCTATTAATTTGCAAGGCATCGACCCCTATCAATTTTTCATCAGTTTCATCTGGGTATGCATGTATCTCATTACTGAGCGTGGCTAATTTGCCCGCAGAGGTCAAGAAGTCAGGACGATGGTCAGCTATGCGCCCTCTCGCTCTGCCACACGCTTGGCAGGATCGGGCAACAGCATTCAATACAATGCAAAAGGATCTGCAAACGAAAGTGAAACCAGGATCGATAGCCTCGAGCGATTCGAGTGACTGACACACGCTGTCCTTTCAGAAAACAAAGGCCTCGAAATGCGACAAATTCAAACAGTTTTTGTTTGGTTTTACGTTTTTTTTCTTCTTTCGCTTTTGTTTTTGGGTCTTTCGAATGCATGTTGCTTTGTTCGAGTCAAAGTTCCCAGATATCCTTTGTAATTGGATCCTTTCCCGAGGAGCAGAACAATCCCTGCGCGTGTGAAGCGCGACGAGTGCGCGTATATCTATTTTCATTTTCGCTGCATTTTCCTGTTTTCTCGTATCTTGAGCGTTGTTTATGTCGCATAAAAAACCGAAAACGAATCCGAGGGATACGTTTCCCATCCCCAAAACACCCGCACTTTCCAGGGGTCGCTGGAAATGGCGTACGGCGTGTAATTTATGCCAAATATGATAGCAGCGAATGTTTGTCCTCGTTGTTTACAGACATCACGTTTTCCCTGTCTACATCTCCAGTTTCTCCGCGTGTTTCCACATGAAAAGTGACAGTTGCAGATCCGAGTGCGATAAGAAAAGTCTGGATGGTCCCCAATGTCTTAAATTTTCACATTTCCCGGCTGAAGATCGTGCACTAAAAGAAAATGAACCAAAGGCAAATAGTAGTTTCTAATCGATCAGTAGGCTACCTAGAAATACTCAAAATTATTTATGTTATAATTGTATATTCTTAATAATAAAATGAAAAAAACATCTGCTAAAATAAATCATATTCATATAATGTTATTGCCTTGACTGTGTTTTATTTTGATTAATACACATATTTTATAAGCGCAAATGTATCAGTGAGAAAATTCAAAAATGTAAGTTAAATTAATCTGGTTTACATTTAATCATATTTCCTGAACAACAACAAAATCGATATAAAAACCATCCTTGGATTATTTGCTTAAAATGGAAAGTCGCCTGAGACTTAAATGGATTTTCCTGCTCAACAAGCTCTCAAAAAAAGAAAATATTCCCAATTCGTGTGGGGGAAAATGTCCTATTGCCAAGGCAGTTTATCTCGGGTGGAAAATGGCCACCCTCGTGAAAACCGCAATGCGAAAAGCCAAAGTAGAGCAGGAAAATATTGCAGGAAATGTGGAAGCTCCTGTCGCATTTTTAACGCTTTTTAGCATAAACAACATCGGGCCGGGAATCGCAGAAGGGCCATCTGGGTGGTTGGTGATATGAACTTATATATGTATATACTTATATAATATAGTAAGGTTTCCCGTCTGGACGACGTCTGCTGCAGCTTTGGCTTTATTTTCCGGTTTTTTTTTCTAACTTCGTTCGTTTGTGTACGCTCATTTCATTTTCAACCCCTGGCTGATTGCTACAAAAAATTTGCATGCGGCCCTTTGTCGCGTTTTGTTGTTGCTGCAAAATTGCCAGATACAAGACACTCGCACACGCACAATCCACTTTTAATAATGCACACTAAGTGTGTGTGCGTGAGTGTGTGTGTGAGTGCGTGTGAGTGCGTGTGTTGGTGCGCCGCGGAGGGAGGGTGTTTTGGGGTGTTTTCGATAAGTACTTTACGAGAGACAACCCTCGTTTTGCGGATTTTTTTATGATCCGCCTTTGGTAGTCCAGTGGCAACATCAAAGTTCATATCCTGCTTCCGGAGGGGGGAAAGCGGAAAATGTTCCCTGTGCCTCCGGTGGTTGCTCCTGGCAAATGGGAGTGGAAATCATTGGCATTGGCTGCCCCTGCAATTTTTGCAAACATGAAAATGACTCTTCGATTGGGTTTTTGGCGAATCGCAGTGGCGATTTTGCAAGTTTTCCTGCACTTTAGGGGTTGCGAGCGGGGTGGTGGTGGTTTAGTCAAAAGAGGAGGTTTTTAGCTAGCGAATCATGTGCGAAAATTCTGCAAAACAAAGTATGGAATTAGTAAAGAGTGTGACATATAAATTTTTAATTTTATTAAATCTTATATACATTTAATTTTTATGCCTGTACGAGCTTTAAGACGAATAAGTATTTATTCTATAAAAAAGAATTTTCTAAAAAGCTATCATTCAAAATTATCCTAAAATAAAGGGCAAATAAAATTAAATACATTCAAGTAGGATTACATCCATATTTCACATAAATCAAGTCTTTCGCAAAAAGGATATTTCTAACCCTTCCATAAGGAAGTCCATCAAATTCTTATTCTCCTAAGTCAAGGAAGTTCGGTGTAGAATTTGCATAATAATCGGGACGAAAACAGGGATCGCCCGAATATGCAAATAACCAAATCAATCGAGGGCCAAATTAAAATCGATCAAAATTGATTTGTTGCCCGGTGTGCAGAAACCCAAACACCGCACCCCGAATGCCAGATCACCCAGGACCGCGATGCCTCCAAGACCAGGACATTGCCGAAGGAGTTGTGCGAGGAGCGTGAGAAAGTCTCCTTTTTGCACGAGTGATTTACATAATTTTTGGGCAAGTAAATTGCATGCACATCTCGCGTGTGGACCTTATGCAAATGAGCTGCGACGCTATTGCCATAGTGCCGTCCCTCTTCAACCCCCTGCTGCCAGCGCGCAGGACGCAGGACGAAGGACTCGGGCCGGGCCGCAGGACTCAGGTGTGCGAGCGTGTCGGCATGCTGTGAACGAGGCGCCGTCCACTGTGCCCGTAATTAACCCCTGTCTCTGTGGCATTTCCCTTTTTCCAACCCATTTTCACTTTCGTTTGCATCCGAGTCCTTTTGGCAGTTTCGCAATGCGAGTTTCCTTATGCAAATGAGAGTGCATCCTCGCCCTTCCCTTATATTCGCCAAGTGAAAATCTTATGCAAATTTCCCTGGCTGTGGAAAACTCCTTCCGCCGCGAGATACAGGATCTGCGTGATCTCCGCTCTAATTTGACTGCTGGGTGTCAGGTACAGCGAGCATCGTTATCCTTTTTTGGCTGCGATCGTGAGAAAGTTCGGAAATTTGCATAATTTTTCGTGAAAATTCTGCTGGTCTACGTGATCGTTGCAAAGACAGCAGAGATTGGAGATGCTAAATCACTGATCTCTGATCGCAATTTTCCAATCTTTTGGGAAATAATGAGTTCATTAATTACAAGGGCATTAATTGTTTTTGTTTCCTGCCCAACCATATATGTATATACACATAAATGTGTAATATGGGTGTGTACAGTTTTATTATCTTATTTTTGGTATATTTGTACCCAAACCCCCTTTTTTACAAATATGGTTATTATGGTAATTATAAAATGCAAACGTAGAAGTCTTATGAGGATTAGGCTGTTCTCATCTGTCCTCCGGGTACAAGGGGTACCTCTTCAACGTCGGAGGAATCGTCGGAATCGGAGCCGTTGCTCGAAGGTGAACTGGATCGGGAGCCCGGCCTTGAGCCGGAGCCAGCGCTGGAGCTGGAGCCGGAGCTAGAGCTAGATCTAGAACTAGATCTAGAGCGAGAGCTGGAGCTAGAGCTGGACCTGGACCTGGACCTGGACCTAGAAGCTCTGCCGGACTTGGTTTCCATTTCCGACTCGCTGCTGCTGCTGCTGCTGAGTTCGACGACGAAGGGCAAATTGGGGGATATAACGGGTTGCTGCGGAGGATTATTATTCCTTGGAATAGTCCCCATTGGAGTGCCACCAGCAGGCTGCGGTTTCATCGGAGGTGGGACATCCTCATCGCTGGTATCGCTCAGATTGTGACTCTCAACAACACCCGCTCCCAATTGTGGAGCCATTACATTGGCCTGTGGCGGCTTCAATTTGGCAGATAGCGGAGCAATTGCTCTCTTGCGCACCACGTTGTTGGAATTGATGGTTTTATTCCTGCAATTGATCAAGGGACCACATCGGCGTCGGTTTTTGTTGAGCATCCGTGTAATGTTCACCAGCTGGGACTGTAGAGCGCGCTGTAGTCCTTCCTTTTCTGAAGGCTGCATGTCCTTGAGCTTGAGCTTGCTATGGGCCCTCGACGCCTTGGTGACGGCACTTTTCATCAGGACCATAGTTTCTGTGGCGAAAGCCTTGACATCGAAGCTCAGATCTCCGCAGTTCTCCGAGGAAAATCCTTCGATTTGTTGGACCATGTGAATTATCTCCTTCATGGCGTTTGTCGGAAGTTTGGCAAATAATTTCTGTGTGGCACAGCGCTCCGCGTCAGTGACAGGCGTTGAGGTATCGATGGCTTCATCATCTGAGGATTCAATGCTAACTGCCATGAGGTTGTCTATTTCATTCCCGTTCAACAACTCTATAGCTGGCTTAAATTCGCCTTGGACCAAATCCGTTTCCGGTTTGGGGATCAATTTCTGTCGTTTGCTATATGATGGCTTTGAAGAATTACGTTGACCTGCCTCCATTTTGTTTATCATCTTTTTTAAGGTGTCACAGAAAGTCTCCACCAAATTCTTGGCCCTCAGAGGTTCCCCGGAACCATGCTCTTGGACGCACTGCATCAAGCGATTTTCGGCTAACTTGGCGGCAGCCAGTAGTTCATTTAGATCTGCAGCATTCAAAGCAGAATCCAGCGAAGAGCCGAGCATTCCATTCATGGAAGTACACCACACCGCCGGCTTATTAAAGACTCCTTCGTAGAGGATTTTAGCCGGTTCGAGGTACTTTCTAAAGCAGGTGTCCACATGAAAGCAAAAATCATGGACGGAGTTGAAGTACTGCCGATCCACTCTCTTTTGCAACGAATCCCACTTGTTATTGAAGAAATTGCGCGTCATGGCATCCGTCTGATTGGTATAGCTCTGCAACTTCTTCAATATCTCCCGGCACTTGAGTTCCGTCTGCGCGGCACTAGGAGCATTGGTTCTAGGCCTGCCCACCGCACTGGGATCCCTGTTGCAGGGCACCTCTGGACCAGACGGCAAACCTCGGAGTTTCTTTTGAAAGAACTTCTCCAGCATCTGGCCCTTGCGGTGAACGACATCGCCCGGTCGATTGAATAGAAAGCAATTGCTAATAATTAGCTTGAAATCGGCAATCGCATCATTGACAGATTTATAGTAGTTGTTCTGCACTCTTTTCAGTATGGTACCGATATCCATGGGGTGATTGATAACCGTGTAGTATGTGGGCACCTTCAAAGCATCAGTGTCCACGGGCTCCAAGAAGTCCAACGCATACTTCTTCTTGCGAGCCTCGTCGAGAAAATGCTTCTTGAAGTAATGCAACTTATTGGTATAACAACCCGCCTTTCCGAAATGCGGTATATACTCGGGTTGGACACGATTTGGAAGTTTTAGTTTTACGGAAAGCGGTTTGGAGTTTGCCTGGCAATAGAATGACTTGTAAAAATTTCCGCAGTGACTAGCTTACGAACTCACCATTCTACGGATTTTTTTTTATGTAATTTAGTATACGTTTGGGGTTATTTATTCACTGGTTGTTCAAATGTTTCGATTTTTTAAAACTTGTCTCTTTCAATTTTACAAAAATATAAACTCGAATTTGACTACAAATCGGGAAACACTTTTGCTGTTCGTCCGTCCACTTACATGAACAAATTTTTGTGAAGGAAAAAATATATCACCGCTCAGTTGACAAGTAAAGTAATCGCACAGCCTACTGCCATTTAGTTATTACTATCGAGAGTTTTAGTCAGGGATACAAGACATTGCATTTAAATAGGCTGCAACCCTTAGGATTTGGCAAAAGTAAAAGTCACTATTAGAACATTCGTTTATTTTAAAATCCAGCCTATTCTTAAACCCTCCATAAGCAGCAGTGCACCAATTATAGGCTGGTTGATCAGAAGCCGTATCATTAGTAGACACCGAAACTAAAGCAAACAATGACACATCAAAGGGAATGGAGGCAAACATCCAACCACCCATACCACCCGACTGGCCCCCTCCACTGAATATTTATAATATTTTGCACCACTTCACAGGCTTTCAGGTTTTTCTACCCCACCTTCCAGTTGGAAAATGTGGCAAAACTGCTTTTTGCAATTTACATCAACATTTTTATCACCCCACCACCCACCGGCACATCCACCACCGACAACCTTCAAGGAGTACAGCAACATCAACACGCTTTTCCTATTTGCATACATATGTAAGTGTGTCCCATAAATACAGATATACGGCCACGCCCCTCACCGCCGCCCACCTCGACAGCCTCCTGCGTCTTTTTGCGCACTTAATTACACACGCATACGCTTCATTCCACTTTGCGGTGCTGCTTTAGCATTCGAGCCTCCCAACCAGCCAAACCACCCACCCAACCAGCCACCCACTGGAGGACAGGACTTCGCTTCCATCTGCGAACCACCGCGGTGGGACAGGCCCACTTCGAAAATAGACAAGGGGCACACTTCGGAGGAAAAATCGTACAAAATGGAGGTCATCACTGTAATCCCAATCGATAATGCAAATTAACAAGGAGCAAGCCAACCTATGAACTTAAATATGGAGGATTAGTTATTAGTGAAAAATTAAACATATATATAGAATATACATAGAAGTTTTTATTCTTAGCCCTTAATTGTAAATTGTATATTGTGTAAATAATTTAAATAAAGTATCGGAATACAGCAAAGGATATTTTCCAGTTCATGGGTCTTACTATATTTTTATATAATATTCGTAACTAATTCTGTTGCACCGTGTTCGCAGTACAGTCCTGCGATTATCGTCCCATATCCTTGACTAAGGACTTTTCGTGCTGCAAATTTGTTGCTCTTTAGGCAGTGGCACTCACAGAAAGGACCACTCACGGAATCGCTGGAGACGCAGGATGCCCGGCTATCGCAGGTTCTACCTGCCCTGGCCAAGGTGTCAATATTGCGTTATCATCCCGGGACGCTGAGTCCCAGCTCCGATCCCCGACCCCTGACCCCTGAGCCCTCTCACCCCGACAAACGTCCACGTCCTTGGCCATTCTTTCGTTAATTTTATCTCTGACGGCGATTAATGCGAATAAATTTTATAGACGAAAATGTGCACTCGCATGTCCCGTCGCCGAGTTATCCTCTTTTGTGTGTGCGTGTTTTCCCTGGGACCTTTTCCCCCGCCCCCTTCGGCTGGCATTTTCCTTGGTTTTTCTCCGTTTTCCTCTTCGCCCCCCTGCCCTTGGCTAATGTTTTCTTACTGACTTTCTGTGGCCATTGTGCACCGGCCTGTGTTTTGGAGTATGTGACTTTTGCTGTTTGTCTTCGGCACCTGCAGACCTGCAGTTGTTAATTGTTCGATGCCCGGTGCTTACGCGATCTTGCAGCTCTCAGGATCCCGACGAATCCGATTCCGATCCCTCGGCGATTCACCATTCTCCCTTCTCCCTTCCCTTCCCTTCCCATTTTATATTTATTTTTTTAGCAATTGCCGCTGACTCAGCATCCGTGGAGAGCGTGGAAACTCGTAGTCTCAATGCCCCCCAACCAACCCTCAATTAGGATAGGGCTCGGCATGGAAACAGCAGGTCCAGGTCCAGGTCCAGGTACAGGCTGGCCAGAGCGGAGATACAAGATACAAGATGATACAAACAGGTTTTCCATTTTCTTAACCCTCGTCGTGGTCGCGACACTTGTCCCGCTCCCCGAATTCATCCGGCATTGTTTGCGATGTGTTAACCTTAAGCGATTTCTGACTTTTGTGGACCCTATTGTTGCGACCCTGACTTTTTTCCCTTGATTTCGATTTTGATATAAAAAAAAGAGTGTATATTCCCTGACAATGGAAATCCATTTCGGTGGGAACGCCGCGAATCCTGGCCAAAGGACAATGGCGATCGGCGATGGTAATCGCGGCGCTAAAGATGCAGGTTTTCTGGGATTCATTTGGTTTTCCCCTGCTTTCTTTTACGTCTGGGTGAGAAACGGCGCACCCACACACGCACTATTTATGGATTTCCGCTGGGAATGGGAACGGGAATGGCGGAAAAGCTATGCCCTCGCTCATTTTATTCGCGCCGCTCCCGAAAAACAGGCAAGCAAATGAAAGGGGGGAGTCAATGACCCGCCGGAAAAGTGGGAAAGTCGAACAACCAGAAGACGACGAAATGTTGCAATTGCAATTCACCAATTTAGCTCGCTGAGCCCGCATCTTGGTCAATAAAAGGGAATTGATTGAGAAATTGTGAAAATAAATTGGAAATGCAAACGGGTGGGGGAAAGTGTGCCGCGCGTAGAATGGTGAAAGTCTAACAATTAAATGGCAAACAAATTTCCGCTAATTATTCGATATTAATTATGATCCATCGGCGGATGAGGGTCAGCGGTGGACAACTCCTTGCGACTCCTTGCCGGGAAAAGGGTTGGTTACCTTTTCGAAGGGCCATGCTGGTCCTATCAGATCACCCATGAATATTAATCAGCGAGGTTTTCGGTTATGGCGGTTTGCATTTAGCCGTTTTCCCAGGCATTGCGAGAAAAAATAACACAAGTTTAAAATCACCATTATGTTTGGTCGTCTTTTAAACCTTTATTTTGCAATCTTATAGAATTCTAACTTGGATATTTAAAAGGTATTTAATAATATTTAATTTAAGCTCTTTAAACAGACATCCACATTAAGTTGTACAATCTTGTTTCACTAAACTTTACAGGAAACGGCTTCTAATCATTTTGAAAACCATTTAATAAAATTTAAATAATTGAGTGTACAAATTTGTATCTGTGCGCCATATGCATTGGTGTGTAAATCTGTCAAGCGTTTCTTTTGGTAGCCCACGGAAAATGCCTCAAGAGTCATTGACTTTGAGGCACCAGAAAACGCATCTGCATTCGGTGCAATGGCCGATGACGCTGACGGCCCAAAACGCCAATCGACCAAGACGCTGCCCCGCCCCCTTCTTTTCAACCAATTAAGCCATGAGAAGCTGCCCCAAACTGCAATCAAAGAAGGCTGGAGGAAAGCAAAAACCCTAAAAATGAAACATTTTTCTCAAAGCCCGTGTCCGAGTCCGAAAAACGCATTACGCGATGAGGAAAATCGGGTTTAGAGCTGTTAGCCAGACTACCTGTGCAGGTTTTTGGCCCCACTACTACCACCACCACCACCAAGGGAACTGGCCGCAAAAAACCCACAGCAAACAACAAAAAACGATCATCACAGTTGGCCGAGAGTCGTGAAAATGGGTTTCTTGGCCCAGCAGCATCACATATCACATCGGCCAAAAGTCACTCCCGACCGACCAGATTTCATATCGCTGGGGTCGGGGATTACACACTTTGTGCATTTGCCGAGTGCGAGTATAACTATAAGTTTCAGGCATGACCTCGCCGCGATCCCAAGCCCCCCCAGCTCCTTCGATTGATTCCATACACTGCGAAGAACAATGTATGCTTTGCATTCAGCAAAAAAACCTGAAAAATTGAACCATACCTAAATAAACCCACATCGAAAGAGTTTCGAGCTGAAGTTCTTCAAGGATACTGTTTATAAAGCTCAACTTTTTAATATACAATATTTATCAGCAATATATTTTCTATCCTTATTAATGCATAAATTATTTTCAGTGCATTCTTGATTCTATATGGGTTGACAACTTGTAGGCGTGTTGAATCGCGGACGTAAGAAGACAGCGATTGAAAATGGAAATGGGACTGGGATTGGATTGGAATCGGGAAAAAAGGGAATAAAAGTCGGGATTGGGATGCACATTTAAAATGTGCACCGATCTGCAGCGGCTGATAAAGTAAGAGTCTGGCCCGAACCTGTTTTATGGCCAAAAAAACGATCGAAAAACGAATGAACAAAACGACAAAATGAAATGCATAAACGTAAATCTCCCAGCAGGTAGTCCCCGGATGGCCAAGATGGAGTTGGAGATGATATGGCATGGCATGGAATGGGATGGGATGGGATGGAGATCATTTGGCTGGACCCGAAACCGGTAACATTGCGCTTGATGATGACTTTTAGGTCTAGCCGGCGACAATAAATTTCTCAATTTTCCAATGCTCCAGATTGCTGCTCCTGATTGTCCTGTCTGCACATTTTACGCACTCCTTGAGCAGAACAACTGCGCACTTGCCAGGTGCATAAAATGGGGTGAATGGATAATCAGCCGCGCGGGGGAAGGGGAATATCAAGGGGATGGGGTTTAAGGTATGGGTTTCGATTTCTGCGTGGGTGATTTTCTTGATTTCCCAGGCCAAAGAAAGGGTTTGCCGATTGATTGATCTCCTGAGATGTATGCACTTGCGTGGAAAACCAAATATTTGCATCACTTTTCCTTGCTCACACATAAATCCGAGTTTAATCTGCGGTTGCGAGTGTGTGAAAATAGTTTTTTTTTTTTTGTTTTTCGCCAGCACCAGCAGAATGCTGATTTTCCAATTGAGTTTTCCGCTTTTTACTTGCCAATTGGCAGAGCTGCGGGTCAAAGGTTGCTTGCCGATCGACGAAAGGCCAGACAATTGCCAAAAGCGGGTGCTCATTGTGATTTTTTGTGCAGCGCTAGCGATAAGAAAATCACATCCCCTCCCAAGTAAATACATTTCAGTTTGGCTCCCCCTGGGCGCATGTGTATCTGTATCCGTACAAAAAGTACAAAATACACAACAAAGTGCACCCAAATAGTTATCGCAAACAAGCGGAGCCCGGAAAAATGCGTAGACAACACCGAAAAAGTTCATTGACTTTCGCGTACAGAAAACAACAACAGCACGCATCTTTTTAGTGCGTTTATTGCTGCACTGGGAGAAAAAACCAGTGACTTGGATGTATTCAGTAACAGTATGTGCACGGGTCTTGTAATTCCCGAACTTTGCAGAAATATCAAAGTAACAATTCTTTCCTAATAATAAACTGTTTTTACTTTATATGGATAATTATTTAAATTATCCGAAAACTAAAAGAAAATATAATAAAGAACGGTAATACTATGAACTAAGTATATAATTTATATTTTTAATTTTAAGATATATTTTCTTTGCACCATAAAGTTAATATTTAAGTTAATATTAAGCACCTTCATATTTTTTGAAGTGTTTTGATTCCGAACAGAAATAAATATGGCTGCCCCAACTCAGCGTGTGCACAAAAGAGCAAATTCCAAAGAGTGCACACACATAAAATTACATTAGAGTGAAAATGAGCGATAACAACGCCAACACAAACGCACAAACGGCTACAGATACAAGCACAGATACTGATACACGCACTAACACACGCGCAGCAGAGCGCCACCAGAACAGCAACTCCCCACCCCCTGATTCGCCCCCTTCCTCCTTCCCCCAGGCCCCAAAACCATCGAGCATTCGAGAAAACTGCACGGCCAACGCAGCCATATTTATAAAGAAGAAAAAAAGCCAGCATGCCATAAATATTCGTATTCGCCTTGACACGATCGTGTGAGTGAGACAGCCTGCACTCCCCATCTCATCGCAGTGCATTTAGTGTATAACACTCGACCGGTTTTCTGGGGGTTGGGGCAGTTCCCCTTCTTCGAAGCTTTGTGGGGATATACTGAAAAGATCGCTGGACTGCAGTTGATCTCATAAGTATGCTGCATTTTTTGGCACTGCACTCGCAGATGCTTTCGGCTGTCCAATTGTGTTGCATACTTTTTAGCTTACTTCTAAAAAACGTCAAATAAAAATTTTAGCGATTTTATAGCTATCTTATGTTTGCTCAGAATGCTTGTTTTTAAACAAAACTATGCATTTATACTTTTCAAATTGTTTTTGTTGATACATTCCGCAGAAAAATGTAAAAGTATAAAATATAGTCATAACATTTTTTTGTGCAAAATGACACACTTATAGTATGCTTAAGAATAATTAGCGCATTCCTTTGATTGTCAAGTGCCGTAAGTGGTTTTTCTAATTTTATGCCTGTTACAAAGTCAATGCAAAACAATAGCGTCTTCTGAGTAGACACACTTTGTTAGCATGATAAATGACATGTTTTGTAACTTTTTATTTTTGCAAATGGGGAATGAACCAAGTTCATGCTCAAACAGTAAATCGAAAAGCGACTGCCAAATAAGAATATTTATGTGAGCAATGTCACAGTTCGCAAATGGGCTTTGTATATATGTAAACTATTGGGAATGTACACAAATATTTAATGACTCTCTAATTTTAATGAACAAAAAATTCAATTACATAAATCGATTTATAATAAAAACAATTTGCTAAACTCAAAAAGTGAAAAAAAACTATAATATTTATTTATTGCGATTCAATTGAATTATATTAAATTTTTTGATATTAAATTATCAATAGCTGTTATATTTGATCACAAAAGCGAAGAACAGGTATTATATTTTTTCAGTCTCACAGTGTTGCTCAAATGAATACATATATCACCAATGAATCCTAACGTGATCCTTCCTGGAGTATTTTTAGCAGCTCTGTTCCTCATGATCAGTGTAAGTGTGAGAAATTTAATTTTTAAAGGGAAAGTAAATAATCTGTTTTCAGGAGGCACCCTATATCAAGCTGACAAATGTGGTTTGTGAATCAAAAAACAAATCCTGGGCTGTTTTTCATTATTGCCGGCTAAAGGCATACTCGCGTAACAAGACCAGCATGAATATAAATGCAACATTTCTGCATCCAACGAATAATGTATCCCTCAGATTAAAGATGGTGAAAAGATTAAGTGGCTATAAGCCATTTCTCTTCGATATCACAATCGACGCCTGCCGTTTTTTGCGAAAACGACATAATCCCGTTATAAAAATGTTTTATAGCTTTATAAAGGATTATTCTACACTAAATCATACATGTCCTTATGTGGTAAGTTAGGTTATTGCGAATTCGACATCAGACAATGTTAATAACTTTAATTTTCTTTTAGGGCTTGCAGGTGGTTAGCGATTATCACACCGCTGTTTTTCCAGTACCATTGCCTACAGGAGACTATGGAGTGTTACTAGATTTCATCTTCGATGCTAAGAAGCAGTTTCACGTGAATATTTATTTTACTTTTGTGGAGGATTTTTGACAACAAGTTTCTATAAAATTATTGTTCTTAAATGAACTTATTAAAACTAATAAATAGTTTTAGAAAGTCATAATTATATGATTTAGATATTTTGAAAATAAAATTCTTAAAAAAAAATCGGTAGTTAGTTCATACATAGCTACCAACTTTCGCAAATATGACCCTCAACGAAAATACAATTTCAATTTATTACCTACAAAAACAATCGATAGTTACGTGCTATTAGTTAACCGCACTTATGCCTGTCAACCATGCATCATTAAGTCATATTTCCCCAAGCTTTTGCAAACGCTTTTCTTAATATACAACTTCATTAGTATCTGCCTACATTTACTACTAATATATACTTTTGGTTTTTGACTGTTTATGTTTATTTATTTCTAAAATAGAGAAGTTAGCATATTCATTCGAATGAACGCAAAACTAGCCACCGAAATGATTGTTCTACATCAAATCAATTTTGTATAATTAAAAAGTTCATCAGATGTCGTGCTACCATCACTGAAATTGAATTTTAATAACCTCTTCAGTAGAAGACTGCCCACAATATATCGATCAGATCAAATCAGAAGACAGCAAAATTAATCAATCAAGCAAATCGATTATTTCAAAGCCAGTCATTTCTTGTTTAAAACATGACTTTTTTTGTATGTGATTTCAATGTTTTTAAGCATTACTATATTAAGTTTCTATTTTAAATAATAATAATAATACCTAAAAACGCTGAATTGTTTTGCACAGATAGTGCTACCTAACATATCAATTTTGTGTAATTACGGATGTAATCATATTTATGAAAAGTATATCTTAATTATGTATTTAACTACCAACGTAGTTCGTAGTTTATATCACAGTCTTAAATTGGTTTTTGTGTTTGTCGGACATGTTGTCCAAAGTGATCATTCTGGGAGTTTTTGGGGCTGGAGTTTTTTTGCTTTGCAGCGTAAGATTGCTCGATATTATTTTAAAAAAAATGTAGAAAGTATACCACTTCTTTAGGATTCGACTTCGGTTAAAATGACAAATGTTGTTTGTGAATCATGTGACAAATCGTGGACTGTTTTCCATTACTGTCGCTTGAAGGCCTATTCCAGGAACAAGACTAGTTTGAACATAAATGCAACCTTTTTGCAGCCAGTCAATAGCTTAACCGCCAGATTCAAGATGCTGAAGAGGGCCAATGGTTACAAGCCTTTTCTTTTCGATGTCACCTTCGATGTCTGCCAATTTTTGCGAAAACCAAATAACCCCGTCATTAAAATAATTTATAATATGATAAAGGTAGCATCCAACATCAACCATTCTTGCCCGTATGTGGTAAGGAATTTAAACTAAATAATGTACAATTCTATATCCTTTTTGTTTGATTTACAGGGTCTGCAGGTACTTAGCGATTTTCATCGCATTTCGTTACCCCTTCCATTTCCCGGAGGGGATTATTTAGCATGCCTAGATTTTATATATAATGGTAAAACGCAGTTCTACGTAAATGTATATGTACATATGACAGAGGACATATAAATGGAAGCTTATGGACTAATGATAGCTATTTATGTTTTACTGACTTATTAACTGGCAATGAGGAGTGAAAATAAAATAGTTCGATTTAATTACTACAAGGCATTTCAACATAAAAAACTGTCTTTATTTGGATGATAGACTTATAATTCGTATAAATTGTACATTCACGTGTTTCTGTCGAGATCCGACATTTATAAATATCATAAAGTATTCATATTTTTGTTTAAAGATCTAACAAATATCTGTTTGACAAGTTCACAGTTCCTCCTTTTCCGGCGCTGTCTTGGTGACCTTGTGAACCCTGAAGACTTCCAGGATGTTCAGTTTCCTCAGCAGCTCCTCCTTCTTGGCCTCGGTGACCTTGCCGGCCTTGAGGCGCAGGAGTCGCTTGGTCTCCTCCTCCAGGAAATCGTAGCCCACCTCGTGGATCTTCCGCATGTAGATCAGATAGGCCCTGGCGTTCTGCTGCTGCTCGGGATCGGTCAGCTGCTCCTGCTTGGCCTTCAGCTCCTCGATGAGCTTCAGTTGCTCTGCATCGGGGATATTGGCATAGTTCTTGAGCACTTCGTTGAACTCCTTGATGCAGCCATCACGACCGATGTATAGAGGTGTGTTGGCACTGACAAAGGCCTTCAGATTGTCCAGCGTTACATCGACGTGGCTAGGAAGCTGGACATACTCATCAGCGTTGCCCTTGAACAGGAAGATACTCGGGAAGTTCTTGTCGTCGACTTTGTAGCGGTCGCCCAGGGCCTGGAAATTGGGATTACAAAGTTGAAATAATAAATAAATCGAGTTCAAAGTGCACTTAAATATTTTTTAAATTGTACACAGTTTTTAGAGGGGTCTCCAAGCTTAAGGCTGCAATACAGGATTCCAAATGAACAGAGCAGAAACAACCCTTTTTCCAATCATTACTACATATCTAAGTCCTAGGTAATCCTTGGTAAAAAAAACTTACCTTGTTCTCCAGTTCTCCATAGTCCTTGACACCCACGGTGGCTATCAGCAGATCTTTAGTTGCCTTGTGGGCAGATTTGGAGAAGGCGGTAAAGGCCTCATGCTTTTCCCCATACGGATATGCGATATCGAATTTCACTATGGAATAGGGAAATCGCTCCACCGTTTTCTGGAAACTCAGCTCATCCAGATCCACGCAGCCCGTGCAGGTGACGGCCCAGGTGGTGGGTATCGAGTGGCAAGCGACCAGGAGCAGAGTCACCAAAATATGCATCATCTTCGTGGCAAAAACCAGAGACTTCTGAACTTGACACTACTCTTGCCGTTCGTCAGCGCAAACTGGCTAAAAACGAGCGCGAGAAGAGCGGTGAAGTTGTATTCGAGTTCGAGTTCTGGGCCAGTTTTCGCTTCGCTCAGCTGAAATTGTTTGGCTGCTTTGGCCAACTCACTCGGTTCTGGACTCTCTGGAAGTCTGAAATGCTATGAAATGCTCTGAAGTTCTCGTCTCCACAATTACTCGATCGAGTTGAATGACACGTCAGTGAAAAGAAGCCGCTCTCTCACTCAAAACCGGCTATTTCGTTGACCAACTCTTGTGTGTTAGTTCAGCTGTTTTGGCTGTGGGTCTATTGTAACACTCGTAGGGAGATTTATTATATAATGCCTGGTACTTAATGCGGGTGCCTTGTTTTTGACTGTCGCTTTTAAACGTAAAAATAATTGTCATCACAATAGCAGGAGAATGAGCATTGATGCCAAGCTGATAGAAAACGTATTTCGGCCAAAAACGATCAGTTGGCCAATAGAGCGTGCCACATTAAACCAGGGCAATTAGCCATGTTCACAAAACTGACAGTGCAACCGAAGTCTACAGGAAGTGGTAATTTGCAACTGTACATGAGTGTTTTCGGGTCTTTCGAATTGTGGATACCCTTTAAAGGTATATAAATAAATTTCCTTTTAATCACAAGATTTCTTATTTATAAGTTTTAGTAACTTAACTTTACAAAGCATCTGTAGATACAGTGAATTGACATAATAGCTGATCGACTCGTTAGTAGTTTGCTAAGGAAAATGGAAACACCTGCCAGTGGATGGAAAAACGGGGTTAGTTTGCCATAATTTTCATTAGCCTGGAATTGAAATTTTCCCGACACCAGATCCCACCCCCAATTCCGTGCTCCTTCCCCTTTGTCCTGGTTAATGGACATTTTCGGCAATTGTCAATTAATAATTCATGTATGCGGCACACATGTTGGTCACCTCAAACCCAAAAGACCTCCGATGGCCAAATGCCCCGCCCCCTTTGGCGGCCAAAATAGTTGGTTTAGTTTTTCCATTTGCGGTTTCGTTTGTCCACTCTACGGAAAATTGAACATCACGGCACGCAATTCGGGAAGGAGGTACGGAAAAGCGTTGCGAGCTTCACACGATCGATATGGCCGACCGGTAAATTATCTTTTCTGATGGATGGGCGTGTGTCTTTTGTGTGTGGGGGTGGTGGTAAATGGGTGTATGGGTGGTTGGGCGTTAGATTGGTGCGTCAGGTGCAAGGAAAATCCAAACGGCAATGCGCAATTTCCGAAGGAATTAACTGGCGATGCGGGGCCGGAGGTAATGCCTGATGGAGATCCAGTAATGGGGCCTGACATGCGTGTGTCAATCGCACAAAGGCCCGAAATTACCGGATTGGATGGATGGTTGGGTGGTGCTCTATTTGTAATGCTGACCTCTTTGCTGGCCGCGCAAAAAAATGGAGTCCAAGTTCGGTGTGTATTCGGTTCATGGCGCACTTGTGTTTGCACTCCATTTATTATGCAAAGGACAAGCAATTTGCTAAGTACACCCCAGTCGAAAGGCCTTCAAAACAACATGGAAACTTGGCGGGCATACTCCAACATCATAGTTTTCAATTAGTTGCCGTGACGGGCATTTTATATTGAACACTTTGCCACTGGACGTCAAGTAAATCCTTCTTCGGTTTTAAAAATAAAAATCTAGATTATATTTAGACAAATTATGGGAATTACCCAGCGAAGAACCTTCAAGAGTCCTCCAACTCGGGATACCCCACATGCGGCATTAATAATATAAATGCTGCTACTTTTGCGTTAGTTTGAGTGCAGCGGCACTAATAACGAAACGACACCCCTTTGGCCCACTGAGGGGTTGGCCCTGACCAATCGACATTAAAGTGATAAGCGCGCAAATTTCGGGACCTGGAACGGCTGCAATCTTGGCGCGGAAATCAAACGATTGCGGCATTGTTTTTTATAGACCACATCTATTGGGTTTTGGAGCGACGGCCAAAAGACAAAGCTAATCGCCTCCAGCAGAGCAGGTGCTCCATTTGGATACCGTGTAGGGAGATCTGTAAGGGGTATATTTGGCCATGTGATAGTAATTACACCAATTATAGTCCTTCTTATTGTAAGTTATGGTACATTTTAATTTTAAGCATTACATTATATATGTATGTTTTTTATAGGATTAAATATATAAGCAGAACTCTTTTCAAAATTTATTAAAATATTTTATAGACTCCTATGAAAGTTTTTCTCTTTTTCAGATTTAAGTGTCCTTGCGAGTAATTTCCCAAACTCATTTTCCGCAGGGTATCTATTAACAATCCCGCTTTCAGGACAACCTTTATTTTTTGGCAGCCCCACAGTCTAATTATGTGGCAGTACATTGAAGGCGGGCCATGAATTTTTCATGGCCCACGTATGCCAAGACATGCAATGTTGGAGCCAACTGGCCAACTGACAATTTGGATAGAAAATAGATGGAGTTTGTTGAGGGGGAGGGGATGGGGCTGCGAGTTCCCAACTTGCGTAAGAACCCACGCGATTTCGAATCATGGAAATTCCCCGGTCTCGTTTATTGTAAACTTTTCATTTGGGATCCAGGCACTTGTGAAGTTGAAGCTCATCAAATTTTTATGCCATGGCATAATTCCATAAATGGGCCATGGAATGACCCACCTGAAAAAAGGCCATATGTTCCACCCCCCAAAAACGAAAACATGGAAAAATAACTTCGACAATAATTCGCATGCCCAAATCGAAACTGCCAAAGTCGAATGCCCCGGCTAAATGGTCAATAGGCTGTGCTCATCATAATTGGTATTTATTGAAAATGCCTTTTGGTTAACCCACACATCGACTGTTCATAACCATAACCCTTGCTTTCGATAGAGAGGGTTAAGGGTTATGGGTTAAGGGTGGACAGACGTAGGCCTGGATATCGTGTTTATAGCTTTTCATTTGCATTTATTGCCATTTCGATACGTGTGTGGCTATCAGGCCTGGCAATTCGAGGCGTTTAGCGCAAATTTCTTTTCAATATTTGTGCACCCAATAAACCGAATTGGTCAGTTAGCCGGGTGCTTTTATTCGCTGCCGTCTTCCAATTTGATTGCAAATTTCTTTTTTTTCGACTTTTATGCCAACTGCGTGCTGGGAATTTGAGAGCAAATCGTTAGTGGCTGAAAAGCGCTTAAATGGTCAATGATTTTCCACGAAGCGGGTATGAGATGCCTTGGCTAATTAATCACTCGAGTGCATTATTATGTGTTCTGCGCTAATTACGCTTTTTCAATATTTATCCAAGAAACCGCGGTCCAAATCAAACAAAATTCGTTTGCCTTCATTCAACATATTTCAGTGACAATGGGCCTAATGGTAATTTCTTGAGCGATTGACTGGTTTGCCTTATCGTGGGGAAAATTCCATTAGCATACGGCCTATTAATTAGCCAAAAATGAATGTGTCTTAAGTGGTGCGAGTTGGTTCTATTGGTCATTTTGGGTGCTTAATTGGGTCGCCAAGGAGGAACTGTACTTTTTTCTTGGCTAATACGTTCCACCAACCACTTAAATTATTATATTATGCTACGATCTTCAATGAACTAATATTTCATCTAAGATAAATGTATCGCTTTTCAACATTTTCTTAGCTAGACCAGCAGATATTTCGTTTTCCCTTAAATCTCAGGATATGTTTACTCGAATAAGGATCATTCTGCTCTTGCTCTAGTGCATCCATTCGCTGACCATTTCCCTCAGGATTTTCCTCAGGGGAAACTCATGTATAACAGTTGTGGCGGGAAATTCGAATGGCGCATGCGTGGTTCCCGCTCCGAGCAAAAGGACTTCCAATGCAATGCCACATTGCAGCCACTCTATCCGGGGTTAGGGCATTTGTTTACAAACAAATGCAGAACGGCCAAAGGTAAAGGGGTAAACTGCACTTACACAGAGCGACCGCCCATGCGAATATTCCCAATAATCACCTCAACTTGTTGCTTGGCCATTTTCCGCGCGGGTTGGAGGGGGGCAATTACTTAACCGAGTGGGTGGGCGGTGGGTTGGTCAGGAGCCGAGGACACGAGCAGACAGACATGCAAATTGCAGTTTCATGTGGCAGAATTGGATTGCCACCGCCTTTGGGGGCTGCACCAAGTCGCACAATTCGCATGACATTTCCTAACATTCTTTTTCGCTTTGCAGGATAACGCCCCACTGGACTTTTGTTTTATAAAATTTGAGCATTCGGAGCGCATATGGTCATCAAATTTAATTGGCGACGTCGCGTCGCAAATACCTGAAATTGCAGGGCATGCAGTTGATTTTTCGCACTGATTTCGATGCGGATGTCAGCTGGGGATTATTAGGGTACGGATCGATGCATCGGAGGGTTAATGTGCTGACCGTACTCAGATATTCCATTACTTTGTAGCTGCGGCGAAGAACAACAAAAACTAAAAGCAGCGGGCCAAAGTTGATGCAATAATTTGCCACAACTTTTCCGAGTGACCACAACAACATGCAATATGCAGTGGGCTCGTCAAAACTACACTTCAAATAAAACTCTGCTAATACATTTTCATTAAGTATTTCGCTACATGTAATAAATTCGAAAGGAATATAATTTTTTTTGAGTGCAGGAAAAGCCGCGAACGATGAACGAAATTTTCGCAAGAGGATTTTCAAACGGCGCGATGTAAAAAATGCATGAGCCGACTGAGCCCAATGCGGTTATCGTGTCCTTTGGGACACGTAACAGGGACATAGACATGCAGGTGCAAATTCCTGGCAACCCCAGGTGAACTGACTGACGGATTGACTGAATGACGTACGGATTGACCGCATGATTTTCAGCATGTGAACGCCATTCGGGCTGGCATTTTATCGGCGGAGCGCGTTTTATATCTAAACTATGAATCAATGCATTAGTCAGTCACCTTGTACGCTCTACTTTAATTACGGCTTTTTACGCTGCACCTGAAATCCCCTATGCCCACCAAACGTCCTTTTCCTTTTCCAAACTCTGCCACGACACGATTTCTCTTCTATTTCAACAGCTAGCTGACATTTTTTTGCATGTTGTTGTGGCTGCGAATTAAAAATTGCATACAAAAAATGGCAGCAAAAAAATCAGTGATCGTTACTCGACTTAGGAATACCAACTAATCAGTTATCACTATATTTGATTAAGCAAAATAAAGCATTTAAAGTGATTCCTAACATGTAACAAAGCCAGTTATATATATATATTTATAATATAATTAATTTTTATTGCAAATTTGAGAAAAAAGATTATAATATTGGGTATATATTTATTGTCGTGATTGTTTTGTAACTTTTGAATTATTTTAAGTACAGGAAGAAGGATCGTCCAACTTGCTTTTAAGTAAATTAATCAAAAACTCCAAATCGCTGCCAGTAAACTTACTTCAATAATTAAAGAAATTCGATATTGTTTTAACATACCCCTATCCTTTAGAAACACAGGGTGCAAATAGCGAAATGAAATTCCTGGCACAGAACGTAATATTATTAGCGGTGAAGCCTTGTCGACCGCCTCCACTTGATTGCGAGCAACTCGGGGCCATAAATATTGCATTACAATCGCTTTACCCCCTTTTTTTGGGTTGGCGAGTTGTCGCGCAGCCGGTGGTTCCACCTCCACGTGGTGGGTGGTTACCCCCACACCACCGTTGGGTATGCAATTGCGAATTGGATTTCATGTTAATGCAGGGTCCTTATCGCCGGTCATGTGCTTGGACGGTCAGCAATGGGTTCATTTGTGTTCTATTTGGCCGGTAATTTCACTTAATTGCGATGACGTTGTGTGCAAAAAGCCATGGCAAGTGGGGAAATCGAGGTGGTGGACCCTGTGGATTGCTGATTTATATCGCCATCGAGCGAGGGAGCACGGTCCATCAAATATTCAGCGGTCCGTGGCTTATTGAAAAGCACAAATGGCAATTTCAGCAAGTGCGAATGCCCCGAGGAGCCGCCAGTTTGCCATCCAGAAAAGCACTTAATCGGTTTTTGTGTGTGTACATTTAGGTTTTATTCTTGTATTTGAATGCAATCGTGGTTTACAATATATAGAGTTTTCATTTCAACGTTGCCTTGCACATTCAATATATAATATAGGTAATAAAAAGTAATTATAAACAACAGTTGTAATAAAAATTATAAACATGTAGATGCATTTTCTCGTAGACGGTAGCGGTAACGGATAATTGGGAATTTATCTTTCATATTTCTTAGTGTTATGTCATGTGGGTCATCAGCTCGAGGTCAAATATACACTCGTGTGTGTATATATATATTTTTATAGATTTATATTTAGATATAGGTTGTATAAAAGGTGTACTGCAAGTGCTGCGTATGCGTGGGCTGGTGTTCATGTGTGTGAGTGTGTGCGGGTTTACTTAGAAAATCCTCCGAATGGTTTAAAAATAATTATAAAATCTACTGCGTTTGCTGCTGAATTTCAATCTTCTCGACTGTCATGTCCGGATTCATGGCCGTCGCTTCCTGTAATCGAGTAAAAACCATTGGTATCAGTTAATGTATCTCCTGGCGACAAAGTTAATCCATTAGATACTCACTTGTATTGCCTCGGCCAAGGCTTTGTCATGATCGATCGGATCTCCATCGGACTGAATGGTTATCTTCTGTTCCACTCGGGTCTCCACAATGCCATCGCGTTCGGTTTTGTACTGTTCATTTAGAGTATTATTAATAAATGTTATCATGTAAATGTGGTACAACCTGAACCCATTCGAACAAGGACCATGCATGGAATTTACAGTGTGGTGCATACGTTCACAGGAAATATCTTTCGGATAGATTGATAGAAAGCCTACCTCTGGCTACTTACGCATCCTAATCGAACGGGATCAGGTGGCTTAGTTCCGGGTACTTACGGTAATGGTTTCCACAGTGCGGGTTTTGCTGCTCACGGTTTGGGTGGAGATGATTTCGCCATGTCCGGAGAAACCGGGTGTGTCCTCACCCAGAACCACTCGGGTGCTTTCCACATGGGGTCCAGTGGTGGCGGAGGTCGTAAAGAGCGGAGATTTCTGTGCAAAATTCGAGATTATTAAGCATGGAATGGAACCTTTATTGGAAAATCACTACTCCTAGAGAGCCATTATATTGATTGCTTTTATTGCAAAATAGCCATGCATGACCCACCTGGTTATCTGTGCGCACCACACTGGCACCATCGTAGGGTCCGTCGATGGGCGTGCCCGAATCGCCGGAGCTGGTCGAGGAAACGCTATCCCTCCTCTGATACTACACAACACATAATATAACATATCGAAATCATAATGACAACAATCAACTCATGCAAAGGGGTGCAGCCATGCGATCTTACCTGATCCCCACTGGTGACCGTCGCCGTCGTCTTCACCTCCTGGGTGACGACGCGCTGCTGCTGCTTGTTGGGATCGTGGGTGCGGGTGGTGGCCACCGTCTTCTCCTCCAGCTGCTCTGTCTTGGCGTTCTTGCCCAGATCCTCGTGCGTGGTGGCGGTGCGGGTCGTGACTGCGGTGGCCGTGACATAGGCGCCACTCAGGTCGGTGGGTGTAGCATCAGCCTAGGTGGATTGAGTGGCAATTGGGTGGTTCAGTGGGTTAGTGCGTACGGCATAATAATACAACAACAATAACACAACAATTCAAGCAACGACATCAAATAGAGGCGGAAGTTAGGCAAAGGCAGAGATTAAGTAATATAACTTTGGAAAGCGAAGCGCAAAGAGACAGAAAGATAGACGTTTCCGGTTTTCAGAGTCCTGGGTTTTGATCCAATTCGATTGCGATTTAATTAAGATTTTCTAAATATTATACTTGAAAAAACCTCAAATGGGTAGCATTATCTTTTATACCCCATAAATAAAAATCGAATTCGATCAAAGCCTTTGAGAAGTGAATACCAGTTTATCCATAAGGGACGTAGTCCCTCGCTAACCTTGTGTTCCTGCGTGGAGTAGGTGACCTCGCCGGTGCCCAGGTTGCGCACCTCCTCTTCCACATTGTGGGTCACGCCATCGATGTTCTTGGTCAGCACCTGTTTGGTGGTGGTCTTCACCACCGTGGGCGTGCTCACTGGCTTGCCCAGCTTGCCGCCCGACTGTCCCGCCGGACTGCCGATCAAGACGTCATTGACCTGGTCGGTACCATACTGTCCGGTCATGTCGTCATCGGAGCTGCCCTCGGAATCCCGCCGTAGAGCGCCCTTGCTTATGTGCTTGACTCCGTCGAAGAACTGCTGGCGGGTGATGGGTACCGTTTCCGTGGTGGTTTGCACCTGCGCCTGTTTGCCGAAGTGGGAGGGATCGATCTGGGCATAGTTGAGGATCAGTTTTCCGGTCACGGGATCCGTGACAGCCGTGGCGGGATCAATGTCTCCCGTGTTCGGGTCAATGTCGCCATACTCGCTCTTAATCCTGCCGGTCACGGGGTCAATCTCTCCTGTCAGCGTCATCGTGTGGGTCACCGTGGTGCGGGCGCCAGCGAAACGCGGGTCATTGGGGTCCACCTGAACAATTTCACCGGTCACAGGGTCAATCATATTGTAAACATAAACGGTCTTATTGAAGAATTTAAGAACGCGGCCGGAGACGGGATCGATTTCGCATGTGGAGGGATCGATCTCCTCAGGGCGACCACGCTCGTCGGTCTTCGAGATAAGCAGGATGCGCACGATCACGATCTTGCCCGTCTTGGGATCGACGCGGGCCAGCTTGGTGTAAACCTCGCCGGATTCGGGATCGACCTGGGTGGCCGCGTACAACGGCTCCCCGGTGGCCTGATCCACCTCCCCGGTGGCAGTGTATATCTTTCCAGACGTGGGTTCGATTTTGATTGTGTTGGGGTCGAGCTTGGTCTGTTTCTTGATCTCGTTGGTCTTGGGGTCCAGGTAGCCATAGATGGTGATAACATATCCCGTCTTGGGGTCCACGCTGCTGGAGATGTACTGCTGCTCCTTGGTGGCAGGATCGGTGGCTCCAGTAGGCACCCAAATCTGGTTGGACTTGGGGTCCACCACGATGTCCTTGTCCTTGGAGGCACTGACTTCAGTGATGGGCGCCTTAGTGGCCGGATCCACGCGCTGTTGCACGATCCTCAAAGAGATAATCCTGGCATAATCCTTGTCGGGCTTGTTGTTCTTCGGATTAACCTGGTTCTTCAGGACAATCTGTCCGGTGGCTGGTTCAATCTTAATGTCCCTAGTAACCGTCTTTCCTGATTTCGGGTCATTGAACGTGATCGTATGCTTAACCAGATCAATCTGTCCGTATTTGGTATCAATCTTGCCGGCCTTCGGGTCGAACTGACCTCCAGAGGTCTCCACCTGCGCCGTCTTGGCATCGATGATGTTCCTCTTGGAATCGAACTTGCCCGCCAAAGAAGTGACCTCCACAATAGGGTCAATCTGTTGGCCCACCTCAATGAGGCGACCCTGGTTCGGATCGATCTTGTTCGTCTTGGGATCCACAACGCCCAGGATGGTGATCTGGCCAGTGCCCGGGTCCACTTTAACATTCTTGCTGACTACAATCTTGCCTGACTTGGGATCAATGGCCTTAAGTTCGCCGGTTCGTGTGTTAATCTCTCCATACTTGGTATCCAGCAATCCGGTATCCAAGTTCAGGACGCCCAAGGAACGCTCAACATCGCCGTTAACTGTGTCGATCTTTCCGGTTGCAGGGTCGATGCGACTGGTGATCACTGTTAGCTCCACGACAGGATTATCCTGTGGTGTGATGCAAACGATCTGACCAAGGGTGTCGTCAAGGCGTCCTGTCTTCGGATCCGCCACACCGGATACCAAATGAAGATTGCCCGTCTTGCCATCAACATCGCCCTGGAATACCTCCTTCTTTCCGGTCTTGGTATTCAGAGCCTCCAATGTTCCCTTCTTGGGATCAATCACGCCATATTTGGTGTCAATGAGTCCGGTGGCGGGATCTAGAATGCCAGTGGAGTGCTCAATACTTCCGTTCTCCGCATCGATGCGCTTGGTGGAGGGATCGAATTTGGAGGTGATGACCATGATCTTGACACGCCTCTTTTTCGGCTTGGCCGCCGCTGCTGCAGCTCCTGGGGCTCCTGCGGCTCCAGCTGCTGCCGCAGCTCCAGCTCCTGGAGCTCCCTTTCCTGTCTTGGTGGGAGAACCAGGCTTCTTAGAGCCAGCAGCACCTGCAGCACCAGTAAGACCAGCAGCAACGTCAGCTTTGGAGGGACCAACGTATCCGGGCTCTTTGTTGTAGCGCTGGGATTCCAGGAAATCAGCCGTGGGATCTGAGATGGGCTTGTAGCTTCCTGGAGCTCCAGAGGAGTAGCCCTGGGGTCCCTTGGTGGGCGAGTAGGATCGCTTCTGGAAATCACTTAGAGGAACAGCAGCCGCATCCACAGCGCTGCCCTGGAGCTTAGCACGGGTGGTGGGAGAGAGGAGTGGATCCTGGAGAAGCTTAGCCCGCGATTTGGGCGAAAGTTGACCGCGGTTCAGCTTATCCTGGGTGCGAGGAGACAGCTGTCCTGCCTTTAGCTTCTCAGCCGTTTCCTTCAAGGCGTTCTCGTTACCAGGAGCATAGTTAAAGGCCAAACCAATCTTCTTTTGCTGCGAGGTAGGAGACAGCTGCTCCTGGCCATCGGCACCGGATTTCCTAGAGTTGGGATCCTGATCGTAGCGGAAGCCACCAGGGGTGTATGATTTCCTTGTGGGACTGGTATTGCCATCATTATCCACAGCATACTCATACTGCCTAGTGACACCCGGAGTGGTGGATCCTCGGTTCTTAGCCGCATTCCTAGCCGCCTCGTCCAGGTTCTGATCCTGCTGATTATCGCCCAGACCAGACGTAACGACCAGACCAAGTCGACCCACCTCCTTGTCCTTATCCTTTCCGGACTTATCCTTGCCATCCTTGGATGGGGAACCGCTCTTGCTCTTGCGACCCGAAGAGAATATGCCAACGCCCTGTGGATCGTCGGTGGATCGTTTGTTTTCGAGGATCAAATGAAAAGGTCAAACATAAAACGAAAAGAAAGGGGAGGGAAAAATTAACAAAAGGAAACTAAAATAAATATCACACAATGAGTTAAACTCAAGATCAATTTTCGGGTTTCACTACAAACTATCATAACTTACGGGTGAAACTTAAGTGACTTGGTATGTGGATTTGGGTGGGTACTGGGTTCGGGGGTAAAGGGTATTTACACGAGGGCGGGCGCATTCGGTGCGTGGATATCGCTTAGCTTAGTACACCTAGTCTTGTGATCCTATGATCTAGCTTAAGTTGGGCATAGTCAGATTGGATACTTACACGTCTGCCTGAGGACTTGTCAGACTTGTTGGAATCATTCAGCTCGTCATTGCCTAGATGATATTTCCAGGGAGATTAGTTAAATTGCTTCTTTAGATACTTCATCTTGAGGATACTTACCATTAACAGCCGCTCCTGCAGCGGCACCAGCGGCAAGTGCTGCCTTGGCAGCCTTTTCGGCCTTCTTCTTCTCCTCCAACTCACGCTTCTCCCGCTCCTTTCGCTCCTTCTCCTCCTTCTCCTTTTGCTTCTTCTCACGCAACTTAGCCTCCTTATCAGCATCCTGAGAAAACATTGATCATTAGTTAGTTATAGCTTTTAGCGTATTGTTGAAAGGAAACAGATATGTGGGGCGAAAAGGCGACATGCTACAAAATGGCTGAGATGTACAATATATATTTACAATACAAGCAACAAAATTATAAAAATGGTTAATTAAGCATTTTAGATGATCTTTTTAATACAACCGCATAATCAGTGCCAATGCATGTTTTGTGTGGACTGTACTGGTGTGGCCCTAAATGGTATTTACAGCTCGAGAAAGGACTCTTACAGACGTCACAAAATAATCAAATCAAAGTTAAATAAAACACTTAAAAAAGTCAGATAGATAGTTATGATGTAATGCACATTTAACAGAGAGTTGACGGCACTATTTTTTTTTTTTTTACAGAAATTACCATCAGATCAAGGTACAGCTCGTTCGGGTTCTATCACATTTGTTAGAAGATAGTCGGTTATGAAACAAAAAATATAACTTAATAGTTTCAGAACATCCATAAATTACTGGGGTATAGTAGCCCTGAGCTGAACAAATAAACGAATAAATAAGGGAGACTTCAAATCAAATCGTTTCATACGTAAGCTCACAACATTCGAAAAGCAGAGTTCAAAGCCGATAAAAAAAGTTAGGAAGGATACATTGTAGAAGATTCGATTCGGAGGATACTTTTGTTTTGATTTTTTTGAGTTGTAGGTAGTAAAGTGTTAACCTGAACGGGGGGCTCAGCCTCGATGGCCTCAATCTCTAGGTTGGTCTCGTAGTCACCCTCGAGGGAACTTTGCGAGGAGGCCGAAGCCGTGCCGGTGCTCGACTGTCGCATCAACTGGTTAGTGTAATGGGGGGTTAAGGTATGTTTTTTTTAGGGGACGGAGGGTTAACATTACGAGCACATCATTTCATATTCAGAATCACAGAGTGGATGTGTGTGTGGTTGTTTGGTTTGTGAGTGGTTGTGAGTTAGTAACAAACCGAGAAGAAAGTACAAAAAACTCTGGTTAACTCCGAAATCATCGTTAAACATGTTCATCTCAATAGCTATGTTTCGTCAGGCATTAGTGGGTTAAAAACTGGATGGGTTACCTTCTCCTTCTTGTTCTTGATGGGACTGCGGCTGTGGGCATCGCCTTCGGCATTACGATCTCCCCGATGATCCAGGGTGCTGCTCTTCCTAGCCACCTTCTCCTTTTCGGCCAAGGCCAGAGCTGAAAGGAATCAGGTAATTAGAAACAATTCATGCTACATAGATTCAAAACTATCAGGTTGTAATCAATAAGGACAACTCAGGACTACGTTTAATTACCATCCATGCTCCTGGAAGTGAGACGAGCTCCGGACAGAGTCCTGTTGAACTTCGGAGGAGTACGATCCACGGGTGTGTTCGTACTCTCGGCCTGAGTGCGACCCTTGTAGCGGTAGGTGGACCCGAAGACCGGGAACATCTTGGACTTGCTGACCGGCTCGGGGGTCATCAGGCGGAAGAAGGTGTGGTGCTCCACGCAGGACTTCCACAATTTCTTGGCGGCACGATGGTTCGCCAGTTTGAAGCCAATGGTGGATTCGTATTGCTCGAATTCACCCGGTCGGATCTTGATGTAGAAATGGTGGCGCTTGTAGGAGATCTTCAGGATCTTGGGCCAGGCAAAGCGGTTGATGCGCAATCTAGTTGGATAGTGGGTTTAATGTACTAGCAATTGTTTAATTTAAATATAGTAAGAGCTACTTACTTATCGCGGTAGACGAGCAAGCCGGAGGCACAAACGCCCAGCATGATGTCCACGCCCTCGGAATCCTTGGCGGGATGCAAGTCCACGCCGTACATGGCCAGCTTCTTGGCATTCTCCAGGTAGTGTAGCTCGGCCTCGGCGGGCGATTGTCCCCTAAAATAAACAATATTAAAGTGAGTATAAATACTTGATGTAGTCACTTTGAACTCACTTGTGGGTCTTGTGCAGATCCATGACCTTATCCTCCAACTCGGCAGTCTGATTTGGTGCGATCTTGAAGTCCTTTAGGTAGGCCCTGGTGGGCATTTCCTCGGCATCGTAGTCCCCCATCTCCGACTGCACCAGGTAGGATCCGAGCAGAGCGTGGGTGACGAATGTGCAGGGCAGTCGACCCTCAAGGATGTCATTGCGCACTTGCAGGCACAAATGGTAGCGCGTGATGTCCTCCTTCAGCTGGGATGGCTCCGGCGGATAGAATTTGACGGCGAAGGTGAGAGGCCAAGTGTCCGTGCGGAAGAACTTGGACACAGGCTTCTCCAGATCCAGCCAGGTGCGCGGATCTGTGGGCGTTTCATAGGTCAGGCCGAAGTAGTCCTTTTCGATGAGGTTCAGACCGGCGCAGATTGAGTTGATCACATCACGGCCAATGGCTTTGCGCTATGGATATCAAATTTGACATTGTTATTAATGTTATTAATCATAACAAATACAAATTGACAAATCATCCCAGCTTACTCACATCAATGGACACGTCCAGAAGGGATCCATCCAGCAGGGTGACTCGTGCAAGGGCAGGCTTTCCGTGCGAGGATGAGCTGGTCTTGGGTTTGCTCTTGGTCGGCGTTTCCGGGTCAGCGGGCGCGGATGGTTTAATTTCCGCCGGCATCTTGGATTGGGGGACTTGGCTACGCCAGCGGCAGCTTGGAGTTGGCTGCAAGAATGTAAAGGCTTTAGTAAATTGCACTGGATACAAGTTAAATAGCCGGAAGTGTCCACTCCGCGGGGTCATGTGTCCAAATGTGTGTGTGTGGGCGCCTTTCGCTCATTAGATGTCTGCAGTCTGGGCATAAAACACGACATAAACTTTCTCAATTTGCCTGGCGCCACTGCGCAAATAAACTTAGCAGCACACACACATTTAAACACAGGACCCTCAGCCAGGATGTGTTTCTCCTGCTTCTCCATTTGCTGATGGCTATGATGTCACCAATTGCAATTGCGTACTCACTTCCAAAGAGCTCTAGAATTTCTCCGGCAATGATTTCCAGCGAGCTGTAAGAGAAATTTCGCCATTAAAAGCTGAACTGCAAATTGAATTACCATTTTAATAGCGAAAGCAAATAGTAAAAAACTTTCAGGTCTGAGACCATTACAATGAGTTGGCCATAAACCGCTCAAAAGTCAGATTTCGCAGATCTATTATTAAGCAGAGTGAATACAGATAATGCCCCAGTAATTAAATCATTAAATATACAAAAGTACATGGGAACAGAAGTTGGGAACGTCCTTTGAGTAAGCCGAAAAGTCAAGTGATCGGCGACAGCTCACGTTCCAGATCTGAATTCAAGTTCAGCAGTGACATAAGTCTTTCATATATATATATATATATATAAATATGTATATGTATGCTCTAATCGGTGTGGGGTTATATAAGCCGGCAAGTCGAGGCAGTGTCATGTTCTCGCTTTTATCCCCTTCCGTTTCCATTTGATTCCGTTTGCGGTCGGCATTTAGCGGGACTGCAAATTGCGCGAAATAATGCCATAAATGTTGTTTTCTTCTGGAAAGAGACGATATCGGCACTTTGCCACGGATGTGGACACACTGCCCCACCCAGAAAAGAGCCTTCAATCAACGCTGATTGGGAATGTACTTGGGTGTAGCCATAGTTATGGGTATGGTTAACGTGCGAGGATCGAGAGTCAATTGAGCCCAGATGCACTGACCGATTGCACAGCGAGTTCAATTTACAATCGCAGTGTTTAATTGGTTGGGAGTCATGGGCCATGAGGCATCCATCGATCCCGCAGGGGAAACTGGCTGAACCAGTTTGACACAGACTTCGTGATAGAGGTCTTCTATGGCGCTATAATACTGTTTCAGTTTCGGACACGACCCCCAAGCGAATTAACTCTGGTGGCGTCATCGTGCGTTCAAAATTAAACAAAAACACACACATGAAATATGTATGCTGAGAACCAGAACCCGAAAACCCAAAAAAAAGCAGACAAACATCTAATTTATATTATTTTATTTATTCTCGCGTCTTTGTAGAGCGCAGACCATGTGTATATGGACCCCATATAGCATTACTTTTGGCAGCGTGCTCGTTCCCATAGTTGAAGGTTGCGCATACGCAATGTTGACATCATCGACGGGCGGTTGCAACCACCTCGTTATTTTCGCTTGGCCAAATGCAGGGCCCATGGGTAGTGGGAATGGGTGGTGGGAATGGAATACTTGACTAAGATCGACGGTGAATCAGCGGCATTATCTCGCCGTGCCGCCTTACAAATTGCTTTGGATGGCAAACCAAAACAAGGTAAATCGCTCGAATTGTCGATAGCGCATAGCGACTTTACATTGCGGGGGCATTCGTAAATGATTTATTTTCGATGACATCATCAGCTAAGCGATCAGCACCAGCTAAGGCATAATATCAAGAGCTATTTCTAGAGTTTACAAATATATTTGCAGAAGATGCCGACACCCAAAAACATTTCAGCACTCGGCGCATTCGCCTCAATTGAAGGAGGTCGAGGTGAAATTCATCAAGTGGCGCGCGTCTAATCTTTAGGTTACAATATCGCTGGCCAGGCGAGAAATACGTCCGAATTGAGCAGAGAAGAAGCAGGCTAACCAAGTGAGTCGTATATATATATATAGATATATCTGGTATTATTGTGAAAGTAACGAAGTTCTTGTGGCGGACAGAAGGCAGAAGCACAAAAGATGGCAATCGCGTCGTTTCAATTGAGATTCGGAATGAGAACATGGGCACTCGTACTTTGGGTGCAGCCGGCTCCCCTTTAATTAAGTTTAATTTAATACAACTTAAATCAAATTCAATTGGCGACGGCGCTGTGCCAGGGTTTTCATATCCGCGGGGATGGCTCATACATGTGTCATCGAGTTATTACTCTGACATCAACATGGGTCACCTGGTGGGCGGTGGTGTCACTTCCCCAGGGACGGCCAACTTTGAATTTCTCCCTTGTACATAATACATATATAGTACATTTCCTCTAGTCATTGTGACTAAACTTTCGCTTTTATGCCCATTAACATTAAAATTTCCCCCGGGGCTGTGAAGTGCACAAGACTTTTCAAACTTGCCATTTTCTGAGCTCAACGAAGCGTTGCCAATAAATCGCATTTAAAATGTATTATATACTGACTTCACATCCGTTTATAAACATGGCCGCATTTCCGCAAGGGAAGCTGTTACATTTTCCGTTGTGGTGCATAAAGTAAAATATGCACATTAATTTGACAGACATCTGAGTGTCGTTTCAGCTATTTAGAGATATATTATTATTTCCATTTGAGCTCTTAAGAATACTTTCCTTCTCTTCATCATTTGACCCCTTTGAACCAATCATTCACTCGAATGAACAATGGATTTTCATGCCTAGTGCGTCAGGTCTTCCAAGTTATTTTGTATATTTTTCGAGGAAATATGGAGTGGGAAATACGTAAACATTCGCGCATTCTGGACTGTGTGCTAAAGTGGGAAAGTGGGTCAATCAATACAGAGCGATTAGAAGAGGGTGTGTTGCGCCTTTGCGAATCCATGCACTTATCGACGGAGTGGAACCGCCTGGCAGTCGAGGATGGCGACTCCATGGAACCCGCCAGTCGATAAGCCAGATCCGTTCCCATTTCCCGTCGCACTGGTAGCCCTGAGACAGCGATGACCACTAGCTAGTAAGTCAGAAGTGGATCAGCCACTTGGGGCGAACTGGTTTCTGGTCACCAGATGCCACTTTTCGACAGCTCAAGTGACGGCTCTGTGGAGCAGTGTGTCGCTTGACTAATTACCGCTCTGATCGACGTTCGGATGACAAGGCGACATAACCGCACTGGATCACACCCACACACATAGCCATCTGCACCACTCCGCACCACCACCCGCCACCATCACTTCTCCACTGTCAATGGCTATTTAAAGCATTTGACTTCGCCTGGCCAACGAACTCTGAAATGCATCCACAGTTGCTGCTATTTCAGCACCGTAAAATATAAGCTGAACCAAAATGCAAGTCATTTTAAAATAATAAAATAGTAAAACCCTTTTAAACAATTTTTTGGTTTAAGGAACATAAAGTTTTAGTAGAACAGAATAAAGTGTGTTAGATTAAGATTTTTCCCCGTGTTGTAATGCCGCACCCACTGGCACGTCGCGTTTTGATTTCTGCCCAGAAGGTAAGGGAAAAAGTGTCGCGAAGGGCGGAGAAAGTAAACAAACGAGCCGCCCTCGAGGAGAATTTTGTCCACTTCAGCGCTTTGCACATTAATCATAGACCTATAGACGCCCCATCCGCACAAGTAAAAATCGATGCGACAAGGAATAAAAATAGAAAACGGAAAATCGAATGGGCATATAGGAGGGGCGCAAGAAGGAAACTGATTGGCTCAAAGGGGGCTGGAAAAGCTGCCTTCCATCCGATTAAGTTTGTTGAAAGATTAGATTGGTTTTTCCCCTCGCTGAAGGAGGGTGGAATTCTTCCGGTGAACTAAGAATAGCTGGCGATTCTAAAGAGGATTCATAAAGATAAAGATATTAAGTGCCACACATAGTAGGTGAGATCTCCAGTCCTAACAACGATCTGGCCACGCTGGAAAATCGTTGGTGGGGCTTAGTCTCCGTTTTCCGCCGAGAGAATCCGAGAGAATTCGGAGAGACGCGCTCTGGGAGCTTCTAACGCTGGAAGACACACCTAGTTGGTAACGCTCGAATTCGGAGTCGTGTTCGAATTCAGGTTTTCGAGGGGGCTCTGATTCCGACTCATTTTTTTTTTTTAGCCATGTTCATTCGCGTGCTGCCAAGTCGTTAGCCCTCCGAAACTCTCTCACTCTCCAGATTTTTGTAGTATAGTTTTCCACTCGCTGGTTGTACAGTTATTGGCATTCAGTTGGCTGGCACTCCTCGTTTGCTTTGCTCGGCTGCTTTATCTGTTTGTCTGCTGTGCAGCCAACTTCTTGGCCAGCAACAACCGGTTTTTTTTTCTAATGCAAGCTCAACCTCATGTTAGCCAGTTCGTTTCCATTCCCACTTTGCATGGCCTGGACAAGAAGACGAAGTCTACATGTTAATGTTTCTTACTATTTGGGTCAAAGCCCACACCTCCCGGAAAAGATGGAAGAAAAAAGACTCCACGTAAACAGCGGTTTTCGAAGAACGGTTTTTTGGTTGCCAAGTCAACGCCCCAGGTTTTCCGGGGATGGTGAAAATCGTGCCGTGACTCAGTGGATGGGGGATGAGGGGACAACTAAAATATCGCCACCACTCACCTGCCATTCATAACTGGCCTTTGTTGTGGTGGCGTTATCTTATCTTAGCCATGTTGCCTAGTGGCTGGGATAAAGACCACCGTTGTTTACCCCAGCCGATATCAAACATATGAAAAATGCCAATGCAAAAAGCGCTCAATGTTTTGATAAGAAATGCGGAAACCTGCTCGCAACCCCGGTCGATTCTATTTTGGGAGCAGTGACGTCTTGATGCTTGGGGAATTTGGCCACCATATGAAACTATATGCCATATGAATGCGACGAAATTCCAAAATTATATATAGGCGAGAGAAAGAGATGAAAAGGAATCGGTTTCCTTAAGTGCGTAGTTTTAGGAATTTTGATTTTTCGGTTGGTTGTTGCCCCTCTTTGCAATATAAATTCGAAGTATAAATTCTACTCAATTAATATTTAAACTTAAGAGGTTTTCTATTCAAAATCATACCATTATGAATAAACTTTTCAATCTGCGTAGAATTCAAAAGTGATTGTATCTGCCTCCCCAAATGCGTATCTATGAGATACACTTGAAGTTATATGTGTGTACACACGTTCTACTATTACCGATACTAAGTAGTTTGTATAAAGATATAAAGTATTTGCCCCAATTTTTATAGTTCACTGCTAAACGAAACCTTTGAGATACAATTGTATCAGATCGGTGTTGTGGAACGTTTCCTTGACTACTACGAGCCCAATAAGAATTTCCCACCCTGCGCCCCGAAATGCGAAGCAAACGAGGAAAACACAAAAGAAGGAAAATTGGAGTAAGGCAACGGTAGAGGCAAAATCAAAAGAGAGCTGGCGACAACAACAATGTGGGACGAGTTGACAAAAACAAGAAGTCGAAAGAATGAGAATATCGTGCCAAAAGATTCACTCGAAAAGCTTGACAGCACACAGATACAGATACGCAGATACAAATGCCGCGTGAGTGAGCCCGGCTCTCTTTCCGCTCCCGCTCGCAAAGCTGCTCTCAATTAACTCTGCTTTCGGCTGTGTGTGTGTGGTGTGTGCTATGAAGTCATACTGCCCAAGTCATTCTGCGCTTGTGTTGGTATCGAAAACATAAGCCACCAAAAACTCCCGACCACAGCCCAAAAAAAAAACTTGAATAAAAGTGTAATTAACCTATGTCGCAATCCCCAAATTGTACTCACCCACTTAAGACGCCTGTAGGAAACCTTTTTAATCCACAGCAAGGACACGCAGGTACCGTTAGTTTGGCGGTTGGCTGCTTTTTACTCCTCTATTTGTGTTGTTTTCACTTTTCTCCCGTGGGCACTGCACTCACTCGCTTTCACACTAGTAAACAAATTCTTTGCCACTTTTTTCTATTCGTTCGCGAAAAAAGACAATTTGTTGTTGTCGTCGTCGTCGTTGAATACCTGTTGAAAATTTGACGTTGAGTTTCTTGGAGTGAGTAATAGAGAACGAAAGAGTGGGAGTTGAAGGGGTGTGTGCGGTGTGAGGGGGGAGGGGTATAATAGAGAGCGGGGTGGGCGTGGGCGGAAAATGCGCGAATAGTGGTTGCTAATAAATTAATTTCCCATTTTATTTATAAACACAATGCTGCCGAATTGCGCGCTTTTCTTTTCTATCCGCTCGTCGCCGTTTTGCAATTACTTTGCTGCTGGCAAACAACAAATCTTCTCACAATTCTGGCAGCGCGATCACACACAAAACGTACCGTCGTCACAAATATTCGATGTGCTGTGCACGAAGAGCAAACTGGTACTGAAACCGAAAACTGAAACTGAGAGCCATCCGCTTTCCGCTGCTCGATTTGGAATTGAGTCGATTTCAGTTGAGACCACTGAGTTTTGCTGAGAAACCACCACCAAGTGGTTGCAGTGCTGGCAAATGCCGGTGGTTCATCTGAGTGGTTCGGTTTGCTTTTGAAATGTTTATAGCAGAAGCGCTGTTTGATATCGCTACCAATTATACAAAAAATTTATGTAAATCCTATATGCTTTCTTAATAAATGTATGTATGGTCAGATTTCAATCGTTAAATTTCTAAATATTATTTGGCCTGGGAATTAGAGTGATTTCTTTATCTTTTATAGATCTTTGTCCCAAGTATCAAAATAAAAGTCAAGGCGCTATGTATCCGAAAAAATTTTTTTTTTCGGTGACCTTTTTTTTTGTTGCTAAAAAATCACGCCTTATCAACAATTTGTATATATTGGACCAAATACTATTAGACAAAAACATTTGTAAAAATTCCAAATTTATTGCGGTTCCTAGGGTTCCTACATTAAATTAATGTATCTATCTATAAGTGCATTCTTTGTCTTGGTTTTTTAACAGTTCGCAAAGTCGGAAATCTACTAATGTCATCCTATCGCTTGCGATACAAGCAAGGTTTGAGAGAGAAAGCTTTCATCTTGGTGTTCTTGGGCACATGACGCATCTTCTTGAATTGGAAGAAGTAGAAATAGTTAACAGCCACATCCTTCTTGATAAGATCGAATCCACATGCATTGAGGCAACGCACAAACTCCCGCACATCCTCGAATCGCGACTGAATCTCCGCGATATAGACACTGCCGTGCAGCTTGAGCACTCGATTGGCCTCCAGGAAGAACTCGTTCAGATCCGTGCCCATTAGTGAGAGGCAGTATACGGCCACGTCCAGAGATCGATCTTGAAGTGGAGTATCCGTCATGTTGCAGGCGATGATGTCGCTACGAGCAGCCACCAAGTCCATGGAGTACACCTTGTTGGGCACGGATTGTGCCAGTTTGCCCTCGCCGCAACCAAAGTCGCCAATTATGGCTGTTTTGGGTATCTTCATGATGGTCTTGATAATGCGATTGAGCGGATTGATGGGCCACTTCTCTACCTGCTGACGGTAGCCAGCGTGATAGGCCTCGAAGGCGGAGCTATCCTTGCGGAAAAGTGCCTCCGCCTTGCGACTGGTCGTCGAGTAGAGCTGCTCGTTGATGTACCGGAAACGTCCGCCCAGGAGTTCCGATTGCAGCTTACTGGCCAGCGAGTTTGCAGCCGGCGTGGATGAGCTGGTGGCCTCCATGGCCTTCACAGCCGCCTGGGCCAGTTCGGGTTTCAGTTTCAGTTCCTTTTTGCCACCTTTTGTTGCCTGCGTTAGTGGTCGCTGTTTCTCGATTCTTCCGGACATCACCTTGTGCATGGCCCGGATGCCATCCTCCACATCGTCGTCATCTGAGGAGTCAAGAGGTCCTCTGACCTGACGGTAACTGAATTTTCCAGCTGCAGTGTTCACATTCAGATTTTCTTCTGGCACAGCGCCCTTCTTCTTTTTGGGCTTCTTTTTTTTGGGTTTCTTCTTCTTTGGTTCTTTGGCGGCGACTCCACTTCCGGAAGGATTCACCGGCTCGAACTCAATGATATCAGCTCCTGTCTCCCAGGGCGGCACTTCGAAAGGCTTCATTTTGCGGTAAAAAATTGTAAACAAATGAAACACGTGAAGTCTACGTTCTATGAGTTATCGTACTTTTCGATAACGATACAGACGCATTTTTGAGAAATGCCTAACGCGTTTTGACAAAAGAGTGCGGGCTACTTGAAAAATGTACACATTACTCAAAATTGAGAATTTAAAAAGCTTAAAATAAAGGAGAAAACCATTTCATTCACGTATTTTTTTATTTTTGCACTAAGCTAGAGTTCAACAATTTTGTGAGTTTATCTGGTTGTTTTTCTCTGTATTAGTTTGTAATTTTCGGTTTTTGTTTTGTTTTTGTCGTATGAACTAAATAACTTAGCATCTAGTAGAATATTTATACAACTCAATCGACAAAAGTGCTGTTCGGAAAGTTGTCTGTTTTCATCGCTTATCTTATAGCCTAGAACCGTAACTATGACAATCAGTTTACTTGTTTAACATACAGATACAGACCATTAATTTGCATTTATTTTGTTTTGAATTCGTGTTACTAGGTTAGAAAAGTCTTACTAGCTAGTTTTGTTTCCCAACAAACCGTATCATCCTATATCGCATTCTTCAATTTCTCGTTCTTGATTTTCCGTTGCGGTTTTGAGCCAATCGAAAGCAGTTTAACCAGCTAAAAACATTGCGATTTACAATTGCTATAGACTAAATATAATTGTTTAGTTCTAATTGCCTTAGTGGGTCTCGAATCGTGTGGATAATTGCCTGTTTAAGTGTATGTATACGTGGATTCTCCTGCTGGCTGACTATTTGGAAACGTATATATTGGCTTTGTGAAGCGTTTACACAAATCTCTAACATAACTATAGGTAGCGATTACTGTAGTTCATTAAGGTTAGTTGTATAAATTAAAGCATTTCTTTGTAATACAAAAATATAGCTACAACGGAATCGGGTAGACGAAGACGTTCCATATATATCGAGTGATCGGCAGATCTAAAGATAGCGTTTCGTGCCGAGTATCCCCGTCAGTGTGCATGGTAGTGTGGATCCCTTCTTCGAAGACCGCCGCTTCTAGGTGCTGTAAAATTGCGCTAATCTAAGCTATCGAACGCTCGGCATGCAACTGGATCTCTCTAGTCATCTATGATCAGTGAACTCACTGCTTAGCCTACGAGTAATTAAATTACAGTTAATAGTTGACGACGACGGCGGCGACAGCCCTTAAAACTTGTGTGGTGAACCGGATTATATTTAAAATATAACAGTGGATTGGGCGGGCGCCCATTAGCTTAGTAGCTAGCCTCGTGCCCGGCCAGAATGTACAGATCGTGTCCCTCCTCGCTGCCCAGGGAGCCGGTCCTCAGCAGCTGGCTCTCCAAGGCCACAACCCTGCAAGAAATTGAAGTATCCTTTTACTAAAGAGTTCTGAAAAGCAAGAGTTAAAGGTTTTCATACTTATCGCTGCCCAGCAGCCTGTAGGTGCGACTCATGTCCTTGATCTCCTGCGTCACCTCTCCATTGCGCAACGACTTTCCCTGCATGCCGTGCTTATGGAATGCCAAAACGCTGTCCGGCAGACAAACTGAAATCGATTCGCACAATGAAGGGCATATCTTCTGCGAATGCATATCCAATCGCTTACCAATGCTGTCCACGTTGAAGTCAAAGTTGAGCTGCGATACCATCTTCTTGTGCTGCTTGGGGTTGCCCTGCAGGGTGACCACCTGAATCAGATTGCCGTAGCAGACCAGAATGGCGTCCTTCTCCACCTGGTGCACACGCACCACCTTCAGCAGGTCGCGTCGCGGCACCATCGTGGCCATGGCGTCATATTCCAGGTCCTCCGAGTGGAACCAGCTGGCACCTGCAATCACGGAATTCCATTATGAGCATATCTTTGATTTCCAATCACTAATTGCACTCACTGTTCATGTTGATCAGCTCCAACTTGAGGCAGCCGTTCATGGCCTTTCGCACACCCGTACACACAATCGGGTATTCCAACTCCGGCGTGATAATCATCTCGAATACGGGCGTATGTCCGTTCTGAACGCAGCCGTGACCTCCGCCCTGAATACTGATGGCTGGCCACTCGCACTGCTTGAGCAGCATAAACTTGTTCAGTGGATCGTACCACTGCATCAGGAAAATGCCGCTGGGCGTCGCGCCACAGAGGTATTTGTATCCGTTATACGGATTTCGTGTGACACAGCACTGTGTGCAGCTCTTTGTGTCCGGCACCTTGGTGGTCAGAGCGAACTTGCGCGGAACCAGTCGCTCCGGGATCTTGTTCATGTGCAGCGAGAAGCGTACCGTCTGCTTGGAGTGCAGAGCCACCAGGTCGTGCCTGTAGAGCTGGCAGGATTTTCCTGAAAAATGGATTGCATTTGGTTATGTACAAGCTCATCCAATAAAGCAAGAATCATGTACCCACCTGACAGACTCATGAGCACATCCTTGATGACATACAACCAGGTGGTGCGGCGCGGGAACAACTGATCGATGGCCGCGTCGTGCAGTTCGTTCATGTTGAGGTTGTAGATGCCCTCCTCGGCGCCGATCAACAGATGCTGGTCCCGCGTCTCCGGATGAATCCACGAGGCGGTGCAGTGCACGCGCAGTGGGCAACCGTTGAAGATCTTGGAAAAGCAGGCGCCCATGTGCACCTTGGGAGTGGGCGGCAGTCCGTTGGAGATGGGTCGTGGTGGCGTGTGACGGCGTTTGTGGGAGCGCTTCGGTGGTACCGGTGGGGTGTTGTTCAGCAGATCCGGTTGCGCCTCCTTCTCCGCTGTTTTATATAGAGAGAATACTAATTAATTTACGTTTTTATTGGGTATTGCACATGCACTCACCTTCGTCATCGTCCTGGGTGCCACCATCGCTCAGGCTGCGTGTCCTCGAAGACTTGCCCATGTTTTCGAGCAACCCAATCAGCTGATCCATGGAGCTATGGCGTCGAGGCGAGTCCTCCAGACCATTCTGGGAATTAAAATAGAGGTAGTTAAATAGTTGAAACCATTTTAAGTTGTACTCGCTCACCTGGTTGTTCTCATGCCGGTAATCACAGTTATTGCCCGCCGAGCTCGATCCCGCTGGCGTTTCACCAGAGCTGCTCCTCAGCAGGTTCTGGTAGAGATGCGAGGAGTTGCTCGACGAGGGTCCATCGTTATCCCTGGATCCGGTCGCTCCCGCTCCGGAATTTGCCGTTGGGCTATTGGAATGCGAGAAGCCATCACCGGCCGACTTTGTAGCCGCTTGGGGAAGAGCATCCAGCTCGTGCTTGTCCAGGAGGCCATTGGTGCCACCTGCTACTCCTCCGCTGCTGCTTATGTTGCTGCTGCCGCCTCCGTTGCCGCCTACGACTGCATCGCCGCTGGAATTATCGAGGAGTAGGAGGCGATTATAAAACGAAGCTGATGACGCAGAGGACGAGATGCTGGATGTGATCGGCGCATGGCCATGGCCGTTGTTCGAATTCGAATTGGAGTTAACGTGCGGATGTGCCGCCTGCGATGCCTGAGCCGCGGCGGCGGATCGGTAGTTGCTGCTGTAACGCAGATAGTGCGCCGCAGAGGCGGAGCATCCGGATCCGGAACCGTTGCCAGCACCGGATCCGTTACCAGGAACGGCGGCAGCAGCATTATTCATGGCCACATCGGCAGCCACCAGTTCATCGTCGTCGGCATCGATGCTGGTGGTGCGCAGGTTGGACATGCCGAGACCCATGCCAAATCCCATACCCATGTGGCCAACCACATGGGAGCGCATGCCCAGGTAGGCACTGAGACCTGGCATGGAAGCCAGCGAGGCGGACGAGCTGATGTTGTTGGCATTGGCGGTCACCAAGCCGCTGGATATGGACGAGGTCATTGGATGGTGGTGATGGTGTTCCTGCTGTGCCGCCTGATGTCCCTGCTGCTGCTGCGGCAATTGATGGGGCTGATGCTGATGCAGATGATTCGGATGGTGGTGATGCTGGTGGTGCTGTTGGTGCTGATGATGAGTGGTGCCGACTGCTGCGCCTCCGCTGCTGCTGCTGCCGTTCGCGGCTGCCCCGCCTGCTCCTACTCCTACTCCTCCTCCTCCTCCTCCGGCGGCTCCTCCATTGTGGGAGGAGCAGCTGCACTCGGCGGCGAGTGGATCTTTGGTGTCGCTGTTCAGTGGCAAGGTCGCTCTGCGGAGCGTTTCAGACAATCGGATGGATTCGAGAGATCAAGAGAAGAGAGGCGAGAGAGAGAAAAGAGAGCCGAGATGTTGAGCGTCCTTCTTCGACCGGTTAGGTAAACACTATATGGCTATATAGCTTTTCAATTTCTTGTTGTTTGGGGGGTGGTGAGAGCGTGATTGGGTGGGTTCTGGTGGTTCTGTTGTGGTGGTTGAGTTCGAGTTCGAGTTTCGTGTGACGGAGGAGGCAGGAGGAGCTGACCCCCGGCTCATCCTGACTGGCATGCAATTGGGGTCCCTTATTTGTGTTTGTGTCTTTTTGTGGCATGCAATCGAATTGATAAACTCCCGATGGGCAAAACCGCAAGGGTGGCAGTAGAGTGTTAAGCGGATTACGCTTTTAATAAAATTATTCGCCACCCGCGAGGGTTAAGCCCACTTATTGGTGTCTTAGTTGGTAGTTGTTTTTTTTATATTGGTCGCAAGGTAAATAAATAAATAAATGAACTAATATGAAGCCATAAATTATGCATGGGATGCAAAACACAAATGCTCAAAGATACACAAAACACATCGCAGCACATTCACAATCACACACACGCAAATGAAAATGGAAAATGCTTGAATAGAAAATTGCCTCGCACATGAATGCACAGAAACAGAAGAGCATGGGAAGCAAACACAAACAATAAACAAAAAAACAGCAGCAAAAATTTTCCAAAAAAAAAAAAAGGAAAGAAGAGAATTACAAAAAAAGCATGAAAAATTAATTCTAAAAACAAAATGCCAGGAATGTTTGCCAAATAAAACAAGTCGGAATCAAGCAAAAACAAACAGAATTTGCTGGAAAATCTCAACAGCTGCTTGCGATGAGGGCAAGACGAAAAGTTGGCCCAAGGAATCCCATTTTCCATTTGCCGAATTAGTTTTCTGAATTTTCAGTTGATGTTAGCATAATTGCAATTTGTTTTCCATCGTCTTGTTTCTGAAGGCCAAAAACAGCTTAGACCCCTCGGAATCTCCTCAAACACTGCGATGGCCAATAATGCTGCATATTTCAGAGGATTTCGGGTCCTACATTGGACAAATCAACACTGGACGATCACGACTACGTGTGGACCTTGGCTGTCCAATAATAATAATAACAATAAAAGCAATGCGACGCCCATTTGCACACACATCAAATAAATAAACAATAAACATGGGAAAAAGGGTCCAGAGGCTGAACAAATCGAGCGCCCATCGATGTATAAATTCTCCCTTAAAAAACAAAAAAAAAAATATATATATAAACCAATTGTTCCGTATAAATTAGTTGAGAACTGCTTTTCTGGTTTTGCACCCGGCCAAATAATTGAGCCATCGAAGGGGTCATTTTCGGGCGTCCCACGGTGCGTATGGTCAACGTGCGTTTTTCTTTCTCGCTTGGTTATTTTATATTTGCTCTCTCTCTCTCTCTATTTTACGAAATTCCTAGCATTTCCCCATGGCTTTCCATCGATAGACAAAGGCAAAAGTTTAGGCGGAATAAGAGGCAAAAGTGAACAAAGCCTCGCCCAGACAATAACCGACAAAACAAAGAAGTTGGCCAAACAAAGAATGCGAGAGCAACAAGAAGAACTAACTTATAAGATGGTAGATGGAAGAGGAACAGCAACCATAACTTAATACGGTTTAAATGGACGCAGAACGAGCCGGAAAAAAAGGAACGTAATGAAAATGTAGCATGTATATGGGATGGGCCATCTGCCTGGCCGGTAATAAACCAAGGTGGCCACAAGATGAGCTGCTGCTCCTGGTTCATAATGATAATGATGCAGCAGCTCCGGCAGTGAGGACTTTGCGTGCGTGTGGGTGCGGTTTGGCATCTGACGGCTGTCAGGATAGCAAACACTCATTTGCATGTGTGTGTGCATGCATACATGTGAGAAGGTGGCGCAGGAGAACCAAAACATAACGTATTCCCTTGGTGAGATAAACTTAATGCTATATCAAAGTCGAAGTGGTGATTGCCTTCATTTATGCACTTTTTATAGAAGACAAACCGAGCTAGTTCTAATGTAAGAACTTGTATTATTCAGTTAAGAAATGATTGTAGATTGAATTTAGAATTCACAGTCTAAATATCATTATCAATATTTTGCAGACTAGTTATATCTTTCAGTGTATAGGTGGTAGTGCTTATGAGTGCAAAGTATGAGAAATGATGGGGTTAGTGTGGGTCAGCTAGATCTATGTGGGAGGGGTGGGTGCTTTTGTTTTGAGGAGTGGGACACACCGAGAGCCGAGGCTCGAGTCTACAGGAATACATTAGGTAGGTGGGTGTAGTTACCTTAGCTTCAGCTCCTCATCAATATATTGTAAGAGGCTCCTACAAAAATCAAATGCAAAAACAAAGAAACAAAAAAAAGGAAAAATAAAATAAACAGAAAATTTCATTGTGTTTAGTTTGACATAAGAAAGAAGTGGAACAAAATACAAAAGTAGGAAAAGTAACAAAGTTAGTTTCGAAAAATTATTCAGCAGACCCAAATAGAAAACTAAAGCTACTTTCAGATCACAGCAAAAGTATTAATAATCTCAAGAACTTGTAAATATCAGAGTGTGTTGTAAACGGGGTTTTGGTTTTATGTGTGTGTGCGTGTTAAATTTAAATCATTATCCTTTAAGGCCAGCAGCAAGGACATGCCGCTGGCGGCATGACAAACAGTCCTAACGCCCAATTAAACGCATCAGCTAATTTGCCATGTTCATAATTCTGCCTAATGTCATCTGGCGCAGCCCATTACTCCACTTAAAAAGCAGCCCATAAACGGGATATTAAAAATGTGGCAATCCTTGGCTCATTTTCTACCATCATAATCTTTTTCCTTTGCCGCCTAGGCAATTAATAATTTTCCCTTTTTTGTTTGCGCCTTCGCCGCAAAAATAAAATAAAACAAAACAAAAACAAAATAAATTCCTATTATACTTTCTGCTTATGACGGTTTAAATGAAATTAACCATGACGGCCGAGCGGCTCCAAGGAGAAGGAAAGGCGTAAGACGAACCGGCAGCTTTTGAAAACTTTTCGGGCGCCACAAAGCAAGCGGATGTGGGCGTAGTTCTCGGGGTGGGGCGGGGGCGTGGCACTTAGCCAGAAAGTCGCTTGTAAGTAGCGCTCAGTACATTGAAATTGGCGCAGCCGTTTTTATGGCTTCAATAAAATTGGGCATCAGCATCGAAAGTGGGCTTCTTAGGAGGAGCTCCCAAAATGGGGAGGAGACCCTTTTGGAGCCGCTATCGCATGCATATAGACAGAGTGACTTGGCTTTGTTGTCTGCGACGCCACTCGAACGGCGGCTGCCGCAAAGTGTTTGCCACATAACTCAAATCGAGCACTTCCAGACTCCCGGTCTCCCAACCCACCCACCATGCTACCATCATCGGCGGAGGGCTTATTAAACGTGCCACTCCCCTTCATCGGCGGAGAACAATGTGTAATCGTTTAAAATGACAAATGGCGCCTCATTCGTCTAGTACACTAAGAAAAAACTTTTCGAAAATTGTGTAAAACAGCAAAAACAATTTAAATAGCCTGCTTCTACATTCAACTAAATAGTTGCAGTGTTTTTACTCCTTTGATAATCTGGTAAGTTTTGGCCAATTTATGAAGTTCTGAGTTCTACTTTTCCTAGCCAGCATTGTTCTCACTGCACTTGACATATTGAAGCTGCAGTTGCATGCCAACTCGCCGTATGCTTGATGTGCCATCCATCTATCCTCCGCTTTTCCCGCTCCAGTTAGCTGTTGCGTTAATTGATTTCTTGGAAACTTTTGCCTGCTCCCCAGAACCTGCCACTCACTGCTCGCTGCTCGCAGCTAGTTTCAAGTGCGCTGCCATCTATCTGTAGCTGTAGCCCCAATTTTTCATAGGATTTTTCTTGCAAGTTTCTTGTTTTCCGAGCCACGCTGATCCGGGCAGCTGAAGGCTCCTTATTATTATTATGTTGCAGGATACTTGGCAGGGAGGGCTTTTTTACGCCCCCGACGTAATTTTTTCTGGCTGGCAATTAAATAGCCCACAAGTTTGAAGCGCCCGCCTGGGGAATCGTGGAAGCCAGGTTGCAATTATACATCCGAGAATGGAGTAAGGGACTGAGACTGAGACTGGGACTGGTGCTGGGATTCGCCACTCGTCCGCGGTGTGGATGAAAAATGCACAAGTTAGGAATTTTCCGGGGCAGAGACACGTAGCTGCAACTAAGCGCAAGCGTGTGTAGCAGCCATATACACATGAAAATGCAGCAGCATTTCAGCAAAATACGAAAGTAAACACAGCTCCCCAGGAACGTGCAACTAAAAAAAATTGACTGTGCCACAAGCCCAAAGTTTCGAGCAAATTACACAGGGCGCGTGCTGTGGTCTTAAGTTTCCATTTTGGCCAGCATAAAAAGCGCAACATGCAATGCCGCTCGGAATATAGCCCCTTTATTTTGGCTAACCTTAAGGACATGTTCATAATCAGGGTGCCGCTCAATTTCGTTTTTGATCGCTCGGCGCTGGGACTACATGTATAGAAAGAGAAAAACGTAGAAATGGCTATAGAATTGTTTAACTAATGGCATGGCCAATGGTTCGCCTGATGCATCCACACGCGGTGTGGGAAAACTTCCATATGGATTTGGGTCAGTTTAAAGCTGGTGAATCCACAGGCAGCATTTACAAGCTTACAAGTGTAAAGTGTGTGTATGTACATAGTGGAGTGTGTTTGTTTCTGTTTTCTTTGTGTGAGATAGTGTGTGTGAGTGTGTGAACTGAAACCGAAGTACCAAAACTGAAGCGGATCTAACCCGTTTCGCAAGTAAGAAAAACCATAGACAAAACTGTAGCATAGGTCCAGACAAATCGGAGGAAAAAAGCAGTAGGAAACGGGTTCGTCGGCACTTACATGTCACTGGGTAACGTTTCGGGACTAGAAGATCGCTCATTCCACGTGGAGTTCGTCGTCATGCCTTTGGGGCAGAAAAATATATCGAAATTGAAATAATAATAATAGTATTATAATCATAGATCTTGAGAATCTGTTAGTTACATTGGGAAAATTTATTACAAAGCTTTCCAACGTTTTAAGCACCACGCATACACGTAGTGACGAGGCGCACCGCATAAATCTTTCACAAATAAACAACACACTTCTCAAGAGCTATGAAACTATAAACGAATCTACAAGTTTAAAGCGCCAAATGCAGTAATAAAATTTTATTTGCTGATTTTTGCAGATTTCCCTCATAAGCTCACCTGTTTTTAGTGTGTGATTTTGCGCTGGCACGCCATTGGTGCGTGACGTCATTTTGCTGGCAATGCGTTGTGGCACTCCTGCCACAGACTGAAAAGTGAAAAAAAAAAAACAAAAAATGGTAAAGAAAACTTTATAACTCACACTTCGAGAATGGACCTTCACCATCGTCGTCACTTATTTGGCGACAAACATTTTCTGGCTGCGATAAAATCTCATAAATCAAAGTCATATTGGGATTTTTGAGCGTGATGCGTTATTTCTTTTTCGCAGCAAAGTAAGCGAGCTAAGTAAAATTTGAATATCTAAGGCCAGGGAAACTTATTTGCCACCGGCTGCTAAAAGTTGGCCAAAACATCCAAACAAATTGAAGATTTATGACTTGTAAGGGAGCCATGAAAATGTCTTTAAAATGGACGCCCCTGCTGGTGAATCGATTAAACTTAAATTCGATTTCGCATTTGCAAGTGTCGTTAAATAAGCTTAGGGACCAACAGTCTAGACAGCTGCATTAGTTTCGACCGACTTTGGTGGCCAATTCATTAGGTCGAGAGCTGGAGGAACGGAGCAGAGCAAATCCAGAAGCATAAGGCCCCCAAAAGTGTCTAATGGCGCACTAAATCGTTGACCAATCCCGAAACGCAGCAGAGCTGAAGAGTTCTTGGAGTTCTTAGCTTTAGCTTGGTTTTACCAACTTTCCTCTGGCTTTGCCGCTTTGACCCACTAAAAGCGTAAATAAATTACGCAAAAGGTGCCAAGTGTCTGCTGCCATCCCCAGACTTATCTGACCCCATTCCTGCCCAGCACTCACCTCCTCATCGCCATCGAGATAGTAGTAGAACTGCGGGTTGGGGCTCTGGTACTTCTGCAGCAGCTCCTTGGCCACCCGCAAGGACATCTCGCACTGGACGAAGGGATGCTGCAGCAGGCGCTCGGCGGTGGGTCGCTTCTTCGGGTTCTTCGTCAGCGCCGTCTTGATGAAGTTGTGGAACGTGGGGCTCCACTTGTCCTTGTTGTTCAGAGTGGGCGGCTTGAAGCCGCTCTTCGACATCAGGAATAGGGCGCGCATCGGGTGCAAATCGAACATCGGCGGTTGCAGCTCAGCCAGTTCTGTTTTTTAGTGGTGTACAGGAAAATATAAAAGTAGTAGAATGTTCTTAAGTGGTTTTCCTACCAGTACTAACGATTTTCTACCGCTGATAAAAACAATTGTCAATTGAATTTTAAGTATTTTGGAATTTAGAGTGCACCAAATACTACTTTATTATTTATTTACTATCTAAACTACTTAAATAAAATTTAAAAATTCAGCAAATGCATCGTTGTATTATTAAACATAAAATAATCTGCAATAAATTCACTCACCGATTGCGGTTATGCCGCAGGCCCAAATATCACATAGTTGATTATAGCCACCCTTGCGTTCCACGGCTGCCACCTCAGGAGCCATCCAGTAGGGCGTACCTAAAAGAATTAAAAAAATATATATATGATTATATAAATATCCAGGCTATCGATACCCATATGGTTTTGCTGCCTCAGCTAATTATGCTACATTCACATATTTAATTTCATTGCCGTCGATTATGTTGCTCTCATTTATTCATTGTGCCGTCCAAAGCGCTTTTATTTAATTTAATTAGCGTTTTTTATGCGACAATGTGAGAATTTTGCAAATAAACAAATCGCTGAATTATGCAGAGCGCGGTAATCAAAGCCGGTTGGGTGGAAATGGCATTTGCGACACATTTTGCTCTTCATTTCGGGCGCACGTTTTATGATCGCAACAAGGAGTGGAGCTAATGCGTCCATTACTCATACGCCATGTTGCAGCCAGGCAACAATTTTGCCGCGCCAGCAGCAGCAGCATAGTAACAGCATCTGCTGGAGTAGTTTCCTTGGATGGATGGCAGCCACAAGAAAATTAATTTTCCTCTCACTTGACAAGTGGATGAGTGGAAGTCGTCGTGGCAGTTAATTGTATTTTCAATTTAATTAAACCACAACGAAGGTGGAAAATCAGGTTTGATGTCGGCTCTTTGATACCTTGGCCAAGTTTAAGTTACGGTTTTCGGTTTCCCCAGGGGAAAACCCCAACGCCCGCTCCTCCAGCATCACCTCGTCATCATCATTGTTTCCACTCTTGTTTGAGCTTCGATCCGGCAAACTGATGCGGAATCGAAAGGCTGAATTGAAAGCATCGAAGCAATGCGAATTCCCTGAACTGAACTTTCGCATGCATTTTAATTAAAGACCAACACAAACAAGTGCAAACACACACACACACAGCGAAACTGATACAAAAGAACACACACATACACACACACAGTGAGGGGAAAGCAATTTTATCCACAAAGTGACAGCAACAACAGCCAGTCAAGTATCATTTTGTTAATTGCTGAAAAAAAGGAGCAAAAAACGGAAAAAAACGTCCTGCCATTAAAGGAGACAGCAGCGAGCAGCTGAATTAAATGTCAAAAAACAAACGGTGGCAGGCTTTTAGGTTTCTGCATCTATTTAATGCCAAGACGCATTTCCGTCAACTCGCGAACTGGGAAGCATTAAGGACATCCCACACACACACACGCACATTCGCATATTCATGTTTATGGCATAACTGCGGTTGAATAAGCGAAGTGGGCGGGAAATGGATGGGAAATGGGTGGGCGGTACGGCTCAGGGCCACCGAGGTGGAAGTTTCTGCTCATCGTGTGTTGCCATTGACTTGTTAATGACACTAAACACAAGCGTAAGCACCTTTTTATTGAATAATAAAAGCGCCAGGCTGTCGCCACCACCGTTTTTTTTTTCTCTTCCCCTTCTATCTTCCTGCCTGTTCCAACTCCTTTTTCATCTCAGTTGTTTGTTTATCTTGGCTACAAGGACGAAGATTCACTGGGAAAATAAAACATGACTTCTTGGTGCAGAATAAACTCTTTAAGATAATGTTATGGATAATAATATATTGACTACTCACTACTCGGATTTAAAAACAAGCACAGAATAAAGGACTCGAGTATTGTGCATTTATTAATGTTCACGGCACTCTAATCCTGTACATTTTTCTCAGTGTGTCCCCTAAAAATATGCAACCTTAAAAAAGCTTGAATATCTGCCATTGTAACAATCAATAGAAGCTCAGCAATTGACTTATGTGCATATGCATGGAGTACAAACGATTCGATGTTGACCTCGTCCTCCTGTGCAGACATGGTCGATGGGGGCATAAAGGAGCGTGGTGTGCGTGTGGGTGGGTGTGTACTTATCACCGCATTTGTCACAGCAGTCGCCACAACATCTGAAATGGCAACAACTACATAGACACAATGGCATTGTGGAGCTGGAGTGAAGAGCACTCGGAATGATAACAGTAAGCGGACGTCACATTGTTTGACAGCTTCACACAAACAGGGGAAGATAGTGGCATGGAGATCCCAAACAATCGACCACCTAACCACCCATCACCACCCACTGGAATCGCTGTCACTAACACTGCACACTCTGCCACATTGACATGCCACAAAAGATGCTCGCTCAGCTCGAAAACGTCATGAAAATGCAGCCAAAAGTGGCAACAAAGAGCCAAAAGGAAACAAAGGATCCTGGCAACCTCAAGGTCGTTAAACTTGGAAGGTTGAGTTGCCTCCCCCTTTTGGTACTGTCTGTACGTATGTATGTGTGTCTATATAGTGCGTACTTTTTGTTGGCATTTTTCGTTGCACAAATTGCAGTCCATTAATCACATGCACTGCCAACCAACTGCGGAATTGTCCATTCAAATAAATCTGGAATCAAATTAGCGCTGCGGGAGCTTGCTTTATGGCAGCTTTTCGCTTTTACGACGGACTCAAAGGACAAAAGTCGGCATTAAAAATTAAACTGCTTTGTCGTAGTAGGATAAAATCCAATTTGGCGTAAATGAAATCAAATCAAATGCCGGTTTTTATGATGCCCCTTCTTCAACGCTATCTATTCACTGCGAAAGTGTCATGAACTTTAACTTGGTTTAGATTTTATTAGCGCCAGGACTCGTGACTCTTTTCTTAGGCGAACTGAAGGACATGAACTGAGTGAAGTGAGTGAAGAGCCAGCTGTCATAACTTAATTAGCTGGCGAGTGTCAACGGCCCGATGAAGGGTTGTGCGAATTTTAATTAAGTGCAGAGCGAAAGGCATTTCAAATAATTAATTTTGCTCGGACAGTGGGTTGTGGCACTTCTGGGGAGCTTAACTGATGGCCACGCGTAACCGCAAAATCTCATTTGCAAAGTCTTGGAAGTTGAAAGTCCCTGTGATGACGAGCGAAAAAATGTTGGCTCATGCAAATCATCGCTGCTTCGTCTGTTCGTCCTTAGATTGCAAGTTGTCATGACAAACTACACCCCCATGCAGGCCACCATCCCAATTTTTAAGCTGCACATGGCTTGTGACTGATAAGTTCCTATTTACATTCAAATTGCGTATACGCCACGTTGCCCCGGCATCATGGTCTTAAAGCCCTTGGCAGGCATTTTAAATTAGATAGCATGGTGAGGAAAATACATCAAAAAAGGATTGAGCATACCTTAAACAATTTTCCATCACTGTTTCCATAAATATCTTTATTTGAGTTACCATAAAGTCTTTCATAGTTGCTATCAAACAATTTTTAATATTTTTTTCGTGTATCTCTTTTAGAAAATATCTTCGCTGGAATTGAGAAAGCAGCTTAACGCTGCTCATTGCAGCAGAAAAGCTGCAGGAAAGCTGAATTCTATTAGTGGCGAAAATACTTAGCTGAAGTGGAAGGAGGGAAAGGTTAAATGCGACTTTGAAGGCTGAACAGCCCACAAAAGATGTGGCCACCGAACTAAGACTCTCGACTCTCCGATTGGGACATTTTTCACAAATTATTTGCTTTTGTGCTTCAGTTTAGGACGTTGACAACAAAGTTGGGCGGAAAACTCCCTCCATTTCTGTTCCCCTCCCAGGATGGCAAACAATGAGCCAGACTGGTCACCTGCTGGTCAGCTACTTTTTGTCCAGTAAGTCTCCCCCAGTCGTTTGCTTCTTGTATATTTTTTTACGTCGCCTGCATTTGAAATATTCTTCAAATTGAATTGTTCCCTTTGGAACCGCCGCCATCGTTTTTGGATTATATTTGAGAATTCCTTGCAGGAGCCATTATAATGCTACTCCTAATTGAATTGCATTCAATTGGAGATTCCATTCAGGGAATGGACCGCATTTCCAAGTGCTTGTGGAATGGAACCACTCGGACGTATACTTGATTTTCCCTGCCGTGTCTAATTTTCATCTTTCCTTCCTGTGTGTTACTTTCTGTTATTTGTGCTTTGTCATTTCTGACAGCTGCTCCATGGGTGAGAAGCGTTTAGAAGCGTTAAACGCAATTGTTGGTCCTGTCAGGACACTCTCCTCGCATTTTTCTGCTTTGATGCTTCGGTTTGCTTGCCACAAAACAGCATTTCATAATGATAAACACTTTGTGTGGCAGGACACCTTGCCCCGCCCATCACTTAAATTCTGACTTTGTCGGAGAAAGTTCTTGATGTCAACTAATATTGCAGATGTCTCGTTTACTAAATGTTGTACTGAACAACAATTTTCCTAATATATTTTTATGTAAAATAGACCGCTCAAAAAAAGGATGATATTCACTCACCTATGAAGCTCTTGCGTTTGTTAATTGTGGCCGTGATCTGCGCTGAAACGCCGAAATCCGCCAGCTTGACATCGCCGTACTCCGTCAACAGGATATTCGCGCCCTTGATGTCCCGGTGCATTTTGCCCATGGAGTGCAGGTACTCGAGTCCCTTGAGAGTCTCTCGGCACATGTACGCGATCTGGACTTCGGTTAGGGGACCGGTCACCTGGTAGATGTCCTGCAGACTGCCACCACCACAAAACTCCATGCAGATCCAGAGTTTATCCCTGCGCAGGTACGAGCCATAGTAGGCGATGATGTTCGGATGGCGGCAGTCCCTCATCATGATGATCTCCTGCTGGATAATCTGTATATCGTCGGAGGGCTCCAGCTTGATGACCTTGATGGCAGCCAGCTCATTGCTCTGTATTCGTTTCGCCTGCAAGAAATCAGAGAGATTGCCTTGAATCAATACCGATGGTTCTCAAAAAGTCAATGAAAATATGGAGATTATGTGGGGGCATTTTGAGTGCCGCTGGCGGACTGAAATTTTTGATTGGCTGCACACCTGCAGCATCTGGGGCATCGCCGCTCTGTTCATCTTCATTCATGCAAATATTCCTGCTCGTTTTCAATAAATTTTTAGCGCGCGCTCTTGCACATAAAAATGCATTGTAACCACTTCACAATTTCACCACCCCCAGCCACCAAACAGGCAATGGTCCATATTATTTGCATAGAACAATCGCCTGCAGGTTGATTTCTTCCCACCCAAAATCCCTTCTTCCACCCAATTCCATTCCCATTGGCAAAACCATATCATCGTCGGCGTCATCAAGTGGAAATCTGCGAGTGGCTGCAAGGAATATTAAAAGGTTGCCAGGCAAGACGGCTGAGTTAAATCGGTTTTATGTTCCCTCCTCACTGTTGAACAATGAATAATTGTGCAAAAATAATAATAATAATTATTAAAATAATACCCAAAAATACACCTGTAAAGTGTAATTTTAACATGATGTTGTTGTACAGGAAAACGAAGGAATGAAGGAACAATTTTTCAAAAGTGTGTATCTGAGAATTTAATAGCCCCACACAATGCAGATACAAATTGCAATAGAAGATAAACGTGAAAAGATTGGGTGATTTGATTAATCATTTAAGATTAATAAACATTTTCAAGGAATTTATCGATGTTCTTAAATAAAAGATGATTTAATACAGGATTTTCAGTATAATTTTAAGGTTTTTAGTGCTGTTCTTCTGATCATTAGGCCTAAACGTACTATTTTGGCCAGGAAGTGGCCGCTGTGATCAGTAGATTCCATTTAAGACTGGCTTTTCGCTTCGCAGGCTCGCTGCAATAATTTCGCTACGGTTCGCTTCGTTTGTGTTGAACCCAAGTAGGGGCAAGGGGCAGTAAGGGTGTAGTCCTTGGAGGACATGAAGTTGAAGCAGCGCACTGACTGAGTAAGAGATACACCCACGCAGGGACAACAATGCATGTGGTATCCACTTTCAGCCCTTCACCTGCCATCCGGCTACCTTTATCCTTGACGTCCGTGTGCCTGTGTACGTGTACACGATTCCACCATTTATCCCTGCGTCATGTACTTTATACGCCCACGCCACTTTCTCCTCCTTTCGCCATCGCCTCCCGCCCACTGTGTGCTTTCTCCGCCTTTCCTCCTCCGCAGAGCTCTTATTTTTATTTTCGTTGCATTTATTATTCAATGCGGTAGCTCCAGCTCACTTGTTTGTCTTCCCCGTGCAAAAGTGTCTGTCTGTGTGTGTGTGTTATTTTTTTTGCAATGATATCTTGCTCGACTTAATGAAGATAAAGCGATTTTTATTGCACTGCAGCAGCTTCAATCGAGTTTAGTTTGTTTATTTTTGCTTTGCTTTTTTTCGCAGCTGATTGCTTGTCCTTGCTTTTCTGTACCTCGTTTCCCATTTGCTCGTCCTGCAGGCAGCATTGTTGCATTTTTGATGTTTTTATTGCAATCTGGGCTGGCTTCCAAAATGCTATGCCATACTTTATCGCAGCAGGTTCTCCATATCCTGCCGCCCTCCACCGTCTCTGTCTGTGCGGCATATTCCCTTCTCTGTCTGGTTTTTCCCATTCCAGTTGACAGGCGGCCATCGTCGGCTTTTCTTGTTACTCATCTTGTTTATGGTAAATAAATTATGCGTGATTTTTAGACAAGTTCCCTGCGGCTGCCGGAGCACAAAGATGAAAATGAAATGTGTTGAGGCAGCAGCAGCAAGCTGGAAATGGGGAAAGGGGAGTGGCGGCAAGCTGTCCCGCCCCCAATCCGTTTCCCCTCTGCCCAACCACTCAGCTCTGGTAAGCATAAAAAGCTGCTGATATGCACAAGCCGAAAAGGGAAAGGAGCTGCTGCTTCTGGGCTTCTGCTTCGATGGCTCGAAAGGAAGCGAGCACAGCACATCCTGCCATTCTGCTATCCAACTATTCTGCCATTCTACCATCCTGCCATTCGTGGAGCCCAAGATGCAGATATGCTGCATCAACAAATTTATAATGAGCTGCGCCAACGTCAACGTCTTCGCCAACATTTTCGCAGGATTTGCCCGGCGCAAAGTGCAGTGCTGCAGCGCTGCAAAAGTCATGGCAAACAAACTTTTAATGACTTATTTCGGGTTCAGTTACAGGAGTCAAGCGGCGATTGATTCCGGCGGCACTTGACGTATTTATTTTAATTAAATTTGCATTAAATCATTGTCCGAGGCTCGTTAAGGAGTCATTTCAATACGGTAATTATAATGGAAATATGCGAAGGGAAGAGCAAATTTGCCCCATAATGTATGCTACACTTTTCACGCAAACCGAGATGTAAGCAATCAATGAGGATCATCAGTGGAAGGGTGGCAAGTTGGGTGGTTGCATGGCTACGCCATTTCCTGTGTATGCGTGTGTGTGTGTCCGGCATGTAATCGTTACAATTTCCGACATATGCTCATATGCATGAGCAGGCCAACCGGACCCAGGAGCAGCATATCCTTCCTCCTGCCTCTTCCCTCCTTCCTTTGCGGCTTTTCGCATTGGGCAAAAAAGAGTTTACTTCTCCACGGCATTCTCCCTTCCGCTTTTCGTCCTACTTTTCACATTATGTCCGTAATGGATATTACGCGTTAAGCCGGAATTTTTCATCCTGCATTGTTTGCTAATTGCATGGGCAGGCGAAAAAGTGTAATGTTTATAAAGAACCCCGAACTCAACATGTCCAGTATTCAGAATCTCATTTTCTTCGCAATTGTGATTACCCTATAATATTATTAAATTAAATAATCTGTTTTCATGTTTTTACAGCTTTCACTATTCTTTTTGCATACCCATTTTCAATTTACATACCAATCAGGTGTAATAAATAATACGGACATATAAGCCATCGATTTAATTTGAATTAAATACATGCTTTTATGTCACATATTTTATGTGATTTAAATAAAGTATATTTATGTTTTTATTCAAGAAAAGCATTGAATATTATTTTAAATGCAGAATATTAAATGGTAGAATTATATATAATAAATGGGACTTCCTAGGATTTTCTTTTTTGTTTAAAGGTTTCATTTTTTTTATTTTTCTTATACCCACCATATATGGTCGGTTTTAACTTATTTTGTTTAAAAAGGAATGTTTACTGTGCGCCGTGTAAAAGGTGGGTCATTGGCCACTGAACACGCAGGCTTAATTTAATTTCAGGGCTTTCACGGTGAAATTAATTTAGCGGACAAAAATGAAAAGCGCTTAAAATTGTACAGCTCAAAATTGTGCACGTTTCTGTCTCCGTCCCCCCCTCGACCTCATTCATTTGTTTTGCATTTGACGGAAATAATTTATGATTTAATTCGAGAAAAGGTCGCGCTGCCAGCCCCAAATTGCGATCTTAATTCAATTTGAACGGAAAATTTAAATGCACTTTGTTCTTGCTCACGTACAATTGAAATTGAGTTACGTTATTGATCGGCCATCTCAGTCCCCAAATTTCGCACTCCTCCATAAACGAACACTTGATGCCGGACGGAGCACTTGAGAGACTTTTTTTCGAGCGACTCAGATAGCTTAAATTAGCCACTCGAGTTTATCGATGAGCTCGCAATTTCCCAGCAATTTTCACGCAATGCCAAGAGCACAATATAAAAAAAATTGGATGGCCCGGGGAATATCTCAAGTGGCTCTGGGGTTCTCTGGGTCATTGCCAAGGGACAACGCTGGCATCTCGTCGAGCGTTTTTCAGCCCGCCGGAAAGGCGAACCACCAGGCGGTACAATAAATGGGCGGGAAATTGAACAAATTTGTCACTCGGCGAGACAATGGGCTAATGGTTCAAGGGCTGACCAAAAAATATGCGGCAATCAATCAATCAAAATGCCCAATCGATATTGAATGAGCATCCGCAGTATATGTGTGCTTGAAACGATAAGCCAAACTACACAGGAAATAATATAAGTAACTATAAAGTACTAAGTACTTAAAAGGAAAGTTACATAAACAAAACTTAGACCTCTGTCCGTCCGTTTGTCCGTTTGTCTGTCCGTATGAATGTCGTGATCTCTCTGAAACTACATTCACTAGTTTTTGCATTATTTTGGAACAAAAAATACAAAATAAGAATCTGTATAATATTTTACGAATATTGTGTGTACATAAATGCAACCAGATTAACCCATTTTCGAAAATATGTTGTTGAAGTCTCGACTAACTCGACTAACTATGTTCGTTTTGGGCATAAATCTGTTTCCACAGAATTCGGTTATTTGTTCCAGGGCCTATCCCAACCGATTCAACATTGCGAGCAATAAAGATGAAATTGTGCAATATTTTCATGCAGCGCACAAAATTCAGTGTTTGTCGGTGGCACGCCCACATCAACGCCTCCGCCCACGCCAAATATAGAACAGTTCCTTTTTTCCATGCTCTTTTTGTTTCGTTTTCTTTCGCAGCTTATTTGGGAAAAGCTTCTTTCACTGATGTTTTCTGTTTTCCGATTTCGGCTCCCCATTTGCCACATGTACGAGTACTTTTCGCCGCAAATATTTGCCATTTTTCGCCGTCGGTTTTGTCGGTTAATGCGGGCATTATGTCAGCTTTCCAAATTGTTTATTATGCGCATTTGGAATGGAGTGGGCTGTGCTCCAAACCTCCCCTTTAAAACCACCCCTAGCTGGGTGGTAATGAACCACAAGTTCTTTATGCCGCATTTGAACCCCGCATGAACCTCCGGAATGCATGTGCAAAAAATGCAGCTAAATATGCCTTTGCTTTAATTGCGAGATAATCCACATTCGGACTTCTGTTTAGCATGCCGCCATGAAGTATGCAAACTCTTATCGCCGACACTCAATAAACAGTTAAAACCACGCAGAGCGGAAAATGAAACGAAAATATGCTGGGAAAACGAGGGACCTGATGGGTGGTGGGCGGTGTTTGGTCTCCGCCTGCTGCCATGCGATAATGTGTATAATGAGCGGTACACTTGAACGAGGCGCCAGATAAAAACGAGTTAAATATGACGCAGAAAACCAGACACTGAAAAGAGACAGACGACGCGCGAAAAGGGGAGACAGAAGGTGAGGTCTGCAGACAGACAACAAAGATAAAATTGGAGGCAACCAAAAAAAAAAAAAAAAAGGGGGGGGGGGGGGGGGGGGCAAATGGGGCGACACAGGAACAAAATTGCCAGAGTAGTAATGAGCAAAATGTCCAGTTAACCCCCGTTTAGTCGAGTGCTTTGAACCCTTTGGCTGGGTCATTAGCACCCCCTCTTTTTAGCACCCCACACACATGCTTATGTCTCTGCATATCACCCACGTGACTTGGCGTTATTAGATCCATTATTGTTTATGATTTGCATGTGAGCAGCCAACCAAATGGGAAAATGGCGAGCCAACGAGCAGACGCAGCTGCCATATTTATTTTCCACTTAAAGGCTTAGAGACAGGGTTTTTTTGCCGAGATACAAAAAGGGCACATGCACAATAATTCTATTGTTTCATGAGTAATTTTGCCATTACATTAAATATCTTTCAAATAACAAGCACAATTATTTCAAAAAACCCATAAGAATTGTACTATATTATAAGCTTTAAACATTGAACTTTTGCAATTAAAATATGAAAGTATTACATATTTTTTTTAGTGCATACAGTGGGTCACGTAGAACCAACAATGTTGTTTTTAATGGCGAAATGGCTTTTCACTGCAACGAAATGTAACTGACTCGAACATGAGTTTTCCATTCAGTCACATGCAAGTCCTTCGAACTGTTGTCCTGGTCAGTGGGACAATCTGTGCACCGCCCACCCCTTTCGAAACCCTTGCCCCTTAACCCATGCACGCCTCTGGTTGTGCTCCACTTTGAGTGTCTCTTGATTAACCGTTTCACAGTTATTAATGGCTTCTACAGTCGCCGTCTTTTTTTGTTTTTTTGTTGCACATCTACAGCTCGTTTACAGTGTGTTTTGTGTTTATGTGTTTATGTGTCACATGCTGTACATCTGCCTTCCTGCTCGTTTTCTCGCTGTCCATCTCACTTCCACACTCGTGCAGCAGCAGCAGTTCAAACAACTTTGGTTTGCTCAAAGCGGTTCCCTCATTCTTACACTGTCATTTTGTTGGTATTCACTATGCTGACCCACCGCAAGCGTATGTGCACAGAAAAAAAATTCGCCCACAATGGGATTTTAAAACGGGTATTTAAATAATACAAAAATGTCAAGAGTTAATCGAATCTATAGCAATTCCGGGAAGAAAACATATTCCACACACTTTTATGACACAACTAAATCCCTACTGAATTTTACAGCTAGATCTTTAATATTTGTATTATTTTTCTTGCAGTGCATCTACTTTGTATCTCCGTCAGTTCTCCACCCGCCACGTACAGCTCGTGCTATTTGCTTTTAATTTCCACCGTTTTCTGCACATCATTCGCGACGACCTCATCGCCACCATCCATCTCTCCCATTCACCATTAGAGCCGGGGCATCTGGGGCCCCGCCTTTGAACTGGTGGGCGTCTCAATCTCGTATATTAGGGCTAATATTCCGCTTCGTTTGCCGCTGTCCGAACGGAATGTTTGTTTGGCTCGCGTCGGTCAACACGTTCAAAATTAGCGCTTTAATTTCATTTCGAGAGCTTTGCTCATAAATTCCAATAAGTGCCCGAGCTGAGGTCTCTCAATGAGTGGGCGAAAGAGGGGCACGAAGACCCTCTTACCCGGTCATCGAGTCTTGGGGCAGGGAAAATGCTAATTGAAAATACAATATCATTTAAATTTAAATTAGTTCTCGAACAAGGTCGAAAATCCGACTCACGAGGGGAGGTAAAACTTTTATAGCCACTCAGGTGAAGGTCAGAAATGGAAAACCCATCATCATCATCAACATCATCCAATGTTTCTCTGTATCTATTGCACTTGTCATAACACAGGCACATCACGTATACGACGAGTATGCGGTTGCCAGCGAGCAAAACCTTTTTGCCATTTTACGCCCACTTGCACCTGCCGTTAGTTATCAGAATAAAAGTTTATCATTGCCCAGACCGCCCCTACGGGGGCGCCACAAAATTTTTAACGAACTGGTTTATGCATGAGCTACTTTTGTCGTCCAACATTATGCATTGACAACATGTGGGGAGGCATTGGGTTGTAGGCCGACAACCTTAACCGACATATGCGGAAGGTACACGGGGAAAAATGAATATTAAATCGGTCATCCATTGGGAAGTTATCATATAATACTTAACGCTGAAAGTGAACATTACTTTCTTCCCTTTACTTATGCATTGAATGAATGTATTGCCAGAAGAATCTCCGTATTCCTTGCACACAACCAGTAACTGATAATATTATTTATTCATATTATAATATTATTATCTTCATTCTAGGCCAGCATATAACCGCGTCTAAGTTTCGCCCTCATTCCTCACCACTCGAGTGTTTCCGTTTTCAAGAGGATTTTTGTGTTTTCTTTGAGTATTTTCTTGAAGGATGTTCACTCACCTTTCAACTCGCTGCATAAATGCATGAGCTTCGTGGGATTCTGCGGATGGACATGGGTTAGGATGCCCAAAGTGAACCCTTCACCTGCACCTCATTAAGTCAGTCAGCCAAAGTTGTCGCACATTTTGCATTCAGCTAAACTAATTTGCTCTGGTCGAGTGCCACGCCCCCCTGTGTCAACTCTCTAGTGTGACACCTCAAGCATATACACACACATAAACTCACACCCCTGGGGAGAAAACACAAGAAACTTTACAGGTGACAGTCGATCCGGGAAGGAGAAGAAGAAGCTGCTTGGCCAGGACGATAGTTAAAACAGATTCAAGTGGCTCAGTTTTGTTGCATGAATTAAAGTTTGCCCTTCTCCGCTGCGCCACGCCCCCTTCATCTGGTAAGCTAAGTGTTGCCGGCTTTTAGGCGACGTCCCGCCGGATGTCCGTTTCTATAGCGAATTCGTGTTGCGACTGCGAATTAAGCGTTGGGGGCACAGAGAAAGTAGAAATGGAGGTGGGACTCACAGCGAAAGGCGACGCAAAATAACACTTTTTTTCATTGCAGTTGAAAGGGCTTAGAGATCCTCCTCTAGCTTTTTGTAGCATCAACCCCCCTTCCTGGAAATTCCTATCCATTTCTCTCCTGCTTTACGACCAACTGGTTCGATGGTACAAGGTGGCGTATGATTCATTTTTGCATGTGTTTCGATTTTTAAAGGGAGCTATCATGGGGGCGGGGCATTAAAGGGTGGCGAGTACAAATTTCCTTTTTAGCACCAACATTTTTGCTGTCGTTATGGCGCGGGCCATAAAAGAAAAATCGAGCACGCTGGCGTATTTCAAATGGAAGCCAAACGTAAAATGGATGATTAGCTGTGCGAAAATTCATTTGGCCATAAAAAGCGTTCACTGAACTCGGGCAAATGAAATAAAAATGGCTCGAAGAATTCGCATTTGAGAAAAAATTATAATAATACATTAGCTGTTAATGAATTTTAAATTGTAATTGAACATATTTATTAAATTATTCTCATTCGGAGCAGCATACGATTTATACTGTTTAATAGAAAAACATTGTTTGATTTTAAATGCAAAGCTTTCTTTGCGAACAAAAATTAATTACCATAATTGTATTGAGTAAATATGTTATCAATAAATGAATGCTTACTCTTGTATTAATAGAACAATAGGTTTCGACGGAAACTAACATAAATAGGTAAGGGCATCTTGCGATTTATTAGGCATTTATTTATCTAAGGAGCATTAAGGATCCTTGATTCTTGGAACCCATCGACGCAATTTCCTGTTTCAAATCTTGGGGTAAGCCCCAATCCCTAAGCTTTTGGCTCCATTTGGCAGCGTCCAGCTTCAATTAGTCGGCAAATTAGACTACGGCAGGCAAGGGACAAATGAAATTGCTGACCTCAAATCCTGGCCACGCACGCAACAATCCACGAGGCTGCAGGATATGGGCGAGGATTAGGACTGAGCCTGGGCCCAGACTGAAACCGATGCCAAGAAATGTGCGTGGGAAATGGCAATAGATGGAGCGACTAAAAGGAACGTGTGTGTGTCTGTTTGCCCAGAAGGTGTTTCTTGTTTTTTGGCCTGTTTCCTGCCTTTGAACCGGCTTTCCCTATGCCCAATGCAAGGCTTAGTACAACGATCTGACAGGCATATGGCCAAGGAGCACGGTCACGATCCCGCAGGATAATCATGTAAATTAAATTATGCTTTTCCCATGCATATTAAACTACAAATTGCACTAGGATTACGCCGCCAAGCGGAATCCAACTGGCGCACAAAATAAATGTGTCCCCACAAGAAGGTCGACGACTTAGGAGCCAACAACAAGCACTCTAATGAAAATGCTTAAGCGAGAGCTCTTGGGGGTTTCCACCGCCCTCGTCAACTTGTTGGCCCCACAGGCAGCGACGTCTTTTGTCATGACGTTGATGGAATTAAAATAATTTCTCTTGGCAATTTTCTCCTTTTCCCTTGCGTTCACCTTTCCTAGCTAAATTGTGGCTTTTCCGTCTGCCGCGGCACCTGAGTGTCTGTGCTTAACCCACTCTCGCCCCCCCGTTCACCTTAACCCGGCGCAGTGCCGTAGATTCCACGCCCATTTTCCAGATTCAACAACTATCAGCTGCGATTGAACGACTTGATGGTGATGAGGTTGTGACTGCAAATTTGTGACAATGTCGCGTGCTTCTGGATTCCAATACACAGGACGAAATATAGGTATGTAGGTACTCCAACTTAAATGTGCATATTAAATCGAACAATTTAAAGGACTAAAAACATTCCTTAAATTACGGTTAATATCATATATTAATACTGGTTTTATTTCCATTGCTCTTTTTTATTTGCCATGTGCACTTTATCTGTTTGCGAGTGGCGTGGCTGAAAATAGCGCGGAATGGCAACAATAATGTGAACGGGAAAACCGGGAAGCGGACTAAAAACAGCCAGCGATGCGTTTGCGGTCAGCTACAAAAATAGCAGGAGAATAGCAGAACAGCAGACAGCGGGCAAAAAGTGACGTCCTGGGCCGACTGAAGGAATTGGGTCAACTGCAACCGCCAGTTGGCAGCAGCTGCGGTTGCATAAACTCCACGCTCCCAGCCCGTTCGATTGCCATGGGGTGTTAAAGAAGGAGAAAGAGTAGAAGGCTTGGTTCGAATTTATCACCTCCATTGCATAAATTGATAAGCAATTTCCAGCAGCTGACGCTGAGGAAGCAACTTCAATGCAATTGCCGCACGGGAAATACAAAATACGCCATAAATTTCCAGCTAATAAAGCAAAGTGCAAAGGGGCAGGAAACTGCGAATCGGGCGGATTGAGTAGCTTGACCAAATGAAATATTCATTGGCTGGGGGTAACTGGACCATCGCATCGTTCCACCTGATGACAGTGTGGCGGAAATTTAATTTATTTACCCCGCCCGACCAATCGACAGCAGCCGTGTCGAATGTATCTTGCAGATACACATTGCCGCTCATTGAGTGCCTGCCTGCCTGGCCTATTACTTATTTTTTTATCGACGGCAATGCCAAGGCGCAATTTGGTCGTGTTGTAATCATCAATCGCAGGCTGATGGTCAGACGAGTCACCCCCAATCAATTGCTATAATCATAAATGGCTTATCAAGCCAACGAGACGAGCGAGGAAATGGGGAATTTGTCTGGTCCTATGCATTGCCAATATACTACGTATATGGTACGTATTTCGCTCAGACATTGACACACGCCTGACTGAATGAGTGAGCTTCTGAGGACATGGAAGAGCAGTAAGCCTTGGCCTCCTGGTCTTCCTACTCGTGCCTTCCAGCTGCCCATCAGCAATCTGGCGAGCATTGCAAATGTGTTAAAGTCTCAAGGATTTCGTGTACTTCTCGGAAAAAGCAAAGCGAGCAACGGAAAATCTCAGCCAAAGTGGAAGTGGAAGACATGACACAGCTATTTTGAGTGCTGCTGCACTCGAAAGTTTGCCCCATAAGATATTCTCTTTCTGCGAAGAATTGAATTTCCAGTTCCTCTTTATTTCATTTACCTGCGAACACTTTAAGCTCAAACAAAAACGGCTTTCAATGGAAAATTTAAAAGATGAGTATTTTCATATTTCATGCAAATTTATATTACAAGTTTTTGCACACTTTTTGGTTTGAGTGTGGCTTTTCCTATCATCCATCCATCCATCGGTGTGTTTGTCATTCGCCTCAGGCGCAATCAGTTTCAAATTTTGCGTAGTTTACTTTTTACATTTCAAGCTGAAAATTGAACAACCAGCGGGGGAGTCGAGGGAATTGTGTGAAAAGGGGCAGCCCCCCGGAATTTCCCGGGCAGTAATCGATGGAGAGACACTGGGGGTGAAAGGAAGTCGAAGTCATTGGCGGCACTCTGCGGAAGATGTTTGTCGTGCACTTGCAAATCGAATTTATGGCCAGGGGACTGAAATGGATGTGCTACAAGGATCCCAAGGTGCGATGGCAGCAGGAGCATCCGCATTAGCCGGCCCTGGTGCAGCTGCTCCCAAAACGAAACGATATCGTATAGCCCACATCCAACATCCGCATCGAAGCCAATTTGGGTCCATCGTTTTTTAAACTTTCGCTAAATTGAATTTTTTATTACGTAAATATTGAAGTAGCTGCGCGTCATTGTGTGCGCGTTACTCTCTCCGTGCTCCTTCGGTTATCCCCATCCTACTTTCTCGCGTACTTTCTCCGCCTCGCGTCTCCTAGTGTCCGACATTTGCCTTTTGCTCTTTCGCCTCGCCAAGGATTTTCGCACGAACGCCCACGACAAAGTGCTGGCGCCAAAAAGTATGCTATAATATTTAAAGCTCACGCAAGCAAGCGAATTCTACACTTGTCTCTGCTTTTTTCTTCAGCAAGTTGATGGTAGCAGGATGGTAAAAACAGATTTTCAATACAGTTTAATATAGTCAATATCAACTATTACCTGAAATAATTTAATTCAAGCAATTTGCAAAAGTGTGCAACAATTAAATTCAGAAAAAAATGGATTTTCTAGCATATATGATGAGACAGCTAAATCAATTCTTTTAAAGCATTTCTTTGTACATTCGCTAACTTGTGAAAATGAATGAGTTTTTAATGAATATGTATTATTATTATTTTTTTTTTTTTGAGTGTATTTGCTTCTTTCGCGACTTTGTCGAATTTTTATTGGCCAGCAAAGTAGCAGCAGAGCACGCAGCTGTAAGATGAATAATAGAAAAGGATTGCCCAAACACGAATAATGTAATGGTCGAAAACGTCGACCTTGTCCATCAGATGGCAGTTCAATTAATCGCTGGCCCGGAATACCCGCAATATTCAGCGGTTTCCCATCGCCGGGCAAGATAAATTTATTTATTTATAAATGCGCTTATCTCGACTGTCCGACCCAGAGAAATGCCTTTCATTTATGGGACAGCTATTTGTTTCCTTTCTTTTTTTTTTTTTGAAACTAAGAAACCAGACAAATATTAAGGGGTGATGGCCAAAACGAAAGCAGCAACATTCTTTTTCACACATTCGACTGTGCTAGGTGGTCCATTTGCGAAGCGAAAGCCCTCAATTAAATGGGTGTGCACATCATCAGTATCGAAGTATCCGCGTCATTATCGTTCCCATTGATGGGACCATCGTTTTCCATCAATTTTTATGCTGATTATCAGGCGCTCGCTCTGCTTGGGATTTTCCAAACAATTGAGCCAATATTCTAATTATTTTCACTGCTCGCAGATTTGGCACACAGAATCAAGCGATAAAACGCGTGCGAACTCAAGTGCGGAAAATGTGAAGAGGAAAAGTGGAAAGCTGAAGTGAACAAAGCAAACGGGAGAGAAATTAGTTTGTCGACAAGAGTTGATTGAGATTGAGATTGAGTTGGTTTTTCGATGGAGTGCCACATACATACATATATACAGCTCATAGCCCTTCAAAAATGAACTGACTAACTGCTGAAAGAGTTATGGAGAGCATAACACACACTCATTCTTATTCGGATTCTGATTCAGATTCAGATTCGCTACTCTAGTTTTGAAGAGTTTGCCCAGATTGCTGCACATTTCTTGCATATTTCATGACCCTTTTGTGCCTCGGAAAAATAATGAATATTTCTCGCTTTTCACCGTTGTTGTTGCTGATGTTTTAGTGCATTTTAGATACGTTGGCCAGGCCACTTTTATTGTTGCTTTTCGCGATTTTCCATCGCTGGGCGTTGGGCCCCCAGCGTTTGTTCCTCAATTTTCCATGCTTCATACCGCTCACCGCCATTTCCCATTGTCCGTTTGCAGTTTCCTGCTGACATTGCCATCGCCAATGCTGGTTGTCCCCAGTTGCCTTCGGGAAAATTGCAATTTAATTAAGCTGCTCGACTTGCTCAGTTTACTATCCACGCCCCGGCGAATTCCCCACTTTACCATGCAATTTTTCGGGTCGCAGTTCAAATAATTTCGATCGTCGAATTTGCCGCCTTTGAAGTGCATAATTAAAAGCAGACTCTAAACTGTAAACTCGCTAGAGGACAGTCTGGAATGGCCCCAAGTCCACTTTAATGTTTTCAGCTTACCTGTAACGATAGGAAAAATGGTGGAAAATTAGATTTTAGTAGCTTTTTCTCATCCCTTGCACCGTTGTCGGCCCCGATGTCGCACTATAGGCTGAATGGTACCTTTTTGTGGCCAAAAATCCATTTTTCAAAAGTCGGCAATACTAAGTTTTGATTACGCCATTATGTTAGTATAAGATTAGACATTAGTGTTGCGTACCAGAAATTAAAAAAAAAATTCCGGACAGTTAAGATATCAGCTGTTTACTGGTCCCCGTACTGGTCCCGCACTGGTCCCCGTACTCGGCCGTATTGGTCCGTTTGGGACCAGTACGGGACTCCCTTTTTCTCATCCATCACAGCGCATACATCGACCTTTTGCATATTTTTCTCGCTTCGGTTTTTATATAAACAAATTTTATTTCATAGTCTCTCCACTCTTGGTATAAAAAAGAATAAATAAAAATATTGAGGCACAACCAACTGTTTGTTTACGCTGTGCGCATTTTATTTTTGGATGAGTGGAAGAAAATAAGAAAAAAAGAAAGAATCACAGCGTAGTACAGATACATTCTTGGCTCTTTCTACCCGGTATGTGTTTGAACGCATTTCTCGCATTGCTCGCCACATGTTGAACCTCAATTGATTGCGAGTTCCATAAATGCCATCCATCCAGACATCCATCTTTCCATCCATCCATCCATTGAAGTTGATGTCTGAACTACAATTTGTGTTCATCAGGAGCGAAAAGTTTCAGCGGGACATTATACTAAACGATGCTCCAGGGAGCAGCACTTAAACCACTTAAAAACTTTAAATTGTCTTATCGGTCGTCAGCAGCGATAGACAGCAACAAAAACTAGCCTCAATTTCAATATACGTTCAAATAAAGGGTATAAAGGGGAAAAACCGCAGAAACTTGTTCGCCCTAAAGTATGAAACACACAAAGGGGATTATCCTGTTTGTATGTTAGTTGAAGATGAGCACGTGACTTGTTGGCATTAAGTGTTCTTGTTTTTCCAATTATATTTTAAAAAACTCTAAAATTACAGTTAAGGTTTCTCATATCAAGAATGTTAGAAAAATGGAAGGCAAAGTAAGGACATCAGTTTTCATCACGCTGTCACCTCTATCGTGCGTGTCTGGTTTTCAAACAATTGGGAAAATTAGTACAAATGGCCGTGCTAGACGAACAAAAAACAATTTACAAAAAAAAAAACTAGAGCGAACAAAGCTGAAAAACTCGGTTTAAAATAAATGGACAGCGGGAATTGGACAGCGAAAAACTCGCAAAAATGTCATTTGAAAGTGTCCACAAACGGGAATACCCGCCATTGTGAAAAGCCAACCAATTTTGGCGAATAGACGATGGGATTGGGGTAAAAACCAGCTGAAACAAAGAACTAACGCCACCACAAAACAGACAGAAACTGACTCAGTTTTCCACCCGTTTCTACGTCCCTTTACCCCGATCTCGCAAATGATGACAAATCACACACGCAGACACATGTAAATAAAGTTATTCTGTGGCGAAATTAGAACAACGCTGTGGAAATTGGGACTAAAGTGTCGCACTAATTACATTGGGACCGCAATCATCAGAAGATACAACGCCAACACCACTGGAACAATTCTATTGCCACTCACAAAATAACCAGCTGTACTGCAAGTTCTTCCGCCAAAAATGCAATAAAAACTTTTCGATTGCTTTCGAATGACAAATAAAAGATATAAGTGCAGAACGCTAATATATCTGCAAACTTCAGATAAGCTGTATCTTTTGAGTACTGAATGACTTCTAAGGCATTGTTCTATGCATTTCCAGGATCCATTGTTTTCTTCCAGGAGTTCATCGTCCTTGCCCTCAATTAGAGTAGGAAAAAGTTTCAAGTCCCAGCCAACAATATTCTAACTACACAGAATAAGTTCCGTTTTCATTCCTCAATTGCACACGGAGAAAAAAAGTTTTTAATAAAACTACGATAAAAGGATACTATGCTTTAAAAGGATACTAAGGATTTGTATACTTTTATAAACATTATTAAAAACAGGAGTTGTTTTTTTAATTGCATACTTCTAGACAGATTTAGATCTACACTTTTTTTGCTCTCCATTTTTCTTGCAAGCAAAAGGTAATTTTTCTCGTCCGATTGGACTACTTTAATTTAAATAATATATACTCTTTTCTGAGTAACATTCCTATTGCTGTTCACCTATGGCAGACGGTAGTTTCTGCTCCTCGGGTGCCTCTATTGTTATTGGCATGCCGATGAGGAGCTGGGCTTGCGTGCTAAATTACCTTTCTGGCCAGCAGGACGCGCGTTTCCTGTTCCATTTTCTGCTCCTTGTCTGGCGGGAAGCTTCGTTTGCGTTATTAATACAGTTCCGTTCTAACCCATTTTGTGCTCGGGTAAGAGAAATAGTGGCGGCTTCTCCGCCATTTCATTCTTTATCGATTTTAGCATTTCACCGATTTTTCTTTGTTTCTTGTTTTCTGTTTTAAGACACACCGCCTCAGTGGTCGTAAATTATGCAACCTAGTGGGTAATAAGCAGCTCGCATGATGTTTTTGGCCCACAATCCAGATTTACGACCACCAACTGTCCAGACTGGCAATTAAAACTTACGCTTCCGCCTCGGAGCGTTCGCTTTGATGGCCGGACACGGATGGAGCTCCAAGGGCCTCGGATCAGGAGTCGCATCAATCAAATTATACCTTTGAGCCGGACCAACTTTGCAGAGCCGATTTTCCCAATTAGCGCGAACAGCGTAGAGTCCTTGCCCGCCAGCCTCTTCAGTCGATTAGGCCAGACTGTTTGAAATGTTTGAAATGGGCGCCCCGAAAAGTTGCAGATTTAATTAAACCGAATTCAAAATTCAATGAGCGCAACTTTTTTCTCAAAAATAATACCGAAATCAAATCTGTGCTGGTCTAAATTCATGCCTGCAATATCTTTTTACACGGGAAAATATAAGATACTCAAATGAAATGAGTTGCAATAAAAAAGGTTTTTTCCGCAAAATATACATAAACTACTATTAAAATATTTGCACTAAATAAATCAGTTTCAAGCCCGAGATTTCGTTCTTTCACTTAATGAGTTTTCTTAGAATCAACAGGGAAATTTGTGGCAAATTGTGGAAAAACGAATCGGGGGAAGGAAAACAAACCAGTTGAAAAACAGAGCGGAAACGTCCTAAACGAAAAGAAAATGGAAAAGGGAAAATTACAAGAGGAGTAAATTAATTTCGGCGGTGAAGGATTTTCCAGTCATTCTCTCTCTCTCGTCGTCTCTGTTTTTGGCCTTTGTGAGAGGACCTGGTCAGTAGGAAGGACTTCGGAGCTGGCCACAAGCTCCTGGGCTCCCTAATTGCCCCCGAAAAGTAGAAGCGAGAGGAAAATTGCATGGCGGAAATGGAAAATGAAGCACAAGAAGCGAACTGCAATGAGTTCGATGAAAGGATCTCGCGGCGACTTTTTAATTGAACCCGCTTGCTCCTCTCTTTCTGTCTCTCATGGCAACTCTTTGCAATTTGTCAACGTTTTTGGTGGCAATTTCCGCCTCATGCTTTGCCGGCTTATGCCTTTCGAACATCGTGAGCCTTTTTAACTAATTGAGTTCATGTTTTATTAATTGGCCGGCTCAAAGGAGCAGTCAACCGGGTCCAGACACGCTTTTCCGGATACGGCTCGGTCTCGTAAATAAACGATTAGCAAAGGGGACACACACGCACGCATGCAACAAACTTTGCCGGAGCATCAAAAATGTTAGGTGAAGTGGAAAGAGTCTGGAAAATCCTAGTACCACACTGCTAGTGAACTCGTTAACCCTTAAAGCTGGAATGAAGTCGACGAGTTCCCACATTAAATGTTTGGAATTAGGACCTCCACCTCCAACGTTTCCTGGCCAGCCTGCTTGTGCAACGCACAATTCAATTAGCCAAAACTAATCCCAGTGTCCAACTCTTTCCAGTTGCCGTTTCCGGTACCTATCATCTATCATCTTTAAGCCAGCTCAAAAAGGTATCAACTCTCCCGCACACAGCCCAATTGCAATCATAGTACAGTTGCACACTGTGCAAAATTAGTCAGGAAAAGGATAAAAAAAATATAAAAAATATGGTACATAATCAAAATACAAAGATAAAAACTTTAAATTATGTAAAATATATTTTATTTAAACTGCACAATTTTTCTTGTTGTGCAAAGCAGTCGTTTTATTCCTTTTTTCGAGTTGCAAACCCAAAGTAATAGAAAAAAGGACAAACATGCAGACACAGTCAAGTGCTGGGCAAAGTTTTTGCTCCTCCTGGAAAAGTTTTCGAGCGAACAGCTACAAATACAAACCGATGGCTAGAATGGAGCCATCAAAGCAGTCCACTATCCCTGCTCCTTTCTCCGAGCCATTGGCTTTATGCATATTATGTTTACCGCCCCCTCAATCTCCGCCTGTTTTTCTGTTAGCCTATTTCTCATTTTGTTGTTTTGATTCTGCTGCCCGCCTAGAAAACATTTTCTACAAATTGAATATCATTTGCAGCAGCTGCGAGCTTTTCCCGGCAGTTTCCCCTTCCCTAGGCCCTTTTTTCGACCTGCTACCTTCCAGTTTTGTGTAGCGACCTGGGAAAATACTTTAATTACTTTTAGTCATCGGGGTGCGCCCACCTGCTCTTGGACCCGTTTAACGCCTTTCGTTTGGCAATCAAATTGAAAAGTTCAACTGAAAAAGGGACGAACACTCTTTTCAATGTCCTGCGCGAGGGATACCAACTCGAAGCCCCAAAGGCCGAGCCGACCACCCACTCCATTCAATTGAGTCGAGCGAGCCGGAACGTTGTCGAAATATTAACAAGTTGGGCACAAATATTCAAGAGGTTTGGGCTGGGTGGTTTCGTTGAAGGACCCCGCCTCCTCCATCCTGTCGACGTTCTCCCCCACTGCACTTGACAGGAGACACGTGTAAAAAAGGTAACCCCAAGCCAGGTGTGGAGTTGGGGTATGCGGTATGCTAGGGATCTCATTTGGGTGCCACTTGGCCTTTGGCAACATGCATGCACGGGGGTGAAAGGTCCTTGTCCTTGTTCGTTACATTTACATGTTCCCTTCGATGGCAAATGGAATTGGAACATCCAGAAAATTTACGAAATTCACTCTTTACACTACGAACTTTGTCACTCTGAATAAATTCGACCCTTTCACCTCAAGATATTTTTCGAAAATTGGCAAAGCAGGTGCATGCTATGGAAAATGCATATACAGCATGAAAATCAGTGCAACACATGCGGTCAAAAATAAAATTGCCTGTTTACAATGTATGTTTTGAATCAAGTATATTATATAGACACCTAAAATAAAAACAGTAATGAAATATACATGAATTTACCCAACTGTTGTTAATGCTTCTAACAGAAGATTATTCGCTAGTATTGTTTTTCTTTGTTATACACACTTCAATTTACTTTCCGGAGCAGTGCTTCTAAATAAATAGATGCACAAAATGCACAAAATACATTTAGCATAACAAATTGAATTGAATTCTCCGAGCGAGTGTCATTGATGGACTAAAAAACACACACACACACACAGGAAGGATAATAGAACTAGGCCGGAAGTTGCCGGCAAAGATCTGTAGTCATCAATAAACCATAATCAGCTTAGCAAACTGGACATCAAACTGGCCAGGGAATTACGATGTGACATTAGCAGCGAACAAAGAGTTTGTTTCATCTGTCGACGGGCCAACGGGGCGCATTAAAGTTGCGCATACGCCTCGTGTGGCATACGCAATGCAATTAAGGCAGGGTTATATAAATGGCAAACGTTGTTTTGTCAACATCGTCATTCCCCCCCTATCATCACCATGGTATACACTCCCCCCTCATAAGCATATGCTAATTTCCTTGTTTGATGCAAGCTCTCCAGCAAGAGGTGACTCAATAGCTGGGGAGACAGTGAATGAGCAACTGAATGAATTTCAAGCACGGTTCTTGCTCTCTGGCTTAATATGCCAAGCGATAACATTTGAGGAGGGTGTTCCACGGACTGGTATCTTGGTTTCTACACTCCGCAGGGAGAAGAATTGGTGGGGCTGGGCTGGGCCGGGTGGGGAAGCATAAACTGGGAATGCCAATGGCACACTTTCAGGCCCCCAGACTGCCAGACCATGTGTGAATGTTGATGCGTGTGCACCCGCCTGTACTGAGTATAAGTACCCATACAGACAGTAAAAGATAACATCAAGGCAGCCACGCTAATTGTTGTTGCTTTGTTGACTTTGCCATCGCTAATAGAGGTGAGAGCGTGAGTCACGACAATCACGAATGTTAAATTGAGTTTTGAAATTTATTTTAGATATAGTACTTTTCAAAAATTGTCATAAATATGATGATCCATTTCCTCTACTCTCTTTTTGGTTGGAAAATGCGTTGTGTTTTTCAATTTTACATGCCTTTTATCATTCCCTTTCGCTTGCACACCTGTCGAATGTCAACTTTTATCACTCTTCGCCTTCCCATTCTCATCAATCACATTCGAAACGAACCAGCAAGCACCACAAGCACCCACCAGCAACTCAAACCCCCATTTTCCACCTGTTTGTCACCTGCCGCCGGGTGGCTCCTCGGGCAAATGGAACGTGACCATTTGACCAACGTGCCGAGCATTGGGACTCAACAAAATGCGTTAAGAGAAGGGTTTGGAGCGGAATCCGATGTTCTTAACGGTTATTGCGTTTTAAGACAGCAAACAGTTCTCGGCTGCCATAAATTCATTGAAAGTGCCTCCGACTCATAATTCAAGATTAAGCTCAAGGAGAATTTGAAAACTTTTCAGCTGCCCACAGACCCACTACCGCGCTCGACTATTTCCCAGAAAATTTATCAGCTCCGGCGGCACTAAATGGCAAGTGCTTAACACAAATCCAGAACTTTTCCCGCTCCATTGACAATATTTCCATAAGATTTACTATTTTAATATTTACTTTTGGCGCCACAACAAATCGGGGAGAAATAAAATCTTATGGCCAGTTGAAAATTTCTCTCGCTTTTTAAAATTGATGTTCCGGAACTATGGAAAGGGAACAGATGTTCTAGACAATTATTTTTCAGCACGGAAAAAAAGTTATAAGAAGCCATTTCCAATTATTACATTACTATATTTATTACTCGTTTGATTAAATAATACATACTACTTCACTATCATTAAGGTCAAAGTACATTAATTTCTTTGTCCGGATTCTAAGCAATTGCTAATCACTGACATAAAGTAATATCTAAGTGCCATTAATGTTCCTTGATAAGTGCAAAGCAGTCGCTTGGCAACATATATTGATAATTTCTCCCTATGTCGATACCAATTCCAGTTTTTGCCAGAATTGATATACAAAACCGGTACAAGGGAAATTGATTTGCAACTTGAATAGAAGAAAAGCGGCCAGCTCACCTGCCGCAAAAAGGAAAACATTTATTTTCGAGATCGGCAATCGGGAGCTTCAAGATTGAGGACGAACCATATGTACATTATTGAGAGGCACACAAAAAAGTTTTTCCATCCCGGAAGCGTTGGCAGAGGAAAGGAAAACCCAAATCAGAATTCATTTTCCACCTGCCAGCGGAGATAGGAGTTGTGCCAAAAACGGGGCAGGCAAAAAAAAAAAAAGGGCAATGGAAGTTCGGTTTCAATTTGTTGGAAAATAGAAAATTGCATAATTGAGGGATTCCTCGCTGTGGGAGTCACAAAAGCTAAAAAATAGGAACAAAAACGGAAAAACACAGCAACTGTGGTGGGCGCCTCCTGCAGCTCTGATGGAAATTCCCATTTCCACATTTCCCCCGCCCGCAACTGCAACTTCCGCCCTTTATTTCTCGCTTTTGTTTCGGCATTGTTTGTGAAATATTGGTCAGCGGTTTTCACTCTTCTGGCCTTTTTTCCCCCTCCCCTCCCTTCATCCTGCAGGAATTTTTACCCAGCCAGAAACGAGAGCAAACGTTATTATGGTTGCCTGCAACGTGAAATATTTGACAACAGTTTCGGGGTTTTGCATTAAATTACGTAATGTTTTGGAAAAGGAACTTCATCAAGCTGTTCGGTGCAGTTGAGAGCATAAATCAAAAGGAAAAACCGGGAGAAAACTCAGGTTTTCACGCAGAGGCGCGACTTTCGTGAAAAGCTTCGCTTCAGGGCAGCTTCATCATCATTTAACGCTCGCTGGTCGTCATCTATCATGAATGCGGATTGCCGCAAGTTGCTCAGTTCGCAATTTATATTTCACTTTAGCTTGGCTTCAGTTCAAGGTCACCTTGATAGCTGCTTAAAATAGAAAATTCGCAAAAGAATTTTCATTGAATAAAACATGGACACAAAAAGTACGTAGAATATTTTTAAAATAACTAAACTTTATATTAAGTATTTTTTCCAGACTTCCCCGACAACCGTTTCTTTGTCCGCTCTTTCGATTTAATGAAGCCCATTTCCCTGGCGCAAACTTTGAACTTGAGGCAAACAATGTTCATTATGGACCCATGGAAAACTCAACTCAATCCAGCGGGGAGAGAGCAAATGAGATGGGGTAGGGCGGGAAACCCCCTCGATCCCTCGATGGTCGCTGGCAGACAAAGGCACATAAATTATTAGATGAGGCAAAAGCGTTGCTAAAGACTTTTCATTTGACTTGAAGTTTCCTTTGGCTCATTTCACTTCTTGTCTGCTGCTTATTCGTTTCTTTCTCTGGCCATTGCCATTCTGCTTTCTGGCTCCTAGTGACCACTTCATTTTTATCATATTTTTTCTCCACACTTTCATAGCTACCAACTTTACTCTATCATCTGTTCTTTAAAGTTTTTTTCCCCCATTTCGCACTCTGTTTCATTCTTGTACGGCTTTTTATGGTTCCTATTCGAAGGCTTAGACTTGTTTGTCAATTTGGCCAGCAAATGTGTTACCCATTAGAAATAAACCCCCTTAAGGCGCCCCCCCTTATCATCCATTAATGGATGTTCTCAGTTTTTTTCCACTTCTGTTTCACTTTTGACGCACATAAGAAAAAATACAAAGCGCGAATAGCAAAAAGTAAGCTTAAAAGTACCAAAACTTGCTAGCGACTTAAGGCAAATTCCATTAACTAATTGCTATTGCACACATACACAGAGAATTTATAAATTCTAAATTGATTCATCATGCGCTACAATTAGGAAACAACTTAAATTGTAAACAAGTAACATAAAATTAAGTGACAAACATATTGTAGATAAGGATATAAAAAATCTTATCAGAAAGTTTTTAAGTTAGTAAAAAGGGCTATCACTATGACATTTCTCACAGTGTAGAAAGAACTTGGAGATTCTACTCACATATGGAAACCCTAAGAGCATTTCTCGTTCTGTTTCTATAATTCTTCCTTCTCTCAAACCAGGAAAAAAGTTTATTTCAAGCGCAATTATTTCGCTTAATTGTGTTTCTGTGTCTACTACACTTATTCCCCATCCCTTTCACTCTGCATTTTCCATTTCGAGTTTGTCAACAGTTTCGTCACGCTTGTGGCTCCTTTTCTCTTTCACATCTCTTTGCGGCGGCCTGTCTGCCATAATAATTTTCATAATTTCGTCATGTCTCCCTCAATTAAAGTCAGTTTAGTGTTATGCGGTTTACGCTCAGCACAGAATTTCTCCGCCCGGAGGGGCGGCAGTGGATTTCGTCACTCATTAATTATGCTCGGTGCCGGCCGAGTTCTCGCCGTTTATGCAAATTACTTTAAGGTTAATCATTATTATTTTTTGTTTATTTTGATTATTTTGTCAACTGCCAGGTCGGGTCGACCCTCCAGCATCCAGGTCCTTATCATCATTATTATCCTTCTGATGAGTGGATGCGGTTTTTCCTGAGACGAATTTCAAATTTTCTAGTTAGCACCGCAGTTGCTTGGCAACTTGAGATAATCTCGAATCGCTGGCTTAAGACATCTGCGTGCTCCAGCAATTGCAATCAGCACAAAAACAAAAATCTACTTCCAATTTTTAATTTTTTGGCTTTGAGCGTTGGTTTATGCACTTTCGCAGGAGCCACAAACAAGTAGTGCCTTTTACCAACCGTAAATTGGAATTACACAATTTAATGGAAATTAGTTTGGGCTGAAAAGTTTTCGGACTCCCGCGCGGTAACTTTTGCCGGCTAATGGAATTATGCAAAACAACAAAAACAGGGAAAGAGGCTAGTCAACTTTGGACGGCGATTACCACTACGAATCTGACCCACCCGCCACTTGTTAAGCAGCTCATTTCCCTGGCATAATTCTACAAGTTTTTAATCATCCCTCGCTGACCGCAGGGAGTGCAACTTTTTCAAGTGGCAAAAATTGAATGCAAATGCAAATTTAGCTGCCAATGATTTCATCTCAAGTTGTTCGCAGCAAACGAATGTCACTTGCCTGGGGATTATTATTTTTAGAGTACACAGAAAAAAAAGCATACAGATTATTTAAATTTAAAATCTTATTGTAAGTTCATAAAGAGGAAAAGCGCTTCTTTTAAATGGCTTTGTCATTTTGCATAATTATTTAACTGTAAAGAAACTAATTACAGATATAAAATGGTAAGTTTTGTTTTAATTTCTCAAGTTTGCTTATTTTTCTTTCTGTGTACTAGGCCATTGAACTTTGAGAAATGCCAGTGGCGAAAAAGAAAAAGGGGGCGGTCGGCATTCATCGCGACATCGATAGGTCTCCTTTCATCTTTCAGCTTGACTTTAAGTTTCAGTTTCGTTTGTTATTTAATTTTTTTTTTTTTTTTTTGCTGCCACTGCAACTTTGCAACTCTGTGGCGACTGCGAAAAGAGTGTGGTGTGTGTGTAGGCTGTTGCCACGCCCACTTGGCTCAAGTTTATGACGGCATGCCTGAAATATTCGCCCGTTTTATTTCTGCCTCAATTTATTCTTACTTAGCTTCTTATATAAGTTGGCTGTTTGGACGCCGTTGATGATGATTTTAATATGGCAAACTCTGACGTTGCAAAGTTTAGCGTGGCCAAGGAGCGGCAAGAAGAAGCAGAAGAAGAAGAAGTTATAATGAAGGACAAAGTTTTTGGCAGCCCCACACACACACACACATTCAAGGCCATACATATGCACATGTGCATGCACATATGTATATCCCGGCTAAGTACATAGCAACTTAGAAATGGATAACTGCTGGAGAGCCGTAGATGGCAGCCCTGCTAAATCCTTTACGAAATTGGCCAAATAACGAGCTTGAAATACTGTAAACACTTCCCCCGTCTCTCTCACTCTGCGTTTTCCCACCTAACTGGCATACATCCAATTGATGGCTCTGCGCCCGAGACTTTTCCATCGGATAAAACGAAGAGTGAGTGAAGGAGCTGCTGCTCAATATTCAAGGAAAATGTCAAACGGAAATGAGCAAGGAAATGAAGAGAAAAACTAAAGAAACCACAAGGTGGCAAAGGAATCGCCACCCCAACTCCACCGAAGGGGCAGTTGGAGCAAGATGAATGGTGACATTTAGACGTTGCACAGGCACCAGGGTCATACACAAAATCATAGGGATTGCAGAGGAAAAACTTCAACTGAAGCATTTTAAAGTATTACTCTTTATTGTTAGTATTCAAGCTTAATGTTATTAAACTACTAACAACGGCAAGTTTTGTTATTCAAGATCAATCATAGATCAGGCTGTTTATAAAGCAGTTAATTTTTCTCCCAGTGCAGCCAGAAAAGATAGGACAAGTAGGCACACTAAGAAGAAGAAAGAACAGTGGAGGAAATTAGCCAGGAGCAGCTGCCACTTCCTATGCTGCCCAGTGCCAAAGACAAGGCCTGGTGTTTTCTCCTCTTTCCTGGACAAGTGACAAGTTCCAAAGCAGGAAAACTCAGGAAAGCGCATTCGCCCCAGGGTCACGCCCACAACAGCCAAGTGTCTGCCTACGACTGACCCTTTCTCAACATTTTCCCACCCCCCATTTTCCAGACCCACACCCAGCGCCACCCAAAAAACAACACTTTAAGCACGGCCAATGGAAAAGAAACATATATATTCCGATTTAGAGACGGATTCTCCTTTATTTTGCGCTTTTTTTTTATTTGACTTCGGGGATGTCTGCTGATGTCGGTGAAAAAGAGAACGAGGGACGGACCTGTGTTATATTTCTGATATGTTTTAAAACGAAAGGATATGAAAGGGAGGAGGGGGTGGGGCAGGGATGTGGCTTCCCCAAAAGACAGTCCCAATATTTGCACAACTGGGATTTTTCGGTTTTGCGGGGAACGAACAGCCGGAAAAAAGGGGCGAATTTAGGGTTCCCAGGAGTTGGGTTTTTATTTAAATTTCGTGCATTTGAGTTGATTTGGCGAGTGGATTAGTTTAGGCATGAAAGGATCCCAGATAAAAACGGGGAATGGCGCAGAGGGTTGTCCGTCTGGTCTGCTAACCCTGCTGGGATTTTCATGCGAAAAACAGAAAGAGACTGTCAGGGAGCAGTGGGAATAGGGAGTCGGAACACGTGTTCCTGTTGGCACTGTTCCTGCTAATTGCACCAAATTGTAACTATTCCTGTTCCTATTCCTGATCCGGTTGCTTAATTCACCAGGACACCATTTACCATGTTAACGCAACTCAATTAAGGTGCCTTTCACATCCACCTACACACCCAAAACAGCCCAATTGAAAATGGAAATCGTAATCACAAGTGGGCAACTTGGTTAGTATAGTGTGTGCCACAATATGAAATGGGTAGTATAGAAAATAAAAACGAATTTAAACTGATTTAATCGCTTATGCAATGTGTCACTTGTTGGAAAAACAAAAAACTATTTAAACTATTTAGATAACGGTTTCTTTTAACATGACATAAGTCAACGATTTATAAAATCCCTCCGACAATTGAGTTATGTTCCCAATAAATTGTTCTTAAATTGTTCCTGCTGCATAAAATTCAAAATTGAATTGATTCATAGCTAGTAGATTAAAAATGACTTTAAATTCGTTTACTACAGTATCAGTAAACAAGCTTTATCGCACAAGTGCCATTTTTATAATGCACATTCTATTAATCGTCCATCTAAACTATCATTAGGAATTCATAATGCACTATAATGATGATATAATAACCCCAATTTGCGGCTCCATTTGTTCTCCGTGTGGTAATCAATATCTGCTTATGTCCGCAAGTCAGTGAACAGGCTAATGAGCGAACATGGAATACATTCTGCTATCGACCAATTGTTGTTGCAATATTTGTTTTTGCTCAAGGGGTGGCGGGGTGTAATAATAGGAGCAGAAGGGTTAAAGAGACAGAGAGAGAGAGAGGGGAATGTTGGACTGAGATAGAATGCAGCCGCAAGCCAACAAAGCATTGCATTGCATTGAAACTGCCCTTCTAAATACCCCCAGCGTTACTCATTTTTCACCCACAACATTTCCCAGCAGCGCAGCGCCGCTTTCCCGCTTTCCCGCTTTTCCGCTTATCCCCCCATATTCCTTGTTCTCTCTTTTCCCCCTTCCACCCCTCGCCAGTCCGTAGAAGACGTGCAAATTATTGCCACGGCGGAATTGGGTCAACATGGCGACCCTTTGCACCGCCTGACTTTCCCACTCCGCAGCCCCCCGCTAACAACCCAATCGTCACTTGTTTTGTTATGGCGCTTTGTTGTTGCTAAATTAAGGGTTGCCATTGCCACCCAACTTTGTCTACATCCCAACACTAAAAGAAAAAGCTCAAAAATCGAAAAGTTTTGAAATATATTACCAAGCGTTCTTTGAGCTAAACGTAAGATAGCTTAAATTAGTAAAAACTATTTTAAAGGTGTACTTGCTCCTAGTTTTTTAGAGAGAACTCTGTATTACAAGTCTATATTTCTTTCAGTGTGGATTTGTTTTCCCTGTTCTAGGAAAAGTTCTGCGTTCTATGCGTTTCGCCATTTAACATTTAAATGCGGCGAAGGCGTTGAAACTGTCTCCCTGCTGGTTTGCTGGCTTGCCTGTTTGCCTTCCGCCCATTTAGCGGTGGGCGTGTCAAGATCCATTTGCATATTACCCCCACCAGAAGCCACCAGAATCCAGAATCCAGAGGATCTCTGGGCTTTTGCTTTGACTACACAGCTGCAGCCGATGCGAAACGCATGAAAAACCCTTTGACATTTTCTATTTGCCTTCGCTGTTGTTTTCGTCTTTTGTTTTTACCCGTCGCCTAGTTCAAGGCAAACATTTTTCGGCTAGTCTTGGTTCGGATTTCCTTTTGCCGTACCCTTTTTCATTGCTTTATTGCATTAACCTCCTCACTTTTTGCTTCGTTGTCTGGGCCGACAAAGTTGTTGGGCTTTTAGCGCGAATGATTTTGCTGTGTGTTTGGTTTTTGCGCAGCACAGAATTTTGGAAATTCAGAGAGTCCTCGTAGAAACAATGACAACATTTTCGACAAATAAAAGGAGCGGGGTGGGGGGTGGGGGGTGGTGAGGCATGGAACTCAGCTTTATGTTTAGCAGCCGAGCCAACTGCAATTGCAATTGCAATTTGTGTGAGAACCGAAACCAAACAAGCAGCAAATCAGCAAACATAAACACATACTGTCAGACAGACAAAACGCATTGAGCCACGCCCACACACACACACATGCGTTGCCTACGTGACCTCCTTAAGGCCCCACCGCCCTCCGTCCCTAGCCACGCCCCCTTGCCCAATCACTTTGCTGCTACAAATTCACTTCACTTCGTTCTTTTCTCTAGTAATTTTCTCAAAACCCTCCAACATCCCTCCTCCAACCAAAAAATAAAAAAAAAACACCCACCACCCACTTTAGATGAGAGCTTTGCGCCAATTTTTCCATGTTTTCATGCGTGTTGCGTGCACAACAATAACAACAGGGCAAAAACAAAATAAAGAGCCAGTAGCAACAACAATGACGAGGATGATTGTTAAAGTGTGGCAACAACAACTACAATGGATGGCGAAGTCAAGTGCCTGGCAAAGGCAATCACACACACACATACACACACACACACACTCAGATACAACAAACACACACACAGATGGGAAGGCACACGCATAAAATATGTATGCGTCTATGCACTAGTATTTGTGCCAGTTTTCATTGCATAACGCTAGGTAACCTGGCACTGTTCCTTTTGTGCTCCGTGCAAAGCACAGAGTTCACTATTTTCATATTTCTGTTATTTTCTTTTACCCACTTGCGTTTCGCTCTCGAATTTCCGGTAATGAAAACCCCGTGCAACAGCAGCACCTTCCTCTTGAGCCAAAGTTTTCCCCGTCCTGAGTTTTTCCACCCGCCATGTCAGGTGCCATTTATGCTTCAAGTTTTTCTCCAGAGAAAAACTAGTTTTTCTCCAGAGAAAAACTAGTACAAATTAAAAACATTGCAATAACTTTTTATATAGCATATTAAAAAAACACGCATAAAATAACTAAAGCTTAAAACTTAAAATAAATATTTGTTGAGAAGATTGAACAAAGGTAAAATATGAAAGAAACGGGAACGATATGACCAATTACAGTTAAATAAACTTGAAACAAGCACGTAATATTAAATTGAGTCACTCTAGTCGAAAAATTCTACTTTAAATCTCGGTGAAAATATAAGTATGTATATTTCATTTATCATCTGCATTCGTTAAATTGAACATCTAAATTTGCATGTCGACAGTCCGACAAAACTGAATCACATAAATTTTTAAAGCTCCACCCATTTTCTCCAACTGAACATTTATGTGCGGCGTTGCACTAAATTTTTGGATCATTGTGCCACTAATAAGAATCTCACTCATTGATTCGTGGTTGGAGGTGGGTGTGGCATATGGGGGCGGTGGAGCAATCAAATTGGAGCAGTGGAAACCCAATTCCATTCGTAATAGCCTGTCAACAGGGCGCATTGTTGTTCATTTCGCTGTTATTATTTCTATTGTAAATTGATATCGCGAAACGAGTTGCGAAAAAATTAGGGGAAAAGCGAGCTTTTCGATTGCCCTGCACTTCAAGTGCTCGATGTGTAATTATGGTTTAGCCAAAACTTAGTGTAAACAATGCGGAAAACCGAACTGCAAATTATCGCCAAAACCAATTGTTTTTCATTTGGCGAACTTGTCGCTTTGTAAACAGAATCGAAATGCCATCGTCTCCTTTCTAGTTGTGTGGCATCATAAATTCCCTTGACAACCAAATACCTCGATGTGAAAATAAATAAAAAAAAAACCGAAGTAAAAAGCCGGGGGAGCTACAGAACGAAAGAGTGTAAATGGCATGGTGGATTGAAACCGAAACCATGGGCTTTGGACTCATGGCATGACGCATCTCATGGATGGAACATGGGGAAAAGATACAGAAAGCAAAACGGACCGGACTCTAAAACACAAAAACGAGACACAATCAGATGGCAAAATGAGCCAACCAGATGTGGGCAAACATAAATAAATAAATAAATAACACATTCAAAACTAATCCCTATAATCAATGCAAGCGCGTGGCTGCTTATCGAATAAATTGAAGTGAGGCAAAATGAATCAAGTCCCAATATCAGTCCGATAAGCAAGAATAAGCCTAATATCAACAGTCTTGCGTTTCGATGACTAATGATTGACTGAATTTACAGAAAAACAACATAAAAGGTTATTAAAATAAGCCAACCAAAAACTACACATATTATTTGAAACATAAGCATTCAAAATTAAGCAAGCAAAAAACCATTCAAATGTCGTGCAGAATTGTGGTGCACATTATAGACGAATTGATTTCAGTGTGCGCTGTCAAACCATGTTATCAATATGCCAAAGCAAATTAATTATCAATTCTCTCATTTACTACAAATTAAAATCTTTAAATTGTCGTCTAACATAAATGAATTCGCTCTTTCAAACAAAATAAGTTAATTGTATCTCAGTATATACAGGATTTGGTTGAAGTACAATGAATTTCATTTTCAATTACTATAAACTTCGATATCGAATTTCAAAACTGCACAAACTAATTGAATTCCCATCTTTTATGAGCAATGTGAAATTTAATCAATTTCAATTTCGTCAAAGTTAATCGAATGGAAAACGTTCGAAAAGCTGATGATTTATAGATTTCGGTGGCCAACTAGAACGCAATAAATCGAATTGAGGAAATCCATCGAATTCAAAGGCATTCCATATGGAAAGTGTGGAACTTAACCCTTGGTCTGCACATGAGAAATACCATAATGTCTCCCCCGATATATTCCCATATAATCCCTCCCCTGGCAACAACAATTGCAACGTGCCACGCCCTCCCCCGCCCAAGGGCAACTTCTCTGGCGTTTCGGGGCATTTGTCATACTTCCCTTCGACGGGGCAGCAAAAGTAAACATGGAAGTTGGATGGTATAAAAAGAACGATCCAACAGAGAAGAGATGGAAAACTAAAATTGCGCATATTTTTGTTCGGTGGGGGTTTGCGGGGAAGGGGATGCTGAAAGGGGTGTGGAGTGTGGGGGGAGGAGTGAAGGAATGAGGAGCATGCTGTGGCAAACAGATGTACAAATGAGGGTCTGCAAGTGGGTGGCGGTGGGGAGATCGAGGGGTACATGCAGTCGTCTTGCACTGAAGTAAAAAACATTCCTCATTTATGATTTAATGCGTTCTACATTTTAACGCAAGTATTTATGTGGCTTGGTGAGCATTAATGATACTCTAAATTGAGAAATGTGACTAAATACATTTTCTATAAATGCATAACGGAGTAGAACTAGTTTTACTATATTTATATTTTAAATTTATTCTTGATTAATTGCCCAAAAAAATTATCCAATAGGAACATTATTCCTAGGCTTTCCAGTCCAATAAGGTAATATAGTTACATAATGTTATGTCTCTTTATTGAACCTCCTGATACAATCCAAAATGAATTAATCGAATTTATGAACTGTTGTATAATTTTTTCCTGTGCAGACGGAATGCAAAAATTGCAGTGAGGGAAACTATAAAAAGTTACGGATTTTTGGGAAACATTCTAAATCCAAAGAGCACACTTTGCAATTTCTTTGCCTTTTGTTTGCTGGTGTTTTTATTTAGAAGTTTTTCCCTTTCCCTTCCTAATACCACTTTGTACTAGAGCTAAAGGCTTTTATTTCGACTTACCTTATAGACATCGCCGTAGGTTCCCGAGCCAATCTTTTGGATGAGTTCGTACTCGTCCTGCGGATTTCGGCGAGAGATGTCCGAACTGAGCATATTGGCATTGTGGTGGCTGTGGGCGGCGGCCATCTTGGCAGCTTCCGTATCCGTTTGCCGTTTCCGCTTTCGGTTCGAGGCGATCGAATCCTTTTGGCTGGATCTCTCTTTACTCGATGTTTATACTTTTAATATTTGATTGGCACTCTTACTCTTGACGCTGCTTTATTCGTTTTTTTTTTTTTTGTTTGACTGATTAGCACACGTAGCAGGCGAAATTTACATACTTTTTTGGATCGAGATGCATTTTGGACGCTTTGAAATACACACAATTACGTAAGGTTAACTGGACTTTTGTATATTATGCATTAAACATATACATTCATTTCACATGAATCAGATTCTGATCAGAATTGAATTGATACACACACGAAACTAGATAATCGCGATTTATGACGCAGAATAAAAAAAAAGCGATGAAAACAAAAATCAGCAAATAAAGCAGCAACAACAAATTTGATAAAGGCCAGGGTGGAGAAGAAGGTGGAGAAAGCGCGGGGGTGGGAGCGAGAGGGCAGCAAGTGAACGATGTCTCGTTTTTTGTAATCCCCTCTCTCATTCGCTCTCTCTCTTCCACTGCATATATTCTTTATCTTCTCGTCTCCGCTTCCTTGCTTCTCAATGCATTTGCACTTTAATTACTTTTTATTAGAATTTATGAAGGCCACTTTTGTTTTTGCCAGCGAAATTGCCTAAATAAATAAATAGTTGCTGTGCTGCCGAATAAAAAAACACGCGACAACAAAAACAACAACGCGAGGCGTGTCGCTTTGTCGCCCGTTCGTGTTGTTGTTGCTGGCGTAAATACTACGTTTATTTTTTTTTATAATTTTATTCCGATTTTCGCTACGCGCAAGTTGAACACCACAAACCGTTCACTTATTACACCGACACGTGATTGCGGGGCAAATTCGGCCAGTGGATAATTAACAATTGTCCTACGAACACGAAAAACTTCACATGCACTTCGTCAACGCGCAGCCCACAAATGTTGTTGTTCCTCTCACCCCTCGCTAGCGATGGCACTCTGTCAACGGGCCTATCGATAGCAGCGCTAGTCGTTCGGCGGTGGCAACTCTGACGGGCCGTCGTTAGGAAGATATCGATATTAGTTGGCCAGGGGGCTGCCAGACTGGGGGAAATTTTTAAATTGCTGCAGGACATTCAAAATTCAAAGAACTCAATTATTAAATCCAAATGAAGGTACATTTAATAGCAGCGCAAAGGGAGTACTTTAGTTTACGTTCTCAAAACTACTTCAATGTTTCTTTAGTTATTAATTATTATTTTTTTTTTTTTATTTGGCAAGTTAGTCTAGGCATTCTAAGACTATTTAAAGACATTCTTATCAAATATTTATACGCCTCCGTTGAAGAGGAATATAATTTAATATATGTATTACAATTATTCTCGGTATTGCCAATCAGCCAGGCTTTATAGGAAATTCTCCTTAATCTTGCCCTTACTAAGAAATTTGATTAAAAAATAAATAAACTATACTGCCCGAACTAGTTGAGAATTGTAAGCCGCACAAGACACGGGAAACGGGTATAAAACAAACACAGCGGCTAATGGGGCATTTGATTTTATTTAAACGCACACTTCAAAAAAGCAAAATTAAAATGCGATAAGGAGTCCGCAACTGCTGCAAAATCTCAAAGAGCAGCCATAATCAGCTACAAACTGGGGATCAATGCAATAAATGCAATCATTCCACGCAGTCATGAGCTGGAAGTTGCATCTGCTGGTTGTGCTGGTTGTGCTCGCCGCAAACCTTTGTCGGTCTGAAAACTGCGAGTTGGTCATGTGGACAGAACCACCGGCGGTGCTATCCGGCGGATCCATAGAAGTGTTCTGCAGGTGCAATAGTTCCACGGTGGGATGGCAGGATCTCACCGTATCCGACTGGCAAAACCTAACAGTCGAAACAAATCGAGTCGACGACGTCACCATTAAGCACAGAAAACGGAACGTCATAAGAGACTTTATGCTGTACTGCAGACTTCAGGATGTCGTAGTGACCAAGATGTATATGCCCATAGTTCCATTAATCCGCGTGGAGGAGTTAAGATGTCACTTTCATCCTCTCGAAACTGAGCTATCGTGCAATTTCAGCGATGCGAACTATTTTGTTAGCAACAAAAACTACTTCTTGAGCATTAACAGATCACCGAGCGTTCCGTGCTTATTGAAAACCTACGAAAATACCTTCCATTGCCCAGGAATACCCACAAAAAACATATACAATAAGTATAACTTAACAGTGGATATGGATTACAAAGGATACAATCAGTCCCTACAGCTCCAGCTCGGCTACAAACAAGTCCTTTTCCCGGAGTGGCCCAAATATAAAATACATATAGTGGCCGCTAGTCGCGACATACTATATCTAATTTGGCCAAGTCCTTTCGATCCGCCCGATAATGAAAACATGGAATGGCGAATATGGTTTTTGCCACAAAACCCCAGGATTGAGAAGTATCTTATCCAGAAAAAGATGTATCTAAGATTACATCCATTTTATACGTGGTACTTTTTTCAAAGTCCATCGTTCGCACACCAGACCTATATATTGCGTATGTCACGTCGATATCCCTTTTGGGAATCACCCTGGTCGCCCGAGATCGAGACCGCAGATTTCGTAACGGAGGCCAGGACACCGGATCGACCTCCCAAGTTTCTACCAAACGGATTCTTCCACCAGCCGGAAAATGGAAATCTGTATGTGTATTGGCTTCACCTGGACGAACTGGAGTTCAACGGACCGAACTTTACGTATTACGTTTCAGCCGGCAAAGAGTAAGTGAAATAAATAAATACAATAAAACTGATAAACTAATAAGAAAAAGTGATCATTCTGTTTACAGAAAGACAGCTACCATCTTGAGCAACAACTCCGCTTTGTTTCGGGATTGGGATGCCACCAAGCCGGCCACAGTAGCCATTTGGAGCGAAAACTCCAAGGGAAGATCAGAGTACACCAGCGAACTGAAAGTGCCGATGTTAACCAATTCCTTACGACACCAAGCCAGAAATTTGTGGTACCACCTGGATAATCAGAGTATCACATGGCAGCCACCAATGGAACAGGCTGACCTCGTTGGATACACAGTCTCCTGGTGTCCCGTTACTGTCAATAGTTTGCCCATCTGCGATGACCACGAGCTCATCCAGTTCAAAGTGCTGAACGCATCGGAGCATAGATTTCAGTTCAAAGGATCCATGGTGCTGCCAAATATTGCTGTGACTGCAAACTATATGAATAATACTGGCGGTGGAATGCAATGGCACAGTCGCAGGTGGATGAGTCGCCAGGATTACGAAAAAGTTTCTAGCATATCATTGTATCTTGCTTTCGCGATCATCGTGGTTTTGATTGCACCGGTATATGTTCTTATTCGGAAGCTACGACATATGGCACAAATCGATGTAGACGTGCCTGATATCTTGTTTAAGTCAGTGGATCCGAATAAGGAGTGCGATGGTAGGAAGAGAAGCTCCTTTGTGCAGACCGCCGTTCCCGGAAACTTCTCGCCCAAAGCTGTGATGAACATACCAACACTTCCTACGGATTCTAATGAGATAATATATTCGCAAAGCGCTGCTAACTCATACGTATTTATGAATCAAAAGTTAAGCACAACAACAATTGGATCCTAAACTCAAAACAAGTTAAATTTTTAATAACTATACGCATTCTATCTGCTTTTCGAAAAATACCCGGTATTATTAGTGATCACAACTTTATTGATTCACCGAATTTGTTGTTTAATTTAAAAAACCCTAATTCACTTTTATTTTGTACAATTATTATTCGTGTTTGTAGAAAATACAAAATATCAAAGGGCTCGAGCACGTTGACACGGAGAAATGGGTTAAAAACGAATCCAAAGAACTTATTGCACATGTGTGTGTTGTGTTCGCGTGAGTGTATAAATAAATAACGTAATGTATCGAGGATTTCCATAGCAGAAGAAGATGGTTTGCGCAGCTCCTTCACTTCTATGTAACTAGGGTATTATTTCGATTAAGGTTTCTCGGCTGGTTGCCAGGGTATTCCCCACATTCACAGCTTCCGTATGCTGCGGTCTGCCGCCGCTGAATTGAGTTTAGTTCTGTGAAAATAAGAGAATAACGAACGTTAGATATATCTAGACAAGTGCAATCAATGGTAAACAATTGGAAAACAAGCTTTAAACAGTATTAGGCCGAATCTGAACGAATAAACTGAACAATCCTCAGAAGGTATTTCATTAGTATGGATCGTAGTGCGATCAAAATCGAAGAGAGTGTTAATTTAGTACACAACACAGTGGAGCAGAACAAGGAACTTCATGCGAATGCGTTGCCAGCTTACCCCGATTTTCCAGCTGCCAAAGGGTCAACTGGAAAATGCGCGAACCACTCAAAACTGCAGCAGAACGGATCTAGAACCCTGGAGTTTTTCTATCAAATCGAAGGAGGATGGTGTATGTTTTTTTGAAATATATATATGGCGTCAGAATGAACTCGCACATCGCTTGGGGAGCACTTAAGAATGGTATTTAACTGGCTTTAAAGATGCTGTGATGTGTCGGAGACCTTTCTACTCCTCACTGGCCATCCTGTGTCCAAGTGGTGGGTTGGTCGGTGATATTTGGTTGTATTTGGTGTGGTGTGCGATGAGAAAAAGAGCTCGAATTAGTGCCCAGAAGGTATATACACATAATGAAACAGCGTGGCCAAGCGAGGTGACAGTGCGATTGGGTATGGGATGCTAGCGGAAGCCGGAAAACGAAGCCGAATTTTCCATTTCTGACGCCAATTCAGAGGAGTGAGTAAATCAAAAAATTTGCTCTTGGTAAATATCAAACTGCATTAGGCGGACTCAAGGTTTTTACAAAAGAATAAGTAATCAGATGATTGGATTGGTCACAAAATAAGGATTTAGTTAACTAGGTTTATATCTCTCTCTGTGAGTACCGGAAATGACGTTCTGTTTTTATTTTTTTGTTTTGTTTATTGGGTGGGTGTGTGTGCGTGCGTTTTCGTGTGTTGTGGTGTGTGGAAAGAGAAAAATAAAACGAAATCAATAAATTAGTATTGGGTATTGGTTAGGAGTTTGTAGTTCCCTCAAATATCCAAATCGGGCAGAGAAAAGGGTCAAAAGCTGGCGGAGATTCAGATGCACTTACAGTTCCATGGAGAGCACCGTGGGATTGGGACATGCTTGTGGTGCCCGTATGTGGCACTGCTTGTGACAAATCAGCTGGCAGTCGCGGCACTCGTAGCCCTGCTTTCCGGGCCTCCGCGGGATGGACTTCATGCAGATGGAGCACTGCAGACCGCTTCTGGAATGGAAAGGATTTGTAAATTGTATTCCATGCAACTAATGCTTACTGCTTTAAACTTACCCGCTCAAATGCTTGGCGATGAAGGTGTGATCGTTGTAGATGTGCAACTTGGTGCCCTTGCGACGCCAGCGCGGTCTCTGGGCGATGGCCAAAGGCACAATGAAGTGGCTAAAGATCATGCACAGAAAGCAGGTCCATCAGAATCTATAAAGTGCAAAAACTCGATCGAAACTCACCGCTTTATGCCATTCTCGATGGTCTCCAGCACCAGGGTGGAGGCCTCGTGCACGTAGGTTTTATTGCTAGCCGAGGAAAAGCCTGAGATGGCCGAGGATTCTGAAATTGAGGAGCGGCGTGAGTGGTCGGTGATGGAGTGACCAATGCCCATGCGTGGTCCTGTGTTTTATTAATTTTAGTGTGTGTTTGTTTTTTTTTTTTTTTTTTATGTGGCAAGTTGAGAGTGGCACACAAACCAAGCAACCGTTAGGACCCATCAAATCATATTTTGCATATATGAAAATAAACAAAAGAAAAAAAAAAGGAAAGGAGTATGAGAAATAATCAAAACCAAGTCACATTAAAGATTATAAAAAGAAAATTCAAAAGCCAAATTCCAAAAATAAGCCCAAATATTTACAAAATATTCCAAAAATATTCAACCGTGTTAAGTTTTTGTTGAAATAGGTGTTTCATGTGCGTGTGTCGGAACCATGGAATACATACAGATTCGTGTTGTGGATCACAGTTCAGTTAGCAGTTGATGGGTATTGTGTTAAGGGAGAGAAGATAAAACAGACAACAGATGTAGATACAAGTACAGATACAGATTACCAAACAGTTAATTACAAGCTTTGAATGGTACAATATCTGGGGTACTTAAACATTAAGGGAGAAAAGCAATTTACACTTAGTACTAAAGTTATTAATGAGATATAAAGTGATGTATGGAAAATAATGATTTTATGATTTGAATCATGGCTTATAACTACTACTAATGAGGCTGAAGCCTCAATTATAAAGCGAATATCCCAATTATATATTAAAAAGAACGCTTTTAAGAGAGCCAAAAATATGAACAACTTAAAATAAGTATTAGACATAAAAGATTTTGCAGTGCAATAAGCAGTTAATAGTTGATCTAAATGGAGTGAACTTGATATATGATATTCCTTCGCACAGTTATTAGCAGAATGCAGAAGTTGTCCAAAAAATGTGCGTTAAGCCGAGCTAAAATAGTTAAAACGTGGACACTGGCGGAGGATTGTGACTGGATGGTAATTACCAAGTGAATTGCTTTTGGACAGAGTGGCACGATCGACAGATAATGAACGGGAAGAATCACCATTGAGGGTTCCGGTGGCTGTTCGAGGGAATCCGGTGGCTGTTGTTGTATTCGAGTTGGTGGCTGATAGTGACTTATGACTGTTATTATTAGGTTGATCGGCCGAGAGGGTGCGTGTCTTGGAGCGGCTGAGCCGCTTCTTCAGGGTGCCAAAGAAATTACGTTTTTTGCTGCGCCCGCGATCGTCGACCACGTCGTGGCCCTCCAATAATCCGGAGTGCTGAGCCAGCTGCTGGGCACCACCGTTCCGTGGCAGACTGTTATATCCGCCCGAACCGGCGCCATTGGAGTTGCCATTGCCATTGAGGCTGTAGTTGTTGTGGTAACTACTGCCATTGGGCGATGAGGCGGCATTGGGCTGGCCAAACTGCAAGTGATTCAACGGTTATTAATGCGGGATCTTCTCTAGCTTTCAACTCGAACTGCATGCCATGCCGGTGAACTTAGTGAACTCAGTGTACTTACCTCCGCGGTGCTGTCCTCGTTGACGGTGCCGTTACCTGAATCGATGAGAGGCTCACCCAGCTGGCTGGCCTTCTCCTCCTTGGCCAGCTCCAGCTCGAGCTCGGTTTGTGCCTCGTTGGCTGCCCGTTCGAAAGCCTGGGCCACTGCCTGATCCAATTCCGTCGCCGTATCGGTCACCTCGATTTGGCCATCTCTGTTCAACTCGACCTGATTGGTTCGAGGATTTGGTTAAAGAAGCGCATTTTGGGGGGTTAGGCAGAGCAAACAGAACGAGAAACATTTTGAAATTAGCTTGGCTTAAATACTAACTAGCCTACATGACTTGAAAACCATCATGAGGGCGGGATTAGAGACGCAGTAACTCAGATAACTCAAAAGAACGATTGAAGAAATTATGACCAGGTCTGGGTGTTTACCTTAAATGCATTCGGGCTGCTCGAATTCTGGGCGGGATCAGAGACGGAAATGAAATGAAATAAAGGTAAAGAAAAACAAAAGGAAATTATAAAACCGTAGAATGCGGAAAAGGAGGGCACGAAATGTATGAAACCTCTAACGAAAATTGGGTGTCACGGATGTTATTTTATTCTCGGAATCTTTGCCAGAAGAATTGTGTTTCCACAACAACCGTGAACCCATATTTGCCATACACACTCACCCGCTGCACGCTGTGGATGATCAAAGTGCTCTTGCTGGGTTGTCCGCCACTTCCGCTGCTCGAGAGCGCTCCATCCTGCAGAGCTCTTACGGCTGCATCCGCCAGATCCGCTCCATTCCGGATGTGTTCGTTAATGGCCGGTGTGCTGAGACGCAGTGCCTCCTTGAGACGCTGTGGACGTGCGCCCGCCGGGATTTCGGCACCCTCGATGAACACAAAGTCCACGGTGATGGCTCCCGAAACGGGCTGCGTCTCATAGGGGCGCGGTTGCAGCTGCAGCAGCTGAGTGGATGCGGGTCCAACGGCCAGCTCATCGATTCCAACCAGGCCGAGACCGAGAAACTTGGGCGGATCTGAGGCAATCACCGGATGGTCATACACCTCGAACAGGATCTCGGCTGATTGAGGGGAGAGTTCACTGCAATAGAAAAGAAAAACATTACTATTTGTGGCCAATATGAAATCAGTGAGCACTTACAAGAGGAAGTGCTCATCCCAGAAGGGTTTGCTGCCGCGCTGAGTGCCCGTCTGGTTCTTCTGGGCCGGCTCGTCCATCTCGATGACCACGTAGGGATTCTGGGCATCCCTTATTCCATCGCCCTTGACGATCTTCACCAGCAGCCGACGGCCGGAAACCATGTGTTGGGAGTCCCTCAATCCCACGCCACCCATGTGGTGCTCCATGTTGTGCTGTGTGAATTGTAGGAGGACAACATGCGATGAGTGAGTGCAGTGAGAGACAGAGAAAAGATAGAAGTCAGGGAAGAGGTACTTCGTTCTGAGAGCGATAAAAAGACGGAATTAGGGGCTTATGAAATTCGCCTTTAATTGAGAACTAATGCGTGACAGACACTAGAAATTGTAATAATATTGAAAGTATTGGTTGCCCTGAAAAGAGAGAGCGCAAAAGATAGATCTTTTTACTTTCCAGGATCATCAGGGATCATAGGGGGTAACAAAACGAATTGTCAACGGAAACACGAGCGATGAGCTGAAAGTCAGATATCGAAAGGCGAATTCCATAAACACAATGGAGGACGGGAGCAATGAGAAGTGTCTGTTTGTTTTCTTGGATGACAACACTGTACAGATAGTCTCAAGTCGAGTTCTGTGTGCGATGACATGTGTACCAGGACACAGGAGTACAAAGAACAATAAACACAACACTGCCACAAATACGGGAGCTGGCATCTTCTCACTGCTCCCGACGCTCACCGCCAGCGAGTCATAGTGAACGGGATAGATTACGGGCAGGTCCAGGGGCTCCACCTCGGCCCTCGGGCAGGTGGAGTAGATGGAGAAGTCCACCGGATAGATGGTGTCGCGCAAAGCCGTCGTCAGGATGTCGCTGATCACCGTCTGCAGTTGCTGTTCGTCCTGATCCATTGCCTTGATGGCACCCACGCTGTTCATTGCGATGCGAACCTTTGAAAAAAGAGTAGAATTTTGGTTAGTATGGAATATGCTCTTGGTATTGGTGTATAATTGTGTCGAAACAGTAGCACAAGTCATTACTAATTAAACATACAAATTTACTCTACTTTAGGTTCACTTTCAGATTAATCAAACTTTAATCAGTTGTCTGATTTGTTTTTATTATTTCTTTATTGTTGGAAAAGTTACTCACATCCGGATAGCCCTCCACTCGCATCTCACCCTTGAGACTGTTGTAGTTCATGGGAATGGCCATACGGGCGCGGAACCTAGACACGGTGACCTTGTAGTGGGAGGTCTCCACCTTGCCCGACTTCTGGCGGAAGGTCTTCACCTGCAGCACCGGCATTGCATCGCAGTCAAAGGTGATGAGCTGTGATGATACGGGGTTCTCAAGTGATTAATGTCCCAATTGGCAAGAAAATTGATTTAATTACCATATCAGCGGGATTGTTTTCATCGCAATTACAAAATATATTATTCAATCCGGGGGCAGGACTGTCGGGTAGCACTCGAACCACTTCAACGGCCACTCCGTGCTGCAAAAGGGAAGGAATATATGTATGTACATATGTATTAACCACTTGTACGCAATCAAACAGATGGGCTCCTTTCCATCGCTGGATGTTTTATTCGCGAATTACGTAATACAGCAGAGTGCGTTTTTTGGGGCTATAATTCAGAGACGGGATAATGACTAACGACTAAATTCCGACCTTGGCCTTCGACTGACTCCGATCACGTAAAAGGCGATAAAAAAGCAAATCGGAGGAAAGCAAGCGAGGCAAAATCATGTATTAGGCACTTGGATACCCTCTAGCCGAATAAAGTATTAAATATTTAGATTAACTCACTGGAATTGTGATTAATAACAAAAGCATATGAATAGCAATCAATCAAATAGTTTTTTCGTATGCAAATTAAGTTCATAGGTGACCTACTTAAGATAGCTTTCTTTTCACACTTTATAAAATCAGATACAAGCTTATTTCTCAGATTTCATCATTTAGTTTTGCTTGTCACAATTTTGTAAATGAACACTATCAACTCGTCGAGCTAAATACTACACGGTATAGAAAACTGAAAACAAAACGCGTTTTGACATCAGTTACGGCTGAGCGAGTTGCCAGTTCGCCAGTTGGACGGCGAAAGGGAAAGAGCTGGAGCCGAAGCAGCTGAACATCGATTTCAAGTTGAATGTCGTGGCGGGCCAAGAACAAAGGTTAATGCCCGGCCAATAAAGACCAAGTCGGGCTCAGCCATGACATCAGAGCCCGGACGGCCGTGTATGATGTCAAAGCTGCTGGCCGTATGATGTCATTTAGCCATCCTCCGATTGAGACTCACCTCCTCCACAGACTTGCGCAGCGTGTCGTTGATGGCGATTACCCAGGACATGAGCAGCTCGTTGACGATGACCAGGTCGCTATAAAGCCAGCGGAACACCTGGCTGGTCCAGGTGACGGAGCTCTAAAGATTAAAGGTAAATATAGATCAGTTGATTAGTTTAAATGGTGCTTTAAAAGTGTAAACATCCAAACGAACTATGTTTCTTTTCTATCTATATAAATGTGTATGGTTTGGTTTGAAATATTTTATATTCTCACCGTTTCTGGACCCACGACATTTGACGGCGGTGGGACATAGCGCTTCTTGCGGTTCTCTGGCCCAGTGGAACTCTGACGCACTACCCGACGACGTGGACCGACGGCAGCTGCACCAGCGGTATTCAACGGCGAGGCTGATGAGCGTCCTCGACCTCCGGATGCGCCGCCCAGAGGCTTGGATAAGTCCAAGCCTTCCACCTTGCTCTTGGTGGCCAGGAGATCGCGCGGCTCCGAGAGACGCTTCTCCGTCTTGCCGGCGACGGACGAGGGTGATCCGGATGTGGGGGCCACGCTCGTCTGGCGACTGTTGGCCGCACTGGCCGACTTGTCCTTGTTGAGATACTTGTGGTAGAGCAGCTTGATCAGCCACACGGAGAAGAGGGCCAGAACGGCCCACAGGAAAATGAAGATGGCCAGGGAGTCCATTGTTAAGTCACCAAGTCCCTCGAACGAACAGATATAGTCATCGATTTGATCTGCTAAATCCATCGTTCAGTTCCAGGCCGAGTTAATCCCACAGATCGTCGTCATCGTCGTTATCGTTCTGCGGGAATAGAGTCGTTTAGTAGGTGTTTCTCATCTGGCGAGAGTATCTCCGAAATGGGTTGAGATGAGAGGAATTTGTGTATCGTGGCAGCCATGAAAGATCTTAATCCCCCTCCTCCCCAACCGTCCCCGTATTCTATTTATAGAATTTGTACAATTTTCTTTGGGGAAAATATGAAACGTTTTGAAAAACTGGCCACTCACAAAAGCACACAATCCGCAGGAAGTTAAGAAATAATAATCGTTTAAATATTTCCAACTTTGATTGTTTATACTGGTTAAAATATGTACTTGCTTTAAACAAATAATGGAATTGAAAAAGAAAAATCGAAATATTTGAAAACGGAACTAAACCGAACCGAACTGAACTGAAACAGAACTCAACTGAAATGAACTGCTCGCATGCAAATCAATTCGAATCGGATGGTATCTTTGGGGTATCTTCCCTCTCCGCGGCGAGAGTCATTCTCAGATGCAAAGGAATCTGTATCCGACAGTACGGATTCGAGCGAAAGATACTGCGCCGGCGCCTGTAGCTCGTGTCAGAGATGTGAACACTTGTTATCCATTTGGTTGTTCGTGACTCCAACTATTCCATTCTTCTGGCATTTATTGACGTCATAGTTTTTTGGGTCGCGACAGAGAAGGAAAAGCGATGACGTAAGGCTGATTTTCCGTTGAGGAACGCCACACTATTTACGACTTCACCTTATTGTTTATAATATGTTTGTTCTGCTTGTATTTTTAGACCTATCACTGTTTGTTTCGTTCTTTCCGCTACTGGTGGTTGTATTACACGGATTTATTAGAAAACATTGGAGAGAATTGGCATTCGACTATGGATCTTGCGGGGGAAAATAGAAAATGTTTTCGTTTCACTCCCCTGTGGCACTTGTTGCAGTTAATACTGAAAACACATTCCCATTCATTGCTAAATTTTCGCGAAAATACGAAAATGCGCTAAGCGTTTTTGGCGATAGAAAAACAATAACAAAAGCACTATTATGCTGGCGATTATCTGTTTTATATCAAATAATAATGGCAGTGTTATTTTCGCTTCTTTTTCGCCACAACTACGCACGCCATTTATAGGCACTGGAAAAAATTAATGTAACTAATAGAGGCTAGGTATTAAGTATATGTATTTTAATTACCATCATAGTAATACTACTTTTCCATGCACAAAGGCACTTTTGCAATTTTTTATTAAAATTTATAATCATTTAACGCACACTTTCTTTGCCTGCGCTACATTCTTCGACTTTCTGCGCCACTGATTTTCCACTTGGCTTTTCTGCTTTTCCACTCTCCAATCCCAGCAAGTACAAAACACTTTTCGAGCATTCTCAGCCACTGGCACGTCGTCTATTGACCCCTCGCCATTATGTGGCCACCAAGGGCGCCGCGGAGGGGCGTGAAAATGGGGAGGGAGGGGTTTTGTTCTGTGCGAGCGAGAGGGCGATTACGAGAGCAACAAGTACTCGCGACTATTTTTAGCCCTTGGCAAGCGCACACAAATCGCGTTGGGGAAAATGCCGTCTGCCACGCCCCCCTTTGGGCGTGCAACATCAGCCCTAGTACACATGTTCCCATTGCCCCCTGATTGACAGAGATCTGCGATCTAACGGGCGTGTGGGAAAGTGTCCACATCGTTGGGGAAAACATTAAGTGCCATATAACTAGAAAAACATACGATGCAGAAGACTCTTAATACTTTAAATATTAAAGTACAAGCTGATCCCAAAAAAAGAACTCTTTTTTAATTAGCATATTTTGCAGTGCCCTGAGCCAACTCCTCATTAAAATAATCCACCCATATGAACCATTTTCCGCCGTGTGAAAGATGTGCAAAGCTCGGTGTGGTAATAGTTTGTATTCCCAGAAGAGCCGCTGGGCCTGGCTAATTAATGCGAAGTGTGCGGCACATGCAAACTATTGGCCAAGTGGCTTTTGGCCAGCCCGCTTCCCAAGCTCGAATTTGATGGGCTTGGGCAACGGCAACAGGTTGCCAGTACTTCCGTTTTAATTGCCATGCCCGTCAAACCTTCAAGGGGGTCAGAGGTTTCGGGTTGAATGCCCCCAGCCTTCCGAGTGGAGAACGTCTACAAATTGCGTCATTCTTAGTGCCCACTTTTTTGTTTTCTGAGGTCTCAGTACTTTTTTTAGCAAGCTAAGATATTCGGTGGGCAAACATTTTGAGATGCACACCAAGTGCGCATTGCTAATCACATTCAAATGCGAATAAATATTGAAAATGATTTCCGTTACCACGCCAGAGCTAAAAATAGAGATTGTGTAATCCAATCCAATCCAAGCCGATTCAAACCGATACGTTCCAAAGCCGGCGATCGGAATAGACCAAACCACAGGCCTGAATGCCGCCAAAATATAATATATAATGACTCAAATCCGAAAAGTTAGACAGGGGAACACACTTGAGCCACCTTATCTTATCACACTCTTTGCATTTATCGCATTTAATAGCCATTAGTGAATTGGCATTATGACTCGATATGGATCTTGGCACCTGGCTAATAAGACAGCAACAGGCTATCCGGCTTGCTCCCTTAATGGTTTAATAAAATATGTCAAATGACGACACCGCGAACAGTTTCAAATACATGATGTCATTCTAGTGAATGCTCAGTGCTATATGTTTCATTCAAATTGATAAGGCGCTGCTTCAGATTCACACAGTACAACAAAGAAAAAGCTAATGTTTTCAAATTCAAAAGTGAGCGGACTATCTTAGGTATTTCAATTTGGGTGTCCAAGACCTTGGATTTCAATTGATCTTAAAATAAGTAGTTCCATCATCTCGAATTGATTGCATACAATTTGTCATAGCAGTTATTAGGTAGGTTACACCCATTGATTTAAGTGCACTCGTGCCGTCGAGAATGCTCTAATCAGTCATCCATGCATGAAGAGCCTACGAATAAAATTGCACTTTAATACAGCCCGATTAATCTCTTAACCTATGGCAACGATATCAACGACCGAACTTCGTCGTGTTTGCCACTTCAAAGTGTCAAGGTTGGGCTAAATTTGGAAATGCGAAAGTAAGTGGCTAGCGAGCGCAGACAGGGCGTATGCTTGATTTGCAACAAAAGACATTAAGCATACGCAGCTTGATCCCGAGATACAAACGTATGTCAGCACGCAACTGAAAGAGACCACGTCAGAGGTCAAAGGGGAAAGGGCCAGTTGCGTGTTTCACTTTGCTGGCAGCCAAAGTTCAGCTCAGCAAGGCAGCACAACCCATTTTACACAACTCTCCGAGACAGACAAACAGCGTTTCGGAACCTTTCGACTTTGGCCTATTCAAAAACTCGTTTATCGATTCAAACTGGTCCCGAGAACGCATCGATTTTCGCTCTGTGAATATGAGTTCTAGTCAGTCGAAGGCGTTACGCATCTTACTCGAGGAAAGTTCCTGCCCCCGGCTTATTGATTTTTTCCCGGGTTTCCATTCCTTATCTGAATGATTGGCCTGCAAATATAGTCGGCGGCCAGTTTACTCGCCAACCGCATTTACCTTCGGCTGGCCAAAAGGTATTTGAACTTCGGGGCCAATTGTTTTGACCACGTTTGGTCACCCATTTGAGGACCAGGGTTGCCAGGGCAACCACTAAATAATGTAGGGCCCGCGCATTGATTTGTCAACGTGCCGGAGTGCCAAACAAAAATCTGAGTAGAATCGTAAAAAGTGCTTACACTACACGGTTTATTTGTTTGTTTACCCAAAAACATAATTTTCCCTTTTCCTGGAAGTTGCTTTTCCGAGGAAAAGCTTTAACCGGCAAAGGATGCGCCATGCGAAAGAGAAAATAATGGAGAGCAAAGAGTAAAGAGAATGCCAGGAGGGGTTGGAAAATGCAGGCAGTTACACGAGCAAAAAAATATCTTAAGTTTTTGTTTTGTTTCTTAATTAGTTTAGTCATGAAATGTAGCAGTCGAAAAATGAACTTTAAACTGGTATAGAAAAAGTTTAAGTATTAATAAAATTTTATTAATTTGTAATGAGGCTTTTAACTTTTTCTTAGTGCAAAAACATACTACCAAATTCAATATAAATGAATTTTTTATTTTTTTCTCCGTTATACCTTCAAATGTTGCCCTATTTATATATTTATTTCATATTAAATAATAAATGAGATACTTGATGTTGTTTTTCCCTGTGCACAGTTTTCCCTGCCTAGTTTTCCTGGCTTTCAACAGCGCCAACAGCCAGTGACACAGTTTCCACATTTTGGGGTGGCTTCCAGGGGTGTAGAGAGATACGAAACCAGAACCACGAGGGTTGCAGATGGACGAAGCACGCAATTTGGGCCTCTATCGCACGGAGGATCGCCGCAACGTCTTCATGGAGAGCCATTAGGAACACACCCAAAATAAAAGCCAAGCCCAAAATTGGGCAAACCCTGAGCTCAACAGAAGGATGTGCGGAAAAATGGGGCGTTTTCTTTTTGGAGGAAAAAAAGTGTTTGCTTCACTTACCGTATCACAAAGAACGCAATTTGTAGTTGTAATTATAGTTGTTGAATCCGCAGGATGAGTGTGTTGCAATTTGCGTGGTTCGTGGAAGTAAAAATTGATGGCATTATTAAGGGAGAAATCACAACCGTAACCGTAACCACATATGTAATAGCTTTTTAGCACTGATTCTGCGACTTGTCGGCCGAAATGTACTTGGTTTTCAGGTGTTAGGAAACATATTTATAAAATGCAAATACCCCGTGATTGATTAGTGACAAAAAGCTTATAGACCCTGCTCAATTTGTGGGTATTCATGTGTGCATGTATTTCAGTATGTTTTGCACGTGAGTAACATAGGTGGCCAAATATATAAAAGTTTCATTAAATTCCAGAGCCAGTAATTTAGGGCCAGAAATTTCTCTGTGCGAAATGCGAATCGATAAAGGAGAGGGGGGTGGTTGGTAAAAGGGGGTGGTGGCGGGCGGAAAAGCTTGGCACACATAGTAAACAAATGGTGTTTTCACTGAATTTTTATATGCTCTACTCACACGGTTGACCGAATTTTTAAGGCCACGTTAGCAAATAATATTCCTACGAATTTCGATTTAGTGCCAACAACAAAAAGTTCAACCAAAACACTGCCGATTATTCTTGTCTCAAAAATAATGCCGTTTCGAATTTTATTACTTAATATTTTTCAAATTATTTATCTATTTCGCTGAAGCGAGATAGAAGATAGTCGTTGATGATGAAATTCTTTCGTTGGTTATTGTTCTTCTCTTTTTTTTTTTTGTTTTTGTCACTTTGTTCGTTGCGAAGATGGCGATAAAGGAGAAGCGAAGAGGGGAGGCGAGGCAAATGGAGTAGACGCGTGAAGAATTTTACAAACTTCCGTAAAATTAACTAAAATTGAAAGACACAATTGATCTTTTGTTCAATAAAACAGGGTTTCAAGCATTAAAAATATTTCCATTTCATGTTAAAAAAATGTAAAACTAATTTTTATATGTGAAATTGGCATTTTACAATCAAAAATGTATTAATGCGTTAAAAATTCCACAATATTTAAATCCAAATCGAATGAAGCCACTCAAGTTACAGATAATCAAAAACAGAATAGTGGAAGCCACTCAAGTTTAAATAAAATACAATCGAGTTATTCAAGTTCGCCTGTGCTGTATTCAAACTTAAGTTCAATGTCGAAGTGGGTTGCTTCCGCTTGCTCATAAAAGTTTTTTTGGGATTGTTTCTTTGTTATATTTGAATGTCTTCGATAAGAAATCATAACATTCAAATTATGTAGATTGTCCGTTGGCCTTTGTGTGCTTTACACTGCACTACCCGTTTTTAGTTTTTACTAGTTTATACCGACACGTTACTACAGGGCCACACAGTCGATTTAGTGGTTTTCTATTTAAACTTGGCCAACATTTAAATTTCCCCAGCCACAACAACAATTAGAACCGCTGCAGAGAAAAAGAGAGAGAGCGACACAATCAGCTGTTTGCAGCATCAATGAAGAACGCTGCTTTTCGGCAGTCTTTAATTCCAAATTAAGTTCGGCATTATAATAAATTGTTTTTTGTAGAACAAGCAACACATAGTCACACACACACAGAAACACGCGCGCACAGTTTATATGTTAAATTGTATATTTCTGCAATGCTTTTTGAATATTTTGCTGCGGTTCAACAAATATTTTAGCGGTTTGTTGCCAAATTTCCCATGCACAACGTACACACGCTTATCGAATAAGCTTTCGTTTTATTCTTTTGTTTCTTTTCTTTATTTTATGTTTATTTTTTCTGTTGACCACTAGAACAATAAGAAATCTTTGCCGCCGCTATTTTATTTTTCATCCGCGAACGAAACGAACACCAACCTTACTCGTTGAATGTCAAAGAGAGAATAACATTCGCTCATAACATTAATGTTAAAAGAGTAGGAGAGAGAGCATGGGAATATATCGATATTTGTAGTCTTGGTATCGATAGCCATGTTTAGGCACTTGTTGCTCCCTGCAAATGTTGTGCAACATGGTTTGTAAAAAATTCGGAAAAGAATATATTTTTTATTATATTAAATTTGTTGAACTTTTGAACTACGAAATTTTAACATAAGTAATATAATAATTAAAAATCCGAAAAAACTTCCGCTTTAGTCCAGGTCAACCAAGACAACCTTCACTTCCATAAATGTAGAAAATTTAAACAAATTATCGGTTTTTTTTACATACAAACGTTGCTGTTTATTTCACTTTACGTTCTTTTGTTGAATATGCATATAATGTTCTTGCGCTCATACTTCGTTCCCCGATCGCCGCCGCTCTATAACTTACGCCCCTTACCGATCTAAGTGAATCCGTTGCTGATTTTTAATATATATTTTGATCTCGAGTCAATGCTGGCTGCTACATCGTTTCCTCATCTCTTGTATGTATATTGAATATTCTGGTTGTATATAAGTGTATAATATATTTAATTTAATACATAAAAAGTTGCGCCCACTGCAAGGCGCATCGATTTTCATTTGCTTCGTTTAAAATAGTTTACGTGTGTTTAATATTAAATTGTTTCCATTGTTTTCGCAATGCAAAGATCATATATAAAAATACAAAAATCATAACATTTACATACCACACCGGACCGGACCGTGTGTGTGGCCGCCATATAACTAGGTATTTCATATACTCTATATAATCATATATCATATATCGACGCAACCTCGCACAGTCAATATAAATTATTGTTAAATTACAAAAAATTAAAATGTATATATGTATTCGAATTATACACAACTACCACTCTCTCTCTTTCACTTTTCAGTATAAATAAATTTTTGTCCACTTAATAAACAATTTCACTTCTTTATGCTTAAGAACTAAACTCTTCTTATCCCTTATCCCTTATCCTTCCTCTGCTCCCGCCTCGTGTCCTTCCTTTCGTCCTTCCTCTTTCCCGCTGTCTGATCCACCTTTTTTCCGATTTGCTTGGCCTGCTATCATTCAATAATTTCGCTATTTAGTCTTAGTCGTATATGGAAGTTGAATTGGTACGCATATGTTCAGGAGCGGCATTTTGCGCCGAGTCTGGGGGGGAGTGTACATTATTTATGGGCGTTCCTTTATGTATTTATAAGTATTATTAATATGTATAATACGCAGCAGTCGATTGTTAATTTAGCTTTCTAATTTCGCTGTATAGATCGTATAGATCGCTGGATCGCAGTAATTATTCGTGTGACACTAATGCTAAGTTGCTCGAGCTAACTCTGAGTCCTGAACACCACGCTCAATTCCGCTTTGAACTGTTTTTTTTTTGTTTGTTTGCTTGTTTGTTTATGTTTCTGATTTGCTGAAGACTTGCTGGTTCTTAAATTGAGTCGTATGAGATCGTGTGCTTAGGAAAATGTTGTGGTTTTGTTGTAGGAAATGCGTGGAGTTTTTCCATTTTTTCAGGACCTTTGATGGATGACGTTTGTGGAATTGTTTTTGAGTCGTAATACTAGTTCCCTTTAGGTTAGGTTAATGAGTAGTCCATATATATTAAACCATATATATATATGTATATATGCATGTTTTTGTGGCTGTGTATAGAGAGATACGTTCTATGTATAATTACAAACGTTGTTCATTTTGATTTTTTGTTTTTGGTACGAAACAATAGAGAAATCCCGGCGAGTATAACGAACTAAAAGGTAGAGGTGGGGTAGTATGGAAAACAAACGAAAAAGAGGGGGGATTACGATATACCGAAGATTGCAAGCAATTCTCTTGTTCTCACACTAAAATTGGCTTATAGACTTATGCAAAATAATGTACAACAGAGTTAGTTACATAACTTATAGATGTCGGTAAGCAGTTCTTCCCATTAAAATATAATTACTTTGACTAAATTTCTCCTCATCGTCTGCATCTTTGTGTGTGTGTGTGTGTGTTTGTGTTAGCCTAGATGTTTGTGTTAACCTAGAGCAAATGCATCATAAATATGCGTATGCACATGCCATCACCTCGTCGATCGATCGTCAACATTCTGGCAATGTTGCGAGCTTCGATCATCGAATACGTCGCGAATGCCTTAAATTACACGCCCGGCTCCTGGTTCTCTCCAGTCTCATGATTCTGATCCTGATCTTCGTCCCTTTACGGACGACAGCAGTGGTGTGAGATGGATAGAGCCTGGTACACATTCGCGTTTATCGTGACAGCATTTTGATCTATCTGCGATTGAACTCCGATTTGATAGCTGCAAGGATTGTTAGAAGATCAGTGTCAATTGAAAACGTTCCTATGCCTTTACTATAACACCTACCATCTATGATTTCGTTTTTGACTTTCTGAATCTCCAGTCGCATTTCGCGCACAATCTCAGCCTTCAGTGTGTCCAAGTCGCCATTGGAGAGCGCCAGCGACAGGCCATCGCCATTGACCTGCTTTAGGGATAAAAGGTTATAGACCTCTAACGTGACCACGGTCGGTATCACCCACCTTGAGAATGGTCTCTTCGCTGGCACTACCGAATCGTTTGCGCATGGGTCGCGGGGACTCGCCGCCACTGTTCGTTGTGTTGCTTCCAGCACCGCCCGAGTTACCATTCGCTCCTTCATGGCCACTTCCTGCTGATCCGCTGCCAGCTCCGCCGCTCAGCTTATGGGGCAGTGTATTGGACTTTTCCCAGGGCCGTTTTTTTACCTCGGCTTCAGGTTCGGGCTGCAATATTCCAACCAATTAGAATATTGATTATGGAATAAGTTGAACAAGTTGACTCACATCCTTCTTTTCTGCTTGGGCGCGTCGTCGTGCCAGCGTCTTGGCCATCTCGTCCATCATGGAGGCCATGCCATTAGAGCTTCGTCCGATGGTTCCATAGTTGCCGCTGCCTCCACTGGAGGTGCTGCTGCCGCTATTCTCCGGAGCAGAAGTGGTGACCTAAAAACAATAAACAGTAATACAATGCTTAGTCAAGTTGTATAAGTTAAATAAATTGATATTTTACCTTATTCTTTTTGAGCTTGAACTGCTGCAGCTGGGAGGCCAGCGAGCCCATGAGATCTGCCTGGGGATCTTCCTTCTTAGGCGCTCCTCCCAATCCCGGCGGCGGAGGAGGTGGTGGTGGTGCCCCTGGGCCGCCCGGTGCTGGCGGTGGTCCGCCACCCATTGCTGGCGGTGCTGGTGGAGCCGGCGGTGGTCCACCACCCATGGCTGGCGGCGGCGGTGCGCCGTTGAACATCTGTGGCGGGGCTGGTGGCGGTGGTCCTCCTCCAGCAGCTCCACCAAAACTGGGTGGTGGCGGGGGCGGAGCAGGAGCCGGTGGGCCACCTGGACCGCCCTGGCTGCTCATCCGGTTTAGAGGCACCTGACCTGACTGCTGTTGCTGTGACGGATTCATTGGCGGCGGCATGGGTACCTGACCGTACGGATTCTCTGCCTGCTGCTGGGGCGGAGGTACTGGTGGACCTCCGTAGCCAGGACCTGGCATCGCCGGCGCCTGAGGTGCCTGTGGATGCGCCTGTGGGAGCATCTGCTGCTGGCTGGCGTACACAACACTGTTGGCGCTCGCGGAGCTCGGTAGATGACCATGACCCACCATGTACATTCCACCGTTCTGGAGCGGCGGCTGTGGCGCTTGCGGCGGCTGCTGCTGCGCCTGCTGTGTCGGGTATTGGTGCACAGTTAGATTGGGATTAGAATTGGAGAGCACGTAGTGGGGTTGCTGATACTGCTGTTGGGGTGTGATGGTGGTGGTGTGTCGGGGTTTTCAGGAGATTCAGATTCAGGATCAAGCCAATTTGCCAATGAAATGAAACAGAAATACCGCATGAGGAAACTGGGACGGGGTGAGGCTATATCATATCCAACTCACCTGCGAGGGCGCATAGCCCGCCTGGACCATTTGCTGATATTGCTGTTGCTGCTGCTGCTGCTGAAACTGTTGCTGTTGCGGCTGCTGCTGCGGTGCCGCCGGAATCTGTGAGTTCACCTGCTGTGGCAGGCCATTCGAAGTGGGTCCATTTCCAGTGGGTCCATAGTGGGATCCGGGCTGACCCATTTGCTGCGCCTGCTGCTGCTGCTGTTGGGGCTGTGGTGCCGGTGGGGCGCTGAGGGAATTCCTTTTTGGGTGAGCAAAGGTTCGGCGTGGGATGGGGATGGATCAATGAGTGATATGAGCGATGAGACACGAACTCGTATAAAAGTGTTGGCAGCTACTGCTCATGTGTAAGTGGATAGAAATTGTTCCTAACTTGAGTAATACATATCTTGCTAGAAAATGTATCTGCATCTGAAGACTAATTGGAAAATGGTTTGTCGTTATCATTCGACTATGAAATTGTTGATCTTAAGATTCATTTATAACAACCACGGATTTTCTGCTTTACAATGTTCAAAGAAAAGTGAGTTTCCGACTAACATGTACTAATGACTTATTCTCATAAAATTTAATATTTCTTGAATGGCTAGATCAATCGAGTTTGAGCTAATGGGTTTTTCCATTGCAATGAGCATGCCGTATCCAACACAATTAATGGAAATGGAGCCTACCTGCTGGTGCGATGATGACCCTGGGGCGTCGGCGGGCTCTGGGGGATGTTGTTCTGGTTGGTCTGCGAGGTGGGCGTCTGCGCCGATGGCGTGACGTGCCCACCTATGCTGTTGTTCTGGCGCAGTATGGCTGCATCCTCGCTGGTCATCGTGCGATAGCCCATGTCCTCCTCATAGCCATTGCCATTTGTGGGCGGTCCACCTGGGTTGTTCGCCACGCGACCACTGAGCACCTGAGAAAGACATTGAAATGTTAGCGAATGATACAGATTTTCTTGTAAAAGATATACTTACTTCCAGGGCATGCATCATGGCCCTAGCAAAGTTCTCCGCATCATTTTGGCTCGAGAAGTTCAAGCCGTAGACGAATTTCGAATCGCGCCACTGATGAAATGTGGCCGTGGCCTGGTTGTACTTCAGTCCCTTCAGAATGGAGCAGTTGATGACCACCTCATGATCCTGCAGCTTTCGTCCCACCACGCGGAACGTGTTGTTCTGCTGGTGGTGGTAGATCTGCACCTTGCTCAATCCCGACGAGCTGCCCGAGGGCACCCACTTCTTCTGGTTGTCATCGTACACCATCACAGAGGCCCGCGCCCCGATAATACTCTGCTCACTGCAAGAAATAATTGTGAATATCATGGTTAGTTGGGTCACTTAAATGGTATGGAATGGAACCTTGAATGTGTATGGAAATGATGAGGACTTAAAACACTTCAAGAAGTTCGAGCTAAAAGTTGATAATAGGGAATAGCCCTTGCCTTAAGAAGGAAAGATATGAAAATGTGCGAGAAACGTATATGTAGAACAATTCCATTTTATGATCTTACAGCTTCAAAACGTATCTTTCTATACCTCTTTCAAAGTCTTAAAAGATCGTGGGAAACGAAACGGAAGTTGTGCTAACAAATTAGCCAAATTTGGCAACTTTATTATTTGCACTAAACGAGTTCAATGAAAGAGATACAAATTTATTTATGGCTATCGTGGGATTGGAAGTAAAAAGTATATATTGTTCTATGGTAGGGTTATATATTCATAGAAATCGATTTGCCGTCATAATAAAAAACTTCTTAGACTCGAATAAGACTTCCCAGAAACAATGTCGCAATGAGCAGTCGTTTTCAGATCATTAGATCGGCTCTACAGTTTTCCCCGTGAAAAACCCATTCCACAGCACTTTGCTGCACTGTGATCTTCCAGACTTTTCACACGCCTCGAATGAGCAAGGGCTTTGATCTATGTATGCCCTCGACCCCCCTCTAATCCCATCGGTTTCAGGACAGGAAGTGCAATGCATTTCTTTGTATGCTCGCACACCTGTCATCCATCCAGCCAGATGATCGTCGCGAGTCGCACGGACCGATTAAATGATTCTAATGAAAGTTCTAATATGAACGTGTGTATGCTGCTTTCAACCTTTAGCATTTTCTTCCCCCCGGGACACTCAGTTGACAATTAAAGTCAGCGAGTGAAGTAAACATGGCCAGCAACAAATGAACGCCTTCATTGGAAAAATGCAAAGGCGATGACGAGTTTCCTTGCCTTTTGCTCAACTTGGCTATGTGTTCTTTCTATCCTATAGCTCCGTTCTTTTTTTTTCTGCCCCTTTTTTGTTTTTGCTAGCCTGCACCGCTCCAAGTTGCCTGAGCAGCTCCAAGTTACTCCAAGTTGCTCCGAGTTGTGTGTTACTGGGGGACAGAGAGATAATGACGGAGAGCAGCCGCCAAACGAGTCGAGTCGGCAGTATGCTCGCTTCAGACTTGGCCCGGCCAAAAGCCGCAAGTAGTTTTGCACTTAAATGGAGTGCGCAGATCGGCGGTACGGACGCCTGGACAGACGGACGAATCTCAATCCGAATACGATTCCGAATCCGAATCGCAGTCTGGCTGGCACAGCTGTGCGCCGTTTCAGGGCCTTATATAACCACCGACAGATCGGAGCTAAGTCTTATGAGCCTGTCCGCTTTGATTTGCATCGAAATTCGTGGCAACGAAAGTGAATTTTTTTTTCTGCACACTATAAGAAACTGCGAAACAATAGCGGTCAATCAGTTTTTTTAAATTTCTGTTTTTACAATCGAATCGATTTAAATCTCATAAATTGGATACTGCATATCCGAAAATAATTATAGGAAGTTGGAGTGAGAAAAAACATTGCTTTTGGTAAAAGTGTTTTACTCTTTTTAACAACTTTAATGCAACTTAAATTAGTTCAGTAATTCGCAGCAACAAAGTAGTTGGGATTAGTCACTTTATGACTAACTACTGCTCCATAATCAGTAAAAAATGCTTTCATTCGATTTTACAAAAAAAGTGTCTATTAAACGTGCCGATTCCAAGATTTAAGATACAATCATAGAACTGTATGTGTTTTAATAACATTTGATTATAAATAAATGGAAATGAGTTCATGTTGCGATGACTAAATCGTAAAATGGACACATGTGATACATAGTATTTGTATCGTTAAAGAAAGCAATTAAATATTTCAGTACAAACTACATCTTAATCGTTTTTTTGCGCTGTGCAGCTGAGTGGAAAACCCAAATGAAAATCGAAAAATGGCCAGTTAAATGGGATGCTGAGGGTATGCCTATAATTGAGCCACTGGAAAATCGCTTTGGAAGCATTTTCAATATGTGCCAGGTGAAATTTTCCATGCCTTGGGGATTTATTCGTGCGTTAAGCTTAAGTTTTCAAACTGCAGCGGAGTGCAAGATGCAGATTCGTGTGCACGCGATAGCGTTTTCCAGCTTAATTGGCGTTAAATTATAATTATGATTAAACCGGAGAGTACGACAAGTGTTGCTCTGTGGGGGTTAAGAGTTCTTTGATTTACGAACGATCTCAGCTGAAGCTGAAAAACGCATTCAAATGTCCAGGGCCAAGTACTACGTGCCGAGATTGGAGAAGTATAGTAGAGAAAAGTGGGGGAAATAGGGGATTATTACAGAAGCCCAAGGACAGAGGCATAGGGAAGTGGGTTACACATACGCAAAAATCGTTGTAATGCCCCCAATGAATTTATCTTTGACCGAATTATGGCGACGTTGTAATGTGTGGTGTTGTTTCTGCTGTTGTTGTCGGATCAGATAATGATGTATGTTGCTATAGAGATGTTGCTTGTGTTGCTGCTGTGTCTGCTGATGTTGCTGCTGTGTCGATAGTGTTGCTGTTGCAGTTGCTGCTGCGGCTGTGGCTGCTGTTGCCGTTGTCGTTCTAATTGAAAACGACATGGAGCAGCCCAGTTTGGAGGGTTGAGTTTTCGAGGGTTGGTTCGGATTCACCGAGGGATTCGAGGGCGAAACGCATTTGCGCAAAGTGGAAAAGATCAGAGATGAAGAGGAGGATGGGGACGGGGATGAAGTTAGGGTAGATGAGCTGGTTATTGATGTGGCTGCACTTGATGATGAATCTCTTTGCGTTGGCGTTGGTACATACAACATCTGATCCTGCTGCTGCTGAGATCTCTGTGGTGCCTCATAGATGGGTCCTGCCTTTGGACTAGCCTTGGGTAACTGCAGCACCAACTGCTCGTGCTCATGGTAGCGCTGCCTCAGCTCCTGCTGCTGATAGTGATGGTACATGGGATGACGATAGTCCAGCAAATCCAGCTCCTGCAGCTCCTCAATGCTGTAGTACTCCGACTTGGAGCCCAGGCCGCCGACTGGAGGCGACATCTTGTGGTGCATACTCTGGCTGCGGCGTATCATCAGCTCGCCCGAGTGACCAGGTGCCACCACCTGGTACTCGCATATGCCATTGCCCGGCTGCTGATGCAGTTGCTGGTGGTAGGCCAATATCGGAGTGGAATTGGCGGCACTCGATGGCTTCTTGCTGGTGAACGAGGTCTTCGCGTAGAGCTTCTTCATGGCCATTAACCGTTGGCCAATATTTGCAGAGGCGTCACAGACACTAAACAGATCCCACGATCGATCCCACACTTAAGCACACTATGAAACCGAACGATCGGATCGGATCGGATGTATCGTATTTATGTTTGCCTAGGCTCTTGGATCTATTCGCTCTCTGCCCACTGGTCACTGATCACCGAATACCGATCACCATTCGCCGTTCCAAGATCTCAGCTGCACACGTCTGAACGCACTCAAGACCCGCTGGAGACTAAAGCCAAGATCCAGACCGAGATCGCGACTGGGTCTCAGAGACCGAAACGGTCTCTCAGTCGAGGCCAAGACAAACAAAAGCCGAGAAAAAAAAACTCTAAAGGCGAATGAGCAGAAAAGACGTGAGCGAGAAACTGAGTATCGGCTCACAATCTGTATTTTTCTCTCATTTTAGCGGCTGCTGCGCTTTGAATTCGTCTAAAAGGCAAATAATTACACTTCAAAGTCAATAAAATAATGAGAAATGATGAGATGTGCTATGGCTGTTGAGCTGGATTGACCCCGAACTGGGAACCGAGCATAATGGCCAGGTAGATGGAGACCACAACCTGACTCACAGTCGCTTTAGACGATTCCCAAATGGCATGACAATTAAAAGACGTGAAGGGAAGTAGTCGTCTGCATAGAACCTATTGAGAAAAAACGTTCTCGTTTTACACGATTTTGGTTGAGGAACGGATGTAAGATCAAGGTATTTAAGATTTTCATACTCAAAACATAATGTAAACGCTTCAAGTACGATTATATGTATATTTTGACAAGTTTTTAGGCAGTGAAACAGAGTTTTAATCATAAAAAGGATTGTTAGATCCTTAAAATATCCAAAATCTTCGGAGAGCTACAATGATACAATGCTCAAAATCCTAAAAAATTAAATAAGTTTTTTCTAAAATATCTCATAATGAATTTAGGGGTATACCCTTACAATTTATCGCCTAGCTATGAAATTGTGCCAGTTCCTTCTCAAATTTCTCATGCAACTTCGAAGGGTATGCGATAAGCTCTCGAATCTTACAAAGTTGCGCCTGGGGCATTTCTGCCGGCAATCTTGAAGCCTCTCGTGACCGTCGTTTAACCAGTTGGTCAGTCTGTCCATCCGCCAGTTAGTCATTCGGTCAGTGTTTGTGATTCAGTGAGTTGGTTCCGTCCGTCAGTGCGATAATTACTTAAGAAACGAGCTCAATAATTTATATTTCCCCCTCGAGTGACTATTACAAGTATTTTTCCCTCGCTGCGTTTTTGTTTCCTCTATTTCAACTGTTCTTTGGCGGCGAAAAGCGACGGCGGCGGCGGGAAATGGGGGGACAAGCTGGAGGCACAGCTTGTAGCATGTTATGAAAAATTCACATACAACATTGTCTATCTCAACTTGGAGCACTCAGCTCTCAGAGATCTGAGCCTCTGTTTCTGACTCGCTGGCTTATGTTTCAGTCTGATTCGGTTTTTTGCCCCACAACAATTCCTAAACGTAATTTCCAATTAACATTATTGTGGCCCATTGTAAGTGGTTGTGTAGTGGCTGTTGGTGGTTCACCGATCTCTGATTTGAGCCAACTGATTACCGGCTAGCTTTAATGGCTCTGTCAGAATGGTTCAGTTCGTTTTTTTTACCCACTTTTTTTGGAGCAGAGCGTGTGCCGCGGCTTAAATGATTTGGCAACTAAATATTTATAAGGGGCACTACGAGTGCGAGTACTATAATCCATATGGCTGTCCATAAGGACCCGCAGGCAGACATCGGACTGGGAAAAAAAAGCATAAAAACAAACAGGGCCCACACATGTGAGCAGCGGAGTCACAAAGTAGGTTGCCAGGCAGACAGGAGACTCAAAACAGTTTGCCCATGGCAAACATCAAGAAGTGCTGGGGGACAAGTGGGGGTCTCAATCAATATCGAATATCACTGCGCGATGAACTCGTCACGGGAGGAGCGCTTCCTGCCGTGCCTGCACTGCGAGAAAATCCGTGCTCAATTAGTTTCAACATTTATATTTATCTAATAAGGTGTTGGAAAGGTGTTGCCACTGTTTATGTAGAACACAATATTTTTCTATAATTTAGCAAACCACAAATTCAGAAAGGAAACTGTAAACAAATTTGTTTCAATTGGCGAATATTTAATCTAATTTTCATTCACAATTTTTTTTTTTTGTTTGTTTATTGTGTACCGCAACTTTTTTCTCAGTACTGACTAGCAACTTATTAAAAACCTGACTAAAGCCTGGAATTGGGTCACATTGCAGCACCTCATCTCAGACCTTCTTATCCACTGGCACAGGTGACGATATGTTGGGATCCATTCAGCTTATGGAAACCAACTTCAATCAAGCTCACAGCCAAAAGGATTAACGTTGGACGTTCCGACGAACCACTCATATTTACTTATGTATATCTACATTCGTGGTGACTTAAACTCAAACACAAATAAGCCCGGGTAAACTCAGAACTCGTTTGATTTTGTACCGGTAAACACATAAGAACATTTTCAATTTTTCGAAAACGGTTCTTTCACTGAAATTCGTTTTGATTAATGCACACGATAAGCCGGCAATTATGGTACTGCAATTAGGGAGCACTTCACCGATCGAAATAGACGCATTTAATAAACAGGCGCCAGAGATGCATCTGCTCCTCACCTATTCGGTAGACTTCCATAGAGCGGCTCCGTGGGACAAATGTTACCCATTGAGCGGCGGAATTTCAACTGGGATACTCAGCGAACTGGACAAATTCAGGGGAAAAAGCTGCGCACAAATTAAGTTTAAAGCACTCGCTGGCTAAGCTGACCGGATTTCCTTGGAGACAACATTTTAATGATGACACACCCAAAAATAAGGCAGAGAAAAAAAACTAAATAAACGCAAACTTGCAACGTTTTTGCTTATTCACAATTCATTTATCGTAAGGGGATGGTGTTCTACCAGCTTTTCAGCAAGCAAACTAACTCCCCAAATGGAAAGCCGCACCCCGCTTTTAGACCAAACAAATTATGGGGATTAATAAGCGAGCAGCTAGCTGCTCCACTTCTCGAAAATTAACGCCCCAGCCCCAGCCCCATCCCCAAGGAACTGGGTTTGGGTTAGCCATAAATTCTGGCAAATGAGCTTCCAAAAAGGTCGACCCATCAATTTTGCAGGCATCAATTTTAGTAAACAAAATTATGCCGAAAGCCAGGGAATTACAACTCAATTGAATAAAAGCATAAAATTGTCGTTTGATTATTGAAAAAAAACCTATACTATATGTACTATATGTATGTAAAATTCTGCCAAAAAGTTAAACCCACAAATGACAATAACTTTTAGGGTGGCAATCACACTTTCAGAAAATGCGAAGAGCATATGTGAATTGAACTCAATTTGAATGAAAGTCAGAAATTGTCGTTTGTCTAATTGAAATGTCCTTCACAAGCGATTGACAACATAACTTGTATCTGGCAGATACGTAAGTAAGTGAGCGTTGTATCTATTCATTGTCAAATGTTCTGGTCGTGTAAACTTACGTCATTGCAATTTGGTTTCCGTTGTTTTTCTAGCTTCTGCCTTCAGCTTTCACGTTTCTCTTCGGTTCTCTGCTGTGGAGGGAAATTCGCTTCCAGTGTCTGGGCTTTTCAAGGGTATGAGATCTGCAAGACCGGAAAAGAAGAAGATACAGATACAGATACAGATATAGATACGATTACGGTTACAGCTCGTAAATCAAGTGCAGGCACACGTGTATCCCACAGATACCACTTCTTTTCGTGGGAAAATCAATGCGAATATTCCCCCTTTTCCTTACGAGCACAAGTTTGCCAATTTCCTCCATCCAACGAGGCCGTTTGCAAAAGTAGTTGTATCCCCATTTTCCACTTAGCTTGCTCCATTCGGAACCAATCGAACCGCCCGTCCTTTTTTCTGACCGAACGGCCATGAATTGATATTGGCCACATCGTTTATGAGGCATTTGCGTAATGAGGCAATTGCTTTGGAAGCAGCCCAAAAAAAAGGTTATGAAAAAGGTGAGGTCAACGCACCCGGAGTCGAAATGTAATAAACTTAGTTGTTCCGCAAAATATCTCCCATGGATAAATCGATATCTGGAACCTTGAAAACCGCACTGTTATATGCTGAACCCATCAATTAACCATCGGCGGTAGTGAAAGCTGGTCTAATGAATTAATAACCCGCGCAGAACAATCAACTCGGTATTAGAACCGAACTGAAACGAATTGCTTGACTTTTTCTTTCCATCTATCTTTCTATTATTTTGGTCATTGACAAAAGACACAAGTCATAATGGAAGCCGCAGTAAACAAAAGTAAAATGAAACGAGGCATTTACATTTTAGAGGCGGATAAAAAATCAGGTCAGCGCTTTAAAGAAGATCTGGGCCGCCCCTCGCTGCCACGCCCCCGCGGCAACATCTTGGGCCAAGAATTTTGACCTAGTTTTCCTCCCCCCCAACATTCCCATTCCGCTCTGCCAAGCTCTGCCTCCTGAAAACCCCACCGCTTACGTCATAGAATTCCGCCTGGAAAAACCTTCATTCAAAAGCACGCACTTGTAGTTTTAACTTTTTTTTACCCGGAAATGTTGTTGCAACATTGCTGTAGCAAAAAAAAATAAATAAATAAAAGAAGTGGGAGTTGGGTGACTTTTTTAATTGGAAAATGTTGGATTTACCCCCGTGTTGATGGGCCAACATTTTACCAGTTAATTTTCGCATATTCCAAAACAAAAGAAAGCCATTGAAGGGCAATTTCAAGGTGTGGGCGGCAAAATGGGTGGCATGGTGGGTGGCAGGCGCATATGTGCCGCTTCCCCCTGTCCAAAAAAAAAAAAAAAAAAGAAAAGCACACACCACCGAAAATTAAGCCCCTGGGCAATTATCCAGAATAAAAACCCGAGCAAAATAAAACAAACAGAGAGAGCATGGGACAGCCAGAAATGAAGAACAAGTGAAATAGTTGGCACTCGGCAGGCAAAAAGGGAGGATAAGGAAATATATTGGGGCAAGGGTGGTTTTGGACTCGTCTGGTTTGGGACAGCAACCCCTGACCAAGAGTTTGCACTTTAGAATGGCTCTCCGTTTCGCAGGGAGGAAGTTCTCTAAGGGATCAGAGTTCATACACGGTGTAAATTTGTTACCGGTTCAAATTTCGATGTTTAACCCGGTTTCAAGGGTGACTAGCGTATATATCGGTTGACCAGCTCAATTGTTTACCAAAACAAATGCAAAGAACAATAATATTTAGCCATAGTAATAGTGCAAGAATACGATTTAAGTCACTCGTTATCTTAACATTTTAGGAGTCATACCGAAACTCTCCTTGAGACACCATTTGTTTTTAAGCGTTTTCCTGGTATTTTCACCTTTCCCGATGATGTCAGTGGGTTAGGAGTTGACTCATTTCCCTCCTCGCGTGATATTAACAATTTGCCAGCCCGAACGAAACCACTCTAGTGTCCTATTCACAGAAGGAACCATTGAGTCAACGCTCCTTCCCCAGAAACCCTATATACTCCCTTGCCTCCTTCTTTCCTGCAATTTACTTCACCTACTACACAGTAATCAAAACAATATAGGTTTTTAGAATTTTCAAAACGAACTTAACACGACTTATATACATTTTACTATTAGTTATTAGCATAATTTATAAATTTTTATAATAGTGTTACATTTTTAAGGTTTCAAATTGACTTTTTGGCTCAGTGCCTCCATTCATTTTTCACTTGCAGCTCATAAAAGTCGCAACGAATCCTCATTAAGTCCGGCTAACTTTTCCTGCCCCCAAAACTCCCCCTTTCATTTGTCTTCATGCCACTCGCTTTATGCGGTAATTTCTGTTGTCTCCTCTGCTGCTGTTTTTTTTTTTCTTTTTTTTAGCCCCAAGGGGAGTGTTTCGGAGTTGGAGCTGCTGGATGGTAACTGGTTTTGGGGCCAGGCTTTGTCCGCGTTTTTTCCACTCATTTGTGGGACTTCCGAGTAGGGACTTTTGGCCCCGGGGTTTTGGGACCTGTGCGCACACACGTGTTGGCCAAATGGAATTACTGCACAATTTTAATGCTTATTTGGGTCGCACTTCGGTACTTGTGATCTTGCCCGCTGAAAGATCTAATTGATCGATTTGCGAAAGGAGCTGGCGATAATCGATGGATGCTTTGGGATGGATTGCTTCGCAGAAGAATGAGACCTATAGTTTTGGGATGAGGAAGCAACTGTGTGTTCCCTGTTGACCTGAATTCCCAGGCATATCAAAAAACATGGCTAGCCAACCGGCAAGTCATCATTATCATTATGAGCTTCTTCTTCAGCGTGTCTTGGCTTCTTCATTTTCTGTATGTTTGCCTTTGGCAGTAGCTGCAAATTAAAAACATATTTACAAGTTATTAATTTGGCCAAAGATGTTGCAAGTTTTTTCCCTTTTGTTTTCGATTGTGGGCGTGGCTGTCGTCTAGGAATTAACCCTGGACAGCCGACCGTCTTTACAACTTAATTCGTAGATCGATCTTCGCTCTGATTCGTGGCGGAAAATCGAGGAGTGGAACTGGCATATTTGGGAAAACATTCCAGTTGTTTTTTCGGTCGGCGTTTTGCTTCAAAGCGTAAAGTTAATGGAGCGCGGCAAATCTTTTTTTTTTTTTGTTTTTCTTGTCAGCGATAATTATTGAATAATGATTCAATTGTCTGTTGTTGTCGGTGTTGTTGAGGAATTTATGTTCTCCCAGCTGATAAAAAAAAAGCCAGAGAATCAAGTCAAACATTTTCCACTACAAAAGGGGAAGTCTATTAAATTATTACACTGTCACTGGCACAATGGAGTGTGGTGCCCACAAATTCTGTGACAATGCAGCACCGCCCCCCACCAACCGCTTTCCAGCACTGGCTTTTCCACAATCCGCTGGCGGTGCACAAAGTTCAAGTGGGGAGCATCATAAAAATATCATAATCATAATATAATCTAAAGGGAAACGAGTGAGTAAGAACACTAAGGCGAACCGAAGTTACAATACCCTGGCATCAAGGAAAACTATTTGGAATAACATTAGTTACAAGTGTAAAGTAGAGTTATTCGACAAACTATGGCCTTAATCATTCAAAAAAGTTACATTTGATATTTATATTATATTAATATAATAATGTTTATAAACTATCTATAGAATCTTACAATTAAGCTACAGAATTCCCAGCATAGTTAGACCTTCTTTAAAGGGTACAAAATAAATCCAGAAATGTGGGAGGGCAAAGGGAGGAGGAAAGTGAGAAAAGGCAGAGAAAAAAGGGTGGGGAAAGTCACTGCAATTGAGCGAGAAATAACAATAGAAGCGGGACGGGAAGGCAGCCAACAAAAGAGTTCAAGTTACAAATTGTGCAGGAAGATAGGAATGTGTGAAGGGGCAAAAACGAGACGAACGAAACACGGTAGTAAGCGAGATAGACGTTTGCAACGCCACCTGTGGGCCATTCCGCAAACCGCTCAAGAAGCATCTTAAAAACTGAAACCAAGGCGAAAAAAGTACGAATTTGAAGTTTAGGTGGAAGCTTTTAGTTGAAAACAAGAAAACGAAAGAAATCCCACCCACTTTTCACTTCCCGGCGATGGTGTTTTTGTTGTTGGCATTTTATATTTCCCGTTTTCGTTGTTTTGCCGACGCTGGAAACTTCAGACTTGAAGACCGAGAGACCGGAAGCACTTCAAGTGCTTGCAATTCCATTGAGCAAAGTGCGGGGGCTATAAAAAGGGGATCAAGGGGTAAATGTGTGGTGGGATTGACTTTGCAATCAACTTCGCCTGCAACTTTGACGCGATTTGAATTCGGTTTCCATCATAAAACCAGATTGGTGAAAAACCCAATTTGGATATCAGCCGTTCTATTATTATTATTTTATTTTTTGAGAATCACTTTTGGAAGAGATTTACACATATATTTGGTAGCCTCCAACTCGGGACAAACATAAAACTTATATATTCCCTCAACAACTGTATTTATTGAGGATTTATCAGTGGAGCACTTCCCGTTTTCAAGTCGAGAGGGAAGCATTCGCATTTGAAGATAACGCGTTTATCTGAAATATTTCTGGGGCCTTCGCTTTTGTCAATGATGGAGGATCTTGCAACATGAAAACTCCCACAACAGAATTCAATTAGTATTTGGTGTTCCGAGAATTCTTCATATACCCAATATTTTTTTTGCGCACTTTGCTTTGCTCCGCACATTTTCATGATCAATTTTCACATAGTAATTTACCTTGAAATGGAAAACATTTTGCTTTGCAGCTTTTTTTTTATACTCTTTCCCAGAAGCGCGTCCAAAAATAAACTTCTTGTTTATGGTTCAAAATGGTATTATTTTTGGCCAAATACGGTTAATACCGAGAAAGCCTACTTCAAAACCCACTCCCCAACTCAGTTTAAACAAATGTAAATTGTAAATTAGCCGCAGACAACATAATTTCGTTTTAATTAATCTGCAACTCATAGAAATTACATGGCTCGCATATCTGAGGCACTGCATCTGCAAAGGGGCATAAATAAGCAGACATATTTATATATGACCATATATAGTATATACAGCTAGCCAAGCGTTAGAGCGTGAAGTAGTAGCAGTCGGGCCAGAAGACGAGCTCAAGAAGATGGGGAACCCATGAAACTGTGGGCTAGGTCCATGTATTCCACGGCTTTTCATCTTTTTTTTTTGCCGCTTGCCGTTTTCTGTTTGTTGTGGCAAAATATCTAGGCCGTAAAAAATGGTTAAACGCCAGAGCAATTACCAGGCCAAACAGCTTGAGGAGAACGTGGCTAAGTACGAAGTGCGATGCCCATGGCCAACTACAGTGGAGGTCTTATTAAATGTACATATATCTTCAGGACAGGAGAAGAGAACTTCTCTGGCAACTCACATTTCATGGCTTACATTTTTCTTGTATACTAAAATGCAACAGAAGAATCCGAAAGACAATGAAAGCTTCCACTTAAGCGAAATTTCATTTCTGAATTTTCCGCTTATCTGTGCAGTTTGCGACCCGGTTATATCTGCAATTTATGCCATATATAGCCTCTCGTATTTATCATATATACACATTTGTGTTTTATGCATACGCAAACAGGGCACATTTGTATGAGAATGTTCAAGTTTAATCTGAGTTGGCTGACGCTTTTCAACGCTGCGATTGCAACAAGCTTTAGAAAGAATTAAGTTTTTGATAAGATGATAGAATATTGGTTACCCCTTAGGTAGGTGTGTACACTATTCTATATTCTGAAGGTTTATTAAATCACATGATTCTTCTTTATCTGGAACATGTGCTTAAACAATCTTCCCAACAAGTATGTACTCTTGCTAAATAAATAGCGATGATAATGAATTTAAGATTTATAAGAATTCCTATCTCGACAAACGTCATATGCTCTTTTGTGGTGTTTACTTACAGGGTATCACCGTTTCCAAAGTAAAGATCTCAAAGTACATAGCTGCATTACTTTCCAGTTTTCTGCGATGACAGCTGTCTCTTGTTGTCTGGATCGCTAATTCCCTCCATTAACTATTACTTAATTGCCGCTTGACACGACGCCTAAGCTGCATGCCCCCATTTCCCCGCACTTTCCCATGCCTGGCGATAAAAGTCCAATCAAGATAAGATTGTTTTATCTGTCTAGCTCAGTTTTTGTGAGTCATATGCAAAATATTATAGTTTCAGCAATATCCAATCCAATCAAATCAGATCAAATCATTTCCTGAATTTGCGCAGAACATTGTGAAGAGGCGAAACAGACACAAATCCAGAGATATAAACAAAAACAATTGATTGAATCAACAAGCGGCCAAGTGAAAGATATTAATTAGTCAGCGTGGCATGGGGGCATATAAAGGGGAATTCTCTAATGAGAAAACCCAAACACGTTCCACACATCCGATTCCGATTGCCGGTCTCCGTTTGTGGATCATGAATTATGCAACCGGCGTTTAATAAATATATTTAATGCACAAACAAAGTAACATTCATTTAGAAAAAAAGGAATCTTAAGATTTAATCAGATTCTCATAACTTATATAAAGTTAAATACCATACCATACACAATATACTTAGTGGGAATAACTAAAGTATCAGAATCATTGCTTTACATTCATATACCCAAAACCGTAAATATTACTATGCAAATTTTTCTCAGTGTACAATTGATTTATTGAGAAATGGCCATGCAATTGCTGGCTAGAGTTGCTGAGGTTCCATGGAGTTTTAGTTATAGAGTCATTAGACAAAAGATCTGTGTCACGAGCCATTTCCTTGGTCAAGTGGAAGGAAGCTAGCGGTTAAGCAGAGAAAGAATCGGGCAGAGGAAAAAACATGTCTCAAGATTCCGATCCCTAGGCTCTTCATGTTGGTCCCGCATCTCCATAACTCACACACAGATTCAGATTCCGATGCGAACTGAATTGAAACGGATCGGTTGGGATTGGATGACTCGAGTCGAGTGCGGAGAGTGGGAGGAAATGGCTGTGGATGGGGATGTGGAAGTGGACAACAGGCCTTGGCAGCAACAACAATGCGGAAATGTTAATTGGATTTGTTGTGGCATCCATGTGGGTGGCTCACCATAGACATCTCTTTCAGAGTTCAGGGGTCAATGCATCGACAACCATATCAGCCTCTCCGCTTCGCTCTTTGTCTTCCGCTTGAGGCTAAAGCTGAATGATACGACACCCGAGGTTACTCACAGAAACGAAAAGTTGACGCGGCCAGTTAATGATTCAGATTCAAAGGTATTTTTTCGCTTCAGTTTCTTTCCGATGCATCCGCCTTAAATACCTGGAAGTTTTGCGTAAAACCCAGCGTTCCAAACATTTAGTCATCGTAAAAATGCCAAAAAAAATATAATGCCAACAGCAAGGGATGTAAACAAGGGAAGAAGTGCTATCTTTCTATTTCACTTTAAATACAGTAAAGCGTCGACAACTAAAACAAGTTGTGGTAACTTTGCTCAAGAAATTCAGCATAAGAAGTCAATTTAGAAGGTGCATCAAAACTGAAAAACTGTAGTTCAAGGAGTTGCCACAGTAAATTTTCCATCTTAGAGACGCTTGACTGTAATTCATTTTAAAGCTGATAAAATGGAAATGGAGCAAGCAAAAATAAAACAAAAACAACTACAAATGGGGGAGCATGTTGTCTGTTTGTTATTAAACTAAAGCAAATCGTAAAGCGAGGACATGTGTGTTTTGGTTTTGTTTTCCGCTTCATTCGGAGGGGTTTACTTAAGTTTTTTATCTTATCTAGTAGCAGCTGGAAAACTGGGCTAACGGTGTTCAAATAACTGTGTCGTCACACCCTCTTTCTCTCTCTCTCTCTCTCTCTCCCTCCCACACTCCATACCTCTCTTTCTATCGCAACACCTTTCCCGTTCTAATGCAACAATTACGAAATCCGCGTTGCATGCGGCCATGTGTTTTCAAATCGGTTTTGCCCAAGGGAAACCCAAAGAAGCGGGGAAAAGCATAACGAAGAGTAGGCCAAGAAAGAGGTGGGAATAAATGGTAGGTAGCAAGTTGAATGCTAATTTCTGGAACTGAAATGGAACTTCCCCTACTTCCATTATCATATGGCGCTTCGAGATATGGTAATCTTATAACATTGCAAAGAAAAGAGTACAATTGAAATGAGGAAAACTATAGAAGTTTTTATAATAATACTATGATTGAACTCTTTCGTCTTAAATCTTCTTATTTGCTCTTAATTGAAAAATATTCATGCCTTGATTATAGTAAGGACGTTTTGTTTCGAAGTTATAAAACTAAACTATAGTTTGGATTGTTGAGTAGTCAACGACAAATGGTTTTCATAATAACCCACCTTGATGTTGAGTAAGTTACAAGTTGGGCTTTTAATTGAATTGCTTGCCATAAAACGCTGATTTTCGGCCCATTTGCGAACGGGTTTCTTCGGTTTGAGCCCTATGAGTGTGGCATTGTGTTTGTTTGTGTCGGGTCTTTGGCCCGCTTCATTTGGCAGGCAAGCGTAAAAGCCTAAAAATGAGTCATGGCAAAGTTGGCTGCCGTTTCAGGGCTAAAGGAGTTTTGCAGTCTTGGTTGGTTAGTAGTAGTTGTTGTTGCAGTTGCTGGCTGCTGGTGCATTGACATTTGAATGTTTGCTGGCAATAACGGGTGCGGGAAGGGAAGGGGGCAGAGCTTGAAGTAGATGTGGAAACGGCGACTGGAGAGCTGTGGCAGAAATTAAAGTTCAAACAAACACGAAGAAGAGGAGGAAAATCGAGGCTGCCCCACCCGCACAATCTGCGCATCTCTCTCTCTCTTTTTTTGGGAGCTCGCTCTCTCTCTGCGCCCCTCGCTCACTCCTTGTGCTCCTTTTCATTTGGCAGGTTTTTGTTTGTTTTGCGGCGAAAGAAGCCCGGGAAGAAGAAGAAGAGGCAGTGCAGTTGCAGCCAAAACAAGAGGAATAACAACAACAAAGGGAAGGCAGAGCGAGAGAGGGGAGCTAAATAAGTAATTAAAGCAGAGTCGAAAAGGAACAGCTGCCCCTTTTCTTTTTCTTGGAACTCCAAAAACAAATCAGCAGCAAAACCTGGGGCTTTTTAAAGAAGGGATTGACCTACCACTCCAAGAACTTGTTTTAAAATACCCATAATATATAATATTGTTTATAAAACTTTATTTTCATAAAATATATAAAAGGATCCCCTACAACTTTAACCCATACCCGCCCCTGTACAAAACGAAAACAGGTTTTGGGTGCAGGCAAAAAGCAAAAAAGAAGATCAGCCAGAGTAGCGACAGCTGTTTTTAAAGGGTCCACACTTAATTTGCGTAAATCTAAGCGAATTTAAATGTTGGCGAAACTATCTAAAAACTGCCCTCGCACACACACACACGCACGCACGCCGAGGGAAAAGGGAGAGGTGCGCAAAAAAGGGCGTGTTTGTATAGGAAGAAGAAGCAGCAGTTAAAGAAGGCAGCAGGAGGAAATTAGCAAACAGCAAGGGGGCTTTTGAAGATGAAACAGCAGCACATATCATTATAATGGAAAGCATATAAAATCGAAAAAAATCAAGTGCATTTCCTGGATTAAAAATAAATTCTTGCAGAAAAGCAACAAAAACTTACCACAACATTTTGGTTGATTCCGTTTCCACAGCGAAAATGCGTTGGTATTGGTGTGCGGCGTCTGCTTCGCTGCTGCTGCTTCTTCTTCAGCTTCCCACAAAGAGAGAGGGAGCGAGAAAGAGAGCGAATTGCAATTTTCACGTCTCTGGCGGTTTGGAAAATAATTGTGATTTAGATTTTTAATTAAAATGCTTGACTTCTTTTCGGGTTTTTGATTGCACACACACCACACGCAAACCGAAACAACACAGTTATGAGCGTGAGTTAGCGGGAGAGAGAGAGTGAGAGTGAAAGAGAGCGGGCGGGCGGGGGAGAGGAAGAAGCGAAAAACTCCTTTTCAAGGAGTAGACACCAATTTTTCTCGCCTCTCTCTGTCGACGCGAAAATAGAGTTTCAACTTGGGCGATTGCTCGATTTTTGTCAATAACAGTACACCAGCACACACATACACACACTTTTCGCGAGCCCAGGATGTTCTATAAGATGAGCTCCTTTTTCCCCCAAAAACTGCGATCTTTACTTGTTTTCGTGCTTTGTTGTTTGCGATTACTATTAACTCAATCCAATCACTCACAACTAATCGCTAGCGTTTGGCGGTGTCATTTCCGCGACAGCACCAAACAAATCAAAGGAAAGGCGGCGTTTTTCCCGGAAAAAACAGTCCGTGTCCGCTTTGCGTTCCGTTTCGATTCGTTTTTCGCGACAGTGTGCCCAGATGGTGGTATACCATTTACGTTGAACGCTCGCAACCATCCATGAATTCACTCAAAAATCTTGTTTCCTCAAAATACCATCGTGAGTCATAGACTAGTGTGGGCACACTTAAGAACGTATCGAATCTTATTATTTTTATTTAAATGTATATTCAGATTCATAAATTGTATTCTAATGAAAATTTTAGTAAGCAATTTTAATATTTAAAATTTATTCATTAGACTTTAAAGTTGACATATAGTTCTCATTAAGGTTTAGCCGCGACACAAACCCTCAAGATATTTATTTTGTGAATATCTTAGATCTTAAAACTATCAAATTCATCATTCAAAATTTTATATATTTAAATACATGGGGTTTCACAATCTACCCAGTTTGCAAGATCAAATTGCTCCTTTTGCAAGTAAACTTAAATCTGGTGATCGATCCTTAATAAGTACATACGTTTGGATATTATATCGTTGGGAATTTTATTCAATTTTTACGACTACTATATCTTACAAATGACAACACCTAATACATTTAAAATATATGATTTATCCGGGAATGTCACAAAAAAGAATAGACGCTAATAAATTGTTAACCCAGAACTAAAATGCAAAACTCAAAATATTGTCCGGGTTCCTCAACTCCTTTAATTTGGGCGGAAAATTTGGAACGTGTCAGTGTGATTGCGGTAAAAAACTAAATTATAATATTCGTCTAATGCATAAATTAATATCCAGTTGATCGCACCTAGTATACGGCGTCACGGTAGTTCTCCACAAACTTTTGGATCAGTCCCGGCAATTCCGGTGCTCGGCAGAGGTATTTGTGTCCATACTTTCGGCTCGCCCCAAAGCGATGGAACTCCACGGGTCCCGAGGATCGACTTCTTCCATCCAATGCGATCCTATACAGACGATAGCCCAGATTAAACGGCACAACGACATCGTCCTCAGCATGGATGATCATGATGGGTTGCCGGAACTCCAAAACATGAACATCCGACTCAAATCTCAGCCTATTGGTGTACATTGGTTGCGAGATGGTAAAATTGAACCAGGGCAGATTCTTATACAGCTTGGCAAACGGATGCATGCGTATCTCGTCCCGAATGTTGGTGAACGGGCTTTCGAGGATCACTCCCCTGGGAGCCCTTTCCCGTAGGCTGGCTAGCTTGGCGCAAAGATGCGTGGCCACTCCGGTGCCAAGGGAATGGCCCCACACCACAATCGGATTGGAAGTGGTGTTGGCTATGTATTCAAAAACCATCATGGCATCGCGCACAACGCCTTCCTCCGTCGGAGGCACGGGATCGGAGTCGGCATAGCCTCTGTAGTCGAAGGAGAACACATGGTAGTTGAGCTTCCGCAGTAGCTTATACACCTCCGATCGGTGACCACTGCCTCGGCTAGCTGTGTTTCCGTGGAGATAGAGGACCACAGTCCCGCCAGGCATCCGCAGCAATCGCTCATAGAAGAGCTGCTCGTTTTCCGGCAGCACGACGGGAAATTCAGACCGTATGGCTGGCGATAGCTCCTTCAGCTCGTGTTCGTTGCCAGGGGCAGGATCCAGCTGCTGATCCGGGTCCTGGGCCACTTCCTCCTCCACGCGCAGCTCACGCTTAAAACGACGCACTGCATTGCTGGGCAGGACGTGCCACACACCAACTCGCACTCCATCCTCGTCCTGATCGTGATCCTTTACGGTTATGTAGAAGTTCCGTGTGGCATACAGACCCACGCTTTCCGGCTTGGTGAGATCGAGTCCTTTGGGATACTTAACTAATATGGGAAAATCGATTAACATAGAACAAATGATACTTCTTCGGTGTTCTGGATACTTACTAAATGTCAGAAATAGGATGCCACGCTGGAACGTTACAGAGTACCGAAATATCAAAGGCAGGACCACGAAAATCAGGAAGAAGATCAGCAGACAAGCTTGCAGAGATCGCAGACCCACCCTGCGAGAAAAGTCAATTGGTGAGAGGTGATCGGTGACTGGGTGGCTGAGGGGGTGGGACTAACAACAGTGTTAAGTGACAAAACAACATAAAGGACGAGCAAGCTGGTGCGGATGTGAGCGTCATGGATCAGGGGGTAATGTGTATATACAATTGGGTTGCAGGCAAAGCGGATAAATATACGGAAAAGCGGAATCGGAACAGAGCCGGCGAATTAGCCGCGAAAGAAATGTCGATGTCACGATGTTCGGATTATAAATCAGAAGAATGGGTTTCGGGTTATGTCTACGAAAGTAGTAAAAACAAGCGCACAACATCGAATCGAGCGTGGATACTTACAGACCAGTTAGCCAACTAAGTAGGATCGTTCCGGGAATGAGTGTGGCTAAGAAAACGGACCTTAGGCAATTATGAAGCTCGTACATTGTGAATGTTTTACGTCCGTTCTGTATTATCGGCTTAATATATAGTTAGCGATATAACTTTCTATCGGGGAAAGCGACTTAACACTGAATGTTACTGATGTTGTGCGTTTTTGTGTGCGTAGCTTTCCCGGGCGAAAAGAGAGATAAATAAGTTTGTTGGTTAATTCAGATTGTTTTGATTTGTTTTCGTTTTTTTATTTATTTTTATTTTGCTGGACGGATTAACCAGATGGGACGCATGCAACACCGAACCGGACCCGATAGCTCCTCCTCCGGATAGCGACCTTTGCACCAGAGGGGATAAACACTGACAAAGTGGCGTTGTGGGTGAGTGGTTAGTTGATCGGGTGACTACACATATATTATGAGCAAGCAAAGGGCGAGCACTAGAGTTGTTCTCTATAATCCATGCAAAAGTAGTACTCGGATATGTGTGGATATGTGGCACCCTATCGGAGCTTGACCATTAACATAAAGATAATACAATTGGTAGGCGATAAGGAAAAATTTGTAATTTGAAATACGTATGGTATGTACATTTATTAGTCGGGGTGTACAATATCTATCTGTTCCACAGATCACTTTCACTCATCCCCTCATGACTTAATAAAATCGAGCCACCTTATTGGACAGAAAGCACAATAATAATGATAATGGCGGTATAATGATATCAGATATGAGCGCTACTCGAGCGTGACTAATGCTTAAACGCCCGTAACTTTTCTGGGGAAGTAGGGAAGCAACAACTACGGAAGCAAATTCGTCGGGTGGTCGGTTATTCGGGATCGGGAAATACGAATATATATATATATATATATCTATATATGTATGGGATCACAACACTTAGTTACACAAACAAACAAACCTTTTGAGGAGTCGCCGGCGCGTGAAGAGCATAACTGTAAAAAGTAAGGGAAAAATAGAGAACATTGATAAGTCGATCATGATAGGGAAAAAATCAAAAGAACCGCCAAACTTTACAAATGCGATCAGTTATCGGTAGTCGCCTATCGAGCAGGAGGAAATTGTTTCCGGTTTGCAAATTTTTAGATCAAATTTTGTGCTTTAACTTGAAATGTTGGATACGCGCTTTGAGCTGTGAACAAAGCTTCTTCACAAACTGATGGCATTTAAAGTCGCCGATTTTTCGTTCCCTAACAAGTGCAATAATGCCATGCACTTGTGGCCAATTAACGTCTAAATTGGCAATTACTCTTACTTGAAAAGAGAGCCTCTGGTCGTCAGGTGGAATACAGCGTACGGAATCCGATCGAAAATTTCTCTCTACGCCAGAAGCATGATGACCTAAAAATAATAATTAATAGAAAACTCATTAAAATTCAGTTAAGTGGGTGGGCGTGCCGCAGGCAGGTAGAGCTATCGTCTCGAACAGAACTTTTCTTTGTACGTGTGAATAAACGGAAGGAGAGTAAATCGTGTAAGCACTCGTAGCCACTCCACCTAATCTCATTAACCCATTAGGGAACACCCACAATCCCCCCTTTTTAGCTGGCGCATCAATTTTTTATGTAATTTGTTTGCGGTTTGTATGTGGGGTAACACAGTATTGTTATTATTAAGCTTACCACTCACGCGCCAGCAACTTTTCCTATTTTCGAATCGGAAGCGGTCTTGGAAAACGTTTATTTCGCTATTTTCTGGAGCAATTAATGCGATTTGGAATATTTTCAGCCGAACAGCTGTCAATGTTGTTATCGATGACAAACAGAGATGAACAAATTGATGGCACAACTTAAGCGTTGTATTAATTAATTTGCTATTAGGTGAAGGTTGTGCATTAGCATACTGTTTTGACTGCTTAGTTATTTCAGTCAAGTTAAGTTTTAGAATTAACCATTCTTTGTACGGCTATAATTACTAGTTCTTTTTTAATAAATTTCTTTTCCGATATATCATATCGCACCGGCTTTTTACGACTACCATCACTAATCATCAATCAGTGTCGTAGAAACAGTGTGACCAGACATCCGCCCATATAGTTTGTTTTTTTTTTCACCTAGCAGAGAAACAAAAGAATTGACAATTTAGCCGCAGATCAGACGACGCAAATCCCAATCCAGGATGAGGAGCGTCGAGGAGATCAAAGCGGAGTACCCGCTGCACTGGCATATCTGGCACAACGAACCGGAGCAGCTGCAGGCGGCCATCGACCAGGTGAAAAGGGGAGGTGGTGCTCCATGGGGGTGGGTGTGGCCTCCGGGGACAGGTGCTAATTGAATTAGCAGGGCACGGGGAAGTGGCGCTGCGATAAAACTCACTGATTCCGTCACCTTGCAGAACGATAAGGAGAAAATCGATCCCCGCGGCCGGACGCCACTGATGCTGGCTGTGAGATTGGCCAATTTGCCATGCGTTAAATGCCTTCTGGCGGCCAAATGCAATGCCACCTATGAGCACGAAGGCTGGTCCAGTAAGTTAACCAATAGACGCCCCAAAAATTAACCCCATTAATTTCCTCACCTCCCTTAGTTGTTCAGGAAGCCGTCTGCACCGGCGATGTGGACATACTGACGGCCATCATCGAAGTCCGGGATCTCCAGCGTCATGTCCAGCGGGTTACGCATGTGCCTAAGCTGCTGCAGCACCTACTGGACGCACCCGACTTCTACATCGAGATGAAGTGGGAGTTCACTTCCTGGGTGCCTCTGATGTCGCGTCTCTGTCCAAGCGACACCTACAAGGTCTACAAGCGGGGAGCCAATGTCCGGATAGATACCACCCTGCTGGGCTTCGACAACAACACCTGGCAAAGGGGCAATCGCTCCTACATCTTCAAGGGCGCCAGTAAGTGGAAATAAATCAATCGATTTTTAATATAACCGCCAAATTTGTCTACACAACTTATAGAAGAAACTGCCACGATGATCGAGATCGATCACGATACAAACGAAGTCATGGTGGAGGAGATGAGCAGCGATATCGGTGATATTGTGGCCATTCCACCAGCCTTGGGCACCGTGAGGGCGCGTCTCAATGCCCCGGTGATCACGAACAACATCGAGATGGACAAGATTAGCTTCGAGCGCAACAAGTGCGGCATATGGGGATGGCGTAGCGAGAAATCTGAGGTGATCAACGGCTACAACTGCAAGGTGTACGGGGCCAGCAACGTGGAGTTTGTTACAAAGACGCGAATGGATCACCTTAGCGAGGAGCAAATCAAGGTAAGAAAATTTAAAAATACAATATAAATGATACATGTGCATGGCATCATTCGTAACATTCTGTGAAATGAATGCATTATACATTGTTGTATAAATGAGTTTCTTCTATGTTTCACGTATATTTTCTAATTAACTGAACTCGTGAAATATAAATATGCTTTTCTGTTTTAGAACAAGACAGCGAGGACGCCACTGCATAGCCTGCTGGGAATTGCTGATGAGGACTATGTATCCCCCGCTGATGCGGCTGCGGCACTAAAAGATCGCGTAGGCTTATTCATATTTTTAATTTTTGCCTCAAATAATTAACATTTCTTGCTTTAGTCACCATCGCCCCGGTTGGAGGAAGCTTCCAACGCTGGAGTCGAAAATGGTGGTCGAAACTCACCAGCCCCTGGAAATCAGAGCAACGGAAGCTCCGCCTGTGCGTCAGGCACCTGTACTCCCAAGTCTTCTGTTACTCCGGAGGAGTATTTCACTCAGGAGTTTGATCTTCACGGAAGGGATGTAGGCGGTCCCAAGAACCTGAGCACAAAGGTGCAGCGCTTTAAAGCCAACCTATGGTTAGCCGAGGAGCACCCTATTCGACTGCAGGAACAAGTGCTTCCCATTCTGGATCTCATGTCCACCATGGCCAGTCCACATGTGTCCAAGCTGAGAGACTTTATCACCATGCAGCTGCCTGCTGGTTTTCCAGTCAAAGTGGAAATCCCGCTCTTCCATGTTCTAAATGCCTGTATTACATTTGGAAATGTATTTGCTTTAACCACGCCCGTGGATAACGTGGCCACGCTGCAGGAGCAAGATCGTGTCACTTGTTTGGTCGATGATCGCTGTTTCGATATTCCAGCTCACTACACAAACAGGGGCAGCGATGTCCGTCGTCAAATTCCTCTTGACGAGGATGACATGCTACAGTATGCAATTGAGCAGAGTTTGGTGGAAACAAGCGGAGCCTGTGGCGTGGACGCCCGAGACGACGACAAGGTGGACATCTGGGAAGTGTTGAGAGGGCAAAATGTCGTGGGCTCCGATCTCCTGCCAGAAGATGACGAGCAGCTGCAACGGTACGTTCCCAACATACGATTGCCTTTGCAGAATACTGTTGTAGTTATTCTGCAAGGGATTATCAGGCTTTTTTTGTTGAAACTCTGATTTGTAAGCAAAACTAACACCTGTCAATGGTAAACGCTAGTGGCCACCGCTTATCCTCGCACTTACTGTCTCCCCATCGCCAGCAGTACGGGCGGTTTTCGCCCTCGCCCAAGCACCAACCCCAGTCCTTTCCCCACTCGCAACTCCAACTGGAGCCGCAAACTCGTGGGCGATCAGCCTCGGCTGGTGCGCAGTTCAAAAACGATTTGGGCTACATGAAGAAGATCTTCAAGTAGCGCTAAAAAGATACTCCCCCTACCCCTCCTGTCGTATTGCTAGTTTTGATCCAAGCTTTGTGTGTTCTTGTGCCCTTTTCTTGTATCAATTGCAGAGTCCTGCAGGAATCACTGCTTGGCGCCCATGCTAATCTCCAAAGCGGTTCGCCCGCCTCCGACGAAGACGACGATGGAGGCTTCCGGTATGTGGATCCCGATTTGGCCATGGCCATGCGACTGTCGCAGCAAGAGCAGAGAAAGTTCGAACTGGAGCGGCAGCAGGAGCAGGAGATGATCGAGCAGGCGCTGAAGCTTAGCCTGCAAGAGCACTAATATACTACCAGCAATTCCAAATTGAAGTTATATTGATTTCAAGTGTAACCTTCGGGCTAAGTTGTATAAATAATACGAGTACTTTAAGTTACCCTCTCTTCCTTCTGCGCCCTGTCCTTGTTTTGAATTGTGATACAAGCGGGACGCAAGCGGGAAGCAGTCGCCTGGTCTCAACTCGTCCACTCGCAACCGAAGGATCCACCCTATATATACCATGTATCCAAAGTAGTCCTCGTAGTTGTAGCTTTTGCATTGTATCTGGCATCTATTAGATACTATCTTAAATTTAAGTGCGTGTGGCGTCCGTGAGAAATGTCTTATATGCGATCGATCCGGTTAGCCACATGCTTGCGTGTCCTTAATCTGTAACCACTAATCACCATTATCCGTAATTTATACCAATAATACCCACTCACACATCATGCGCATGTAAGCCGACACCTTTTTGTGTAAATGAAGAAAATATATGAAATAATCATCAGGAAAACAACAGGCGTCTTTTATACTTAGCGATGTAGTAATTTCGTTTATTAAGCACTATATACAAGTCAAAATCGGTACACAACTTATGCTAATTAAGCGAAAACACAATAAAGTCTCAAAATTTGATTTGGTATCTCTACTCAAGACTATTTCCTAAGAAAGTGTAGTTCTGAAAGCAGCATCTAGACATTTTAGGCCATGCGACAAACATAGTTATTAATCGGTCAAATGCTGGCTGTGCCATCTCGACTGGCTTATCAGTGGCTAACTTGTGTCCAAATAGAGTATATACATATGGGCTTGTTTTGGTTTTCACAGATTGTACGATTTGTTCGATTTATAATGAGTGAGTAACTAAATTTTCTACCTAAATAGTTTGTTTAAAATTTTTGTATTATTCCGTATTGCACACCTTTGGTTAGAGTTCTTAAATAATATTGTTAAGATATTCCAATTGGTTGGCTTTGATATAGGTATATAAAAACAAATATGTGAAAACCGTAACAGGCCCGATAAGTTTTACTTAAAACTAAAAGTCATTCAGCTGGTGATCACCTCGTTAAGGTAAGTGAAGTGGCCGCCTTTGTCGGAATAGGGATTCTGGGATCAGTTGTACGACTAGATGTACTTGAAGCACTTTTGCTTGTCGTGCGGGATGCGCGTCTTGAAGAGAATGGAGTCCGCTCGGTACTGGGTGTTCAGCAGCGGCGTATAGCCGAACACCCGGCTGAAGAAATTGATGCACTTGTGCCGCTCCTGGAAGTGAGTGTCATCCTCGCTGAGGGAAACGGGGCAGCCGGTGCAGCGGAACGTCCACCTGGAGGTGACTTTGACTGGTGGTTTTCTAGTTATATGCGATACGAGGAAATTCATGGCAATGTCCTCGCAGTTCATGTACTCATCCACCTTGTCCCTTATCGCCTGTGGCAGGTGATAGGTGTACAGGTAAAGGTAGTACTTGTGTACAAACGCAGCTCCTGTCAGCACCATGCTCAGTTCGCAGCTGTAATTGGAGTTGTAGTGCCACTGGCCATTGGGATTTCCCAAATCCCAGGCGTGGTAACGTCCCGGGAAGCCTACAACTCGATCGCGATGCTCCCGCCAAACACGGAATCCGAAGAGAATCTCGTCATGGCGCAGATGAGCATCATCGTCGACAGAGAGCACAGCCTCGGTTTCAATGACATCAAAAGGCAGAAATCGGTTGTTTAACGAATTCCTGGGAGCCCGAAGGACAGCAACTGGTACTCCAATATCCGGCCATCTTAGGTCATCCAATGGTGGCTTCGGTGAGTTCCAAACCACCACGACTTTGTGCAGATACGGCAGACCATACAATCTGCCCAATGAATCCATCAGGACTTGTTCTCTTTCGTAGGTTAACATAACAATGGTGAACTGCTCCCTGGGGTAATTGCCACCGAGTGACTCGCCAAATTCCTTGCCTGCTCCTCCTAGTCCCTTACCTATCGGACGAAAGCCTGTATGCGAGCCCATGAACTTGGCTTCCGAAGGCAACGCAGGATCAAAGGGCAGCTGGGGATATAGGTAAAAGGGATCCAACCAATCATTCCATGCTTCCTTCGCCTGCATACGCAGTATTGTATAGTTCCGCCGGAAAGCAGGACTGGGGTAGGGTGGTTCGATGGGTCCCAACGACTCTTCGGGTTCCGTATCCAAGCCAACAGGTGGATCGGATTTAAGGGGTATAAATGTGCTGTTGAACACACTTTGCGCTATAACCGAGGGCACTGGTCTGGGCGGGATTCCAAGACGATCCCTCAAACTTGCGATCACCGTATCGACGGTGGCCTGCACAGAGCTCAAATAGCGTTCCCAGATGAGTCGCCCCTGTCGTCGCAGCAGCAGTAAGTCCGCATCCTGAACTGCTCGTAGAAGGAAATGCAGTTCTGTGATCCGTGCTTTCGGTAGGAGTAGTGCCGTTCTTCTCCAATCCACAGTTTCAGCGTATGGCAAACGCAACTCATCTGCTCCAAGGATAACAGGCACTGCTCCAGAACGAAGAGCTTCATAAATCCTAGCAAGCATTAGTGTCGACGAAACTCTGCCATTCAACGGGGGTAGTATCAGAGAAAACGTAGAGTCCTTCAGCAACTGGCGGCGCGAGGAATCCGAGCCACATAGGGTCCAATCTGGCAGGGAATCACCCTCCTGCAGTTCCGTAGCTGGGACGCACTGGAACTGCAGAACGAACTGATCTTGCGTAGCGCCCTTGGCCATATCCGCCAGGTGCTCCAGAATAAACGCATCTAAGGGGTTCAAACTACTTTGTTTGGGTCTCAGTTCTCCCTGGTAGGTAAGCAGGTACTTCCTTCGGGCGGGCACCATTTCCGCGCACTCCTGCCACACATCTCCTCCAGGAGGTCCCAGAATAGGGGGCACAATTAGGTCGTAACCTGGACGGAACTGTTCTCTTTCAAAAGCACTTTGCACCACAATTGCTCGCATGGTATTCTGCCTGTAGAGAGGATTCGTACGATGGGATGTGAGATCTCTTCTCGCCAAGTTGAGCAGCACATGATTGCGTCCATCGCCGCCCCAATATGGCAGGCTGTAAAGCTTCTCCATGTCCACGGGGCAGTCATTTTCAAGAGTGGGCGTTGAGGGCTGCTGATGCTCCGCCTCCTGAGCCGCATAGCGATTGTTTCGCAATAGATCCTGCTCAAGCAGAGCCTCTCCCACCAGCACTAGATATATGCAGGCATGCTTGGGATCCTTAACTATATGAGCATTGTATCCCAAAGTCTGCTTTAGAGTCGTCTTCAGGAAACCATCGATATCGTAACCCTTTCGCTGTACGCTATGCTCATCCGGATCGTACAGATAAACAGGAAATCCGGAGGTTAGACTGCAGCGGGAGTGATTGAAGCAGTTGTGCATTTCGCAGCTGGCCGCCATCCCTCCAGTGATGGGATTATTCTTTCTGGGCAGTGTGTTGGGTAAAAAAGAGCGGGGCAAGGCCAAGTCCGGTGTGTTCCGCTGAACAGCCTCCCGCTGGGCCACCTGTGCCTGCTCCACGGAGATCTTGAGGCGCTCCAGTTCCGTTTGCTCCCTTAGCAGTTCCTGTTTGAGCTCCTCGATCTTCTGGTTGTACTGGCTAATGTCCGATTGCAGCTTCTGGCGACGGGACTCCAATTCGCGCAGCTCCACGGACACGGTGCTCTGGATGAGAAGAAGTTTGAGCTTCTGGCTATTTATTTATAGGAGTTCTCGGTTACTAACCTTGATTCTAACCATCTCCTCGATGCGCATCTTTAGATCTCCTGCTCTCATGGCGCTGAAATCTTCGTAGGCATCTAGAAGCGGCGAACTACGATGTAGATCCAGTGGCGGGGCATCTTGCTCCACCTGGAAAATGTGAAAGTTGTCAGTTGATCAATATTTAGAATATTATCTATGGAAAGTAAATATCTTTGACACACGCTGATAACGTTAGGAGATAAGCAAAAAGTTTGTAGTTCTTGTATGAGTATCTGAGATCGGACATATTTTGAATATTCCAATTATATAATAGAAATGATAGATTAAATTTGAATCTTATAAATGGTTGTATTTGTGTTTTACAGCCTGACCTACATACACGTATATATAAAGAAAATTCAAATATTTAGAAACATCTGAATGTAAGAAGAAGATAGTAAGATTATTATTGATTCAACAAGTGTTCTGTTTTGTTTTAGTGTTATCTTTAATTATAAGATCATCATCACATCATCTATATATTTGGTGCTCCAAATATTTGAGTTCCGTTCTTCACTGGAGTTCACTTCCGGTATCCGTAAGACGGAGATTCCGGAATACCTACGCTGAGGATGCGGTATGCCAGGCAGGAAACGAGGAACAGGAGCATCAGGAGCACCATGGGCAGTTTGTAGCGGCGAAACTGCCGCATCCAGGATGTCCGGAATCCCATCGAGTGGCGGATTTGCGCGGAGGATGAGTTCGGGGCACAGGCGTCGTTGCCGCCGCCGCTGCCAGTGTCCAGGGGTTGGTACGCCTCTCCGGAATGGCCAAGGTCGTACGCCGGTGGCATGGCATTAGTTTCAGCTCGCGATTCCACCAAAATATCTCATTTATTTACACTTTATCGCGAGTGGAGTCCGTTTGGTTGGCAACGCGATGCAGGGCTGCACAACCACCACTTGGGGTATGCGTGTAATCGGTACATCGATACTTATCGGACGCAACGGTTAGCCCGCCAAAATCAAAATATTCAAAAAGTGCAAGCTTAACAGTTTTTAATAAAATCTAAAACCTGAAGGCATAAAAGAAATTTATTTGTATTTCTTGCTTAGTAATCTTAGTTATCACTGCTAGCGCTATCCAATAATTACAATTGCCGCAAAGAAAACAGAGAAATTTTAGCTTACACTGGCTAACAGAATTACTCGCAACAGCGAATCAACAGATTTCATTTAACAGCGTATTCAAAGCTCGTAACAGTCGGATTTTTAAGTTGTCTTGGCAAAGTGTGTTTGCGATTTTAGTCGCATCCAAATCCGCGGTGCGTCTGCTTCGCCTCGCGGTTTATAGTTTGAAAAAGATTGTTTTTGTAATTACCGGCTAAACACTTGAACCGATTATTAATAGCCGCGAAATGACTGCCAATTTCTGACCACTTGCCTTCGAGTTTTAATTGGAAACGAAAATAGTTCCTAAGTGCACAAAACCGATTCCGGATTTTAATTATAGTCGCAAAGTTACATCGATCATTCGCCGGAATCCTGCACGGAATACTCGAATATGGGTAAAAGCCTCTATTTATATTTACTGTCGGTGACATTTTCACTTTCTTTTGGCCGCCCATTGATTCTTTTCTTTGCTTTGGGCCTGCTTTTGTGGGCCGGGCCTTGAAAGTGAAAGCCAAACGAAAGGAAAATGGCAATAGGCGTGGGTACATTCCATCGATACCCTAACACTTAGCACTTGGAGGTGCGATTTTTCGTGGACACTATTGGCCATTTACAGTTTAGATAGCTATCTATTATTAGCTAACCCTTTCAGACTAAAACAGCCTAGTTTGTGCTTCTTAAAATTAGAAAATATAACCTTTAAATACTGAAAAATGTAATTTCATATCATATATTGAAGCTTTGAAATAATAATTTAAACATTTAAACATTATTTGTAAGCTACAGAAGATGTTTAAGGTGTTAGATCAAGCACTTTAAATCTGCAATCTTTTTTTGTTCAATTATTAAGCCTTGACCAAAATCACTGTCAATTTGATAAGATACAATCTCCCTTTGTTGAAAGGTCTATACCCTTCCAGTAATATATATATTTCACTAATGTGTGTCAGTTATAAACACAGGCAGTGCAACAATAATTCCAGTGACGTTCTAATCTTATTATTTCCTGATAACCTTTGTTAGACCCCAATAGGCTAAGCTAATATTTATGGATGGCATTAGTACTAATAATAAACATGATTTTAATTAAACCCGAAAAAGATAACAAATGCTCGTGCAATATTTACTTGTCCAAACGGTTTGAGAACTAACCCATCAATGTGTGTCAACTTATTTTTATAAGGGAGTAGAAACTTCCGCATTTCGTTCCCAATCAAGACTAATTAAACTCCAGTTCGAGACCAGCCACACTTAATTGAAACTTAGGCCCACCCTTACAGTCCACCCCCCTCCATAAGTCGGTACAGTCTGCCTTGCCTAACGTGACTAAGCATCGAGCATGTTACTATAACTATAACTACAACATAGCTTTGAACAGTAACTTATTAGTTATGACCATGATGTGGATGATGACATGACATGATGATGTGGAGCATTGGGGATTTTGAACTATGACTTTAGAACAAATTGATTTTGAAATATGATTTTTAGAAGTCAGACTGTATGACTGGATGACCGAATGACGAGTCTAGTGCTTCGGATTTGGAACAAGCCGCTTAGCCGGCGGCTTATCGGGGTTGGGAGGTGTTCCGCGGGGGGGTGTGGGCTTAGTTAGGGGCACATTCAGTGCAGTGGCGGTGCGTGCCTTCCTATAGCTACCTCCATCCGCCCTGTCCCCTTCCCGCTGAACCCCTTTGCCCCCGTTAACCCCGAAACCCCAACCCTACGACCTTTGGCGCTGGCAAGCGGTCGCAATTGCCTTGCCCACTAATGACACATCCGCCATGGGCTTCCGCGGATCCGGACTTGTATTCCGATTCGGAATCGGATTCAGTTACCCCGCAGCGCCGAACGTAGCCGCAAGAAACCGGCACACTCCGGCTGAAACAATTGCGGGTAGTTGGTATCCATCTCCGCAACGAATCCAGTGAATGCCAAAATGCATCTGAGGATCCGTCTCACGTGTCGCAAATATGAAATTTGGGGTAAGCACTTCAGTTGGCCCTGCACCGGTTCTGGTTATGTGTGTCTGTCGCGGATCGGATCGGATCGGTTGATGTGGTCCGATGTGGTGCGTCTGGTGGCCCCCTTTCGAGTGATATGTGCGCAACGGTGCATCGCCCGCTGTGCCGAGAATTTTAATATCTGGAGTTTGGCTGGATTGCTGGCGGTTTTGGGGCCTTAAAAGCCCCACGCGGCGTAGGTGCAACCTTAGTCGATATCGGTGTGTCGAAGGAGTACAGTGATTGCCCATCGCCATGTGTAAGCCAAGTGTTCCCAATTGTGTGACAGAGTATAATCAGTGCCAAAACCTATTAAATTTTAAGCAGCTGTCTTAAAATGAAAAAGCGTTGATTTAACTTCATTAGCAAAAAGAAAAAATCAATTAAGGAATTTATTTGTTTTGACTTTGTAACATTTAAAGTGCACAACAGATTTCGCTTTTTAAAGCGTTACCTAAAACTAAAATATTTAATAAGCAAGAAGTACAAATTAGTAAAGGTTTTTTATTTTTGTCTATGTGACATTTTAAGTGCAAAAACATTAAAGGGTGAATTTGTTAAATTTGTTGTTAAATTTTATAATTTCATATTTTGAACTAAAATATTTATATTTTATGTCTAAAATTGATTCAATATTTAGCTATTAAAAAAATGTATTTGTTTTTATCCTAAAATTCAGCATATGTAACTTAATTATAGGGAATAACCGTTCCTAAAAAATTAATAGGATACATTATTATGGGAGGAATATCTTTGCTTGCAATTGGTAAGGCAACAAATCAATAGAAAAAGAATCATGCTTATTGTGCATACTGCATGTACATTTTAACAAACATTATTCAAAAAAGTATATGCAATTGATATTTATTGAAACTAAACTAAACTAAGATAAAAATGTAATTTTAAAATTGCAAGAACTATTGGCTATCTAATGGTAAACAAATCGAGCCATCGATGGCCTATCGATCTTTGGGAAAGCTTTCTCTGGAGCTTTTCTGGCCTCACCAGCATAGACAGCTTTTGCGATTAGACAGCTGATTAACGAGGTTAAACATGTGAGACGCGATAAATAAATGGGGGAAGTAGCTGAAGTTTCCCGTCGACCAGCGAACGTGAGAGAACGGGCAAAGTTCTCGGTTTTCTCACTGCATGCGTATTATGGGATTGTGGCGGTTTCTGAAATGTTCGTTTCGCTTACCTTTTTGCCTTTTGGAAAACGTGTTTAACTAGCAAAACAAAGTGCCGAACAATGCCGACATTTGCATAAAAAAGAAATCAAAACAAAAGCCGAAACAAGAACAAAACGAAGGCAGAACATGAATAAAGACAAAAACAAATTCTAAGCAGAGAACGATGACACATTGTTGTAAATGTATCTGTATCTGTACTAGCTTTACTGGGAGAGAAGATACAGAGAGTGAAAGTTTTTTCCTTGAAAGCTCGCTCTCTCCGGTTTCGCAGTTTTGCTTTGAGCCGCTCATTCGCATTGTTTGGCACTTTGCTTTGTCCATTGTCCTGATCGTGTTGTTGTAATGCAAGATTCCGATTTCATTTCCGTTTCCCTTTGTTTTGATTCTCTTCGTTCCGATTCGTTTCGCCCGCCGACTTTGAAAATTTGAATCGTCTAAAACCATTGTGCAAGTGAGTATGAATATCGCAGCGGTGTTTACTGTACTATAGTACCGTTACCAAAAAGCTGACATTGGAGAATTCTAATTAGTCTGGGTAATAAAAATAAGAGGGGGAAAGGCGAAACGGCCATTAAAAGGCAGATAAGATATGAAAACATTTTGAGTATTTCTATGATTGGCAAAACTCAGTGCATATACAAAATGTAATGTAATTGTTGAGCTATAATATTTTCTTTCAGTGTTCAATTAGCCGTTTATTAAAAGTGTTCGTTCTTTTAGCACCAAACACATTAGAAAGTTTAAACGGATGGTTACCCATCATATATTACGATATATATGAAATATATGTACATATATTAATATGTATATGTATATTTATATAATATAAATATAAATAAAAATAATGAATTATAATAATAAAATGATTTTCTTTTGCACTTATCTTTTACGCACATGTTATCATGTATGTACCTTAGATATCTCTGATAAGCAGACAATGGGATATAACTGTTGTAAATTGAGCGGGCTTATCTTTCCTATAATAACTGATATATCGTATCTTATTATTGATTATGTAGAAACTCTTCAACAAGCCAGTTGTGAAATTTTTTGCAGTTCTAAAAACCGGAATGTCTGCACAAGATCAATCTTATACCATTGTGCCACTTACCACGCACATATCTCTATATAATCGCGTTTTTCCTCATATCAGGAAATTGAAAAATGTGATACGCACAATTATCACACCCATTATCGGTGCGGTGTAATCACCCCAAATTGTGTCCAGTAGCGAAACTCTTCTTTACACCCTGTATCTCTATGTGTATCTATTCGCAGCTCTCTCCTTCTTCTCCCTGGTCACTGGTCTTTATGTCCTGCACTTCTCCATAGCCCTGATCCTGGTCAACAAGGAGGTGCCACAAACGCGCGGAATGCTGTACCCCAGGGAATCGGAGACGCGGGAGGTGCGATCTCTGGACGGGATCTGGAACTTTGTGCGCTCCGACCAGGCGAATCCCACGCAGGGCGTACGGGATGAGTGGTATGCCAAGGAGTTGAGCAAGATCAGGCCCACAATCCCCATGCCGGTGCCCGCGTCCTATAACGATATAACCACGGACAACTTGAGGGATCACGTGGGCACAGTGTGGTACGACCGCAAGTTCTTTGTGCCCCGATCCTGGTCAAAGGATCAGAGAATATGGCTGCGATTTGGCAGTGTTCACTATGAGGCATATGTGGTGGGTACTTAAATTGTATTCTCATACCAATATTTACTAGTAGAGCATCCTATAAATTTAATGAGAATTCCTTTTTTTCAGTGGATCAACGGCCAGAAGGTGGTGAAGCATGAAATGGGCCACCTCCCCTTCGAAGCGGAGGTCACAGATCTCCTGAACTATGGAGCCGAGAATCGGATCACCGTGATGTGCGACAATGCTCTCATTCAGACGACAGTGCCGCAGGGCAGGATTACGGAAGTGCCCAACGATGGTGGCATGACCATTGTGCAGAGCTACACCTTTGACTTCTTTAACTATGCGGGAATCCACAGGAGCGTGCATCTTTACACCACGCCCCGTACTTTTATCGAGGAGGTTGAGGTCACCACAAACCTCTCAAAGGATGCCACCGGTGGGTTATTACTTCAATTGAGTTTCTATAAACTTAACTTATTTAAAACTGTAATGCTTTTAGTTGGCGAAGTGTTCTATAGCGTAAGCGTGAATGGCAGCGCTGCCAATGAGGCAGATAATGTCCTCCACATCCAGGCCAATTTGTACGATAAGGAAGGCATTTTGGTGGCGAATGCCACGTCGGACCAAAAACTAGGCGGCAAGTTGCAAGTGAAGCCAGTGAAGCCCTGGTGGCCCTACCTAATGCATTCCGAACCCGGTTATCTGTACCAGCTGGAGATCAAACTGCTGGCGACCAACGACGAGCTCCTAGATGTCTATCGACTCAAAGTGGGAATACGCACACTAAGTTGGAACAGCCAGCAGTTTCTGATCAACGGCAAGCCCGTTTACTTCCGTGGTTTTGGACGACACGAAGATTCGGATATCAGGGGTAAGGGTCTGGACAATGCACTGATGGTGCGGGACTTTAACCTGCTCAAGTGGATTGGAGCGAATGCGTACCGTACCTCCCATTATCCCTACTCCGAGGAGTCCATGCAGTTTGCGGATGAGCACGGCATCATGATCATCGACGAATGTCCCAGTGTGGATACAGAGTTGAGTTATTCCGACACCTCGTGGGGATTCTTACTAATGCTGTTGTCTTCGATTTTCAGAAACTTCAGCCAGGAGCTGCTGGGCAAGCACAAATCGTCGCTGGAGCAGCTCATCCATCGGGATCGTAATCATCCAAGTGTGGTGATGTGGTCCATTGCCAATGAACCACGGACTGGTAGCGTGAGTGCGGACTCGTACTTCGAGTGGGTATCTCTCTATCTTATTTTCGATCGTACTCAGTTTAATCTTTTACTTTATCATTTCAGATTAGTGGCCAACTTCACACGCTCTCTGGATAAAACCAGACCCATCACGGCTGCCATTGCTGTTCCAAACACCCAGGATAAGGCGGTAAGTAAAAAAATGCTTAACCTAAGAATCTCAAGATATATATACCTTTCTTTTTCAGGGCCGCTCTCTGGACATCATCAGCTTTAATCGCTACAATGCCTGGTACTCAAATGCCGGACGCCTGGACATGATAACCCAGAATGTGATCGACGAGGCCATTGCCTGGAACAAACGCTACAACAAGCCGATTATCATGTCTGAATATGGAGCGGATACCTTGGAGGGTTTGCATATGGTGAGTATGGATGCTACGTAGAGATACTTCTAGTAGTAGTATCTTGAATCTCTCTTGCTTAAAAGTAAAGTAAAATAATACCTTCATGTTGTTTCATTAGCAACCTGCTTATGTGTGGTCGGAGGAGTTCCAGACGGAGGTGTTTTCCCGCCATTTTAAGGCCTTCGATGAGCTGCGCAAAAAGGGCTGGTTCATTGGCGAGTTTGTGTGGAACTTTGCGGACTTTAAGACAGCACAAAGTGAGTGAAGAATAGTTATTTTATGTATAATTTAATAATATATTTATATATTCAGCCTACACCCGCGTGGGAGGCAATAAAAAGGGTGTTTTCACCCGCGCACGCCAACCCAAAGCGGCAGCCCATCTCCTCCGCAAAAGATACTTTGCACTGGGCAGAGATTTGGACCAATGCAGCTTCCCGGACGATGTATTCACCTACATCGCCGACCTGATATCCTAGTTGATGCTAGGATAGGATGATGCTGCCCAAAGTATTCGGCCACTGTAAATAAGTTTACCGAGAAACACTTTATCAACGGACTTACATTTTTGTCCGATTTCCATTCCGCTGCATTGCCCTGTACAATATAAAATGGTTAGCTCTAGTTGATTGTATTTTTGTATGTATTTGTATGTTTAAGAGAATAAATGAAAGTGCATTATTTATATTTACCACACAATATTTTGAAAATTGTCGAATAGCTCATAACTTAAAATTTGAAAAGCAGCGAGTTTGGCGGTCAACTATCGATAACTAACGATAGGAATACGTTAACAGAATGTTATTAATTGCGCTGGCAACACCCAAGAAAATACGTTTTTATTTAATTTTAAGTTTTCGAAATTGTCTAAAATTCTTTATTTTAGAGAGGTTTTTACTTATCCAAACCCAATTCCCAAAAAATCCGCAGACTATGAAATGAAACTTTGAGCCTTTCTTCTTGCATGAAAGTTGAATTTTTATTTAAATTGCAGCCAATGAATTTTATAGTAATCTCGTTAGTTTAACTTATGCTTTTTGTTTAGCGAAATTCCCGGAAAATCGGCACGCATACCCAGCAATAATTCTTTAAAAAATGCGCGCCAATTTGTTTGAACCAAAAGTACAAAAAATTAAGTGACAATAAATAAAAGAAACCGCCTTTGGCAATTTTTAGCTAGAAAATTGTGTGGGTGTCCTTTCGAATTATTGCGAAGTATGCTGCCAGTGGGATTTGCCTTATTTTCTATTGGTTTCTAAAGATAGACAGATCTGCAAACACTTAGTCGCTAGTTAATGATGTCGGCTTAAAGTTTTCGTAAAGTTTTGATTTTGGTTTTCGAATAGTTCGCTTGGTAGTTTTATGTAGGTAAAACATCGTGATACCCGCCTAGTCTAAACTAACATATAAATACATATGTATGTATGTCATTATGCAGTATTTGTATTAACGCTCTTGTTTGTTTTAGCTAATTACGTTTTACCCATTTTTCCCGAAAGTAGTTTGCTCTTCAAATATTACATGTCATTCGAACTGTTTGCTTATATGATACGTCGTAATATGCCAGCTTATTCAAAGAAATCCTCGACACATAATTACCAATCTAACACATACGTAATAGTACAACAGTTTTAAATGTAATTTACCTAGTTGCGGCATTTAACAATACGTTTAAATTTAATTTAAACTGGCTTCCCACCGGTTCGATATTTTATAGATCCTATATGCAATATTACAGTTTAGTACGATGCTCAACAAATGTTCTTAACTCTACGATGCAATATGCTTATTAAATGTCTCTAGCTGGGCTATACATAATCGAGTACTCGCTTCAGTTATAACGATTCCAATGCCTTGATTCCCATTTCCCACTTCCCTTTTTCCATTTTCTATTTTCCAATTAGCGATCCTAAGTCCAACGTCCCTTTTTCTGAAGCAGAGAAGAGAGATAGAGTCTAGCGGCTAACACGGTTATGAGTTATACAATTCACGTTAAGTTGGAAAACACATAAAAATTGGTAGTAGATTGCTCGTTATGTCAACTATGCGGTAGTGGTGGCTTATCCCTAGTTATTTTGATTAGATACTTTTGTATTTCCTTGGTGGCATCTCCTCACAATTCAACTTTGTTTGCTTCTAAAAACAGTCTCCACTTGGCTCTATAAATTTAGCTATAACTAACACAATATATATTTGCATAGGTTAACATCAATTCAATCTGCTATTTACACACTTAACAACTATTGGTTATGCGACTGCTCCACCGCTCGACTCCTCGATCCTGCGTCGTCCTTGATTTCATCGTCTTTGGTATACAAGATGCGTTAATCCTCGTTATCCTGGTTATAGCCGAAGAGGTTAGATCAACATCCGCTGGTCGGTTTAGCAGAAGCGTCTGCAAGGATGTTACAATTGCAAGGATTCATTAGTGAAGTGTGAATTGAGGGGGGGCGGGTGTTCGGGCGCTGAAAACTTTGTGCATTCAGAGAAAAGTTCATCGAAATGGCGGGGCGCACAACTAAGCAGGAAATTCTTCAAATTAATGTTACTTAATTTAACTTTCATGTTGCCTTTGCAAATGAAAACGAATGAATGGCAAAGATTTAACTGCTGCCACATCCAGATGGCTCTTCCTTCAGCAAACTCAAATGGTAACTATTCAAAACTTATGCGCGCCATTCCCGCCCTCATTTTGTAGATAAAAACCCATTTCCCGATTTAGATTTCGGTTTAGCTTGCTTTTCAAGCGGCAATGTTTCAACCGAGCTATGTGGCATAATTCTAATGCATTGACCAGTATGGCTGGTTGGCTCGGTGGTTGGTTGGGTTGGGTGACTGGGTGCAGATGACAGGTCCGATAAAGGTCTGATAAAACTTTGGCTCTGGGTTCAGAAAGTTCTCCCCTTGGTTTTTTAAGCTAAACAATGGTTTCGGTTCCTTTGCAAACTTCTGCACTTTCCACTCAACTCAAGCAATATCAATTTTGGGTCCTGGCTTCGAGCATTGAAAATTGAAACTTGCCAGCTAGGGACAATAGCAGAAAAAGAATGCAATTGCGTATGCGTTGAATCGATTCAAAATGTTTCCAATGGCTGTCGGCTAAATTGTCTAACTCAATAACCATAACTGCGGCACACAAGGACAAGGTGCACGGGAAACAATTTTCATGTGTATCATACAATATAAATAAACAATTACTAGAATAACGAAAGTCTGCTGGATAAAGCCATATAAGTAAGTTAAAGTAGCCTAAAAATATACAACGATAAAACAGCGTTTTAAACAGCTTTATGGTTAATTTGATAACCTAGAGATTTGCAATTTTAACAAAGGAATTCTTTGTAGTATGTATGGTACTGTGTGAAGTAGGGCATATATTTTTCTTTCAGTGCAGCCCCATCGCCGGGTATTGGCTTCCCCAAGGAGCACTCACCTTCGCCTCTTCGCATGCACTATCTAGAGCTTCCCGCTGCGGTAGTGGACTGGTCGGTGGCCGCCGAAGAGGATGCGCTTGAAGGCCTGTCGGAACTCCGGACTGAAGATGGTGTAGATAACCTGCAAGGGGGAATCATTTAATCAACAATGAACGCGAATGAAAGCTACACTCATAACCATTTGATTTAACAACAATTTAAGTAACTAAAAATAGTGAAGAAACTTTACTTTTTATTAAATTTTCCGATTATTAAAAATACTTTAAGATATTAAGAGTTCATTATTAAAATTCAAAGTAACTAATAGGTTACAAACTCTTCTCAAAGAATACGGACAAGTTGCGAAGTTTAAGTCTTAAAATTTCTTTATATATGCAAAGTTTAGCACTATTCCTGCAGTTACTTAGCCATTTATTTATTATTCCATTTACCGGATTGAGGGTGGAGTTGAAGTAGCCCAGCCAGAGGAAGAGCGAGGCCACGGAATCGCTGATCTGGCAGGCGGCACAGAGGGGCATGGTCAGGGCCATGACGAAGAAGGGCAGCCAGCAGACGACGAAGGCGCCGGTGATGATGGCCAGCGTCTTGGCCGCCTTCCGTTCCCTTTTGGCCTCCAGGGTCTCCTTCCGCTTGTTCACCTTCTGCATCGGATTGGCGATGCTGGAGAGTTGCTGCTGCTGCAGCTGCTGCGCCTGCTGATGCGGCTGCTGCTGCGGGGTCGCCGGCTGTCGGCTACGTGGCTCTGGGGTCGATGGGGATTCGTTGGCGGTGCCGCACAGCGGATGCGACTGGTTGCAGCTCGTCAACGTGCTGGTTTTGGCCGTCATCGGTCCAGCGGCGGCGGTGGCGATTCCAACTCCCTGCGATGTTGGCGTTTGTGGCGATAGCGCTGATATCGACGTAATTGTGGTGGCATTTGACGTACTGGCCCCACCTCCACCGCCGGATTTAACTGATTTCTGCAGCTGCTGCACTTGTTCGAGCTGCTGTTGCAACTGCGGATCCTCGAGGACCTCCACCCCGTTAGCTTTACATTGGTCCTCCGCCTCGTTGGCGCCTGCCGCTGTCGTTGCTGATGTTGCGGTTGTGGGCTGCGGGTCAACCTGCTCGTCCTCGTCCTCCGGCTCCTCGCGATCCTCCTGCTCCCCGTGTTCTGGTCGCTGGCCGTCGTCCTCTTGTCTGCCCGATGGGGTCATCCCATTGACAGCGGCTGAGGATTTGGCCGTGGACTTGCCCTGCTGCTTGGCCAGCGCAACTAGGTGCGATACGGTGGTTATCTGGTTGCCAGAAGTGCTTGGTGCCTGGAAACAGGATTGTTCAGATTTTTAGATATAAAGTTCAGTTTATTAAGTTCTTAATTCAAGGTTATTTTACACATAACATAGATAAAAATTCCAATTAAAACTAATTACTTTTTACATTCCATATAGAGATAGAGGTAAGTGCAACTCTTCATTCCCGAAAGCCAATTGAGTCTGATATTATATATTATAGTTCATCCAATTCTGATCAGCGGATGGAAATTTTATGCGGCAAATTAGCATTTTAAATCAGTGCCCGCATTGCATTCATAAATATATTTACTGCTCATCAAATTTCATGGCGCTGGGGCCATAAATTTCGGTAAATGAATAAAATCAGAGTGTAAATATTTACTTTCGTTAAGCTCGTTGGCCATTTTTGGGGCAATGGGCCCCATTCCTCCACCCTTCACCCTCCGCCCCACCTTTTTTTTATCAGACCCCAGCCACTCGGAAAGGGCTGCTAGGCAATTTGCCGGAAGTAACGTACATATTTGAGGAGCCGGTCCTGCTAACGGCTTGTCTAGCACTAAAATTCCCATAATCACCTGTAATTTGAGGTTGGCCGTAGGTGTGCGTCGGGCGGAAGTGGCCGCAAGGTGCTAAAATGAACTTTACGTGTGATAAATTGTCTACTTCGCAGCTGGCACCTTTTGCCGGCGATAGCGGTATTAACTAGCGATGTGAGTGGGGCATCAAACAATACGATAGTTTCGATTCAAAACGATTATCTTTCATCGGATACTAGGATTTACTAAACCAGCAGTTGCTTTAATATCATTAAAACATTCCGAAAACAATTTAGATTTAAGTTTAATAACGATTTAGATTTAAGTCAACATTTCGAAAATGCTTTCGTGTTTGTATTTATACGTTTCACAGAATATTTGAGCATGTATTTATCGTTTTAATTATGATATTCTTATCTATTTGCCATCACCATCGCTCTTGAAACTAAGCCAAGTTTATTAATGGCCTGGCCAAATGAATTTTATGACTACGATGCTGCCATAAATTTCGAAACATATTGTGTTGAGTGTGTAATTTGTGTGACCGGGAAGAAATTCAAATTCAGAAAATAAAAACTGACGTTCTGCGAACACAATGGAGACATGACATAAATCGCTGGACACGAGATTAGTTCATATCGAATTCAATGGCCATTTGCCAATTGTGCCTGAACACAAAGACCACAGTGAATCCTAGAAACATATGTGTGCTCATTAGGGTGGACTTACAGTTTCTCAGAATGAAAATCTATCACCGGAAAACCTATCTAGGGAAAACCTAGGAAATGATGTTGTTTAATTGGGTCTTTTATTTAACAATTAAAACTTAGAAAAGTAACAGACAAATGACAGGGAAAGGTAATCCAGAAATATTTTTTGAAGGGTGTACAATAGGATGCTGTCAGCTTGTCCTTTTTGGTCCACTCTACTGAACGGCATTGTCAGGGGCATTGTAATTTTGTGCCCCAGCACAGGCAAAGCCATTCGATCTCCTCCTCGCTGCTGGATTTTTAATATGTTGCAAGGGGGCACAGCAAGGAAAATGAAAGCCACAGGAAATGAAAGTGAAGCCAAAGACAAATCGCGAACAAAGCATCCAATTGCCAAAGCAAAGAGCGAAGTTTAATTTACTGATACCGAAAAATGGGGAACAATGGGGTTGAGGAGGGATCGAGGAAATGAGAATGGCTGGATATGCACATTGAAATACGGAGAATATTGCAATTTTGCACCTGCACTGAAGGACATTCATTTCGCCTTAATTACAGACTGGCTTCAATAAATATGAAGCTGTGCCGCAATATATAAATGTTGCTTTTTTTCTCCCATTTCTGTACACTTTTTTGGTCATATTTAACACACACACAACTATAATAAATTTATATATTTGCTTTGGGCCATGCGTGCAAAAGTGTGTTTGTTTATTTATTTGTCCGTCCACTTATTTGCCAAAGAGGAGGCAGCCCGAAAGAGAGGTGTGTGAAAGCCATTCCCGAGTAAATATTTAATCTCAGGTCCAGAATTGGGTGGTGGTGGGGCTATTGGGGCGATTGGGGAGCTGTGTTGGCCAAGCGAATGGAAACGAAAGCGGTTAGCCATAAGCCATCAACATATTTTGCTCAATTACTCAAGCGTATTGAGTGCCTTGTTAGGCGGCCCAGAATCAGAATGGGAATCGCAATCGAAATCCACGGGTCAAGGAGTCAAAGGCCCCAAAGTCAACTCCCCATATTTCTCCATCTCGAACTGTCTTTTGGCTCCTGTTGCTATTTTGTTTTTATACCCTTTATTAGGATTCAGTATTTTTGTTTGGGAGTTTGTTTTAAATATTAAGCAAATATTATACATTTTGGTTAAACGAATCTTAAGTTTCTGAAGCTGTCACATCATTGCACTGCATATCTAGTTAGTTTTGAATCATACTTTTAGATACTTTAATTTCTGGTTCCCCCTTATATCTTTGGACTCATTTATTGGTTAGAGTATTTCCCAAATCGATCTTTGCCATTGTTTATTTCATCTGATTTTCATTTGAATCCGGCTCTCTCGCTTCTTTTGCCCCGTCTCTGTCTCGCCTTGTGCATGCCAGGCGGAAGGAGGCGAATCCTTGTCACAGCTTATATTTGACTTTGCTATTACTTAACCGGCACGAACCTGGCGATTCCGGCTCTGCCCTCCGACCTCATGCCCTCGCTGACCCCTGACCCTGACCAGTGGAAAGGTATTGGCCCGGCTTGTAGCAATGCAAACAAAACGTTCAAGCAATTTATTTTGGCTCTGCTCTGCTCTTTTATGGCTTGCTTTCGCCCCTTCGCTTTAATGCGTGTTATTATTGAATGTGTGCGGCACCGCTTGGATTATTTTTTAGCCATAAAATCGCTGGCCGAAAATTGAAGTACATAAAATGCGGCTAAATACAAATTTGGGTTCGAGCCATCTACCCCTGTATTTGCTTCAGCGGGGATTTCCAAGTAAGAGCCTTGCCTGCATTTTATCGCTGACATTTTGTTCGAGTGGCGGATAATTTGACTGGATTTTTGGGGCTTATTCTTGGGAGTCTGTTTCGTATTCCAGCACTAAGGATAACCGCTGAATTTACAATTATCAAATTGCCATCTTATTTCTCTATGTAAAATCAAAAAACATCATATAATGTTTTGAGGTATATAATAACAAAGAATCAGCAGTCTTAGTAACATGTTTAATCCATTGGTTCATCTAGAAATTTGTCGGTGGCGGACAAGGAAAAGGTTAATCGCCCCATGGCATCCGCTTGGATCATTATCGGGAAATGTTTCCCCAGGAATTCTCAAGTGCATATTGCTGCGATGGCAGCTGGGCTAATGAGACGACTGAAAAAAATGGCTGGGAATGGCGGGCCAAGATGGGATGGCCCACTGGAAAAGGTAGCCAAGAGGAAAAATCATTTCAATCCCCCAAAGGTAAAAGAGCGACAGCGGGCCAAAGGGCACATTCTAGTTGGAGTCGCATAATAAAGCGAGAAATGAGCTGAACTCGGCTGGGTTTATTTTTGGTCAGCCCATCTGCCGGAGTATCTGTATCTGACTCTGTAGCTGTATCTGTATCTGTGTGCCTTTCATTAAAGTGTGCGTGTGCATTTCGGGCACAGGAAGCAAAAACCCAGATCGTTGGGCACATGTCAGGCGTTATGAAATTGGCTTTAAACCCAAAAATGCGCATTGTTTCTTTGGATCACTTGGAGAAAATATGGCATAAAAGCAGGATTTTTATTAGATTTTTGTTGTTAGTTTCAAGAAGATATATTTAGCAGTTTTGTCCACTTAAGAATAACTTTAGTTTTTTAGTGTTTGTATTGCTCACTTATAATCTATTTATAATTATGGAAAAAATTAATTCCACTCAGGAATAACTTTAGTTTTTAGTGTTTCTATTGCTCACATACCTCGACGCCTGCCCGACTTTTGCTGTCCACATTCGAGCTGCTGAACTCGGTGTCCTCGACGGTGTTGACCGTGTTCGTTGAGTTGCCATCGACGAGGCCCAGAGCCCTGCCCCCGGATGCGGGTCCTGAGACGACCCCGGCACTTCCGGTTTTGGATTTGGCCGTGGAGAATCTGCCGAGGCGTAGACGCAGTCGATTAAGTTTCGTATCTGTTGCCGCACCTCCGTCCGGCTGAAAGCGATAGAGATGGATAGATGGTTGGTAAAAGAGAGAGAGAGAGATAGGGGGGATAGAGTACTCTAGTTGCGTCTGCATTGATTTTTTGCCCTTTGACCCCGTGTGCATGGATTCAAATTAAATTCATACTTCTTCGCACAGCATTAAAATGAATAACAAAAGAGCGGTAGCAAATTTACATGTTCGGCTTTTTCTGCCTTACGCTTCAATAAACCGCAATTTGTACGCATATCCAAAAAAGTTTTAGGCTGAACCGAAAGATCCGATCTGATCCCCACTTTTTTTTTGCCGCCTTTTTTTTCTACTGTTACCATATGCATATGTAAGTGGGTTGCGTCCCGTAAATAAATTGTGTGTATTTGTTACAGCCACCCCGAAAAACATCTCCCAAATGGACCACTTCGCCTGACCGCCCGGCATCTCAAAATAAATTTCACGTTTGACTGCTCCCAGCGCTTGACCTCTTTGATTTTTTCCCAGCCGCGTATCCTTTCTTTTTTTTCCGTGGTAGGGTATTCAGCTCGCAGGGACAATGAACTTAGACTTCTAGACGGGTTTTTTCTTATAAAAATATTCAATAAGTTATATTTTTGGTTTAATTGGGTTGGCTCAAGCTAAAAAGTCTTGAAACAAATTGAAAAAAATATTACATTTCTAAAAATTATCCTTAAACCTGGATTGTTTCATATTTATTAAACAATTATATCGAATGATATAAAGTTTAAAAGCCTGATGCTGATATGGGGTATTATTCTTAAATAAAACGGAAATTATTATACTTTAGGATGCATTTCATTATACAGTGTATAAATACTTTGGCTTTCTTATTTTCTAAGTATATCCCCTTTGTGAGCGTATTTTTGTCGCCTCAATCCCACCAAATTAAAATAATTGAGTAGTCCAACCCTTTGCCATCGGCCTCGTCATCTTTGTCGCCTTAGCCTCCGATTGTTCACCCTTTTGGCAAGTCGATATTGCTTTAAATAAATAAAATTATGCTGATTTTGCCTTCGTGTGCGGGAATTTCAGCGTTGTGGGAAAAGGCAAAGGGTTCCGACTCGATGGCGATCCGAAAGTGGTGTGAATATTTGCGCAAATAGTATTAAATGGGTTTACAGCATGACCCATGTATGTGTGACCTTCATTTTGTGGGCCAGAAACTATGGCCAAATTGAGGAAGAAAATCTTAGTCAAGTGCCTTGTGGGTTGCCAAAGTAGAAGTAAAAGTTCTACGGTCAGATAGCTTATTAAATATTGAAGAGTTTAAGCTTAATTAGGCACGAGCAGAAAGGGCGGAAAATGAGATGGCCCAGTGGGAGTTCGCTGTCTGTTCGAAATTAATAAATAACAGGCTTCAAGTTAAGGCCAGTATTAAATTTCATTTGCTGACTGGAGGAAAAGTTTCATTGAATTTTCACCTAGATAAATTTGAAGTGCAAGAGCAAAGCCATTAATTTCATGGCAAAACAAAAAAACAAATGCGGAGCAAGTCTCCTTTGGGGAAAACTAAAGTATCTACGCTCTTGTCTGTTACTTAAATACCAAAATAGCAAAGCAAACATGGCCAACACACACACACGCACACATGCACGTGATAAGAGCGATAAGAGCTCTCTTTTCAGCAGTTTGGCAATAACGATAAGGATGCGGATAGAAAACCTCGGCTCAATGTGAATGTTATGCAGATGTGCTGTCAGCCAACTGTTTTTCTGTGTATTTAAGCGTTTGCATAAACGATACACTCATTCTCTAGTCCCGGAGTCCTCGGTCCGTAGCCATTTCTGGCACTTTAGCTAATTTATGTAAATTGTTTTCTTATTTAATTGTTTTTCTTGCCGGGACACATGTTCGGCCTGCGAAAGAAATGCGTACGTATGTGCGTGTATTCAATAATGTGTTTCCATGCGATTTATGTTGTTCCTGAGTGTGACAAGAATGCTCTGGTATTAACTACACTGGGCAACAAAATTTATGGCTGCTACGGGCCAAGGGTCCCGCTGCGAAGGCATCTAGGCAAAAATTAAAATAAATCCGCAATAAATAACAGCAAAATCAAATGCAATCTCAGCCTCAACTGACGCACAATGGAGACTTCATTTTTTTACCTAAAAATAATTAAAATTGTTGTTCAGATTTGTCTTAGAATGGAACGAACAAAGCATTTGCATTTATAGTTTTATAGGAGTTTAATAATTAATAATTACATTATTATTATTTTAAGCAATGCGGCAATTGAAAGTGACTACTTAATATTAAATCTATATTGATTAAATAACAAACGATTTTCTTTAAGGAGTGCATTTTTGTAAAGTACTGCAAATTATTTTTGAATATATTTTTTCTGGAATTTTTGCTGTTCATTTTTCCTATTGATTTTCTCAAGTATTCTCCTCTTTTGAACGCAGACACAAACACGTCTTCGTGTGTCACAGATGGCGAGTTAGCCAAATATGCTTTTCACTCATGCGAATTCAAGGCCTCGACTGTTCTGTCACTTGTTTGGCTATGAAAATAGTGTCAATATCTGGAGCAATCAATTCGAGATGTTCTTGCAAATGTGATTGTAATGATGGTATACCATATTGCCCTGGGGCATTTGGTTCACTTCGCATTGCTGGATTATAAATAGCATTTGCCGGTCGCTGGTCCGAACATAATGCCAATAGCTAAATTAAGGATAATACCTGTTTGGCTTAATTGCTGTTTGGCCATCAGTTAATTGGAAAATCAATGTGCGTGTGACCGGCATGAAAATTACATTTTAATTAAAAATACAAACATCGTGTTTCGGGGAAAAATTAGTTTTGTCCAATGATTGTTACATATACATATGTGAATTCGATTAGGCAGCTTTGAGCCATCGAATTATTTAACAATTGGCCAATAAACATACCGAAGGCAAAGGCAATTAGCTTGACATTTATACAGGCCAATACCCTTTTTAGCCACAAAATGAACGCATCGCTTTTTGGTATACCGTTGTCAACGTGGAGAAAAGCAATTTGCGATTTGAAAGCATTTAGTTATTAAAGAACGGACAAATAAAACCAATAAACAACAAGTCGCAGGTCTAATGCCCTTTCCTGCGCCTCCAAACTTCCGAGAGTGCCGGGAAATCTTTTCAATTCGATCGCATGGTCAACACAACGGGTGTAAGGGATATATCAGATGTGTGTGTGTGTGTGTGCCGGGTAAATATATTCTAAAATCAACAAGCTGCTCTGTGGGAACCGAACCCGAACCCGGACCCTAGTGAGTGGCACTAAATGGATGTGGGTGTGTGTCCACGGTGCTGTGTGTACTGTGGGTGTGCGGGTAAGTGTGTTGACATGTAACTAAAGCACGCATGTGAGGCCAGCTAGATTGGGCCGGACATCATCGGAGGACATGGGAGCAGGCATACATAGCTGGCTGAGCAGGACATCGGGGGCAGGACGTCGGGCAGGACATGTGTACGGATGGCAAATAGTGGACAACTTGCCTTGTTTGCGCATTGAATTTGTGATTCCAATGACTTTTCGCTCTAGTCAGTGTGTTATGCACACACGTGGCTTCGTACAGGTGCGGTCAAAAAAATAGTGCGAAACGTGCCTGCTTGTTTCACCTAATCAGCGTTTTACATACATACAATTGTAATTAATGTGTAATGTGCAAATCATCTGTTCAAAAGCCGTATTCCCCAGAGTTAAACTCGTAGGCATATGAAATCTCAGTTCCATTGATTACGTTAGATACTAGCTACTATTTCTGTGACCGCAGCTGTATGTAAAAGCGCATGTGTTTGTAAGTGGTTGCAAACATTTTTACGTCAAATGGTCATTTTCAATTTAGTAAGCACTAAGCTTAAGCTAAGTAGCAGCTTGCCAGCAGGTCAAGATTGAAGAAAAAATAAATAAAATGTCCTGGCGAAAAAGTCAGTTAGAGGACAACAAAGTGAAGACCAAACTCTAGATACTATCGTACGTTAAAAGTTAAGCAAAGTCAAGCGGAAGATTCTTTGCAACGAAAATTAGTTTTTAATTTCGTTGATAAACAACTCGGAACTGGTTGAAAATTCTTTCTTCTCGAAGCAAAAACAAAATTACAATTTGGCCAGGCTGGACTCGGGCACATCCTGTGCGTATTAGTTTGACCAGCTGGCGCATTAGGGTAGAAAGTTCTGGCCAAATCACTCACATACACACACACTCGCCAGTCAGGACAAGATGCCACTTATCGCTCAACTTTCGGACAAGAAGGCTTTAATGTCCACGTGGCGTATGCTTAACTTAAGCTCTGCCTGCCCGTGATTTCTTAGCTCTTCCTATCCACTGAGCATAGAAAAAAAAACCTTTGCAATGCATATTTCATCACTCGGGATGATACTGCCTAATTACAGCCCCCTATCCCTTGGGATTTCGCCGCAGTATGCTATACATATTTAAATTGGACAGCATAATTTCATAAGGTCATGCCCCAAGACATGTGCACAGAAATTTTGGAATGCTGCCTGCGGTTTGGCCTTTGACTGACCCGTGTGGGTTGGTCGAAATTGTGGCCTAAATGGGCGCGGTTTGTTCCATCGAGAGGATAATTGCACTGGCCATGCTGTGGCATTGATATAATATAGGGTGTCCATTATAGGACCAACGCTACAAATAAGTCAATAAAAACTCTTTAAGGATAATAGGAAATGCATTATTACATAATCGACTGAGACCTCAAATAACTTTATACTGCAGCTTAATCATGTATTTAAGTAGATTTGGATTTGCAATTTAGTTTCTCCTAATGATGTATTACCCTTAGATTTTTAACTCAACTAAGGACAACCGGTAATCGATCAAGGCAAAGGCGCATTATGAATGCAATTAGGGCCGGTCAATTAAGGCAGTCAATCGATGACGCTTATTGCATATGAAGTCTGCACTTTACCTGATTATTATTGACCGCCGCATCGACGGGTCGCGGTCGCCGACGATGGATGCGTTTGCGGGCCGTTTGATAGATTTTCCAGTACAACGCCAGGATGACCAGCAGTGGCACGTAAAATGTGCAACAGGTGGCAAATACCTGGAAAAAAGCAACGGCCATGTGATTAATTAATAAGTACATCGTCGAGATCCTTGGTGTGCACACCTGATAGGAAACATCCTGCGAGACCATGCACTTTTGCTGCTCGATGCGCTGCAGATAGTCGGGATCCTTCCAACCGAACTGTGGCGCCAATGACACAATCACCGCCGCCGTCCAAACGCAAAAGATCATCATGAAGACACGATTGCTGGTCCGCGAGTGGATGTAATCTATATTGGTGACCGCCCAGTAGCTGCAAAAAAATCCAAAAAATATATATACAATATCATATATAAATCATATAGTAGCACCCAAATTCCAATTTATTTACAATTGCGGCCACTTTAACATGGTCGCTTAGCTACTCCATTATCCGAGACCACAGAAATTTAAATAAAACGCTGCATAAATCTAGGCGCTGCCAACAGATACAGACACACACACAGACAAGCGCACACTTATACATACACATATGGCTGGGCGACAAAGTAAAGAAACGTGTTCGATATTCAGTTTCCGTCTAACAGTTTTCCGTAGCGCTTTGTAACAACCTTTTTTGTTGGTTTTTCTATTTACCGACCGGGCCAAAACATGTTTTATGTATGTCTGCGTCAAAGTGTTGGTGTATGTGTGTGTGTGTGTGCGTGCCTATGTGAGAGGCATTTTAAAAATTTCCATTTTTCGTAGCTTTGGAAAAGTGAGGTTAGTCTACTCATTGATGCTGTGGATAAAAAACTTTTTAAGCCGAATGGTTAGTAGCATCTTGGGGGACTCACACTTAATGAAGCCGGAAATTCAGCTCACATTCTCTTATGTTTGGTTTTACTTTTGGCCCAGTTAGTCCCGACTTCATTGGCTTAAATTGAGTTAGTAATGGCTATTTTCGTTCATGTTTCTGCTTGGCCGAAGTGAGAGCATTCCCCATTCGTTGGCATCCACCTACACATGTTTGTCTGTAAGCTATTTTCCCATTTGGTTTGGCCCGAACAACATCCCTAAACGAGTTTTTAAAACGTTACGTGGTCGGCTACAAACTCGAACAAATACAAAACGGCATCGTAAGTTCGTTCCACTATTCTGGTTGCGTTGTGTATAATGCGCCACTGCCACTGATGATGCTGCCATTAAAGTGCTAATAGCCATGGGGAAAGCGGGGATGTAAGTGTATTTAAACAGGAATCGTTATGGCAAATATCGGTAAAAGTGCCCCACACCTTATTTATATAAATATTAACATTCAAGTCCAACGCCCTTTTAAGTAACCTGCTTATTCTTTAAAAGTAAAAGCTTCCACTAAATCTCTTTCATATATTTTCTTGTACTTAAAGCCAGCTCACTTCTATATGATTTAGTGGACTCCCTTAAAGAGCTAACATTCCATAAAAAACGGTGTTTCCAGACTTTGAGCCCGAGGCTAAAAATACGCTTCTTCTCATCTGCGTTGCGGCTTGAAGGAATTAATGCCAGGAAACCGCATATTTCAAAATTTCTCAAATGCTAACAAGTAATGGCTGGAGTTTGCTTCATTTTCAGATACCGCGGCTCGACCGCAGAGTTTTAGATGGCAGCCAAAAACAATCTTAGCATCGGCAGGAGCTCCGGCCAACACATGTTTATGTATTAATTAAATGCAATTTGCATAAACAAATATTATACGAGCATTGCCAGGCCGAGAATACTGAGAAAGTCTCTTGCTATAGTGTGTGTGTGCTCGTGTAAGTTGAAATCAACAGTTAAATGAGTTGACTAAGCACTCGAGATGAGCCATAGATGGGATCTATGTGTATGTGTATGTGGCCAGGGTAAACCGATGTGAAGTGCCCTTTTGGCCATAGAGCATAATTTAATTTGTCTACAATTGAGCACTTAAATGACAGCTTTATAAATATTGGTAAATGCCGCTGCGTGAAAGCAATTAAGTGTCACTTAATTGTGGGAATTCAGCAAACTAAATCCCCATTAAAGTGTATTTTTCATTAAGTTTTAATAACAGTCGATCACCATTGGCCGCTGACTCCTCGCGCATCACGCATACGCCATGTGTGCTGTGAAAATAATAAATAATAATGAATGATGATGGCTGCTCTTGGTCGATGACTTATGTCTGCACTGGATCTGACTTTCTCGTTGGGCTTCCGAATACAAATTGAAATAAGTCTTTTTTAGCAAGTAACTTTATTTGTTTTTATTTCTGGTATGTAAGAACCTTTGGAGAACAAAATTAAAAACTGAAACTTAGGGCCAGCTCCGCCGGACCACGAAGCCGCCGCTGCCGCTGGAAAGTCGGCTGAATGTTGAGTCAGCGTCTGCAACGGGCGGTCAGGCAGCTTGCGCGTGCGGGTTTCTGGTTTCGGCTGCAACTTTGTCGCGACGGCATCCGGCGTAGCAGCGTTGTCAGCAAACTTAAGCTTGCGCGTGTTAACTCCTCCCCTACTAGTTTGAAACGCGTCCTCGGGTTTCTTCTTTCCCATTCTGCACTGGTACAATTTCCAGGTGCCCAGGAGGAGTAGGAATAGGGCGATGAGTGCTAAGCCGCCATACGATCGTGAAGATAATCCTGTTCTAAGATCCCCGATATGTCGGAGATTCTTCATGGTTAGGTCATGTAGAAATGGGAGGCTCAGATGTTCTCTGAAAAGGGTGACGTTGACCACGGCTGACGTGGATACAGCAGGTTTCTTCTTCAGGATGCCTCGGTGGTTCACGTAACGGGTGCCATTTAGTGAGACGTAATCGTCGTAAGTCGCGAGGAAAGTTCCCGCGATTATCTGTTTGTGTCCAGTGCTGTCCACTACATTCATGGTCGCGTTGTTTATTACTGCAATACCCTCTCCGATTACTATCACGGGCGCCAGGTGACCGGGGCGTGTGGCACAGTGAGCGACAGTTCCAGATACCAGTTGTTGAGCGCATGAAGTATTTTGTAGTCTTCTGCAGAAAGTGGTGCTCACAGTAGCAGCGCAGTCACGAACAGCGAAGGTCCTTGTTCCGCAGTCGGCCACCGTATTACCCTCTTCTAGATCTAATATTATGTTATTATGCTGGACAGGAAGGATATCTATTTTTTTACAGCTTAACAGAGGTTTGGGATATTTGATCAGAAAGTACAATAATTCAGAATTTTGAAAAGCTTTTATATGGGAGACCTCTAAAAGGTCGGTTATACTAGTATTGGTGAGTTGTTCATTTAATAATTCTTTAATGTCGATGCTGTCTAGTATAAGGGGGCTGATTAAATTTATTTTTGCAAGTGTAACAGTGAGGATTAAGTCCTCGAGGTTTGTAATTATCATTCTATTCTTTGCCAAAATAGTTGCATAAAAATGTTCGACCTCTGCATCTGGTTTCAAAATTGCATTGAGGGCCCTTGAAACGTCATTGAGTCTTGCTTGGAATTTAGTGTTGATCTCTATCTGCTTACTTTCGGATTCTATTAACTGATTTTGTTTGAATTTTATTTGTTCCCAGTCATCAAAATCTGGGGTTCCTGCAATTGCCTTAAGGGCACTACCTATCATGTTAATGCTACGTGCTTGTCGGTGATGAACGGTCAGGGAAGTTATTAAAGTGGCTATGTGCTGTACGTCCGTTTTCAGTACCTGTCTCATATGGTCTTTGGGTAGTTTGTCTATTAATTTCCATGTCTCGTCGATGTAAGTTTCGAACGATGTCAAGTTCGTCGTGTGTCCCAAATAAGTGTACGAGTCCCAGATTGTTACGTCTCCGTCAACTATAGGTATGTAGTCCGCGTGGGAGTAGTCGTTGAGTCTCAATGTCGCTTCGGTCAAGGTCATGGCTGCTATTATTAAACTGAAAAGATACAACCTAAATAAAAATGTAATTAGTTAAAAAATAGTTGTCATGATTTTTCAAATGTCAAGAGCCTATTTAAGATTGTCCTTATGGACCACCCTTCCTTTAATAAGAACCGTCGTACCTAGATCTGCTTCCACTATACCCTCTGTGAATAGGGGTGATAGTTTATTTCCTAGTCTCTTATTGTTTTTTATCCAAACCCGATCGCCTACCAAATACGACTTATAGATCCTTTTTTTATTCATTTGGTCAAGTGTCTTTTGCTGTGCTGATGCAATTTTTTCTTTGATCTGCACTGTACTATCTTTGGAGGCTGCGTGAATTACGTCTATGGGTCTCTCGTTTGTCACCGAATGAATTGACCTGTTGTACTTTATAGTTGCAAAGAGAATGTTTTCGACAGTGTCCTCTACTCGTGTTTCCAACTTATAAGAGCGTGCTATATCCCCAAGAGTGCCATGGAACCGCTCGACTTGTCCATTAGAGAGACTATGCAAGGGTGGGGCGTTTGAAATCACGATGCCAAAGTTATTGCTGAGCATTGATTTAATAGTTTCCGAGTTCAAGGATTTCTCGTTGTCGCAGTAAATTGCCTTTGTTTCGGGGAACATGTTCAAAAGTTGCAAAAGTGGAGCTTTTATATCCACAATTGCGCGAGACCGTATAGGCTGTACTACTGCAAACTTGGAAAACTTATCGATGCAGGTTAGAAAATATTTACCACCAGTGGAGTAAACATCTATGTGCAACATTTCTCCGGCAAACGACGGTATCGGGGTTTTTCCTAATTCCTGCTTTCTTGGGTGCCGATCATGTTTGCTCATAGTACAAATTCTACAGTTTGCAGCTATTTCTGATGTTAAGTGACCCATTTTTGGAAAAAAGTAGTCCCTAAGTATTTGTTTCGCATTTTCTTGGGCTGCTCTGTGCGCGCGATTATGTTCGGCCGTCGCAATTTCCCTCTGTTCCATTGGGTTTACAATGTCTGTTACCAAGTTCTTGCAATATCTAAAGGTGGTGGAAGGGAATGCCATAACCAGTCCGTGTTGGATGAAAGCCAGTATGGGTAGCTCGCAATGAATTGCGTTGACTACGTCAGCATTTACTGCATCTTTAATGCTTTGCAATAATGTGCTGTGATCAGAAAAATGTAGTATGTGACGAGTTTTTGTCTTAAACAAAATAAGCGTATTCTGTTGGGGAATAGTTCCTTCTTTCAAAATAATTTGGTTCCGGAAACAATTCACCGGTTTGTCTGTGGCTTCAATGGTATACGTGAGGGATTCTTCGCTGTGGATGGTGGCGACATCCGAGTCTACTGAGTCCTCTAGTGCGTTGACATTTTGGCGAGACAGAGCGTCTGCTACCAAGTTCTCTTTTCCGGGTTTATAAATTATGTTTGCGTTGTGCTCATCAATGAAGGCTTTCCAACGCTTTATTTTGGCATTCGGGTTTTTGTCCGATACCGAAAAGGTTAATGGCTGGTGGTCTGTATGAATGTTAAGATTCTTAACACCATACAGGTAATTTCTGAGGTTCTTAAGTGCCCATACAATGGCGAGAAGCTCACGCTCATTTGTGGCAAAATTTACCTCGTTACCTCGCAGTGTTCGCGAGATCATTGTTATCGGGCGGCCGTCTTGAGACAGTACCGCTCCCAGTCCGCAGCCAGACGCGTCTGTTGTGAGGTCAAAAGGCTTCTTGTAATTTGGGTAGGACAACATTACATCTTCGGAGGCCAGTATATTTTTTAGCCTATCGAAGGCTTCATTCTGCTCTGGTGACAACTCGATTATCACCTTTCTTGAGTAGTTGGCACTTACTTTGCCATTTTCGCCTTTCAAGATATCTGTTAGGGGCCTTGCGATGTTGGCGAAGCCCGTTATGAAGCAGCTATAATAGCGTGCTAGACCTAAAAATGACCTTAGAGCGAATAGGGTTTTTGGTGGGGGAAAGTCCTTAATAGCCTTAATTTTATCGGGCGAGGACTGAATCCCGCCTCTGCACACTGTAAATCCCAAGTATTCCACGTTTTTTTTAAAAAACTTGGATTTTTCTTGAGACACCCGCATGCCTGCGTCCCTAAGGTTTTTCAAGACCCACTCAATGTCTCTGACGTGGTCTTCTTTGGACTTGGAGAAAATTATTACGTCGTCGACGTAAACATAACATATCCTACCAATTTGTTCGCGGAGCACATCATCGATGGCTCGTTGAAAAATACTTGGGGCATTTTTCAGCCCGAAGGGGAGTCTACAAAACTCGTACTTCCCGTTGTTGACAGAGAACGCTGTCTTTTTCCTGTCTCTTTCAGCCAATTCGATTTGGTGAAACCCTGACTTGAGGTCCAGCGTAGTGAAATACTGGGCCTCGCCCAAATTTGACAATATAGTCGAAATGGATGGGATAGGGTATTTGTCGTCGGTTGTCTTATGATTTAGTTTCCTAAAATCAATAACCAGACGCTTTTGTTTGTGACCCGCTTCGTCGATGCCTTTTTTGTCGACGACCCATATCGGGTTATTGTAAGGGGACTTTGACGGTCGTATTATGCCATTCGCTAGAAGTTGTTTAACCTCTGCATTGACAAAGTCAGACACGCCCTTTGGATACGGATACAGTTTTGAGTAAACTGGTTCGTCATCCGTTGGTATGGTGGCAACCGTATTTATGTTGTACGGTAGGGACTCGTTAACGTCCGCAAATGCCTTTACCATTTTTTTGATCATACTATCAAAAGTGGGTCTGATAGCAGGAGGGACATCTGCGTCATTAATTTGAATATGGTTCACCTGTTGACATTTAGTGAACTCGATTTCTTCCATCCCATGGTCATGTTTAATGACGTTGTTTGTCAGATCTATTTGGGCATTGATCTGTTTTAACAGGTCAAGGCCAATTATGCCATCAAAGTCATTAAGTGACTCTAGCATGAAAAAATAGGACTTTACACCGAAAAGGTGGATGGGGCATTTCTGCTCGATCTTAGTGTGCCCATGAATTGATTTGACTTGAAAAGGGCTGTCAACTGGCACCCAATGTGCCAGTTCGGGAAGGGGTTTTATATAATTTTTTGAGGCCCCTGTGTCTATCAGAAGTCTGATAATTCGCCCTGCAACCGTTCGTCTTATGAACGGAAGCAGGGAGCTTCCGCTAAAAAATTACAGCTTTCGACTTCGGACAAATCGTCCTCAACCTGTGTCGTTTCATGCTGTGATCGTGACTCGTAGTCACCGCTACTCTCTTCTTGGGGTAGATGATTTAGGTTTTGTTGGGTCCTCATGGACTGGTCGCCGTACCTTTGATTGTTCCAGTAACCCTGTGTGGGTTGCCTGGAGCGCGAGGAGGAATCTACCTCCATTGGCTCGGGACCCCGCCCTTGGGACTTTTGGTTGTTAAATCGCTGTTTTGCGCTATTTGGGTTTTGCTGGTCATTTCTGTCTTTTTGGTTCTTTTGGAAGTAGGGATTCCTGTTTTGAGGATTTTCTTCCTTTGCCTGTTGGGCGTTCTGACGCCAGTTCTGAGCCTTTGGCGAATTTTGTTTTTGGGGTTTTTCCTCAAGGTGTCTTGCGAAATTTGCTGCGAAATAGCCTCTCTCATTGCTTGATTCAGCCTCTTGGGCTAGAGCTAAGGCTGAGGGGAGATCTATGGGTTGCGCCGGGAAGACTGCCCACTTCAGGGATTTTTTTAATCCTGAGACGAAAACGTGAAGCGCGTCGTTTCTAAATTTTTCGTTTAATATAGCTGCTGCGACGGAGTCGTGCGTCATTAGCGTTTTATTTGTCAATAGTGTGAGTTTTTTTTCGACTTCGTCGAAATACTGTATTAGTGGCAAGTTGCCCTGCTGAAGAGTGCTTAGTTGCTGTTGGATTACGTGAACCGGTGTCTTGTCCGCGTATGTAAAATCTAACCTAGCAATAATGGCTTTAAAATTCAACACTGTGTTGAATGAGGCCAGCACAGCATCTGCTGGTCCCCTTACTTTGTTTCTGATTATAGCTACTGCCTGGTAGTGTCTTGAGGTGCCGCTGTATGGTTCGAAGACTTTATAGGCTGCGGAAGCGGCTTGCCTCCACGAAACATAGTTTTCTATCTTTCCGTCGAACTCGGGGATGGACTTTGCTACATCTAAGGGCTCATCGCAGCGGGTCCCTGGCACTATTTCAGCTTCTTGGAAAATTTCTATCTGTGGTGCAGAAACTCTAGCTTTACCAAGCTGGTTTGTCAGGGAGGCTATCTTTTCGTCAAATAATCGGGCTTGTTGCTCAAGGGCTGCCTGCACCTTTGCCTCCATTCGGGCAACCTGTTCAGCATTCATTTTTTTTGATTGTTCTAAAGTCCGCTCTAAGTATGAGGGTATTAGTTCGTCGCCACTACTGTCGCCCGCTTTGTTTTGGTATTGCCCTGGACGCAACATAAAAAGACTCAAATCGTTTCGGAATTAATTTTTTGTTTAAGCTTATAGAGGTTCTTTAACGCTTTATTGCAACAGGCAGAAATTTATTTAAGTTTGTTTTTATAAACACTGAGATCTCACACTGACAGCTCTGAGCATTTTATTTACTTTATTCGAAAAAATAAAAATGAACATCTCACTTACATTTTTTTTATATATGAAATTCGAACTTCGATCAAGTGGTGTGGTGGCCGCTGCGATATGCTGTTTCCCGTCGGCCGCTCGTACTTGTTGATTTGATTTTTTTTACTCGCTCAGCTCTTCGGCTGGGGTTCTTAATTTTTTTGTATTTGTTGTGTGCGTATTTTTGCACTATTTTTGGGTTTTTTTTTCACAAAATTGGATTTGTTGTGTTTTTTGTTTACTTTATTAAATCATACCGCAACTCTTTGCTTTAGCTCGAAGAGTTATTTCGGTTAGATAATAGAGTAACTGTTCACTTGTTGATTTTGTTATTCACTTTATTGAACCGTACCGCGACTCTTTGCGTTAGCTCGAAGAGTTAGAGTAACTGGGTTACTTTCCGTGTGGGCGCCAATTGAAATAAGTCTTTTTTAGCAAGTAACTTTATTTGTTTTTATTTCTGGTATGTAAGAACCTTTGGAGAACAAAATTAAAAACTGAAACTTAGGGCCAGCTCCGCCGGACCACGAAGCCGCCGCTGCCGCTGGAAAGTCGGCTGAATGTTGAGTCAGCGTCTGCAACGGGCGGTCAGGCAGCTTGCGCGTGCGGGTTTCTGGTTTCGGCTGCAACTTTGTCGCGACGGCATCCGGCGTAGCAGCGTTGTCAGCAAACTTAAGCTTGCGCGTGTTAACTTACATATTCCGATATATATTCCGGCTTGTCCTCTGTCTAGGACAACTTCGTTGGCCAACAGCCGTTCTACATCAGTCTGCCCATCCCAAATTCATTAGCATAATATAATCGACTTCAAGTTGGCAATTTTGATTGACTGCTTAAAATTAATGGAATTTTGTGATTTCGATGTCAGTACGGCGCGTGAGTATATATGTATTTGTATGTACTTGTATTTGTTGCCTCTTTTTTTTGTATTTTGCCAAAAAGAGGCTTTTTGAAAAGATTGTGCTGTGCCGTGCATAGGCAATGAAAAATCTATGCAAATTAATAGCGAAACCTAATAAAGTGTCTGTCATGCTCTTTTTGAAAGTATTGCCGTTCGGCAATTTGCGTAACTCATACAAGGAGTGGAAAATAATTTGTTATAGAATGAAATATGCCCGTCGACTATGTCTGCCGATAAGATTCAATTGAATTGAAGTCAATCAATTTGGGCGAGAGTATCTGGCGACGTTCGTCACCAAGCTAAGTTGAGTGATGAATTATAACAATTTATTTGTGAGCCAAACAATTTAAATGCGATTTTTCCATTATATCGTGTCTATGCTTAAGTGTGTGTGAATGATTTCTTTTCATTTTTTTTGGGCGGAGTATGTGATAAATGTGCGGCACTCAAGTGTAACACTTTTTTAATGCATTTAAAAATTGCGCGCCTAGCACACAAGAAAGTCATTACTCTTGTAGCTGCCTAAGGAGAGAAAAATTGAAAAGAAAATAATGGTGGGTAGGAGGACCTCTTAGGCAAAGGATGTACGAATTTTTTAATATTTTCCAAATCATTTTAGCTCTATAAGCTCAATCATTAATATCGTCAACATGTTGCGAGCATATTTATAGAAGGTTGAACTTATAGGCACATATTCAACACGAAATATTAATAAACTTAAGAAAGGCATTAAATCAAGAATATCATTCCATTAAAAATTCGCAATGGAGTGAGTTGAAATTTATTTGCCAACAGGCCACAAACTCATTAATACAAATCCATTTAGAACAAAAGACAGCGAATGAGACTGGCTTTATAAGCCGTCCATAATTAATTGAAATTTTATATATATTGTCAAGTGGTGACAGTCAATATTTATCTTCGCATTGGATCGTTTCATGGTTACATTTTTTTTTGCAATTCCCATTTCAATGCATATTTGATGCCTGTCGCCTGCTGTTTACGTTTTATGCTTTATGACTTTATTTTTTATTTTTTTTTTATACATAGGTAGATGGGAATTTATTCCCCCCTTTATACTGCTGATATCTCCCCTCGGCTAATCGATTGCATTACATTCGAAATCAGCTCAGGGTGGAGTATGGTATAACAAAAAAAACAGCTGAGGAAAACAAAAGCATAAATAAAAAGTGGATTTTATTCACCTGCGGCTGCCCCTTTTTGGTCGTCGACTTTTTGTGTTGTGAACAACAGCAAAATAGCTGGGTTGATGGGTTTACATGTGCCGGTAATAGTTTTGTTTTGTTCTAAGTCCTGCGGCATCTGTGGCATGATTAAATTTTTGTAAAACTACTTGTTTCCTTTTGCATTTAACAATGGCCGGACTAAAACAATGCATCCCATTTTCAACTCCGAATATTTGTTCTTCACTATGCAGCTGTATCGCAATTAAAGTCATAAGCGAAGTTTAGAATATAACTACTGAAATCCGATCTCTGATATATATATTATTAAATTTAAAAATATATATTTAAATACGCCTCATTATTAGAAGAATAATTTATATCTACATTTTTATTTACACATGAAAAAATATGTAATTGATAATGGTTATGCACTCGTATCATGTGGAAACTTTGATTAAACATAAAGGTGTGAAAAAAGCAAAGTAAATTTCATTTAATCATGTTTTTTTGTTGTTCAATAACCAACGACATTAATAACTTTTTATTTACTAACAAATTAAAATTCAATGAACCGGAAACTGAGTGATGTTGAGGTAAAATATGTTATTTAATATAATTTTAGTAGCTGTCGACTATTTTTACTTGTCACATTTCTGCCACTTATATTCTCCATTCTGTCCAGCTACTTTGTTTTTTCCATAAGGATTACGGCCACTGGGCCTCGTTTTGATGGAAATTTTCCCGGGTTACCAGTTTTCAATGAGTCCGTGGTGCTGACAAGCGGCTGGTCCACAGCGAAATTCAATTTAAAACATGCTTACGTGGCCAAGTTCCAAGGAAAATGGCCAGCCGGCTTACCGCATTCCGCTACTCAAGTGCTCTTTTTTTTTTTTGGTCAACAGAGTTTAATATTGCAGGGCAAAGGCTGAAATTCTTATTGAAATATATAACTTTGTACGGTTTTATATCTCTTTTCGTTTCCGGCTTTTCCTCGACTCGGTTAATTTCCCATTTTGTGCGGATAGAACAACGGCAAGTTTTGGTTTATTCTTTTAATAAACGCAACAGGAATTATCCATAAAACATTGTGCTGGGCCACGCTAAAAGTTTTCTAGTTGCCGCACAGCTGGTGCAGGATGCGTCTTTTCTTGATTACAGGACCCTTTCTTCGACCAAGTGTGTGGACAATTATGGGCGAAAAAGTGTAACTAACTTTTCAAATAATAAGTTAAATTAAGTGTATTTACTGTATATACTATCCTTGAATCTAATCTATGCCTGAAAGCTAATTTGTTTAAAATATATCAGAATTTTTTCATTTAAAGACAAGTCTTACAAACTTCTGATATTTTAAATATAATGCCATAAAAGCTAAAATGCTTCATATTAAATTTTTTTTTAGAACTCTCAGCCCTATTTTTCTGTCCTCTGCTGTGCCATCAGCGTCTGTGTGTGTGTGAGTTGCGTGCGTAACCTATGCGTGCCCCAAAGGGAGGGCAGCAATTGTAATTTACGACTGGCACACACACGCGCTGACAAAAGGCGATGGGCACATGAAAAACTTATGTAAATTACAAGAAGAAAACAAAGGACAGGCAAAGTCTGCTGGCTGCTCCCCAATGACGAATCCTTGGGCTCCTTGCGCTTGTGGGGTGCATCCAAGTGTGCTGATTACTGTCTGGCTGCCCTGCTGCGCTTCCTGCGAGTCCTTATGCGTGCCTGAATATCCTTGCATTCGGCTCGTTTTTAATTCGGCGTGTACGTCTGTTGCTCGTATTTGCATTCGCATTGCATTGAGTGCATGCATCCGCCTAAGAGCTCAATATGAAATACCCAAGGAACCAGTGCACCATTTCAGGAAGGACTTCCTGCTGAAACCAGCATCTACTGGCTGAATAACTTTTAATTACAAAGTTATAAGGAGGAAAAGATGTCTAGTTCAAGCCTATATTGGGATTATTATGATTTAAAACTATTTATTAAATGTTTATATATATTAGTCAAAACTAAATTTTGGTTGCCCGAATTGTGAAAATTTCGATTGAAGCGAATTTAAATATTTTCAGCTGAATTAAGCCAATTGCCAAACAGCCTTAAAACTGCTCTTTAGTTGGTCGAAAGCGTGATTGTTTTAAATATGTTACCTTATTCGGCATTTATTATTCCGGGTCAACGGCTTAGTCGATTAAGTTGAATTAAGGCCATTACAGGTTTTTGCATATTCCAACGATTTGCATAATTTTGTGGGCAATTCGGTTGCGGGACACAGATTCAGGTTGACGACTTCGCGGTGCGGACACTTAATTATATTTAATAAGCCTAATTGTCGACGTTACTCGACGTTGCATAATTGTGCAGCAATTTGCGTGTTGCATGCCGAACGCTGTGGTTGCAACAAAAGAAGCCGTGAACTCCATGGTAAGGGAGAAAATGTAATCCCTAATTAGAAAACGATTTCCCGGGGCTCAAACCGAAGACAAAAGTCTTGACAAAGTGGATTTCCATGTTTCCTTTGGGGATCAGCGGGTGGCATTCAATGCGGAATTTCGTGTTCAAGGGGCAACAATGAATTAACCAGTTGGTTGACTGCCTTGCTGGCTTCTTGGCCCGTTCACTTGGCCATTTGCCTTCGAGTTTCGACGCTTTGACTACGGTTCCGGCTTAGTCCTTGTGGTTTCGGTGAAACTTTTCCCCACAAAAAGCCGGGCAAGTTTGGTGCGGCAGGAGATCCAAAAAACCGACCATTAATCACATGACCAGAACGGCAAACTGCGCTAAACTCAAAAATAAATACAAACGCTAACGCAAACGCTTGCTTATGGCTTAATAAAAACCACAGAGTTTTCGATGCAACTGCCAAAAGGTAAAATGAAAAGACTTTCTGTTAGTTCTCTAATGCATTTACTTTTCGGTTGGCCTTTTAATTTATCTGGAAAATTTTAATTTATCTTCGGTCACGCCTTGGAATCTCTTCTATTCCTTACTTCTACCTTTTGCCTTTAATTTTCATTTTCCTTTATTTGACTTGATTTATTTGAAATTCAATTTACTCTCTGCACTGATTAATCATCCCAGAGCAGCCATTATTTTGATTTATGCGCCGAAACAAACAAAAACGGAGAGGCGAAAGAACTTGGCCAAATTGAAATTACGCACTTTTGGGGTTAGCCGCACAGTGACAGTTATAGAATTGTAATTCATCTTGACTGCGGTTGGTCGTAATCTGCTCCATTCCCTATATATATATTTATATATATATGTATGTAGCATATCCCCTTCCGTTTTTTGGTTTCGTGGTTTGCCAGTTTAAGTGGAAATATTCATAAAATTTCTGGAAGCACACAAGCTCTGTGGTCTTGTGCAGTTTGTTCTCTAATTGCTTTGACATTTCATTTGAAAAGTTCTCCCAAACGGATGCAGAATCAATTAAATTGAGGAAATAGTAACTCGGCATTTCGAAGTCACTTCGTTTTCAATATTGGCGTTTAATCTGTAAATATCTGAGCAGGCCGAAAAAGTATGCAATCAAGCTAAACTTTAGCTATAATTAAGGATTGCTCAAGCGTACACACACATATGCAACACATGCACAACACACATTTATATAAGCTGGCCATTTATGGCCATGAGATTGCTGGGGAAATATTGATTGAGGCATTCTGTGATGTTGCCACTCAAATGCATAAATCATTAGAATTATGTCAAGCCCTTCTAATCGAGATTGAATGAGCCCCTAATTTACACACAGACAGCCTGACTGACACACACACGCACACACACATGCAGGCACGCATACACAGAAGGCAGCACTTAAAGCCATTTCAGCTTGTTTGTTTTATGAACTTGACTTGTTTGTGAGTTCATTAGAGTGAAAGCAAGACAGAGAGCGTGGCGAAGGGAGAAAGACGGGAAATCCCAGCTTTAAATATCACAAACACCTCATTGCGAATGTCGTTGTAACTATTACTTTCTGGAAACACATACAGATGCCTGCACAGTAAAAAATTACATATAATAGAAAATAATTTAACAATTTAATAATATTTTATATAAAGTATTTCTTAAGCTAGTCAACAAACTAGTTTCATTATTTTGTAATAAACAAATATTAGTATTACGGTATGCTGGTTTAATTTTATCCTTACACTTATATTCCCTGTGTATGTGTAGGTTTGTTTTATTGTTGTAGGGATTAGAAGATAACGTAAATGTCTTAGTAACATATCCGGTTTTATTGCTCGGTAACGTTGCTGTTTGTGTTGTTATTGCCTCTGTCTTGCGTCTTCTGTTTGCTACTTTGTCTCATTAAACATTTGAAAAGAGACGCACACAAAGTACACATTACACACATCCAATGTTTAAGGTAAATGAAGCGTAGTCGTTGCATGTAGATGTGTGTGTTGGCAGCCTCTCTGCGACCCAGGAAAACTAATTATACTGTTAAATGCGTTTGTTTAACTGCCAATTTAATTAAGGTTATGCTTTTGTTCTGGCCAATCCCTAATCTGCCAGCTGAGCTTGTCCAGCCACCTCCGTTGTCCCAAAAATTGTTCCAACATTTGTGCAATTACAAAAGTGCCCCGCCCCGCACACACACCACCAATTTCACACCGCCCATGAAAGTTGCGGCTATGCGGTTGCAAGGGTTAAGGGTCAGGGGCGCCGGGGGTCAGGGGTCGGCTGTGGTGGCCAGGAGCCATTGCCTAAAACGCAACGCGACAGTATGAAAATTATGTAAAATAAGTACAATGTGGAAATGCACTTAGCCGAGCGTGCACAGTGGCAGCGAAAAGTTTTCTCATTTGCGCTAAGTAAATCAAAATATTAGCTTGAAAAATTCCACATGAATACCTGTTTTAAAAAATTTAATGATATTAACTAAAATGTTGAAAGCCGATTATAAGCAATGAAGACGTAAGTATAAGAAATAAACTTATTTAAAACCACTTAATTTCTCGAATTAAAAACTGAACTTTATATCTGATATAAGTCGGGTAGTACTCTTAAATATGAAACAAATGATAAAATCCTTGAGTTTTATTCCGGAAATTCGCTGGCATGCATATTTAAACGTGTCCCCATTGTTTTATACTTTTTTCCATTCAGCATTTGGCTTTCGACCAAGCCGAACAAAAAAAGTAATCGTGTGACAACAGCAATTACAATTACACATGGCATACAGCACATGGGACGCAATTGTAGTTGTTATCCTTATTGTTCAACTGCAGTTGCGGTTAGAGTTGCAGCAACAACAAAAAACCACTGCGAGGATAGCAACTTGGAGTCCAGTGCATCGTCGATGGTAGTGAATATGAACATGTAATTACGTTTTAAGTGCTAAATTGTAAAATATTTGCGTAAAAACTATGTAAACTTAATTGAAATTTAATTGAATATGTCATAAATGTGCGAACAGCAGCAGCAACAGCGGCAACAACAACAGCAACAGCACATGTGCAACATGAGCAGCGATGCGCACGAGCAACATGAGCTCGGCAGCAACATGGCCGACAAACTGTTGGTCAATGCGGTTAGCAGTCAGCAATCAGGATATAGTCCCATGATCTCGGCTTCCAATGGGGTAAGGGCAGCAAGATGGAGGGCATATTTCGTGGGGGCCTTTGCGAAAACTTGGCATTTAAATGCTTTCGACCAAGGCAGCGTGGAACGCAAAGCCGCGAGGCATTTATCATTCGGTTCGGCCGGCCGTTGCTTTTGTTGTTGGTTTCGTGTGCTGCCACTAATAATGACGTCAGCAGCATGCAGACCATGAAATTTATGCACATCGAGCTCCAGTGTATGAGTGTATGTGTAAGAGAGCCTCTTCTATATGTGCATATATTCCGAGGGCCAACGGCATTCGACAGAATCGGCCGAAACGTTGGGTCAGTGCCATGAAGATTAATGTCCAGGCGCTATTTGTCGGTGCGGAATCCCAATTTTTGGTTTCTTTTATTACACAAGGAAAAATTTGAGCAACTTGCGATCTAAATTTATTTTATTCTATACACCTAATTTTTTACAAAACGCTTTAAATTGAATTATTTGCATCCAATTTCTTTTAAAATTTACTAACTTGTAACTTTTTATTTGTGGCACAGTCTCATTCGTTTTGTAAGTCAGTCTGCTGCTCATTCTTGCTCAAAAAATATAAAATTTGTAATTATTTAATTGAAAGTTCCCTCCTTTTTCCCGTGTAGAGGCTTTATTGTGCTGGCAAATAGCAAAGGAACAATTCTCTGGCGCTGCTGCTCAGTTCACTTGTTCTACGGCTTCGTGTTTTTTTTTTTTATGCCGGTTGCCCTCTGTGTGAGCCCCTCGAATCTCCGGCTTCAGCAAATACTGTTGGCACTTTGTCTTAATTGCTTAAAAATTACTGACATGGAAAATGAACTCGGAAAATGTTAACCACTTCCTCCACTTCCCCCTTGCAAATGTCCCGGCATCGTATTGTCAAAGATTTGGCTGTCCTAACGGCAAATACTTGCAAATATTATTCTAGTCGAATGTCGGCAACTATTTATCATCCAGTTTGGGCGAGCTGAGTTCGGGGACCATTTGACAAACTTAATTTATTAATGCACCACTCCCATCTCGTTTCGTCCTGCTGTAAATGCCTTCCGCCTTGCTTAAAAGCACATTAATTTTCATTTCATTTGGTGATAAAACAAAGACTTTCCATTTTAAATATCTAGTGACAACTAACAAATAAAATGTGCCCCAAAGCCCTCTCGGGGTAATTGTTTCCCCCACTCCTTATGCCGTTCGACTCAACTTGAGCCCCAAAAAGTCTGGACCTGAGCCGGAGGCCTTTTATCTTGACGATGATGTGGCACTCGGGCAAATCATCATCACTGGCTGTCATGCCTCGTCATTTGCATACTTGCCAGCAGAAATGGAAGTAGTATTGCCCCAATGCCCACTCCATAAATACGCAATACGCTGCTATACAATCATAATGTGAAGTGGGACTTGGGCTTTCTTTTCGGTGTCCAGCTGACAGGCGAGTGGCGTTTGCGAGGTGCCAAAGATAGGGCGGTTCTCCTAATGTTAAAGTCGGGGCTTCGGCTGATTGATATGCATGCGAAATCTAAGCATCACTTGGCTTTGTTTATTGACAGGCAATTTGCGGCGCCAGCGCTTCAATTTGCCAATTGACAGCCACATCCCAGGGTATCAACGTGCTTTTTTCGGATTTATTTTGGCCACTTCTGACCACCGGTGCCAACTCCTTTCAAAGGAATAGTTTTCAAAAGCACATTGTGTGGGGGTGCAATTTAATTCGCCGATCGGCGGTTGCGAAACGAATTTCACAAATGCGGTGCAGCCATTTCGTAGCACTTGAATGCATTAATTAGTGACAAAAACAAATATCAATTCTTCTCTTTGCTCTTTTGCACAGAGAGAAATCTTTGAAGTTATGTATATTTTATAAAATATTTTGGCTTTTTGTAAACAAAAAATATTTGTCAAGTATATAATTTATTTACATGAAATCTTCAAACTGTGAACGCAGTTTTTCTCCGCATGTGAGCGGTTCGATTTTAATGAGCTGCTCCCCGCGTGTTGCGTATACGCCACGTTGCAGCGGCAAAGAAAGCGTTTTGCATTATTTATGGCTAGGCTGGTCGTCCGGTGGCTCTAATTGAAACCGCGAAATAATTGGCCCGCATCGACCTGCAGCTAAGCCAATTAATGCGGCCATATAATTTCAGTTCATGCGGGAATTGGCGGGAAAAGCAGCTGGATGCGCGCAGCTCCGAGCCCAGTTTCAAATAAAATGAAATTACCCGGTCAAGTGCAGCAAACATTTTGGAAATTACACGGTCTATGGGGAAGGGACGGGGGGCGTGGCCATTGCATTTGAGTGTTCATTAAACACACAACAACAGGCTAAAGAGTCACTGGTCGCAGCGGCATTCAAACGGCATTACGTATACGCCGTGCGGACCGATTGGAAAATTGCGCCAATCTTGCAGCTAAGTGGCCATAAAACTGCCAGCCGGGCCAACTATATTTCCACACAACACCAGCTTTTTCTCCGATTTTCCTGCTGCCGCTGTGGAAAACATTTTCCTATTGCCCTTGCCATTGTCATTGGTGGCAAGTGCACGAAAATTAGCTGGCATTGGATGCTTGACAATAAAATTGACATTCGGATCGACAACGAGTTCAAAGTGCCACCCCTTCCGCACTCTCCACTTTTTCCAAGTGAATAATGCAATTCGTTTTTCACTGTTCCATGCCCTGCCCTGCCACGCCCCCTCGTTCGCCCTTTGTTGTTTGCCGTTTTGCGTTCTATTTTTTAATCGATTGATTGAAATGTTTGCTGCAAATTGATTGATGGCATGCAGCCAGCCATGTTCCCATATATGTATCATTGCTTGCCATATGCCATGGCAGGAGATACATATATATATATATAAATTTAAAATTGATATAGCCATCAGATGACAGTTAAGTGAGTGGTTGGTTGGGAGGCGAAATGCGAAAAACAAACTATACACAAACCGCAACAGTCTTTGAAGTTCGACGGGCGGGTAACCATAGAAGGACCACTTTGTTTATTGACAAAAAACTTTTTGCATACAGGGCATTCATCAGTCGGTATTTCTAACAACTTATTTGAGTGTTTTCGGTTTATTTCTTCGAACAGTACTGGATTTGTAAAGAGATTTAACATGTTAAAAACTTAATTGATTGATTCGCCTAACTCAAACACACGTTGCCACGCTTTCCCACATATCCCGCCATAAGTACGGATATGTCTATATTTAGGGAGGAACCACGACGGCTTGTCTTACACGCCACTTACATGCTGGCCTGTGGGGCATTTATCATGGGACCGGAAGTGGTGGTAGCTCCTAGTAATTACTTACCGATCCACGGCAATGGCCACCAGATGCAAAATCGAGGCAGTGCAGCAGAGGACATCGCACGACGTCCATATATCGCACAATTCCGGACCGAGTATCCAGCCTTGGCTGATCTGTGGGCACAGAGAGAGAGAGAGAAGAAAAAAAAGTAAAGTGGGTAGGTGGTCATAAAGCTGGTTAGTCAAATAGACAATAAAAGTTGATGGCTTATTAAATTTGATGCTCCCCAAGCATGGAGTGTAAAATGTAATGGCTTCTAATAACAAAGCAAACAAGGGTTGCCAGGCTTTATAAAGGGTCAACTGTCGAACGGTGGAGTCAAAGTGGAAAAGCAGCCATGGGGAGTAATTTCTTCAAACGGAACCTAATACTTTTTGGCCTTTTGGCCAGCAGCAATATGCAGATTCTAGTCGGAGAACTTGAGAACAAATTGGAACTGGATGTGGACTTCTTGCTTGGGGTGACCGAATTCATGGGCCACATTCATGGACTACATTCCATTACTGTATATTCGGATTGCATCGACATACAACCTTCAATCCAGCAGCGCATTATGGATAAATTTGTGGTACCCGTTTATACGATTGGATCCAATCTAAGGCGGACTAATTACAACAAACTGAACAATGCCAATATTCGGATTGTTCTCTTCACTGGCCTGAATGATACCATATTGGTTAATCTCAATAAAACGGACGTTCCTTACTCAGATCATTTTTATATGCTTGCGTATGCCTCACCAATTAAAAATAAGTCCGTCGAGTTGGATTTTATTGAAGGGGTATTTATACTGCTATGGAAAATGTCAATTGATAATGCAATCCTATTGGTCCGTGGTGAGTTCAAGATGGAAATGTGGGCCTACTTTTATATGGGAAAAATACACAACATTGAATTGACTAAGCCCAATTCGTTTTTGGAAAGTCTTCGCAAATACAACTATAGGTTCGTCCTTCAAGTAATCGATGATCCTCCAGCCATATTTTGGGTGAGTTCATTTGGTATCACCAGTAAATATTAAATAATTTAGTTACTACAAATTTTAAATGCAAATGCTATTGAGAATTCCAAATTTCACTTGCAGTACAACTCATCGGAACAAGCGGATGTGACTGGCGGTGGCGACCTCAGTGTGTCCGGCCCCGTCGGGCTGATGATCATAAATTTTATGCGTCATCTAAATGTGACCACGGACATTGTTCCGGTTTCGGGAAAGCAAAACTCACAGTACGAATTCTTTCAGCAGCAAGTGGACTGGAGAGCGGAAAATGGAGCTAATATGGTAGGCGGTGCCCTCTTGAAATACAGCACCTTGGTGACTCAGTCACGGATGTGTCTGTTGGTCCCGAACCGCAGAATGATTCCTTTCAGCAGATTTCTAGACAAGCTGGTTAGTCCCCGTGTCCATAAACTCACCTTTGTCTCGAGTATTGGCATATTCGTGGTCAAGTACTTCTCCCATCGACCTCGATCGTTTTTGGATGCCTTATTTTGCACCATACGATTTTTTTTTGCTATTCCTCTGCCAAGTAATATTCTAAATCGCTTTCCCTTGGTGGATAAGTTAATAGAAGTGTTCATAATCATTTTCGTGGAAATCTTACTGAGTTCGAATATATCCATGACAACCAGCGCCCTGACAACCGGGTTTTGGGAGCCACCTATCAGAAATGTCGAAACGATGAGAGCTAGTGGCCTGCAGATTATTACAAAAGATCCGACAATTCCACAGGCCTTCAAGGAAAATATTTTGCCCAGCTCCTTGGCGGATCTGGTGACTCTTGTGGATGAAGGCACTTATTTCCATCACATCACCACCTTGAACAACACCTACGTCTATGTGGTGCAAACGCACAATTGGCAAATATTTCGGCTATACCAACAGCAACTGACGAACGAGCCATTTGAGATTGCTAGTGAAGAACTCTGCTCCAAATGGCGAATCTTGGGAATGACGCTGAATCCTAAATCGCCTCTTAGGTTCATGCTTAAGGATTATTTCTATAGGATTCTGGAATCCGGATTGCAGGAGAAATGGCTTCATATGGGCTTTAAAAAGTTTTGTGAATTTAATAACTTGCAAAAGCTGCCCGTTGATTCCCTAGATAGTTGGCAACCGCTGTCCATTGAGTTCTTTTTAAATATCATAAGGGCTTATATAATAGGATTAGTGATCGCCATCTTCGCGTTCGTTGGTGAACTATTTCACAGTAGATATCGTCGTAAAAATGTGAAAAAAACTTAAAAAAAATCATATATGAGAATTATGTTGATTGATGTGTGCAAATTGTAATTGTCAAATAAATACCGCACCCTGCTTTAGCTTTTCTGGGCACCTCCTACTTACCTCGTATACAGCTCCTAGGGGCATTACTAGACAGGCCACGAAGAGATCGGCGACGGCCAATGAGGCCACCAGGTAGTTGGCCACGTTTTGCAGATTCCGCTCCAGGATAATGGCCGCTATGACAAAGACATTGCCTGCAATGATCGAAGAAATGGTAAACTAAATTAAATGAAGAGCAGGAAACGGAAATGGGGTCGATTTTACTAGGACTTTTAGCAGCCTAATTGCGAAAATTGACTTGAGGCGAAAAGTTTGCAATTCAATTCGAGCTGCAGCTGATGACCGAAAACGAAACCAAGAACCTCAGCGGCACAGATAAACTTTTTGGGAATTGGCAAACTTCTATGGACGCCGGCGAACGTCGAGAATGGGAATCTTATTAAGCATGTCCCTCAGCATTGCACTGTTGCAATTTCAGTTGCACTCGAGCTGGCAGGGCAGACAAAGAGAAAGTTCACAAAAGCCAAAATAAACGACATGAGCTAATCGCGCTGTCGTAAACTTTGCCAAAAGCCCCATACGAGGATGAAGGGTGTGAAATTGACGTAAGGGGGTTTTGGATGCTCGATGGTCTTAGGGAGCGCCGCGGGTGAGGACACCGTACCTTTGATGTCTGCTAGTGCGCTTATTTTTCCTGAGTTTTCTCGACTCTTTCACTATCTTTTACCACCACCACCCTTTGCCGCCACTGTCGCCGACTACTTGTGGTGGTGCACTTGAGGCTGCAGAAGAAAGACAGCCACTACAGGTGCGAGACATGCAATTTGTGGCATTGAATCCGCCGGCAGTCGACGGCAGGAGGGCTCCCACACACTCACAGCACCCGCCTGGATACACACAGATACGCAAAACACATACACAAACACACACACACACATGCACCCTAGGTACATGCAATTAGATACTTGAGTGTCAAAGTGAAGGCAAGTAGACGAGCCTCATGCCTGCCAGCTGTTTGCGTTTTTCAGTTTCTCAGTTCCATGCAGTGCCTTCGCCACGGGGGTCACTCGAGCCATTGCATCCCAGGAAGGATCCTTAATCTTATCCCAGGGTAGTAGTGTAATAGTGTAAAATTCCCACACAAACCACTATTTGTGTTAAGCCACTCATTAATGTGTCTTAAAGGCATCAATCTTCCAATAGAGTAACGGTTTTAAGTTCTGTAAACAAAATAAATAGTTCTCCAATAAAAAAATTTCAAATCATCTTAACACTTTATAAATATAATCTCTAAAAACGCTTACAAATCAGTTCCAAAACGAATAATAAGTGGGTCAAATAATACAACCATAAAATTCATATATATTTTGGCAGCCCCTCAGTCGACATTTTGTTCCGGGTACTTTTCATGCTACTTTTTTTTTCAGCTGCCGAGTGACCGAAAGCGTGAAGCAATCTAGCTAAAATTAGCATTAAGACTCATTAGCATTTTCTTTTTAAATGCTAAATGCTGCTGCCGTCCCACTTGGAAGGCGACTAAAAAATTCAAAAGTTCAAAAGCGGACGAGCTCGGCGGGAAGAAAAGAAAACTAAAAAAGGCGGAATGGGGCGAAATGAAAGAAAGGCCGGCGGAAGAGGAAAAACTAAATAAACACAAATTAGTAGGAAATCAAAATGGAAACAAGCAAGAGGAAGCGAGACATGTGAATGGCTTCCAGCTCAATTCAGTCAGGATCCTTTCGGAGTGGCGTTAAGAAGCGTAGCATACTTTCCAGCGCTCGTTATTTTTATTTGCCTCTTGACTTTTGTGTGCTGCCCGTTTTAAATGAAACGAAACGAAATGAAATGAAATGAAATCTACTTAAATTAATGAAATCAATTTCAGCCGGCTGCTCTGCTGATTTCGCTTCTTCGCCTCATTTTCATCTGTTACTGCTTGATTTTGATACATTTTGTTCCTGGATTTTACAACGCGAACATAAAGTTTCCCGCTCGGCTTGGATTGAAGTGGGCGGGGCACTGTGATTGATTGATTGACTGTCAATTTTAATGCGGCATGTCTTTGCCTAGATGGATGCCGGTTTGTTTGCCATCGGATTTATGGCTAAATGCGTGTAATGAATGTAGCCAACAACAAAAGCGGCCTCATTCTCGTTCTCCCTATGCGAATCATCTACGTCCACCCATTCCACATTTTGTTCCTCGTCATTGAGCTGCCTTATTAATAACTGAGACTGAGCTGATGCTTCTGCTTCTGCTGCTGCTGCTGTTGCTGCTGCTGATGCTGCTTCAGCATCTGAGCCATAATAACAACAATAATAAATAATATAAAATGCCCTGCCAGTATCATAAATATCAGTTACGCGTATTTTATTATCTACAACTGAAGCCGAGGCGCCCGACAAGTCCCTCCGGGTCCTCCTTATTGAATTGTTTGCCATATTCCCCAAGGATTAGGAGGCAAGCAGAAGGCGCGTGCCTGAGACTGGCATTCGAGGAATTTATTTTGGGTGGCATGGCTCGCTGAGCGACTGAAATAATTATGTCTATGTTTGGGCTTTGGCTTACACTCAAAATAATATAAGAAGCTCCAGATTGTAGCATATGAAAAAATATATAGTGTTTTTAATTAAAGAATGGTAAGGTATTGGAAATATTTTTATAATTATTTTTAGCATAATATTTCAATGTTTTAACATTTTAAAACGACATTTGCCGAGTGTACCTCTTGTTTTTTACGGTTTTCAGTAAGTACTCACCAATTATGGTGACCAGGATCATTAGACCCAGCAGCACCGATGTGACGGCCATTCGCAGCAGCTGCGTGAAGTCGTCCTCGGCCACTTTGCTGGTGGTCACATTGAGGCCGGCAGTGCCGTTGATCAGATCCAGGTGGCCACTCCGGTTGGCAAGCATCTCGCCGAACAAACTGGAATCGTTGCCTTCGAGAAGGAGCGTGTCGTTTAGCAGCATGGCGCCCAGTCCGACTGCGACATTCGTGTAGTTATTGTCCATGTCGATCAGTTGGAGGGCTGGAGAGGATGCTTGCGAGGATGTAGCATCCTGCTTGGTGGTCAGTGCTCTGTGTGCCGCCTTAGCGGTGATCCTGGCAGCCGCTGCCGCCACCGAGGCACTGGCGGCTGCCGCTGCCAAAGCTGCGGTGGCCAGTGGTGAGCCGGCGGTGGTGGTGGTGGTGTTCGCATCGGTGGGCGGTGGCTTCAGCGCCAGGGAGCCTATGAAATCCGCTCGTCTCTTGCCGGAGCTGTAGTAGCGTTTGCTGTTGATGTTGTTGTTGGTGTCCTCCATCGGTCCATCGTCCGTGACCGCCATGTCTTCCAGTTCCTCCAGCTCCGCGTCGTCCTGGTCCTGACCATCGACATTCGGCTGTTCGGGATGCGGTTCGGCTATCAGAAAGGCCCTGTCATTCATGCTGTTCGCTATGTAAATGTAGTCAAGCGCATCTGGAGTGATGAAAAAAAAAGAGATTTACATGATTGAAGGCTTTCATAGTTACACTGAGAAAATGCCGATAAATTGTTATGTATTTTCAAGCTACACTAATTTGTATTTTAATCATTATTTTTACTAGCACTCTTCTCTATTTAAAAGCTTTCATTGAAGTAGAATGGATATCACTTTAATGACCTAACTGCCACATTCTTCATGTGTACCCACCATTAAAGCTGGTCTCGTGCGACATTTTGTGGATACTCGGTGTGTTTTTTGGGATGCTTCGCTTCGCTTAATTGCAGCCGCAGCGGAAATGAGGAGTAGACGGAAACGGAAGCGCGACTATGCAACGGCAACGGTAACGGTAACGGCAACAGCAATGGCAATGGCCTCCTGGCGCATGTGTGTGTCTGTGTGGGTGGGTGGGCCTTTGGGATGGTGCCGTTGTTTCAGCTGGCGGCCACTCAGACACGCGGGACGGGACATGGTGACACTTTCCCTACTTTCCCTGCTTTCCCTATTTGCCGCACTTTCCCCACTTTCTCCTCGGTGGTCCTTTTTTGTTCCAGCGTGTGCTCGGTGGCGGGCAGGATGTATTATCCTAACGAGCTTTCAAGTGTTTACATGGAGCGTTTACAATTTCGGCTTTTGGCTTTCACTTTTCTTTCCGACTTCCTCTTATTTGTGCTCTTTTTTTATGTTTTCTTTAGATTTCTCTGTGTGGCAGTGTTGCTTTTGTTCTGTTGATTGTTGCCGACTTGGCTTTGCTGCTACTGATGTTTTGTACTCATTTTGGTTTATTTAAGCTCTTCCGTTTGCTGTCGTGTGTTTATGGCCCATTTGATGGCTATTTTCATATCCTTGACGTAAATTTCACATCCGATTGCCTTCTGGTGTCTGCATTCTGCGAAAAGCAAAAAGAATTCAATTAGACAATAAATTCTCATGCGCAGCTAACTAAAATTCTAATAAATAGCAAATTGAAATTCTGCGGCTGCCCCCAATATATATGTTCCTTTCTTTTATTCTGCCCCTCATGCCTGGTGGAAAATAATTTCCTGCAGGTCTGCGGCATTTTTGGCTGTGAAATTTATTGTATTCAATTTCCTTTCCGCATTGTGCGTAAAGTGTAAATGAATTTGAAATGCTGCCGCTGCTGCGCCCGCTTGTTAAATAATTTAACGCAATTTCTGCAATTACACGGAATCACTTGGCACGATAAATAAATATGAAGACTGGCATACCGAGCGTTGTTTTCTTTATTTTCCTTTTTCTTTTTTCCCCCCAGGCTTGCCACATACACACACACGCGCATACACACGTAAACGCATTTACGCATATGTGTGCGACTGGCGGAAGTTTTGCGTGCGTGCGACAGGCGCCATTGCCAGCGGCTCCTTTTCTCTTCTGCCCCCGCCAGTTTCGCCATTCCATGCCCCAATGCTGCGACACAGGCGGCAAAATAAATTTAAAACGCATAAAGGAAAAAGCAAAGGGGGCAGATCCCCAGGACCAAAGCCCCCCTGCCAGAATGTCATCGCTTTTACTTAAAAGTGTACGGCTACAACTGTGGTCATCATACTAGTTTGTTATGATAGTTATTTCGATTTTGGTTCTATCTGTATCTAAATTTTCTATTTTATATCAATCTTCGTCTGCTTAGACAATATAATTTTTGTCAATTACGAATATTTTTTCTAAAGATATTTAGAAGTTAGATTCATGATATACTTCTATATTATTACAACTATTTTATATTATTAACTATCTCCTTAAAAATTGTAATAATTATTACTTTCAAGTTAGTTAGCCACAGAAAAAATATATAATTAATGATTATGTGTTTAGTTTAATTAGAGATTAATTAGAATGGTTTTTATAGCATCCATTGCGTCATTTCCAAAATACATTTTTTAATTTTGTGCTTGATAATTAATTGGCGAATTGATTTTACTTAAAAGTATTTAAAATTTTACGACAACTGTGCGTGGGTGGCAAACGTGATCCTATGTAGTAAACATTGCGGCGCCATAAAACCCAAAGCGAAAATGTTGCATGTTTAATGTCCACGATTTTATAGTCGATGTATAGAGCTGTAGTTCAGGAAGGGGGCTTTGGCCAACTTACTAATATGATTTTTACGAAAAAGAGCGGTGCTTACTACTGCCAAGGAAACTCTAAAAGTATCTTATTTTATTATTTACATATTTCTCTTTGACTTTTCTCTCCTTTAGCCATGCACAATTATTAAAATTGGTTCAACTTTGACAGAAATACGTTTACAAATCTGTAATTTCATATCCTTGATGCGTAAAGTGCACGGCAAATTTGCTCCTATGCATGAACGTGATTAAACTACCCCTTGACTTGCGTTTCCCAAGGATTCGTGTCAAAAAACACGCTGCTGCTCCTGCTATTCTCGCTCTCAAATGGCAAGTTTTCCACCTAATGCTCTTTCCAACCTGGCTTCATTAGCAGCCACTTGTGTTACCTCTCGTCTGACATATGTGCTTTCGTGTCTTCATTTAAATCTTAGGTGGTGTATGCAATTTTCCAAAAAAATAGAAGCAAAGCTAAGAGATTCTCCTCGAATTCCTTTGAGATGGAGACCAGTAGAGAGGCCCCACCATTACGCAACTGCCTGGGGTTTATGGGGCGGCAAGAGGCCCTTCATTCTATGTGCGTTCGAAAAGTTTCCACCTAAGTAACCTTCAAATGCCAGCATGCGCTTTTGCGATTGGCCGTGTAACTAACGTTTTCAAGTTCAAAGTCGACTTAATGCGGAAGTTTATGCCAGCTCACAAGCGTTCAAGGTAACTACAGGTAAACTTTTTTAAAATGCAATTCTAGATACAGCCTTCTTTTGATTGCATTAGTGTAGTTATTAATGATTTATATAATGCATAATTGGTTTTTAATTCCGAGATATATATTCTTAAAAAACACCTTCCAAAAACTATAATAATTCTTATATAGAAAGGGCTAATATTATCTTTTAAATGTATCTGTTATTTAATGTACGGTTCACTGACAGATAGGTACCACTGCAGTTGCATACTGCCAAGTAGTTTTAGAACTTGGCCACGTGCGCTGGGCCCGTTTGAAGTGCAGTTGAGTGTGAAGACGACACATGTCGCTTAAATGCACACCCAGCCGCACCTGTCTGATCCCGCCCCTCTCCACTGACCCCTCCCCATTCCCATTTTAGCCATGGTGAGTGCACTTGTTGCGGTTCGCAACTTGTCCGGCAGTCGCCTGCATACATTATGCAAGTGTTTGCCAACTGTTTCTGTATCTATGTGCGAGCATGTGTGCGTCAGCTGCTGCGAGTGTGTGGGTATGTCACTCGCTTTTTATAGTCGGGCTTATCGCATATTTATGCAGTGTGTCCTTTGAAGCAGCGGCACAGGACGCACAGGGCTATAAATCAACTTTGGTTCACCGCACTCTGCTCCTGACCATGCTCCCACTATACGTCCTCCATAGCACTCATTTGGATTCCCATTCGTATTCGCATTCGCATCCGCATAGCAGCAATTACGAAAATTGCCTATCTATGCAATAGTTGTGGATGCCGCCTCTTACTGCGAAATAGTTCCCAGACACTTGCTCCTTTTGCCTTGCTTGTTTACCCAGCCAAGTCATAAATCAAGTGAGTAACTAAATCGAGAGGGTCGGTAAATGCGTAGTGCAGAATATTACAAAATGTGTGTTGGAACCTTAATAATTTAATTATTAATTTAAAATATCTATAGCTAAAGGGGTGAACAATATCAATATAACAATATCACCCACATGTCACAATAGCAGTTTTTTGTGAGCGTAGTATTTGGGACGTGCGTGTGTGTGTGTGTCCCATCAAAGTGCAGTTTTCCGAATGCAAGCCAAAGCAATGCCTCATTGTTTGCCCCTTGCCAATGCCAGCTGTTTGCTGTACTTGGAAAGGGTTCAGGGAAAACGGATGGCGGCGGGGCAAACTAAAATAAAGTATAATAAATGGCATAGATATTTCATGCGACGCTCGATTTCATTCACCGCAAACTCACACATGCCCAAGAATGCTGAATGTGCAGCTGTGTGTGTGTGTGTGTATAGTGTATGTGTATAGATTCAGACATGACCAGACATTTATCAGTTGTTCGCATGCATTCAAAAGATACTAATGTACATATTAGTTCAGCTCAGTAAGTGGCTCCCTGCCACTTTCTCGGCATTCGGAGTCCCACTTTCGATTCCGCTTCGCCCCCTTTCTGTTGTTGGGTTCCTTTTTGCACCATTTCCGCTTCATTTCATGCGCCATTTTTCTCTATCTTTGCAGTCGAGTGTTTGCGCCTTGTACCCATATCCTGGACGGCCTTTCATTGGCCTCCTTGTTCCGCCCACTTTTAGTTTTTCCTCTTGGTTTCTCCTCACAATTTTCCCGCCTTTCGCCGCCCGCTTCATTTTGCGGTTGCAGCTGCTCTGTATACGTATACAGCTTCAGTTCAGTTCGGTTCTGTTTCGGATTGCTTGCACGGTTTTGTTTCCCATTTTCCATTTCCATTTTCCCTGGCCGCCTGCAATTGCTTTTGCCAATCAGTCTACTGCAAATAATTTATATGCCTCGAGTGTGTGTTGGCACCTTGGTTAACTCATTGGCATGTTTTATGGCTCTTTTGGGTGTGCGTTCGCCATAAATATTGCCCATACGCCGTGTTGACCATGCGAATTTCATTTGGCTTAGTTTGTTTTGGCGTATTAGTGCTTGTGAAGTGTCCTCCGCTAATTGCTCATTAATATTCAATTGCCAGCAGCTTTTGTTCAATTATTCAAGCGCAAGCTTTTCGCCAGAGAAACAAATTGTCAGTCGCACATTCTTTTCCCTTCGATTCTCCACATTCCCTATGCGTGTTCAACAATGCAAATAAAAGAGGACATACGAAGTATGCAAATATTTAAATTCCAGCTTATTTCATGTTCTGAACGCGGGCGTGAAATAAATAACATTCAATGCATTTTTTATCTGCGCAAAAGCCGAACAAAAAATAGTAAAATTTCAAGTACTTGATATTTCACGCTAATCTCCCTTTTAATAGTGGCAAAATCCGTACCTTTTCAGGGTAAATTGCCATTTCTATTTCCTATCAATGGAATCGAACAGATAAAAGAGCTGGTCTTTTTTTTTGGTTGGCTTAAAGTTTTGGCCTGTGAAAAAGAAAAAAATTCCAGCTTAAACGAAATAACAAACAAATGCTAGAACAAATATTGGCCATGTCCGAGCATCAAATAGAATTGTAATTTGATTAAATATTTCAATGCAACCAGAATGATTGATCCATGTTAGCCGCCACAAGCCCATAAAACATTTAAGCTGTATACTTTTGGGTAAAAAATTAATGTCGCTTATTGGGTCCTTGAAGGAATTAAAAGGAGTTTGTAGCAACAGAGCCTGGGCGAAAAATAAAATATATGGAGCGGAATTGTTGGCTTTTAATTACTTTTGAGCATCGTTGTCTGGCAGCTCACTACTGCCCGTATATATCTCAATATTTTCCTTAATGTCAGGACGGCGGCACGATAATAAATTTCCCCGGACAATATCCTGCATTTAAATAACACTTCCTGCACCACGTCTAGGCCAAGGCATCCGTCCATGTCCAAACGTCAGTCCCAATGCGCTGCTCGACGTTTTCGAGACAGTGAAATGAATTTATTTGCCGCCGGGCCCCATAACAACAGGAAAAACTGAAGTTCAGTAACTGCACTCTGGTGCTCGACCAGTTGATTTTGCGCTGAATGGCGTGCAAAAGGCACTTTGCTTCATTACTGTGTGTATACGCCGCCACTCGACGAGATATCCTGTCCAAAGGTCTCGGGCTCTGCCTTCAGTCCGGGCGCCCAAAACTGTGCTACGGATTTTTGTTTACTTTGGTTAGCCCAGTGAGAATGGGCGTCTTTGCCACACAATAACAATTTATGAGCCAAAAGCTGGGTGTACGCTACAAGTCTGGAATAAATTTAAAATGTGCCACAACTTGACATGCTTTTTTGTACTTCCACTTTTTCCCCTTCCAGCGTCATTTTTACTTTGCGACATGCAGGTGTGTTCGGTGCTGCATCTGTGCTCTCCGCTTTCTTGCATTATGCATGATTCAGCTCGCAGGATGCAGTTTTAAGAGGGTGTAGCGGCCACTTTTCACACTCCTCGATCAATTAGTCACGGTACAACAAAAGGACACGGCCGCCGTAAAAGGGGGGTCCTTTTACCCAAGTCGAGTTGAGTTTTATACTTGCATTTTAACTAGTATGGGAACTACTGTTTCCATGGTGTACAGTGTACACCAATCTCTACAACTTTCATGGGTTATAAGCATAATATATTTGAATTTGAATGAGAGCCCCCACCCAAACATCTTGTTTATTCGCCTCTGCGCCGAGGTGATACTCCTTTAAAGGATGTGCCATTTCAGCAACATGAGCCCCCCTTTAGAAGATCGCCAGCAGACAAGAAGGCTCGAATCCGAGGCAGAAGCCTCCCCCATAAAGATGATTTTACGCTTTTGCGCACAATTTGCGAATATAAAAAAGATGTATGAATATGTGCGCCATGATACCAGTGTGTATGTGTGCGTGAGTGTAAAGGTAGCAGCGGCTCAAAGATTTGTGTGTCGGCCACGTGTGCGACGTGATTTCTTTCTCATGCAAATAAACGTGTAGCAAATGGCGGGGGCTTTGATTTTGAAGGGGTGAAAAGTGGCACTGAATCTGTATTAAAACAAGAAAAGTCAGCAGGATCCCTCCCGACTGCATATTGATAACAATGTGCTTTAAATTCAAGGATAAAAGCAATTTAAGTTTATAAATATTTTAAGATTAAATTGTATAATAATCTACGAAGCATAACTGATACTGATTTTATTTACAGAATGGTAAGTAATGTAGTGCACTTGGCTTAAACCCTTTAGTCGTGTAATTTTTAACCCGCTTTTTATCCGCTTCTGCTCTTTTTCATCTGGTTTCCTTTGAGTCCTGAAAGTCCATTTAATTCTTTAGTTTCTGTAATAGCCGTCGTCTTAATTGGCCTGACCACTGTGCTGACTTACAGTCCGTGTTTTCCCCGCCTGAAATTTAAACCACCTGCACCGCAGGCGGTCTGGCACACACTTGACCCCCATGGAAGCCCGCATCCATACCGCCGCTGACCCCTCAAGTCCTTTTGGGCCCCACCGCAACCACTTAGCACAGGTTGACGCCCCGGTGAGGGCTTTGATTAAAAATGTATTAATATTAAACTTTGCGCACGCATTGACAGGCCACTCCAACAACAACGCGAAATGGAAAAAGCAACAATATATATACATATATATATTTATCCAACTAGCAGCTACTTTGCATAATTGCAAATATAATCGCCCCAGACGGTGGACAACAACTCGGCGGGCGGAAAATTGTGGGTGTCGTTGGCTTTAATTAAGTTGTTAATATTAATGAGGAAATTTTCAGCTCCCGGCGGCCTGATGTTTGATTTTCATTTTGTTATTAATCAGCCTTTAATATATTTAATTAAGTTTTCAGCGCTGCCCGCCGAGCTAAATATGTTGAATATTTCAATAAACAGTAAGCGAAATAAAGCCCCAGGCGGATTCCTCGAGTCCGCTGGATGCGGCTAATAATCGTTATTGAAAATAGCAATCCAACAGATTAAGCGAGCAGCAGCAGAAGCCCGCAGGACTTTTTGCTCTGGATGGGATTGGTTTGGGGCCAAATATTATTACCATGGCGTCCAAGAAACTTTTATCGACATTTAAAGCAGAGTCCAAAGTTTCAGCCCAAAAAAAAAAAAAAAGGCAAACTTTTTGCTTTGCTTCTGAGAAATTTTTTTCAATTTGCTATTGGGGAATTTCGCTCGCTTTCAGTTTTTTTTCTCTATCCCATCGACGGAGTGCTTCATTGGCATAACCCCGAGGCATCGTTCCCTTTTCACCGCCCTCATATGTTTGACACTAACAGATGGCGTGGGGCAGCTGGTCGTGGTCCTCGTTTTCCCAAATTTCCCACTCATTCCGCCCATCCCGCTGCTTTGCCTCGATCATGAACGGTCACTTGTCATCTTGAGTGGTCGCTCATTTGTCTGCACAGCTTTTGGAAATTCGCACTTTATTTACGCAACATGCTGTCCCGAGTCTTGCTGCCAAGAGTCCTGCGAGTCCTTGTCCCTAACCACCTCGACCAATGCCAATGCCTCTCTCTGTCCCGCCTGGCCAATTCAATTTTTCATCTTTGCCTCCACGGCAGACCGTTTATCTTTTGATTTGTGTTTTGGCTTCTCCGCGCCCTTCGTGCTCAAGTGTTTACAAATGCTTGTTACACTTTTTCGCAGGACCTCAGGTTTTTCCGGCTCCTGTTTTTGTTTTCTCTCGTTTTTCTTCGGGTAGGCAGCCTCACCAAATGACTCGTGTGAGTTGCGCTTCCGGCCGTTTTCGAGCTTGTTGGCTGCAAAACGTTTCAATTGAATGGCCTGACTTTGAGGTGCGAAGCCATCACATGCCGCCAGCCAAATCAGCCATCGACCCGGCTCATTTGCATGCGTTTGAAATTGAAAAGCGGTATCGCCTTCAAAAGTCCAAAAGGAGGACCCCATCTTAAAGTCAACTTTAAGTACAGACAAATAGCCGCCGGCCAGGGCAACTACAATCGTTTTGGAAAAGTGGCCAAGTCCGAGTCCCAAAAGTCGGAGATTGTCGAAATTGAGGGCCTATAGTACAAGCGGGTTTTGGCTGACTTCCAGCCATTGTCAAGTCAATTTTGGAATTGTAGTGTGCACAGAAAAAAATAGGTTATCTAAATCTAAATTTAAAAAAACTCAAAAAAAAGTCCTAGCTTATGCTATAGTCACATTCTGTTTCCGTATGTATTTAATATATATTAAGTTATATTTTTACATTTAATCCTTTTCGCCCCGGTTTTTTCCAGTGTAGTCCGGCGGGAGATCTCCACTGCTGAGCTGCTTAATGTGTGTGCGCTCATGTCGACGAAGGCGATAGCCGGGCTGCTTTGAATCTGGCGCCCGGCGCTCGTAAAACCAGAATATTGGGTGCCCAATGGGGGCGATGGAGGTTCTGTATGGTTTCTGGAGGGTGTGGCTGCCCCGAATGGGAGGTGCACTTTGTGGCTGTGCGCAATTAAATAAAATCGACTTGTGCAGATAGTCCCTGGCATTACGTTCAGCCACCCACCACTACCCACTGCAAAGCAGCCACCCCACGAACGTCCTTGTCATTGTTTACTGATGCTGTAGTTGTAGTTGTAGTTGCCGAGCTGCACTCAATGTTTATGAACAGTTGCGCTCGGCAATTGTCGTTTTTACTGCCAATGCCATGAAGTTTTAAGAGGAAGCCATTTCTGTTGCACTTGTTGTTTGTGTGTACTCGATTCCAGAGAACTCTGGGATTTACTAGGGGAGCGTATGCAAATCAATTGCTTGAACACTACTTCTAACACAATAACTTCACATTAGCTACTTATTTTGCAACCGAAGTTCAAGGCATCAGCTGCCGTGTGTTGGCCAACAAATGGCAGCACGATGTGCAAATAAGAATATGTTGGCCCAAATGCGGATGGCCAGAATGACGATGGCGGAACAGAGAACGTCCTCAACCGCAAATCCTGACCGAGGTGTGTTTGATTTAATTCAGCAAACTGGTTTTGGTTGGCATAATCTGAAATGCTTTCGGTTGCAAAAAAGCTGGGCTTTCAACTTTCAGCGAGAAAATAATATCGTTTAAATATTCATATTTATAGACACTTTTATGTTATTTTATTTATTTATGAAATATTTCCCCTTGGAAATCAAATTTATATCAATTTTATGACTCTGATAATCTTATTCCAACTTATTGTTATTTTATTTTACACTCCTGCGAAATTTATTGAACAGATCTCGTAAAAATTTCAATGCAGGCACTGGCATTTTATTCGCTAAACAATACAACCAACACACAGATACAAGCGCACATAGATGTACGCTCGCACACATACCGACAAACGGCAAAGCCATAACAAATGAAAAGCAAACTTGTGGCTTGACATTGATGAATGCACGATGAGATTTATGCTCTGTCCCTGATAATGTCTGTGTGTGTGTGTGAGTTCGTATCTGCGTTTCCAGTGTCTCACTGACTTTACCTCCTTGTGTGTGTGTGTGTAAGACTCGCACACGGACACATAAAAGTCCTGTCTGGCAGAAATAAATGTTAAGTATACGCATAATAAGCGCCACACTATGTTGTTGTTCCTGCCGCTCACCTTCCCATTTTCCTTTCCACCCACTTTTCTATCCTCCTGAGCCTGTGTGTGTATTTTACTCATTTACGCACTTTAAGTCGCTGGCTCAACACATTCACCTTCATATGTGTGCGCTACTGCCACTTCTCTGTTTACTTGGCAAGCTAAAAACAGAAGACTAGGAAGAGAGATACTCACACAGCCAATGAAACTCGGAGCAGGCACAACACTTTTGCGATAGCTATTTCAACTATCCGATTCCCTTTGAAGGGATAACGCTACTAGTCTCAATTGGTTAGTGCATTAAGTAAAACATTAAGGATGCTTAAAAAAATGTACAACGAAATTTATTAAGTGGTTAAATAAAAGATGTGTTAGAATTGTTTGAAACACTAGTTTGCATTCTCGGAATGCGACAATGAGTTGTGATTTCTTTGTTTAATGAAATGATTTACTGAAGTCTTGGAAACGGAGGAAATATATGTGCAAAACTTCCGCTTTGCTTTTAGTGCATTCCAGTTTCGTTCTGACTTTGCCGGCGATTTCAGCAGTTTCTGTTCCGGCGCTTTTATTTTTAATTGTTTGTTTATTTGCTCGACGTGGCTGAGGACCATGGACTGCTGGAGAGCCAGGTAGCAGTGTTCTAGGCTTTGGAAAGCTTTGTGGCACTGGCTCGGTTCGGCCGTACCTGCCCTAAAGCGAAGGCTTAGCATTTGGTTCTGGCTTGGGCACTGATTCACCTGATTATTGTTTTTCTTTTCCTGGTGCCCGGCAAACTGCAATTGTTGCTCGAGCACTTGACTTGACAGATTTAATCGCATTATTATGCAATGCTGGATCGGAAGAGCGGAAACTGGAAGGTAATTAATGCCAGTTGCCAGGACCTTGACCGGGGGTTCCAAGTCCAAGTGCAAGACCGCAGCCAAATAGACTTCATTGTCTGCTTTGGGCAGCGGCGAGTTAAATGGCAAATGTCAGATGGCGGCTTTACTTTGGATCCAAATGGATATATGTGTGTGTATGAGTTATACGTGTGTGTATGAACTGTATACTTAGGCTAAGTGCAGACGATGTGCATTAAGAGCCGCAGCTTGTTACCTGCCGGAGCAATTAACGCTCCAGCAGCAGTAATTACATAAGCTGCATACATGGGGAGTGCTGAGGAACAGAAATTAATTAAAATGCAATTAATGGGGCTGCCGCCCACTTCAGCTTGTTTCGTTTTAATGGTTTATTTTATGAAATGGCAGTCTTGAGTGCTATGAACAAAAAAATTCAAGCCAAACTCAAATAAAATCTCATGCAAGCTTGCAAATGAAAAACAAAGTAAAGTGGCTCTTACGTTGCGTATACGCCGCGTATACCTTATGCCAAATTCCTACCACATTTTATTTGCATTACTCCACCAGCTGGCTGCCTTTTCCCCGCTCACTCGAGTGCACTTTGCTTAATTGATTATGCTCGAGATGGGAGGGTAAAATGCGAATAGGGTAAACAGTCAAAGTTTTTCCACTAATTCACTCAGGTACTGTGCATTTGGAATCCGTGACATGTGCAATAGCTGCTGAAAAGTAATGCTAAATAATAATATTTTACTCGTTGCTTAAATACAACTTTTCAATAAATAAATATATAGGTTTGGTATGATCATTTAAAGTCATCTCTTAAACTCTTAAATAGAATATATACTCAATATTTTAAAGGCATTTTAAGGACTACAAAGCTTATCAAGTGGGTTATGCTTATTTTGGCTTATTTATTTCTGATTCACATTTACAAAAAGTATTGTTCGAATATATTTCAAAAAAGAACTTTACAACTTTAGCTTATAGCCGTTTTAAGGGCTTAACAGGTGGACTTTTGGCTCGTCTGTGGGAATTTCGCCAGTCTCTCAGTTTAATTGCAGCAGTTTCCCAGCCTTTTCCAAAGCGGGAAATCTCTCAAAAGACGGCCTGAAAACCATTTGAATCACACACAGAAAAAGGGGCTTAGAGAAAAGGTTTGCGATTAGGGGCTTGGGAAAAATATATAGGGTGCGGATTGACTTGGGGCTTCCATCATAAACAGCCGTCCCCATTGAAAAGTGGGCGGAGATGGTGGCGAGGTTCGGTTTTTTGGGCATTCAGCCTTTTCTGCTATTATTAAAATGTTTGGCTCGTCGTCCTTTTCATCTTTCTCTCTCTCTGTTTGTGTCTCTGTTCGGTTTTCATAATTTTTTTTTTGTTTAACTGCTGCGTTTATGCCAGGCAAACATGCTTTATGTCTTCTTTGGCTTATGTGTTTGTATATAAAATATATATATATATATATCTATAAATCTGTGAGTTTGTCTGCATTACGAGTGCGCGTATTTTGCGTAAACATTTCGGCTTGTGATATTTTGTTCATCCTTTTATTCCGTATGCTCCACTCCAGGGAATCCACTGTGTTTATTTCGCTGTATTTTTCATTTTTTTTTTACTTTTTAAGGGCTTCCTTTGATTAGGCGCTCTGTGTGTTCAGTCTGCTGATTTTTTCTCTCAGCTATAGATTATGCGACCGTGGGGATATGTGACTTTTGCCAGTCCCCTCGAATGCTCACTTCCCATCACTGGGGACCACAGCGATACATGTGCGGGGAACCCCACACAAGTGGATATTTGCATGGTGCGGAAGTACTTAAAATTAAAAACCGAATTCCTGTCATTCGTGAAATATCTTTGCAAAGAAAAATATCTAAACACTTGGCAAACAATTCGACAAGTCAGCGGCGACTTGTGTGTTTTCTCGAGCTCTCCGAGGACCATAAAACGCAATAATAACGCACATGAAGCATATTTTACACATGTCTTTGTCGCATTTATCACAATCAGCATGGGCAAAATGTAGAAGTTAGAGATGTTCCCCAACCGCCGACTGCAAAATACTTAAGCAAACACGTCGCATTTTGTGAACTTTTATTACATTTTTTGCTGCTGCCTAAATGTGTTCGCCAATTGTTTGTCCTGAGTTCCTTCTCCATGCCATTTCACTCTCCGGTAATGTGGCAAAGTTTTAATAACTTGGCCCCTGTGTTCATGCACAGGTGAATAATAAACATGTTGACAGTCATAACGTTCCAAGGGGGCACTGGTTCAACACATGTCAACATGTGACGCCAAATGATATCCTCAGGTGTGTCGAAGGCGAGGAAAGGAAATTGGCGCTCAGGTAAGCGGCCAAGTCAATAACCAAATGGCCTCGGGCTAATCATTGTTGTACTAAATGAATTTATGCTTCGATGATTTTCGTATGAATAATGGGATAAAAATTAGTGAATTTATTCAGAGGAGGAGGGAAAATAAATATGGTATGCTAAGGAATTTTAATGGTGAAAACATGATTAGAAATGATTGTATAAAGAAGTAACGCCTCCAATTATGATTTAAAGTACATAATAAAAATATTTAATTAACTCCGACAGAATGCATAAAATATTAAAAATATATCAACTTATATTCTATTTGTTCGCTAAAAATTTTCCGGCAGTTAACCGCACATGTGTTTGGTATGCACATATAATATTTCAATGGAACATTCCAGGAATTTGTGAATTGAGTTATTGGATACCTTAGCAGGAATTGAAACGAAATGCGCTCACACGTCGTATGAGTAATGTGCATAGCGCAGCTCGCATTCCCGGGCATTGATTGAATGTTAAAGAACCGGTTATGCATGTTTTTCTCTCCTCCTCAACATGACTGAAAAATCAATTGCTTTTGATGGGCACACACATCGCTCATACGCAACGTGATCCAGCCATGCCGACAAACGCAATTTGCGATTGCAGCCATCGATGGTGGAGCAACTGAAAATGGATGAATCTCGTCGATGGGCGCAATGCAGTGGCAGATTGATTAGTTGCGTTACCAGACTACAAGAAAAATGCATGGGGAAATGGGTGAAGAGCGGAATAGGGGGCCGTTAAGGTTAGTGGCAGGCAGGAAAGTGAGAGGCCCGTGCGTATGGTGAAAGCACTTGGAACGCGTAAAGCAATTAACACGCAATTACCATTTCCACTTTGCCATGTCACAGTGTTGACATTTCTCACGATTCATTCTCGCTTTTCCCCGCTTTTCTCAACCGTATATCTATCCTGCATATGGAAGTGCGTGTGTGCAGGGGCGTGGTCTTGGAAATTGTGGGCTGTGAGGGGGCGTAATTGGCAATGTGTCTGCGCGTGAAAACGCTACGACCACGTTGTCGCAATACAATAAAAGAGAGTAAAAAAAATGGCAAAAGCGCGGAAAACGCCAGTCACCGAAGGAATAAATGCTCTTTCTGACAGGTATATGAAAGCGATTTAGTTAAAAAGTTCTCTATTTAGCCGGTACTGCTAATTGCACACATAATTCATTCCACAAAATAAGCTTTTATGTAAGCTTAGTTTTAATAAGAAACGTTTTTTTTTAATTTTCTATATTTTCTGTTAGTCCAATTCACCAATACCCGCTGTAAGAGCAAACGTTAAAAAAAAAGCGAAACCCGTCGCTGGAAAAGGGGAAAAATGCTTTTGGTTGTAGCTATATGTCAAAGCGAACAGATAACAAATGACAGGACACTTCCTACAGCCATGGCCAAAGCCGAAAAGTGTTGGTCAAAATGATTTGCTGGCAGCGCTTGTGGCCCTGATTGTTTTTGCTGCTCGTTTGCTTAGTTGTCCAACTGAAATCACTCAAATTGTCACTTGCCTCAATAATTAACATTAATGCGTGCCCCGAATCGCTGGCGTCTGCCAAAATAAATAAGTTGGCCAAAAGGCGCTAAGCATCTCCGACAATTTCCATCTGCTTGGGTTTCTATCGACGGAGTGTGGGTATCATCAACAACATGTTTGCTTTTTAATTAATTTGTTTACTCGCAGCAAAATTGAGCCATAATTAACTCAAATGTCTTTCTTTGCCCGCCTGGCGGCGCAATTAAAGCCAAACTTTTGGACCCACTTTGAAGTCTTAGCCAACTTTACCTGATCGCGACTGGAGTGTCATAAATTCTGTTTACCAAAGGGTAATTTGGGGAGAACTAATCTATAATTCGAAGTTTATATAGATATAGTTTTTCTTGTGGGCTTAGTGGTTTAATTCTTTTTTTAGTTTCATGAAAAATCATTTTAGCAATATCAAAAAGGAAAGTAATTCTACATAATACATAAAATTATCACCCTGTTTTGTTAAGCTTACATAATAAAATATTTGCTTACCCATTTAGACGGGTATTTCTATGGTCGATCTATCCTCGTACTTTATTTATCAGCCATAATTTTCGGTGGCAGGCCGTAAAAAAGCAAAAGTTTTGTTGACCATAAAACATCGAAGGGAAAGTTTGTGCATATTTATGTGGATATATATGTATGTAGTATATAGAAGTGTGTGTGTGTGTGTGTGGAAAAGCGTCAAACTGTACTTCAGCAACAACAATATGGAACGAAGTAAAGTGGATGCTGTTGGTGTAATTTGTGCTTCTAGTTTTGTTAATTTTACGGCTTCGCTCTTACTCTTTCTTGGTGTGAGTTTGTGTGTGCTTGTGTGTATGTGAGCCATTAAATTTTGACATATGCTACAGGCAGACATAGCGTATTGCGTCTCACTCTGGCTCACTCTTTTTGGGGATTGCAATTTACGAGCTCCTTCTCTTTTTGGCCATTTTACATTTGGTAAAACAAACACGTTTCCATTAAAAAGTCTGCGTTTGATGGCAAGCCAAGAAATTCGGTGTATGTAGGACGATGATGAAGATTGTCGGCGGCAAACGGATGTATTGGTCGTTTCAATAGGCGTGGCCCACAGAGCTCAAGGTCAACCGCTTTGGTACTGGGACTTGTGCCAAATTACGCCAAATAGAAGGGTGGTGCAAAAAAGCACTTTTTGCATACTTGATGCGATGTTGCTGTGCCCCACGAATGAAGAATTGATGAGGGGCGGTAGCACCATCCAATTTCCCCACCCATTTGGAATTAGCCCCACAAGCTGCGACATGAGATGTCTCTGCATTGATACAAGCAATTACCTTTGGCAACAATTAGTCCTGGATTTGAAATGACCCTGCTCGTGCACCTGTTACAGCGGCAATTAGTCGAATCAATTATATATATATATATATGTACGCCCGAGTAATTGCCATGGTTTTAGCTGCGCTTTGCCGCAGTCGGAGATGCGGAGCGTGGGTTAACGGAATTTATCTTTAAAGGCTGCCTCGAAGAGCTGGCAATGCTTTAAATTATGCATGGAAAATACTAACAAACACGAGCTTCGGCACAAAATACGAATGCAAATCTGTGGGCGGGCAGGTGAGGGAAAAGCGTTGGAAAAACGAAGGAAAAGTGAAGGAAGCTGAGACGTTTGGCAAGTTCAAATCGCAGCAGATCCGTTTTGGAATCTCGTTTTGCAGAGCTTTCACATTGGCATGCTCCCATTTTGTTGCTGGCCGGAAAATTGGGCACGATGCGAAGTGAATTTATTTATGTCATTTTGCATCTGTGTGCGCCAGTGCTCGTATGTCTGTGTGTGTGGGTGTGTGTAGACGATAGCATCCTCAAAAAAAGGACTCAGTCGCATTAGAAGCGAGATAAATATTTTGGCCTGGTTAGAGTATTTGTAGCATATTTGCCTCCAACTCAAAAGAAATTGGACAAATTTTTGCCTGAGACCCCTGGGGGGACTTATCCTCTACGAGGACATATTACTCCCGTAAAATGCTACGTGCGAATCTCCGGCTCCCCGAGACTCTTGATTGTGGTTTCGTGTTTCTAATTTCGACAAAGCTCAGGTCGTGCTGTTTGCGGTTAAGATAATTCCACTTTCCCAGGAAATGTATACGAAATTAGAAAATTGAATACGCCCAAAATCGGAGTCAAAGCCAGAAGGCGAGAAAAATAAGGCAAAAGAATGGGCGTTGCGGATTGGAAAATTTAATTTGCAACGGCCGAAGAACTTTCTCCACCGACGGGCAAAAGAACGAAGAAAAAGGGCAGAAGGAAAATGGTTTGAAAAAAGTGAATAAAAAAAGGAAAAACAAAATCAACTGACAAATCTGCACACAATACGAGGACATTGTCATCCTGCTCATTGCTCGCCTTTTCTCCATTTGCCTCAATTTCCCACCGCCTCTGTCCGGGAAACCCGCCTTGGCTTATTGCTTGAGGTTTTTCCTCCTTGGCTGCTTTTTTCGTTTTGCGGGTTTTAAAGGACCGTCTTAGCCGTCGCTTGCTTTTGGCCATCTCCGACTGTTGCTGCTCCTTTTGTTCTGGCATTCGTTCTCATTTGGCCAATTTTTTCCACGGCTTTCCTTCTCTGCTGCCGTGGATGCTGCCGTGCTAAACCAAATTTCAATTATTTTGTTTGTTGCCATTTTCATTACGTTTCGCTTTCATAGCCGCCGCCTGTCAGCGTGTAACAATGCGTTGAGCGGCAACTTCAAGAAGCAGGGCCACAAAAATGGAACGAAAAATGGAAAATTGCTTATAATGCAAACACTCGCTCTCACACAGACACATACACGAACATAAACTGGCCATAGCAGTCACAATGTGGAGCGGCCATTGTCCGCAGCTAGAACCCTTGCGACCGCCTATGGCATCCATTCCTGCCGGCCACCCACCGCAACACACCACCCACCCATCGTCCTTTCCATCCACCATATTTTGCGGTTTTGTTTCGCGCTATTTTGCGAAGGCAGCGCCCCTTTAAGCGACATTAAACTGTTCCCGTGACATAATGAACTGGCCATTGCACGGTGGAAAAATGGCACACATGAAAAATGGAAACGGGTAATTAAGTGCCGCTTAATCGACTTTCCATATGTCCTACTTGCAGAAAATTCTTTTTATAGACAGCTGATAAGTGTTATTCATGCAATTGCTAAATTTTAAATTTCTAAACCTATCATCTATATATAGTATTCGTTATACTTTTCTCGAAATGTAATTCGCTAGATGTTTTTCTCCCAGTGCATTTGCTAGCACTATTTGCTGCAGGAACAGCAGCAGGACCATCGATGCGTGTAGCCTGTGCTTTGATGTGTGTGTGTGTGTTTGGGTGTGGGGGTGCCATGGGTTCCACCATGTCCTCCGTGTCCTGGCAGCACTCTGCTACCCCTGTCAAATGCAGCCTTTTGTGTACATTTCGCTGGCTTTGCTGCCATCTCGCTTTCAATTCAGTTCTACATGCTGTTGCCTTTTTGTTTTTCTATTTCGCATTTTTTTTTCATGTCACATATACGCGGCTCCTAGGCCAATTCGGTTTGGTATGAGACATGCTTAAAATACCAGACTTGTTCTCAAATTGAAACTTGATTATGTACCCGCAGACAGAGGGATATCTGCCCCTCTGGCATTATCTTTGCATCCTTAGTCCGGGGTGCTCTTCTGTCCATTTCATTTGGCCCAGCAACATCGCGCTTGGCTGCATTGTAAATATTTTGCTTAGCCGGGCTTTGACACCAGCTGACACGCAAACGCCGTGGCAAAATACAAATAAGTCGCCACTGCCACTCTGATAAACTAAGCTTCTGGTGTATATAAGCATAGATACGTATATATATATATATGGGGGGTCCTCTTTAAAGTCAGTCACTTGGACTTGTCTGAAATGCGAAGAGCTCGCTTTTATGGCATAGTGATGTAGATTCTGCTTGGACTTTACTCTGAGCATACTTAAGCTTCACTCTAAATTTTTGTGGCACGACTGCATCATTCTTCTCTGTTATCTCTGGTATAAGTATTTAGTCTGATATGATGTTTAACCTCCTTCAACTGAAATAACAAATTGACCAGACGAAATAGAAAAATACAAAAATATAGAGCAGTTTAATATGCAGTATTATATCTGCGAGATACTTCAGTTATTGACTGCAATTATTGGTAACAATGGCTTAAGCCACGCTTCCATTGTTGCTATGCTGACAATAGAAAATGTTTCGACCCCAAATTGGTCAAAACTCGAGACTACAGAAAACAGCTAAGCTAAGAACCCGAGTGCTCCAATTTTCGACCTTCTGTCAAAGGTTGAAAATATATTTCTGCTCTCGATACCCGCTGGAATTTAATATTGTTCTCTCCACTTATAGTCGGTTTGCATACAAATTCGCATTCTAGTGTCAGCCGAGCTTGCTTTGCACTGCTATGCTGACAGCTGCCTTTCAAATGCAAAATATATTACCAGTTTGCTTTTTATTTGAATTGTAGTTGGCCCTTTTTTTATGGCATCGCTTGTGCTGCATTTTGTCGATGCTGGACTTTGGACTTTGGCGAAAACGTTTCCTCTGCAAATGTGTTTTTAATGAAGCCTTTTAGCCAGTCAGTTGGGCAGCCTAATAAAGACTAAATGGCACTGACCCCCACCCACCAGTTTCACCTTTCCAAGTGACGGCTTGTCGTCAGAGTTCTTAGCTGTGCTTTTCCTCATTTTTCCCTCGATTTTCCTGCGATATTCCCCTTTCCGGCGCTTTAATGGGCTTTTGCCGTTTGCCACCGTTTGCTTTTCCCTTTTCAATAAATCGCAAATGGCAATGTGTCCCCTTCGCGCAGCCGAGTCTCGAAAATAAGAAGGCGAATCCTTGACGGGCCAAGTTTATGCAAAGTAGCTTTTAATATGTTTACGACTAAACATTTTTCGGCTGCTGCCGGTTACGCATCAGGTTAATGTCTACTCGTCGTCTCGCTTCAGCGAACATTCCCAGTCCTTCGAGTCCTTTCAGTCCTTTTCCCTTTATTGCACAATTTTTTAATAATTCCTGCCCCTTTTAAAGGCAGAAATATTAAGCTTTACTGCTGCGGCCGCACATTTCCCCGGTTGGCGCAGCCATTTCATTGTAAATTATTTCACCGTAGCCGACTCAAAGTTGAAGTGGCTTTCGCATTAAAATGGAACGCTGGCGAAAATTAAATGTTAATGTTGTCGGATGTAGCCGCGCAAATATATATCTTGTAAAATTTTTAGGTACACAATCTACACCGACCACCCGAACCCAAAAAAAAAAAAACGGTTGAGAGTTCCATTTCCATTTGCAAACCTTCCAGCAATTTTGTTGTTTTTTGAAATTAATTAACATTTAAGCTGCTTAAAAGTTTCTGGGTCAGTGCCGAATTTAATATTAAACAATTCTAAGACTGGATGGAGCAAGACTTAGGCTAAGCACTTCTCGCTACTTTTGGACAGCAAGGAAGTGGTTGGTGGTGGCGGATTTCTTCTGAATTTTTCGGAGCGGATAATGCGGCGTATGCGTAATTTGCCGCTGGTCAAACACATGGCTGGCACAATTGATTAATTTATGCCACAGCACGTTGTTGGCCGCTGCTGAGTCCATTTGATGGCTGCGGGGGATTAATGCAGCTCACCGACTGACTCATAAAACTCGGCTCATTGCCGCAGTCGACGCCCAAATGTAGGCAATAAAAAATTTTAAACCCTAAATTATGCAGTAGAGAGATGCCGGCCCCGAAGGGCCTGTGCATTAGATTTGTGACCCAAAAGCCAGCCAAAGTTTCAAACATTGTTCGCATAATATGGGGAAAGTTGCACATAAAAGAAGTCGCAGCCGGGGACTGCTCATATTGGGGCATAAACATGGAGCTGGAGAGCGGAACGTTCCACTTTGCCACTTGATGATGAATGAAACACCTCGGGCATGTGTGTGCCTCGTTGACTGTGGTTTATATTTGGGATCGAGCTTGGGTTAAGTTCTCGCACGCTCTACGCTCTTTATTGGGCTCACTACTTTGAGCCACGGCTTCACTGGATACGTTAATCTTATTTGCCATTGGGAGAACAAGTGCACAGCAAAAAATTTTGGTAGATATACAAAATAAAAAAAAATGAAAGTTCTACTAATTAGGAAGTTTAATTTTTAGATATTATAAAAATCGTAAGAAATTACACCACAAATTGCTCACATTTATTCCGATTACGTCTGTTTTTTTCAGTGCTTGTTGTGTGTGCCTAAATAAAAGTAACAAATGTCGCCCAGAAAAACTTAGCGCCAAAGGCGCATATTTTGTCTACGAAAAGCATGCCGGGGATTTTCCCAAACTCGGTAAAATCGAGCCAAGAAGCAGATTTCCGGAACGCGTGTGTGTGTGTGTGTGTTGGCCAAGTTTTGTGCGTGAATTGAATGCAAAACTCGAAAGTTAAATAATGCACGCTTCGTAGGCAGGCGACTGGGCGTCTTTCGTTTTTTTGTCAGTCTCTTAAATTTAATTAAAGAGACAGCCGGAGCAAATGCGATTACATCACAGAAAACTTTCAACTTTTGGGCCAAAGAAACGGGACCGAGAACTGCCAAAAGTGATTTGCACAGTTTGAAGGATTAGCAGGGAGCAGCTTAGGGGCCACAACCACATCCACATCCACATTCATATTCATATCCGCATCCACATCCTTGAGCTGCTGAACCTCAGCCTCAGCCGGCCCGACAATCTGGATCTTCGCCTGCAGCTGTCACTGGCTCACATAAATCTAAACATTCTGATGTTCTACACGCTGGCTGGCATGTCAGAAGCCGCCCGCAGCCTGCGAGCCAGGTGAGTGACTACCTGTCCAACCCAATGCCCCTCAGTCCTCCTCCGGACTCGCACCCTGGCGGAAGAAACTGGATGAGCGTCGGTGGGATGAGCCTGGATGGATGTTTTGCATTTACATAATTTTTGACTTTTCAAGTCGCAGCGCATTTTTTCGTAATTTCACCATGTTGGCCTGTGCAATTTTGTGAACCGTGAGAATAATGGGAAAATTTCGTGAAATAAATGCTTCCCTCTCCCCCCACCAGCGGCTGTATGTATGTATGGAAATTCTCCAGGCAACAATTTAAATCCATCCAGTGACGGACGAAATTAGACAGAGGGCCAATGAATCAGCGAAACCATTTTAATATCATTTAATGAGCAAATATCTATTTTGTGAGCAGAGGTATCATTGCAAATGATTCAATTATATTTTCTTAAATGCATAGATCTTCCTGGAATTTGGCTGGCTTGTTTTGATTTTATTTGGATAAAGTGTTCTAGTTTCATGACAACTACTTCAACTTTTAGTTTGCATGTTGTTTTGCATATTAAAGAAGTAAACTTTCAACGTTCCTTCTTAATTTTCTAGACAAATTTATATATTGCAGCCAACAAATTATTTAACGAATTATTCTTTATATATTCATAAACTAAGACCATTTAATTCAATGAATAATTATACTTTTTTGACAAGCTCGTTTCCACATGCAAGTAGCCGCTCATTATTAATCGTCAGTAAAATGTTTTCTCTTAATTATTTTTTTTTTATTATCTATTACAAATACTTTTGGATTATTACAATTTTTTCATAATATAATGAGCTTGATAACTGCAAGCGGCGTTGCATTTTATTCCGACAAATTAAACACTGCCATGAAATTAGTTTTCATCTAATTAAACATATAATTTGCATGCCCGAAACAATTACTATGTCAGCTTTGTACATTTTTAAATTAGGACACTTGAACGCATCACAAAAATAATGTTCTATAAATCCCGCCCTGCATTTTTTGTTTATATACATATTTTCTTTTATCTATTTCAACTACTTACGTATATTTAAAAGTTTTTATTTATCGCGTTGAAATCAATTTTTCTTTATTCTCTGGTATTTTTTGTGAATTTTTCGCTGCCTTTTGCTGGCATTGGCATTAATTGAAAATGCCGCCAAAACTTTGTTTGCACCAAGCTCATGCTTCACACGCGCGCTGATAAGAGCGTTTAAAGTTGGCCAGCACACACACACACACAGACACCACTACCACCAACGCCGCACACGGACACTGATTACTGATACTGATTGGGCCCACACAAACACAGGGCCAAAATGGTCAGAAGTGGCAAACGCGAGTCAGTCGCTTGGCCAGTGAGCTGATGCCATTGCCAAGATGATGCGAATGTACGTCCAGTTGCGCGCTGTGCCATCGACAAACTGATGATAAACGAAAACTTTTTATCAGCAGCAAGCGTCCTGCGGCGCGACGTCAGCAGGAGCGCCCGAACATGTTGTTTTGGTTCGGTCGTATAAGAGTTGCATATGCGAGTTCGATGCAAACTGCTATGCTTTAAACGAAAAAAAAGAGAAACAGCCTGGGTTTACTCTCTCTTATTTTCCCCAAATGCGCGCTCTTATAATTTGTTGTTGGGATAGGCTCAGAGGCCAAACGATTTTTGAAATTATATGTTTGATTTTTAGTTTAGAAAGTATCTGAATAAATAAACTAAATTTCCCCCAATTACTGGATAATTAACTATTGTAGTTTTTATATAAATATGTTATGTGTTCATAATAACTTGAGAATATTGAAAATAGTTTATGCTAATGCTTACAACCAAATTTTTATTTTAAGTTTCTAATGTTTTTCTTTAAACTGTTATAAAATTTAAATTTTCATATGCAAAATTCCTACATATGTTGGTGAACAGTTCAATGTGACATATGTTGAAAATAAATCCAAACTATAAACTACAAAAAAACACAATGAGCGAGCCAAATATCAGCTCAAACGAGCCCTAATTGCTCTGCACAAATAATGTGTGTTAGATTGTATTTAAAAAGTAGTCGGAATAAATAAACTGAAATTGTCTATTTGGTTAAATGAATTGCCCGCTAGCTAGTGCATTTTAAATACCCACTGTCTAATTAAGTTCAACGCCACTCACAGACTTTGGCACTGTATTTCACTTCCGTTTTCGGTTGCTCGGCTCTCCAGTTTTTCCACCCGCCTTTTCCGTGAGCTAATGGCCAATAACTTATTCATAATTATGCATTTCCTATTTTCGCTTTTATCTTTCGCTTCGTTTATTTGGCATTTCCCAGCTCTTCACCAACCACTGTGCTGGCCAAAAAATATTCAAGGCGAGAAGGAAAAATAGTTTTTATTTTTTCGAGAGCGTGCTCCCTGTTCGCCGTTGATGATTAATCAATTATGGCCAAGCTGTCAGAATCGCAAACAGAAGTTGCAAAATAGAAACACGAGAAAAAAAAAACAAGAAAAACAGAAAATGTAATCAAAATTTCAGCGCTGGCAGATCCAATAATAAATCGAGGGCCAAAGCAAATAATGAATTTATTTGCCGCTTTTCATGTGTTCAATATCTGCTTTTGGCCAACCGATTTCACGCCGGATCATTGGCCATTAAAAAGGCTTTGACATGAATGAAAAGAGACGGCATACAAACGAAATGAAAGAGACGGAGGTCAGTTGATGGAGCCGGACCATTGAAAAATGCATAATCACCTGCCTCGAGGCCAAAAGAGTAGGTTGCGAAAATTTAATTTGTTGTAATTTGCAGCTCTGACGGCGACGATGGCAACGGAAAAGCTGTGTGCGGAAAATGTGCACGGCAAAAAAAACGGTGGCTGGCCATCTTTATGAGTGACAAATTAAAATGCACTTAGCGCACACCTAAAATAAAAGCGAAAAAATGGCTTAAAAATTGTCAGCCAACTTTCTCAATCTGCCTGCGGTCATTCCGCAGGTCTAAGGAACATGGTTATAATAACCGGGGAGTGGGCAACATGACGTGACTTAAGCGTTTTTCGGGCTGCAACTTGACATATTATCTTATTGAGTTAGGCAAGAATTGGGAGGAACAGACAGATTTTAGCTTTTATAACAAAGGAGTGGCGAGAAAGAGAAAGAGGAAAAACACCTGCGAGTAAGTTCAGATCCGAGGCAAATGGAACATTACAACCACTTTGAACCATAAAATCTCATTGTGTGAATATTAATAATAATCATTTCTAATAAACAATAAAGATTCCACTTATCTGCAGCTTTAAGACATCCCTACTTTGCCCGCATTTAAATGTTCTGCCATTGTCCACTGCCAGCCACTGAAATTGAGTTGTGAATGGTTGGCGGGAGGGGGAAAGTAAGCCAGTCGATGGCATTATTGTCTACAGAGTTTCAGCTGGGTACAGTAAATAATGCTTAGTAGTTGGCCAAGCCACATCGATGATCCTTGTTTATGCATGCAAATCGTGAGAGGTTTTCCTCAATTCAAATTGCCGAGCTTAGCCATCATCAACTATGATTTGTTCAATAAGCATTCGTTGGTAGAATGCTTGTTGATAGCTTGTGTACCTGGTAGGCATTGGCCACTGTGCATCGTAATTGCCCTGGAAAATTGAATTTCCACGGAGACAGCGTCGGCTTGACAACACTGTGGTCATCTGGCAGTACCCCGTGCTCCCAGCCACTGCCTTCCATCCTGGCATTAGGATTAATAAGCAGACTTGACATTTAATTGTTGCTCTCACTGAGCGCCCAAGAAAAGGGGCAATGGGGGTCAGTTGAGTGCCAGGGCTGGCTAGTTCATCATTTGGCGACTTCATGGGCGGGGCCAGATTAACTTTATGCCTAAGCCGACTACTTGAAAATGGCTTAATGCACTACTTATACCTATTAATCGTAGAGTAGAAGACACTTTTTGACCATAGATATATATATTTTTAATTTTATTATCAGTGGCAGTTTCTATCTTTATGTCTGTCCCGGCGACTTGACCAGTCCGAAAACTCAACGATAGAATTATCTCTTGTTTTTCTTTTGAAAGCATTTCATAGCATTTTCTCACAGAGTCCTTGTGTGCTTTTCCAAAAGTGGCTGGGAATTTGGCATAGACCTTTAAATGCATTTTGTGTGCGCATGTTAATTGCATGGGATTGGGGCAACGACAGCAGCCCGCAGCAACATCTTTCAATTTGTCTTTTACAATGTGATTTATATGCTAACAGGGAATGGCCAATTTGTTGTAGTGGCAGTTCGAGAGTTGCTGCCTCAAGTTGAAGGCATTTTTTGTGTGTGTGTGCTGCTGGTTGCATTCGTTTGTTTGTCTTTTTGCTTTTTTCGTAAGCATTTTTTTTGTTTGCTTATTTTGTGCAAGAGTGTTGGTTCGACTGCTGCGTGTGCATGCAAATGACTTGTCAGCTGACAATGGCAACAAGCAAAATTGCTGACCATGTAGCAGAGTGTAGGTGCGGATGATAGTGTCTCTGTGGGAGCTGTGTGTGTATCTAGCCAAACCAAAAATTTTCACATAAACTATCCCTGACAGCAAAGTTTTGCACTTGTAAAACTTGCACGCAACAAGAAGGAGGCGCACATACACAACATTTCTCTATTTTTGCAGTTTTACTTGCAAGTGCGTTGAAATAAATTTGACTTAGGAAACGAACAAACAATAGCAACAACACGACCCAATTACACACACCACAGCACCAAAGGCACTTTAAAGGATACATCTACGGCCCACCACACCCACCTCACACACCTCATCTCCTTTTGGCCATAACTTCACACAACTCCTCGCTGTTGTTGACAATTTAAATAGAGTTTTCTTGCATTTAAGCCGCTTTGATGTATGCTCTCACTTGTACGCGCCGTTGTTTATTTGTTTATTGATTTTCACAGCGTTTTCATTGCGAAACGTCTGCATTCTGCATCGCTCGGCATTTTATCGACAATCCTTCGTCAAGCGAAATAATCAACATTTTTTCACCCATTTTTCCTGCCAGTTGGCTTTGTATCCTTTCGCCCATGTGTTTTTTTTTTGCGGTATGCGTGCGGTTGGTATGCAATTGAAGGTGACACTGAAATTTGCATAATTCTGTTGTCACATGTCGCATACGCCATGTATGATAGCCGCAAAAGGCAATCGGGCGAAAATAAAATAACCGCCTTTTTGAGCCGCACTGCAAAGTTCAGCGTTTGACTTTAACGTAAAGCAAAGTGGTTAATAAGTTGATTAATTTATTTTTAATGAATTGAGTGAGGTAATGTATATTAACAATGTGTACACAATTGGAGGGTGTTTACTGTACTTGTTCCTTTAAAAACGAACATATTTACATTAAGAAAAGGTTTCTGCGAAATAAATACAATAACAAAAGCTACTGAGTAGCGTAAAAGATGTTAAAATTTATTTTAAAAATCAATTTACACAAGCAACAATCTGTACAGCAATTTAACATACTTTATTTTAATAAAAACAATTTTATATGTATTTCACTTGCATACAAATTTAACTACAGCAATTGCTGTATTTATTAGCATACAAATTATGGTTATCGAATTTCCATTAAACCACTTTAAAAACGCCAAACCAGTTAAGTAAAACACTTTTCGTTTAAAATTGATGATAATGCCAGAGTGAGCTTAAAAGCAGCAAACTGATTTTTGCAATTTATATTTACCAATTTATTTGCTGGTTATTTGCGAAAAGTTTCTCCTTAGTTGTCCAAAAAATGTTTATATATCTTCGGGCAGATTCCTGATACTTGGGCCATGACTTTAACGGCATTTTAAAGGCACTATGCCATTCATTTGACTTTTGCTGACTCAACAGTTCAATTGAATTTTATGTTGTTGCCTGTCGCCTTTTGACTATGAAATCTAGATTACAACTTTTGGCAACAACTTGTGGCTAACGTAATTACAAGCTTCCAAATGACAACCATAACATTAACAACAAAGGCAACGAAAGACTGGCTGAAATTCAGACCGACAGCCAGACGGAGCGAGTGACTGACAGAAGAGAGTCCTGGCAATGTCTTGGCAACGCTCGTCTTTGTCATCCTCATAATGAAGCCATAAATTTCAAAAGCAAAGAGATTAGCGAAAGTGGTCGCCGCCTGCCTTTCTCGAAATTTATATTTATATTTATATCTATATTGCACGCATCTTAAAGCTATTTACGCAGATGTCAACTTAAAGCGAAAATGGCATTGGTGACGAAAGTGTGGCAAAAGTTAATGCACTTGCAGTGCTGACAGGACCTTGGAGTTGAGTGGAATGTGGAATGGCTGATGCAAGCATTTATTATTTACACTTGTAAATAAATATATGTGTGCGCGAGTGTTTATGTTGGAGGGGGCCTGGTCACTTAGCAGCGGGAATTGCACATACATTCGCATTTACACTCCAGTTAACACCCCAGGGACATTGGCAGTGCTACCGAGTGCAGAGAGAGAAATAATGTTTACCTGATCAGATGGACACCTTGTATATTTGTATGACCATAATAAATTGTAAAAGATTTTTTTTTGAATATAAGAGAATTAGAATTTACTGAAAATAAACACGTAAGTCCTTTAATTATTCCATTTATATGTCGGTAATGGTATAAAACACTATTAATATATAATTTAATAATTAAATCTATACTATCCAAATATAATTATTGTGCAATCTTACTTCATTATTCCTTTTTTCCAAATGTATCTTGAAGTCGAAGGAGCTACGCAATTTTACGAATGCTGCGTTGCACTTTTCCGCTTGGCACATGTAGATGTAGTGGCATCTAGTGCAGTTTATATAGATTATATACATGGATTTGTGAAGCAAATTTGTATTTATGCTGATGGCCAGGCACCCATGACACTCGCTATTTCACTGGCTTGCGTTTTCCTTGGTGTCCCGAGTCCCGAAGCCTGAATCCTGATTCTCGATTCCTGACTACCAGCACATTATGTGCCCCATTTAATGTCTATGTATGTGCAGCCAGTACACTCGCACATACTATGGCACACACTTACACGCCCAGTGAACGTCAAGTGGCAATTTACATTAGTTTTATTGTATACGAAATTAGCAGCATTTAGCAGTGGCAGCCGGCAAAACTTTTGCCTTTCGGCTCCACTCGCTGTGTCCCACTCCTGCACACACACACACACATGTATGGCTATAAATGGAGGATATATTCTCATCCGCAGTCAAGGGTTTGTATGTTAGATTTGTTTGCTCGTTTGGCTGCACTGTCGCACTCGGCATATCAATTTTCCCGCCCAGCCACCTCTCTGCTCAGGACATTTCAAGGTAGGAAATCGATTTTGTTAATGAAAACGAAGGAGAACTTCAAGGAGAAGGCCACCCAGGGGATCGGGTGTCGATTGGAGCGAAAGTTTGATATTTGTTACGGGCGGAACAATGGCCATTCTGCGTGATGATGGCATTCCCGAAGGATTATAATGCAGCTATCGAGCTTGATTTTTTTATATTCTTCCGCTGAACATATGTGTATTTAGTTTTTATTGTCTGTTTTTGTATATAGAGTAAAATCTTACATATGCAAGAAATATAAACTTCCAGTTGGAGCAACAAAAAATAAAAATAAGAATGCGGAAAAACAAGTAACCTAAAATTTTTAAGAAACATTGTGACAGCTGCCCGTTTCAGATTTAGATCAGATGGCACTCGTTCACCAAAACGACATCATCCTCGACCATGTCGCCATTGCGATTGGCATGGTGCTCATGGTGGATGGGACAGCTGACGATGAGCTCCTCCTTGGGTTCCATCTTCTGTGCCTCCTTCTTGGCCTTCTTCGTTAGTGCCTTATCCTTGATGCTCTTCGTTTTTTCCATCTCCAGCTCCAATTCCAGGTGATCGCCCAGCAGGTGATCGATGACATCGGGATTGTTGCGCAAAGCCAGATCCATGGCGCCATCAAGGAATTGATAGAGGGGTGAACTAACGCGACGCTGTGGCTCCTTTGGTTGTTCCAGCAAGAGATTTCCCTCGAAAGTGGGCTGCAACAACTGTTGCAGCATGTAGAGCATCGGTGGCAAAGCCGGCGTGGATTTGTGCTTGCGATGGTGCTTCAGTGGTGCTGCATTATGAAGTCCGCGTGGAGTGTTCTCGGCTGCATTCAGCAGTAGCACTCCGGCCAATTCCGGTGGCAAAACTTCCGGGCCGTAGTTCAACTCCTGCTGCACACTCTCAATCATCATGTTGGGCGCCAGCAGCTCGAACTCCTTCATCTCGTGCTTGCCATCGGGCGAAACCAGCTTGTTGTAGTACACATAGGGACTGGAATTGGGATTGGGATTGGAATTAAGATTGGGATTCGGGTTGGGTGGCAGTGAGGTGGCCATAGCAGCAGCTTCCACCGCTGGGCGACGCTTGTGGTGCAATTGTCGTGGCTGCAGACTGTCGTCCATCAGGCTACCCAAACGCCTCTTGGGACGGCGCAGTCCCAGCAGATCCTCCACTAGCTGGAATTTTCCGGCATCCAGAGGCGAGGATGTGGATGCCACAGCAGCAAGTGATGATAATGCGGTGGTGGTTGTGTAGCTAGTGGTCTTTCCACGAACTACAGTACTGCGCACCGGTCCAGCAGTAATCTTCTGCTCCGGAGATGTGGCTTCAGTCATGTTAGCCGTGGTAATGGTGCTATTGGCCAACACGGTGGCTTTTCCGCTCAGTGAAGCAGTATTGTCCATTGTAGTGGTTTCATTATAATCACTTGCAGTATCGCCTTGAGAACGCTTCATGCGCAGACAGTCGCCGTACATCGGTAGCACCAACATGAGGGCACCTTAAGCAAAACAATGGATGTGTTTGCCATGAAATACACGCAATTAATTATAAATAATTGCACGCTATATGATACTTACACCCAAGGATCAGCAAGTAGTTCATCATGTAGAGCATGATAGGCAGCGCTGTGGAAGACAGTTGAGTTGAAAACGTTAACCGAAAATTGACCACAAATATTCTCTGGGTTGAATATTTATTGGAGATTTTTTTTCACCAGCATAGTTACAATTTGAACTTACTTTATTTGATTGGAGTGAGTTCTAGGTGTGCTCGACACAAAGTTTGTACTGAAAATAATTCGAAATGCTTCCTGCCTCATGGCGAGGCTTTGACAGACAGCTAAGGACCTGGTAAAAGGTTACTGAGAGCACGAAAAAAATCGAATTTCAATATTTTTCTGATGGGGATTTTCCACACACACACACATACACTTCCATTTGTGGCGACCTTTTCAAGTGCTGCAAATGGCAGCAATGGTACAAAAACAAAACAAACAAAAAAAAGAAACAAAACACAACCGCGCACACCAAAAAAGTTTGTTTCGTGGGCCGCAAACAAAAGCAAACAGTAGAAAAAGTTTAGCTTATAAATTTCCAATCAATTTTTCGTGCAAAAATCAAGCGCCCTCACACTCACACACAGGCACAAGCTCAAGTGTTCATACACGTTGTGTGTGCCTGTGTGTGAGTAGCTATTACTTGATTAATAAATATTAGCAGCAAAAATTGGAAAATTCTCAGCGAAGCGTAAAAGTGCAAACACCCAAACGGAAATGCGATACATTTGCGAAATGGCAGGAGCATTTTCCCAAACACCGATGCTTCTCTACGCACACAAGCACGCACACAGCACTACTCACCTACTCCATGTAACTTTTGATGTAAGGGGTATATAAGAATTACCAAAGATCTGAAATAAAGATAGTTTACGATAAAATATACATAGATTTTTAAGAATATGTTGACTTATAGTAAATTATATTTTTACATTTGTGCAAAATGTAACATGTATTTCTTCTTTTCTGCTATATATCTTATTAATTTGTGTTTCTTACAAAAGGGTATCTCTTTTTCGTTTCGTATGTTTTTAGCCTAAAACTTGAACTTGTTTCTGCCGCCTTCGGCTTTAGGCATTAATAATGTAAAGTGCGTGCGTCAAATGTGAATTCCTTGCTGCCAACTCACGCGATTTCATAAACTGGCGACATTTTCAACAAACAATTCTCATCGCCGTCTTCGAGGTGTGTGTTTGTGTGTGTGTGTGTGTGCGCCCTTCGAGGCGACTTGGCGCTCAGGTGGATTTTGGGGAGGAGGAGGCGGTAAACCAAGGGACCCCGAGGAGCAGGCACTTTTCCTTATCAGCTTAAATGTAAATGCCAAACGAGTGCAGTTGAGGGGGTTGGCAAAGGGGGGCGTGACTGAGCAGCAGCTGTTGCTGCATTGGGGATTTGCACATTTATACTCGCATATTGTAGCCCCTCTCCCCGAAAACCCAGAGATCCAGATCCCTCCTGCTGTCTCGTTTTCATCTTCTCGGTTTATTTTTTTTATCTGCCAAAGTTGATTTTTCGAGTGTATTGAATAAAAGTCGATTTTCCACTTCTGGATTTGTGCGCGTTCGACAAGCGTCTTAAATGCGTACAGTTAATACATATCCTTTTTGCATATGTCTGTGTGTCTGGGGTTTATAAGCCAGTGTGTAAGTGGGTGTGCGTGCTCTTGCTTTGATGTGTGAGTCAGTTAAGGTCGTGGCTTATTAGGGGTCCGAAACCTTTGCCGCAGTGCATCAACGCGGCGGGATTTGCACGCAGACACTCCAAAAAGGCTCCCAAGGCGATCCACTATAATTGGTAGCGAAAATCACGCATCCGCCGTGTGGGTCAAGTGGTGCTGGGGGAACTGCTCTAGCAGTTGCTTTGATCTCGGGCGGAAAATCGGTGAGTGCGACTTTTATTAAATGTTTCCCTTTCTATTTGTTTCGGCGGAAAAACACCCTGGCTTTGTAAACTTTCATTAGTTGCCTCGTTAATATTCCAATTGTTGACACACAAAGGCGAAAGGTGGCGGAGGGAATGGTTGGCTGGTTGGATGGCTTAACCTGTGTATAAAGGAATTTAATTAATAACGTCCTTCGTCCTTTTGCGTGTGCAGCGCGGCGTAAACTTAATTAAATGCGCAAGTGGCAAGTAGCAAGTAGCTGGGGCCACAGTGGCAAATGACAAGTGGAGATGCAGGACCAGCAGACGCAACTGGAGAAGCTCAGGTGCAAAGGTTGAAGGTAACACCTGGCCCGGCTAGCAGTAAGAAAAAATGTTAAGGAAACCCTGCTCCTGCCCCACATGTCAAAAGTTTTATTGGCCCAAACGCTACTTTTATGGCTACTGTTAATAGTGAAAAATGGTGCAACAAAAGCCAGAATTATGGCAGATGCTTAGACAAAACCAGATGGAAATGGCGAACTGGGGGAGTTGGGCAAGTTCATCGAGTTGGTCATAAAACAACGAGTTGTGGCTCAGTGACTTTAACGCGCTTCCATCTTTACGAGTTTGGTGCGCCGGGTTTATAACCTGTAACTGGGGGCAAAGTTTATTAAGTTTATGCCAAGTGCATCAAATATGCAAAACCGCTATAGTTGATCATCTTGGATGCTCGATGGATTTGACTTCGAGTCTGACGGAGATGTCTCTTAGCATAATCGCTGGTTATTGCTATAAAACCGGTTGGCAATCATTCTATGCTGATTTTATGATAATCACAATTTCAGCTGTGATCTATTGAAGGTGCTTCCTTCTGTGAGTTAAGTTGGTTATATTTTTCTAATGGGAAAAAATCCTAAAAATATATAGTCCTCTTGCTTATGCTTTTAAGGATATATGTCGTATAATTATGTTAACATAGGTTTTTAAATATATTAAGCCTTTTCCTTCTTGGCTTTATGAAAGTGTGACATATTTTTCTGCGTGTCAAAGAGTTTGAAAAGTGATTTGCAACGAAACTATAAAATGCACTAGCATTTCGGACTGTTTCTAGTGCAGAAGCTTGACTGACGACCGTAAGGAGTTACGCCCATTCCCCGCATTCTAAATCAATTTCAGTTGAACGCCTTTCGCCTGGCATTGATTTATGGCCCATATCCAAACGTCGTCTAAGTGGAAAAGCCGAACCGAAAAGAGGCGCAACTTTACCGAATTATATTTCAATTTTGGCAGCGAAAATGAAACAGAAACAGAGCCATATCGAGCCCACAAAAGTGGGGCGTGGCTGGGGAAAAGATGTTAAAAACTTTTTGACAATTGACATAAAAAGTTTCCTCAAGCTGGCAGAAATTGACTGCCTTTTGTATACAAATAGGCCGAAATCACCAAGCCCACACACACACACACATATGGACAGGGCAAACGGAAAAGCTGGAGAAAATGGTGCCGCGACCATGAAGCGGAAGTAAACACATAAAACGGAAATGAAAATTCAATTATTTCGTTACGATTGTTAAACTTTTTGTTGTTGTTGTTGTTTTCAGTGTGCAACTGTGTGCGTGTATGTGTGTTTTGTGCTCTCATTTCGTGTGGCAGGCAGAGGCCAAAAAAAGTTTAAATTTAAGTTAACGTGCAACTCGCTTCGTGGGTCAGCATATGCAACTTTAGCTCTTTTTGGCCAAATTCAATTTTAGCTGCCACTTTTTTGGGGCATATGTATGTGTGTGCGTGTGTATGTGTGTGCCAGCACCGAAACGATAGGGCCGCACATTTAATTTTTAACAGTCGCTTCACGCAAAATTAGCCACTCGAATCGATTTTCAGTTAAAGCGTTTCCCCAGCTTCACTTTGTGATCCCAAATCCAGTTAGCACGCTAGACTATGTTCGATAAAGAAACTCTTTTCCCAGGCCTTTTGGCTGCAGTGGCCTTGGTGGTAGTACTACAAACACGCAGCAGATTGCAGCAGGATTTGCAGGATATGCGATGGCGTCTAACGATACACGCTCTCACCGTTCGAGATACCTTTGGGAATCCAGTGCAACTCGATACATTCGCCGGCCATGTGATGCTCATCGTCAACATTGCCTCCAGGTAAGAATAATCCACAAAAAGTTCTTAAAAACTTGGGCTACCTTTTACTTCAGATGCGGACTTACCTTATCTCAGTACAACGGTTTACGATATTTACTAGAGGAATATGAGGACCAGGGCCTGAGAATTTTAAACTTTCCCTGTAACCAATTTGGGGGTCAAATGCCCGAGTCCGATGGCCAGGAGATGTTGGATCACCTGCGCAGGGAGGGAGCCAACATAGGACACCTCTTCGCCAAGATAGATGTTAAAGGAGCCCAGGCAGATCCGCTGTACAAGCTCCTAACGCGCCACCAGCATGATATCGAGTGGAATTTTGTCAAGTTTCTGGTGGATCGAAAGGGAAACATACACAAGAGATATGGCGCCGAACTGGAACCAGTTGCCCTGACCGATGACATAGAGCTGCTGCTCGGCAGATGAGTCCGAATAAATAACGCAACATGCGCGTTTCAGACCACTGGCTTCCATAACTGCGACAACTGTGACGCCTTATCATTGGGGATTACTGTTTCTGATGTTGGCATCACATGCCAAGCGATTTCTTTCTGACGGTCTTACCTGGTTTCGCCTGTCACCTTCCCGCTGACTTCTGTCAGTTGCAAATGGCCAGCGTGGAAAGGAGAGTGGCGAAGGGGATTGTGTTTGCTGGAATGCTGACCTTTTGCTCTGCTGCACTTGTCACTCTGCTTTATCAAATTGCAGTTACCGTTGCAGCTTGGCGCACGTCACGTCAAGCATCCGCCCCGTGTGACACAATCGAGTGGCGGTGTGGGGGCATTGAATGCCATTCGACCTCGGGCACAATAGTTTCTTGAAAAATTCGAAAGAGCCAAACACTACATTGGGTACCAAAATTGTGATAACTAAACAATGTACATGCATTATTTAAGTTTCGCCGTTCCGCCAAACCTGGAATTTCTATTTCCCTTGATTAGATTGAAATGTTTTCTAATTTTTAAACAACCTAAAAACTATCTCGCTGTTTATCTGGAGAACACACATTGTTATACTAAGAGGACTTTTGGAGTTTTAACTAATAACTTTTTAGAGCGGCTACGGAACTAATTAAATTATTACTTTGTTTCTACACAAATATTAAAAAACCGCCGAAAATGTTTGTGTTTGTCTTGAAATGCTCAAAAATGTGCTAATGCTGGAACTCTCGCATGGAATGCAGCTGGTCCAAGCTCTATGCGGAATCCCTCCGGGCAGGACAACTTTCTGGAATGCCCCAACGAGTTGTTGCAACCGCAACAGAGCCTGACTCCGTCTGGAGTGGATGTGGATGTCTGTGTTGCAACCTGCCTTTCGCTCCTGTTTGCTGTTCCTGATTCTGATTTAGATTCGGATTCGGCTTCTGTTGCGGTAGCCACTCCTCGTTGGCATGCAAACAAGCGCTCTACTGGCTGCTGCAATATAAAAACGTGTCTGCACACTTGCCACATGCTTACGCCTTTCCGACTGTACGTGTGTATGGATCTCGTCCTTTCAGCTTGCCTGTGGTGGTGCAAGAAAGCCCCCAGACTTTGGGTGTGTGTGTGTGTGGTTGTGTGTTGCAGCGTTGACAGTAACCGAAATTGCCACAATTTGTGGCTGTGTACAATTTGGCCACTCATCAATCTGGCGCATGTTAACCAAGAAACCATTACAAACAAGTCAGACAATATCATGAACGGAGTGAGAGGAGCACTTACATTTCGGGTTACGCAGACATACATATATTTTCCCTTTATTCCATATTTAGTTTTTTTCCGGTTTTTTCATTCGCTGGAGATGGAGCATCAGTTGGGTAATTTTGTTTGATGAACGCATTACGTTTGCATTTTATATGCCGGCTGCCAGGTCGTATGCGTGATAGCTTGTTGGGCGTGGAATGGAAAGGTGGCGAAAGTTGTTTCGCATACGCCATGGTGGCCTCCTCCTTCACTAAACCTGCGAAAGCAAACCAATTTAATTTTTCAACAGAATCGTTGTCGTCGTCGTCGTCGTCGGTGGCTCCTGTGGAAAAGCCTCGGCGAAAAAGTTGGCTTGTTAGTTGGTTTGGCATTTGTTCGGTTGCCTGAGTTGAAACTTAATTAACATTTGATTGATAAAGGTTGCACACACCGGCACACACACAAAAACACAGGCGCAATTTCATGCGTATTGGAGGGTGTTTTGGGTTGTGTGCGAGATTGTTGTCTGCATGCAAATGAAAATTTTCAATGCCGGCGGCGCATTCTCCATTCTCCAGTGATTATTAATGCGAATGTGTTTGTGTCTGCCTGTATGCGTGTTCGAAATTTTAATAAGTATTATAAATTATTGCCAACGGTGTAGTAATTAAATGTGTGCGAGCGTATGAGTGAGTGAGGCCGCGTTAAAGATAAAGCTGAATTTTAGCCAATTAAACATGTATGAAAACCCTACTCACCCCATAATTTCCCACTGAAAAATTCCACCGACATCTAATTCTCCGGCTAATTCATTGCCTAATGCTGGCTAAATATTGCGTTTAAATTTGCATACTAAAATCTCCGAAATTCGCCTGCAGTTGGCATTGATTCGCCTTTGATTTGATTCGAGTAGCGTCAATTGAATTTGGCGATTTTTTTTTTTTTTTGTCACAGTCACTACTAAGCAGCTTAACACGACCCCTTTTCCCACTCCACCATTTCCCAAGCCCTTTTGTCACATGTGTCCGTGCAGTGGGAATTGCAATTTTCTTATCGCTTTTGCTAGCCATGCAAATGGCAAATCGCAAATGGCAGATGGCAGAGAGCGGGCGAAAAAAAGGACTCTCAGGGCGAGGATAGAATGACACAAAGGCCACAAGGATAGCAAAGAGCCAACCGAGCACTGAATTCAATTTGTGCAGTGAAAGTACTGCAAAATGAACAGAGTTCGCTCCGGCAAAAACCTGATCTGGATAAGCAATGCGAATTCGTAGCTCGATTTCAATCATCATTTGACTCACTTTATCATATTAAAAATTTATTGATATTTGCCCAAGCCCATAAAATACTTCAACACATTTGGTCCACAAAAATAAAATAAAACAAAAAACTGAAGCTGAAGTCTAACGAAAGACAAAAAAGCTCAACATACGAAGGAGGAAAATTCAATAAATTGCTTGGCTCGACATAAAATAATGCTGCATTATAGACTTTGGCCGCCCGCGGCAAAGTAACCGCCAAATGTTACCCTGGAGAGCAACCAGCAAAAACAAAAAAAAAAAAACACAACAATAACGACAGCAACATCAGGAACAACGGGGAATCGATGAGCGTATAGACCTTGAATGTCCTTTATCCTCGGCGAGGATACATGGCCCAGGTGTTGCTATTGGATATTTATTTGTAAATATTTGCAAACTAGTATCAAAAAGTTCAAATTATATAGCAAAAATAATTATTCTTCGATTTTTATCAGTTTATAATAAAACCTTGGAATTGATAAATATAAATAAAGAACATATAATTCCAAACAAAGAACAAATATATATAAAAACACATAAAAATTCTACAACATTTTACTAACACAAAGCACCGGGACTGCGTTCGTTAAATGTATAATTTAAACAAATTCGAAAATTCGCAAACATTTAAAAGAAACGCTGACGAGTACAGAAACATTTGTTTACTTTGCAATGTAAACAGAGAGCAATTCATCGCATTTGGTGGTCTCATAATTGTTTAAATTGCCAACGAACTGGAAAGAGTATGCCGGCATCGAGTTGCAGGCCTCCGATTTTGGCCTTATCTCCCGCTACGTGTAATTCAAATTGTCGCCGACGAAACAATGACAGTGTCAGATGGAGTTGGACGGATCCTGGAGGACTTGAGACTGCCGCCGACTGTCGATTGGGGAGGACTCCATTCACGAATCGATTGCTATTTATGTTTTATGAGACGTAAAATGATTGAGCCAAACGGAAGGCGGCAATCCAAAAAATGCCAAATAAAAGCGGGCGCTCGACGAAGGGCCTTGTGGATTGCGGCTGCCTTCTATATAGCAGCTGCAAAAGTTTATCGCCAAGGCAGACCGCATTAAATGCGGGACACACGCATATTTACGCATCTCGACGTCGAGATAAAGGCGTACGTTTGTACCATGCCATAGTGTGCAGTGCTCGGGGAGAATGTCCGCTATCAGGAAAAGCGTTTGCCTGACGTTGATCGAGGACAGCGGCAGGGGGTGGGGGGCTTCCGACCGGGAAAAGCGTGTAAATTACAGCCGCCAGTTTTTCTCGTTTTTCGGCCCCGGCTCTTTGTGTGTACACACTCGTATATCTTGAAAAGTTTGGCGCGTGTGTTGTTGTCATGAAGGCTATCATCTTAACTTGATGTGGTGTTAAGCATTGTTCTTGCCGTTTTCGTTGTTCCTGCACTCAAAATGATGAACTGACAGATTTTGGTGCAAAAGGATCCCTCTTAAAGTTGCTTTAATACTCAGCTTTGACCGTAATCCCCAAAAACTGTTATTGAAAACTCCGCCTCATTAATTAATCTTAATTAGTCAGTTATTTCCTGGCTACATTCATCGATCAAGCAAATTGCGCCACGCACACCACTAAATATTCACTTGTTTACATATATTAGGTTATTGTAGCACTAATGACTAAATAATTGATCGGAAAGTAATCCCGACTGAGCATACAAGAAGAAGAGCCATCAGTCGTAATGCAGCTTTTCAATTTGCTAGACCAAAAATGGCGCTAAGCGGCTTAAAGTCGCACGTGTGTGTGTCTGGGTGTGTGGCTAAGTGAATAAAAATCTTTTTGCACAATTCATTAAACGAAAATTATGCCCCAGAGACGGTGCTGCATTGTGCCGGGCTGCCTCTTTTTTTTTGATTGTATTTGTTTGCGCGGCGCACGCGAGGCATACGAATTTAATATGAACTCGCACAGAGGGCAGAATCCCCGAAAAGGATTCACGCACACATGCAAAATGGAATTCGTCCGGAAAAAGGAAGGAGAGGGAGGCGCAGGGAGAGAAGAAAGACAATGAACCCGAAGGACACCACTGATAAAGCGAGCCTCCTTTTGCCACTTGTTGTTGGGGCGCCTAACAAAACTTTTGCCCGCTGGCACCGGAAATGGTCACGATATAGATAAATACAAGTTGACAGGACAATTTATTGTCACACTTAGCGCCCGGCGAACGCCATTGTTATGTAAAAGAACCATCGTCCGATGGGCAAACGAGCGGATGCTTTTCGGCATTGCGTATACGCACCATCGGCAGCAACTTTGAAGCGCATTCGCATTGACGTCACGTTGCAGGCTTCTGCGAACAGGAGCTTGTGTATGTGCGATTTGATTTGGCCAACAGCAGGTGGCAGCTACACTTTAAAAAATATCACAAAATCTAAGTAAATATAATAATTTATAAAAATAATATCACTTTGTATAATGATTAAAAATAGAAATATTACAATTTTAACTACAAGTAATGGGGTGTTCAAATTAAATATTGGCAATATTTTCTTCCAGTGCTTTCACACCCATTGTGCGATTGTTCCTGGAGTGCACTGAGCACGTGCTGGGGATAAGCAGTGAGGCCATCATCCGAAGGACACGCATCCCTGCTCCGATTCCAGCTTTGGCTGGTTTTGCGAGGGTGCGAATGGTTTTATTGCAGGATGGCCATGCAATATGTATAAGCTGATTGCCGGCAGTCATAGCCCGGCAACAAACAACCGATACAATTACGGCAGCAATCTTAAACAATCATTGACAGCCTCCTCGTGCGCAACTATTGCCAAACAGGTTCGTATGGCACTCACCCACCTTTTCAACGTGTGCTCCGGGTTGTCTTTGCATGTCAAAGGAGCAAAGGAACATCGCCTGGCCTGGCCCAGAGATAAAAGCTTAAATTGAAATTCCAATCGGGTGCTATAGCCGTGCCATTGCCTGTTTTTATTCGCCTTTTGTTATACCAGTCGTTTCAGCAAGAACAAGTCTTGTTTATTGAAACAACGGAGCAACAATAAATTTTGCAGCGCATACTTCAAATGTCAAATGCGGCAGCGATAAAAATGTCTTTATTGTACCGCACCCGAACACTAACACACATGCGATTATACACATGTGAAGTTGGCCAGGACCTGCTGCCCAATGCATTCCTTTTCGGCCAGCTCGGACTTGGACTACGCCAAAGTGTTTGGCTTTGACAGTTTTTGCAATTTATGTTTATTTTCAGTCCTGCACAAAGCATTGGATACGCATAAGTAAACCTAACCGGCGCCAAAATCGCAGGACCCTGCATAAATTAAGATAATCGCGTTTAGTTCGCTCGGACTTTGACTTCAACTTCAGTTCTTGGCTGTCAGATACTCGGCCGCATAATTTATGGCTACGTGAAGTGGCAAAACCTTTCAAGCGGCCGGAACTTTAATTCGGTTTAATTGAACTCCAGCTGCGGCATTCTCGTAATCAATGTCGACAACTTCAACTAAACGTCCATTAAAACGCTTGCTGGTAATGCTCTACAGTGCTCAAAGTAGTTTTATATAATTTGAATAATATCAAAAAGCCCAACTTTCAGTTCCTGCTTTTTCGCAGTGTACTCCTAATCTGCGCGACAGTTGACGGTAAATGAATCCTGTCAGCCATTAATGCCCGCTGGAACTGAACTCTAAACTCTATCATTGAATCGCAATTTCAGGCTCAAACTTCCTGGCGCTAGGGAGGACAGTCCGGACCATTTGCATAAGTGTGTCGACTGGAGTTTGACGAGTTCATTGCAGCACGTGCTGCCCATGCTTAAATCAAATCGGACCCCAGACCGTCTGCTTATTATTTTAATGGCCATTTGAAGTGGCTGCTGTTGTTGCTGTCGGCCATGACCATGCCATGATTTTAATGCCAATTTAATATAATTTTTATGCTCGGCCATTGGCCAGGCTCTAAATACGTGCCAAACGGAACCGAATCGAAACGAATCGCATCGCATCGCATCGAAATTGCCGCAATGATTTGGCGTATTTACTTGTGAGCCCAGCATATCATGCTGGGGATATTAAACGGAAATCGATCGATGCTATTTCGGCATGGGTACTTGGGGTGAAAAGCCAGACTGACTCTCGGCCAGTTCAGACTTTAATCTCCCGTTCTCCACATCCAAATGGGAGCAGCCCTTTTGGGCTTCGCAATTTAAGCAAGAAATTAATTTTGCTCAGTCCAACAGCTCACTGAGTCATGTTAAGTGAAATTGAGGTCCTTTTTTCAATCCTAATTAAATGCAGTTAAAAAACAAAAACGTACCGTTGACTCAAGAAGGCGATTGCAAATTGACAAACTTTTCAGAAACTTTCTGAGTGGATTCAACATGTGAAAGGAGCATTTTTTAATTAAATTTTTCTCACATAAGGGAAATGCCTCTCGTGGTTAGTTTTCACTGTAATTAGCCGAGTTGTTACTCGAATTCAGCCGCATTTCCACCGCCCCTCATTAACATACATTCCCCTAATTGCAGGAGGCAACTTCTTTCGCCTGGCAACTTTTTGACCGTGATTTACTAGGGAGCCCAAACAACTTTTCAACGCTGTTATTAATCAGCTTAAAATATCACATAATTTATGATAGACACCGCAGTTTCCGATGAAAATTAAGAGGCAGAATGACCTTTAAATCTGCATCTTAAACAAAAGGGTCCCTCTTCTATTCTAAAATTAATTTAATAAATTTACTCTTGTAATAATTACTATAAAAATATTACAGCTATGTATTTTAGAAAATTGAGTAGCTCAAGATATAATGAAGATGGTTTGTACTTCAACCACTTCCGTTTGAATAAATCCTTAGAAATATTTTGGTTTGATGCCTTAGCTTTTGTTAAATTGATTGTTTAAAAAAACACATTTAAATAAGTTGCAAACAGAGATCATGACTCTTGTCTCGAAGCACTTACTCAAAGGGTTTGATTTCCTTTCTCAACTCATTTGACATCCAACACAGAAGGGCGGAAACCTACGGAAAGTTCATAAAAAGCAAACGAATGCATAACTAATTCGACAACACACACTCGCTCACACATTGTGCATTCATGTTTATGTGATGAATGAACTTTTCGACACTTTGTGCATTAGAAAGTTTACTAGTTTGGACTTTAGTGGCAATTATATTTACATTGAGCCAACTCTGAGCTCTGAGCTCTTAAGTTTTTCGGCTTTGACGCCGGGCTTAAACAGGTGCCGGTTGCAAAGATTCCTGGGCTAAAAAGTTTTCCAACTTTGAGTTTTTAATTAGAATTTCTTTCCGAAACCAAAACTCCGACGTTGCTGAAATACTCATTCTTCTGCGGCAATGCATCACCAGTAATAATAAATAAAATACTTTTAGGGAATTTCGTGGGAGAATTGAGTGGATAATTTATGAATATTTTGTAATTAACAGGCAAGAAATTTATCATAAATTTCCATATAATTGCATTTTTATGGCATCAAGTTTTTCGCTTCGTTCCTTACAGTCATTATAAATAAGGATGCCGCTTGGAAAAATGTGAAGTCAGTGGGCGTGTCGATACTTCGGTGATTTAAGGTATTTAAAGTTCATACTCATACTCATAAGTTTATTCCTTAGAATGAGGATGTGGAGGTGCTATTGAAATCTGCATTAGAATTCACTTTTTAAAGTGTATTAGGGTAATCTTTATTATTGTGGGTATCTACCAGTTCATAACCGAAGTGTTATGTAGTTTATGAGGCATAGGATACGAATTTCGCTGAACTTTTACCATTTGGCCCCATCTTTCCTCATCGTGTGACCAGTGGGTCACAGTTGAGGCCACGCCCATATTTCAAAGTAACTGATTTTTCACCAACTTTGGCCCTGTGCAAATCTCAAGCTGAGTGCGTCGAAATGTTGCTCATTTATTTCATTTAAATGCGCATTTAAATCTATTTAAAACTCCACATGAGCCAGTCACAAAGCCACGCCGCACAGAAGAAACCGGAATAAAGGGCAAATAAAAGGCAACGGCCAGGACAACGCCTGACATGAGCTGAGGGATTCCTGCTCCTCCAGCACAACACCCACTTCGTGCCCCATCTTTCCCACTCAGCATGATTTAACGATAATGAAGGTATTTACGAGTTCAGCCTTAGTCCGGGACTTGGGCCCCAGCGTTTCTTTTTTTCCGGATTCCGGGCCGAGAGCAAAACTCATCATAATCCAGCGGCAGCAAAAGGTTATCCAAAACACACAGAGCAGCGGCACATTTGGGGACTTGTATCTACGTGTGTCCCGGCACTTGTGAGATGTTCTTGCCAAAACTTTTTTGTTGACGCCGTTGATAAGGACAACAACTACTCAAAGCTGCCAGCTGAGCCTTATGCCCCGGATCCCGAACAGAAACCGGTTTATATATACACATATATAGATATATATATATTATATTTATGGATTTTGGCAAAGGTGGCTGGTGCCAAGCCAGCAGGCGGTACATTGCTGGCCAATAAAACTCAATTTGCCATAAAATTGTTTCACAGTCTACATAATTATAACAGCTATAGACGGGCATAAATTTGATTTTGCAATTTACGATAAGGCCGAGCTCCATTTTCAGTGCCATTTAATATAGGCGAGCGATGAATGTAAAATGTACACAAAATTATTAATATCTTAGTGAGGTAAATTTAATTTAATTTCCAAGGCAAACACCTTTCGCTTATCGTCTCCTCCCTCTCGTTCACACCGAGCTACCTCTCGCTCCCACCTTTCCGCCCACTTACTTGCACTTTTTATTACTCTGTCAGCTCTCGACGAAAATCCTCTTGCCACTGCGCGGATTTCATTGTCCTGCTCAAGGCCAAAACTGTTACCTGTAAAATCAGAGGAGTCGTGCTGGACTTAGAGCTAGTTTGCGGGAACAAAAGCAACTTAACCTGGCCAAAATCGCTTTAGGATGTGGTCGACCTTAGGCTGCCGCTTCATTCTATAAAGAGAAATCATTAGGGGATCAGAACTCGTTACCTGATGGATGGACCGCCCAATATCAACAGTTGAAATTCGTCACAAAACTATTGTTCAAATTATTGCAGAAACCATAAAAACGATGAGAAGTATTTGCTGGGTCCCAAGTTAATTGCAAGTCCTTGAGATGCATTCGGAATCGAAGTTTTGCTTTGCAGTTAAGTGTTGTAAAAGTGGGGAACGAGGCGGCCAAATGGAATGAAAGTGCAACCATCAGCCCCCAAACAAACGACATGGCAAAGACAATGGCTCACTTACGGCTCTTAGACTGCTGGCTGTTGGCCAAAATGCATTTGGACAAGGAAATCCCCTGCTGATTGCCGCTGCTTTGTGGTGGATATCCCACAGCTCGCTGGCATTATCCGAATAATCGCAATCACCAGAAGGATGCTTCGCAACGGTAGCACCAGCATACGTTGCGTATACGCAACGGAATGCCTTGAACGGAATGGCTGAAAGGCATTTCATTTGCGCCACATTTGTTCTGCACATTTTCAATTATAATTATTAACAGATCGCTATTTGGCTTTGACTTCGTCGGGGGAATTATTTGCATTTGCATTGTCTTTTTTTCTGTATTCCCTTTTTGTAACATTTTTTCTGAGCTCGACTCTTTGCGAAATCACCTGAGTAATGCACTTGATGCTTGCGCAATTTCCCTGCTGCATTGTCCTTGCGCGTTCTGTTCTGAATTATTTTCTTTTTTTACTTGGTGTTTTTTGTTTTGCAACCCTCTCCACCGATTGTTGTTGTTGTTTTAAGTGGTTGTTGCTGGTTCTGGGCACTTGTAGTTGCGATTGCCGCTCCTCCCACATTCTGCCAAAGCCATCTTTTAACATTTAATGATGCTGCTTTGTATTTTAATACGCTTTGCCTGCCTGGCGTGCTCATGCCCAAAGCCCAAAGCCCACAGTTCGCGGCCCACCTGCCACCCTCCTTTTTTTGCCCCAACCCAACTCAAGCCATGTTACCGCACCTACCCACCTTCGCTGCTCTTCAGCCAGCACGTGCCATAAGCAGCGCTTTGAAAACTTTTAAGTAGACAAGCCATGTCCATGGAAGCTACGCACCCAACTCCAAGCGACCCACCCTTTCCCATTCTTTCAACATCTTCTATTACTTGTCCTGCCTTTTTTTCGCTTTAAGTTGTCTGCTCAGTTCCAATTTTTCCAGCCGCCTGCCAAGGTGTTTGAAGCAATTTGCGTCGCCCGCCTCGGGTTGCAGTTGTCTGTCCGGCTTCTCGACTTCTCGGCACCCCAGCTTCCCGGTTCTCTGGTCGTCCTGGCCACGTCCTTGACAGCAACTCTTCGGCTTGGCCAGCCCAAAAGCCTTCACCCAACGCCTCTCACGTCGTGCGGTGTGCAGATTGTGCCAATTTCACCTGTTGCCTGCCGGGCGGCAAGGGAATAAATGCACAGTAAAAAAATATGAACATATACGAGTTCACAAGTCAACGCTTTAAATTCGTATATAACCATTATTTGAAGAGTAAAAATCAATTAATTTTAATTTAGAGAAAATAAACAAAATATGAATATTAAAATCCTAAATAGATATTTCTCGCCGTGCAAGACTCTGGCATTTTCAAAAGCGGAAAGTTTTGTGGCGGTTTCTGCGTGGCTCCGAACCTCCTTGATGCGGGGAACGTGGTATGATCAGTGGTTTCGAGGGGGTTCCACACTTAGCCGGAAATGAGGTGCATGTGCTGCGCCTCCTTCTAATGCAATTCCAATTTAAGTTGGCCCCAGTTTCAATGCATTTCGAATCGGAATCGCACTCGTCCCAGCGAAACGGAACAAATCGAAACGTAACAGTAAGAAATGAATGAAAACTTTCTGCCACTTTTGAAATCACAAAGTAATTGCATTTCGAAGAAGAATTGGCGAACAATTTAGGAAATTAAGTTCCGACAAAGTTTCGGCGAAAGGTTTAATGCGCCCGCTGACGTGGATGAAGGGGAACTGGTCCGGGTTTCGTAACTTTCCTCGAGGGCACAATTTTCACCCGGCCCAACCCATCTGCTGGCAAGGATGGTATTGCATCCTGACCTCCTTGAGCCCACTTGCCACTTGGCTGCTGGGGTCAATCTGCATCACCAAATGGAATGCAGGAGGCTCCCTCGCAAATGCAAATGACGCTGCATGGGACACATAGTCATTACAAATTAATTTCACACGTGAGTAAGTCGCTGTAGCTGAAACATTCTAGCAAAATCAGCCAAGACATCGAGCAGAACGAGAGAAGACAGCCCAGGGCACATCGCACATCAGGCATAATGTCAGTCATATGACATTCAATTAGGAAAGTTGTTGCATCTTGATGAGTAAATGTGCCATATAATGTGTGCCAGGCCAGCTGAATATTCCAGATGAAGGTTTTATCCCCTTTCCTTCAGCCAAGTGTCACGTCATTGACGTTGACTGGGGGAAGCTAATACACTTCGCTCATGGAAGGCAAACATTACCGGGAATTCAGTTCTTGGCTTCGAATTTCTTCATCAAAACGTTTCACAGAAAACGTGACCAACAATGATGAACTTAGTAGGCTTGGGAATGAAGCTTTTAAGCTGGGGCTCCAAAACGAAACAATTATTTGAAAGTGTTATATAATTTTTATTTTAAGCGAAAAAAAATATTTAATCATGGGATAAAAATAATATTTAATATTTAAATCACTTTAGATTTGATAAATTTAACATATATTCTCTGCAATCTGAATGTGACTTTTCAGCTGGAACTGTTACACAAGTCAAGGCTTCCCTTCGAGATCCAGTTCGCAAAGCTTAGTTATCGCAGCCCTGGTGGCACTTCCGCTGCAGCTTTCCTATGATACTCCATTGCGAATCAATGGAGCTCAGGTGGGTTTCGGTGTATGTGTGTGTGTGGTGTGCCTGGAAGTGGGAGTGGACAATAGCTGGCCGGAGCTGCAGCGGTAAATCTGCTTCACTCACCTAAATTGCAGCTGCAACAAAGCGATGTCCTGCTCCGACCGCTCCTCCCGCCCATTTATCACAATGGACGATCCTGTGGTGGCGTTAGTCAGTGGGTGTCCTTGCTGAAATTTAATTGTTGCATTCGGCCAGGGACAGGATGTGCGTTAGTTGATGGCCAGACACCTGCTTAGCTGGCACTTCATCTATCCTGTGAAATCCCTTCAGCTTCCTGCCCATCCCTTCCCTTCCTCTTCTTCTTCCCCCTGTGGCTGGACTTTAGTCCTGACTCCCTGGTTCAATCAACTGGCAATTTTTTGTGCACTACTGCTGCTTCTGATGCTGCTGCTGGTGCTGAAGGGACTTTCGGGCAAAATGAAAATGCCAAGAATATATCCCCTCGTTAAATATTACACATCAACAGCAGAAGCTGTTTCAGCTTCTGCTTCAGTTTCCTGCTACTGCTGCTGCTGCTGCTACTGCAGCAGCTTTCACAGCAATGAAAACAACGCGAATCGTTTTTATTAAAAATTTCATTTTCATTTGCAAAAGCGAAAATGTGGCAAATATCAAATATGAGCAATAAATGGGCAAACGTCCATCAAAGTCCTTAAACTGGGCTTCTTCCATTCGGCGAGTGCTACTGGACATCACTTGCAATAATGCTCTTTTGCCGCAGGCTAAAAAAATACCAGAAAAATATATATAAAGAAAAAAAACCATAATAAAGACAAATAAGCGTCCGAGTTCGAAGAATTAAAATAACGCAGACCAGTCGAAGAAAAATATGCGAAAGCCAAGGCAAGCGGAAGTGGAGCAAAGAAAACATAGCCGAGAAAAATTATTAAGGGCAGAAGGAAATGCTGGTTCCGAGCATTCAGCGTCCATGAGGACTATGCCCGATATTAAATGGGCAAAAATCGAAACGGAAACACCGGAAACAAGCTAAGGATACCAGCACACAGAAAAAAAACGGTGCTTTTCTTATCAATTACATTTTGGGGATCATCAAAATCATCTCGATATAAACATAAACATTTAAGCTAAACCTTAGAAATAAATTTAGCTTCATGTAATATTATTTTCAGTCAAATTTTTTACCTTAAAGGTCTGTTTTTTTCAAGTATGCGTTCTGTGAAATTTTTAACACATTAATTGCAGGATTTTTCTGACGGCTTTCGCTGGAGTGTTAGCCCAGTCAAAATGTCGGCTGCCAAAGTAATATGGCAGAGCAATTTTTTGATTAATTTAGAGCCGCGGGCACGGGCTTGCTTTCCGCCGTTCACGCACACACTCTCTCGTGGGAAAAGTGCCTGGTGGTGGTGGTGGTACAGGCAAGGGTAAGAGCGGGAAAAACTCGAGTGAGCTCGAAGCGCCAAGCACCGCACTCTGTGCGCAATTAGCCCCACAATGGCCGAGCGCGTCGAGTGAGTGGCTCGCTGAAAACTGGCTGGCAGCGTGGAAAACTGCCTGGCAGGACGTCGCCAACAGGTAGCAGCCAATGCCAATGCCACTGCCACAGCTACTGCCACTGCAACTGGAGCTGCCAGCTTGCAGGTGCGACACGCAGCCAAAACCCAAACGCAGAGAACATACTCGGCAGCACTTAAAATTTAAAGCGTTTCGAGTGTAATTGCGCGGTTGCCGTTAACGAGCCGCTTGTTAAAGTCCAGCGATGCCAAAAAAAGGAACAAGAAAGGATGCCAGTTTTGACCAAGCCGAAGCTTATATACCCTTATTATATATTTCACAAAACAACGGATGTATACAGAGTAAGACAACTTTAAGATCCAAGAAACATCTCTCCATTTTTTCATTAATTCTATGGTAGCTGTTTGTTATAGTCATTACTAATCTTTCTGCTAAGTTATACGCAGCAGCAAATGAAAACACTGAGTAAGTAGAGGAAAATTAGCTGGAAAAGTAAGAGTGAAAGTAAGCAAAGAATGCAAAGATAATAACTTTATAAACTTAACCTGAGATGCTGATCCTGATCGTAATATTATTTGTATCTATAGGTTAGTAAATTTGTAATTTAATGCTTTCCTTTTAGGGTCAGCATTAAAAGACAGAAAATTTATTGGCCCAGCCCCTTGAGCAGCAGAAGGCAGACAATGTTTTAACCCTGTTCAACGTTATTCCTGCTGATGAAGATGTAGATAGAGCTGGAGGATTGGATTTGAGCGGGAGTGGCGGAAACAGTTGCTACGCCGCTCCGCTGAAAATGAAGGACGTATGCAACTGGTGCGTAAAGTGCATCCGACCGGGACCTGCATCATCATCCCAAAGAGCCACAGAGTTCGACGGCGCAATGCCGCGCTGGCTAAAGGTGACCAGCGACATGGCCATTATAGAACTCGATTACTGGCCAAGGTTTCTCCTTATGCTATTGTTGATGTTGCTGCCATTGCGTTCCTGCCAGGGCATTAATTAACATTTCAATGGACGACCGCAGTGAAAGAATAATTTCACTGCATTTAACTGAACGACCTTAAAGTGCTCTGGAAAAATGGTAACCGCCGAGTGGAAAGAGGTGGAAACCGACAGGCGTTTTTCTGCGCATAATTCAACTTTTTGTGGGGCGAGGAGGAGGCGAGAGGAGCCGGACCCGTGGCATACAATTCGGGGCATTTTGGCCAGAAATGTGCAGGTCCAGCGGAAATTAAGGAAGGCCGTCTGTCTGTCTGTGTGGCCCACCTCTGAGTAATTTACGGACAATTCACATATGAAAACCGCAAAAATCCGATTTTTGCAGGCGTAGGAGACAACATCTGGCCAAATTAATCACAAATTGGAGCGGCTAATTGACACCTGGCCATAAAACCAGGCCCAAGGCAATCGGTCAGTCAGCAAAGTGGCCGCAAGACCGCAGCCTAAACAAACAAAACGGCCCACAATCCACCGAGAGATAAATAAAAAAATAAGGGGAAAAAACAACGTTAACAATGTGCAGCAGCAGGCTCAAAAGGGTGCAAATGGAAAATAAACAAGGTTTATACAGAATCAACATGCGCTAAAGGCGGGTTTAATCGGGGGATGCTGTATTATGGTTATTTTTTAAAGGTTTCTCCTGATTGATAGCCACATTGATAGATGGCCCACTGGAGGAGTCATTTCATTTTACTGCGGCCAGTGGAGTAATTAATATTTACATCTCCCATTGTTTGGCCTTTTTCCCCGGCTTTCTTCGGCTTTCCACTTAGCCGAGTTTTTCCCTCTTTTCTTCAACTTACAAATTACGCACTAATTAAGCAGCTTTCGCCGACTGCCATTTTTCAAAGTCATTCGCGCACTCAACGAGGCCTGGACTTGGGTTAGTTGGGATTCGCATCCTTATTTCGTCCCTGAATTCGAATCAGTCGCTCTCACCTCAGTTTGTTGGGTTGGCAGCGCGCATTAGGCGGCAAAAGTTAATGTGCATAATTAATTCGCTTTTGCACTTTGCTCGGCTCCCCGTTTTGTTTGGCGGTTGCTTTTGTTCTGCCCCTCCCACCCACAAGTCGCATAAATCAAGTTGAAACGCAGATAGACCGCATCAAACGACAATTGTCAAGGTCGTGCCTACGAAAAAGCATCCATCATACGCCCCGTGTTACGCATTTTAATTGCCTTTGCCATCGGAACACCTGCCATTCCTTCAGTCTTAGCTAAAAATTCAATTGGCATTACATCAGGCACAATAAACAACTTCATTTGCAATACTTACTGCCAGATAATTGAATAGCTTTCAGCACAACAACCAAGAGAAAAGCCACTGATGCTGCGGAGGTGGGTTGGCATTTCAGGAGGCTCACATGCGCGCGACACGACTCGTCTAACATGCAAATGCCAAATTCAATAAACCGAATGGCAGGCAACAAATAGACCAAATTATTACATAGTCGCACGCACACACACACGTGGGGTTATTGGACCGAAATGGGGGGCGTTAAGCATGCCACCCACCGAGCGAAACCGCTGAGCTACTTAGCAAAAGCCGAAAAAACCGAAGAAAAAATAACCCTCCCACGTTGGGAAAAAACAAGAGTTTTCCGAATGAAATTGAACGACAAAAGTGCGTGCAATTGGCAGCCATATTGCGATACGTAACCACCAGAAGAGGAAAGTCACCCAGCCACCCAAACCACTCATCCCACCCACTAAGTGGTATATACTTCTACTTATTGCGGCCATAAGTCGCTCGGGTCGTATGCGTGATATGAGTGTAAGTTAAACAGTATGTCGCTGCCCTTCGAAATCGAGAAAATTTCGCTCAGCCCCCCTGGGGAGTTGTGTAATCATTTTTCGACTGACAAAATTCATTTAGAAACACCCTTGCAGCTCAAATTGAAACTTTTCTTGCATTACCAACTTAAATTTTTTGGCCATTCACTTAGCCATGGCCGAAATCGGTGCCGTTTTGCTTGCCCCTCTATTTGTCAGATTACTTTTGTTTTGTTTTAGCTCTCGCCTGGGTCGGGGACTATTAATAAATTTCTCAGCTGGGAATTAACATTTACAGTTAGCTGACCGAACAACTTTGGCCGACAAACTTCAATTGCGTCACATTTATCAAATCGCCAGCCCCTCGAAGCTCGTCGGCCGTTTAAGCAGCCCCTTGGGATAGAAAATCCACTCCACGAGCCTCCAATCTCCGCTCGGAATTTTTGTGCCTTTTTATTTTTGACTCTAGCGATTCAGTATTCATAACAATACATAAATACAACTAAAATATAATAAGCACATGGCTAAAAATGTGACTAGGATCATCCTACAAATACTTGCTAACCCCTTTTTATGCACTGAAAGCAATGAAAGAACGTTAGTACTAATTAAATAAAATGAATGCTTTCTGACAAGTATGCTATTTTCCTGATACCTTACCTTAACTTATATCTTTACGTTCAGATCATGAAGTAATACCAATTTCCCTCAGTGCATTGCATCACTTGAAGCGATTTTGATTTTGGTGCTGAGTAAGTGCATAGTTTACAGATGCCATATCAGAGGACCGACGGCTTAAAGCTTTTTGCATATTTCGGCTGCTGCTGCCGCTCATAAATAATTCAAATAATTTACACGCTTACTTGAAGTCCGTGTGCGTGTGAGTGCATCATATGTGTGTGTGTGCGGGTGAACCACATTATGTGGTTCATTGGTTTGGGCCAAAAACTGCAAACAGCTAGCAGCAGCAGCAGAGCAATCAAGTACGTACGATGATGCTGCAGCTGCAGTTAACTAAACTGAACTGAACTGAACTCAACTCAACTTTCCACTACACACGCACATGCACACGCACACACACACGCACACAGCTGCACCGCACGAACATAAACAGAAACATCTATATAGGACTCTAGTTGGTTACTGCGGTTTGCATTTTCATATCGTACTCTCTAATATTTCACAACAAGTTTTGTTGTTGTTCTAGCTGGCGCATAAAAAGGCGAAGCTGCTGCGTTTTATGTTGTCACGTTGGCTTCAAGTGCCCCAAAGGGGAAATACCCCCCTTTCCAACCATATATCACTGCACCCTCCCCCCATGTCACGTACACACACACACACACACACACACATACGCACCAGTTTATGGATTAAGTAAGCACAAAGAGCGCAAATGAACTTTTCTTGCTCTCGGTGAAATTTGCAGTTTTAATTTTTGATTTCACTACGGACAGGAGCGTTGAAAGCGAAACTTATATGGCTGGGTTTTATGGCAACTGGGGTCCCTTTGCTACACTTAAACACACAAATGGCACAAAAAAGTAAAAGAAAATTACAAAGTAATGGGTTTAAAAATTTACAGCATAAAATTTCCAATTGAAATAGTTATGTCAGTTATGAATTCTAAATAATATGAAAATAAACTAACCAAAACTTATACATCATAATAAAATAATATTTTCATATGTCAAAATTGTTGATTGTCTATTTCAATTTGTACTGCTTAATTTAATTAATAAAATTCACATACATTTTACACTCACACTTTTTTGAATGTACGCAGCTGGCATAAGCCATTGGGAATTTAGACCCAATTATGCATTTTTCAGTGAGCGATAACCGAATTCCAGAAAACTTTGTTTTGCCCGACTGCCAGTCAATTTGTGGCATTTGTATAAAATGGACGCAGCTTATGTGAAATTTATGATGTGCCGGTGCCTTATGAATCGGGCGGATTGGGGCTTAGCCATTGGTTGCATGAATATCGTGTACTCCTTTTTCCTCTTTCAATTTTGGGCAGTGGAACTCTTCAGATCCCTCAACAGTAAGTTCTTTGTGTCCAAGAACGTACTTTTAAAACTCTTTAAACTGCCTAGATTATACCATCAAGTGGGTTTTGTTGTACGGATTCAACATGATGTTCAATGTGATCGCCATGATGAGGATTGTGAAAAGGGAAAGTATCTCGGTCTTCTACTGGATGTGCGAGACAGGTGCCCTTTTAATATTCCGAGTGCATCACATATATTACAACGTAGATGAGTTTTGGCTAGCCGAAAGTAAGTTGTACCACGTTTGCAACATTATAATCGATGGTGAGTTCCTTTCCGACTTCCAAGCTAAAATGTTAAACTGAAATACACCGTAAATTTATGCTCGTAGCTTACATTGGACTGTCGTTGCTGGCCATGATTTATGTTATGTGTGGCTTGGAGCTAGAGAGCCAATTCCCCAAGGATGAAATGGAAAGTGATTGCAAATTCGATCCAGAGTCAGCCAAAAGAGCTGCTCAGAAGGACGAGGCGGAGTTGCTAGCATGGAATCAGGAGGAGCAGGCGCACTTGGAACAGAGGAAGCTAGAAAGCGATCGTGAAATGGAGGAATTAAATCGCAAAGCCACTTTAAAACTGGCTCAGCTCGAGGAGGAGGGATCCCTGTCCAGCCAGGAGATAGCACCCACAGCACCAGAAGAGGAAAAACTCGATTCCAGCATTTTCCTCATGCAAGACTTTCCCGGACCTTCAGCTCCGCCAGAAAGCGTACTCTCCATCGAGGCGGATTTTTACTATGAGATCAATGATATAGTTGACTCCGGCGATCAACAGAATGATTAATCATTCTGTTGAATAGATAGCCATAAGTTTTACATTCGCTGGCAGTGCAACATAAACAATCTAAATGGAAGTAAATAACATTTTCACTTGACCCCCAAAAGTCTGACCGCAACTTTTGGCAACAAAAGCCCAAAAACGAAGAACAACAAACAAACAAATGGAGGAAAACTTGACTTAACTTTTCCGACGGGGCTTTGCCAGGGAATGAGGGTTTCCTCTGTTGGATAAGGGATTACGATCAAAGCGTTCGATTGAGTGTGTCAATAAATTCCTGCCAGTCGACCGAGTGTAGAACATTTGTCCGGCAGCGGCGATAAATAGTTGCCACACGCTTTCATTGCCCAGGAAAAATCCAAAAGAGACAGATCCCTTTTGGCCGGAAAGTTTCGTGTGAATTTAGTGCGGCTCATTAAGCCGGACAGTGTCAGTCATGTGTGTATGTTTGTCCTGCTGCCCGGACGGCGGATGCCGGACCAGTGGGCCAATGGCTTTTGGTTCAAACTTCATTAAGCTGGCGGAGGAAATTGCCGGGCCATTGTCATTCTTATTCCCATTCCCATTCCCATTCCCACTCCTGATCCTAGTGCCATTCTCACTGTCACTGCAGTAGACTTCCTTTAATAATGGCCTGCCGGGCATTTGTCAACGGGATGCTTTAGGAGCCGGGCTTTAAATGAGCGCGCTCATTAAGAAAATTAATGTTTGGGATTCATTAAAAGTGTCAAAGTGCGCACATTAAAATTATATAAAACGCCGGGGTGGAGTGACGCCTGTCGTAACGAAGCGAACGTCTCGACTCTTGTCGATTTTATTAACAAAACAAAGCATTAAAGACGCATAAAATGTTGACATAGCACCGCGGCTTTCTTCCTGGCTCCTCATAAAACCGTCTCATATTGACAGCTCAAGGACTTACGCACACAACGTGCCCTTGAATGTGTGTATTGTGTGTACTATACGTACACATATCGTGTATCCTGTCGCAGCATCTCATAAAACTAAACCGCAATTCATCAGTAAATTCCTTTCTACTCTCATGTTTTTGGTTTCTTTTTTTGGTCAGCCCGTCTGCCGGAGAATATGCTACAATTTTATGCGTCTCGTAAAATGCGAAAAAATTGTTTTTATTATAATTATTATGTTAAGCATGGTGACGAAGCAAGTTTATTGCACTCGCACATAAAAGTGGCAACCTCGATGAAGTGATGATGCTGTCAAACCTTAGTTGCTCTTCGGTTTTCCCCCAATCCAAAACATGCTGCTGCTGCTTATCTGGTTGCCATTTATAATGGCAAATTATTTGAGATTTTCGCTTAACTTTTTGCCATTTGAAACAATGACACACGCATTGAGGAAAGTCAACAACCTTCGCCTGTGCAGTTGCATTGCGTCCTTGCAATATCCCGCTGTCATTTTGCACTGTTAAAAATGTTAAGTTAATTCCTTAAAATGGTTTAATGGTCTATAAGATATATGCTAAGATTATGTTGCTTTCTGCATAGATTGAATAATCATAGCGAAAGCATTTCAAACTTTGTTAAAAGCAACTGGTATTACAAGAATGACATAGTTTTTCGCTTTGTGTATTGATACAACTCGAAGAGGGGCCGCATGTCACGCACTGGAAAATGCTTAACGCTCCCCAGCACCCACGCATAAGCTCGATCCGGGAAAGGGGGTCCACACAATGGGAGTTTTACGTGCTGGCTGCTCTGAAGGACGTAGCGTGTACGGTTAAAGTTTCTGGCTCATTAGTATGATGCTTAAAAATATTAAATGTGCGCAACTCGAGGGTATCGCAAAAGTAGCAAGATTGTTAGTTGAGCGCACATTAAGATAGTTCCGGTCATAGAAATAAATTGCAATCCCTGCGGTTCCAATGCCACAAGATGTGCGGCTTCAATCAGGGCCCACGCGTCGTATGCGCAATGGCCAAGCAATTGCAATAATCAATGTTATATTGTTGAACAAATACGGTAGGCAAGACTCGATGCCACGAAGCCGCAAGCCACAAAAGCCAGGAAAAAGCAGGAAAACCGGGGAAAACCCGAGCAGGCAAATAAATGAAGGCCGTAATTATTGCCAAGGAAAATACAGACGCCGGAACGGGGCCAAAATGTCACGTACTGGCAATAAACCGCTGCTAATTTACGATGCTGCCCGGACTGCTGCTGCTCCTGATCCTGGCCAAAGTCCGAGTCCTGTCCCTGCTGCTGCTCGGCAGCCAACAAAAGGCGATACAGCGGAAGTCAAAAGGCAAACGCCTAAGCAGTTTGGCCAACTCGAGAGCTCCGGAATGTTGCGCATTACGGTCGCTGCATAGAAATGGCCATCAAATTGACGTCGGCAAAGAAGGGCGAACCTATCGAAACTGCTAATAACCAGGACAAAGGCCTAATGCGCATTAGCCGCCCTGAAACGTGCATTAGATATATTAAAATCGGAGCTGGACCAAGCCAAGGACCTGTGGTCCTGGGCTGCCTGCATTGTTCGCCATTGCGTTTTGTTTGCATCCATTAGCGGGAAACGCACTGGGGCCGAAAATCGTGGACCGAGGACTTTCCCATTTTCCTCGGCTCTAATTTCCAAAAAAAAAAAAGAAATAATTGTGTTGACTACGCGTACTCGTCGAAACTCAACAGGCAGCAAAGAGCGCTGATTTTCGATTTCGAAAAGCGATTTCTCTTAAATGGAGACTTGCCAGAATTTGCGTATAAGAGAGCGTTCTGAGGCGCCTGCGTTGGAAAATTCTACAGGAAAATCAGCTGGTTTTCGGCGATTCCATCTACTTCAAAACGGCCACATTGAAGCAGTTTGTCAATAGTTACGCTGAAGACGCGACGCGTCTGCCGAAACGTTTAAGGAAAAGCGCCGAGCATAAAATCTGAAAATTATTCAAATAATTCATATTCGAAACACTCAACGCCGAAGACTGAAAGCCGTAATCAAAACACTGAACTCAGAACGCTAAAAAACGGGTATTAAAAGCTGTTTAAATGTTAAGTGAAGTCCTTATAAACGCGAGTTATTACTAACCTTTTTATTCCGCCTAATTGAATAACCAATACCCGCATAATTAGCGGGGCGAACAGAACAAAAAAAAAAAAACCGAGACTGAGTACTAAATGTAAAAAAAAAAGATAAATACAAATCAACCATAGGCGCGCACACAAACAACGCCAAACGGAAGCTGTATTCCTGTGTGCGTGAGCTTGTGTGTGTGTGTGTGCGTGAGAGGTCCTCCCGAGCTGGGGAACATCATAATCATCTTTATCAGCTGGAGCAGCTTCATATCCTTGGTGGTCGCCAGTGCTGTCGTCATCGTTGTCTCAACCCGGCATAAATATTTATGTTGACGAATCTACCTGCGGCAGAGCGTCGCTAATGAAGCGGGCGAAATGAAAATGAAAGGACATAATTATGCTTATGTGTGAGTATAATGAATACGAATTTCATTCCACAAGGCCAGCAGCAGGGAACTACCTGCATACATACATACCGACAACGGCTGCGAGTGCACTTTGTTCAACGAAAATCGCTGGCGGAATTTTGTGCATTTTCGTTTGTTTGTGCTTTCCGTTAGGAAAAGGACTTGTCTAGGACTTCCACTTTTATTTATTTCCAGCTTCTGTCCAGGTTGGTTTCCCTTCTGAATTGCACTTTTCTTTTGGCTTTTGGGCCGAGAAGATGTGGCGCTGGTTTATTGGTTCCGAACTTAATCAAGTTCCCAGCTATGGAGCACTGGGTGCCGGGTTGGGAGTGCAATTAGGCCACTGCATTAGGGAAAACTTTCCGCCGGCAAGTTGGTAACTTGAGTGCAAATTGCTGTCGTCCAATCATCTTCATAAAGTTGGCAGCCATGAACTCGGTGTCTTTGTTTGGTAGCCAATCCATTGTTTCCACTCAGTCGCTAACTGAGTTATGACCCCATTCGGTTTGTTCATATCCACACAGACATATGTGTGCCCTCCACCCCTCTCCTAATTGGTATATTGTACGAGTCATTCTGGTGATCATGACCAAAAGGCTGCTAAAAGATTACGCTGACACAAGTGGAAAAAGAAAGAGCACTGCCAGCAGCAGACATTCAGTAGAACTTTTTGTATATTTATTAGAGTATGAATTAATTCAAGGGTGTGTGTGTGTGTTTGTGTGGGTTGTGGGGAAAGAGTTAAACCTTCGAGGCATATTCTGTATCAGATTCGTTGAATGGAAAGGGGGCGGGAGGAGGAAAAGCCACCGCAGCCCGACGCGATTTTCCTTTTTCTCCTTGATTTTTTTCGACTATCCCCTAGAGGGAATTTTGTTGCAAACGTTAGCACATCTTTTTTTTCACTCCACCCACTGTGTATGGCGAATGTAATTCATGTACACGACCTTGTTACATAACAAAAACAAAAAAAAAATAGAAAAATGAATGGGTCTGTGAGACTCGCTTTCATAATTAAAATGCAGAAAGATGTGGTCCAGGGTGGCGACCTCAAGATACCCCGCCAAATACCCAGAGGAGACAATTTATGTTGCGGATTGATTGGTTTTTCATAAACAATGCGTATATATATATAACTATATGTGTTAAATCAAGTTCAGCATACTTTAAGGCTGCACAAAATATATATAGATTATTTTTTATTATCAAAGCATTTGGATGTGAGCCTTGAACTCCAAACCGCAGCAACATTTATAGTGCTTTTATTATTAGCAGCTTACGCTGGCGTGCCAAGAAATCCTCTGAAAAGGATGACGATTACCTTGACTATGAAAATATTTCTCACACATGAGCTGCTCGAGCGCATCGCACGGCCCTCCTTCCGTTTCCGGTGCCTCCCATAAGCGTTTTAGTCTACGGGAAAAGGCAAAACCGAAAGGCAGCCACTATTCAGCGAGGGTTGTGCGAAGCGTTCTCGCGAATTCGACTGCAAACGGAGATGGAGACTTCCGCCCGACTGCAATCCATCAAGCTGCCTTCGCAGCCGTTCAGGTGTTGGTTGACCCGAGTGTTCGCCTCAGACTGGTTAACTGCCTTCACCTGGGGACACACCTTGACACAGACAAAGGTCAGGGCAGATGTGTTGGGCGCCACAAAGGCCAAGTGGCATCCAAGCCCCCAGCTACGACTATCCGTAAATGAATTAAGCAGGAATGCAGATGCCTTCGTGTTACGCTAGTTTATTGTGTTTCTTTTGCAACCCGTTTTAGTTATGCATATCAGTTCCGCTCCAAATTCCGTGGTTGGTTTTGGCCAGGATTACCGTCGTATCTGTCGTATCTATAAGGTTGCCTCAGTTCTCTCGAAAATCCGGGCAGTGGAAGCAGCAACAGCAGTGAAATCAGCAGCAGCAACTGCACCGCAAATCCAAGTGTTAGCGCCAACATTTTGAATAGAACTGAGCAAAACAAGCTGATAGCACAAACAGCGTCAGCAAAAGGGAAATATTAATAGCACACTGCGAAAAACAATATCGATCAGAAATAAGTGTCCAAAATAATTATGCAACCTTGAGTACTGAGATTGAAATATATTTTTGGGAGATAACAATATGTAGGTTATAGATTAAAGACGAAAATCAATAAAAGCTAAATGATAAAATGTCAAATTGTGACTGGCCGTTTATGTGCCATAAAATTATAGAATGATTAAATATTTTTATATATTTAAAGATTTTAAAATATTTAAACTAACTTAACAATTCATTTTATTATAAAATTTACTACTTGCTTAAATTCACTTTGATAAGCAATCATTCAAGCACGATTTTAAAAGTGTGGCGGATTTTCCCAGCTCAAATCGAGATAAGGATCCTGGGGTCAAGGGGCCGGCTTACAGTGGGTTGGCAGCTTGTAAAAACCCTGTGAAAGAGTTCGCCCGATTGAAATGATTAATTAATTGGTGGAATCTGAAGGTAAACTGAGCGCGTCCACACGAGCATCATTTATCACGATGTGGTCTTAATACGAACGCCCGCCCGGCTTCACTTGGGCAAATGGGAAATATAGAGGGGAATTGTGTTATTTTAGGGCGGGCACACATTATGATTTCGTCTAAGGCTTTTATTTCTTGTTTTCCATAGACTTTTCCACCATTGTTTGCCATTCATGTCTGACTCTCCATTGACTCTCGCACCGTCCTATGTTTTGCAGTTTACGTGTTAAGTGCTTGGCAAGCACGATTAAGGCGCTTTATCACCCGCAACAACGGCAGCAACACGAACGACAAGCACGCCAGCAACAGCAGCAGCAGCAGCAGCAGCAGCAACAGCAGCAACATCAGCAGCAACACAGTCAACAGCAACAGCTACGACGGCAGCAACATCAAAAGCAGCAGCAGCAGCAAGCCATCCGGCTGTAGTCACACACATTGACACGCCCCCAACCCAGATTCATATACCGTACATTCATATATCTTACCGTACATACAGAAATATATAGCCGGATATACATATACATATATATACAAGCGAGATGCTGAAAACTGTGACAACAGCAATGGCTGCCGACGATGACGATGTCCCAGCGAGCATTTTGGAAATAGAACTGCCAGCCATTTTGCTCAACGAGAGCCTCTTCATCGAGCTGAATGGCAATCTCACCCAGCTGGTGGACACGACCAGCAATCTCAGCCAAATCGTCTGGAATCGCAGCGTAAGCGGCAATGGAAACAGCAACACTTTCGACCTGGTCGATGACGAACAACAGCGGGCGGCGGTCGAGTTTTGGCTATTGGTCAAAATGATCGCCATGGCCGTGGTGCTGGGACTCATGATACTCGTCACCATCATAGGCAAGTACTTAATCAAAACCAAATCCAAATTTAAATTACCAAAGCGAAAATGTCGGGGGAAGTTGGGGGGTATGGACATTAAATTATTCTCGAATTTATGCCGTGGGGATATGGCTGCGAAAAGTTTCCATATCGCCGACAAAAACTGAACTGTAAATGAAGTAAAATTTATGATGCAGAAGATTTTTATTGCGCCCTCTTGGAAGATTTTTATTGATTTTTGGGCTTACAGAGATGATTTGCAGCCGTTTGCTCTAAGAAATGGGCCTTTGGAATACCTCGAAAGATGGTTGTTGGGTGCTCAGGGGTGGTTGATTGTTTTGGTTGGCTAGATGATGTACGAGGAGTTCTTTGAGTTAAGAGCGCCGCAAAGATGCCTGCGAAAAAGGGAAGGAAAAACGAGGAAAAGTTTCCAAAAAGTGTTTGCCGCGGCACGTGAAAAGCTATTAAAATGGCGCCAAGGCGTCAAATGCAAATTACGACGAGCACACACACACACTTTTTGGCACACGATGTGATGGAGGTGTTAGTATACAGCGAAAAAAATGTTCAGTAGATTCAAGCTGTTTTTAACGGCTAGAAATTGTGTGTCTGCTTATACCTTTAAAGCGTACTAGAAAAAAGTAAAATGAAAACCATACTAATTTTGCATTAATTACGTTTTACTTCAAGTGATAATATCACATTGCACGTTTGCCACAAACCTAGTAATTAAGTGGTTTTCCTAAGAATTCATATGATAATTCGAAAGCGAGAAAACAATTACTAAATTTACAACAGTAATTACGAGCATGTCCGCATATCATGTTTGGCATGGCAAAGCCATTTATTCAAAGGACATAATTAGCCAATTTATTCCCAGACATTTCCTTTGAAAGCTCAAGTTTCAAATAAGGTTTTAATATCTGCAAGGATTGAAGGGAGCAGGGGTTTTGACTTAAAGCAATACCTAACTAATCACCAATTTCATAAGCATTTTGCTCTGTGCCAGCACACACACACACACATATTAGTCTAGCGCTGGGAACACACGTCGTATGAGCAACATTGCAATGCATTTTCTGGCAGGGGCCAAGCGACGACAAAACGTTTTGACAACCTGCAGACAAGCTCGCTGTCTCAGCAGCTCCAGTGTCCCAGGTTTGGTGCTCCAAAGGGGGTGAAGAGTGGGGGTCTGGACGGGGTACTGGCGTCACTGTGGCTGCGCTGGCAAAGAAGGGGATGGATGAGATGAGGTGGCAGTGCGGCAATTACAATTTGCCAAGTTGCATGCGCTTAATCAAAGCAAGCAACGACAATGATGATGGCGATGATGGAGCTTGGAGCACCCATCCAGTTCTCATTTGCATCCCAGTGGCGCGATGGGCAGGGGGAAGCAAGCGAGTGCGGAGTGGGGGAAGTGCGGCACATGCACGATTGCCTGCAATTAGGCCGGAAAATGAAGACTCCTTTGACACGAATCCTTTGCCACTGATTGATTTTGCACGTCTCCGTGGAAAGTTTTCCATCGTTTACCGCCCATCTCCCATTTGCCAAAAACGAACACACTAAATTTAATGACTATGGCCACTCAAGGTTTCCAATGAACTGCATTCGAATTTGCTTACCCATTCATTGGCACTCAAATGGAAAACTTAGTGCGGCATTTACCGCTTCACTTAATATATCAATTTATCAATTTATCGCTTTCTGATGGGTCTCCTGTCTTATATTAAACTATCCACAGGCAACGTATTCGTAATTGCCGCCATTATACTCGAGAGAAACTTGCAGAATGTTGCCAATTATTTGGTTGCATCTCTGGCAGTGGCTGATTTATTTGTTGCCTGTCTTGTCATGCCGCTTGGCGCCGTCTACGAGGTAAGTACTTCTTCTCTTTCATTGTACACAGAAAGAAATAATTCGCTATTAAATTTTGAAAATAAAAAAAAAAAAAGAAAATCCATCTGAAATCCACACGTTTTCAATTCATTGTATAAATACTACTTTTGAATAGTTAGTGCCTCCAAAGGTTTTTGTTTTTTACTACCTGTTATTAATGAGTAGCTATATTATTGATTTAATACTAGAATATTTAAGGGCATTTAAAGTGTTTATTTCTGTGTACTGCCACTGGTATGGCAGAACCAACTCGATTACCCTAATGGAAACTTGAGCAGGAATGCTGGCAAATGAAATTAGGCGCCAAAGAGTTGACACTGGCCCAGGGCAAGCTCGTTTGCTGGGCGACTAATTGTTTCAATTGCATCATCGCAGGCAAACAATGTTTTGCTAAAAGTCACTCCTTTCTCTCCCCTTTTCCTTTTCGCCTCCTCCGACTGCTCGATGAAATCTGTGCGCCGGCAGATAAGTAATGGATGGATATTGGGACCGGAACTGTGCGACATTTGGACGTCTTGCGATGTCCTTTGCTGCACAGCATCCATACTGCACCTGGTGGCCATTGCGGCGGACAGGTGAGTGCTGCCATTCAGTCAGCCAGTCAGCTCTTTCCCGGTACGACAGATGGCAATTTGGACGTCCTTCCTTCTTCCGTTACAGATATTGGACCGTGACCAATATCGACTACAACAATCTGCGGACACCGCGACGCGTGTTCCTCATGATTTTCTGCGTCTGGTTTGCGGCGCTGATTGTTTCCTTGGCCCCACAATTTGGCTGGAAGGATCCGGATTACATGAAGCGCATCGAGGAGCAGCACTGCATGGTGTCGCAGGATGTGGGCTATCAGGTGAGCAACCCCGATTGCCGTAATTTGCAGTGTGGGGAGTTCTTAGATACCTGGACTAGGTTGATTCTCTCAATTGTGAACGAAAACTATCATCATTTAAAGTGCTTTAATTCTGAAAACATAATATATAGAATATAGCTAAATAAAATCTAATAGTAAGAGGTACAATTTTATATTATAACTATACAATGGTAAATAGTTTGGCTTTCTTTCTTCATCCAATAGATATTTGCCACCTGTTGCACCTTCTATGTGCCGCTGCTGGTGATTCTGTTTCTGTATTGGAAAATCTACATTATTGCCAGGAAGCGCATCCAGCGACGTGCCCAGAAGTCATTCAATGTCACACTAACCGAGACTGACGTAAGTTAATCAATGACAAGGCAATCTCAGTTAGAGCTAAGTGCCTCAGAAAATGCGAGTGATAAATGCCAAGTGTCCACTTAGCCAGCCTCCCATGGAGAAGAGTGGAAAAATTACTCATACGCCCAGTGGCACAAATAAACATACATGTTCCACAAGCTTGCTGCTATTCTATTCCATCACATCCCTTTTATACTATTCTTTCTTTTTTTTTTGGCTGGCTGGCTGAGTGGATGTTGAGGCTGCTGTTCGAGAAGTGTATTTGCTTGCCTGCCATAATGAGTGTGTCATTAACAGAAACAATAAAGAGAAAGGGGGCGTGGCTTTAGCGGGTGGTCGGCGGTTGGTGGTCGGGGGAAGTCCTCAGTACTCAGTCCTCAGCTGCTCATTAGCATGCCCAAGTGAGCACTCGAAGCGAGCCGCTGCCGCGAAAGCCAAACAAATGCCAACCGAGATTTATGATCACCCCAATGTGTGGCGATGTTTTAGGGGCAGATAAATACACTGTTAATAATTCATCAGCAATTGTAAAATTATAATATAATACGAAATAACTATTCTGGAGGAACGATTCTTTAAGAGATTCTTTTTATTTATTTAATTTTATTGGTTGGTTATTTATAGAACAACATTTTTAGTTTAGGCAGTTTTCATAAAAGAAGGGAAATATGCATTTTTAAGTTTTTCATTTCATCACTTCTCTCAGTGTACCTAGAACAACTAAGCCCAAAGGAACGTCGAGAATTTCGCATAATGCATTTGATTTGTTTTCATTTCGTTGACAAGACACAAGCCAAATGTGCTTCCCCGAACAGTTCTCATCAAGTTCGTAAACAAACATTACCCATAAATTAAGTACTTGCCTTTCGCACACATTTAATTTTATCGATCATCGAGCAGTGCGATTCGGCGGTGCGGGAGCTGAAGAAGGAGCGCGGCAAGCGGCGGGCGGAGCGGAAGCGTCTGGAGGCGGGCGAGCGGACTCCAGTGGACGGCGACGGGACGGGCGGACAGTTGCAGCGACGTACCCGCAAGCGGATGCGTATATGTTTTGGCCGCAACACGAACACGGCCAATGTGGTGGCGGGATCAGAGGGCGCGGTGGCCAGATCGATGGCCGCCATTGCCGTGGACTTCGCCAGTTTGGCCATTACGCGCGAGGAAACCGAGTTCAGCACCAGCAACTACGACAACAAAAGCCATGCGGGCACCGAACTAACCACCGTGTCCAGCGATGCGGATGATGTAAGTACGCCCATTGGGCTGGAATATAATTAAGAACTGCAAGTAGGGAGCCACTTAAAGCCGCGGAATATTTTTTCAAGGAAAACGAGATTTAAGTTAACTTAAATTCAAGCTGAGTAAATGCCTTCAAATCAAATTTTTTTTCAAGCAGACAGATTTAATAAGTCAAAACCATTTAAGTGCTTAAGAAGGTTCTCCTACGCTAGTTTGTCCGTCTTATATTCATAGTCATTTGCTCGTGGCGCGCCCTTTGTTCGTGTGAGATTAACCCATGATACCCCCGCTTAACCCCTTAGTATCGCACCAGCAACGCGAATGAAATCATCACGCTGTCGCAGCAGGTGGCCCATGCCACGCAGCACCATCTGATAGCCTCGCATCTGAATGCCATTACGCCGCTGGCCCAGTCCATCGCCATGGGTGGTGTTGGTTGCCTGACCACGACCTCGCCATCGGAGAAGGCACTGTCAGGAGCAGGAACGGTAGCGGGAGCGGTAGCTGGAGGAAGTGGAAGCGGAAGTGGTGAGGAGGGAGCCGGAACGGAGGGCAAGAATGCCGGAGTGGGGCTGGGCGGAGTGCTGGCCAGCATCGCCAATCCGCACCAGAAACTGGCCAAGCGGCGACAGCTCCTGGAGGCGAAGAGGGAGAGAAAGGCCGCCCAGACGCTGGCCATCATCACCGGCGCCTTCGTCATCTGCTGGCTGCCATTCTTCGTAATGGCCCTCACCATGAGCCTGTGCAAGGAGTGCGAGATCCACACGGCGGTGGCATCGCTCTTCCTCTGGCTGGGCTACTTCAACTCGACCTTGAATCCGGTATGTAAATTAGCTCCTGGTTCCCTCTCCTCGCAGCTTAAACTCACTTTAAACCTTTATCCTTTCGAGCAAATTGCTTTGGCATGGAATAACTTAAGTTTAGACAATTTTTTTTATTGATATGAATACCATTTTTTTTTTTTTCTATAAATATTTGCCTTTATACCAGGTCATCTACACCATCTTCAATCCAGAATTTCGACGGGCCTTCAAGAGGATTCTCTTTGGTCGAAAGGCTGCCGCTCGAGCGCGCAGTGCGAAAATTTGATTTCAACTGAAGGATAACGAGGACCAGTATTTGTAATTAAGGTCAGGCGAAGGAGTAAACGAGGTCTATACAGACGGGCAGGCAATATGCTACGGAATTGGCATTGTATAAAGGCAAACTAGCAAGTAGAGACGATGTTTTAGCAGTGACAATCCTAACTAGCTGTAACTAATTAACTAAAATTCCTCACCACACACACGTGCCCCAAAAAGACAAAAAGCGAAATATGAATAGTAACGACAAAACTTAAGTGTAACCGAAACCAATCGAGAAATGAAAACGTGGAATTATGGTAGCTGATACTCACTAGATGTAAGCTTCGCGTATGTATTAGTAATTTATAGATATTTCTAAAGTCTTCCCTGTGTCTTAAAGAAACCCAAGAGTAGTACGCTTAGATACCCTAGAAACCCTAAGTAGGTGGGATGAACAGTGATCGGAGATCGAAGATAGTGATCGGTTATACATAGGCTGGGTCCAAAGAACTTCTTACGCTTTCATATTCTGTGTTAGTTAATCGCGTTCAGTTATAGCCTAAGCTGCAAAATGCTCAATTATTTCAATTGGATAAGCACATTTACATAAAGGTCAATATCAACAAAGATTAACGAATTTACACAGCTAACTCATGACGACACTAAAAACCCAAAACCAAAATGTTGCATAACCCCATAAAGGATAAGCCACCAACGCAATGGCTAATTAGGCAGTACACCCAACTTTATTCGGCTAAATTAGCATAAATCCAAAACCGAAAGTTCAACTTTCGTTACTAATATTTCTTACACACATACATATACATGCCATTTGAAATCCGGGAAGCCGCAACAAAAAGTTTGACCCATGATATACGCATTCATAGTGGTACAGCATCATATACACCCATATATATATATTTAGTATAGTATATTTATTGTTCGATTTTTGAAAAGTTTTCTTGTAAATAAACGGACTTACAGTTTTAGCAAATAGTAAACCAACCGAAAAACCTACAACCACAACAAGAGCAACAACCACTCGAATAACAACCATGGATATATACACGTCGGTCTGTATGTAAGGGCCATTAAGTCAATGCTGCAGTTGAAACCTAATACGCTTCGGTATGCACATGTATGCGTACCAACACATATGTCTATCTGATATGTATATGTATTTGTATGTGTTTTGTCGGTGTGTGTGTATGTGTTTATGCAACTTCTCGATGTGTACTTCATGTCAAAGTTATTAAAATTGTGTTTTATCAACAGCGTACACCTGCATTCGATATTTTATTCATGGATGAGGGATATGATGGAGATATATTCAAGGGTCTTTGGTCATTCGCTGGGCGGAAGAGGGTGGGGTGAGTTTCGGTACTATGCTCTAAATTGACTAACTTTTCAGTCCAGTGCCGACCGCACGCACGTCTGTATTGTTTGTAGCTGGGCAAAATGTCAGCGCATTGAAATGTCAAAGTTCAAGTGCACACTCACGCCCCAAAAAGTGGGTGTGGCCGGTCGGGCGGACGGACGGCATGGGAGATGGATTACGCATTGGCATTATCAACGCCGGAACAGGCCAAAGCCGACAAATGGCCCAAAAATCGATACAACATGTAGGGCCCAGGGGCTGGGCGTGCGGAATTGGAATTCGTGTAATTCGTTTCGGTACTTCACGTTCACATCCCGGCCCCTCTTCATGTACTTTTTCCATCTGCCTGTCTCTGGCTACAAGTAAGCTCATTAACAGTGGCCCTCTGCAGATGGAAAATTTAAAATGGAGTGTTCAGTGCTTGGTCGGTGCTCAAGAGCCGAAACTCAGGTGTGCCATTGAAGAGCCATCAGTCAATGGGCCGTAACCACATTTGCCACTTCACAATGTTCGAAGTGCGATAAAAAATGTTAATTTTTCGTGTTATAAAATATAAACATGGAACCCGATACGGAAAGTAGTTTTATCATGTCTTTTGGTCGGAAAATCTCTGGAAATGGAATATTATGTTTCATAGTTCTCGCCTACTCGCTGGTCCAACAATTATGAGATTCACTGTAGATCCGGACACAATCAAGTATGCCAGGAATAATATTTACCAACACTTTTAATTTCCTGTTGGCCCGGGACAAATGTCCTGCGGCAGCGCCATTATTAAACGAAAAAATAATTACAAAATCTGTTCGGAAAGTGAGTAAAAATTTCGGATGCCAGCTAAGTTCGGGGTAATGACAAATTAAATAGCTTCAACTTGAGCAGTCAGGCCATGCAAATAATAATAATAATGCCACTCGGGAACTTTTCGATTTGAACCGTGCGGCAAATGAGGCAGGAGAAACTGAAAAGGACGAGTGTCCCAAATGTGTCATATCATCGATATATCTACCTCACACATACACACACACATGCTCGTGTAGAGGTGCGTGCCTGTGTATGCGGGCCTTTATTAGCCTAGTAGCATTATTAATTTCCTCTCTGGCACACAGCAATGGCAATAGCTGCAGGATAATGCCAATAAAATTCGTTTTATTAAAAAATTCTTTTGCCAAAAAATTCCATAAATCGAATAAATATCGAGTGGCACTTCGGCAATCGTTAAGGGATGACGGTGTAGGGTGGGCGGTGTGCGGGGGATCTGGGAACTGGGGGCAGTTAATATGCCACATGAGTGGGGCAGGCATTCGACAGGCGGCAGTAGGACCAAAATCCCGCTCTGTTTGCTTGGGCATCAATTTTTGAAGTCTCCTTGAGCCGCACCGAGCGAACTTTGGCCAAGCAATTCAAAAGGTATTAAAAGTATTAAAACGGAAATAAGTGCGGCCCAAGCACAACATATATATATATATATATATATATATATCTATTGGTGGTCCGCATTAGGATCTTTGAGGATGTGTGGGTAACTTTTAATTGAATTGCATTGAGAGAGTGCAAATTGCTTTAAATGGTTAAGGGCTTATAGCCATGGCTTTTACTAAGACCCAACCACATGCTTATGCACAGGGAAAATATCCTTGTAGTTCAACTTGATATTAACTGTAGAATAAATGAGTAAAAGTATTCTATGGACTATTTCCAATAAAAAATTTGTGATATTTGATTTTTCAGCAATTTGGGCTTATATAATTTATATAATATTAATATATAATAGGTATGTTCTGAGGACTGTATAACTAATTTTCTTTTATGCCTGTCTACACTTGAGCTTAACTGCAGTGGTTTGTGACCAGATACTATCGAGGTGTTATAAACCTGAACGCTATTCATTAAAGTGCTGCAGGTGAGACAGCTCATAAAATCGCGTTAACATCTCGGAGCGGTAAAAAGAGGAGATGGGCAAAAAAGTAAGCAGGTAAGTACGAATACTTAAAGCTTCTGGCGCCAAACAAACTCATTGCGAAGTTGTTGACACCACCGGGGGTGGCCCATTCAATGGACTTGGCCAGGACACAAAAGATGAGTGTCCACCGCCCTGGAAAACTTCGACTTTGTGAAGACTTTTTGCAAATTGCGGCCAAGTGCACTTTTCGTTGCCTTCGAATCTGATGCCGCATTGTGGTGCCTGCTCCGGCCATGGACATTTGACAGGTGGGCAGGTTGGACAGCTTGTTGGCTTGGAGGTCCTGGGGAGACAGGACGGTCTGTGTGCCCGGCGAACTACGGCTGCTGCCTGTCTGCACTAATTACGAAATAATTGAAATCATTACGCAAAATGAGTGCCAGCAAGTTAAAGTTCCTAACGGCTAGGGTTTCAGTTAATGAAAGCACCATCTCAATATCTCAGTGAATGCTTTGCCATCTCTCTAGCGCGAACACGAGTCCTTAGCGCACTTAACTCATGAACGGTTGTGGCTATTGCAACGAATCGGAAATATTGCAATTTACTACTTCAATATGCACGGAAGAACCTCGTTAGCAGGGACACCTGCAAGACTAAGTAGATGTTTAGCTAGAAATAGAGATGTTTAATACTTTATCGGCGATTTGGAACTTCAGAACGTGAATCCAACGACTGACGACTGTAGCTGGAAATCTGCTATCGCTTTTGGCCAGCAGCTTTTGGCGCTAACAACTAGCGCAAAATGCCAAAAAGGACACGTACGTAATGAACACAAACACGTACGAAGCAATAACGGCAGGAACATCAGCGACAACGCTCCAGACTTGGCCCACAGATAGGACCTGGCTTAAAGTTTCAGCTGGCAAAGTTGCAATAGCGCAGATGAGGCAAAAAGACAGGGCACCCAACCAACCAGCCACCAGCCGGCAGCCTTTTTGGCCAAGCACGAACGGCAGATGCGGACGAAAAAACTAAAACTTGCTGGCAAAAGTTTTGCAGTTGCTGCATTTGTAGTTTCTCCTAACCGAAGGGCGATGGGAGCGGTATTGGGTTAGGGCTTCTCTTAGGTCCTGGATCTAAAAATGGGTGTGGGCGCTGTCCTGGGCACAAGGAGCAGGGAGCAGGGAGCAGGGATGAGGAGGATGTGCAGCCGGCGTGACGCTCAACGCCAGCGGAAGTTGCCAGCCCGTCCTGTCGACTGTTGCATTTTGGAAGCTTCGAAGCTGCCAACTGGGAACGGAGATAAACACAGAAAAAAAGAGAAAGCCCATGGGATTCATTTTAATAGGCACTTCGGAGAATATAAAATAAATAAATTAATATTCAAATTTATACACAGTTTTCATTGCTTTAGTTAACTAAGTTAATTAGTTAACTAACTTTTGAATACATACAAAGTTTAATACGACAATGAAAAGTTATTTAATTAAATGCATTATAATATATTTTATTAATTACAATATATTATTGATTGACTAGTTGTACTATTCATACCACAATTATTACAAATTTAAACATTAAGCGGGTCGTATAACTATATTAATTATTGTATTATTACTGTCCTAATGCATATTACCACTATTTGCTTAGGAGTTTAAACTTATATTAATTAAATATATATTAAATGCACATTTTATAAGCCAACCCTTCCACATTTCTGCCAGTGTACGAGTTAGGAAGCATTTGCGGGTAGTTGCTGTTGTTGCAGTGGTTGCAGTTGTTGCAGTTGCAGTTTTTGTTGCTGTCCTTCTTGTTGCCAGTTACAAGTGCCGTTTGCTTAATTTTTATGCACTTTTGCAGTGTGTGCATGTGTGCGTATCTCCCGAGCGTGTGTGGCGCTAGTAGTGCTAGTGTGTAGAGCAGTTATTGCTCTTGTTGGTTTTCTGCATATTTACTTGGCGGTGAAATGAGGGGGGCATTGGGGCTCTGGGGGAGCTATTGCGTAAACGAGGCTGCCCTGCTCTGCTGCCAAGTTTCGCACAGTTGAAGGGTAAACTTTTCGCCGAACGGCGTGGCCTTGGCTAAGTTCAGACACTGACATTGTGACTTCCGTGCCAGCCGCCCACAGCCACGATAAATGAACCCGAAATTGAAATTTAATGTAGCATCATCGGTTGCAGCGGCAACGCAACATCTGCACGGCCATCATTTGCATACGTATGTAAATGTATGCAGCTGATGGGATTTATGACCATTACCATCACGCGATCTGATTTCAATGGAGTTTCAAGTAATTCGTATTAACAGGGGTTCTTATATATAGACGTTCATTTTGTATGGCCACCAAAATATCAGTTTAAATAGGGCTGGTCTTTAAAGACTGTTCTTTTTAAACTGTACTTGTGTTTCACAGCTTCCCTTTATTAATTAATATTCTAATTGCGAAACACACTATTTTCTACTTTTTATACTCGCTCGTTGAATTTATTGATTTTAACTCAAAAATCTCGATTGCGTTTTTCATTAAAGAAAGTTATGTTATAAATATCGAATCGCATCTATTAATTGCAAATAAAATGTATATTCGACTATCAGATTACTTGTTCAAATTTTTTCAACATTATCAAAAATTTATTCGTAATTCTTCTTAATCAATTATCGCAATAATCCATTTTAGAATCAGCGTTGACACCTGGGAATCAAAATTCATGTCATCAATGCCACTCCTTGCAATCTGGTAAGTAATGGCCAAAACACTTATCTGGTGGTACAATGTGTTTAGTCCTTTGGTCCTTGTGGTCCTTGCATGTCTCTGGACCGCCACCGACATCATACCACGACTTTTTCGCACCTTTCTGCCTTTGTTGTGTGCCGCTTGCGTGTTTGTTTAAGTTTCAGATTCGTTTTCACTTTCGTTTCGCCATTCATCGGATGTCTCGGCTTCGTCCTCGATTCGCCTTTTTACCTTTAAAAGTCTACACGCAGAGGAGTACTCTATGCGTTTTAGCTAAATGGCTGTTTTTCTGTTTACTCCATAGAGATTGAAATGTGTGTTCCCATCTCTCTTATACGCGAGCTCTTATACCCGTATCACGTATACGCGGCGTGGACTGTAGAGTTTTTCCAATCTTATCAGCCAAGTGGGGTGATGGAAACTCTGGGGCTGCATTTGCCGGTAGACTGACACCGTCACGTTCCTTTGGGCAGCGACTGTAACCAGTTTCGCTCATTATAATGAACTCTTTTCCCATTAACTTCCCGTGCTCATTTATCTTTCAATGTACACTGTAAGTAAACAGAATCAAGAATCTGACTACCTAGGTTGAAAAATATATAAACAATAAAATTTGATGTAATGAGACTATGCTTTATGTTTAATTAAGACGCAAGTATATCATTTTACATATCCAGTTCAATTAAATTTAAAACTTTTAACATGCCCAGTTTGTTACTGTATATTTAATTCAGATATTCATTTTCATACAATCTAGCTTAGACTTTCTAGTTCATTCTTAAGGAACACAAGTTTCATATTTTCTTGGCATGACTTTTCGCATCCACATCCGTTTGACGTTAATTAGCGGTTATCATATTTCTGCTCCACCGCAAACCAGCCAGTTAGCCAATGCAATGCACCTGCACTCGTTTACTGCAATTTATGGCGTGCAGCGGAGACTTTTGCCTCTGGCCGGGGCAATCGGCATGGAATGAAAAGCAAACCAAAGGCAGGCACGCCAGCCAACTCCAAAACTCCGTTGGCATTTCCGGCCAGGTCGTGTCCAGAAAGCAGGACCCACCCCATCCCATTTTCGATTTTCTGGCTGGGCGTTGCGTGCCATTTAGCCGCAAGCTGTCATTTTATTGTTAGCCAAATACAAATCAAAGTGCGCTAATAACAGTCAACAGCAGTGCCAGCACGAGCGCCTCCTTTCCAGTGGGCGTGGCAGACCGACCATGGCATGCAAGGCAAAGTTGACACCTACCGCCCACTCGAAAGCAGTGGGTGGTGGTGGGCGTTGGGTGGTGTGCGCTGTGGGTGGTTTGCTGTGTTTTTTGGACGCCAGCTGGATGGCGGCTAATTCCCTTTGATTGCAATGCAAAAGTGTGAAATTAAAATTCAGCGCGTGCTAAACCTTCTGAGCACAATAGTTCTCTTGAATGGGTGCACATAAAAAAATGCACCGATTTATGTATATTTTTATTACCTTCAACTTTTAGTACTTTGGACTTTTGGTATAACAAAACTGTAAGTTTAATGTATATCATTACTTATTGTATTAATTCATGAAGCTAAATACATTATGCATTTCTTACCGTGTAGCTGTGTTTATTTTTGTTCCGCTTGCTCTTGTGTTTTGTCAATTTTCTGGATTTTGTTAATTTTTGGCACGTCCCTGGGCTGCTCGCTGCATTTATCTCTTCATTCAGCGACTGCTGGCCATGTTAATGAAGTGACTAATGGCCAACGTAGTCGGCTAACAAGAGGAAGTAAACAGTTTTCGCTGCCAAAACTAGGACTCGCGATAGCTTTAAGTGGAAGGCAGTGAGTGGAAGAATCTGGCACATGTTGACCAAACTTGAAGGGCTGAGCTTGGCCCAGCCCCAGGACTCACACATGCTTGAAAAGCGCAGAGTGGCAACCAAATCCCACTCAGAAATCGAGAGGGAAATAGGCGAGGGCTCCAGTTACAAAGGAATCCGCATGTTGCAGCTGTCGAGTGACCCCCCGACCAATATATCAGATGTCAGTTGGGCTTTGGCAGCATTTGAAATGTCCAGAGAGTCCAGACAGCCCAGCCCGGGAACATAAATTGTATCCGAAAGCCCTCCATTGTTGGCCCAGTGTGATTGTGATGAATGCCGGCAGTCGGCCAGTTGGCCAGTTGACCAGTGGAGCAGCAGTTACCTCCCAGTTAGCCAGGTATCATGTGTGCCGGCACTGTGTCCTGGGCAGAAAGGCAAAACAAATAGACGCAAAATCCCAAATTAATTTGCAGTGACCAAGCGGCCATACACACATTTCTTGCACAATCAGCAGCCGTAACAAATGGTGGTGCATATATCAGGGCCACACCAGTTCTGGTCCGACCAGACCAAGCTAGACCAGGCCAGACCAGCTAATAAAATGACCTCATTATGCAGGTAAACGTGGCCAGCCGCTCCTTTTGATGTTTTTATGCCAAAGCATTTAATATCAATTTTCAGCTCCGACATGCAACAGGGCCGAACATGAACCGGAACTGACCCGCCGCTGACCTCACGTACTCGTATCTGAATCGCCTTTCGTGTGTCTAATCGCTAAATGGCCAAAACAAAATAACAAAAATAGCCGAGGCAGAAATAATGTCTGCTCCAATTGTTGCACGCCATCATGCAGGCTCTGCACATGGACGAGGCATGGATATATGTGCAATATATACATTACCAACTGGCCACGCCCCCAAATTGCATGCTCTCACGATAATAGCTTACTTTGCATACAAATTGTTGGCAGCGCCTGTGGAAAAATTGGCTCAAAATAGCCCAGTCTCATGTCAAAGTTGGCAATAAATTTGTAATACTTGCCAAAAGGCGAGCAAACTGGGCGTTCTCGGCCCCACCCACAATAAAGAAAGAAAGGGCTCACAAAAGGCAGTAGACCACCTTGGAGAATTTATTTAGCCAGGCCATAAATTATGTCGGCCTCACAAATAAGATTCCTGGGCGGTAACCAAAATATTGACAAGAGCTTGAACTACTCCAACAAATTTTAATTGCTGCGGTAGCCAAGACAAGCCACATTCGCAAATCCCTGGGGATTCGGAAACACTGACACAAAAAATAGTTCAGAGGTATTTTAAATCCAGATAAACAAAAGATGAGAACAATAGTATTTATTTTATTAAGCTGACTTGAATTCTTTATATATGTTATACGCAATATGCTTTTATTATATAGACAACATTTATATTTTCGCTTAGCGTAATAGCAGTATTTTATTATGTAGATATTTATATATAATAAAATATATATAAGTATAATTTTGTTATGTGCACGTTTGAAGAGCTCTTAAAGTCTGAATGCCTTTGTAAAGCCACAGAGCTACCAAATTTAGGCAGGGAAATCAAGGGACGACACTGTGGGGAATTTCAATTTAACACCAAAGGACGCTGTATGATAAATTGGCCGATACAAAGAGTTATGAACACGAGGTGACCCCGATAGGCATTTAAATATAAATCAAATGCCAGGAGTGAACCCCCCGGCCAGACAAACGACCATTGCCAAGGTCAATCCGGGGCCTTCCTGTTGCCAGTGGTTCGTTTGTTTTTATTAACATAAAATGGGAGTGTGGTGCCTTTTTGATGAATCGAAATAGACCCCAAATACGAATACGAAAACGAATACGAATAATATCAATGCGATTTCTGTGCTGATTTGCGAGGCCTTTGTTTTTGTGCAACAGCGAAAATGGAATAGGAATCCCGGGGCTGGATGTGATAAATGGATTTCACGTGGCGCATGATAAATGTTAATTCGTCAACAAAAGCCAAGCAGCTGCTGATGGCGCTCTTTTAGCCTGCTTTTCTCCCAACTCGAGCGAGACACTGACCTCTGACCCACGCCTTGGGTTAGATATACCGCACCATGCGAGCGCACATATGGTCCACATCCTGCCATTGAGAAATACAAACAGTCTTGACCTCAGCCAGGTATCGCCCCAACAATCAATGTAATTACCTAATGCAGGTCCTGAAAACATTGCCTTGGCATTGCCACTGATTGCGTAACTGCAATTTAATTTCAATTGCAGCATCCTTTAACTTAACAATGCTCGCTAGTTAGCTATTTAAGTGGATAGATACCAACTAAGTTGATACCTAACAAATTCAGCAACATAAGATAAGCTTGGTGAATGATTGAATAAGAAATACTGTCTAATATTCATTACCAATTAAATTAAATTCTATTTCTTACTCCATCTTTTTTATTATTATTACTTAGCCGCAAATGTGATTATCAAATGTCTGAAACTAAGCAAATGAAATCTCACCTTCAAAAATTCCAGTACCACTCCATGTCCAAATCCATTTAGTGCTCGAAACTGTAAGCCGCTTTTGGTTTGAAGTTTAATTTTCTCTTCCCCTTGGCTTTTCACCACCCCATTTCCCATTATTTATCCAGAACTCTCCGAAAGTTAGTTCTTCTCGTCTACTTCGCCTTTGTGTGTGGGGGAAAACGACTCTTTGCTCGTGGAAATTCCTGTTGATTCTTCGAACGGTTGGTAGTTGGGATTTAGCCATGAATGGAGAGTAGTTATCCCGAAAATCGAAATCTCTTCAGCAGATGTGGTCACGGCCAGATCTGACCATATTATTTATTAAAATATTTATTTAAATGCAGCCAGATGCTCTCATTTTGCCACGAGAACGAAAACAAAAGCCAGTTCAAAATGGAAATAATAAAAGTGAAAAGTTCTGGCTGCTGTTGGATGCATATAAAAATGTCTGACACGTTGCAAAAATAGTTGGAAAAAAAGGCGGTTTAAAAAATACAAACTAAAACAACAGGAGGAAAAAACTAACAAACGGCGGACAAATGGCAAGGCTAAGTCCAAATGAACACAAAAACAAAACAGAACAAAACAAACCGGGCTAGCATAGATACATACACGTACACACATACAGAGACCCCCTCACAAACACACATGACTACGTTGCTGGCCATAAAAAGTCACTCAAGTGGTATTAAATGTACCACCAAGTGCAGTCGGCAGCGGGAAATGGGAAATGGCAAGTGGCAAAGGAAACTGGAAGGAGAGCGGAAACGGATGCTGGAAGGCAGGATGGCCGGGCGGCAGGGTGGCGGAATGGAAGCTTTGAGGAGCACCTGCCACAAAAGGTTAAGAACACTCACAAACACAATCACTCGCCATCAGCATCGCATGTGTAAACTCTCGAAATAGAGAAAGCTGGTTTCCCTGGAATCGACTTTCTCCGCTTGCCGTGTAATTTTTGATTGAAACCGAGTGAGCCACTCATCGCTACTCCTGCCCACTTATTTATTTGGAAACTTTTTTGCGGCTGTCCGAGGCATTAGGCATTCCTTTACACTTAACTGCCAAAAAGGTGGCCAGCTGTTGCTTCTGGCCTTCGGCCAATCCGAAGCTCAATGGCTCTGCTCTTTACACAATTTTTATTGTGCACTGGCACGAGACAAACACCCTAAAAAAAATGAAATAAGACCACTGCACTCCCCTCTGAAAAAAAAACGAGAAAAAAAGGAACACGCCCAGCAACCAGGCAAAATAAAAGTAATAAGCGAAAAAGGGTTTTTCATTTTGACCAACACCCGTTCACAGCTGGGTCCAGTGGCACAACAATGGGCATGTTTAGAGAAATTAAACCAGGACACGACTATTGCGGTGCAAGGAAGCCTGCAATACCCTTGAAGTCTAAGACTAAAAGGATGATGAAATGCGAAAGGTGCAGGAAGTGGGAACACCTGTCACCGACAGTCACTAACTGGGTCAACTTATTGACCCGCTTAAGCAGTAAACTAATTTTATAATCCTATTAAATTCCCATAAGAAAATACATTTGAAATTTTCAAGCTAGCTTCCAATGCACAGGACACTTTGAAAAATGTAATTCTCTCTTCTGGCTTGGGACTGATCAGGATTCCGAAAGTGTTTACAAAAACCAATTACAGGATTTTCCTTCTGAACGCACTGAATCACTAATTGATCCCTTTCGGGTTTCCAGAGACGTTACGTCAGAAAACATTGAATAACTAATTGATCCCAAAGCCACATTCCAGGCCACTGAATGGCCGTTGTTTGTGGACTTGTTGAGCCAACTGAAATGGCTGCCAATACGTTCTCTCCACCAGCCACATTTTATTCTTCACCCTGCTTTTGATGCATGTATAAATATCTAACTAAAAAATCCATTTGCCATTCCATTTACCATAAACCTACAACTATTTTGGCACTGAAATGTAAGCCAAAAACCAAATCCGGCTGCCAAATAAAAAACAAACAAAAAGAATGCCCAACCCTGCCTCGCTAAACCCCATCGTCCGAGCACTTGAACAATTTTCACTTTTATGCCACTTTCGCTTAAAGCGAGTGCACACACACATTTATGTGTACGTAGTATGCGTTTATAGTGAAGGTTTGGGATTCGAGGCGGTGCATAAACTTTTACCAGCTCATAAAACGAGCAGAAACAAGCGAACAAAATCGAATGCACATAAAAATTGCACAGCAGGGTCAGATTCAGATTCATTTAAAAGGAGGTTGGGGCTGTGCTCAGATTGCGTGGTTCAGCGGATTGATTTTCTCTCTCTCTGGTCGAAAATAGGAGCCAGAATGGGCAAACAAATGAAAATCAAACGCGTGGCAATGAAAATCACAAGTAACGGCTACCTAGCCACTTGTCCAACTTTGCCCAGCGATAGTAAAAAGATTAAGCTTTCCAAAAAAGTTGCTTAGAATCGCTCATCCACCCCGTTGGCGATTGAAAGTTTTCAGCTTGCTGCTGCATACTTTACGGCGCTCCAAGTTTTCGCTCAACGCCATCAGGAGCGCTTTTTATGAGCCCCTGCCATTTGGCCGTCGTAAAATAGCTAAGTTGCCGGCATCGCCCGATGTCAAACGTGTTCCAATTAAACGCCCAGTGCCCCGCCCACTCGTATAGTTAATTTAAATGAAATTTGTAAATTTCGTTTGACGGCACGTGACACATGCAAATATGGCAAATAAAAATTACAACTCATAAAAATTGACTCCCTCCGAAGCGAAGTCATCATTTTGCTCATGAAACTGTGTAGTACAAGGAAACTACACAGGAAATGTATTTTTGACATAATAAATCATGCGAATTTTAATGAAATATCAAATTTCATACTTTGATAATATGAAATCTATTAATGCCTAAAAAATAGATCATATAAACTAACCACTTCGACTCTCTCTTTAAAGTTGGTGTTAATTTCGTTTTAAAATCAAATAATCACTATTTTTTCTTGGTGTAAAATGTGCCGAAATGTCGCTACTTGTAGCTGCCAGCTGCCACGCCCATACGGGCCATAAAATTGTAGAATATGGGAGGAGAAGCACAAAGCCAGCATGAAACTTGGCTACGGGGCACTTTAACAAATTTTTCTTGTGCTTTAAATTCTGCATGCGTTGCACACACACACATTCAGCACACACCCATAATTTGTCGCGTTTTTCTATTGATGCGAAATGTTGATTAAAATGCTGCAAATTGTATTCACTAATTGAAAGGCAAAACTGTCACATTACAAAGTTAATGGTCAGAGGGTTGGATGTAAAGCGGAATTGCCGGCTTTATCAAAGAATTTACGTCTAGTCAATCAAAGGTTAATTGCAAATTGTTGCAAATCAAAGAATTTTATTGCGGGGAAAGAGGATAAGGGTGTAACGTAGCTGTTGAAGGGCGCCATAAGTTGTAGTAAGTAAGCCATAAACTTTCATCGCAACTCGCAACGCACAACCACTCGCACTCACATGCATTTTAATCACATAAAACTCACTTATCCTGGCAACATTTTGCGTCATTTGTAAGAGGAAAGTGTGAAAACGATGGAAACAGAAGATGGATATGAGAGCACTTTAAGAAATGGGTATATTTCACCAGCGATTAATTGGAGATTGAACGGGAATCAATTACTAATTAAATATATTAAAAACTATACAAATTATGATGCTATTAAGATTAAAGCCCATTTTATATTAATTGAAACAGACAAGGAATAATTAAATTATTTAGAAGTTTTTAATTAGTTGTTTTATTTGGATTTCAGCTGTAACATGGCTACATTCTTAATTGTGAGATAAAATTTGAAGAGTATTTAAACTGCCTGATTGGTTTTTAGATGACTTTTTGCCTTCCCCGTCTCTTTTTTATCTAACACATTTGCGTTGGAGTATTTGTACTACATACGTGGCGTATGCGCAACATTTGCCGGCAAACAAATTTATGCGGCAACATATAAATCCTGTAACTGTAGCTGCCACAGTTGCTGCTACCAATTCGGTTGCCACTGAGGTTTGCCGTTGTTGTTGTTGTTGTTATACACGCCACACGCAGCTGGCAGTTGGAGGCAAATAGTTTATGCGAAAAGCTCCGAAAAAAGTTTGCAATTTGCTAGCACAGAACATCTTAATTTAATAAAGTGCCCCGGGGGCAGGAAAACCAGGGGGCGTATGGCAGATTTGGAAATTGTTGGGCTGCACGCAGATAAATCTCAATTAGGGAATACTTGAATGCAGCAATAAACAGTTGGGCCCCCCATTCAAAATGTACGTATATACCCAAACGGAAACGAAAATTTCATTCACTCAAACTCTGTCGAGTTTTCGCTTTTTTATTCAAAGTTTTCTTTTTTCCTCTAGTTTAACATAAAAGTTTTTTGATTTTTTTTTAGCTGCTTTTCCTCCATTGCTAATTGACACAATTTCTAGGCGTAGAAAGAGGGAAATTAATTGCTTTGGCACTTCGTAACCAATATTAATTAAAGACAAAATAAAAATGGTCGATTAATGATGAGATAATGCAATGGTTTTCCTTGTATAGGTATTTTCGTGGATTCTGATCAGAAGACTTGGACGCGGTGATTCTCGCGATCGCAGACCAAGATATTGCCATTCGACATGATGGCCACGCCCTCGAGTCCTTTGAACTCCGAGTCGCCGGAGCCCCAGGAACCGAAGGTCTTCAGGAAACTGCCATCCGGATTGAAGATCTGAATGCGGTTATTGCCAGAATCGGCCACGAATATGTAGCCCTGATCGTCCACGGCCACACCGCTGTGGAGCAAAGTAAAACAGAAGTGTGACCTCAATACTTTGTCAATTAAAAAGGATGATTCGATTTGCTTACCGTGGAAACTTGAACTGGCCATCGTCGGAACCCTCGCCGCCCACCGTGGAGAGGACCTTGCCGTTTACGTCGAAAATCTGCGGATACGGATACGGAAAGAGGTGACAGGCACGGAAGGTGCAGGAAGTTCAAATAAATTGCGAATGAATCTCGATGGTGAGCATATTTTAATTAAAATTGTTCACATGGCCAGACAGGCATGAAAAGCCCAAGGGACCGGTGGCAACCTGAGGTAACCAGAGGCAACCGGGTGCTATTGGCTCACCTGAATCCTGTGGTTATTCGAATCGGAAACAATCACACGATTCGTGTTCGATACGGCTATATAATGCGGATGCTCAAGTTGTCCCTCGCCACGGCCGCAGGAACCGAATTTGCCAACGAAGGAACCATCGGATTGGAAAACCTGACGAATGCGAATATTCGTTATAAGTTTGCAAATTGAAATGGGCAGGAGCACTCGAAAGGATGGACCATGCAGTCAAAGTACACAAAAACTGAAATATACTCTCTTATATATGTATATGTATATATGCTAGTTAAGCCCATGAAAATTGCTGCTGGATGGTGCAGCTCGAGTGTGACAAATTGGGCAAGGCTCGAGCCTCTCCGCCGCCCAAAACTTTCCACCTGCCGCACTGCATATATAAATATTTGCATGCAAATCGAGACCAAAGATGGCTAGGGGAACTGAAAATGGCTGCCAAAAGGATGGGGGCCCGGCCCAAATGGGTGCATCCTCCGTTTCCTCCTCACCTGCACTCTGTGGTTCTCCTTATCGCACACGTAAATGAAGCCGAGTGCATCGGTTGTTACGCCCCAAGGATAATTGAATTTGCCATCTGCGGTGCCCTGCGAACCGAAGGCGCGCAGGAATCGTCCTTGCGGATCGAGCACTTGTATGCGATGATTGTATCTGCAAGCGAAAAGTAAGAAGAGAAGAAACTTACTTATTTTCTTGAAATATATAGTGCCTCATTAATGCTATAACACAGGTCAACACGTTTTGAAACCATTTATAAACTATAATACATTTTCTTATTGGTTCACTCTCCAAATTCCACCAATACGTGTACCTTCTTTTCATTCATGTTCAACCTAACTGGCCAATTTATAGGGCCATTAAATCGGTGAATTCCCCACGTTAATTGTGAACCTGTGCCAAAAGAGAGATCTCATTACGGGTCCCCAAAAAAGATTCGCGGGTCGCCAGCCAAAATGCGACGCCTTGGAATTCCAAGGTGGTGGACGTGGATTTTTGGTTTTCAGCCGTGGGTTACGGTGGTGGATGCTGTTCGGGGTGGGCTGATGGGTGTTGGGCTTAGGTCTAAGCCGCTTAACGTGCAAAATCAAAGTTGACTCGCACAATGAGGATACCCCGGCTCTGGGTGCTTAACGAGATTTTGCGTCAAACAATGACAGTGGCTGCCGGAGGCTGGGTGATCGGATCTGGGGTGTGGGGGCTGGAAGCGCGTGGATACCAGGAGCACTCGTAAAAAGGTTGCAGATAACATGTGCAGGAGCGCCAAAAGCTCGCACTCCGCCCAACTGAACCGGCACATGTTTCTCATTAACGCGGCTATTATGGGCTTAGCCCTGCCAATTAGAGGAGGAGCTAGGGAAGCCGGGAATTAATCATTCGCCTTTGTTTCGGCTTAATTAAAACACAGACTGACCACCAGCAGATGCTCACCCACTCGGAGATTAAGTATCACTGACAAAGTAGCCAAGCCATAGCCAGGACTTCGCTAAAGCTATTTTATGAATATGATCTATATAGAATGTTGAACTTTAGAATTTTTCCGCCCATTAAACCTATCTACGTCATATGCTACCCCTTAACTTACCTATCGGCAATGATGTACTGGCCAATGCGGTTGACGGCCACTCCGGCGAGGCAGTCGAACTCGCCCTCGCCGTTGCCGTACTCGCCAAACTCCTTGACGAAGATGCCATTGGAGTCGAAGACCTGGACGCGGTGGTTGCTGGAGTCGGCGACCACGATGCTATTGTCGGGGCCGACAGCCAGGCCGCGTGGCCATGTGAAGGATCCGGGCTCGCTCCCCCGGCCCCCTAGCTGGAACAGCTGCTGGCGCTTGCGCAGGTACACCTGTTTAGGGATAGTACCTGCCGCTCCGGTTATACCGGCTGCTGCCACTGCTGCTGCTACCGTAGGGGACGTAGGGGAGCCTAGCCCGTTTTTTGACCCGTCATCGTCGGAGGAGGCCAGCTCGTTGGCCTGACGCAGGGGCAATCCCAGGCTCAGCCGCCGCGACACATCGCTGGCGGTGCTCCGTCCGCTGGAGCCGCTCGTACCGCTTCCGTAGCCGTGCGCATGCGAGGACGACGCCGCCGCCGAAGATGACGTCGAGCTGCCCGCGTGCGTGTCGCGTGCGCTGCCGCTACTTCCGCCCGAGTCCTTGCTGCTCTTGTTGCCGTACTTGTTCTTCAGGTACCGCGCCCAGGAGCTCAGCGCCTCACCGTCCTTGCTGTCCGTCGTCGAACTGCCACCCAGTCCGCTTGACCGCGACGATCCCGCTCCGCGATCCGTGATCGGGGAGTTGTCGCGCGATTTCAGGGCGTGGGAGGAGCGGCTGCGGGACAGATCGCTACTGCCATAGCCACTGTACCTGCAAGAGCATTTTGGATATTAAGCACATGGTTACGGGGAACGAGCCCTCAGGGAATGGGGTGAGATGGAGTGGTGCTGAGTGCTCTGACTGATTTTGAATTGGATGAGGCGCTTTCAACCGAGAGAAGGAGCTGCCCAAGCATTACAGTTTGGTCTTTACGTTGCTTTTATAATTTAATGTTTCTTTAATTTATTATTATATAGCTACCATATTTCTTCTTTCGCAATTTGTGGCAATAATATGTTTTTCATATTTAAATAATTAAATTTCAAATTGTTAATGAGCAACTCCTTTCTCAGCTAACTGATCTGCATGAGACTGGTGCATGATTACTAGTGCTGCGTATGTACAGAGAGATTCAGAGAATGGGAAACTTCTTGATTGATTTCCGGTTAATTTCGGTTAATTTAAAAACGCGCAGAATTTTGTTTTCTTAACCACAGGTAAATGACTAATAGAAACCAAAAAAATACAGAAAATAAAAATAACCAAAAAGTAAATCTAAAAAGTTGAATTAGTCTAGAGTGCAACATGAACGAGAACAAAACGTGGCGAACTTCGGACGTGGCACGCACAGAAACTCAACTTAAAAATATAAAAACGATAAAATCAAATGTAAAAGTAATTTTCAATTTAAGTGGTAGAAAAAATACAAATATAAACCGGGGGACAGCACACACGCACAATGAAAGCGCACAACGCACGATAAAATACTATCGGCAGGAATATAAATATCTATTTGTACAGCCGATAAATAACCTATGTACACTTTAAGGTTCCGTACTCAGGCAAACAAACTGCAGCCAAAACTAGATGGATCCTGAAAACAAGCACTTGTTTTGTGGGATCATTTTTGTTTGGGTATACGGCTTGCTAGCATGAGTACTGAGCCCAAATAGCTTGGGGGGATTGGTCAGGTGTTTAGCTGAAAGATCTGGTGTCTCACGCGCACCTTGATGCCAGGTAAGCGGACGGCGAGACCGTGGTGGGGGACACCGGCTCATCCAGATCCTCGTCATCGTTGCCAAACTGATGGGACGAGCGGCTGCGCGCCAGTCGGGTGCGTCGCTCCTTCATGGCCAAGTATCTGGAGCGGCCCGTTCCATAGCGACTGTCCGAGTCGTCGCCGGTTCCGGTGGCATCCTCATCGAAGGAGGCGGTGGGCGTGGATAGCGAGGGTTGCGTTACAATGGCGCTGCTCTTGCTCTTGTTTAGAAAGCGGCTTGTGTAGCTGCAAAAATGTTGATTCGGTTCGGTTTTTGGTTTTTGGTTTTGGTTTGGTTTGGTTTGATCTACGTCTTTTGGTGTTGTATACTTAATTTTCAACAGTCTTTTAACTTAGTAGATATGTGTTTTTGCCTTTGCCGTAGCTGTTGCTGTGTGTCTCTTTTCTCATTTTTCAATTAAGACTAATCCCGCTTAATCAACTAACTTTTAACTAGGTTAGGTCCGTGTCTATAGTTGTGTGTGTAGGTCGCATTTATTGGCCATTAAATTCTATTAAATATCGCAAAACCCGAGCACAAAGTTTATAATTAAATACACATTTCGCATTATCGAAAGTTAAACAAAGTAGTTGGGAAAAGTTCGGTTAAGTACGTGAAATTATGGCGCCAAAAGTCGTCCTTGCCTGTGTGTCAGTGAGTGTTTTTATGTTGCTGGGTGGTGGTTGGGTGGGTTAAGAAACACAAAAAGCAACAACTACTACAAAAATATCAACGAGTACCGTTGCACGGATAAAGAACATAAATTAAATGCTTAAATCTAGGTGAGTACGAGTGCAGAAAGGCAACGCAACGCAAAATGGGGCGAATACAGCAAAAGCAACAGGCAGTATCGTCAGGCAGCCCAAAAAAGTAGGCAACACTTTTTGCTGCAGCTTGCTTTACTCAAAAAAATGGCTGAAATTTGCCACTGACTCCCTGTTTACACTGTTTAATTGCCAACGATAAAAAATAGCTTAAACAATTGGAAGTTATGTACTCGAATTCGACGTTCATCCGATACCTCCTGCCTAATATTTAATATTGGATTTATTTTACTGCGTGTACTTATCATAAAAACACTAAACACATGCTGGGTAGTTAAAGCTCGTATAAACGTTTTTCTCTGCTTGATATTGTTATATGAAATCAGTTTATTACTTTGCATAAAATCCGATGAGAGGCTATACTTTTTATAGAATATAAGTCTGTAGTAAGTGGCTGAAAAAAATCATTGAAATACTAATTCACATTGAACAAATAATTTTATGTCGTATTGCCGCATATTATAATATTTATATACGTTCACAATAAACCTTTTTAATTGGATTTGCGGTGCAATTGATATTGATTTTGATTGGTTCTTTTGAGGAATTTTAGTTTTTAGAAATTCCAGCTCTAAGTTGCCCAATTAAAACAGTATTTTTATGTGGCTGAAAACCTTTGCTTTTTGGTGTAAGCATAAATCCAGCTTCATTCTCACTGAACAAACACCTAGAGTAAATACGGCAGACTGACTGATGGACTCCTGGAAAATGTATATATATGTATATATGCTGCTACTCGGACGGATGGCAAATAGCAATTTATCGCATTGTTCCAGGGTAGTAAGAGCGAGTGAGAGTGATTAGGTGGATGTGGGAGTGGCAGTGGGATAGGGTGCGAAATTGGCGGAGGGACGAAGGACTGTTGTAATTACATTACGCTAGATTTGTTGCAGAAGAAAAAGGGTTCTGGTACGGTGTTTGTTGTCGTGCAAAAATAAAATTAAAGAAGTTTTTGTCGCCCAGGCACAAAGGACTCGCATCGCATCGGGCCTGAACCGTTCGGAATTGATCCCTTTGAAAAGGGTATTGACAGAGAGACATAAAGGCGGAAAAACAGAAAACCGGACGGATGGACGGGCGGACGGGAAAGCGAGAAGTAAAGTTAATTTCCAGCCCTTTGAGTGGCGCTTTCTGAAAGGCACCATCCTCACGAATCTATTTGCCCATTGAAGGTGACTCCGAGTACTCAAGTTGGCGAACTTGTTCAATTTTATTTTCAGCTAACATTCAAATGTATAATCAATAGGGTAAGCACTCGTTCAACATGAGTTGGCTTAGTGGGCATGGGTTAGGCGGGGGATTGGTACTTTAGGGCATATTTCAAAACGCATTCATCGTTATGGGTTAACAAACAATTGAACTATGAATTGCATTGAATTCGAGTCGCTTTGGCCTGAGTTTCTCATATATTGTATAGAGTATACATATCGGGCTAGACATCGGCAAGTCGCTTTCGGTAGCGAGCCCGGCTGGGTCTGCTTATGTACGGTATGCTAAAGGGCAGTGCACTGCAAAGATCATTGTATAGAGAACACAAAGAGAAAGAGAGTGATAGAACGGTGTGTACTGTGTGTGTTTACCTATCCGGGAATTGCATGTTGTGCTTGGGTGTATCTGTTTCTGTGTGTGCGAGTGTGTCGTTTTGCTATGTGAAGGTTATGAACTTGACAATTAGACGCCACACGAGGCGTATGAGCAACAAAGTGGCCAATGCCATGTTAATGCCAGCACGGAGCAGTTGTGCAAAGCTGCAGCAGTGAGATACAATGGGATACAAAAGAAAGTCTTAGAAGCACTCATTTAAACGCATGGAACTCATGGGGTAACCAATCCGCAACCAAACCAAACACAATTATCCAGTAGGCGTATCGATTAAAGCCGCTCTGCAGTCGTGTATGCAACTGATTACCTAGTTCAAATTGTAAATTAATAGCAGGCCGTGTTTTTTGCAGGTAATTCAATTAGTGCGGCAAACAACGAGGCAATAAATTACCGAGCTGCAATATTTGACACACAATTTATTTTCCATGCCCATCAGATATGTATCTCTATCTTTTCGTTAAAGAGCGGCAGTTACTAAACTATTACACAGAGAAGAAAAAATTCATAAGTTTTAAAAACACACTTTTTGCTATGTAAAGTACTTTATGCGGACGAAAAGAAAATTCAAGAAAGTATGTATAAACGAATAACAATTAAGTGTCTGGCATACTTTCACAAAAAATAGAAAGTACCATGAAACCAGTGAAAGTTTTTATCCTCTGTGCGGATAATCATATGTGTTTTTCATATTATTTGAACCTCTTTAAACATGCAAATTAGTCGGTTATAGAAACTACGAAATCACGAAAAAACGTTAGAATTTTTATACTGGGATGTTGGGTGGAAATACCTGCTTCCGGTGCCGCTTCCGTAGCGATCTTCGCTCTCACTTGTGTGATGTGGCGCTGGTACCGCTCGTGTGCGTCCGCCGGTGGTGCCGCTGCCACTCCCATAGCCGCTGCTCGAGGGCGTGGCATAACTACTGCGGCCCGCTGCCGTCGATGAGCTGTCATCGCGGGATGCTCGCCGGGCCTCCAGGCGATCCCGGTAGGATCCACCAGTGGTGGAACTACTGGCTGCCGTGGTTGAACTGGCCGCGCTGCTGGGCGTGGACTTGGTATTGGTGCTGCTGCTGGTGGCACTGCTTTTCGCCTTGGTCTCCGGTTCCGATTCGGATTCGGACTCCGAACTGGTCTCCTCCTCGCTGCTGGAACTGGACTCTGCCTTCTTCTTCTCCGCCGAGCCATTGGTGGTACTGGCGGTGCTATGCTGTGGCAGGAAGCGACTCACAAAGGGCTTCTTTTCCGGCACTGCCGTAGTATCCCTGGCAGTGGAATACCTGGATGAGCTGGGCGCCTTGGCATTTTGGCTTGTCGAATTGCTGCTGGATGTTGCAGGTGCCGCCGCAGTTGCGGATGTGGATGTGGCTGCCACAGCCGCCGAACTTGCTGAGCTCTCGGTGGAGGCACTGCTGTCACTGCTACCGGATCTTTGGGTCTTCTTGACCGCTGCCACCTGGGCGGAAACGGGCGGCTTCGACTGTTGGATTGTAGGAGTGGGAGTTGCATCAGAGTCTGTGGCGCTCGCGGTCTGAGTTAGTTCGATTTCGGTTTTGGCAAGCGACGAAACGAGTAACGAATGCGATGCAGATGCGAAATAGAGAGATTTAGAGATAGAGAAATAGAAATGACGATGCTGAGATGTGGATTGCTGATGGGCGGGTGTCTAGTGAAATTTGGGAGAGCAACTGATTCGCAACTGGCATTTCTCTATGGGAAAATGTTGGTGTATAATAACAAAAATAGTTAAGAATTGGTAAGCTAGTTCAATTAATTAGTACAAGAACTATAATTTACGTTGAAAATACTAAGTGTTAGCTCTAGGTCGATTTATACATATTTATAGAGTGACTAGCAAGCAATGTTTACGTAAATGATTTTACTAAAGTGGTTTAATTTGAAGTTGACCCAAGTTTGGTTATTATTTCTCTATATTTTCCTTGGAAAAATCTGTAAAAGCTTTAACTGGGAAGCATCGAAAATTTAAAAATCGTAGAAACACAAAGTGCCCGGCATACGAGCCTTTTCATTACGTTTGATATTTCATCCACTTCCTTTGATGTGCTCCTAATTGATCAGACAACCTTTTCCTATTCCCATTCAGTAAATGCCAAAAACAAGACAAATATGCAGCAGGCGTGCATATTCCACTAAAGCACAACTGGATGTAAATATGTACATGTATGTGGTATATTCATTCACACAGATACACACGCACACTCTGGCAGCTGGAAACATTGTTAAACTGACGGAAGCAGCCGCATCGCTGACACTCGCATGATGGTGAAATATTCGCCATTGAACCCGGCTCTGTCTGCCATTTTCGGTGGGCGGCTGACTGGGGAAGGGGGCGTGGCAACAATGTGTGAATGCATGACAGGCGAAAAAACGGTGGGTGGGGATATAGGAGGCGGGTAAAGAAATACATACACAACAGAGATATTTACAGCGGACATCAGAAATTGTAAACCAACAAAACGGCAACGAAAATATAAAGAAATGGTTGAAAAAGTTTCCTTTATAATGAGAGCGGGAGCAAATAAATTGGGAAATAACCAAGAGATGTATATCTTGTTGACCATGGTCTGCGATTTATTCAGCTCGACACCATTTGCCAAAGAAATTTAGTAACATTTAAGCAAATTAACATCACTACCACATCGGTTCTCTACTTGCAAGAGAGATTCGCAGAGATATGTAGATATAGACATAGTTAGATAGATAGATATAGAGAGAAAGGGGGAGAAAAAAGAAAGATTCGAAAGAAAATAAATGTTACATCAAAGGAATTTTGTAATTTCTGTTTGCTTTATTTGCTTTAAAATTTTGTGCAGTCTCTAACTAACGATAAGGTAAAGGATGTTAAGCTACATAAATAAAAAATTTATATATCCATATATTTGTATACAATATTGTACAATTCTGATGTCCGAGCTTTGGGTCGAAACTTTACCTTGCATTGCATTCAAATTACTTAGTAGATGCAAAAGGTTCAGACCCAAAACAGCATTAGGTGAAAGGCGCTCACAAGACAATAAACGTAAGTAAACGGAAAGGAAAAAATAATAAACAATCATAATAAATAAATAAAGACTTAAGCTTAACGTACACATAAAATAACAAGAACAGAAAACCAGTTGCGTAAATCAAAATAAATAAGAACCAAACATAATGGGACAAGTTCAGAGGAAATGTTTTTGGTTAGGTAATATTAACAGTAAAAGTAACGATAAACAGTTTAGTTAGGTTGCTCCTTCGACAGGATCGTCAAAAAAAAAACAAGGATAACACTTACGGAGCGGAGGGGAAGTGTGAACGATGGAGCACAAATAAAGAACGAAGCACACATGGCGTATACGCAATTATCGTTTTAAGTTCTTTCGGCGGGAGTTGGCACAACAAAAGGGTAAAATACTGAGCTAGGCTACAGTGACAGCGATCCCTACTATATAGTCTACTCAGTAATATGTAAATTGATAGCTATCTACACGAAAGTGAATTCCTTTTCTTAAGGTGTACACTTCCTATATATATATATTTTCTGATAAGAAGTATTCAAAAAAAAGAAGTATTCAAAAACTTTTGTATGTATTACTATTGTGTTATCTGTAACTGTAACTCAATTCAATCCTCCTCTTCCTCTTCATCCGTGACCTCAATCTCCTCTTCTGTGTACTCTTCCTCTTCCTCTTCGTCTTCTTCTGGAATTTCTTCGGTAGATTTATCTGTTTCTTCCACAAGCTCCTGATTGCTAATGTCGTCTACTGGGCTTTCTTCCACTTTGTGCGCAATTTCATTCTCGGGTGGAAGTACATTGATCACTGGGAGATCTTGACTCTCTATCTCGATTACCCTTCCTTCAATTTTCTCCTGCTCTTCTTCACTTTCAGTGGCTGTTACTTCTTCGTATTCGGAAGAGGATTCTTCCTCCTCTGTAACTTCAGAAGAGGTCGGCTGCAGAGCTTCCTCTGGTAGGTTAAGCAATTCCCTAGGAGTCCCTTCTACAGATTCCTCTACTTGTTCTTCCTCCTCCTCCTCCTCCACCTCTTCTTCTTCTTCTTCCTCCTCCTCCTCTTCTTCGCTGTCACTGCTTTCACTGGCCACGCTTTCTTCTTCTGTATTTGCCTCATTCACACTTACCTCTGCTCGCGTCGTGGATGTCGCACTATTACGCACTGGGGACGCCGCCTGGTTGGAGCTGCCATCGCTTTCTTCTCCTCCTCGATTCTTCAGAGCCGCCACACGCTGATCGCTGGCGGTTTCGCCACCACCACTGGACGTCGATGTAGCTGCTCCACCTGTCGATGATGAGCCGGCATTCTTGCGTTTCTGGCGCGCCAGCTCCTCCTCGTCGGCGGCGGTCTGCTGATTCTTTTGCTGCTGCCGTTGCATGGCCGCTTTTTGGGCCTGAATGGCGGCCTGAACGGCCGCCTGAGCTGCGGCAGCGGCATCGGATTTCTTCTCCTTCTTCTCCTTGCCAATATCGGCCAAGCGCTGGACAACGCGCGAGCAGTCGCTCAATCGGATGATGCCGCTCAACTGGCCGCGGGACACATCCTCGCTGTCCAGGACGCGATCCTTGCGTTCCTTGAGCTCCTGCTGCCGCTGCTGTTGCTGCTGCTCGCTGTCGGAGTCGTCGTTCTGGTGGGATCTCACGAAACGCGAGCGGAAGCGGGAGGATTTGCCCGCCCTGCCCGAAGAACCGTCGTTGTCGTAGTCGTTCTCATAATCGTAGTCGCCACCACTGCGACCATAGCGATCATTGTTCGCCTGGGTAGCACTGCGTTGCGGGCGTTCACCGAACTTGCGACCGCCCAGCACGGGCTCATCGTTGTAGCCACTGCGCTCCTCCTGCTGGCGAAACTGGGTGGCCAGGCGGTGGTCGCTCTTGGATCGCATCAAGCCCGGCTGAAGAGCACTGGGCGGCGCCAGATGGGAACTGCTAACCGAACCGCCACTTGGCGTCGAATGAGGTGCTATGTTTAGGTCACCGAAGGTGGCCAGGTTCATTACTAGCTGGTTGGGATCTATGGAGACCAGGAACCTCACTCGTCGACTGTAGTCGTTGTTCTCGTACTCGAAGTGACGCAGGAACTCCACCGTCTTCAGGAAGATCTCCTTGGTGTCCATCAGCTCACAATCGTCCCACTCCACGGTCTCGTTCATGTACTTGTCCACCGTGTCGCAGTTGCTGGTGATGTTCGTGATTTCCAGATCGAGATTCTCCTTCAGCGTGGTCAGATTGCGCAGCTCCACGGCCAAGTAGCGATCGATCTCCCCCTTTAGCTGGTCAGATCGATCCTTGATCGCCTTGGTGATCCTTTGGTAGATCTCATCGATCTCCTCCGTCACACTGATGGCGTTCGTCTGCAGACTCATGGTGTTTTTCTCGATGATGGCCAGAGAATCCTGAAGTCGGTGCAAACTGCGCCGGATCTATGGAGAGATATGGGATGTGGATCATTAAGTAAAATAGCAAACAATGGTGACAAGTTAAAGCCATTTTAAGTAATTTTGATAAATGGCTGCTCACCTGTGAGTTGAATCGCGTGATCTCTCGTCGCAGAATGTCCATGTGGGCGCTTTTGCAGTCCTCGCAAATCTTTTTCTCGCAGTGTGCGCAATGGGACAGATAGGCTTTTTCCGAGCAAACGCCGCAACGCTCCATAATTTGACCTGCAAGAGGCGAACGGGGTAAACACAATTACTTATCACACCTGGCTGCCAAAAAACACACTCCCAAAAGGGGCAACACAAATGACTTTCCGCCCACTTGGGTTGGACAATAAAATGCCAAGTATGCCGGCGGCAGCAGCAGCTCATCAATTTGCACTCTTGGCAACAATCTTGCCACATGTCAGGGATGCCAAGCGGATTGGAGGGTGTGAGGAAATGTCGAGGCGGATGTCTGTTGCATTCACTAATGCGATTTCAAGAGCACGAAATCAACTGCACCTAAGCGCCAGTTATGCAGCTATACTCGAGTGCATATCTCTGCACTGAGACTTAAAACTGAGGCTTAAAATATCTTTGTATTGCAAGAAATAAGTTTGAATGTTTCAAAACTATGATTTTTACACTTAAATGTCACATGCAAGCGTTTTAGCAAATAATATGGCTTGATATTTTGCACTTTTTCATTTAAGTTATGTTATTCATCAGAAATTTCGAAAATCGTAGGAAGCTCGGGTATTTTGAAGATTTTTCGCTGAGCCTTCCGTTTGGTGGGGGTCACATCCCTTGGCAAGGGATCCTGTGGCTCGTCGACTACAGGATGCCTTCAATGGGGCAATGCAAATAACGAGCCTCAGCAATGGAGCTGCAATGCAAACATGGCGATGAAGATGTAGATGTCCTCCTGCTGCAGCAGTCACAGCTTGAAAAAGTAAACTTTTCTGCATCAATTGCTGGCATTGGCAATGCCTGATGAACACCCCTCAGTAGTTTTCCCAGCTTTTTCCTCCTGGTTGACAATAAACCAGCGGGAGATGGTGGCAAAGGGGAGCAGGAGTGTCGGAGTGCCTTGTGCCAATAGTTGTCTTCAGTATTTTCTCATGTAATCATATGGAAAAGTGAATTTGCAAATTCCACATGAAAGTTGTACGAGTGCTCGTTGTCCTTGCTATATCCATAACATGAAAAGGATTCCTTTGTTTCACACATTTGCATAGCTTAGGAAATTTGTGCAGCAAGAGTACAAAAAAGAAAAGATTCGGATGCACAGTAAATATTTTTTAAATATGCTAACGAACTTAAAGGACATTATTAATCAGTTGTATCTAGTATACCCTCAAAGGCATAGACTTGAATGCCTCAGTTTACCAACATTGAGATATTTTTTGATTTAATGCAATCTATAGTATTACACCTAATTTTCTTTTTGTGCAATAGTTAAGCTAAGAACTTTGTCTGCCTTATTAACTCACACTTGATCCTGATTGCAGCTCAAAAGTTGCAAGCCATTTGCATATTTACCCACCACCATCAAGTTTTGTCAGATGGAATTGCGTAGTCACGCCTAAGAGGAGGTTGTTCCACCAATTGGTTTTGGCCAAATGCAAATTGCTCAAACGAAATCAATTTGGTTTTGCTTAGTTTTAATTGCTATCAGATGGCAGGAGCGCCTGACTTTTTAATTGGAAAGCCAAACATAATGGCAAATGATAGTTTTTCGTCCTTGATTTCCATCGGCATTTTTTGCAAATTTTCCGCTCGTCGTATTTAGTGGAATTTAATTAAAGTTACAACAATGACTACAAGGCAATACTTTTTATTAATAACATTTTTGTTTGCCTTTTGCCTTTGTGCACTCAACTTTTTTCGTTTGCAAACTAATCTGTATGCCGGTCGGAATTTCCAAGCCAATATTTATTATTTATTACCAAAGGGAGAATTAAATTTGCATTGTTTTTGGCATTTACACAATAAAAAGGGCTAACATATTTACCTGATGTGGGATCGGGCAGCTCTCCGGTGATTTCGATGTGCAGCTCGAGGAACCGTTGTAGGGTGACATTCGTTGGGAAGGCCTGGACGCCATTGTAGGGTATCCGGTGTTCGGCACGACATTCGGGGCATTTCACCTAAACGATTCGCAGAAGTGGTGTTATTAGTCAAGAGGATATAATTGGCCCAAGGCGCTAATTCAATGCTAAATCCCTTTTAAGGTAATTGAAACAAGGTTGAGCACCAGGCTTTTGGCAGTAAGCTTCTTTGGATTTAAATTGCATAACCCTAAGCCAACTATCAAAGGCCATTGTTCTCTTATATCTACAATAATTGTTCGCAACTTTAAAAACCTTTCACATTTCGTTAGTTGCATGTGAAGGCATCTTGAGTGCGCTCTTCATATCCTGTCATCGCCGTTTTGCCATAAAGATCCATTTCAGTTATGGCTTTTTCATTCGCATGACAGGTATTGCAGGCAGTGATTTCCCCCCCTTATTAATATTATTTTTGGATAGCATTTTTCTTGAGTTTGGCCAACACAATGAAAATGCTTTCCAATTATTTGCGTGGCGCTGGCCAAAAGCCAAAACAAAATTTATAAATACACGCAGACTGAGGCGCTCTATAAGTAGCGCGGCACACAGATACACACTTTCGTACACTTGTGGGTTCATTCGAGCCTACATATATCCACGCCTTTCTATATAATTTTTCAACAAGATATCTACGCAAATGCGCCGCAAGCAGCAAGATAAATACAACATTTTCGGGGGCGTCTTGTTGGGCGCCTCTTTGTTTTTCCACCCATCGTATTTTCCCTCATTTCCCATGCGAGAGTTTAGCTTAAGCAGTTACACAGAAGAAAATTTAAGAGCTATAAGAATCTAATATTGCTAAAAGTCAAACTAAACTTTAACCTTTTAAAGTATTTATTTGTGACAAGATTCCCTAAGCTTTAACTCAAGCATATTGCACTGCTTTGCCAATTTTTCTCAGTGTACATCAGCGATGTGTGACGTCGGCGGCAATAACTTAAATTGCCGCTCACACACAATGCATTCGCACAGTGGGATGATTAATGATGATCGCCTTACCTGGCGTCGCACGTAGTCCACCAGCCCCTCCATGCAGGGCTCCATGCAGAAGGAGTGCTGGCATGGCAGCAACTTGGGAATCCTGTACCGGTCCAGGCAGACGCAGCACGTCAGCAGCTGCTCGAATTGCTCCATGGCTCACTGACATGAAAATGAGAAAAAGACGGGGGTGGGGTAAACAAATGCAAAACAGTCATTAGACCTGATTCGATTATACCGCAAAAAGCGCTGTCAATTTGATATTCATATCATTATAAATTCAGGACTCCCTGCCCTTCCTAATCTCATCATAAGACGACAGACCGTCTGTCAGGCGGTAAGCCTCGTCGCAAAAAAAAAAAGAGAAACGCAAAAATCGAGAAAAGCAGGAGGAATCCGATTGCCACGAAATTCTTGCATTTGAATGAACACGCAACGGCACAGGACTGACTGAAAGCCAGAACCCAAATGTCATACAATAAATTGACCATTTCGTTGTCGTAAGTCGCGAGCCGGCTTCATTTGGCCCGGGTAAATACACTAAGCCACAAATCTGCTTATGGCTGCTTCATTAAAAGCGGATCTGACAAGTTTATTTAGACGAAACCGAGATGCTCAACAGTATCAGATGTTTGCCAACCCTCCCATGTTTCGCCCTCATCAGCAAATGAAAAGCGAGGAAAGCGACGCTCGCAGATGAAAATTCTCTATACGTTGTGTATCCCTAATTTCGCTGCACATGACTTTTGACTTCCTTTGAATGTCAGTCAACATGTTCACCAAATAATGAGAAGTATTTACGTTTAAATGACTTTAGGAATTTGGCGAATGGTCCGTATAAGTAGGTAATTGCATTTATTAACCCCTTTTAACATTTCTGATTCACAATGCTAAACGCGCACCATGATTCACTCTTCAACTGCCAACAAATATTTGCATTAAACGTTTCACTTTTATGATGTTTACTATATCCATGACGTGAAAATAAAAATGCGAACTATATAAATCAGCAGATGAATATTCATTTCTTTGGCAAATTCGAATTCCCTGCTCGTTTTATATAGTTGAATAAATATGACTTTTTATTCTAAATAAAAAAATGTATGGTTATTTGTATTCCAAAGAGACTTGAATCTTTAAAATAGTTCGGATGAAATTAGTTGATTTTAAGTAAGGATATGTTGAAGACAAACTATCATCAGCACACTTATGAAACTCATGTTTAATAGTCCATCTGATTGACATATAATTCATCAAGTAATCGACCACAAGCAAACTGCACATATTCCGAGTAAATTTGTGTGTGGCAATAAATCATATATTTAAATCAGCTTCCATTGCACAATTTCATAAGCTACTTGCAACATTTTTTCAGCACTCTGCAATATCTTTCTCACATTTGGAAAAGGGAGCATTGCTGGCCGCAGTTGAGATTTTAATAATAAAAATGACACACATTTCGTATTAAGAGGGAAGAAAAGCAGGCAGCCGCCGCGTATATGAAGTATAGTATAAATATAAATACGATTTCGCCGTTGCTGGCAATATGCATCGCGTATACGCCGCGTGTGTCGCGCACAAAAACGCTCACCAATGCGCACTTCCTGCTCATAAATAAACTGGGAGTGTGGGCGGATGAGGATGTAGCGGATGGAATCGGTACCGTGATGTCCATGATGCCCACCGCTAATTGTCGTGCGTCTGTTTGCCATTATTGTCGTGTTTGGCTCGGTTTGGTTTCGGATATTTAAAGCATCCATTTAATGCGGCCAAAAGTTCACAATGAAGCTATCGCAAAAAGTGGATATATGTACGAGCTTACCGACATATGCGAACAAAGTGCAATTAACTGGAAAATGCGCTTAAAATCAAATTGAATAGAAATTCTGTCGTTCTCGCAAATTGTGCGTGGTAAATAAAGGCAAAACGGGTGGTCCTTTTAGAAAGTGGAGGTCCTTTTTCTGGTTTCGAGCGAAGTGCAGTGTGTGTGTGTGGCGAAACTAATTTGGCCATTGCATTTGTGAATCGCTGCTGAAAGGATTAAAATGAATAGCGAAAGCTGCTCGCCAGCATAATGAAAGCCACCAGAAGGCGGCATAACTACCAAAATCCAGCCACCCCGTTTTACATTTTCATTTAAAGGGTGGAGAGGTCATTCAGCTGGGTCCGTTAATACATACATCCATACATATACGCATACATATTTATGTATATATATAGTGGTGAATGCATTCGCGGGCTGTGTGAGTGAGTTTCAGAAATACCAAACCAATTATCCGTGAAAATGTTAAATGCTCTTGAAGCTGAAATCTGTGTTTTCTGGTTTCCTTTGAATTTCCCCACGGCTCTTTGCTTTCATTCAAACGCCAAATTGACTGCGACAGTTGTTCAATGTTTTGTTTACAGAAAAAAGAGCACAAGAAAATCATTAACCTTGGCGGGGGTTAAAATTAAGTCGAGTTATGCGGCAGGAAACAGTAAATGGCGAACGGGAAACGGAAACGAATCACTTGACCCTGGGAAAGTTTTTTGCCAAATGTAAAAAAACTAAAATGGGTCAAACTTTTCGCGCTGCTGACAGTTGGTGACAGAAAATCATCAACGCAAAGCACTGAAAATTGAAATCAACACAACAAAATTGAAATGAATTCGATGAAATTTGGGTCAGCCAAAACTGAGCAGAAATCACCAACAAAAAAAAATTTAAATACATAGAAACCTCAGCAACTTACCAATTGAAATGGGAATCTATTTGGCAATCCTTGCTGTTGCTGTCAAAGCGGCACTCGAAGGCAATCATAAAATGCAATTGGTTTTGGTAATGCGAGAATCCTTAAAACTCAGTCCTTTTCAACTCGTTTTCGGGCAATTTCATTTAATGAGTACAATCGATTTCCGTTCGCCTTACTTTACTTTCAATATATCTAATTCGGTACGGTGTCGTTTAGTTTTTTTTCTTATATATTTTTTTTAGTTTTTGCTGGGCAACACGCCTAGTAGAATTCGATTGGAAATGTAAAAAGCGACTGATGGCAAGTGAAAATTGCCAAGCACACGAGCTGAGCAACAGTCTACAATATTTTAAATATATATATACAATCCGCGGCATTCTCTCCCGATTTCGTATCTGCAGATATATACCGTCTATATATTGCCAGAGAGCGAAACAAAACAAAATGCGCGATCGTCAGACACAAACGCAAAAATATATTCTTGGCATCGTGCGTATGTATCTTTATCTACAGTGTGGCTGCAGCACCATTAATGAGATACAAAGATACAAATGAGTACTTCGCAATGCATGTTACTTCCAAATGGAGTTCCCATTTCTCGCCTCGAACCTGGACATCGGCTACTTATTGGATTAACCGAAAAGATTTTCCTCCATTTAGTACGAATACATGCACGCACACTCTTGACGTCATCAACTGAGCTGATTTTCTCATTCGGACGCACGCCGGCATTTTCCATCTATATCTCATTGCTGGGCTATTTGTGTGCTTTTGTGTATCTCGCTGTAACGGGCCCTAAAAATAAATTTCATTGAAAATTGGAGCGAACATCGCTCGAATTCGCTGTTCCGTCAAACTAGTAAAACATTTCTCAGTGCCAAGTGAAAAGTTTCTACTTCCATCAGAAGTTTTCCCTAAACTTAAGTAGCAGTTAACCATTAGTTTGCTGCAATACGAACTAAAATTTCATATTCCATTCGAAAAGTTGTCCCAAAAAGTTACAATTATGCTTTTTCTCAAATGGATAAAGCATGTTCAAAATATCTATCTGTATCTATTAACTACAAATTGCATTCGGTGTGATATTATATATAGAAAATGTATGTGAAACATTATTTAATATTAATATTTTTACAATTTAAGTTCCCTACATAAGCATTTGTTACTTTTACCAAAATAACTATATCCAGTTTCGTAGTTTTTTTCTGTGCATGCTTCTCAAGGTCAGAACTTCGCTCCTCTAGCTCTGTATATATCTTTCTATCTCCCTATGGGAATATGCCGAAAATAGAACTCACTAGCCCGGAATTCACAGACTGCAGTCTGCACTCCTAGGCCAAAAAGAAAAAAACAAATCAAGAAAAGAAAACTGCACTGTATTTTTGGGCTATAAATAAACGGAGCAGGCGGCGGAGCAGATGTAATCGAAACTTTTTGATATTTTAGCTGCACTCCCAAAGGAATACTAGAGAAACTACAAAGTATTGTGACGTTCCAATTTCAGCGGTGATAACTTACGTTTCCAAGTGGTGTTTTCTTCTTATTGTTTACTTGGGTATCCGAGGCGCCCTTAAAAGGGGCCTGTTCCTTTGGCTGTTAACTCTGCTGGCTGAAATTAAAAGGAAAATATATTAAATTTAGAGGCAATGGCAATGGTCAGTGCCAAATGTGATGAGTAATCGATTGGGCTGTTGGCCAGTGCTCAACAGGAAACACAGCGAAATGGGAGAGACAACCTGGCGACACCAATCGAATCAGCCGCCATTTATTGGTTAGCTCGATTTCGGTGAATTTGGGAGTGGAGGGGTCGAGTAGCCATTTACCTGGCCATTAACACGCTGCGCATAAGCCGCATCATGCCAACTTAATTATACGACCTCAAAGGCTGCAGCACGCAAAACAATGATGAAGGTGGGAAGCTGAAAGTTGGAATTCATTGGATGGCATGGGATTGGATGGGATTGGATAGAATTGAATGGTATTCGAGTGGGCGCGGTTGACAGTCGAAGATAATGAAGTTCGGAATGCGCTTAAGGTTCGCTTATTGTGCACTGCGACAGATAAGCTCCTCGGTGGGCCACACACTCTTGACCAGGTTAATGAATAATCAGCTGGGGTCATGCATATGGCTGCGAAGGTAGATCATATTAATTAACTTGCCGTGGCCGAGTTCGACCAAAGGAAATAATTAAACAATGGAAAACCAATTTCCGAAACTATAATAACATGATTACACCGCCGCGGCGGTCTTTTGAGCATCGAACGCGTAAAGGAAATTTAATAGAAATAAATTGTTCACATAATTGCATCGATTTCCCTTATAATTAATTTTCCTTAATGTGCACAATTCTGAGCTGCACTGCGCTACTAAAATGAAGCATGAAAAATTATACATCAATTCATACATTTTATGATGATTTCGTTTTTAGTATCATTGCAGACAAAGTATATTTTATGATTCGATTATATTTGCCATATAGAAATGTTTAAACATAATACAAATTTCAGGAACCAACAATTTAAGCAACAAGTGACTTAAAAACTTCAATTGTTCGAAAACAATGAAAACAATATCTGGATTATTTTCCCACATTTGATTTCGGTAAAATGACTGCTATTTGTCTGTTAAAACAATAAATTTTCAACCAAAAAGTGTACAACTGTACCTCGTTTTTAAAGTAATTTTAAATAAATGGAAACAGCTAATAAGGCAACACTAAGAAATTATAAGCAATACATTTACTTTAAAGTTGCCAGCGCGCTACTTTCTAGCAGTTGTTAATTTAAGCTGCAAAAGTTGGCCAGTAAATTCGAATCAAAACTAGTTTAGGTGGATATCTATTGCCAGCGTGCTGCAATGGCACTTCTTTAATGCTGCCAGCGACCTTAAACTTCCGCCCAGCTGAAGCACACTCGAAAAGAGCGGAGGATTGAAGGGGTTGAGGGGCAGATGAAGTGAGATGAAAAGAGGCGAGCGCTTGCAATAAGGCTAAAAGGAAAACTGGAAAAAATCTGTTGCCTACTTTCAGGCTGCACATAAATTCAAACAGCACACGCCTCTCTCACTTAATCTTCCGTATTATTTTTATTTTTATATTTCGAAACGAGAAATTAATTGTTTTGTGTGAGAGGTGTGAAAATGAAAATAAATACGAGAAATCGCACCACAAACATTCCGAATGGAAGGCGAGAATGGGAGAAGGAACAAGCAAAAGCAAAACCGAAACAAAAGCAAACAAAGCAATCAATGATAAGCGAGCAGCGGGCAAAAGACAAACACAAACAGCAGAAATGGAAATAGAAAATCTCTGAAAATGTCGCTGATTGAATCGAACTAAAAATAAGGCAGCAACACGGCGTATGAGCAATGTGCGTCTCTGTGTGCGTGCCTGTGTGTGTGTGGGCAAATTATTGCCATGCTTTCTGATGAGATACGCGCACACACACACACGCGCGCGTAATATAGCGTATAACAGATCCTCATCAACATATATTTGTATACATGATTATGTCAAAATGTGTTAATAAATTTTGAACGCGAAGCCGAAGGAGATGAAAATAATTTTGACAGCTTTTCACAAATGTGGGAGTGTGCACACGGTGGGATGTTGAGAAGGTGACATTTTCACAAGCTCCTTCTCTCGCCGGGATTCTCACGCCTTTCGCCGTTTTCTCGCCTTTTTTTTTTTACATAATCAGCAGCCATTGAATGCGCGTCGAGCTCAGCTCCATTTGAATGCGTTTCCAAAAACGAGTTTAAAATGAGGATGTATCCACCCCGTTCGACTCACTTGCGTGGGCTTCTTCTATTTCCTGATGCTTCGCGAAACTCTTGCAAATTTATTCGCATGCCTTGGCGGCACAAGGACTTTCACTGACTTCACTTTCAAACTGAGATACGATGTGTTACCGCCTTGGCTCAAATCAACACTCGCGTCGCGATTACTGGTGCTTTTGGACAGGATATGTCGCACCCTCACGCACAGCGCGACAGGTGAAAGATCTGTGGGCAGATCTTTGCACCCCGCTATATACACTTGATAGATATATATATGTGGATATAGGTGGATGGGAATCGAACAGGGCTATAGCTATTATCGGCGTATCGGTCCGCACGTCCACTCGCGAGCGTGCCAGAAATGAAAATGAATGTTTTCTCTGCTCGACTCTCGAACGCTTGATGATCAGCCGTTCTTGAGGTGAAATTTTATAAATATAACCTGTGGCAACGACAAAAGTGCCAAGAATATTTCTGCGTCTTCTTCCCACTTTCACGTAGCACTTTTGTTGTTTCCCAGCTTCACCCGACCCCAACGAACCTGTGCAAGAATTATATACATATATATAGATAATATAATATATATACCATAATTGTCTGTAAGAATTCCTCTCGCTTTTTACAATGTCGCGCAGAAAATCCAAGAGCGACAATATATGGCTTAATACGTATTCTTACCTATTATTGTTCTGGCTTATTTCGCAGTTATTAGAGTGCGATTTTCACTTTTCCTTAGTCCAGCGGAAAGAAAAGCTGAGGAAAAGATCGACGCCCACGCATTTATCTGGCAGAATGATTCATTTTCGAATTTTCTTAAATATTTATAGAGATTAAAGGCGCCTATTGATACTTATATAGAATAAGGAAATTGATGTCTTAGCAAATATCACTCGAGTTTTATGTAGTTATAGAAAGCAGGCTAATTAAAAGTGTTAGCAGAAAGACAAATGACTTAAATATAGATAGGCATTTAGTTGTATTCAACATGTTAATAAAAATATATATGCTTAAGATTAGTCATTGAATTATTAATATTTATATTATCTTAATTCAGGTAGTTCTGTTTCTAAGCACTTATTTACATAATAAGCAATCAACAGTTGTTAATATGTTGTTTTAAAGTATTCTTTAATATTCTCTTTTATATTACTTATTTTCCGCTTATTATTCTATAAATACCAAAATTTCTCTCTGTCATCACCATGCAGTATAATTGGTCTGCATTTAGCCATCCTCGCCAGACATTCGGTCTTTTGTTCGGTCATTTGCTTGTCCCACATGACATCTTGTCAATAGGCTGATGAATCGGGTTAGCCGTTAATATATTTTCGGAAAAAATGGCGAGCTAAAAAAACCCGCAGCCGCAGCCGCCGCAGTCAAAACAAAAACAAGCCGAAAAAAATGCGAATTATGAGCGGGCCAAAACAACGATGTCAACACGTTCGCCAAGGCAGCTCAAGTTGTTGACGGACTCTAGGTCAGTCCCACTGACATCGCCATAGCCACAGCTATATCCTCTATTACACGCTGAGAAAAAAGTTACTAAAATAGTAACCATATGTATTTTAGAAGATATATAGGTTTCCAATAGCATCTTTCCATCTATTGCACAGAATATATATGATTATAAAATACTACTTTTCTTATGTCACTATTCGATGCTGATATAGCGAAAATTATTAAATAACGATGTTCATTTGGAAGTAATTAATTTGCCAAACTGCTTTCCAAGAATTAATTACGGATTCGTATTTTTTCCATGTGCATAAGAATCAGCGCTGGATTTGTTGCTGGTTCTCGTGAAATTGAAATTGCGTATTGCGGACATTGCATTGTGAACACTGCAACAAGGCTATCGGAACGGCGACAATTGTATAGCACGAGTTAAGACCCATTTCCATTAGCGGAGCGTACGAAATAGTGGCATCCATTCATTCCCAGCATATTTGAGAGCAACTCATTAGGCCCGAGCATGATTAATTAGAACTGATGGATGGCCAATTGACGGATGGAAGGCATGGCTGTGGAGCCGCGAGCCAGGAGCCAGCAGCCAGGAGACATTATTGATGGACACGTGCTTGTGCAGGGAATCCGGAACCTCCAGTGAAAGCCACTCGACCACGGGACACTTGGCATTGCCAGCCTGCGCCTAGTGCTAATTGCCCAAGAAAGGGCAGCCAATTCAGTCAACGCAGGGGCAACGTGGTAAAGTAGCAATAATAACGAATTAGCAGACAATTTCAAGTATTAGCCAAGTCCAACTAACTAAGAGGGTAGTCGCAAGAGTTGCTAGTTGATTGGTATTCTACAGCAAAGTTTAATTGAAATCGACCAGGGATTATGGCCCTGAAAATGGGCTGAGTTCGAGGGCTTTTGAGGTAAGCTAATCCATTTTGTTTTACAAAGAAAATTGGAGAAAATAGCTGCCAAGCTTAGCTCTTTTGCTTGCTATAAGCTGTATTAAATTGATAAATTTAAAGGAAAGTCAAACGAATATACCTAATAAATACGAATAGCATGTTAAAGCACATATTGATTCTTAAGCTTGGATTCCTGGGGTATTAAAATTTCAATTGAATTATGGAACGTTAATTTGTGGGAAATCCATTTTCTAGGAATTTCGGCTTTTTTGCCGATGGATTCCTTTTCGCAGAAATCCCTTTTATGCGTTGAAGCTCGTTATCAATTGATTAATTTATCTTTAATTTAAGTTTACTTTCTATATGTGTATGCATGTTGACATTAAAGCTTTCAGCGACATAATAATTGATTAAAATTGTTCAACTTGAATTAGTGTGAAATTTACATTCTGTGAATTTGTGCTACATTTTTCCAAACGTTTTCCACTCAGAAAAAAATATTCCTGTATAAGTTTAAATATATATGGTTCCTGATTAAGAAACTGGCTAAGCACACCTCCACAAAGATATGTCCAACAGCAGGGGGCCCCCGAAAACAAACTATTTCCAGTCAGACAAATGGCGTTAAGCACCTAATAACCAATTTCTCTAAATACGGCCATAATTATGAACGCCTCCACACACACAACCAAAGAGTCCTGGCAAACAAACACACACTCACTCACACGCGAATGATCCTTGTGAAGTGGCGCTGCTGTTGTTCTTCTTGTTTCTGCCTACTTCATTTGGGCGCGCTTGTTCTCGAGACTCGAGAGGGAAAGTGAGAGGGGGATAGGGAAAGCGAAAGTGAAAGTGCATAGGATGGGGTGAAAGTTTGTAAGTGAGAGCGGGCAAGGGCAAGGATTTATCGTAATTAGGCATGCATGAGCATATGCTGTCGTCTAAGCTCAAGGATGACTCTCATCCTCCGCGATATTTTGTCGTGCACTGCGGGAAAATTGAATACCAATCGGTCTGAAATATTCACAGTTCTTATAACATATTTTAAGAAAGTAAAGGAAAGGAAAGAATTCAAAATATCTGTACTACTTTCTCTTAAATTTAAAGATCCCTTTCGGAAATTAGTCATGTAGACTTGCCAAAATTCTTTTTTTTCGAGAGATGCTGCCAATAAATTTTAGGTAACTGAAACACTTGTAGAAGTATGCAGTTATTTATGTGCAATAATCATCGCAATTAAATCTTCATAAATAAATTTAATATATGTTTTGTTGCTAAAACGGCTGACTCAATTACAATATAATATGGCGAATTATTTTCCCTCTGTGTGGACAAACACAGACTTGGGCAAACAGCAAGGAAAGGGGCGAGAAAGTGGGCGGGGTGATGGTGGGAAAAAGGAAAAAGGGGCCCCAATGTACATAATTAATTGTGCTGCTGTGTTGGCAAACACGCGGGCGCCGGAAAGTAGGCAACACGCTTTTTTTGGCAAAACGGTTCGCCGTAATTGATTGCCTCATGCACGTCACACAACCACACACACACACTCACGCATATACACACATATTGAGAAGCCAAAGCGGTGTTTTTTTTTTTTTTTTTTAATTCGTTTTTTGAATCCTTATTCTAAACTATATACTATACAACATATAACATTTAAGAGGACAAATCCAGGACTCCCCGCGGTATGGCCGTGAAGCATTGCTTCGCGAGGACGATCAGGATTTGCTCACTCGTGGACCCTCCTGGCTCTCTCGGCTCTTCTGAGCTCGGTGGTTATCGCTGCGGCGAAGCTGTTGACCGCTTGCCATTCCGCCTCCCCCTGCAGCATGAATGGGACTAGGTTGTCCGCATTCAGTCTGCCGCCAAGTACGGTTTCCAGGGAGCTCCGTTCCCTAGTGTATTTACCGCACGAGAAGAGAACGTGCTCAGCTGTTTCGCTCCGACCACCTCCACACCATGGACAGTCATCCGCATCCTCGTGTCCAAAGCGCATCAGGTAGCTGCGAAAGCAACCGTGCCCGCTGATCAGCTGCGTTAGGTGGAACGTAATGTCGCCGTGCTTCCGCTCTAGCCACGGCTTGAGGTTGGGTATCAGCTGCTGCGTCCAACGACCCTTGGGCTCGTTGGTCCACCTGTGCTGCCATGACTCCAGGGTGTGCTGCCTTGCTTCAGCTCGAATTGCCTTCTTGACGCCGGGGGAGAGTCTTCGACCGTGGGTTTGGTTGAAGACCACTTCGTTTTCCTTCGCTAACAGGTCCAGAGGCGGTATCCCTGCGATCACCAAAGCCGCCGCGTTGGACACTGTTCTGAAGGCGCAGCAGACACGTAAGGCCGAAAGTCTGTGGGTAGCATTTAGGCCCTGGGCGTAGCTTTCGGTACCAAGCGCTTTTGCCCACACCGGGGCGGCATATAGCATGGTCGCTCGGGTGACGCTCGTCAGTAGCCTTCTGCTCGCCTGTTTTGGGCCTCGGGAGTTCAACATTATGTTTGAAAGCGCCCGATTTACTCCTGCTGCTTTAGAGTTAGCGTAGGCAAGGTGTTCCCGGAACGAAAGCCTGGTGTCTATCATGACTCCCAGATACTTGATTGCCCGAGAGGAGGACACCTTGGTACAGCCTACTTCGACGGTGGCCGTCTCCACCGCTTTCCTTGAGCTAATCAGGACAGCCTCAGTCTTCTCCGGCGCCAGCTCTAGCCCCATTGAACTGAGCCAATGTTCGATGGCCCTGATGTTTTGGTTGCAGCTTTCTTCGGCCTTGCCGGGATACTTGTCAACAACGAGCAAGGCCACGTCGTCCGCGAAGCCTACGATCTCGCTCCTCCCGACCAGCGGTAGACGAAGTATCCCGTCGTACATGGTGTTCCACAGAAGCGGGCCGAGGACCGAGCCTTGTGGGACTCCACCGGTGACCTGGTGCCTGAAGACGCCTTCCGACGACTCGCACAGTAAGACCCGATCAGAAAAATAGCTGCGTATGATCCTGACTAGGTAGGCTGGGACGCTGAAGCCAATTAGTGCTTCTAGGATCCGGTCCCATCTCGCTGTGTTGAAGGCGTTCCTGATGTCTAGAGTGACCATGAGGCAGTACTCTTTGCTGCCACCCTTCCATCTGGTGCCGTCGATTGCTTGGGCCGCTACTTCGACCACTCTGTTGACAGCGTCGACGGTGGACCGCGCTTTCCTGAATCCGAACTGGGACCGTGAGAGGTCACCCGCGTCGGCGATAGCCCTCTCAAGCCGAATACACACCAGTTTCTCCAGGAGCTTGCCAGTTCCATCGATGAGGCATATTGGCCGGAACGATGAAGGCTCCTCGGGTGGTTTCCCTGGTTTTGGGAGGAGAAGCAGCTTTTGGATTTTCCAGCAACTCGGGAAAACTCCTTCCTCCAGGCATTTGGTGAATGCCTTCGCAAACGAGTCTGGCTGGAGTTGGAGAGCAAGCCGAAGCGCCCTGTTCGGAATGCCGTCGGGTCCGGGGGCCTTGCCGTCCTTCAGCAGTTTTGCCAGCTCCAGGATCTCGTCACTGCTGACCGTGGCGTCGGAATCGACGTGGTCCCCTGTGGCTGGGTCGGCTGGGCGTAACCCATCCATCACAGGGAACAGGTGTTCCGCTACACTGCGGAGCATCGCTAGGTCCAGTAGCTTAGGAGTCCTGGTGTACGCCTTCTTGACCACCACCTTGTAGGCACTTCCCCATGGGTCGCTGTCGGCAGAGTCGCATAGGTCGAGGAAGCATTTGCGCTTGCTCTCCCTTATGGCTAACTTAAGCGTTTTTCTGCGGGCTCTGTATTCGGATTGGCGTTCGGCAAAGGACTCCGCACCTCTCGCGCGTTGGTAGCGACGTCTGGCGGAGAGGCACTCACGACGAGCCGTCTCTATCTCCTGGTTCCACCAGTAGACAGGGGCTCTTTGTCGGCTGTGCGGCCTGCTCGATTGCATGCTGGCGTCGCACGCGGCCTTCAGCCGTCTCATCAGCTCCACTGCCGTCAGCTCGGCTCCTTGTCTGCTCGCCATGGGTAGGAACTGCTCTCGAAACACCTGCGTGTCCAGAGAGTCCGTCTTGTATTTAATCCTGGCCTGGGCTGGTGTCTGGGCTTGGGACGAGGGTGGGCTTCCCAGGTCGCAGATGATGGCCAGATGGTCGCTGCCAGTGTAGTCCTCGCTGAGTCTCCACCTCGCTAGCCTGTACGACGAGCCGCTAGTGAAGGTGAGGTCCACCACAGAGCCCAGTCCGGCGCGCCTGAACGTGTGCCGGTTTCCATGGTTAAGAAGAGCCAGGTCCAACGTCGCGAAAGCCTCCAGCACCATCCTGCCTCTCGCATTGGTGGTTGAGCTGCCCCAGCTCTCTGACCATGCGTTGAAGTCGCCCGCTATTAGGACCTGGGTGCGGCCTCTAGCATCCGCTGCCAGTCTGTCCAGTGCCCGGCTGAGTGCGATTAGGGTCAGGCTGGGGGCTAGGTATACGCTGTACACCCACCATCTGCCTACCCTGGCCCTAACAAATCCGATGTCCGAAAGAACATCGGTTATTTGCTGGGTTTCTCTGCTGCACCTCCAGATCGCTGCTTTCTTGGTGCGGTCGAAGGCCCAGTCTGGGCTAGCCGGCGTTCGGTAGGGCTCGCTAAGTAGAGCGAGCTCCACTCTGCGTTCACGCACCGTCTGCACTAGCAGGTCTTGGGCTGCCGTGCAGTGATTCAGGTTTAGCTGAATCAGCCGCATCATTGCAGTGCCTTTGGTGCTCCTTTACCCGCCAATGGGCACTTCCGGGTGCCCATTTGGTGGTTGGTCGCTTGGCTACCTCTGTCTGCGCACAAGAAGCACTTAGCTTCGTTAGGGCACTCGGCGGCTTTGTGTCCCGCGGTCCCGCATCTGAAGCAGCACTGGCTTCTGTCCACGGTGCTTCTGCAGTGGGCCGCTATGTGGCCTTCTTCCAGGCATCTGAAGCATCTTTGGCGTGGCTCCAGCTCCTTGATCAAGCATTGGGACCATCCTACCCTCAGCTTGCCACGTTTGATCAGCGGGTCCGTCAGATTGGCTGGGACTGCTATCACCGCAGTCTTCCCTCCGTACTGCGATTGCCGAAGGCTCTTGATAGCCACGACTGCTGCAGGGACCTCTGCCTGGGCCTCCAAGGCACTCTTCAACTCGTCTTCCGTGGTGAGCTCGTCGAGGTCGCGAATCACAAATACCTTGGTTTGTGTTAACGCGCGAAGGCTGGCGCGGTCACCTAGCACCGCTCCCATGTCCATCTTGAGCTTCTGCGTCAGGTCTTGGGCTGAGGCACGTAGTTCGAGGAGCAGTTCGCCTTTGGCCGTCCTCTTCACCCTTGCTACGTTTTCCCCGATGGCCCTGAGCCTAGCGTCCTGCCCTCTTGTGACCAGGGACAGCACTTCGCTGTAAGGTAAGCCAGCTGTGGGGGTGATAACCAGCGCATCTGGTCTCTCCCTCGGCGGTCTCTTCTTGCGCGGTCCGGGCGGTTGCTGCAAGTTTGGTTGCGACTTCTTTCCCGCTACAGTGGCTTGGGGCGGAGCCCTTGGTGGGCGCTTGGGTCCCGCAGCCTTCTGGTGGTCGGGTCGCTGGGCTCTCTTCGCAGACAGCGCCGTGCGATCCTTTGGCTTAGGGCTGCCCTTAGCGTTGCACGGTTCTTCGAGGCCGGATGGGAGCTTAGGGGTGGTCTGTTGGCTAGCATCTGCTTTTGCCGTACGTCCGGCCTTCGTTTTCTCCGCCTCCGGCAGCCTAGTGCGCAGCTTTAATTGGAGCTCCTTCAATCTGGCGAATGAGTTCTTCATTGCCAGATTAATGCTCCTCACCCCGTTGAGGTTGACCTTCGTCAGAAGGTCGTCCAGGATTTCTCCCATCTCCTCGATTTCTAGCTGGGGGGTCTTGACCCGCTTTGCTAGTTGAGCTCTGGTAGGGGGTGATGTCGCCTCCAATGGTCTCTTGGGGGTGCCATCGCTCGGGTTTTGGGGTGGGGTCCTTAAAACCTTTGACCTTTTTCCAAACGCCAAGCTCTCCTCTTCTTTGCTTGCACTTGTTGCATTGCTTGTTCCGACGGCCAAGTGTGCCGCCGTCGGGGCGGGGATGGGGGGAATGTTGGGTAGGGCCTCCAGAATCCGTGCCCTAGCCTCGGGATTAGCCGAGGGTGGATTTCCACATATGTGGCTGCCACCTGGAGTAATATTGTTTTTTCCAGACATTCTGATTTTTTGTTGCATTTTATTCCTACTGCCAGGTTTGCGGCTTTATACCTCTCGCCAGGTTTTAGGTACACTGCCGGCCGATGCGGCGCAGACGCAGACCATTCTGCCGGCCAACTTGGCACAGACGCAGAATGGGTTTTAGTTTTGCTGATGCCCGGCTGCCAAGAGTACAGGCACAGGCCACGTAGCCGCCCAATTTGGGTCAGACGCGCCGTGGGCTTTGGGTGGGGGTGGTGTTGTGAGCAGGGCAGAAAAAGGTTGCTGCGGTGGGAGATATACCGCTCCAGCTCGGTCGCCAGAGCCCCGATTTTAAAGTGTGCCGCCTACGCGGGGGGGGTTGGCTATTGGTCTGCTCCTTGACTTTTAACACTAATCTTCTGCCTCTCCTGCTCGATTCATGGTGCTGTCTCCGGGATTCCATGGGATGTTGCCAAGGATAACCGTTGGCCGCCCATATATGTATGCTACGCCCGGAGAACAGATCGTTTGGTGGCTTCCGTAGCTGCCAACTTTCGTCAGTGAGTGCACTGGGTAGAAAGCGCCACCTATGCCAGGGGGCTCGTGCAGCCGACCAGCGCTGCCAGACCTGGGAGCTTTTGCCGTTTACCAGCACTGCTATCCCAGCTGACTGCGTGATCAGCTGACGTGACTGGCACTTGTCAGCCTCCACAACAACACGGAAGGAAGAGAAAATAGTGAAGAGAAAGTTGATTCCTACTCTCACCCTGTCCTGCCCCATGGCCCTGAAGATCGTCGACGGCGGGCAATCCCTGGACCCTTGGAGCTGTGCCTACTGCTGTGAGTACGGCCCAACCTTCGTGCGTTGGGGACAGCCGCACCTGTCACTGTCGGGCCGGCGCGACCCGGGAAATTTCGAGATTTCCCACGAGCGCCAATTCAATGTACTTCTCGCGCGCGCAATTTTCCGCCCACCAGCCAAAGCGGTGTGTCAATGTGTGTGTGTGGGTGTGCAATTTCCGGCGGAGCTACAAGTATTTTGAAATGAATATTCCTTTAATTAGTCCGCTGCTGGCACTGCCATTTGCTGCGGCTTCAAAGGGGTTTGGATATGCTAAAAGGCCAAGCCACAAAAGACTTGACCGCAAATAATAATGCACAAATGCTGCCACACCGCAAGTGTTTCCAGGCAACACACGCACACACACGCACATCCACTCGCAGATGGCCGGGTCGGAATATTTTCTTAAATTAACATTAGCAACATTCGGAGCTGCCATTAAGACGGTCGCCCAGCAGCCATTTCAAGTCTCTCGCAAGCTGAACCCGAAAGGTCATCCCCGAGTACGGTACAGCTTCAATAAGTTGAACATTGCTCTGACTTGGTTTTCACAAAATTTAATTGAATTCGTTTTAAATAATTTTAACAAATAGCAATTAATGATAGTCCTTTGGATTTAATCTTAATCGCATGGAATGGTAATTATATTTTTTATAATATCCTTGTATATTATTATAAAAAATATTAATTCAAGTAAAAAAAAAAAAACAATACAAGCATAACATGAGATTTCTTAATGTAAGTAATTTATTTTTTTTCTATTATCTATTTTTTTTTATCAAATTATCGAGGACCAACTGCACGGTCTTTGGACTTGCGAAACTCCGTTCGGTGGCCAAAAACAGTTAAGCGTAAACATTGCCCTTGGCAATGTTTAGTTTGGCTTCTTTAAATTATGGCCGACAGCCTAAGCAAACTACAGGGGACTGGCTCAAGGCCGGGGGAGCATTATTACCTGGCGCCAGTCAAATTAGCAGGAGCATAAAAAATAACGTATACGCAACGTGGACCCTTTGGACTGTCGCACGTGTTCATAACCCGTTTGCTTCAACTGCCGCCACCGCTGCTGCCAAAACAAAACGTCAAATGTTTGTATAATGGCAAACATTAACATTTAACCTTGGAGTCACAAATTACCGGATTCTTGTCACCTTCGCACGCAGCAGGCAGCCCAAAAAAAAAAGGAACAGAGTCGAGCCGTCAAGAAGGAAAGTTTGTTGTCCGCAACTTTTTACCTCAGCAAGCGGTCCGCGTTGGCAGACCCATAAAAAATCCTGCGGAGAGGCATCAACAGCCATGGAACATATGCGCCCCCGACCCACTTCGATGATGATAAGAGTGCGGCGGCACCACGGCATCGCAGCGTTCTTCTGGCATTCCCACATCTTGCCAGCCCACAATCCAGGCATCCAGGCATCCTTATATCCTTGTATCCTGGCTGCCACCGCAGCAGCATGACGTCGTCCTCGCCGCCTTGTGATAAATAGCTTGATTTTAAGCGAAAGGCGCTGGAGTAGATTTATGACACACGCATTTTCTCCGCCAAGAAAGTGGAAAGTCAGCGGCAGCGGAAAGGAAAGGAAAAAAAACACGAATACATAAAGTCACGCAACAGGCCAACGCAGAGTAAAATATCGGAAAATCGCTCATTTAAAAAATTATTACATTTATTTAAGCGTGGCCTTAAAGCATTCATAGAAAAAAACAATAAGTTGAACCTAAAAATTCCATATGAAGTTTTTAAATTTCACCTTCTATACGGTTGTATAACACCATTTAAAAGGAAAATATTTGTGCTTGCCCAAAGTGAAGCATTAAACTCGCTGCATATTAATATTTATTTACCCTAAGAAAATAGAAAATGCTTTTCCACCCGATTTTACTATATTTATTTAAGCAACTCAACGAGAAAATAAACGGAGATTGCCAACTTATTTTGGCGCTGAATCATACATAGCCAAATATGCAAAGTATGCGTGTTTATTGAAAAGTGATGCCTGCTTTATGGCTTTTCCACTCCAAATCGCTTACGTAATCGAGCGAGTCTCTGCTTAAGAGTTAAGCTGTGACAATTGCGCAAAAATTGAATCATTTCCCAAGAATCCGTGAGAAGTTTTTGATTGAGCATTTAAAGAAAGCAGCGCGATTGGGTTTCGTGTTTGCGTCCGGATTCGATTTCGAATCGCTTCGCAGTAGCCATGGTATTCCTGGCAATTTCCTCAACATCGCCAGCCTTGCAAGCAGTTTTCCTAAGCTGCTTACTCCCCTCCCTCACGCACACAACACCCTGCACACACACACACACACACACACTTCTGCGAGCTGGCGGAGAAACCTCAACAATTTCAACATCCGGCTTCCGCTGCAATGTAATGGAAACTCGTCTCAAAAGCCGTGCCTCCGTGCTGTGCCAACATATTAAAGTTGGCAAATGCCGAAAAGGGGCAAAAAAGGCGGAATGCACTGGCATAAATATGCACTAAATAAATATGCCAAATATACAATACAGGAAATGCAAAGTTAGCAATAATTCCAATCGTATCAAATGAAATTTAGCTCAAACTTAATATCAACAATCATACTTCTCCTATCTGATGGTTAATAGAATAATAGCTAGGTGTAAAGAAGCTGAGCCCACTTTTTTTCAGTGCAAAATCAGCATCCACGGAAGAAGAACGTCGGTGGCGGAAATCTAAGGCAAGACAAGAGTGAAAACGAATGTGGCACATTGCAGCGGGATATCGAGTGGCACGATGGGCAGATTGTCAAGGGTTTTGCCGAGGGTTAGTACAAAAGTGTGGCGATCCAAAGGGACCGGCGACAGGTGGCCGGCGGATGTCCGTAAATCAAAACTTGGCCCAAAACATTGGGCCCAAATGAGAAGAACTTATAACCGCATATCAGTCACCGCATATCAGTCAGCGGCGGTCTTGATTAATTGCTCGCAGCGGCGAATGTGGAAATTATTTTAATTCCGCAGCGCCACGCGCATAATTCGAGATAAACCAACGAACACTCGGAAGCAAACACTTGAGCGCGATAATTTGTTGGGGTGTCGGTGAAATCGCGGCGTTTGTATGAATATTTTATGCAGATCGAGCCGGGCATTTCCATGAAATGCACATTAACGATCCCTCGGCTGGCGCCTGCGAGGCAGCGGTGCGTATGCGTGATATCTGAAACGTTTAATTCAAGTCGGCGGCGTAATTTGCAACTCAAACTTAAATCCGGGCAACCAAACTACTTTTAGCCTCACAATTACCAGCCCGCCCCATTTCAACATCTCCAAAATGCAGTGCAAACTGGCGCAAAGTTTTGAATCGTCTCGCTTTTATTTCTTGCGTGTCTTGCTCACAAAAAAAAAAAAAATAGTAATGAAAAAGAGTAGGGAAAATGGCAGGGATCTGGGAAAAGTGGGCTGTGACTGTGGGCCAAGTCAGCAAGTCAAATAAAAAGTTTTTCGTCAACATTACGCAAATTAGTTTGTCAGTCGAGCCAAGCAAATGCAGCCGACAAAACCCTAATGACATTTAGACTGAGGGATAACTTTTCCAGAGCCAAGCCGAGATCCTGGCGGTGATGGAGTCCTTTGGACAGCCTGAAGATGCAGTTTTCCCTCCACAGTTGACTTCGCCTCGACGCCTCAACTTTTTCACATTGGCTATGTGGAATGATTCGATTGGATTTCGGGGATTATCCCTTGTGCAGTCGAGAGTTTTGAGAACGAATTAGTAAATTCCATTTAAATCGAAGTTGTTCCAAAAAGCTAGGCAAATCCTTTTGCTGCGAAATAATATGAAATTTCAAACAATTTAAATTTCAACAAAGATGCTGATTAGGGATTTGGAAAAATTCAGGCAGTTTTATAATTCAATAAAAGTGGATACTTTTCATCTTCGGTTAAATGCGCAAGTTTATGCCCTCTGACAATTATGATGATTCGATTCGATTTCTGGGGCCTCATTCGATATGCATTAATGCTTCTTTGTGCCGAAAGAATCATAAAATCAAATATGCATTGAATTACCGTGCAGGCAGGACAATTATATTATACCTTTTTTCCCGAAAACCAAATACCAAAAAAAAAAAAAAAGAGATGAGGGGAAAAACAAGTAAGCCGCACCGAAAAAGGGAATATTTAACTCAATTTTCTGGACCTGAATTTGCTACCACAAGCAGCTGGGGCACCTCCACACCCATTCCTCCAGCGGAAACCCTAAATCGGCCGCATTTTTCACTCAACATTTTTGCTTTTTTTTTATCTTAGCTCCCTCGTTTATGCGCAAAAGTGCGTGTAATTCAATTTTTCATGCGCCATGTGACAGGGGGATGTGGAAGGAGGGGGAAGGTGTGTGGGGTTTGCAGCTACCTTTTCTGCCGAAATTAAGACAAAGGGAAATATGCGCTAAAGGCATATTTGGCACGCAATATTACATGGCGTGTCCTTATTGATGGGCCATCCTTTTTTCCCGTTATCGTTATCAATTTTTAATGTCCTTTAAACCCTTTTCTTTATAGCTGTCTGTGCTGCGAGAGGCCATTGACAAATACCTCGGCGCACTCGATTGTATTATACATGAGTTGAAAATGTAGCAACAGGATATTGTAATTAGGGATCCCTCCTAGCGTTGGTTTTGCGTGCGGCGGCGGCGGCCCTGCTGTGCGGACGCATTTCGCGGATTATTCGGCACGGGTGGTGGTGGTGGTGGATTCATGACACCGGAGCCGGATTCATTCCCGTTGGGAGGGCGCACAGAACGGCTAGCGTTGCCAAAGCGCAACACCTGTCCATTTGGCAGGACGAACTCGCCTCCTCGAGCGAGATCATCGTATGAGGCTCCGACGAACATGCTGCGCTCGATGGCGAACCCGAGTTCCAGATCCTCCAGAGGCGCAACCAAGGCGGCGGACACTGCGGCATGTAGAGGTCCTGATTGCTGTCCCGACTGCTGGGATTGGTGAACCGGTCGTTGCTGAGCCTGCATCACCGCCTGCGTTAGCTCAGGGAGGAGTAGCTGGGCGGACTGAGCTGATGACTGCTGGACCTGAGCCGGGACCTGGGCCTGGGCCTGAGCCGGGACCTGGGCCTGGGCCTGAGCCGGGACCTGGGCCTGGGCCTGACCCTGGAGCTGATCCTGAACCTGGTCCTGAGCCTGGACCTGAACCTGGGCCTGGACCTGGGCCTGGACCTGGGCCTGGGCCTGGGCCTGGGCCTGGGTCTGGGTATGGGTCTGGGTCTGGGTCTGGGTCTGGGTCTGGGCCTGGGCCTGGGCCTGGGCCTGGGCCTGGGCCTGGGCCTGGGCCTGGGCCTGGGCCTGGGCCTGGGCCTGGGCCTGGGCCTGGGCCTGGGCCTGGGCCTGGGCCTGGGTCTGGGTCTGGGTCTGGGCCTGGGCCTGAGGCTGTGCCTGGGCCTGGGATTGAGTTTGTTGATTCACCTGACCCCGGTTAGATGCATTAGCTTGTGAGCTTGGTATGATTCGGGCTGTCACCAGCTTTCCGTCCATCTTCATCAAGAATGGAGCACCAAAGCATTCCATCATCATATCGTCTAGCTCGCCGAAATCCTCATCCTCCAGCTCCAGATCCGCCTCAAAGCCACCGCAATCGTCGTAGTTGATGCGGCGCGTAAAGTCTACAAAGCTGTGCAGTTTCGAGGACAAAAACTCGAGATCCTTGGACTTCGCAGAGGTACTGGGACCATTATCAAAATCCATCAAGGCCCGGTACTGGGTGCTGCACTCGTAGGCCATTAGAGTGTCGTACGGGGAACGGGCAAAGTTGATCAGTTCGTGGATGAACAGGTCCGTATTGGCACCAAAAAAGTAGGTCATGGGCTTTCGGAACTCCTCGCTGTCCAAGTAGAGACGAGGAAGCAGATTCTTGATGGTCTCGTACATATAGAAAATATCCGCCTTCCTGGTCCTGATCAGCACCGATACATCGCGGTTCACCCACATCATTACTCTATGAATCTCGAAGGGATTGAGACTGCAAGGAAAGGCAGAAATGAGAACATGGCGGAAATTTCCCTTTTCTTTTGGGGGAGGTAAAAACTCACCGGAAATATTCAGGGGACCAGCCGCGAAAGTCGCGTGTTTCGCGATCCGGCAGAGAATATAGCGAATTGGCGTAGACATATATGCGCCATTGGACCATGTGCCGTGGCATCATTGTTGCTGCACTCCACAATGTCAAAATTCCTTGAAGAAAAAACCGAAACTTTACACGTGACCGAAAGTTCCCGAAATTGTCAATCACAAATTCGATTTTATACTAATTTCACTGCCTACTGTCGCTCGCGAAATGGAACTTTTCCAGCTATGCAATATGATACGGTATTTACGTTATAGGAACTAAACAATTAGCTCGTTCTTTAAACAATTCCCAAGCACAACTCAGCGAAAAAGTTTTGTTTATTGCGCAGGCACAACGGCTTTGTGGCACGTTTTGATTTGGGGCACATCTACACGATGCCTAATGTCAAGTGTGGAACGTAAGGGACTGTTTAGACAAAGCCATAAACTAACCTGCAAATCGTGGGGACATTGGTAATAGAATATACTCTGAAATCACTGGAAACGGTGAATTGAAACAAAATATGCAAATATTTTTAAAAAAATTCGCAAGGTGCCTATGCCGAGCATCCTTGATCCAACGAGAATACCTTTTAGATCGTTACGAAATATAAAATGCCATTGATTTACATTTAATCTTTACATTTATTATGTATTTGATTCGTATTACAGATATCTTTTGTTCATTGTATGTATGTTGAGTTCACTAAAATTCATAACTGGCCACGCCCACCTATGCAAAAAACATTAACACCCTCGTCATACATGATCAGCGCTAGTTCTACGATTTAAAAGCTACGATAGTAAAGTTAGTTGTCATTGTTTATAGTTAGTTAGTTATAGCTGCGGCTAACCTAAGTGAATACATTTACAATCGATGTTCTTCAGGAGGATACAGAATGCGTCTTGCGAGGGGGGTATATATGTATGTAAGACATGGATGGGTGTGTAAACATAATAGATATTATTATTATTATTATTATTATTATTATTATTGGTGTTTATATATGTACAACTTAAAATGGCAATCTTAGGCCTAGAATACATCAGTTACATAGCAATTACAATTACAAGTATTATGTTAAGGGGTTTGGGGATTTCAGGAATCGGAACAAGACAATACGGAAACCAGTTAAACATTCCCTTAAACTAGCAACTTAAATGAAAATCAAAATCAGTGGCTTATGCTAGATACGCCAGTAGCCCCCGATTCTCCTCGTTTTCATCGTGGTTGTCGCTATCATCGTCGTCCTCCTCCTCCTCCTCTTCCTCTTCTTCATCCGCAGCTTTTTCCTCTTCCTGGTCGTCTTCCTCTTGATCTTCATCCTCTTCATCCTCCTCATCTTGTTCTTCGGTGGCAGTGGCTGTATCCTCCGCGGTTTCCAACTCTGCTTCGCCAACCACATCGATTGCGGCCTCCAGCAAATAGGCATCCCGTTCATGGCTGGCCGCCTCCGGATCCGCATCTGTATCGAAATAGTTATCTAGATTGGCGTCATCCGCAGTCAAAGCTTGTGGGCTGTCGCACAACGTGTTGCGCAGCATGCCTATGGAATTATCTGCCGAATTAGAATGCTCGTTGAAGAGTCCGACGTCCACAGGCTGCGTTAGAGTGGACAGTTCGATTAGGGAGTTGGCTATGTCGTGCTCCTCAATCGCCGGATGGCCGCGCATTAGGGGATCGCCGGAATAGCCCGCTACTCTCCAGGCAAACGAACTTATTGGAGCTGAGCCCGAGGTGGCTGTCGAACTGCTGGCCAAACTGGCACTCTGGCTGGACTGATTGCTGTGGCTGCAACTGCGTCGCCGTTTCGGTGCACTGCAACCCGGTTCGTTATCCTCTCTCGGCGCTGGAGCCATCCGTGAGTGGTGTGGCCCCGCCTGGTCGTCATCGGGCAACTGAAGCTCCAGTTTTACTGGTTTCCTATCCTCCAGAGTTGCCTCCGCTTTTAGTGTGGCGCGCAAAGCACTGAGCTGCAGGTTTACAGTGCTATCATCATCGGAATCGCTGCTGGAATTGTTGTTGTTCGTGTTGGGTTGACCTAGAAAAGAAATTTGTATGATTAGAACTCGTCTTACTCATTTTTTTAAGTAAGTGTAAAAGTTTGATCTGATAGGATAATAAATAGTTGTTTTAGTGTTTTTAGAGATCATTCTAGTGCGTTCCTGTTCAGATAGTGTGATGAAATACATACATTCATTCGTTCATGCTGATAAGATCCGTCTAGATTCCCAAACCACTTACCAGATGACTCGCTGCTATCGCCACCTGACTCGTCATCGGACGAACTTGAGCTGTCACTGCTGCTTTCCGGTTGTCGCTGGGGCTTCTGTTGGCTCTTCTGCTGCTGTTCCAGCATTGCCAGCTGCTCGTGTTTAATATTCTGGTCTTTGGCCTTCCGTTTACGAGATGTCCTTTTCCCAATTGACCCGTTTTTAGAGCGCTTTTTATTCGCCACTCGCTTGCGTGGTTTTTTTTTGGGTGGCTCGGAAGTGGTGGTACTACTGTCACTGCTATCCTCATCGCTGCTGCTGCTGAAGTGAAAGGAGGAGCTGCTGCAGCAGCTGCTGGGGCTGCTGCCACTGTCACTGCGGGCAGGCATTGAGGACCGCTGGCGTGATTTCTTTGAACGTATACAGCGCAGCGTGCGCAACTGATCGAGGCGCCGTGTCTCCGCCATGACCAGCTTCCAGTTCTTGCCTCTGTTGGCCGCTGCACCACTTGTGCTGGGTCCCATAAACAGGCCCTGATCCCTGGAGGGCGGATCCAACGGGGATTGTGTCGCCCGGTTATCGGCAATTGCGGCCGGCGCAGCTTCGTGTTGCTCATTTACGAACACCACATCGGAGTCACTATTTGAGTCGAGGCTCACCTGCTCGGGAGTGCGCATGTGTGGTGGCTTCAGCTCCAGCACAAAGACGCACTCATCCTCATCGCCGGAACTGCTGCTGCTCCCGAGTTCGATGTGCGCACTCACTGGAAGAGTAGCACCTGCGTGTCTCCTGCTGGTGTTGCTGCCATCGTTGATAGCCGCCACCTCTGCATTTGCGGCCGCATCGCCGTCGTCGATCTCGATGACTTCCGCTTCCTCGCTGGCAACCGCCGCTGGGCGCCTCATGCTTAGGTTAATGGCCACCGTTTGGGAGCCAACATTGGTTGTACGGCGTATGGAAATCCCCGGCAGCTCACTGCCATCACTGGCCATTGTCACGCTGAAGGAATGTGTGGCACCAGGATTGGTCACAATCACACTGGTCGACGGGCGTACCCTAGGGGGGCTCCAGTCCGGAGAGAAGTCAGGGTTTATAGCATCCGCATCTCCAACCTCCAAATGCAGATCATCACTGTTCGAGGATTGTGTCTCCACCATGTCCAACAGATCCACCTCCACCTCCTCGGCCACTCGTGCCGAATACTGCACCACATGGTCGTAGCCGTTTATATCATACGGGGAGCGGGCAAAGTTAAACAGTTCGTGGATGAAGTGACTGGTGCGCTCGCCGAGATACGGCGACAGCCGGCGACGGAATGTAGGACCTAGTAAGCTGGTCATGGGCAGGAGGTCGTTCATCAGCGTCATCACAGTGTTCACGCTATGTGCAGCATTCCTCAGTAGGCACATGATGTCGCGATGAATCCAAGGCATCAGGCGATGAATCTGAGCAGGATTGTTTCTATAAGCAAAGATTTGAAATCGAAATCAGTATGGGTAACTATGCTGTTTCAAGTATACGAACGGACCTGTAAAAACGGGCGCTCCACTCTCGAAAGTGTCCCGTCACGCTGTCGCTGACGGGCAGAGCATACAGCTTTCTATCGTACACATAACGTCGCCAGAGCTGGCTCAATGAGCCCGATGTGGCTGCATCCTGGTCGTGCTGGTAGTAATTCATCAGCTCCGAGCGATACGGCTCGAAGCGGCTGTACGATTGCCTGCCAGCTGCTACTTCTGCCGCCGGAAGCACCTCTTCACCAGCAGCTCCTGCCGCTATGGCCGCCTCGATGTCGTTGACAATGACGGCCTCGTTCTGCACCAGCGGCATATACCTGGGACGCCTCACAATGTGGAAACGTAGGGATGGATTTTCCGTTGGAACCGGCGACGTGGTCTGCACCGGGTAGCGATCGTAGTCGTCCAGGGTGCGGACATTGTGTATGATGGTCCTGAAGGGCTGCTTACACAGTGGACACTCGGGCTTTATCTGCAATCGAGGATAATTAGGATTTAAATATTTGTTCATTTGCTTGCTGTAGCCTGCGGACTGCTCACCTTGCTCCACTCGCACAGGCACTTGAAGCAGAACTGGTGCATGCACGAGTCCGTGAAGCACTTCCTCCTGCACCGGGACAAGCAGATGGCGCAATTGGGCGGCGGCGAGGTGCGCTCTACTGTTCCGTTCTCCTCCGCGGCGGATGCACTGGTGCCCGCCTCACCGATGGCGTTGGCATTATCCGGGCCAGCGGATACGGGTTCCTCGGCCTCGTTGTCTCCCGACTCACTGCCGCTCTCGGTGAGATCAGCAAACTTCATGGCCGCAGCCGGTAGCGTCCGGCTTCCGACATTGGATCCTTCCGATCCCGGCTCCACAATTACCGATGCGCCCAACTCATCCACTCCCAAATAGGGCACGATGCCGGCAAGACCTCCGGGATTCTCCTCCGCCATTCGGGCGACTATATAGCGGCTATATACGCTGTAAAATCGGCCGTAAGATGGGCGAGAACTTGGGGCCGAAGTTTTGTGTCTACTCTGTCCTCCTCTCTCTCTCACTCTGCTCCTCTCGCCTTCTCTCGCTTGCACTCGCTGGCTGGCACGCTACTATATCATCTGGTTCGCAATTCGGGTCTCATGCCTCGTTTTCCAGCGGCCTTTTCCGGGACAGTGGCCGCATTATCCGTATTCCCTTGCGGTCTATGTGGTGGTCAGTGGCCTGTCCCGTGATATAGCACAATTTTCGGGCCAGAAATCGCACTATATCTCTGTTAATTTTACACCTGAAAATGAAGGAAACTCGGTTTTTGGACCACTATGGTAGTACCGTTCGTCGCGTACCGTTAAATGCTGCAGAGCACGGAGATTGGTATACTTTTGAATTAGTTCTGAATAAATATTGGAAATAAAAAATGTTTGGAAAATATATTTAGTGAGGTGTCTACTAACTGTTCTTCTCTCTGATTGAACTTGATTGAAATAGCAGTGTTAGCTCTGTTTAAAAAATTACGAAATACACAAAAACTTGTTATAGAACTAGACCAATTTATGTTAAAAAATGTGATATTTTGAGAACATTAAATATTTTTAGATTTATTACACAATTTGATAACTTCTATAAATAACTTCTTTTCAAACCAAGGAGAACATAATAATTATTTTGTTATTTTCTAAGATAGTTTGGTATTTCAGTTTTGGTATTTAATTGCGGAGCCTTAATTGCTTGTGTTATCGATAGCTCGTTGCTTTATTGCCTTTTTGTGGCGTCTGTTTCAATTTGTTTGTTTTCAATTGTTGGTCATAAGTTGGATCCCCAAAATGAATCGACGCAACAAGCGGACGTCGTACTACCAATACGAAGTATACCTAGACTTCATGGAGGAGAATCCCCTGATGTCGGGCAACAAACTGAGTCGCACCCAGGACGGCAAGAAGTGGAAGGAGCTCAGCGATCTGCTAAACAAGTGCCCCACGGGTCCCACTATGTCGCCCGAGGAATGGCGAAAGGTATGTTGCAACCATTTGGGTATCGAGTGTACAAGCCCACAGCGTGTCATGCTTATAGCGCCTCAACGACTGGAAGAACAGCACGCGCTCCAAGTACCGACGCAGCATCAATTCGGATGACAAGAGCAATGCAATGACTCCTCTGGAGAACAGAGCCCTGCAGATCTTCTCCTTAGAACCGAATTTTCGCGAGGTTTCGATGCGCCTGCAGGACATGATGGAGGAGGAAGAGGAACAGGATAAAGAGATTGTGGAAGAGAATGAGAATATGGAGGAGTTTTTTGAGGAGGAGGATGAGGAGGAGCAGTACCAGCAGTTCATAGCGGAGCCTCACGAGCAAGCCAACCCAACGGTCATCAATGGTCATAGTGCCGCGAAAAAGCTAAGGCTCGATGGCGCCAGTGAGATTATCTACGAAGGTGGGTAAACGCAAATCTAATGTAAATACTATATATCTTATAAGGGAATAACCTTGATTTCAGTCTCGGATGTCACATCTGAACAATCTGCCGCGAAAGAACCGTCTGCCTTCTATAGTGAGAAAATTCAGGAGCAGCTGAAACGCATTTCGGACATACACGAGGCATCGCTGCACTTTAAGATAGCCCGGTTCCAGTACAAGAATCCCGGATTCGAGTTCGTTCCGGAATTATAGCCCAGTTCGATCTGCTAGCCATGCACATAATATAATAATGTGTATAATGTAATATAATATGTGAGCTCAGAGGGACCTGCTGATTTCGCCTCGAATTAAAAGACGCGGAACGTTCAATGAGTACAGTAGGCATTCGTTGAAAACAAATTCTTGAGTAGTGTGTACGTTATACCAATTAGTCGTTTTTAAGACTGTTGTTTTCATATCGTTCGACGAAATACTTTTTGCACATATATTTTGAAATGTATTAATGACTTATATGAAACCGCTAATAAATATTGGGAAGAATCATTTCTGTTTCCTCTAAAAAAAAATTAAATAGATGCACAGGAATGTTTTTATTTTAACAAAACTTATGTTTGGTGATATTTTTAATTATTGCACATCTAGCTAAAACTATCGCATGGCGACTAATTGCATTATCGCTTGCCGCCAGATGCGCACCACTGCCGTGCCGAATACAACCCTGCGCGAACAGCAGCAAAATGCAACTAGAAAATCCCAAACGCGTTTAATTGTTTGGTGAACATTTCGCATCGCTTGGTGGCGTCAATTTGCATTTTAGGTCTTTTGCTAGCGATTTAAACACGGCATCGAGCACGCAGGCACAGAGCAAGTATACCCGGATGAACGGCAAGATGGACCGCCGCAAGAAACGCACCTCCTCGGAGCAATACCAAATGTACATCGACATGATGGAGAGCGACCCCATTTTCGCCACCGGACGAGTGCCGCGCGATTACGACCTGAACTACTTGACCAAAAAGTGGAAGGAGCTCTCCGACCGGCTAAACAAGTGCAGCTCCGGACCCACACTGACGCCGGAGGAGTGGCGCAAGGTACGAGTACCACAACAGGCTTCAAATAATGTTTCCTCTAATCCCGAATATCCTGCTCCAAAAACAGCGCCTAAACGATTGGAAAAACACCACCCGCTGCAAGTACAGACGCAGCCTTCTGTCCACGGAAAAGGACATCTCGATGACCTCCGTGGAGACGCGCGCACTCGATCTCTTTGGCAAAGTGCCCACCACCGGCGGCGAGACGATGATCAATCTGAAGTCCGAAAAGGATGAGCACGACGACGAGATGGAGGAACTGGGCCAGCGTACTTCGGCGGCATTTCAAAAGGAACTGCAGGCTGCCGTTGAGGAAGCCATCAACGATGAGGTGGACGAGGAGGAGATGGTGGAAGAGCATGTCGATCACGAGGACATGATGGAGGAGAATCTAGCGGAGACCGGCATCACCGCGTCCACAACGGCGGTCAATACGGGCGGGGGAACCTATCGCACCATCGTCGTGGACAACACATCCTTCGAGCACGTCGAGGAGGAGCAGCCGCACGCCGTCGAGTACGTCACATCCCGCAGGCCTGCTGCCGCCGTCATCAATCCGGGCACGGCCTCCTCCGGCAATAAGCTGATCAACGGCGAGCTGCCCGTCAAGCGGATGCGCACACAGCCCAGGGAGCAAATTATCTACGAAGGTAACTATGCCGCTTTACTTTGCCCAAGTTTGGTAGTTCATTTAGTATTCATCCACTTCTTTCAGTTAAAAATGCGACGCGTTGCATTTCAAACATGCAGGCCGTGCCGCCGCTGCACAGTACAAAGCTGGAGCGGGAACCTAGCTCGCTGACAAGCGCGCTGAGCAGCAGCGATGCCCAGCAGATCGCGCACCAGCTGAAGCGACTGGCCGACATCAAATACGAGACACTGCAGTTTGAGATTGCGCGCTTCAAGTTCAACAACCCGGGCTTCCAGTACGATCCGCCGTCCTTATAGTGTCCCAAGCGGCAGGGCGAGATCAGCGGGTCTAAGCAATCGGCAAAAACTCCAGCACCAGCAGAAGCCACGGCGAAAGGATCAGCATTAGCAAAAGCAATGGAACGAGCCAAGTCAGCTCGAATTGTATAGGTCTTTTACGAGCGTGCTATTCGGCACTCGAACGTTTTCTAGCTCTCCAAGTCCCTCGCTCCGCCGAAACACACACAAAATTGTAACTAGTAAGTAGCCAGATTTAAAATGATTAGTTTAAAATTGACATAGAATTCTATTGTGTAAACAGTTATTTTCAACTTTTCAAGCACTTCACCTACGATATCCATATATGAAATAGGCATATAATTGTAATATCTAAAGTAAAAAACAATTGGACAAGTAATTTTAACGCGTTGTATGTAAATGTTAAGAATAAAGTTTACCAATGATATATATGCGCCGCACAGACGTGCTCCACCTTTTGCCTATTGTTGCATTTTTAGAGTTTATTTATGACGCCGTGGCCAGAATCGAAGCCAACACGAAAAATCCATTAATCAAAGCTAGGGAGATGGCGTCGACAACGCGTATATGCATTGTGCCTCGGCTTTGCTTTGGCTTTTAGTTTGGGTCATTTTAACCTGACCGCCAACTAGTGGGCGCACTTTGTAACTGTCAGCAGCGCCTGGAGGCATCGATGCGAAAGAAATCACTTGTGGCTGCTATGGTCGTCGCCCGATGCTGATGCAACAAGTGCCGATCCAAAGTCCTCGGCTGCCTCCCTCCTCCACCTACTCTCCGCTTGGATAACTGCAATGGGCAATAGATCATTTGCAGGCCGTGCGCTGCGAATCATAAATTACCGAAGACCAAGGTGGAGCGTTTGGGGCACAGACCTCCGCCATGGGACGACGCACGGCGTTCCGTTAGGAATCGTTGGCATCGCGTTGATAACTGCACAACACGTCGTATGCTTAATCTGTGCTCTTTGTAAAGGTGCACTCAACAAATTGAACTGCTCATCGAATTCCTGATATTTCTCTTCTATCTCACAAGTGAGAATGGCAACATAGGCATATTTCTTGATGTTTCATGCTTGTTCCTTGTTGGTCATAGATTTTTTTGAGTGCAATGTGGTGTCGCCTGTGTGGGTGCCGCTCGCTCTTTGATGAAAAGCCCGCTGGCAAAGCTGATTAACCTGCACACACACCTCGCCGGGAAATGAGTGTCTGGGACCCAGATGTCTTCTTCTCACATGGCCATGAAATGGAGGCTCCATCTGCGACTGGGACTGCGACTGGAACCAAGTTTGAGGAACTGATGGGTCGTCGCTCAGAGTGCATGCCCAGTCCATTAAGCAGTTCGTGTTGCACTTGTTTCGCTCTGCCATCCACGGCTATATGAGTCCATGGATTTGGGACTGGATATGTGGGTATGGTGGCTATGGGTATGGGCCCAGTGCCTAGGCCTGGAATTGGCTTTGGGTTTGGGCTTAGGCCAGGGCACACATGACGGCCAGCGTGCAGAATTGACCCCATGGGCGGGTGCTATAAAAATCTAGCAAAAGAAACTGTACAGAATAAAAGCCGACCAGAATGTGAGATGCTGGGATACGTAGATGGAATACCCTTCGACTAAAGTGAATTGTCTATGAAAAAGTCGGGCAACATCAATAGTGACGAAAATGGCCATTATAATATTTAATTACTTTTAGCAGCATGAAGGTATACATTCGATATTATTAGTACCCCATGAAGGATATATGTAGAAACAGTCAGTCGGGAGTCAAAAATCCCAGCATGTCCTTTCTTCTCATGTATATTGATGAATGAATGTTTTTAGAATGACTAACTCGAAACTGACAAAACAACGCCGAACTGAACTCAGCCATCCTGAATTTGCGCATTTTTTCGAAATAAAGGCAGGAAATAAACTGGCCAGAATGTTGAAGCTTTAAAGTTGATGGGAGCAAAAAAAGAAAATGCTGTTGCTGACAAGGCTTAAAACAGCTGGCGACGAATCTATAACATTAGAACATTTTTGATTTATTTTATTTATTAATAGATAACTGAAGACATACGTATATTTAAACTCATCTGAGTGTTTCTAAATATTTTTTTATTATTGGTGACACTTTATGTCTTTTATTGCCACCGCAATCATGTGGATACGTGATGGTATGGCATTAGGCAAAGGCCACTATCATGGTCAAGGCACATATGCATGCTGGGAACAGCCAACTGGCACTGGCAGCTTGCAACAGGCAACTTGCAACAGGCCACTTGCAACCTTTCGGCCATTATTGTGGCGCAAAAGTGCAAAGCGTTTTTATGCCGGCGATTATTACGCTTGATCCTGAAGCACCGAAGGGTCAATTGATGTTTGTGATGACGCTGAATTGTGTTGATGTGGCTCGTCGTAGCCACAGCAACTTGCTACATGCAACATGCAACACCGATGCGGTCGCTTGCCCGCAATTTGCCTTGGAATTTTAAGCATAGGCGAATATCTGCCATTTCTTTTATTTTATATATGTACATATATTTTTTTTTCATCCGTTTTATGCATTTTTGCCTTGCAGTTGCTTCTGCTGCTGCTGCCGAAAATTGCATTTCTTGGCTGGCAGCGATGAAGCGTCAGCAGCAACATGCGCTTTGCTCGCCGCTGCGGCCACTTGATATATCACTAGCCAGAGATAATGCCCCGCAGCCAAATCAGGCCATCATCAAAGCCGGGCCAGCGATATAGAAATTATTTATAGGCCGGGTTGTTGCATCGCCGAACTGAAGGCGGTCAGCAATCGTAAATCTAAAGATCCTTTTCTTAAAAGCTTAATTCCGAACAATTATTGGGATCTCTTCCTCATATCAAATGTGATGGCTCCCAATCCCAGTCCACGGCATGTTGCTGCTGTCCAGCGTGTAATTATATTAGCATGATCTATGCCATTACGCGCACACACATCGATATGCGGCAATTAGTGCGCTGGACGGCGAACAAGTACAACGATCGGCTAAACAATATGGCCAGCGGGCGTTTATGGCCAACGACAGGCCATTATTGACGCCACTCGATGGACTGGCCATCATCGATTGCTGCGGTTGCTCCATGTTGCTGTTGCTGCATCTGCTGCTGCTGCATGCAAATTGTCGGCAGCCTAAACGCTGCGCAAAAGTCAAAAGGGGTGCGATGGCTTGGCCAAACTAAGCTGGAAAAAATTATGAAGCGCTGAAATGGCGCCCTCTCAGCCGAAAGTCATAAACACGCACTAATTGCAGCCGTGATTTGTTGCACACTGCATTAATGGCGCTCACAGGATCCGCGCAGCAAAACAGCAGCAGCAGCAGCAGTAGCGGCCGCAGCAATAGCAGCAGCAGCAACGACTCAAATCGATGCCTAATTGCCCATAAATGGCAGTTTTCGTTGGCGACATCAAAGCGTAAAGCTTTCAGCATTGGCCCAAGTGGCCTCGCTCTGATTTATAAACAAAATTTAACAACCGTACCGCGATTTAGGGCATTAAAAATGATGTAGTTGCTGCTGTTGGCATGATGTTGCTACTGCAATTAGGCTCCGCTCGGCCAGTTGGGGTGGTCCGCCATGTCGCCAGTGGGGCGATCGAATGGATCGATCCCGTCGATATACAAATCGATTGCTTGATCTCTCACTTGCAGCAGCAACGTGCAACATGCAGCAGCAGCTCCAGGAATCACCAATCGCAACATGAAAAGTTGCTCGCGTGGTCAGCGCCAATTACTTAGAGCATATCAATTATATTACGGCAATGCATTGTAAAATAAATGCCCAGAATGATAGCTAGTTGCAGTTGCTGCTGCTGCTGCTGCTGATGCTGCAGTTGCTGCTGCTACTCCTGGTTGTAATTGAACTGCGCGTATTGCGAAATTATTATTTTGTGCATTTGCAATTGCAAGTGCCTACTGGCTCAACCTCAACCTTCTGCATCCTGCGTGTCTGTTCATATGTTTTCATTACTTTTGCCCATTATGCGTGTACGTGACGCACAATTTGAAATTGCCAGTAGTTGGGAGCTGGGAGTCAGGAGCTGAGAGGAGCAGGAGTCAAAAGGGGGGGGCAGCATGGTTGAATGGCTGAAAAGGAGGGCTTATAAGCCGGATACCCGGCGTCCAAATGCACACAATCCCAGCCAGCCAGCCAGCATTGACTTGCTACTCCTCCTCCATGCCGGCCAGGTCCAATCCATTCCATCGTGGATCGTCGTCTGTTTGTGGCTTTTGTTTGCTGTTCAAGTTTACAATTTTAATGCACTGCCACTTGACTGTTGACAGTGGTGCGTTGATGTGCTGTTCCAAGTGTTGCTACTGCTGTTGCTGCTGCAAGTGTTGCTGCTGCTGCGGTGCCGAGTGCGCCAGTGTGTGTTGGATTATTGATTTTATGCCTCGTACGTGAACGCAACCTTGCCGCACTCACTGGTGTTGCAGCTGCAGCATTTAGCTCTCATTTTGCACCGAAATGAAATGCATGTTTATGTTTCCGTTTCTGTTGAAGCCATCATATGCTGATTCATGGTGTCGAGGGGAAGCTTTATTATTCTTTTTCGGAACCAAGGTTAGCTAAATGTGGAAAGGAGGGAGCTGCGCTCATTCAGACAGTGAAACCTGATGACACACACTTTTTGTAGGCATTTAAAAGGAAAAATATTTTTATGCAAGTTTCGAATAATATAGCCAGTAAGTTGTTTTCTTTAGAAAGCGATACATATGAAATTAAATCATTCATTCAGCTTATGCTTAAAGTGCGCATCTTATGACGAATTAAGTACAAATATTTATTCAAAGCCAAGTTCAAATATTAATTGTTTTTAATTATATTTCGAAGCTAGCTCAAGTAACTATATAAATCATAGATTTTTCATTGTTACCTACATTGCTCTATTGACTTGCTCCCATGGCAAACCACTTAGCCAGCCAACCTTTTGGCCACCTAGATCTGGGTGACCCAGCCCCATTAAGGGCACCTTCAATTCCAATCGCGGCCACAAGCAATGGATTCCCGCACTAACATCGTTAGGGCGCAACAATTGCTGCAATTGCTGAATATGATTGAAGTACTTTCGGAGGTAACGAGGCAGCGGCGACGAACATGGCCTCCATATCAAACTGGCATCAAACAATTTCAAATGGATCGAATGAGAAATCGACGGAGCTGGCCAATTGAAGCTGCAGTGCTGCAGTTGCTCATGTTGCTGCTGCTGCTGCTGCTGCTGCTGCTCCGGCTGCTGCAGATGTTGCTGCTTTGTATGCATGCAATGAACGTGATCGGTTGCAATTTCAGCGAGTCGGGAACAAAGTGGCCAAACCGAGAGGAGCGACAATGTTGCAGACGCACAGGACGTGGCTCCGATGTTGCTGCCACATTTCCATGGTCCCGATGATTGAAATTCTAAGGCCAGTGTCGGCATCTGGAATAGTGCCTCCGAAAGCGACTCCCAGACGAAGTTGCAGTCCACAGCCGTCCGCCGCTGACCTTTTCGCATGAGAATCATCGACGGCACCCGATGATGGATGCACTGCCACAGCCAACTTGATCTGCGCCCAAAGGAGCATGGCAAGCGGACCGCGGAGCAATGTCAGCCGAAGTTGTCACTACGTGCAGCTCGTCTTGGGCAATTTAGGTGCGAGGAAAGTGGCTTTCCTTTTACCAAGCGCCGATTTTTCCAGGCCTTCATGCTGAGGTACTCTGGATATTTTAGCATAATTAAGTAATAGTCAAACGGAAGTTGCACCCTAATTATTTATTTTAAATTAGCATATTTAATGAAAATTCTATAAATAAGGTATATTTCATGCTTAAATTAAGTGCGATGTGTATTTATAAAGATTTTTAATACGATTTAAATAGCTAATTGTTAAAACTAAACTTCTAACGGCCACATCTTATTTAACATTAAATTCCCAACGATTTGAAGTCAAATTGGCAATGCTTACATAACCAGAGTTCACTGTACGCACCACGCGACGGATAATTGCGCTCACAAACCGAGCAGGGGGAAAATGTAAGAAAAGCAAAGAAAAACCAGGCTGGCAGGGAAACTTCTTGGATTCGTCAATGTTGTCGTTGTTGTCGTTCCATTCCGTCGTGGAATTTCACAGCGGAGCATGGAAATTTGTTCGATGGCTTGTCTTTCAACATCCCCCCACCTCGCGCTCCACCATTTTTGTGTTTGTTTGATTTGGATTTGATTTGATTTCCAGGCAGAGCAGTTCTATCACACTGAGCGAATTTTGGTGTCATGAAAGTTGTTAGTTAAATGGATGTTAGATTTTTTATATGAAAGTGGTTGGCTAGCTTCTTGTATATAATCTGTTATAATTGATTGTAAGAAAACATGATGAGATTCTAACACCGTTCTGGAAAATATCAAAATATAGTTTTTCATAAATATTTTTTTTATACTTCATATTCTAAATATAAATAACATTTATATCTTATTTGATTATCAATCAAAAAACTGGACTGAATGAGTTTGAGCACGTATCAAATCCCGAAATGATCTTCTTTATGAAGTTACTTTTAGAAGATTTAAGAAAACTCATAATCTGGATTTGTAACTGGATCATTTCGATCAGTGTATACCTTCAGCTTCTGCACACCTCAATCACCCCCGACTCTCTTCCTCCTGGAAGACCTATTCAAATGGGCTCTCTCACAGTTTCTTGACCTTTCTCCGTGTGACGCAGTCGCCGTTCGCAATTGTAACTGCACATGCGCGCGCCGTGTTCCCCGCATTGTCCCGTCACGCCCCCTTTTCCACCGCCCCCAATTGGCCGTTTGGCAATTTTGCAACTTTGGCGCGACTCCTTCTGCCCCCAGTTGTTGTTCTTGCGGGAAATGCGATTGACGGTAATTGGTTGACGTTTGTCTTATTTAAATTTGTTTTCTTTGGGATTTTTCAACGTTGCTGCTGCTGATTCTGATTCTTCTGCTGCTGATTCTTCTGCAGCGACTCCCGCCTGATTCTTGCACGCTCCCATGATCTGATACCCTGTAAAATGTGGACCGTGTATAAGCGAATGAGGCAAGAACAAACAAATACGCAAATTATTTAGAAATTCTTTGTTTGTGGGATGGAATTATAATAATCAGCGTTAGTAAACTGATTACTTTTAAGATATTTCAAATAACTATGATTATAAAACAATTTACTATCTAAAATTTCTGTTCTGTTTTGGATTGTATTCCAAATTCTTTGTATGCTTTAAGGAATTCTTGAATGTCCGAATTTTCGCATTTGGCATTTGTTTGCTTCTATTTACAGGTCATTTCGAAGACGGTTTCTTCACTGAGCTCCCAGTTTCATTTCTCGTTTCCTTTATGGACTTTTCTCAAGCTGTTGCATCCCCTCCCTCGCACTCCCCTCGTTCTGTTTGCAACTTCCACTGGGTTCTGTGGCGCGCGGCGTGCAACTTTAATTGAAATGAAATGAGTTTCGTCGATTTGTGTTCTAGGAATTTGTTTTTGATTGTTTTCTTGTAAATTTGAATGATTATCGAGCCAGTTGCAGCAGTTGTTGCAGTTGCAGTTGCAGCATTTGTTGCAGCAGTTGCGCAATTGCTGCAGACGAGCTGGAGAAAAAAAGGAAAACAAAATAAACAAGCCGACGAGCGGAGCGTAATTGCAGATCACATGGATCAAAGACCCTAGGTCTTTATAAATCTACGAGTTTGCAAGGGAAGTTTGCATTTTTCAGCTCCTCCTCCTCCTCTTTTCCCCAGCCCCTTGTCTCTTTCGTCCCCAATTTGCTCCCTGATCGATAGCCGGGTAATTGAGCTGCGAGAACTTTTAATTGTGTGTTTGTGTCGCGGAAGCGTTTTTCGAACTGGGCCAGAATTCCCAAAGCCAAAGCTAAAGCCAAAGCCAATTTGTTACCGCTATATCGCTTCACGTATCGCTTGCATCGCGATAAAACTGACGCGCTAAACGCAGCCACTTCCTCAAGTAAATACTGCATACTGCAACACGGATAAAAAGTTCTGGCAGCTATAATAATCCCACTTCCACTTCTGTTTAAATTTCCTGTGATCAGTATCTTGCAGGTTATCATTTCAGCAGCACAATAAGTTTAGGACATATTTATGTTATAATATATAATATAACATAAAGATAACTTTGAGATTTTTTTCTCTGCATTGGCATAAGAACCGCGGGAAAGCGATGCAACTGGCCGAGATTGAAACCGAAACTGATGCGTAGTTTAGGGCGATTTACACACAGTTTAAACAGACATCCCGATACAAATCGCCAGTTCTTCGTGGAGGGGTGGAACGGCGGCGTTGGGGGAGTGGTGGGGGGCAGGTGGAGCTTGGGGCAGCTGCAGGTCCAGTCTTCCTGGTGCCATAACTGTAGCAAATGGCCAGGCAACATGCAGGTCCCCCTGACTTTGCCCCAATCTCGGTTCTTAGTTCCCGACCCGCAACTAAACTTCTTAACCTTCTGTAGCCTCATGGCTACAAATTATATTCAAGAATAAATTTATATAATAAATTCGTATGTAGTAGGTTTTAAACAAAAATATATATAATTGTATATAAGTCTTGTATGTAAGTCTTTGAAATGTAAAAGTAGTTATATAAAGAAATAAATGGACATACAGGGTTAAATCCGGCCTGAACTTGCTCCTTAGTCGCACACTCAGCTTTAAAGATCTTCGGCGTGGGCGTCTGTGGTGGTTATAAAGTGCACATTTGATGAGCAGAGAAACGTTTATGGTTCTCCCTCATCTGCAGGCACTTCCCGATCCTGATGCGGATCCCGTTCCCGATTCCCCCGATTCCTTGGACTCCTCTGCCTTTTAGCGCTTGCATGCGGCTGATTAATTGTGCCAACGTCATAAACGTGATGATATCGCAATGCAAGCGCATTTTTCATGTTATTCAATTCATTGCCCCCAGCTCCAGTTCCTGGCCCAGCTGCAGCTCTGCTTTTTACACATAAAATAATTATCTGTGGTAATAAAAATCTAGCTTAATATACGTATTTCATCTTAATATCTGTATTACTGTGTGAATAAACGACGAATATAAGTGCACTTTTCTTTCTAAGTTCGCTTCCTGTAAATGTTACAAAATTATATAGAGTTGTAATATTTTTTTAACTATTTCTTCATCCAAAAAGAATATTTCTGAATATTTGTTTTGTTTTTCGCCGTGTACCCACAATGTATTTGCATAGCGCTTTTATGCGGCATTACGAAAGACTTAAGCAGCGAACTCGCGTGGCAGCCGTTCGATATTGCAACTAATTACCGGCATTAACGCAATTTCGTCTTCATAAAGACCCGGTTCCGCATTGCTCCCTCACCCATGATCCCCCCCTTCATAGCCACCAATTGAGATTTAATTCGATTCTTTGCCCAAACGCGGACAGGTGTCTGCGAGTATGAGGCAGGTGTTTTGGCTCATTGTCTGCGGCCAGGAAGCATTTGGCATGCGTTCATTTATTTAAACTGATTTTTTTTTACGCTTTGCGTTTTCCTTTTGTTTTTCCATTTAGAAAAACTGCGCAATTTTCATTGATTTTGGTCAGAGCTGGTTTTTGCTTCTGCTGTTATTGGCACCTTTTACGGCCTAGTATCGCAGTGTATTTAGACATGTGAGATCACATCAAATATTATAGGTGTTCCATGGCGGGAATCTATAATTTCTATTGGGTTGAGAACTGGTGGAGTATTGAATATGGGATTACTTAAGGAGTATTATGAATTCCAAACACATTTTTTGGGCGTCTCGAGTCCTACATGTTTGTTAATTACAAAACATTGTTACTCAGTTTGAATAGAAAAAGTATTTAGAAATTTAAGAATACTTTATTTAAGATATTTATAAATTAAATATCTCATTTTCTATACTTACCTATGTCTATGAAATCATTTGCTCACACTATATACAATAGAATATAGAAATTCAATTTACCACATTTGGCGCCTTCTGGTTTTTTCACCTGCTTACTGGCAAATATATATGGTCAATTCAGGTTATTATTGAGTTAATTTCCAGGCCGTTAAGCTTTCATTGGATAGTTTAGTCGCCCACACTCAGGAATCAAGACAACTTTCAACGTTCGTGTTTGTTTTGCATATACATTTATTTTTCTGAGACATTTATTTAGACACAAATACAAGTTATATTATAGTTTTACATATGTATGTATATATATATACTCCCTATGTGTAGGCCATATAAGCTGGGTAATACAACTAAAATGTACAGACTAAACGACTAAGACAATGCGATTGCGAGCAGATCATGGGGAAATCAATATTCCGGGGGATTTCAAGGGGGTCATTGTGGGAAGTATCTGGCTCTGAGCAAACTAATTACTAAACAAGACCTGTTCGATTATGGTTTAATTGCATTCAATCAACAGTTTGCACAACATTTAAATTATGAGGAGGAAATTCATTAATTAATAAATTCATTTTAGCTAGCTGTAAGTGTTGCATAACATTCTCTAAATGATTGATTATGGTTGTTCGATAATATTGACTTACTATTAGTTACATTTGCCTTTTGCTATCCTGTTTAAATACAGTACTCATTTAATGCATAAGTATCTCGCTTGAAGACACAAATAAGTTTTTTGTGGTTTCTGAAGTTCGTTTTGTGAATTTTTCTGAGCAGCGTTAATGGCTCTTCGTTTTTCCAATTTGAAGATGGTTCGCAATAATTATTAAATTAAACATAAAATTAAAATCACAATTTTATAGACTTGATGTGTGTATGCGTGTGTGTGTGTTGTGTATATGTTGGTTTTGTGTATGTGTTTGTGGTTCCTTTGTGGTGTGAGTAGTGTGTGTGTGCTGGCAGCCTTCAATTTGTCGTGGTTCCATCCGGTCGAAATATTCTCATCAAATACTCCATTGGAATCTGGTTTTAAAGCATAATTCTGGGCGTAGCAGGGAAAGGCACAATTCAATATTAATTAAAATTGCTGCTGCAGGCTAAATGGTGAAAGCTGTAAAATGAAATGGAGTGGGGGAAGAAGCATTAGTTGGCCGTTTGAATTGTTTGTTTAGTTTTTATTTCTGTTGCTGGCTTAGTTTGTTGCACGAATTTAATAAGCAAAAAACAATCAAAACGCAGCACGATTTGCATGGGCTCTATCCACCAACTCACCTGCAGGAACACACACAGCGTGCCAAAAGTTGGAGTTGCTCTTCTTTTATTGTGTTTTATTTCTCAGTGTTTTTCTGTTTCTGTTTCTGTTACTGTTTTTGTTTCTGTATTGTGGGGGTCGATGGCAGCTAGAAACGAGTTGGCAACGAATCATCATCATCATCATCATCGTGCTGCTACTTCCTCATCGTCATCGTCATCCTGGAGATACATCCATGCAATCATCCTACAGATAAAGCGTCGCCTGCTGCCGCTGATCGAAGTGATGGATGTAGAGCTTCTTCTTCGACTTCTCCTTCGAGGGCCGCAGATCCCAGACCAGGTTGGACAGACTTCTCGGCCGGGACAGGCGGCGTGTCTTCTTCTCGGGCAGCTTGTTCGAGTCGCCCGATGTCCGGCCTCCGCTGCGGGATGAGTCCAGCGTACCCTCCCTCGGATTGTGATGGTTATTGCTGCTGGAGCTCCGGCTGTGTGGCAGCGGCAGTGGCAGAGGATGCGGACTGGACAGGTAACCATGCACGTTCAGTATGCTGCCGCACTTGAGCACCACATCCGGCGGAGTGCCCGGCGTGGCCGGTGTGCCCGACGCAGTTGCTCCCGATCCCGATCCACCGCCTGCTCCTGATGACTTGCCGTGGGCTGAGATCGTCGGCGGCGTCACGGTGGAGCAATTATTGTTGTCCGGCGTCAGCTGCAGACTGCTGAGACTCTTGTACCTGAAACAAGTTATTAAAGTAATGTAAGTTAATTATAAGTAACCAATTTAGCATATAACCACAAATTATCCACTTCTAAAATGAAGTTGCTAATAGGAGTTTGGTGACCGAGATCCTTACTTCTATTGTAAAAAGTTTTTGAATGGAAACTTAATATTCCAGCTGTTTATGAAGTTATCTTGACATTCTACCACTCAAATTAAGTTATGGTGGACCCAAAAGGTTTGCTTACCTGATGTGAAACAGAGGCGACTGCGGCTCGAGGGCCTCCTTGCTCGGCAGATGATTGTTGGGTGTCAGCACCTTGCCGTGATGAGGATGCGGATGTGGGTGCACACTGGCATGCGGATGGGGATGCGGATGCGATCCGTGCGATCCGTGGGAACCGTGATGAGCAGCTGCGACCGCTGAGGCAGCCGCATTGGCCACCGCATTGGCCGTATTCCCATTGGGAGTCGGCGGCTGCTGCTGCGACTGTGACTGCCCGTGACTGTGACTGTGGACGTGACTGTGACTATGGCTGTGACTGTGACTGGTGCTGTGGGTGGTGCCCGTGGAGTTGCCATTGCTGCTGCTCCCAGCACTGTGGGCATTCTTGATGTAAAGCTTTGGTAGAGTGGGACGCTGGCGCTTCTCCGCCGGCTTCTTGCCCGGAATCGTTTCGATGGGCGGCGGCACCGGCTTGATGTCCTCCTGAATATGGCCATGATGGTAGTGATTAACCACGTGATGGTGGTGGTGATGGTGGCTACCGGGATGATGGCCACCACCGCTACTGCTGTGCTTGTTCGACTCCAAGCTGCTGTAGTTGTTGTTGCCGGAGGTGGTGGCCTGCTGGTGAACCGGAGCCCTGATCAAGCTGCAGTAGTTGCCACTGCCGCTGTCCGTGTGATGGGACCGCAGAGTGGGTGACTCGCAGATGGGCTCGAAGCGGGCCAATCCCTTCGAGAGCGGCGTCAGGCCCCTCACATAATCATATATATGATCGATCTCGTTGTACTCCTCCGCAATCTCGCTGCTGCTCAGTGCCTGCTGCTGTTGCTTCGACCACGAATCACAACTGGCACTCTTGCGCAGCACATACCCACTTTCCGCCAGTCCACTGGCCATTCCCGCTGCAGATGGCAGCATGACCACCGGCAACCTGCCCCCATTGCGACTATTGAACTTGGAGTCCTTCTTCTCCTTCTCGCTCAGCTTGAGATCGACGATCTGCAGGCGATCGCGTGCATCGGCCAGCAATCGCTGCGCCTTGTCCAGGAATCGTGAGTACTCAATGAAGTGCTCCAGCTGCTCCATGTTCTTGGCTCGCTGCAGCTTGATCTTGGCGTTCAGCGGCACCGGCACCAGATCCGTGTCCTTCTGCAGTGGCAACGCGAATATCCTGTCGATCTCCACGCAACCCAGCAGTCGCAGTTCGGGCACAAATGGCTGTTTCAGACCCTTGGGCGCACTGCCGTGAACGAGTCTGTGGATTGGATATTAGGATAGGGGTTAAAAACTAGTTCCTAAGTCATCATTTAAGCTAAATGATATATTCTAATATTTAAGTTATTTAAAATATTATATAAAACTCACCTCACGATGACTGGCATCCGCTTGAGCAGCAGATTCTTGACGGTGTGGACACCGCTGATGCTGTCCTCCCTGGCGATCGGCGAGAACTTGGCTTTGGTATCGAGTGGCAGATTGATGATCTCGTCCTTGATGTTCCTGCACTGCAGGTACTTCCCGTTGTCGTTCATGGTGGTCAGCAGTTCGCCGGCGTGAATGGTCCGGTTCATCTGCTGGCATCGAAAGGTCTCCCGCACCAGGACGCGGGCGTTCCGCCGTCGTGAAAGCTCCAGCACGGAGTCAATGCATCGCGTGGAGCGACCATCCTCGCTGAGGAGCTCGAAGTAGCCGCCGTAGGTCTCCGGGATGAGCACCTTGGCTCCCACATTGGTGGGCTTGCGACCCTCCTTGATCTTGATGGGCTGGGCCAGGATCTGGTACTTCTTGCCGGCGCTCAGGAACAGGGCGGTGCTCTGCAGGGATGGGGCCGACAGGGTGGGCACACCCAGCGCCTGGTGTTGGCCCTTGAGGATCTTGGCCACCGCCGGCAGCGGCTGCTTGGAAAAGTCGCGCAGGTAAACGGGCGTGGCATCGCCGAATCGGGAGGCGGCCAATATGATTTGGCCATCGGTGGCGGCCATGTCGCGGTTGAAGAACGATAGCAGCTTGCTGCGCGCCAGTTGGACATTAAATGAGAGTAAGTTTCATTGGACTGGCTGCGGATGCAGATGCTCCCCGCCGACGGCTCCCTGCTCGCTGTCCAACTCCTCCGGCAGCTGCTCCTTCTGATCCTGAGAGTCCTCCTCCGCCTCCTCCTGATTGGCGTTAATCTGATCCTCGAGAGCTCGTCGCTTGGCCAGCTCTCGGTGGCGCAATCTCAGCAGCTGGGCGCCGCGACTGCAGCAGGCGTGCTTGATTTCCTCCTCGTGGGCGGAGGATACTCCTGTCTGGTCAGGATAGAGATCCTGGTTCGGGCCCTGGTACGTCAGCAGTCGCGTGGATGTCTGCAGAGCGTAGTTGAGATACTGCATTCGGTTCGATTTCCTCCTCCTCCGCTGGCCACAGTGTGCGAATAGTCCTTTTCAATTTGCCTGCACTCCTTTCGATTCCCTTTGACGCCTTCGCGCTGCCAGTTGGTAAGCTGCTTTACCGAAGCCTTTTCTCCTGCAAAGAATCAAATTAAATGAAGAGACATTAATCGATGTAATGCCACACTCAACGATAAGGATATAATGTTATGCATGGGAAATCAGCTTAAAAAATATGCAAAAGTTCGCAATTTTCCCAAAGAAATTATAAGTATGCATAAAAAGAGCGTGCTATTTGATACCCTGCAAAGGTGAAATATTAACTGGTTTAAATATAAATAAAACAAAAAACGTCTCAGATATTCATAAAAATTAAAAAATTATTGACACAATGTAACACTGGAATTTAAATTGTTAATTTTTTTTTGTTCAGATACCCTTGGTATATGGGAAATGACTTTTTCCCATAAAGTCCGGTGAATAATCATAGAATGTTAAGTGTGTTGTCACAGAGTTGAATAATAAATGCCCACACACCTTTGGTACCCAGTAGACATTAGGTAAATGAAATGTTGCCTACAACTTTCCCCCCTTCGATTCGACGAAGCTCAAATATTCCTGAGTCCGCAGATCAGCTCTTGAAGTTCTCACACAGGGATATATATCCATATATATATATGGACACCGATACAACGACAGGGTGTTATTTATGGGGGCCATAAAGTAGGGAAGAAGACTTTAACTGAAGAAATGGCAAAGTGCACAAAATGAAAATGCAAGCTACGGAGGAACGTGCATATACATCCATATATCCCATGGAATAGACAAGACGACTGTGCGACAATGCCAAGCATGCCATTAACAAAAGGGAGGAGGTGATGGTGGAGGAGGACTGTCGGCGGAGGAGTACGACATGGGCATGGGCCAACAGGCAGCGGTCCAACAAATGGCAAGACATTAAAAGTACTTAAAGGATATTTGCATATTTTATGGCCAAACATAAATGCGGCTGATTACGAGACGTCGTATTGCCTGAATTGCTGGCAGTGTTGCCAAAATTGCATTACGAATACTGGCTAAGTTTCTACTGCAAAAATGTAGCTAAATCTTGAATAAGTGCACATGGTTATGGTTATGGTTATAGGCAATATGTATCTATAAGTATTTTTGGTTTTTAGAGGTTAATAGTAGCTTGTCATCACTGATTGCTTGTCATATTGCAACATTTGCATGTTTCCCTTGGGGGATTTTGTTGATGGAAGTCCAGTGTGTGGAATCCACTTCACCAAATTAGTTGGCAATTAGCAAAGTGACCGCACCTGCTGCGGTCCTTATGTCAGTTCTCCCAGCCAGTTGACTGTGCTCTCCGTCCACCAGGAAGAGCATCCATCTCTAATTGCCGTCCCTTCTCCAACTGGAGCATGAATAGCAGGCAGCAGCTATAGAAACCCCAGTTGGGGCCGTAAAGAGTCCGTCATAAAGCATTTAACGAGCCCTGCGGAGGTTCCTTCACCTTCCCCCAAATGCAACGGCCGCGATTATTGGGTCATAATACCATAACCCTAACTCTAGTTGGTCCGCAAGGGTTATTAAATCTTTTTTGGCCCCCTGGCTGCAGCATGCAAACGCTTAATTGATTTTTAGTACGAGCGACTTTTCCGGGATTATCAAACAAAAGCCTTCAGTTAAAGCTACCAATTCCACTGGGAAAAATATAGATCAAGCGCATGTATTTCTATCAAGATCTTTTTAAGATTTTTAAGATTTTAAGATCATAGATTTGTATGGGTTTTATTTTAAAAGGCATCTCTTAAAGAATAATTTTTGAGCAATAACCAACGTACACACATTTTGAATAATTAAATAAAATTATATTAAAGTTTTTCCCTGTGTGCGGACATGTGAGGCGTATATATTTGGACCCGCTTTTTCTTAGGGGATCTGCTTTCCAATTAATTGCCAGACATAGAGTGAGACTGCAACACGGCCGGCAATTAATTTTCACCATGGAAAGTACCTTTTCCTGGAGCAGGAAAACACACATACGGACCTGCGAAGGAGAGCGACTGCCAGTTGCCAATTCTCACGCTCAACGTGGCCGAAAGCCTTTGTAACTTATGTGGAAACGTGACATTTTCTCGGCTACTGGACAAAAATTGATGCCGCCGAGCCGTCTTGGCTGGAGCTGGAGCTAAAGCTGAATCTGAAGCTGGAGAGGATTGGTCCAGCATCAGCAATCTGTAAAGCTGGTGCTGGAGATGGAGTAAAAGGCTGCAGCAACTGTCTTGTTTCCTGGCCCGTACGTGTCTGGATTTTTCTTCGGTTTTTATTGCGGCTTCTGTTGGCTTTTTTGTTGGTTTTGATGTCACACAATGACACAGTTTTTCACGTGCGGAGCGCTCGTAATTTGTATTTGGCCCCGTCTCGCATTTAAGTTGATCTCATCGAAAATGTCTTAATTAATTTGCACTGGAAAGTGGCACAAAAAGCAGCTGCCCCAACATCCGCAGAAGATTCTTCACAAAAAAATCCTGAACCAAAAAAAGCGGAATAAAAACTGGAAGAAACTCACTTAATTTATGACTGACACGACACAAGATGACTTGGCATGAAGCCCCACAAAAGGTTTATGATTTTTTCCTTTATTTTTCTCCCCCAGCGGAATCCTTTTCAACATCCTGTCTGCCTGTTGCTATTTGTTGTTGCTGTTTCCTGTGCAACGCACCAAGAGCCACCGCCCCCGAGGGGCCTCAAAAACAAAACAGAAAATTGAAGAAAAAAACACTTGAGCAAATGAAGTCCCCAAAGAGTCAATATGTGATGGCGCGGGGAGGGCGGCCATTATGCACATACACATGCTTATGAAAAATATGTAACCCAAGACGGAGCTCGAGCACATAATGAGATACCCAGAACACACAAAATATGTTAAAAAAATATCTTAAAAAACATGAACGAAACGGAAAGCTTTAAGAAAAAGGAAAAGGAAGTGGAGTGGGATAGGATTAACCGACTAAACGATACACTTTGTACTTTTAACTCACAATATATTGCCAGTAAAATGCTAACAAAAGCTTAAATCTTTTTTAAATAAGCCAAGTGAAGGAACAACCAATCCAAAGTGAAATAAAAATGTAAACCTATTTTTGGGAATTTGTCTAACCATTTGAGTGCCGCTGAAATCGTATAAACTAAGTGCACATATAAGTTTTAGATGCGGTAAAATAGTTTGTACGACTCGAAAATCCTTTTCGCTACCCTTTCGGCACAATCTGCAGGCGAAAAAACAGGCAAGTGCGATAAAAGCCACGTCAAAAGGATTAGGGCGTTGCAGCTGTGTGTGTGTGTGTGTGCAAACGGAAAATGTCTGTGCATGAAGGTGTGTGTGTGTGGGTGGCTGGGCTTTTGTTTGTCCCCAACAAAAGCAAGAACTGGCAGAAAAAAAAATAAATGTGTATAAAAAACTCGCAGGCAGAAGGAGTCCACAGTCCGCAGAAAAAGGAAAAGTGTAAGGAGCACGACCTGCTTGTAAACCAAAGAGCTCATAAGAGGAAACTCTCACACACATATGTACACACTGTGCGTGTGTGTGGCACATTAATCACACTAAAGAGTTCTACAAAATGCAACTCAACTCGCCGGCGGAGCCAAAGCCAAAAGTTGTTGCTGTAACTTCATACTATTGCTGTTGTCACCACTTTAAGCCGCGGCTTAAAAATCGCGTACTCCTCGCACCTCTCGGCAAGCGGCTTACAGCTCAGGGCTTTGGCGGCTAAGAATCAGCGGCGTCCGCCAACGCCAACACTTGATGTTCGCCAGCACCCTACAGTGGCTCCTCTGTAGCACAAACTCCATCAGGGCTAACACAAATAGGCGAAAGTCCTTAAATAGTCTGCTGCTTTTTGTTGAATACTTTCAGGTGTGTTTTCAAATCTCTACAGACTTCTGTGGGATTCCCAATAATTCATTGCGAATATAAAATATTAAGACATCCTTTTAAGCCGATTCCAAATGCAACTTAACCAATCCGGACTGTATTTCTCACATATAAATGCAATATTCCTGCCGCAAAATCGCCTTTTTGTGCTTCGTTTTTCTTTATTTGATTTCACTTCCTCTTTGTCAAGTATTTTTCTGTGTGAAAGAAACACCTTCAGCCAAAAGCCCCCCCTTTCACCACTCAACGCTAGCCACTCCCCCAGCGCCCCCTTTACTCACAAATTCCTCTTCCAGCGCTCAGTTGCCTTATTATGTCGTTCTGAGCACTTTTGATTACTTTTTACCCGCTTTCGGCCGCGGGTTTCATAGCTCACAGCATTTTGCTTTTGTTTGCTGTTCCTGGTTTATATATCCAAGTCCAACCTCCCCCGATTTCCACCCGAAAAGCCCCCTTATCGCCACGCCCCCCGCCCCTCGGCTGGTGTGACTAATGACGTTGTGGACCACGGACAGCGATTGCCTTAGCTTAGCCCCATCCAAAAGTTCATCCCCACAACCCAAACCCGTGATGTAAATAAATGAAATAATATTCTTTTGCTGTTGTCCCGCCATGAAAAATTAACGCTGACCACTCTTGACTTCTTTTTTTTTTTTTTTTTTTGGTTTATCTCTTTTTTTTTTGTTTATTTTTTTGCACGCTTTTGGTTTCTAACTGCGGACAGTTTGGATTTCTGCTTTCATTTGTCAAGTGGCATTGAGTCGTTCATCAAATACTCTGTGACAAGGGATTAACACATTGCATCACTCTACAGAGTTTTATAAAGTACTTATAACATATTATATTCTTTAAACAAACAGAGAAATAAACAAACAAAAAATTAATTTAGAGAATTGTGTGCACAGCTAATTACTTGAAATATTACAACTGATTTAACAGTACAAGAAACATATATAAATTATAGAAAAAAAAACTATTATAAACTAAACAATAAAATATATTCACTTACAGTATTTAAAAGAATATTCTTCTGTTCATAGTTCTGCACTAGAATTAATTTAATAAATAATAAATAAAATAAATATAATAAAAGCGGAAATAAAACAATGTTCGCCGAAGGAAGCGGAAAAGTTTGCTAGCTCAAGCTTTTATTCGAAAAGCATTAATCACATCCATAAAATTCCTTGTGCTTAACTGGAAAAAGAAGATAAATAGCACCCAAATAGATTTCCCACTGACGTAGATGTAGATCGGAATCAATAGCGGAAATGGAATAAGAACCCATGCCAACTGGCACGACAAAAATAGTAAAATGATTAACCAAATGGAATTCCCCCATTACATTACAGCCGCTAATCATTTGCCCTCGATAAAGGTAAGTCCAATGATTCGAAATTCCACGGTCATCCCCGCGATTCATAGCTATAAAATCGAAACTCTGGGAGAATACCTATGCGAAACTTGAATGTAAACTCAGCTTTGTTTCCAATTATTCGCATTGTGAGTTACAAATGAAGCTCAATGTAATATGTAGTTTTGTATGAAAAGTGCGTTGTATAAAGGTTACTATCAACTTGATACGGATATTGTATTCAGTTCAGTTCGTTAACGGAATTTCAAAAAGGAGCTATTGAGCAATATGAAACATTAAACTTTTGAATATACTTATATATATTTTTAATACCCTAATTGTTTATGTTTGTGATTTCCCTTATTTGTTTATGGATCCAATGGATTAATCACTTAAATTCAAAAAGGTTCTTCTCGGAATTTCAAACCTTTAGCTGCCTTAGAGATTAGTAGCACACATGCGTGTTTCTATATATATATATATATTTGATTTCTTGCCAATTTGAACAATCCGTTGAGTCGCGCCCAATTCCCCGATTCATCAGCGGGGGCAGCCACACATCGCAGATTCGAAATCAAAAGCAATTAAAATGCAAAGCCACAGAGCGTCTCATAGGGTAGAAATGTATAAAAATGTGACGTTGATGAGGAGTTGCCCCCGCCGATGATTTTGTACTTTTTTTTATGTCGTTTTGGATATTTTTTTATTGAAATGTCGACATGCTTACTAATCAACGAAACGGTCAATGAGTGGGAAAGAACGACGAGAACTTCTCTTTTATTAATCATGCGGTGAATGCACAAAAAGATCGGCGATTTCGATGGATGGGGTTTTTGGGGGATGGGTGATACCATGTCTGGGGACAGGAAATCGAAACCGAAATGCAGCGACAGTTGGCCCAACGTATTTGGTTCGATTATACCGCTTTTAATCCAAAACGTTGTCAAAGAACCAAAGAACCGTTGGCCATGGCCTTTTGAAGACGCCTTGGATCCAAAATGTTCATTGGTTTTTATTTATGCCCCGCGACTGTTTATTGTATGCATATTCTTTTGCCCTGACACTTTTCTTCGTTCTTTACCGCCGTTTGATGCCAATGAAAGTTTTCGTTGTAAAAGGGAAATCCCTTTTTTGGGCTGGGCCAGGTTTGTATTTTTCATTTCTGGGTTGGGCCAAAATCTATCCCGACCATCCTCTCTATTGACCCAGAAAATGAAATACAATAAGAAAATGTTGCGCCCGCCTTTTACGTTTGTAAGTGAAATTTTGAAAAACACTATCAGCCAAAATGTCTTTGAAAGATATTTTCCACGCGTTGGCGTTGAGTGATGGTAAAAGTGGCTAAAACGGAGATAACGGGGGCCAAGAAGGGGGCTCACATCTGCATTGAGTTGTCAGCTACAAGTTGGGTTCCCCGCTAATGAAACCATTCTGTATTCATTATCAATGAATGGGTTAATAGATCCCCATAAATAAGAATTGTTGAAGAGGCGAAGATGCATTGAAGTTGTTCGTTTTTTGTTTTAATGGAGGCTTTAATAACTGTTAGGTGGTAAAACGATGACGCGTATATCTTTTTATAGGTTTTCAAATTCTAAAGAAATGTACAAAACTGTTACCTCAATCAATACGCTTCCTATATCTAAGCAGAAACATAAAAACCTTTTACAAAATTTAAATATAATTTAAATATATATCTGCTTAAGATCTAAATTTATTAAATTCCTAAAAATTCATAGAACCCACAATGACCCCATTTCGACATCCCCAAATAGATTACATCTCCCCCAAAGTCAAATCTAATTCATCGATCAGTAAATATGTGTCATTCATTGGCATCTGATTATTCTCGCAGCCAGCTTACCCCAAAAAACATCAAGAAAACACTTTATTTATATCCGATATTTAACCCAATTTCTAGAGCATGACGCTAATTGTATTTTAAATATTATTTGCCACCGATTGCTCACCTTCTGCTCCACAAAAATACAACCGAAATCCACAATTTGCCGTTAAGTTTAACAAATACAAATTTACACTGTTTTGTTGATCAATTAACACGCACACACTGATCGAAACTCTCTTTTCTATTTGCTTTCGTACACACTCAATTTTTTTTTTTTCGTTACCAATCAACGTAAGTATTTCGTAATATTCGCTGAACTGTGAAAATTTCTTTTTGCACAAAGAATTTTTTTTACTTTCACACTGTGACGAAACGCTCGCTTGATGCTAGTATTTTGTTCGCCGTTGAAAATTTGCATAAAAACGAAACGAATTTCAGCTGGATGATCAAAGCCGCTGAGCTGAAGAAATATCTCGCGTGGGTTGCTGCGCACGCGCACAATATCTTAACTCACTCTCGATGCTGGGGGTTCTATTCTCCGAAGTGTTTGGCTAAAAAGCGTTCTGAACTCGCGATCGCAATGGGACACCGAACCGGTCGGAGCGACGAGCTCCAAGCTAATGAAAAGCCGAAGTTCTGGGATCCCGAGAGTTGAGTGGCCAGAACGCAGTTAAGTCAGCCGCTGCCGCTGCCGGCGTCGCAGTCGTCGTCGCTGTTAACTGGCCCGCGTTAACAGGGCTATGTTAAACCGGTCCTATATACATACATATATATATATGTTTGTGTATATGTGCAGGCGTGTATGTGTGGTTTTACCATCCATCTACCGCTTTGTTTTGGGCTCTAATTTCTAAGCAAACTCTGGATGGTGAGAGATTCGAGATTCGGGACTGCAGACTCGAAACTCAAGAGATTCCCTCAGATAAACGGCAAACAGTTGTTTAATAGTTTTCTTTGAATTTTGAGCATTTTTATGTTGCTGCTGCTGCCGGCCGTTTGATTTGTTTACTGAGAAATGCGACTCTCGCAGGTATTTAAGTTTCATTAACATTTCGAGGGATTGAGGAAAGGTCTGTTCGGTGTCAACCTTTATTTGGTGGCATCGTAATATTCAGCGTCTTTGTGTGCGGTGCGTGTGAATTTTTTATGGTTCATTAAAATTAAAAGCAGAGCTCGCCTTTTCGTAGTTTATTTATAGCAGAAGATTGGCATTTTGGGAGGGACTGTGGGAGAATCTCTTTCTCCGCCGAAACTTGGTCGAGCCAATGAACTTGGTCCATAATGCATGCAAAAACTGCCGATTTTTCCGCGGGAAAGGAGGTAGAAATTGGCGAAACTGTCACAGATATGATTTACGACAAGTAAACTTTAGAATATTCAATCGCTCTGGCATACAAAACCTTTCAAAATGCCGCAAGGCCAAAGCCATCAAAAGAGCCATAAAAAATGGCAAAGCATGAAATATGAGCACAAATTATGAACAGACATCACGTCAAAGGATTAACAAGACCGAAAACTCTGCCGGATTTCAAGGAAGTCCGTCAGCGAGGGCACAAAAAACCCCGAAGAAACGGTCGATAAAAATCTAACAAAGTTGGGTTTCTTCGCTGGGCGCGTTAAATGGTCAACACCCATATATTGAAGGGCCGTTTGAAGTCTGTGTTTAAAATGCAGATTATGTGCGTTGATTAAATATTGTTTTTTAATTTCTTTTTTCGCCCGGCCGCTAAAATTAAAAATGCACAGGCACAGGCGTGTGGGAAATGCATTGGAAAAGATTTGATTTTCTGTTTTCAGCATGCGGAGCACGTAGCGCTGCATAATAAAAAGAAAATACATATAAAAGTGAAAAAAATGCGAGAGTATCAAGAGGGACGAAGGAAATTCTGAGCGGAGAGACAGTAAAGATTTTTTGTTCTTATCAGCGCAAGTTCGTTGCCTGAGTCTTTCGTTTTGGGCCTTATCAAATTTGTGGAAATCGCTTATAACGGTAGAAGGGATTTATCAGGAAACTGTCGGAAGATTTGCATAACACACACCGAGCGAGCAGACAGCTAAAATAAGTCTCCAGCCTTTTGTTCGCCTTTGTGCGTGCGCCAATTCTGTGAGCAACCCACACACTGCAGATCATCGCGAACCACTCTGCTGCGCCACTCCGCACCACTTTGCACCACTCGGCTCTCCTTCTCCCCTCCCCCCTTCCACTCGCTAATGCAAATGAAGCGGTGGCTGAGACTGCGATCTAAAATTAGCTGCAACGTTTGTTAGGCTTCAGTGACTCTGGCGAAGCTTGCACTTTTGTCGCTGTTTTATTTCACGTTTCGGGCCTTATTTCAGTTTTTCAGCGTTTTTTTTTCGCCGCTCGCCGCCTTTCTTTGGAAAGCTTGTCCACCCGTTGATTGATTGCCCTCGCTGCAGATGCGGGCTGGGTCTTCCCTGAATGGCCGTGCGGGCCTAACCTTTGTGCACTCCCTCCTCCTGCCCTCGTGCCACACAATTCTGGTCTGCTCGCCCGATCTTACCATCTTACCCTACTCTGCCTTATATTTGACTGCCGACTGGTCCGGCTCTTTGAATTTTACGCTTAATTTGGCTTTGATTGATGTTTTAGCGTTTGATTCATACGAAAAGTTAGTTAATGCGGCGGTTCACTGAACTCGCCAACTGCAGTGGTCAAGCGAGGGGAGCTTAAAGCGTTTCAGGTATAGGGGTATGTATATATGTATACTTTATATTAGGTGATGGAGTTTTGTTTTTTTTTTCTTTTATGTATTTTTCATATTCTGTTAATAATGTACTTAACTTTTAATATTTTTCCTTCTTTCTTTTAGTAAGATATTGAAATATAAGATTATTTGGTATATTCTAAATATTGATATTTGTTATATCCAGTTACAAGTGTTTAGGAAAAAAACAAACAACACATTTATTGGGAACGAATGTGTATTCTTTATTCCCTCTTATTTATATTTATTTTATCTGCATTATTTGTTCTTGATAAATGTTGTACTCTTAACCCTCGCCACCAGCTTTATTTTCATAACTCATACGTTCCTCGGCTGACAACTCAACTTGCATTCTTGGGCTGCCACTCTCCACATCTGCCACTACCTGTGGCACCACCTGTACCGTCCACACCCCCTGGCACCACCATGCGTGTACACATTCATCAAGTGAACAGCTGACCCACTTTGCCGCTGGAACTGTTGACTGCCCTTTTGTGATTTGGCCACAGGTTGGAAAGCAATTAATTACATTACAACGCAAACGTGGACGTGGACGTGGATGGGGACTACCGCCACTATCCACCAAACCAAGCCGCCAATAACCACCAGCACCACCTCCGAAAACAACAGCAATGGAATTGTTAACAGCTCCCAATGGCAGCGTCAATCAATCAGCAAGCATTTTGCCAGTCAATGGCCTCTGTTGAAGTCAAGGCAAATATATAGAAATATAGAACCAGAAGTAGAAGTGGAAATATTACGGGTGGAAGGAATCGGAATCGAACCCGCGACTTCACGCTCCGGGTGCCATTATCATTATTTATTTGGTGCGACAAACGTTTCGCCACCAATTAGGGCGAGAAACGCGGACATTTTTCATTCTTTATGGAAGCGACAGGAATGGCTGAAAGTTGCCAATTTGGCTTTCGTTTTCGGTTCACTTACGGCCATGGGCAAAACGTTTCCAGGCGACTTTCGGTTCTGAGCAAGTTAGATACAGTAGGGACTCGCCTAGTAAAGATTGATCTAAGTATGAATTAGTAAATAATTCGAAAAAAAAGAACAATAGCAAATAAAGTACAGTATAAAGTATAGATAACATTTATATCTAAAAAAGGAATTTTTCGTTTTAAAATTAAAATATGTTACCTGTTTTCTGAAAAACATCAACAGCGATCGCTTTGGCTACCTTTTCTCAACATCCGAGCCTTAATAGGGCTGCAAGTTGAACTGGCAGCAGCGACTAAAAAGTGGCTGAAACAATGCCCTGTTATGGATCCGCTTAACAAGGATGACTGCTCCCAGCCAGAGGCAGTAAAGTCAGCCTGGCAGAGCGGTGAATTCCATATTCAAATGCGAGCAAACATGCGCAGTATCCGCATCCTACATACAAAGGGAAAACGAAATGACAACAACAACACAACCAAGGGCAGCTCCACCAAAATCAACAAGAAAACCAGGGGAAAAACCCCGAAAAAACAAGGGGAGAAAAGTGGAAAAAACACTGGCGAAGAAACGACTTTCGGCATCACGTTTCACGAATTCGCAGCACAACACGGCTCCGACTTCTGGCACATTAAAAGAAAACAAAAGCAGCGAAACACCCAAAGCCCAAAGCCCAGAGCCCAGAAAAAACAGCACCACACACAAAAAGATTGAAATAAACACGGCTCAGAGCCAAAGCAATAAGTAAAAGTTGCTGCCAAATCGAAGAACCAGAAGAGTTGCATCCGCAGTAGAAGCGGCCGTAATCTTTGTAATGTATGCTCCTCGGTGCGACTCATTGTTCGACTCCACCTCCAGCTCTAGCTCCACTCCCTCCACGACCATCGCCGCCTCCACCCTCACTATATCCCGGCTATATCCCTACCATATCCCCGACTCCGCCATATGCCCCCTTCATGATCGGCGGCTCTGCACGCGCTCACGTTTAGGAGCATCGAGAGCAGCGAAATATTGGGGGAAAATTGGCGATGGAGGAAAACAAATCTTAAATTTGCAAATGCCTCTGAGCGACGAGCAAATGCTCTGGGAAATGGAAAATAATTGACTGGCATTAAATGTCAGAAATTTATAGAATATATATTATTTAAATCAAAATAGAATATTGTTATAATGACAGTTTTTATATTTGTGTGCAATTTGCCGCTTTAATTTCTTTCTTTTAAGCCTTTAAAACTCGTTTAAGCTGTTTAGAAACATATGTTTACTAATATTTCTTTCAGTGCACGTCATCCAGAGTAAATTTGGCATATAAAAAAGAGTGGGAACAATCAAAGAGAAAGATAAGAAAATGCAATCAATTGAAACTCGCATTTAAGTCCCTACGCAGAGCATTTCCACAGCGACTTTTGCTACTGCATTTCCCATTTTAATTTCTCCGCCGCGGCGGATGAAGTGAAAATTCGCTGGCTGTTCTTACGGCTTTCCCCCGATTTTCCCGATGCCATTTCTCTGCAGCCGTGCAATCACTTTTTCTTAGCCTCCAATTGACATTTTGGCAGTCATGCACTTCCTTTTCCCTTTTGCTAATTTATCGCTGCCACATATGAATGTGTGTGCTTTAACCCTTTTTCTTTTCAAGAAGATATAGCTACTGAGTGCAACTGCAGTTGCATTCTTATCGAAACCGCACAATCAGCAAAGGGAAAAAGGGAAAAAGCCAATCACTGGCAATGAACATGATAATGACGATGGTGCTGCCGATGATGTGGATGCTCTGGATGATGCTGCTCCTGCTGCAGATGCAGTTGCTGCCGCTGCTGCTGCTGCTGCTGCAGTTGCGGATGCGGATGAGTGCAAAAGTTACAATTTCAAAACAAATAAATTCATGCTGCTGGCTAAAAGGGCAGCCCAAATGGTCGAAGGAGTCGCTGTCCCCAGCTTTTCGCCCCAAGCAAACAAATCAAGGAGCGACCCTCGACTCGACTCGACTCAACTCTCTTTTCGCCGGCAGTTAAAATGCAATGGGGCTTGACTTCAATTGTTCTGCTCAAGAAAAGGAAGAACGGAACGATACGACACGCTTATATATATGCACACAAAAAATGCAGCAATTATTTCTTGACTCGCTCACACTCGAACGCTTTTTGTACTTTTACTTGCCTGCACTTCAAGAAATACTTGTTATCTAATACAAAGAAGTTTGCCAGAAGTTAAGAAAGTGTCTTTTCAAATGACATTGCCAAAAATATATATTAAATTTGTGTAATGTTGATTGTTCATACCCCTTTGTCTTATTCAGATACACATAGGAATGCCATTAATGTGGTACATCTTTTTTGTTTGCTATACTTTTTGTGATTTTCTGGACATCAGCTACAATAATAATCCATTCCAAACAGTCCCCTATCGCAACTCCTGACCCCTTGCTCCTGCCATTTGTTGGCTCATTTGCTTATTTGCATGGAAGCAATGGCAATGTCGTGCTCGCCTCTGCCCCTGGAGCTCGTCCGGTTTTTGTGTGGCTTCCTGGCAGAAACTCCTCTCGAATTGTGGTCCTCGGCATCCATATGCATGTTTTGATTTCGTTTTCAATTTCAGTTTCATTTGTGGGTCTTCGGCCGGCTGTCTCAGCATGCAATTGTTCTTTTTTCGCCTGACAACTTCTGGTCTATTTATATTTGTTTTCTGCTGATCTCAAAGTCAGCACATTGAACTTATCCAAATGCCAGCGGGGCAAAATACGAGTTCTAACATGAGTGCATTCAATAAATGTTTTGCAGTTGGGTCCTTTTGGCTGCTTTTGTCCCCCAGTTGTGGGCTCAGTTTGCTGGGACACTTCTGTTTGTGGCCTTTTGCCGGCTCAAAACTCTAACAAAATATTTTCGAGCTAAATTCTTGCCTTTTGGACGCAACTAAGCACAGAAGTATATGTTGTGGAATTTTTTCTTAGTCATCCGTAGATAATTAAAAATTTTTTGAATATAAGGCAAGGGTTTGCCAACAATAGTTTCTTTACCCAAATGAAATTCCTTTAGAGAATTTAAAGAGATAAAAAAGATAGTAAAATTTAAAAAATGCATAACTCAACCCCATTCCAGGCTCTAACATTTAACCTTGAACTTGGAGCCATCAGCGTTGGCATCTGGGCAAGGTCAGTTAGGCAAATTCAGCGAAATAACTAAACCAAACCAGTCGGGCAAGCCAGTCGGCCCAAGACCAAGACCATGCCCATTGCCATTACAATGCCCATTTCCCCCGAACCACCCACCCAATTCTGTGGGCAGGCTGAACAAAGCTTAGACTAACGTAATTTAATAAAACGTTTAGCCGATTAGATACGTTCGGTGTATGCACTAAAATGTATCCATTAGATACGCTATCTGGTCGGGAGTGCTGCAGATACGGCAGGCGGCAAGTGCAACGAACGGGACGAGCAGCCAAAGCGTCTCCGGCAGCAAAAGTGGCAGCCAGCAAAAGTGGCAGCAGCTGCACTTGCCAATGCTAAAGCCAAGAAGAGGCAAAAAAACAACAAAAAACACGACCGAATCCAAAGACAGAGACCAAAACGCTAACGAGACTTTGGCCACGCTCGCCGTCTTGGCCAGGTACTTACCAAGGCTTAGACCAAAAACATAGGACGCTCCCTTTTACCGCGAGACGGTTTTACTTTTGTGGCTCTTTATTTTGTTCGCCTGCTTTTTCTTGGCTTACTCCTAGCTCTTGGCCATGGTAAATCTGCGCTGCCAATCGCTAAAATTATTGCGCTCAATCTTTGTTATTAGATTAACTTCTATTTTGTTTTCCTATTTGACTTTGCCATAAAAGCGAATCGAGCCTGGCCCGCCTGCAGTAACTACCAAAAAGGGTATTTACAACTTTGTCATAATGCTTGGCCATCGAAAAGGGAAAGGGATGCGCGGCAAGCGGGTGGCCCTCAAATTGGCTGCAGTTTTGGTATTCCAAACTGATTGGACTATGACGGTGCATGTTCGAGTTGGGTCTAATGATGTTTGCCTTTGAAATATGATAACAAATTTTGTTTGCCTTGAGATTCTGGCTAAGCCAATAAGCAGAATATTTTTAAGGCAAACGAAGGATGTTGAGCTCAGCCTGGGTTACCTGCCGAAATTGATTGATTTCTGCAGGATTCTAGGCCTGTTTAAATATTTATCAGTAAATGGAAGAATTTTTTGTGCTTCTTGCATACTTAAATTCTTAAAATAAGAGAAATAAAATTTCTATATCCAACTTTTTGTTTAGAACCTCAAATGATCTTTCTGAAAGAGCATTCCAAGTTCGATGCTAGCCAGCTGGTAATGGCAACTTTCTTGTTATCTGCTGCTGCCGTTGTCTTGGCCATTTGAAAACTGAAAGTGCGCCCGGTCAGCGTCTAAGTTGGCATCGGAGCGAGCGGGTTACGGATCTTAGTTAGCCAGAGTCAGAGCCAGATCCATAGCCATAGCCAAAGCCAGGTCTATGGTATGGCTATGGTCATAGCCATTGCATTAGCCATGCCCAGACCTCTGCATTCGGCTTGGCTTCATTTGTTTTTACTGCCTGGCATTTTGTAGTCATGTCCATTACAAAAGCTGCTGCTTTGCTCCTCTGACGCTGCGGTTTGCTGCCCATTTTTCCATTTTCCCCGATACTTTTTGCCATCTTTTGGCCGGGCTTTATCAGTCTGGAGTCTGCCTGTTTTGGGGCTTTTAAATTGGTTTTGTGTTCCCTGCTCGGCTAGTCGGCCTGCCAAGCTTGTGGCGCATCAATTGCATTGGCAATTCCACTTGGCAGCCTCTATTCTACATAACATTTGCGGCATTTAGAAAGGCCAACTTTCCTTTGTTACTCCAATCTAAAACTGTGATGCAACTTTCTATGCAACCTGCCAGCCATCTTACGTCATTAGCTGGATTCTGGAGCGATTGCCACAAAAAATATGATTCACGTCTTTGAGCCTTTGAGCGGCTAATGAATGAGAGGGAAACTTTTTTCGTGCGAATTCGGCGAAAAATGTAGCGGATTCAGAACAGAAATCTTTTGCCAGCAATGAACAATAATCAGCTTTTCTTTCACCGTTAAAAATATTTTCATGTAATTCCTGTAATTTTTATAACGTCTTTGTGTGAATTAAAAGTAATTTGAAGTTTATGTATTCAAAAAAATCGTTGCTACTCAAAGTTGTTACGAAATGTTACCGAAATGACAAAACTTCTAGTAACTTTTTCCGCTCTGTGTTCGTGTGACAAGTGCGGTGTAATTGAAAGAAATTAAAAGAGGTAAAAAAGCCGGTCGCAAAAGCAAAGGCTGCTGACAACAATGGTAATGATGCTCATGCCGTTCACGATAATGTGCCGCGGAAGTGGGTTAAGCGGCTTAAATGTTCTGCTCCTCCGACTTCCTCGGGCCAACTTCTCGAATTCTTCGGTACGTGCAATGCCGTCGACATGTCTGACATGGCTGAAAATCCGGCAAAAGAGTTGCCAGAGCTGGAGGTTGGAAGTGCCAGAGCGATGGAGGATTTCTTTCCTGCATTTAAATTGCGCACGCATCAAAATTAAGCTGGTCGCAATTAAAAGCGGAGAAAGTGAATCCCGACCCCGCCTCAAGTTTAATCTCTTAACCGTTTTTTTTTTTTTCGTTGTTGGCCATTTGGGAATAGGTAGCTTTTACTCACGCGTGCCACGATTCTATTTGGGTTTATGGGGTCACCTGCCCTTCGGTGTCGCGGCTCAGACTTACCTGCAAATAGATAGAAATCCCAGATAAGCATTAACAACATTTATGTGTAATTTGCTTTAACAACAGCGCAAAGAAAAATAAAAAGAAACTGATTTATAATGGCTGGACTAAATGTTTTATGTTTTTATTAAGTGAAAATTACTAAAACCCTGCACTTTGATGGCTCCAAAAATATAAATCTGGTTTAGTGGCACAAAGCGCACTTGGAAGTGGAATTGTCTGCCGAAAGTTAATAAGTGAACTTGACAGTAAGCATTGGAAAGTGGGCTTGGCATGACAAATTGAGTAATCACATTTGGCAGTAATAATGCCAACTGAAAGTTTTAATTTAGCAGAAGAAGTTACGAAATTTGGCTTAAGTGCATTTAATGTTGTGTTGTTCGTTGAAGAATAATAGCAACCACGTACGTATTACAGATTTTAATAAAAGCAATGAGTAACTTAGGCTGTTAATATGCTGTACTATATTTTCCACTGATTATTATTCATATCACAGCCTTGACAACATCAAAATGGGATCAACAAATTACAAACTTCTCTGCAATTCAGCTGAGTTCCCACATTTGAGCAACAGGTGGCGCATATCCGACACTATACAAAGCTAACGAAAACTAGTTTGCCTCATTAATATCTACTCTCAGTCTGGTCAGGTTCGATCTGATCGATCATCTTTTGCAGGTCTAGACGTCGCCGCATTGATTCCTTAATGAAAACCTGGCGCCTGTTGAATCTCCGAGCCCCGCCCCTTTTCGAAAGGCGTCAAGTGCCTTCAAATTGCAAATTTAATAAAAATAACTTTCCTGCGCCTAGCTTCAGTTCATTTAATATCACTCAGGCTGTTGTTTTTGGCATTTTCCCCCCAACGCACTGCATAAATTAGCCAAGATAAAAGCTTATTGAATCCAAGAGAAGCGCCCACTTCATGGTCACCGAATCAACGCAAATCGCTGTCAATAATAATACATCGAGCCGCCAAAGCAACCGTCACAAAAGCTTAATTATTTAGACCATTCCAAGCCGACCAAATAAAATAAAGAAATCAAATAATTTGGATTTTTGTATTTTGTTTTGATTCACACGCTCTTTGATTCCAAACAATCGGCCTGCGTCAACGTCAATGTCCCCCACAATCCAACAGTCCGGTTTGGTCCGTCATCTGTCGTTCACGCTTGTGGCCAGCTAATTTGTCAAGAAAAAATAAATAATACAACAATGCACGAAAAATGGCAAGAAAATTTAGATGGCAACATCATAAGGTCAGCACGCTGAACCAGTGGAAGCGAAATTAGTTTAACAAATGTAAATGAGAGAAAGAAATGGGTGGGGACGGATATATTAGCCAACAGTTACTAGGAAGTTGAATGCCCCTTTGGGCCCATTAAAAAGGTTGAAAGAATGGGTGGAACTTAGATGAAAAATATTAAGCTCAAGCCAAATTAATGGTAAACAACCATGAGAAACAGATATTGCAGACCGTATCTATAGAACATCCTACCATTTGATTTCTGATGAAAAGGACTGGTAATAGTTTAAATACCTCCATATATTCTAATTTACTTATTATCTTTTTATCTGACTTTTATATTTTGTTATTAATTAAAATTTTGAATTTAAATAAAACTTTGTACAACTTCAGAGTTCAAGAGAGATATACCAATCTCCTCCTCCTCCATTTATCTGCAATCAATAACCAATAATTTGTAGAAATATTTTCATATCAAAACCCATAAAACTTTCAGCAGCTGTCAGGCTGGAAACAAATTTGAGCCTATAATTATAATCGAACAGATCGACAGACAGCGAGCCAGATTGGGAATCAAATAATATGCCATTCCCATTAAACTAAATGACATAAGCACAAAGATTTACGCACTCGAAGCGTAGAAACAAGAAATCAAATGTTGTCAGGCAGAGCGTCAAAATTGTAATGAGACAAAACTTGGCCCACACACACTTGGCCAAGAGATGATGATGGTGGCGGAGGGGGGTGGGGGCATGGCCACGCCCCGGTCTTTGAAAACGGTTTTGATTAAAGAAGTTGTCACAGTTGCTTAAAGCGAACAAAAAGCGCTTGTCGAACAAAAGCGGTTTTGATAGGTGCGCGTGGGCGCCTTCTGCCAGCCCACCCCTGCCCTTGCCACGCCCCCTGCCCCCTCTACATAAGTGTAAATATATATATATAGGTATATCCCCCTGCCCGCGGACGGTTCATTTATTGGGTTTCCAAGCCCTATTTGCATAGCTCTCCTCCGTTTAAGCCTTGAATTGAATTGTGCGCCCTGACTTCGTGCCAGGGTATTATTGTAAAGACTTATACATATATATGTATATGTATCCGAAAGATACAAAAAGTATCTGAGGCGACCGTTAAGTTTAAAGCTCACAGCGGTGACCTTGCCTTGGCTCATAGAGAAATCTCTTTGAATGCAGCGAACAATGGCGACGAATTGCCGAAAACCAAACGCCACCGAGATTGCAGCAATAAATAATTAATAAATTTCTCTGTTGCCGATTCGTCGAACAAAAAATGGTAAAACAATATTTATATATAAAAAGCAGCCCACGTGCAACTTGAATTATTTAAACCGGGAAGCAATTACCGTTATGTCGTCGAAAAGCCATCAAGATATTCAACCATTCACAGTGCGTTGCATAAACATAATGCTGGTTTAATGAAAGTCTATTGGGGCACGAAGATTTACTTTTAAATGTTGCTATTGTGATTTATTGCGCTACATTTGCGAGGTATTCAAAGTGCACATAAGCATATTTTCAAATTATAAATAAATTTGAAAACTTTAAAGAGATATTTATTAGTTGAACCAGATTTTCTTTAAAAGTAAGTCTAATCTGTAGCTGGAATTCCCATTGTTTATTGATGAAAACTGACTGACTACCTGCGACAATTTATGAACTCCTTTTAGATCTCAAAAGCAATCGATATATTTACGTTCCGCACTTCCCATTAAAAAGAGTATGAGCAGGGGGGAAGAAATCAGGCGTGGGCGGGCGAGGATAAAAAACTTTCATTGGCCGCCTTCAATCAGAATAATGAACAGCTACAAAATCTGCAATCAGCGTAAGAGCCGACTCATTGTTTTTTATTTTTTTTTGAGATGAATAACCTCGGAAATTGTGATCGCTTTATAGTAAGCCAGCAATTGCAGTTTTTATCTGATGGGAGATCCCTGTGGTTGCATAATTTATAGGGGTATTAAAAGCATAGAAAAACTTTTAAAATGCTTATGATATGCTGAATGTGCATATCAGCTAACTTTTTATGGGATTTTACAGAGAAAATGTGTTGTAAAATAAAACAGAAATATCATAATATTTCTGCACAATTTGTAAAAAATAATATACGATTTATCACATCAACACAATTCGGTTAGTTATGAAAAGATTTCGCTTTTTTCTCCCTGTGCATTTGGTGCATTTTCATATATTTTTTGTATAATGGAACGTGGGCTTTTACGGCGGCAACTTTTGATGCATTTTGTCGTAGGTGTCGCCTGTCTAATGTTTAAATAAAGGTTTAGGGCTGGCGGAGATCAGAGATCAGATCCCGGGATAGAGACACCGACCGCGCCCGCAAATTGGTGGCAACGGATTTGCGCTCATTTTCGCCGACGATTAAGTGTTGGCAAATGAAGAAGACCAATGTTAAGTGCCGAGACATTTTTGTCGGGCAATTAGTGCAGCATTTGTTGCTCGAACTCTCGGCGTTGTTGTTACTGTGTTTAGCGGGTATGCTGTGCTGACAGTTAAATAATAGAAACGTGCCAAGTTGCAACTGCTTGCTGCAATTGTTGCTGCATGTTGCTGCTGCTGCTGCTGTGCCGCCAAGCACGTAACTCAATAATGGGCACATTCTAACAGCCAGAACAACAACAACAATTAAGCTAACAATGTACCACACGCTAGCGTCGAGTGAGACGGAGATAGCGTGGAAGTAAAAGTTGTTGTTAGTGTCGACTCGACATAATGAAAATCTTCTGCCGCCCGTTCCGCCCCATCCCTCCCCACCCCCTCTTGCCATCACCCTTGGGAAATTGTCTAATGAAAAGCTGCTGTCGACACAAACGAAGCGTGGAAAAGAAGTGCAGAAAAAAGAGCACTAAGAATTGCGATTGCATCGGGTTTTTGGTGCCCCGGGGGGGAGAAGTCGGGGTAAGTGGTATCGATTAAGCCTTAAACTTGATGCATTGCCGCCATCTCAGTGTGTGTCGTCAGCGTTTTAGTGGACAGCTGTGATGGAAAGCCTTTCATCAATTTGCCGTTCGTCTGGAAAAACGACAACGCCTTTAATAAGCCATCAGACGCATTGTTTTCCATTTAGGTAATCGGAATCCTCTAAAAATATTAAATGAGAAGTCTTGGCCAAATAAGATGCGTTCTGAGCAGTGTCGGATTTGGATCTTCATGCATAAAATAGTTGTATAGAAATTGTATTCATTTGCTTGTTTAAAGTTGGCAGGAAAGCATTTTGAAATCAACTTTTCAATAAACACTTTGGTCTTAAATGACCGAAATTCTTTAATTTTATTAAGTTAACTTAAAGTTCCACGTATTTTCCACTAGACTTACCCCAAATATGCCTTGTCTAAGCGCACTCCTAACATTTATATGCACCGGATTATTCGAACCATTTGGATGGCTTCGCCAAAAAAAAAAAAAAAAAATTGTTGGCTGCCAATTGATAATGGCCTAGAAAAAAGAAATCCGCATAGAAGGCCAAAAGTATTAAGAGGTCGTGCTGGAATTGCCGCTGTGTCAGCTGCCAAGTGTTAATTACATGGCTGGCACTTCAATTGCCAATTTTCCAGGCCGCTCCCCAAAAGTTGCAGCCCGATCTCTTTTGCATTCAGCACTAGAACTTGTTAGGCCAAAGCTCTTCTTGGCCATCATAATGGAGTAGAGAAATTATTATTTGCGCCAAGCGAAATTGGCTTTTTTATTCCGCACATATTTAAGCCAGATTTCTTGCCATGTCCCCATCGCTGACTTATGTCCATGTTTTTCCATTTCGACTAAACTTTTCCAGCGGCAATGAATTATAGAACATTACGAGGCAAGTTCCATTTAGCTGCAGAGACAGCAAATTACGCCTGGCCACCAGAGAAGTGAAGTGGTGAGAAACGGGGGGAAACGAACTTGGGGGCAAGGTGGCTGGAGATTTGCTTGGGTTATTTGTGGCAAAGTTGCAATTTTCCAGGTAACTTCTGGGGCGATGTCTTCGGCGTATGCAAACAAGCTTGGTTGGCGGGGGAGAGCCCCTGGCAATCCACCACTTGGCTTAAAGGTGACTGAGCGCGTTCGTTGCACCCACTCGCTTAGAAATGAGGGGGATATTCCTGTGCAATAACTTGCCGGATGAGTAGGAAGTGGCAGTATTCTTCTCTGACTCCGGCGAACGATAAATTGATTGATTTATGCCTGGGATTCTCCGCTTGAAGATCGTTCGTTTTAGGATCACATACACTTGGTTAAAGGTATTAACATTTTGAATAGGAATATGGCATGTCATACTAACACTGTAGAATTTGTTCATATTTTGGCAGAATTATTTCAGTTAATAATGTAAAAAGTTCATATTTGATTTAGATATAATTCTGTTAGGTTTCATGATTGTATAATTAAAATAAATAACGGAATTTGGCACCCATGCTGTGTTCCTAACCCATAAGAGCATTATAGTCTTCGGTTTTCCCAAAACCCAAACACCATTCCTGTTCCCCTTGAGGTGGTCATGGTTTTATTGTGCTTTTTTTGGCGTTGTACATCTTGTTGCTTTTAATTATGGGCGTTGCAGCGGAGAAGAGAGTTCTCTTCTCTGGCCGCCAGCCATTAGCAATTTTAATTTATTTATGTATGCGACCAACTAACTCCGACTGCGAGTCGAACTTAAGCCCACAGTGCAAGTTGAGTCAGAGTCTGGGGGCCTCAGACTTCCGAGACGAGACTCCAGAGTTCCCGTTTGCGAGGAGTCGAAGTTCTGGCGGCACCGACTGCTCGTCATGTCTCGGAACGAATGCTGGCATAAATTAATTTCAAATGCACACAAAACATGGTCTAGAACACAAGTTGGCTAACAACCGAGACATACATTTACATCTACATCTACATCCACGTCTGCACTGCCCCTCCTCAACTGTTGATTTTAATTACGATTTACATTGCATTATCATCGTGATTATCGACACAGTTTGGTGGTCCGATCGCGTAACATGGCGAATTTCATGCACTTGACCCTCAAGCGGCTACTTTTTGGCAATTCATCGAACATAAATGTGGAAAGAAAGAAACTGTGCAAATATTACGTATTCGCTTAATTATAGCATCAAGCGTGATGAAAGTGAAAAATCAACAGCAACGATTTATTTAGCTTTGACTAATATCGCCAGTTTGCAGCTTCTTCAGTTTACGGCAAACAAAGATTCGGTTTGTTTGCCCCGCTAGACCACAACAAAAATCGAAAAAAAATATAGAAAAATATTAGGCAAAAATCTTTTTACCTTGGCTTAGAGCTATTTGGTTTATGTTCTGACCAGACGTGGGATAAGCTGATAATTATCGCGAAGATCATTATCTTGATCATTGTAGATATATGGCCAGGCCGCCATTCCGTCCATGGGCTTTTATTAGCCAATTTACATACTGATTGCATTGCCTCAAACACTGAGTCACGACGAATAGTAAATATGTTTATTTGGCCAATCAATTTGTTATTTATGCTCAGACACATCTGTCAGTTGATTTGGACACGTGCTGCATTCTTTTCCACTCGATTATACAACTAGCCGAACTTTCCCCAGTTTCCCAATTTCCCAGTTGCCCAGCGAAGTGCTTTTCCTTTGTTTTCACACACCTCTCGAATCTCGAATCATTTGAGCCGCAATCAATTATAATATTGAATGCTCAATCCCGACTGCACTTCCTTGACAGAGTCCCGGCCACGCCCCCACTCACGCCCCGAACGTGCAATTGAAATGTCCATTAACTGGCTGCGATAAAAATCAACGGGAAAGAGAAACCTACATACATGTATATATTGGTAGGATGGCTATTGGTAGGAATGCTTTGCGAACCATTAAGCCCGCTAGAAGTCGGGCTCCCACTTCGCAGAATCGAGCCGCGCAGATGACTCCGCTGACCTTGGCGCTCTTCTACGCCATAATGATGATGATCGCCTTCAACTTGATCCGACATCAGCTTAATATATCTCCGAATGGTTGATGGTATTTATGGATTTCGGATTAATGGCGCATTTTGAGCAGCTGTCCTAAAATATTGGCACACATTCACCCAACCCACTGACGAGTTTCAATAATGGGATTTTATGTGGCATGCTCACGTGGAAAGGCAATATAAAATTTATGTGAGAAGAAGAGATGTTCTTCAGATTGTGAAAACCTTTTTTATTTATACATTTTACTTTCAAAAAATATCCTAGTTTTCTAAACAGTTATTAAATCCTAAAAATGATTAAAAATCTTATCGGTTTTGATTAACATCTCTGAAAACCAATAAGGTCGCCACAATGGAATTGGCGATGACTTCATTGACCTTGCCGGCCTTCCGATATTCTGATGATCATCTCGCCTTGACATTGACCCAACCCCTCGCCCCGACAAGTAGAATCTCCAACTCCAAAGTTATTTTATTGTCTAATAGTTACATCAATCCAACAAAGTAACTCGCCAATTGAGGCTCTGTGCTGGCAATTAAGCACCAAGTGCTCGCCAGACAATTACCGATTAAGATTGGCTGAAAAACATGTTTGCCTTTTGTTCTTGATGCTGCTTTCAGATTCTTCTCCGCAATGTTTATATCTTTTTATTTTTAGACATGCGCTAGACACAACCACAAGATGAGACATCAAAGTCCCACCTAAGTTGGCTGCATGATTAACTATTTGCACGCCAGCAAAAGATTGAAAATCGCTTGTTTAAAAGGTAATTAATTTATTTAACAAACATTTAGGTAGACTGGGGAGCCACTATGGACTTGTGCTAGGAAGTACCAGTTCTTTGGATAAATAATCTTGTCAGTTTAAGGAATAATATTGTTGAACAAAATAGGTGTACTTCCCAAAGTATGTATGATGTATGTCTCTAGTAATTAACATATGTTTGTTTTCTTTTGTGCCTGATGAATTTTGTCTAATTAACGCCTTAAGCATAACCAAGTGCAATATTTATTAATTCCGAAATGATTTGTTTATTACCTAGTTCAAATAAACAATTAAAACTAATTGCAGCATAATTTCTAAAACCGTTTGGGCAATAAGTGCGTTTGCTTCACCTCAAACCAAACAGTCGGTACCAAATTAATTGATATTTTATTTAGTTAGTGGGTCAGGCACCTAATGAAATTATGGCTTTTGCATTGTCGCCTGGCGTATGAGTTATTTGGGCCCACTCTCATTTGCTCTCTGACCCGTTAGCCATAATTGAGCGTAATAACCAAAAGTTAAGCCGGAATGCCAGCCGCTCTTTGTCTTTGGTGGTTATTATTGTGTATTTGTGTGGTTTGGCCCCATCTTTGACATTAACCCACAGCCGCAGCGCAGCACTAGCACCCCACTTCCTCCTACCCACATTTTTAACTCCCCAACGCAATTCTCACCACCCCATTTTCCAACCCATCCCGATCCGCATAGCTCTCTCACGTCGCGGGCCGCAAATAAAACGTACGAAAAATTTAATTCAATTTAATAAGCGAATATGTTGCGTGCCATGGCTGCAAAGACATATCCACCACGGTGCTCCATGTGAGTATCTGTGTGAGTATCTGTGCGAGTGAGTATCTGTGTGTAATGCGACGCATTCGTGCATGGCCCACCTCAACCTTCTCAACAATCTATCTGTTTCTTATGTGGTACACAGGAAAAAATTATGGTATATAAATAACATAGGTCTTAATCCAGTAACAAACTTTACCACTAAAACTTAAAAATTTTCAACAAATTAAATCCATATAAATGTTAAAAAAATAAAAATATTTCTAATTCTGATTTGTTATATGTAAAAGATATCTAAAATAACATAAATATCTTGCTTAAAATGTCTTGTGCGATTTGGCATGCTGACCTAGTACCCAATATAATTTTCCACCATATATTCATGCGTGCTTGTAAGTGTTTTTGGTGTTTTTGGCCTGCAGGAAGAGCCACGAGAATTTGGGCCAAAAAGTATGGCTTAATGGGACCACGAGTGCTTCGTACACAGGGGGAGGGGTCACGTGGGGTTACTTGGTGGAGTCCAAGTTGGCTTTGTGTGTTGGCCAAATGTGAAAATAATCGTAAAAGGCAATTAGCGCAAAATAGCTTTGACACTCATTCAGTCAGTTGGTCATGTGGGTTACCCCGATTGGCCGCCTTCAAATCGCTCGCTCTTGTTTTGCTTTTGTATGTGCTTCTTTTCGGAAAATTGCCTTAATAAAGTATTTCGTTTTATTAATCAGAAGTGGGTCAGGCAAATATATATACAAAGTTGTGTCAGTTCGTTAACAAAGTAATTTATTTAATAAATTGTTTCATTTTTTATGTAAAATGTTGAAACAAAATCATAGAGTTAAACTTCATTGTATGCAGTCCCTTTGGGTATCTGCAACATTAAATGCAGCATGCTATTCATGCTTATATATTGATTCCGCCTTTTTGGCCAGTCCTTTGGGTTGCTTCCATCGCAGGAAAATCCATTTTCCTCTCCATGGACTTAGGGCCCCCCGCAATTTCCTCTCCGGCGGATCTTTTTCATATTTCAGGTGAGCCCAATATGCGGCATATTACATGGCCCAAATGAACAAGCTGGCTGGCTGCCTGGCTGGTTGGCTGGCTGATTTGAGTTGGCTGACAGACACCCGGGCGATTTTGATTGTGCGGCAACTTGAACCTGAGTCATGCGCTATGTGGCAGCAGCAACTGTGCCTTTGTTGTTGGTGGCTTGGGGCGGCTGCTGGGGCACGGGCACCTTCAGCAGTGTCATAGTCATGCAACAAAATTGGGTCTGTTCCGTTTTCGTGGGCTCGTGTGTTGCAGCCGCACACCTGGGCAGGCCATACAACACACAACAAACAGCACATGGTAACTGAAACAAAAACTGGCTGACAATGACATGGTAGATGGCAGTGCCTGGATAACGGCTTACTCAATCCCCAATCTGCCCCAAAACAACAGCAGCAACAACAACAACAATGGCTTATAAAAATTGATAGCGTCCGGTGGTGAATGATTTCGAATTTTGTTGTATTTCACTCGATCTTTTTGGCTCTATTGATTTTGATTTTGATTTTTATTGAAATGTTTTCGTTGTTCTCCGTTATTGCTGCGGCTGTTGTCGGGTCGCTTATATTGACATATTTATGGCCGTTGCCAGTTGGATCGGCCAAGCATATTGCATATAGCACATAGCATATAGCAGGCAGCCCCAAAAAAAATTGCATTCGAATTCATAGCATAAATCACGAGGTGCGGTGCGCCAACTTGAACACACCTTTTAACACATTCGAGCACTTTTTCGGTGTTTCGGTTTTGCTTCGGTAATGAATGGATGTCAAGAACCTTAGTCCTGGCCACGTTTAAATAAATTTAAAACCAAAACGCTTGGGGTTGTGGCGAGCGTAAATTAATTAAACGCAAGCAGGAAGAAAATAAAAGCCATTTTTGGCAGTTCGACAATTTCTTGAACCCGTTTTCGTATAAATCAATGGCAATGTCAACGCGTCGAGTGCTTGGGAAAAATGTAAAATATAACCAGGCGGCTTGACAATCCACGCGAAAAACTGGCAAACAAAATATGTTTCAGCCAAGCGTACCAACGAATTTATGCTTTTAGCCATAAATTGCCAAACATATACGCCCACCTGGGCGCCGCTTGTTTATGGCCAGCTCGGCCAGGTTGGCAAATAATGAAAATGTTTTCCATTTCGATAGCCAATTTCCGCAATTCCTAAACTTCCTACTGCAGTCGTTACTGCCCCCGAAAATGTTCCTCCAAATTATTGAAATTGACTGCTCAAATGTGTCGCACAGGTCGCGGCTTTTCTCGTTCCGAGCCATTTCCATTGCGCTCTATTCCCATTTGTGGCCTAAAGTGGAGGAGTTCGAGTCTCGCTGGGTTCGAATGGGCTTAAACTTTAAATGGTTTTAGTTTTTGGGGAAAGTTCAGGTGGCCGTAATAGGCTTTCCCAATGGGTAATTGAATTTTGTATTCTTAATTTTAAGAGTAATGCATACCCAAAGTGCCTTTAAAATTTCCTAAAATATCTATATATCTTAGGATACCTTGATTTTGTACCCATAAAACTCTTGATTAACCATATAAAACCCTTTAACTAACCGCTCCTTCGCGATTTTGTTGCCAGCTAATAATCACTGCACATGTAACTGGTCCATAAAAATTCAGAACTCCAGTCCAGCCAAGACTAAAAAGCCTTAAAACCGCAGAGATGCAAGAATGGGGATTGGGATGGTTGGGGGTTACCTACGAAGGCCTCTGATATTGAGGAGAAAAATGGCCGCCAGGCTTGTGAAATTTCTTAGTTGTCTGCCTATGTCTTGGTATTGTTATTGCCATCGTTGTTGATGTTGCTGTTGTTGTTGCTGTCTGCAGCTAAATTGAACAATGCCACTCAAAAAGTTAAAGTTCTGTGGGTCAGTAGAATTTTCTCAGGCCGCAATCAGCGCAGAGCATGGCAATCGGGCCAGAGACGTGGACACAGGCCAACGGAGTCGACTACGCATGCGCAGATGCCAGGCCGCGGATCTCGAGAAGAAGCTCTTCTTGGCGGGAAGAGCCATGGATACGTAGATAGCCATAGACGAAGAGGTGAAGAGCGAAGAGTGTGTGTGCCACTAATGAAACCATAAAAATCAACCGCAGACTGAGAAGAGCAGGGATGAGCAGAAATCTTTAGCTTACGACCCGTACGACTCATACACTCAGGAAAATTTGAAACGAAAATAATTTTCAATATAAAGTAAATGTATTTTTAATTCGAATTGGAAATATAAGTAAGATTCAAGATTAAAAGCAAATGATTTGAATAAACATCAAAAGATAGTTTAAACACATGCACACTAGACTTGTATTTTCTTAGTTCAGTTTTCTCAGTGTATCTGTGTTATTAACGTGTTTTAGCAGTGCCTACGGTTCGGATCGGGTCAGAACGTATGTATATATGGGTAATTTGAGTGCGGGACTAGTTCAGGGCTTAATGCTGACCACAGAACGGGCTGCACGAGTTGGAGTTGCATGCAAATAATTACGGAAAGGAAACAGAGACAGAAACCGAAACAGATGAGGGCAGCACATCTTCACATGATGTCTGCTGTCCACTGGCTAGCTGGGAGTGGAGCATGTGGCATGGTAACCAGAGAGATTGAATATTTCCTGCTTGCCCATCAAGTGAAATCCGTCAAAATCATCTTGCCCTGTGCTGTTGACACAGGTAATTAAGCTTAATTACAGCATGAGAACTACATGCATGCTCCGTTGACAGCGAGACAAAAGTACACAAATACACGGGGAAAAATGTGTGTGAGCGACCTCCTACACTGATGTGTATTTTGGGGGGTGTTGGGGCCCTGGGGCGACGGAAGCATTAAGCGTCCCCCACATAAAACGAGGCTAATATGCGTATTTATGATACACACTCAACACACACACACTCCACACTTTCACACAACAGCCACGGCCATAACGTGTCATCATTTTCACTTTTTTTTCACATATTTATTTGGCTCTTATTGTGTGCTCCATGGGTGCTGTCACTGTTCTTTGGGTTAACTTTTCCTTTCCTCCGCTGGAGTTTATGTTTTTATTTGGTCTCGGCCCTCGTGACATAATTTCGCTGCAGTTGCCGACTGAAATTTATCTTACTTACAGCAGTTCCCTTTCTTTTGGCTTCCTGTGTCACTTGAAAGTTATCTGCCCGTGGGCGAGTTTTTTCCATTTTAGCATACTCTGTGGGACAGGGTAGTTCTATTCATCAAATACATCAGCAAAAAAGTATGGATATAGCCAAGAATTAAGCTTCATATTTGAAATGAGTATTATATGAGTATTATAGCGAATATTTTTGAATTTTATGAAACCTTTGTTTTTTGCCATTTTAAAATTTGTATTTATTAATATTATTATTTGTTTATTTCACAAACTCCAACTGACTGTTCTGTTCTCCAAGCACTTTCAAGGGCACTCTCCGTCTACGTTTTTCTTTGTCGCCAGCAGGAATTATCGGTGGTGCCAAGAGGATCTGGCAAATCTGTAGTCTGTGTCTGTTGCCTCCCGATGCGAAATTCCTCATGCCATTATGTGTTGGTTGCTGTTTTTTCTGTTTTATTTTCCCTTTGCCACATCAATGGATAATTTACAAGTCACGTGTGTGTATGAAATTGAAACAAAATGCGCATAAATTTTGTAACGAAGCGAACGTCAAGGCGAGTCCAGGGACAGGGATCTCCAGCTCGAACTCCAACTCCAACTCCATCCACAGCTCCACATCCAACTCCAGCTCCATCTCCTCGGGCATCTGTCTTGCCACATACTATACTATATGTATTTTCCTTACTGGCTGAGGGGCTTGTCTCGGCACAGGCATTTAATATTAATGAGTTATAGCACATATAGCCTGGTCTATATGTTTGACGATGCGTTCATTGCTGTTGCCCGCTTTATTTTTCTTTACTTTATTTTTGACCATTTTGCAGATGTTGTGCTGTTTCTGTTGCTGTTGCTGTCGTGTCTAGTCCTTTCGGCCCATTGAGAGTTGCATTTAGCCAGGGCACCGCGCTGCATGTTCAAGTGGCAAGAAGAGCAACAACAACGGCCCGACTGAGTGACTAACTTGGCCATTAAAGGATGTCTTGGATGTCTGGGATGTCTTGGCTCTTGTTGTTCGCTGCAGGCCTCCGACCAATTCGTTCCGTTTCGATTTCTATTTGGTTTATTAATGCAGATACATTTATGGATGCCGGGCCATCCACACCCTGGAGCAGAGTGCTCTCGCACGCATTTTAACCAAGTCATTTCCGTGACATACTTCATGCCACTTCAACTTTTACTCTTTTCCTGCTCGGTTGCTCTTGTTCTCGTTTATTGTTGCTGGCTGGCGTCGTTCTACTTGATCGCAGGCCCCAGGCTACGGATGACATTAGCCCCAGCCGCACGTTTATAACACGATATCAAGCTGCAGAATCTATAAACTCAATTAGGCCAAAAAGGAGCCCCCCAGGGTAATCGAACAACAAACACATCCGTTTGAATAAACAGCGGGTAGTTAATCGAGTTTTAAGATAGTAATCCAAGCCATAATTATTTTAAGAAATGATTTTGAAGAAATGAATCTTAAATGTCTCCCTGTTTGACTATACCCAATACATCCTTTTCTACTCCCCTAGCCAAAAATATAAAGTTTGTTCACTGATTGCTTTGGAATTTCGACAATCTTAAGCACTCGAGCAACCCTCTGGCAAACCGGCCACAATAAATCCGCCCAATGCCAACCCACTCCCCCACTGCCCCCCACTCGACAACTTGCAAACATGTCAGCAGGCACTGTCGCAGTTGCAGTTTCAACCTCATGGCTAAAAGTTGCCTGGCTCGCCGCAGGTTTGTCAAACTTGGCCCGACTGCAGTGCAGCAGGCCGATCAAGTCCAACTGCAGCTCAGCAGTTTGTCAGCCAGTCAGTGCGACTATCCAACTCACCGACAATCTGACAGTCGGACAAACGGACACACGGACGGACAAAGTCCCCGCTGCCATGTGGCAACGATAAGCGACAGACAGCGAACGCGGCAGAGACGTAATTGACACAATTTGAATTTATATATTTTCAATGCGACAAAATGCCGGCAAGGTGACTAAGCCACGAACGATCCGAATTGAAATGAACGATCCTGCAGTGGCCGAGCCTCTTTCTACACTCGCAAAAATCACGGATACTATGCTGAATTTTTGAATTTTGATGTGTATCGGAAATTAACAGTAGATTTAACACAACTAACATGATAATTAAACATATCTTAAGAAAAAGGTTTTTTAAATTATTTCAGAATGCAAACATTTTGTTTAAAGCTTGTTGTCAAGTGTCGGTGGTTGGCCTGTCCTTGGGGGCTGTCGCGACCCATTAATCATCCATTGACCAAAAAGGGTGTGTATGTGTGTGTCGTGCTGCTTTTGTTTTAGGCCAATTGCTGTTGCCAAACATACACACACACACACACATATCGCTTAAGTAATTAGCCCGGCAAAGCAAATTGAAATTGCTAAGCCTTTCTCTTCGCAGCATCGGCAAACAATGAGGAAGTAAATGAACCGAAACTAAAAGCCAAAAATCAAAAGATGAGCCAAAGGGCAGTGTGTCAGAATGAATACCAAATAGACAGATATAGAAACGGATCGGATATCGATGCGGCGTGAAACATTAGTGCTGTAAGTTAATTTTTCACCTCAACTTTTTCCCTTGGCCTCTTGATTTTTTTGGGTTAAACAATTGAAATGTAACGCTGGGACGCGTGAGCCAAGTAAAAGGCAGCCACGCAGAATAGAAAGGTGTTAAATTGGCAACTCTGGGAGTGGGCGTGTGCTGATGGAGTTGGAGGTTGGAGATGGAAATGGGGATGGGGATAGGTAGGTAGGTCGAGATGGGGTTAAAGTGAAAGCCTCTGGGGAGGGAGTTGTGGGGCGTGACACTTGCCGACTGAGAAAACGTTTTCCAAAAGGTCATTCACTTGTGGTCAAGTTCTTTCGCCCGGTCAAATTCAAGCAAAGATATCGATTTACTGCTCTCGGGTTTTCCAGTTTCCCCCTTCCGTTTAATTGCATTTCGGATCTATCTGCCCGTCAATCTATATGTCTATCGGGATTTATTTTCATTTCATATTTTTACTGACCATCAAAATATTCGTCTGAGTCCATATGACAGTTGACTTTTGTTTGTTTATATGGCATTTCATTTGTCTTTTTGCTGACAACCTTTTTTTTTGAAATTCTTTGACTGTCACAGGCAATGTGTTGGTTTTTTCACCGAAGTGCAGTATACTTAACCTTTTTGTAAATACATACATATATAATTGATTTAATTTTTTTTCAAAGGCTTGTTAATTCATCATCAATTTGTTTAATTGCAAATTAAACACTTGAATCGCTTATTTGTCACTGATTGCTTAAATTGATATTTTTCATATCGCTTAACTTTCATTCATTTAATGTAATCAATGTAGAAAAACCTTTTGCATCCTTTGGGCAGGATTAAACTAAAAAACTTCTTCATTTTGCAATTTAATAAAAGCATAGCTCAATTTGCTTCATATTGCAAAGTTCTTTATTTTATTTGATATTTATTTGTTCACGTAGCTAAGAGTAATTTAAAAATCTATTTGATTTTCTTTTATTTTAAGAGGATAACGATAGAGGATTTTTTTATAATTATTTTTTGTACAAGGCGCATTTAAGAATAGTTATTTTTTTGAAGCTTCCGCTTTTTACAATTTTCTTTAACATTTTTCAGCAAACTTCTTGTTAAGTCCAATTATTCGAGTATTAAGAAAGCACAATTTTATATACAAATACATATTGGCTTATTTTCCTACGCCCACTGGATGCTTTTACTCACACTGCCTTCTGAACCACTTTTACCTTATATTGTGCTATATTTCAATGGATTTTTTCTTTAATCTTTGATTGTTATTTATGCGCATTTAAAGCTTGTTATTTTTTAATCACACGCCCACGTTTATGCTGCCGTACCTGTTGTTGTTACTCGTATAGGATTGTTGCATTCCCAATTCCCCCATTATGGCCATCTCTTCACACTGCCCGTCGATTTGGCCATTGTTGTGCGAATTTGTATTGAATATCTCTTCAGCACAGTGCACTGTTTATTGTCGGTCTATCATTGTTGTTTTGGGTTTGGCGGCTGCCAATGGAACTCGTATATTAATCAATGTTGGTTCGATCTCCGCTCGACCCAGTTAACAATTAAAATTATGACAGGTATGTTTGATGTTTCCGCTGTTGCAGAGATAATTAAAATTTAATATTTAATTTCGGAACGAGCTGCGGCTTGGGGCGTTGTCCCTGTGACTATTTCGCTTAGCTAAGCTCTGGCCTAATTATACCCACCGCTTGATTAATGAACCGCAATTGAATTAGGCCCTGTGATTATTATTTTTTTTTTTCGGTATTAGTGGGTCAGCGCGGATTGAGTCAAGTTCACTGGGCCTGTCAATTCGATTCCCCACAACTCAGCTCTTTAGCATATAAATCGAGAAACTCCTTAGCCAACCGACGGCTGATTGTAATAAAGACATGGCAATCGAGCAGTAACGCCCGCGCCATGTCAGCGATGTCAACGTTTTTGACGTCTCTAAAAACCAATCAACTCTCAAACTAAATCAAAAATCATAAAATATTCGGCGGAGGCGGGGAGCGGAGTTGGGATGCACACACATGAGGCGTAGGAAGCCAACTGCAGCTGACAACATGAGGAGGAGTTTCGGTGGAGTATCGATGGGAGACGACAACGACAACGACGACGACGGAGTCCACAGCAATCCCTGCCAGACCTGGTCCTCCTTCAGTGCCTTTTATAAATAAAATTTGCATAAATTTAATAAACCTTCGTCTCGTCTACGTTTCGGCCACAAAAGGCTGGCAACTCAACTCATCTTAACTCAACTCAACTCATCTCCTCCGGGTCTGCGCACTTGTTAGGGGCCAAAGGAGATTTTGTGATTTACCGATATAAGCCAAACCGTTGAAGCGGTTTGTCGCACACAAAACAAACCAAACGCCAAAGGAAAACCTTTGGAAAATACAAAAAAAAAGAAAATAAACCAAAAAAAAAAAGTAATAATAAAAATAAATCCGCAAAACTAAAGATGCAGAGAGAAAATACCCCGTTGTCTCACCCAGAGACCCATAAATAACCGAATCCAAAGACAGTGGCACAAATAATGATGTGACATGGGCCCCGGCCAGGAAAATGGCAGTGGAGCCAACAACCTGGTCGAAAGCAATCTCCACGCAGGCTCAGTGGCATCATCATTTCTGCACGCATAAATCGATTGCAGCTTGTTAGTTGGCCCAATGACAATGGTGCCCCAATGGATGGGGCTCCTTTGCATATGGAAAGATGAATGATGAATGCTCTTTCCATCTACGAGCAGCACTTCCTGGTTGCTTGCTTTTGGCCAAGCTGGCAGCCACACAAATTAATGTCAAAGTCAAAACGAAAATGGTATTTGGCAAGCGCAACGTGCAATGTGCAACGTGTAAGTTGTAAGTTGTAAGTTACTGGTTGCCAGTGGCTAGTTGCTAGGCTGCCAACTTGCGGCTCACAAATCGCGCCATAAATTTCAGCCATCGGTGCTGCAGACAAAGCAGGCAAAAAGACAGAAATGCGTTTATTGACCAAATGTGCAGCTTACTCATCGATTACGAGGCCAAGACTTGCCTTGACCATAGCGCATGCGTTGCGGCTGCTGCCTTTTGGGAAATTGAAACGCACCGGCGGCGGCTCTCGTGTCGTATACGTAATATGTTGTCTATGCTATGCTGCACATATGTTGCTTTTGCTGCTGCTGCGTGTGCCATACACAAATAATCGCTAGCAATTTATTTATAAACATTTTCCCAGTTAAATGTCACCGATGCCACGAAGCAGCAGCAGGAGTTTGGGTAAATATTTCGATCGTCAGAGATGATTGAGTTAACCAGTATGGATTTATAGCTAGCTTATAAACGTATTTCTTCCAAAAATAAAAACTTTAAGCTTTAAATATTTATGAAATTTTCCCCAATATTCTATCCAAATTTCATGTACCTTTTCAACGAATACTTCCCTAAATCATTAAAAAAATTCTTTAAGTATCTTCTCTTCAGTCAGGCCTAATCACATTCTAGCCATTGGGTTGTTGCTCTTTCAGCTGTCTGTTTTAGCATTGCCGGCACTTGGCCAAAAACGGGTATCTCTTAGCCATGCCAATCCGCGGGCCGCAAGTCCAAACTATTTCTGTGACTGCCAAGCGCTAAATGTGTGTTACTTCCGAGCAATGTCGTGAGTCGCAGCCTCAGACACAGGCGTACATACATGTGACAGGGAACACGGCAGGGGCGGGCTGAAAGGGGGACGGGGCACAGCCAGCAGGCGACTCTAATGCATGATTTATAGTAAAATATTTATTTTTACTGTTAAGTATATGCCGCAGACATTGCAGTGAGGAAAAATCCGACAGGCGTATGAAATGCATATGGCAGAAGATCTTTAAATGCAATTTAGGTAGATTTACAATTATGCAACTAAGTAAAAGTGGTAGCTGCTAATCAGCATGAATGTTTTTTAAATTATGAAAAAAATTAATTGATCCTTTTAGATATATATTTTTTAATTTATTATGTTCCATAACTCTTTTTGCAATACCAATCATCAGTTTATATATGAAATATGAAAAAACTTGTAAGTAATTTTTGAAAATAATTTGCCTTTAAGAAGAGACTATATTTTTGTTAGTGTATCGAGGCATGAGTTGTCGCATCTCTTGGGGTGGGTGCCCAGCTCCATATGGACCTGGATCTTGGAATGGAACTCGGAATGGGACTGGGACAGGTTGCCACTGCCACTGATGCGGCTGCTCCTCTGCTCCTCTGCTGCTTCCATTGCTGTCATTGTTTGCGGCCTTATCAGTCTGCATGCAAAGGAAAGAAGACCCAGATGAAGTCTAACTGTTATTCCTGGCTGAAGATGGCAGCTTGTTAGCTGGGGGATTCTCGCTAATGTCACTCATACGACACGTTGCACAGAGGCAAAGGCAGCAGCACAGCAAGTGGCAAGCTCCGCCGCCAGATAAAATATGAATGTCAACCGTTGGCGCATATAAATCAGAATGCTATCAGCTGATGACCCCATTCAGAGCACAGAGCGAACCCATGGCTTTTCAATAAAGCGTGTCAAGCATAAATCATTGAAGATATCGTCTCAATCGGCAAAAGGGAGAGAGTTCGGCTAGGCGAATTAAGCCAGAAGACCCCTTGACAAGCGGGCCAACAATAAGCGATAGCCATCAGCGCCATTGATTTTGCATTGAGGTTTTTGGCCATGTGCTCTGGTCTTAAAAAAAAGTGTCATAAATCTTGCAGCCAAGATGCTCGACACACTGTAACGAATCTGAAGGGTTTCCCGCAAGTGCATTGTGGCCCTGTGACAAAGGGATACTAATGCACGTAATACGTGCCCCTTCAAAAGTTGGCAATTTCTGAAAACCGGGCCAGAAAGCAAGTTCGAGTGCTAAGACGTGAGCCAGCCACAAAGTACGACGCAAAATCCGCTGCCAAAAGATCCTCAATCAGGCAAGCCTTTTTAAAAATTGATTAACTCGCTGCCGCTGAGACGACAAGCAACTTCCTGTTCCATCCATTTTAATAAAACCCTTTTTAATCACACCAGCAATCACCTTTGTAGCGTAACCAAAAACTGAAAAGAAGATTAATGACAAACAGCAAATTGCGCTCAATGTCGCATTAATTGAGGCAATGAGCGCATGAATAAATTCATGAATTTACACACCAGACCAAACCAAAAAATCAACAAAACCACGAAATAAAAAAAACAATGACAAGGCGCCAACTTCTAAGCCACAAAAATGCGCTTTGAGCCAAGGTCGCTTACAGCTTTTGACGGGGTGATTGCGTGATAAAGAGGCTGGCAAACGCGATGAAGATCGTCGAGAATCACTTAAACGCCTCTTAAGATCATTTTCGAATATGTTTTATTTATATCGAAAGTAATTAGCATCATTAAATGCTTATGGTGATGTACGGCTCAACGAATTCGTTGTGGAAACAAAGTTCTTGACCGCCATTCTAAAATGTTCTTAACAGCAAATGCCAAATTTTTAAAGCAAAAGCTAAATTAATACTAATTTAAAATTTTAAGCTAAAATATGTACGCTTAAAATATCATTTAAAATTCGTTATGTGTGTAAACTGCGGATAAGATTCAGCTATGCTTTTTCATATCTCAATAATGACCGTAGTTAGTTTACCTAACAACACTTGCTGGTAAACAAATGTGTACGTCTATGGCCCTGCCCCACTGCCAATTTCCTGGCGCGTGTTTCGAGGTTTTTGGCCGCCATCAAGTGTGGCCAAAAATCGGCTGGCGCTTTAAAACCATCCATCTGAGCAATCGGGCAGCAGCTAAATGCTGGCGGTTCGCTGCTAGCCACACATATAACGTGGCAAACACACCACAGTGGAACACACCCAATTTGGCTTTCGGGCCTTTGACGCTGTCTATTAGCCAGGTTATGAGCCAATTACGGGAGCGCCGCAGCCATAACCAATGCCATGCCCCACAGAAATCCACGGCGGAAAAAAGCTAATTGCACCACAAACACACGTTGCGATCGGTGGTGCCCCACTCGGTGGTGCGGTGGCTCGGTGGTTCGGCAGTGTTTTGGTGGAGCGGCCTACGCAGCCTGCGGCCGTTGTTTAATATGCAACAAATCAACGCGCCAATTGTGGCGTAAAATATTTACATTGGCCCCCGCCGCGGGTCTTTCGACCAAAAGCCACTTCGACCCTGTACCGCCAGCTGCCAACTTTTAAAGCCACGAGCTTCTCCACGTAGCTTCCTACTTCCATCTTTATTTGCGCTAATGTATTCCCATCGACCTCCTATAAAATGCCCCATTGCTCCATAATTCATGAGAGCGAATTCTCGGATCCAACACACTTTTCTAATACCCATCTTGTGGCCTAGTTTTACAAGTAAAGTGTAAAATAAATGCAATTTAAACTATTTTTTAACAATTTTATCAATTAGTTAAACATTCAAATACAACATACATACATATACAAGACAATGACGCTCATAAAAACGTTATCTCCCCTGCAGTTTGTCCATTTTTCAACGCGTAATCACCTACTCGGCTACTAGTAATTCCGCTCCCCTCGACTCTTTGATTTTGTTTATTGCGTTTAATTTGCGCATTGTTTGTGTGGCTTTTGGGGATAATTGCAGGCATCAATTGCAGCAGCAGTGGCACCCACTCAGTGCCACAGAGGGGCAATCAAATTGCCAGTGGACAGTGGCAATCAGATTGCCACAGCCACCGACACCCACACGAACCACCACTGAGCCACTGAGCCACTGGAAAAATTTGCTAAAACCACAAACTGTTCGGTTTGGCTTTCATTAAGTTTTCAGTCGCTTTTTTGTTTTGGCAACTCCATAATCAACGTCCAATTCGAAGTAGCCCCCTAATCCCGTAGTATTTGATTTAGCCATTTGTTTGCTGTTTTATTTTCCCAACGCTGTGTTTGCATTTCTCGCAGAGTTCGTGTTGTTGGTGTATTATTAATCTCCAACATAGAACCAATCAAACAGCAACGCCAAAATGTGGCGATGCCCCACTGTTATTGATGATGTGTTGATTAGGTTCTGACAAACCCATCGCGGTCATGTGAACAACAATCAAAGTACACAGTTTCACTTTGAACTCGAGCCGCACTTTTTGGTGGGATTGTGTGGGGGGGGGTTCATCCAAGCCCCCCGCCGTGGGGGTGGAGCTTTTGGGCCTGGACGCCACTGCAACCCATGTGTGTGCGGTCATAGGCGAAATTTGGGTCATGTTTCCCCGTTCATGTTGCCAAACGAAAACCAAAACCAAAAAAAACTAAATGAGAAAAATATAACGAAATAAGGAAAAAACCTTAAGCTGAAATCATGCAAACCAGCGTGTGTCTAATGAATTGCCACCCATATGCAGTCTTTTTTGTATCTCTTCTCCAGCAGCGGAAAACGGCTGGTCAAGATTTGTGGTCGCTGCAGTTACGCCAAAGAGCTGCCACCAGTGCAAGAATAACGCCGACTGTCTGTCAATGGTTCGATGTTTATGGAACATAAATCCGACCTGAAGGGTCATTCACTAATTGGGGTTTTGCTTTAATGGGTAGAGGTTTTTATGGTCGACTGGCTTAGGAATGAATCAGTTGGGTTCGTATTTGAAAGATACCTCCATTTCAGTCTTCTTTTACAGCAAATTCGGTTTTAGGTTTTCTTTGGTACATCTTCAGGTATTTGATTGAATTCTATCCAATTAGTAAAACTAATTTACTATTAATATTTACTTCTTCGTTAACAACAAAATGAATTTCCTGATTTCAAGGAAAAAATATTTAAGCTTCTTTTTACTGCTTCTTTGTAAATTATATTTAATATATAGTTTAATGTTGCCAAATCGCAACTCATCAATGTTCCACACGTCAGTAATTCATATCTCATCAACGACCTTTGATTTCATGGAACTCGCACAAAATTATTTCCTTCAAACACACAAATCAACTACAATTATGTCCGAATTCCAATTTAGAGTGAACTTCCGTAACAACCCTCGCTGCGGCCAGTGCCCCACCAAATGCCAGTTAAGTCACACAAGAGACCAAAAACAAAATAACGAAGAAAGATCTTTGCATTTATAATTTCATGCCAGAATTCCTCGATAAATTGATATATATGCTGGTTCACTTCACTGGCTGACTTGCTGCCCGACCATGGCCAGTGCCACGCCCCTTTCGGCCCACCGAGAGCCCGGCTAATGGCCTGGCCAATTGTCGCAAATTAGTGGAGGCCAGCCCAGCACGCACACATGGCCAACATACACACAGGCGGACGGAACAGGTGAAGTGGAGTCAAGACAAGACAACTGGAGTCAAGACAAACACCTAAAGCCAATCCACATGAGCACCCAAGCTAACGGTACACTGGCAAACAGAAGATGGCCAAGAAGGCAAGAAGACGGCCGAGAAGCCGGAGAGAAAGAACAGCTATAAAGAAGTTTACTGCTACAATTGGCAAATTGAAAATTGCTCGCTGGTGGCGGCGGCGTTGGAGTTTTGAGCCCAACTCTAGGCCCCAGCCAAAGCTGATGTTCTCAAGTTGATTTTGACCGGGCCAAGGCGGAAGCTTCAGACCAAAAGACCCTGAGCGGGCCTAAAGCTAAGGCCCCCCTATCGCAACTCCGCTCACTCCCTGCGATGCGTTCGTCTGGCCAGATAAGCTGACATCCACAACGTGCCACAGACGATGATGCATTTGCCAAGGTACTTGCAACTAGTTGCCGCATCAGTCGCTGCAGTCGCCGCACCAGACAGAGACGTTTCAATTTCAAACGAGAATAGCTCTTTCAACCGACGCCAGAACTTCGAAATACTCTAAGTGGAAATTAATTTTGCATACCTGTCGCATTTAATACGCATTCATTTTATCCACACTTACTATGTTGCAATTAATTCTCACATATCAATGATAGCAAGTATTGTAAGCTACCCTTAATTAATATAGTATATGAGTAATGTTTATATTTTCAAAATGTATTTGCTTGTTTCTGAACTAGAATATCAAAGATACCCTACCCGCCTAACTAAAAGGTATTCTTAAAAAGCAACAAAACGGTTTTGGCCAGGCCAATCTGGCAGGCAGACATTTTAATGAAGCCGCCGTCAGGCAGCATTTGAGGCAGCCACTCTTGGCCGTCTGGCTAGTAACGGTGCCAAGTCCACGGGTCTATATAACGATAAGTCAACGCACCGGCGTCTGGGGCCGAAACGAATGACTTCAGCGACGAACCTGCTGAGCTAAGTTAGTGCGTTAGATTACCTAAGTTTTGGACTTTGCCTTATATACAAACGTGCAGGTGACTTCAAGAACACCCCGAAAATAGGGCCAAAAATGTCACTTTCAACTTTCGCTACCAGTTTTCCCTGCCAACACATCAAACTTGACCCAATTCTGTGGGAAACACCCACACGGCGTTTTATGAGTCGGGTTCTCTATAATTAAAAAGGCAAGCAAACGAAACGAAACGAAATGAAATGTTAACTTCAAAGTCCACTTGATTTGGGATCCACGCACTTGATTGGCACTGCCACACTGAAGCTGAAAGAGAGAACTGGGCCCAGTCTGTTTAGGCGTTAATTGCGGGTTCTGGCAAATTACAGACTTGGCCAAGAGACCAGAAACATGAAATGCACTTTCTCTTTGCCGCCGCGAAAAGTGAGTGAGTTAAAATGGATTGTTTTGGATTGAATTGGATTGGATTGGGACTTGAGATAGATGTGCGCGGGCGTAATGCCAAAATCGATGGCAGCTGCTGCTTACCTTTTGTTTAGTCTTCTAATTGCTCCCGAAGATCGCCGATCACATTACCACTGCAAAAAGCAAAAGAGAAACACATGAGTAAGCAAAAGAGAAATGCAAATTAGTTTATGAAAACACTCAAGCAGACAATGAACTCCTCAACTCGATTCCTTTTATGGACTCAGCTCTTCAAATATGATTATGAATCTCGAAAACTACCTTTGCCGTCAGCTACAAATTGACATTGTTTCTGTATTTATTTTCGACACATTCATGTGGCGGCAACTACACGTGTTAGCCCGTTGTTCTGTAAGTGACTTTGATTTCGATTTGATTTATTGCCTGCAATTGTCGCGCACAGCTGAAAAGTGAAAACTTTCCGCCGTGGTTTTGTTCACTTTTGCTTTCGAAACTTTCAATTCGGTGACTTAATTTCTGTGCAGCGCCAGCGGCCTAATGAAATCGAACTGCCGCTTAACAATGGCAATAGCACTTTTATTGTCAAGGCATTGCTTTGCCAAAGAAATTATCAAGTGCAGTTTTTGGGCTTTTGGCACTTTTACTTTCATTGTCGTGGAAGTGCTAACAATCGAGCAAACGGGCTCAAAACAATTTTCAATTGAGTGAGTAATGCCCATTTTCCATTTAGCGCGGCTAATGAGTCGAAAATGCTTTTCGAGCCCATTTCAAAGGGTCGGCAGTCAGTCACAGAGCCAAATTACCAAACAATTTCAATGTCTTTGAATGTGAAGTCGAGTTTTATGGGAAAATGTTTCGGAGCGAAAATGAAATTTAGCTCCCACAAAGTGTTAACAAAAATGTTTATGTAAGTAAAATGTATGAAAAAAAGGCTTTGTTTTCCGTGAATGAACAAAAAGCCATTAAATATATCTTAAGTTTGATTCAACTTTCTAATCTTAATATGAATTCTTTACATTCTTGATATATTCTAAGCCCATTATTTCGTTAAATATGTAAATTTATTCCCGAATTTGTAAACAACCTTTTATAGTTAAACTAAGTGATCATAAACTGTATACCGTTGTGTTATGTCAACAAATCGTTTGATTATATTTTAGTGTTGGCCAATCAAAATATTTATGTATCTTTTATTCTTCACAAAACTCTTAGCGTGTCTTTCATTTATGGGAAGCACTCTAATTTATATAATAAATCCTTGAAACGTTTTGTAATAATCGAATTAAAGTGAAAACTTAGTTATAAAGGCCACTGATGTATGGCATATTAGGTATAAGGCAATTACTAACTATATGCAAGAATTCCCACAACTTCTGAGCAGTCTGACAATGAGTGTTCCCAGCCGCGAAGACAAGGGCATAAATTGCAGTTGGCCAGTTTTGGTTCACTCTACCGTGGCGGCGACGGGGTCGGCGGAGTGGGCGTGGCCGTACTGGCAACTGCAACTAGTTTGCATGCAAACCATGAAATTATCTGCAATTGATCTCTAGCAAGGGGCAGCTTGGTCTTGGACATGTTTGCTACTCGAATTAAAAAAAAAAAAGAAATACAAAAAAATTGAGCCAACAATAGGAGAGGCAAACAAACGTATCAATTAGCAGAAGTCAAATACCCGAACCCAAGTGGGCTGAGAAAATATTTACCTAAACATTTCCTAAAGATATATATTTTTATAGGAGTTGTATCTTTATCTATGAAACACAAAAACAAAGTACTAGTTTTCGTTTCCCAATATAATTGTCGTATACTGGACACAAGACACTCGTCACTATGAGAGTTTTTAAGAAACAGCAGACGAAAGTCAAGTCCTTTTTCCGCAGCGAGGACATGGATTTGTGCCAACTGCTGCTGCACACGGAAAATGCCTTCGATTGCCTCATAGAGCTGGGACACCATGGAGCCGTGCAGTTCAACAATGTCTACGATGAGGACCGATTGCTGAACAACCTGTACTCCAAAAAAGTGACGCAGTGCTATGAGCTACTGCGCATCGTGGACAGCCTACACACTTACATCGTCCAATTGCATGTGAACGAGATATTCTATCCGGATGTCGATCGAGAGAATCGGCTGAAGGAGAAGGATCTGGCCAAGTATAGTGATAGTCTGAAACGCATCCATGTGGAGGCCAGCGCCGTGACGGAGCACTACTACCGACTGGACAGTCGTCGAAATCGCATGATGGAGCACAGCTTCGCTTTGAACAAGGCCAACAAGTATATGGTTTCCGACATGGGCAGTGAACTGCTCTATTCGGAGAGCACAGTGATTGGCTTGGTTCAGGATGCCACGACCACCTCTGGAGCTTATCCGGCTCATCTGAACTATATGATCGGCTGCATCCGAGCTGATAAGTTCTATAGCTTTGAGCTGCTGCTCTACCGCTTGTGCTCCTTCAACCTGATCATACGATTTGCCGAAATGCCTAGTCCGGTCTACGAATATCATTATGGCTATAAGCCGGAAAGGGTGCGAAAGTTTGCAATTCTCATGATGGCCAGCTCAACGATGATCTGGCCCAAGGTGCTCAAGATATGTGCTCTCTATCATGTTAATATCTACGATTGCCCTAGTTCTGCCAGCCAGCGGGAGGATAAGGTCAAGGAGCTGAGCCAGGAGATAGTGAACGTGGAGAAGGTCCTCAAGGAGGCCGAATTGATGCGCCGCCAGATCCTAGAGGTTGCTGGTCGGGATCTATTCATTATACGTGTGAATCTTCGCAAGGCGCTGAAGGTGTACGATCTGATGAATCGCCTGAGATTGGTGGGAGGAGTAGAGGTACCTCGTTATCTGTTGGCCGAGGTGTATATACCATCGTCCGATGTTCCCGAAGTGGAGGCAATCCTACGAAGTGCCTCTCGAATAAGTGGTGGTGCGGATATTAATGATTCATCCGATGAAGACGAGATGAATGATATGAAAACAATGCCAAATACTACTCCCTATCCCATTGAATCGGACTTCCAGCCGCTCGAGGATATGAGTGCTGGAGCCATACTGCTAAAGAAGAACAGACTGGTCAGTCATATGCCACCAACGTACTTTCGGCTGAACAAGTTTACCAGGGGATTCCAGAACCTAATAGACGCCTATGGTATGGCCGATTACAAGGAGTTGAATCCCGCTCCGTACACCATCATCACATTTCCCTTCCTGTTTGCCGTTATGTTTGGCGACCTGGGTCATGGAATTCTGCTAATTTTGTTCTCCTCGCTCATGATTTGGAAGCACAGGGAGATCGAAAGGTATCAGATTAACGCGACCTCGGAGAACGAGATCCTGAATATCCTTTATGCGGGACGCTACATAATCTTACTGATGGGTGTATTTTCCGTCTACATGGGCCTAGTCTACAACATAGTCATGGCCAAGGGCTTCAATCTTTTCGGTTCGAGCTGGAGTTGTCGATACAATGAGACCACTGTGTATGATCCCGCTTTTCATGTGACCCTGGACTCTTCGCATCCTCACTTCTACTCGGGCCATCCGTATCCATTGGGAATGGATCCAGTGTGGGCCGTCTGCGGCCAGGACTCGATAACCACGACCAATTCGTTGAAGATGAAGATGGCCATTGTCCTGGGCATATCACAAATGATGTTTGGACTGGGCCTGGCTGCCGCTAATTGTGTGCTGATGAAGCGAAAAGCAGATCTCATTCTGGTCGTCATTCCGCAGATGATCTTCATGCTGTGCCTCTTCGGCTACCTCGTCTTCCTGATCTTCTACAAGTGGATGTCCTACGGAGGCCATAAGCCGGCGCCCTATAATGCTGCATGTGCTCCCTCCGTTCTGATCACCTTCATCAACATGATGCTGATGAAAAAGGAAGAACCGGTGGAGAACTGCCTGGATTATATGTATCCTAATGAGCGGATGATAGAGTTCGCCCTGGTGGGGATAGCCTTTTCTACGATACCCATTTTATTGGCCGGCAAGCCGATATATCTCATGCGGCGTCGCAGAAAGATGGAACAGGAACGGGAACGGGATTTTAAGAGGATGCGCCGCCAGACGATCGCGGAAATGCGATCCACGATGAGGTACACGGATGACGAAAACAGTGAGACCAGCAGGCAGAAGAGCGTTGACAACGAGGAGGAGCACGAGATGTCGGAGATTTGGATTCACTCTGGAATCCATACGATCGAAACGGTCCTGGGCTCGGTATCGCATACAGCCTCCTACCTTCGATTGTGGGCCCTCTCGTTGGCGCACGATCAGCTGTCTGATGTCCTGTGGCACATGGTACTGACCAAGGGATTCGCCAACACTCTGCCATTGTACTATGGTGTGCCCGTGCTCATGGCCGCTTTCTTCGCCTGGGCCATTCTTACAGTGGCCATACTGGTGATGATGGAGGGATTGAGCGCCTTCCTGCACACCCTGCGTCTCCACTGGGTGGAGTTCCAGTCGAAGTTCTTCGGCGGAGCGGGCGAATCGTTCAAGGCATTCAGTTTCCCGCCGTCAAACCAGAGGAGTTAGTTATACTTCGTACAGTTTACAATTAAAATTTATGGTTTGAACTTTTCATCGATTTCTGACTTTCTAGATAAGTGCTATTATTTATAGCTATTATTTCCATCGTACTTATTAAGGGTAAGTATTAAGATTAAAATCCTTTGCAAGGTGATAAAACAACAATTGAATTAATTACTCCATGCAAAGATCCTGTTGAAGAACTACTTAAAGCCGCTCCAAGATCGAGTGTATATTTTTTGGATGGACTTTAAATGTTGGCTCCCTCTATTTTTTGGCAATTAACTGTGGCCAAGAGCAAACCGAGAGCTACCCACGCCCGCTGTTTTCGGACTTGTACATTCCTTTGCAATTAGCATTGGCCCGGGTCCATGCAAAAGGCCATAAACCAAAGCTGGCTTTAAACAATTTCCATTTGTTTGCTTTATGCCACTGCCAGCTGCTGCTGTTGCCGCTGTTGCTGTTGCTGCTGTTGCAGTTACGACTGCTGCCGTGGCAGGCTTCCTTCCTGCGATGCGGGCGCTGGAAGTCGTCGACCCTTTGGTGCTGCTCTTGTGCCAGTACAGCTATAGCTGCTGTTCTATTCTACATCGCTGTTCTTGTCGAATACCCTGTTTTTGCACAGAAAAGGGGTATAGTTTTACAGGGGCTTATATTGGAAATTGCATGCCATAAATGTAAAGGCAATAAAGACGGAATGAAAGGCTTTTATTGTATCCTGCAGCCTGAGATTGATTTGCTTTAATTATTCTAACCCTCTCTCGGTAATAAAAGTGCTGATCACTTTTAAACCGTTGCTTTCTAAAATTTACCCGGAAAGACAAAAACAATTTACAAAATTATTAATAGTAAAAAATGTATTTCTTTACTTTCCAAAATAATTAAATGCTTGAAGGAATAAGTTATATGGTTACATTTGTAAGAGGAAATCAAAATCTTTTTCAGAAATCTAATATTTTAGTAATGATGACCATTTTATATTTATGAAATAAATATAAAACTTTCCCCTGTCTTTGGTATGACAACCATATACCATATTGTTGGGTAATTTCTTGTCGAATAGTTTGACTGCCAACTTCTTGCCAGTTTTCCACACACACACATACACACAGAGCCAAGTATTTTAGTGTCTTTGCTGCTGTTGTTGCCGCTCTGTTTGCCATTAACACCCACGCCAGCAACTTTGGTTGCTGTTCTCTGGTTGCTGGTTGTTTGGTTGGTTGGCCCAAGACTTGGCATAAATTATGAACAGCAACCGATGACGCATGCAGGCCGACCTAAGTAGACTGGCTCGTGCATAAATAACTTTCGTTAGCCACATGGCCCGTAGTGACTTGGCCTGACTTTATTGGATCGCTGCCACGGAAAGCAGAACTAACTCGATGGCCAGTAATGTGCAGTAAGTTTCATGACCAGAGCAGGTTTTTGGCCAGCTATGTAGCACTCTGAGCACTCTACGCAATTGCCAGCGCAAAACAGGCTTTGACTCCATGGCTTTGGCTATAACTTTAAACCGCAGCACGCGCCATTGTTTAGGTGGTGCAGCAAAAAGCAGCAACAAGGCAGCAAAAAAGCAGCGGCAGCAGCGGCCCGGGTGGGTCAAGTTTGTTGCCCAAGTCTTTTGTTTATACTTTCCTTGATGCGGCCGCTGTGCGTGGCTCTAATGCTGGGCCCAATGGCCAACTGCTTAGCACTTTTATGGCCAACAATTGTCAAGTCTCTAAGGGGCAGCAGATTGGTTCCATGGCAGCTTAGAACGGCTGCACTCAGAGAAATATATCAAGCACTCAAAGGGCTAAATGAAAGTTGAAAAATAGGGGATATTGAATAAAGAAAATAAATAAAAATATGGTTAGCTTACAGAAAATAAACCTCCAACTAAACATAAATATGCATTCGGTATAACTTTGATTAAAACGATCATAAACTTGCTAATATTTTCGCTCTGTGTGCACTGCAAGAAAAGCAAGGTCGCATTGTTGTCTGGGGAGAATCAATTTGAGACTTAAATGCGGATGGCTTTCCGTTTTCTGCTCGTCAGTCGCATCACGTCACGTTCTGCGACTCATGCTCTTGGGTCGTCAGTTTTTTGAGTGCATTGTCGCTGTCCTTTAAAGGGTTTTGCCCGTGGATGTTGCTGCTGCTGTTGCTGCAGTTGCATTGCCGCTGTTGTCATTGTTGCGGCAGCTGCAACAGCAACAGAGAACAACCATTGTTGGCACTGCGACTGTGTCTAGTTCTGCTTTTGGGCCTTTACATGCGCGGCCGTAACAAAAAAGGTGTTAAATTCAGCCCATGGATTGGCCAAAGCGAACTGCTGGCCAAAAGCCAGAGACGGAGTCTAAGTCAATGCACTCTGAAGAATTCGCTGGCTTGGCAGAAGGACATTTGCAGCTCCAAACTCGGAGGTTGAAGCACCTCAAGTGCTTAAAGCGAATAATCCAAACATTCAAATGAAGTCAGCATGATGAAAACGTCAAGCGAATACAATAACATGCAGATTTAAATGTAAACATCTGTGAGCTTTTAAGTCAATTAATTAACTGGCTACACAATTTGTTGACCTGGCACATTTCGGTCATTTCGCTCGACGGGCTGTCAAGTGGAAAAAAGCCATTTAATTCGCCACAAATTGTGCATTGTTTGGGCCTTAATTAAAATTGTATTTTGTTCATCTTCGTCTTCATCTGCCTTTTCGACTATCTTTTTTTTTTGTTTTTGCAGAACGGAAGCTGACAATTGACCATTAAAGAAGCAAAAACAAGCAAGATCTGCTAATGCGAAGGGGAAAAACTTTCACTCAGCAGAAATTTTTTAATTAAAAATGGCAAAAAAAACCCACAAAGCTCGAGAAAGAAATTAATTTAAACTAGATATTGTGTGTGTAACCGGTTGGGAGTTTGCATTCGCAATGCTCAGCTGGAAAAGTGAAATTTCTCAGAACCCAATTTTGGCATTTAGCAGTTCATTAGCAAGATAGCTACAAAATATGCATAAAATTAATCAGATGGTACCAAATATATGACACAAAGGCGGAAAGTGAAAGAATGCAGAAATACACGCGTGATATGCCTAAAAATGTTGAGAGAAATTTGCGAATATAAATAATACGTTATTTATTTTTATTACTTAATAATTACGTCTCAGCAACTTCCATTGATTTAAAAAATTATTTCAATATTCCAAAATCAAAGCCACACCGTTCCGTATTTAAAAAAGTCATGCAGTTGACATCATTAATTATATAAAATTATATCAATTAAGAATGGAAAAATCATTGTTTGCTGCTGGTTAAAAGACCACTTAAGTGGATCACACGCTTAACAATTCCCGTTGGGGAAATATTAATTGGGTTTAATGTGGTGTTTTTGTGTCACAGCCAAGATAAGAATCCAAAATTAGTTAACCCAAAATGATGAACTCCAGCAGGAAAATACAACCGTCAGCCATGTGACCCTCATTAAAAGTAAGCTTCATGTATTTATTCCTTTTGATCTTGCAGCGGCGGCGACCACACAAAAACTGCGCAGAACGCTTTTGATTATTTTCACAAGCGGTTTCTCTCCGCCATTTCAGCCTTTTGTCTTGGCCCCAAGTCATGCATAATGAGAACCTGATATATGGCAATATACTATATGCTATATACTGCCCGTATATATGTCAATTACAGCACGATCTTTTGGCAAATTCGCGACACATCGCCAGTGGGTCAGCATTCTGATGTCTGAGCTCTGAGCTCTGATACCGATATTTATGTCACCGGCGACAATAAATTTGTCAGCTTTTTGTTAACCGTTAAGTAAACGCAATGCATGATTTGTGTTTTGTAATGAGGGCGAGTGAGTGAGTGAGTGGCGGCGCGAAAAATGTCGAACGAATTCGAATTCGAATACGAATACGTATCTGTATCTGTATCCGCCGACGAAGATGAAGTTGAAGTTAAACTCTGGCAGACAAGAAGTGAACGAAACGGCTTTGTGTTCAGTTCATAAAATATTCATGATATGCCAAATGTTTGCTTTCATTTGACTTTTTGATTGTTTTCGTATTGTTTGGTTTTGTTTTTTTTTTTTGTATTTTTGCCAAGCAAAATTGCTTAAGATTGAGTCATGAAATATTGTTGGGACATTAATATTCAATAGGCAAAATAATATTTATTACTCCGGCGGAGACAGTAAGTAATTTAAATAATCTGTTGACTCCTCTTTCGTTTATAAAACAAATTGCTAGTAGAAATGTTTTGTGAATTCAAATTTTTATTCAAATGTGTATTTTTTACGTGGGCATTGTAATTAACCAACAGAAATGATTGAAACAAACAATTTGAAGTGTGACCACAAAAGCGGCATTGACCATTCGAGTGCTCAAAATTCGATGGCTCTTAACACATTGTTTCGATCACTTTTGGGATGCAGTGGCAGCGGCAACAACAACCATTGTATTAGCAGCAACAACAGCAAGGGGAGCCTTACCAATGGCAATAGCAACACCAATTGCCTGACCTTCAGTGGGCCACTTGAGGCACAGCTTCTGCAGCAACAACTCGAACTCGAACACGAAGTTCGCTGGCTGTCAGCCATTTGAGTGACTGACATGCAACACTAGCAACAGCAGCAGCAGCAACATCGCAGCAACAATGCACAATAGCGTGCCACAGACAGCCGAAAACACCAATTGGTGTCAAAGCAACAAAATGCTACCGTATTGCAACTGCCACAGCAAAGGGAATTTCTCGCTGCCGAAATTAGCAATAAATCAAAGATTGCGAGCGCGGAAGGCGTCTAACTAATTTCACTAAAGGGAAACGCGCTGCACAAGGAAAAAATAATAATAATCAAATTATAGTAAATTATTTTAAATACTGAATGGCAAATATCTATCTATCTTATTACAAAACATCCGTGGATAGTGTTTGCTAATATTAATCATGTGATACTTCAATGTTTAATTACAAACGTGACAATATGTTGCCACAAATAAATTGAAAATATTGTTATTTGTATGGAATTTTTTTCTCTCTGCACTGTAGCACTTTGCAACCGTTTTGGGCTGCCGAAAAACGCGCAGAAAGGCGGCGAAAAGCACTTGGGGATTCGTGAAGCTGCCCACGCCTCTTCAGAGAGCAACAGCAGCCCGCCAGTCACATAAATAAGTCACCATCAGAGTCAGATTCAGATTTAGATTGAGAACGAGCGACGCTGACGCGGAGCGCACACTTGGCCATAAATCTCGAGAAGCGTGGGCAGGTCGGAGCCCCCGTCCTCGATGCCATTCCTCTAGACCCAAAACGAGAAAGACGTAAGCGGCAAATGGGGCCACGCCTCATCGAGCATGTTGGCCAAAAAGCCGCAGATTGAGAGGTGGCATCAAGTGCGTATTAAACACTCTGGTAGAGCCATAATCAAGCTAATGCCATCTTATGACTCAACTTGAAAGCATCTCCTTCGCGTCTAATGGCAATAAAAAGAAGAGTGAGCATGGTAATATTGGTTGATAATTTATGGTCAACAGAACTAGGCCTCATTACCATATGAGCCACTGCGAGCTGTCACAAACATATATAAGCCAGAAAGTTGCCGTTAGGCCAACGCACTTAGCACAAACTTAGCAAAATTGGGGATGCCCCCCAATTGACACATTTGGCACACTGAGCACTGCGTTGCTTTCTGGCTCCGAATTTGCATTTATTTTTAATAAATTGCAAGGAAGCGCTCGAACTAATGCCAAACCAGTGCCAAATGGGAATATCTATTAAATCGCAAAACTAGTTCACTTTTTTACACAAACATATAAATAGGTCTTACATATTTTATTAGATTATTGCTGTCATGCGCAAGATATGTTAAAAATTGATATCCCAATGCATTATTTAACTAAAAACGTTTTAGGTTTGGATTCAACTATTCAGTAGCATGAAAACAAATAGCAAAATTTGTAAAAACAATGTATTGGATATGCCTTTAGAAAATTCCTAGAGTTTCTAGCTTGATTGCCATTCAATATTTGCAAAAATTAATAAACAAATAAGCTCGAGATTTGTTTATCCCCAACTTACCCAAACAAACACGTCGAGATGCGTTAAAACCAGTTCAGTAGCCTTTTCTGTAATGAGCAGAAGGGTTAAAACATATTTTTTTTTTAGTAATTTGCGAGGCATTAAATCAAAATTCTAACAAAATACTTCAACATTTATGGGGCATAAATCTGATGGGTTGGGTGTTAAGAGTAAACATAAATTGATTTATTCACCAAGTCACGTCGCAGTTTCGACTCATATTATCACTTGCATCTGATGTACGAGTTGTTAGAGCAAACACTTTCCATGACAAATTCGAGGTGCTCATATACTCGTATAGAAGTGCATACGTGTGCATATGGCAACAATGGTCAGCACATGTACTACATACACAGTGGCTGGCTAGCTTGTTAACTCATCCAAAAAGTAAACCACATTCTTGAAAGCATTAGAAACTAAACTAACAACAAAAAAAAAAGAGCTCGACAAAAAAACTACTGGCCAAACAAAAAGATAGAACCATGAATAGCCAGAGCACAAAAAACATGTTCAGCGCGTGTAGCTGCAGCAGCAGCAGCAACATCAACTTAAATAGCAACAGCACGGGCGGTGGGCGTTGGGTACACTGGGCGTGGCCGGAGTGCAAAATGCAAAACAACATTGAAGACGAGAAAATCTGGCTACTGTAATTTGTCTGCCCACCAAAGACACGACCCCCTCCCGCTCCACCAACAGCTTCTCCTCCACCAAATTTCCAAGCCCCTAAACTTGGTTGGTTGCTGATCGCGTTTGGCCAGCCGGTTGTTGTTGCTGCTGCCCCGACTTGACTTGGTCCGGGCCAGTTTGCAATTGCTGCTCTACTTTTGAGTGTGTGCTCCACCACCCCCTCTACAGCCGTCGCCCCTGGGCAGCCCCCTGCGCCCCTACTGCTCCGCTTGTATTTGCTTCCTAAAGTTGCCGGCGTCGTTGGCCGTCTTTTGTCGCTGAGGTAAATTTTTATGTTGCAGCCATTTTTCAGAGACACAGCTACAAAAAAAAAGTAAATAGGAAAATTCGCTTTTCTGCACTGAGAGAAATTATTTAAGTTTATTTCTGTGATATTACTATCATTTTAAGTTGTTTCCTTGTTGTTAAGCAAGTTTTTTTTTTATTTAAGTCATATTGTGTTCCACCAAAACTAAAGTGTATTTGTGCTAACTTAATATTATTCTCTCAGTATATCCTCCTTGGTTTCTTTTCCATCGCCATTTTTTAATAACTTAAGCCGTTTTTATACCTCTTTTACGCCCTTACGAAATCAGTTTTTGCGCTATATAGTATATGTGCCGTGACTTTCATGATGATTATAATTCTTCGGGTTGGTTTCTGATTTTTCTTGGGTTGTCTCTAAAAATGTCAAGTTTCAGAAAAGTTACAGAAAATAGTGGTTCATTATTTAAATTTTTACAGGATATTAATGTTGTTCATATGCCACCGAACATCCTACTTCTTCATCCTCCATTTCTATTTCAATTCTTTTTTTTTTTTTGTATTGTAAATTTTTTATGTTGTCTGCTGCACTTAAAGTTACGTATGAGCATTTTGTGTAGGTCTAGTTTGCCAGCTTTTTTTGTTGCAACTGCCTTTGTTGCGACAAACTTTTTCAACTTGACACTTGAACCGAAAGAACTCCAGCCAGAATGAACACTCGACTACAAGAGGCGGCCTCAATGGCCTGACACTTTCAGTTGGTAATTAGTTTTGAGGCCATGCATGTGAAATGCAATTTTCCGCCGAGTATCTGAAGGGGAAGCTGCTCGAATCGCACAAGCAAAAGGGTCCGAATTCACTCTGAACTGAAATGATGAATTTCGGCTAGACAATCGATTATGTAATCTAGCATTGAATAAGTTTTTGGGGCATTGTTTACTTGCAACCTTGAACTGTTGCAGGCTGAAACTAGGATTGCAAACCGTCTGAAGTGACTGGCAAATGATTGGGCCCGACTTTCGAGTGTCTGTCAATCAAGTCGAATCCGAATTAAATCATTGACAAATAACAATAATCAGTAACAAGGCTGTAACCTGCTGTTGCTGCTGATTTTACTTATAGTTGCATGTGGCATGCAATGTTGCCGCTGGTGCTGCTTCTGCTGCTGCTGCTCCTGCCGCCCTGCAGCAATGAAAAGTGAAAATTCTTGGCTGGCTGTTGAAAACTACAAAGTTTTGGGCCACTGGCGGGGATTTCTACATGTTCGCCAAACAAATATGAAGAGGCGGCGGCGCCCTTTCTCCTTTTGTTGATTGCAAACTGTGCCGTCGTCATGTGCCACATTTGCAGTACTTTCAGTAAGCTGAAAGTAAAAATAAAGCCCAGTGAACTGAAACTGAAACTGAGCATGCAGCATAAATATGTGAATAATGCATAAACAACTAGAACACATTGCACCGGCAACTGTTGCTGTGTGTTGCATGCTCACATCGCAAAAACAACGAGGGAAAAAACGTCGAAAAAAATTGCTCAACTGCAAAAATAAATATGAACATTTACTGGGAAAAGTTGATGCACAGGTAATTAGAGCCAGCAGTTTTTGTTTGCCATTGCTCATGTTGAATGCAACTGCGAATGCCTTCTTTTTTGCGCCCAAAAAACAGGAGCGTCCAGACTTTAGGGCTACTTTAATTAAATTCTTCGGGGGTGCGACGGATTCTTTTGCCGCAAACAATTTTCAAATGCTCTTTGTGCACAAGTTGCAATTCATAACATGAAAAGTAGCCGGCAAAGTTGAAAACTTCAAAAGGGAAATGGGCATATAATCAAACGAATCGTACACACTCTTGAAAATAGGGAAAAACTAATAGGACCAGGTACTTGTGCTCCAAGTTCAACACGAACTTATTCCAATAAAATTGCATCGTGGAGTGCTTCCTTTTCAAGCAAATTTTAATTTGTTCTTGAGATGTCGTCCCCTGGCTGAGCTATCTCTAACCCAAATACCTCAATAACGAGGAGCAGCCTATAGGGCATTGGATAAAAACGGAGGAATATTGGGGAGACGAGGAATTTTCACAGTTGCAGCCCAAAGTTCATCACAACAGCATAGCTGCAGCCGCAGTTGCAGTTGCAGTTGCAGTTGTAGTTTTCCGCACTCAAAGCCAAAGAACAGAGCCACCCACTCGGCGTTAAAGCGGGTAAATAGGCCAACGCGAAGGGGGTTACTGCCAAACAACCGAACGCAGTGGCGTTGGGGCTAGAAGGGGGCCAAACTGGGCCCAAGGGGCTCTTGGCTAACAATGCATATGACAAACTTTTGTCAATTTATTAAGAAGCAAAGAAATATGGCTGCTCTCGTGCGAGCCAGGCTGGCTAACCTGATTCCCAGGAGAAGCCAAGAAGCCAGGCGGCAACGTGGTCAGCCGGAGAAAGAGTTTCCTGCTGGATGCCCTCGTGGTAGCCCCCTGTGAAAAGCCCCTCATGAATTTCCCTCATGTAACCACTGATACTCATCATCATCAGCAGCAGCAGCAGTTGCTGCAGCAGTCAAGACGCAGTTCAAACAACTTTCGTTCGCATAAATTGTTGATAACAAAGGCCGGGAATCAGTGTTGGGGCTACCAAAACTGGTTGCATCAAACGTTTAGTGCACAGTGACAAATCTAGAAAATTAATAAGCAATATTTTTTGTATTCTAATATTCCAAAGAAATAACAATATCTGGTTTAATGCCAACTATACGTTTGATCAATCGTTCACTTGTTCGCTGACGCTGAGTTCATTTGTTTATTTTCTGCATTAAGATCATAGTGTTCATTGTATTAATTTTGTTATTTTGACAGCTAATATTGGTTAATTTTTCTCAGTGTCCTGTTGCAGCGGCAGTTATGAATTATGTCAAATGGCATAATTGCCAGTCCAGCTTCAGCAGCTGCTGCACTCGTCGGCGGTTTTTAGTTTTCGGTTTGAGTTTGACTTGCAGTTCGAGTCGGAGTTTTGGGTTTTGGCATCGCGCTCTGGCAGGAAGCAATAAATTCTATGCATTGCACTCGATACAATTTGTAGCTGATAGGATGGAATGGCGATGTCGATAGCTGGGGATGCTGGGCAAACTGGGTATAGAATGCTGGGGATCGCCAGATAGATGCCAGTGGATAGATGGCTGGCACAGATGCGGAAATGCGAGGAGCAGGCTAATGAACGTGGCTCTCTACCTTAACGGTTCTGGCTAAATTGTTGGTAATTTACTTTTTCAGCATGCCGCTGCCGATCATCAATTTATGCATTTATCGCTATACAGTTATGGTACGCATCTTGCTATCTGCTCCACATATATAGTATATACTGTACTACTATTTGGTACCCCTTGTTTACCCAACTTTCCCTTGCTCGCTGGAGCTTTGCGAGCAGATTTGTACTGTAATTATCAGGCCTCATGAGCTTCAGATGCTTTATGGCTAAGATTTCACACTCACGCTCTTGAGGGTCTGCGGCACACACACACACCCCCCCCCCACCCCCACCCCCCTTTTGGGGCATTTTTTCCCCACCGTCCCTGCTCGTCATGCACTTGAATCCGAATCTGAGAACTCGACTGGTGAAAAGTGAAACCGAAAAAGGGAAAACTCTGAGCAACATGAGAACTCCCCGAAGACTTTTACCCTTTTAACAACAAATGGAAGATGGCCAAGAGTGGCGGCATTCGAGTGTGAGTGTGTGCAACTCATATTGAGGTTATTAGTAACAAGGTCACTGCAACCCACACAAAAAGTGGGCGGTGGTGGGAGGTAGGAAGTCGAGCTTGCAGGCGGGTGAAGTCTTATGCACTTTGGCTCACAAAATGATAATTTATGTCGGCAATATTTGAATACAATTGAAGTTGCCAGCCAGCTGGCATAAGCAAAATTTCAAATTTTCAATTTCCCTTTTACAGAGAACGGCAACGGCAAAACAATGAGCAATCGAAAAATGCACATTTGAAATTCAATGTGTAACTGTAGCTCGCTCGGGCACAAAAGTGGCAGAAAATAAATGTTCACTAGGAAATTCAGTCACTTTTGGCTCAACATGTGCTTTTCAAAATTTTGTGTCATGCTGCAAGGCCCAAAACAATGAATAATCATTTTTATTTTATTTTCTTTATCTAAATGTTTTCATGAAAATGCAAAATATTAATTTATACTTGCAAATGCAGTACGTCCAACTGTTTTCCCCAAAAATATTTTATTTTTATTGAGTTTGTTTATTTCAGGCAAAAATACTCAATCTCACACTGGCAAACACACATGACTTCACATTATGACATCAGAGGCGAGTTCACGGGGATTCTTTAAGCCCTCTTTGATACGCAGAATGACAATCAAAAACCCATAATTAACCAAAATTAGCGGGTTATAACATCATAAAACAAAAACAAGAAGTAAAGCAGAAAAACAAAGGCTGATGGAAAAAACATAAAACATATGAGACCAAACAAAAGCATAAATTTCGCATTCGATGAAGAGGCAAACACAGAACATGCACTATGATGTTCAACATTTTAGGAATAGTTAGGAAAAATATATAAGCAATATATATATTTATTTTAAAAATTCGAGTAATGTGAATACAACTTTTGCATATGTAAAACTATATTTAAGTCCACCATAGGATTTTCTTAATTTATTTTTAAGAATAATCAGTACATTGACTTTGGCTGTAGCTGTAGAGAGGGCGTCTCGGATTAAATAAAATCAAAATTGTAGTTAATTTGCATGATTCCTGGGCGTTTCGGAAGAAACAAAAAAAAATATCAGCAAGAACAAAGCAAATAAATTATGCTGGGCATTTCGAAAGAACTTTGTGCAACACATCGAGGGGCTGGCCATAACCACGACCACGCCCACCATCAAGGCCAAATACCTTCATTTTTTCGCTGTATTCTTTTGGGCTCTGAGAATTTATTACGAAATTGATGCGGCCAAGAGCTTGTTGCAACAATTTGGCTTTCAGGCAGCTCCAAGACATTGTTTTATTCTTATTTTTTTTAGTGCTCGAATCGAGCGCCGAGTTGAAGTTTGCCCACTGACCAAACATTTAATTACAAAAAACGTCGCGACCTGCAATAAATTTCATTCCGCAGTTGCAATCGCCTCTTTTGGCCGCAGGCCGGGCAAATAAATACATAAAAATTGCCACTTTGCTTGCCGCAGCCCCAACCCCTTTGTTCTGGGCCAAAAAGTTGCTGCAGCACTTATCCGGCAGTTGCGAAAAGGATCATCCTTATCCTTGGTCTTAGCCTTGCATAAATATGTTTTTATTTATAAGATGGGCGGCCGGGACTGAAACAAAAAGCCAACTTATTCAAAGCCAGTGAAATTTGTAGCCCTGGTCGGCCTTTTGTTCCGGCTCCCCTCCACCACTTCCCTTCACCCTGCCCCCTCTTTACACCCTTGCGCATAAAGAGTTGGTGAAAAGAAAAAAATATATATATAAAATATATATATGTATATATAAAACTGAAACTGAAACTTTGTTGCCGCTTCGATGCGCCTTTTTGCCGGACTTGGTTGCCCCTTTTCTGTTGCCTCTTCAGTTAACAGAATTTATTTTTCTCCAGCTTGCCACCCCTCGGTTCCCCCCGCCGCTCCACCGACTGCAGGAGCAATCTAAGTTGCCGCACTATAGGGAAATTCATGTCGATGGGAGGAATAACTAACTGATAAGAGTTTTAATCGGATCATCATCAACTTGTTCGCGCAAATTTTGCTTTTCGCCTTTTCAGGGAGTACACATAAAGTGTGCAAAAACAATATCAGATGGCAATATGGTGTAAAAAGGAATGGAAATAGTGGTGTATTGTATAGTTTACAATATGGGTGAAGGGTTAAAGATAGAAAGAATTTTTTGAAGTCTTCCTAAAAACCATTATAACTTGCCCTTATAAACATTTTTAACAACAATACATGAATTCCTTCGAAGCTGCACAAATTAATTACAAATTTATGAATGAACTTCAACCCCTTGAGTGTCCGACATCCAATCAACTTTTTGCTCTCCTTCACATTGTTGCTGATATGCATTAACTTTCGCTTGGCCAACAAACACTCACACCTCTTAATTGTATTTCAGCCACAGTGAAATTGTTACAATATTACAATTTATATTGCGAAAGTGACTTACATCACAGTGGCTGTGTCCACTCGCCCGCAACTGCCACAAACATCTGCTTCCACCATTCGGGAGATTCGCTGTCCTTTGGGTTAATTTCGTTTTAATTAAAACACCAAATGTGCAGTGGCAATGGCAATGACAGCATCAGCTCTCAAGGGAGAGAGTCCTTCGACATGGGTATTTGGCTTCCACTTCGAAAACCATTTTTTTCTTCGACAAGTTTTGTGCTGACGACGCCCATGAGGCGTATACGTAATATACTGTGCTCGACGACCATTAACGATTGCTGCTGCCACAGAATTACCTCCGAAAATTCGTGACCTCAGCCAACACCCACCAGCGGGCACTTTAATGCCATTCTAGCCGAAAACTCCCCATTCGCCATTTCTTAGCCACTTTAATCAAGTGCACAAGTTGAGGAGCTTAACTTGGCCGAGTCGCTTTATCAGGCCATGTTGTGTGCATGTTTATGGCCAGAATGACATGGTGCGGCGAATCACCGAAACAAAGGGCCAAAAGGGAGCCAAAAACAGCAGACAGCTTTGCATGTCTTTTCGCTTGGTTTTAGCCCGATGTCAGCCAAAGTTTCATATGTCATAATTTTATCAGCCAACTCGGTACGTATAGAATGTACATATGTGTGCGCTGGCGACCCTAAAGTGGAAACATTGCGATGCCATTCATGACACGCAGGCATTAAAGCTTGCCACAGACAACACAGGTGAGATGGGAAACCATAAGGCTGTGGATTCCTTTCAGTAGACGACGAGAGAAATACTCTAACGTCAGTAGATAACATACATATTTCTAATTTAGATACTTCTACATCATAGTAGCATCAAAAAGGAAACAATATTAACAAAAATATATATTTATTATTTTTGATGAAGTAGAATTGTACATAGTACCTTATTTTAGGGCAGAATGACAGGCGGCAAATTCAACTCGACTCAACCTCAAGTCAAGTCGAGTCACAGGCAGGTGCACACACACACGCGCGCAAACACACACACGCACACAAACACACACACATATGAGAGTGTTGAGCATGCTAACAGGTACGTTTGCTGTTGACTTTGATTATGGCCAAGGGACTTTGGCGGACTTGGGGAGCAAGAGGATACTGTGACTGCCTTGAAGGGTTCTGGCATTTTATTAACTATTAGCTTTAAGCGCCCTAAGCACTCCGATTCCCCCCGGGCATACAACACGCAACTTGCAACACATTTCTTCAATTCGAGCGCAAAGTGCAACAGCGCAGCTATAAGAACTATGAAAAATATTATGTTATTTTTAACACACTGAAAGCGTGTGGAAAAGTTATTTTTAGACGAGTCGCCACGCCACAAAAAAAAAAAGTGGTAATACTAGGAAGAAAGGGAGGGCGAAGCGGTAGTTGTGGGGATGGAGCAGCAGGGAGCAGCAATGCCACAATTTGCGGCAACTCGAACGTTGCCGCAGCGGCAAGACGTTGGCTTTCTCGTATTTTTCTTGGTGGACATTTTCTCCATGCCATTTTCCACTGCTCCTCCATTTCTGCGCTCCATGATTTATAATAAATATGGCCAATAAATTGCGCTTTTTAAGTGTGTACTTTCTTGCAGCGCACAGCTTAACGAATGAAAATTGCAATTTTAATAGAACAAAATGGCATATTTATTTAACATATGATTCGGTCGGTTGCCGATCGAAAACCAACAAGATATTTTATTTTTTGCTCGAAATTGAAAATAAAGTTAAGCTCAACAAACACTGCCGCAAACACGTTGCACAAACAGTGAAGGAGCAACAACAACAACTGGTGACAAAAATGGAACTAAAAAAGCAACGAAAAATGCAAACAAAAAACTTCAATAGCAAATGCATTTCGTTGAAGTTTTTAGTGCTGCGTGGATTGTAGATGCTGGGTGGGAAATCCAAATCATAGTGTGGCTGGTTGGGCAAACAACAGGAGCATAGAGAAAAATTCTGGCAGATGTCTAAAGTTTCTTAAATATTTTTATTTACTCTTCATATTTTTATTACATTTAAATGAAGTCACAATATCATCTACCTATTTCAAAATATACAAACCAAATGGATCACAAAATTTTTCCCGTGTACTTGCAGCCACTATGCTTAACGCATATTAAAACAAACACAGATACACACACGCGAATGCAATTTCATCGATGGTTTAGTAGGGGAGTTGGTGGCATTTCAGGGGGGTTTTCCACGAGAGACATTGATTTGTTTCCCTCTCAAAGTTCGACTTGCAGTCACCTTGGGGCAGACAACTCACGTAACGCCAAGTTGGAGGTGCAAAAAACACACAGCCACAACAAACAAACAAACATACTATAGAGGAAAAATCGCTTGAAAAATACACACCGAGATTTGAGTGCCAAAAAGTTTTTGAATGGAATTTACGACTCTGCATATTAAATCATTTGGAACACGGCAAGTAGAAATAAAAGAAACGGCCGGAGAATGTAAAGTTTATGGGGAGATAGGGCAGACAGCAGCAACAATTGCAAATAAAATATTCATCGAACGGGAAAAACAAATAAAATTCAGTGAAGGACAAACAAGAAAAGTTTATTGAATCGTTGTCTTCTTTTTTAACCAACGCCGCCCACATTTCTCCATAAATGAGTTTAGGTTTTTCGCATCGAAGCGGTTTAAAGATGAAAACCAAATGCTTGTACAGGTACTATAACCATAATAAGCAATAATAGCCTTAACATTGTTCAGGCAACAAGATTCTCTTACAACCATAGTAAATGGTATTCAAGTCAAGCTATTTATATATGAAAATTGTTGATGAGCCCGCAGAGAATTTGCGGCAATAAATTGTTTTAATTAATCTCAGGCGAAAGCAACCTTCATTAAGGCTTGAATTACCGTACCCCCGCTTATCCCTGGCAATCCTTTCACTGGCAAACCCTCTTCAGGAATCGGTTAGCCCACTCCATCATTATCGCCCGGCATTTCCGCAGACGCCTTCAAGCCATTTTTCATTGTAATCCAAAACCGAATCCGAACTCGATGCTGCGGTTACCACGTCGCTTTTTGTGACAGTAAATGTTGCTGGCACCGCGGCAAGGCCGCAAGTCAGCCGAAAAAGAAGTGGAGAAGTGAAAAAGGTTTTTCACACTTAATTGGTAGCACTGAAAAGTACAAACATTCACGCTCCCAAAAGTATATATGTGAATGTATAGGTGTATCTGCTTATAGACCAAGTTACCCAACCCGCAGCACCGGTGATAAATTAATGAATATGAACTGCAGCCGAGTGGGAGAGAACCGAAATTGCCACATAACTGCTGGTTATGAAAACTCGTTTCTACTCCTAAATGTGTAGCGCATAGATGAAAAACAACAAGAAAAAACAACAAATCAAACCAAATCGAAACAACAAATATTTCAGTAATTTAAAACGGAATATTTAAGCCAAGTGACGTTTGGGCTTTATTCGTAAAAATGTGAAAATAAAATCAAGTTGCGGCAGGTCAGTTAATTTGGTTTGCTGCGAGAGCTGAAAGCCCAGCTCAGTTGGAAATGCCAACTGAATAATGTCGAGAAATAAATAAAATAAAATGAGATGTGTAATTTATGCATAAGCTTGTGCGAATTGAATGTGGGTCTAATCGATTCGAAATGAGTGGTAAAAGCTTGTTAACTGATCTGTCAAAGAGTGAGTTATGTATGCAAGCTGAAATAAAGTTCATATTTGGCATTACTATTACTTATTTAGGTTGATAATAATTAGGATTATGCCAAAAATACATTATATGATTTATAAGCATTAGGCCTAATTAAAGTTGATTTAAATGTATTCAATGGTATTTATAGGCTAATAAATAGACAACTCCCCCATTTGCACTTGCATAATTCTCAACTGCTTTCGTCCTGACTTAAATGCCATTATAATTAGCCAGATTTCAGAGCACTTATGTTGAAGATTTTATACTCATCCCAGCTCGTTAAGAGAACTCTGCAAATATCATTGAAAATTCAACTGGAATTTCCACTTAATCGAAGAAGTCGATGGCTGTCAACACTTCTACCCTCCAAACTTCTAATCCCAATGTCCCTTTTCTACATGTATCTATATCTACACGTATCTACAGCCCTTCCTGCGCCACCCAAGCAGATGGACAACAAATTGCATAATGGCATTTAAATGGCCCAGACGCATAAATGTCACAAAATGCTACAAATTGCCTTACCAAATGAACATCAATAAAAGCACTTTATGTCGCAAGTCACTTACAGACACAAATGCAGATGTCCACAGATACAGATACAGATACAGACACGGATACAGATACGCACACAAGCTCGCACAGCTGCGATAAGTAGCTGATGAGGGCAGTTGGCTCCTGGCTGGTTAACAAACATGGCCAACATGTCTACTATATTCAGCAGAATGCAAAAAAAAAAAAGAGGACATACCTCCAAAGGGAGTCGCCATCGGGAGACGTCTCTGGGCAAATGGAAATGCGGACAAACCTGGACTTGTGTTAGGACTACCCAACGAATCGAATCGAATCGAAACGAAACGAATCGAAACTCAATCAATGATCAATGAAAGGACCTGACTGTTGGCCCAAAGGAATGGTGGGGAGGGGGTTCAGCGTTGCCGGCGGCGGCGGTGCGGCTGCCTCTTGGCGGCATTTAACATTTCCGTTGTTCGGTCTTTGGGGAGGCCCCAAGCAAAACGAACAGAACATGGTCGATGAAGAGCTGCACTGCAACAAAAAGCCAGCACTTCGTTGGGTGGTAACCATATGCAAATGGAACTTTAAGTGCTGTGTTCCTTAAAATATATGTTCCCTTTTTTCTCCGAGTGTAGCTGATAGCCTGCGGAAGCTGACGAGCAACGGATGTCACTTTGGCCCCTCCCTCCCCGCATCAGCATTCCCCCTAACCATCCCCCCTCGCCCTTGATTAATTCAGTTTTGTTTCAGCTGCATTGCTGCAATGGCAAATATTTTTATTGCTCTCGAATGCTCTTGCTGCTCGACACGAACTAATCGCTTTGGCAAATGCAAATTTGCATTTTATGCGACTGCAACTGCGACGGGATTGAAGTTGAGTGGAGCGGAGTGGAGTGAAGTGCAGAGCAGAATGAGAAGCTCTGTCTGTTGGCTTTTATAAATGGCCATATCCATGGCTGATTAGCTCCATCTGGCCACTCGATTATGAGGCAGCAGTGGCCGGTGCATCGGTGGCTGCCACCGTATCCTGCCACATACATAGGTAATTAAATGGATCGTCTTTGCTTCCCCCTCTCTCTGCCTCGCTCACACTCTCTCTGTCTCTCCCTTTCTATCTCTTCCTGGCCAATTGCCAACTTCCTGCCCGCAGTCATATGGCTTACAAATTATGAGCCAGCTGCCAAACTGACAAACGGGCCAGGAGCACTAAGAGCAGCACCACCATGCCGCCGATCGATCCCCATGGGATGCGTTTCGTTCATTCCGTATCATTTGGCTGGGCTCCCATGGAAATGTGGAGTTTTCCGAGTTCGGGGTCTGGGGAATCGAGTGGTTCAATGGGGAGCAATTTGTTGTGGCGACAGAAAAATATTTGCCAACTAAGCCGCTTGGGAGCCGATCTAACAACAACTCAAATGCCAAACTGTGATTAAATCTCATTTACGTTGAGTGCTCGGATTTGGCAAATATTTCCGATATATGCAATCAAACGTTTTTACGGTTGGACAAATTTGGCAAAATGCTTTTTGGCATTTGGCGAAGTCGGCTTAGCTAATTTAATTAAAATATGTTTAGATGTGTTTATAATAGAACGGATTACTGGCTCAATGAACCATTAGCCATTAGATACTCCAAATAATTGGCGTGCAAAGCTAGGCATTTAAATTGTATGTTAATAATAATAGTTTGACTTTGATTGAATAATCCCACAACATTCGTAGCTTACGAGATACTTTTTGATAATTTCCAAATATTTGTATCAGATGTTCTGTATGAATTGAACTCTCACTGCCGCTTTATTTACTATTACATTAAACCAGAAATCAAATGATTGTGTGTCCAGTCCAGCTGCTGCTTGTTTTCATAAAATTCCAAATATACTTTCACGAAATCAAAACTGTCAAGCTGCTCGAATACATCCGCTTACAACCAGCACCCTTTTTTTTTGTGGGGGGAATCAATTTCGCATGAGGAATTCGCCATTGGAATGCTTTTTCAATTGAATTGTCGCACACGTGACAGTAAATGGAAAAAAGTATTCGGGACCAGCAGGCGAACATGAAATTTTCATCAGCGCGCCAGATGATGACAGCTGCTCTTCTGGGGTTAAGCTGATTTGCTCGGAGCGAATAAGTTTATACTTGTATACATACGTGGCTGCTACTCTTGAACTTGCGAAGAAGCGAGCCATATGCGAATTTTCAGCCCTGATGACAGCGCGAATATCTCGCCTCGCGATTCGCAAAATCCTCTCTTTTTGACCTTAAACTTCAACTTCATATGCGGTGTGGAAAAAGGCGAGAAAAGCGAAAAAATAAAATAAAACAGAGAAAAGGCAACGCGAAGACAACACGGCCAAAAGCACGCAAGCCGGGCCAAAAGCAAATAGCCGCCAGCTTCAGCGAAGCTTGATGCGATCGTTGGCTGCCTCGCCAAACGACATGAGCAATTAAAAATTTGCTAAATTAATTTTTTCTCCTCCTTCTGCGGCGTCGGTTTTGTTTTTTTTTTTACCAGTTTTCAACTTTAAATAATTTTTCATTTGTTGCGCTCTCCCGCATTTTTGGTGGAATTCATTAGGATGGCTGCCGTTGGCTATCCCTTTTCTGGTTTATCCCATCTTTATTGCTACACTTGACATTTTGTCAGCAGTTGTGGTATATTTAATTTCATTTCGGTTTTATTAAATGCGGGCTCAGCTCTTTGGTAAAAAAAAAGGAGGGAAGGGGGAAAAAGGGATAGCTGCAGTCGCTTCTAAGTTGACATTTATTTGTGCATATTGCGTATACGACATGTGTGCTAGCAGAACATGGAATGGCATGGAACGGCGTACAGCATGCAAAACTCTGCCATGGCGGTTAGCCAAGTTTGTCACAAGTTCTGGCAACCGACCACGCCTCCTCCGGACCACCGCCCCCAAAACATGTGTGCAAATGTTTGGGTGTTTATCTTCATTTCGGACTTTTGGCTCTGGGGCTCTTTCAGCTGCTAAAGTTTCCAGTCGCATTTTGCTCAGAGTTTGGATTTGGCCAGCATTGAAGTGGCGCCGTACAGAGTGCTGTGATTCAATTAAAACCCTGTCGAATTTGAAATTAATTTAAGAAAATCATAATCTACTACTCGTAGTGTCCTACCGAAAATGGAAATGCTAATGACCAGGAAATGGCCACAAGATGGAAAGACTTTGCTCTATTAGCATAGCAATTTAAATAAAAGTTAATGAAACGTCCCCTCTTTGTAGGATGTTCTTTAAAAGCCTATTATGTTTGTATACCTTTAAAGAAAAGTTTATCAAAAAGGGTTGAGATATTTTCAACAATATTCAATTAATTCAAGGAAATCATAGATCTCAACAGTACTATGTTTGTTGCCCTGAAATGAGGGAAATGCTGATGCCCTAGAAATGGCCCAAAGATGAAATAGCAAGAAATTAACTAAGTTCACTCGATTAGCAATTAGAATCCGGTGAAACTGAAGACACGATCTTGAAGGGCTAAGAACTTGGGAACTCGAAGCTGAGAGCTATCAGCTATGAGCAATGAGAAACCTGACAGCACGATTTAGTGACAGCAAAAGGGCCAAGCTCAGGAATTATGGGCCATATTTTGCGGCTGCAGCTGCAATTGCTTGCCAACAGTTAACAGTTGCTGGATTTGCGGATTGCGGATTGAGGCTCGTTGACAGTTGGCCCGGTCAAATCGAAACCGATTTCTAGCCCCGAGCGGCGGTCGCATTCCTTGGAGAACAATAACAAACTGAATGAAAATTGTGAGCATCGATCACGATCTGACAGACTGACAGACTAACTGACTGGCTGACATCACCCGCGGCCAGTTTATGAAGGGAAAAATCAGATTTTTGATTGCGCCTCCGCCTCCGCCTCCCAACTCCCCCTCTCCCAACTCCGAAAATCCTAAGGTCACCAGCTTTGAGGGGTAACCACAACATTTTCTGGAAATCTCGCAACCGAAAATCCTCTTTCTTTCGCTCCCCGTGGCGCAATTAAAACTTGTTGAATTGTTTGAAATTTAATTCAGCTTATGCTGCACACAATTGACAATAATTTCTAAAAGCAGGAGCCGCAGCAGTAGCGGCCACAAAAAACAAACAAGCGACGGCCAACAAACAACAGACAATTGCCACATGCAAGCCGAAAAGTTGAGTCACTTTTAAACCGATTATCAGTCCGAAACAAAAATGCTTTCAAGTCCAGTCCGAGCCACATTGCTGGCTGGTTTTGGTTTGGTCTTGGCCGGACCCGGGCCACAATTAAACAATTGCAACGGCAACAAACAAATTTATGAGCAACTTACTTCTTTTATTCTCGGTTTCCTCTTATATCCAGATAAGCATAAAGTTGCCATATGGAGAGGCCACAATGCGCAGGCAACAATTAAGTTGGCTTTTCTCTGTTCGAGACAACATGTCAAATGTCATTTGTCTGGCAATCACGATCCAAACGTATTGGATAACTCCGGTATTGCAGAATCGTTCAGACCTGGCTGATCTAATGATTGCCCGAGTCAGCCCAGCTGGCGTAGCTTTCGGTTATTCATTATTTTCAATACGAAACTAATCGGCCTAATGACACGAATCAATTAAAGACTTATGCAAATCGGATGAGTGGTTTAGTTTGGAGAGAAAGAGGAGAAATGCAATAACATTAAGTAATAAAATGCGGGCAAGGGCATTGGACTTGGTGTTATGTCTAACTGAATAAAAAATGTAAACACCAAATAATCATTAATTTGTTTGGTTTCCAATCCGATAAAGTACTAGATTGCCTCAACTAACTTTGCGCATTCCCACTGCTGAATTGCATGCAAATATTCGCATATCTTTTGACTTTGATGAGCGCCGCCATCAAAGGCTTCCCCCTTTTTTTGGTTCCTGCCTTGGGGCAGTGCACTTCCTGCCCCTTAACCCATTACTTACTCTCCCTTAACCCTGCGCAACCCCACTGCAACGATTGCTGACAAATCATTTGGTATTTGACTGCGCTGCGTTGCCTGCATTTTCCCTTTGTTTTTCTTTTTTTTCCTATTTTTATTTTTTTATGCGAACACATTTTTTGTTAGTTTGGCATTTTTACGCTGCGGTTGCCATTTTGGCATGTGCCAAGCAGCCTTTTTTGAGCCCCATATGTCTGGGTTGCCAACTGTCTGGCCATCTGTCTGTCGATTGTTGTTGCAACTGCGACTGAGATGTCGCAACAAGAGTGCTGGGCGAGGAGTGGCATTGTGGAAATGTGGAAAAGTGGAAAAGTTTACCTGTCGGTCCTGTATCGAGGTATTTGTCACTTTTTTGGGCCAATTTGACTGCGCATTGTTGGTGTCGCTGCCAATTCAGTTGGCCATTTTTCACACATATCAATATTCTTTTTCCTTTTCAGTTTTTTCTAGCCCCCCCTTTGTCGGCCTGTGGGCGCGTGTCCCAAATTGCACAGCCATGTCCGGTGCAAAAAAAAAATTAAAAGCAAAATAAAACGAGCCAAATATGCATGAACTGGATTTATGTAGAAAAATGCTGCAAATTTATTTTTTAGTTCTTTGTCTGCTTTTGGGCACCGGCTAATGAAATTATTTACTTAGGGCAGTGTGCCATTTTTAGCAGCATTAAATTTAATCTGGATAATTAAATCCTTTTCAATTCTCGCAGTGAAATAAGCACATTTTTCCAGCTGGTTTATGTCTGCTTGGAAAAACCATCGAAATTCGACACATTGTTCAATTAAACAAAAAGTAAGGTGGAAAAAGCCATCAGTAAAACATTGGACATAATTGAATTTGTTAAAACTTCTGTAGACTAAAAGTACACTTGGATGGCGGAAAATTCCCCTCAGGTGCTTGGCTAAAAGCCATTTTCTGTGCTTACATTGTCAGCTGGGGATTTTGCTTAATGCTAACTGAAGTAATCGAGAATGAGCCACGATTTGTAGCCAAATTATGAATGGCAAATATTACAAAATAATCTCTGTGAATTTCAGCATTCGACAAAAGAAATTTGAAATTGAGTGGTTTGTGGAAAGGGAAAATTATGTAAAATGTGCAGAAAAACAAATATTACAAAAAAATCATCAATTCGTGCCCGAGTCATTCAAGTTCCCCCCTCGAAAATAGTTTTTGCATTCGATGATGCTTTCAGCATTTTCCACCTCTATTCCAGCTTTTACCTCCAAGTTGTTTGCCTTTGTCCGTTCAGTATGTTTTTTTTGCCCAGACTCTGTCACCGATTGGTTTTTGTTCTCATGACTTCATTTTTGTCTTTTTCTTGAACAGTGAATTTCATAACATCAAAACCAATTTCGTTTGGTTGCAAACTTTCAACGAAACTTGTGATAATTTGAAAATAATTGTCAAAAAATTGGAAATCATTACCGAATAAGTTTTCCGGTTGATGTCAAATGTTTGTAATTCCTATTGAAGTTCAATAAAAACATGTTGTATTAAGAAATTTATTATAACTACAATCTTTGCAACTAATTAATTTTCTAGGTGCTAAACATTGTCTTTATATCACTCTCTAATTTTAAGTGTAATTTGTTGTTTTCACTCTTCTAAGAAATTCGATTCTTCATTAATTCTTTCTTGGCAATTTCTGGGCCATAATTGATTTGCTGAAATCTTGATATGCCAACTTGTAATTGAATATAATTTGTGGGCATCGATGGCGCTGACCTGAATCTAATCCCCCACTGAATCCCTTAATTTGTGGCTCTTGTCTCCCGGACTTGACTTCTTTTTCGTTTTGTATAATTCTGTTCTTAAGATTTTCTCGGAGTTATTTCCTGGCGAAGGTAGAAATTCATTATCATTGCCATGGGCCACTCAAAAAAAAGGGGGAAGATGAAGAAGAACTTCACGATCTGGTCGGCAAGAGCAACAACAACGACATACTTGCCACATGCAACATGTTATTTAAGCGTAAATCATTTCTCAACGTTGGCCAAGAAGAGCTGGCTGGCTGGCTGGTTGGGCTGGAATGGCTGGCAAAAGTTGCGACTTTGAATTGGAATTTCGATTTTTCACAAGTTCACATGTTGCTCCCCGCGATTTCCTTGGCCGTGGTGAATCCACTGGAGCGCGGAGATGATAATGATGATGATGATGGTGGTGGTGGCGATGATGATGAAGCCGCCAACGCCGCCAACTACAAGCTTAGCACAACAAATACATAGCAGACACAAGAAGAGGCAGCATTTTCCATTTTCATTTTCACACGCGGTCATTAGAGTTGAACCCACTTAAGAAGAGAGTGAGACTCGGGCTGGAACTCCTATTTGGCTCATTTTTCACACAGCAACAACAATGGCAAAAATAAAAATAACAAAAAAAGAAAATCTTTAAAAAAGACCCCTCTTCAAGCTCGGCAATTGCTGGAGATAAATTAAATTTAACTTGCATTTTCCCCGCCGCCGCGAAGGGCCAAAGTTGTTCTCATTCTACCACTTGGCGTTGCATGTACGAGTAACTTACAGATAGTCGGTTCAGTTCGGATTGGTTTTGTTCTGCCCTGGGTTCCCCAGCTCCGCTCCAGCGCGTTCTGCCATATGCAAATTAAAATTAAAAGCCTTTTTGTACTGCTTAACTTTATTTTCTGCCTTCCCCCCATTGCTCCGGCCACTCGAGGAGGACCTGGAGTTGGTCATGGACTTGGACTTGGACTTCGTCTTGGACTTGCTCTTGGACTTGGAGTTTGCGGCTGGTCTCGTCCCTCGCCTATGACTTTACAATTTGTTTGGCCTGCTGAGGCCGCCGATAGGCCCTCTGAAGTGTGAAACATGGCTCCGCACAAATGTACACTGAGAGAAATGTTGTAGTACAAGTAATTCTATACTAAAATAGGTTACAAATAATATACTAGTTTGCTCAAAAGGCAATTAAGTTTAACGAACGCATGCCAAAAAAATCTCAGATATATATTGCAATTTTTTTTTCTCACAGTGCATCCACACTAATGAAGATTCAGACACACAGATACAACTCAGCACAAAATGACTGCGGACAAGAGGCTTCGTCTTCGTCTTGGCTTGGCTTGTCATTCCAGCGACTCCCCCACCTCCTGCTTGCCAACAATAACAACAACAACAATAATATTAACAACAACAGCAACGAGCAGTGCTACAATAACTATAACAACAACAAAGTCCGCTGGCCAACTCTGACTTCATTGGTTTTGGCCCGGCGCTCTGAACTGCGCTGAACTTCTTGAAGCGGAAGTTCAAGGCGTTCACTCAATTGTATCGTGTAATGAAATGTTTTATAACACCAAAACAGACACCAAAACACCAGTCGGCTCTTTTGGCCGGTCTCTGATCTTGGCCTTCTTGGGTCTTAGGTCTTAAGATTCCATCAATCCAGCATTTTATTCCTCTGTGGGTCATTGGCTTCAGCCAATCCGCTCGTAATCGTCAGCCATTTGATGCCTCATTAGCATTAATATATGTAATATTTATGCAAATATTTACGCACACATCCAGCACTCTGGAGAACTTCTGTTTCTGCTGGCTGGTTCACATCATTTGTCATAGGGAAACCTATCAGTTTATAGCAGCTAATTATGCGCCAAGAATTAAACTGAATCAGGAAATATGAGGGAATCTGATAGACGAAGTTAAAGATGCCCTATTATTATCTACCTATAGATTGTAGTAACAACATGCTTTAATAGGCTTTAAATGGTCTGCTGGTCTTAAAAGTCATATGTCATTACGAATCTTTACTGAGTAGATATAATTCAAAATCCTGCCTCATCCTTGTAATCTCTATTCCTACCATTTTGTGTGGGAGGCCAAGTCTTTGCCTGCGTACCTTTGGCAGAACAATCTGTCAAGAGGAAATCTTCCATTTCGCCGGAGTTGAAGTGACAGCCAGCTCCAGCAAAGCTGACTTAACTCCGCCAAGGTTGTAGACCTTCGGCTAGCGAATACCAGAAAAAGAACCAGAATTGCCGAGGAAGGGGTTTTTGGAGCAGATGGAGGAGTAGGAAGAACAAAAAACGAAATGATAAAGTATTCCAAAGGCCAGGGCAGACAGACACACATACAACACACGAAAATTGACGTAACTTATTCGCATTTATATCACTCCTCTCATCGGTGGTGCCTCCGATATAATACCGACGAACCATCGGCATCGGCATCGGACATGGCTAAAGATTCAGATACAGATACAATCATCAGTGTCGGCTCACGCAACAAGCATAAACAACAACTACGGCCCGGCGCGTCAAAATTAATACGTTTTTAAATGCCAAAGCCACGCAGCTTCCTGTAGAGAGAAAAAAAATACAATGGCTAGGGGAGGGCGGGTTGGGTAGATCCGAGACCCTATACCCCAGAGCTCAAAGATCCAAAAGATCTTCGGGTGCCCAGTTGGCCCAGCCACGAAGTTGCCAAAGTCTTACGCACATGCGTGTAATTGTTTTTATTCTGGCCCGTCTCCGGTTTCCATGTCGAAGTCAAGACCGTCGGATTTTGGCGGAGGAAGTTCGAAGAGTTTTTAAGGGAATTTTATTAAATATTAGGGAAATCTGACTTAGAAATAAAATATTAAGATTTGGGAAAGTCATTAATATTATGCACTATTTAGTCATCTTGAATACTAAAAAAAAAAAATATATATAACATATAATAATAGTTTGTTTCATTAAACAAATTAATCAAATCTTTCTGAAACTTTAAAGATGCATAACTTTGAAAATCGTTTTTAGCACATGATTAGGCAGAAATAGTCGACAAACTCTTGCATCAGCCCTCGCAAAGTAATGATGACTGGAGCTGCGATCCCAAAGTGAACAATTTACGGAAAAGCCAAACCGAATGTAAATTGAATTTTAAAAGGCAATTTAACGTGCTCGCCTGGGCCGACTGTGGGCATAATTAAAAATTATCTTCAAATTAACACTCGACAGGGCAGAAATGATATAATTCCTGATCTACGCAATTTATTCATTATTTTTTGCCCTACCGTTTGTTGGGCTTTAAATGGTGTTCAATGTTCTTTTTTTTGTTTTTTGGTTCTTAATTAACCGATACCAAAAGCCGAAGGCAAATATGAGTTATGTGGTGCATTTGAAATTATGGGAATCCGATTTCCGTGTTGATTTATTGGCCTTTGAGATAAGCGAGCAAATTGCATTAAAATTAATGCCAAATTAATTAGCTGCAAGAGGAAAAGAAGGGCGAGGCAAAAGTGATTCGGTTCTCACAGCAAATTTCATTCAGAACCATTCCGCCCACAAGCTGCTGCATTTAGTGCAATTTAATTGCATTTCTGTTCCGGCATTCAAGTGGAAAATATTTTTGGTCCAACTGAAACTCGAATCTTCATTGGGGATTACCGCAGGATTATGGCGGCAAAGGAATTCATTTCTGTGTGGATGCAAAAGTTTTGCAATGAAAAATGTTTAAGCACTATTTGATTCAAAATGTGCATTACATTTTCCGGGAAATATCTAAAATATTTTTCAAGTGTGATTTATAAGCCATTGTGTGTTGTTTCTTCACGACAGCCAATCGAAAAGTGCATTTTAATCTCGCCTCTCAATTATAACTTTGTTTTGCTATGCGAACAGTTTCCAATTTACATAAATCAAGTTGATTCGACCTAAGCCAACCAATGCCCACGTGCCTCATTTGTACACACACATTTTCATTTATGAAATCGTTGGTACAGTGCGTTTCGTGGCCATAGTTCAAAAGCGGAACCTATAAGCTAATATTACATAGCAGTTATTGATTTTTTAATACGAGCGGCGTACTGCTCTATCTGCATCCACAAATCGACCTATGTTTATTCCTTGCCGCATCGACAGCTGGCGAATAAATGTTGTAAATAAAATTTTACGCCGTTTTTATGATTAATTCGCTGTCATTTAATTGCCACAAAATGCGACAAAAACAGATAAAATGCCAGCAGAAATTGTCAAACAAAAATATTATTCGACGCGTGTATTTGCATATTTGGCAAAAAACTTTGCCCAATTGGCTTTTGAATATTCGCGAGTTGGTCAAAATACTAAACAGAAAAACGACAAAAACGCAACAGCAACAGAAATAATAATAGTGTATTGGAATTTATGCAAATGTTGCACGCGTTTGTTGATATTTGTTTTTGCAGTTTTTCAGAGGCGCGTCCCGCTGCCTTTAAAGTGAGTTTTAAGCGAACAGCATCATCATTTAGTCAGTGTGGTCGTAAAATCTGCGAAACTTTAATTGATTTGCCTCACTCGAGCATGCCGAGCACGTTTCGCTGGGCTACCATGTCGTATGGGTAATATTTGCTGAGCTGCAGCCGAGGGTGAGTGAGAGGGTGTAAATATAAACGATTAAATAATGGAAAGATGCTGATTAGATGGCATTACACACGGGATATGAGGTAGCAAATGAGATGCAAAACAATCCAATTTAATTGCAAATTTAAATTGAAATTGAAATTTTGCCAAATTTGCTTAAAGGCCCCCCGAGAATTGGAGTGGGATGGAAATTTCAATGAAGACTGTAATTAATCGCAGTTCAAAGATATATGGATAAGAAAACATAATTGCTTTGCATTTACTCACATCGTTCACACATAGTTTTCCATGTTTTGTCTCTGAATTGTCTCTCAATTTGTTTGACTGTTTCCACTTGATGAACGTAAATTGTAATTAATAATGCAAAATATCGACACAGAAACGAAACCGGCTTCAAAGTAAAAGACACAAATATTCAATAATACACATCAATATTTATGAGCGAAATTTCCATATTTTTGGTTACACACTTTCATTCAAAAAACACAAGCACAAATATTTTCGGAAATTATAAACCAATTTAAATGGTTTTTTGATTGGAAATTAAATCCTTGTTGGGAAATGCTGAAACAATAAAGAAATACGAAATAATGAATAAATTAAGAGTTAAGCATTACATGTTGAAAATTTATTTAAACATATAAACATGAGCTGCCAAAATGTTAATTAATTGCAAAAATTAAATATTAAAGGAGTAATGCAATATAAAAATTACTTCTAATCCGAAAGCCTCAAGGCATTTTAATTATGAAAAAATCTGCCGGCAAACAAATGTCTGCAAATTTTCCTTTCTACTTGGCTAACTGCCTACCCCCCGGATTTCGTCTTTTTCGCTGGATTCCGGTGGGATTAAGGCTATATCTGGGGTTCTAGGGCTCGAAAGAGAGTGCGAAGGAGGACAGTGGCTACTAAAACTGTCTCAAGTTAATCGCTTTTATTTATTTTCGCCCTGTGCCAAGCGAAAAAAGCCAAACACACGCACACACACACACCCAGCGACTCGGGAACCTTAACTGCAACCGGTTTTTCCACTCGCACACACAGGGATTTTTTCTTATAATTTTTTTTTTGCGCGTTTTTAGCTATTTTCTTCTTTTTAATATAAACTTTTTTCGTTTGTTTGCTGTTGAAGAATTTATGAAAATCATAAAACAAAAGCGAATTTCATTCCACATGTGCAGCAGTGTGTGTGTGTGTTTTGTGTTTAGTCTGGGCTTAGTTCCGCTCGTGTTTGTGTGTGTGTGTTGAGGAGCGCTTAGGTTGCAGTTGCAACAGATAGACACCACAAGCACAGGCTTTCATGTCTAGCCAGGTAGCTATATAGTAGGTAGTAAAGGTAGCTGCTCTTGGCCAGGTTAACACGCCAGGCCTGGCGACGTCATAAAGTCAGCTGCCGCTTCTGTTTTCTTTTGTTGTGACTTGCTGCCAGCCTTTTGTTGTCAGTTGTTGCTGCTGCTGCTTCGGCTGCTGCTGCTGCCGCTAGATGTTGCTGTTGCAGCAGCAACTATTCGGTTGACAGAGGCTGCCAGCCAGCTTTCAAGGCTGTTTAGAAGGCAGCCACAATCACACTCACAGACGCATTCGGCCACACTGGCATTCATTTCTCCTGTCATCAAATTCAGCGATTTGAATTTGCTCAAAAATCTATGGCAGAACATTTGTTCGTTTAGACTTGAGAAAACAGGCTACCGTTTTTAATTAATTCAACAATTTTGTTTGGCTTTTTGTTCTTGGGTTCAAATTACCGTTTTCAATGTGCGGGAGTAAAACGTGTTTTGATTTTATTGCTGCTGCCGCTGCTGCTGCGAGTGATATTGCTGCTTCTTTGGGTTTTCAGTTTTCTAAAGCGCGGACACGAACTGAGAGATTTGTATTGGGAAAACCAACACGCAAAGAGACGCAGCGTCGAGTTCGACTTCTTCGTTCGGCTGGCAAAGCTCAACTGAAATGCCAAACAAAAACGCTCGCCACTGAGTCGCTGTTGGCCAAGATGAAGAGGAAGAGTTGGCCACGAACTGGTTTTCGTGCAACGCCGGCATGGCCCGAAGTCGAAGGCTTCGGCTTATAGCTGTTGCTCTTTTCGACCGCATTTAGTAGTAGAAAATAGTAGTAGATTTTTAGATTTGGTAAGAAATAATAAGTGGCCAAGAGCCAAAAAAAATCCAAGGCAATTCATCTGTGGCCACAGCCAAACAGATGAAGGCAATTAGCTCCGAAAACCGAATTCTTTTTTAAATCCCTTCAAATGACTTGGCCATTTTTCAAAGCCGCTCTTCGCGTTTTGGCCCGCTCTCTTAGCTGGAAAACTCACACATTGCTCTCTTCGGCGGAAGTAAAACTGCATCAGCCGGTTTGTTTACCTTTTTTACGTGTCATACTGTTATACCGGCAAAACAGCTGTGACTTGGCCAACACACACGCACACTCTTCACTTCCGTGGTGGCTGTTTGTATGTTGGTATTCAGTTTTTTTTCCCCAAGTTAGTGTGTGGTTGCCATGGCGTGTTGATAAATAAGCAAATAAATAAATAAACACCTTCAAGTGTTTGCCCAAATTGAGTCAAATTTTCACTCTTCTCGATTGCATTTGCCGCAAGGGAAAATAAATTGAAATACTTTTGCCCGATTGATGACTTCATTAAGTGCAATTGCAACAATTAGCCAAAGTTTGTGCACTCGATACACTTGGCTTGATTGGCTCCTGCAAACTTAAGGGTATTGATTTACAATTTGTCAAAAGTTGATTTTCCAGTGAAATTTATCGAACCAGGTTTCCCACCAAAGGTTTGTTAGGAAATAGTGTTTTGGCCAAACAATAAAAATATATTAAAAGTAATTTATTAAAGTGGGTATTTTCAATTATATCGATTATAATCCATTGGTATTATTTACCAAATTTGGTAGATATATGTGCATATTAAACAACAAACGGACCACAAATACCTCAATTAATTCAAAGTCCCAAGACGGGTTGTTCCATGTGGAATTTAACTACACTACATTTACCTACATAAATGTGGGCAACGTATCTTAAATCAATTCACAAACGATTGGGTTAAATACATTTAATTGAATCAGTGGAATTGTGACAGATAAACATAGATGTCTGTGCCTGCTTTCAAATCGCTGGCCTCAATTATTTTCACAAATTGTAATTACTACATCGAAACAATTGAATTGTTTTCCGGCTACTGTTTTTATTTTTTTGGCCCACACCCACTCCACACTCCCCACTCGCCACTTTGCAACTCCACACCCAGAAATACAAATGGTATTGAACACGGTTCGATTGTGAACCTTTTTCTTAGCCATTTCGGTTATTTCATAACTTTATTAATTCACTCGTTCATTGTTTCCGTTGATAGCAGGGGGAGGGAGGGGACCCCGTTGTTTACGGATGCCAATTCAAGCGCGACAAAAGACAAGAAGCCGCAACCAACCAACCGGTGGCCACAACAAGCAGCGGGCTTCAAGTCGGGCCAAAAGAAATTCCAATTAATGAAAATGAGAACAAGGCACGGGGGGGATTGCAGGGGAGCAGGCTATCGGGGGGAATCGAGCAATAAAATTATGCAAACAGCAGGTGTTGGCCATTAGCTTTTCCAGTGTTTTGCTGCAGTCGCCAATTTGGGTCATTAGCAGGTGTTGTCATCTCGTCCAATTTCCTTTTTTTATGGCCAAGCCAACAACCCGTCTTGCCGACCAAGCCACAAAACTTTGCCTCGAGCTCTGCGCAACCAATCAAAGTTATTAAAACAAAAGAGGAGCATACGAATTTTTTTGTATTTTATACCATTCTTTTCGACTTGATACCTGTGTTACCACGGCGCATTCGAAGTGTAGAAAATTTAATTAACTGCTAAATTAAATACACTTTTCGGCATGCTTTTCGAGTTGTTCTAAGCTTGTTCTTTTGGCCGCTTTCTGGCCTCTTTGTTTATTGTGTGTGGCTCCCCGAAGAGTGGCGAACTCCGAACCAGAACGGGCCCAAAACCACTCACCACCCGCAATGGAGCGTCCACTTTGGGGTTGTTGCTGCTGCTGCTGATGTTGCTGCTGCTGCTGCTGCCGCAGTGCGTCGGAAGTTGTCGCCGGCAGTCAACAAACCATAACGCACAACAAACAACGGTACTCCGACCAGCGAAACATTTAACGCCGCTTGGCCCCACCCTTTGCATCTCTTTCGCACCCACCGATTGCACATGCCACACGGAAAGAGAGGTGAATAATAGAAATTCATTAAAAAATTTCTTTACCTCGGCGCTGAACAACAAATTAGCCCAAGCTTGATAAGTGGCTGGAAGGAAAATGGAAAAGAAAATAATTAAAACCACAAATGGGCGTTGAAATGTTCTAAATGCATAAATTAAGAACTTTAAATGCGTATATCAGAGTCCGATAAGTGTAGAATAATAAATTAATTAAACATATGGCAAATTAGGAACAATCTAGCGATATTTTACTGAACCACTTATGAATAATCTTTTACATTTTATAACCCTTTCAAAAACGCGCATTTAAATATTTTATTATCCATTTTATGCTTTGGAAAATGCACATTGTAGTCATCGATATATTAAACCGTTATCACATTTAGTGCAGGACATTTGGCAATATCAAAATTATCGATCGTAATGAATAGTTGTAGTTCGACTTAAATCGTCCATTGTTTACGTTTATCAATTTCCCGGCCATAAGCTGTCAATTTTATGGCCCAAAGCGGCGCTTCTCTTTATGAGTTTCAACACCCATTCTCCAAACATTCCCCCTCTCCCCCCACCACCCCTTACAACCCAACGCACTAAAAGTAAATTTATGTTGATGATTTTGTGCGCGGCGGCCTATTGCCATAGTCAGAAGTTGAAGTTTCGGTATTTACACCCATTACAAGCTGGGTAGTTGGGTATACTCGGCTTGTTAAACAGTATGTTACATAGGGAAGAAAGCGTTTCGATCATAATAAGTAATAAGATCCCGATTATTTTTAGGTTTAAAATTCTGCCTGTTTTCAATTCTGTTTGGAAAATAAATATTTAACTGATTAAAATACGACTTTTAATCATTTATGATAAATTGAAGAACTTCCTTCAGGTGAGTAATAGGTGTATGATAGTCGTGAAGCTGGACAACGACGCTCTCTCTTGTTTTTTCTATTTCGCTGGCGGCGCACGCAGACTGAGAGCCTCAAATTGGAGTTTGGATCAGAAGTTGCGAGCTTCTATATAGTATCTGTGTATATGGAAGGAGGCGGCTTCGCGAGGGACAGACAATGCAGTTTGGACCGCGGTCATTGGACTGCTGCCCACCCAAAAAGGCGGCACTAAATTGCTTTGAAATGCCGTTAGAACAATAATTGCGCGCACACCATACTGCCAACATATGATTGGAGCTCGGAGATAGAAAAGCCTTTGCGTTGCCAATTTATTGAGTTGTAAAATTTGGGGGACGGCGGCGAGGCAAACGGGCGACTGCAGTGTACAGCATATTAAAAATAAATAAATTAAAAGATGTAAGCCAGACGCGGAGGCTGTGCTCATTAGAGGCCAGCCGTTGGGGCCAAATGGAGCTCGAACGGCAGGGTAGGGCAAGGGGGGGTGGTGGGTTTGAGCCAACTCCAGACTAATTGCACAGCATAAATGGTATGGGGAAAATTCGCACAATAGACTGTGATGTTCTGGCCAAAATGTATAGATGGAAAAGGGCTAAACTAAGCTGCTAAGATATACAATATGCAATGTATAGTGAATTAGTTAATGCATAAAATCTGCAATTATTTTTTCCAGTGCACTTTTCCGCTGCGGCTTTTGGTTGAGACAGTGACGAATGTCACTTCCTTATTGCAAGGTCAGTTGGCAGCCCACAGCTCGCTGGGATTTCGGGATGTCGGGATCTCGGGACTTCCCTCCCACGAGCTGGTGGTTGTGGACTTGGAAGTGGATGCAACTGCAACTGCATTCGCGACTGCATTGATTGATGCTCTGCCAGCTGCCGTTAGTCGCCGACTTGAGCCGCCAAAGGAGCAAATGCAAAACTTCACACCAAATTGGCAGAGCCTAATCTGTCCCAGACCCATGGAAGAAATTCCAAAAATAGTCAGCCAGGCCAATTGGCAATGGTCTCTCTCCTGGCGAGTGTGTGTGTGTTAACAATAAACATAAATTAATGAAATGCTAAAACAGTCGCGGCAACGCAAACAGCGAACAAGCAAATTGGAAGGGGACATGTTTATGGGAACTGATGGGTAGCCAGCTTCTCTGCCTCACTGTACAGGTCGCACTCGGCGTGTGTGTCTCACCTCACCTTGTTTGGCGCATTTCGTGTGGCCATTTTCGGGGTAATTTGTTGTATCTCCACCATTTAATGTGAGGGAATTTGTTGGTATATTGTGTTTGTTAATTTATTTTATTTTTTCTTCTGGTACCAGCACTAAATAATTAAAATATCCCGAAAAGGGGGAGAGGAAAAAAAACGGGAAAAAACAGGAATGTTAACGACTCAATAAGAGATGCAAACAAATGACACCTGTGGCGGAACCAGAAGTTCTATCCACATTTCGCGACGCCTCATAGTAAACTGCACACAGCGGTTTTTGAAATTACCTTTATGAGTTATTAACGTTTGGTTAAAAAGTTGTAAGCCTGAAATAGTTTTAATCCGATAATACATTCGAGTAAAAATAGCACAAGGATATAAATGTTGAACCTAAATTGAAGATAATAGTTCTTTAACCAATATCGAACCAGAAAATCAATTTAAAAGACATTAAAGCTGTTGTCAGTCCTATTTTTCCGAGTGTTTCAGGCTCCGAGTGTCTTCCTTCTTCTTCAGCTGGCCATGCAAATCATTAGAGTGCCACGGCAGTCTCCGAGAAAAAGATGCCACAGCACAGTAGTTGAAGCTCATCATTCGGATGTGATTAACTTAAATACACAAGACATAAATATTTAAACGCTTGCGGCCATGGACATGGAGCGTTGAGCGAAAGCGGCCGTCGACAGTCAGCAGTTTGGTCAAATGAAGCGTGTTAAGTGCGGTTTCAGGGATTCAAGCGGTGCGCAGGGGCGCAGGGGGGCGTGGCAGCATGGGGGCATAAAATTGCTTTTAGCTGGCAAAACGGTTAAACGGCTTTATGCAAATGCCCGGCTTGCTAAATGGCCAAGAAGACCACGCAGAATTAACAGGCAAAGAGGCAAGTACTTGGCCATGGCCGATTGTGGCACCTTGTTGATCAATAATTGCCACACGACAGCTAAATGGGCTTTAATGCCACGTTAGCAGCGAAGGCCACGGCGAAGGGGCAGCAACAGCCGCTTCCCAAGGAAACGCAAATCAAATTCTAATGATGTTGTAATGCAGACACCCTGCGATGAAAAAAAGAAAAGCCCACAAAGTGGGTTGGAAAATGGAGGGGATCCCCCCAACCCACCAAACCATTTAGACAATGCCCAGGCACGCAAAAATTTCCGAAGCAGTGCAAAGTAAAGGCCGCAGCTGTGGATTATATTATTAGAATTGAACATGCAATCTGACAAGTGTCTGGTCCAAGGAACAGTATGGAAAGCAGCTGGAAAAAGTCTGGAGCGCTTATACCCTATACTTCAGTTCGTCCAAAGGATAATGCCATTGAATTATTAAGGTATTACGGGAGATTAAGGTAAGCTAGTCCTAATGACTCCCATGCTATATGAAAGTACCATTTAATTCCGCCTACTAAACGTTTTTAAGTAGACTGTGTTTCTGAAGATCAGCCTTCTTCCTCGACAGCACTTAAAATTTCCATTTGCAAAAAAAAGTGGGATACCCTACGCATAGAGTGGCGAGAATCGTTTCCTGGTTGGGCCCAGATCTCGGCCAGGCTAATTGCACAGCCATGAACATAAACATCGGCCGACGTCCGAGGGAGGAAGCCAAAGGAACGGGAAAGGAAGACTTAGCCACGGTCATCGTCATCATGGGCGATTTATGATTGCATTTCCTGTGACTGCAACTGCAACTGTGTGCTGCACAAGCCAAAAACCGAAACGCGAATTGATCGGTCACCGTTGGTTTGTCGCCCATGGTGCCACCATGGGACTAGTTGGTGGCCAAGCGGAAATAACACCGCGCTCGTTGCCGCTGGTGCCGTTCTCATTGATATTCCATGGAGACGGATTGCCGGCGACTACGACCCTTGTCTAATAAGGTATTAATAAGTTTTTGCCTTGGCCAAGACCAGCCAATTGCCGTTGCATTGCATTCTTGGGCTTCTTTGTTGGTTGTTAGCAGTTTGCCGATTGTTTTTTTTTTTTTTTTCGATCGTGCTGCTGAATTTTAAATGCATGATTACATTTCCACACTAGGCAGCAGTTACTTTACGTACTGTCAGCATATCTGCCCATAAAGTGGGATTATTGTTCTGGGAATGATGAGATATAAATCTGTTACATGAACTTTATTATTCGTAAATATTTTTCCTAACAACCCATTGATCATAAATTAATCAATAAGCAATAAACAAGCCAGTTCTATCCTTTAATTGATCTATTGTTATTAAAGAGTTTATAACACTAGTGAAAGGCAGAGCTAGTACATTTTCATTCACGTGCCCCCCTTTTACTGAGCAGTGTAAATGTGAGAGAATGACACCGGCAATCTGACTGACGCAACAAGCTAAAATTAACGTATGAATGTCAGATAAGTACTGCAGCTTTTGCTGTTGCTGATGGGTTGATGCTGCTGTTGCTGCTGCAACAAAGGTCAGCCAGCGCGTGCTGTTGCTGCTGCCAGTTGCCAGTTGACGTGACCCATTGTTGGCCATCTTGAGCCGGCCAGGCCGAGTCGTTCTGGAAGTGAAGCTGAGGCTAAGAGTGGTGATTAATCGGACACATGACAAAGATGCGTCAGGTTGTGGGAACCGCACGGAGTCTGCGACCTTAGCCGAGAGTTGGTCGGCAGCTTCTGGGACTTGCCATCGATTGGCAACCACTTGGACCTGCTGGACTTGCAGTGGTCACTTGTGACACACTCGAACGGGCTACGTGAGATTGGGGAAATTGGGTATGGAGAGAGTGGAGTTGGTTGTCGAGGGGTGAGGATGGATTCTAGTATTGGGCCTGCTGCAGATGCCAATCGAGAGATAACCACACACAGATACAAGCACACACTCACACTGGCCTACAATTTCAATACAATATTTGAAATAATTGGCCACAAATCGTCATTGCAGTTGCTCGTTGCTGCTGAAGTTGCCTCTGCTGCAGTTGCTGTTGCTGCAGCAGTTGCTGCTGCTGCGGCTGTTGCTGCTTCTGCTGCTGCTGCTCGCAGTCCACAAATTGCAGTCGGCTTAAACTGCTGCTGCCGCCTGACCTACGACACTATTCCTCCTCCCCCAAATAAACCGCCTCAAATTACTATTGATACTGATAGCAACTGCAACTGCAACAGCAACTGGCAACTTGCATCAGCAGCACTAGCAACATCAGCAGCATCAGTAACTTTTGTTCTTGTTCTCTTAATGCGTTACGGTAAATATTTTTGTCTTCATTTTTACTGTTAAGATCGAGATGAAGTTGAGGCATCATTCCCTGTCTCTTCCTGCTGGTCAATGTTGCCGGTCGGTACATTGTTGCAGTTGCGGCTTGCTGCTTGCTGGACTCCAATTAGCCAAGCACTCCCCATGCAACACATGCGGGCTTTCATGCCTAATAAAAAAAAAGCCTGTTCAGTTTGAGGGGCTTAGTGCCATGGTGGCTTGGAGGCTTGGCCAGGTGCCAAGAACTCAATCATTGCATTCGTTGAAACAATTGACGGTTGCTTAATGCGCAAAACGTGAGTCCAATTTGCATGACAACTGCAATTGCTGCCTGCAACCAGCAACAACCACAAGAGTCAACCTTCATTAGGTGAGATAAAAGGCATAAGTATTCTGCAGCCAAAGATTTGTGCACCTTTTGATGTCGATTTATTTTAAATCTAAGTCGAACAATTTATTAAACTGTTGCCCATCACAAACCTCGCTGATCTTTAGAGATGGCAGCGTGTGGCTTCCAAAAAAGCTCTCCTATAAGTCAAGTAAGTAAGCAAGATAAGTCAGAACCTTAACTATTACTTAAGTAAATCTTAAATATTAGACATTACATTTAAATGAAGACCATGTTATAGCAAATTGGTGACCCCGATTCGGTACCTTATTTCGTGTCACGCAGCCATCGCGAGTGGCTCACGCTCCACGGCGATGTTTCATCGGCTGCTGGCGCTGCTCCATTGCATAGGTCACGTGTTCCGTCGTGTGTCTGGCCAAAATATCAGCAATTGAACTATAGACATTTTGGCCAAATGCAGTAAGCAGGCCAAAATGCCGCGATCCCGCTTTTTGACTATTGCGAGTGGGGTGGACGAATCGGTGCGGTGGAGCGCAGGAGCTGCAGTTGCAGGTCGGCGCATCTTGGCAAATGTCAGATGCAAATGCGAAAAGCCAAGCCAAGTCTGTGTGGCACCTGCTAACTCTTGCACTTTTCGCTTGGCCATTTCTTTGGCCGGCAAGCAGACGTTGTCAGTCATAATTAATACGCTTAGTTTGAGTAACTTAGTCGCGCTGAGAGGAAGGGAACTTCTTTGGTTCTTTGGTGTTCTTCGGTGGCTTCATTAAAAAGCCATTAGTGGGAGATGAATTTCGCCGCCTATCATCCGCCACCCTTTGCAACTTTCTAATTGGAAACTTTTCCTATGGAGAGCATAAATTTTAGCAATGTTTGTTCGCTTTCCGATAAAATCAAAGACAAGAGCCGGAGTGCCGAGTGTTGAGTGTGTCAAACAATTTAGTTGCCTTTCGGTACCAAAAGGCAAGTTTTGCGTGGGAAATGCCGTCGATCGTCACGATCAAAAACGGCGACGGGGAAACCTCACCGTCAACTAGAGGTACATGGAAAATGCAAAGTAGATTTTATCGGCCGACTCTAACTCGGTCTTTGGCTGTGTGTTACTGTCCTGGCCTAAACTGATTTGCCACTTGACAAATGAGTTGACTGCCACATGTGCAATTTGGAAAACAATCCACCCACTTTAGATCTTCCCCGATACCTCCCCCTCCCACCCTTTTCCAGCAATTTTCCGAACGAGCCAATTTTCCCCCCATGTGAGACGAAAATGCAAAGGAAAACAGAGCGAAGCTAAACAAAAGAAATTCTACCGCTTTTGACTTTGACAATTTGCGCATTGATTTAGAAAATAGCTCTTCCATTGAATTGGAGCACTCTCCATATGAAAATGACGTGGAAACCAGAGGTGGAAAGTGCATCCGCGATGGGTTCAGTTTTCGGCGCACTGAGGCTCCAAATACTCTTTAAAAAAAAGAGTGCCAACTTCTAAGTAAAATAATTATAAAAGAGCATAAGAGTTGGCTTTCTATAGTTATTTACTCAGTTTATAAATGGCATTTCAAGTTCGTATTATTTCAATTTGAAGCCAGCTCTTGCCCCAGTTTTTTGAGCTCTGAATAGTAAAGGGTATGCATAATGCAGGGCATGAAAAGAAAAATTGCTCCGCAATTGAAGCTATCAAAAAGGAGCTTGGCCAGTTAACCCAAGACGGCGAGTTGGACTCAAAAACGAAGCAGTGGCAAAGCGCAACCAAATTTCTGTTTCGGTAGTTTTTCTCCTTTTTTTCATTTTTTTTTTTTTTTGCTGTGAGGATGGGGGCAGGAAAAAAGTCATCATAGCCTGACCTTCATTGTTGAGTCGCTTCTAACATTTAAATTTGTTTTGCTTTTCCATTATTTTCGGGCTCTGTTGTGCTGCTTTTGTTTTGGCTTCTTTTCGATTTCAACAGAAAACGTGCCAAATTTGGCTGCCAGTTGCACGTTCCCCCCAAAAAAAAATTTAATACAGTTCAGCTGGGTTGGGCATCGGCTTTGGCTCTAGCTTTGACCTGGTCTCCGTTCCAGGGGCTATGGTCTTTTGTCTGGCCACGAGCTCTTGACACACATCCAGACATTCGGTAGTGTCGGCCTTATCGGGCTCTTATCAGCTGGTTGAGAATTGTTTGAGAACGGGGGCCAAAGGCGTTTCAAATCGGGCTATGAATTCAGTCGGACGCAGCTTCTCCCGGTGAAATGTTGCTTCTCTGGTTTATTCTCCACCTAATTGGCCTCATCCAAGGGCGTTCTGTGGGCGGTGGGTTTGGAAACTTGGACGACGAGGTCAGTTTTGCCTTTAGGGCTTGCTTTATTTGTTACATTTTTGTATTTCTCCCTATAGTTTTTCATGCCTCAGCCAGATCCCACTATATTTGCCTACAATCAAACTGATAAGGGATCATCACCCTGGGACAATACCTGGAACTAAATACTTGTAAAAAAAAGTGACTTGTAATTGTAATAAATTTATTTTATTTAATAAATATGATGTAGCTTCAGAAGTGATCTAGAACCTAAAGGTGTACACTCCACCGGCTCCCCACTGAGGGCGACTGTTGCCATAGGGTCCACCAAGGTGCTGGGCATACGATCCCGTGGCATCGAAGGAGTGGCGTCCATTTGGGCTCTGCCAAACGGGAGCACGTCCATTGAGGCTCAGATCGAATCCCTGTCTTGGGCTTCCACCGCCACCGCCACTCAATTGGAACTGGCGACGCACTCTGTGCAGGGGCACATCAAAATTGGGAGCATACTAGAAAATAAAACTCCATTAAACAGTGCTCCAAGTTAAAAGTTACGTAATAGCTTACTGCCAGGGGCTCAGGCTGCACATTCACAATCTCTCGGGGATCAGGATAGGGATAAGCCCAGGCACTCGAGAAGGCACAAGCCAGTCCAATGAACAGAAGACTAGAGGTGAAATGCATTTTGATTTGATTAGGCTTTGTCAACTGAATGCGGCTAGAGTGGAACTGAGCTCTTATATAGCTCGGATCTGTGTCTTATCACTACTCGCAGATGAGATTCCCCAATTGGGAATCCCTGTTAAGACGACGGTGCAGTGGTTCACCAGTGGATCCCCACATCTCGTTGATAAGAAAATACGTGTAGGCTCCACAAACAGAGGCAGATGACAAAGTGAATCCCATCTAGAAACAATGAATGTAGAGGTACTCGTATTTGGATTGGGATCCATTCATGTGTGGCAGCTGTGAAAATAATATACTACTAATAATATAATACTACATATTTTTTTTCAGATTCTTAGGGTAATATTATTTCTTTCTAATTAATAAGATAATTCATTCTAGTTAAGATGCAAATCTTTGTGTTATCATTTTACCACGTACTTTCTTTCTGGTGACCTGAGTTTTTATCCATATAATAAATTTTCATTATATATTCTGTTTTTAATCAACTCCAACTTCGTGTTTCCTATTAGTGTTCCTCATGTTACTTTCGTCAAAATTTGATTTCCTCCCAAGAAAAAGCCAAGCAAAATTACCTTACAGGTTCCGCAGCCCCAAGCAGAATTCAGTTTCCCAAATCGATTCATCATTTTACAAGGTCAACTCAATTTGGCCATTCTTAGCTCGAATTAATGATGTGAAAAGCTTTGGTAATCCCCAAATTTGGTTGTAAAAGAGTTTAGAACACAGCCTCTGCAAGAATCATTTTTCAAATACTCGAGTGAATTCGCTTTCGTTGAGGATGGCGTAATATTTTAATCTTGGGGTTAGGCTGCGGATGTTGGATGATGCGGATGATGCGACGGCGGCATGATAAATTTCCATCGAAGGTTCTCTCGACAGTTTACGCAATAAATCCAATTAGCAAAAAACATTTTGTCTTGGCAGGTTTCATTAAGACCGCCTGTCATCGTAATTTGTTATTACCCAACGGAGTTGGCCAAACAAGATGTATCAACAATTAGCCAAACTGCAAGATCATCTGTGACCCACCAGCCTCTGTCTCTAGAAGTCTGCCTCAATGTTCCGGGGTAAACAAACAACGCCAAGGACATTGATGGCATTTGAGATAGTGAAATTATGGTCAGGTATGCATATCGTTGTATTCGGTTATATATTTTGCAATTATCTGAATATACAAAATGGGTACGGTCTTTATAAAAGCTAGACTCGAATTACAATCGAGATAATATTTGGTAAAGTTTTTTACAAAAAATATTTATGAAGCTTATTAATTCAGAAATCTGTAGGTGTAGGTGCCTCCCACTTTCCAGCTAGGTTCTGAGTTGCCATATGGTCCTCCCAAGTGCTGGCCATATCCACCATTTAGTCCAATCTCGTGGCGTCCGTTGTCGCTGGTCCACACCTTCTGGTGTCCCTGGACTCCAAAGCCAAAACCATCGCCTCTCTGGCCACCGCCGCCTCCCTGAAGATTCAGTGGGTACTGCGGTGGTGGAGTGGGCTCCATGGTCATGTCGTCGGGCATCGGATATGCCAAAGTAGCGGCGATTGCGCAGCAAAGTAAGGCGAAGGCAATGGTGAACTGCATCTCGGTTAATCTCAATGGAAGAACTGGAATATGCTGACTGATACCTTTGCTGCAGTTTCGATGCTCTCGAGGACTCACATATTATATTCATTTGACAAACAAAGGTTAAATAATTATTAAATGATATAATATGTAACCTTTTATTCTATGAAGTTATTTAATGTGTATCTTAAAGAACAATATCCCGTCCTAACAGCTTATTATTAACAATTAAAACATTAATGATTTCCCTTCGAAAAGATACGAAACTTCATACTTTTCCCAGTTCCACAGATTAATTTGAAAACCTCTCCGCGGCGACAGATAAAGAGCGTTGTTTGTATTCAGGAAAACAAAAAAAATATTTAATAAGTGATAATTGATTAAAAGCTGAGGTTGAGCAAACGCAAAAACAGTTTCCCATCAGCAGTCGAGTGCCGAGGCAGCGGAGAGAAATGTTGTTACAATCGATATTAATGAAAATATTGGCCGTTTTTTTGGTCTGTTGGGTGAGTGCAGTGAAGGAAAAATATACAATGAATCCAAAAAAAAAAACATAAAACAAATATATGCATATTTACTTTCCAGCTGGGACACGTCACAGCTCAGTCATCTGCCGATTATATTGAGCTTGAAATCGGTTCGAGGGGTGAAGGCCCACCGGAAAAGAAGGAATTTCCCTGGGGCAATGATGACCAGAATCTTGAAGCAACATTTTAAGTTTCTTAGGATTTTTTAAAATACTATACAATGCATTCTTTGTTAAATATATTTTCAAAAGAACCCAGCTCTTATCAGTTAAGTTACTTGGTATAACCAACATTATAATATACTTTTGGGCCTGTAGAAAAATATCTTGCTCTTGTATGACTACTGCTGCTTAATTTAATCGGTAATATTGTATATTCCACCAATTGTTAGTCATAACTGGCTTTATATAAAATTAAGACTTTTTATTTTTTTATTAAATTGTATGTTTCTACATTATAAATGTATTCTATATCAATACCCATAATCCCCATTTTTAAAAGATTGAAATTGCAAACACATTTTTATAGCCTTCTTTTAGGCAGAAAATAATCTTTTTTATAGGACTGGGACCAAAATAAATAGTTTGCAGTAAACATAAAATTTTTTACAAATTTTTTTAAATTACTCAAAGTAATAACTCAGCGCTACCAAAACAAGACTGACATGTGTTACTGTTGGAAAGCATTATTAGATGCCACGGCAAAGATTTTTGAAAATTGTAAAAACTTACCAGCTAATGGCCAAACTGGGAGACACGCAAACGGAAAAGCCAAGCTAATGAAAATTCCGTAAATAAGACATGTTCTTTTCTTCTAAAATTACATCAAAATATTATACTGCCGGGATTTCATATACTACAACTTCACCTCATCTAATGCAAAGCACAGTAAAATCGAAGATAATATCTGACATAGCATAACGACAGTGATTCCCATAACTATATCTTTGTCAATTGTTCCGGCAAAAGTGTGATATTTGAACTGCCTTCTCTGGTGATCAGGTGGATAATTTACTGAGGGAAAATATAAACATTAAATAGCTGAAAAATCGAGTACTAACTGACCATAGCAATCCAGAATGTAGGCGTAGAAACCGAAACCACTCATTAAGTTCCACGAAGCCAGAGTTGCGATGACAAACCAACGCTGATTTGATCGATCTGGCATAGTTTACCTACGTTTTTGTTTATAAATAGTATTTTTATTTTAGCAGGTAAAACATGCTGAATAACTTTTCCAGGCCCGCCCCCAAGGGAAATCAATTTAGCGTCAGGTTCAATGGACTTTTGCGACAAGTGCGTGTCAGCTGGATGAAAAACTAATTGCGACCATTAAGACCACGCCCCCTCTTCGAGGGCGAGGCGGTTGCCAATGGCAGCGTTGGTGCCAAACTTTGGCCGTAACTGGAGCACTCAATAAAATGGGAATTAGCCCGACGGAGCCGGCATTAATGGTCCGCGATTCGGGTCCGGAATAGGAACCTCTCCATTTCCCCCGGAGGTGGCAGCTTTGACACGCTTCCAAGTATCAATGCGATTTGTTTTTTGCGGCACGCGAACAAACTTTAGTCTTATTTTTTGTATGTTTTCCAGCTGCAGTGCATCGAAAGGAAGTGAATTTGAGTCCTTTGACTGCGGCACGGTAATTGCGTTAATTTCGCTCGAATTACGTTTCCCATCATTGTTTTTGCCACGGCGAACCAACCACGCCCCCTTTTGGCTGTCTTGCATGTTTGGCGGCACTTGTGTGGTTTTTTCGAGTCTTTTGATATAGTTGCATGTCGGCAGCATTATTGGTGCCCTTACAATTTATGCGAATTATCCCCGTCCCTTGATGCAGAAATAGAAATGTGTAAAATTTAGACAATATATTACCAAAGCTATGTGTATATTTGCGTTTGAGTTTCTATTTTACAATTTTTATCCAATATTTTCAGTGTACAATATGTCGCCTGCTTCACTCCCACTCTATTAACTTGGCTTCATAGTCTTCGAGCACTAACATTCTTCTACAACATCGATGATGTCATTATCCTCCATGGCCAAGGAGTCAAATGTATCCTCCTCCTGGATTTTCTCCCCATCGAAGGCCAGGATCAGAGTCTCAGTAGCAACTCCAAATGCCTTTGCATATTTTTGCCTAAGAAGTGCGGCCAACGGTTGATCCGTTCTCACATGACACCGCAGTTTGGGTAGATTTGAGGATAGAAGCCAAATGGTTTTGCTTTGATTGGCCATTAGATGTAAAATAGAATTACTAGAACTGTATTTAGATAGTGATAGGTGCCACGTGGCCTTCTGATCGGCCGACTTCATTTCATTCATTTTTTGCAGCCACATCATCAGTGGCAGAAGGGCTGAGATTTATAATCAGTTGCCGGCGTAGCGCTTACCAATAAATAAGTTCGATAAGATAATGGTGGCCTATAAGTAGCTGGGACTATTCCCAAGTCACCATCGCACTTGTCTCATATGGTACTTATGTATGGGTCACCCTATCTCGCTCGGAAATCAATAGGCTATTCAAGGTGCAGACGCGGGCAAGTAACCCAGTACCAGGCAGACTAACCGCAGTGCACCTTGGGTTTGAGTCATTTTGAAAATGCTAGAAATATAATAATAAATTAGCAAAGGCGTTAAAAATATAGTTTCTATTTACTAGGAAGTTATATAGTTATATATTATAAAGTACTAAGCTTTAACGACATTTAAATATATTTGTACTTAATGTAATTACATATTTATTTCAACTAACTGATACTAACTAGCAAAAGAGTCGTCCCAAACCTTTGAACTGCGAGCAGACCGAACATATGGAGCAAAGATCAAGGTGACAGAGCATATTGTGAACCACGGTGCACGATAGCCAGCGCTATCTAAACGAATTTATAAATATTATACGAACATACATATACTATAACGGCGACAGCGAATTTCGATAGAGCTTTGCGAGACAATTCGGGGAATGAGTATATGCGACGGCAGTCAGTTCTTTAGCGGCTTTCTGGGTGCACGGTCGACTTTGTTCCGGATTCGGGTTTGGAATCACAAGCCATTATCTCTTCTGGGAGCTACGAGGTGGCTCATTTGAATTCATAACGAGTGGAGGAGCTAATTGCGCCTGTGGCCAGAATGAAGTGCCTGATAGTGTTTGGTCTGATTGTGGCCCTGTTTGGTGCCTTCGTGGGCTATGGCTACGTGGTATTCACGGATCTTACCAAGCCCCTGCCCAAGCCGGAGTTCAAGGATGACACGTACTGGGGTCCTGGCGATGTTAAGGACTTTATGCCCGACAACAAGATCTACGAGTTCAAACTGCAGGTGCCGCAATCCGAGATCGATGATCTGCGAAAGGAACTCAACCGAACGCTGAGACTCACCGAACCGCTGGACGGGATCGCCTTTGAGTACGGATTCAATACCTACGCGCTGCAGCAGTTTGTGGACTACTGGCGGGACAACTACCTGACCAAGTGGGATGAGCGCCAGGAGCTGTTCAACTCGATCAAGCAGTACAAGACTGAAATCCAGGGGTGGGTACAAGTGCCTTTTTTTCATATGAATGCCATGCTTAAATGTAATACCCCCGCAGCTTGAATATTCACTATATTCACGAGAAGGTATCCGAGGAGGCTAAGGAAAAGAAACACGTGTATCCTCTGCTCCTGCTCCACGGCTGGCCAGGATCGGTGCGCGAGTTCTACGACTTTATACCCATGCTCACCAAGCACTCAAACATCACGGATTACGCCTTTGAGGTCGTGGCACCTTCCCTGGTGGGCTACGGATGGTCCGATGTGAGTGTTATTTGTTTATCAGTTAAATTAAGTAGCAGGGTAATTCATTTCTAAATTTTAATAATTATAATTATAACTTTAGGCTGCCACGCGTCCCGGATTTAATGCCGCTGAAATGGCCACTGTGATGCGTAACCTGATGCTGCGTCTGGGCCACAAGAAGTTCTTCATCCAAGGCGGAGATTGGGGCAGCATCATTGGCAGCAACTTGGCCACCTTGTATCCGGAGAACGTGATCGGTTACCACTCGAACATGTGCGTTCTGCACTCGCCACTGGCCATTCTAAAGGGAATCTACGGCAGCTTCTTCCCGGAGAAGTACCTGCCCTCCAGATTCTTTGTGGATCATCATTTCCCCGTGTGGGACAAATGGCTGGATCTGCTGAAGGAGAGCGGTTACTTCCACATCCAGGCCACCAAGCCGGATACAATTGGAGCGGCTCTGACCTCCAGTCCCGTCGGCTTGGCCTCCTATATCCTCGAGAAGTTCCAGACCTGCACGAATCCCGGCCTGCAGCAGGACTTTGGCGCCATAGTTACTGTCTTCGGCTTGGAGGCTGTACTGGACAACCTGATGGTCTACTATCTGACCAACTCGGCCACGACGGCGGCTCGTTTCTACCTGGAGAACGTGTCCAAGGCGTACAGGGATCTCCAGCTGGATCGTGTGCAGTCCCCGGTTCCCATGGGCTGTGCCCGCTTCCGGTTCGATCTGGCCTCGGTGACTGACTGGCAGCTCAGGGACAAGTTCCCCAACCTGACCCACTCGATGTACTTCCAGCAGGGCAGCCACTTTGCCGCCCTGGAGATGCCGGCCATGTTGTTCAATGACTTCACCGCCTTTGTGGGAAAGATTGGCCTACACGGTGAGAAGAGGAAATAAACTGTTTTAGTATAATTACCAAACGGATTTTGTACTTTGGCTTGGCAATCGGGAGGCACATGAGATAGCTTTTAAATTAGCAACCCGACAGGAGGTCACATATTTTAAGTGCAGTTGGCTGTAAGGTGATTGGGACCACCTCAGTACCACCATAACGTGGTTACATATTAGTTAACAAATGTGGATGGGCAAGGGAAGGAGGGGAAGTGCGTAAGTTAAAATCTTGTTTAATTAGACTGCAGTGGCTGAGGGTCAAGATGTTAATAGGATTTTTCGCTTTATAGTACTTAATTTTCATTCAGCGAAATATAACAATCTTCAGAATATCAGTCGATAAGAACTGTTAGTGGCAAGTGGTTATATATTTATTAATAAATATTATCTATATACAGTGCCTACCAAAACGAAAGTTCTATAAATCGAATAGGGTATCTGGGCTTAAATGTAACTCAGTATCTTGTCGGATTACATTTCGTTGAAAAACTAATAAATATAAATAATAGGTATGGTTACTAACTAACTGTTTGTAATTCATGTTTGTAATTGACCGCGAACTAAATAAATACTATCAATTGTATATATGTATATAAGGGCTCCGCGTGTTGGCAATTATTATTACTTAATTTAACAATTTAATTCTCAGCATGAATCGTTTCTTGTTCAGTCTACGTTAAATGGAACTGCTTGATCATCTTCCTAAACTAAATGTAAGTCTTAAGTACAAAAATTGCTCTTCGTCAATTTGTTGCTAAAAGCTCGCCGAAATTCTCAAATTATTTGCCCAATCAATCTCGCATTGCATTGCATTGTAGAATGCGATCCACTTGAAATCCACAAGCCGACAAAAAGCTTTTGTTTGCCGGTAGCTTGCGCTTTACAAATCATTTGTGCTCGACGATCCAAAGCGAGCAGTTGTGCAGTTTGCGATCTGTATATATAAAATATATATAGACACCATGGCGAACATCTGGGCACGGATCCTGGTCGGAGCTCTGACCATCCTGGTGGCCGTTGGCTATAAGAACTATCGTGATCTTTCGGCGCCCGGCAAGAGACCCGATCTGGACAACAACGCCTACTGGGGTTCAACTTTGAAGGAACCTTATCGGGAGAACAAGGCCATCCTACCCTTCGACATCAGCGTAAAGCCAGAGGTAAATCAACATACATATATATGTATTCATATAAATGCAAATAATAAAATCAGTATGATATGCAAATAAACGTATGTATGTATAGTAAGTGCAAATATTTCAAATCATGCTGGTATGCAAGTATCATTAATTGTACGGAATTTATAATAATTTGTACAAATTTATACTATTTAAACTTATATTTGACCTTTTTTCTAATAATCCTTCATCACTTCTTACCAAAGGTTATTGAGGATCTTATCGGTCAGCTGAGTCGTCCTTTGAAAGCACAGGCGCCACTGGAGGGTGTGGGCTTCCAATACGGGTTCAATGCCAACGAACTGGCCAAGGTGGTGAAATACTGGCGCGATACATATCTGCCCAAGTGGAGCGAACGGGAGCAGTATCTCAAGAAGCTGGATCACTACCAAACGGAGATTCAGGGGTGAGTGCGCGGCAGTACTTATGGAAATCCGAAGTGTTCCACGCTTAATTAGTGGCCTGCTTTTGCACATTAACCTGAAAAGTTAACCGCAAATGTTTTTCCATTTTTTTGCAGTTTAAAAATTCACTTTATACATGCCAAGTCGAGCCAGGTGAAAGGCCAGAAGCCCAAGAAGGTTCTGCCTCTGCTTCTGATGCACGGATGGCCGGGAACGGTCCGCGAATTCTACGACTTCATCCCTCTCCTGACCACGCCCAGTGACAAGAGCGACTACGTCTTCGAGGTTATTGCTCCCAGTCTGCCCGGCTACGGATGGTCCCAGGTTAGATTTGTTTCCAAATGGGCAACAAGAAATTGCTAACCAAGTTAGGCTATATTCTCCAAAAGCCATAAGCTAGAAAACTTATCTCTTACTGTGACATTAATATATAGCACTTAGGTAGACAAGTTATAAGCCACCCTTCCCCAAATTACAAATTGAAAAATTACTTATATTATATTTCTCCAACTTCAGGGCTCTTCAAAAACTGGATTCGGTGTGGCCCAAGTGGCGGTGGTGATGCGCAACCTAATGCTCCGAGTGGGATTCGATAAGTTCCTGGTGCAGGGTGGCGATTGGGGTTCCATAATCGGATCCAATGTAGCCTCACTTTTTCCTGAGAATGTTCTGGGCTATCATTCCAATATGTGCGGAAACAACAGCCCTATGGGTCAGTTGAAGATGGTGTTGGCCTCCTTCTTCCCCAGCTGGTTTGTGGACAGCGAGTATGCGGACTTCTACAAGGGACTCGGTCACTTGTTCAGCACCATAATGGAGGAGATGGGCTATGCCCACATTCAGGCCTCCAAGCCAGATACCATCGGCAACGCTTTGATCGACAATCCAACTGGTCTGGCCAGCTATATTCTGGAGAAGTTCTCAACGTGGACGAATACGGCATTTAGATCGCTTCCTGACGGCGGTCTGACCAAGAGATTCACCTACGATCAGCTTCTGGACAATGTGATGATCTATTATGTGACCAACTCTATTACCACCTCCATGCGTCTGTATTCCGAATCAATGGTTGCCTCGCAGTTTGCGCTGGCCGTGGACTCCTTGCCCATCAAGGCCAAGGCTGGCTGCACCCGTTTCGCCCACGAGATCACACATATCTCCGACTCGGTTTTGGCCAACAAGTTCCCCAATCTGGTGCACAGTAGTCACCACCGGGATGGAGGTCACTTCCCTGCTTTTGAGCTGCCCCAGCAGCTGTACGACGACTTTGTGTCTTTTGTCCAGAAAGCTAATTTCTCCTAAAAGAATTTGTTTATCATTAGTTATAGGAGTCCATTGTACATTTTCATCATGATTCTTGAAAGAATCGGTAATGTTTGTTGCGAAAATTAAATCAAATCGACTTGGTGATTGTATTTGCCTTATCTGCTTTGAAAACCGAAAGTTGAAGAGTTTTTTGTTTGGAATACACGAGTGGCGAGCAAAAGGGCAGTGTGTGTTTGCTTTCATAAGTACACAAATGTAGATATATCTAAGCTCGGAACGATGTTACGTAACTTATGCCCATGGGCTATAGTCGACATTGGTGTACCCTTTATAAGCAATCATGTAATATGTTGGATTATTACTTAACTAAATGGCAATAGAGTGATATTAAGCCAAATGAACATCAAGTTTTACTTGGCTACAAAGATCTCACACATGTTTAATCTACCCCAGTATAGCTCGAAAGTAAGGGGTATTTTTTACCCAATCTGGAAGCCCAGCTGCGTCGCAAAATACATAAATAATTCGCGGGTCTAATTCTTTATGCATATAGTACATACATACAACAAACCCCTCCGGTCTTTCCCCGAAAAAGCTTCAAGCAAAAAACCGGCATGGAAGCTTTGTTGAGTAAATAAACAAACAAGCCGATTCATTCGAGTCATCCCCGATGTGGAAAGCCGCTACTCCGTCTCAGTGGAGTCGAGTCCAAAGTAAACCCACGATAAGCCCCAACTGATCGGCGTAGGGTGGTCACTCAAAGTGGCTTATCATCATGAGCGTCGAAAACGAGAGCTGTGCCCACGATGATATGGTAGAATCAGCGGAATCGTAGCTGCAATCCGAGGCAGTCTGAGTGGAATCGTTGATAGGAACAGATGGGTGTCACTGTTAAAATTCTGGTCTTGATACTGGCGGTTGCCGGTGGGTTGGTCTATAGGAACGTGACCCAGCTATGGGCGGACTTGCCCGCACCAAAGTTGGATCCACAGGAGTGGTGGGGCGATGAGGCGCAGCCCAAGGATTACGAGGCCTATTTGCAGAACAGTTCGGAGGTGATAGGCAATAGGCTTAGTTATCCGGATAAGGTGAGTGGGTCTATCTATTACTATGTATTATATATTCACACATATCATCTACAGACCATTGCTGATCTGAAAGAGCGTCTCAATCGCACCCTCCGCCTTACGCCTCCGCTCGAGGGCGTGGCTTTTGAGTACGGATTCAATACGGATTACCTCAGGGAGGTCGTGGAGTACTGGCGCGATGACTACCTGCCGCGTTGGCGCGAACGCGAAGTGTTCCTTTGGCAGTTCAACCACTTCACAACCGATATTCAGGGGTAAGATAAGGTGCCCACTTATCATATCCACAGATAGTAACGATGGGTTTTTAGGCTACGCACACACTTCCTCCACCTGATGGTTTATGATGACAACAAAGTGGGTAAGAAACACTATCCGGTGTTGCTGCTCCACGGATGGCCGGGATCGGTGCGGGAGTTCTACGATTTCATCCATTTGCTGCATCAGACCAACCTGGACAAGAACAACAAGTACATCTTCAACGTGGTTGTTCCCAGTTTACCTGGTTATGGCTGGTCACAGGTGCGTTTTGTCCAATCTACGTGGTGTATCATAGGCTTATCTATCTCTTATCCTGCAGGGCACCTCCAGAAAGGGTCTGGGTCCCGCTCAAGTGGCGGTGATGATGAGGAATCTTATGCTGCGTTTGGGATACGACAAATTCTTTATCCAGGGTGGAGACTGGGGCAGCATCATTGGCAGCAACATTGCCACCTTGTATCCGGAGAACGTGCTGGGCTACCACTCGAACATGTGCAACAATTTGAGTCCCAAGTCGCTGGCTAAGGGTTTAGTGGCCGAATTTTTGCCCAGTTTGTTTGTGCCCTCTGGCTTTGAAGATTTCTTCTTTCCCAAGTCCAATGAGCTGAGGTACCTAATGGAGGAGAGTGGCTACTTCCACATCCAGGCCACCAAGCCGGACACCATCGGAGCCGCCCTCACCGATAACCCAGTGGGTCTGGCCGCCTACATCCTGGAGAAGTTCTCCACGTGGACGAATCCCAGCTACCGATCTCTGTCAGATGGAGGACTCACGAAGCGCTACAAGATGGATGCCCTGCTGGACAACCTAATGATCTACTACCTGACCAACTCAATCACAACCTCCCAGCGTCTCTATGCAGAGCAGTATGCCCAAGCACAGCGTGACCTGCACCTGGAGCGGGTTCCCACGCGAGTGCCAACTGGATGTGCCCGTTTCAAGAGTGACATTATGCAGTTCCTGGATGTCCAGTTGAAGGATAAGTACCCGAACCTAGTGCACAGCACTTACCACAAAAAGGGCGGGCACTTTGCCGCTCTAGAGGTTCCAAAGGTTCTATACAAGGACTTTATAGACTTTGTCAAAACGGTGGAACGTAAGTTTAAAATTAAGACTCTGTAGATATCTTCCTATAAAGGCTTAATTGTTTTTCAAAAAAATAGGTTTCTATTTGGTATCGATAACTTAAAGAGAAATAGTAGTAGAAGAAGTTATACAATTCTATGGATATTCATATTTTTCATATTAATCAAATTATTTGTATTTAGTTTAAAAATAGAATGCATAGATTAAATTTTTAGAAGAATAATCCCGAAACATAGTTTATTTCTTAGCTTAAACGGTATTTTTAAAATGTACCTCAGCAAACACAAAATACTAGAAAGGGTACCTGGATTTAGGGCCAGGTACACGTGCGAAGTTACCTCCCATCCCTGATCCTGGAAAATTACAATCGGGAATCGGAGTTAAAGTGGCTGCACAGATGGTCAAAAATATATAGAAGTATTAAGATTAAGCAATTATAAATTTGGCATAAAGGATTTGTGTTAGATACAGGCTGGTCCAGAAGCTCATAAAACCAAATATTTATACCACGATCAAGGAGTTAGCCATAAAGTTTCGAAGACAAAGAAACTTAAACTTGGAGAAACGCAGAAAAAAAATAGGAGTAACAGTAAAAGGGTGACATTTTCTGAAACACGAAAAAATGACTGATTTTAAGTTAACTGTTGCACTAACCAGTGTGAATGCGGAGAACATGTCCCGGCACGACATGCTCCAGTGGGTGAACAACATGGTCCAAGGTCACTTCAAGAAGATCGAAGAGCTGTGCTCAGGTAAGACCCATAAAGAGCATAAAATTTGGCAATGCTGCTAGGCTCCATGGTCTTCTCCAGGTGCTGCCTACTGCCAGATGATGGAGATGATCTTTCCCAACTGCATTAACCTGAAGCGCGTCAAGATGACCGCCAAACTGGAGCACGAGTATCTACACAATCTTAGGCTCTTCCAGGAAGCCTTCAATCGCTTGAAGCTGGATAAAACAGTGCCAATCGATCGACTGATCAAGGGACGCTTCCAGGACAACTTTGAGTTCCTGCAGTGGTTCAAGAAGTTCTTCGACTCGCAGGCTCCGGGCTTGGAAAACATTAAGTCGCTCGCTAACGCGCCGGTGGCCAAGCCCATCAAGACGCGTCAATTTGTCAAGGAGCGATCTCCAGTCAACGCCAATGATGATGCGCTCAAAGAGCTGATTGATGAAATGAAGAACCTAAGCCTGAAGCGAGAGGACATCATGGAGGCCAGCAATCAGATCTACAACAAACTGCGCCTGGTCGAGGATCTGGTCAACGACATGATCAACAACAACCAGCTAGTTGAGTTGTGCAAACGCATTCAAGCGGTGCTCTACAAAACGATAGATGGTGAAATCAACGAGGAACCCGTCGAGGTTAATGAAGATAATAGTGATGAAGGCGCCGCGGATCCCAATGACGGATTGTATTAGGGCTCTTTTCATTTGTACACAGTCTGTTTTTTACAATCATTTAATTATTTATAAACAAAGCATTAAAAAATCAGCCATTTGAATCATTGTCTGATGAGGAGTAATCCCCCACTAAGCTCAGGGATTTTTCGTTCGGGGCTGAAGATGTAGTCTCGTCCAACTTTCTACGCCGTATGCCCAGATCCTGTACTTGGAGCTGGGTATTCAGAGCCTTTTGTCGCTTGAGTCCACCAAATGTGGTGACTGTTGCTCCGGGAAGCGCTGGACGCATAAGCAGCTCCAACCGCTGCTCGGATTCCCGTTCCAGAGCTGACTTCGTCTGCAGCTTCATCAGGGCTGCCATTTCCCTATCCTGTGTACTCTCCGGAAGAAGAGCAATGTCCAAGCTGCTCTTGGCCAACAACTGTCGATCCAACTCTTGCTGACCATTGATCTCTTTCTTCTGCTGGCGAAATTCGGCGCGTAGGCGACTATTGGCCATATAGCTGTCATCCCATACGCTCATGTTGCGCTCCACTAGTTTCTGGAGCACGGGCCTGGCATCTGCCCCTGCCTTGGCATCCTTGGCTTGATGCTCCAACTTGAACATGGCATCGTCGAAGAGACGCTTTTGTACCTCCTTAGTTTCCGGTACAACTTGCTCGTTTTGCAAGGGATCCCAGCGGTTCTCCTGCCGTCTAGCCCCCGAAAGTATAACATAGTCCAAATTGCCGGGATCCGTCTGGATCTCGAAGTGGTTGTCGCACAAGTGGCACTTCATCCGGAACTTAAAAACCGGCGTAGTGTAGTACATGCCCACCTTTGTCTTCTCCGCATTGTAGCGCACGCCCATGCCTATGTGATTCTTGCATCCATCGCACCAGATATTGTAGGGCATCTCAAAGCGGATGATGATGATTCCCAGGTGAATCTTGCGGGCTCGTTCCCGCAGGGCGTGGGTGCCCTGGAACTTGTTGAGACCACCCTTCTTTGGATCATAGTCGGGCGGATAGTATTTGTTTTGACCTTTCCGTTCACCCATTTTTTAGGTGGATTGGATTACTAGAATATTTAAACTAATTACAAGCTCAATCTTTTGCTGTCAATGTAAATAAACAATTTTGCCTTTTTTTCAATCAGCTGTTTCAGACCGCTGGTGATGACACTATCGCTGGTGCGGAAAAAGCTAAAAATGGCCAGAAAATCATATGGCTTATCAATTTACAATCATAACTAGTCTTGTCTAAAATGGCCATATTAAATTCAATACTAAAAAAATATGACCTACTATATTACCTGTTACTTAAATGCCAACTTTTTCTTTCAAATTACTAAAGTTACTTCCACATAAAATAGATAAGTAATCGATAACATAACCGACGGCGTGACAGCTTTTCCATCTGTCCCATCACCAAAATAATAGTTTCTCGTGGGCATCGTCAAAAATTTGGTTGGATTTTTAACCCTTTTTGCCACGTAAATTGAATTAGAATTAGCGTCCGCACCCGGCAAAATGATAATCTACACGAATGAGGGTAACCCGCTGGGACTGCAGCTGCTAATGCTCGCCAAGTTCGCCAAGCGGCCGGTGCAGGTGCAGTTGGTTAACCTAAATGGTGAGTTCTGCCACGGATTCCCTTCGAATTCTGGGGAATGCCCTTAAAATGACTCATTTCTGATGAAATAACTATTGTTGATTGCAGACGCCAAGTACAAGGACTTGCTGGTGCTGCCCACTTTGGAGCTGGACAACGGATTGCGTCTGTTCTCGCCGGCGGCCATTGCCAAGTACCTTCTCGTGGGCGAGGGGCAGCAGCGCGATGAGGTAGGGCTTCCGAAAATTACTTATTGGCCCACGACCCCTGAAGGTTAAACTAATTTCCGTATGTGCTCTCCCCCCAGTGGCTGGAATGGTCTGCCACGTTGCTGGCCCCGGCTTTGGCCCACCACATGGCTGTGGGCCACAAGGCAGACGCAAACGCGCTGCCCGTGCTGAATGCCCTGGTCAAGAAGCTGGATGACAAGCTGAAAGCTACACCCTACCTGACTGGCGACAAACCCAGTGCCGCCGACATCGCCATTTGGTCGCTCCTTGCTCCCGATGGCACACTCAAAGGTGCACAGAACGTAGACAACCTGAGGGATTGGTATGGGAGGGTGAAAGCCATACCCGAAGTGCAGGAAGTTCTTGCCGAACAGCCACTGAAGGATCTCAGCTTTAATGCGCTTCAGCAGTCAAATCGCTATGGTGGTTTGCATCACGTACCATTAAAACGTCTCAGTCTGGCGGATGCAAGCAAACTGCTTGTGGATACTACGCCAACGGTGGCGGATACAGTTACGAATGAGGAAATAAGCGCGGCAAAGGCTGCCTTTACTTACACAGCTCCAAAGGAAATCAAGGAGGAGCGAACTGTTCTTCCCAAGCCCGGTGAGCGTAACGTGCTCATCACCTCCGCGCTTCCTTATGTCAACAATGTGCCACATTTGGGCAACATCATTGGTTGTGTTCTCTCCGCTGATATCTATGCTCGTTACTCGCGTTCTGCTGGCTACAACACACTCTTTATTTGCGGCACGGATGAGTACGGTACGGCCACCGAGAACAAGGCACTGGCGGAGAACCTTACTCCTCGTGAGATCTGCGACAAGTACTTCGAACTGCATAACGCCATATACCGCTGGTTCGGCATTGGCTTTGATTACTTTGGACGCACCACAACCCAAGAGCAAACAGAGTAAGTTTTGGCTGCTTAAGTAATTATATCCTAATCAAAAAACGCTTGTTTTCTACAGCATTGTGCAGGAGGCATTTAAGGATGTCCTCAAAGCTGGCTACATCATCACAGAGAGTGTGGAGCAGTTGCTTTGCCAAAAGTGCGATCGTTTCCTGGCTGATCGGTGGGTATTTTTGATACTCTATTTGAAGCTCAAACTTACCTATTATTCTGTTACAGTTTTGTCGAGGGTACTTGCCCGCATCCTGGCTGTGGCTATGAGGATGCCCGCGGTGATCAGTGCGACAAGTGCGGAAAGCTGGTCAACGCCACTGAGCTGATCCGTCCCAGATGTAAGGTGTGCAACACTGCCCCAGTGCTGCGTTCCTCCGATCAGTTGTTCATCGATCTGCCAAAGGCGGAACCACAACTCAAGGATTGGGTTGATAAGTCAGAGGGAGGATGGACGCATAACGCCAAGGTGATCACAAGGGCGTGGTTGAAGGAAGGCCTCAAGCCGCGTTGCATTACACGCGACCTGAAGTGGGGCATTCCCGTTCCACACGAGGGCTTTGAGAAAAAGGTCTTCTATGTGTGGTTTGATGCTCCATTTGGATACGTGTCCATGACCAAGCGCTACACGAAGGAGTACCAGCAGTGGTGGCAGCCGGCCAAGGGAACAGACGTCGAGCTCTTCCAGTTCATGGCAAAGGACAACGTGCCCTTCCACTCGGTGGTGTGGCCCAGTGTCCTACTGGCCATCAACAAGGGACATACACTTGTATCGCACATCATGGCAACCGAGTATTTGAACTACGAGGACGGCAAGTTCAGCAAGAGTCGGGGTATTGGCGTATTCGGCAACGATGCCCAGGAAACTGGCATTCCAGCTGATGTTTGGCGATTCTACTTGGCCTCTGCGCGTCCTGAAGGTCAGGACTCCAGCTTCAGCTGGAATGATCTCGCTGTCCGAAATAACTCCGAGCTGCTGAATAACTTGGGAAACTTTGTCAACCGCGCCTTGGTCTTCTGCGAAAAGAATTTCAGCAGCACTGTTCCCGAAGTGATCACCACTCAGGATGAACTTGTTCTGCTTGCGTTGATAAACCGAGAGCTGCGTGGTTACATTAACTCCATGGAGAAGGCCAAACTTCGGGATGGCGTTCGTCATTTGCTGGCCATTTCCCGACATGGCAATGGATACATGCAAAGCCAACAGCCTTGGAATCTACTCAAGGGCACTGATGATCAAAAGAAGCGAGCGTCTACGATAATTGGTCTCTGTGTCAACATCGCCTGCCTCTTGGCGAACCTCCTCTTCCCCTACATGCCAACCACGGCCAGGACTCTCTTTGGCCAGCTTAACGCAAAACAGACGCCGCTCAATGCTGAGTAAGTGCCTCTTAACTGAATGATTAAGTTAAAGTTAGATTATAACTTTCTCCATCGTAGGAAACCATTTGTCACTTTGCTTCTGCCCGCCGGTCACATAATCGGCAAACCATCTCCGCTTTTTGCCAAACTGGAGCAGTCCTTCATCGACGAACTTAAGGGCAAGTATGGTGGAGCTCAGGACACAAATGCTGTTGACCAGAGTCAAATTAGCGCTGCTGATTTAGAAAAAGCCGTGCAAGCTCAGGCCGATAAAGTGCGTGAGCTGAAGGCAAGCACCAAGGATAAGGCCGTGTGGCAACCGGAGGTGACCAAACTGCTGGACCTTAAGAAACAGCTGGAAGAGGCTAAGAAGAAGACTGCAGCTGCCGCCGCGCCTACCGCGACTCCAGCACCATCGAATGGATCACAATCAGTTCAGGCTCTGGAGAAGGCTATCCAAGAGCAGGGCGACAAAGTGCGCAAACTTAAGGGCAGCACAAAAGACAAAGCAGTGTGGCAGCCGGAGGTAAATATCCTGCTGGACCTCAAAAAGCAACTGGAGGCGGCTCAAAAGGCGGCAAAGGCAGCTCCCGCAGCAAATGCAGCTCCTGCTGCTTCACCCGCCGCCCCGGCTGCTGCTGCCCAGGTGAAGGCATTGGAAGACAAGATTGCCCAGCAGGCCGAAAAGGTTAGGACACTGAAGGCCACTGGCGATGCCGCACTGTGGAAACCCGAAGTTGATATTCTGTTGTCCTTCAAAAACGAGCTGGCGGCGCTGACTGGAACACCAGCCGCTGGTGGACAGGGCAAGGGCAAAAAGAAGAAGTAGACATCACACTTCCTAACTAAAAATCACGCTGGACGCTTTTACCTCAACCTAATCAGGCATTCGATGGCAAATCTTTAGTCACGGACTGGCACAGTTCAATTCATCTCCCATAAGTTTTGCGTTTGCATTTAACAACGTTTTGTATTTATTCGAAGTATGGCTAAATATTCAGTTAGTAATTTATTGAGTTTGTGAAGAAAAATAAAAAAACAATTGACTTTCAATGGAATTGAATTTTAAATTTCGATATTAGATTACAGTGTTAGTTATCGATAAGCATTGTTTACTTATGTGACATGTGTATGGTAAGTGCAGTTTTGTAGTAAATTTTTTTGGTTGCTTAGCAGTTAAATTCTCTTTAAAAATTAGTTTTAAGCTTGTGTGTTAAATTCAATTTGCAGTTTTGCAGTTTTTTTGAAATTTGCCAACAATTGGTTATCGCGACTTAAGAATATCGGTGAAGAAGTCACGGTTATCATCGGAGGTCCACCGCTAGCGAGTTACAGCAAAAAATTTGCCATGTAAATGTAACACGACAACAAAAGTGCAATATTAAACAATGTAAAAGGTGCTAGAACTAAGAAACATTCGCTGTGGTAAGGGGGAAGTAGTTGAAAACAGTTGAGTAATTTGTGAAAAGTAAAAACAACGAATGGGCGACACAAACAAAGTGTGTCTGTCCCGTCACGCGCCCCTTCCCCCCCACCATCCCATCGGTTTTCATGAAAACAGCAGAATATTCGTCATCAGCTGATCCCCTCTCTTCTTTGCTCTAACTGCACTTCACTGGCGAGAGAAGGAGAAAGAGTGAGAGAGAGAGAGTTGAAATTTATTCAGAAATTAATTTATTTTGTTCCTGCCACGCGACATTACTTTCAAACCGATTTTGCAGTCGAGCGCGTCGAGGCATCCCATATATATATACACTCGATGTAGGGTCAATTGTCAATTAGACGAAAGAATCGCCAGTTTTTCACAGGTGCTTCGGCTGCCACACTGCTCCAATATGCAATGCATTAAATTTTTAGTGAACTAAAAAAAGAACATCAACCATTTGTGTGGGGGAGTTGGAATTCAAGGACGCAGCGCCGCGGGCAACAAGTGTTTGCTAATTGATTGCCATTGATTATTCACAGAGAGCTCTGCCACAAAGCCAACCCATCAAGAAATCATTGAACCCAAGCGAAAAGCAACATTTAGAGCCAGCTAGCCCACTGGCAAAAGACGTCGCCATGGAATCCGCGGACGCACTCGTCGAGGAGCAGAAGCTCATGGCCGAGGCCAAGTACCGCACATATACGACTAATATCGACAAGGCGCTGCGCAATTTCGAGTACTCCAGCGAATGGGCGGATTTGATATCGGCTCTGGGCAAGCTCAGTAAGGTATAACACTCATGGTTCCATCTGTGGCAATACAGATAAGCGTCGGAGCTACTGACTCACATCCAAAAGCCTTATCTCGACTTGTTTTTAATTTGTGCCCTCCTCTTTCGACAGGCGATATCGAGCAATACGCAGTACCAGGTCATACCCCGGCGACTCAAGATAGCCAAGCGTCTGGCCCAATGCATGCATCCCGCCCTGCCCTCCGGGGTGCATCTGAAAGCCCTGGAGACCTATTCGGTGATATTCAGCAAAACAGGACCGGAGCGTCTGGCCACGGAGTTTATATATAGGTCAGTGGACGAGATAACTCCGTTTGTTTTCTTACCAATATGTATTTTTTGCCTGCAGCGCTGGACTATTCCCGCTCCTTGGGTATGCGGCCATGAATGTGCGACCCGCCTTGTTGGCCATCTATGAAACCTATTTCGTACCCCTGGGTGACAAACTGAGGCCCGCTCTAAGCGGTTTCTTGAACGGAGTGCTACCTGGCTACGACTGCGGTCTGGATCACTTCGAGCGGATTAGCGCTTTACTAAAACAAGTATGCAATGCCGTCAATCCAATGCACTTTTACACAGTTCTTTGGGAATCGGTGGCCAACAATGCGGCAATTCGACTGCCGGCCATCACCTACCTGCTGGAGCATTTCAACAAGCGATTGGACATGCAGGAGCAGATCTACATTATGGGGCACAACAGAGAGATCATGATGTCAGCTTTGTGTGTCTGCCTAAATGACTCCTTGATCCTGGTGCAGCGAAACACCCTGGAGTTCCTGCTGCTCGGCTTCCCCATGCATACGGTGCTGCTCTCCGAGGATGATCTAGTGAAACTAGTCACCAATGGGCTCAATACTATACTGCGACGGGACATGTCGCTAAATAGAAGATTGTTCAGCTGGCTTTTGGGCAGCGAGGTGGCCAAAAACTCACCAACCTATGATACCTTATCGTTGGACGCCTCAAACGCCCCATTGGAGGAGGAACCGGAACCTTATTTCGTCAAACACTCGCGTCACATTCTTATCAGAGCTTTAATCACCACCTTGCGACTGAGCTTGGAGTGTGCACCCATGGACCTAAAGCCCTACAGGATCATGCTTTCCCTTCTTGATAAGGCAGAGATTGGCAGCGCCGTACTTGACTATGTGCTTCATGACATTATTCGGGCTATGTATATCTCGAGTGGCAACGCAGAGGCCTTAAAATCTGCCAATCTGCTGTTTGCCACATTCGACCCAGCATATATTTGGAGCTACATGACGAACATGTTTGAGAAAGCCTGCCAGCAGGCGAACTCCACGCATGAAAAATCCCAGGCGGGCGAAACCTCCGGAAAATATGCATGCGACGTAGGATCTGGAGATCCGTGTGTACTAGAGATCTGCGTGCTGACAGAATTCCTGTTGGAAACCGTTTCTCTTGAGATGTACACGGAAACCACCAGGGTGTATCTACCCAAGGTGTTCCTGGCCATCACTCAACTTCTTTCCCTACACATGGATCACGTCAGCAGCAACGAGATCACGGCGTCGCTAAAGCTCTGCATGAAGATCGTCTCGAGGGTGCAGCCCATGATAACGTAAGTGAAAAATGAGAAACAAAGACCCATCAGGCGATCCCTATTAAACACCTTATCTCTTTGTTTTCGATGCAGAAGTCCCATAAAACTGAATAAGCTGATAGAGCAGAGCGGTGGCTCATCGTCGGATGAAAAGATAACAATGAATTCGGCTAGCGATGCCGGCAAGACCGAGGCCGGAGCGCAGGGTAATTCCCTTGAGAAGAGCAAGTCCGACTCTAGATTAAATCAGTTTGCCGAAAATACGCTGCACAGCACAGATCCCAACGATGAAGAACTTATCCGTCGTTCAGCGTCCAATCAGAGCGTGGGGCGTCAAAGTCCCAACAAGAAGAAGGCCAAGTCAATATCTCGACTTTCTGAGTTGGATAAAGATGTGAGTAACTGGTAGACAGATATGTCAGAATCTCTTATTTATCGTGTCTTAAATACAGATCAGTGCCTCGGACACTGGACAGCAGTCATCATCGGATCTGGACACTCCGCGGAGCATAAAGAAGCTCAAGGCCAAGGCCAAGGTACCATTTATACGGAGCCCCAAGAAACAGAGACCCAAGGATATTGTATTAATTCAATCGAATGCATCCGCTGAAGTGGCAGATGGACCTAGCGCAGAAGAACCCAAAAGTGCTCCACCCGATCAGACGCCGCAGTTTCAATTGGATGAGGAGAGCCGGGCTACCCAACAGCGTGGATTCTCGATTCTCGAGAAGTGCATACGACAGTATGAGATCTTTTTCGAGGTTTACTTGTCCCGCAAACTCCTCCATATCGAATCGGAACCAAAGGAATGCTCTGTTAAGGTTCAGCTACAGCGAACCACAAGCACCATCCATACTTCCAATCTGTTCATGGCTGAGCAGGTGCTGGATCACGAGTGCCCAGTGAGGGAGTCACAAATCGAGCGACTGTTTAACTTGCTACGCGTTGACATCGTGCCGCGTTCCAAGCAACTACAGCGATTGCTCAATCGATCTTTGCCGCTGCCCGCCAGTGCTAGTGAGCTAAGCAGTGATAGCGAAGCGCAGGAAGAAAAGCAACAGAGCTTGCTCATTGATGGACAGACCCAGCGCAGTGTGCAACAACTATCTGAGCTTCAGCTGAGTCCTTCTCTCCGCGGGGCTGTTAAACTGGCGGCCACTCTACTGGTGGAGATGTCAACCTTTCCCAACTGCAACAAACACGTTGTGCTGGACAAAAATGGTGAGTTGTTGAGACTCTTTAATAGACTTTTGAATGTATTCCTTATTCTGCTTTAGAGCCTGAGTTGCCGAACTGGTTGAAGGTCCTATGCCTGGTGGCATGCTTTGCCCAGAGTGACAAGGAGCTGCAAGTGGCTTCTATCACCACATTATTCGATCTAATAAGGTAAGCGAAAATAAACTTTATTGAAAAGATTACTATAACCCATTACTGTCTTCAGCCTACTGCGCTCCCAAATCGAGCACACGACCAGTCCAGGAGTCACCTTCGTAGTGATGCTGCCGCTTTTGAAGTTCGGGCATGTCAGCTATATGGAGCAGCACACGCGCGTCTTTCAATTGGTGAGCTCTATTCTGTGGGATTACCTAGGAACCGCAGGCATAGATCCTGCTCAAATAGCAGCCCTCCTTCATCAGCTACACAGCTGCCTCGAAAGCGGTCTGGTAGAAACGGTCATCGGCAATCGAATGCAGTCGCAACATTTGCTTCAAATGCAATCACAATCACGCTCAGACTTGGGAAAGGCAGCCATACGTAACTTTCAAATGGAACGGCTGGCTGAAGCTCAGCTGCTCTGTCCAACGGAGTCCACTGAGAGATTAAGAGAGAGTCAGGCCCGAAGCTTCAAGAAGTTCGAACTGCTGTGGCATCTGGGCAGAGACAAGCAGACAGCGCGCGGTTTCGAGAAAACGCTTTTGAAGGTGCTGGATACCCTCGCATTACCACACTACATGTCCGAGCGCACGTTTGTGACCAACTGGCTGCAGGCATCGCTTCTGCGTGGTGATCTTGCTCGGCTGACGAAGCCTCTCTACAAGATCCTACTTTCGGCCAGCTCCAAGCGCGTAGGCATCGTCCACATGCAGCAGCTGTACCGTGAATCGGAGACGGAGGTTACACCTGCTTTCGAGCGGGATGTATACGCTATCAGTTCGGAACAAGGCAATGTAAAGTACCATCACATGGAGACAGCCAGTGGAAATAAGAAAAAGAGTCCCATTCGAAACTTCCCCAAGAAGATCTTTGGAGTGACATTAAGTGGAGGAAAAGCCAACAAGGTATCCAACTTTGTTAGCGACAAATCTACCGTCGCCACTTGCGCTGAGGCAACCCAGGATATGAACACCATAGGTCTGATAATCAATCCACTTGAGAATGCTAACGACTTTGACGACGAAACGGATCTGGAGGAGCCGCGTATTGAGATCCCACACAAGGAAACCCCGCTGGAGCAGAAACTAGCCAGCGCAATGGACGAGAGTGAGCAGCCATCACAGGAGCAACCTACGAATCAACCGGATAACAGTCTTCAATATGACCAGGATATCACAGACCATTCGGACAGCAGTGATTTTGAGTCGGACTCTGAGCTTCGCGAAACGAGCATAGAGAAGGAAGACAGCATCACTGTCAGTTCGAGTGCAGGAGTTAGCGATGATGTCAAGCGCTTCGTGGGCGACTGTGAAAGTGTCACAGACGCTTTGACTCAGCACGAAAAGATCAAGAGCCGCAAGACCTATCGCTTAACAAGGGAGAAAACCCCAGGAGAAAACAGTCTCAACTCGCTCGAGCAGAAAGATCACGATAGTATTTCTGACCTGCAGGCAGATGCGCTTCCTGCTGATGAATATTTCCGGGAAGACAAGAAGCTGGGTAAGCGTAAGAAGCTGCTCACATCTGGGGACAAGAAACGTCTGAGTTGCATTTCAAAGACCTCCACGGACAGCAACATCAGTGGCTCCCATGTAGAACAACCGGAGCAGGAGGAAGAAACAGAGCCCGGAACCGAATCCACCATTAATGTAGAAGACAAGCGACGCAACCTCAGCTTGGAGACCAGCAAGCTTCAGCCCGATATGCAGAAAACCCTAGAAAAGGGCAAGCAGAATGTGGAGATTCTGCGGCAAAATAATGCAGCTGCAGCTGCTGCAGCGGCGGCGGCAGCAGAGGAGCAGATCAGTGTGCGCAGTTCCATGAAGAGCACCGTTTCCCTGACAGATGCGGCTCACCTGTACCACAACCACTTGTTGATTTACTTGGCTATTTACGATACCCGTCAAACGTTGTATGCCCTGCAGACACTTCGCAATATCATTTGCTGCGACAAACGTACCTTCCTTTGCTTGTCCATCACCACATCCTTTTCTAGCGCAAGTCTGAAGCAGTTGCTCGTACGCCATCGTAAGAGCATCTCCGGCAAAGGATTTGATGGGAGCGTAGGGAACTCCGAGTATGCCCAAGGATATCGGGGTTGCATGCAACTGGAGCTGCTGGTCACGCTCTGTTTGTTCTACGCACGTGGATACTTTCAGAAAGAATCGCTAGATGCCCAGCGGCAGTCTCCAACACTGCAGGACATTGTAAATAATCGAAGGATTCAGCTGGAGAGCATTGAACTGCTGACCCTGATCTGCTCGGAACTTATAGAGATTGTCAAGGGCATGGGCCGGGGTCTGGCCAACTATATAGCAGATTTATTGGCGCGCGCTAAGCTCCAGAAAGTGATGCTGCACTGCCTCAACAGCTCTGTGTGCAGTTATAGTCGTAAAGGCAACACTAACAGTGGGAGCTATGCGGAGCAGGTCCTCAGCTTCAACGATCCTCAGGATGATCAGCTGCATGCAGACTGCTTCCAGCTTCAACTGCTACGTTTGCTTTTGGCTGTAATCCGCCTAGAACACGAGGTTCATCAGCTTCGCCAGGATACGCCGCCCGCACCAGGGGAGGACTCAGCAGGCAATGCGTCGCCCACTCGCTTAGCAGAAGGAGCGACGGCCAATGTAAAGTACCTTCCCAATTGTCTGATTAGCCAGCAGCCGATGTTTCTGGCCGCAGTGTTGGGTGCACTGCAGCAAGAACGGTTGCGCCACTTGCACCGCAACTGGACTGATTTGGTGACCTCCTCGCTCAATTGTTTTTCCTTTGGCTCACTCACGAACATTGTGATCAGCGTAGTGCATCAACTGTGCAGCAATCTTGACCGCATTTCCAAGATGGGTCTACCCCAGCAACGCCACTTCCCTCCGGATTATGTGGTATCCCAACTGGAGGCTTTAACCATCTTGTGTCACTACTGTTTACTAGACAATACGCAGCAGACGGCGCTCTCACACCTGTTTAACCAAGCTTACCCGCAGACCAGCTCGTCGGCGCAGAGTTCAAGCACGGGCCAGTTGCTCAACAGCATCGTTCATTCGTTCCTCTCGGCCAGCGAGTCCTCCACTTCAGCGCCTGCTCCACGGAATCCCCAACTGCAGGCTGCTCGCAATGCGGTCCTATCTCATCTTCCAAGGATAATGAGCAGCGTGGCTGCCATATGGGACAGCGAGCTGGGACAACTGCGACCGGTTCGCCAGCAGCTTCTAGAGTTCCTATCCCCGGTGTCCCTGCATCACGGCTGCAATTTCCTCGCGGCCGTGGCTGTCACCTGGCAGCAGCGGGGAATCGCAACCAATATGAGCGGATTAAGCATCGCAGAGCAGTTCCAAAGGAATTCCGTGCTGCAGGCATGTCCTGCCCAGCTTTCTTTGGTTTCACTAGTATCCAGCATACGTGTAATGCCCATGGACTCCTTTGTGATGACATTGCACCATGTTGTGCGCTCACCTCCACCAATTCACCGGCCACCTGCCCAGCTTAGCATTGAGGTGAGTGCTCTGGAGCTCTTCTACTTCTACATGAAGTCGGCTCCAGCTCCTCAATTAGCGGATGCCTGGAGCTCGCTGCTGGCCCTCATCCGCGACGGCTTGAATCTGACACCACCGGCGCAGTTCGCTTTGCTGATGCTACTCAACGAGTTTGTCCAGCGCTGCCCGCAGATGCCATTCCAGGACAAGAAGGAAGTGCGTGAGCTACACGATGTCACCTCTCGTTTGGTGGACTCTCTCTCTAGCGTGGCTGGATCCTGTCTAGAGCAGACGACCTGGTTGCGTCGCAATCTGGCTGTAAAAGAGGATACCGATGGGCTAGCCAAGGATAACAGTGTTGGAGGCGGAGGTCTACAGCAATATTCGCTGCAGGCTCAGAGTGTTCTGGCAGCAATACTCTCAAATCTACTGGACGTGGCCTATGGTTCCCAGGAGAAGGACAAGGTGGTGAACATAGTAACCCCACTGCTGTACAATATTACTCCGTATTTGAAGAACCACACTGCTCGGAATGTTCCCTTTTTCTACGCCTGCTCTGCCCTGCTGGCAAGCTTGAGTGGCTACCAGTACACCAGGAAGGCTTGGCGAAAGGATATGCTGGATCTACTGCTGGACAACGCCTTCTTCCAGATGCACCTCTCGTGCCTGCCCTTCTGGCGCATGATCATGGACAGCCTGATGACCTACGACAACACCACGTTCCGAGAGCTGATGACCCGCGTCTCCCTCTCGCAGGCGGGCAGTCTGAACATCTTCACCTCCCGGGACCAGGAGTATGAGCAGCGGTCCATGTTGCTCAAGCGACTCGCCTTCGTTATCTATTGCAGCGAGTTTGACCAGCACAACAAGTACATGCCAGACATCCAGGGTAAGTTAACGAAATGTTCCTCCTTCGTTAGGTACTGAGCAATTAGTTACAAACTTTACACTTTAAGTAAATAAAAATATAATTACGATTTATTGCTTAGTACCATCACTTTGGGGAATTAATTATCATCAGCACTAACATTCTTAATTTCCTTTAGAACAATTGGCCAACAGTCTGCGGCTGGTTCCCATGGGTCCTTCCGTGCAAGCGGCCGTTTTCCTGTGCTTCCGTGTGCTGCTCCTTCGCATGTCACCCGACCACGTCACCTCGCTGTGGCCCATCATCATTGCGGAAATGGTGCAGGTGTTTCTGCAAATGGAACAAGAGCTCAAATCGGAGAGCGAAGAGAGGAAGTAAGTCGAACACGAATGAAAAAAAAAACAGTCAAACTAATATTATCATTATTTGCAGCCAACAACTGCGCCTGCCTTCTGGGATTGACGTGTCCTGGTCCGCTGCTTCTGGAGCTAGCAATGGTTACAATTCCCAAACACCAATGCAGTACTGGCGATCTGTGCAATTGGAGGCCTGTAAGCTGCTTGAACTGGGATGTGTGCTGCCCGCCACCAAGCTGCCACATTTCCAGATGTATCGATGGGCCTTTGTGGGCACCGAGTTCGATGTTCACGAGGAGGAGGTGCGCCTGCCCAACGGAAGTCTAGAGAACCTGGCTACCTTGCCCAGCGCGCTCTATGTGCCGCATGTAAGGCGTGTGGCCAGACTGATGGACATGAAGTACACCAGTCAGTCGCCGGTGAGTAATTCCCTCTCTCATCGTTTGCGTCATCTGGCTAACTAGACCCTTTTGGTTTTTTTTTTTCAGATACTGCAACGCCCCAGCAATAGACACCTGATGTTGCACTTCCAACAACTGCAGTCGCTGCAAGAACTGTATGCTTTTTTCACCACGCTGGGCATCAGTTGCCCCCAGCCGCGTAACTTTGCCGACACGGAGAACGATGTGGCCAATTGCTTGAAGGAGATCGAAGAGGTGTTGGCCAATGATTTCCTAGAAAAGCTGCCCAGCATAACCACGCCGAGATGAAAACCGGCTGTTGCCCACCGGCAGACGCAGTCGCAGATCCAAGCGAGTGGATCACAATTCGAGCTCAAGCTGAACCTCAACCTGGGTATGGAGTCTGCCATGGAGTCGGGCAGCGCTGGCCAGGCTGTGCGAATACTGGCCGCCGTGCAGGCTAAGCTAACTACCCAAAATGCCGAGACGAGCTTTACGCAGTCGCAAAACATCAATAACAGCAGCAACAATAAGAAGACCAACTTTCCATTTTATGTCTAAGTAAGCAGATTGGAGCAGAAGACGATGCCGAGTATGATAGCTAGCTATATAGATAGAGAACTGTGTCGAGAGTATATAATTGTCCGTAGTGTGATCGATCGTTTTAAATGTTGAATGTTTAAGAACGCGGTAGCCCTATAGCCAATAGCACCCTGTATGAATATGTATGTAACCAATGTATTTAAGTGTTGATAGTTGATCCCGAGTCGATGTGGGTAAGAGATGTGCGTTAACGACAAACTGCAATCAAATAAAAAAACAAAGCATTTTATTGCAAACACTGAGATGAACGGTGGGCTTCACCGACAATTGATGTAGCATGTTAAGAACTAAACCACATTCATGGCGCGCGGCGTTTGTTTGCTGGCTTCGCTGTTTTTCAGCTGGAGGTAGAAGGAGTACACAATTCGCGCGCTGAAGAGGATCAATACTGAAAGTGTAGCGGAAAATATGTATGATCTGTACATTTTTGTTAACTCAATTTGATGTCCATTGCCGTTACTTACGAAATGTGATGATGTAGACGAACAGGGCACCGAAAATGTTACTCATTCCGGTAGCCTCGCGATATCCTCCGTAGTGGAAGATAACCCCGAAGATGGCAAACGGAAAGGAGATGGCTTCAATGACAGCAAAGATAAGCCAGACGAACACCAGAATTGGCTTTTCCTGCAATTCGGAAAGGTGGATTGGGTTTTGTTGACTCAAAAAAAGGGATTTTGTTGTATTCTACTTACCTTGAGGGTTCCTATCATTAAGCAAATATTGGCGACTACTATGATGGCGAATCCAATAAAGTTAAGAACTGCAAGGGAGTCAAATGAATTTAAATAGAAATTATTAAACGTACATATTTGATTTATAAAAAAAACGTTAAAATCAGCAAAGTAAATATAAACTTGGGATTGTAAGTGACTCAATGTATTCCAAGCAAAACTTAGCTTTCTCAGTGCTCTTATCTTACTTCCCGCTTGAAATTTGAGAATACGACTTCAAAAAGTATTTTTGTATATGAGTACACATCATTTGATGCACTTCATGTACTTGTGGTACATATACATAAATATTAACTAAAACATAAATTCTTCAATATCCTAAAAAATCAGTTCATTTATAATTTAAACACATTTCATACTTTAAAACACCTAAAAATAAGGTTCATAGAACTTCTTTAGGACATGGAGTAATGCAGGCTGTAAGTGTTTTGATGACATATGGCAGTTCAACCATTAAAATCCAATAATCTTTTAAATTAAATGAAATGTCAGCTCGAACATGACGGCGATGTCGTCATCGATGGAGTGGTGATGTATCCAAAATGGTTGTGAATTGGAACGCGTTTGTCTCGAATGGATTAGCTCATTCGTTTATTTCGCATGTGAACATTCATGAATGTATTGTTTCTCTATGGAAATAGCGTCAGTATGGGCAATCATCTTCTGAAAATAAACAAATGCCACGCCTCGCATTTCTCCTACCGTTTGGAGCGATTATCACGCTGAAAGTCATGCTCAATAGCCAGTAAATCGCGATTCCCAGGCACCAGCTCCGCAATTCGGTATTGCACGGGCCATTATCCACCGTCAGGTCGATTTTCATTTTGAAACTCTGTTGTTTACAGAAAATTTTTCCAAATACAAATATAGTACAGCTAGTATGGCACTTAAACCGGTTTGGGGACTCCTAGCGCACGGAAACACAACCGCACTGGGCAAGAATCAAATGATAAGTGTAGCGCAAATGCCGATGCCGCTCAGAAGAAACGATTGCGTTAACTATGCAGCACGAAAATACTTTTTTTTGAGCGCTTAAAAAGTATGCCTGATATGTTAAAAAAAATATACACTAATTTACTGTATGAATTTCTGTCCAAGAATTCTACATTTATCCATTTCACTTCGAAATGACGTAACAATGTAGAATTCTTTTTAATTGTCTTGACATGTAATAAAGAAATTTAGTGCTGAATTATATATATATGTGGCTACAATTAGCACCTAGAAAAATATTTGAAAAATATCCCGCTGTTGTGCAGTGTTAATGAATAAATAAATAAATAAATAAAATACCACTGTGAGTAGTGCTAGCATGGAAATTTATAAAAAAAATGTTAATTATATAAATATTAATTTATCATTTTGACAAATTATAATTGCATAAAAATATTTGAAATATAAAAGTGGTATTTAAAAATTTGTATGCAGTTACCGTTAAAAAGTCACATGAAAAGCTGGTGAACAAGTCACAGTTTCGGCGCCAACTGCTTGCACCAGTCTGGCAACGCCGCTATCCACAAAAGCTTTCAATTGTCACTGAATTGCGACTTATTTATCAATTGCATTTTCGCTCTGCCGGCGAACTGAAGTACAATTCTTTTCATCCGCATTCGCACGAAATCAAGTGAATCCAGAATGCTGTCCAGGGTCTTCTGTATGCGCCTGAACACCTATGGTGTGCTCATTGGATGGCTGGGCGTGATTCTATCCTTCTTGGCCACGATCCTTTTGTCCGTGGCCCTGGGATTCGTCGATGAAATTGCGCAGCAGATCGCCAAGGAATCCAAAGATTCGGACATGACGGTCACCCAGATTCGCAGTGGTAAGGGCTAACCATCGAGTGCACCCACAACCAATAGTATATTACATTGTATTGCATTGCTCTTGCGGTTATTGCAGTGCTAGTAATCATTTTCAGTGTTTACCTGGCGCTCAAGGTGATTAATCTTCTGGCTTCGGTCATGTTGGTCGCAGGTACCGTTAAGGTAAGTCTAGTATCAATATGAAATCTGTACAATAGCATATATAAGTGTATACTATATATCTAGAGCTAGACCATTTTGGTCTGCAATAAAAATCCAAGGCTTTTAGCACATATAAGCATGTTCACCATACTAACTAGAGATAAAGATGGTTCTAATAGCGTTTTCTGGTCTTTCAGGAACGCCATTTGCTCCTGCTGCCCTGGCTGATCAACAATGGAGTGTTGCTTGTCTTTGGAATTGTCACCAATATTGTAATGCTGGCCCAAGTCATCGGAAGTACACCCTTCCTGAGCGCTCTTCCACTCATTTTGGTGGATGTGGGCCTGCTCGGTAAGTGAATCACCACTTCATACATACATAAGCTCTATCTGGAATGTGTATACACACTGGCCGTTGTTGCGAAATTGTGGATCCCCATTTTGCTTATCGCTCGACGGTTTGCGATCGTTCTGTAATTGCGTTGGTACACGATGCTTATTTTTCTCCATTCGCTCGTTTCAGTGCTGACCTGGTATCTCTACTACGGCATCTACTCGCTCTTCAAGCAGATCCAGGCATCCAGTGAGGTCCAGCGACCGCTGATCCCACCGCCGACCCAGCAGCAGACCAACTCTTATCCCAGCTACACCAAGATTTAAGCTCCAGTGCAGCTTCCTGTTTTGCGAGCTCTTATTACATCATATCCCTTTCGAATGTTTCCAGTGGGGCCTCCCCGATTAACGTAATATTTTTCTAGCTAGTAACACCAAAATTATATACTACGTCGTATTTCATGCATCAGAGAACGAAAATCTGTGTGTACATCATATATATTTACATTAACGCGACTGTATCCATACGTATATTCGAACGAAATGGCCAAAACACGATTTTTCGATTGGCTCCAAAAAAAATAAATATATATTTTATATACACAATCACATGGATAATTATTTGGGTGCTGGGCGTTTTGTTTTGCTCTTCGTGTTATAATGCTTAAAGATTTGGGACAACATCTACTATTATTTGTTTGCAATTCTAACATTTGTTAATACATACCATTCCTTAAAACTTAACACACATTTCTTCGTTTTTGCTGTGATAGACTTTCAAACATATATTTCTACACACACAGAGGGCATAAATTAAATCAAATCTTGGGGCGGCATTCGTTGCAGCTACTTAGGTAACTATTGATGGGTCATTCTACTGCTCCGGCGGTCTCACTGTCATTTGCCCAGACCCAGCCACATGTAGCTCGGATCTATGAACTGGGAGCCGCGGTATCCCTGCGGATTGCGCGACACCAGCGATCGGATCTTCTGGGAGGGCCTGTAGCTGCGCAGGGCCTGCAGGAGCTTCGATGTCTTCCGATCGTGCTCCTGCTGCTGCTCGGAATCCTCCGGAGCGTCGGGCGGCACGGGCGGCAGGTGCAGTGGGTGCGGGTGCTTACCTTCCAGCATTCGCGTCTCCGACTCACCCAGTTGCGACTGCTCCGCGAAGCGCAGGTTCGCCTCCAGGCGGTTGAAAAAGCCGCCCAGATTGGTCATGGCTCCTGGAATGTAGAACGAATGTCACTAGCAATGGGTTCATTTGTTAAGGATTAAATTAAAATTAATGAATCCACCAAATTGCCAAAGCTCTATGGTGTACTGCCCGAATCCTATCCTATACTCCATTACTCACCAGCACTGATCGAGGGCATATATCGGAGTGAGTCCGGAACCTCCTTTCGTTTCCAGGGCAAGGTGTAGGCGTAGGGGTGCGTAAGCGGTGGCTCCTCGTCGTCGGGTGGCCAGTTGACGGGATTCCTCTTGGCCTTGACCTCCGCAAGTGGAGGCGCCGGAGATTGCCACTTGTGCTGCACCTGCAGCTGCTTGCGATGCTGGAGGTGCCACTGGCGACCGAACAACGCAGGATACGGGGTGAGATAGCTATCTCCGAATTGGTTATCCATTTCCGTTTCACTGGTTTTCGGCGGGGCATTTCCGCCATCGAAAGGGTAAAAGTTGTCCAAGGAGCGTGACGTCGTCGGCGCGAAGGAGTCCCTGTCCTCACTTCCAGTGAAATCCCAGTCCGGATCCAACTCCCATGTTCGCTCCCACTCCGGCGGAATTTGACGGTCACGACCGGTGGTTGGTGATGTCGCTATCGCCACCTGTGCACCGCCGAAAGGTGCGTTTCGCAGTGGACCTGCCGGTGGAGAAACATATCGGCAGACGGGCCCATTAATTGTGTGTGCTCCCGCAGGATTTGGGTTAGTCACTTGGGTACGAACAGGGTTGGCTTCGCCAAAACGACATGACATCCAATTTCCGCTAGTGCCCTACAGATTTTAATTAGTGATAGGCGCAATGGCGGCTAATAAAAGGTCAGGTTTCAATTTAAAACAATTGCTGAGAAATGAAAAATTGCCGAAAATGTGAGATAGTTACGATAAAGTTTGCCCCATGGAATTGATGTCATATATTCTGTTTAATTTAATAAGCAGGGAAGAACAACTCACTTGTTGTCGTGGTAAAATTTATTAGTTTTTAGTTGAAGTTTTATTTAGTTTTAGTTGTTTATTAGATGATTTTCTTAAAGGTGGTTAAAAAGTATTTAAACACAGTATAGCATAATTAAATTACTTTTTGTGCAATACTTCTTCTTTTAAAGGCTATTGCAAAAATGTATTTTTTAAAGTTTATTATTTGGGATTTAAAGAACTTATGTTGATTCAAAAAAAGATAATTTTGGATAATGAAGTTTTCTGCCATTTTTAAAGGATAAATTGGAAAAATAAGGTTTCTGCCATTTTTCAATGGCGATAACGGTTATATTTTTAAATCGGAGGCTTATCCACCTTTTAGGACTTTTCAATAGTATTTTTTAATTTTTTAAAATTTTAAGATTTTTTAAAAGCAGAATGGGATGTTCTTCTGAGAAAAAGGGTCTTTAACAAGATATTTTCTGTAAATTTTGATTTAACTTGAGATCTATAATTAAGATTCCAACTCCCTACAACAAAAACCATGATCTCAACAACTTTAGCTAGTATCTTTGAAGGGTTTTCTGCCAGATTTCACAGACTCTTGGAACGGATGGACTTACCTGCAAATAGCAAAACCATAAGCAGAATCCGTCGCCTCATCACCAGGTGCGACATTGTGTGGCTGATTTTCGAGGACCGTCTTCTGGTTGCTGTTACATTTTACGGATACACCGATGCTAAGTAGTTTGCAAACACATTTCAACCGATGGTGGCTATGCTTTCACGGAATACAGCTGCTCCCACGGCGGAGATCGAGTTCCACGCCGGAGGACTGACGACTAACGGCCAAGTTGCTCGCATCGTGCGCTTTTATAGCTCCTCGCGGGCAGCGCACCAAACCCAACTCCAAGCGAATCCTTTCGGCCACCCCGACCACGCTCCGCACGCAGCGAGCACCTGTTGCCCGACGAGCAGGAGCAGGACGATAGGGCAGGAGGACGACGGGACAGGTTGGAAATAAAGGACGCTAGGGACATGCGCACCAGCTGGATGGCAGTGTCACCTTTGCTTGGTTTTTGAAGTGCGACTTGAGCTTCGGTAATTTTCTAATATGCACGGAAATGGCGAATGGCGCATAGCATTGCCAGCAATTGGGAGTCGAGTGTCCAATCTGGATTCCATTCCACCATTTATGCGAAGCCAAGCCAATAAGTCTCAGGTGTGCCAAAGGACCCTTTTTTTATGCAATTATCTTGTCATATTTCGCAATTTCTCCAGCAATGGATATTGCTCCAGGTGTAAGCCGGTCTTGCCACATGCCATTGTTCGAGGGAACATCTCAGGCATCCATCCATCCATCCATCCATCCAGGCATACATCCAGCCATCCCGCGTCCCTGCATCCAGCTGACATGACGTCAAAGCTTTTGAGTTTGGCCACCGTATTAGCATAATTGGGTCAGTGGCTGGCTTCGGTGGCTTCCACCGTCCATTGTGAGCCACCGTGCATCCATCCAGGAGCTGCACCACCTTCGGGCCTTGGCCGCTCCACGCTCCTAATTGGATTTGCATGCAGCTTCTTTGTGACACGCTGGGCGTCCTAATGGTCCGGAGGTCTGGTTTGGCCAGCTTTGCTTCGGTTTGCTTTGGCTGGGCGACCACCCCTGCTCCAAAGGTAAAGGTCCACCAGCCAGTCGGTTGGAGCACTGAAAGTTTGCCTCCACAGCGTTTGAAAAACTTGGGAGCACTAACTGTTGCACTAACTAATTAAGCTTCAATTACAAGTTAGCTCAAGTCAACTCACGGCGCATCAACATTCGTTTGAGTTATTCACAAACGCAAGAAAGTTTTCCCGTTTTTAATCGATTTAGGGGGAAATTTTTAATTTTAATCATATTTAGGTGGCCAATAGATTTATGAATTTTGACAGCAATACAGTCAATTATATGCAAGTAAGCCCTTTCTTGCTTGAATTATTTTTAAATGTTTTAAATCTTTAAATAAATATTAACTTAAGAATCACAGTTCTGAAAAAATATTTTTAAATTTTATTTAGTTTTACGTTTAATTTTGCTTTGTTTACATAGCAATGGGTATTTTTATTATAAAATAGTTACAGTGTAGAGCGTTAAAAAGTCGTTGAGAACTTTCGAGCTTTTCTGGTGTTCCAAAACCCAAACATTCCGCTTAAAGAAAAGCTTTGGAGGTTTGGTTTTTGGTGCTCCAACGTATTTTCGCTCAGTCGCTCTTGAGCTTTCGTGCCGCGAAGTTGCCGTCAGCACAGCGCCGACCAAATAATTGGCTTCACAGCAGTTGAAATTCGTAGTGAAAGGTGAACTCCAACGGGAAAAGGACTCGCCAAGGAGCCAGCAAAGAATTAAAGTGCAATTACGATCGGGAAAATTGTGAAGCAAAAGCAATATCCAAGGAAAAAGTCATACATATTTGGATAAAGGTGCGGCGAATGCTCTTTTCCTTACCAGGTTTTTTTTTCTTGGGAGGAGTATGTGCACATGCCGTTGCATCTTACGAACTCCTTCTTGGCCACGCCATGGAGTTTTTCACAGGCCAGTGCGCCGGCGCCATGGGGGAAAACGGCTGTTTTTCACATTTCCCGCGCTGACAGCAGGTTGACGACCCGCACCCAAAACCAAACCCATACCTAAAATCCGAAACGCCGGCTTCCACGCTCACTTTCGCTGTGCGCTTTTCCCAGCCCTTATCGCATTTTCCACGTTACCACATTTCCTCGTTCCTTTTTCTACCCGTTTCTAACATCTGGGCCCGCCTAATAGACCAATCTGTCGGCTTACGCTGCGTATACTTAATAATGGCTGGCCATTGGTGTTCGTTTTCGTTGTTGTCGCTTGTTTACTTGGCCCACATACAGCTGTAGCCCTCAACCAAATCCGGAGGTGGGCATCTCTTTACCAAGCACGCACTGGCACTTGATTTTCGATTTGGGCGCGGGCGTCTTCAAGAGACTCTTGTTCTTTCCGCTAAAATCGAAAAAATGTGCTAAACATTTGTGGGACTCTTTTGCGTACGACGAATTTCGGGTTCACTGCAAAAGAGTATTGAAGGTACAAAAGGTAATACACCTTAAAAGCACCTGCTAAAATATTCAAACAAATATTATGAGCAATCACTGTTTAGATTTATGTGAAAAACTAAATTCTGAGAAATTTGTATTAATCAGCTACACAGAAACACAAAGTTCAGCTTGATCAGACTGGCTAGTGCTTAGAAATGTATCCTATTCTCCACTTGAGTTACCTGCTATAATCTGCATCTTATTCACCAATTTTTAGCTGTAACTAGCGCTGAGTCCGCGGCACGATCTCTCGATTTCCGCTCGATTGCAAAAGCAGTTGACCTTGGTGGCTCGCAGAATATTGCATTGCAGCAGCAGCAGCAACAATGGCGGGCTTAATCATCAATGAAGCGTGCAAGAAGCATGCTTGAGGCCTTCCGATTTTGCATTGTGATTTCAGTTGGCCAAGTCACGTGGAGGTGTGGAGCATAGCAGCATAGGTGGAGTGGTGGTTGGGCAAAAACTACAACCGGTTCAATGTTTGCACAATTTTTGTGTGTCTCCGTGTGTTTTTTGGGTTCTTTTATTTGTTTTCATATTCCGCTGTTCTGCTCTGTCGCCAAAAAGCATTTAATATTACTGAATGAGTGCGGCTCCGGTAGTCGGTTTACCCACATTTCGGGCCACATTTACGAGCGGGGAGCATGCTGGGCAGTTAATTTAAATTTCACACTCGTAGCCGCAGATGTTGCTAGGGAACAGCTTCCCGCTCTTCCAGCCAAGCGCTTCTTTGATAATCATATTTTTAGTTAGATTTTTTATAAATATAATACCACCCTCGCCGACTGAGTCAGCGACCCACAGCTCATCGCACACCTGAAGGTCAGCGAGAGTTACACCTTGGGTTAAAAGCCACTTCCTGCGCCACCCTCAGAACTTCCGGTTCCTGAACCTCCTCCCTTTTGTGCGGCATTGCGTGTGTGTTAGACATGATTGCCCCTTTAACTACACTAAGAAAAAGTTAGCTGACTTAATCCCTTCAGCAAAATAAGGTTTTCATGCCAAAACATCAGGTCGTATATTCAGATTTATATATATCTTTTTATAAAACAAGAAAGCACTTATTCCTGGCAATATTATATTTATTTCAAATATGTGTAAACTACTTTTTATCAGTAATATATATCATATATTATATAAGCTGAATTGAAACTAGAGAAATTTCCCAGCTCTTTGCCGCCGTGCATAAATGAGCTCAACTAGCTCGTGAACTAAGTTCACATTTAGCATAATTTCATTGTTTTTTGTTGGCCACAAACAGCCGTTAGACGTGTTAGCTTAGTTACTGAGACAACCGCACCGCATTCTGACCCTGGTCGGAAGCCTTTAATTACTCATACGCCGCGTGTGACGGAGAGTGCTGACCCCGCCAAAAAAAAAAAAAAAAAAACTGGGGAAACTGACTGCAGAATGCAACTCAGAATGCAATCGAGGGCTGTCCCACGATGGCAAGCTGGCCTGCTTTTGCTTTGGCAGCGCAGTAAACATTTAGCCTAATGGGGCTTCTCTTCGAGGGGGGATTCTTTGGCGTTTTAGGTGGCTTTTTGGCGCGTTTTTGGGGAGGGTGGAGGCAGTCGGCGGCGTACATTGCCCTCCAGCACAATTGCGCCCTCAAGCATGGCAGGCCGCCTCGATGGCTGTTGCTCAGTTAAAAGCTAAAAAAAATAAAAAAATAAAAACACCGACTGAAATTGTCATTAATTCGTGTTGTGCGCAAAGTGAAATTTTGTATGTTTTAAGCGGTTGCTGGTTGATGTTAATGCTGCTACTGCCATTTCGCTGCCTTGTTTTGTTAATGCAGCGATAAATTCGTGACGTTCAATTCACAAACATGTACCAGAGACACGTTTTGTTGACCCCAAAGAGCGCTTTCCAAGCGCGTTAAAGAGAAACGCTCTCGCCACTTTTGAAGAACTTCGTTTTTAGGCCATAATTCCCTATATCCAACACCTTTTGAATACTATAAAAATATAAACAAAATATTACAACTTCTGCCTACTTTTCAATGTCAACGAACGCGGCATTTATCTTATGCATACTTAAATACTTTATAATCCACTTTCAACAGATATTGTATTGCAACGGAATATACATTTTCAAATTACCCGTCACATAAATATTTATTAATTTATTCTGCTGCATTATTACTTTTCTTTCCGTACACAAATCTCTGACTTTTTTGTTCGCCAGTAAAATGGCTGTCTAAATGCGCAAGTTGCATGCGACAAGCAATTTGGCGAGGCCACATCCTGGCCCATTTCCTGGGTCCTTCAAAGGCTCCCACGCATAACCACTTCACATCCCCGACAAAAGCAGTAAACAATGGTCGAGCGAAGGGAGGAGGCACTTAACCCAGTTTTTAGTTTCATTCAGATGCTTCCTCCACTTTGACATGCCAAAAAGCCCGAATGATATCATATCCCGCCAACCACCAATCCCTCTATCCGTCTGACCCAAATTCAAAGCTATTCTCTGCCATGCGGGTGGCCACAACAATTGTCCACAGTATTGATTTTTGCTCCCTCCAATTCAGCTGAAGTTGGAGCTGAACTGCCAATAAAAAAGACTGAACCGAACCGAACTGAAGACACCAACCAAGGACCAAAACGAGGAAATGTTTTAGGAGCAAGCTGCAGCCCAAAGAGATAAGGGAAGTGCCGCACTAACCCCCATCATTAGCATAAACATCGACCAGACGAAGTCGCAATGTTTCTGCCCGTGAAATCCAATCAGTAAGTACACGGAAAATAAATCGAATATAATAGCTAAGTGCTAATGATTTTACCTTATCCTATATGCTTAGTATAACAAACTTTGTACTTTGATTTCAATGCTTAAAGTTGAATATTTGTTCTGCCTAAGCGCAATCCTGTGAAATTTAAGTGGCGACTTGCTGCTCCATTCAACCCCCAAAAATGCCAGCCCCCTCAAAAACGACATGAACATAAACATGTAGCATAAACAACCCCTGGCTTTACACCAGTGGAGCAGTTCCTGTTTCTGTTTTTGCAGACACCTTGTCGCCGCCATTACCATTATGTTTACCAGACTTGATTTTGTTGGGGCGAAACCATTTTACGAACTCATCAAATTCTCGTTGCAGTTCCGGCGAGGCGAGTGGCAACAACGAAGATGTCACCACCACCAGCAACAATTCCACACAGACGCCCAGCGATCTGAGCCCACCGGGACCCAATGAGGAGGTCCTGCCCCAGGCGCATCACCAGAATCCGGGCCACTGCATCGCCTCCTTTGCAGCCATCAACCAGATGAGGAACAATGCGCAGGTGAGGGAGAAATCAGCCAAGAAAATCTCATCTTTCTGAATTTCAAACAAGTTATGGTTATGGTCAGATCAAGTTCTTCTTCAAAAATCAGCAAAGCCATAACATACAGTTCAAATTCATTCCATTAATTGACAGATCTTGATATTGCCATACTAATTGCATTAGGCGTGAACATAATTAAAATATTTATTTAGAATGGGCGCGTGATTGAGGTCGTCGCAAGTCCGACTCGACGCTGGCCCACATGGCGCATACATAATGTCTTTCGCGCGTTTCTCTTTCATTTTGGGCAGTCGGCAACATTAATTGCGACCGATGCCGCCCCCTGCCTCGCAAAGTTCAGCTGGGTGAGGCTATTAGAGCAAATTGCCATTTTAGTAGCCCGGCGGGTGGATGGATGAGTTGGCCTTAACCAGAAGCGCGCCATGATGTAAGCGACACTGCCATTCAAAAGCGCCTCCACTATCGGGTTCATTGTTTGCGGGCTCCCTGTCAAAAGTTATTGATGGAGAGTCCTTCTAAGGATTCCAGACTGGTCGTGGGAGTGAGGGATTTGGAGTGCAAATTGAGCACGTAGTCGGGCATTAATCGGATTTGTAAAGCGACCCTTTGGCCGCGCCAGCACCCCCAGGTCTCAACAGCCTTCCCAGCTCCATTCTCACTCGTTCTCCTGCCCATTTCAGCTCTGCGATGTGCGCCTGGAAGTGGGCGGCGACACCATCAATGCCCATCGAGTGGTTCTGGCTTCCGTATCGCCCTATTTCTATGCGATGTTCAACGGTGAGTGCACTTCTATAACAAAAAGCAATCCTTTCCTGGATTTACCATCCTATCGATATTGGATATAAATCCAACTACTAAAGCAACATGTAAACTGATACATTCCAATCTCATTTACCAGACGACATGCTGGAGCGCACTCAGGGATTAGTCCGGCTGCACGACGTGGACAGCTCCGCGCTGCGGCAGCTGATCGATTACACCTACACCGGCGAGATCACGATCACCGAGCAGAACGTACAGGTGCTGCTGCCCGCCTCCGGACTGCTGCAGATGCACTCGGTGCGGGATGCCTGCTGCAAGTTCCTGCTGCGCCAGCTGCATCCCTCTAACTGCTTGGGCATCCGCAGCTTTGCAGATGCCCACTCCTGCAAGGAGCTGCACACGCGGTCGCATAAGTACGCCCTGCAGAACTTCCAACAGGTGGTGGGTACCGAGGAGTTCCTGCTACTACCGTTCGAGGAGGTTCGCGAGCTGATCTCCAACAGCCAGCTGAACATCAGCTCCGAGGAGCGAGTCTTTGCCGCCGTCATCAATTGGGTGAAACATGACCTGCCCACACGAAGACTCCACATTGCCGAGTTGATGTCGAACGTCAGACTGCCGCTGGTGAGCAGGGATTTCCTCATGAGCTGCGTAGAAACGGAGACCCTTATGCGCGATGACTCCGAGTGCAAGGAGCTGCTGCTGGAGGCCATGAAGTACCATCTGCTTCCGGAGCAACGCAGCATAATGGGCAGCCAGCGGACCCAGGAGCGTCGTCCGGAGGGCATGAAACCCTACGTATTTGCGGTGGGAGGAGGCAGTCTCTTTGCCATTCACAACGAGTGCGAGGTGTACAATCCGCGCTCCAATTCGTGGAGCCCAGTGGCACCAATGTTGTGGCGACGATCCCGATCCGGAGTAACTTCTCTGCACAAGCAGTTGTACGTGGTCGGCGGCTACGATGGAGTCAGTGATCTGGCCACGGCGGAGAGCTACAATCCTCTGACCAACAAGTGGAGCAACATCACCCCAATGGGTACGAAACGTAGCTGCCTGGGCATCTGCTCATACGATGCCTTGATCTACGTTTGTGGTGGTTACGATGGCGCCTCCTGCCTGAGCAGCATGGAGCGCTATGATCCACTCACTGGCATCTGGAGCTCCTGTCCGGCGATGAGCACAAGGAGAAGGTACTGCCGATTGGCTGTGCTGGAGAATTGCATCTACAGTCTGGGCGGCTTCGATTCCACCAACTACCAGTCAAGCGTGGAGCGGTTTGATCCCAGAGTGGGTCGCTGGCAACCGGTGCCCAGCATGTCGGCACGCAGGAGCAGCTGTGGCGTCGCCTCCACCGACGGGCATCTGTATTGCATTGGTGGTAATGATGGCACCATGTGCATGTCTAGCGGAGAGCGATTCAATCTGCGCAGGAACAGCTGGGAACCCATCGCAGCAATGCACTCGCGAAGGTAAGGAGTCCTCATGAATAGTCCAATTCCATTCCTTTTTCAATAACTGTGTACTTTTGCAGATCCACCCATGAAGTGGTCGAGGTGGAGGGCGCCCTCTTCGCCTTGGGCGGCAACGATGGCAGCTCCTCGTTGAATTCTGTGGAGCGATACGATCCGCGACTAAATAAGTGGAGCGTGGTCAACGCCATGGTGGCTCGACGCAGCTCCGTCGGCGCCGCCGTCCTGGAGTGCTTCCATCTGGAGCGCGGACTGGTTCAGACGACGAACTTATGACCCTTGGCCAGCATAACCGAGTCCTTCGCCGCAGCTGCAGCGAGCGGCACTAGCAATGGCAACAGCACCATTAACGGGATTGGATCCGGTGGAGTCATACCTCCGTCATCGGGCGTGGGAGGCACTCTGACCGTTCCGAGCCGAGCGGAGGCTGCTGCCTTTACGGCCAACATTGCTTTGAGTAGTTCCGCGCCCTCGGCAAGCTCCACGCTGCGTCGTCATCGGAGGGACACACCCGGTCTGGCCGAGAGCCGCAGGGCCAACAGCAATGCAAGCAGCAGTGGCAGCGAGAGCGGAAGTACCAGCGGGGCCAGCGGATCCGGAGGAGGAAAGCCACCGGCGACGGCCTGATCCTGGTCCATGTCGCGTCGCTTCTAAGCCACCTAACAATTACAAATTAACTCACATACAAAGCTAACCCCACGCGCCTAATGCAGGAATTTGATTGTTCGAGTTCGTTATGGATAGACTTAAGAATATTTATATGACTTGGAGACCCCGGGCGGTGGTTCGATTGCTCAACATCAAGGATGAACATCGCAGTGGATGCATGCCCATAATACACACATGTTTCTAGTCAAGATCTCTCCCACACACAACTTGGGAATGCCGCGGGGACACAACTCCTGGAGAAGCAACCTAATCTGCCTACAATTTACATACATAAACCTCTATACACTTAAATTATATACTGTATACACTCTTATGTACTATTCTTATGTATTTTATACACGCAATTAAAACGATAAGTAAGTGTTTCGTAATCGTATGCGACGAAGTCGGCGTTCTGTTTGGCTCTGTTCTGTATGCGCTTTGTACTAGGATCTTGACAGGAAGGCCCCGTTAAGGTGTGGATCACATCATCCGCTCGGCCATGCTGCTCGCCACGTTGCCCACGTTCTTCTCCTTCTCCGCCGGTTGGGCGACCTTCGAGGCCATTTTCCGGGCGTCCAACCAGTCCTTGGGCAGACCGGTGCCAACTGCAAAGATTGGGGGATCGGGATTAGTGGAGGAATCGCTGCACGGGGACGCCGCTTCGTTTTTTCACAAGTGGTGTGGCCCGGCAGTTGGAGCTAAAATCAGTTGCAATCTATAAAGGGGACACAACGATCTTCAGACAGTTCTCAGTACGCATTTATTTTCAGTTTCCGTTTCACGTGACTCTCGATGATGGGACATGGAAAGTTAAATGCTGATGCGGCCATCTGCCCGCATTGGTATCATTGGTCCACAAAAAGCCGGGTCGTGTTTCGATCCTTGGCACCCAGTGAACGGATGTGGGATGAAGCTGCCTCCGGGTGACAAGGACCTAGCACTTGGCAGATAATTCGTGAAAAAATGAAGCCGATGCGCCGCTTGGGAGTGGTTAAAACTAAACGGTACTTAGGCTCTAGCTCAAAGGAATTTCAATAAAAATTAATTAACAACGAATGTGGATCGCCTCCTAGTCCATGTCATCGGCTACTGGGTTGCGCGATCGGGAGAAACGTTAACAGAACGAAATTTTTTGCGGCATATAGGAAGAGAGATGGAGTACGGAAAACGCGTTAGAAATTACTCAATTATGAAGGCTATGTCTAAGTTTTGGCCAATGTGATTGAAACCAAAAGCACAAGTGTTTTCAACTTAAAAGTAAACTCTTTTTGTTAATCAAAACGAGAGCTATTTACTTTTGTAAACCTTCTCGGTCATGTCATCGAAGCCAGAGTCCTGGATGTTGAGCATCAAGCTATCTGCCGATAGATAGACCTTGTTCTGTGAGCTGGCAATCTGTTAATAGGGGAAAACATTTCATTAATTTTAAATCAGAAGAGATTTATAATATCAATCCTACCGTGCGTGCAATGCTTTGAGCGGCACGCAGCTTGCGCAGCTTCAGGTAGGCTGGGTTCTGCTTCACGGCCAGACCTAAGTAAACATATCAGTTAAGAAGAACCAGTAGGTGGCAAAAAAGTGGGTAAACCTAATCCCTATTTACATGTTTCCAGAAGGCCAAAAGTAAATGATAGACACAGAAAAACAATGCAGTTTTTCCAGCTTACAACGTACTAACAGCCTTTTAGTCAGATGTAAAAGGGTACAAAATGTTCTAGTTAGTGTTTTGTAAAAGGATATCATTTTGGCAGCCTCGGCTTCTCCCTCAGCCTGCACAATCTTCTGCTGTTTCTCCTGCTTGGCGCGCTCCACAAAGAAGACAGCCCGCTGTGCCTCCTGCTGAGCCACTTGTTTGGCCTCGATGGCGGCAGTGTATTCCTTGCCGAAGCTCAGCTCGGTGAGGGACACATCGTCCAGAATGATGTTGAAGTCGCGGGCGCGCTCGACCAGCTCCTTGCGGATCAGTAGGGATACCTGGTAACAGACAAGTACTATATACAAACTGAATTAACCATGGTTAGTTTAAAGATTTCTACCTGCTGACGCTGGGTAATAAGCTGAGAGGCATTGAATTTGGCAATTACGCTCTTCAGCACCTCGTTGCAAATGGAGGGCAGCACCTTCTCGTCGTAGTCCACGCCCAGCTGCTTGTGCAGATACGGCAGGTTGAGGGAATCGGGCCGCGACAGCACACGCAGCGAGATATTGATCATCTGCAGATCCTTGGATCCAGTGGGCGAGGATATTTTGCGGGGACGCGAGCGAATGTCATAGATAATGGGGTACTGGAACCAGGGGATGCGCACGTGCAGGCCCTCGGAGTAAATGTCGCTCTGGATGCCGCCCAGACGGCTGAAGATGATGGCGCGGTGACCACCCTCAACTGTTGAAAGGAAAATTAATCAAGTCAGTGGGTTTGCATACATAGTGTAGTAAATGGTAAAATATATATCTTATATGTAATTACGTTGGACTTAAGACCCGAAAGTAAACACAAATATAATGGAGTTTGTTATGCAATCATGGGGAGATGAAATATGGGATTGGCCAACAATAACAAGTAACTAAATTGAGGATAAATGATAAGTTAACGCATGTTCCTTATATGCATCTTATTAGAGTCTAATAAGAATATTGCAAATCATATTGGAAGTTATGAAATCCGGGAAACAGTAGAAACACACACACACAAAGGAACATCTTTATGCACTCTGTAATCATTTGAGGTTATGTGCACATGCCGCTAGTGCCCGTGTTTATGCTTTTATCCCCCAAATCGGTGGCTATATCCGATCGCCTTTATCCTTACCGGTGTACAGTGACTGGCTAACTCCATAGGCGGCTGCTCCCACGGCGGCCAGGACCTTCAGTCCGATTCCCAGTCCCGGCGGACCACCTTTGCCCAGCTTGCCGGCAAGATCGTTCAATTTGCTCTGTGCCATCTTGTTGTCTTCTGCGACGAGGAATTACAAAAAAAAATAATATTAAATGTCCGTAAACGCAGAGCACTCTCTATGGATTTTGTGATAATAAACGTATGATTTTTAGACGTACAAAATTGGGAAACTCTCACGCACGTTTGGTTCGGTGTGACCGTATGTGACGTTGTCACATAATCATTCGTTATTTAAATCGATACAAAAATGTAATATTTGTGCTATTATCGGTTTGTGTGCTTGCTAACAACTATTTGTATTTTAATGTTTAATAAAAAACTTTCCGAGTTAGTTATATGTAATATTCCATTCATTTGTGTAGCAGTATTTGAGTGATTTTTTTAAAGAATTTTAAAACTAATTGCTCACAGTTGTTTGTTAGTATAGAATAAGGTTTGATCGTTGGTTTTAATAAATGAGCATTGCGGTTTGCACGCGATTTTATGCGGCGCGTTTTTCTCGTTTGGCGCGTTTTGTGAGCGATTAGCATTTGAAAGCGATTTCTGTGCGGATTAAGCGCGATTTCAGGCGTATTGGTAACGGCTTGCTTTAAATTTTCAAATCTTTACCCAAATCAGATATAAAAATTAAAAAAATTTATTATAATGAATATATGTGCTAGGAGCTTTAAATATTAACATAATAACGAATTAAAATAAGCATAAAAAAGATATGGCAAAAAAATAACTTATTGTGCGTTACCACTAATCACCTAGAGCTGTAGCCAAAAGTTATAAATAGACGATGAAACCTGTGGCCTGGTGCTTTTTGTTTTTGTTGCAGCACTTAAACTCACATGTTGTGAGTTTTTTGTAAAATTGTGACAATTACAATTTCAAGCGAATAGCTCCAGTGTGCTGGAGCGGAAAGGAATTTAAATCGGCCGGAGAAATTATTTATGCCCCTTATCAAAAGGCTGGCGGGGGCCTCTGTTTTCGTCATGTTTTTGCCAATCTGATTTGAGGATTTACCCTCTGCGCAGTGTTTATAGATTAGTATTTATGGCTTAGTTTCCCCTGATGATTGGGCCTTATTGCTTTATGGCGCTTGTCGCAAATTGGCCACTGATGGATTCGTAATTAATTTCGGGCCAGCATCGATTAGATAAGGGATGTGATGGAGGGACAATGTCGTTTTGCCTCCCATCAAGTGGCGCGGATAATTCCTCGAATTAGCCGCGCTAAAAGCAAACATTTCGGATGGCCAGCTGACGCACCTGCCACCTTTCTTTTGATCACATCACGTTAAGATGCTAACAGGTGGCCCCTAATGGCTGCTAAATTTCGATCTGACGTCGAAAATTAAACTGCGAACCTAAGACAACCCAATTCGATGGGGTTCATTTGGAATTCGAAGTGCAAAGTATGCATACAATTATATATGACGGTGACGTTCGTATTCGCACTTCCAGAATTCCCCAAGGAAGTCTACATATTAAGCTTCTCAGCACTGGAAAAATAATATTTGAGTTAATTGTAATGCTTGAATGAAGAAATCATGCTATAAAGTTGACTATTGCACTAAATAATCATAATAAAGTGGTTGAAAAGCAGAGATACTTATATAATTAATCAAATATGGGGAATAGGTCAAAATTTCTTCGCGTGCACTTAATTCCTGATGAGTTCGGTTGAAAGACCGCAGAAACTCACCATCGGAATACCCAAGTTCTACCAAGGGGGACACAGCCACAAGTGGGTGGAAATGGGTGGAAGTAACCTGGTCAATGTCATCTGAGCCAAAATCGGCTATTGGCCAGCAATTAACATGCGCAACGGCCCGCTCGAACGGCCAATTGCGATCGGTCGACTTTCGTATGGCCAACATCGAATCGGTCGTACTTAGCTTAGTTATGTGGATTATGTGCTTGCTGACGGGGCCAACAAAGCTTGCCAATTTGGCGGCAGTTCGTTCGGTTTCCATTGAACGACAGGCACTTGAACTTGAATTTGAGGGGGTGTACATAAGCCTATAGTTTCGTATTGAGGAACTAAAGTCGACATGTTGGCCAAGTTCAAGCCAAACAGCACGTTTTGCATATTAAGAACCTGGGCATCATTCATCACCAGTCCGGCGGGGAACTTGTGCAATCAGATGCAGACTGAAAGTCTATATAGTATAGTACGAATCTGTAATCTATTAGAACAACTGCTCATTTCGCCGGGCTGCAAAAAAAATGTGTAACGGATTGTAATTGGTCCGAACAACACCAACGATAAAATCCGACGGAGGATGTGTAATTGCATTGACTGGCAATTATTTCCAGCCAATACTCCGCCCCTTTTGCCAACTGACACGTGAAAAGCGAAAAGCTGAAACAAAAACACAGACATCATATGGATTTGCCAGTGGAGCATAGCGTGATCACTTCGCTGGTGGGGATTGATGGAAATTCGGTTGGGAATCGGAAAATGCTGCATCATTCGGCAACGGAAGAGCTGCTGCGCGGTAGACCTTTCCAATTTACATACCAATAATCGATTTTCATACGGCAGGTAGCTATTTTAGCCACCGATGGATCTATTAACGGATATATTTTTGGCGCTTTGTGGGGAACCTTTTGTGCCATGCACGATATTATGGGTGAATCTACAAAACATTCAGCCATCGAAACACACTTAATTCGGTACAGCTAGCTAAGTTTTTAATAATGCATAAGCCCGATTGGGGCTTACTAAAACCAAAGTTAGTTACATAGAGAGCTAATGTTTGTAATGGATGTAAACAATGATAGTATGGGGAATTCTGTGATCATGATCACTACAGGGGTTTCTATGGGGATGAATTCCAGCCACTCCATTTAATGGAAGTCCACTAATTATTATTTGGTTTTTTAAAGCTCATAGAATTTATACTAAAGCTATAACCTTAAACATATAAATCACACCAAAATCTCTGTTGATTGAAACTGTAAATTTTAGAGTCACAGTGATAGCATGAAATGTGATACTACTTCAGCGTTTTACTGACACAATCATTGGTTTTTAAAGGAGATTCGTTGTGTTATATATGATGCGACTTATAGCCATAGTCTGTGTAGCGCCTTTTGATAATTTTGGAATCTCCAGTGAATTTCCTATGGAGTGAGTAGGGTATCAAAGTCTACCAAAACCCGCCAAAAGAGCTTAGCGAAACTTAACCAATCGATTCGTGACTCGAGCATCATTGACTCGATTCTCATTGAGTCGTCGTAACTCGTTTGATGAGATCGAAAACCAAACAGCGGCATCATGACAAGTGTATTAGGAGAAGATCCGTAGTCGCAACCCCCCGCCTGGTACCGATTTCCGATGGGATCGTTTAGCACTCCCATTCTGGAGCACGCGTTTGTCTACTTTTATTCGTTATGCCCGATTCCACTCTTTAGCGACTGAAGATAATCAGTTTGTTTTCATTTCCAGGGGACATGAGACGGGCATGTGTCCAAATATCTGCCAGATACTTCGACCCAACTGTCGCAGAGCTATCTAAGGCACTTGTTTGCTCTGCTGACGCACCATTAGATCGAACTTTCATTTGCGGGGCCGTAAATTTGGCAATGTGATGTGCGTCTCAAGAAAAAAGTCGGAGATACAATGAGTTATCTGTGTACAAAGTACGTGGTAATGATACTAAGTTTCAAGAAATTCCAGTTATTGTCTTAAAAACACACAATACAATCGCTATATAGCGAAAGGTAGATGCGATCCCAAACGAATTCCATTGGAGCAGCCAGGCATGAACTATGCATTACTAAGAATCTCAATCGACACCTGCTGACTGGGCGGCGGTCGAGAACATTTCTAATTGAGCCCCTTTGGATGGATGAAAGTGAAAGTGCCCTAATGTCAAGAGAACTGAACTCCACTCTAATCTCTGCCAGGAATTTCCAAACACACACGCACATAGTTTGATAGATCGTTAAGCTCGAAGTTCCGTGGCATCCACGAGTACGGCAAGTGATCGCTTAACCAGTTTTTAAGCTACGCCACTCTGCGCTCATTTTATTCGTATTTTCGTATTTTTCGTATTTTATTTTTTGTTGATCGGGGTTTCCCTTGAAGCCCAATAATTCAATCTGTGTTTACCAAAAGCGATTCATTCACTCGCAGAGCTGAAGACCCCCAGTTAGACGGCTGTAAATTTTCCACTGGCCCATTTCGATGTGGCTGTTGGCGGGGTGCAAGCCCCTATGATACCATAGAATATATCATTATGTCAAGATCATCAAATGAGCCTCCTTTGATTGGGTGCGAGGTCCGGCCACTTGACTCGAATGCGATGTGTTTCCCTTCTGCTCGTACATATGTACACTTTGTACACGGAGTCCCTGACAAGTCGGGTAATCTAAAGATGACTCCGATAAGATTCGATTTCACGGATATCTCTGCCACAACGCCCACCTCACGGGCTGTCCACGAACCGGGCAAGTGGTCTGGTTCTCGGGAATTTCTCTGTCCGCCGGATTGCATTGGAGAGTGCTTTGAATGGAGTGCCCGCTGGCTAGTTGGCTCAAATCTCCGGTGACGTATTTTGGAGCGTGCGAGCACGGAGCGTGTTTGAGTGGCGATCGATCGAGCAGCGTATAAATGGAGTCGCCGCGCCGACTCAGCGTTCAGTTCAGTTCGGTGTGAAAGCGCAGCGTCGTCGAGAGCGGTACTCAAGTACTCAAACTGAAACTGAATAGTTAACAGCATCCTATTGAAGCGACCCTATCGAAATCGGGCGGAAACGAAAGCAATTGCATCGGTTGTGAATATGTTGACATTTGCTTCGACCGCTGGCAAATATTTAATTACCACGCCGCATTAAGAACGGCCCAGGCGAAAAAGTGTTAGAACAATACAACCACCAAAACAACACTGCCCACAACGCCCACGTTTAGAAAGTAATTTATTCGAGAGAGTAAAAACCAAAATCCAGTAGCCATCATGAAGCTCATATGTTGCGGTGGCAGCAATGGAACCATGGACATGGAAGCCAAAAACTCCACTAAAGAGGATGAGGCCGTGGGCAAACGTAAGTGGAGCAGTTGAGTTAGATAACCCCAATGGGTCCGGTCCTTAACTTATTACTGGTGGGTGGAGATGACAGCTAAAAAGTAGATTGAAATCAATTTGACAAGTGGGTGGCGACAAGGGAGGCGGTTTTACTTTCCAGAAATAATATGGCCAATAGTCTAATTTATTTGAAAGGCCATAAAAGCCACAGACCATTCAAGCGAGAACTTTAGTTCGAAAGTGATTTAACCGATGTGTTGCATCATAAAAAGTTATATAAAACTAATAGCTGTGACTTTTTTCAGTGATTTGCAAAAGCCAAAACGATTGGCGCGAACATAAAACATCGTTTGTCGAAAGTTTTCCAAACCTGAAGTGCTGTTCGATTACGATGAACAATTAATTTTGAAGTGCGGCCAGTTTGCTAATTTCACAAAATGTGATTAAATCTTAAGTGGCAGTGACGGTTAATTATTTGCTTTTGTTATTCACCCTATTTGACTTTTTCGTTCTGACTGCATCAAGTGTTTTCTTGGTGCCAAAATGTGTTACGCTCGATGGGTGTTAGTCACTTAAAATTATTATTATGGTCAAAAACAGAGGCTGGTCATTAAATCTGAATTAGTTTAGATGGGATGAAAGGGGCCTGTCCACAGAACTTATTCGATAAATCGGACAGACAGGAAGTGGCTTTGCAAATATAAATCATCAAAGTTCGTATGCAAATCGCGACCCAGGGCAAAAATAAGAACACACACACAGCGTATCGAATCATTTAATTTTTTGCTCTTTTTTGTTTGGGTGGCAGACAACCGGGCGTATGTGGAATACTGAGCTAAACAAACAAAACAGAGTAGATCACAAAGAGTGCTCCAATACGCGGGGACAGGCTGTCTGAGGCGAATCCAGTTTAGTGCCGGCGACTAATGAGCAACTAGTGCACAAATGCTGCTACTAAACAACAGCAAACATCGGATACGGGTTCAGATTCAGATTGAGATCGAGAGAGATACGATTCTTTGAACAATTAGAGTCGGCCGCGTATATGGCGAAAACATAAATCTCGCATATTTCCTATTATGTTCCTGCTTTGACTAAACGACTCCGGCGGGAAGTGGGGGGGGGGAAGTGGATTTGGATATCTGATGATATCTTCGAGCCAAGCCTTTAGGGATAAGGCACGTGGCTAATTAAATATGCACATTTATTGCTAATAAATCGAATATCTTTATTTGGAGCTGCGTGCAATTATCGGGCGCCAAGTGCGCCTGCATGCAAATTCATTAGCACTTGACAAAATGCGGGAAACTCTTCCGTCAGAGCATAAATTACACATGTACGCTCGAAATAAACAGCCAAGTTTGGATTACTTGTAATTGCATATTTAAATAATTTCACTAAATATTCAAATTGGCAAGGCAGGCGCCATGGCGCCCGCTAAATAACGCAAAAACCTCATAACGAGACGAGGCTGACACCGCAAGTCGGGTCACAAATCACGGGTAGAACGGAAGGTTATGGAGCTGATAGGCCACCAAAGGCAGTGGAAAAAATGTAGGACCAAATTCATAATTATTGAAAAATTTATACAATTATGTTTTATAGTCCTTTTCCACTTTTCAATGCTTAAGCTTGAGAGCATTACTGGTTGTAAAAACAAATATCACTTCTTCTAGTACTGTGTAGTATTAGAATCTAGCCATTTGACATAGACATACTTTTCCAATACCAACTGATTGAAAAACCATATTTTCAAATGCAAATTAGTAGTGTTACTACAAAATTCGGCCAAAATGCAGGCTTATCAGCCGTCCATCCATCCAGTCGCCCAATCACCCATCCATCCGCACGGCGGCACAAGGTGGCCAAGTGACTGGACCTTGTCTGGGGCAAGTTGTGGCATCTTGCCACTTGACGGCCATTATCCCACGAACAGGAAACCCTATCTAGAATGTCATCGAGTGGCGCTCGCTATCTGGTCAATGTGAAACTGAAGTGCCTGGACATTTGAAAGTCGTTGGTATTAACGCCTTCGGAGCGGACTTTCCACCTGTCACATTCGCCATATCCTTATCAGCCCATATAATAGTGTCATTGAGACCCCTAAAGCTGTGATGTGTTTACCCCAGAAGCGTGTCCAGCGGTCATCATTGAGTGACTGAACATCAGTGTGGGAAATGGAACTCAATTAAAATCCATAATTCCATTTTACTATTCCGTAATTACGATTCTAATTGCGTGACTTGTGGTTAGCGAGAGCTTTCAAGTTTCGTTCTGGTTCTTTATAGCCACTACCCACCGTAGTAAACAATAACATTGCAGCTTTGGCCAGTTGGCTTTTGGCGCTTGAGCTTTGGCGCTGAATGCAAAGCTTCGCTATATGGAATACGATCCAATTTCCACCCGCTTTCAAGTTAAAAGCTCTCGGAAAACGATTTGAAAACAGCGGCTAGGCAATAAATCTCAGATAATTTAGGATCTGTGATAGGATCGTAACATGCGGCGGTCTTGTGATCAGCATAATGCCTAAATTGGTTATATCAAAAGCTGGAGATAAGCTGGATGATACCCCCACCGGGGTTGAAAATGGGCTTGTGTTTTGGGGTGCGTGGGGTTGCAACTACCACGCGCTCTTACACTGTCAACAAATCAGAGCGACAGCCAACGTCACAGTTGTAGCCGCGAGCTGTAGTTCAACCAAATACAGATAGGCTTACCCGCATAGCCACACGACTGCCAGGCGATGTTGGTTAGATGATCTGACTATTTGCGTAAAGCACCTGCTGATGCTCCGCCAAGAAGCAATCAGTTAGTGAGCAGGCTCCAAGCCGAACGGTAGTGCCTTCGCCTTAAATTCCACACACTACATATTTATAGTTACTAACTAAAGTAAATCCAAGTATGGTTACCACTGTGAAGAATCGTCGCTTTGAGGATGAAGGTGGGTCCTTATTCAAGGGGTTTTACAAATAACTTAAAAGGCAGTAAGCTTAGTTAAGTAAAAATGCATTTTCAAGAAATTTAAATACCTTGAGGTGATTCCTCAAACATAAAGTCATATATGTATATTTTTGTGCAATATGCAATGTGGAGTGTAATTTTAGAAAGCATTCATATTTAATAATATAATTTTTGTTTCATAAAGCATGAAAACTCACATTACTATTTTATATATAATTAAAATCAATATATTTGTTATGACTATTTTCAAATTTATTTAATCGACCACAAAATAATCCCAACAATTGCCACAGCTTCTTTTCAATAGCTAGAAAAAGATAGATTTACTATAAACAGCTCTCTTTCAACTGGCAAGAAATTGCGTTGAAGCTCTTATCAGCGATGATAAGAGAATATCCATAAAAGACGAGCCCCCAAATTCAGTTAGAGAAAATGGGGATTAATTCGGGATTTTTAAGTAGCTCGGTGTAAAGCGGTTGTAACTGCCTTTTTATGACCCACTCGCAGCTAGTTAATCTCTGTCAGCAAACTCGAGATAAAACAAACACCGAACATTAGCCCACAACAACATAGAGATATAGTTTCATATCTCAGTAACTTGGGGCCAAAGGGGTGGAAAGTGGGTGGTGGATGGGTGGTCCGGAGGCGCAGACATAGCCGCTGAAGTGTGGCCGACAATTGGTCGCCATATCTATGAATGGAATTTTTTTCGTAATCCAGAAACCAGAAACAGAAGCCGCCCCCCAAAATGCAAACAGAAAGGCAAATAATTGTATCTCCAGTGCTTGTCTGGCTGATAAGGGATGATAAATTTAGGCGTAAATTACGCCTAAAATGGTAGAAAGAACTACCATAGCAAGTAGACTCTCAGTCATAAATCCGTTCAGTTGGGGGCCTGATCTCGGATCTGTTGGCGTTAGAAAACGCAAATGGAATGACCGCGTCTTGGCCACAAGCGACCTACAGGTGACCTACAGACACAGCCCCACAGTCATAACATATATGTATGTACATATAGGTACATGTGCCTCTGATAATGGGGCTGATAATGCGACTGATTAGGAATGCTAATCGTTGGGTGATTGCCCATTGACTGGGCTGAAGATCAATATAGGTGTCAGATTACCCCAACTTACCTAATCGATTGCGTCCTGATTGCTTTCAGACTCCGGCTTGGGTGTCCGTCACTTCCAGGTCTTCCTGCTCTTCCTAGCCCTCACGGTGGCCTATGGCTGCCGAGTCAACCTCTCCGTGGCTGTGGTGGCCATGACCGATGCCGCCTCCGCAAATCCCGATTTTCCCGTAAGTATATATAGTGCGAAGTCAGTAATGAAGCTAGCAAAATACTAAATTACTTTTTCATCACTTTCCAGGAGTATAATTGGTCGGAGAAGACGAAATCCCTGCTGCTGAGCAGCTTCTTCTGGGGCTATGTGATCACCCAGGTGCCAGCTGGTCAATTGGCTCGCAAATATGGCGGCAAGGTGATGATCCTGTCGGGTCTGGCCATCTGCTCGATCCTAAACATCCTGACACCCATTTGCGCAAAGATCGGAGGCTGGCAGCTGGTCTGCGCCCTGCGAGTGGTGGAAGGTCTGTGCCAGGGCGTGGTCTTTCCCTCAACCCACACGATCCTCTCCCAATGGGCACCGCCCAAGGAGCGTGCCACGTTGGGAACGTGCGCCTACTCGGGTAACCAGTTCGGAACGATCCTCATGCTGGCCTCCAGTGGAGTGATTGCAGCCTCGCCAATCGGCTGGCCCAGCATCTTCTATATCTCTGGAGGAATCGGATGCGTGTGGTCGGTGGTGTACTTCTTCTTCGGCGCAGGATCGCCACAAGAGTGCAAGTCCATTTCGGCGGAGGAGAAGAAGCTAATCGAGATGGCTCAGGCCGACGAGGTGAGCGGTGGCCAGGAGCAGCCGACGGAGCAGTTGCCCACGCCCTGGCTGAGCTTCTTCACCTCACCCGCATTCCTCGTCCTGATTGTCTCTCACTCGGTGCACAACTGGGGTTTCTGGACCCTTCTCACCGAGATCCCCAGCTACATGAAGAACATCCTGGGCAAGGACATCAAGTCGAATGCTCTCCTCTCATCGCTGCCTTACGTCTGCATGTTCGCCATGTCCTTTGTATTCTCGTCGATATCCGCCCAGTTGAACAACCGCAACTGCATTTCAAGGTCTACGAGCAGGAAGCTCTTCAACTCCATTGGTCTCTGGATTCCCATGGTCACCTTGGTTTGCTTGGGCTATGTAAACCCAGATCAGTCGGAGCTGGCTGTGGTCCTACTCTGCTTCACCGTGGGTATGAACGGAGCCACCTACCTGGGCTTCAACATGAACCACATCGATCTGTCGCCCAACTTCGCTGGTATCCTCATGGGCATCACCAACGGCGTGGCCAACATCATGAGCATCATTGCCCCGCTGATCGTCGGATTCATTGTCACAAATGAGGTGAGTTCACAATCGATTTGTCATCATTATATCATTGCCTGACATCCTTGTCAGGATAATTATATTATCGAATGCTTTGACTAACCCCAATCTCCTGATCCTTTCTTCCAGCACGATCCCGAGCAGTGGCGCATTGTGTTCTTCATAGCCGCCGGATTCTACCTGGTGGGCAATACTCTGTACGTGATCTTCGGCAAGGCGAATGTCCAGCCCTGGAACGATCCTCCGGCGAAGCCTCGTCGCATTTCCACGCCCCAGGTGGAGTCGCAGCACTAGATGAAGCTTGAAGCTTGGGTTTAGTTAAATGGGTACCGAAACTACTAGTCAGCTAGTTCCGCTCTCCTTCAAATCCAAAACTATCAATCCTATTTGCAGCCAGGTGCAATGCATTCTCGCATTCGCCGTGTACATTTGTAAATTGTATTTGTTAACTGTGACTATTTCGTATTTGCATTCCACTCGTCTTAAGTTTTAGTTTGTTAATACTATGTGATAAGATTACCCATGCAAAAAATAAGAAAACAAAAATTAAAAAAAAAAAATAAAAAATAAAAAGAGCATGAGCAACATGTGAAAAGAAAACCACAGAGATGTTTGATTCCCACATGTGGTGGGCCTTTATTGTGGGTGGGAACTGCTCGATTTTGAAGGTCAGGTAAATTAAAATTATTTGTTCATCTATTTTGAGTTCAGTGCTCAAGATCAATCATAATCTTAGAAATATTTCCAACACTATCGTTTTGCATTCTCTGAAGTTCTTTGACTATGACATTTTTTTATTTTTGGAAACGGTCTTATGATCAATAGTTACCTATACTAATAACAGGCCCCAACTTAATAGATATATATATAGATATAAATATATTTCTAAATTATGAAAACCTGTTTACTTTAACATTTTCAAAATAGTTTCGTCTTGTTATACTAGTAATTGCTTGACGATTTTATGAATGAAATTGCTAGCAATCAATGAAACTTTGGATTAGGTTATCACGACGCCTCCAAAAAGTATGCTTCAAAATTTGAGATCGTTGTAGAGATGTCATGTATGGTGTAAGCTACATATACATGTAGAATTAGCCCATGTAAACAGAAGTTACTAGGTGATCAACCTCAACGTCTTTATCATTAGGTACGTAAATCTGATGTTTTGTTCATGGAATAAAATTTGCTTTCAATCCAAGAAACACGTGCTGAGAACGACCTGTACATTCCAACGTTTTGCTGACGCAGCAAAGATTGCAGACTAGAAATCACAGATTTGAGTTAAATACTTTACTCTAGACTCCGCCAGCAGATAAAGTTGGATCACAAAACTAAGACGAGCTGGCAAATCAATTTTGCAATCATTTTCCCCATTTCGAGCGTATCTCTCAAATTTGAGTACCGTGCACATTTTATAGCTTTGAACTCGGCGGGCGAATGGAAAGTGGGGGACAAGGCGGCTTGGGTTGGGGAATGGGGGGGCCATTCCAGTGGCGGGGCGAACTTGTTGATAAGCGGAATTTGAATAAATGCCTCTTTTTTTCAAGCACGCGATATGAACAAAGGCAGTGTTACGTATGAGGCGACTTCAGTATATATTTACTCTTATGTATATAATTACACATGTATTTTTAGCTGTGTGACGGGAGTGAGCGAGTATTTGAGTTAACCCAATTTAAATTTGATTCCCAGTAAAACTATCATTTCGAATCGGATCTACGAGTTCTGTTGGCTTCAGCAATTTTCATTCGCCAAGCACATGTGCAGGAATCTTGAGCTCTTAAGCAATCACACGATAAGGGGAATCCATTAAATGCCCATTTAAAGGAGTTTATTTTTATGAAATCTGAAGAGATCTTATCAAGTCGCAATAAAACCGCGCAACGTTACCGAGCCCATTTGTCCTATCGACCAAGAAATTTTGTACACAGCAAAAAAAGTTAATATATTGTATAATGATATGGGACGATTAAAATAATAAATATTATAAGATATAGGGGCTAATTCTCTAGCTAATAAAATGCAACATAAAGTAGAAAAGAGGAATTTTGTGGCATTATTATTAAAAGATTTCAAGGAAGTGAGATTTTCTGTTTCCCGGTGTATGCTGCATGGTCTCGATTAGGTTTCTGGCCTCGGTTTTTGGCCATCATCATAAACTGGTTGGATGGGGGGGCCCGAAATAAAGTGTGCAAATCTCGACCAGAATGGGGAATGAGCAATGCGTGATAGTCGGCCGACTCAATATGAATCGGCAGTTTCTCGCGTGTCTCTCTCAGCGGCGCTCCCCAATGGTGAAATCATGGATAGCGCACACATGGGTCTCCAACTTCCCCCGATCTTGTCCCGATCTCGCTGCCCCCACCGCCAAAGTGCCAAGAATGGCAAACTCATTTCGCGACTCGTTTTCCACATATAAATAACCGAAGAGAGCAGCGGGAGCGGGAGAGCCAGCACATGGTTATCACGTGAACGAGGCTCCAAGCGGTGGAATCGGGTGCCTTCGTCGTGTGCGGGAAACGTGATCAAAGTTCGGCCGAGAGAGTCCCTCTCTTTCGGGCTGTGTGTGTGTGCATGTGTGTGCGTGTGTTGGTGTGAATCGGATTGGGGCCTGCAAAATGGCAAAAACAATTAGCACAGTGCGGCGCCCCATTCTCTCTCTCTCTCGATCACATTCTTTGTCCCCCTCTCTTTCGCCCACTCTCTCTCTCTGTCCCTGTCTTTAAGGTTATCGTTTAATCATTTTTGCACTGTTAACGCAAATAAATGTTGTTTGTTGTTGTCTGTGCGGCGATAATGAATTGTTCATTTCCATTTCACAACCAACTCGATGCCGCTTTTAGCTAATTTTCGATCCTATTCACATTTGCCCAGTCATCTTGAACACCTTTCGCCTGATCTTTGGATCTGGGCCTTAGCCCAATGTGGCTAGATAGTGACTAGATAGTTTTAGTGATGCCCATGATGTCACGCCGCAGGTGATAAATCAGCGCTATTGTTGGAGTCGCCTGCAGATGATAACACAATTGCGCTTGCACAATAAAATGTGATATACACATATACGCCTTTCTTTATGACTCCTCGAAATCTTCCGTGCGATAAGATTCTAGAAAAGAGATTCTGCAGTCGCACTGCGGCCACGCGAGATTTGTCGAGTGACTCAAGGCAATTGGTTCTTTTTTTCCCACCTCCGGCGGAAATAAACGCTCCCGAATGATCTATTTATAAGAGATTGTCGCTCTGTCCAACCGACCGCAATTAAATTGAATAAAAATTTTAATAAATTTTTTCCGCAAATACGCGGCTTTGAGTGTTTGCCAATTGGCTGACCCACAGAAATTTTATTCCGCGGCCACCGATGACAGGGTGCTAATAGAGGGCCACGCCCCCGAATGCGCCACACCCACCTGGCTGATCAATACCCACTTGCACATACAATATCCGATAAAAGTTTCCAGTGGACCCACGCTAATTGAAATTGGCGGGTGGCAGTGGACAATGGACAATTGCCGCTGATTGGACACAATTCAATTACCTCGCCGACAGTCGGTAACTCAAATATGCTATAGGAATTCACACAATCCCCATCGATTTGATCCCCCGCTGTAATGAGGCATTTGCCCAAACATTTAGATGCCACCGAAATAAAAATTCCAATATTGTGATCGATTTATATCGACTTGTTTGCTCGCAAAGTCTTGTCAAAACAATCGACGATGGAATACTCTATTCAATTTATTCGAATTTATTGCCTGCCCAACTGCAACTAATATTGATCAAAGTTAATTACGGCTATCTTTAGGAATGGAAAACTTTGTGCTATTCAAAGATGTTGGGTAACCGTGTTTGATTTTATGAGAGCTTCACGGTTAGTTAGTCCAGTTAGGAGGCATCTAATTGGTAGAAAATGTTATGTTTTTTAATGCATTAAGGTTAGAATGTTATTATTATACACATGTTAATAATAAAATGCATTATTTAGTAAAATTTAAAGTAGATACAGAATTTTTCTAAGAATAGAAAAATAGAAAATAGAATAGAAAAATTTTTGATAATATTGCAGCGAGAATGTTAAGGATCATGTGCACCCTATTATGAGCTATACCCTCCAGAAAGGGTGTGGCAACAAAGACAAATTTCCATAGAACAACATTTGCGGAGAGCATTAAAATGCTGTTGGCGCCATCGCCTCAAACAATGTCCAAGTGTCCCGGGGACATCATGATTAGCACTGGAAAAAAACTCCCGAAGGCCACTGGCCAGGAGCCAGAACCATCCGCACAGATGGGTACACAACATCATCCGCTCGCAATTAGCCCGTTTAGAGGGTTTTTGTTTGGTTACACCTGGCGTATACGTAATGCAGCGTAAATAATTTTCCAGCTGAGCGATATGTATTCGAACAATTCGTGTAAGAAAAGGCTGCATATTAATTAGTCGAGAACAGCGCTCACATGTGGGGGTGCGCCATATGGTATAGTGCTTCCAAACCCTGCATCTGACCCCACATCCCCCCATTTTCCTCGCCAAATAGTTGACGTCAAGCGGACTAACTGACTGTTTGCCATTCACCGGGCGATAAGCAGAATAAGCTGTACTCTGCTGTAACAATCGCATCCATCAGTGCCTTTTCGAGTGGGCGTGTCATCCGATTAGATTGCCATCCAGTGGAAGTTCACCGCATTCTCTAAATTTAGCCAGCCATAAATCCGTATTTCGTCCAAATCACTTACTAAATAAACGTCCCATTAGAGGCGATGGCTGATTCTTTAGCCGCAGATCCGGTGCTGATAGCCGGGTTATGGATTGGGTCCCGGGGGCTTGGCTAATCGAATGCCCTGCCGAAATCGGAAACCGATAACGTGCAAGTGTCTCGAGATTCGCGATCCAGGCAGTCGACAAATGAACGTGCCTTGAAACGTGTCTGCCATGTGCCAAAATTGATTTGCCATCAACAAAATGCACGGAAAACAAATAAATATATATCATATGTGCAAAGCTGTCACTTTTATTGTTTTTGATGTTTGTTTGTACAAGAAACTCAATCATTGAGTCAACAGTTTTGTTTCAGAAAAATGAGACACTCTACGATGATCTGCAATTTTCACTTGATTATGGGCTGATATTCCTTAATTAAACAATAAATTTTTACAATTACTAAGCTTGATTTAAGAGTAGTGAATACTGTATATTTATTTTATTCAGATATCCTATCAAGCAATGATGGTGTACAAAAAAGATTCTCTGGGAAATCACTTCATCTTTCATTTGCTCCCGGAAAATCCTAAAACTAAATGTTTCTTTGTGTGTAAAATCGGAAACGGGAGTGGAGCCTTATCAGCCAGCGGCTGTCGTCATTGGCCCCTGACTCATGTGCCTGCCCCGCCGCCAGGCCGCCATCACTGCGTCAATTGCCAGAATCAGAATGAATTTGCAGAGCGTTTCCTGGGGAAATGTGGGCAGAAGTGGGTTGTGGAGTGCGGATCGCCGGTGGTCGGCTCATTTACTTAGTCGAAAATCAAAGTCTGAAGTGTCGGGCGCTGATAAATAAATAATTTGTTTAAAACATTTTACTTTCAGCAATTATATTTTGATAAGACGTGTGTGTGAGTGGGAAAAGCAATAAGAACAATAAACTAGAGTACCATATAAACAAGTGAAGTAATTAAAGTGGGAGGAACCGGGCGGAATTTCGTGTCGACTTGAAATGAAAATTGCATTGATCAAAGGGTTCCCGTGCATGTAGGGTGTCCATCGATCAACCAGCTCATTGTAATGGATCGTCTCGAGGCTGGGTTATGTAATTAGCCAACCAGGGCAGAACTCAGATGGTATGGCACTAGGATGAGGCTACTTCATTCTTATCAGGGGAACGCGATGACCTCGCCTGAGGTTTTTGTGGCACGTTATCTTCGGTGGACGGGCCATGTTGTTTACCTAGGATTCCGCAGGTTGCAGTCCATTCATGCCTCGTCTAGTCGGAATTTGTATCTGGACGATACCAGATTCGCCGACGAGAGGGTGCACTCTCTCTCCCTCTCTCTGTTTCAGGAGAGAGAGAGAAGCTGAGCAAACGATCTGTGACTAATGTTACAGCGCGCTGCAGGCACAATACCCAGAAATACGAGGTCCGCGGAGCGGCTGGCGGTAACCACTTGGCCTGAACTGATAACCATGTGCTGGTCTTGGTGTTGTTTACTTACTCCCGTTCGTTCGCCGGTTCACCCAGAGAGAAATCCACATCGAAGCACACACACACAGATGCGTGCGGAGTATCTGTGAGTGCCAGCGTGTTCGGTTTGACTGATAGCGGAATTGGAACTCACGCGATACAACACACGCTCTCTCCGGCGATTTGCGAGTGTTGGTGAGAGCGGCTGGGGCCGAGTTCGATCATATTTATAAAAGAATCGACCACCGCCAGCTACTCAAGCAGTCGCAGTCGTTCGCCAGAACGTTCAATATCCGCTCGTCGCTGAACAACTAGTAGTATACGCAGAGTTTTGAAAAGTCCTACGGTCAGAATCTCTGGATCCGTAATCGTTTCGCTATTCGCTATTCGAACTAATAGGGAAAACACGCGCAAAGAAAATCGTGCGCGCACACACATGTGCGGCAACTTCATGACGGAACCGGAAAACGCTGCGTGAGAAATCGAAAAATTCCAGTGACCCAAACGCGAACGGTAACGTTTCGAAAGAGAAGCAACAAAAGCCAAATAAGATATATCAGATATATACACTCAACCCGCGCCGCACACATGACAACTGCATTGACCATGGTGAAAACGGGTGGTAAATACGCCAACGGTGAGTAGAACTCGCCCCCACCGGAGATCCACTAAGCCCACCTCCAAGCTCCCATCTCCGATCTCTCCCAGCCAACCACACCATGCATCATATAACAACTGTCCAAAGCACGTGTCTTATGTAAGCGTCGCGATCGTTCGACTTGATCCGAGCTCGTGTTGCCGGAAACCGCTTAATTGGTTCTCTAACAGCACTCCCATATTCCACCTCGATCTCTATCTGAGTGAGTCGCCAGCTCGCTCCATTTCTAGAATCACTACCTTTTTTTGTTGTTTTGTTGAAATGTGCAACTGTTGAATTGTTGAACTGGAAGCGATGCTTCAGCGATTTAGAAATATGTATCTGAAATAATTTTGCAGCTGTACAGACTATAGACGACCTCCACTGCACCGAAATGCATCCTCCGAGATACAATTAAATTTTTTCTTCAATTTATTTACGTGCGTTGTTGTTTTCTTTGATTTTTAGTTACGCTGACAAACAAAATAAAATCACATTTTAGCACTTTCGGGTGATAAAAATAAACAAAAACGAAGAAAAACGAGAAAATAGAGATAGAATAGAGCGGTGGCAGTGGCAGTATATCTGCGCCAATGAAATTAAGAATTTTAAATAGATCCCCATGTGCCGGGCATGTGGGGGAGGGCGGTGGCATCGGGATGGGCAACCGACAGTTTAGTCAGCTGATAAGCCATAAACCCAAAGACAAATTCACGGCTGTAAACTGGTTCGCCATCTGTACACTTACACGTTCCAAGTGCATGTGCGTCTCTCATAACTTGGTATTTCGCAGGGCCTAACGGTAAACATAATGGTTGGGTGGCTGGGCGGTGCTATACTCGTAGCAGGAAAAATGACGCTGTAAGCGGCGATTATCTTATCACCGCTCGGATGCCTCCGTCCGCGCCTGGAAAACTCGGCGGCGGTTCCAGTTTTATCGGGGCCCGAGCTATCGGTTATCAATGCGGCACACTTGACTCACTTAGTGCTGTGTGTCCTTCGATTGTCCCGCCCCACTAACGGGCAGAAGTGGCGGTGACTGTACCACCGGACCGACCGACCAACCGAACGGCAATCAATCAAAATATACGCGAATATACTATAAATGGCCACCAATAAACACTCCAAGCAAGCTGGTGCTCTGCCTTTATGGCGGTTCATAAATGCTGATTGATTTGGCTCGACATGTATATATTCGCCAGAAAATTAGTTTGCAATCGTTATTGTGATCGCTGTCTGATTCTTTTCTGGGCCTCTCCGCCGCGAGACAAAAAGCTCTATATCTTGGCCATAAATTTGACGGGGCATTACGCCTAAGGGGAAAGAAGACATTGCGCAAATAAATTTAAAAACGTGTCAGATAAAGCGTTCTCACACGAACACGAGTCATCGCATTTAAAGCGATACAACCGCACAGAAAGAGATGGCACGCTTGCGGGGGAAAGAGAGAGGGCGAGCGTCAGAGAGAGAAAGACTGATATATAGATAGAGGGAGCGCCACTGAACAAGAGGAAATGGAAGTGGAAGTGGAAGAGAGAGCTCAAAGTTCGGACGTCAGTTTGGTTTTCGGACAGCAATTCAAATGTGAAATTACTGGAAACACAGTAAAACTCGTATGGCTTGAATCACCATTTAAGGTCTTATTCAGGAGAAAATATTTATGGGAGTTAAGCAGTACCTACCATTCATGCTATTGAAAAGTCTTAGCAAGACCTGGTTTTTATCAAAACTTAATTTTTTTAAACATTTTTTATTCCGAAATTCGGAGTATTATCGTTCACTTGAAAGTTAGAAAAATGTATGAAATATCAGATTATACATTTTCAAACTGTAGAGACTTTCGACTGTAGCTGTAATTAATGGTTTGCAATCAAACCCCAGCTCGGGGTTCAATAGACCCCAGCGCCGTGTAAGGCCGCGTTGCAAGGTTGCCAGTGGTGAGGCGGTGTTGCAATGTGCACCACCCTGCCACCGCCTACCGGCTGCCAGCCCACTCCTATTTATAAAGACTAAGCCATTTATGGCGAGCCAAAGTCGGGTTTAAAAATAGCCAAATGCACGAAAACAAATCCGCGTAAGGCAGAGACCAGGCCCGAAAGAGCTAACCATGTGTGTGTACAATGCATGATGATGGCATATGCCGCGGGCGAGGGATCGTCGTCACGTGAGGATCGGCCGATCGATCGGCCGGTTGCCCCAAACAGGTAGTGTGCTTGTGTGATATGCACATGTACCTTATACTCTATACTTTAGAGGTGGGGTACATATAGTACAGCACCGTCTCGCTGCATTTTACACGGCAATAACAAAGAGGACGTCTCTCAAAGTCCAATGCTCGATTCTCAGTGTTCGCAGCCAAGTTTTGGTCGAGTGGGTGTCTCTGTATACGTGATGTTACCACCCATCTCTCTCTGGCCCGCTGGCAAGTGCGTGCGTGAACAAGATTTTGACATAGTCAAAGTGTTTTATAAATAAACGCGCCCCACATACTTACATGGCTACCAGTTTGGGGCTTACGGAGCGGCCAACTCGCAGAGAAAGGGAGATTGAGAGAAACAGAGAGCTCCGCGCGTTGATTTTGATAAGGGACCGCAAGAGAGCGAGACGGAGTAAAAGCGCAACATGTGAAGCACGCCCCAACCCCTCACCACCCGTCTCCCCACTTTGTAGACCTTATGGCATAACCAACTGATCCGATCTCTCTTCCCATTACAGAGAAATTCTTCGGGGTGAGGCATGTGCAGTGCATCCTGTGCTTCTTCTGCCTCGCGATGAGCTACGCCTGGCGGGTGAACCTCAGTGTGGCCCTGGTGGCCATGACGGACAACAGCACCAGCCTAGCTCAGAACACCACCAATACCGGCGTGGCGCCCAGCGAGCCCGGTTTTGATTTCTTTAATTCCGAGGTAAGTGCGGGTAATCCCGAATATCCGATCTCTAATGATTCGAGACTCTCCAAACGATCTGAAACATCGTATTCAAATGTATTTCGAGTTGTTACTCATGAAATTTGTAAATCATTACCACAAAATATTACATTAAATCATTTCCGGATGTTACACATTATGTGGTTTTTGAGGTTTATCGTTTGAACTTGAAGTTTGTTTTCTTATGCATATTTTTCCTATGATTTGGAGGTTTCTAGAGCAAATCACCCGTACCCTTTCTTACCAATACTATCCTATTCACAGCGCTACTACAACTTCACCCAGAAGGAGAAGGGCAGCCTGCAGGCCAGTTTTTTCTTTGGCTACATCGTGACCCAGGTGCCAGGTGGCTATATCGCCCAACGCTATGGAGCCAAGACCATGCTGATGTACGGATTGGGTATAGCCGCTTTGATCACGATGCTCTCGCCGATGTCCCTGCAATTCGGATGGGTTGCCCTTGCCGTGATGCGATTCGTGATGGGCCTGGCCCAGGGTGCAGTGCATCCGGCCACGCATGCGCTGTTGGCCAAGTGGTCGCCCGCGGATGAGCGAGGAATGCTGGGAACACTCTGCTACTCGGGCGCACAGTTCGGAACGGTGGTGATGCTGGCCACTAGTGGTTTCATTGCAGACTCCGTCTTGGGCTGGCCGAGTATCTTCTACTTGGGCGGAGCCTGCGGCTTTATTTGGATGGTTTTCTGGTACCTATTCTCGGCCAGCACGCCGGAGGAACACCGTCTGATTTCGCCCGGAGAACTGAAGTACATTACGGATTCGCGTAGCGATGGCAAGATGCAATCAGCCGAGAAACTGGCGCCCACGCCCTGGAAGGCCATCTTCAGTTCCCTGCCCTTCCTGTCCCTTCTGGTGGTGCACTGCACCCACATGTTCGGCTACTGGCTTCTGCTCATGCAGATCCCCACGTACATGAAGAAGATCTACCACGTTGACATCAAGCAGGGTGCGCTGCTTTCCTCCCTTCCCTACATGGTGATGCTGCTGCTCAGCTTCTTCTTCGTCTGGCTATCCAAAGTGCTCCAAAAGAAGGAGGGCATGTCTCTGTCCTTTAACCGGAAGATCTTCAACAGCATTGGCCATTGGATACCCATGCTCTCGCTGATCGCGCTGGGTTATGTGCCGGCGGATAATGCTCCACTGGCGGTAACGCTGCTCACCCTAACGGTGGGAATCAGCGGAGCCACCTATCTGGGCTTCCAGGTGAACCACATCGATCTGTCCCCGAATTACGCCGGCACGCTGATGGGCATTACGAATTGTGCGGCAAACGTGATGAGTGGAATCGCACCGGTGATCGTGGGACAGATTGTTGTCGATGAGGTGAGTTGGATGGCCTTGATATGGAAGTGAAACCCAATTAATTATCGTTTTTATCTTTAGACAAGTGTAATTGAGTGGCGATTGGTGTTCCTGCTGGCTGCCGCCTTCTACTTCTTGGGCAATCTTCTCTTCGTCATATTTGGACGCACGGAGGTGCAATGGTGGGACTCCCCACGGGACAATAAGGAGGATGCGGAGCAGGGCACGCCTCTGGCGCCCAATGGCCAGGTCAAATAGAGCCTTGGACGGCATGTTCATACCGCATCCAGAATCATCCGGGCTGTTGTTTCTTAGATTCGTAGGCGTAGTTAGTTAGACACCAGACAAGCTGAAAGTTAACTTTAGTGACGATCGCGTGCTTCCATTAGCGATATTATACGGTAATTGCTTAGACCTAAGGCAGCGTAAATTATTATTGTTTGCAGTATTTCCATAATGTACATAATCCAAAAAAAAAGAAAGAAAAACAAACTATCAATCAAACAAATTAAACGTGCAACTTGAGAAAACGTTCAGTGTAAATAGGGACAGAGCCCGCGACGAGCTGCAGCATCAACTCTAGTAATTGTTATGTTTTAGTGTTAAGTTAGGCATTAACGAAAACCAAACTTGTGATGAAAAAAGTAAACTAAAAAAGGCAAAAAAGAATAATGAAGACAACACTAGCCATGAATAAAGCTGCTCACTTTGCAGCTGTGAAAGAGTCAAAATGTAACGAAATCATTTGTGTTTCATTTGAACTGGGGTTTGAATTTGATAGTTCGCCACTTGTTTGCTATCGATTGAATTGCACTATCAACCCTAATGGAACTATCGAATTGTGGCGTTGAATTATGAGATGTTTTCACTAGTTGGTTTTGGAGAAGAGACCTTTATGTATTATTTGTTGTTGAAAATTAGCTAAGCAATGGGATACTAATATTAATTAGAAAGACAGGCTTTTATGCCTGTTATGAAATTTTTAAACAATTTTAAATTTTTAACTGCATACCACCCTAATCTATCGCTGCACTTGTTGGAGCGATAATGCCGATAGTGCCGCCTCTATCGAAGTGGGCAGCAACTGGCACTTGTTGTTGTCATCAGCTGTGTTATGTTTAGACGCTAGTTCCATCCATTCCCAGCCGCCCCTAGCAAGTATCCAACTCATCACACAAGTTGGCTACGTGGGAGACACTGCACCTGCAATATGGTGCTGGGATGCCTTCCATGCTGCAACCACAACGGCTACCAGCAAATCGGGAACACGGGTGGGTCGTCACATGACCTTTTGGCCTTTGTTTCCGCATCCGCTGTGGTAATTACGCTCACCTTTTGCAGGTCCTCGTTTCGGAGTGCGTCATCTGCAATGCATCCTGGTGTTCTTCGGACTGGCCGTGGCCTACTCCCTTCGCGTAAATCTCTCCGTGGCCATTGTGGCCATGACGGATCGCAATGCCAGCAATCCGTATTTTCCTGTATGTACGCAGATAAGAGCGCAGAATGAGTCAACAATAATTTTCGCTTGCATTATTTAATGAGGACCACAATTTTAATTTAAATCAACTTATAATTTCGCAGGAATTCGACTGGAATGAGAGTACAAAATCGTACCTGCTTAGTAGCTTCTTCTGGGGCTACGTGGTCACCCAAATACCCGGAGGTTACTTATCCGCCATTTACGGTGCCAAGTACATGCTCTTCTACGGCGTGCTAATCTGCTCATGCTTGGCCTTGCTAACACCGTTTTGCGCCGTAAACGGTGGCTGGAAATTGGTGGTTGTGCTCCGAGCGGTGCAAGGACTCTGCCAGGGCGTCATTTTTCCCTCGACACATACGTTCCTATCGAAGTGGGCGCCGGCTGAGGAGCGTGGGCGACTGGTGGGCTACACCTACTCGGGCTCCCAGTTTGGCACCGTCGTAATGCTGTCAGTCAGCGGATACATTGCCTCTTCCTCACTGGGCTGGCCCAGTACGTTTTACATACCCGGATGCGTTGGTATCGTTTGGTCATTCGTGTGGCTATACCTGTGCTCTAGTACGCCGGCGCAACACCCAACGATAACGCCAAACGAGCGAAGGTTCATTGAGTCCTCTGGGCAGACGAGAAGACCATCGGATGCAGGACGCGAGGAACAGCCACGTCCGCCGACTCCATGGTGTTGCATCTTCACCTCCATACCTTTTCTGGTGCTCGTCCTAGCGCACTGTGCTAGCAATTGGGGCTTCTGGACTTTGCTTACGGAAATTCCCACCTTTATGAAGAATGTTCTCGGCATGGACATTAAGAATAATGGACCGCTTTCCGCGCTACCCTACTTCGCCATGATCCTGCTTACCTGTGTTTTCATCTGGCTGTCAGACACACTGAAACAAAGAGGAACAGTAATCCCCTTGGGTTTCTCCAGGAAGTTCTTCAACACGCTGGGGATGTGGCTTCCCATGCTCGCACTTATCGGACTGGGATACGTCACCGAGGGTGACGCCAATGTTCGGCTGGCCATTGGATTACTAACCGCTGCGGTGGCCACCAATTCGGCCACTTATCTGGGCTTCCATGTAAACCACATCGATTTGTCACCGAACTATGCGGGTACACTAATGGGCATTACAAATTGTGCGGCCAATTTTATGAGCATACTGGCACCCCTGATTGTGGGGCTAATAGTCTGGGATGAGGTAGGAAATTGGAACTTTTAATCTTTAATGGTTTTTTAAATGGTTTTTGTTATTCTTTCCAGACAAATCCGACGCAATGGCGAATAGTATTCTTCTTCACAGCGTTTGTTTACTTTATTGGGAACCTACTGTTTATGCTTTTCGGACGCACAAGGGTTCAGCCGTGGAATAGTCGCCCCACAACGAGAACTCCGTCGCCTGGAGGAGGAGGAGAGCGGGATGAAGGTACTGAGGATCGAGGTCCGCTCATTGGCGCATAAGAAATAACACAAAACGTGGCCTAAGGATTGGTTGTAGATGTGAAACATTTGTACCGTGAAGGCGAAGCATTCCTTGGAATTGATGAATCGCAATTAGTATCGTATTACTAGTTATACACGCAACACATATTTATGTCTACATACATATATGCGAAATATATATATATACAAAACGTATAAAGCATTGAAGCACTCCAAGTTTTGATTTTTCGTTTCGTTTTTATTGGTATTTGTATTTGCATTGTTTGTACACAATGATGTACATATGGTTAGACTTATATGCTGGCTATGTGGTATCCTGACGTAATGTTAACTCTAAGGTCTACAAACTAATTGTTCTAACTGGAAATATCAAGGGTTTTCAAAAGAGCGCTCAATGCAGGGAAAGTTTCTTAATAGAAATTTCATTTGTGGTTATTGTTAACTTATTTAAAATTCTGTTTAAAAAAATGTATGGAATTATCTTCACTCTTCGATATTTCATTATTCTTTTAAACTGCTTATTTTTAACATATTTGTAGTTAAAGCTAGGTAATTACAGCGGACACGGTTTTGTATTTTGGGCCAACGCAGCTGGAGGAGCTATCCTCCATCGTCCTGGACCTCTGAACCCCATCCGTATCCCCACTGCCCCTATTTACATGATAAATCTTTCCACTTTCCGCTGCCAGAGGAGTGTGCTCAGTGCAGTTTGTGGTTGGCGGGCAGATCTTCGGAACGGATGCATCGTCCGCGGTAGCAGATCTCCGTTTCGGAGGTGACTTTGGTCGACGTGGACGTGGCGTACACCACATGCTCCATCAGATCCTTGTGGAAGCTGTCCTTTTTGCTCTCCGCCACGGTGGCTTCCGTGGTGGTGGCTTCATCCGTTGGCGCTAAAGTCGTTGTTTCCGGGGGCGTGACTGGACTGGTACGTCGTATGCTTGTGTACTCCTGGCGACGCTTGCCCACGGCAGCGAGGGCGGCGGTCACTGCTTCTCCTTCACTTTCCTCTATGGCAAACAGATCGTGCAGTTGCTTCTTCACCTCGGAGAAGATGCTCGGTTGCACCTCCAGATCGTCCACATCCGCTGCCGTGTCCATGCGGCGTGTGGCGCTCTCCTCGCTCAAGGGAAGAGTGGAGGTAATGGTGGCCTCCTCGACGTCTTGCGCAGTGGTGACCTCGTACTCCTCGGGCGTCGTGGGGGCTGCCACTGTGGTAGTCACAACCAAAGGCTCTGTCTGGTCTTCGGTGGATGGAGTTAATGGAGTCGTTGTCTTGGGTAGCTCCTCCTTTTCGCTGGCTGTTTGAAGAGCATTGTAGAGCTGAGGTCCCAGATTCTGGGACTCTGCCGTCTCGAAGTTTTCTGAGTTATCCGAGCCAGATAAACGGTTCTTTTTCTGCCACTTGCCACGTCTGCTTAGGCGACTAAAAGTAGTGCTGGTGGTTACAGTGGTCGACTCTTCGGGGGCTTTGCCCATCACTTCCTCTAAAAGCTCGGCAAAGGATTTTTCTGGCCTAAAAATATTTATTTAGTGTATTGTTCGATTTATATATAATCACAGTTCTTACTTCAGATTGGGTGCCATGATAGTGGTGCGCTGAACCAATGATCCACCAAGATCAGCAGCAACATTAATATCATAGGTCTCTGGCTGATTGGTTGGTCCCGCGGTCACAATCTCGGGTTCACTCTCGAAGTTATGGGTTTCCGTTTTGTATTTGGGACTCAATGGCTTGAAGCTGTTCGAGTTTGAGTTGCTGTTGGCTGTTTCCGAGGATGGCGACCACTGGGATTCCTGGCCTTCCAGTTGGAAGGGTTGTTTGTAGCGACGACGATGGGTGATGGGAGACTTAATGGGTAATTTGTGTTAAAAGGAGTTTTAATATTTTTTTATCAAACTCGCTTACCACTGTGGCTTCCTTTTCCTTTGGCTCTTGGTTGTTGTAGCGGCTCAGCTTGCGGAGATGGCTCTTCTGGGTAACGGGTTCGGAATCCTCCTCGGGCGCCACTGTCGAAGAGGAGGCAGGATGAGTTGGGCGACGCTGTCGCTGACGCACCTTAACCACTCGACGGGGCAGCAGACGGGAACGGATCTTAAGAAAGTAATACATTTATAACCTGTTTTAAAATTTGCAAATATAAGATCTTACCGATGGCCTATCCTCAGCGGGTGTGGTGGAGGTGACTGGTGTCTCTGTGGTTGTGGTTGTACGCAGACGAGGATAATTTCTCCTCACGAACGGCGAGCGACGCGTTGTTGTAGTCAATGGAGCCTCAGTGGTTGTAGTGGTTGTGGTCGTGGTGGTTGATGGAGTTGTTGTGGCCAGAGTGGTGTAGATCGGGCTCACCTCGTTGCGCACAATGGCCTCTGTTGGATTAAGATCCTCCTGGTTGGGGAAGTATCCCGGTCCATAGTTATCCTTGGAGAACTCTTGGTAGTGCTGAGCAATCTGCATGGGTTCCAAAAGATTGGCGGGAAAGACGCTCTGCTCGTTGCCACCATCGATACTGTTGCTAGGGGTCACTGTGTAGATTTGCTGGGACTCCGATGCGGGTCCTTCGGTGGTGGCCTGGACATCGTAGGAACTGGGAATGGCGGTGGGACTGGTGGGTCGCCTGGATGGGGCCTTGAATACCGGATAGTTTTGCTTGAGCACATCCCGCTGGTAGTCAATGTCCTGATCTTCCTGTGGCTTGCCGTTCTTTGAACCCTTTCTGGTCTTGGTTTTCAGAGTTTGGCGCTCCTCCGTTGTGGGCCTATAGCGGATGCGATTGGGATTGCGGATGAGTGGGTTCCGGGCACTGGTGGGACGACGGGTGGGAGTCACTGCTGATTCCTCGCCACCATCTCCGCTGCCGGTGGAGGCATCTGGCGCGGTGGTTCCTCGGCTGCTATATGGTCTTCTGATTCGGTGAGTGGACTGTTTGTTGCTGGACTCGGATTCCGAATAGGAAACAGAGGAGGTAACCTTGGTCACAGCTGGCTTACGAGTGCGCAGCACAGGTCTCCTGGTTGGTCGCGTTTCCGGTTCCGGTTCGGCCAATGGAGTGGTTGGAATAGGGGGCTGCAATTTGTCCTTCTCCTGCAGATTGTTTACCAGTCCGGGAATATCAGGAGTCAATGGCGGCAGCTCCGACGGCACATGGTAGGGATTTGGTTCATACTCCACATTGCTGTTTTCTAGAATCTCGTTTTGAACTTGGTTATAGCTGGGGCGATGGTTAAGAGGCCCCTGCTGATTCACACTGTTATAGCCCACATCCGATGTGGTCACAGGAACGGCAGCAGGTGTGTACTGATTCAACCTGTGCTTGGTCTTGATCCTTTGAGTTGTTGTGGTTGTCGGCAGAGGAGCCTCATAGTCTGCAATGCTGGGAGTATATTCGAAGGGAGGATTTGTGGTGTGAGGACGTTGGCGGAAGGCATCCTGTTGACGGAAGTACTGTTTCATGCGGAGCTCATCCTCAGCCGTGGACGCAGTTGGAGGGCGGCTAGTTAGTCGCGGAAGCTGCTCTTGCACTGGTTGCTGAACATACTGGGGATACAATTGGCCACTGGAGCCAGGGAACTCGATCTGTGGTCGCGTGCTGTACGTGAACAGAGATTGCGGAGCAGCCGTCGTCGAAGTGGTGGATGTGGTGGTCGACGTGGATGTGCTGGAAGTGGAACTGGTGGTTGGCTTGCTGCCCAGGGTTTTGAAGAACTCATCCCCTCCAATTTGGTTGAGCGAATCGAATGGATCCTGACTTTGGGCTTTGGTTGGCGACGGACGGTAGATGGATTGCTGCTGCTGCTGCACCTGGACATTCTGGGGTCGCTTTTTCTTATGCCTCTCCTGCTTGGCGGGAGCCTTTGGCGAGCTTACTTCCTGGATGCCGTCCTGCACATAATAATAGCTGAACTTGTTGCCCCGCTCGGGAACTTGTCCTTGTGCCTGTGTCTGCGATTGTGTGGTAGTCTCGAATGGATTGCGGGTACTGCTAACCGTGGCATACGGACGTTGGGGGCGCGGAGCAGGTGAAATTTTCTGACTGGCAGCGATATCCTTAGCCCTGTTAATCACAATAGAGCCTACATGGGGTTCTGGTAGCAGGATCTTATTGAATCCATTGGGTGTGCGGTAACTTAAAGGCGCCACAAAGAAGGAGACATCACTCAAATCGCGATTGGAGGTGAGTTGCGACAGATAAGGCAGGTCGAACTTTACATAGCCATCGGGAATGGGCATGCCAGCAGGGCCCACAAAGATTTCCGGTGTCTGCTTGGTGGGGGAATCAATTACGGAGATGCTGTGCGCATTCCTCAGGGCAGCAACCACATCCGTTTGAGAGGGACGAGAGCTGGATCGCAACAGAAACATGGCCAATGGAGGCTGATGGGCTTTTGGCTTGGGCTTGGCTGTAGTGAATTGTGTCTGAGTTTGCGATTGCAGCTGAGGCTGTCTATAGTTTTGGAAGATGCTCTGGGGCTGGCTGGTGGTCGTGCTAGGTCGGGTGGTCGTACCCGAGCTAAAGAAATCACTACCCACACTGGGATCCTGGGTGTAGAACTGGTTGATTTGATAGGGATTCACGGCGGGCAAGCCAGGATTCACATTGAATTTGTTCACCTCGAAGTTGGAGTTCGATCCGGATCCCGATTGCTGACGCTGCTGGTTGTACAGGGTATCGTAGGGCACATAGAGCAACTGGACATCCTGATCTCGGGAGGAAGATGGAGCAGACGACGGAGCAGCCTTATTCGATCCGAAGAGCGTCTCCGCTTCAGGATCCACCGGAAAGACTTGTGGGGTCACACTCTGCAGTGAAGCTTGTGTGGGCAAGGGTTTTCCAAGTGTTTTCGGAGGAAGGATGTCCTGGATGTAGTTTTGCTGATGGAGTGGCTTGTTTAAAGCCTGAGCCAAGGGCTTTTGGGAGCCCAGCGAGTGGAAATCGGCACCAAAAGGCTGACTCTGCTGTTGTCCGAAGAGAGATGGAGGACTAAAGAGCTGAGATGGACTTGGGAATCCTGGCGCTCCTGCTCCGAAGGTGTGCTGAATCTGGTAGCCCGTTTGAAGAGTGGGTGGTGCCTGAGCCTGTCCCTCACTGTTACCATGGAAGGGCATCTCGAACTTGAAGAAGGATTGTGACGTGGGCTCTTGTCCGCCAACTCCAGACGCCTTTAGCGTAGCGGGTGGTGGTGGTGGCGCCTGTCGAAGCGGTAAAGCCTGGCCCGCTCCATTGGGATACCGCTGGAACTGGAAGGGATAGTCGAACTGGGAGCCCATCTTGGTCAGATCACCGAAACCCGCGCTGGGTGGAAAGGTCTGCGAGTAGGTCAACACCCGTCCATTTCCCGTGCGATCCTTGCTGCCATCCAGGGGATGCGCCAAAGGCACCCAGTCCAGTGAGTCCGTATCGGATGTGGCCACATTCTCCAGTTGACGTGACCATTTGGAGGAGGATTCTTGGTTCTGAGCCAGACTAGCCGTGGCCAATAAGCACAGCCAGGCGGCGGTGAGTTGCATGCCTCGCTTCATAGCTTAAGTGCCTGAAAGTATTCAATAAGAAAAAGGATTTGATGAAACAAAATTCTAGTTTTATCATAGCTTTTATCAGCTTTGGCTAAACTCAAGATAAATTGTCTTTTACACGAAAATCATGACATTATAAAATTCCAATTTTGGAAACAAACCAAAAGCAAGAGGTCACCTGCGGTTTGCTCGTATCGAAACCAATTTGGAAGAAGGTAGTTCCGATGAAATTTCAATTCAACCCACAATTATCTCTGAATTTCACAATGAAAATACCTAAAACATTAATGAATTGTGCATTGTATTTTTTTTTTTTTTTTGGGGCCAATCGAAAGGTCACAAATGCTGGTTCCGATACCGAAAATGCCAAAAAACTATAATGCCAAGATCTCGAAAGCGGAACACTGAGAACCAGTAACTAATTGTCCCTTGTAATTATACAAATCCAAATGCAAATTCGCCAAGTTCTTTGAATGCCTAATGATTTCATTTCCCATAGGCTACCTCCATTCGTTCGATTGCCCCACCCACAAACCCAAGGTCGCAGTTAAATTATAAGCTCGATTCTGGGCGTATTTGCATCTTTCACGATCGCAGGTGACTGGAGGGGATCAAGTGAAAGGTTTCTCCCCGTTTCGCTGGCTGGCCGGGTTGTAAATCAAGAGATAATTGCCGGGGTCTTGGTCTTCGCAACGGCATCTGGATTGCAGTCGATTGGTTTGCTTGTGTGGCAAGTGTAACTGTCGGTGCCACTGGTCGACGAGCGGACTGTGGCCATAACTGCTCCGGCAGCCAAGTGGCCATAATTGTGCGCTTGTTTTCATTTGGCCAATGCGAGAAATTGCAATACTTAAGGCGAAATGGCAGTTCGCTGTGGCTTTTGGCTTGGCTTTGGTAATGCGCCATTGGGTAGCCATGATCCATGAAACGCGATCAATGATCGGCGACAGATTTCCTCATTGCAAAACCGTTTTGCATACGGCTGGGATGCTAATTGCGTCATCAGTCGGCGTAATCATTAAGTAGTTTCTTCGATTTTTGTTGATGGACCCAGACCGAGGACGCCAGAAGATTCGCCATATGAATATGAAAACGAAAGTGAGTCTGGCAAGCAACTGACCAAACCTGATAACTGACCACTGACCACTACCACTGGCCAAGTGAGCGCACAACTCCAGCACTTTCGTTTTCACTTTTCCACTGAATTAATCGCACATATGCCCCCAACGAACGGATGCCGCATTAAATGGGTTAAACGAAAGCAAAAGTCCGCAAAAAGCAGAAAAAATAACGCGAAATATATATCGTAACAGCTTCGAAAAACGGAACTTGCAGCGGTGCAGCAAATCGGGAGAGCACTGTCTACAGGTGGCACAGTGAAAGAAGAAAGTTTATTCGGCGGCCAGCTATTAAATGGGTACAGCCAGCCAGAGCGGGATGGCAGGAAAATAATAAAAATTGGACTCACTTTGCGGTCAATATTTCGTACCGCCGCTGCTACGAAAAAAACAGTTATCAAAAGGTTCAACAAAGCAAACAACGTCACACCTCAGTGGGTTTTTTAGTTTTTTTTCTTTTATTTCCAAAGAGGCGGACTGCACTTGAAATCTACGGCGATCATCGAAAGTGAAATGTGACAATGCCCTCGGAAAAGGCGAAATGTCTGGGCTCCAGGTAACTCGAAATTTAAAATTTCCCTTTCATTTCGGAGCTCACACACATCCATTTGGGAATCGAAGCGGACTTTCCTCGCTGACGGGGGCGTGTCTGTGGTTGTCTCCCGGATTAATCGTTTTGGTAACTGGCCAAAAGCCACAGAGCCGGATGTAAACAAGCTAAGAGTTAAGCCGCTTAGATCTGCTCTGCAGTACATGAAGGGATTATGGTGTATGCCTCCTGGCATTGACATTGTTTCATCGCTTTGCTGATCATTTGGGTGTGATTTAATTGGATTACCTGTGTCCACACCCTGATACACCACACCACACCATCTAATCCGCGGGGGAGGCAACAAGGTCACTCCGGCTCCATTGTAGACTTACCATAAACAGCGGCAGCAGTCGACAGCTAACTAACGTGGCCCAAAGATCGTCGAGGTAACTGCAAAGCAAAGCGAAACAATATATCATTAGTTGGCAGGCGGACGAGTAATTAAAAGGGATGCAAATGCTTGAGATTACAAGATGTGTTATTTTCGGTGTGGCAATGCCACCTGCAGACACGTTCGTATCTCGGTTTCTAGAGCTATCTATCTGGCTTTAATTGCATCTGGAGGCTGCAGTGCTGGCCACGCTTAGTTGGTCAAACATAAAACGCAAAAAACACACCTACTTTAAGGGGATTTTTGCTCTATTTTTTTTTGGAAACGCCTGCGGATCTGCTGGAGCGCAGAAAACCAAGAATGTGCGTGACCCAAGTGACTCACTATTGGCAATCCAATTGAAACTGTGCCAACTGTCCGCCAAAAACTTGCACAACTCGCACATTAAATATTGACTGATTGTATCGCTCGGGTGCTGAAATCGCTGATCTTTCAGTTACAGTTATGGCCAATTAGCGTGACTGGCTAACGATAAGTCTGGGATTGATGGCCACCATATACTGCATGCATATTGTTTTTGCTGCTGGGCCGCCGAACGCATAAATTATGCAGAGCCATTGAACTCGTCGCCAAACAGAAAATGCAGAGAAATACAAATCCGAAACGAAAGCGACAATGAAGTGCACTTTTCTGTCTGATGGCTGCTATTGCTAGGGGGCGTTGATAGCCAGGCCTGCCGGAAAGAGCCACTCGATACCAGAAGGAAAACAGACGGAAAAACACAGATTTCATGTTCGACTAATTCCTCAAATTTTATGCCACAGCGACCTCGAAGAAATGTTTGAAATTATTAAACGAAATGTAAATTTCACGCAACGCAGAAAAATGAAAAAACAAAAACTTTCATTTCTCGCTGCTTTCCAAATGAGGTAAGTGGCTGTTTAGCTGGCGAAGGTGGCTTTTTGGTTTTGGTTTGGTATTGGCGGCACCTGCTCAGCAAACCAAAACATGCCGCGAGCATTTAGCTTGCGTAATCCCAAGAATTTATGCTCGAGCATTTGAAAGCGAAAGTATTTCTCCCTCGACATTTTGGAATGCGGGGGCGCCGTGGTTGTGCAACACGTAATAAAAGCCGGATAACCGGATACAAGCAAAATTAGGGCCTTAAATATCACTTATCACCTGGGACATCGCAAATCGAATTGCGCAAATGATGGGCCAAGCTAATTACAAAACTATTGCCACAGTCACCGTCGCCACTGAGCCGCAGAAAAGTGTCCCAAAACAATGTGACAATTGCAACAGAGCAGTACTTAAGGTAGCTGCTACTAGCTACTCTATATATATGAAAAACCATAAAGCAAGCGCTGACAAAACAAAGCAGCCGCCAACTGGAGCAGCTGAAGAAAGCAAGAGTGGCTCGGAAAACGTATAGCCACAAGTACCCGTACTTGTTGGCCACGTCTCGAGTGTGGGGCTCATTCTGGCCCAGACCAAACCAGACTTGTGCAACTCGGCAACTTGGCGAGGGTATCCACATAAACCGCCTGCCGCAGATATATATATATATACATATACACAGATATATATGTGCCCAGATGAACATTAGCAATCAATCCACATCCGTGACCAAGACACGGAGTGTGAGAAAAAATTCAGTAGGCCAAGATACTTCAACTTGTCGGTCTAGAAGGAAAACACAGAGACAAAACGGAGCAAAAAGCCCCAATTGGTTGCCTTGCTCTGCCAGCCGGGTGCTGACTAATCAACTGTGTGGGTATTCCAGGGGTGCCGAAGGAGGATCAGGGGGTCTTACGGAGGCCGTACATGCAACTGCAAATCACTATTTAAATCCAGCGAACCAGCAATAAATGCCCGGCCTGGAAGCCATTTGAATTGATTTCGTTTTTACCTCCGCTTAAATGCACTTTGAATCTGATATTACTGAATGCATGGCAATTACTCACATTTAGAATTCAGTGCGTGTCACTAGTGCGAGATAATTATGGTTTTGAAAGACCGCTGGGCATAAGCGATATTGATCATTGAAATAAATATTCTCTATGCTAAGACTAAATCATTTGGGATAATTTAGTTTGTAATACAAGCAAAGGTATGGTTGCATTGATTTCCCAATTCGTGAGTAATCAACACCAAAACTTGTGCGCATTAGGATCTGCAACGCATTCCATCGAACAAAGCCAACTAATGAAGCAAGTTTGTGTCTTAAGTCTTTTGTTTGGCCCGCTGAGAAAGTCGTAATCCGGGCTCAACGCTTGACAAATTGAACATTATGCGGTTGAGTAATTGAAAGCCGTGAAAGACGAAGACCACACGGGTAGGATCGCTGGGCACGTGCTAAGTGACGAGTGATGGAAGCTTCTGCAGCTACGCAAAGTCATTCGCACGTTTCACTTTCATCGCGGGTAGGGGGGAGGGTTAGGAATATGAATTGGCGGTGGAGGAGGCCAGTGGCAAATAAACACATCAGGCGCCACATTAAGACATGACAATAAAGAAAAAGTGAGTCTGAGGCAGTATTATATTTTCTTGACACTTTCGCGAGTTTTGTTTCGCCACTACCCCCCGCACCACGTCGCTGCCAGCCATCCCTCTTTTATATCGGCTGGCATTGGCCGATGCGGCGGCTACGTGATTTCAGCCCGCTGCCAAAGGCTACGATGTGGACTTTGCTGGACGTGGGGCAGGCAATTGGCCGGCCGGCGGCCATCGCCTGCGTTTATTGTAATTAGAAAGTATTTAATTTCGAAAACGCTGTCCGCTCGCACATAAAAAAAAACAAAGTTCGCATAAATATAAATAAAGAAATACATATAAAATGAAAAAGACGCTACGGCGTAATTTATGATTTCCCTCCTCTGTTGTTTGCCCTCATGTTAAAATGACAAGCAAACGAATAAGTGCACACATTAGTTCCGTTAAAGATCAGATGCCACATCGAAGATTAGGGAAGAGAAATGTCTGGCCCTCGGAAGTGGGGTCTGTATGCAAATTGGCCTGATAAACAAGATTTTTCTTGTACGGAACATAAAATTTCTCCAGGTGAAAATTGGGTTAACGAAGTGGCAATGGAGATGGACTTAGAGAGATGTAGATGGAAAACCCAAACGAACCCACAGAATACTGATGGACCAGTTTCTTTTCTTTTGGTCAGGGGTCTGGCCACCTTATCTTTTAACGAGGAAGTCTGCCCATAAAGCTTGACTCAACTTGACTCTCTAGAGGATGGACGGCTGTTTGGTTAGATGTATGGTCCATAAGTCTTTGGGCAAGCAAATTGCATGCCAGTTAACGAGTGTCGGTGGGCAAAAACAAAATGAAATTTCCAAATAATTAGAGCATGAAAAAATAAACAGCAAAATTGCCAAGACAGCCGAATGCGTTGAGTGTGTGGTTAGTTGAATGGAGAGCTGAAATTTCTATTCGCCTTTTTTGGCAAAAAAAAAAAATATAAATAAATAACAAATAAAAACCCCACTTACCACTCTTCTCTATCGTTTTTTTTCTTCTTCTTCCTGAACGGTGGCTGTTGTTTCTCTTTCACTTGGCTTAATTTAATTAAGATACTAACTGGCCCAACTTGCCAAATTAGCAGCAATTCAAGCGTTTTACTTTTATTTTGTATATTATTTATATATTCGATTTCTTGAAATTCACTTCGACTTTATCCACTTGAGACGGCAGGAAGCTCACGCACTTTCGGCAAAAGATGCAAAATCAAATGTCGCTGGTACCACTGTGCGTATACTCGATGCGTATGAGTGTTACACTTACAAATCAAATTTTTACTATCTTGCGTTAACAGTTAGCCGGAGCTGGTTTTTAGCCGCGTCTGCATCGTTGGCGTGCCGTTAACAGACTGAAGAAATGAAAAGCGTCGCGGGCCAAAGTAAGTAAGAGTGGTTCGCTCGTGGTTTTCATCCAACTGCCTACGTCGAAGTCGACGCTGGCAGAGCAGTTAGCAGATCAGTAGGCAGCGCAGTCGCAGGCAGCGTCAACGGCGCAACTAAAGCGGCTTTAACAGCTTTTGGGCCAACAAAAGACTTGGTCAAAAAGAGCTGTATAGCTCCTAGCTGTAAAGATCCTCCAATGATTTGTTGTGGTTAATTGAAATTAACGAAACGGGGATGGGGATAGAGATTTGCAAAGGGGGAGTGTCCACAAGAATGCACTAAATGCAAATCAAGTCGGCCATAAATGCTAACGTGTTTTAGCGTTAGTTGCGGCGATGCTGTTCCAGTTTTGCAATCTTCGCTAGCGACAAGTTTTTACCACATTTGCTGGGAAAATCGATCCGACTGTGTGGGGGTCTCATGAATCGTGCTACACCCCTCGCTGATATATGTGTATTTGTGCGGCTATATGGCCAGACATAACAACAATTCCATAATTCTGACTCAGTGCCATGTGGCATTCGAGCCGTGCATCTAGCTTTTAATTGGCTTTTTAGGCTTTGCTCTGCAGCCAAGGTCGTTTCTTGCTACACAAATTCCATTATGAGTTTAATTGAATTGTTTGTTTTGGTTTTTTTTCTGTCGTACGCGTTTCCTCCTATTTTTGTTTGGTTTGTTAGGAAACCAATAACCCGATTGACATTTACCAATTAAAACGCGTAGAAACCATTTTTTCTTCACTGACCTTTGCCGCATTTCTTTTGTTACAAATTGGTTACAAACTTCATAAAACCTATAATTACAAAAAAGGCGAAACTGGGAATGTTTTCAATTAAGTAGCGCAGGTAGGTAGAAGTGAAAAATGAAATAAATATTTTATAATATTTTAAGTAATTTAAGCTTTTTATAATATTTTTGAGATAATATTTAGGTATTTAAATATCATATCACACCATATTTGTGCTATTTTTACCGACTTTAATTTTGTTGTGCTGCCATTAGGCATTTTTGTGCCCAGCTTGTTGCCAAATATTTCTTTGGTCTGCTAGAATTGGCCTTAAAACGAGGTCTTTTTAAACTTCTTTTGGGCAATTAAAATATTCTCATGCCGGCAGCCGCACAATTTCCGCTAAGCAAACAATTGTCTAAGTGAGACGTTTATGGATCGTGGAAATCGAGTTAATTAGCATATCGTTCAGCGTCCGCCATTATCCATTATGCGTTGGGTAACCCAAACGAGATGTTCGGACGCTTTTCAATCGCATTTTTTTCAATTTCAATTTTCCAGCGGCAATCGCGACGGGCGATGAGTGCATTGACAGGAGCAGCAACTTTGTTGCCGCAAATCCAATCAGTCAACTTGTCATAACGCCTGCCCACCTGTCTGTCCGTCTGCCTCACCTGCCGCCCCAGGTGGGCGTGAGTTATGTGCGGACTGATGACGTACGAGGAAGGTTTCCACCTCGTGGCCTAAGTTATGTGACGGGATCTCTTGGCGTTCGGAGATCATTCAACCGCGACTCGCGTCTTGAACTTCCGCTGAATGTGATTTAGTTGGCCTGCAACGCTGTTTCTAGAACAAAGCACTTTCACCTGCCTCGCAGATAGAGAATCAAATTCAATCGAATTCAATTGGCGGCCAATGGTTGGCGGGTGCAATTAGCGTTGACCTTTTCACAGGTGTCTCACTGAAATGGCTCACACGCCCATGGTGGCGCTGCCAAATGGCAAAGGTAACAGATCGCGACCTTCAGGGCCCTGCTTATGAATGGCTTTTCCCAAGCTCTTTGCGCATTTTCCGCGACGTATGCGGAAAAGAGTAACGAGATTTGCATAAAATTCGACACGAATATTCCCACACTCCGCCATAAAATAGATCAACTTAATTGGCCATGTTTTTCTGGCATAAGTCAGCCCAATTAGCCGTAGAATCTTTTGGGCCAGGTGCAGATAAGCCGCCGATTGCGATTCGCAAGTGATGCTGATGCAACGCTGACAAGAAGACATAAATATCACTTATGCAATCGAAAGGAGAGAGCTGGATTGTCGATGCGTCGACGCATCGAGAGCCAAATGCATTTAGGCTCACGAAAGTAAGACAACTTTGTGCCGCTGCTTTGCCCCTCGGGTGATACCCAAAATGCTGGCTATTTGGTGCTTTTGGCCATAAAACGCTTCCTGCTCCCGCTGCAATGCACTGCAGTCGCTGGTCAAAATGTGGTCGAAATCTGGAAAACTGGATTGCCAGCGGAGAGTCTCTCGAGCCGAGAGGCTTCGCTAGTTTCCTTCCTTGTGTGTGGATTTGGGTTAGCCAAACATTTATCTGCCGCTCGAGCTGTTGGTTTTTATGTTGATGTCGCCGCTGGTCGAGATTGGGGGATACAAATCAGGAGGGAGAAGTGTATCAGTGGGTGAAAACAGCGGGAGATTGGTTCGAACAATGGGGTTTTAATCAGCTAATTATGTACGGGCTGTAAGTTAGTTTTCCTAGTTTTTAGACTGTCTATGGAAACCTCTTTTAATTGGTAATGTAACATTTTCAAGTGTTGTGCTTGTCTATCATAAATTAATTACCTTTTTTTCTCGAGGATAATAAATCTATTTCATATATTTCAGTGTTCATAAGCTTCCAAGCAATTCGAAGAGCATTCATTCTCCGCATTTCTCTTTCCTCAATTTTTTTTGGTTCACTCTGCCAACTACAATTAAAATTTTGTAATACGGTGACCAAAAAAAAAGAAAAAAGATGGAAAATATATCCCAAGCACAAACAACATCGCGATGAAAAATTACGACAAACAGAAAAACACATTCGCTCTAAACGGTCGCATGGAATGTGTGTTTGGTCGGGCAGCGAATAATTTGACCACTTTCAAAAATGATTTTCAATTTCACTAAACTATAGACTGTAGGCCAGGGTGTCGGCAATTGGTAACTAAGTGCGGAGATACGTATGCGAACACACAATAATTATGCATGCGGCGTATTAAAAAGCGCGAACCTTAGAAACGATTCAAAAACTGAAGCCGAATGAAATCGAAAATGAATTGAATCGAATTGAGTTGAGTTGGATGGTGGCTGTGGCTGCGGGGGGATGATAATTTCACTTTCCTTTCCCAAACTTGCTGCAGTGACTCCAACTGCATTTCAATTTTCCGCATTGGGCGTGTGTGAGTGTGTGGTGTTTTCAGTTAGTTTTTCATTTTCATATCGTTTTGGAGTGGTCTCTTCAGTTGGCATGTTAATGTAGGTCCGAACGTACATACATTCGATCGAGAGCAGAGCAGAGCGAAAGTCTAGCACAGGGAAACAATTAAATCCCATGAAAGTGATTATCGAACGCAATTTCACTGCCAAAATTTCTGGCTTAATGTAATTTCAATTACGTGCTGGCCGGAAACGAAATCGAAGACAGGCTGAATGAAACCGCCTGGAAAAAAAAATGTCAGTAGTCGCTCACGATGTCACAACCGCTGGCTGGCAAATTACATGGTAATGTGTTCCTCGCTGACTCACGGATCTACGCGGTGGCATGCAGATTGTTGCGACCTGTCGCATTCATCAAATTGCGTGCAGCTGAGGACGGGTCAAGAAACGAGATACAGGCAATACAGTACGATTCGCAGATACAAGATACAAGATGTACATATGTTTATCAATAAGAAAACATAAGACACCAGGGAGAACAGAAACAAACAGAAGGATAGAACGAGGAGGGACATAAAGATTCCCTGCTTTTGTTATTAAATAACTTATATCCCCAGAAAACAATTATGTATAATTGGATCGTTAAATATCTTACATACATATTATATTTTACATTACATTACATTTTACATTATATATTTTTCCGGTCTGTAGGACATTCTTATGCTCCTGCCACTCACTGTAATGATTGCTTATAATGCAATGTTTGTGGGCGAATAAAATTCAATAGCAATGTGATTCAATTCAAGTGCACTCTCCTTTTTGTTGTCTGTGTTTTGTGATTAGTGATTTGTGGGTGCGCTGTTGACGATGAGTGAAATTTCGCTGTCTGCCTATGTTTGACATGGAAATTAGTAGCGGCAAACGTTGTTGGTGTGCGACCGCAGCGGAGAAATGTTATAATGTCTGCCTAATGAGCTTGGCACACCGCTGCGTATACTTGATGTACGATGTACGCATAAGAGTGTGCACAAATGCCATGAACATGAACATTTTCCAAAGCCAAGCCCAAATGGTCCACTTGAAGCTTGTAGTTTTGCGCTTTAATGCTTCACTTCGCTTGTGGCTTCTATGGCGCCTTTGGCTTTATAATTTGTTTTTTTTTTCACTTTTGGCTTGTAAATTGTAATTTGTTTCAATGAGACGCGCTCTCACCTGTATTTGCTGTTGTTTTGGCCTATATTCGTGTTAATCACTCGCTGAATTGCACTTTATGGCGTTAGATAAGGGTCTTGCCGCTATTTTGACAATTGACAAGCAATTATGTAAGCGAACGCTGCTGGGCAGCCGATGTCCCCCATTTTGCGCCATTGTCGCGATCTCGATCCGCTCCACTCCCCAAATTGAAATGCACTTAGGCGATCGCCGCACGTTGGCGGATGCTGGAGACGCGCTGACACAGATAAATCATCAACAAATCATCATCAGCGGTGCGAACAGAGACCGGTGATATCCAATAAACATGTATACATGTACATCTGCGATATGGCTACTGGCACCCTTGTTCAAATAAAATTTCTGAAAATCATTCATAGAAGTGGTTATGTCGAAAATATAGCCAATATACCTACTATATTTCAGTTGTTTCAGTTTTCTTTTGATAAGCATAACTCAGTTGGCTGACAACGAGGTCCGTGGGATTGCGTAAGATCGGAGCCACGACAGGCGGGCCGTAAATTGGACGAGATTTTGCGAAACGCAGCTCGAGCAGTTGCAATTTCATGCATGCCGATTTTTATGCGAGCAGCAACATTAAAAAAAAAAAAAATAGCAACAACAACAACTTCAGCAACAGCATCGAAACCTTATGACCATTGTACAATTTGGGCGAAAAAAGTATCTGCGCCAATTGAGGTTCGGAAAGCAGTGATAAAAATAGCACAATAAAACAAAATTGCGAAACATCAAATTGTTTATTGTGGGATCAAGTATTGGCAAAGCTCTAGCGCAAGAAAGTTGCAAAAATAAAAACATTATAAAATGTTGAAAATACGATAACGATGATCAGATACACTTACAAATTGTACAACCAAATTTATATGTGTGTACACCGAATAAATACAATCACTAATTAATTTATTTTGTTTAAAATAATTTTTACAATGGTCATAACTTTTTCAAAGCAGCTTAAAATAATTACCCATGTAGTTGGGTCTTTTAAGGTCTAAGGTCTTTTCAGTTATTAGGCTATAAAGTTATGGTAGATCAAGGTATCAATGTATCACTGTTAGTGAAGCGAAATAAACCCTTGAAGTGAGTGTAAAATGAAACATCAGTTTGGAAATTGCTCGTGTGAATTTAGTTATGCACGATATTTCACGCAATTGAAGCGATTCGCATGTTGCCATTCATTCATTCATTCAATTGAAGAAAGAGGCATTGAATGAAGATTGCTTCGAAGGGAAAAAATATGTTTTAGTTATTTAAGTTTAATAAATTTCAATGATTCTAGATGCTTTACTTTAATTTTCACTTTAATTGAAACCGCACAACCAGCGTAAAAGCTTACAGTTTTGGAGCCTCTGGTCTGGGCACTCAACGTCAAGCCGACACACACACAAATTTCTATTCCCCCTCATCAAACACACACACAAGCCCCCCGAAACGCCGAAAAGTTTTGCTCGGACTGATAAGAGAAACAGCGGCACGTGTCGCTCACATATAACATAAATCAAATAAAAGCATTGGAAAGACCAGAGCTGAAAAGCTTTTGCTGGCGTCACTGGAACTCTAGATACAATATATAATGTGCTAACCATATGTTTGATAGCTAGCAGAAATACTTGTAGGGAACTTGTTTTGATCTAGCAAAGTTGTCGCGGCTTCAAAGGAATTATTTTCGTACGGAGTCCGCAGAAGTGTGAGTTTTTTTTTATATATTAATATATATTTTAGTTTTTAAAGATTTTTAAATTATGTAAAAAAATTAATATTAATTGCTTTTATTTAAGATCACACTGTTATAGCTACTTATTGTTCAAAATATCGAACTTTTCCAAATAAATATATAAGTAATTAATAGATACAAAGATTTGTTTGGAAATAGTTTTACTTTATTAATTGGCTCATTTAGTGTAGCCGACAACCCTCGAGCGGCCGCTGGAATGAGCTGAAAATAAGCGACCTTCCAACAGCAGGTAGCAGTGTGCTTCTGACAGCGGTCCGATCACGTAGAACTTGCGCAGTTTCAGCCGTATCCCCTTAGATTTCTTAGACCAACAGGTGGGTGAGATCTAGTGGCTAGTTGCCCATTCGTTGTGATTGCATAACACTGTAGAACTTTTCGCAGCCATGTCGCTCCGTGTGATGTCCCCCGCTATGCTGAATGCCTGGAGCCAGACCCTTGTGAGGGCCATGTCCACCCAGGGCGGAGCCAAGAACATCGGCTTCGTTGGTCTGGGCAACATGGGCGCCAACATGGCCAGCAACCTGATCAAGGCCGGCCACAAGCTGCATGTCTTCGACATCTCCAAGCCCGCCTGCGAGGGTCTGGCCGCCAAGGGAGCTACCGTCTACGCAAAGACCTCGGAGCTGGCCAAGAACTCGGACTTTGTGATCACCATGCTGCCGAACAACTCCATCGTGGATGCCTCCTACGATGAGATGACTGCCGATGGCGTCAACAAGGACACCATCTTCATTGACTCGTCGACGATCTCGCCGGATTTGGTCAAGACGCTGCAGAAGAAGATCAGCGCCAAGGGAGCCCGGTTCATTGATGCCCCCGTTTCCGGCGGAGTTCCCGGCGCCGAGCAGGCCACCCTCACCTTCATGGTGGGTGGAACCGAGGCGGAGTACAATGCCGTGAAGGCCGTCCTGGAGTGCATGGGCAAGAAGATCACCCACTGCGGCGTCTATGGCATGGGCCAGGCCGCCAAGCTGTGCAACAACATGATGCTGGCCATCTCGATGATCGGTGTTTCGGAGGCCATGAATCTGGCGGTGCGCCAGGGTCTCGATGCCAATGTCTTCGCCGAGATCATCAACTCCTCCACCGGACGCTGCTGGGCCTCGGAGATCTACAACCCCGTGCCCAAAGTGTGCCCCACTGCCCCAGCCAACAGAGACTACGCTGGCGGTTTCTCCTCGGCCCTGATCACCAAGGATCTGGGTCTGGCCTCCGGAGTGGCCAACGCCTCCAACTCACCCATCCCGCTGGGATCTCTGGCCCACAAGGTCTACCAGTCGCTGTGCGATAAGGGTCTGGGCAACAAGGACTTCTCCGTGGTGTACGACCTGATGAAGAAGGAGAAGTTCAGCATTTAGGTTACTTACAGACTACAGGTCGTGGTGGCCACAACCACGTCACGTCCACATCCAAACCAGTCCTGCATTTAAATATAGCACTAAGTTCCCTCTTTTTCGATTTCTATTGTGCCTGTTCCCTATTCTATGCAAATTATACGTAAATTAAAGACGAATCGTATTGAGTGAAAAAGTTCCATGCTGTTGCGTAATCGTGGGCTGGGGTGATTAGGTATGGGAATCGTCTGACGAACGGAACTAAGCACCTACAAAAAGCATCTGGGTTGGTTTATTTTATTGCCACTTTTGAGACCCCTGCAAATACAATTCCCGATTAGGGGTTATCTTCAGCACTCGTGGCATTAGATTCCACATGGAGATCGTTTTTAATTCATAAAGCTTGCCAGGTAAACAGAGCATCGAGTCGAGCAAAACAAACAACATTGAAAGATCCCAATGGAAATTATGGCGTGGTTATCAAAAGCACACGGATTGAGAAGCACTGGCGGAATGTTTCGCACAGCAATGTTAGGTGCGTAACTAAAGCTTACAGTTTGAGCAGCTCTTTGTTGGCATACATTTTGAGATGGGTACAATCTAATAAGAAAATATGTTAAGATATAAGCTTCTCACAGCTTTAGTAACTATGTTTAAGTTTTAATATTTGTTTACCGAAAAATTGGGGATTCGTTTTATAAAACGTAGAGATAAGTAGTGGAACCACTCTGATAAGCCATATCAAAGAGGGGTGTTTCTTTAAGTGGCTAGTTCGACACTCACACATGTCAGCTTTTATCTTCTAATAACTTTCTGAAACAAAAAGCTTAATGGGCAAGTAAACAGAGGACCGAGCGAAACAAACAAGGATAAAAATACGATACATTGGCAGTGGCAACTGTAGAATCTGCATCCGGACATTTACAACTCTACAGTTTTAGCATCACTCCGCACAGTGGTCAATGTATTTTTCAATGTGATTTATTTTGAGCGAAATCCAAAAATATTTTTATTTTTACAATCATATATATATGTATATTTAAAAATAACAAACTTAACTTTAGGTGCTAATTAATTAATTGAGTTGGTATGTATGTATATAAAAACTTTGTTGTTGCTCTTTTTGTGGGGTATAAAATAGTTCAACTATCTAAAATGTATCAAATCGATCAATCGGAGTGGGTTACATAGCAATTAATTTATATATATTTGTATGGCTGGGCCGGGGCCTTTCAAGAGCTGATTATCCTAGACAAAGTTAATAAATATAAGCTTTAGAAAATGTTTTGAACAATCTTTCCGAGTGAAATAATTACAAACAATTTGGTTAGGATAAGGCTTAATTAGGTATATATGGCTTATAAAGGTATATAATGAAAAAGCGTCCTTAAACTAGTCGAGTGCAATCGAATGGTAAATTGTAAATGGAGTTTGGGGGAAACTTCTGTGCGTTACGGAGCTTCCGTGGGTTAAGTCACATTAAGTAGTAAGCCTAGTCGCAAAATTCTTTGAAAATATCACAAATTGAAATACACAATAAATAATTAATCGCATTTGGATTCGCGCAAAAGGAATCTGGTAGTTAGCAATTTGAGTTTTGGTAAATATTCGAATAGATCTTTGAGAGAGGTTACTTTAGGTACATGCAATGTTTCAATAGATTCCTAGTTATATCCGCTATCATTGTGTATGTACATAATCGCTTTGTGTAAATAGTTTGACTTCTGCGCACATATACATTAATATTCTCCTTTCTGTGTGTATATATATATAATTATATTAAAATAAGTAAAGCAATTTTGTGCTGCATAATTGAGTCAAGGTGAATTGCGTGTGTTGTTTCCTTCTATGGGTGGAACTGTTTGACTTCGATTCTTAACTAGCTAACTAACTTTGGTGTCTAATTGAATTCGCTATGGCTCAGACTGAGGCTCTTGGCCTGGCCAAACTTGTGCTTCAACTGGCTGGTGTTGGCCCGGATGCGCTGCATCAGCTGCTGCTGCCTTCCGCCGTATCCGGTTCCGCTTCCTCCTGCTGCTCCTCCTAGAGCGCTGGACTGCAGCGGCGAAAGGGACGCCATTGCCGCATCAGCGCTGGTTATGGACTATGATCCTTTCAGTTTCTTCTTGGGATTGTTGCGCGTCTGATCGGTGGGTGCCGATGGTGGCAGCTCTCGATATTGATTCTTCAATTAACATTATTATTTAAGGTAAAGACAGATAGTTAATGAACCACTTACAATCTCCTCATTATCTGGCACTCGCGATAGGAAGTCCAATAGCTCGTTGTTGGGAATGGTATTGGGTCTCAGCAAACGCCTGGAGAACTTCATCAGGCCCCAGAAGAGCAGCAGCCAGCGGAGCGGGACAAAATGCAGGACCAGAATGGCGCCCAATAGCAAAACCACAGCCAGCCAGGTCAGTTCGGGGACGGAAAAGTTGAATGTGCTGGAGATTACAAAGTATTCATATAGACTGTGATACATCACATAAATAACAATCAATTTTACTTCATGGTGCTCTCGCCTAACGAAGCCAGGTAGCCGATGGTATTCTGTACCGTTTGGGAGACTTCTTGAATGGCCTGTAATCTCTCCTTGATGGACTTCTTTTCCTCCTTCTCCTTGTCATCATCATCATCTTCATCGTACTCATAGTCGTAGTGAGCAGCTGCATCAGTGGAGCCTGTTATAAGGCGAACCAGCCAGTTTCTAAATGGAAATTGATAAGAATTGGTATAATCCCTTGTTCAACTACTTACTTAAGTATAATGAGCAGCAGGACTAGAGGTACTGTCTCCAGATCGCCGTAAACACAGGCGACTATCCATAAGACGAAAGCTATGCTGGATCGCACAGGAGATTCCCACTCAAAGCAGCTCCTTTAAGAAACAGACAGTGAATTATAAACAAATGGTAGGTGAAACCATATACTCACTGAACATAGCGCGCTGCATCTAGGATATCCATGATTATCTCCTTGAGTCTATTAACGTTGCGCAGAAAGAGCTGTCGCTTGAACTTGGCCTCCTGCTGGATCAGCTTTTCCTCCTTGGGCTGCAGGGCTCGACACACGGCACGGATCTCGTTCCAGACTACTGTCAGTTCCAGCTGAATTTGCGGTGAGTTTCCTTTGGCCCGCACACAGAGGTTCTTGTCCTTCAGCGTATACCATCGCTTGACTCCACTTTTGATCCTTAGGAGGGGAATGACTAGTTTGCCCAGGAACTCTACGCGATGGTCGCGATCCTCATCGAAGACGGTGATCTCCAGGACCTGCGTGATGTCTTTAACGTTGCTGCAATGCGAATTTAATAATATGTTTAGAAAGAAATAGCATTGAAAGAAGCTTAGCTTTACTTACAAAGTAAATATCTTATTCCAATTAGGAGTGAGTGTTTTATACTCAGTTTGGGTTTGTAGGCGGGCGTTACCCAGTTCCAATACACAAAAGGGATCGGATTTTCCACCTATATCCGCTGCAGCCAGTCCAGTGGCTCCAAATACCTTTACAGTTAGGTGACCCACATCGCGGAGATTTTGGAGGCATCTTAGGAATTTATATCTCTCCCTTAGCAATTGAGCCTCTCGAGGATCCTCCTTGAAGGCCTTCAGATCGCTGATCGTCTCCAAGGCAGTGGTTCCACTTATAGTGAGCATGAGGTGGACTTCACCAGGGCAATCTTCTAGGGGTTTCCAAATGCCGTGCGTGTTTTCGCGCTGAAAAACGCTGAGGTCAATAATGGCTTTGCCATAGAGGGTGTTCCGGTTCCAAAGTGCGATCTCCAGATTTTGATCTTCATCAAACAGGTGCAGGTCGAACTGCTCCAGCCAGCGCTCCGTCCAGGAAGACTTGCTCTTGTACTTCTCATTGCCCAATCTGAAAACAATAGTAATCGATTCACTTTATGATATCACTACCAGTTAATAGTTATTAACTTACCTGAACTTGAAGTGAGTATCATTCAACTTGCTGCCATCTTCAGCTAAGGGCAAATCCTTGGCTTTAACCAGCAGTATGGTGACTACCGAGCTCCAGATCTGTGACTTCAAACGCTTCGATGACTCAGCCAACTTCGAGTTGCGCTGGAAGTGCTGCAAGACATCCGGAAAATAAGACTCGGCCACCTCCATGAGATCGTCGCATCCCTGCTCCAGCTGCTCCCGCAACTCCTCGTGCTGCCGCCTCACATGTTTGAGCACCATGCGAGGAGCCCGCTTGCAACCGGGCCAACTGTTGCCCAACATGATCCGCGTTCAAGAGCTCCAACTAAAGCAGACAGCAAATTACACAGGCCCCAATACAAAACCCAAAGACGCACTTCGCTTTCGAAGCTCCAACGGTGACTAAAACCATTTGGGAGTGAGGTCTTGCGATTGCGAGAGAAATACATACACTAAGTGCAATATTACGAGGTATGCCGGACTAGAGATAATTGCTCTTACATATCATTATAAGTCACCTTTACACATGTCTGCTAATGCAGAGTAATAGGTAAACATATAGTTTACATTTAATTTAATGATTGATACGGATCAGCATTACTCATTTAATTAGTTTTTGCACTAATACGATTACCAAAATAAAGGTCTATATTATTATGAATATTATGAATAATTAAATTGCTTTGTTAAGTAGATGGAGGCTATTAAAAATATTATATAATATCATTTTATTACATTACTGTTTCTATTCCTATAGTTAGCATTATCTTTTGTATATTTCATATTGATTTTTCGAATCTCTTGACCATAGGGTATTCAAACATCGACTTTCCCATAGTTCCATTTTTCGAAACGGGAAAATACAGAGCCCCCTTTGTCATTTATTTGTTTTGGAGCGCCCTCGTTGAGAGATAACATGCAATACCAATGGCAGCTCAAGCTTTTATTTGTTGAGCCACTGCGATCGTGGCTCTCACCTCATGAAAGCTAGTCATGATGAGTTGCCATAGTTGGAAAACGGCTCAATTGTGCGGCTTTAGTTCGTGTTCGTGTTAGTTGCGGGCACTGGATCAAAGTTAATACTTCGTGTGTGTCTATCCGAAAATAAAACCAGAAGCCGTGTCAAACTGATTCCGCTGAGCCATAAATAAAGTTAGTGGGTAAGCAAGCGCTTATAAATAAAGGTGGGTTGTTTGTCGGAGCTAGTCGAGAGGCAATTAAGGGTGCCAGACAAAAGATAGCGAGACAATCGCTTGGCTCACTGTGGAAAACCGCCGGGTGAAGGGCTGATTGATGGCCCAGACGAGAACCCCCACCATTAGCGCTCCCGAACAATGGAGTATATGGATTTATCGATGCCACTTACCATTTCCTTGTCCTCCTGACTGCGCGGCCACAGCGTCAAATTGATGAGTATCTCGCCCAAGCCACTTCCGCCGTTTCCGCTGGAATCGCACAGCTGCAGGTGGATGTCCTCGGCCTTGCCCAATTCCAATTGGGTTAAGTCTAGCTTGGCCGAGCCCATAAAATCGTCCTGCAGTCCCCAATCGTAGTCGAAAACCTGATTGGAAAGCGCATCGAACGAGACAAAACGGAAATTCATTTTGATTGGATGAGATGGGGGCTTTTGGGAATTCGCTACACATTTTGGATATCTGACACTTCAAAAACTATTCGTTCCACGGCTGAAAATGGATTTGTGCAATAAAAAAGCTTCCTTCTGGCAGCGGTGGGATTCGAACCCACGCCTCCGAGGAGACTGGTGCCTTAAACCAGCGCCTTAGACCGCTCGGCCACGCTACCATGCTGACGGCCCGCGGCGGATTTCTTAACGCATATTGCTGTCCTTATCTGCGCAAAACTAATTTTAACAGCACTAACTAAGAACTTGAAGAACTCTTAGAATCCCATTTAATTTCATATCATCACAAAAGTTAGATGAAGACTTTTTATTATGTTTTGGACATATAGGCTAAAGTTCAACAATACATTTGAAGAATGAATCAAACAAGAATAAGAATATCCAACTAAATTCTTTATATTTTTTCTAATAACTTGTAGTTATCTAGTATCTTTGTTTATTTTACTGATATAATAGAACTACGGTTAAGTATGAACATAATTTTTAGGATAATTGAAGCAATATATATGTTACATGCAACTCTTCTTTATATTACAGTGCATCAGTAAAAAAAAACGGATTCTAATTATGAACCAGAATTTCTCTTTGTGTAAAACAATTGCCAACTTTTCTGAAGTGCCTGACAGGTAACCCCCAAACTTCCCCGGACTCACCTTGACGATAATCGGCTGGAAGGGGTCCTCGATGGGCACGATGAAGACCTCGTCCCACACGGGATTCAGGTCCCGGTGAATGGTGCGCGACTTGTGGAGGAGGCGGCCGCCGACCTTGAACTTGACATAAGGATCACTCAGTCCTGCGGCAGGGACGAAAGACAAAAGAAATTTCTCGCTGCAGTGCCAGTGCATTGTGACCAGTGCTTGATTAAGCACAAAGAAGTGGGCAGGATAATGGTAATGGGATGGGCATGGTAATGGTAATGGTGATGGGCAAAGGGCAGGGATGTGGGTGCTGGGATCTGCTCACCATTCTTGTCCATGGCCACCAGGTCACTGCCGGATTTGAGATGCACGCGCAGCTGAAAGAAGACGAATTGACGTAATTGGGCTTCGCGCTTGCGACGCAGCTCGTTGGCCTGATCGATTGCAGTTGCGTTTTCATTTGCATTAATCAGTTAGTTAGAGTTGTGCAGCACAGCAAGCCGTTGGCAAAGCGATAATCAAAAATCGAACATTTCAAAAAAAATTCCAGGAAATTTCAGTTAGTGCCATTGTGTAAAAGAAAAACTCGATAAAGTCAAGTGAAAACCAATTGATAAAAGGAGTGAAGCAAAGTAAGAGATGCCAGATGATACCACCAACCTGCAGGGCCTCCAGTTGCTGTTGGGTGGTCAATTCCGGTGGACTGCAGCCGGCCGAACCGTTCTCCGGATGCTCATCTATCCTGCCCTCCATGGAGCCCCCAAATCTCTGGATAACCTGCGCCATCTTGGCCGTGGCTCGAAATTCCCGGGCCAGTGGTGAGCCACCAATGGTGGTGCTGCGATGCCGAGGACTCTGGGTCACGGAGCTACTTTCGGAACTATAATCCGCCGCATAGTCGGTGCTCTCTTCGAGAAAATCACTGGGCGACTTGCGACCCAGACGATCTTTGCTCTTCGCGCGACTCCAGCGATGTCGAAGATTGTTGAAGAATCCGTGCGTCTTCTGCAGAACGCCTACTCCGCTGGCCACGCCCCCCGAACCGGCACCGGCCAACTGCTGGGCCACGGCACTCTTGGCCCTCTTCGGTGATACGTGCGGTGATTCACTGAGGTGGCAATCGTGACCATTCAACTCAGAGGCGGATTTGCTGAGATGCTTGCCCAGGCGCTGCGATTGCTGCAGGTTTGGCGAACCATGTGGCGAAATCCGGAGCGGCGGTGTGGATCCGCTGACGGTGGAGCTGCTGCCCGGTCGCTGCTGTTGATCCAACTCCACCTGATCCACCTGGTCAACGTATTGGATGCGTGCTGGAAGCAGGTGGAGAGATGGCAGAAGGGGTGTTATTTCACCTGGCACGCAACTCCCACAATCGATTTAACAAAATTCCAGCGACCGATTGATAAATCATGTACTACGAAAATCAACACTCATACATATTTACCCTCCCCATATTCGCGGAAAATTGAGTGTTTTCAGGCGATTCAATTGCCACCCATGACATCACTGCTCTTTTGCGATTGTCTTAATTATAAAAATTACACAGAGCAATTGGAAAATGGTATGATTCTTTCCATTTGTTGATGCGATCATCAAAAAGTAGAAAATAAGCCGCTTTTTATAAAACCTAAATTGCTCATACGTACTATATAAGTTGTACAACCCGAAAAGTATGACATTTGTGTTTACATAAATGCCAGTCATTCGGAATTCAAGCTTTTATACTTTTAATATTATTCACATAAACTGCAAGCACGGCATCGTAAAATATTTTATGGGCCAATGAGAAAAATGTAGTTTAGAGTATATTTTGAATATTATTAAATTTACCCCACCTACTACAATAAAATCTAAATTTATCAAGTGCAAACTTTTGACACATTGATTTACATAAATGTCAACTTGGATGTCTAATAAACTTGGAAAATAATGGTCGCTGCACTTAGAGAAGGAGATTTTAGTCCAAATTGCTAAGTTTCTCGACTTCGTGATAAATCATTGCTTATTTTGCTGTCATTTCTCTGCTTCCACACGCATTCCGCAGAAAAGTGACAGCCAGTTGGGTTCTATCAAGCTATGTGTATTATGAACGAAGCTCGTAATATCCATCTTGCTATATACACTGGGTGCCTCACAATCTACCTGTTACTGGGAATATTTTATTAATTCTGTGGCACAACACAGAGGCTTGTGGCCTCTCCGAGTTCTTCGAGGACTTGAAAGAGTACGCGAGATGCAACGGTTGCATGACATGGCCAATACTCGCGGGGTAAATTGAAATGAATAATTGATTAGAGCACTCTTTGATTGCGTTAGCTCCACTTCACGGTACGTGTTATTTTAGTTATTTATGGTGGATACAACAGCACGACACAAACGCTTAGTACATGTATCAGATTTTGCAGAAATGTGATGGTCGCATAAGATTTTCTCGCGATTTTCCAACGCGGAGCTTGGAGCGAACTGCACGCTGGCAGTGCCCCTAGAAGACTGCTTCGGATTCGGATTCGCTGTCTGGCGTTATGGTTCCATCACCACCACCAGCCCCTTCGCTTTTGGCCAACCGTAACTTTTGCTCTCCTTTGGCATTTGTTATTGTTAACGAAGGCGCACACATACAACTACAGTTTTCGCCAGCTTATGTGTGTGCGGCATTGGGTTCAATGTAAGTGGGTGGAGTGGTAGTGGGTGGGTGCGTATTGGTTGCGGGTGCTCTTGGGCGATTTTGTGGGTGGCCACCCGGCTTTCCCTCTTGCATTATTAATGCCCTGCGATGCTGCAGCTTGGTTTATTTTTCTCTCTCCGGTGCCGCGAAAATTCGAAAAGCACCCAACGATGGCGTCACCGAATGCAAATGTGAGTTTATTGGTGTGGGATAAACGACAAAGCTTTACGCACCCCGTGTAAAAAAGCTTTAAATTTTCGGTATTTTCTCGCACATTTTGCACAGTTTATATTATTTTAATGAATGAAATGGAAGCCAAGCGAGTGAGAGGGCCATAGGCGGTGGGTGGCAACAATTCCTGGGGGGCCAAACTGTGGCAAGGACATTGCTGCTGCAGTAGCAATTTGTCTGACTCTTGTGCAACCGAAAACATTTCCATGTACTTTCAATTAATTTAATGCAAGTGAAATGCAGATTTCCCAACGCCCACACAAACAGGTGTGGCTAGCTTCCTTCCATGCCCTTTAATTCCGAATATTTGCGGGCAACATTTCCCGGAGGAGCACTTTCTGGCTTATGTGCCTGTCATTAGTTTTCCACACACACCACATATGTTCAACCTACTTTTTTGGTGCGGCCTGCCACATAAATATTTATGAGGTTTTCCTGGGCCTTTTAGTTTGGACGGCAGTGTTTGGCCCCCAAAAGTGAGGCAGACTTTTGGGCTAAAAAATAAAATAAATTCATTTGAATCTTGACTGCGTCCTGCAATTAGCTAACTTTTGGTCCCAATCAGGAAAAAACTTTTGTGGCCATAAACCTTGAGCCAAAAGGGAAAGTTTCTTCAAATTATCACACATACGCCATGTGGCCGAGCCTCATTTAATACCATTAACAATGCTGAGTGGCATTTCGTTACCTGGAAAGCACGTGCTTTCGATAGGCATAAAAGCGGAATGTTTTACCGCCATTTTTACGGCCCCAAAATAATGAAATTGTATGTTGTTGTATACGTATATCCTTTTCATCGCAGCAGGTTCGTAAACGCAGCGTCATTAATGTTTTTGTTTTGGCCATATCATGCACGTTACCATATCGGAAATTGGCCTGCGTAATCGCGCAGTATTAAGGAAACATCAGACATCAATTATGGATTCGACATGGTGCACGGACTTTTCCATTAACAACTTTAGTCAATAAATCGAGCTCGATCAAGGCCAGTCATCAATTATTGGACATGGGTCAGCAAGTGTCATATGGCACTAATAGCGCTGTCTCCTTTGCGCTTTCACTGTGCCCTTCTACTTTCTACTTTCCACTTGCTCACCTGTTGACTTTTTCTGACATTTCAGCGGTTCTATTTCCGTCCGACTGCACTGATGTTAAAAGTATATTTAAATATTGTATTCATAAAAAAAGTATAAATGGCTTACCGCTTTGGCTACTTTTATGAATGAAATCTATACATTTAAATACACTTTGGTATGAAAGCCTACTCTTTATTAAACTTTTTCACAGACTTGAAATAATTCTTTGAATTTCTAATTCTAAGCATTTTTCGCGTGTGTAGCTAAAGTTTTTTCGCAGTTTTTTCCTGCATTGTTGTTCGCAAGTCTTTTTCTGCCCTTTGGCTTATTGGCCCTATTTAGTTAGAAATGACGTCACTGCCGGCGAGCACAATCCCCATTCTATTCATGCGAAACTGGGGGACATGCAGCTGTCTGGGTGTCCCGCTGTTCTTAGCTTTGCCGGTTGCCGTCGGCGTTAGCGTTGCAACACTGTACCCCACTGTGCGGCTTTGTTGTGGTTGTGATTGTCATGTTTACTCGGCACGCAATGAACCGAAACTAGACTTATCACAGGCATAGGGTTTAATCGCATATCGTTTGCCAGGGCGTTACTTTTGGGTCCCCAGGTGGGCGTCCAGGCGAAAATGAATGAATGAATATATATATAAATATGTATGTAAATATGCTTCGCGCCAGACAAGCGAGAGTCTTTCATCTGCGCCATATGGATCAGCTATTCATAATTAGCACATTCTGGGCTGTCAGAAAGCCAAACAAAACGTCTGCCTCGAGTTACTCGAATTTCGATGGGAAATTCTTGAACTTTTTGCATTTTCCGACGCTGCACTGCTCTCGGATAAATGATTTTCCTCAATTTGTTTGCGACTCTGAATTATTCATGGAATTTCTTTTTACCATGCATACAATATTTTCTCGGTCACCACCACAAGCGGCGGTTTAGTTATTTTTTTTGCGCTTCAACCCAAGAACTGAATTATGCATGGATTATTTATGCGAATTGTGTCCTTATTTGAATCGTGGTCTCCTTAAAAATGTACCGCAAGTGGAGGAGTATAGAACGAGGATTTACAGTCGTGCTTCTATATGTAAATTGCGTATACGCAGCGTGAGCCCAACTGATGGACAGCTCGTTTGGCAGCTCATAAATGCAGCACATCTCCGATGGACTGTTGCTTAATTAACTGCCAGGATAATGACGATATTAAGTGGGATTATGCCAGCCGTTTTGATGGCCTGGCTTACACTGATGCCACATAAGAGTCTCTAAAGCAGGGATTACTCAATTTCGGTGTATGAACGAGTATGCCTGCCCTTAGGGAGGATACTACCAGAATATGTGCGGCAGTTGGGGAGCCACAGTATGCGCTGGCCCGAAGCTTTCATTTTAATTAACTGGGTTACCTTTGTGGGCCGGCCATTTCGGAGCCAAGTAATTACAACTCGACGACGAACAACAGCCATAAGGAAAAAATCCAGAGAGAAAAAGAAATAACTTAACTTTCCAAATTTCCCATTGGTGTGCTGCACTCTTGTCATTAGAACTGTGTTTTTGTATTGAAGGTCCCACACAAATTTCTTATATATCCCTAATGGACACTTATTTTTAAAGTTCACCAATATTTCCATTTTACAGTCGCTGGCAGAGTATGCACATAATTTATTTGTTTCTCTGTATAAGAAATTGCGAAATGCAGCAAAAGAACTTGACACTGCGGGAAAACTTATTTGTCCACTGCCTCTTTTTCCCCCTAGATATGTGTCGAAATCTTGCCAAGGGCACTCCTTTTGCAACTCCATCCTGACTTCATTCCCAGCTGCGTTTGAGCCAATTTCGACAATCAATTTATGCGTTCGTGCTCGAATTGCTATGTTCAATTTTACATTTGCCAATTTGCAGATGGCGGCTGCAGTTTCAAACAAGGAACACATTGGGCCCTAAACAGCGGGCGATGAAGATGGGGAAGGGCAATGTTCATCTTAGCGATGAAAAGGGCAGACACCTCGAGGCCACCAGTGGCGACAGATTGCTTCCCCGATACCCCGATAGCTCTTGCGCTCTTGGTTGTTGATTTGTCAAATGGTCACATAAACGGGAACAAATTAATGGCAAAGTGGAAAAGAGAAGAGCTGAGAAATGAGCGCCATGTGATAATTACAAACTATATCAGGCAAATAGCACGCGGCATCTAGACAGACTATATACTATATAGCATATAGAAACTGAAAAGAACCGAACAGAAGCGCCCAGTGTGTTGGCCACTTATTTTCATTTAGCCATGCCAACTGCCATCGATGTACTTGTGTGTGAGCGTTCATTGGAGTGTGAGTGTGTTAGTGTGTGTGTGTGCGGACCGGAAGCGCAGCGGCATGCAAAGACGCCATAACTGCCATAACGAAACAGCAGCTGAAAATGATGGTGGGGGTGGAGTGTCTGGGTGGTGGAATGGCCGTCGTAAAGTCCGCGGAACCTGTGCGTTTCAGAGGTTATCGGTCCTAACCCCTTGCTGACATGGCGCCAAAATCGGAGCGAGGGCGGTTCGATAAGTTCCGCGCTGCAAACGGATATCAGAAAGCTAACATTTACTTTTAGTTTCAAAGTTTTTAAACTGAAACTCATTAGTTTGGCAAACTTTTAATACTTTATTTACAGTCTATTGATTAATTATTTCAAAAAGAACACATAGTTGTCAAGGTCAGACTTATGTACATATGTATGTGTAAGCGCCCGTTGTCATATTAAAATTGCCTTTATAGACATCATTGACCTTAAAGATTTTTCTATCGATTACATGCCTTAACATTTGAACAAGTGTTATCCCACAAATGCGGACAAAGTAAAGATATTGTATATATAGGTTAGTAGACCATGATTTATGTATGTGCGTTTGTAAATGATTCTTAATGCCCTATTTGTCTGTTTTTCTTCACAAACAACTCGAGCACCCCATTGCCGTGGCAAAATTTATGCGCAAACTAATTTAGCCAAAGCCGCACTCAACCCGCATAAAAATAGCTGTCCAAATTGTGCGGCGTTGGCTTTTGAGAGCGACTCAGCTGCTCAAGTGGCAGCATTCAGTGGAGCTCGGCCATATACTCGTGGCTATATACCACACGCCAGCATCAAAGGGAGTTGGGCGGGCCAAAAGGATAAGGGATAACGGATTACGTGAGGAGGGCAGCTTTAAAATACAAAAATGTTAAACACACACGCGCAGCTGTCACAGGTGGAATGGTTCTAGTCAGCCAGGTGTCTTTGGTGGCTTATCAATGGCAATCGTGGGAGCCAAACATTTTTATTTCGCCAAAAAACACTTACACATCCTGACACACACACACAGTTCGCTGAATTTGTGTGAGTGAGGTCACCAAGACAAGTGCATGCGAATTCCGCGACTACATCCTCCTGCCTGCGCGCTTTTCCGAGTTTCCTTGCTGGCTTCTGGTACTCCTCGTGATTTTCCTATTCTCCCATTCAGGACTGGCCCTGCCGTTTTGCATTTGCAGTTGGCCAAATAATTTTTCACAACACACTGCACACGGTTAAACTTTTCCTGCTTTTATATCCCCTGCTATTTGCGGCACACACACGCGAGATGAATGGCTTTTTTCAGCGGGCGCAAATAGAGGAGCATGAACGGAGTCCTTCCAGAAATTCGCGTGAGAAACGGGCGGAGCGGGAAGTCCCTTTGATTTTACACAGAAACGCGCGTTTCGAGTGAGCGGGACGGAGAAGCGCTCCGCAATGTCGTCCGCTGCCGTGGAGAATTTTCGCGCAACTGAACGCTCGTCGAGCGTCGAGAGCTTTTCCGCGCTTGCTGGGCTTCGAAAGCTTTTTGCGCCGAGCGAAAAGCGAAATTGAGTGCAATTCGGTCGAGTGGTTGCTCAAAAGAGCCGAAAGGACGAAGGGTCCTTCAAATGGGATAAACAAGCCAGGTAAACACCGATTGTCATTGGCGACAGGCTTTAAAACCTATAGCGAGAAACTTTGCTTTGGCGATCCTTTATACATGGCTAATTCATTAGATTTAATCTCCTTATAAGCATATGTTGCAGATTTTTAAAGAAAGTAAATAAGAATGATTTAACATAGTTAATATTACATATGTAGGTATTATTAACAAATCAAAATTTTACAATTTACAATTTTAAAATCAAAAGCCTGCAAAATTCTAGCTTGTTCTAAAATGATAATCATAATTGGAAGACATTGAATCTGCATTGCAGATCTGCAATAGAAGATAACCATCGTCACTTCGACTTCCTATAAACAATACCTTTGCGAGATTGTAAGAATAAGAGAGGCATTCGGTAAGACTTCAAACGAGAGATAACGCATTTGACAGTTGACTCGACTGTTCGTTTTGCAGCCGAATCGAAGCCGATTGCCCGGCTTAAGTCGATTGCGGTTCGAGAACTCGTGATTCCAGAACCAATGATCAGTCAGTCGGGAGTTGTGCAGCCGGTAGGTCGTTGCTCCAGGATTTTAAGGCAGATTCGGAAGAAAGTTCTGCCAAAGTGTTTTAATATATCCAAAAATCTTCTAGTAGCTGCATTTTTTGGGCAAACTATCGGCTGGTACGAGAGTTTTGATAAGTCAAGAATTCCAAAAGACCGGTAAGTGAGAATTCTGCATAGTCGGCTAGTGCGGCCGCTCCGCTGATTCGCGATCGCCATTATGGAAGGAAAACGAAACTACCGTTATCAGCTCGATTCCCAGTGGCTTGCACTTTATACTTTCGCTCTGCTTCCCTTACTTTTCCTTAGCCCCCTTTCACACCGCATTCCTCACTCGCCGAAGAGCAGACTTCAGCACTTCCATCTCGTTACACTGGCTAACAGGGTTTCGCTACGATTCATTCGAGTGCGGCATGTGTGTGGCCGAATGTTTTTAATTTTGCATTTTATGGGAGAGGAAGATACACTTTGATCCCGAGAACAAATTTTTGTGATAATTTTATTATTTTTGTTATTTTATTGAGAATTCGCGTATTTTCTGAGCGATGCAATAAGCGCTATAAATATCAATTGAGTGTTATGCTTGTGTAACTTTATATTATACGCCAGATTTCTTTCATCGCGCCAAGAATGAGAATGGATGCTATCAATTTAAAAAGTAATTTATGTGTTCACAAGTGCGAGCAAACGATGGGCTAGCCTAGTGCTCGCGATAGGTATTATTTCAAATCACCAATAACCTAACTAGTAACCTCACCCACACAACGATTGCTCCGAGACGGAGATCTCCCGTAATCAACGATTGGAACTATTCCGCCGGCTTGAATCGTACAAAGTTCGGATCGTCTAATTATGAAATACTTAATTTGTTTTGATTTTTGTTGCTGATTCTTCTTAATTTTTTTGCCGTTAGTCATTGTCGGCGGAAGGCATTAGCTATACGTACATAAAGCGACTATAAGTTTTGCCAGACGGCAGCAACAAAACACAAAAGCAATCCTCCATCCGAAACTCAAACAAGTGCGAAGTTCCGATCCGCTCCGATAAGCGATCCACTTTTGGTTCCTCTGGCAGACGACCTCGGATCGTCAGGTTTATTAATAAGGTATTACCGTACTATCCGCTCGTTCAGCCCCTAATCACGCGGCAATCCCAAAATAATGGCAGCTCTAGTAATTGCCGAGAATTAAATCGCCATTAAGTCGAATTATAGACAAGATTGCATATTAAAGCCACAATGTGCACTAAAAAGTGTTTATACATATAACAGCTAAAATTATACAGTGAAAAGTTCTAGTAGATATACCGCACTACTCACTAAAATAAATCCAATAAAATGTGGTTCTTAGAATCAGCAAGATGGCACAGGAGACGAAGACCGTGGCGGCAGCCAAAGACCAGAACCAGCGAGACCATATCGACGAGGAAGAAGTCATCGAACTCCACAAGTCACGCAGCTTTTACGATCGGGTTCGCGAACAGGCGGAGCGATTTGCCAGCACGCGAGTTGGCCAATTCGTGATCGAACGGGGCGATAAAGCGCTGGCGATGATCGAGGATACTGCCAAGTGGAGTCTTCCGCAAGGTGAGCAAATATCAAATACTATATCCGAAAATAAAAAAATCTAAAACTAAACTCAGTGACGAATGATAAGAAAAGTGATCAATAATATTATAATATTATATTATAATTATAGACAAGTCTTCTGCTCCCTTGGAACGCCCCCTGCCTTGGGCTCCATTCCTGATGCTCATCGTCCTGCTGCGGCTCACACGCATTTGGTTATCTGTTGGCGCCCTGATGATCGGCAATGGTCCAATATCTCCCACGGATATGGTCTACTTTATACAGACTAGACGCCGCAAGCTGCGGGCCATTCGGGTTCATGGCCTAAAGGTGATGAGACGGCGCCAGCAGGAGGTGTCCTACGGCAGTGGCAAAGGTATGACCCAGAAGCTCAATCAGTGGTTTTCCCGAGCCATGTGCCGTCCAGGAGTTCAGCAGGATAGCAGCAGTCGCCGTGTGTTTGTTCGCCATTCGGAGCAGGTCAGTTTGGGGATTGGAAAATACCTAATTCAAATAACTAATAAATGCATCTCCAAATTTTGCGTACAGGGTCTAAGCAATTCCGTGGTTAAGCGCCCTCGGGAGGAGGACTGCAATGCCGATGCCGAACTGACCATCGATCAAATGCTGGCCAAGTATGCCAACGAGAATTCTGAAGATGACTCCGACTTTGTGCCCAATGAGGAGGAGGAGGAGAGCAGCAGCAGTAACAGCAGCGGGGACAGCGAATCCGAATCCGGCTCCAGCGAAGGAATAAGCAGCGGCGAGGCGGATGAGGTTGTCAGCCAGGTGGGATACACAAAAGCCTCTGACTAGTACTCCAATTAATCAAAATTATACCTTTAGGCCAAGCAGAAATCAGCTGGAGCGGTGGTGGAAAACGGAGTGCACAAGGCCGAGGAGAAGGAAAATGATAAGGAAAAACTGAACGTAACGACAACCAGCAATGGCAACAACGACAAGGAGCAGGCGGAAGTTGGTAATGGACATTGAACATTATTAAGACTCTCGTGCGTAGCCCCCTAAGTCTAGGTTAACTCCAAGTATCGATTATCGAATTAAGCGTTGATGAAAACTGAACTTGAAACGTTGTCATGAAATACAATACAATACCGATACAACTATACACTTAGTCATTTCCGTAGATCATCCATCCATTTGCAGGCCCGAAAAAGAAAATCCAAAATTAGCCACCAAGCCACTTGTGAGTTTGGCCCCTCGTTTCAATTCCTTCCCGTTGCCCTGACATCGAATCTCTCTCTGTTTCTCCCCCATTCCCACCCGTATGATAACGATCGCAGCTGCTGCCCAGCCGGATGAGGAGTGGAAATCTTCGCCAGGACACATGAGCGCCGCCGTGATGAACACCCGACTGTACAACAATACCGCCGCTGCAGGTAACTCACGCGAGAATCGCTCCACGTCGTCCCAATTAACATTTTAACGATAGTATTCTGTCTCTGTTTTTGTTACTCCGTGCATGTGTTCAAACACAACAGCCACCACTGATCCAGATCCCGATTCAGAACCTGACACTCAGCCTGAACCCGAAATCCCATCCGAACCTCCATCCCAGTCCCAACCCTCAACCGAAGAAACAGATGACGATGCAGAGGATAGTTGCAGCACCAGTGGCAGTAGTCAAACCGGGATCACTGTCTATCAGGCCGATGAAACCCAGCCAGATACCCAAGCTGGACAGATCCTCGAGGTTGCCGCCACGTTAACTGATGCACATCTATCCAACTATCCCACTGTTGACACCCTAACTCCTGCCACCTCCTCCGAAGACATATTCTATAGCCCTATCGGTGTGTGTTCTTCCATCGAAGTCTCTTCTGCTTGCTAACTTGCCCACTTAATGCTTTTAAGCATTTTTATTAACTTAAATACTTATATTTTTCTTTTTTAGGTTCACCCACTTGCTTTAATACTAGCCTAGGAACCCAAGCTCTCCTCAAGAGGGCCAGCATTCAATCCGTCCTGGGCAAGTAATTAAAGAGCATTACCTGTTTTTAAACTGGCTAATATCACTGTGTTCCGCAGCCCACTCCACGCCCACGAGGGAGGTGAGAGATCAACCCACTGAAGAGGCAAACCACTCGGTGCCTCAAACACCGGAGACCGGGAAAACTCAACCCCAAACACCCAAGGAAGTCCATAATCAAAATCAGCAGCAAAATCAACAGCAGCGCCAACGCAATCATCCCCACCAACGCTATCGTGGACGCAATCGGCGCTAGTCCTTTGAAGTATATCCATGTCATATCTTTTGAATTTCCTCCTAGCCAGCTAGCCATTCTTCTATTTTTTTTACATTCCCATATTGTTAGTAAATACTGCGAGTAAATCTCTGAACTTAACCGGTAATCTGTACTTGAGCTTAGGATAAACATATCACATTGAGTCACCAACTGGTTCCAATTTGAAGCGAATATCACCGCAGGGTGACAGGATAATGGTGCTCTCATAGTCAATCGGAGTTTCGGGCAGCCAGCTGACCTTGTAGCTTCGCAGGAGTCGCACCAGCAGCGTTTCGATCTCCAGCTCGGCAATCCTTTTGCCAATACAGGTGCGAGGTCCAAAGCCAAATGGCAGGTATACGAAGGGGTTACGGGTTCGGGCCGCTGGACAAGCCTTGATATCCGGAGCTAAGTCGGTCTTGAGCCAGCGTTCCGGTATGAACTCGGAGCTCTGGGCAAAGTAGTTATCGTCGTTGGACAGCTCCAGGACACCCATCAGAACTCCAGTGCCACGTGGCACCTGATAGCCCGATAGCACTAGATCCTTGGGTGTTATGCGAAAGTTTCCCGGCGTAATGGAGGTGATGCGCAGACCCTCCTTTATGCAAGCTCTCAGATAAGGCATGTTTTTGGTATTCTGATCCGTCAAGGAGTCCTTAGGGGTGGGCAATATGTGGAGTAGCTCTCGACGCAACTTCTCTTGCTTTGATGGATTGCGAGCCAAGTGATAGAGGATCGTCAGACAAGCTGATGATGTCTAAAGGAAAGCATTTAGTATTAAATCGTACCGAATATATCAATAATCATACCGTATCGATTCCAGCCATAAGCATGTCCATAACCATTGTCACAGCCACCTTCTTGTTGAGTTCCAGCAACTGCTCCAAAACGCATTTTGTCTTACCGTCTTCATTGTTACCAAAACCTTTCATAGCCGTCTCTATATAATTTGAGGTAATATCGGTAATATTGTCGTAGGTTTCGAGAAACTTCTTGAAGCCAGCGGTTTTATAAACAGTCCAAATGGAGGGCTGCACATCGAATTGGAAGCTATAGTTGAAAAAGTCGCCCATATGTTTAGCCAGACGATCAGCATTGGGATCTGGATTATCACTAAGCAATCCCATCCGCGTGTTCAGCGCCACAAAGCTAATCGACTCGAAGGCCCACATCTTCAGCTCATTGTGAAAGTCAGTAGTCAGAGTGTGGGTCTCTGGGTTCCTTTGAGTTTCCAATCTAAAAAGGGAAAATGCTGTTACATAAAATAGTTTTGATATAAGTAACTCCTACTTGTCTATAAACTCCTTAGATATTAGGTCTAGCTGCGGTAGATTTTGCCGGACATTCTGAACTTTCATAAGAACTGGATTCACTTTGTTGCGAATATCAGCCCATTCCTGACCCTGACTGGAAATATATAGATATAAAGATATTATCCTTAAGATATATATGTTGTGTAGCTTACTCAGATGCCAGACCGCCAACACCTTTAAAGACATCAGGTCTGTGCACCTTGCGATAGTAGTTCAAGCTCTCCAGACCGATGCGAATGGGCCAAACACCCTCGTTGCGGTAGGTCATCTCGAAGTCCTCTGGGTTGTAAGTGAAGACTACGTTCGGTTTACCCATCATTCCGGGAATGCAGTATATATCGCCGTACATTTCTCTCATCACGCGGTTCATTTGAATCAAGTTTGTGTTGCGAAGGGCTCCTATGGGATTATTGGGTAATATTTAGATAAGATATATTGTAAAATCGTAAACTAAATAGTTTACCGCCTGGCATAAAAAAGGATAGCATTCGTAGGGGGCTGGGACCCGGTATTTCTCCATACGGCCTGGCCTGTTGCCATTTATCATCTATGCGAGGCGTCGAAGTGTCCAAAAGTTCCAACTGGGTCTGCGAAAAGATATAGCCATTGTTTGTAAACAAATTAGTGGTCTTTAAAAGCTCTTGCTATTTTTGCCAACTTCTTACCTGCTGACTGCGTGTGCCACCAACAGATAAGTTCCTATCAAACCACAACTGATTGCCCGAAACGGTCCGGTAGATAATTTTATTAGAATATTTCCACATTCTAAGTCCCTTTAATCGGCAACTGGTTTAAATTGGTATATATTATTTATATACTATACAAAAGCATATAGGTAATAAGAAAATAAACGGGCCGGGCTTGACTGCAACTGGTGGCGAGAATGTGCCAACTGAAACTGAATCTAGAGAAGAAGGTATCACGCCGATTAAGCTTTTTCTCTAGAAATTAGAATGTTAGCTTTTCCGTACACTGCAAGCATAGGAGGTCTTAAGTTTACATCAAAACTATTCAAATTGAATACATCAAGTTTTTCTTCAGAATCTATATGCCTATGTATTTACATAGGTATATGCCTGTAAATTTACACAGGTTTATGTCCAAAACCTGAGCAAGCTTTCTACCCAAAACTTACATGTGTGTAAATGTATAAATCAAATGCCCCAGAAATAAGATAGCCAACATATTTTCCGTTTTTCGAATTACATTTATTTATTGCATGCGTAAAATTTTCCATAGCATAAAATGTTGATTCTTGTTGGTTTTCTTACAATTTGTTAAATTTCTATACGATTTTGTTTCGTTATTAGTTGGTTTATGTTTTTTTTTTTAATTTTTGAATATTTTGTACATGTATGTACATTGAAAGTTTGAATAAGTTGTAAGAGTTGAGTTATCATTAGAGTTTAAGTTAAAGTTAAAGAAATAGAGAGTTGATTTTTAAGGTACATTATAGTTGTTGAGTTTTGCACGTTCAATTTAAGTAGACAATACATCAATAATATCAATTATATCAATATATCAATATCAATGGAGGATCTAGAGTTGAGTTAAACTTTTGATATGTATTTCGTATGCAATTGGCTTAGTTCAAGTTAGAGTACAAAATGTGACTACAAATTGCTCTTTGAGTATATTAATATATAATTTCGCATTACTATAATATATTTTAAAACGGAAATTGGTTCCATTTCGGTTATCTTTCCTGGACTTCGGTTAATGTACTTTTCGCATCTGTATAAAAATATAAACAAATTAGAAATGTTCGTTGTCTTTGCTACTACATTTGCTTTCGGTTGGTTTACAGAATTCAAAACAACTCAGTGACTGACTTAAAAAAAAATGTAGGAGAATAAAATATTCTGCGGAGGACCTTCAGTCTTGCTTTGAATTTATATTTTTGTTTGTTTCATTCCTTTCGTGGTTCCATTGTCGTTAGGAGATCAGCATTGGATGTATATAAGGAGATACACTGTAAAAACAAGATTTATACATTCCATAGTCTATTTTCTGTTTAGTATTGATTAAGCGCTAGTCGAGTTCTGTGCTGAAGATCCATATGAACTGGTACTCGAACCAAAAGGGTATTAATACGTACACATATCTCCATGAAAGAGTGTGTATAAGTTGGTGTAAACCGAAATTGGATGGATCGTCACGGAAAGTATTAGCCTAGGTTGAGTTTTTCACATTGAGTTTGATATGCATATGAAATGTTTAAACGTTAGCCAAACAGCTGGTAAGTGTATGTATATATATATGTATATATTATGTTTAACTATAGGTAGAGTCGCCGTAATTGATATGCTTTTCTCTCTTTAGGAATATAAAATAATCTGGCTTAAAAATGCATTAAAAAACTATCTTTGATAAACCTATCACTAAGTGGGTGCAGTATAATTATCTAAACAGACATAACTATTTTTTGGTTTAGGCAGTGCGATATTAACCTAGAATACGGCTATATTCAACTAGAAGTTTGTCTATGACGATTCCGTGACACATCGCGCACTACAAACTAGGTCAAAATCAAAGTCATATACAACAAATTTGATGCTCGACTTACTGTTTACGATACGTTTGTATATAATATATATGTATATATATATATTTGCTTGTATATTTACTTTTTTTGTATATTTGCCAACGTTTGCAGCTGATATGTTTCGATTTCATGGTTGGTTTAGCTTTTGATATGTAACATACGCACCAATTGCATTAGTTCAATCATTTTCAGTTTCTTGAGGACCTCGAGTACCCCTGATATGTATTTATGTTGTGTATAAACTACACTATATTAAACTATACTATGCTATGATAAATGTGATATGTTTAGTTTTGTTCATGTTTCTGTACGCACACATTTAATTCAGCTGACTGTTAGTCTAAATACATTTTTAATTGCCACTTCACTCCTCATTTCCATATCTCTCACTCTCTCCCTCCCACCCATAATCAGCATATATCCACAAGCAGCAATCGCAATCATTTTCAATTTGTCCTATGCTTACATGCTATAAAATCACATTTAGTTGCTTAATTAATTTTTATCCTCTCGAACACTCCCATTCACTCACACACACGTACACGAGGAGAGAGAATGAGTATGTAGAACACAAGCAGACGTAGAAAACGTGTAACCTTCGAACATCATGTAGATATTGCTTTTCATTTCGCTATATATATATACTGTATGTATGATATATATATATACACGACATGTATGCGCCATTCATGCACACACATTTTCATGGCCTGCTGCACAGCAAAATGCGTGCAGTTTATTTTACTATATATTTTTTATATGCGGATCCTTGTTCCTTCGCTTGTTCTTTGCTGCTGCAAAGGCAAATTTGCATGTGGTGATGGTGATTGTGATGGGGATCGCAGTGGGATGGTGGGCGGTGGGGCTGGCCCGGGAAAATAGGAATGCAATTTTTCAATACGCGCACATAATTGAACTGTCAGAGTAGCTCGACTCGGCCAGGCAGAAATACTGCGCCCCGCCTCCCGCAAAAGTATGCAACGGAAAAGGGCAAATGAAAGTCCTGGATAACTTTGCTCGTTTTTTTCCATCAGCCGCTCTTGCCTGTAATTAAATTGGCTGCACTGTGACCCAAACGTTTGACCAACAGCAGATTTATGACCAGCGAGGCCAGCGAAGAGCTCTCCATTTGCCAGCCAATTTGGCCACGACGAGATTACTCCTCCGGCCAGCCGAGATCCTCGCCGACAAGCTCGTAGAATCGCTGATTGTACTCGGCGAAGAACTTTCGCAATCTGGAGACCACCACGGGATCCACATGCGGATGCTTCCTGCCCTTCGTCTCCCGGAGGCAGCGATCCCCGTTGTCGTAGCGCAGACAGTAGAAGCCCTTGGTCTCGTTGAAGTAGAAGTGCTCGCTATTCACCCGATGCTCAATGCCTGGAATCGAGAACAAAGAATAAAATAATCATAATACAAACTAGTTTTCAAGCATTTAAAGGTATCATTTACAGTTGAATAACAAACATAGCTGCAATCACAGAGCGCACTTCAAAAGTTACTCACCCAAGAAAGCCTCGATGCGTTTCAGCTGAGAAACCGGATCTTCGATGAGGCGATCCCCATTGACCACCAGCAGCTGCTCCCGCGGAAAGACCTCCAGCCAGCGATGGAGGTGGACATGGTACATGGAGATGCTGAGCGGTCGATAAGCCTCGTTAACGGTGCCATTGGGAAATATGGCCAGCTCCTCAAAGGACCTGCGAACGGGGTGAAAGGAGGCGAGGGGATTTAAATCTTCCTTTCGACAAGGATGGCAAATTGAATTGCCAGCAGCTGCAAATGAGCAGCTCCCACTACCCACTCCAGCCAGCTCCACGACCATGTTAAACAGAGTCCTTGGCTCCTTTGGCTCCATTGGTTGCCTCCCCCCACCTGCCACACACCCTCTGTCAACAAGTGAGGCCGCAACAAGAAAGTTTCACCATCGGCGCGACAGAGACAGAAGCAGCCAGAGCCAAGGACAAGAGTCGCATTTTGGGCAACTTTCATTTGCAGTTTGCATTTCATTTGCATGTCAAGCAGCGGCGGAAGGGGCAAAAGGGAGTGCGGACACGGGGCATGGGCATGGAGCACTGGGCACGGGGAAATGCCTCAGTTCGGTTCACTTACTTGGCTGCCATTTGGGCGGCGCTCGCCATTGGCGACATTGTAGTCGTGGTCATCGCAGCTCCAGCGACACCACCGCCACTACCCAACGCCTGTCTCCTGACCAAAGACGAAGATACCGGTTTGCCTTTGGTCTCCTTGGCGCCCGCCCCACTGCCACCCAACAGGGCATTGTCATAGCCACGGGCCGACTGCATTTTGGCATACAGCAGTGATTGTGTTGGCATCTTGGCAGCTGCGGTCCCGCTTCCCCCACCACCAGCACCACCACCACCTGCCCCACCGCCAGAACTCTCCTTCGGACTCGGTGGATCCTTCTCGGCCAACGGCAGAATGGCGGTGGCCGCATGGCTACGCAGCTGCGTGTAGTCCGAAATGGCCCGGGTCACCGGCTCACGGACAATCAGGAGCAGCTTGATGCTCGCGTTCATGGCCCGTACGCGTTCCGGCACCTGAAATGTATGAAAAGTTAAGAAGCATTTTAAATTATTTAATGAAATGAAAATATGTAGGTAAGTTCCCTGGATGGAAGAATCTGTTGAGATCCTTATAACATTTTTACCCTCGAGGAACGATCGATTAAGATTAGTCTTGTCTAATTAAATATGTACGCTTTATTCAGTATAGCTAATTAAACAAAAGTATTGCATTTTCCAGCTAATATAAAATACAAAATAAGCCAATAAGAGGCAAAAACTTATTATTATTCGCATTTTGCCCAAAACTAATAGTTTTTTCCGTATTATTTTATGCAAATATTAAAACAACCAATCATTTATGGAACAAAAACACTATATAAAAAAAAATTGCACGCGGTAAAACGCGCATGATAAAGGATATAATTAAGTTGGCAAAAGTTGAACGGAAAAACGATATTTAATCAAAATAAAAAGCGTGTGCTTTAACTTTTAAAGAAATAAAATGCAGTTGGAAATTTTAATGAGGCTGTCTTTTGCAATTCTTTTCGATATTTTCTCAAGGTGGACAGTGTGTAAAGCTGGCATCTCATGCTGTGCCTTCGCCTTCTGTTCCAATTAATGAATTTATGCCGGATACCTACCAACAATCGATAATAATTGCAAACTCTGGCTGCTACATTTTCAGGGGAGCTTGGTCGCCACACCCTCCCCCCTCCCCCCCTCCACCTTTTTGTTGCCTTTAATTTGCAGCCTTTTGTGGCAGCCACGCCCACCCGTCGCCGTTCCCCTGCCCGCCCCCTGCTGTTGCACTTCCGCAGCAAGTGTGCTGTGAACAATTTAATTAAGCCGGAAAATATTGCCGTACAATGTTGGCGGAACGAGTCCGTTGTCGACTACGGCGGGGTCCTTGAATTTGCCACGTTGTACAAATAGCCCCGCAAATGGGCGGAACGAGCCGAGTAAATAAACTTAATCAATTTCAATAAGAGCCATCAGGCCGTGCAACAAGTTCATAACTTTTTTGTGTTTCTCAATATTGTTTTTTGTTTGCTTTTGCTTTTGCCTTGGTCGCCTGGGCACTCAAGCGTTTCAGAATTATTCACGTTGATGAACCGTTTGCATTTCGCATTTGGCCCCCCTGGGAATATGCATTTCGCTGAATCTTTAATGCGGCCAAAATGCATCTGACATATCAGAAAGGGAGCAGATCGAGGGTTACAGTTTGAGGCCAAAGTGCTCCCTTGGGAGCTGAATGCATTATTTATGCTGCTCCACAGGATAATTTGACATTTTGCGCTGAGGGAACTACGTTTCGGTGGCATTAGTTGGGGCCAACTCCCCCCACCAGTTCCATCTCAATAAATATTAATAACAACATTAATGAAGATTTATGCGAATCAGTGGAGTGGGAGCTATGCCATCTATCCGCGCATCAAAGTGCCAGACAAATTGAAATGCTGCATCAGCTGCAGTTGAGCCACGGCGCCGAGGCAGTTAAAAATCGAAATGAAACTGGATAAAATATTGCCATGTCAGGAGGAGATTGGATGCTAGCCAAGTTCGCCCACCCGCTTGGCCCACTTCGTTCACCTTGGGCCGTGTGTGGCACATGCAACTTCCGGCTCGCAGCGAAATTGCATCAGGCCAAAAACCCAATTTTGTGACACTCTGCGGGCTGGGCAACAAATACAAGGCGACCGGAAAAGAAACAATAATAAAACCTGGCCCAAAAAGCGATTCAGTTCGGGTGTTAGACGTTGCCGTTTGCCAAATGAATTTGCAAACATTTCCGCTCCGGCTCCCGACATGGACACGGAAATTGGCTGGGACATGGCCAGCGTTTCAGTTTAATTTGATAGATGGCCAGGCAGCAGGAGTAGTAGTAGCAATAATACCACGTCCATGCTGGCAGACAGTTAATTAATAATTACGGACAGGCCGAGAGAAAGGCAATCCTAATTGCCAATTAGAGATCAAAGCGAAACCAAATAAAAATGTTCAGGAACACTCACCTCTGGCGACACAAAGTAGCTGGGACTCTTCTCGATGGTTATCTGGCCACGGAACGAGTGTGGCATCTTCTTGCGGTACCACTCCAGGCCCTTCAGGTAGTTCTCGTCCCGGTCGAAGAAGTGCACCTCGCCACCGGCCTTCTGGATCCGCGGATGCAGGTAGAGCATCTCCAACAACGCCCGTGTTCCACACTTTCGCACACCGATGATGAGTGCCTGGGTGCGGAAGTCGAGCCAAAAGAACACGAACATGCAAATTGCAGCAATTAGTTGGGTCCTAAAGTGACTGCCACACTTACTAGCCATATGCATACGAAGCAACTTAATAGTTAGTTACCAGCTTAGCATAGTATGTATATGTTGTAGTTTCCTAGTTTGTGCTACTTTAAAACATATTATTGTGGCCTCATTTAATTTATTTTTAGTCTCCATTGGAGTAGGTACACTAATTAACCATTCCTGGCTATTTTGCATTTAAGCTATTTAGGAATTTATCACATTTACTCAGGACTTACCTGCGGCAACCGTCGACTGGTTTTTGGAAAGTGCACACGGCTGGAGGGAAAGACCATGGGATGGCTGAGCTGATTGGAGCTGGGCACGGGCTTTACGAACACGGGCAGATGATTGGAGGCGCCACCGGCGGAGGAGGAGAAGGAGAAGGAGCCGCCGGAACTGGACGACGATGAGGAGGAGGATGCCAGAGCCGATGCGGAGGCGGTCATAGATAGACGATGCCTTTCGTGGACAGCCTGGGCCGCTTGGATATTGTACACGGCACTATCGTACAGGACGTGGAAGGTGAGGAACAGCGAGATCAACATGACCGTAAGGAAGACGACGGCCAATTTTGGACGGGAAACGCCCACCACCAGGATGCAGTCCGTGGGCGAGGTATCAGGACCCGCTGGCCGCATTGCCGATTTCGGGAGCCATCTATAAGGAGAGAAAGAGAGGACATCGATTAGGATTTGGTTTTGGTTTCAGCTAATTAGATTGCCCTGCCGGCTGTGCTGAGTAATTAAGGCTGGCGGTTTCCCAGCACTTCTGTTCAACCCACTACTGCTCCTCCCGTTTTCCGGCTGCCTTTAGCTAAATTAGCAAGACGACACTCTGGACGCAGTCCTCCATTTTCAGCCACCACCTGAACGCTCACGTCCGGCGGCGCTTAAGCGAATTCCATTATAAACGTTTCCGCTTAGACCGCAACAAACACTGGCAGCATTATTATGAGCACCACATTGCAGCACACTAGGCGTATACGTAACGTGGCCTAATGGATGACTTCATTTGCAGCATGCCGCAGCTGCACGGTGCGGGAATGATGAGGGTGAGCAGGTGGCTCGCTATGGCGAGCATTAGCAGGTGACAGAAGGAGCTGCTGCCAGTCTGCGGCTAAGTGCAATTTCATATACAGAGGAGGGGCGTGGTGGCAAATGGCATAGCCATAGCAAAGTGATGGTGGTGCTGGTGGGGCAGGGCATGGCTGGAAACGTGTGGCAACTGGTGGCTTCGCCCCTGGAGTTTCCCCCCGCCGCCGCCAGTGGCTGCCAGTGCCTCATCCACTTCGCATGCGACACCTCGTTAAAAGTAACGACACACTGGGCTGCAGGCCCGCAAGGAGTCGAGGCACTTCACTCGACGGCGCCGTTTGTGGCGCACGGAGCAACCTCAGAGCAAGACCGACCGACTTCCTGCCATTCTACATACCCCCGTATTTTTACATTTTCGCCCTGGATCCTATGTACCCCCCCTCCACCCCCTTTACTTTTTCTGCCAGTTGTCGACACGCTTTAAGTTCTTTTTATATTCCCAGCTGTTGTTTTTTTTTTACATTTTCTTAACCCGTTTTAAGCCCGCAGCTGCAGTAACAACACGGAAAGAAAAATTATAAAGTCCTTCCAAGAAATATCGTTTCAGCTATTATTTAAAATAATAATGTAATGAATCTGAGAATCAGAGATCCAGAGATACCAACCCATCTCTTCCCACTTATGTATTTCTCTGAGTGTACCATCCCGGCTGCGACTGGCCTCGTTTCGCGCTCCACAAGGCGGTCCGCCACTTGACTGCGATCTGCATAAACGCAGCGCCACCCAGAAAGGAGTCCTCCCCCTCTAGCTGCTTCTGCTCCTTTTCGTCCTGTCGTTGTCACACACACTTTCTAGGTTGGCAGGCAGCCTTTAAGCCCAAATCCCCGCCGAACGCAAAGCTTTAAAGACGGGCTCAGGCACTCTAATCCTGACAAAACTGGAATAAGTTCCATTTCGCAGTGCTAAGCATTTGTAACGCTTCATTTGTCCCTGTTTCCAATCCTCTGCCTGCCGTACTTTGTCTTCTGTCCCCCGCACCTGCTCCTTCGGATAAATATTTATAATTCCCAGATTCATTTTGCCGGACTGGACTGGTTTTCTGTGCAGCAGCGCGGTAAATTCGAATCGAGCAAATGTTGTGCCGTTAAAGTTAATGCAATTTTCAATCGCGTTGTTAAAATGTAAATTTTATTAAACCATCCAGACGTGCGGCTATCTCCGCACCAGATTCCCATGGGAGTTGGGACACTGGTGCGCTGGGGAGATGGAGAGATGGAGAGTTGGGCTTGACCTTTTTATGGTTCCGACTGTTGGCCTTCTTATCGGCTACGTGCAAAAGCGAAACTCGAACCCCAAATGATTTGTTGGCCATACTCACAGGATATCCAGCGGCAATTTGACGGAGCAGTCGCGCAATGTCGCCTGATGTTGCTGCTGTCTCTGGTGGTATTGCTGCGTGTTGCTGCTGTTGCTGTTGCTGCCGCTGGTGTTGCTGTCGCCGTTGTAGTGTTGCTGATAGTGATGGTGGGGATGCTGCAGCAACTGTTGGTACTCGTTTGTCTGGGCATGCTGCTGTTGCTGCTGTTGCAGCTGCAGATGTTGCTGCTGGGAGTGCTGCTCGTTGCCATTACTGCTGCCGCTAGTGTTGCTGCTGCCGCTGCTGTTGCTGCTGCTCGCACGTCTTTTGGCGGCAGTCATCAGAGAGGCAGCTGCGCTCGGCTAGTGTACGCGTTCAATGGAGTCCAAACGATAGCCGCTCTCGGCTGTTGCAGCAGCTAATTGGCCAGTGGACGTGGGCCAGCTCGATTGCAACAACGTGCAACATGGGTTGCTGCCGGGTTGCCGGATTGCCTGGTTGCCGGGTGGCTGGTGGGCGGTTAGATTTATGGGCCAACCCACCGACACACCCACGCCGCCTCCTCCACCTCCTCCTCCTGGGTGGAAACTGCTCTTTTGTTTCGACCCTTATCGCAGGAGTCCGTTTCGTGTTTTTTGCGCTTTAATTAAATTTCAGGCAATCGAGGGGGGCTGGGATTCCTTTAGCTCTATGCGTTCGAGGTCACTGCTCACAGAGTTGGAAAGGTAACCTGTGACTGGGCGACATATTGAGCCTCATTTCCGCCCGGGCAAACAAAACGGAAATTTTCTATCATCATCATCATCATCATCATCGGTGGCACCAGGTCCTGGCCTTATTGTTGTTCTGTAATTAGATTTGTTGCTGCTGCTGATGTGGCTGTTGTTGCTCCTTTCCTGGGATTAAAGCCGTAATGGCCTCTTCCGATTTGGCTGCTGCTCCCGATGTTGCCCAGAGCCATCGTCTATTGTCTGCCAAAACGCTTTAAACCACTGAAAAGAGTAGCAAAACAAAGAAATCAGTTTGGCAAGTCAAGAGCATAAATTATTGATACCACAGTACGTATACATTTTTATTTCGTTCTCTTGTGTACAATTTCCATAAAATTGTTTCCAAAAAAACAACTTTCAATAGAAGAAATTTAGAAATGCAATACATTGAAACAGTTTTAGTAAGTAGACTTTGAAAAACACATTTGATGTCTAATTTTAAATTTATATATTTTTGCAAGTACTAAACATAGGTTTGAATGCCCGGAAAGCGAACCACCTGACACCAAAGTTGATCCGTGCAATGCGTGCGGATGCATTAGAAACTTCGTTAGAAATTCAAATCTTGACGACTCTGGGTCAGGGCACTGCACTACGAGAATAGTATAGTACCTGCAGGAGCATACATAATCAGGTGGTGTCATTGTGTTTTGGGTCGGCATACATTGTTGCAGGTGCTTTGGTATATAAAGTGGCGAATGGCAAACGCGGTCCTCAGTTCCATTCCACGGAGTCACCATGAACTCCACACTATTGGATTTATTTCGAGGGCTGCCGGCAGGTCAGCCAGATCTTTGCATCAGAAATACCCACTTACTTAATAATAATATCCGCAGATCCCGTCCGTCTGCCCATGTTTGGCACACCTTTACCGGCGATTGTGATAGTTTTGTGTTACCTGCTGCTGATTTTCAAAGTGGGACCCGATTTTATGAGATCTCGTAAGCCCTACAATATGCGAAAAGCCATGTTGATCTACAATTTCTGTCAAGTTCTAATGAACTCTGGCATTTTTTTAATGGTGAGCATTTTTATCGATTATATATCTATAAAAAAATCAATTTTATATCTCTGTTCTTGCAGGGCACTTACTATCTTTTAATCAAAAGACTGTACCATTTGCGCTGCATGACCATGCTGTCCTCGGATCATCCAGATAAAGATGTCGATCGTTTGTTCACCTACTTTTACTTTATCAATAAGGTGATCGATCTGATAGACACCATATTCTTTGTGCTGAGAAAGAGCTACAAGCAAATCACCGTACTCCATGTGTACCATCATGTATTCATGGTTTTGGGTGTGCCATTGACATACTATTTCTACGGACCCGGAGGACAATACAACCTGATGGGATATCTCAACTCATTTGTACATGTGGTCATGTACGCCTACTATTTCGCATCTGCTTGGTATCCAAACGTGAAGAGCAGATTGTGGTGGAAAGAGTACATCACCAAGCTGCAGTTCCTACAGTTCATGATCCTCTTCGCCCAATCTGTGCTGACTTTATGGCTGAATCCCGGTTGCCGTGTTCCCAAGGTCCTGCAGTACGTTCAGCTCGGAGGTTCCATTTCCATGATCATCATGTTTGGGAACTTTTACTATCAAACCTATGTCAAAGCCAAGAGCAAAGAGCAGTGATTCATAAATACATTGTAGTTCTCTTTACGCAATTGAGTCGGTCTCAATCGAGTGTAATTAGACGGAGCGTTTTATTCTGGGTCTCTCATTCCGAAATGTAGAACAGACATCGCAGTTCAACTAACTGAATAATACATTATTTGATTTGATTTGACTTCATTTCGTTAAAACAAACTGGATTGTTTCAAGACTGCTGAAACAGTCGCCAGCGGTTCCTCAAACAACAATCAACCCAATAATAATGCTCCGATACTTGCGCATACCTCAAGCGGGTAACTTCGGTAATGTGCTGATTCTACAAGTATATAATTACTTTGAAAAACTCGACAGATCCCAACCCAATTCTGCTGGCTGGATCACCATGGCCTATCACACTGATTTTGGTGGCATATCTGCTGTTTGTCCTCAAATTGGGCAAGATCTTCATGAGAAACCGGAAGCCATATGATTTGAAAACGGCCCTGAAAGTCTACAATCTGTTTCAGGTGCTATACAATGGTCTCTACTTCGGAATGGTAAGTTTGAGGAGGACTTGGTACAATCTTTTTGAAATTAATAAGCGTGTTCCTTTACTTTCCAGGTTTTTTACTATCTCTTCATCGTGGGCATTTGCAATCTGCACTGCATAGAGAGCTTTCCAGAGGGCCATGAACGCAAACAACTGGAACGAGTGTTGCATGCCGCATATCTGCTGAACAAGGTCCTCGATCTAATGGATACGGTGTTCTTTGTGCTGCGAAAGAGCTATAAGCAGATCACCTTCCTGCACATATATCACCACGTGTTCATGTCCTTTGGCAGTTACGCCCTTACTCGATACTATGGAACTGGAGGCCACTTCAATGCGGTCGGACTGCTGAACTCCTTGGTGCACACGGTCATGTATTTCTACTACTTTCTGTCCTCAGAATATCCCGGAGTAAGGGCCAATATCTGGTGGAAGAAGTACATAACACTGACACAGCTCTGCCAGTTCTTTATTCTGCTCAGTTACGCCATCTATGTGAGATTTTTCTCACCGAATTGTGGGGTTCCCCGCGGTCTTCTCTATCTGAATATGCTGCAAGGCGTTGTGTTCATTTATTTGTTTGGAAAATTCTATATCCACAACTACCTGAGACCTGCGAAGGCGCAAATCAACGCAAAGCAATCGTAGGCTTAAGCCATTTGAATATACGTAAATTCACATTTAATTAGTCCATGTATTAAACTAAGCACTCGCTCTGACTTCTGCTTTCTCAAATGTGACTTCGGACCGAAGCTATATCTAAGCTAAACGAAACAATAAAATGGTATTGTCCCGAACTATTTCTGCATTTCATTATGGGGCTGTGTTTTTGTGCCAAGGGAACAGCGTGAAACGTGATATAATCAAAGCTATATATATGGGAGGTTTATAAAAACCTTAATGAATAATAATTTTCCATTCCACGTTAAGTCGCGTGTTCCAAAAAATTTCCAGGAAAATGATTTCCGGTCGAAATGTATCGAAAACCTAATAACATAGAGCTCAAGCCGGCGAGCGTAGCAAAATTCAACTGGAAAAATTGCCAACACCGAAAAGAATATTATGAAATATGAATATTTGGAATTGCGAAGGAACCCTTTGATCTGTTATCGGCTTAGAAAACAAAGCACAGTGTCATATCATGCGTGTTATATTGGACTTGGAACTGAATTAGCGTGTGAATCCGCTACACATTGAACTCACATTTTAAGGGGAAAAGTACTGAATGATTATAGGAAAGAACCCGTGTACTAAAGTTTCATAATATTCCATAGCGATGTAGACAATTACATAAACAAAATAACAAATTATATCGGGTTGCTAATCGTATTCCTAATTGATTTTTTCAAGGTTTGTTTATTGTCAATAGCTTATAAAACATTTTTAAAAGCTCCTACTGAAAGTAAATTTTTTCTGAAATAAGAGAACACCAATAATGTATTCTAAAGAGAAATTTCGACACAAAATATGTCGGAATTTCGATCAAGAGCTCTGCAAGTCGTAGCTTTAAGCTCAATCCATACATATGTAGTATTTGTCGAATCGAATAATTTTTGTAAGTTTACAACGTATTACTCATATGGCATTGTCTATAAGACAGCTGGCGAGAAAACACCGAAAGTCAGAGGTATGATATTGTACTAGATAGCCGATCCCTTAAGTGTTTAGAAAAGAATGAAAGAATCGATCAAACTGAGAAAGGTTTGTCAAAACCCTGCCACTTAAACATCGACAGAGTGAAAACTGCACGCCGGAAAAACAGCTCCGGGCAATCAAATGCTGCCCCCTACTCTTTGATTTTCCAGCTTTTCCTGCTGTTTTTGCTCGTTTGTTAGCACGTTGGAAAAGCTTCGCTTGATAAGCATAAGAAATGGAAGGAAACTAACAAGTGCGTTGGCTTGAGTGTGTGTGGGCTTTTGGTGTGTGTGTGTGTGTGAGTGTGTGTGGCACAACGAACGACTGCACATAACAAGCTTCCATTCTATCCCATTTATTCTGCTCCTTGCCAGCTGATAGGACAAACCGGAGGCGCTATAACCGTAGCTGAAGTCTGTTGCACTAGTCAAACCTAAGCCGGAAATTCACTGTGAGTACATAGAGAGAAAAGTTGTTTAGTTTTAAAAGAAACCTTCAGTGTGGAGCATCTTCCGATCTGCGAAAGTGCCTGCAATAGTTGTCTCAGTCACAGAATCAAAGTTAATTTTCATATTATTGGATAAATAGATTGCTCTTATATATCTCTTCAATGCTTTCATGTCTACATAATCTTCGATGAAACAGTTTTCTGTACATAAAGCCTTTTTCCTCTGTGCACGGAAACATAGAGCATTCACTTGCCTGCAATTGTATTTACTGCTGGAGAAAACGAAAACAATTGCCGCAAATATGGCAAATGGCAATTGAAAAACAAAAGTCCCTTGCGAAACGAGACCAGAAATCCGTTCGCCTGCTGCTTTCACACTTTCCAGCCACGCAGGACAAAAGGCCAAAAAACGGCAGCAGGGACGTGAGTGCTGGAAAAAAAAGCCAAGGATGCAGCTGCACACAAAAAATGTGGAAAAATGCACAAAATTGGCTGTGAAATGAACGAGATGAGGCGGCGTGGCGTCTATTGTTGCTATCTGAGGGAAAAGTAAGGGAAATGGCTACGACAGCAGCGAAACTGAGGTCATGGCTTTGTGTGCGCAATGGCAGGCCAAAGTCAAACGGAAATCTGCATAAGACCCTCCAGTTGCGATTGACAGTCCTTGAGATGTTTCCACTCAGTTTCCCATGTCTGTGGCCTCTGACAGAACCTGAACAGCAAACCCGAGCACCAAAACATCGAACAGCTGGGTGGGCAATTAAACGGCATTCCCGAGCTCAGCATAAATTACTCAAATGCGAGTATGCAAATGCCATTTGTGCGATTAACAATGCAGGCTTCAAGACCACTGAGCACACTACGCACAAAAGACACACATTAAAGTTATCTGAAATTATATGGCAAAAGGTAACACATGGATATATATATATGCATATGTATATATATTGCCGTACCGAGGGGAACTGACCTGGCTGCCTGGCAACTTTCCCATAATTTACACTTTATCGAACGATAACAAACAACCTGCATAATGTATGGCTCTTGGTTTTGGCCTGGAATGGTAAGGAATGGCAGCTCACACGGCTCACCTGTGGGTGTTTGTGGGTGGCATTCTGGCATTGACTGGCGCTTGAGGTTACCAAAAGGGTCCTGCGTGAGATCCTTCTCGCCTTCTAAACAAAATTCCCGTATGCAAAATGTGCCGTCAATCAAAAATGCCACAACTGCAACGCGTTGCACCTTTGGGCCAAGTTGTGGAGGACCTGTTAACCCACATTTACCAGGCGATTTGGCGACCTGGGGAGACAAGAACCATTTACATTCGAAAACCATAAAAGATACAAGCGCCGACCTTCTCCGCTCGTTTGGGGAATATGGCATAATAAAATTTTAATTCGTTGCGATTGATGGTAGCCCCTCAAACGTAACCACCACATACATACAAGCATCGATGGTTGATTTCCCAGAGCCGAGGGATACAGCCAATACATTACATTTTATAACCCCAGCTAATTTGCATATATGCAGGCATATACGTACGACCATAGAAATTCGAGTATATGTATCTGCGTAACATTGATTGGATTTGTTTGACTTTCACACTGCCTGATGGCATCGCTTCGAAGATGGCTGTGGATGGGATGGTGAAAGGTGGTTTTTAGGGCTTTCTGGTGGTTTTTAGGCGGTGGTGGTGCGCTGGTAGGCTAAGTGCCTGACATTTGCTAAATGGCAAAGGGAACGGCTTCACAGGCTTTTGCTGGTTATACTTTCCCCATTTGCTCAACCGAAAATTGCACTTGCCTCGTTAGTTGAAATGGCTGGGTAATTACGAGTGGTCGGAATTGCCCCCCAACAACTCATCGTCTACTTGGCCTTATAACCTTCAAAGTTGCAGCTAACAAAGAAAACTGGTAATGCCTTTTGGTATGCTTTAAATAGATAATATAGCTACAAGTTTGCATTTGATATCTGCTTTTAAAGATGAATAATGTATCTTCTTCAAGTATCTGTTGTTTATTATAATAGAGCTCCGAATAAAGATACTTCAACCAATCAATCAGTATTCGTATACTTTTCCCACGTCAGCTGCAAATTAGCTGCAGTTCATTTGGCGTGTGTCAATTGTATGACCATTTACATAAATACGCATACAAGTGTGCTTGCGGATATATATTCAGTATGTAAATATGTGCTCGTCATTAAATAAACAAACTATCTGTATTTGCATATGAATCTGAGAGTAATACATTAAGGGGCATATAATTAAATGCCGTATATGTCGATGATGAAACTGAAGCCCTGATTCCGTTGACTCTTCAAGTGGATCTTGGCATATGTGGTCTGTGGTCCACCAGCAGTTAGGAATGCATAGCCTCCATTTCCATCCCTGATCTGATCCGTGATCACGATTTGGGTGATGGTGCGTGCCAGTTTCTATGAAATGAAAAGCAAGCTTATAAGAGGAAAAATCCTTTCAAGTGTGAGTAACCCACTTTTTGGTCAAACACATAATCTCTGGTCACCACGCGCAGGAACTTGGATTTCTCCGTAATGATTTCCCTGCGTAAATGCATATCCCTATAGCTTCTGGCGCCCCAAGTAATACTGTGACTACGGCCACGCCCCGATGCCGCGGCGAAGGCGGACAGCGAGATTACTAGTAGTATTACGGAAATTTTCATTTTTAAAAATGATTTGATTTTTACTTAACACGAAACATTTATAGGTGCACTGTGCGAGCCAAAAATAGCTACATTTTTCCGACCAGCTGTTTGTTTAAAACAATAAACAATGGATATTGAATAAAGTTCTTCTGAACAATAAACTACATGAAGTTGATTAATTGTGACACTATAAAGCATCACACAAAAAGTGCTTCTCATGCATTCAATATGTTTTACTTTTATATAAAATAAAAGTGGCAGTCGAAAAACAAAATAGCCATCCAAATAAACAGACCGCTTTGTAAATAAATATGGTCTTACTCACTTTAATTATAAAACATTTACACTTCAAAAAACATTTTAACAACAAAGTTATGTTTGTATAATTTTAAGCTTAGTACACAATTAATAATTTTTGCGTGGCAATTTTGCAGTCATTAAATATTAATTTCACTAATATGAACCATATAATCCCAGTGATTAGAACAAAGCTTTTCGGCACTCAACCAGTATTTGCTTTAATTATGACCACAAAATCATTTTTTTAGGCATTGCATAAACTTGGTAATTAAATAATGAGCATAAATTTAAGGCTTATAAGCCCATTGTAAATGGACAGCGGCTAAAACTTTAGATTCAGGCCCGTGTTGAGTGAACCCTTTGGGTCTGGAAAAATGCCCCACTTTCCACTTGCAGCCCGCAGTCTCATATCTTGCCAAGTGGAAATACTTTTGCCAAGATTTCCGAGACCCGAGACTTTTGTTTCGACCCGGTTTTCTGTTCCTGTTGTGGTTGCCTGCTTTAAATACCGCTGTGTGGGTGTCTTGTTTCGGTTTGAAAAGTGGCGGCGGCGGGCTTTAACGCAAATATTTATTTAATTTTAACATCCCCCGCACTCACGAGCCACTGCACAGATCCAATTTACTCAAGTACGGAGGCGACTGGGTCGCGTATATTGTTGAAATTTTATTGTGCAAACATGAGAATGGTCTCTATGTGTGCGCTTGTATTTGTGTTTTATGGTTGCCACGTTGCACTATGGGGCATTTGGCCTGTTTTTTTTCAAAAATGTGTTTTTCACAAGTATGCAAAATTGAAGTATTTTAGTATTAATACATTGGAAATACGTTAGACTATTATGTTTTAGCCGGCAAAAGTAATTTTAACAGTGTACTGTTATTATAACAGCTGTTAAAGTCGGCTGTTGCGAGCATATACCAGGTGGCTGCGAAACGCGCAAAATTTAGCTTAACTTTCAAAGTGTTAAAATTTTAAAAGAAGATCGTAAAAGAGTAAAATTTGAAATAGATAATCAATATTCAGGTTTGTATTATGTATATATATTAATATATTGTTTATTGTGTGCGTCTATTTCTAACAATTTGTACATTTAGCAAGTGGTGTCAACATGTAGCTGTTAGAAAAAAATTTCAACTTTGAATAGAGCTATAAAAATTTGTTCAAATTTGTTCAGTATGTGTTTATATCCATGTTGTAGTGTGTTCAATTCCTAACTCATATCAGGTAGTCTCTATGTGCGTTTTTTGCGGGTTTTTGAGAAATTTCATTTTTTAGGGAACAACATCTCGATTGCCAATGCTGCCCTGCTGGAAGTGTGGCGCAAGCAAAAGGGTGTTCGTCAAAAAGAAAATTCTTTCTGCACTTTTATTAGTGGGCATTTTTCTGATAGCAAGCTAGACTTTAATGAATGATTAACGAATAGTAATAATAACGAATGTTTTCAGTCAATCTTTTGCGAAATTGCAGAAAATGCAATCGAAAAATATATGAACTTTCGAAAGTTTTTTCAAAGTGGTTAGAAGAACACCTAGTCCTGAAGGTAAAAGAGAAAACTAAAAAGGAAAGTAAATTAGCTGGATGCCCGAAAACGTCATATTATTTTAAAAGTTTGAGTGGCCGAAGACAGCAAGTAGATGAACTCGTATGGGCGCAGAACCACAACGAACGTCTTTTGGGTCAAGCTGCAATGCTAGCTGCACGGAAGCGCGGCCTGCTGGATCTTGCAGACATACTTAAAATTCTTTTTTTGAACCCAGCCAAGGCAAATATAAATAATATCCCATAATATCATCAATAAATATAAAAAGGAGCATTCGAAAACATAAGCGACTATCTCTTCCACCAGAAGTCATTCAAAATTTGAATTTCAAATGTTAGCTTGCGAATTTGAACCTGACACCGATTCTTCAGACTCTATTGATTGTAAAGACGAAGACGATTATGAATTTGTATACAATACTGAAATTAAAAATTAACTTTAAAAATATATTATTAAAAACAAAAATAAAAATAAATAATTGGGGCGGAGTTGGGGGCACGCCCACTTTTCCAAAATATTCCTGGGGGCATATGTAACACATAAAAAAAAATTCATCCAAATATCTCCCATAGTTTAGGAGTTATTAATTTTTGTAAAAAAAAAACAGGCCAAATGCCCCATAGTGCGTTGGTTTCTCTCATTTATGCACACACACAAACAGACGCACAAAAAAATGGCAGTAACACAAACAAAATGGCCGAGAAACCGTTGTTAAGTGTCTCTTATAGCTGCGTTTCATGCTGCCTCTGTGTTGGTGCATAGATTGTGTGTGTATGTGTTGGTGTGGACTAAAAGGTGTAGGTCTGCATGTGTTTACCGCAAAAAAAAGCAAGCAAACAAGCAAGGAAACAAACAAAAAGCGATTCGTTGGCAAACAAATCAGCAAAGCAAAATTTAGGTGGACAATAAAATTCAGCTGCAAGGTCTCATGCAAAAACACAGTCACATTCATACGAAAGCAATAAATGTTATGCTGTCTTCTATTTGAGTATGAAATCGGATAAAAAGTACACAATATGTTTTGCATACGCACATATAGCACTGTAGGTACCCGGTAATATATGGTATAACTACATATATTGTAAAGAGTTATTGACAAGTTACGGCTGAAAAAGTACCTTAAAGTTCTAACATTATGAATTCCCAAATATATTCATTATGAATGAAATTTAGCATTATCATTTTCATTAGAAGAAAAGTAGTTTTTTGGTACTGTGCAAATAACCATTCACCTTTGTTGAAAATCTTGAATGTTCTGTTCTATAACGATGTGCCCCCAATTCAGCCAGTGAAATTCATTTTGTGGCGTGGCAATTATTGCATGTTCCCCTGGGTCACGAACTAATTGGATAAATTGGCTAACCCTATCTCGTATTACTCTCAAAGCAACCATTTCTCAAAAAGCCAAAACTGTCGGCAATGGATTGTATCTAACGAAATTGTGGCAAGGGCAAAAAACTTAAATTTTGCCGCCATGCTGGAGCTCTTCAAGCTGAAAACGCTTTAAATAATTTTAATTAAAACAAATGGCACTCGAAATAAAACACGCACATCAAACAGGAGTGGGGTTGGTAGATGGGGGGCGCCTGAATGGAACAGACATGCCGTGTAATTACGCTTGACGGACATGAGAGGGATGGGCAAAGGAGGAGTGTGCCGCAGGGGGCAGGATCAGGGGCAGGGGCAAGAGGCAGGACCAACCTTGTTTGTGCATTGAATCAAGTGGTGTTGCTGCTGTCGTTTGTACTGCTCTTGCTGTTCAAAATGCAACACGAACGAACCGACACACAGAAATAAATAACTTAATCACAATTTATTCATGGTATTTGCGATAATGTTTATGTCAGAGGCAGCATGGCTATTAAAAACGCTACATCGGATAAAACACTTCTTAAATCGACTGCTTAAACAAACTCAAACTGTGATGAAGAAAGAAGGTTTGATTATTTAAGGTTTCTGTATAATACACAAATGATAAACGGCATGATTTAATAAGTTGCATATTTAAAGTGCACCTTTACTAACTAAAAGCTTAAACTAAATAAAAAATAAAATTACTGTGCAATTTTGCTCAATGCATCCATTTTTCAGGAAGAGCTCCTGGCGGCGCTGTTGTTCGTGACAAGTTGAGACAGAAGGTAAACATGGCGAACGACGCGCCGAGTGAACAAACTCCCACAACAACTTCATTTTGGGAGCATTTGCCGAACATGTTGGCGAAGTTCTCGCGGCACTTTTCACGCTCGAGGATGGCACAGCGGAGTTCCGAAATTGGCCAACTCCCACGCATCCGCCACCTAAAAATGTGGCCTCCATCACCCGGCGGTAGCACAATAGCTCAGGAATAAAACAAACCCAATTGTAATTAGGCTTGAGAGCTGGGCGCCCGAGGGTTTTGGATGGACTTCCTAAAATTACATTTAATCATTGTTATTTTAGGCCCTCCAATGGCTAAGTGCCAACACTGACCACGCCCCTTCCGCACGTAGATGCCACTAAAGCCAAACCAACTGTACGCGCACAAGTGTGTGTGTGTTTGTGTGTGTGCAAGGGCACTAAGGACATTTGATAAAAAGCCACTTTGTGTGTGGCATTGCGCCCTTAACTAAAGCCGGCAAAATCTGCCCGAAAAGGCGCTTCCCATAACCCATTCGGATGACGAGGATGTAGGGGGATTGGAGTGTTGGTGCCCCCCATCTAAACTGGTTAACACTTTGAACGTGCTACATTTTGACAATATCAAAGTTTAGTGGCTTAACTGACAGCGCCAGCAAATTTTCTCCGTTTGGCAGCAAGGGCGGCAAATAAATAACGTTTATAGCGTAAATATGGTAAATGGCAAAACGGGCGCCTCAAGTGTCAGTTGTCGGCTGTCAGCGCCACAAGAGGCATTCCGCCTCATCCTGGCCAAATGCCAGCATAAAGCTGGCAAATAATTGTTAATAAGGCAATGCCACTATGTCTGCCAGTCAGCAAAGACTGCCCCTCGCGCCAAGCTATTGGCAATGAGATTGCGCATACGCCGGGTGGGCAAGCCAAAAGAGATTTTCACTCCCAATTACGCTGCGGAAATTCGTTGGCCAGGCCAAGAGAGCTTGGCTAAAGCGACACTTGTTGAGGGCGGACCAAATCGGGAGGATGCCAAGTTGAATTTAAGTACGTTTCGCTAGCTGCCAAAGACGCCTTTCTTGAATGCACCATTTTCATTTTCAAACCAAGAGAAAGAACAGATTGCGATAGCTATAAAATTATTTTGTGGCATGCAAATTGCATTTCCTAGTGCTTTTTCTATACCATTTTCCTTGGCTGTCAACAGCGAAATGCAGATAAGTCGAAAACGAATGCATTTCCAGTGGCCCGCAGCTGTGCCAGTTTTTCCTTGGCTAACAATGAAAATTACTTTTCATATTTAATTGCACTCGCTGTGTGCAGGATACTAGAACATGTGGCCAAATACCAAAGCCAAAGTGCAAGCCAAATGCCACATTAAATTACATCAAAGTCAAAGAAAAGGAAAAGAAATTCCCCCCAACTTGCAATTGAAATTTGTTTGCCAACTTAAAACACGAACATGGGGCAACAGAGCCCCAAAAAACTTGGTCGAAATTAGACGTGGAAAGCAAGTAATGGAGACACCAGAAGGAAAATGCTTATTATTTGCATAAATTCCACACATACTCGTGCACAAAGCCAAAAGACCAAAGTGACAGGCTAAAGAGAGGCGGTGAGTTGAAAGAGCGAAAGAAATGCAAATTGTGTTGGCAAATTTAAATGTCAGTCAACAATTCAGTTGTTAAACTCGCATTACCCACAAAGCCATAGACACTGCTGGCCGTGCATACAAAAAAAAGAAAAAAAATGAATGGACCTTGTTACTCATACGCCCCGTGGTCGGTTTTCCTAACACTCGTTACTCATACGCCCCATGGTCCATTTTCTTTGGACTTTTGTCTTTTGCTCTCTGTGCTTAATCGAAAAGCGTGCGTGACTCCGTCTAAAGCGAAATGGGGTTGGGGGAGGGCGAAAGGAAGGCCGGCTTATCATTTTTCGGAAAGAAAACTTTCGACAACTTTTCACTTTTGTTAGGTATTGCCGCAGCAGCTTTCGGTTTTGCCATTCGATGTCAATTTAAAGTTTCTCCTCTACTTCCCTTTCATCTCGTTCTTTTCTATTGGTTTTTTTTTTTTTTTGTTTTGTTTTTGATTTTTTTTCTTTTAGCTTTTTTGTGCCGAAATAAAAGTTTTGCGTGGCAAAAAGTTGGAGCAATTGTGCGAGGTTGCCGTGCTGCTGCATCCGGCATAATCGATTCGCTTTTGGCTTTTTCATTTTAATAACTTTTGCAGCAGCCACGGCAAAATAACAAGCACTGCAACAATTACGTGCCGCAAGTGCAAGAGCAGTAAACAAGCGGCAAACAACGAAACAAAACTGTACTGAGCTGAGCTGAGCTGAGCTGCACCGAACCGAACAGAACCGAAAGCAGTGGCAATCGACAACAATGGCAACAAAAGCGGGCCACAAAACCTGGATCAGGAGCTGTGCGCCAAACTGCGAACTGGGTTAAACACTTGGCAGTAGTTTCCACCACCTGCTCGCTCACCCATCCGACCCGTTGCCCGGGCTTCCCTGGATTTCCGTGAGCTTCCCAGAGTTTCTCCTCCTCCTCCTGTCCCTTGACATTTGGCCGGGGCAACTAACTAAGTTGCCAATGCCGTTACTGTTGCTCCTCCGCGGGTGGAGGTGCCACTGCCACTGCCACAGCGCGATGCATTCAAGTGGATGTTACCTTGCTCATAATTGAGGCACGCGCTAAGCGAAACAAATAACAAGGGGAGCCGCACAAGCAGCTCAAGCACTGATTGCTGCCCCAAAAACCCTTTAAATTCAAGTTAGGCACTCAGGAAAAGAGGTGCTCAAAATCAATAGCCCGCGCAAAAATATATTTAAATATAAGTTATTACTATTCAATTTGCTTAACTTCTTGTGGTCATTTGATGTATTTATTTATTCTAAAGAATATTTTCTAAAATACCATTTTATACTTTATTTATATATAGATCTAGAGGAGAGACCCTAATCGCATAAAAGCGGCTAAAAGATACCTTTGATTCTATTAAAATATAAAGTTAAGACTATTGGATGAAATGTGTGGCTAATTTACACCCCTTTTTTTCACTGTAATAGGGCTGATAAAACAAGGTTGCGTACGCACTGCAGATAAGCCAGTAATTTTCTCCAAAACACGTACTCTATTCATAAGCCAACATAACACATCGCTGGCACACTTATGTGTTTGTAGTTTCTCTACTCACCGAAAGTTAATTTCCGCTTGGGCGACGCACCTGCAACGAAAATGGAATGAATGAAACGTAATTTATAATTAATATTAACGCATTTTCAATTCAATAATAAATGAGGCTAATTTATTTACAGTCCGACCACCGCAGGGCTCCGAATCTCACGATTGGCAGGCCAATTAGGTGAATTCAAGGCAAAATTTTAATTTTTTGCGAGCTGCCGCAAACAACGCATTTCAATTCAATTCAAGTTGATTAAAAATTTATTTTGAAATTAAATATGAACTCAATCGAATTGCTGTAACTGAAAATAGTCGAGTTCAATGGGCAGAAAGAAAAAAAACGTGACAATTGACAAGCTAAGCAAAAAGCTGATTGGATGGAAAACTGCGAACTTAAACGGGACTCAACCATATGTGTGGTTGAATCACCAATACATAGGCAGGTGAAGCGGAAACGGAAGTTGTTACAAAGTCCGTTGAAATCAATTTTAAAAGAAAACTTGTTAGAAGGAAAAGCCGAAACAAGAGAATGCCAACGGAAACCGAATGGCCTGGGTTTCAGTCCAAACAAGAAAGGGAAAACTAATTGCAGCGCTCATTTTTTCCTTGTTAATGGGCCTGCAAACGAGCTTCGAGTTTCCCTCCTTCTATCGATCCTTGCACACACACACACAGATACACACATGTCTGTGTCTTTATCCACACATGCGTTTTCACTTGTGCCATCGGAAAAAGTTTTTCCCCCCAAATTGTATTTGCCTTATTTCGCTGCCATTGTTGCTGCTCGTTGAAAATCTGCGTGCGCAAGTAACAACATTTTACAGCTGCAATTAAAGTTAGTTAGCAGACCGCCTTCAGCCCTTCGCTTTTCCCGCATTTCCCGCCGCTTTTTCCACAACAAGCTAATGCACTGCACTTTAATTAACCCAACACCAGGAGAACAACCCAGAAATTATATATCCCATTCGCTTTCCACCCAGCTAATGGCAATTTATGTGCGATAATTTCTGGTATGGAAACCATAAAAACAAGTGCGACGACTCGAATAACAATCAACTAAATAACGAAACACTCTAAAGCAGAAAAATGTGTTTTTTTATGGACTTAATTTTATTGTATTAAATTTAATTGTTTGCCAAAAGCACGCGAAAGCTGCTCGCTTAAAACAGTTGGACCATGAAACTGCCATTTTGTTTGCTGTTTATATGCCACGTCTTAGTTATAAGTTTAAAAAGTAGCATTTTAGTGAAATACTTCCAGCTCCTTTAATATTTTCTCACATTCAATGCAAACAAGTTATGTTTAAAGGGCATTCGTGTGCATTAGAGTCAATTACCGTGGATTGCAATGCCCACGCAGTGCAGCTAAAGCCAGAGGCAATCAGCATTATCAAAGGCTTTAAATTGTCATAAATCTGCGAAAGTTGTTAAAAACCCATTTAAAATTATCACCGTAATGGCACACTCAAGCGGCTCAGTGGCATTTAACCAACTATCTGCCACATCCCATTCCATCCCATCCCTTTCCCTCCCTCGCCGACTGATGCGTTTTATTTCTTGGCTCGATGGCTTGGTTGCTCCTTCTTTTGGCCAAGTTCAGTTGCAGCCTGCCAGGGATGTTAATTAGAAAACTCTTGAAAATTATTAAAAACTTTCCAAAGCTGTCAGGCAGACGAGAGCTCAAGAGATAGTAGTGGTAAAATATAACTTCAAATAGTTGCCAGCTCGGTGGAAAATGTTTTTAAGAAAATTTCATAGCTCCTTTTTGATGGCTTCCCGAAGTGTATTTCACTTGAGAAATTACTTTTAAAAGGAAGGCGGCAGAGTTTAATATTGTTTGTGAGCTGGCATAAATCCGTATTTTTATTTAATTAAATATAATCAAAGATCTCTTCTGCCTTTCCAGATTAACTCAGCCGGCTTCCGTGTTTCAAATTTCACAACTTGGCTCAATTTACGTAGTCTGAATTACATTATATCATGTTGACATCCCCTACCCTTCAATCCTTTACAAACTTGCTCATCGTCCAGCTGGAATAATGGATCTGTATACAAATTGACTCTGTTTCTGAACTTGATTCGGATTCAGTCTACGGCATCTGCATGCCACTTAGCACCTTTTATTAGGGCCAATTAAGACTGATTTCACGATGCGTTCACGACGAGATTACAGACCCCAGACTGCCCCAAACTAGATAATCAACCGCAGAGAATTTGTGGCGCGATTCTGACACTGAATCCAACATCCCAGTTTCCAGGTACATATCTCGATTGCGGTTAGTTAAACGCGGTATCTCAAAGTGCACAGTTCTCGTCATGACGCAGCTAGAGATTTCCACCAAGTCGGAAAAACCAGCGGAACAACCGGCGGAGCAATGGGGAAATGGTCTCGAATTTCTCTTCTCCTGCATTTCATTATCCGTGGGATTGGGGAATATCTGGCGTTTTCCCTACATTGCCTTCCAGAATGGCGGCGGTACCTTTGTGATTCCGTACCTGATTGCCCTGCTGGTAATTGGACGGCCTGTCTACTATCTGGAGATTTCCCTGGACCAGTTCACCGGTCGCGGCGTGGTCAAGGCCTTCGATATGGCTCCCCTGCTCAAGGGCGTGGCGGTGGGTCAGGTCCTGGCCACAGCCGCCTCCATCACATACTACTCCAGCATCATGGCCTTGACTCTGCGATTCCTGCTGGCCTCCTTTGGCTCCGAGCTGCCATGGAGCAGGTGCTGGGAGAGCTGGGGCACCGATTGCCACGACGGCAATGCTCAAAATAGCAGTGGAAAAATGTCACCGGCACAGCTGTACTTTGAGTCAAGTAGTTTTTGACAGCATTTTATTAAACTAATTAAGCAGAGGATTTTTAGAGCAAATTTGCTTGGCAGTCATTATATACATTAACGCCATCACAAATTCATATAGACGAGGCATTAATTTCTAAGTTAGTTTATAATTGTACAAATGGATCCAAATTGTTATAAACGATTTTATGCTCTACCTCTCCAGACGCGAGATCCTTCATGAGGTGCCCAACATAGACAACGGACTGGGTCTGCCCAACTGGCAATTGGTGGCCTGCTTGGCGGTTGCGGTATTAACAGCAGTGGCAAGGCGGCCTATTTCCTGGGCGTATTTCCCTATGTGGTGCTGCTCATCCTGCTCTTGAGAGCCGTTACCCTGCCAGGAGCCATCGATGGTATTATATACTTCTTTAAGCCACAGTGGCGGGAGCTGCTGAACCCACTCGTTTGGTATGCAGCCGTGACCCAGGTCTTCTTTTCGCTGGCCATCTGTTTCGGCACTTTGATCACCTATGCCAGCTACAACAACTTCAACCGCAACGTATACAAGTGAGTTTATTGACTTAAGATGAGATACGGAATGAAAGCTTAGAATGCATATTATTTTAGCAATTTCATTACGAAATCTAAGGCTTAGATAAGAGATTTATTCGAGCAATAAGATTACTAACTGCCACCCACAGTGACATTGTGATAATCACCACCATGGACTCCTGCTCCTCCATAATTGCTGGCTGCATTACCTTTGGAATTCTGGGCAATCTGGGCCGCGAGACTGGCAACTCGGAGTATGTGCCACAGGTAAAGTATCGAGAAGAGCCAGCGCCATGGGCGCCCTAAAGCACAACTACCTAAAGATGTTCACGGTCCTTTTCTTCCTCATGCTATTCGTCTTAGGTATTGGCAGCACCGTGGGCATGGGATCCTGCATCCTGCGCGTCATCCGGGATCAATTCGGATTACGCTCCCCGCCCATTTGGAAACTGGCCAGCGGCCTGGCTGTTTTAGGCTTCTCGGTGAGCATCGTTTACATGACCCCGGGCGGTCAGTTTATCCTGAATCTAGTGGATTTCTATGGTGTCTCCTTCACCGCTTTGATCCTGGCCATTGGCGAATTGGTGGCTGTTGCTTGGATTTACGGTAGGTTTATATATCCAACGTGGCATAAGCTATTGTTCAAAATCCTTTTTGTTTCACTTTTTTAGGAGTTAATCGCTTTTGCGAGGACATCAAGTTTATGATGGGCATTGAAACCGGTTGGTACTGGCGCCTCTGCTGGCGTTTCATTACACCGCCGTGTTCATCTACATGCTTTTCGACATGTCCGCTCTGGAGTACAAAGGTGTTGGCTATACCGCCTTGGCTCACGGTAAGGCCACGTCGTTCTGTACTTCAATTTTATTGAAGGGGTTATACTATCCTTGTTTTCTTCCCTCCCTCCACTAACAGTTTTTGGCTGTTTTTTGGCCACCTTGGGGCTGATTTAACTACCCTGCTGGGCCATCTATGCCATCTATAAAAAGCGTGGACAGAACGGCAGCTTCTGGCAGGTATGTGTATCCCTCCCCCCCTTCCACGGGCTTTATATCCATTTCCCGTCTTTTAGAGAGTACGTGCCGCTTGCAGGCCGTCGGACACTTGGGGACCGGCCAACGCTCAGCTGGATGCCACCATATAGAAAATTAGCTCGGTACCCAACACTGCGTATACGTAATGGCTCCAGTAGTAAGGGCATTATTATTTGATATGGTCTAGATGATAGGTACAATAAAGTGAAATATATGGGGCTCGTGGAGCCAAAAACAAAAGCGAGTTTATTCTGGCGGAACAATTTAACCGCCCGAAGGAGTTGAGCTGGCGAATGGAGGAAGTTGAGGAGGAGCTGCTGCAAGCACTTTTAATTACCCCAGGGCAGAGCTCCAGTTGGGCGTGGCAGCTGCACTCCTTCTCAGTTGTGTTTGTGTTAGTCCGCTTGGCATGTCAGTCATGTCAGCAATGCGGAAATGCGCAAATACTAAATGAAAACAAGCAGCTATGCTACTTTTCCTTGCAACGAATCTTATAATACTCTTTCATATGAAAATTATTTCCTCGAAAAATCAGGTGATTTATATATATACTTTATACTTAAGACTGCGAATATTTAATATTCATTGTAAAATGTAAGAGATTTAAAAAATGAAATGTTATTCTGAAAGTTCTTTCAGACACCATTCCTTATGATAAAACTCGCGCTACGATTTCCATTAAATTGGCCACAAATTGCAATATCCTTTTGTAAGGATACAAAGTGCTGCAGCGCAGACAAGCGGGATGACTTGGAAACGGATGAAAAAATGGGGACTAGAGCACAGCAGGGCACTGTAAATAAAACATTTGGTTAGCTGCTGTTCGACACATTCGCATTCATTTGGCGGGTGGAGCGAGGTCGCAAATCAGAATGTCTGTGGCATGTGACAAAGTTCAAAAGTAAATATGCAAGGGGGGCAAAAAGAAATGAAAAAAAAAAATGGGGGCATGGTGTGTAGAGGGGGATGGGATTTCAGGAAGAGGATACAGGCGCTCCTCACTTTTTGGCAGTCCGCTGCAATGCCCCACTCATATGACAGCGCATTTATTTACTACACCTTTTTTTGTTGTACTTTGTGCCCGTTTGTTGGCGGAAAAAAGTGACAGTGTTAAATTTTTGGCTCATCCCTCGCAGCAGATGAAATTGAAGTGTGTGTTGACTTTGACTGACGTGTCGTTAGTGCTGAAGAGCAGGGAGATTCCAAGCGTGCTTCTAACTTGCGTGCCATACAGCCACCCACACACTTTCCACACGTCTGTGCCACGCGGCAAACAACTTTCCTTCATTTCTTTCGTGCCTCCTTTTTGGGACTGCCGTCGTTGTTGCTGTAGTTGTTCATTGCTTTAACGATGCGCGTAAATCTTGACATACTTTCAACGCCGCCCGCCGACGACGAGGTCGGAAGAAAGCGGAAGAGAGCCACTCACACACACGCGCACATCCCACGCCCAATATTAGTAATGGCCAAAAGCCCCGATTTGGCCCCTGTCAGCGCAGTTGGTCGAAAAGTGGACTACACTCTTGGGGCAGCGCACAACATGCAACAGTGCCGTCTTAATATCTTTCTAGTTTAAAATAGACACAAGCAAATCGAGTTCGCATGCACAAAGGCATCAAATACGTAAAGAAACCTCGGAAAATGCATTCGAAACAAATAGAAAAGTGGTGTTAGGTAACGAAACGCATTAACTTTCATTTCTTGATCCTTAATCTTCTGTTTTTTGTACTGCATACCCTCTTATTACGGATACCAATAAATACCAGCATAAACTATAAACTAGTGGTAAAGTTAATATGCTAAAAAAAACTATAGGATCTACGAATAATATGTTCCACACAACACTGAGTAAAGCACTCACAAAAGCTGACAAGAGTTGTTTCCCGCTTGACTGACTCGAGCCGCAAATGCAAAAGTCCCTCGAGTGGTGGGCCAGTGCCAAGTCCTCATCAGCCACAAGGAGCAGCATCAGGATAATGATCATCATGCGCTGCAGATGGAGTTGTACCTTTCAGCTACTTTCGTGCCCCGAATCCAGCAGACTTTGAGTTTCGGAAGCAGCTGCCAGCTGGTCTGCTGTCAGGATGCAGTAGAGCTGCTCTCAGGATTATAAATATGAACCGAGAGTTGAATGGAGGCGGAAAATCCGCTCCAACTACCATGTCTAGCTGTCAGCAGGCAACTAAGCGAATTTATTGGAATAGTTGTGTATGCTTTATTTTAGCCCGGCAACACAACTCAATTCGATGACTTAAAGCGTTTACCATGTTTGTCCCAAGTATCTGTCGCAGTATTATGGTCTCCGTCCAACATGTCGTATACTTTACGTATGGTATGCCACAACTTGTGCACTTTCCCAAGCCAATCCTCTCGATATCCCAATATCCCTTTGCATAACCCACCCCTTACCGATGTCACTTAAGTGAAATTTAATTGTGCTCAACATGGATTCAGGTTCGGAAAAAAAAGGGACTCAACTGGAAGCGGTTGGTTAGGTTTTTCATTGATTTCGTTTCGAGTCGATTATTTCGAGGGTCTCTCATCAAATACATATGTATTATATGTATGTAATTGAGCACGTGGGCCGAGGGAATTACCTAATGAATTGAATCGATATTTTCACTTGCTCCCCTCTCGTCTAGACGCCATAAATTGATTTTACGTTGCTGGCGTTGGAAATTACTGATTCATCCTGAGGCATTGTCTTGGGTAATTTATGTCATTTACGAGCATTTGCCGCTTATCAAAGTCACAATAAATTAAAACAGAAATGATCTGGGCCCCGACGCATCCCCCTCGCTTCTGTCAGCCAAAGCCAATTACGCTTATTACATAATTCAGCAGCTGCCCACGCATCCAACAGATGAGGAAAATGTGGAATAGCCAGGGAGAAGAGGCCGCTCGATGGGAAAAGATAACCTGGGCGAATAAACAGCAGCAACAGCAGCGACGTCAGCAGGAAAAACCGCGATGGCCACAAGAAGACCGAGGAAGAAAGAAAGGTGCAAAGCTGAAGGATGTTGGGGGAAAGTCAAGTCAAACAATTAAGAGAACCCCGAGCCCAAGGAAGGGCGACTAAAAGCCTTGAGAGCAGCGATGACACTCCCTATCACTTCGTTTTCCCATTTTCCTCCGTCCACTCAAGTGGGCAGAAAAATGTTTGTTGCCCAATTCGAGTTTCATTAGCAGTCGGAAAGGAGTTCGCTTCACGCTTTCAGCTGACAACCTAATGCGAATGTCGAAACAATATTTTCCATGTCTGCTAATGTGTCAGCATGTGTGTGCGGCGGTAGCAGGGAAATTCACGGGGGAAAATGAAAATCCATGCCAAGTCCAGGAAGAGCGAGGCAAAAAGTGAAAGCAGCGAGACAGTGAAATCCTATTAAGAAGTTTCTATCGCAAATTAAAATCTAAATACGCAAACAAAATGATGGTGACGTCTACGCCACGGGGAAGCCAGACAGCTAAAAACGAAAGGAGCACTCAGCACAGCGAGAAAATTAGAGCACAAATAAAAACTTAATAAATTAAATATATAAATTACAAATCATTTGTGTTTAGCTCACTATTTTTATACAATGTTTGCAGTTTACCAAGAAATACGCAAAAATAACATTTTGCAGGCTGCGAATTTGAAAATTTCTTGGATTTCATTTGTTTATCTTTTAGCTGCTCTTCAGACTCATATGTATATTTTTATAGATTTTCAGCGAAAAACATTCGTGTTGAATTGGAATTCATTAAACAGCTATTTTTTTCACTATCTATATGAATATTTTATTATATATTTCAAAATATATTGGTTTGCTAATTCCATAGATATTCTCGCTGTGTGCACAGCAAAAAGCGCCAAGGAATGAGCATTAACCAGGACAAAGGTAACTGCTAGCCAACCGACAACACCTCCCCCCAAAGGCGACCAGTTCTTTTTGGCCACGCCCCGCATTTCCCTTTTATTTGTACTGTCTGCTTACAGTTTGAATTATAAGCTAGCGAAAATTTAATAAAGCTTTCCCCCACCGCCAAGGAAATAGAGAGGGGTTGGTGGGTGGCGACTTTGGGGCAGGACACGCTTGGCAAGGACATGAAACTCCGCCGTTGAAAAGGACAGACTATGACAATGTCAAAGAGTTTCGTTGCACGCAATGTGGGCGTGGCAGGCTAGGGTCTACTTGTGGGCGGGAAAGGAGCACCTGCGACAACGGCAAGAACAACAAGAACGATTGACGGTAAAGTTTTTGGCCTGGCAAATGGCAAAAGTTTTCAGCTCTACTCCCGTTATCCATTCATATAAATATATACCTACATATATATTTCTTTATGTTTTACTTTTCCCGCCCTGCTGCCCTTGCAGCAAGTTTAAGCCTTTATTAAAGTGTGAGTCCAAAGTCAGCAGGGAAAGCAAAAGCAGCAGCACAAGCAGAATGACCGCAACAATTGACAGCAAAACAAACGATTGTCATTGCCAAGTGTGTGCGTCAACCTTTGAACCCGTCCCAGGGCATCAGTTCTGTGTCAAAGTACGTCCCCACATTTCTGACTTTCCACTTTCCACCTCCATTTCCACGCCGCTGGAAAATAGATGTCAAGCGGTTTCCCCCCGCAGTCCGTTTAAATTGAATTGTTAATTCGGCACCGAAACCTTTCCCTTTCCTTGCCTTTTATGTGTGTGCGTGTCTGGCATCAATGCGATTTTCTTTATAAATACATTCTTTTTTTTTTTTGACTCGTTTCGTTTGAAAATATTTATGTTGAACCCTTTTTGTGGCAGCTTTTGTTTTGGCCTTTGTTGCGTTATGCAAACATTCAACTGCCAGTGACAACAGGACAGGAAAAGCATCCCTACTTTTCCCACTCGGCCCCCCCAAACTAAAACATCCCAACTGGTTATAACTGAGCCGGAGTCAATGGGGAATATATACATATATAGCTGGGTAGTTAGATAGCTAGATGGTCAGATAGAGCTACACACCTGCATTGGATGGGTTCGTTCTGTGGTCCTGGCAGCCGATTCTATTAACTTTTTGCCCGTCCAACATTTGCATATCCCGACCGCAAGAGTCCAGTTTTCACAGTTTTCAGTTTGACTCCCGACAATCCGCCATTTCCACGCTCGCAGCTCCGACATTGTTTGCCATTTGCAACTGAATACCTCGTGTACACTCTGTCCATTTGCGCCCATCGCCACCCATTTTCCGCCCACTTTCCACCCATTTCCCCACCATGACTAAAGCATAAATCAAGCGCAAAGCACAAATATTTTTCAAGTGACAACAAATATATAATGACGATTCCCCGGACTTTGCCTCTTGGCCAGAACCGGAATACCAGAGCACCTGAATGGACGCTGCCGGGAGTCGAGTACCGTGCCTTTCTGTTGACTCTGTTGTTTTTTGCCTGGAAAACAGCGCCACCCGCTCTCATGATTTCTGCAAAAGGTTACTCTAACTGGATGGGGGATATTCCAAATTTAATATTATGATAGTGGGTGATGGACAGCGTGGGCTGGCGTCTTGAAACCTATGCCAAATACATAGAATATCTTTCAAGAGTTACCTTAAAGGAGAAGAGATATGAAGATGCTTCTTGAAAATTAATAATGAAAATTTCTTTCTCTATCTTTCTAAATATCATCTATGTAAATAATAAACTTTAATAATTTTGGCACACTTGCATCAATAAATGTTTAGCATTCTTTTCGAATTCCGTCATAATAATACTATTCGGAATTGCAATCTCAATCTCACCGAACGCCCTTCATTGCAGGGCATCAAGGCCTCGATTTTCCCCTGGAATTTTCCCAGGCTTTTCCTGCCAAAGCTGCTCTACTTTCCGCTGCGACGCTGCGGCTTGCGCTTTGCTGATTTCGTTTTGATTACGGCAAATTGTTTTTAGTTGCCTCCGTCGTCGTCCTGTTTGGTGGCCAAGTTTAAATTGCGGCATTTGTGCAGTTTGCCCAGTTCCGTTGATTTGCATTTATAGCCGCGGTAATCACGGGTCAAGTCGCAAATTATATTCAACTCCAATAGCTGACCTTAGCGCCGGCCTAAATATTGACACAGTCCCGAGCAAATGAAAGTTGCGTGCCATTGGCATTAAGTACTGATAAATGCCACTATTTGTTGAGTAATTTTGGCCGACTTTGTGAATTATTTATTAATTTATTGAAGGGACTATATTTTTGTAAAATTACATATAGCCAATCATTTTGTTAAATATCTGCAAGGCAAACAAGTAATAACCAGCTAGTTTATTTGCTTTCACCCGTTAAATACATTTTTGCTAGAAGGTCTTATTTTTTTGTTTGGTTTATGTTTAGTTTGCTGTTGGCGTCAATTAGCAAGTTTTTCGATGCACAACTTTTTAATGAAATTAACAGACCCGCGGGACGCGTTCCCTTTTAGCCCTCGTGGCAGAAGCAGAAGTTAAGTGCTACTTCAACTCCAGACTGTTCCTAATGAGAGGGTATATACAAAGTATATAGGTTGATAACCATGATTGGACAGATGTCTGTCGCAATGATGGGATATCTCTAGGCGCACTGCCATTCTGCTTAGCTGATTAGTTTATGTGGGCGCGACTTCAATGGCGATCCATTGCGATTATAAGTAATATGGCGTAACAGCCAGTTCCTGCACTCATGTCATATTTCAGTGGCAGTGACAGTCGGAGGTTAGCACGCACACATGCCACGCCCCCCAGCGACTCGCCACATATTCCTGCCACATATTAGGTATTCCACATATTATACAGATAGACTTGGAGTCGTTTGCGTTTCGATTAAACAAACCTTGTCAAATATGCAATGACATTGAGGCAAAGGGCATGAGAATATCTAGTGAAGTGAAATCAGGGCTGTCTCGTGTGTTATAATCCCCTAACACATATTTCAATCGCTGGAAATCGATTGATGTAAAAGAAATAAAATCATTTCTGTGACTAACTCCATTCAAATTAAGCTAGGCGGCTTAATAGATACATTCCACATACAGCGCTTTCATTCATAAAAAGTTTTATCCCTGAATCTGAGCTTTTAGATGAGATATAGATTAAATATATACATATATTTCGAATTGATTTGAATTTGCTTAATGGCTCTCTGTTGAATTCTATTAAAAATCCTTTTCAACATGCTAAAGTGCTTAATTTTTGCTCGAAGTTGAGTTTCATCAGTGGTTGCATAACTTTGGCTCAGCTAATTAGGCAAAACAAAGAGTAGTTAGCAAAGACGAAAAGGAAGCGAAAGGATTGCCAGCGATTGCATAAGTCAGCTGAAGCGTATGAAATACTTATATAGGCGCTCATATATATTGCATGACTGGTAGGTATAGAAAGGAAACAGGACATTAGTAGCTGTGTGGAAAATGGGGGAAAATGTCAACGCATGCAACATGCCCGGCGCCCAACTGACGCTCAAGGATACGCAAACACACATACACACACACACACCGACAGCACTGGATGTTGGTGTGTATCTGAATCTGTAGTATGTATGTATGTCCATATGTATGTGTATCTGTGCTTGCAGTTTGCTTGCGTAACGTAAAAATAGCCTTGAACTGCACCGTGCGCTTTCAATGGATTTGCATGCCGCCCACCATGCCCCACTGCCACCCACTCAAGGTCACGCGATGCCTACCGCAAATGGAACAGTTGCGGGCCGTAAGGACGGGCTGACATGACGACCATTATATAAGCCCCGGCGACCGACGTAAATGTCGCCGAGACACCCAGCTAATTGCCACTCGAGCAGCAGCAGCGGCAACTAGAAATGCAATTGCAATTCCAGCTGCAACATTGCAACTGCAACAAGGACATGCAATTGCATTATTGGCCAGCGAATGCCAGCAAAGTTGGTCCTTTCGATTCGAAAACCCAAGCGAAAGCCGCCTTCAATCCGAATATTTTGCTCACCGAAAGCGTACTTCCGGCTAATAACATTAATTCCAATTTTTGGTAAATTTGCTAAAGACCGAGGGACCGAAAAGAGCGAAATCTGAATGGCGACCCTAATGAATATTTATATGTATTTGTTTGGCTTAATATTTGGAGCTGCCCTCGCCCTGGCTGGCCATTAAATGTCCCTCCTTCCCGCGTTTTCTCTCACTTTGTTCTATTCTGGTTTATTCCCGCCATATCCTTGCTATATCCTTGCCATTTGCTTATGCTGGCAGCTCTTTCATTTTGCGTTTTGCTCTTTGCTCTGCGCTGCTCTGCTCTGCTCCAGCGCCATCGTCGTGTGCAAGTTGGCCATAAAAATGGAGTAACATTTATGACCCACATCAGGCACACACAAGCAAAGGCAGCTTTGCACACACACAGACGCAAAAGGACTCTGGACGCAGGGAGTGCACTGAGGAAAATGAACCTTAAAAGTTACTTTGATATTAACTAAATTCGTTGATCATGTTACTAACATTAAAAAAAAATATTTCATTTTATTTTAAATATTTAATACGTTTCAATGTTAGTTTGCAATCACATTCTGTTTTAAATTTCAATATGAGTTCCTTGACACTTTTTTCAATATTCTTTCAAAGATAATGCTTTTCTGTGTATCTCTCAATCCTTTCTGACCATTTTAAATGATGTAATTGAAAAGTATAAAAGTGCATAGAAAGGTATTCGAGCATTTTTCTCTGTATTGCTAAACGAAAATGCTTTTGCGTGGGTGTGGATGAACATTAGGAAGTTTTAGAAGGGAAGGGAATGACGCCTGCAAGCGCTAGATTCACAAGGATATTTTATTTTACTGTTATTCCATTTCCCGCTTCTTGTTGCTGTTGCTTCTAGAGTCGCTGTTCTTTTGTTATTGCTCCTTTCGGCATTTCGACATTTACTTTTCGACTCGCAGCGCATATCCTTGAGCGTTTCGAAACCCCCCTGCGTCCCGTAGCTGCTATTTTATTTATTTTTTTTTGTGATCCCTCCTTGTTATGGGTTAAAGCTGTTTTCAAGGTTAAATATGCGTGGCATATCGGAATTCACGGATTTTCGTGTGTTGAGTGACTTACCCGTTGCCCCATTAAGTATGCTACACTTTGGCTGCAGCACATGCAACATTGTGGCCACTTTTCGTGCTCCTTCTCGCCGCTCCTTCTCCTCTCCTCCTCCTCCACGTCCTCCTCCTCTCTCCTTCTCCTCCTTTTCGCTCACTGACCCAGTTCGCTTTGTTTTGCGTGTTTATCTTGCTCAGGTTGTTTTTGCGTTGGCGGCTGCTGTTGCCGCTTGTTTTTTATCTACTTATATTTTAGCCCTAAACTCTTTTCTTGTTTTTTTTTGTTGTCTCTACTGTGACCGAGTTAAAAACACACACACATTCGTTTAATTAAGAAGAAGGATAAGACACGGAATGGAAATCAAGGAGATTTCAAAACTAAGCGACTAACGCTGCAAAGTTTGCAATGCATTTCCTAAGGCAACTACTCCAGATCTGCACCATTCCTTTCTCTTCTCTGTTTCTTTTTTTGGACCCTCTACTTTCACTCACAATTGTGCTGCTAATTTCGTTACTTTCACTTTGTTAGGCCTTCTGTATGCACGTGTGTGTGTGTGTGTTTTGGTGTATCGGTGTGTTTTGGCTTCTGAAGCACACGTGTGCGTTTATGTGTGTATCCGTGTGCGTCGATTAACGGCATTGATTTTTTCCAAAAAAAAAACAAGAACTCCACTTTAATTTCACTGTTTCGATTTGTTTTCGTTATTCGATTATTTTGTGCACCGTTTCACGTGGACATTTAAGCATTTTCCGTATCGCTTTGCTTTAATTTCGGCGATTTGCGCGCGCGCTGGGTGTACAGGTGTGCGTGTCAGATTGCGTGTTTGTGTGAGTGTCCGTGTGTCGGCCATGTGTTGGTTGAATACAGCTGCCCGAGAGCGGGGATTTCGCATAGGCAGCAGCGCACGTCTGCTCTCCACGACGCTTCACACACTTCTAAAGGATCCGAGCGCCACTCTTGCGTTTTTATTCAAAGCGCTCTCCCACACCAAGACGCCCCCTTTCTTGAGCATCAGCATTCTCTCTCTCTCTCTCTTTCTCGGTGCCTTTCTTTGGGCGCCACAATGTCTACGCATAAATAATACGCACGTTGCACGTTAAGCGTGTAAGTGCAAGAAGGAGAGAGGAGGTCCAACTCTCATTTCCATGCAAAGTAAGCTCCAGCAGGCAGGTGTTAAAAGTGAGGGGTAGGAGGCGGAAAGCTTAGGTCATCAGGACTTGCTGATATCCTTTCGATCGAAAAAGGCATTACGCGCTTTGACAATAATAAAAATATCATAACAAAAGTAATGGTAACCTATATTTGGTTATAATTAGTAATTATAATCTAGTAATTTTTCGTCAAACTTAAAATTCTACTGAATAACATACAATTTTTAAATGATTTGCTATGCCCAGTTTTCTCCTACACTAGCGGCATACGTCATCATAACGGTAAACAAAATTTCGCCAGAGAGAAATTCCCATACAGCACACAAATTGCGTTGCCTTCCCTCTCGCTATTTGGATCACGCGCACTATGCTCCTCTCGCTCGCTCACACTATCTTCGCTCACTGCGCAGACGCACAAACGGAACTCTTTCTCCCTGCCTCCCACTTCCACAATTTCGCCACTCACCCCCTCTCTATCACTCTCTTTGGCCAACACTAGTGTTATTGCATGCGAAGCACGTGAATTTTTGTGTTTACTTTTTAATTTTCTCCTTGCTCTCAGCCTCAGTTGCCATTTGTTTTTATTGTTGCTCCTGCCACTCGCTATTGTTGTTGTTGGTGCTGCCACCTATTGGGGCTTTTGTTTTTCTTTATCGCATGTGTGGTCCTTTGTTTTCCTTGTGGGCCTTGCTTTGTTTTGTTTTGTTTGATTCCATTCATACGGCGTTTGCTGGGTTTTGGTTCCTTTTCTTTTTTGGGCCGAAACTATGCAAACCGTTTTTCATTTACGATCGACAGTGTGTTTTGAGTGTGTGTGTGTAGCTGTGCATGTGAGAGATTTGTATGGAAATTGGCGCAAAATACGCCCCAAAACCGAATTCAAGTCCCCAGTTAGTTATGTGCAGCGTCTGCCATTTCTGCATTCACATTTTCCGAGCACACACACACATATGTATGTGCATATGTGTGTTGCATATGCTTTCTAACGAAACATAGACCATTCCTACTTTCGCAATCACCCTTTTAAAAGTTTTACTTATGTTGCAAATAGCACAATACTAATATATAAACTGAATTAAGAAATTTTTTAAATGCAAAAAGTTTAAATTATGTTTTGGGTAAACTGAGTAAGATAAACGATATAAGTTGAGTAAAAAGGGAAACTGCATAGTTAGCAATTATAGATATGCATCAAGAAGATTTCAGTGAAATTGAGCGATGGAATCGCTGGACATTTGGTTGTTTGTATGGCATTTTGGTGGTTTGTTTTTAGGGAAATGTTAAATCATGCATGCTGATTGTCCTGTGGCCTCGAGGATGCCATAAGCAGCAAGGATACGCAGCGTAAAACAGCATAAAACAGCACATAAGCATCACAATCGGCATCAGGCATATTCGAATTTCGTTTACATTTTGAGCTGGATGCAAATGATGATGCTGCTCGCCATTGATAGGCAGTATATCTGCCGAGTTTTCCCCCATTTTCCCACCCAGGACACAACTCTCTAACGGCTCCCCTTTGGCCCGTGGAAAATCAACAGCATAACAACCGCCGCAGCAACAGGAATTTGGATTTTGAGCAAACGGAGTGCAGAATAAACAAATAAACAAAGCGCCACCCTTCGCTCAGGGGGGGGGGGGTGTTTTGGGGGCCGTGGGAAACTGTACGCGGTCGGTATCCACAGCAACGGAAACTCTAACCGTAACTCATGAGCCTCCTGCTCCCTGTTCACGAACTATTTCCATGAGTAATTGCCGTTGTTCATGCGCCTCCGTCTGGAAAATGGCACTCCCCTCTCTTGGCCCTACCCTACTTCACCATCAACATCAGCAACACCATCATCATTATCATCATCAGGTGTATTTGTTGTCAGCCTCGGTCGGGCTTTAAGCCATTTAGCCAGGACAGACCGGTGAGCCTGCTCCCAGCAGGAGCACCCAGTCAGGTAAACTGTTGATTCCATGTGGCGACACGATTGTCGAGGATACACCCAGCGCCACACTACACATTGCCATGTGAGAACTTTGGCCTATGCCACCCATCTGCTATCTGTCCACGTCGGAATATAGGTACACTCGAGTTTATATATTTATACAGTGGAACTTCGCTAAGAGAATCTGTCACATGGAAATTATAAACCACTAGTTTATATATCGATAATTTAAGCCCACTTGTTGGCACTAAATGTAATAGTTCCTGTATATATGCAGTTCATTTTATCGAACGTTCACTGTACCTTTATTAACATAGAGCAGGTCATAAAGAGATCTGTATCCATTCACGGCGTAAGAAATAATGCCTTTTTGTGACACTTCAACTGAGTTTATCTACCTCTTGACCTTTGACCAAAGGAGTTTCTTTCACTGCACACTGGCCATTCTCCGATTTTGTCCAGAAATAGCATTCATTTGCCAGACGAAACGCTACACAGTGATGGGTGTGGGCGGCTCTCAGGGTGGAAGTTTAAACCAGATCCAGTCCCCAGATGGCCATAAAGTCCGACTGAATGCACTCAAACACGTAAACATTTCGGTGCTGGGAAACACACAAAGAAATACTCCCGAAAGTATGCTATAAAAATGCGAAAGTGACAGAAGACACACAAACAAACATTAGGTCATCAATTTCAGCCTGTTTCCGGTTATTTTTGTCAACAGTCGATAACTTAACTTAGATTGCCCCGCTGAAAATCAACACTTCAAAACGAAAACACCCTCCGCTTACTCTAAATTTAGGCATAAAATGCTGATTATTAGACCATAAACGCTTCTAACTCGTTTCACTGCACAATTGGTATTTCCCAACTGTGGTCAGCACTTTGGTCCGCTGTGACTGCGGTTTGATTAGTTAGTTATTTTTGCAAAAACCACATATTGTTGTAAACATAGTTAGGGGCGAACTTTAATTGCCGATGCCAAATGCACATTTTCCATCAAATAAACCACAAGCTAATGCACAAACAAATCGCATTAAATGGAAAACGATTTTTTCGATTACCCCGCCTGAGATTCGATTTGATGAGGGGAAGAGTGGGAAATGGAAAATTTTAGAAGGCTGATGAGCAGATGAGCAGACAGGCTCCACCCGGCGGATTGTCACTTGAATATTCCAGGCGTGATCGATGCGCAAAGCTTTTGGTTTCCTCCACTTTGCCAGCGAATTGAATTCGCAAAAGACCCACACGTAAGCAGTGCTGCGTCTCCCTCACACCCAGCAACCTCCCTTTCGCACTCTATCTACGGGTGCCCCCACCCCCACCTTATGGGCAAAATTAATGTCAATTTTTATGCTTGATTTATGGCATCGCATTTATTTTTCTGTTGTGGGGAGGGGGACGTTGGAGCGTCGGAGCCTTTTTAGCCCGGCTTTATTTGAATTCAATTGCTGGCGAAGATGCCACGGCGCTGATTTTGTCGCAACAAATGTCGAAGGAGCAGGTCGAGTGCGGCACGTGACCCGCTAACCTCGAAAGCGCAATACACACAGGCCAGGATGCTGCCATCCCCATTCCTCCGCGCCAGTCAAACACATCTGCCAAAGGGCAATAAAAAATTGACAACGCCAACAGACAGCAGCAAAGAGGCGTTGGAGGAGCAGCCAAACGGAGAGAAATCTTTCTTATCTAAGGTAGCTAGTTTTAGATGATAACAAAAAATAAAATAAAGTATATGTCTAAATAATCAGAAATTGTTATGAAGTAGTCAGGAAAATGTATATGTAAGGTACCATTTTTTAAAGTTTAAAGCACATTTTTTTCTCTGTGCAGGCAAAGCCAACTTCGCATTGCCCCAATCATTTGCCAAAAACGAGAGGAGACTAGTGGCAATATAAACCAGTGGCTGCCTATCACTCGACACAGCTGCAAATGTACAAAGTGCTACAGTGCAGCGAAATCCACGATGCAGGTGCAGTGTCAACTGGAGTTGCATTTGCATCACTATGCGCCGAATGCTTTTCTACGGGGGGTGGGTAGGAAAATACTCACATCCCACAGGTAAACACCTGCGGCCGGGCACTTTGGCGCTATTAAAGAGCTTCCCAGCGGTGGCAAGGAGTGGAATCATCAGCCATTTTTGGCTGCAAGGCCGGAAGCACTTTGCGTGCAGATTTATGGCTCGCCCCAAGCCAATCCTCCATGGGAAATGCATCATACATACATGTGAGTGAATGTATCTGTACGTGTGTGTGTGCATCCACATGCGTGTGCTTCGTTTTATGGGCACACATCCTTCGGTTTTCCACGCTCCCCTGCATTTTTATTTTCGAATGCATTTAAATTGCATTTGCTGTGCGGCCTGATAAAACTGTCCGCACTTGACAACCTTATCGCCGCACTTAAACTCGTGGTTAAAAACCATGGAGCCATAAATTTCAGGTCGGATTTATTGGCGAGGGTTATGATTAACAGCTCTGCAAAATCGAGATAGTGGAAACCTAAAAAACATGAGTTTTTCCAACTGGAATTTTCAGAAATCCTCTTTATTGTTAACTATCAAAAAAATGTACGATGCTCTAAACTTCATATATCTTTTTATTTTCCATTTCAATTGTATTCATTAAGTAACTTATCATTAGTGAAAATAAATCAAATTAATTAAACGATTAATGTCTTAAATTTAAAAAATCAATCTCAGTTATATTGCTCAGCAAATTAAATATATTAAAAATATTTTAAAAATTTATTATATTTCGCTTATGATTTGCTGCCAATAACTCTGCATTTAAAATGGACATACATATTTCCAACTTTCTTGTTCCCTTTTGTGCAATTTTTTTTCCAGACGAACAACTTTTGAGTGTCAGCTGAAAAGCTCGAAGTGAAATCAGCCATGCCACTTGAGTTTCCCCGCCCACACTTTCCTTTCGGAAAATCCACCCACCCAGCCTTTGACTTTGCCTTAAAGCTGTGTGTTATGGCGCTCGACTTGTTTGCCTTTCATTTGCTGTCCACTCACGCAGCTTCACTTCAGTTGGCCCGGCCACTTGCCAGTAATCTCTGAACCCATGCCACGCCACCTGCCACCAACGCCCACACACCACCCACCGCCCACTCCAATGCCGTACACATAATCCGTTTAAAATGAGCACTGGCTGTGTACTCCAGTTTACGCTGCTCTTGCTTTTGAGTGCACTGAAATTAATTTAACGACTTGGCGCACTTCAAACTGCACAAAACATATTAGTGGGCCGAACGTGGGTGGTGTGGCAGCTTCCTCTGTGCCGCACGCAGAAGTGAGAAGGGGTGCAGGGAGCAGTGGGGTGGGGAGAAAGTGAGGTGTGGAAAACCTGGGACAATGGCAACTTGACCTTGACACGTTCAACGTCCTAGCCACACACAGCGTCGCTCAGCCAAAGGATTATTGCGCAGCAGGCACCCGGGTGTTTTTTGACACTTCACTTGCGGCAATAAAAAACATCCGAGTGTTTTGGTACGAGCAAAAAAACACCCGGGTGTCTGCTACCCAATAATCCTTTTTGTGAGCGACTCTGTGTGCTAGGACAACCTTAGGATCCTACGCCTGCAGGTATGCAATGCCATTTAAGCACTGAGAGAAAATACCCTTAAGTCCTTAGAGCAGTTGAGTCGAGTGTTCGATTTTCAAAAGGCAATGAACGATTCCGGCGCAAATAAATGAATTAAAAAACTTTTGTGTAACCTTTACAAGACCATTGTAATTAAAAGTTATAGTTTTCAATCATATAAAACTATAGTGTATTGTGAATTAGGATCCTCATCAAACAGTATTGCATATACATTTTTCTCAGTGCACATTATACAAGTTGGAGGCTGATGGTATTGGAGAGGGTGTGATTTGCACATTCTGCACACAACTCGAAATTAAATTCGGCCCCGGCAACAGCTCGAACTTTTTTGCGAAAGGTCAAAATGTTAATGTATTTGAAATGAGACGCCACAAAGGAACGAGAGCGAAAGGAGCAAGGATAAAATATAGTGCGAATGAAGCAGCAGCCGAAAAGCGAGACTCAGATGCGAAATACAGCAGCACAGGGAACTTTAGGGCCTCGGAAAGTGGCAAAAACTTGTCCATGTTCATTCAACTTGACACGGTCGCCAGCGGGCAGACGAACTCCCACCGAAATAAAAAGAACGCAGCAAGAAGTACACAAAACTGCTATATATTTATGCCACGACACTGAAAATACCCATTACAAAAAATGATTTAATGATGTTAAGTGGATATTAAAACTGTAACACAGGGCAACTCAGTATTCAAAAGATTATATCTTTCAATAAGCTTTACATAGTGAATCGCAGTATCGAAATACCCAACGGCAGGGTAGTGGGAAGGCGGTGGGCGTGGAATGTTTAATGCGATTTGCCACACGTAACTCAGTCTGGGGAGACTTGAATTACTTAGGATACAGAAGCCCACATCGTGTTCTACTTTTGTGCTTTATTGAGCAAGGTGACACACAAAGTTATTTGCCATGATTTGGGTCCAAAATGCACAGCATTGTCTCGGGGTCCGTCAAGCAATCTACAAAATGATTAAGTAATTAGGTACATTAGTTAACTAACATTTTGTTGTTACCAACCAGCAGACACAATTGTGCTGCACAGAGCTGCAATTAGTGCGGAAACAAAGAGTAATAGCTTCATGTTGTGATCGCTTTAAGAAAACCTTTTAAAATAATGCTATTTATGAAAAACAAACAAGTAATTCCTTATCAGTTCGCAATGGGAGCTTCCCATTAACAAAGCCAAGATTAGAATAAAAATTTCAAAGAGCTTTACAAACTAAGATAATCTCAGTTCCACGTATCTCACGATTAAATGCCAATTTACCACACACCGATGTGCCTCAAAATAAAAACAATAAGAAAAAAACAACAGAAATGATAATAAAATAAAGACTTGCACTGTAATTTTTGTTGCTCATTGACAATCCAAAATAACAAATATTTTTATAATATAGGCACTAACTATATAAATTCAGAGAAGAAAAATAATCCAACCCAGATTACTTACTTTCCATAATATTACTATTCTGCATTAACATTTAACTGTCTAAAATATTATTCACTTTATTTATTGTTCAAATTCAATTATTTTCAACAAAGAAAATATTTGTATTTAAAGAAGGCATCACTCAATATTTTATCTTTAAAATAAAAAGCACACCGTTTAAAAAATGATTATGTGGCGCACTTTAGGTATCGATAAAAATATTGGTAGTCAGCTGTTAAGTGAGTGAATAATTTTTCGTTGCCCAACTCGCCTTAACTTATCGATATATACAAAAAATCCGATTAATCTTCACCAACAACAAGTTCACAACATTTAGATTATTTATTTATTTATAATAGTATTAAAAAGTGTTCTAAAAAATGGCTGAAACCAAAAGCAATCCCTTCGACATGGACAGCTCCAGCTTCGACGCGGAGAAGTATCTGGAAAGACTGCTCAAGGTAAGAACTACAAAATGGTAAAGTAATAAGCATTAACTTATGCACTTTTTGTTTTGGCTGTTACTCACAAATAAAGGATTGCTCCTTGAAGCAAATAATGGATACGGAGGCGGCGGTGGTCAAGGACACACAGACATTGCACTCGGATATGCAGACGCTGGTCTACGAGAATTACAACAAATTCATCTCCGCCACGGATACAATTCGCCGGATGAAGGATGACTTCAAGCAGATGGAAACGGATGTGAACCTGCTGATGACCAAGATGCAATCCATAACGACTTTTAGTGAGCAAATCACCGGAACGCTCCAGGGCACCAGATCGCAACTGTGTCGCCTGTCCGAGAAACACTCGCTCCTCAAGAGGCTGCAGTTCCTCTCGACCCTGCCAGCTAAACTGAAGTCTCTGATAGAGGAACAGAACTACGCGCAAGCTGTCCAGGACTACCTGCATGCCCAGAAGGTGTTCGCCCAGTACGGTCGACAGCCGTCCTTCGATGGAATCCAGCGAGATTGCGACGCCATCATGGCAGATCTTAAGGAGCAATTGCGAAGTGACTTCCGAAGGGCTGGGAACACGGCCCAATCCTTGACGGAAATTGGAGAGCTACTCCTACAGCTGGACGAAAAGACCTCGGATCTGGCCAGCGAAATGCTGACTTGCGCTGCCAAACGACTGCACGAGCAAATCGTCATGCTACAAGATCAAACAGAGCGTGATATGCTGGAGTTTGTGGACATGGGCATCGATGGTTTCCTCAATGATCTGGCGCTGGTAGTGACTTCCTACTTTGATATGTTTGTGGCCAAGCACTACGAGCATGAGCGGTAAAATTAACAATATTTTGTATATCTTAAATGAGTTTTAATATCCATTCCTTTTTCAGCGATGACTTCCAGGAGAACGCCCTGCAGGAGTTAAATGTCTTCCTCAATCAGAACATTGAAAAGTATCTGACACTCGTCCAGGATCGCGTTGAGTCCGACATTGGCTACGGAGATACCCAGGTGATGCTGCGCGCTCTGGATCGACTTCATCGGCGCCTTCAGGCCATGCGAAATATCTGCCGCGGCTTGGAGGTCCAACGCAACACAGTATCTATTATTATCTCGGCTGCCCACCAACTATGCGATGCCCATGGCAAAAACCTCAAAGATCACTTTGCCGACAGCTTGAGTGCGGTTCGTCTTTCGCTGGTTTCTGCCAAGAGCGACGCAGCTGCTGGTCTCAATCTCGGTGATCTAATCAGCAATCTGTATGTGTCCATGGTGGAGAAGATTAAGGTCGTACTGCAGGACTTGCTTATATTCCTGCGCACCGACTGGTCGTTCAACATCAAGGCGGAACACAAGGGCGCCCTGTGCGTTGAGGGCATTCGAGAAAACCTACTCATTGGCTTCCTGCGTCATATTGCTAAAGTGATGTGTGGTTTCGGAGATGCCTCCAGCTCCAGTCCACCCAATCTATTGCTGGTGCTGTCGAAAACATGTCTGGAACTCGAGCAACAGGGCGTTCACATACTGGTGAGCTTTCTATTGATACTATTTGTGATTTTCCTAATAAACCAAATCCTTAGATTGCTCTGGTGGATGACCTATACGAAATCGACTCGGAGAACAGTGCAACACTTACCCACGAAACTGAGATATGTGCTGAAATGCGGGAGACGGCACAGTCACTATTGGACGCCTATGTGCGGCTGCAGGGAACCAATATCTCGCAAATGCTACGCAAGAGTGTGGAAACAAGAGATTGGCTTAACTGCCTGGAACCGCGATCCGTTCGTGCGGTGATGAAACGGGTCGTGGAGGAGCTTGGCAGCATCGAGACGGTGGTAGCCAGTCTCTACGAGGCAAACACGAATGCAACGTCAGGATTCCGAACCACAGCCAGCAGCGACTCTAGCCGAAAAACTTATTTCAGTAACTTTGCTTCCACCTCAAAGCCACAGTATCGTTCCAATTGGTCAAACTACACGCCTTCGCAGCTGGAATCCAGCTATGTGTCCAACATACATCGCTTGTTTTCGGAGCGAGTAGAAATCTTTACTTCGGTAGAGTTCACCAAGGCCTCAATTATAATGGGCATTATTAAAATTGGTCTAAAGGTAAGTGAATTTATGAAATGTAGATGGCTATTTATGTGATTTATGTTTTTAGACCCTTTTGGAATGCGTGAGGCTAAGAACTTTTAGCAAATTCGGACTTCAGCAGATTCAGGTGGATGCCCATTATCTGCAAATGAACCTATGGCGATTTGTAAGCGATGAAAAGTGAGTTAGATTCGACAACTGAAAGATATGATAAACTAAACACACTTGTTTGACAGTCTGGTGAACTTCCTGCTGGATGAGATTCTTGGATCAGCTGTGCAAAGGTGCTTGGAGTCCGTTTTAATGGAGCCCAATGCTGTGGAAATTATTTGTGAACGGGGTTAGTATTTGTTTCCACAAGTTAAAGCAACATTCCACTTAAAATCTCCGTCTATTTTGTTAAACGCCGCTAGCCTAAGGATCTAAAAATAAACACCCTGTTTCTAATTTAGATAGTTATTTAAAATGTCTAGGAAATTGACTTCATTTTTCAGAAAAATCTTTCAAATTTCCATTCTGCCATTTTTTAACTGTGCTGGTAACACAGACTGTGCTTGTAACAGAAATCATTTTCAATCTGTGGTATCGGCACTGAGACACAGAGTGAACTCGATGGTATCTCCCTTAATATCCTCTTCGGTATTCGTCAGCAGAATGCTGTGGGATTCCCCATCCTCGCCCGTTGAGATGGTCAACACGCTGGGTGTCTCCTCGTCGATGGCTTTTCGTTGCTCTGTGCGTGCCTTCCTTGCTTCCTCGAACTCCTTGGGATGACACTTCCTACGATGCGTGTGCTGATTTGCATTGGAGTTAAAGGTCTTCGGGCAGTGAGGACACTTGTAAAGCACCTCGCCCGTATGCATGGTCATGTGTTCCCTCAGTGTGATGGCCTTCTTAAAGGATTTGCCGCACACACTGCATTCGTGCTTCCTGTCCGTGAGATGCACATAGCGCTGGTGACTCAGCATGGCGCTCCTATTGGGTGAAACCTTTCCACACACATCGCAAGTGGCAGCAGTGCCATTATGTCGCCGCACATGCTTCTTGAGACTGTGCTTGTTCTTATGCCAGGATCCGCAGATGTCGCACTGAACCTTGGGCTCCGTGACACCAGCGTGCTCCAGCTGATGTCGCTGGAAGGCAGCTCGTCCACGTATAACCTGGGCGCAGATGTCGCACATGGTGCCATAGTTGCCATGCGCCATCTTGACGTGCGTGCACAGAAGGGATTGGTTGGGAAATCTATTCGAAAAGAAAATGTTTATCATACAACTTCAAGATGAGTAGAACCAAGCTTACCTCCTCTCACAAAGATCGCACACCACATTGCGCTCCTTGTGGATAACGCGATGCTGATCCAACAGATACTGCTTAGTGTACCTTTTGGGGCACTGCTCGCACATAAAGGTCTTCTCCTCCTCCGGATGGTGCTTCAGCAGCTCATGGTTCCTCAGGCACTGTTTGTCTGCAAATCGCTTGTCGCACTGGGTGCATCTGTAATTAAATTTCTAATTGGTTATGGGTTCGGCTCATGGGATTTGCGCATTAGATTGGCTCACTCCACTTTACCACTCACTTAAACTTCTCCGGATCAGCGTGTCGATCAATATGGTCGGTGAGAAAGGAGCGCTTGTAGAACTTTTTATTGCAACAAATGGCATAGCCCTTGCGATGGTGCTTCTGCAGCATGTGCTTGCAGAGCAGAAGGAAGGTCTCCTGCCCCTCGTGACAAACGTCGCAGGTGAGTCGCATGTGGGCAGATATCTTGGCATCGATATCCAGCATGCACTGTTTGTAGTCCGCATAGCGTTTGCTTTTTTGTGGGGCTTCTTCTGCTTTGCGCGGGGTTCGTTTCGGTCTGGATTTATTCGCCACAGGCTTCGATTTTTCAGGAGGTGTCGAAGGAGGCAACGAATGATGGGCTTTACTTTTGGCGGACGAACGAGTTTCTCTACGCTCTTCTGTGGGTAAGGTGTCTGCGGTTTCTAAATCGTTTTCTGTTGCTATGTCTTCTTTTATGAACTGTTTCTTTGGTGGGTTGGATTCCGTTTGCTGTTCCTGCTGCGCAATAACTTCGGTGAGGAACTGCTCGTTGGTAAAGGAACCACCCTCGCTGCCAGGTAATCCCAGCTCCTGGTCCTCATCCTGCTCCTCCTCCTGCTGCTCCGAGTCCTCACCGTGCTCAACTTTCCCCTGATCCTGGCCAGATTTCAAAGAGAACCTTTCGGTGAGCAATCGATGTGCACTCTCCACGGCCACATAGAATTGATGAAAGTCGTTCACCTGGTTCCAGCAGGTCAAACAGATCACCGTTGATATGGGATCATCGCTTTTTGGCTGCAATTAAATCATTTACATATGTTACCAAAAATAGGAAGATAAGAAATTACCTCAAACCAAAAGTATTTGGCCAACACATTGGCCACATTTAGGGAGATGCCCACGTCCTCGAATATCCGAATTGTATCTGTATCGTTAACGTTGTTCAGGCACAAACGGCAAATCATGCTTAAATTAATACATTCAAGCCTAAGACAATTTATATATTTTTATATCAAATCAAAACATAAACAAGACTTCTTCGATATATGAGATACGATTATCGTCTGATGTTATCGACCCAAAATCGAATATAAGCAAAAAAAATTTCAAAAAATCGAAGTCCACAGAAAACTATCGGCAATCGATATTGAAAGTAGCCGCTAAATTTTGAAATGAGATTTTTGTAAGCCGCATTAACCCTTTGCATTTTAAATGTAATAAATGAAAACCACATGGGACAATGTTTGGAGAATTGGTAATTTATTTAAGATAAAGTTCAATTGTTTATTTATATAATCATATAACTAATTGGTTTGAAATTTGTAGTTTTTGTTTTTATTTCTTTTTGTTGTTATTTACTTCTACCTTCTTTCACTCTAAATTAATTACATGTAAAATCACAGCAGTCTTTCATTAAAAAATAGATTTATCAATTTTGTGTTTAATCCGTAGAATATGACTCTAAACATAGATCGTGTGTATAATAACAGAACAAACTTTCACACTACACTCATAAAAAATGTTTAAAATTTAACGGAATCAAGAGCTTACCACTAATCGGAGCTACGAATTGCCACTGCAAACTAACTACAGATTTAGTAATCACCTATATATATTAACATTAAGTTTATCTATATCTCATACAGATAAGATGTACGTATCGTCATTGAACTGAGTTGACAAAATAAACACTTTTATCTCGTTTACGAATTGCACAGAAGTCAAAATTATCATTAGTCGATATATTTATATATAGTATAGATCTAAATATTGATAATCATTACAGCTAGAACGAACGTTGGTTTCCTTTGTATGAAATTTCGGCTACTGGAATGTATTTTACTTGCTCCTGTTGCTGAAAACCTTGCGCCACCAAATTTGTATTAAAAATTCACTAAACTATCTTGGCATGTGCGTTATTCGTTAAAATATAATATGTTAGCGAATATTTTAAATATTTCTACACGTATTTACACGTTTCTTTTTGAATTGAACTACCTAAGAATCGGTGTGGTCTACGAAAAATTTAAAAACGTATTTATAATTGATATTCAAAATTTTGATTACGCTACTGAACATGAAAAACGGGAAAGGGATAAACTTTGATAGGAAATTGAAACATAACTCCTGTCCAATTGCTACTGGTTAAGGATGGCTATATCGTACATATCGACTTTAATCACAGCTACGCAGAGTTTAGGCAAGGCGAGTAGTCATTTTGGGTAACTAGCAGGACGGGATTCCATAAGTTAACCTGCCACCTGCTGCATGGTGATGGTGCTTATCAACTGCTGGCATATCTTTCCGTACTCGAACTGGTCCCCGGAAATGCGACGCAGCTTGATGCCTTTGCCGGCGCCATGATGATCGCGACTGCGTCCCTCGCACACTTGAAGCTCGATCTGCAGGCCGCCTGAGTACTCCAAACTGAGATTTGTGGTTGGCTCTCCATATCCAGCGTGTGAAGCGATCAGAGAAGCAGCCTCGCAGGCCAGAGGATTCGAGGTGGATGCATTCGAGGCACTGCTATGTCGCGATTCCGCTCCACTGTCCTCCGAGCTTATGCTTCCCTTGTGCAGGACAAAGCCCTTCGGCGGCATTGTCGAGTCTATGGTCTGCTTAACCATCTCCAAGATGCGCGTAGAGTCCAGATTGGAGCACTCATGTGGCAGAGGCACTTCGTAGCACATCTCATCGGACATGCGCCGCGAGTCGCACATGGAATCGGGCGTTAGATGACCACATTCCGTGTGATCGCCCATCTCCGAGTGGGAATCCGATTTGAAACCAGAGCTGGCGGATGGCTCCTGGCAGGGCGACAGGTTATTCGAGTCATTGCTTAGTGAATCATCTGAGAAACCAAGCGATTTGTCACTGCCCCGCCGGCATTGGGCTTCGGTTTGAGCTTGGTTTTGGGATTGGGTAGCGTGGGAGGAGCCACTGGCCACTGGACAATGACTTCCAGCGCCCGATTCGCAGTCTAGGCTGGCCTTACGTCCAATGCCCCTGGTGATTGAAGGCATATCGCTGCTGGGCTCCGCGATGATAAGCCCCTGTAAAGATATTTTATTAAAAATGGATTGTCGTGATATTTATGAACAATAAGATTATTGATTATACACAGGAAACACTAAAGAAAATGTGCAAGTCCACTTCCTCTCACCTGTAGTGACATTACTGGAGTGTGCTGCTCAAGGGAGTCCTCACTATCACGACTATTGTCCGACGAAAGAGCCACCAAAGTGATCTCGCTGCCCTGGACATCGGTGAGGCATATCTGCGGCGTAATTCCTCCCGTACAACCGGCGTATGGAGTACCCGTGCTGATAGTGTGACACATCTGTCCGTTTCCGTTCTCCTCCTGGATGATGCACAAATTTGGTGAAGCCGGCGGCGTGGGCACGACCCTCACAGGTTGTGCGGGCGATAGGTTAAGCGGTTTCATGTCATAGTACGAAGCCGTGGGCATAAACCAATTGGTGGCTGCATAGTCCGTGGGCTGCTGATCCATTACTCCACCGCAAACATCCATGGACAGGTCCAGAGGTTGATTGGCAGCGGCGGCCGCTGCAGCTCCTTCGCTGGCGGCTGAAGTGCCTCTGGTAATGGAACCGCCAGCACATCCAGTACTTAAACCAGAGATGCCATTGGTGATCTGATGCAGCGGCGAAGAGCCACCGGCGGCACAGGGCAGGTATGGATTGGGCGAACAACTACCGCTGAAGCTGGTGCTGAAAACAGGCGACTGGCAGCCACTGCTTGAATTCGAGTTGCTAGCTCCCAAATTAATGCTGCTGAACTGGCCAACCAGCTGCTGTTGATGCTGCGGCTGCAGGGCCAGGGTCATAGGTTGATATTGCGTATAGCCACAGATCGGTTGGCCAAACATCTGCTTGGCCGAGGTCAGCGAGGCATTCACAGCTCCGCCCTGCGGCATGCTGAGCGGCGATACACTGAAGCTGAGCATGTGCTGTTGTTGCTGTTGCTGCTGGAGATGCGTGAAGTGGCTCTGGTCGAGATGACCTCCACTAACCGCCGCCGCACTCGAAGCATGAGCTGCCAGTCCCAGTAGCGGAGCCAAGTCCATCGGCACAACATGCGTTGAGATTATTTTGTTGGCTATTTCGAAGCTAACACGCTGCTCCTTAACCAGTCGATCCAGGGCAGGCATCAGATTCTTGATGGCTTCCGGAGGAACTTCAATGTCATGGCCGCGACGCAGAACCAGCTGCAAACCCATGCCCGGTTTTCCATGTATGGGCGAACCTGTGAAAGCAGTTTTCGTATTATTTAAAAATCCATTTTACTAGTAAGCTTGTGTAGAAGCTTGTGGCGTTCGTTTTGGTCTTTTTATCTTACCTGGTAAGCTGATCGAATTTTCTAAAAGCGGCGGACTGGGTGCAACCAAAAAGTTTCTCTGTGCAATACCTTTCTGCAGGGACTGACATTCCTGCAGTGGTCCTTGGAACTGACTCTTCGATCCTTCCGATGCTCGACGCACTGGACTATAACGTCCTATTGTCGCTAAATGACAGGCAAGAGGAATAAAAGAAAGGGGGATCGAGAATGTGAACCAATTGTTGCGACCCCATAGCTTATAAAATAGTTTTAACAAGGATTTTATTTATGATTTACAAAGGTTAAGTTGCGCTTTGAGTTACACACGTAACATATCAACTAACAAAAACATTATGTTAGTTAGTAATATTTAAAGGAAAATGAACACAAAATGTAGCTAACAGGAGGTTAAAAATGAGTAGATGTATGTTGGTTAAGATATTGGTTATTTTATTGTTAGGACACTTTGCTGAACTCCAGGATGACCCAACAAAGAAAACTCAAGACTTACCACCCTCCTGGACGGTGGGCAACTTCGAGTGGACTACCCGATGGATGCGCCGATTGTTGGGCGCCACCAGGGGCACAGAGCCACCTGCGGCCGCCACCAAGGGCAGCGAGTGGGGCGGCGATAGGCCCTTCGACATGCCCATGGGCAGGGCCACGCCCACCGGGTAAGTGCCATTGGGGGGCGATTGACTCAGAGATTTCAGGGTGGGAGGAAAATAGTCGCGGTTCATGCGAGACTCAACCTCGCGAATTATCTCGGGTGGAATCACTATCGTTTGTGGGCGGTTTAGGTAGAGGGGATTTTTAAGCAGCGAGATCAGGAGCGGTAGCGGTTGTAGTTGTTGTTGTTGTTGTGCAGTAGCGGGCAATGCAAAATTATCAATTGCAATAAACCAAAAATGTTTACATAAAAAGAAAGTTCAAAAAGGCAAACCATCAAATTAATACAGTAATTAAAATATAATTAAATAACATTTGTACAAAATAAACAAGTGATCTCATATAAACCTCACATATTTAAGCTATTTATAGAGCGGCATGCAGTTGAAATTTTAAGGCCATATTTAAATTATTATTTTAATTTTCCTACTATAATGGCATCTTGAAATAACTGATATTTTACATATTTAGAAGGATTTGGATTGGATATTTTATAGTTTAGTTGGCCACCCCAACGCACCTGGCGGTCTCTCGGTGACCGTGAGCAATCCTGTTCGTCGCTGTCGCATATTGGAGGAGGTAGTTGGCGCCTGGGATTGTGATCCTGCTCCTGATCCATGTGCTACGGAAAGATCCTCCGTGCAGCCCACCGTATGACGCTGGGTGCCTCCTCGCTTTTGCATATAGCTACAAAGAATTGAATATTATCATGACCCTAAAAAGGAAATGTAGTTCCAAGTCAACCTTTGCAGCTCCTCGTTGCATTCGCCAGTGGCATTCTCCTGGCAGCACTGCATATGCGCCACGGACTGTTCGTTGAGCGGCGATAATTCCTGCACAGCCAAGGGATCTGTGCCGCAATTCGGATTGATATAGTACCCGGCCGTGTCCATTTGCTGACCCTGAGCTGGACCCACAACGGTGCCCGTGGCGGGATAATAGATGTGAAGATTTGCCCCGCCGTCTGATGCGCGTCGCCCAAATGAGCCTAGAAAAATAGATGCCACATTAATGTTGTAATTGAAAACATCTGTCAGATTGGCAAATACTCACTGGCTCCCATAACAACGGGCGGCTTGAGCAGATGCTGGTCCTTGATGGTGAGGTTGTGCAGGGGCTGGTTTTGCAGCATGGGCAGATTAACTGGGTAGTATGGAACTGGCTGAGTGGGATCGCTGCACTGCGGTGGACATTTGAAGTCGATGGGCGGCACATGGGGATTAGCTAGCGCCTGCTCGTGGGCCACATCGCCGGGACCCACTGTATGGCGTCGGGTATTCGCTCCATTGACACCTCCGCCAGCGTGAGCACTCAAATGCTGCGCATTAACAGGGGGCTGAAAAAAAATCCAGGTTGTTATCGAAAGTTTTAAGCGAATCAATTAAATATATGAGCTCACATCATTCGATCGCGCCAGGCATTCCAGCTCAAATTCACCATATTTCTCCAGATCCACGGTGACATCGGACCAGCCAAAGCCCAAAGCTGAGCTGGTGGCATTGGCATTGCTCAGCGGACTGAGCCGATCCAGAGATTCCTGCTTGACGGGCTCCGAGCGATCCACCACGCCCGTCGTGATGCTCGTCTTTCGTGATCGGGAGTAGGCCAGGCTGGCGTGGTACTGCAGTCTTTGGTTTTCGCGTCGCCTTTGCTGCAGCTTATCATGCAGCAGGTTGTAAATGGCGTAGATGTTGTCGAATCTCTGCTCGTGCACCGACTGTGCTATCATGTCGGCGGTCAGTCCGGGCAGTTGGAGCATATGCGTCATCACCACAGAGTCCAGTTGCGGCGGTGAGTCCGACGCACTGCCCAGCGAGGATGTGGACGCCGACTTGGACACTGTTCCCGAGCCGGGGGCACAGGAAATGTCACCGAAACGTTCCTCCTCCTGCATCTCTGACTGCCACTCGCTGAGCCAGCGGTGCTTGATGATCTGTTTGATGGTATACCGACGATCAGGCTCCACTACCAGCATGTTTCGGATTAGCTGCTCGCATTCTGTGTAACATAAGGTTTGGTTTTGGATAAGTTCTTTCATAATTCCATTTAGAGCTCACCTTGCGACATAAAGAAGGGAATGCGAAATTTGCCCAACACCACGCGACTTTTCAGCTCCAGGATAGTCTTTCCATCGAAAGGTAATGCTCCACAAACCAAGGCGTACAGCACAACGCCCAAACTCCAGATATCCGACTTGGGTCCATCGTATTCCAAGCCTTGGAAAACCTCTGGGGCGGCGTAGGGCGGTGATCCGCACCAAGTTCTTAAGGTGGCACCCTCCTCATAGTGATTACTAAAGCCAAAGTCGGCAAGCTGAAAGGCACAGAAAGAAACTCAATCTAAAATACTATTAATATGGAGTATATATAATATCATACCTTGATGTTCATGTCCTTGTCGAGGAGGACATTCTCGGCCTTGAGATCGCGATGCACCACCCCGCGCAGGTGGCAGTAGTGAACGGCCGAGACGAGTTGGGTGAAGACACGTGCCGCCTCCGGTTCCTTCATCCTGCCATTGGCCACCAGATGGTCGAAGATCTCCCCGTTCGGCGCGTACTCGGTGACCAGATAGATCATCGACTGCGACTCCATCACCTCGTACAATCGCGTGATATGGGGATGCCGCAGCGATTTAAGGATCGCTATCTCGCGGAACGTCTTGCTCAGGTACTCCTCGTTCAGACATGTTTTGTCTATGATCTTGATGGCCACCTGCAAGAGATGTCGCGACCAAAAAGGAAAAAGATTTTACCCAAAAAGTAAACTCAAACATATCATTCTTCGATCGACTCTTTGTCGCCTCGCTGGTTTGTTTGGCCCAGGTGAACGAACGTTTTGCGGTGGAGCAAGTAAATGGGGAGAAATGAGATTTCAAAAGCAGAGAAAGAGACCCCGAAAATCAAGATGTGTGGGTTGCACACATCAGTGTCTCGCATGGCTAACACAACAGTGGTAACAGAAAAACTTTGTTACTATTTTATAAAAAAGCCGAATGAAGATGCTCTAAAAAGAGGGGCAAGGTCAACCATGTTATGTTCCTATAGATACATATGAAATGATAATTGATATTTAGACAGATATTGGTTAATAATTTTAAGAAGAATGTATTAAATTTGTATTCTCACAACCAAAGTTGGGTTCTTTTGCTATGATTGAACTCTTTAAGATCCCTTTTCATATAGATTCAGCCCACTGTAGATGTTCCTGTTACCAGGCGACTTTGTGGGTGGCTTGGTGGCGCACAGTCTGCAGTGGCCGCATAAACGGTGGCTACACACGATGACAGGGCCATACATGGTGCGCGTGTTCGGATCTCGGGATCTCTACGGATATGTGAGTATGCGATATGGATGGATGGGTGGGATGGATGATGAGTGCGGAGCGGCGGCGATGGCGGCAGACAAGACAAAAACATTCTTTGCTCACGACTTTCGGTTCGCAGACGACGACGACTGTTTATTTGCTTTTGTGTATTCGCGAAACATTTTAAAAATTTAACACAATGTTAAGTATTTAACAACACAAGTGTGCGCACACTCACTCAGTCGCGCCGTCTCTTTCTACTCAGCTGTTGCTCTCTCGCTCGACGACAATGAGCTATCATCATCGCCACCGGTTTCTTTAAACATTTTTTTTTTTTGTTATTGTTTGCTCAACATTTAAGCGAATTCTTGCTGCTTCCTGAGTACTTATTTCTTTAATATATTCAGCATTTTATGAAAATTTGACAAAATATTAGCAGCTTTTGTTAAAATGCAGTGAATCTTGATTCAGATGCCATTCAATAAATGAAATTCAATCACACTTTGTGAAAATTCCATCGCGAGAGTGACTTTGAACTTGAGACAAGTGTGCAATGCAAACTATTTGTTTATAATAAAGACACTGCCGGGCAATGCGGCGTATGCGTAATATCTTTTGAGCGAATTAGACGATGGCCGGCGAAAACGAGATGAGTGTCAAACTTTTACATAATTGCATGAAACAAATGCTGATTCTGCACTGATATTACGTCCTACAAATCGCCAATGCCACGTGAGCCGGTTTTGAACTTCAGCCAACAACGGGAAACAAGGAAAAACCAAAGGCAAGGAGAGGGTGGTGGTGGGTCGGAAAAAGTATGGAAAAACAGAAATGCCATTGCCACGTGCCGTTTGACCTTTCCCCATTGGTCGCCCGGCGAATGCGATGAACCTCAAGCTCGGCGCTCGCAAATGAGACATTTCAAAATAATCGCAACCAGAAATACACCAACAAGTATAGCAGTCGTGGCAGAAAATACCAGTGTCGCCTCCGTTTGGGAATCCTTCAGCCGAAGGCGAAAAAAGTCGCATCAAAAGGTCCTATTGATTTAAAAGGCAAGCTCAAGGCAAGGTCTAAAATGTTGTTGATTACGAGTGTCGTCCATTAAATAAGGGCCCTGAAACAATGTCAAGAATTTCAGCAACATTTGTCTGCAAATTGCAATGCATGGCCATTTCCTTCGTAATATTTTTTCGTAACTAATGGTGCCAAAGATTATTTGCATTTAAATTGTATTGGATAATACTTTGTAGGTGCATCTTAACTTAAAAACTACCTTTGAAACTTTTCTATTTGATTTAAAGATATTTCTTTATTGTTTTGAAAACCTATTCAAGTTATAGAACAAATACAAATTTTTGGTATATTATCTAGGAAAAGTGAAAAAATTAATCCAAAGTTGTTGTATATTAATCTACATGCTACCTTTCCACAACACCTTATTTTCATTTTCCAATTTAGCGTACTGCTGCCTTAGTTCTTCGAGTTCTTTTGAGTTCCTAGCAGCCAAGCGATACAATTGGGCATTTAGGCCAACGATTCTCTCCCTCAGAGCATTCACTGTATATTGGCTAAGACGTTCTGGCCGAAAGACATCCTCCTTAATGGTGGCCACAAAGTGCCACATATCCTGAAGCTCTCCACGCTTTTCGCTGCTATGTAGCTTTAGTTTTTCAAGGAGCACCAGTTTCTCCTGTTCGATTTCGTTGATCAAACTTATTAGATCTGCCGTTGAGGAACTGGTGGGTCGTGGATTTTGGCCAGTTTCTGGCTCTTGGCAAGATTCGATCTTTGAATCTGTGCCCTCATCATCTTTCAGTATAAAATTATTGGGATTCAGCTTGACTTGATTGCATTCGAGATATTTTTGCTGCGCCTTCAGGCGCGTCAATTCACACAGAATGGCGGTAGGTGTTGGTTTTGGCGCCCTGATCTTGGGCGGAATTTTAACTTGATTCCGCTTGCGAGCGGGTTTTTCCGGCGGTTGAGCCCTTGGAGCCGGTGGCTTTTGTTCATCGTCTTTTGGATTTTCCATTGGGGCTTCGGTAGCATGTGATTGTTGCACAACATCCGAGGAGAGAGTCCTTGCAACTTCTGCAGCGCTCGTTTGGTTGTTGTTATTTACACGCGGTAATCAAACGTGTTGCCAGCACACCCAACCACCCACCCACCCACTCTTTCCACGTGTTTAATCGATATATGCGACCTCCTTCGTGCTCACCTTTCCACTCCCCACCCGGCTGCTGTGCCAACTATTATTCTATGCTTCGGACGGGGGTCAGTAAACTTTATTTGGCTTGGCTGGATTTTACAATTTTCCCACCGGCAGCGGCAACTTTCAGTGGAAATGGAAAATCGATTAGTACAATTACAGTTTCCATGTCATGGCCTACTTAATTGCCCATGGAAATGGGACAAGCGGGGTCGTGGCTTGAGGACCACTTTCGTGGTTAACTAATTTCTAATCAGTACTTGTGGGAGACCGGGAAAATCCACCTGCTGGCCAAAACTCAAGTGACGATCAAATGCTTGGCGAGCTAATCAAGTTTCAATGGACTAACAAAAGTATTGTAAGGAAGTACAACAGTGGGACCTGCTTACGTGAAACTTATATATTTAAGGAGCAAATGGATGTTAGTTATATATTTCTCCGCTTGCATATTCTATATTCCGCTATTGTATATATGACTATATTCAGCTAACTTTAAATCATCATCTAAAAACAATGAAATTAAAGTTAAGAAGTTTTCTATGTTATGCAGAGATGTTCTTTATATTTAAGCTCCATTGTAAACTTACTAAATTCGTTGAATTGTTTTTCCATTGTACAGCTTGAATTACAAAAGTGCTTGGTATGGAAGTTTTACAGTTTGTGCAGAGGAAATGTTGATTTATTATTGTTTTTGCTATCGCCTGCAAAGTCAAATCGGGTAGCATTAACTTGGCGCGTGCTGTTTGTCTTCTGTCTACCTCCCTCTCTCCCACCAGCCACAACCCACTTACGCCCACCACCCACTCTAATGTGCGACTGAGACAGAGAGCGAACGCACGTGACTGATTTGCGAATTTACTTTTCTTGCGATGAAAAATCAGCAGAAGAAGCAACTTCACTGATAGCATTTGTGTTTATCATTGGAATGTATGTATGGGTGGTGTCTCTTGTTGCTGCAGATAGCATAGTTTTCTTACTATCAAGAGCATACAAATAGGAACGTGAAAATGCCGAGGAAAACCTTAGATTTAGTGCGCATAATTTTTTGGGTTTTGTAAACACACACAGGAGAAATATGATAAAAACCGCAGACACACCAATGGTGAGCTGCAAAAAGCCGCGAAATTGTTAATAAAAAGGTAAATAAAAATTGTTAAACGATTTCAGCCACCCGTCTCGCTCGCTCACCATCTCCGTCCCGCTTGCACTCGCTTCTTTTCGGTCTGACGCGTGTTAGATGTTCAAACATGTTTTCGGTCTGCTGGCCAAAAGGCAACGCTCAGCCGGCAGCTTAAATATTTGCCCATAGCGAAAGATCAATCAACAAATGTGAGCGAGACGGTGTGAATTGACCAGAAAGAGACGGGTAGAGCATAGGGCTGCACAGAGAGAAATATTATCAGCATAGTGAAATTATTTTAAACAGTTTAAATTCACATTTGCATTCATCTCAATTTTAAATGAAATTTAAAAAATATATATTTTTTAAAGTTCCCCAGCTTTTCTCTATATAGAGTGTCTAGCCTGCATGGCTGGTGCTTAATTGCATCAATTGGAGCATTAAAACAGTTGCCAAGGCAACTACAGAAAAATTCAATTAAACTAAAACTTGCCAATTGAGTGCAAACACATTCCGCACACAAAGAAAGTAAACTGAAATTCAATTTGAAAAACGGCACATGAAAGCGATCAAGAGAGCGTAGAACTCTAAACAAAGAAAGAAATCAATTAATACTATTTATATAGGCTAAGAAACGATAAAACTGTTTATTTCCCTCAGATTTTCACTAAAGAAACTAGGTTATGGTTTGCTTTAACGATCAAAGTACGTATCGCACATTTTCTTATCGATGGGTTCTGCAGTTCCTTCGGTTTAAACAAATAATAATAATTCGAATGTGTGTGTGTTCGTTGTGTACCCACAGTTGTGTGTACAAGTGAACTTTTGCCATTTTCCATTGATAATAGTGAATTATTGGCAAAATGCGCTTAGGCGCGATAAGCCATGGGCTCTAAGGCAATACACATACGTAAATAAATTCATATGTATTCAGATCCTTACGTACTCATGTTTTACCAACGCACAGATATAGCTATACTATATAGCATGAGTACACATATTGGAGTGGCCATGGCAGAAATAAGATAAGTGGCCACCATTGGACCTTGAAGTTGTCGAACAGCTGTGCTCTTATCAGGGGTAACTAAATTTCGTTACAGTCAGCAAACAGTCAACAGATCGAGGGAAGCTGATTCCATTTGTTTATCTATCTGCTTTGAAGTGCCACCCTGACCGACTGTTTCGAGAAATATGGTCACACTGAGCGATAATTTGACATTCAAAGTTATGGATACCATTAGTGAGTACTACAATTGTTCGTTTTGGCCCACTAAATGTCACAGCATTAATCATTCAATCATACTCGTACTTTTATAACGATCGATTTCGCCAGAGGCACGTGCTCATCACAAATTCCTCAACGCTGTCAATTATGCAAAAATTGATTGTTTGCTCTATAAATTTGCATGCTTTTTTGTGTTCGCTTCTGTTTTCATTGCTGTTTTCTGTAGTAGGTACATTTCACTTGACAATCCCAATTAACAAGTGTCACAGCTGTTCCCGTTGTGTTAGCACTTCGTCGGATGATTCCACCCACAATGACTGATAAAGATATAAAGATGCAGGTGAGTCAATCGCTTAGATGCGCCAGGTAAGAAAATACGCTTTATTGTGATTTAGCCGGCTCATCAACTTCGGTTGACTTTATATGGCAGGAAATTCTCGGTGGGAAAAGACGATAACAAATGCATGTATCATCGAAAACAAAAAACAAGAGACAAATCAAATTACTTCCTCATAAGGTTTACACACACACACACACGCAGTAAGGTAATAAACAAAAAAAAAAACACTCACACTTTTGAGACGCTTTACAAATGCCATTCAATTAGCATCTACCGATTTCCACCTCCGGATTCACATTCCCCCCCGCCACCCTTTTTTCAGGCCATTGTCAATTGAAGGCAAACAAAAAGCCAAGCAACCGAAACAGAATCAGTAAGACCGAGATGCCGAAAACGAAACGAAACTCCTGATTGTCAATAAGTTGTGTAAATAATTATTGTACACATACTTACGCGGCAATAAACAAAATCATCAAAGAGCAACAACAACTAAAATCAATTCGATCAGCTCAAATGCGAAAAAAACGCGTAAGAATATACTGAGTTTTCGAAGGAATTCAATTTACATGTGCCATAGAAGCATTAGATAGATAAAAATACTAAAAAACATAATTAAAAATCTTTGTTAATTATTAAAAATTATTAATAAGTAGGAACTAGAAATAAGAAGAATTCTACGCCAATTGTTTCGACCAATTCGAAGAGAATAGCACTTTCCTGAAGTATCTAAAACCCCAGGAATTTGTATCTATGGAATCGATGTAGAACATAAACAATCTTTAAACCGACTGCTGTCAGTTGCCCAGACTTGATTAGTCAGTTATGACTTACTAGTTATCGAGTGGTTAGTTGAGGGATTTGCATGGGAACTCACCTTGGTCTTGGTCACAATGTTGGTGGCCATCTTGACCACGGCAAAGTTGCCCTTGCCGATGGTCTTCTCCAGCTCATAGTAGCCGACCCGGAGGAGCTTGTCCACGGATATCTTGCTGGTCGATGGCACCTTGTAGTTTTGCGGCGTTGAGGACGTTGGAGGAGCTGCTGCTGGCCCAGCCGTTGGTGTGGTGGCCATCGCAGCTGCGTCGGTGTAATCCCTTTTTCACTTTTTGCCGTAGGAGGATGGGGGATTCTTGCGGATGCGTAATTGGCTTTTCGCGCACAGGAAATTCACTTAATATGCATTTTCTTTTGTCGCGCAGTTCAAACGCGAACGCGAGTGTTCATTTGCTGGCGGCGAGACTAACAAACCGGAGAATGGTGAACCGGAGAATTGAGAACGGGGAACGGAGAATTGGTATGACGGGATGCGGGCAACTGGTTGGGGATCCGGGTGTTTCGAGACGGGGAAGCCGCCGCCAGCAACAGTGGATTATGTGAGATGTGTAGAGCTTGCGCCGACTCTAAAATATTCACTTAACTCGATTAAGAGGTCAATGGCAGCTTCTCGTTCGGACTTTCCAGCGGATTCTCGGCGGGCAGTGGGCCATGCCCACCAGGCAACTCCAATGCTCACTTTGTTCTTTAGCTTTTTTTTTTTAATTTATTGAAGCGACACTTCCTCGAACGTTTTATATGTTCTCAATATATATATATTTACATATATATTTTGGTTTACGACGCCTTCAAGTCTCGATTTAATGGCTCTTTGTTCGAACGCAAATTACTTTTCAAATTTCGATTTTGCACATTTTGTCACCGCCTTGAGGGAAAAGGGGGAAAATTATTAAATAAGTATTTCACTTTGTCTAGTTTTTGACCTTGGGGTTTTCATTTTTATTATTCTTTATCGCAGGTGGGCGTGGCGCATGTGTGCGTGTGGTTTAATGAGCAAAACAAACACCAAAGATAGCAAAAAGAGAATAAGAAATAAACTAATAAAACAGAGAGGAGCAGTGTTATCTATTCGAGCAGAAATCTTAAAGAAAACAAAAGGCACATGAATATTTTTCCAGCAATAACCGCTTTTTGTACTTTGATTTCTAAGCGCTGGCAATGTTTCTCTTTAATTTTATTCTATTATTTTAGCTTTCAAAAAAACTTGTTGATAACATTTTTGGTTCAGCGTATGTTCGTAAAGAAACCGAACTTTTGAATCCAAGAAAACTAGTTAACAAAAATTTATTATTCCTAAAATATACATTATCTCAAGTAGATATTTTAATCAACGGACATATTTTTATCAGGCAAGAATAGTGTTAAGTTTTCAGTGTAACGTTAAGAAAACGAAGCGCGTTAAGACCACGATAAAAAAAAAAGAAAACAGGGCCCATGTCTGGAGTTTTTTTTTTTATGTAAGCTGATCGCGCGAAAGAGACAGCACGTAATAGGGGCTTACAATGGGTTAATGTACAACATCAAGGTCGTACGAAAACCGGGCACTTGCACAGCCACATTCGCACATAATCGTGAAGCGAAAGGGACGGGCATAGCAGTGGGGGACAGAGAGGGGTAGTCGTCAAACAGCTCATTGAAATCAATTTAGAGCAGAGTGTGTGCGAAGAAGAGGAAGCAGGCGGCGACGACGATGATCAAACATTAACCCAACCAACACTCGCCTCCGCCTCCACACACTCGCATAATCCAAACAAATTGTTTTCCCCCAAAACTTTCTCGTGATATTTCGCGGGTGTGAAAAGAGCCGCGGCAGCTGGACACCTCACCCTCTCGCTCCCTCTCACATTTCAACGATTTGCTCATTTGCTCACCGATTTTCTCACATTTCTGAAAGGTTTTCGCGTACGCTTTCCTATTGTTTATTTGCATTTATCAGTGGAAAGACACAAAACAGTTGTAGAATTTTTGGGGAATTAGCAAGCGAATGCAAACCGAACCACGCGGAGTACGAAGCGCACGGAGTCAAAAGTCAAAACTGAATGAACTTCCAACCTGGAAGATACTTCTCCGGCTAACTGAAGCCGGGGAGGCTGCTTCCAGCCAGCCACACACACTTCCAGCGCAGAGCGAGAGGGAGCAACTGAAAGAGGGAGACAGAGCACGCAGCACTATGTGGTGGGGATGCAAAAGACGTCACCGGGTCAAAGGTGCTGAAAATCCACTTATCTAGTGCATATTCTAAATAAATATTCCTGAGAGGAGTTACTCTATTCATAGTTTTCTTTAAAATATAAAAAAAAATAAAATAATTTATTGTTCGTATTTGACATAACTTATAAATGAATCATTATTGCATTAAAGTCTAGCAAAAATTCGGTGAATGGATTTTGAAGCAAACGCAAAAGTTAAAAGTTAAAAAGTATTAAATAAATATGTAAAACTATTGTAACGTACACTACTGAGATTATATCCTTAAATAAACATAGAAAACCTTAGCATTTAGTAGCAAAACAGTGCATACCACTTGACAAAACTGTTTTAAAACTGCTTTTGAAGCAAGAGTTGGGTGTATTCAACGTATCTGCCCAATTTTGCTGATAACTAGCAGTTGTTTTGGCTGTTTTTTACCAAATCGGAGAGACGAAAATGATTAAAAAACATAAAAACAACAGCAAGCGAAAGGCATAAAAGAAACGACAAGTAAAATGAATGAGGCAACAAGCCGATGCAAAAGAGAGCCGAAAAACCAAAAGCAGCAGCAACAACAACTAGAGTACTTGGACTTACACAGCAGCCAAAGCCAGACAGAAAAGCAGACGGAAAGAGAGGGGGCGAGTGGGAGGTGGGGCGGCGAACAGTGGGTAGTGGGGCAGAGGAAAAGGGATAGGGCGACGGAGCAAAGCAAATATGCGAGAAGAGAGACAATCGTGGGTTCTCCAAGAAGGAGAAGGCACTATCAGCAGGGCGCCCATTTGCATGTGAGCGTGTGTGTGTGCGTGAGCGGGGGCGCAGCAACAGCTTGTGTATGTGTTTGGGGGCTTGGGACTCCAAGGAGTCAAGGAATTTTACAGGAAAACTACCGCAAGCCGTATGAAAATTACAATTACTGGGGCATACACAAAGAGAAAATTTGATCTGTGCTATGAATTGCAAATACATTTTTTTGAAAGAAATACTATAAAACGGTATTTCTCAGATTTTTAATTATATTTTAAAATATATTATAGATTTATAACAACATTTTTAAGGTTTCTTGGGTTACACCGAAGTGGCATATTTGCTTAAGAGATTAAAAAAATCTCAAAACTCGTTTAAAATTCAAAACATAATGAGAACGTACTCTTTGCTTCATTATAGTAAATATCAAAAAACCAGTGAAGATTGAGCAAATGGTAATATAATTCTTTTTTGTTTTGGTTTTGGTCAATCCAAGCTACCAATTTGTTTTAGGAATGTCCATTTCGACTTTCAGTGTTATAGTTAATGAAAATTTTATTCAAGATCACTACACTTCTTACATTCCCGTGTAATTTCATATGTGTGAAGACATAAGAAAGAAAAAGAACTTGTCGAGGTCGCACGCACTCACACACACGCAGTCACACTCTGTTTACAGGAGAAAGCACCTGCAATTGATAACGGGTCGCCAAATGGTAAATAGTACAAACAACGCATACGCAAGGTGTCCAATTAGACCACTCAACGGCAATTGGCTTTTCGCTGCCCCTTATTTGCGTTTTACCGGAGTTGCTATGACGTACGCACACACACACACACACACACATGCGGATAAAAGCGAACGAGTGAGAGAGAAAGAGAGCCCCCACCACAAAAAAACAAACACACAAACATTCGTACACGCTCACACCGTTATGCATGGGAAAACGTCACGACTTCCAAAGTGGAAAATCGTACGCGCATTTGTTTTTTTGTTTTCCTTTTTCCACGACTCGGAATCGAAGGTAAAACTTGCCGCAGCGCACGTCACATAATTGCCATTCATGAATATGTTTTTTAGCTTCCGCATCTCGGTGACCATTAGAGATGGCCGCGTGGGTCACGAGCTCTTTTATTGCACTCTATGTTGTGAACTGGTAGAAGCGCATATCGTGTCACGCGCTCATCACTGGAAATAGTTGCTCACCACACACACACATGCAACAGCGCTGCTGCTGTGTTGTTGTTATTCCGCTTTTCTTTCAGCCTCCGCAAAAACAAAAATAACAACACTCACAAAAGCTGGTCAAATACAAAACACACTTGTAAATTTATTTAATCTTCGCTCCACCGTTTTTTTTTTCAATTTTTTCATACGCTCTGGTCCCGCTTACACATTACGATTTCTATCTCTCCGCTCTTCTTCATTTTGCTTGATTTCCATTTGTCGCTGCCTCCGCTTTTTTTTTGTATTTCGCTGGCGAGATTTCTTTTCACGTTGAATTTATACTATATTGCATTTATATTATTGCGCTTATCACTGGCGCTTTGTTGCTGGTTTCTTGCCTTTCGCTTACATATTATATTCACTTGGTTGGTGTGTGTGTGTTTGCACTTAACAATCGGATGCGGATTCGAAATCGCGTGGGCGCAGCGTGCGTCGCGTAATTTTGCATTTAACATTTAACATGAACACACATAAATAATCGCCCTCGGCTGTTCTATTGGAATTTTTTTCTGTTATTCGTGCCGTCGACGGCGATTCTGATTGGACAACACCACCTGCTCGCGAAGCAAAAACTCGGCACCGACTCAGTGTGGCCGTGTCGCGGAGCAGACAAAATACCAAAATCGATGACGACTGCGAGACAACTCTGTGAAAGAAAGCGGATATTAGCCAACACTGAATGCTGATTTAAATTCGTTACATATTTACCAATACAATGTACATTCGATTAAAACATTTAAATCTGTAAATGAAAATTAAAAATATGTTTAGCCTGGAAGCATATTATTCAAATTAAAGATTATATGCAGGTTTTCAAAATAAGGAACAAAACGATAAATTTATAGTATAAACATTAAAGTTAATAGCTTTATGCCTTAATGCTAATTATTTACAAATCATAAGAACTTCTTGTAGTGTTGGATTCCTCTGCATACTTTCAGGCGCCCATCACGGTGTTTATGGTCAGAATCAAAGCAATTGTTTTAATAAAATACTCACCATGAGTCATTATTTTCCTATCTTCTTAGAGCTTAAAGATTAAGTTGGCGCTTTTGACTAGTTGATTTCTTGGGCGGCTCCGCCGTTTGGGGTCGCTGGCGTATCACCCTGGTATTCTGGGGCACATGTTGCACTTTCTGGATTAGGATGGTCTTCGGAATCTCACGAGCCTCATACCATCCGGGATTTACGACTTTGACCCACGAACTGGCACTGCACTCAAAGCTACTCAATAGTTTTGCCACACCGCCAAAGGATACCATTTTTCTTGTGAAATAAAACTTAAAAAAATCTATGGAAAATATAGAACAATCTGAAAACTGGATTATGTTCACTTGAAACTCGTAAATCAAATGACTTGATTTGATTTGATTGTCTGTTCATGAAAGTCCTTTTCGACGCTTGCTTTTGTAACGGAAATTTCTCCTTCCTGCGCAGCTTGGAATACGCACGAAACCAAGTGGCATCCTGGAAGGACCCCATCCATGAATGAATGCCTTCCAGCTTGCCGTTGATTCAACTTTCCACCAACAGCCACCTGAATGAAAATGGAGCCGGGAATTTCACTACACCACTAAAACGGAAATTGCGTAGGAGGAGAGAGAGAGTCAGAATGAGCGAGAGGGCCAAATGAGAGACCGGGAGTTACGCACTAGGAGTCGCGTGACGTCATTTCAAAGTTTGTGCACCACTGCGAGAAACTAAGGTGTATATAAGACAGAAAAAATCGTTAGAACTAATTCGAAAACCATATTTTGAAAATGCATTGAAGACTGAAAGATACAGTTTTATATTTCTTAAATGAACAAATTAATTTTTTCATACAAATATGTTGTTTATCACAAGAAAGAATAAGATATTGCATTTCTATAGCCTTAAAAACAAACATTTCATGGCAGGCCGTGAACCACTTGTCAGGGTTTTTCCCATAACAGATATGGCACCAAAAGTGCATCCAAAATTTTCAATGAACCCACAAGCCCCAACTAAACCAGAAAAAAAAACTATTCAACAGCACAGCAAGCCAGCAGAAACTTTCAGAGTCAGCAGTTGAAGAACAAAACCTCCAGCGAATCGAGAAGAATCCATCAATTCCGGCATGGTTCGGAGAAGGGTGCTGAGTAATTCGGCCAAGCAGGCTTCGATGAATGCCTATCAGCAGCTGTGGCAGCAGCAGCAGTTCGCTCGAGCTCCACTAGTTGCCGCGATGCCGGAATATTGGCATTCAGTGTGCAACAAATTCGGTGGCGCCATGCCGCGAATGGCGGTGATAGCTCCGCCGGAAGTCAGTAGCCGGAAATTGAGTCGTCTGCGTGGCCAGCTAATGAAATCCCACCGAAAAAGCGCTGCGATTCAGAGCTTCATCCCAAACTACGGACTGCAGCAGCATCCTCAAATGCAATTTCAAAGGGGCTATCACAACGCCGGCAATGGATCCTATCCAAGTCGAAGTGTTTCCACGGCAGCTCTACTGACACCCGGTTGCATCCTAGCTGCTTGTCAAAATCAGTGCTACGATGGTGTTCCAGCAGTAGGAGTTGCATCCGCGCCTCAGCAACAACATCTTCATTTGAATCAAGGAAATTTGTTCAACTATCCGGGGGCAGTTAGTCCCTTGCAATGGCAACAGCAGCAGTATCAAGTGCAGCAGCAATACAAGCAATATCTATTGCAGGAGCAACAGCAGCAGAAGACAGCACCTGTTGGTATTCTGAAGAATTCTTCAAGAACTGGAGCTGGTCAGCAGCTCAATGGGAATTACTTTACTGCCAGTCCTCCTCCAAAAACGAAGAAAGTGACAATCAGGAACACTTCTCCCGCCCCTTCCACATATCAAAAACCCATAGTGGAGAAAATTAAACCTTTGCTTGATATTCCGCCGAAGCCAAATAAGAAATCCAAACTGAATACACTGAGAAAAGAGCGACAGCAACTAGAGCAGTTGCAACTGGAACGAGAGCTACTCAAGCAACGAGAATCTATTGAGAATCAAAAAAAACAATTGAAGCGAGGTCATCAAAACCAAAAGGATTCATTGAATCAGACAACCCATCTGGAACCTAATACATGTGCAAGCTTCAATTTCGGAAAATTGGCAGACCGTTTTATAAAAGGCTTTAGTTGCGACTCAGATACAGAGACTCCCATGTTTACGGCAGCCAATGCTAAAATCAAACCACCTAATCAAGGTAATGACAAACCAAAGAACTTTTCTTATGAGGGCAATACACTGGCGAAAAAGCCCGAGTTGAAAGCCAAGCCTAAAAAGTTGGATTTGACCAACAGGGAGAGTAAGGCATCATCTACAGGCTTGCTTGATCGCGTTTCCAAAAGTGTGGATTTGGAAATAGATAGCAGCACAATTACACTGACTACAGAGCAGAATCAGTCAAAAGCGCCATATCAAAGTCGCACTTCTTTGACCGACAAGGCCACGAATACGGGACCAGCAGACCCTCTGAAAAAGTATTTAAAGCCTGGTCCACAGAAAGCCACATCGACTACATCAGCGACTAGTAAAGGATCGCGAAAAGTGAACATCAACGAGCTGTTGCGGAATGAAAAAGTCAAGGGGCTGGAAGACAATCCCACGTGGCACTCGCTAATGCAACTGGTGGCTCATATGTGCGAGACCAAGGAGAGCGAGAAGGGCGATAGGGAGCAAAAGAATCGATTGCTGGCAGGATCTGGTGCCGATGGTCTTCAGAAGCAATATTCCGTATACCTAATGGTTACCTCTGATGAAGAAGACGACGACAACGACGACAGAACTTTCACCAAGACGAATGGGGAGCTAAAATTGGGCAACCATCAAGGGATTCATGGGGGGAACGAGTACGTCCAGCGGTGTAGCAATGTCTACCAAGCGGAGCATCCCAGGTAAATTAAAGCATATTCATATCATTTCCATTTAAGATTTCGATATGCAAATCATTTTTTTAAATATTAAAGCTTGATTGATAAATTATACTCTCAATCCTCTTTCGTAGGCTAATTCGCCACAAACGCTCGAGGAAGAGATTGAATCCCCGCCTGCGTGATCTTTCCATTCCCTATCCCAATACACAGACTCAGTTGCCAATGAGAAGACCACTCCACTGGCCCAAGCCGGATTACTCCAAGCCACAGGGTCGTTCGAGTCGTACTCGGAATCCACCACGTGCTCGATCCTACTCCTCAGCCAAGAAGGTTGTGGGCAAGCGAAGTCAGAGATCCTTGAGAGCAACGCTCGACGAGAAGCGAAGCTGGCGCTTGTGGCAGGATCTTCCAATGACCGCCAAAGCTCTGAATAAGGCTTATAGCCGCATGTTGAACCTATCAGGAGCTATCCGAACCTCCACGGATATATAGAACATCTATGTTTTGTAAACTGACCAACTTCAGATCATCGATGAACACCAAAGTGCAGCTTCGTTCTCCCATTGAAGAACAAAGCTGACCTTTTGTTTTCGTCTTTGATCTAAGATCTTATTCCTGCTACGAATAAAGAATGTTTTTGGCTTTAAAGGTCAACTTAGATTTTTATGTCATACCCACACATCAAAAATGTTGGGGTACACCGATGTTTTTTTACACACCTTTCACGCATAAGAAATATCTCTAAATTATTTATATCCAAAAAACCATAAGAACAACGGATGTTAAAACTTCAAGATCCAGTGAAAAATGGCTGATCCATGTGTTATGCCCGGTCAACTTTCTGGCAAATCTTTCTTGACCATCGAAAATGCAACTAGTGGTTTGAGCTCAAGCACCGACAACCATGAAATATCCATGGATCTACGCCAAGGAACTAAGCTCAAGAAAAGTGCTTCGTTCACAGGTTTCGGTTCCCATTTTGTCGGTATAACACTGATTCCGGAAAGGAGAAGGAGGGTTTCTGGCGGGGATTGCGAGTACTATCAGCAGCCCAACTTACTGCGAAATCCGTTGGTCGTTCGTAGTGGTAATATACCAGATGATGGTGAGTGCCATCCCAACTGCCCTTATCGAGGAAATCATCAGGCACAAAACAATTGCGAGCAGCCACCGAATCAATATCATGATCACAGCTATCAGCATGAACAATCTGCACAGAATCAGTCGTGTTATTGTGACAGTAGAACACCCCAGCAAAACCATGGACAGCCATATCACCAGGCACGCACCCAATCCCAGCCACGCACCCAATCCCAGCCACGCACCCAATCCCATCAAAAGGATCGACATGACAGTGAATGTGGATGCGATCAACCATCGGGCAGAAGAGCTTACAGGACACCCTCCTCGCACTACATGGAGTACAGGGAGTTCCAGCACAGTCCCAAACACAATCCTGCTGTAGATTCACAACGAAAGAATCGATTGCAAAATAAGACCTCGGAGTGCAGTTGTGGATCTCCTGAACCTTTGCCAGAACGCAAACGAGCTCAGAAAACTAAACGGTTGCAAAAACAACCATCTGAATGTAGCTGCGAATCAGAGGAAAAGCATCATGTTCAGAGTAAGCGATTGAAGATATCATCATCCGATTGCAGCTGTGGGGATGAACATTCACCGAGGAGACCGCAAGTTCATAGAAAGAGTACCCCGGACAAAAGTTATTACCTAAGAAAACCAACTCCAGGAGCCCAAACTTGTTCCGTGCGTTGCCAGGCTCGCTCCCACGTTCAAGGACCACCTCCTCCACCAGCCCCAAAGCGAAAATGTCCTGCTGCTACACCGCCACCGGTTTGTAGAAAACCCACACCCAAAACCAAGCCAACGAATTCGACAAAAGGTAAGACCAGACAATGTAGTGCCTGCAATCGCTGTGCAGACGTAGAAAGCGATGCCACTGACTACGTGGAGTACAGTCGTTCCCGCACGGAGGTACTTAGGAATCCCCTGATTCAATCTCGTTCCGAGTATGATGACAATGGAGTACCTCCCTACGAGAGCTATAGTGAAGAGTGTCCTGTCCAGCGAAGAGAACATTCTCCAAGTTGCAAGCGAACCAAACCGGAAAACCGTAGTCGTGCCTGTAAGGAACCACCAATCTGCTCCAATGAAACCCTAATGGAAAAGCCGGTGAAAAGCTATCGCTTTAGTTGCCCAGAGAATGGCAAATGTTCGTCCTGTCGAAAACTGTGCCCGAAATGCCACAAGGTTCTGGCCCAAAAGAAGAAAACTTCTTCGGCCAAGAAGTGCGCAGCATCGGTGGCCCAAAAATGCTGTCCCATGTGCGGATTACTACCCATGATGCCGAATATTTCCATTCCGGACGTTGGCAGTGTAAGTTAATTGAGGCATAGTTCGAGTTACGTCCTTCCACAAATAGATTTTCATATCATACCATTGCCATATAGTATCTTTTCATAACAGCTGCGCTATAAACACTCAACTGACAGCTAATTTTGTATGGTTTCCTCCCAAAGGGCAACCGCATTATCTACAAGACACTGGGAAGATGTCGACCGAGGAAATTGCCCAAGACTCGATACGAATTGACCATTTGCTGCAAGAAGCGCTGCCAGGGAGGTCGGAACTCACACTACATGACGGGCACTGTGGCCACGAGTTTGAAGAGAAGGGCCAAGGCGGCGCTGACAGAGGTTAATCCAGTGGCGCCACCGCGGATGTCAAGTCACAGACAGGGTTAGTTTGTTCGTGGCATTCAGATACATTCTCTTTAACGCAAAGATCTTTCTTTGAAGGTGTCAGACAATCCCCTTTTCCACCTCAGAATATGCCCAGTCATCCAGTATCTCAGCCGACAGGACACGTTAAGAGTCCGAGCAGAGCAGGTCACTCCTATTTAGACCAAAATCGCTCTAGTCCATCAAGTTCTGCTCAGCCACGTGAGAGACCAGCTGCTCCACCACCATTTAAAATGCGTTCTCCTTCTGCGAACGTGGTGCAGAAGGCAGAGAAACGGGAGGGAGAAAGATACCAGCATCCTCCCCAGCAAAGACCAAGGACTATGCAGCCCGTTATTGAAATCCATAGTACTACAAGAGGTCCCTCGAATCCTAAGGAACATACCAGATCACATAGATCACAACCAGAACCAGGACCATCAAATAGATCCCAAACAGAACCAGCGAATAGACCACAAACAGAACCACCAGCACCCAGTCGATCTAGACCTGAACCCCAGGTTCTACCACCATCTTTGATAGCACCCGCCTCAATGGATGCGGAGATAACCGAGCCCGTTCGACGTGGAGCTTCCTATTTGGGCACTGAGTTGAATCCCTTCTACAGAGGTAGTTTTCTTAGAGTTCGTCACTCAAGGGACTCAGCTCAGAACCGCTTGAGTCCCATTCACCAGAGAGGGGAGATCTCGGAGGTGCTGAGGCCGCCAACAGTTCCAGGAATGGGTTTACCCGTTAAGTATACGAGGCTAAGCCAGCTGCAGGCATGGGTATTTGGAGATCCTTTCGTAAAGGGTAAAACCAATACGGGAACCTGGAGCTGGCGACAAATTTTTGGCCGGAAAAAGAAGCGTCCTGCTGCCAAGGATAAGCCAGGCAAGACCATGGACGCCAGTACATAGGCTTAGAGTCTGATGTCTAAATAGAAACTCTTTTAAAAATGAAACATTTCGTCAAAAACAAAATTATGGGCCATTTCCGAAGTTCAGAGCAGCAGAGAAAAGATGCGGGCGAGGGAAGCCACACAGATCGTTCCCAAGATAGTCAGGCCGAGGTGTGTCCAAACCCACGTCCTGCTCCCCAAATATCGTGTCCTGGTAGCCTGAATGTACCAGAGAAAATGTACGTTCTTAAGAACTGCGATCGATGTCAGGACTATAAGGTGCAACCCTGCAATCAAAATTGTAAGTGTCGAAAAAAAAGAGCTCCCTGCTCAGGTCAGTGCGGAATTTCGTATCAGGATAGATCGTCAACGCATTCCCAGGACAGCATTACAGAAGCGGTGGTACCAAGGACCAAGTTGTCTGAGCCATCAAAGTCCTTAGATGACCTTGCCTCAGATCGTCGAATGGGTGGCAACTGCCCCATATGCCAATTTTGTGGACAAGAGGAGATCCGTCAGCCAGGTCAGAATATGTGTGCGCAGTGCAATGAGAAGATCCAGGCAGCCGTAGACAATTATCATGTGCAGTGCCAAGGACAATGCCAAACGACAGCGGGACAGGCGTGTCCTTATCAACAAGTTCAACCGCAATACCAGCCACAACTTCAGCCAGCTGGTCAGTGGCAACAGTTGAGTGGAAATCCGTATGAAAACGGTCAACAGCATCAGCGAGAACAACCCTTCAACATAATTGTGCTTCAGGATTGCAACAATCATTCACTGATCGATCAGCTAACAGCTGCTATAAACCGCGGCGGAGGTCAAGTGCATATGCCAACGGAAGCTCAGTCGTCTGAAAATAAAGCCTACCCCAACAACTATCCCAATAACTATCAAAACAATCCACTATCTGGTTTTATAGACTACGAGTACGTGGACCCTAATCGCAAGGAATATGGTTACGAACCGGAAAGGGACGATCGGTACGACTATGGATATGATGTGGGTCCTTGGCGCCAGGACCCCTACTACCAAAGAGATGGTAAGTTGATATATCGTATACTTATGTTAGTAAAGTGGATCATATCTTCTAGCCTATGACGACGACGGCTATCAGAACTACGGATCATGCAACAGCTACGATTGTCCCGCCAAAAACCGTGCCAACCAGAATATAGGATCCCTAGGCACCAATCAAACTGATCAGCCTTGGAGCCAGTCATACGATTATGGCCAATCCAAGAGTTGCACCTGCAGCTGCCAATTCTGCCGCAAGGCTTTCGAAACCAAGGATAAGCTGGCTCTGCTCATTGCCCAGGCCTTAGAGATCTTCATCAGTAATAGTAATACCAAGGAAGAAAAGAAAAGTGAGCAGACCAATAAGACTAAAGCAAAGAAAAAGAAGGTTGCAAAGAGCATGAACCCGGAACCCGACGAAAAGATTCTACCACAGTCCAAGCAGGAGAGTGCAGAGCACGTTGGCAATTGGCCAACGAAGGTAACTCCAAGGTCAAAGACGATGGAAACTCCAAGGTCAAAGACGAAGGAAACTCCACGTTCAAAGACGAAGGAAACTCCACAAGTAAAAGAAACTCAATTGGGAAACGAAAAGAGTAGTAAGGGGAAATTTAGCTACCAATCCACGCAAAGTAACAAGACGATTTCCATCCAAAGTTCGACTCCGAAAGTAGCCAAACATTTGGGACACCAATTCAAGGTTGCGGTGGCCCACAACGAATCCAGCCACGATGAAGATAGTATGGTATCGCACAACAAGACGCCTTCATTTTTCCTGCCCAACTGCGAGGAACATCGCTGCAAACGGAATTGCAATGGGCTATGTTCACGAAAGCCGCATGATTGTGATAAAGGTTGCAAGTCGAGATGCCGCGGACCCTGCTCTAAATCAGGAGGTGGTGATGGACGTAGCCGCAGAAAGGGATCGAAGAAACAGCAGCGATCCAATCAGAGGCACTCCCGTTGCCAGCAGTGCAACCAGGGTGAGGGTCGCCAGTGGCAGGAAGTTAGCGCCAACGACTGTCCGGCGGGCACGAAAACCGGGAATCGTAATGCCGGAGGCAGTGGAGGCGTTGGTAAGAACGCGCTCTTGGGACTCAGTCCCATTGCCCACTATCGACCCGGAATGCTTCAGTTTCCCGTGAATTACCTCCTGGCAGGCACCAACTTCCGGCGGAGGCTCGTTCGCACCGCCGCCGGCGTAAAGTTGCACCAGAAACCGTACTTGGACAAGGCCGATGCCAAGGATCTGCCCAGCTTTCCGTGCCGCCAGAAGACTAGCAGCCCCGACTGTCGAGCACCCGTTAAAAAGTGGCTCTGAGCTCCAGAACGCGTCGCCGAATTATATGCATTGTTGCGTATCGAAGGACCTAGATGGTGATCCTTCGATCCATACAGTGCATACGTTCGCCCAGACGCGTAGTGGCTTATAGTTTTCTTTTTCCAAATTCTTAAGTAGTTTTAGCCTGATCAATATTTCAAAAGTGCAATAAACCGGTTAGAATTCCAACACCACCAACAACACCAGAGTTTAATGTTTTAAAACTATCTTAACTAACCTTTAACCTACCCCTTTAGTAAATATACATTTTCTGTAAGCATCAACTACTTGTCTTTTCCTACCCGCATCTGCATTAATCCGTTTATTTGTCTGTTTGCCTCGTTTGCAACAATCCAGCAAATTTCCAACTAATTTCCGGATCTTCCGGCTTCCGTCTTCCGGACGTCCGTCCGTCGTTGGCACTGCCGTTTCCGCTTCCTGTGGCCCAGATTAACCGCTCTGAGCGGCGCAAATCAAAAGACGTGGCCAGCAATGAGCCGGGACAAACAATTAACGCCGCAGGCGTTTCCTCATCGCCACCGACCAAAAGTCACTAATCACCGGCAATATTTTGGGAGTTTTCAATCCGTACCTGAGCGGGACGTGAACGGACAATGGGCTCAGAATCAAATTGAGCCTGCTGCAGCAGCTTCCTGCACTGCATTTCACACTGCCACGAAATGAGAAACTAATTTGGTATCCCTGCTGCGTTCGACTTGCCACATGTCCTGCGGAGAGGCTGTCAGGATGGCTACACTGTGGAAAAAAATCGGGTAGCGATGCCTGAATAATGTTCCACTGTGTCTAGAAAGATTTTAAATTATTATGAAATATTTTGCAACAATTTCGGTATTTGAAGCTGGAAGAAACTTCAGCAACAAAATGTATAATTTACTATTTAATTTAGTCCTTAAAAATTCATTTCCTTACAAAAGATGGTATACAAAGCTGATCATTCCTTGTTATTTGGTATAAAATCATGTAGCTCACATGTAGAAAATATAAAATATTTATAAACATGCTTAGGCCATAAGTTCGTGCTCAGTGTAAAAATGTTAATTGCAACGCACAGCATTCTACGCACTTTTCTCCGCTCAGCAGGACATCCTTTTCCTTGTTATTGTTGTTTGACAACATTTGTTTTTACGATTCCCTGCGTTTCACGTCCTTCTCTTTTCCTACCCCCGCTCCTGTTTTGTGTACAGAGTACGCGCCTTCCCATCTCGATTCCCGTTTCCGCTCGGGAGTAGCCTTAATTTCTGCCCCGCACTCCCGACCTCGAGCAACAGATGAATCCTTGCGAGTTGTGAGCTCCTGCAGGAGGCGGACCTAATCCCTTGTGTTGTTTGGCGAACGGGATGCGGGCAGGAAATGCAATTGTCTAGGCTCAAATATTTGGCAAATGCGCCGAGCCATTCATTCAGCGGATGCACGTATCCCATGAGTTGTCGATTGGTATCTGTATCTGGCCATTGTTCTGTTTGTTCTTGCCAAACGGAATCCGTTAGTTCGCTATCAATTGAACATGTCATGGGTTCACATCTTAAGTACCTCTGTTACTAATCTATATGCTTTATGACTATCATCTAAAATTAGTACTAATTAAAAAGTATCTTTTACGAAACTAGGTATGTATCTTTTTCAGTTGAATGACAATATAAGCCTAGTTAGTTAGTTTCAGGCACTTAGTTATCTATCCCTCTCTTTCCGTAGCTAAGTACTTCCCTAAGCCCATAATCACTTCCCTACCTCCATAAAGACATCCTCCTACTTCCCCTCGAGAAGAGCCGCCTACAATCGTGATCGGATTGGATCTGTGTAAGTGGTTTAACTAACAAAGAACCTTCGCCTCATTAGAGATTTCCCTTCGGAGACAATCCGAAGCCGCTGAGCTTTCCACACCAGTTTTCTGCCATTTATCTGTGTTCTATGCGTGGATAGTTCTGGGGCATGTTGTTGTGGGTTTTCGTTAGTTTATTGCCCGGTGGGTTGGACCACAAACCATTTACGTGACACGTTTTGTAAATTCCCATTGCGGACAATGGTGTTGTTGCCGTTAATCAGATTCACGGAGCATTTCTTCATCTCCGTTCTCTTTATTTACTTTCATTGTTATCATTTGAAAATGCCTTAATCCGAATTTATGAAACGAAAGCGGAAGTCGGCTGTGGCTTGTTGCCCCATTGTCTCCGGTATTCGGTGCCCGGTTTCCCAGCTCCCGGTGATATACCCATCAGATCTTGCCTTGGATGCTACACTTGAGATAAATCATTTGCAAGATCATATCAGATAAAAGAAAATTCTATTTCAGTTTTAAAAACTCAACTGACTAGAACATATCATATTTTTATTAGTAAACTAAGAAAAGAAAAGTATTTTCACCATTGTTATAAAACATAGTTAAAGATTTAAATACAATATTTTTTAAAGTGTATAATCCCTGGCCGACTGTGTGGCCTTTCGTTGCAATGTTTGTGTCTGCCAGTTTCTTTACGAGCGCGTCTTATTTTTCCAGCTTTTTTTTTATTTACGGTTACTTGATTTCGTTTTATTATTATTCCACTGATCGATTCAAACGTTTTCTCGTAATAAGATTTCAGTTGGAAACTTGAGAAAAACCAGGAAAAAGCGCGGAAAACGGGGGAAAACATGACAGCTGCTACGCCTCCGGCGAAATTCTACGAAGGAAAACGATGAAAACTTTATGACGGAAGATGCCACACAATCTGTTTATTGATTTATAGTCTGGCGAAAGTGCCAATAAAACTGGAGTCTGCTTGGGCTTAGTTCTACGGAGGGGAATCCCCCCGATGGGATCGTTAAAATTACCATCCTATTCCAACACTCGCTGCATCTACTTTCTGTATATTTTTGTAGACCTTTAATGACGGTGGATGTCTAGATGGAGCCAAAGAAATTTACAAAACCATATTATATATATGGCTCGTAAATCGTTTAGCTCGGGGTTGGTTTGGCTCTATAAATAGCTGGCGACACCCCGAATATGGGATGGATATTTTTGGGAATTCGATATATTTCCACGGCACACGCCCCCCCATTCCCAATCCCAGAATCCCAGCTCCCGATCTCCATCCCCACACAGCTGCCAGATGTAGAAACATGCGTGTAAATCAACTATCGTGGCCGATCGTGTTGGGGGATTTAACTTCCTTTGCCGGCAATTTATGCGCAAACACAATCCGGACCCGGGCACGTAATTGAAAATCAACATAGCTAAGCAAATATCCACACAGGCATTCCTTTGGGCAATTATCAGCCGGACACACAGAAATTGCCTCACTGCGTCACGTACGTGCGCCTAAGTAAACATCCTTTTCGGGTCTCTCCTGCCACGGCATTATAATATACATATATATATTGTTTTTTTTGGCAACTCTCATTGCACATCCTGTGTCCAAGGCGATTCTTATCGCCTTCGAGATACCCGTACCTAATGCATAGATTCAAATTCCGATTCCTGGCCAGACAATAGGGAAAAAACGTTGCAATTGGACGCAAGGCAGCTGTTTTGGCTTGGGTTCGTATGTGGACAGGATGAGCCGGGGATTAACTGTATGTGCACTTAGAAAAACACCATGCTGGATTATAAAATTAGTGAATAAATATTCAAGGAAAGGGTTTCATGCTTGATCACTTTTATATTGATATTAAAATGGTCTAAGCCCTATATATTATTTTTAAAATCAAAAGTTCTTTTCAAGTTCTGTTTGATTTTAGTACATTACAAAAAACTGGTAAACATTTTTCTCCGTGTGTCCTTATCTACGCGCGTCCTTCGCATCGCAATTAGAAATGATTAGAACGACGCCACAATCAATTAAGAAAAATGGTACCTACTCAATTTATTTGCCCGGCGATCGACAACTGCTGATAAACAAGCCATTAGATGCACTTGAGATCGCAACAGGACACCGCTTCAAAGAGGAGCTGCTGCATCTGCGCTGCAATTCGAGCGCAGCTGATCGATCCTGCACCTACGCACCTTTTTCAGGGCGTACGCGTGCCCGTGGGCGGAGTGATGGTACGGGGAGGGGGCGTGGTCCTGCAACTGCTGATAAAATTTCCAAGTAAAAACTGGCGTAACTCGATCAGCGGCATGATCCCGCCTTACGCGATGGTTAAAAGGATTCTAGCACGCACTTGACAGCTCTGCACACATGGCTGACCTACAGTATATATAGTATATGTATGTATATAGTATGCCATATGCTATACCATTCCGATTCGAGTCCCCAAAAAGGATCTCCAGAGTTATCCAGATATCGCTTGGCATGCGTGCCAGCCGCAAAACATTGAAATGCTTTTTAGTGCGCGGCAGGAAAAGGATTTCCTGTAATTACTCGGCGATCAATGCTGGCTGAATAATTAGGAACGTTCCACGAAATTAATGAGTCAGTTACTTAAAGAATAAATGAATGCACAAGTGCATGGGCGTAATGATAAATCTTCAAAATTTGTTGATGAATTTGGTGATAAATTAGGTGTCATGTTAAGGTCTGTCATAGAAAACGTGGAATAATATAAGGAGAGTATATTCTTTTATAATATAATAATTTCAAATTTTATTTCAAAACGTGTTTTAATTAACTACTCCTTAAAATACTTTTTTTCAACTGAGTACAGAAGTGTCAAACCAATAGTACTTCGAAGCAAAGATCTAATGGAAACCCGATGACAGCTTCCTAAAAATATTTTTAGAACATTAAAATGCAGGGATTAACCCAACGGATTGCCTTTCTGTATGGCTGTATGTGAATCTTTCGTTTCCTTAATACCCCTATAAATAAGAATACAAATACCATAAAGTCTGTTTTCAAATCCCTTAATCCTTGAACAAAAAAGTTCATGCAGCTAAAGTTAACCCACATTTCTGTAGGCCAAGGGAGCATTTGTATTTCCTCCTTTCTGGAAGCCAGATAACCTTTTTTCATTGACCTTAGCTGTTGACTCAATAAGCAGGAAGATTGTTCGAAATGCGGGTCTGCATTATACACTGAAACAAAAAATGTACATTTTTCCATATATTAACACACAGTAATTCAGTAATTAATTTTATAATTCCTCAGTTTGATATGGCTTATTTATATAAATTAGTTAAATATTTACATATATCAAAAACATAATTGTTAATTATTAATACTTAATAACATAAATGATAGGTAATGCAAAAAGCAAAAACTATTTTTTTTAAATTTAATTTAATTTAAATCTCTTATTAAAACTAATTTCTTTCTGTTCGCGATCTACAAATATGTCCACAGCTGTTGGCGAGAGAAACTGCAGAGCTGAGAAGCCGGGCCGAAATTCGAACTCGAATTCGAAGAGAGCGCAGTCAACAAAAACCGCTGCACGAGCACGATCGCAATCAGTTGAGAACGCGGAGCGCGCGCGAGCAGAACGCAGATAGAGATACATTTCTGAGCTTCATTTAGATTTGCAGTGCGCATTACTCACTCATCCGCCAGATACAAAGATACGTTTCGCAGTACGCCTGACGATTGCAACTGGCAAACTGGATTTACCACCCCAAAAAAAAAATAAAAGAAATAATAAAAAATAGAAAACCAAAACAATAGCCACAACTACAACTCGTGTTAAGTGAAAAACGAAGCCAATTGCAGCAGCAACCAAAAACTTTCAAAACCCGAGCCATAGCGAAATAGGAAAAGTAGTTCAGAGCGTGAAAAATACGTTATATGCTGCAAAAGTTGTGAAACCAAACGTATCCGAGAGATACAATCCCATTGGGAGAGCGAGAGCCTAGCAAAGTGCAGTTTCCAGAAGCAGATACCATTTAAACATATTTATAACCCAACCGAAACCAAACAAATAATAAAGGCTGAAAAATTCGAATACACCCAAAAAAACAAATTTTCCAACAACTCAACCTCGACGACGACGATTCGCAAGACAAACTATTGTTGGATTAACATTTTTTGATCAAGGTAAGTCGGTTTACATATGCTGTTTTCATTTTTTTTATGGCCATCATTAACACTCAAAAGCATTCCGAAGGTTTAAGTTGACTTGGCTTTTATAATTGCTATGTAGCTGTCTTGCAGTCCAAAACCGACAAAAGTTGTCTGTCAGTTTTTGATGTGACTCTGGCTAATTGACCTCCAAGCTGGTGTTTTCATAATTAAGCTAAAACGAAGCCGAGCGGTAGTAACAAATTGAAAGTTCACGTAGAGTTTTTGAATGCATATTTCAAGATATGTTAAGGTTCGACCTACAGCATGTACACATATACGGCTAAGATACATCTTTTGGGCCACAGATAGTTTCAAAAAGAGAAAGACCACCTTGTGCTGCTCGACTGATCCCTTAATACCATACAATTTCGTTCTGTGCACCAACAAAGCGACACTTAAAATGCCAAGACGGCAGCTGCAAACAGAAATGTTGTGGCCAAGTCGATAAAGATGCATTCGGCTGGATGGTTTCGTGGTTTCCCCAGTTATTGACCCGTTTCTCTGTTCGTTCTGTTCTTCTTGCTCATACTGAATGCGCGCGCATGCGCAAAGGATATGGAGTTGTATGGGCGTCGAGGGTTGCAGCAGGAGCAGGAGTGGCATTCCGTTTGCCCCGCGTGTTCTGGGTAATCTTTGCAGCTGCAGGACTGAACGATCTGCACCTGGCCTCGCCCGCTTAATTAATTTCCCAGCTGACTCAGCAGCTCGGAGTCGTTCTTTCTCGGGCGGGGAAATGACAAACCTCTGACTATGCCACTCACTTTGATAAGCACTTACTGGGCCATTGGGCTGGGCAGGGCAGGGGATCCACTTCCTGCTGACCCAGGGGCTGAAGCCAGGAGCTGGGGATCGGCTGCAATGGCTCACTTCGCGATGACACGTGCGAGGCGTGAACAGTCAATCCCCTACTTTCTTCGTTCCTATCACATCCATTTTAATTTACTTGCACATTTGACAAGACTCAAAGCGATTCGAAATGCATTTGGCGCCATTTGGCCGCACGGTACTTATATTTTTAAACGCATCAGCGACAACAAGACCGAAAGTCGTCACACATCCGTCCATCACACATTGGGGGCCACAGTGCCGCACACTGCGCGAAAAGATTGTGTGCGAACAAATAGTTCTCAAAAAATTTAAAATATTTAAAACTAAAAGTACAACAATTTGGATTATATACTTTTTTTAATAATATATAGTCCTTTATAGTATCTTAATCTGAGTTGCATAGTGACTTTTTCTCTCAGTGTGCGGCCAAATGATGAATGGGGCTGTTGGGGGCAGACAGAGACGGCGCGACAGCGTCACAGTGGCACTGACTGAGACGGCAATAGCAGACGTCAGGCAGACGATGCAGTTGCGCTGCCTTCGCCTCGATGGCGTTACATGATTTGTAGTATCAGCAAACATACGTCACAACAACAACAACAGCGGCAAGATGTGGCAGCATGTGCACAAATGCAATCCGGTTCGCTTGCCCGCCTGCTAGACGAGCAAAAAATGTTTATTTTTAACAATATTCCACAGATTATCATCTGTCGTCGTCTGATGCACTCCGATGAATGGGCGAGTTTGTTGCCTTGAAGGCGGCTAGCCAAGAAAATGAGACTTACATTTTAGCAAATTAACAAAACAACGGACTGATTATAAGCATGATATGAATATTTCTCACTATTTACTTAGTCATTTGGTCCAAATATCGCCACCGATAAGCCACTGGCCGCTTCACATTAGTCAGAATAGTTATTGTGATTCTTCAATCTCAAAATATTACATAATATGTAAATATAAACTTTTGAAAAATTAAGTTTTGCGCCTGTCGCCCTGTAAGATTCATACAAATTCTGATCCGCGGAGAAGAATCTGTTGCGTTGAGCGGAAACCGCTTGATAGATGAAAAGGCAAGCCTGGAGAAAGAGGAAGTTGTGGGGCATAAACACCCGCCGACAAAAACAGACAAGATACACAGATACTCACTCGAAACACCGAGAATCACATATATTTGGCGGATAGCAAATTACGCACTTAAAGTGCTCGCCAAATGACAGGAAACGCGTCATTTTTACGAACTTCAAATTACGATTTTTTTTAGCGTTTCCTTGTCTTCCGAACACTTAAAGTTGTGCTGCATGTGTGAGTGTGTTGGTTTAGTGGCTGCTACTAAGTAGCATGAGAAGACAGACTCTATATATTTTTCGTGGATGCAATTAAAACTGGCGCACATTTCCTCATTTATTTGTGCGAGTGTATTGGCGGGCATTTCCTTGAAAAAGGGACATGGGGGTGTGCATCCTGTGCGCAGCGGATATGCGAACGTTGCACCGACGACTCAACTTCCTGCCATTGACTTTTGTCAACCGAATAGTAACTGAAAACCATTTCCCTTTCCTTTTCCTTTTTCCATTTCCATCCATCCATCCATCCACCGAAAACAAAGCGAAGCGTGAAAAACAACGCGTGCTGAGCACGAGCTACCGATCAACTCGAATGTCAATGCCATATGCTATATGTACATATATGCTGCAGGGTATACTATAGTTGGCTCCCCACCCCGACAACACGAATCAATCACTTCGAAACTCAACTTGGGTGGGTGGAGGTGCATTCGAGTCAACGGAAGCCTCGCAGACAGCTCCGTTCGGCAATTTCTGACTAATCCGCTCTGGTTTTCCACTTTTCCGCTTTTCACACGCTTTTCCCGCGCGTGGGAGCGAGAAACCGAAATGAACTTCATGTGCCTTTATTGGCTTCTAACGTGGGCGGAAGTGAATGCAGCTTGTGAATGCAGTTTGAACCAAATGTCAAGAAGATTGCATACTAATTTGAGTTAATATACCATTTAGTTAGGATCGTATTATAATGGATAAGTGATTTTAGGGCCAATGTCTCATGGGTGGGCTTAGGTTTTCCCACTTTAAATTGAATTTGAAATAATTGAATTCACAGAGCATCTTCAATTAATGGGTCCGCCCGCTGGGTGACCACCCGAAGTTAGGCTAGACTTAGGGATTCTTAATGGGTCATTCTCCACCAGGGGGTTCTTCTTCGAGGGCTTTGTTATTTCCACCTAATGGTGCCTGGAGTGTCGCTCTACTAAATGTTTCAAATTGTTTATGGCCTCTGCTGTGATTCAGCATTTAGTTTTGATTGGCGTGAGCTACATTAATCGTAACTTTAGATTCGATGGATGCATTACTGCTTTGATTTCTAGGGGTGATTGCTCTGAATGTTTGCTTGTAAATAAGTAAGTAAATAAATATATATTCCCAGAAGAATCAAGAGTGAATATTTTTAAAAACTCATGCATATACATATATCAGAAATGGCGATAAAGATATACCCTATTTCCTTTTGCCAGCTTGAGTCACTGTTCGTGGGAATTTCTTTGAAGCCGCCAATGGGCTGTGTAATTAAAACCACTGCGACTCCTTACGCATTTCCTTGAACGGAAGCTCCGGGGAGTTCATTCCGGAAAACTATTAAGGTTCCCTTTTGGCGAACTGGGAATCTCGACGCGGCTCTTCCGCCGGCTCTTTCCCGTTCCCATTGCCATTCTTACTCACATTCGCATTGACACCTTTTATGATCCGTCGGCGGATGTATGTATATATATGGGTATATATATTTTTATTTTGTTTAATACCCCCATTTCGGTGGCTCTTTGTTTTGCTCGCCACATTCGCAGCTGCCAATTGGGCTGGTAATTATTTCCGTTCCACTCAGTTTTGACCTCATCACCAGCACCACGTCCTCCTCGGGCCGGATTCCCCTGATCTCTGACCATCTTGCTTGTAATCGCAATCGCAGCTTGGCCTGCGTTTCTATGTCAGCCACATGCCGATACCGCCGGCCCCGCCCCCTTTGCTTCCACCCATTCAAATGTGACCGCCGATCGATATGACAGCCACCGCTTCGTAATGATTATTCGGCGCTTCCTTTCGCTCGCCATCCGCCGCGATCCGCTGACGCCGCCCATTCCGGCAGCAAGGTCAGATTTAATAACGAAATATTAATTCCAAAAGGAAGTTCTGCAGTCGGTAGGCGAATAACAGATACCCTTATTCAAAGTATAGCAAAAGTTAGTTCATTCACAGCAAATTTGTCTGTTAAGCTGGATGATTTTTTGAAGTTTTTTATATTTTATTATGGATCATATGTAAATTTGTATTATTAAAATTATAATCGCTTATAATCTTTTTGCCAATATACCCTGCAATCGTGAGAGAGCGAGGGTCATCACACTTGTGATGTGTACAAATCGGCGTATGCGTGTTATTATTTATATTAGTATGCGCTTGTTTTGTTGTTTCTTGCTGTTGTAGCGATTAAAACAATTGCCAGCTTGTGAAAGCATTTCCGTTGTACTAAACCTCACCCCTGCCCCCACTTCCACGCAAATGTGCCGCTTTCCCCCACAAAACGTGAATCACAAGCATTAATCAGCAATTTTTACTCCACTTCCAGAACCCAAACGTTGCGAACGGAAGCGAAATGCAAGTGGAATCGAGCTATCCCAAATACGCCGGACGTGTGCCACCTTTGGATCTCACCCAGGTGAACGGAGGCCAGGATCTGTGGGGCGGCGGTGGTGGCGGCAGTAACGCATCCGCCAGGCGCCATCTGCATCATCCCTATCAAATGCTAGACAAGTGCCGCGGCGGAGTAACCCTGATCAGTGCATCATCCGCCACCTCATCCACCACCTCCTCCGACGACAATAACAATCGACTGATGAGCGCTGATGACGGCACCACCAGTCTGCTGCATCCCTTGGGCTCCGATGGTCTGCCTCTGGATCCCCGCGATTGGACGCGAGCGGATGTCTGGAAGTGGCTCATCAACATGGCCGTATCCGAGGGATTGGAGGTCACCGCCGAACTGCCACAGAAATTCCCCATGAACGGCAAGGCATTGTGCCTGATGAGCCTCGATATGTACCTGTGCCGAGTTCCCGTGGGCGGCAAGATGCTCTACCGCGACTTCCGGGTGCGACTCGCCCGAGCAATGGCCCTGCTATCATAGGGATTACCCATATATCTCACGGATATCCAGTCCTCTCTATGGTTGTACATATGTCTAGGATTCGGTTAGTTCTAGTTCTAGTTATGTTAGCTTATAATGCCTAGTCGTTAGTTCTGCTCGTCATTTAAGTATTAGCGATAATATTCTGCGTTTTAATATTGTCAAAGATTGCTCCAAGTTTTCAATTCATTTTGGAAGAGATTGGATTGGAGTGAATAGAAGAAAAGATTGAGGTTACAATGCTGTCCTATTAGTTAACTAAGTTCGCATATGATGAAAATATAAAATGAAATTTTATAACTGAACAAGCGTGTGTATTTATTGAAGATACTCGTTGGTAATTCACTAGTTAAATATATTGGTTTTAATATATAATATCATCTTTATCTTCAGAATAGCTACTTTTAAAATTCTTCTCAACGAATCCAGAATACCCTTCACCATTAGTGGAACTTTAGGACTTTGATACCTAATGTTCTGTTTATGTCTTTCACAATTCCCCCAGACAAACTCGCATTGACAAGTGAAATAGACGTTTGCCAATTAGCACATCATTAAGTCCCAACAAATGCTTCGAGTTGAAATTTTTGGATGGAGCCACACACCACTCACACCCTTAAAAATACACACAGACAAGTGCATTGTTATTGTTGGCCAGAAGTTAGTGCCAACATTTGTTTAGGCCCGGACCATACATAGATCACCAGAAAGTGTTTATTTTCCGAAGACTTTTAGGCTGTGAGATTAATGTGGGTGGGGAGATGGGGAAACAGGAGTTACGACGCGGTAAATAGGGAAAAATGCTACTACTTAAGATACTTTACATTAATTAAAAGAAAATTTGAAAAATATATAAATGACCACTGGAAAGTTATTGATATATGTACATACATCCTTCAATACAAGTAATTTATAAATATGCTTTACACATTACATCTTTAATAAGATATAATCATAGTCTAGTTGAATTTCCAAATAATACAGGAAGTTAAAGAAAAGAAGAAAAAAAGCGGCAAATGCAACCCAAATTTCCCATTTAAAATTCAGCTGTTGCAAAAAACGCAACGGAACAATTATGACAATAACAATAACAATAACGGATAACGATAATCAGCATCGGTAGTCAAATAGAACCCGGATAGATACAAAGATACATCCGTGTGTGGGCGAATGAGTGCGATGACATATACATATGCACATATATTCATATGTATAGTATGTATATATATACAGATTCAAAGCGCTCCATCCGCCCGTGCATCCGCTCATTTGATTTGGGTTTTTCTTTTTGTGCCTCCTATGAATGGGCAGATACACAGATGCATAGATACCCAGATACGGCTACAGAATCAGATACATTTGGATGCTCTTCCTGCTGCTGCCATTGCTGCTTTTTTTCGCTCCATGTGGCTCATTGTCGCTGGGCTCTGTAAGTTTGCATTTAGTGCAGTTTGGCTGTTGGTTTTTTTCGGGAGCATCCGGGATGTAGTTAAAGGTAAAGGAAGTGAGACAAATGAGCCAGACCCGAGTTCCCTGCCCGCTCGTTACCTTGTAAAGCAGCAAACCCAAACATAAAACGATCAGCAACAGCAAACAGATGTCGCAACCTGACACATGCCACGGCCAGGGGCACAGACCACAACCTTGTCCACCAGCTGACGCCGCTGCATCCAGATACTCTAAACAGGAATATGAACTCCAATTACAATTCAGCATATATAATATAATATAATATAATATTATAATTTTCGGTTAAGATTTTTTTTAATGAAAGGTATTTGTTGTGTATTTTTCATTCGTTGATCAAAAATCACAGCGCATTGTTGTTGAATGTTTCTATACATCCGCATGTGCGAATTGTATTGATTAGATAAGAAAGTTTCGACGAAAGACAAATATATGTATATTCATTTCCTTTTTATATTCTTGCATAGATTATTTGTTGTCGGTATTTATTTAATGTTGTGTATAAATCGCCTCTATTTCTAACGATTATTTCATATTTTTTCTGATGAATTATAAAATAAAACAACAGGCTGGGATTTTGCAGTGAAACAAAAACATTTTTTATAATTTTTTAACTCGTGAAGTACTAGTTTTTAAAGTTTATAAACACAACCAAACAAAATCCACAATGCAGGCCAACAATGGTTTTATTAAGAGGTAAGTTCGGTTAAAGTATTTCAAATTCCGAACTACAGCGGCGTTCCGCAGCACCAGTTTCATACCCGTAAAAATCTATCAGTCGGTCAGTTCGCTATATATGACCTGCATATCGAAGTTGCCACGGGACTCCATTCAGCCGGAGTGTGATCAGGGTTTGGTGATCGAACAGGCCCTGGTTTCGTCCGTGGATTCGACTCTTCGTCCTTTGGACTACCAGAAAAGGCAGCGAGAGGCGCGTAAGATTCTTCTGAAATCTCAGGAGAATCTCCTTAAACAAATGCACCACAGCCAGATACTTACGGATTCTGAGAGTAACCTCACAGATGACGACGAAGATGCGAAATCCAGGGAGCCAGTGCGTCTCAAGTCGACTATATTGCTAAACGAATACCGAAAACTGTACGAAGCGCCGAAACAAACTGAACTTAATTATATCGTATCTATTGAGGAAATTGGTTTGTATAAATCCTTACAATTAGGCATTGATTTAAAGAATGTTTTCAAATTCCAGTTCAAAATTTATGGCTTATACTACGGCTCGTGATTGTGGCTTGCAGTGTATATGCTTTGATCCATCATGACTATTTTCTATCGAAGATCGGCAAAACGTATCTTTGATTCGAATTGTGGCGGCGAATGCGGTGACCAAAACAAAATCCAGTAAATCGTATAAAGACCGGGAAAAATTGAGGAAATTCCGCTTATGTAAAGTAGAATGAATATCCGCAGGCAGGCGAACGGAAGGCGAGGTGCGAAAACAATAAAAAGCGGACGGAAGTGGACAGCGACGGAAACCGAACGAATGCCACATAATAGATGGATATACTGTAATCCCATAGACCAATAGACCGGCTACCGGGCATTTGGATTCTTCTGTCCGTTGCCAATTTGTCGAAATGCTTTTTCCGCTTTTCCGGCCCGGCGCCGCAATTGAATTTCGTTTCGTAAAGGAAATGACTTAACCAAAAAACCAAATCTCTTTTATTTCATCCATCTTCAAGTGGCTCAGGAAGCTCCATAGGATGGGGTTCAATTGCACAACAACAACGAACGAAAAAAGAACTCCAGAGCAATGTTATATTTTTTAATTAGTTCATTGCCTGCACTGGCGCGATATTTCCCACGAAACTTCATCTGTTCGTGGGGTAAACAAATGAAGTGAATCAACAGAAAAAGAAAAAAATGGGGAAAAACAAGCTGAAATTCAGAATTATGAAAAGAGTTTTCGAAGCCACACACAATGCTTTTGATGGGGTATAGCAGCCACTTGTTGTTCTTGCCTCGTTTGTTTGTTCTGGTCCAAGAAAAAAATATGCTAAACATGTTTGGGGGGCATCAGCATCACAGAATTTACGATATGGGTATCCCTTGTCCCTTATCAAACTAATGCATACGTTTGAATACATAAAACCCATCATTACGACCCACGCAGGTGAGTGAGTCAGGTGAGAATCGGATGCCATAAAGTATTCCAAGCCCAAATTGGGCGACGTATTGGACACCATTAGGAGTTTTAGACAAAAAATAAAAAGCATTCGATTACGATAGCCGCGTGGTGGAAAGTCTAGAGATATTTCAGAGCTTCAGGCGGTCCACAGCGGGAAAGTCAATTTCCTAAAAAATGGATAATTAGTAAACTTAGAATTCATATACTACAGGGAAGAATCAAACTGAGTCGGCGAATTGCAGGGGGCCAAATTCTTGCCGCTCACATTGGCGACTTCCGGTCGCATTAGATGAATTATTAACATTTTTGGTTTCAGCGAATCCAAGAGCACTTGAAGTTCAGCGGATTGGATTTTAGCGTTTTTTCTTCGTTTGGCTCCTCTTTCTTATTTTTTTGGGGCCTTCTCTGGATTCATTCATTCTCACTCCCACGCTCATGGGAGCTGGAAAAGCTGTGTGTGAATGGTTATTTGAGGGAAATGGCCAAAGACAAAAGTCCCAGGGCAGCCGAAGAAACTGTCATTGCCAGCAGAAACCCACACAACAAAGAGATACTTGGTATCTTAAACTGGATGGATGGTTGGGAGAATGTTATGCATAGAGACTAGAAGACCACCAGAAGAAGTTCATGGGAACGAACTTCGTGGCCCCTGCAAGTCAAGTGTGAAGAGGTGGACCCAGGGGGATTCGGTTCTCAAGACGGGGCAAAACGCTCTGCGTTGCAGCAAGTGCATTCATCTAATAGATACGAGTGCGAGCCATGAATACGACAATTAATGCCATCCACCATTCATGATTTGCTCCTTCTGCAAACGGCAATCAAGATGAGAACAGCCTTTACACATGGAGGAAATAGCAGTAATGGTTGAGCCAAATAAAAATGGCATATATTAAATATTATAAATTAAAATTCTATATATCATCTTAATGCATATCTCAAATTGATTTTTCCGTTGAAAAAACCCTGATATATGAGCAATAAATATATTTTTCTCCTGGTGTAGCCCATATACTCCCCGTCTCCTGAACTTCCCATCCAATTGCTTGCTTATGCAAGGCAACGTGACTGTGTGGGCGTGTCATCACTTTCAATTTTGCGGCCAATTTGAGTGACACTTTCTGCCTGTTTGTCACGCCGCTTGCGTAGCCAAAGATTGTGACACCAAGGGATGGGTAGTGGGGAGTGGCGATTGGCATGAGGCACGGAGCCACCAAGGAGGACCATCATCATCAGGAGGCCTAGAGAAGCAGCGACTTTGTGTCTGCTCGTCGTCTGCGGCGCTTCCGTTTCCTGTGCATAAATTTTAATGAGCGAGCCAGATTCCCCGCCTCCAACTCCACGGACTCGGCTGGCCGCCCAATCAAGACACTATCAACCGGAGATAAGAAAATAAATAATATTTTTAAAACGAAAAACAACAGGCAGTGGGAAAGGAAACCCTTGGCTGTGTCCAGTGTCTCTTACCTTGACTTTCGCGCAGCGAGCACAAAGTCACGGCTATGTTGGCCATAAATTGGCACAACCAGTTTTGGGCCACGGGTGAAAACAAAAGAAAAGCCAAGGCATTGGCCAAATGGTTGCTGCTTTTACTGGCTTTCCCAACCGTGAAATTCGTGCAAGAGGCACGCAAGCAGGAGTGCAGCAGGTGCCGCAGACTGATCGACAGGTGGAGTATCTTTCAGATACATTTATAACACAAGTACTGCATATCAGTAGAAAGTCATATTAAACTGAATTTCGGAAGCATGCTAACTTCCCAATATACTCTCCAACATTTAACTTAAGAACTACAAAATATGACGTATTCGCGCTGTGAATATAATTGGTTATATAGTCATGAAATCTTTGAATCTATTATTTTGGTAGCTTTATATTTTCCTGTATTCCAGCATACCCCTCCATTGCTGGGAGCCCAGTTTTCTTCTCTCTCCTTCGCGGACTTGGCCACACACAATCGCCGTCTTCAGCTGGCGATTGGAACTAGTTTTTCAGGTTCGGCGCATGGCGGCTGATAACAACAATTGCAATGCGAATGACGCCGGACGACGGCGCATGCGCGCCACTCTTGCATTCCTTTCGATGGCTCTGGGTGCGCAGAACTCCCTCCCCCCAGCAGTCCCTCCCATCCGGGCATTTGTGGAATTTTAATTGCGCAAAACAAAAAAAAACTGCAATGATGAGGAGTCGGGGCAGGCAACTGCAATTGCAACTGATGCGATGGTGGCTGGAATGGAATGGGATTGGGAATGGCTGGGAATGACGTTGAATGATGGTTAGTTGCAGCCCGGTTGCAAGTGAGAACATATCGCGTGATGGTGATAGATATAATGGCCATGGGACACAGTGCTCTTGTCTTGCCAGAAGATGGGGCTGCAGACACGCCTTGGACTCGAGTCTCGAATGCCCAGACTGCTGATTGCGATGGCAAACAGAGCCACAGCCAGATACACATACAGATACAGATACCGAGACCAACGGACCAGAACAGAACGAAGCCGATGGAGGAAAATCTTACACGCTGCTCGAATTATAAGTCGTCGACATTTTGCCTAACTAACAGTCGCCACGGAAAAATGAGCCAGCATAAATAAAGCCAAGCAAGGCGGAGCGGAATAGAATAGACACTTGTGTCTGTTGGCTGCTGGAGTAATTGAAGTTGCAGAAAGCCAGAGACCAAGCAGCCACAAAACCTAAAACCTAAGAGAGAAGCAACACACCGAGATGGGGGCCATCTCCGCATCCACGTAGCCAGTGGAGCGCGAGGCATGGCGCATACGGAAGCCATAAGCTGCAAGAGATTTCTCTTCTTTGGCCTCCGCTCGATTTTCGGCTGGCTGTTGAACCCGCAGCGCATCGCTGGAGCGTGATCTCCCCGCCCCCAGATAGGCATCCCCAATCTCCTCCTGCTGCTGCGGCACTCTGCTCCCCACTTGGCCAAATCACTTGCGCCAAAAAACATGCTCAAGGATGCCATCGAAAATCAATCGCAAAATATGCGAAAGGAAGAGAGATGCCCAGGCTCCAATCGCCGAAAATTACAGGAAGCAAAAGCACTTGGCGAAACGATCGAAAATCATTCAATTACGACAGCTGGCCCTACATATAAAAAAAATGGGCGTGTGCTCCCCAAAATATCATTATGTAAGCACACAGTGGAAAAGGAGCGAAGCGTTTCAAAATAATTTTAAAAGAATCCAAGGTGGATTTTGGAATTGAATATACATACAAATATTTTAACAAAATGAATTAATGGTAGTTACTTTTTAAGTTTCAAATTTTATAATCAATTATTTTAAATTATAAGCTATATAAAAAATGTAGAAAATATTCTTAATAACAACGCCATAAATAATGTTCAATTCACTTCTTCAGGAACTGAATAAGGTCAATAGCAGGTGCACATTAATTAATTACAGGATGCGGGTGCAGAAATCAAGGCAAATCGAATGAGGTCAGAACCCTCAGGGCAAACCATAAATAATTGACCCCCCGCCCACTTCATGATTCGAAAATTATAATTTAAATTAACAGCAGGCGCCAAAACAAAGCATTTGGAAATTAACCAGCACTGTAAAGCAGCGAAATACTTTTATCGATAAGTAAGCTGTTGACGCATTTTCATTTGGTATTTTTAAAATCCCGTAGGTATTTACAAACAGACCAGCAACGGGCACACCAGCAAAAAAAAAGTGTTGATGAAATTAGGGTAATGCTGCGAATATAAACAAAGGATTGAATGGAAAACGTATTACACACATTCGTTGGCACTTCCCCACCAGGCAATGAGTTTCAATTTCTACGTGGAATCGTTTAATTCAACGTTGCAGTCGATTGCGCGACAAGTGGAGCAATTTGCTGGCGTTGCACTGACGGCAGCCGTCGATCTGCGCGGAAATCTGGAATCCTTGACCGGTGACTTTCGTTGGGAAAACGGACCCATTGCCTTCACCGATCTGCAGGCGACGCTGCTGAAGGTGCTCATCGTGCTGCTTCTGGGCACCTGCGTACTAGCCGGCTATTCGTGGTCCGTTTACGGCCAAGTCATTACGGAGAAGTTTGTCAGGCCAAGTAGGAATCTGCTTAAAATCAGGATATTACGATAAGTTTGCTTTAACGAAGGCCATGTCTTGCATTTCAGGCACCCTCAAGGAAATCGAGGAGCTTAAATTGTCGGTGGCCAAGTTGAAGCTGCCCAAGGAACACTCGCCGCGCATTTAGAAACCATGTCCAAGATTAAGAAGTTCTTTTCGCGGAAGAAGGCGGAGGCTGCCTTTAAGGTGGGTTCTTTCTTTAGCCAAGGTATTGTAAATCCCTTACCAAGTTCGTTTACAGCTCAATTTAAGTGGCAGCGGCATGGGCACTGGCCACAAGCTGAATTCCCCCAAACAGGAGACTCCTTCAAGTAGTTCCCGCCAAAAGTACGAGGCCTATGTGCCACCAAAGCGAAATGAAATAAGTAACGAGGCCAGGGCAGCTGCAAGTGCAGCACTGGCGCGCATTGACAAGAAAACATCCAGGGATTTCAATACCTCGCTGTCGGCGGTGAAGGCTCAGGCTAAAAGAGAGCTGGAGGCAGAGCGTCGCCAGAGGGAGGAAGCCATGGGCACGGCATCTACGACCAGCACATCCACATCGGCTTCCGGCGGCGACACTCGCAACCTGGCCTGCGAGGGCGTCTTCTTCCGATGCCCCCTAATCAGCGAGGAGATTCTACCCAAGAGCGTGTGGAAGGTTCGCATCAAAGAGTTCCTCTATCAGCAGCTGGAGGCAGATCGCGGCCTCACCGCCTGTCTGATCATCTACAATTGCAATGTCAAGGAGAAGGCCGACGAGTGCATTGCCACGCTAATCCGATATCTGGAGAATCTTATCAAGAATCCCGAGGAGGAGAAGTTCTGCAAGATACGAATGTCCAACAAAATCTTTAGTGAGAAGGTGCGCTACGTGGAAGGTGCCCTGGATGTTTTGCAAGCAGCAGGCTTCAACGAGGTCCAGATCGATGACGAACCCTTCCTTCTGTGGACTAAGGAGCAGATAGAGAAGGATCTCGACTTGCCCACACTAGTGGAAGCTCTCAAGAGCTCGGAAATTATTCCCCTGGAGCTGGATCGCAACATTAAGGTCCTACTTCCGTCACAGGCACGTCGTGTCGTCCTACCCGACGAGTTCTATCGCCTGTCGCCGGAGGAGATCAAGAAAGAGCAACAGCTGCGAACCGAGGCCATTGCCCAGTCACAGATGCTGCGGACAAAGGCGATGCGGGAGCGCGAGGAGCAGCGCAATTTGCGCATGTATCGATACGCTTTAGTCAGGGTTAAATTTCCCAATGGACTCTTTATACAAGTAAGCCATTCAGCGATGATGTCATCTGCAGTAATTTTGTGTAATAAGGTGAATGAATCAACATTTTCAGGGCACTTTCAATGTGTACGAAAAAATAGCCGATGTGTTCGAGTTTGTGCAATCTTGCCTGGCGGACGAAAGCCTGGATTTCAGCTTGGTGTCCAACAGCGAAGGCAAACTAGGCGATGAGGACTTGGAAAAGACACTGTATGACTGCAAGTGAGTGATGCAATAATGTTTTTAAAGTGCAGGACTACAAGATCTCCTCCATTTCAGACTCATTCCCAACGCTCTGCTGCTGTTTAGCGCAAATGACGTGCCCGCTCCCTTGCAAACGGATATAAACTACTTAAAGGAAGACCTTCTAATGCTGGTGCAGGCTATGTAGAAGTGCTTTAACCCATATATTCAGCGGTATTTGTCCCTTATATTATAACAGAGCTGTTATTTATTACTTTCAAATCTATTATTCAAAATCAATTATAAACGCACTTTACACAAAAGAAAATGTCTTTCAATTACATTGGTTATTAGGTGCGCTTAAAATATATTTATATTAAAATCTTATATTTATAAATTTTGATGAACTAAATACATACTCTCAAACCACTGTGCGTCAAACAGCTGTTTGGTATCTTTTCGGCTGCGGTATTTCAGGTGGGCTTTTAAGCTTACCTGTATACGGTCTTACTTAGTGCAAAAATAAACAAAAATTGCAACGCTAGCAAGTAGAAATTAACGAATTATTATTTAACTATGAGCTTAAACTGTGAGTTGTGAGGAATTGCGAAAAGTGCACGAAACGCGCAACCTTTTTGGTGCTATGTAAATGTGAGTGAGTACGCAAGTCTAGCCAGAATCATATGTTTGTACCAAACAATAACAAAGTGCGGCCAATTGCATTTTGGCCATATTTCGATTAACATATGCCTAATTGTTGCTTAGTCACATTAGTTTTTGGGGTTGTAAAAGTCATAAATAATAATTGCATTATAAGCGGAGCAATATGTTCCGCCTGTTTTGGAAGTTTCCCGCACTCTTTGGTGCGGTCAGCGCATCGCGTGGTTCCGCTGAAAACTTGTGGCCCACTGTAATTTCCCACTCCACGCGACTTTTTCTGACCATTATCGAATTATTAATAGCATGTGGGTGCAATTTGTTGATGCGGACTACTAATTAAGCAGGCAGCTTGATCGCAGGTCTGTCACTTTTTAGAAACTGGTTGGAACTTAGCTCAATAATCAACCCTCTTTTTAACTATGCGATATGAACATATATGATCGATTTTATATGATTATTAACTTAAAACAATATTACCAGACTCATTAATTTAAAACAAATTTAGCTAACAAAGAGCCCCTTAGAAAGATAAGATTAATCCCTTTAGCTTATAAAACATTTACACGATATGAGAAAGTACATACATATTTCAATTTCGTGGGAGCCCAAAACTGGAGCATTGATCCTAATCCCAAGCTGGCTTCTTCCATGTTACTAAACAAACAGTTGCATTTAATGAACCAATTTCGCAGTTGGCCTTTACTGTCTATCACGGCGGCATCGAAAACGACCAAACTAAGAGTCTGCGGAGGAGTGAGGAGTGGATAGATTGGCGAGTGCTTCGCCCAGGCTCCGGGCACTGGCAATTTGGCGTAAATCTCGCTTGATCTTGGGAAAAGGTAAATAGAAAAGCAGCCAAAATCAAACATTAATGAATCTCTACGGCTCAGGGCTTAAATTAAGCCAAGCAATCGCGCCAAATCGAAACACGCAGCCACGAGAAGCCAAATAAAAAGCAGGCAGAAAGCCAGAGAGCCAGAGACTGCAAGCCATCGCATAAATTGGCCTGGGCTGGAGCCAAAGATTTCATTGTTGGCCATTGCTTATTATGGCCGGGCAGCGGATCTAGGCCTTCATTAAACGGCCAAAGGCAACGGCTGCAGCTGCACCGGGAAAAATGTCACCAAAGTTGGCAAGCTACAGTTCTTAAATGTGGCCCACTTCAATTAAGTGGCCTGTTTTAATCCTTAACTTTAAGATATGCATCCTTTGAAACTTAAGCTTACATACAAGACTTTTTCTCACTGTGTACAATAGAGCTTTATTTCAACTTTGGTCCGCGAGGCTAGTGCGTGAGATATGCATTATTTATCTAGCGAAATTTTTCTCATTGCTGCGGAGGCAACTTGTTGCAGGCAGACTTCCTGGTTTCGGCCCAGCTGCAGCCCAGCCAGGCTAGAAATTCCCAAATGATACGAATAGTTTGTTTCTGTCGGGAGATAGCGAGAAATATGTGGGACATCCTGAGGATCGTTGTCTTCTCTTTTTTGGGACAGGAGATGGGGATGTGGATAGGGATTACGGGTTAGGGGTTAGGCAGTTACCCATTGGCAGGTTGCAACCTGCACGTGCCTCGCCTCGCTGCGCCGCCTGATTGAACGATTGAAAGATCATCACCCGGCGGAGAATATCTGGCGGTACATAATGATGATGATGAGGTGCAAATTGCCGCTGACATGAAATTGCAAATCAACTCTCCTGACTCCCGATTGCACTTCATTCTAAATTGTTTGCTCAACCCAGCAGCTCAGCTCAGTTTTGGCACTTCTTTTGCGAATCCTCCGGCGCCGGTGCAAAAATTGCAAATCGAATTTGCCAATTGCCGGGCGGCCTCCACTCTCCGGCTGATTTGTTTTTGTGGTTTGGCCACGAACCACCAACCGCATTGCCCGCAAAACGGCAACAATTGCGAACCCGCCCTTTAACAAGCATTTAGCTTGCTCCGCCAAGCTCGTGACCCATTCCCATGCACATTCCCGCTGCCGAGTGGGCAAGAACTCCTCCAATACGCCGGGCATGTTTATGACCCGGCTCGAAATTGAAGTGGAAATCGGTTAGCAAGCAATGGCTTCGCTTTTCGATTTGTTTTTATCGCTCCACGCAAGCGCCCTGAATTTGCATATTTCTGTCTGCATTTGAACCCTGAACTCGGGGGCCAAAGGAAATGCGATCCCGAAAAGTGAGCAGGAAGACAGCGGCGTATGTTCGCTCCTGGCGGAAATACTTCCCCTATGACGGGAAAAACAAATAAATAACCATAATTAAGGCTTGTGCTTTAATTAACACCACTGAACTTGGGCGACACAACTGGCATAGGAAATGATATTTCTGGAAACCGGAAGCAAGTATACTCTTTTCCATTCGATACAAATAGAATATACATATATCTTACTATTTAAGCTACTTTAATAAGTAATAATAAGCAGATATAACCACCAATCAAAACAAGTTAGAATATAACTTCAATAATCATTAAAATGTCATCATTATCTGTAACTATTAACTAGTTCACTTCAAAACAAATATCTTTAAGATATTGATATGCTCCAATTTACCCTACCATGCAACCTATCACAATTCGCAATCAAATAAGAACTTCCGGTCCACTCAGCGAGTGTTTTATGAATGAAAATCTTGTCTCATTGTCTCAGCCAGCTCCTCATCCCCATCTCCCATCCCCATCCACATCGCCATCATCATCGTTGTCCAGCAGTCGATGTCGATGTCCATCGTCCGATGGTCACGCTCATCGCCAATTAGTGCAATCAACAGTGCGGCTGAAATGGTGGGTGCGGTTTTTCTGGACCAGAGTGGCTGGGTGCTTCATCGGGTTGCGTTTGGTTGGACCTCAACCTGGGCAATTGCTAGGGAAATCTTGCAGAGTTCACTTGATAAGATTAATTGACTCGGCCTCCCTTCGGTTTGTCAGCTAAAATGTAACATAATGCGGGATGTAGTGGCAGAAACTTAAAGCTATTGAAATATTAATATAGGGTTTGGACCTACAAACTACTAATCCTACTAATATTTCTTTAAACAGTTACCTATCATAACTTACCATTATAACCTAGCATAACTCTATTATAACTATACAAACTTAAATTTAAATATGGATAGTACTGACGTCTATCTTTCAAATTTACTGGCTTAATCCCAAAACTTCAGCTCCTATATTTTCCTGTGTAAAAAACTTAATTTTTCCATCAAACGTATGGATTAGACTATAAATATATCCACATACTCTATAGGCTCAGAAAGAAATCCTTCTATCTTTCAGATACTTTTCAACGATATAAAAGTTTACAGTTTCATAATATGCAAAACTCGTTGCAACAATGTTGTACAACCAAATTCGCTGTGATTAAACAGCATAATTAAAACGATCAGATATTGCAAAAGTCGAATGTACATTTTATTGGCTATTGGGACCGGCAGCTCGTTCAATTTATAACGTACCCCCTCGATAAACTCAACCATCCCAATCGCTTGGCCTAGCAACTGCAGTCAATTTCAAACAAATTTGCAATTTGTCAAATTTTGGTAGCCAGTGCCAAGATAAATTAATTTCGGCATCGATTTGATCGCTTGTCTCTGTGGTCATTTTGCATGGCTGTGTGAAATAATGGGGGGGGGGGGGGATTTGCAGTAGAGGGGGGTGGGAGGTGGCTAAGTTTGGCTAAGACCATGTTAGCCACAAGCCAACATGGCTTGGCTCATTGTAAATGTGCTTTAATGACCACCGGTCAGCAAATCTCATTTTTTGTCGACGGACCGCATGCTGTTTCACACACACACACACACACACTCGTATGCAGAAAGAGACGGCCATGGAGGGCGAGAAAGAGAGGGCGCGATAAAAGCTGGCTTGGCACGAAGATTTTCTGGTACCTGGTATCACCCCCCCGCCCTTTTGAAACGCCCCTGCGTCCATCAGTGGCCAAAATAATGACCACTGTCCACATGGTGCAAAATTAGACATATTTCCTTCTTACTTCGGGTGTTATCTGCCTGCCCCGCCACGCCCCCCTCCTACAACATTTCTTCGCTCACCTTTTGCATTTTCAACACCGAAAAGTTTTACATTCGGATTTTCCGCAACTGCTGAGAAAAATGACATTACAAATTGTGGGACATTTGTCTAATTAAATCCCTGCCTGCTCCAATAACAAGAGCTTAGATTACAATCTCACAGCGGTGCGTAATGGCTTTTGAGCCAACTTCGGCATGAAGTGGTCAGTGTTGGAGGAGGGGGAGGGGGGGATGTGTAGAAAAGGTTGCATTTTGGGGTAAAATGTTGGCAAAATTGAGTTGGCAGGAGGTCGGAATGCGAGTGATGGAGGGCTGCAATTTGTGCTCCAGTTTCGAGGGATTCTTCAATACAATCTGTTTTTATTGGAAACTTCATCATTTCTAGGACTTAAGGCAGACTAATAACTGTTTAAGCCTTCTTATGTATGGCTAAAAATATGAAATCTTAATATTATTCTGGTCTTATAGTAATATGAAACTATGCATTTGTAAGTCGATTGATTACCAGATAAGGAGTAAAAAGAATATATTTCATTACCCCTGACCAACAGATTTATAAAAATGTAATGAACAGCTGATCACTTTAATTAAATAAATTTCTATGGATGGTTATAAATTGGCATAACTCATAATTTCTTTCACAAAAGAACCCTTTTTTTTTTGGCTTTTACTTAAAATATAGGGGCATATGTTGCTGGTACATAAAGCACTGGCCACTGACCAATTAGAAGGAGCACAGAAGTGCAACCCCAAGTGAATGAGTGACCACTTAGAAAAAAGAACGAGTGGCACAGTGGACCGGCATTTGATGAAATTAAGATAAACTCAAACAATAGCCGCTCCACTCAGTTTCAATCGAGTTGGGATTACTCATCTGAAGGAAAGCACTCAATAGCCAACTGATAAGAACACGTGTTGCTCCAGCCGCCGTCCCGCTCGCACCACTCCAGAGAGGCTCCACAAGTTGGGAGAGCGAGAGGCTCGTTGCGGTTGAGCTTGGCTCGAGAGAGAGCAGCGACTCGTCTTGGGGTCCAATTAGATTACCGGCAACAAGCATGCGCTCCCTTTCTGCCCAACGCACGCTCAACTGAAAACTGTTCCAAAGGCTTTGGCGCTGGCGCTCCTCTCTCCTATTCTCGCCGAGTGTCTTTTGGGCCCTCCATTCGCCAGTCGACTTCGACTTGGACTTTCGGCTCAGTTGCCTTTCAGTCTCTTTCCGGTTTGCGTCTCGCGGAAACTTTGGCGCATACGCAGTTCCAGACAAATAAAATAACTTACAAATTTAGTTATAATTTAGAATTAAAAAATATTTATATTTATTTTATTTAAAAAAAGTTACCTATCACAACTATTGTAAAGAGATGCCGATGGCTTTGTGAAAATCAGTGAAAGATAACAATCCTCAAGCTAAAATCGATTTAGATCCCATATAGTGCAGTGAGAAATTGGAATTCAATGTAAGTGTTAGAAGATAATTCTCAAGTAAGCAATACAAAGTACATGGATTTTAAAGATATATCATTTATAATACAACTAATGTGCAAAGAAGTAGTATATTCAAGGATACATTCTTGGGTATGTAAAGATATGTTCAAAAAATCTATTAAACATTCTAGAAAAATAAGTGGGAATTTGCCAATTCCAAGAAATGGTAAATTCTAAAGCAGCCTATGAGGTTATTAATACGCCTCCAAAATAATAATCGATGTATGCCAACGAAAGTGAGTTCTGCCTATCTAGCTGTCCATCCGCTCCCAGATTCAAATTCCCAGTTTTAGAAGAAACACTCACGAAATACGAATGCCTTCTTATCTCGCATCGCTTGAAGATCGTTAATATTTATGGAATATACATAGAGGATGGGGATCCGAGCTGCGAGGAGCTGATAAGTCGACGTCGCTGATTATTCAGTAATATGCATCAGAGATCTATATTGTGTTGCTCCATTCAGCTCGCAGCGTTAGCAGGCGGCTTATCTTCGATTTTCCCGACGGGTTTTCCCCGCCTATCGATCACCATTTCGAAATTAATAACTTTTGTGAGAACAACTGGCAGCGACAACGAACAGGCGCGCACAGTGAAATCATGTTCGAGTGATTAAATTAATTAATGATATAGACACACTGCGCAATAGTGTCCACGCAATCGCAGAAGGAGTTTAGAGATCTTCGCTGTGCAGATCCACAGACTTGGCGATCCTGCAGCGACCAACGCCACATGATGCGGATCGGTGGATCGCCTGGATACCGTGGCCAGAACCAAGACTCCCATCTGAAGTTGCAGAGGCGAGCAGATCGTTGTCTTAACTTGTCGTACACGATGTCTTATACGTGTAGCAACAATTTACTTCGCCGGCCAGCGGATCGATCGCCAGTGCAATCGATGATCGTGGGCTCTGGGAAAAGGAGTCTGAGGATCGGCTATCCCTGGTGATCAATCAAGCTCGGCTGGATGATCAATATTAGCTGGTCTAAAAATAATTGTAGCCTGGCCAACTCTGTCCATATAAGATAGGAGAAGAAAAAGAGGCGAAGAACAAGTACCTAAATGTGTTCGTTTAGTTTTCAGCTGATAGTCGGCTACACTGTTGTGGTTGTGTGTTATTTAATAGGCACATAATATAGCTAAATAAAAATAGATTACATTTTTGGTTGAGTCAGGAAAAAGAAGGAACTTTTCTAGATGCCTGTGCTTCCATTCCCTGATAGGAAGTACGTAAACAAATGATTAATTTAATATAATCATTCTGTATTATGCCAAGATTTAAAAGTAAATGCAGTCAAATTAACTCGAAATAATGCAAATATAACAAAAGAAATGCATAAATATTGCATTTCTTTTTTATGAGATTGTAGCTTACATGTGTTGAATATAAAAAAAACACCTTCTTTATAAAAAAACATAATCTATATACGAATCATGAGTCAGATCATCTCAGTACACTTCAGTCAGATGTCGGGAGATCTAATTTGGCTTGCCTTTTGGGTTTGTTAAGACTTTACGACTTGTGTAATTAGTTTTTCCCTCGAAGATCTTTTATGGCGACCGCCAGACTCCGAGTAATATGTACGTATATAGATATGCATGTGCTAACGCACCAAACAGCCAACTCTCTCCCAGTTACATTGGGTGTTCCAAAAACAAAAAAAAAAAGGGGAAAAAACACACAAAACTAAGATGTCATTAAAAATTGGAGTAACTGTTTTTCCAACTAATATCTGTGTCCAAAGCGCTAATTGAAGGCAACTTCACAACTTCATAGGCGACTCTCCCAGCAGCCAGCTCCTCCGGGTCAAGGGTCAAAGTTCTTTCAGCTTGTGTACGTGTGTGTGTGTGTGTGATTTCCTTGAGACAATGGGGGCCGAAAAAGAGCTCGTCGCCGGACTGACTGACGACAAGTGCCCGTCCAGTGTACACCCCTTTTTCGAGTAAGCTGTCAAAGACGGGCCTGTTGGCCAAAAGCTTGTTTACAGCCATCGATGCCGATGCTGAATTAATTAAACTAACTCCGAGCTGGACTGGAGGCATGGGTAACCCCCGGTGGCAGGCAGGTGAGTGCAGCTCAATTTGTGCTTTTCGAAATTGGTCAGTGTAACCCGAGGACAATGACTTGGAACGCCTGCGACTCCCTTTTTGGCCCCAAACTTGTCTGCTCGTCAGAGGTGCTTGCAAGAAAAGGACATAATTGCTGCAATAGATTCTCGACAGAAGTTGAAAGGTTGCATCAGCAGAGGATGTCCTTACAGAGACTAGAAAACGGCAATGAAATGTACACATGGTTACAGAAAATCAAACCATATTCGGAGTGTATGTGAACTGTTTGTTTTCAGCTTAAACTAATAATTACCAATTTCATTTACATATTTATATGTGCTTTTGTTGTGCTTCTGAGTCCTTTCACTAATCTAACTCAGCCTTAACCATCTCACTGCCCAACATTTTAATTTCCTCCTGTGACTTTGTGAGAGAAGGGGTCGCCGATTTTCTAAAGCTTCGGCAACAACATCACCCACCTACTCATCTATTTTGTGTGCGATGGTCTATTGATTGGAATATTCATTGAATAGTTTCTAAGCTGATTTATATGCTATTGTGTGTGTGTGTGTGCTGTCGATTTAATAAATATTTAATTTCAACTCCGTCCCCGTCTGCTGATGGCTCCTAAATCCACACATAAAAGATTCAATCAGCGGAAGGAGCACGGACCAAAGAGCCGACGATGATGATGTTGTTATAGCCGGTGTGCCTGCCCGCCTGGCCTGCCTGCATTCACGTATTAATAATGCCGGGCAGCGAATAATCCGCAGAGCTCCCGAGACATCGTAATTTGCAAAATGCACAATCGCTTCCTATAAATCAAGTCAAGGAGACACACCGTCCGGCAGCCTCGACGAGAATCTATTCAGATCCCATCGCGCAGGGCTGCAGTATTCATACATATATATATATACATATATTTCACCTGGCCAAATCACAAAGGTTTCTTTCGAAAGCCTTTCAAAACGAAATCAAGCCGAATAGCTGCCACGTCGTCAACCGCTATCAATCTCAGGTGAAATGGAGCTGCGTCCGCCGGCCATTAGATGCTCCCAGCTACAACATCCCGGCCAGCAATGCTCCATTCTGTTAGCAGGAAACCAGGCAGAGCCACAGCCACAGCCAGAGCCATCCAATCTCCCACAATCCCAACCAGCTTCGCAGACCGAGTTGCTCCGCTCAAAGGAAAGCGCCCGTCGCAATAGATCGCACATTGCAGATAGAGGCGTGCCTGCCACTCCACTCCACAAAATCGAGGAGTGACAAATCTCGTGGCGAAATCTATATACCCTAGAAATGAATGGAATTAAATGCTTGTATATGGATAATAGTTCAGCCACCATACGTTTTGTTTCGTCATGGATTTTTTAGAAATTCTTCAAGGAAGATATAGTACTAAGTATTGGATATGATGTGATATCATATTATATGATGGTATGATGAGTACCATAAGTAGAAAAGTACGCTTTTGGATGAAGAATATATTTAAAAACATCTACAAGTGACACTTAAAACTCTGGTAATTCCTGTGACTTTTCAAATTGATAGTTTAAGATTTGGTAAACTACAAATTCTGAAAAATGTTCCAAGAAGATCACTGAAGCCTCGAGTAATCTCTTATCATGCCACCCGTTGCAAAGGGTATACAAATGGCAAAGCCAAACAATGAGCTGCAATTTCTGGCCACAAAGGATGAACGCATCGCGTACGCCGGTTTGGGGAAGAAAATAAAAATAAAGAGGGTAAAGATGGGGGCGGGAGGCAGAAGAAAGAAGACGAAGAGAAAGGAGTTGGGGACAAGAGCAAGAGAAGCGTTGGATAGATGGAGCCGAGGAGCCGCAAGAGTCGCACATTCGGCGAGCGCCTTCAGCAGTTGTTATAAATTATAGTGCCGCATGCGGAATGAATGCCCAAGATCAAACCGGTGGTGCACACATACCATACAGCCATGCACCACCGTACCGGAGGGGTGGGGGGAGGGAGGTTCGATTGGGCGGTTGGGCGGCTATAAAAACAAACCTCCGCCCCCGCACGTAGTCATTTGTGGTTGCTGTTGTTCCTGCTGTTGCATGCCGCCTGTTGCATCAAAATATTTAGCAGTGTACCGCTATGAAATTTGGTATTCCAAGACGGACCAACAAGCCGCCTCAGTGGTGCAGTGAACTTAAAAAAAAATTGGATACTTTTTACTTAATTCTATCTAAATCTTCTTTTCTTAATTTCATACTATTTTAATAGTGGTTAATATATTTATTGCATAGTATTGTAAACCTAAAGAATGATATAAAAATACTCAAGATTTTTGCTTCACTTTGAATTTGTAAAAATTTTAAAAATTTCGTTTAAATTTTCTAGCTTTGGAAAATAATTAAAATTGATTACTTTAATCTACATGTTAAATTCAGCATTTAAAATATAAGATCCAAAATACTCGTCCTTTTTTTTTTTTGTGTTTTTCGGCGGTGTTGCTGCAGTTGAGTTGGCATTACCATTACCACGTTGTAGGCATGTTGTAAATGCCAGCCGACTGCTGTGGACTTTTGTCGTTTTTTTGCTGCTGCAGTTGTTTTGTATATGTGTCGGTGTGTGCTTTTTGGCCATAAAAACAGAAATGAGCCCACGGAAAACATGTCCAATTGCGCTAGCAAATATTCAACGCTGGCGGCGCATCAGACAAGACCAGATGGGCAATCCTTGATCGGAATTTGCGGCAATTCGAGACTACTAAGAGATATTTTGGCGCAAAAACCCCTAAAATTAGCTAAAGATGATATGAAAATATTTATTAAAATCTAAAAGATACTCAGATACTGCGCAGCTATATTATGATCCCTAGCAATATAAAATTTTCCGATCGCAGACGAATTTTGTTGAAATTACAGATTCTCGGCTGCTCAATAATAATCCATATAACATATCAACAGTGCAGCGATTTTCCGAGAATTTCGCAGTTCATTTTTCAGTACGCGAAGCGTAGAGCGCAGTCCATAAAAGCCAAACGAGTTTAACTTAGTTAGAGTAAGTCAGACTTTGGTTTCAGCTAATGCAAACCGACGGCGGGTTTCTTTGACGAGTGCAACTGCGGAGGAGAGGACGACAAACAAAGTGCCGCAGTTGTCAAGCAGCAACAGCAACAATATCAGAGAAACAATAAGAAACGCTTCAGTGCAGTGACTCGACTATTAGATACCCATTACTTCAGGTTCTTCAACTTTAGATGTAGAAGATATTCTACTTACGGACAGGCCAAACGGACAGATTAACGGACAGACGGATCAGCCATATACCATACCATATATACCATAGTATCAACTTCCAATGATCGGAAATCTGTCTGTCTGCCTTCATAGTCCAGCATACCCCACTACCCTTCATGTACGGGGTATCAAAATGTAAATACAAAAAAATAAAACCGAAGACAACGACTGCGTTTGGGACTGTGTGCTATGCTAATTACTGGACATGACGGCAGCGCATTGCTTTCGGAATCGACGGACCCCAACCACAACCAAATCCATGTGAACAAAAGGCGCAAGCGTTTACGCACACTCTGATCCGCAGTCGCATTTGCATTTGCATAAGCAGCCATAAAAACAAAATAAGGGAAAACAACCAGCTGGCTGCCAAGGCATTCGCTAAAAAAATAAAAAAAAATGTGGAGGCAGCGGCAACTTAGCAGATACTACACGACAGCAACAACGGCAGACGATCCCAACTTAGTAATGGGACAAACGGACTTACTCAGAATTCGCCTTTCTTGGGCCGCACTGCTGTGTGAAAATGAATTTCCTTTTCGGCCAAGTCGAGGGAATTGTGCAATGCAAATGCCGCCAAAAAGGCCATTTGTACTGAGCGACTAAATAACATACTAAATAGGATCCTTGTCTATAGGTTCTTAACTAATGGACAACTAGAAAAGGCTACCATTTTCTTAAACTATACAATCTACAAAGAAGATAAGCTCTTACAAATATAAAGAAGATACATTTTAGGAACTTTATTCTCAAGTTTCATTTACATACTTTTCTTAACCATTCAAAGGCAATAGTAGCACACATTTGTAACATAACCACTTCAATTCAATTCTATCCCTACGATGTATCTATAGCCCCGTTCAACTGTCGAATGATTGAGAGCCATAGGTTTTAGTTATTTTTATTGCATTTCTAATTGAATGAGGCGATGACAGTACGCGTATAATGAACCTATCATCATTAATCATTATCTGGATGAAATAGAATTATAAAATTGAATTGCTGATTCGATTCGAGCACATTGAGCCACGACGGGGAGCACGACGATCGGTAATTCTAATTAGAGCTATTCAGGAACTCTTCGACTATAGACTTTGGATTTGTGTCTTGGCCAACCGTACACGTATTTCCATCTTCCACAGCGATTCAGAGTCGCTGGTCTAGACCAAAGTTGGTAACAAAAAAAAACAGAAACGACACGAAAAACATGGCCAGAAATGTCAACTTGAATTCGGTCTATTCCTCCGCTTGTTGTTATTTCTTTTGGCGGATTTTGGCATCCCAGAAAGTTGTAACCGTCAGGAAGGAACACGAAGCGCAGCTTCCACTCAATGTTAACTTTCGATTTCCTCCTCTTTTTGCTTTGCTTTTCTTTGGCCATGGGTGACCATTTCTTGGGGGAGCCCAGCTCAGCTCAGCTCGGAAGGTAGCCGGGCTCACGATATTTGCGTGCCAAAGCGAAATTGTGTGGAAGTCAATTGGTAGTCACGTTTGGCCAAAACCATTGGACCTGGTCTTGGGCCAGGGCCAAAACAATCCACTGCAGATGGGCCAAATTAAATTGTCAGTGCGGCATTAAATGCCAGATTATTGGGGATCAACACAAGTGCAGTATCAGCTCCACTGCCTGTATAGAGTTATCTTTCGATTAACAAACGATTGAAATTAATTTTACAATATTTCCGCATGCTGGCCATGAAATGTGTGGACAACAATGACAATTGCAACAGCAACTGCAGCAGCAGCAGCAAAAGGAAAATCACGAACCCGGAAGAAGGCCTTCAGATATGGCCAGATCCAAGTGGCTTTGCTTTGATTTGATACCTCCAACTCCTCCGCTCGCCCTGTCACATCACATGTTGCTGTTGGCTTAAGTTTCCCGCCAGCAATTTCTTCATTTTGGCCGGAATTTTGGCCAGGAGGAGAACCGAACCGGTTGTGTTGCAGCTTGTTTTTGTTAGCTGAAATTTGTTCGCGCTCTCGTTGACAATTGTGCTGTGCAAAAAAAAAAGAAAACAGAAGGGCTGTTCTAAAAGAATTTCAAGTGTGCGGCCAGCTTGTTCAGACACTGGGACAGATGAGCCGGATGGCAGAGGCTGAAGCTTGGCCAAAACCAAGAAGCAAGAGAAGAAGAACGAAGAACCGAGTACCGAAAACCATGAGCCAAGAAGAAAAGTAGCAGTTGTAGCTGTTGCTGCTGTCAGTTGCAGTTGCAGTTGCTGCCGCCGTCGTTGTTGCACTCGTCAAAATTGCAATCAATCATGTGGCCAAGAATGCACCCGGCCACAGTCGACAGTAGACAAATGGAACCTGTTTTCTGGACGGGCTATCAGTGTTAAATCTACAAGATCATTTTGCCAGCTCGGCCGCAAACCCATAATTTGTGATTGTTATAAGCCAGAACAGAACCGTAATGAGTTTCACGGACCAGTCCCCGTGCTCCTAATAGACTCGTCGCCGGCCTAATGAATTGAAACGTTTCTGATGGTCTTGTTTGCTGCGTTCCTTTTCTACCACTTTTTTGTAGCCTTTTCTTAGCCATCATCCCCGTTCGACTGGCATCGATCAGCACGGGATTGGGAACTCCTCTTTGACTAGCTGAGTGGGATTTCTTGGGATTGCGGTTGGCTGGACGGCCTATCAAGTGGAGGGAATCTCTGGCCCAGGCACGAACTGACTGGCAAGACCGCCCGCTCAGCCAGAGTCAACAGAACTTTTGGGTCTTTGATTAGGAATCGGGTTTGGTGGAAAACTCGGTCATCCTGCCTCACCTACATAGATCGGCTGCATTCTGCGGCTCCTTTTCCTGCTTCGCTCGATTGCCTGGCTGGTTGGGTTGCACAAAAGAAAATCCTACTTCAATTGAAATGTGTTAACTAAAAGGATTTAATACTAAAAATTACTTATTTCACTATGAATTTGATCAATATTGTGTGCAGAGTTTGAAGTTAAATAACCAGTCAATATCATGTATGTATCAATATCATGTCACATATCATGTATATTTAGATACACTAGTGCTTCATGAGCTATTCCAATATCTTCACAAAATAGTTGTGTATTTTATAACTATTATTTTTACACCTCTTTTCTCTCACTGTGACCATCCATCCTTTGGCTACGAGAGTGGAGCGAGCCTATCGCCAACTGTCATCATTTTCAAATTATTTCTCGTTGAATATCTAATCAAGATTCATGCATGATCGCGGCTAAATTGCTTCCAGGCAAGAACAGACCAGACCAGGCCGGAGTCGTAGATGGAGACCAGCATAACAATTGCTATCCTAGCTGGGTTCCTGGGCCATCCAGCATCCAGCCGCAAAGTGCAAGTCCAGCATCCAGAGCGGGCTCTTCACGTTTTGCTGTTTGACTTTTCCACAACGTTTTCCATTGTTTTCCACCCCGAACGGAGTTAATAGTGTTGTTCCTGGTTGGGGATTCTTCGGAGCTTTGTTTGCTCTTTTGGTTTATTATTGCTTTTTTTTTGTACAAGCAAGCAGACAACGATTTTTGCATCGGGAATTAGCCCAGACAATTGTTTTTCGAGACATTTTTTTGTGCGCTACCCATGTAATCATTTATGTTTATGAGCCCCCCTTGCGATGTGTTGTTACTTTGCTCGTATTCGCATATGCACTTATACTTGAACTTTAACTCGTCTTTATTTCACTTAATTGAAACTAGACAGCATCCGTAGGTAAATAATTCAATTAGCCGACGGGCGGTGACTCAAGTCGAGCTGCAATTGCACTCAGAAGCAGGGTGATGTTGAGCTTTATTAAATTCTATTAAATTTGTTGTTCATTTGGTGGCTAATTCGCTGCGGCAGCGTCCACTTAATGGTTATTAACTTTCGTGTGACATCTGTGACTTGGGGTGTTCGCCTCAATTGGTCGTCATATGGGCAGTGGTTAACACCACGTAAATTGATGACCCCCACCCAGTGGCCTTCTAATTGTTTCATTAGATTTCCACGCTGGAGACGCACGAGTCAGCCAAAAGGGGAATCGATCCCCTTCTGGGCCACGCCTCTGCGAACCAATTTCGGGGTGTCCATTGTTGGTTAACCGGTGAGCGAATGGGAATCGAACCAGCCGCAGGCCCCCAACTTTTGACATTTTTATTAGCACTTCTCGTTCGCGAGCTGGTTAAATTTACGAGTCAGCCGTGGCAGGATCGAGGTGTAAACATATTTCTCAGCTCCGGCTGCATGCAATTATTATCAAACATGCAAATCTGTGGCGGTTGCGGGCATCGTAAATTGATTTTTATGCTGCTGCTTCTGTTGAAGTTTGAGTCCCAGGGGGGGGGGGGAATATACATACACTTCCATTGGATTCTAAGTCATTTTGTGTTACCTCTACCTCTTCTAGTTTGCCTGCTACTCATCTTGCTCGAGAGCCAAATTCACAGCGAATTGACAGAGAAACCCTTGCGAGAGGGTCACGGAAGGATACAACAGACAACAGACAGCCAGGATGGTGCTCGTGCTGAATGGTGTGCTGCAGGACGACTGCCCCATGGACACCAACAGCCTGTTCCTGCAGCATCCCGTTTACAGAGACTACGCCCAGCAGCTGCACTCCATCCAGGCCAAGTCGGTGGGTCCGGTGGGTCTGCTCTACGTGGGTCAGCGGGAGATGGCCGCCTCCGCGCCGCACGACAAGCACGTCAACATCATCGGTGCCGACGATGCCACCACCTGTATTATCGTCGTGGTCCGGCACTCCGGTAAGCATGCCCAATATCCTTTGCCCCATAAATAAGCGTCGTTTGGCTCATTAACCCCTACTAATAATGATTCCCAACAGGATCTGGTGCTGTGGCCCTGGCACACTTCGATGGCAGCGGCGTGGACGAGGCTGTGTGCACCATGGTGTCGCGGGTTCAGGAGCTGGCCGTCGGCTATCCGGAGGGTCGCATCGAGTTGCAGCTTATTGGTGGCTATCGGGATGCCAAAGGATACGGCGAGGACGTATTCTTCAGCATTATGCGTGAGTACAATGCTAAGCAGCTTGTTTTAGTTCTTATATGAATTTCATTTATCATTTTCTCAGAATCATTCCACAATCACCTACTCGAGATCGATCTGACGCAGGCTTGCGTGGGCGAGCTAAACACCATGATGCGCGGCGAGATCAACTGCCCCATCATCTATGGAGTGGGCGTGAACATCAAGACTGGTGAGATCTTTCCGGCCTCCTTTCCAGACCGAGGACCCGACCGGGAACTACGCGATGCTCGCATCTTCATGGGCGCACAGTCGGTAAGTAAAGCCCAAATTCCCCAATGTGTTAGCCTGCTAATCACTTGGCTGTGTTCCATAGGTTCTGGATATATACGACTCCTCGCTGGGCATGCTACGCATTGGACCCTTCAACTACGATCCATTGCGCGGCGCTGATCTGTGGCTATCCCAAACGGATGAGTTTCTGCTGCAGCACCTGTCCTCCAGTCCAGACGTGGAGCCGCCTCACTTTGCGCCTCAGGTATGGGAACTACTTTATGTTTTCTGTGCAGTCACATAACTTGATAACTTGATTGCAGACGCGTGCCACCATTAGGTTTATACAGGAGAATCAGTTCCCCGCCGTCACCGTTTTCAGGGACAATCGGCCGCGCTACTTCCGGCGGGATGACGCCACGGGCTTTTGGGTGCTGGTTAGATATTAAAGCTTATTTTAGTGTTTAGTTGTTACGCAGTTCGAAAATGTCGCAGATGTGTTAATTGACTGGTGCATGTGTTAATTGTCGCTGTCCATCGCAAATGCTTCTGCTTGCCTTTTGTTTAAGTTTTGATCGTTGAGTTGATTGTATTCGGCTGTAATTGTCATTGATTTCCTGATTAATCTGTATCTGCTGTAATTATTGGCCGATTAGCAATAGCAATTGATGAATGCGACATAATCTCTCTTCAATTAGATACAAGATTGAGTTCCGACGCTGGAGACGGTTGCTTGGGACGAGCCTTAGAAATGGATCTGAACTGGGAACGTAAAAGCGATATATAACGATAAATAATTATTACAATTCTATGTGCACATGTGCATGTAAATATTTATGTGAACCCCATTAAAGAACCTATTACTATTTAAAAGAGATTCTTAGCTAAATATATATGCGCATATTCCGTGTAAACGAAACGAAACAATTTCGAATGCAATCATTTTAGCTGTAACTATAAACTGTAATCAAAAATGTAAGAAAAATATATAAAAATGGCTTGGCTATACATACACACACACAAGGAAATAATTGCATTTTCATTTATGCCATATATTTCGTCGTGGTATTATACATTTTTAAGACTATATGACAGTTTCTGTTATACTAATTGCAAACTGAACTCCCCCAGTACTTTCGCCATTTTTTAGATACGAAATGGTGTATCTGTTAAGACCCTTGAAGACAATGGGTGGCCAATCTTCGGTAGAAACAACGCCGTTTTTCACATAATATGTACCCTTTCGAAAAGGACAAACTTCAGCACCGGTAGTGGGTAAATTCGATTCGGGCGATATTATTCGGAAATAGGAAATGTAGTAGCGAGTGAAAAATTCGCATGGCTTGGTGGCGGCGTTCACGATTCCCTTGACCCAATAACCATTCTTGAATGCGTGGGATTCGAAAAGGACGTCGAACGTATCGTCCAAATCTTCTAAGAAAATAAGACTTCCATTTATCATGCGGTTTCTGCCGAGCAATCGTAGCTGGTATAGGAAAAGGGTTTCGGTACTGCCGTTCAAGGCATCTATCGACTCAAAGCGGACTTCATAGTTGCTTTTCTTTGAGCCCTAAAAATTAAAAATAAATATATTATCGCAGCAAATTTCATTTATGATTATTTTATTTATTCTTACCACTGATACTGTCCACAGGATCAAAAGACCATTTATCATCCACCAAAGAGTCATATTCCTTAATTCAAGCGCTCCAATTGCGAAATTTTGGATTGTGCATCTTTAACTTATAGATTTTATAGCAACATGAGTATTGCATGTCGATAACATATATTCCAAATTTAATTATAAGTGAGTGTTAATAAGCACTTGTTCTGCTGAAGGGGCATGGCCACAATCGATGTTACTAAAACACGTTTTAACTATAAACAAGTTAGGCAAATGCTATAATATCAAAAACATTCACTTTTGCGTAATAAGTAAATTAGCAACGCGGCTTACTAGGTTAATTTTAAAGAACTTCAGCTTTATATTATAATAATTATTTTAGCAATTTACAGAAGTTAACCCATCTATTTGCAATCCAAGCTTATATTGAAGGTAAGACAAGTTGCGTTTAAGCATCGGTGGTTCAGTGGTAGAATGCTCGCCTGCCACGCGGGCGGCCCGGGTTCGATTCCCGGCCGATGCAAATTTTTTTATACATACATGTATAAAAAATACCTTTATTTTTGTTTGAAATCTTAAATTTGTATCCATATTTCTATATAAAAATGTTTGCATACTAAAAAAATAAAAGTAAATATTACTTGCATTGTGACCCCGACGTGATTTGAACACGCAACCTTCCGATCTGGAGTCGGACGCGCTACCGTTGCGCCACGGAGTCGTTGTCAACGATTGCGCCAAACGGCCATTATACCTAAGGTGTATTAACGAAAAACACTTTCTAATGCTGATATTTAAGCTATTAATTATATGTTGAAGAAAATAATTGACTGTTTTTGTCTATTAATTCTTATTAATATAGTAATAACTAAAAAATTGTCAATCATTAAATATTTTCTTGCAGCGCACATGCGAACGGTTGATGCACAATAGCGCCATCCGTCGCTAGTGATGTTCAGCCGGCTATCGATAGCCACACAAGCACAAGTATCGAACGCGAGCACGGCAGCACTACGTTTTCGTTTTCTCAACCGCAGCCAACTTCACTTCAACGCGTTCGGTATAATATTTAGGTCCATTTATTTATTCGCAACAAATGCGAATGTAAAAGCGAATATTGCGTTTAAATTGTGCGCACACGGTGCTAGCAACCATTGCGACTTGACTACGGTGACATTTCCAAAGTGAGTGTCATTTGCCAGACAGCGCGATTTGGCCCGAAATTCCTACCAATTCAGTTTTTCACATCGCCAGCTTTTCAGCGGTGCATTGGGTGAATAAGCGTGTGTGTTTCTGCCGCCAATCCAAAGTTGAAGCGCAAAAATGGATGTGGCGAAGCTGGAGAAGATGAAGGTGGTGGACCTGCGCAACGAGCTCCAGTCGCGCGGCCTGGACACCAAAGGAGTCAAAGCGGTGCTCGTCGAGCGCCTGAGGGCATATGTGGAAGGAGGAGCCGGCGACGGTGGTAAGTTTGTGTGTATGCGTCATTTGAGCGCCCGATTGTTCCAGTGTGTATGTGTGAGGGTGTTTCTGTGTGCGTGTGGCTTGCCGCGTCCAAGTCATGCTTGTATTTCGGTTTCTGTTTGTATGCGGCTGAGCGTGAGTTAGTTGTAAGTTTTTCTTATATAATGGCCAGTAATCACATTTCACTTTTCCCGCCTCCAGAAAATGCGCCGGTCACACCAAGCCGCCGTCAGCGTCGCACGCGCTCCATGTCCCGCTCTCCATCGCCGGTGCAAGCTGCTCCCGTGGCCGCAGAACCAGTGCTCGATACTCTCGAAGAGGAGCAGCCGGAGGAGGAGACAGTGCCACAACCAGACCCAGAAAGTGAACAGCCAGCAACCGAGCCGGAACCAGAACAAAGTGAGCCGGAGGAAGCTGAACCAGCTGCAGCAGTGACAGAGGACACAACCGTCAACCAAGCGGTCAATGAGGAGTCGCAGCCAGAACCCGAACAGTCTGATGAAAGGTCGGAGACAGACGACAAGGAGGAGACAATCGAAGAGGCAGTACCCGCCGTCGTACCACAGAGTGAAGAGGCTGATGAACCCATGGAAGAGGATCATGATACTGCCCCTGAGGAGCAGGAGCCTATACAAACTGAGGAGTCTGTAGAGGAGAAACCAGCCGAGAGCACTGTGGCCGAGCATCAGTCAAATGGCGACAGCCAGAAAATGGACGTTGATGAAGAGGATTCGGCCGCCCCGAAAGCGGAGGAGGAGACCGAGCCAGCAGCTAAGCCTGAGGATCAGCCCTCGGAACGCCGCAAGCGATCACACAGTCGCTCCAAATCCCGATCGCGCAGTGGATCCCAAACATCGCCCAAACATCGCGGCAGCGTAGGTGACAAGCGTGAGTCAAAGGCAGCGGCCGAGGAGCGCACAGTTCCTGAGGACGAGCCCACCATCGAGGAGAACAAAGTGGGATTGAGCTGGCGTAAGTAAACTACTACATTCACATACACAGCTTGATCCATCACAGTAATTAACATTCCTTTGTTTTTATATTCCAGTGGACTCTGACTTGCATTTACGCATCGACCCAACCACGTTTGCATCGGCCAAACCCCTTACCTCGGAAATTTACTCGCTTATTTGGTCCGGAGCACGCGCAAACTACGGAGTGCGCGAGGGCAAAGTGTGCTTTGAGGTGCGCCTTTCCGAGGAGTCGGTGCCGGAGAACTCGCACTACTTCCGCGATGAGCCGCATGTGCGAGGATTCCGCGTGGGATTTTCAATGCCCAAGAGCTCCTTGTTGCTGGGCGAGGCCGAGCATTCATTTGGCTACTGCGAAACCGGGCGTAAGGCCACTCAGAGCGAGTTTACCGATTACGGCAAGCCTTACCAGCTGGATGACGTTATCGGCTGCTATTTAGATCTGGAAAGCGAGCCGTGCACAATTAACTACACTCTGAACGGCGAGGATCTTGGAGTTGCGTTTGAATTTGAGAAGAGCATATTGGGCGAGGAGGGAGCCCTGTTTCCGCACATCGTTACCAAGGGCTACGAATACTCAGTAAATTTCTCTGACACCGAGCAGCTGTTGGTGAATGCCGAGAGGCCCACGCGTAAGCGCCGCAAGCCGCGTAAAGACGAAGACAAGGATAAGGACGACGATAAGGATGACAATGATGGCGAGAAGTGGAAGGTCTTGGACGAAGCCACGGCGGATGATGATGAGGTGGAGAAAAAGGATGAAGATGGCAAGGCTTCTTCGGAGAAAGATGAAGAGGAAGCCGAAGATCCTGAAAAAGCCAAAGAGGATGAGTCGGCGCCGAAAATGGAGACAGAAGCCGAAACTAAAGTCGAGGCTCCTGCTGAAGCTGCTAAGCCCGAATCAGAAGCTAGCGAAGCTTCGGAAACTGGTGAGTAATGATTGATTCAAAATCAGTTATCCCACAATATGCTAATTATTTGGGTTTTCCTTTCAGCTGAAACTTCTACCGAAAAGTCGGCAGAAACTGCAGCTGTGTCAAATGGTGATGCTGCTGCAGAACAGGCCAACGATGAAAATGCATCTGAGGATAAGAAACCCTCTGAGAACAATGATGAAGAAGATGAGGATGGCCCCTCGCCGAACAAGCGAATCAAGACCGATGGAGATTCGGAAAAGGCGGAATCCGAAAAGGAAAAGGACAGGTCGCAGACGACAGAAGATGAGTACGAGGATGTTGTGCCCGAGCCAAGGGATACAGCTGCTCTGCTGGATGGCTATGTATTGATCGGTTTAGTACCTGTCGAAAAGCTAGTTTCTGGTCCACAACGCGTCGGATCTCGTAAGGAGTGCGAAGTCATTTTACTGGTTGGCTTGCCGGGAGCCGGAAAGACCCATTGGGCCCACAAACATGTGGCTGAGAATGCCGACAAGCGTTACGAGTTGATTGGACCCGACGCATTCATTTCAAAGATGACGGTAAGTTTGTTATTAAATGAAGCTTGGCGCTGAAGATATTCTGTACTAACCTAAATATTTGCAGATCGATGGCGCCTCCCGCAAGACTGTTCACAAAGGTCGATGGGACAAGGTGTACGAGATATGCTTAAACAGCTTGGCGGCTCTGGAAGATATAGCCATGAAGCGGCGTCGAAATTTCATACTTGATCAGGTAAACCATTAACAAATGACCTACATACACCCGAAACAAAACACCAACCCACGAACACAGAAGATTACACTATGAACGAACGATAACCAAACACAAAACGAAACAAGCGAGAATTATACGTTGATGATGACTTTGGCGCCCACCCAACACACTGGGGCCATGATCTCCTCGGGATTGAGGGGTTCTACCAGCGGGGCACAACAATGCTGCGCTATATATTTTTTTAATTGTACATTTGAGTATACATTTTTTTTTGCTCATCGCTCTTAACTTTAGAGAGTGCCCAAGTGCCCCTAGATGGGGCACCAACATGCAGGTATGTCCTAATTGTAAGTCGATCCGATAATTAGAGTGCTTAAGTTTGAGGCAGTAAGTATCTGTGGATTTCCCATTAGCTTAAGTTTTACGTGCAGGCGCAACAGTTGACGGGGCAGTTAAGAGGGCATTGTAAGAAAAGTGGGGATGGAAGTGGATATGGATATGGAAATGGCATTGGAGAAAGATGAGTGAGTGTAATGGAATGGAGTGAAGTAAAGTAAGGAAGGAGGAGGAGGAGGAGCGAGCGGCATGGAAGCCACTGTAAGTAGACAAACACAAATCCGATCGACGATCGTTCGTTCGCCTACAATCTAATCACATATACGTATTAGTACCTACTATCTCTACTCTATCTCTCTCTCTAAATGCCAACTATTCTCATATATATGTATGTGTATCTACAGAAAGCTATGCGATGCTTCATCCTACAGCCAGCAGCACAGCCAACCGCGACTACTTTTCCCCCATAGTACATTCTGTTATCCTTATGCAAAGTATTAAGTCAACTGTTGTTAGATGCGGCCGGGTTAACATTAACCCGACGCCGCCCCCTAGGTATTATGTTGGTGTGGGCGCACCGCTTCCGTAAGTCCTCGCTCCCTCGCCGACGGAGTGTGGGCAGGAAGTGGGTGTCCCGCCGTACAACAGGTATGTGTTAGATTGTAAGCGCAGAAAGCGAGCTCAATGCGAGTTGGGTTCGATCCCGGTAGAGCCGGGGTCTGCAACCGAGCCGTATCATCAACGTGTTTCTCAAGTTCGACGACTATCCCAACAACAACCAAACCAAATCCAACCAAACAACAACTGGCAGACAAAATCTGAACCCAATTCAACCAAACAACACCAACCAACCAACCGATCAACCAACTGTATTCTTGTAGACCAATGTGTATGCCTCGGCCCAGCGACGTAAAATGAAGGGTTTTAACGACTTCAAGCGAATTGCGGTCGTTTGCATACCCAGCGAAGATGAATTGAAACGTCGCATCGCCGAAAAAGAGGAAAAGGGAAATGCTTTTACAGTTAAAGAATCAACAATTAATAATTTACGAGGTAAATATTGTCCACCACACCAAAGCAACGAATTGAAAAAAAATCAAAAAAAAAAAAAAAATATCCAGAATAATGTACGATCGTATAACTTATTATTCTACCTATCTGAATAAGGAGACATTCTTGTTAAAATGAACAGTAAAAACAGTATAAAAACTTATGTAACGTATTTAGTTTGTAAGCAGCTGCACTTTATGTATCTATACGTAATTGTAACTGTAAGCCCTTCAAAATATCTCATAATTTGATTATTATTATTGCCATTATTCATTAACATTTATTCTATAACATCCCCCACTTGGCAACTGGAACGTATAAAGGATGAAATTTAATCACAACTGGATTTCTTAAAAATCTAAATTTATGCGCGCTTTTTACGTCCGGTTGCCAAAGTTGACCACACCTTTTCCCCTATGCTCCATCTACAATAATTCCTAATCTGTAATGATAATGAGCGCTTATAGCACTTGTACAGCCTTATTGATGATGTACACGCAATCTTTTTCCAGCCAACTTCACACTTCCCTCGCTGGAGTTTGGCTGGTTCGATGACATAAACTACACGGAGCTGACTGGTGACGAGGCCAAGAGCGAGGTCAAGAAGTACAACGAGAAGGGCAAGAAGGCCATTGACGCGGAGAGATCGCGCGACAAGAGATCCCGAGGAAGTCGCGACAACTATCGTCGTGATGACCGGAACCGGAATCGTTACAATGATGACCGACGTCGTGATTATGGCGGCCAGCGGCACGAAAGTCGTTGGAGCGACTCCCGCAGGGGAGGCGGCGGTGGCGGTTACTCCAGCAATAGTGGTGGAGGCGGCAGTCGTGGCTACGACAATCGCCGCAGCTACAACAGCGGAAGCGGTGGCCAGCAAAATTGGGTGCAGAACAGCCGCAGAAGCGGCTACGATGATCGCGGCTATGGTGGCGGTGGAAGCGGCAGTCGTGGATACGACAATCGTAACCGTGGATACGCAGGCGGCGGCGGTGGTGGTGGCGGCGGCGGCGGTGGCGGTGGTGGTGGCGGTCAGCAAAACTGGATGCAGAACAACCGCAGAAGTGGGTATGACGACCGCGGCTACGGCAGCTCGCGGGACTATCGCGATCGAGACCGTGGCAACGACCGCAGTCGAATGGGCAGTAACGACCGGAACCGGGGCAGCAGCCAGAGTAGCTATCGCTCGGGAGGTGGTACTCATCAACAACGGGATTTTCGGCCTGGCCACCGCGACACCAAAGAAGATAGTCGCGGTGGCTATGAGCGGTCAGCTGGTCAATCGCTACCCAAGTATGGCAATAACACCGCTGTAGGCGGTGGCTACGATCAGTACAAGCAACAAGGTGGAGCACCTGGCGGAGGCAAGGTAAGTGTGCGTCCAAATCCTCGACCCCTTACAGCTGGCTAAGATCTCAATCACTCATGTAGGCCTCCCTTACCGGCAAGTGGAGTACGTACAGCCAACATCATCAGCAGCAGGCGCCGCAGCATCAACAAACGAGCATCTGGCAGACTCAGCAGCAGTCACAACAGTACCAACAACCTCAGCAAGCAGCGGCGGGCCAGCAACAATACTGGGCCTATAACCAAATGCAGGGTAAGTGACGCAGTGTTCGACTGCTTAAGGCCAAAGACTATACGAGTTGGTTGATTCTCCCAGCAGGTTATGGCAACCAACAGGCCTGGCAGAGTGCCGATCCGCAGCAGCAACAACAGTGGATGTCCTGGTGGCAGGTAAGCAGGAGGAGTCTTGTGCAAGTCGTTGGAAGAGACAACACTAAGAGATATTGTTTCTTTAACAGCAGCAGCAGCATGGTTCTGGCGGAGCAGCGGCAGGAAATGCCAGTGGCGGATCAGGCGTAAATGTGGGCGGCGGCGCTGGCAATAATGATGGCGGTGCCGCCAATCACTACTGGTCTCAATATTCGTACTCCACGCAGTCCAATGCGGATGCCGACAAGAAGTAGAATGCACTACACTATGCAGCCGTGTTCCACCAGGCCCAGACCCCTCTGAGTTGTCGCGAAAGGAGTTAACCACAAATCTGAACTAAACTTTATATAATAGTTTTAAACGATTAACGAACAGTAAAACAACATTAATTTAGTTTAGCCAGTTTGGGCTAGTCGAAACCAAACAATTGCGAGGGCTAACCAACCCTGAGTCAAAATTCTTACCTTACCCACGGATGGATTGTACACAACTAAGACTATTATATCATTTGAACTTGAACGTGAATGTTACGCTTTTCATTTTCCACAACGCATTTTCTATATAACGGTGACGAAGCAATTGAATGAAACGCGGTCTTTACTCTGGCACTACGTATCTAGGCAGTACAACTTGTTTTTAACGTTTATTACGATTATTGTTTTATTTTTTACAATCAACGCAAACAATTGAAATGATCGCATTAGAGAAGAAACATTAACGAATAAATCTATACATTGAAAAAATCTACTTAAAGGAGCTTATTATTGGGAAAGGGTATGTAATGCGTTTGCATTTTAAAGGACAGACTCAGTTAATTTTAAAATTTACATTAAGCAGTATGCAATTTATGAAATATTGGAGACTTCCAGTTTTTTTCTTATTTAGTACAAAAATATGAGTATATAAAACCGTTTTATTAAACTAAAAACTAACATTTCCTTTTATTTAAATATATATTTTTATATCCATCAAAAATTCAGCAAGTTTGTCTTATATTTCGAACTTAAGTTTGTGCTATATATATATATATAACAGCTATATACTTTAAATAAACAGATACAAATCTTCAAAACTGAGCTACTGAATTTAAAAATAAAGAAAAGGATATTTGTAGCTAATAAATATTTTCAAAAGATAAGCTGTATAAATAATAAACTAATGTGATGAAATTTTTAACCACTTGAGTCACTACCGGTGCGGTATCGCGACATTATCAGCAAACGGGCACACTGCAACTTGGGCACACTGGCTAGCTGGCAGAAGTCCGTAAAATTATTTTTCGTTTCCCACTAACTTTTTTGTCGTATGTGGCTTTTGAAATCGAATTAAATTATTTTTGTTACCGAAATCCGATACCACAATCAGATACTGCTGTAAGTTGGGATTACGTGTGCCGTCCTGACACCCGAAAACTTCATCAACCCTCCCACTTTGCCTTTGCCCTTTGTTCCGAGTTCCACTGATTTACATACTTTCGCCTCGTCAAGCATAGGTAATTATGGATACGGAGAAGTCTAGCAGTAGCTCCTTCGAGGACCTGACTAACGCCGAGGACACCAAAGACATTCGCAAGGTGGCAGCGGAGGAGGCAGCTTCCGGAGATGGCGCACCCCCGGCATCCGCTTCTGGAGACGGGCAGAAGGCGGAGGAGGAGGATGTCGAGGAAGAATGTGATGTACTGGGTAACAAGCAGCTGATTAAGCGCACCATCACGAAGGCACCACAGGACTCGTTTAGGCGTCCGGTTCGCGGCGAATTGGTCACCGTGAACTTCACGGGAGCACTGGACAACGGCACGGTGGTCGAGAACGAGTTGAACTTCCAGTGTCACGTGGGAGACTACGAGGTTGTCCAGGGACTAGACATGGTGTTGCCCATGCTGCAGGTCGGCGAAGTGTCCCAAGTCAGCGTGGATTCCCGCTTCGGCTACGGCTCCATAGGACTGAAAAAGGAGGGTGAATCCGAGTACCTGGTACCACCCGATGCGAATGTAAGTTCATATTCAAATTGTCATAAGAACTCTTCAAATATATCAATTTTTCAGCTTACCTACGAAATAGAGCTTTTGGATATCAAATACGAAGACTTTGCGGACCTTAAGAGCTTTGAAATACTGCGCAAATATGGGTATGTTTCATTCTTTGCTTTGCTAGTCTGTTCTTAATAAATAATTCATCTTTTCAGTACGCGCAAGAAAGAACGTGCAAATTTCTTTTACAAGCGTTCGGAGTTCACAACCGCCATTCACCTGTACAGACGTGCCCTTGACTTTCTGGACAATCGGGATGGGGATCCGGAATCCGAGTTCGACAAGGAAGACTTGGAGCTCTCGAACAGCGACACGCAGACCCTGCTGGAGGATCGGTTGATCGTTTACAATAACTTGGCAATGACACAAATCAAGATTGCTGCTTATGACGCAGCTCTGCAGTCCGTGGAGCATGTGCTGCGGTGCCAGCCAAATAACTCCAAAGCCTTGTACCGCAAAGGCAGAGTAAGTTGTTGGCCCAAAACCATAGATTTCCATTCACAAAGTACCTAATTTACCCTGCAGATATTGGAGGGCAAAGCGGACACCCAGGGCGCCATTAAGCTACTGCAAAAAGTGGCTACACTCGAACCTGAAAATCGAGCCGTTCAATCGGATTTGGCCAGACTTTTCATCAAGGCTCGTCGCGAGGAGCACAACGAAAAGGAGATGTATCAGAAGATGTTGGGCCAGGCCAAAAAAATGGAGCAGAATACTGCCACCAGGCAAAAGCAGCCGCTTGTGGACAATTCCAAGGTGAGATAGCTAAACACTTTATAAAAAAAAAACCGATTGTTAATTCTCATTTTGCCATTCAGCTGAAGCTGCTTGGCTATCTAATGGGTACGATATTAATTGGAGTGGCTGGCGTCGCTATTTATCGTTACAAGTACTAAGAACAAGAAATGCACACGAACTACTGGTTACTTTAAGCAATTGAAATGCATTTCTTAAGTATATATAGAAGGCAAAATTATGAATGTTGGAAAGCCGCAGTTGCTTATTATAATGATATGGCTCTTGTTGTACATGTAATGCTATGCGCACTTCACAATAGTATGTATCTTTCAAATAGTATGGTTTTGGATATCGTACATATAATGTTAAAGCTTAAGTTTAATCAACTACATTCTGTCAGACAAGTAACGGGAATTGTTAAAATAAACACAATTTTCTCATCATTATGTTTTATACAATTTTCAAACGAAATAAAGCAACACAATCGAAATCAGACCATATTTATGAACTTGCAATAAGGTTCGAAAGACAGCTTATGGCCTACCATATGAAAGTAATGATACTGATAAGCAGCACTGATAAGAACTCCTAACTTGGTTTTTCTTTTTCTTCGTTACTTAAATAATGCATGATTTAACTAAACTCTGCTCTAGTCTAAAAGGCAAACGAACTTTTGTAAAAACAAATCGGAACATCCGTTCAACAGATATGATTTTCTTCCATCGCGACTTAGAATGATTAAATGATGGTGCGAATTTAAACATGCTGATTCATTGTTTGCGTATGGTAATCGACATGACAATGGGCAATTTTGGGTCTCCCAAGGCTGTTTCTATGGGGGGTCGTGGAGGTAATGCAGCTGCGATCGTATATAAACCTATCAAGACATCAACAATTTTCAGAATCTGATCACTAAATCAACAATTATAGCGAAATAAAACCAGCAATAACACACAGCTTTATTTACCACATGTTATCAGTTCGCTAAACTCTGTGATATCTATTCGATCCATCCCAACGGTCTATATGTTTACATACGTAAGTGTTTATAAGTGTTTATAAATATCATTCATTTGAGACAAAAACACTTTTATTGGGGTGATTAATATACAAATTCATAAGTTTTTTGTTAAACAAAATTCCTGCGAAAAATACATGTCATGTGAGTAACTTAGGCCTTCGATGCAATTTCAAGAGCCTGCTCCAGATCCTTGATCAAATCCTCGGCATCCTCCAGTCCAACGGACAAGCGAACTAGACCGTCAGTGATGCCCAAAGTTTTCCTATCCTCTGCCGGAACAGAGGCATGGGTCATTATGGACGGCAGCTCGGCCAGACTCTCGTAGCCACCCAGACTCTCCGCCAGGGTGAACACCTTGAGGGCCTTGAGGAAAGCCGAGGAGTGCTTCAGGTCGCCCTTAATGTAGAAGGAGAACACACCACTGTATCCGTAGGTCTGCTTCAGAGCGATCTTGTGCTGCGGATGGGAGGGCAAAGAAGGATGCAACACCTTCTCCACGAAGGGATGCGTCTCCAGGTATTTGGCAATCTTCAGAGCATTCTTCTGGTGCTGATCCATGCGCAGAGAGAGTGTCTTAAGACTCCTGTTGACCTGGTAGCAGTCGAATGGAGACGGCACAATGCCCACCGCGTTCTGCAGGAACTTCAAGCTTTTGTAGAGCTTCTCCGAGTTCATGGTGATGCCACCCATTACCACATCCGTATGACCGTTCATGTACTTGGTCAGGGAGTAGCAGACCAGATCGGCGCCCAGCTCCAGGGGTCGCTGGAAGTAGGAGGTCAGGAAGGTGTTGTCGACGGCCAGAACGAGATCCTCGCGGACTCCATGCACCAGCTGCGCAATAGCCTCGATGTCGGCCACCTTCACCAACGGATTAGTTGGCGACTCGATCCACACCAACTTGGTCTCCGGCTTGATGGAACTTTTAATTAGATCCAAATTCGTCGCATCCACAAAGGTGGCTGAGATTCCCAGACGGGTGGCAACCTGACGGATCAAACGGTTGGTGCCTCCGTAAACATCGTCGCCCATGATGATGTGATCGCCGCTGCTCAGCATAGTCAGCACAGCGGTGGTGGCTCCCAATCCCGAAGAGAACGTCAGGCCGTATTTGGCATTATCCAAGGCGGCGAAGCACGTCTCCAGCACGTTCCTAGTGGGATTTCCACTGCGGGAGTACTCATAGCCCCTGTGCTCGCCCGGAGCATCTTGCTTGAAGGTGGTGCTCAGCGATATCGGCGGAATCACGGAGGCACTCTTCCACTGCTCGGGGCTCTGGCCCGAGTGGATGGACTTGGTGGCGAAGCCGCTCGGCTGGACTCTGTAGCTCATCTTGTCTGGGTAGGCGGATCGTTGGGAACTGACTGACACGTGGAGAGAGACCGACGCGAATATATATACTCCTACCAGATGTTATCGCCTAGCCGGTACTTAATTATTTCAACCGTTACAACACTACACCCGCCGACAGTGATAGCACTCTAGCTATTAAACGGCCAAAGATCTATTCTAAGAAAACAGTATCACAGAACCTTTCAAAAATAACGATGCATATATGTATTGAAACGATGGATATTCTTACTTTCCTTAGAACTTCTGTGACTATTTATACAATAATTTATTTGTTGATAAAGCACAATAATATTACAATCCCAGCTTAAGAGTAAATACGATACTGAACAGAAAGGAAAGGAAAGGAATGGGTTGGGAAGGGTATTCCAGGGTCTACCACAGCTTGTCACTGAACACGATCTCCTTGAAGATGCAATCCTGCTTCGCGATGCTGACCATTGCCTTCTTCGACTTCATGGCATCCTGCACCTTCTCTCGCACCTCGGCCGCCTTCACATCGTTGCGAATGTAAAAGAGCCGTACCAGGTGGTCCTCGTTCAGAGACGGATAGCTGCCCAGCAAGGTGTGCAGGTCCAAGACGAGCAGTTCGATATCCGAGCTAAGCAGTGCCGATAGCGTGGATATAAGATCCAATGGAGAGTCGCTGAGGGAAATTTTCGGGGCGATTTTCTCAAAGAAGAGCTTAAACCGCTTGGCTTCGGTCTTGATTTTTCGCGTAATGGCATCGCACTCGGCCCGTGGCTTGGACAGTCGCTTGGATAGCAGGGCCCTGATGTACCGCTTTGCCAGCAGCTTCTGGGCCTCGTTGATGACCATTTCGAAGTTATTGGGTCGCAGGTGGTTATAGTCCTGAAAGTAATCGTCCAGCGTTACACAAATGGTGTCCACGGCAATGTTACTGGACAGCCACTTGGCGGTGAATAGGTCGTTAAAGTGACACTCCATGTCCAGGAAGGCTTCCTCCAGCAAGTAACTGGCGGCATGAGCGCGGATCCGCTGGAATGTGGCAAGCAAACGTTCGAAATCCTCATAGTGCTCAGTACGCGACTTGGGCCAGTAGAGTTGTTTCATCTGCTGCGCGAGCTCAACCATTTGCTGACTGTTATTCACGATGGTGATGATGTAGTGAGTGAAGTATTTGATCTGATCCCGATTGCGGAAATGGTGTTCCTTCAGCTCGATTACGTTCTTTAGGTATGTCTGGCCAAAGATCTCCACCTGCTGAATGCTCATTACCAGCGCCTTGAACGTCAGTTCCTGATGAATTGTGTTGGTCACCTGCAGATGCTGGTCGATCATTTGGAATATGATGACAGGCGCTGAAGTGTGGTAGTACTCCTCATCCTGATCGGGCACCGTCTCAGTAAACCACTCCTGCTTCTCCGTTTCTGCGGCCTTGGTCATCCATTCTTGGAAGTTTCTCTGCATATTTTGCAGATACTCATCCTCCAGCGCTTTGAGATGTTCCGGACGCAGCAGAGTACCTATCTGTCGGTGTACATCCACATTTAGATCCGGATGGGACATCAGCTCCACGCCGGGATAGGTGTGTGTAACCCAAGCCATCATTGATACATATTCATTGCCCTCCAAGCCAGAGCGCACAATGTTGTCAAGCTGGGAATTAGTTATAAATTAGTGTCATAAAAACATTGATTCATTTTAATGATTGACGATTACTTACATAGCTAGAAAGTCCTTCGTGATAGAACTTGACGTATTCGCCGAAAATGTCGTAGTGAGGCGGGAAACAGGGCACACAAAGGGACTTCACTACGCGCAGATCCTCCAGAATGATTTGGCGCAATATCTCCAGGTCTCGTACTAACCACATCTTGTTATCAGCGCGCTCCTCCAGCTTAGATCCCTCTATGCGCGTTACCACCGACTGCTGTAGCACGTCCATGATCATGCGTCGCCAAGCCTTTGGTCTTCCAGGCGGCAGGAATCCGGTGACCTTTTGCTGCTGCAGCGCAAACTGGTCGTTTTTCTCTTCCCGCTCTATGATACGTAGGGCGGTAACGATGATGGTGGGCTTCTTCCGGAGAGTGTTCAGCGTACGGCTAAGAATGAGACGCAGCTTTTTCTCCAGCTCCTGGGACACGGTGTCCACTTTCTCGAAGTGCCGTTTTAGGGTGATCTTGTCGGACGCATGCTGCTTCGGCTGCTTGTGCAGCTCGTAGAGAAGATCATCCCGTGAGTTCTCCAGATCCGCCAAGCACTGGTGGGCATTGAGCAGTTTGTCGTCCTCGATCAGCGCCATCGTCTTTTGTACGCTGGCATCTACGTTGAAGATGTGCTTCAGATTCTCCATGGCGGTGGCGTACTGGGAGTGCTTTGTGTTTTCCTCCCGCACAACTTCCAAAGCGTCGTAGATCTCGGGAACGCCCCTCAGCAGGCGCTCCACCTCGTCCATCCGACGCCTTACCTCGCGCACGTCCTGCATGCAGGTCTCCAACTGCTTCAGTCCCACCCTGACCCCGTCCAGCTGTCCTTGCATCCCAGTCTTGAGGAGCGCCTCCACGGAGGCCTTCTTCCGGGCGATACGATGGCGATATTGTTCCACCTTCTCAAGCTGGCCTGGTCGCTGCAGCATGTTCTGAATGTCCTTGAGCGCTGCCTGGCGAGCCTGCTTCTCCAGCTGCTGCAAATCCATTTTCAATTTATTTGGATCACTTTCGGTCTCTGTTTTGGTCAATCTTCGTCAGCAGTGTATGTGCTGGTGTGACCATATAGCAGTGCGGCTAACAATCTCACTTCCAATAACTACAGTGGAACTTGACAATAAACTACACTTTTAAAATTATTATAGTTTTATTGTTACTTAACATTTTTATTTATTCTTGAGGCTCAAACATTTATGAAGTTAGAGTATGTCTTTTAGTAAGCCAAAAAAAATCGAGTTTCCGACTTAAGCATGGAGAACTGTACTTATCGATAAGTTTTTTTGTTTTTGGCTTATCGCCATCGAGAGCTTTGTTTATTATTTGCAGCCAAACTTTTGAACGTAAACAACGCCCTATGCAAAACATGAGTACGGAAAAGGAGATTATTTTGCAATTTGCTCCGTGGGAGTCCTTTGTGTCGCCCACTTTCTGGCACAAACTAGCGGAGCTTAAGCTAGACCACGATCGCCTGTCCGACTCGAAACGCTCCATTACTGGACACTACACAAACCGTAATGCAAGTGGATGCCTTTTGGAAGTGGACTACACGGCCTACAACAGGTGAGCTTAAATACGGCGAATTTGATGAAACCAGCGTTTGACCACCCACATTCCAGAACGGCACAGCCACCAAAATTCAGCCATTGCGCTATAGGCACCATCTACAATAAGAACACAATCGAAGAGTTCAAGGCCCTGGACAAATTACAACTGCTGGTCGATGAGGGCAAGGAACTGCTGGCTGATATGTGCAGTGGTGGCGCCTTGAGAGATCCCAGTCTATTGACCCGGTTCTTTGTTCTCTCCTTCGCCGATTTAAAGTGTCACAGCTACTACTATTGGTTTGCTTTTCCGTGCCCGCTTACGCCCACCTTAAAGCTTCAGGGCGCCGTCCAAAAACTGCGGGACTTAGCCAACAGCAATAGCTATATAACGGCCCTAAAGGCCCTACCCACTGAGTCACAGAACTTCTTCATTCTGTATGCTAATGTGGAGAAGAATGTTGTCGAAGCACGTAGTTTGAGTTCTCTTGACGAAAAGGAAGTCGAGTTCTGTTATTTTGGGTTTGCCGATCCCAGCGAGTATGAGCATCCAGCTTGGATAATGCGAAACTATGCTGCCTTTCTGTTTCAGCAATGGTAGGTAGGAATATAATCTAATGATATCAGTACACACAATTGTCGGTCTATTACAGTCCCTCTTTTGTTGGAAAACCCCTGAAGTTTCTTGGCCTGCGACAAAATCAACAAATGAACATCGATGACAGCCTTGTATGGCAGGTGATTCAGACCGAAGCATGCGATCTTAGCCAAAGTGAAGATATTAAGTTCGTGGGCTGGGAGCTAAATAAAAATGGCAAAATGGGGCCAAGAATGGTGTGCATGAGGGACAGCATGGATCCAGCCAAGTAAGCTAATAGCTATAGACTTAAATGATAAGAACTATCAGTTCACTGAGGTGTGTCCTTAGTGTTAGATATCACGACAGTTGAAAGTAACTTGTTTATTATTTATAAATTAACACTGTTTTTTCTTTAGACTCGCTGAGAACTCTGTAAACCTCAACCTGAAACTAATGAAGTGGCGTCTAGTTCCCGATCTCAATCTTGAAATCATCTCCCAAACAAAATGCCTGCTTTTTGGAGCTGGTACTTTAGGTTGCGCTGTAGCTAGAAATATGCTGGTGTGTTTTTATTCAAAACCATTTAACTGGCCTGATAACTAATTTTTAATTTATAGTCCTGGGGATTTAAGCACATAAGCCTTTTGGACAGCGGAAAGGTTGGGTTCTCTAATCCAGTGCGTCAGAATCTCTACACGCATGCAGATGCTGTGGCGGGTAATCGGATGAAGGCGACTACAGCTGCACAGAGATTGAAGGATATCAATCCGTCTGCGGAAACGGCGGGTTATGTGCTGGAGATTCCTATGCCTGGGCATACTATAGGTGAATCGCTTGTAGTCCAGACGAAGGAACATTTGGAGGTTATCGAAAAGCTTGTGCAGGACCATGATGTCATCTTTTTGCTCACGGATTCGCGCGAAAGCCGTTGGCTGCCCACCCTGCTAGGAGCGGCAAAGGAAAAAGTAGGAACAATCATATACTCACCTTTCAGAAGAGATGTACCTAATATTTTCCCCTTTTAGATTGTCATCAATGCAGCATTGGGCTTTGATAGTTATCTGGTAATGCGACATGGCACTACGCGTAAGGAGGCAGGCGATGATGGCCAAGAAATCGAAGGACTTAAGTGCATTAATGGCGATCAATTAGGTTGCTACTTTTGTAACGATGTTACGGCCCCCGGAAATGTAAGTCCCATTTTTTGTATAGTTAAAGATAGCATTTGTATTTTCAGACTTCATTAGTTGGGTTAAAATGGTTACTAAACACATTCGTAATCATGGCGGGAATATTTTTCGAAGCCAGCGCACGTGGGATCCCCCGTCTGCAGGTGATCCACACCAGTTATCTGCACCACCAGGCCATTTATGCTGGTCACCTTGAAGCCCACTAGATTCATCATGGCATTGGGTGTGCGCCAGGTGTAGCTGAAGAAGTTATAACCGTCAACGGCAGTCAAAACCTCGCGTTCTGTAAACGCAAGCGCCAGCTTAAATTGCTGATTAAAGACGAAGGGAAAGCCTCCATGACGCTCCTCGGTGCCGAAACTGTAAAAAGAATTAGTTAACGCCCAAAGAGGTACGGCATTATAAAGTTAACTTACTCAAAATTTTTGTTCATGGAATTGCGCACTACTGCCTTCTCATCGAAACGTACACTGAAGTGTAGCTCCTCGCGCTTGGTATCCGATTCCATGAACTTGATTATGAACTGTCCCTTTTTGTTCTCGAAGCACCGCGCTGTTAGGACGATCACATGACCCGGACTAAACAAAATTGGCTGATCGTTACTGAACGCCTTAAAGTAGTCCGAGGCGTGAACGGCTGGCCAAGGATTGGGAAACACAGTGCGATGATCGACCTGCTTAATGACTTGGATCTGATCACGTATCTCCAGAGCACGAATTGATGCCAACGGCATGCGGTAGCGGAATCTGCAAAACTCTCGGCTATTTATAGAGATGGCAAAGCTGTCCTCGCAACAAAGGATGTAGACCAAAAAGAACTCGCCACTGACAATGGGATTGGGCAGGGTGTTGGGGTCCAGGACATGGGTCTCCTCCTCGCCCCAGGCGCCGTTTATCCGGGAATTTCGAACGATCACATCGTTGCGAAAATAGCATGAGAAGCGTAGCCCAATATCCGCGTTCGGATCGACCATGCTCTTGGCCGTGCAGAGGTTAATGTGGAACCTAACCGAACCAAATGATCATAATCGATTAGTCACGTACTGATAAGAAGCCCAATTTGACAAGTAATTAGTCAGAAAACGGAACAGCGGTCTTACACTAATGCCGGACAACGCTTACCTGGCTGCTCCATCGATGGTCTTGGCCACGACCTCCAGAACATGACCAAACTCCAGCGGATGCGATAGATTGCCAGCGAATTCGGTCAACATGATTCCTTCCTGCAATTACCAATTGAACTAGCTATCGCCTTTGAACTAAACAAGCAAGCACAAAATGTATTTTATAGTTCCGTGGGAGAGTCCGGAGTTCTCCGGCTCTCCCGAACGCCAAAACTTTATCTAATCAGTGGTGGGCGGAGCGGCGAGTTGCTCAAGTAACCGATACAAATGCCGAAGTTTCTATACTTTGTGTTTTTGGTTTTTAAGCGCTGCTATTTGTTTTGTTCTCGCCCGAAGGCGTCATCTTTGTTTGCGCGGAGCATGTGTTTGTGGACACTAAAAAGCTTTCAAAAGCTCGTGATCGTACTACTGCACCGGCGTCGAATGTGCTCCAAATCGCACTGAAAAAAACTCTGTATAAGCTTTGACAAAAAAGTCTCTTATAGACGCGCTTTATAAACATGTACGTACAAATTTGGATACAAATACTCATTGCATTTCGTTCTATTCCATTTGTAGTCGCTCAAAGACCGCACGTTGGATCAACAGTGCACCGTGACACGACCCGGAGTATCCAACATTGCGGCTAGCTATGCGGTGGAATTGTTGGTGGCTTTGCTGCAGCATCCTCGAAAGGAGCTGGCACCCGCCTACTACGCACAGAGTGGGCGTGGCAAGTCGGAGGAGGCGGTAGAAAAGGTGCCGGAGGGTCTGCTGGGAATTTTGCCTCACTCCATCCGCGGAATGCTGTGCAATTACGAGAATATCTTGCCCGCTACCCAAAAGTTTGCGCAGTGTATAGCCTGTTCAGTGGTAAGCATTGTCTATCATTTAATATCATTTCCAAAATTGTTAAATACTTTTTTAAAATATAATAGGCCGTCCTAAATCATTATAAAAAAGACGGTCATGCTTTCCTCTTTAAAACTTTTGAAACCGCCAAGTATCTGGAGGATTTGACTGGTATCTCCGAATTTAAGCGGTTAAACAGCGAGGTTAGTTTATTTTTTGTGTTTATTCGAAATGAGATAATTACAAAAATTAATTTTTTTTGCACAGATTATCGATTTTGATGATGAAGAATTCGACATGTCCAATAGCGACGAAGATTAGGCCCCAAGTTTTGTCTTCAAAGCAAAAAATCTTATATATGAAATTCAGCTTATTGTGGCTTTAATTTTCTGCAGCATTTAGAGTTCAATGTCTATACCAAAAATGTGTGTACTTCAATTCTTTTATTTTATCTAGTCATTAAGCAAATTGTGAATCATCGAAATGAAATTGATGTAAAAAATAGGCATAAGAAAAGTGTGAATTTACCATTGAAAATTGTGAATCTACTATTGAAATTTGTAATAAAATTGATTAAGTACGGGAACAAATGTATTTCCTTTTTAACCTTTGTTTGTTTGTACAAAACGTGTTTCTGCTGATAAGAGCACTCATTTATAGGCGAAAATATTGTTCTGATCTGAGAATTCCCATTTTTTGGTTGACAAATACCAAAATATTGTTTTCAATTCCGAATCGATCATTGAATTTGTTATTAGCTGCATTATTCAAGGCGAAAACACGCAAACAAAGATTAATGTTCGTATAAAATGGTTTTGGGAATATGCAAATGATTTACATAGTGGGCCAGGTATGCGAAAAGAATAGTTCAAAGTTGAATAAACCTGGTTAGAAAGCCACGAACTAATCGCATATGTTAATTTGGCGATGATATCTGGGTAAAAATAAATGACATCCTAGAAATACGCTAACAATTGTTATAATTTAAAGAAATATGTAAAGTTAAAATTATATTTTTAGTCAAGGAATATAAAATGTTCGACATTTTCATTAAATGGTTTTAATAAAAATTTACCACTCTAATATATCAAAATGGTTTTATGCCAAGTGTTTTGAGCTGAACAAATATTGGCAACCAGTACTTGACACACAATTCGTGTGCGTTTCCAAGCGATTTGATGATAGAGTCAGCCTTTCATCATTTTGAGCCCAGGCCAAAATGGAGCTGGAGAATTTCATCCACTAGCTATGACAAAAGGCTCCCGGCCATTTCTCTTGGCCAGAAAAGCAAACAAGAAAAAAGATCGGCCGAGAAAGAAGAAAAAAAAACGGCACGACTCCATAATTAATAGTTGGATGGGGGGAGAAATGTATTGAAATATATCTGGCCGCTCAACCTCGGATCGACATGGCGGTGGTGGTAGTGGTGGTAGCATAAATTTCGGGCCTGGCCAACTGAGCAAACAACAACAAGCCAAGTTGGAGCGCGTGAAGCCGCTTTGAGTTTGGCTCGCCGCCCCAAAAAGCGCTCAAAATGCCATTCGAGCGGCGATGCCTCTGCCAGCGTCGCTTTTTGTCACTCGAATTGCGTTTTGAGTGGTTAACCGGGGTTTGCTGGCCAAGATCTTCATAAATTGGTGAAAGATACCCAAAACGGGCACATAAGCTCGGCGACGCGCATCCAAGTGGCAACTACCCAGTGAAAAGTCGAAAAAGTGCAATACCAAGTCCTGAAATCAAAAGTGTTTTTAAAAAGTGAATTTCAAGTTCAAAAAATAATCTTCAGTTGCCATAGCTAAGAGAGAAATTCCAACAATTCAAACAAAATGGTAAGTCCTTTATAATTCAAATTACTTTCCTTGCTAAAACTGTACGAAAATCAAATTTTAATTGTAGTTTGCTGAACTGTTTCGAAAATTGGCAGCGACTTTTCACCAATTTTCCAAGCTAATTGTTCGCATAATATTTACACAAATGGCAGTTCGCAGCTTTTAGTTTTTGCTATGACTTTGCTATTGGCCTTAACCTGTTGCGAAAGTTGGCTGCCAGCTTGGCAGTTTATGCTTTTTGGCCATTGCAAAACATTTTTCAAATACCAAAACGAAATACCTTCATGTGGCACCAAGGGGAAAAGATTTAACAACATTGCATGTGGATCGTAAAAAAGTTATTACTTATAATGCAAGTTGACACTCAAGTTTAAGTGTTTTCTTTATTTCGAGTTTTCACCTGAAGTTATATAATTTATTTATGAGTTTAATTCATATCGTGTTAGGAGAAACAATGGCAGAACCCTTTTCTTTGTTCAGCATTTAATGGAGAAAGTAGGTCAGTGTGTTAGTAACTAATTAACTTCCTGAGTAACAAAGACTCAACTGATTTGCTGACAAATGGCAGGCAATTAAGAGAAATCTGCAACGAACCTGAAAGTAGGCAATCATTTTTCGAAACAAAAAGTATCTTGAAGTGTTTCGGTTAACCATATTCCAGAACTAGAGAAAGTCACGTTTCTTTTTTCCAATGAATTTGAGGGAAAATCCCTGCTGGTGAGGCCCGCAGAACTTGAAAGCAAATGCGTCAGCATCCAGATTCAACCAGCTATCAGTTATCGATTTGTATATTATATAAATATTTTTTTTTGGCTCCAGAATATATTGTGGAATAAATTTGTTTTTTATTTGCCAAGCGATCCCATTAGATCGCCGTTAACCTCTTGTCACAAATTCAGGCACATCTGTTGAGCCTCTCCTGGCAACATTCGATCTATCATCTACTTAGAAATACGTGTATATAGCCTAGCCGAGGGTATTGGCAAAATTTGCTATTGATAAGTTGGATGGACGGTTATCGCCGGCGACTTCTTGTTTTTGTTATTGCTTTGGACATGCGCCTCCGATTTACGTCCGATCCGAGCTGATTATGCAGCCTGGACAGGAGAGCGAAATCTCCAGAATTCAGTTCGAATTTTGCGATCCGAGGTGGAGCGTGTGCGGTCAGACGAAACAATTCAATCATTTGCAACAGCAACGAATCGGAATATTCATATATATATATATACCAATACCAGCTATTATCAGCGATCATCGACTTTACAACGTAATTCATCTAAATCAATTGAGCAGTGATCTTTGTAGACTTTATAGGTAGTTTTCCACGCCCTTCAGCCTCAACTGATGCACAACCACTCTAACTTCCGCTTCCCTTTTCGCAACCTAGGTCAATCAGAGCAAGCCCAAAATGGCCCTGTCCAAGATCGACTCCGAGATCGAGCAGGTTGACCAGGAGAAGTACCTGCGTCAGGCCACCAACTTCTATCAGGCGCTGGAGAAACCCCTGAAATACGGACCGGAGGTGAATTCCCTATCGGACTTGGTGGCCGCCCTTCACCGGGAATTCGAGTCCAACTATGTTAACATCGAGATGGTGAATCACCTTATGCTCAGCTACAAGTCCAATCCTCGTGAGTGGCGCAAATATGCCAAGTTCGATCGTTACACCTATACGCGGAATCTCGTGGATGCTGGCAATGGAAAGTTCAATCTGCTGATTCTGTGCTGGGGCGAAGGACACGGCTCCTCGGTGCACGACCATGCCGATTCCCATTGCTTCATGAAGATGCTAAAAGGGGATCTGCGTGAGAAACGCTATGAGTATCCCAATAGATCTGCCAGGGACAACGGCCGGTCCCATCATCCCGATGGCGAAATCGATAGCCGAGAGCTGGTGGAGATTGGGGAGACACCAATCGCCGTCAATGATGTGGCCTACATAAATGGTGAGGAAACTAGAAACTTGAAAAATTTGGTATTCCTATACTTACTTTTTGTTTCGTTTTGTTATCCATAGACAATCTGGGCCTGCATCGCGTGGAGAACCCCAGCCATTCGGACACCTCCGTCTCCCTTCACCTTTACTGTCCTCCCTTCGACACGTGCTCCGTATTCCAGGACAACCTGAAGAAGACCACCGCCAAGGTCACCTTCTGGAGCAAGTACGGCGTGAGGACGAAGCAGAACGAGCAGTAGATCCATCAAGATCCTCAAAATATAGCCTCTCGTATTGTTGCATATTACTAAGAATCTTTATTACTAGATATTTAATGAGCTAGGGCCTAAGAAGATCCGGGAGCTGAGCTATCAAATATGGCGAGCAAGGGCCACGTTGGCGCTGATAAGTTCTCATTCCATTCCATTGGCTATCCCGGATCACAGTTGCGATTAGTGTACTTTAAGTGTTAGCTGTACCAAAAATATTCAATAAATAAGTGAACCATTGACAACTGCTTGGACGTGCTCCTGAATTGCATCCCCGTCAGGCATCCATGTTGCGTGATCTTTTCGGCGGACCCCTGTCCAGAGTTTGCTTGATCGACTTGAGCAGACCTGGTATCAGGTTTATGTGTTTGTCCACACAGGTGTTCGTGCAACTCTCAAACATGTGTTGGGATCGAGACATGTCCCGGTCACTCGGATTGCTGGGCAGTTGGGACCGCGCATCGCTGTTGCAATCCTGCGGATTGGAAATCGTATTAAAGAAAGGATATCTCACTCCAATACAAAGCATTTATAATTTAAGTTTAAGCTCCTACCCTGACGCAGTTTTGAAGTCGATTCTGGAACTGGCCCAGCTCGTGCTGCAAGAAATCCTGGGCATCCATCAGCGGGCCGGCGCACTTCTCGATGCAGTTCTGTACGCTCTCCAGCGTCCCACGATCATCGTCGCAGCAGCGGGCGGCACAGCGGTGCATCGTAGACTTGAAAACATCGTTCTTACCGGAAATGCATAGTAGGCAAGTGGAGGCCACACACTCACCTGCATTCTGCGCAAGTGTGTGCGGTACATGTCCTCGATCATGTCGCTGATGGCGCCCTCCAAGCGCTTTTTCTGTTGCTCCACCATTTCAATTTAAAATTTGAACAATTTCGAAAGAACAAAACTAAATGTTGAATTGACAGTTTTCGGTGTACAAAGTATGTTTATTTTTTTAACTGATGGCAAAACATGGCATTCTTCCAAAGATTGTTAGCACAACAGTTAGTGGTTGCTACTTAAGACTTTCAACAATTAATAAGGTAATTTTTGTTCTGTATTCTTAAAAGCAAAATTTGAAATGACTCCAGATGTGGGACTCATTGCACGGTTATAAAATAAACGAATTCAACAACTAATTATGATGTAAATGGAGGTTGAGCTAGACTTGGGGAATGCTCTCGGGTCCCTTGGAGAGCACAGCCTTCATGGTCTTCATCATGCCGGGAATGAGGCCCACATGTTTGTCCACACACTGGATGGCACAGCGCTCGAATTGGTCGGTGTACTTGGCTATCTGATCCTCATTGGGATTGGGCGGCATTTTCACCTTCACATCGTCGTTGCATTGCTGCGAAAGTGGAGCATGTGAAATATTCCTAGAGCCACCAGTGCAACAAGTGGGTGCAATGGATACTAACCATGACGCAACGCTGCAGTCTGCCCTGGAACTCGCCCAATTCGTGTTGAACGTAGTTCTGTGCCCTCGTCATGGGCGCGGAGCATCGATCCACACATCTTTGGACACTGTCCACGCTGGAGGTTCCATCCTGGCAGCACTTGGCCGCACACAAATGCATCTCATTCTGGAATTTCGTGAAAAGCAAGTCAGTTTCGGGATATTCCCTAGAAGCGAACTCCACTTACCTGCATTTTGCGCAGGTGCGTCTTGTCCATGTCGTCGATCATCTCCGTCACCGCGGCCTCGATTTTTTGACGCTGTTGCTGGATCATTTTGCTTGTTTAATTGTAATTACCTACGTCTTACAACCGATTTCGTAATATCAAAATAAATGCCGGCAGCGTGTTTTTTGTAAAATTCGATTAGTGATGAGCCGGCGCAGCTGCTAATAATCGATTAGCAGTCTATCGGTACTACTCTTCTTCTTTGGTTTTCCACTTGGTTTTGGTCTTCTTGTGGATATTTTTAAGAAATATTAAATTAAAACCATGTCGCTGTTGCAAAAACTGATCAGGTCCAGTGTACCGATGGCTTCATTAACCTGTCGTTCCCGAATGCCAATGGCCATTCGATTTATCAGCGCTGACACAGAAAAACCGGCGGAGGGAGCTACTCCCGCTGTGAATACGGAAACGGCGGAGACTAACAGCAGCAAGGGAGGATTCGCCCGTGCCTTCGACAAGTACACGGCACCAGCCACGCCACCACAGCTGCCGGAAGACAACCAGACCTTCGCCTCCCTGCTGCGCAACTCCAAGTTGATAGATGTGGGTATTCTATTAAAGTAATCCCTTTGTTTATGTAATAACCTGTTGATTTCTGGAGCAGCTGGGCAACGCCGAGGGCAAAGTGGTCAGTGGTAAGATCTTTCATGTAGTGGGCGATGATCTCTACATAGACTTTGGCTGGAAGTTCCACTGCGTCTGCAGTCGTCCAACTCGCAATGCCAGGTGAGTTCAATACAATCTCCTGTCTCTTTATCCAATTAACCACTATTCCTACTTCAGCGACTATGTGCGAGGAGCCCGAGTTCGACTGCGCATCAAGGATTTGGAGTTGTCCACCAAGTTCCTGGGTTCGTCCAAGGACATTACCATTCTGGAGGCAGATTGTCATTTGCTGGGTCTTCTGTCCACGCCCACCCGCCAGTCGACGGCCAAAACAACACCGAAAATCGAAGATATCCTATAAGTCATTTATTAAAACAAAGGTTTGTTAAACGTTACGTCAAGTCTGCGTCCTCCTTGGTTGTGAACTGGAACACTTCGTAGTGATGGTTGAGTTCCCGCACCGAATGCAGCTGGAATCTCGTGGCTAGAGCTCCGTTGTCAGAGTTCTTAACGAAAAATACTCTTTTCGCTCTGCTATGTACCAGGGCCATGGAGCACATAAGGCAGGGTTCCTGCAGCAGATAGATATCGTAGCCGGTACACAGATAGGGTCCGAATTTGGCCAGGTTATCTGCTCCTTGATCTGCGTTCACTTTTTTACATTCTCTCGACTTTTCCGCTCCGAATGTCAGGTCTTTGTAGTCTTCATTGTTCATCAGGTAATCGTAGTAGGCTTTAGGAATACCCCGCAGAGTGGTATCCTCCTTGGAATCTTCGGTAAATGTAACCTCCGGATTTGTGGCTCCTCCTTCTTGACTGCGAGCCACAAAATCGACGAGCATCATGCAGCAGTGCTCGTGGGGCCTACAACCTTCGGCAGTTCCAGCAATAGACACTATGCTGGGTTGTCGCGGATCCACGCAGATGCCCACCGGCCGATTGTCATTGATATCCCGCGAGAGTCTCACAAGCAATTGCCCGATCCTTTTGTGAAATCTGCGTTGTGCGGAGCTGAAGTTGCTGCCATTCCTCAGTGACTCCGAGTAGTGATTAGGGTGAAACTTGCAAGGCCAGTGCTTAAGGGTCTTCTCGTACTGCACCCGCAGTCGGGGCATCCGTTCCGGCACCTCCACCACCCGGACTCCCTGGCACAAAGCACGGAGTACGTGCTCCGAAAAGGAGAACTGTTCAAGGTGTTGTTCCAGGCTTTGAGACACTCCGATCTCTGAGCTGGGACAAATGAGCACGCTGCGATCCTGGACGCGCTTTAGGTGCTGAAAGTGGGGCAATTTCTGTGCGAGCTCCTGGATGACCGCCTGGAGCTGCTGTTTCGTCTCCAACTCGCAACTGTGCGCCTTGATGAGCGCAATCTCTTCGTCGAACTCATCGGAGAGGATGGCCCGAATACCAGTGATGTCTTCATCCAGATTGGGTGATTTACGAGCACGTTTGTTTGGTGGCGCGGATATATCCATTATTTACTTAATTCATCAATTAGAAGAATGCCAATTGGAATCGAATGAAATCGGTTATCGATAAGTGTCATGCGCAGACGCTGAAACAGCTGTTTGGGTATTAAGCGCCAACTTTGAAAAATGTCTTCTATTTAAAGTATATATTTGAAAATAATTTAGTAAAAGATAAAACCTTTAAAAGTCTTTAAAGCTATTTAGTTTGGGAGCTTATATCAAAAAGTGAAAGCTGTTTCAAATATGTTCTACTTTTTATGTAATCAGCTTATTTCTGATTAATTGTCTAATTTGCATTATAAATCCTTACAACCAATATCTTTTTTGATGTCTACATGTAAGCAGGGCCCAGTTTGATATCCAAAGTTTAAATTCAAAATTCCAGTGAAATATGTGCTTGTGATTTCTAGTCAAAACTCAGAGGAAACATCGAAATGTGTCTGCGCTTGTTTTGCGGCTATTTGTCGCTCTACATTGGCTGCATCTTCATCGGCTTCACGGGGATGCTTCTAGCCTTAATGGTCTTTTCTGTGGGTCTATTCGAGATGATCAAGGGCAATCCGGAAACATTGCTTGTGGTTATGGCAATGGTCTTTGGCATTGTCCAAGCCCTAGCCAAAATTCTTCTTCTCCTCGGAACAATGTGGGTGAGTGAATAAGTTTATCCCTAAATTTGTAAAGATATCCAATCGATGTTTTACAGGACATGTGCTGGGCTATGCTCTTGTCCTTCTTTATAGGTATTGCGGCCCTAGGGCTTCTCATCGCACTTGTGGTGCTCTTCTACATCCTCTTGTGGGACCCTCTGCACCTCCTTCTGGGTGCTTTTCTTAGCATACGTAAGTTGAAGAAAAGAAGTTTGGGATTTCGTTGATCTAAAAACAAAAAACGTAGAGTGCAACCTAATAGTACAAAAATGCTGTCCATATTCAAGTTAGATTTTTAATTCAAATAATATTTTCCCCTTATCCAGTCGAGATGTACTACGAATGGGTCATCATTTCAACCTGGTGGTGCTGTCGATCATGCACCCACGACTGCTAGGAGTTGCAGTTGGTTCTACTTGTTGCATGCATAGAAGATACAAACATACCATGTTGGAGATCGAACGTCTTGGAACGAGCATACTATACAACTCTCAGTGATCTTCGCCTCGATTGAAATACTGTGAGCACTAGAGAGGGAACTTGTATTCGAATACCCCCAATATTTGTGTATGAGGCGACTTCGTGCTCTGGTCTTCCGACTTGAGTGTCTTTCAAGTAAGTCAGTTCACTCTGAGACGCGCGCTGGATATGTCGTTCCTGGAGCGCTCGAGCTGTTCCTGCGAATAAGCGTGTGTGTGCTAGTGTACCGCCCCCTACCCGTCAAGGAAAAAAAAATGAAATAAAAATATCGGCAGGAAAAATATCAAAAATTATATCTGAAAATACACAAGTGTATCTGCAAGTGCAGTCGTATCTGTGAGACGAGAGTGTTTTCCATTTGCCGCAATTAGAAGTAACGGTGCGAAGGTGATTTGCACGGGAGAAACTGGAAAATCAGCGAAGCGCGAGATACTTGTATCTGCAATTTGTGTGTTTTCGTTTTGTTTTCGGTTTCGCAAATAGCAAGTGAAGAGCCCATTACTTTAATTCAATCATCGATCGTTTGCAATCGTTTGTTGTGTGGACCGCTTTTGGAGAATCCTCACAATTTGTTCTAAGCCCAAATAAAAGTAATAAAATAAAAGCCCCAACCCCAGAGACACAAGTCCGCGAGCCGGTTTAGTCATCCGAAAGTTCCGAGAACTGAGCGCAACTTTGAGATACATTCCCGTATTCTCATTCCGAATCGCTGGCCACCAGCTGTTGGCCACAATGCCTCCGTACCTGCTGGATATTTGCCTTACCCCGGAGCTTCGTAGACCGCGATAAGATATCGGCGACTAGTGGTGAATAAAGCCAGATACTCGTACTCGAAACTGCGAAAACGTCCATATACGAGAAACAGACGGAAAAGAAAATCGCACAGTTCGGTGCCAGTGTTTAAAGTTAAATCGAGCGCTTATCTTATCGGCCAGCCATTGATTGAGCTTTGCCTTTCCGCTCTGCGCCGGGTGAAGTCATTTGGCCACAATTCGCCCGTTTTAGATCTGCGACCATATCTAATGCAGCAGCCAAAGCAGTCGCGATAATAACGACCTCCTTCAGTGTCAGTTGCTGTGGCTCTGCAATCGCCGTCTAAATTTAGAGACAGATCAAGCACGAGGGACCAGATCTGGCCAAAACCAAGCCAGACGCACTCGGAAATCGTAAATCAAGTAGCCGGAGGAGACCAAGATGGACATAGAATCCGATTCGGACACCTCGGAGAGATGGGAGGACTTTTTTGGTAAGCGAGCGGGATCACTGAACTTCTGCGTGCAGAAATGACATGACTCAGCGGGCTGGGGAGGTGCACTGAGGAAAAATCACGTATCAATCAAACAGATAAAGACTAGTAGTATTGGTTTTCAGCATTTCAGACGAATTTAGTCTACATTTTAATAATCCATCATTGAAGGCATAAGAACAGAAAAGATTAGGGATATATGCATTTTACTACTATATGTTTACAGTAGGATTATTAATAATATATTTATGTCCCGATCTTATATTTCTTCCTGTGTGGAGGCACTACGCATTCTCCAAGAACTCCAAACTCCGAATATGGACTTGCGTACAAGAACAGACCATCAAGTTGGCTTTCTTTGACTTCGCGGGTTGGGGGATGGCGATGGAATGGGGATTGGGGCTGGTGCTGGGACTGAGGCCAATGCATTTGGTGGCTCGACGGCATCGTTCCGTTCCCATAACTGTACAAAAAGTGGGGGGAAAATAAAATAACAACCCACTGAGTGGTGGCATTGCGTGAATTGCGGTGTAACGGGTTCGCTTTGTTTTTGCATTCCGCTTTTGCGCAGTCCGAAATTTTTCGACATTATTTAAGCGCTCGAAAAGTCGGTTGTAATGAAATTTAATGATAATACATAATTTCGGGCCATTTTGACCCACATATTACCATACACAAGTGTGGCCAAGAAAAGGTCTGTCTTCGGATTTGCAATTTATGTTTTGGGTGGCTCCATTCGGTTTGTTGACCCACTTAATTCGTAACGCCGATTTGCTTGTAACTTTGAGGCACATGCTGCATATTTGCTTTTCTTCTGGCCGAAAGCTTTCGTTCAATTATTGCATTAGTCACAAGTCTTGACACTGCGTTTCTTTTGTTGACTTTCTTTATTATTATTGCACGCCCGCTAACAGCGGATGTTAGATAACGCCGCCCTTAGCGCAACAGCGCTGTGAGTAGCTCTGTTAGTTAACCCATGTTTGGCCAAAGAAGTTTTTCAAACTTACAAGAATCAATAAATAAAAAAAAATATATATACATAAGTAATTTTTAACTAAGCATTTAAAATATTTAAGTAATATTTAATTTTATAATAATTGCAAGTATCTCTGTTAAAACTGTGAATTTAGGCAATCTTTGGGTCAACACAATTCCACACAAAATGTGTAGATAGAGAGAGTATAAGTAATTTAGTTAAATAACTTCAAAAAGCTGCTCAAAGAAAATAGCTTAAAACGGGTTAAGATGGTGCGTCAATTATTGATAACGAACACCGCGAATTCAGCAAGTGGCCTTTGTTATATCAATTATAAACTCATGAGTAGGGCGAATGAATCATGTATGGGTGATCGGGGGGAACTGCGGCATTTATGGGTTTGTTCTGCTGATCCCACCAGCTTAGACATAGACGATTGTGCAAGTGGCTGGCATTTGGCGGGGTCACCAAACGTGACGCCATCTGCCGGCCGCATGTCCAGGATATTACCCATGTTGCATCGACCTATAAATAGAATATCGCCGGCAGTTGACCGCATGCACTATCAAATGTCACCAGTTTGTCTTCTTTTGCCCTTTCCATCTCCCTGTTTGTTTGCCTCTTCAACAACAGAGTCAACTTCAATTCCAGACAAACAAACAAAACGGGGAATAAGAAATTTTCATTTGTGGACACAAGTGTATGAGCAAGGGGGCGGGGTGCCAGGTCAAGTCGTTGAATTACCACTCGTAACCACAAACACCACGGGAGTCTGTTCATTCGATACTGTTAAAGATTGTGATCTGAGGAAACCTTTTTGGGCCCTGCGGTTCGCCATCGATTCTCTTGTGACATTTATTTGGCTGGCCTGGCTTTCATATTTGGTTTATTCAATAAATACTAATAGATATCGATGGTAGTAGTGCTAAGGAGGCGTTGATAAGATTTCGCCGCAGGTATTTATTGACTTTTTGATAAAGCCGACAAGGCCAGCACAACAGACCTGTTCGTACATTTGTGGCATGTGCGTGGCGGCCAATTGAAATACCCAAAAGTTAAGGGGTCAGTTTTGCAGTGCTCCACTTCCGCAGCCGCGGGGCAAAAGGTCCCAATTAAGGCAATTGACGAAGTTCATCTAATTAACCGCTGGCATAGAGTTCGGTTTCATAATCGTTGGGTTCATTGGCCAATTGGTTGTTAATGCCATTACCTCACCCAGTTAGTGTTGTCGTAGTTCGCAGGAAATGCCCAAGTCAAGTGTTGGTAAGAGAACTATCAGTTGTTGAAACTTTCTCGAAAAAGTGACACATTTGTAATCTAGTTGTGGTATTGTGATAAGTTTGCTAGTTCTTGAGGTAGAAAATATATTTGGAAATCCCACTTTAACCAACAAATAGAGCCAACTTGGCACCACTGAGACGGGGCTATAAGTCTTGCCCCCTAATTGCCTGCAACCAGACTCTGGGATTTTGGAGTTGGAGTTGAAGCTGCAGTCATATCCCAGAACCAGACCAGACCTCAAGTGATCTGTGTGTGGGCCGGCAGTCGGCGTTTGTCTGACGTCTGACGACGTTTGTGGACGTCCTCTCAGCACCCAGCACCACGACGGTTCTCTAATTGCATTTCTCTCAGTGCAACGGCTTTTGTTGTGGGCGTTGCAGAAGGTCGTAAAACCCGAGTATTGTGCACGCACGTCCCAAAAGGTTTTTCTCAATGAAGTTTGAAGAGTCTGTCTAGTCATATACCCTTACCAAAGTGGGCATAAGGAAGTTGTAAACTTTATAGACTGAATAAATTTATCAATTAAAAGTTCTAATTAATAATAAATAGCACATAAAAGGTAATGGTTTCTTTTTCGCATAAAAGTGCACATGTAATTTAATTTTAATTAGCCATATAATGAAGCTAGCATGTTATTATAATACTTCTTTGGATTAAGAACAGTGCTTCCAATAGTTTTATTTTGTTGCCTGAGAAATTGTCTTTGAAATTCATATTTTTTAGAAGGGTATAGAGATATGATATCTGACTGACTGTTAAGAGTCCTGCACATATTTCGTTTTTTTTTTATTTTGCATTGGGACCTGGGGTTTAATGAACGCTTTTGCCGCTCACAATTCTATTTGGCAGCAGATTTACAACTTCCTTGCAGAAATGCCATTTGCTCCGGCAATTTACGCCCACCTTCGTCGAACGAGGGGGCGGTCTATGGATATACCTATGACATGCACTTAAGCCGCTTAGAACCTACATAGTCGTATATGGGTACTTCAGTTTATATATACATAGGTGTACCGATCGATAGAAACTTCACGATCGTGAGTCACATTGAATCGGAAAAGAGAGTGACGGCCAAGAGAGCTGTGAAAAGTTATGTTATCAAGTTTTTTTTTTATTTTGTTTGGGTCTCGTCGTTCCTAGTGAAAGTAGTCACTGCAGTCACCCGTGCTCCCTCACGAGCCCCACCTTTCTCCCTCCCACTTTTCCATTCCATTTCACTGGGCAGGCACGCATGCGCAGAGCATTGGTCGCCGCTCTCACTCGCACTTGTGGGCAACGACCGGCAGAGAATCTGTCACGCTTCGTCGATGTCTCCAGCCGTCTCAGTTGCTCTTAATGGCCACCTATAAACCCATCCCGCTGACACACTTTCGCTTTCAGCGACTGCAATCGCCGATCTCTGACATAATGGCCACGATTTGCATTAATGCTAAACGATTATTATTCGGAAGATGCAGTGAGAAAAACATTCAGTTTTTGTCTTTCCAAATAAATCTAAGTACTAAATCAGATTTGAAAGATGGTTTCGATAGTAGATTGAGTTATATATTATCTAGTTCGATAGATTTATGTTATTAAAGTATTCAATTTCTGCATGCTACAGCACTAGCAATATTGCATTTATAACTTTTTTATCTTTCTAGTGCTTCACTATTTAAGTAATGGGTATGGAATAGTCTCAACACTCGACTTTAGCGTTCTTTCTCCTATTTTTTCTCTGTAGAAGGAACAATCGACGTTTTTTGTTCGTTTACTCAATCGTTTAAAGATTGTAGCCTCTATTTCCCATTCTCATTTGGCGAGTGAAACCGAAGCTCTATTTATTGATTAATTATCCCCCATGCCTGGGATTTGGGCAACGGAATTGGGTCATTGCAAATGGCAAAACACAAAATCAGCGGGAGTTAAGTGCCTTGGGGTATCAGTAACTTTCTTGGCAGCATTTCGGCCGACAGCAGGGGGTGGCCCAATACTGGAGTCAAGGTCATAACTATCATTAGTGAATACCTTTGGAGCGGTGAAAAACCTGAGGAGCTATATAACTTTTACCTATGCCTCCTGAGTGATTCATACAAACGCTTTTATTGCTCAAGTTTTTAATTGCGCCTCAAAATACCCGAGTTTATTTTCGTTCTTTTTATAAGTGCTCACTTGAATAGTAAAAAATTCTATTGGCTTAGTTCGCTGCAAAATAAATTCCAAAAATAGCTAAAAAAAATAAATGGATACCCATTGGATAAGTGAAAAACTATGATGAAACAGGCATATCGCTTTAAAGCGTATCGTCTACTATTAATGCGAAAAATTTCCGCATTGTCTTCAGCTCCCACTTTTGTTGTTTCGAAAGTGAATTCAAACGGTGGAAGTTTATATAATTTCCATACAATAGCAATTTTATTTTATAAATGAGACGCTTTCCAACTAAGTATTTCAATGGGCTATCGCACAAAACTACTTATTAACACACTCGCCCCATTATTATAATTGAAATATTGCTGTAACCACAGAGATGACATTGATCCATGGCATTGAAACTTCCAACTGTCTTACGGTTCTGAAACGCACTGTATTCACACATATACATAAATATGTACATAAATACCGAGCAGTTGGGTGTAACGCAGTTTTCGAGCGGCCAACCTTCAAATGTCAGCGACTGTTTTACATTGAGTCGCTGCTGCAGCTTAAAGTTGTAAAATGCATACGTAAAACAATAAACAATTAAAGATTCACACATCCAATGTGGAGTGCCTGGAAATTCCAATGGAAAAATGCAGTCTTATTGGGCAAATGTTAGTCACATTGTCTCAGATTTCTCATTTTTCGTTTGCCAATCAAACAAAGCCAATGTCTGGACATTGTTTAAGTATTCATATGGCCAAAACAAATTGTTTACCTTTGGCCAAAAATGGGCAAACACAGCTGTTTGGCAACAAAAAGCCAGAGCCAAATACAAAACAAATTGCGTTAGAATTGTGTTTATTTAGCTCGCCAAGCCGAACAAATGCAAAATTCTCGGAGCCGAAAAAGCTCTAAAAATATGCTGCTGAACAGGTTTGTTATTTTAATTTTTTTTTTATATTTTTGTGCCTTTTCTGTTTAGCACAAAAGTTCAACAAAATGGAAAGAGAGCGAGTGGAAAACGTGAGCAGCTGTGAAAAGCAAACAATGAGAAGCGAGAATCTGAACTTTGCCCAAGCCAAATACAAAAGTTGCTTACATAAGAACTTTAAACGGGGTTTAATAACCAAAAAAAAAAAAGAACAACATGTTAAGTTTGTTTGGTAACCGATCTTAGCGCAGTGGAAAATTCCTTTTTTATGACAGCAATAATGAGTAAGCAGTTTAATTTTATTTACTATTTTTCATCGCACATTTCGTACATCATTGTAATAAACAATTTGTTGAAATATGTAAAATTCACACTGCCTCATGTCAGTTTAATCTTCCAATCAAATTTTAAAGTGTGATCACTTATCGATCGATTGATTCATGATCACCTGCAGAAGACACCGATCGTAGGCAGCTATCTTTATGTCTTTCGATGTCGAGTTTCCAGTTTCTCGGGCCACTCCCCTCTCACTCACGCCCACCTTCTAAATGCCAGATTACCTGCATTTGCATGATTTCCACATTAAAAACAATAGAAAACGCTTTAGTCATGTTGCTCGACTATCAGATACCCGTTACTTAAAAGCAAGTGCTATAGCAAGCATGTTTAAGTTTCCTGTTCTATTCTAATTTTTCCATATAATACTCGTAGAACAGAAAATCGTCGAATATGGTATGAACGGTGGCGTCTGCCCAAAAATCGATGTTTCAAGTGAAAACTGGTTGTTGAGGTGTGCGTCTGGTGTTTGAGCAATCTGCGTGATCAATACACGACGCTAATGTACAGATCATGAGCACTGATTGCGCCTGCTGCATGAAAATCGGAAAAACTTGTTGTCGTCTGGTATCTGCAGCCCCGCTGCAGTTTGCAGTCCATCATAGTCTTTTCAGTCCGGCAACTTGTTCTCCAGTGCGGCGGAGATCATCGTCATGGACGCAACAACGATCATCACGATGATCGCGACTCGTTCTATCCTCTTATTAATTTCCAACACAATCTGTGCGGCATATCATGTCAAAAATTACAAAGAGTCGCTTGTTCAGGGGGCTGGGTCAAACACATATATACATATACTCGTATGTATACTCGAATGGTTTGAAATTTATGAGTTTGCTTTAGGTACCGCCGCTCTAATTAATTCGAATGAACATCGTCGGTTTGGCTACAGGGCCCATGACCTGTGCTCCAGTTTCCCAATACTCGTAGTATTTGCCCGGAAAGTTAGGGCCACGCCTTGTGGGCTCATTAAAAAATGGCAATCAGCGTGACCATTCCGTAACCAATAGTTTTACCATTTGGCAAACATCAGCTAATGAAGGTACTGGGAGAATTTATTATGTGATCACTAACTATTTAAGGAAATTATGGAATATTTGTTTTACTAAGTAATGTACTGGTATATTTTAGTATCTATCTATCTGAGACTGAAATTATTTTCGATTTATGTTAGTTTTTTGTTCATTGTGCCCAGCCTTCACCTTCACCTTCGATCTGTGGCTTCAAACCCATTTGTATGTCGCTGACGCTTTGTAATTTAAATGAATTGGTATTTAACAACATTATTTCGGACAGTCGGCTGGCAATGGCCAACGTGGCGTATGATTTTAATGATACCCAGTCAAGTCTAAGGTTACAACGTTCATTTTGTATGTGTATGGATTTCCTACATTTATTTCGCAGCGATTACTGAGCGATTACGCCGGGCCAATATCCATGGACTACAAATTGTGCGGACATGCTAGCTAGCTGGGATGTGGAAAAAAAAGTGAAAGAGCCCGAAAGACTTGGTCGTGATAACACGTAGGCCACAAACAAGGCGCGCATGCGAGTGCCACGCCCCCTTGGAATGCCGGATCGAGCTTAGTTTTTTTTTTTAGTATTTTCCTCATCTTTGGCACGTCTGTAGAGCTCGTAGCCGAGCAACAACACCCACTCGATATGGCCGACAGAGGTTTATCTCTTCTCGACTGGCTGCACAGTCTTATTTGGTTGGCATTGCCTGTTTTTATGACCTCCCCCCAAGAAAAGCAGAAAACCGAAAAATAACGAACAAAAAGACTACGGTTACGCCTCTCCTCGAGTCAGGTGCCGCAACAAAAGCTGAGGTCTCGCATCTCGGATTTCGGCCTAATAACCAGCTCAGACTAAGCCATCTTGTACACATTTTTCTACTCAGTTTTATGGCCAGCGTATAAATCTGACCGCCATCACAAGTGGATTTCCAAAGGCCTTATCTACAGAATCACTCTTTCGTGGCGATTAGAATTTTTGATTTACAAAACCCATTTGAATTCATTATGAAGAGTGCATCGTTTATTCATGGATAAACTTTGGACAAAGCGAAATGGAATTCCTCGACCAAAATGATTACCTTTTAATCAATTTTTCCCCTTGGCACTCAAGTGGCCAAAAATGCAGCCAATTGCAGAAATCAAGTCGATGAGCGATCGTAAAGTGCTCAGCGAAACGCGCACGTAATGCTCATAAATGAATTTGCATTTGCCGAACATGGGAACAAGAAATGCGAAGCCGAAACTGGCACAAATTAAGTGAAAAGTAGATACATATCTGTCGGCACCTTTTGGTCGATCATGTTTGACACAAATCAAATCGAAACCAGCCGGCGAGCAACACGAAAACAAATCAAATTAATCCAAATCGATGGCGATTAGCAGGCGGAGCACACGACGGGCGTAAAAAACATAAATGGCTCGGGTAGCTTATCACTGAATTTGGACGTGTCTCGGAGTGGGTGAGTGACCTGGACAAGCCAGCTCCACCTAATTAGCACCTCGAATTGCGGTCCGGGGTGTAGCACTAATTTGGGTAGAGTAAACACTGGAGTAAACGCTTTATTTAACTTTTTCTCGCTTGCGCAATCGCAGCTTTCGGCATCGGTGGCGTATACGTAATGTGCTACTTTATTTACTTATTTCGTTTTTTTTTTTGACCATTTTGTTTATTCCGAGTGCATGGCTTTTCTTTTATTTGTCAATGTCGTGCAGTTGGCATTACGCCATTATTGTTATTGTTCCCTGGCGTACATTCCTCTGCCTTAATCTCTTAACCACTTCGGCTTATATAAACCAATTAGTCGCCTTGGCATTTGCATTGAAATGCATAATTTATGAGTGCAGAAGACAGAAGACAGGCAATTATTATCCAGCCAAATCCCAAAGTGTGCAAAAGATATAAAGAAATGTTTTCCGCTCACACGAACCTTAGGCGCAAATGAAGCAATTAAATTCAACAGATGCAGACTCATAAAATTATATTTTAATGTGTTGGATTCGTTGTCTGCGTCTGCCTCTCTGCGGAATATTATGTTAATTTCTATGCACGAAGCATAAAATTTTAATTTCGTGTAACTTTAATAGGCCGTAAAACGTTTAACTTTTGAATTTTAATTACTCTGCTCTCTGGTGATATAAGCCTGGCATAGATCATGCTGGTTCTCCAGATTGTTTGGTCGATTGAATTGGCGTTCACATCAGCAACGCTGCTGCAGTTCTGGGCGATTTATTACGACTAAGCCAGCATTATCTGTGTCCAATGCGGGACTTTCTTTCATTACTTTGAAGCTATTTTTTTTCTACCAGAGAAATTGTTTGAATTTTGTACACAAAGAAGTATTGTTATGATGGTAGACGTTAAGGAAACTTTCTTAGATTTCTGAAAATATAACATAATCTTTGATAATCCCATTCTACATTTAGATTGTTCAAAGTGACTGAATTTTTCTGAGTGCACTCTCATGTTTTGCTTTTTTGCCAAATTCATCTCCAGTCGAGTTGAGCCAAAGTATCTGTAAGCTACTTTTATAGCTCTTGCCGCTGCCTAATTGCTTTTCTCACTCGTTTCACCGTTTTCCTTTCTTTGCAGGTAAGCAGCCCACAAATCTCTAGACAGCACCACTGACCCACTTGCTCGGCGACAAGTGGCGCCACCAGGGGATCTCGGGGAGATTTCCAATCCCGCAGGGCGGCATCATACCTAAGCCAATCGGATAGGGATGTATTCGATCTGATCTGCATGTGGGAGATATCTTTATTGCTATGTGTCACCATTATCGCAGTGTGCTTTCCACTCATCCACTGGCACCTTCATGAGTTATGGTCCCCTATTCCCAGAGAGATCGGGTTAATTAAATGCGCTTTTCCCTCTTCGCTGACAGTCCGACTTTCCCGACCATTCGCCCTCGCTCAGTTGACAAGATGATGCTGGTATCCGCAGTGATAAGATCTTGAGATCGCCGATCCATTGACTCTGCTCCATATTTCGGCATGTGCGGAGGTGCCAACCTGTTCTCTAATTGGGTTAAAATGTAGTTGGCCCGGCCCAAGGCGGAAATCAGTCGACACAGCCGGGCGTTGGCCATTTAGCAATTGATGTTGCAAATGGCGAGTGGCATGATTTATTCGTGAGCCTGCCGACTGACCTGATTTTCGATTGCATTTTAATGATGCGAAAAGTGCCAAAAAGTGATAGCTGGTTTTGCCATAGATACCTAACTGACTTTGATATGGTCAGGAAACAAGAGTGGTAAATTAAATTATACAAAGGTGAAGCATCTGGATTTGCTATGTATAAAATATCTTATAGTATCATAGTAGCAACTACTATATATTAAATGCGACATAAGGACAGCTAGTTATAATCATTTGTAGTAAAGCCCAAGAGTGATCTTTAATCGGTTTAGAAACCTTTCGGTGAGACCATCTGGGAAACCTCACATCGGTCGACTGTGTCAAATGAACCTGTCAAACGTCAGCAGACATTCACTTTCTCCTCGGCGCAGCTGGCGCCTGGCAATGGGTGGTGGTCGGAGGTTGGTGGGCTATGGGCTGGAAACGGTGGCTGGAGGTGAGCTGCATCCTGTGCCGCGCTAAATTGCAATTTGTTTATGCGCCCAGCACCCACACACAGACACACACGTTGCGAATCGGTAGGCAATAAGTCAAACGCCGCCGCCGAAAGTTCAACAAATTATGGAGAGCTAAAGGTTTCAGTAAACGCCGCACATTTGTTGCTATTTTTGCGCTTCCGTTGCATGTTGCAATTGCATACTGCATACTGCAAACTGCATATTGCAGATGGAGTTGAAGACAGTCAGGCAGTCAGTTAGTCAGCCGGCTGTCTATCATTTGCCAAGCACTCATGCCTTTCATTTTAGCCGCAGACAATTGCCATGCCTCCCCGGACAGCGGCGATCACCCGCTATATACAATCCCGATTCCCAATTCCCGCCATCCAATCCCCTCCTGCATTTTCCTGCCCTCAAAAAGGCCGCTCTTTCATTTTTGCCCGATCCGCAGTGCAATTTCTATTTGTGTAACGCTTCGTTTTCATTCATAACTTTGCGTTGGGCTGAATTTGGATCGGGAAATGCATTGGGTGCCCACAAATTAATGCTAAACTCTGTTTAAGTTGCACCACCACCACCCCGAAGCCCTCTTATGCAACATGCGATCCTTTGATTTTTCCATCTGCTGCTGCGTTCGGCGGCAATGAGGAAGTTGTCTCTTGTGGGTGACTGTGGCAAATGGCCAGCGTCTGATTATGATTATGGTGGGGTTAAGTTTCGTCGCGATTTGCTGCGGTTATTTTATATATATATATATTTTTTTTTTTTTTGCTTTTTGGGCTGCGAGGCGATTGCCCGCTGTGATAGCCCAAATGTGTGGCAGGCCAAAATAAGCGACTGAAGTTATTGTTATTGGATCATTACTTTGGCTATAGAAAACAGTACAGCCTGAAAAGGTCAGTAATTGCTTGGCGTTTTAATTTAAATCAAGTGCTTGATGCCCTAAGATGAAACCATTTTCTTGCTATAGAAGCGAAATGAATGAAATACAAAAATGCTACTTCAATGAAAAAAGACTACTACTTTTGTTTTTATAGAAAGTATGTATATTTAGCAAGAATTCCTTTTAATATTTACGAAAGTAACTCATCGATTGTTATGGTCTGAAAACAAGATTTCGACTTGGCAGCTGCACGTCCTCGACCTTTCCGCGATCGGCCAAGTGGCTGAAGTGGCTGCTGCCAGCTTTTCAATAACAATAAAGCTGAGATCCCCGCGCTCCACTCTCTAAATAACATTGTCAGTCGTCAGACAATGCAGCCTGGCGCGTGCTTCTGGCCAGGCCCAGATAAGGCCCAAGAAAGAAACCAAGCAGCCAGCTCCTCGGGGAGATGCAGATGCAGATGCCAGACGATGACAGCTTCGAGCCGAACCTAGCCGAGCCTAGCCCCCATTTGCCTGGCCCATTAAACGGCAGCCCAGGTGGGCGTCGCCCCGCATCCTGGCCTTCACCATGTCTCCCTGCCCCTGCCTGCTCCTCATCAACAGACAACAATGGCAACGGAGGCGTCATCTACCAGACTACGCCGGCTAACAAATGTGTCCGTGCTGCTTGATGATGACAGGTCCCAGGATTCGCGTAATGAGTTACCTACACTTTGCGAAATAGGGATACAGGTTACGATTTATAGTAACCTAATATCAATTGGAATGTTTCAAAAACTATTAATCTAGATTTTTGAAAATTTGGAGTAATTCCGTTGAATTGCATAATTACCAACCCATTGAACTTATAATTTTTCGTTCGGTTTTTAGAGTGGACCCAAATTCCTGGGGGTTGGCGACTGACTCCATTTGTCAAGCCAAAGTTTAAGCGGCGTCATGTGCATTAATTGTGGCAAATGTTTGCCCGAGCTCTGAGCCCAAACCAAACAACCGGAGGGCAGGGCAGTTGGCTGGCTAGCAGATCATGATTTTGGGGCGGTCTTGAGTCTTGAGCTTGAGCATGAGCGAAAGTGATTTCGGCCGCCGGCTGCATAAATCCTACAATGAATAATTTAGTCGTTCGCCAGTCGCGACCGTGGATCGAATGGAATGGAAACCAAACGAAACGTACTCTTTGGGGGAAGCATTTAAGCCGCAGGAGTTGCGCCCAGCCCCATTTGACCACCCAAGCGTCAGTGGCGGCGGCGCCTTGGCGGCAAATTCATCACATGAGTGTCCCCCGCTTCCAAGATCCCAACCCGAACCGCGTCCCTCGTCACCGACCTCTTAAACCCCGGGGCGACTACGCTAAATCGTGTGTGAATGGCTTGACGAACTGCAACGGCACAGTGGGGCAAAAAAGCAAAAGTAATGCTAAAATTGAAGTGACCAAACTTAAATGTGTAAATCTGTTAATATAAAGCATATATTAGATTTGTATAAACACAAATAAGTTGTTAAGGTTCTTACGAATTTTCGCCAAAAAAATAAACTATTTGATTTAAACTTCAAAATCTTGTAGTCGCTGTCTTCAAAGTATCAATCAATTACTTACTTTCTTCACTATGAAATGCAACACTGGCAGTGCTGCCAATTCTTAAAAATATTAAGAGAAAACTATTTGTTTCCTTTTTATTAATTTTAGGTGTATAAAATAATGTACTGAGTGCAATGAGTAATGAGTGCCTGACCACCGTGCAGAGCTTTGCTTTAATGGCCCCAACCTGGCTTGGCCGGGCTTGACCATTACGGCGACCAATTAGTCATTCGGCACTGGTCTTACATGTCATCCGTCCGAGGGGTTTGGCCAAAGAGACAAACAGCATACAAGCAGGCAGCCTGTAATTTGTTTGTCAATTAAAAGCGCCGGCAACATGCAAAATGCCTTTTGTGCGACTCACTTTCGCAACATGTCGCACGTAGCCAGTTGCCGGATGAAAGCGGGGTCACAGAATTCACCGGAGCGGGGTCACCATTGAAATGGAAAAGGGAATGGTTTGTGGCAATGCCAGGGGAAGTGGCCTCCGAATGCGGAAATTGGCGACAGCTGGCGCTCACTTTCCACTGCATTTGGGCGACTTCTTTTGTGGTTCTGCCTTGTCAACGCTAATGGTGATATGCAAAAGGAAAACTGAAAACCGAAAGCGGTACACAACGGCAACGGCCACGGCAACAACAAATCACAGTGCCGCTGTTGCAGCTCATTATTTTAACGGTGCCGCCGGCGGCACTTTCTACCGACTGTCCAAAAATAAGCAGCCATGTTGCATATAGTCTCCATACACATTTGTATTATTTTTGTTTCCACTTCATTTTTTTTTCTTCTGCGCTTTTTGGCCACAAATCCTAAAATGGCAACGGCGTCATGTGCGACCGACTTAGCCAGGCAGAGGCGACAAGGTGATGGTGACATGCTCGCCGGCTGAGGATGGCAGCGTGATTGGAACTGGAGGAGTCGAGGCTGAAGTCTTTAGAAGATGGATAATATCGTAGCATAGCTATAAAGGTTTTGCACCAAATTTATTGCTGTCTTGTTAAATATAGCTTAAAAAGGTTATGAGCAATTATTTATTTTTACATGCCTGTCATGGGACTTAATACTTTCTAGATACATGAAAGTAGATACTTTCAAAAATGTTCAAAAAATATTTATGTACACTCTAATAAAAGCTGGAAGAAAGACGAAGTTTAGTCATTCATGTGATTACAAGTATATTCTGGAATTTAATCACTCCAATACTTTGCGCGGAATGAGTTATATGACTTATCCTAATTTATTTAAATTTTAATATTAATAAATGTTGAAAAAATATGTCAATTAAAAATCAATCTTTCCTTGAAGAAAACGTCACTTTGTGTGAAACATTGCGATGCGATCTCTCAAATATTTCCATCCCTAGCAGCATTCGCAGTCGCAGCTGTGTTTTTTGGAGCCAGGTCGGAATCGAAGTCGGATGCGTGTGTTTGCCTTTCGGCGAATAAATCTCAAATATAAATAATAAGCAAATATTTTATATTTGCCTTTTCAAGCAGACTCCACTGATCTTTGTGCCCGTGGATCTGCTGTCGCTCTCGATGCCCAATTTGGTGTGGATTTGGTTGTGGCGACGAGATTGGCGGCTTTAGTGGGTCAGGCGGTCGTTTTAGGGAATCGAAATTGAGACTGGCGCCTCGCTGGCATCGATTGATTTCATATGGGTGCCGTGCAATTAAGTCCGCTTGGCAGTGTATGTATTCATAAAGCTTCAGCTGCACTGCATCCACATGTTCAACGGCGGCTAATACGATCTCAACGAGCCCCCAGAGGCCCAAGGAGCCCGATTCTGATCATTCAATTAAAATATTTCCAGAGAGCAAAGCCCCGAGCTGAATTGATTGATCAAAGCGCAGAGAGCAATAAATAAAATGAGAAGTGAATAAAATGAATAAATGCAAGTGCCAGCTATGCGCCGCACATGTTCAACACTTTGCACTTCCTCGTGGAGTGGGCATGGAATTCTGCTTTTCGCCGTTGTGCATTGGAATGTGAAATTAATGAAATCACATGCAGACGACTCGCTCGAATGGTGGCGAGGGGCAGGAACCGGGGATATCAAGAGATACCAGGGGATATCGGGGGATATCAGGGTATATCAGGGTATACCAGGAACCCGGGCGGACGACGATGAGGTGGCCACAGCGCCGCTGACAGTGATTAATGTCCGCAGCAGGAACAACAGAAACTACCCGCACAGAGGAAAAATAAATTGAACTTGGTCAGTAAATGAGATTCAATATAGAAGTTTTTAAACTCAGCAATTTGGTGAGCTTTTCGAAACAACAAGAATTAAATCAAGTTTACGCACATTTCCCCTTCCTGATTGTTACAAAATGTTGAATCCCATTATAATAATGGGGTGTTATAAGTTTCTTTATTACTGAAAACAAATTTGACATAATACTATAAACAACGAAGATATTAAGGAACCAAGGCAACAAGAATAACTTAAGTGTGACTTTTCCCCAGCTCCAGGAACAACGCACACTCACATTAATGACACATTAAGATCCAAAGAACAAATCACGGTCAAGTGGTGCTCCAGTCACTTGGGTGGCTTATTAAAAGCGAAAATAAGACCCGAACAACACGTCTTGAGAACGGCAGATCGAAAGTAGCTTAGGTCCACAGAAAGGCAGTGAAACGAAATGGAATGTTAAAAGGGTTACCACACAACAAAGAAGCTGAGGAAGCGGCCCAGAAGACGGTGAGCTTATGGCCCATTAAAGTGAGTCAAAAGTAAAAGCCGTGAGACAGTGACAGTGTTGGAGATAATCCACTTAGGAGATACCAAGCTGCGAAAAGCTTCCGTCTTTGGGCTCGTAATGCCCACCAAAATTAGGCGACCTATGCAATCAAACCACAGCACTGATGTTCACTATCAACATTGAATTTCCGAACTTATTTATTGCCCATGGGTGAATGGGAACTTATTCAGACAGTTGACTCAACGCCATAGACTGAATCACTTGAGGTTTCGATGCCATGATGATGCCCAAGAACTGAAATTCTTCTCCTGATATCCCAGGTTCTTTGTTTTCAGCGCATGCGTCACGCGCCAGGCATTCATCATCATCATCATCATCATAATTATGGCCATAGTCTTCGTAATCAGCGGAGGAGGGAACTAAATGCCAGAGAAAGAGAGAGTTAAGTTACCAACCTGCGAACAAACCATTGTTTTGCGACAGAAAAATATTCGGTAATAAGCAGAAATTCAAAACAGGCGCTCTGAAGAAAGTATCGCATTTCCAGATCCCGATCCTCAAGCCCGAAAACACTGGCCCTGGTCTTGGGTTACACATTATACAACACATCGGCGGAACAATAAGAAGACGCAACTCACATGGTTTGGTTTCCGCAAAACTCCGACAACAGTGGCCACTTATAATTTGTTTCATTAGCCAGCGTGAAATGCACTTTTGGTCAGCCTTGCAGCTCTGCAGGTCTCTCCCGATGTCCAGGTATCCAGCTCCTTGTGGCTTTTCCAGCTGCAACTTGGTCACTTTTCATAATTTTTCATAATTTCGCGTGGGCAGCGCAGCATTTGCATTTGCATTTACATTTGCATTCGCATTCGCATTTGCCAGCCGACCGACCGACTGACTTCCTTACAGCTGGCCTCCACTTTCTGGGTCCGACTTCAGTTTTATGTCCTCAGCCTCCATAGTCGCCCAGTGACTGCCACGCCCACTGTCGAGTGTCCGCCGCACAACTGCCCACCGTGCGAATGGGCGGCTATTTTTCATTTCAATTAAATTCGCATCGCGACTGCAAATCAAATCGATTGCCGGCGCATTTAACGCCTGTCGCATTACTTTGCGAGCCCACTGTTTGCTCTTACGCAAGCGATCGGCGGGTTTCAGATACAGTAGTACCCGTCTATGAAGTGCAACAAATGTTTGAAACATAAATCAACCTGTTATTAACCTTGAATAACTTGCCTTAAAGATTCAAAGATACATTAAGGTTGCTTTTTGCAGTAGATATAGATTTTTAAACAGTATTTTAAGGACCGGTGACACACATTTTCTCACTGTGCAGCTGACATGTTGGACCGGCCTAATAACACTTTATTGCTTAGGCTTTAGTACTTTGCTTTCACGGTGGCACAGTTTTTCAACCAAGCGGTTCCTTCCAAGTGCGTGGTGCAGTCATCATTTGTTTGGGCTGGTTTGGCTAATGACATGTGCCTGGTCACGAAATGTGCTCCAGACACATTTGTTGCGCCCAAATGGTAATAGAACTCCACGCAGCTAGCGATGACATCGTGTAATTCGAGTGTGTTCAGAACTGGAGTAGTATGAAATACTGGAGGATGGATGGAGACATTTTTCGAGGAAGAATGTATAGAGAAGAAGTCAAAGGCAACCTCACAGGAAGTTTGATCCTGTTGTTACTCGATCTAGGACCATCTACCATCCCTAAACACTCTCCATTTCAAATCCACTCAGACGCGTGTCTAATTTATTATTTTGACCTTTGTCTGTTCCTTTGAAATGGGGAATTCTTTCTGTTGTCTTAATTATTCACCGTGCTAAACACCTCAATTAAACAGATTGCAGTGTCAGCGTTCAGCCCTCAGCAATCGCGTGTCAAAGTTGGATTTCCATTACAATGGGTCTGTGTGCGAAGTCACCCTGTTTATATGGCGATATGTGGTGCACCGTAGCTGCGTTTTCAAGGAGTGCCCTTAAAGGGCCGAGCAGAGCAACCCCTGCTTGGATACGGATACGGACACCCACCTCACCAGCCCTCGACTATTTGTTGTCCCAGTGCACGAGTGCGCCAATTTCCCGGGAACTCCCGAAAGCACGCAACAGTTTTCGCCGGTCGGTCCCAGCATCCCCACGAAATGGGTGGAAAATCCCATCCCCTGTTTTTCCTCTCCCTCACTCAAGAGTTGAATAAACCCACATCGGCACTTTCACAGAGCGAAAAATAAATATTTAATATTGATATGTGCTTTATCCAACATTGGTTGTATAGAAAAAAAGGTATCTTCCATCGGGACTGAGCATTTGTACTTCATATTTAATTTTTAAAAAATATCATAAATGTCATAGCTACTATTAAAGATTTCAAATAACCAAAGATTAATCGAAATATGTATCATTATAGCTTTAAAATTCTCTCTAAATAATCATTTATGGCCGCAACTACTTTCGAATAAGAATTCAAACTTGGTGGTTAACTTATATGAATATAGGAAAGGTTACTCTGATAACTTGAGTGTTATACAACAATCTTGCGATGACAATATGCAGTTGATTTGCTTTTCTTGTTTTCCGCTGTGTGACGAAATCTGTTACTGCTCCCTATTGTTCACATGTGGGGGAGTGGTGGATCGGGGAGTTGGGGGAAACACTTTCACCGCTTACCGAAGAGCGGGGCTTCCACTGCAGTCAATACTCGTAAATCAAAAGACTCCACTCCATCTCCATCTCCATCTTCATCTGGAAGAGCAGCAGTGAATGCGACTATTACCCCAGTTTGAGGTCCAACCCTTGAGATGCAGATACGGCTGCACAAGGGGCCCACACAATGCATCCGGCAGATACGATACGCGCATCTGCGAGATACACGCACAAGTGCAGGGCCAGTTGACAGTAGTCACCCCCTAAGCGGGACCATCGCCCACGCGCATGAGCACTCAATCCGAAGCGCAAATTCTCTCTTTTTTTCGCCTCTCCCTCTCTCACTCTCTCTCTCTGTGCGACTGTTACATTTTGAATTGGGTTTCGGTTGGGTTTTGTTTTCAGTTTTTAGTTTTCAGTCTCACGTTGACCGGTGAACATCGCACAGGAAACCAAAGTTAAAACCCTCGAAAGTGCGCATTCTTGCAGCTGACCGTTTTTTGTTTAAACATATGAGAAAAAAAAGAGCAGTGAAAACTCCGAGCAGTGTGTGTGCAGCGATGCGTTTTTAAATGGTTTCTGGGCAGCCCCCCTGGATTAAATGCATTGCATGCCATATAGTTTGCTTCCGTTGCGCACCAATTGTTACTGCACCCCGCCCCCCTGTGACACGCCCTACCCGCTGGCAAGCAAACAGAAAAATAACAAAGTAAAAAATACAAAAAATACGAAAAACCAAAAATGTTTACAGTGTTTGGCAACTTTGTTGCCCCGAAACGAGGTCAATGCATTTCCAATTGCCGATAACAAAAAGTGAGGCGAGCGCTCGAAAACCGAAATGTTAAGTTCAAAGTTAAGTGCAGTGCAGCGCCCCAAAGCATTTACTTTAAATCATAAATAAATGAAGAATTTTCCACTCGAGTGAACAAATGGCCATTTGCCAGTGTGTTGTGTGTCTGTACAATTGTATCTGTATCTCTATCTGTGTCTCGGGCAATAATTGCATGCCATAAAAACCCAGCAGCAGCAACTTGTTATCAGCGCGGCTGCTGTGCCTTGTAATCGGGCCTCCACTTGAACTATATCCCGTCTTTATTGGTCTTTATTGGATTACCGGATTACCAGTGGATGGAAGCGGGTTAAGAGGGTACAGTACGCTCCGCATACAGCAAACAACAGCGACAGCCAGGTGAGTGGACATGGACAGCAACATTGTTGCCGCGTCGATATGTTGACCCGGGGATTCCAGCGAGTGCAATGCTCTCCACGAAGAACTGTGTCACTGTCCACCCCCAAAATTAACCCACGCCCGCATCCCAAAGATATTACAAGTACACACAGAGATTGGGTTATTTTTGGACCAACTTCAATAGTGGTTGCATACTTGTCAAGTTATTCATAGCGCTGAAGATACATTCACTAAAAATTGGTTAACCAAGCTGAAGCTGGTTCAAATTACTTTGCAGAAACTACTGCAAATCTGCCACCCAATGATAATAAGTATCTGTGAAATACAAATGTTTTAGATATTTCTCTGTGCGCTAGAAACCCCTGTACAGTAAAACCTTTGGCCCCCCGCAAGCAGGCGATATAAATCTTTTCTATTGAAATCGAGAATCAAATACGGAGCGAACAAGCGGAGGCGGCAGATAAAACGGATTAAAGCGACAACACCACTTTAAATTAATAAACAAAAGTCAATGACTGTTGTTTGGGGGAGGGAGGGAAGATATATGGTAATGTGATATTGGGTCCAAGTACTCGGCACAGACGATAATGGCGGGCGAAGACCGCATAATGGGTGTACGATTTCCTAGCTAGATCGGCGCAGATTGAGCCATAAGCCCGCAGATGCCGTTATAGTCATTGATTAGCCATATCCATGGCAGTTAATTAATCAACGCGCGCGATTTGGGGTCACTCGTATCTGGAAGTCGTGCGGGGTGTGAACTATGCGCAATTGGCTTATCAACAAGAAGCCCCAAAGTGAACGGATTGGGGCGACGCGAAAGCGGGCAAGATAATGGCCAGTGGATTTAGAATGGCGAACAAAAAAAGAAGTTCAACGCTCGCACGAACAGTTAAATTACAGTGAAGCCTCGCCGGATTCGATGGACGGTGCCTATAAGCGTATCTCGCATTAGTACCTGCCATTTAGGCCACGCCGTGACCAATTTTCCCGTCCGGCCCCTTTTTTCCGCAGGGAAAGCCCATGCAAATGGGGATTTTTGGGGGAATACCGGAAAAGAGTGCTGTTCGCTGGTTTTTGCGGCACACAGAAAATAAATCTTGATATTTCAAATTAACTTCACTTATAAATAAATAAATATAAAAATGATCATAAATAATTTCATTTGAAAACACATTCATATTTAAAAAACATATGAGTTAAATAATCAGATTGTTGTACCATGAATTGACTAGTTGACTTTGTTGACTAATATTGTTTATTATTTTTGGGAATATTTAGAAGTGGCACGATTTTCTGCTTTCATATCAACCAAGCCATTATCAAGTGAAATGTGTGTGAATGCCAGTTGGGAAAATGGGAGTGGGTTTCTTTGTTTCCTCGTGGAGAATTAGCTGTAAGCAGCTGTAGATCCAACAGAACAGCTTTATTTTGGCAATTGAAATTCCCTGCCCGGTACGATCGGCAATGACAGCTGAAGTGTGGGGCCGCAAGTTTTTTTTCAGTCCCACCAGTCAGGCATAATAATAACCCTGAAAGTTTACTGACTTCCGTTGCAGCGACGGCAGCGGCAACTGCCACACCAGCACGTTGCAGCACTAGCGACAGCCGAGCTGGGCTTTAAGCCCCGTAGGCAGGAGTTGGCCAAGATGCGGAGGCAGGAATGGGCCAGGGGCAAGGGCGATACCATCTGTGGACACCCATGCTCCTTTGTGGGGATATCTGTGGGGATGGGAACGGAGTGGAGCACGTAGGTGGCGCTAGTGTTGTTTATGCAGAGGAGGAGGCGTTCGCTCCATTCTCCTGCTGCCTTCTTGCCTCGTGTCGTCTGCAATTTGTTGCTGCATCTGGTGTTGCTATTGCCATGGCATTTGTTGTACGAGTACCTGCAACCTGCGGCTAGAAAGGAGCTGCGATGTTAACAACCGTTGCTACGGTTTGGGCCCAACCCGTCGCAGAACCGTGTTAACTGAAAAGCGGCGGCTGCATTTCCACACGTTCCCCGGCAGCAGCGACAATGACATGACAGCAGCAACAACGGCAACACCAGCAGCATCTCTATGGGCCCAGCAGAGATCCCATCTGTGTATTTATCTTAATTAGGCGGGCGTTGGCCAAGTCAAAAATGCATGAATCACTGGCGAACGGAGTGACAAGGCTCGAAAGAGCCAAGTCGCAAAGGAAGCCTAAAAATAGCAGCTGCAATCGTGGGTTAACTGCTAAAAACGTGGTTATATTAAGCGAATATGAATTAATTTAGCTGCAGTTCAGCTGTGGAATTTCGAGATTATACATAAGATGGTCGAAAGATAGGTATTTCATTTATTTACAGAGAATCTGTGGGGTAGCCTATCAAAAACTTAATTGAAAAATGCATAATGGCTTGTATATCTTTTCGTACGTATCCTTAAGCCGAAGAAACCAATTCCCCATCGGCCAATAGCAATTAATTAGAAATCGCTGAGCGACGAAAATTGATTTTACTAATCAAATCGCACACACACACAGATACACACTCAGATAAAGTGGCATCGAGAAAATGACGCATTAAAAGTTTTTCGCTGTTGCCAAACGCACCAAAATTAATCAAGCGGTAAAGGCAACAACAAAATATACAAAGCCTACCCCTCCCCCCACCTACCAAAAAAAGAGAAAAAAAAAAAAACAATTTTATAGGCAGCGCTTGAATGCCCAAAATGCATATCGCTTGGATTCCAATACGAAATAAACCGTCGCATGGCATTTTTTCTTTTTTTTTGGTTGGCTGTTGCCTGATTTTATTTTCAGTTTTGGACATAATTTACGTGATCATGGCGCGTCGATAGCAAGAAATTATCGACGCTCATGCGCGCATGCGCAGTCTGCCCCATGTTGCAGTTGCAACGCTTGTTGCAGTTGCCGTTGTCGCTGTTGCTGCGATTGCCGCTTGGTTTCTAATTGTTGCGCGCGTTTGTGAAATTTATTGCGTTTCGATCGTTTTTCTCTTCGGCACTCACGTAACGCGAAATAAAAAAGCGAAAAAATCGCGGATCCATGCTTACAACTTCATTTCGCCTTGGCGATGTGGTAGCCGCGATATGGCCGGCAAAAGCGAAACTTATTTTTATGTTAATGGCTTTGGCGCGGCGAACGCATTTCGTGAAAGGAAAAGCTCGATCGAAGACCACCCCCCCCCATCTCTCGGCACCCACCGAAAATAAAAAGGTTTCCCTGCGCCCGAGGGCGTGGCAGGCACATGTTTCCTGTTCGCCGCATTGCTGTTCGCTGACTTCGCGCTCTACGAGAATCAGAACAGCAGTCGCAGCTGCTCTTTGTTTGCATCGCCGATCGCTGAACCGGGCTCCATACTCGCCTTTTGACAGCTTCCTACCGCACCTCCCTTCCCCCCCCCCCCCCCCCCCCCCGCGACAAGATCACGACAGTAAAGGAATTTACGGCCTATATGGGGATGACTCATCCTGGCGAACATGCATCACTCCACAACCAGACTTCACATCTCGAGCAGCGTGTGAACGAAAGCCAGACTGCTCGGGGGTAATCGATATGCTGTTTGTTGTGACTGTGGCACGATAAACATCCGCCGGATTCGATTTTGGCAACCTGAACCACATGGAACGCTGTGATTTCTGGATGGGCATTCTATAGCCAAGGTTCTCTATCAGATTAAAGAAAAAACCTATGCACATTGTGCTTTCAAAATAAGTTCTTAAATGTAAAAGTGCCTATATTGATCTTATACTATCTACAAATATTATTCTCTCTGTGCCTTACCCTTTTTTCTTTGGCATCTCGCACCCTGTAATCTCCATTAGGCGCTCGCATCTCCGTTTGCCACATGCAGCACATAATTTCTGGTGCGTTGCATCTGCAACTCGGCAATTTCGCAATCATCGAAATGCAATTCTAGTGCAATCATTTATCTGCCGCCTGGCTGGCACAATTTTTCATTTTTTCATTTTCACCGGCGATCGAATCCTGCGAAAGAGTAAATATTGATGCTGGGAGGAGTCACCGCCATTTGCAAGCCCCAAGTTGCAAGTCCCAAGACAATCGATTACCGGACTGCGGCGCAAACGTAATCAGACAAATTCAATTTACGGCAATTTGCATGCCGCGTTCGTTCGTTCGTGAAAAATGACAATTGCTGTTGCAGTGCGGCGATGTTGCAAGTTGTGTTGCTGCAACGTCATTCTAAGGCTGCGCCCGTTGCCAAGGCTGAATTGTATTTCTTTATCCGCCTGGCTACCTGGTTCATGGCTGTTGCACATTTGGCGCCTTATCGCCGCGCTCGCATCTGCTGGCAACTTGCAGCAGCAACTTGCAACAACAGCAGCAGCAACAGCCACTGTGATTTTGCGGGAGGAGGGAGTGATGCAGCAGCAGGTTCGAGTTTTGTTTTGGCCATTGCAGGAAATGAAAAATTGGCAAACATGCCACGCTTTGCTCTCCACAGACCATGCATATGTTGCACATAATTGGCGTTTATGCCACAAGCGACGAAATGCAACCTGCAACTAATGTTGCTGATGCGTTGTTGATACGCCTGGATTTTCGCCGCTTTTCGCTTTGTTTTGTTTTTCTGTTGGATTTTGTGGCTTTTGGTTGCGGGGTGTGTCGCCTGCAGCCGAATGCGGTTACTTACTTTTGGCGCACTCACTTAACCTTTTGAATTGGCCATGTTGTCGCGGCGAAACGTGATTAAATTTAATTAACATTTGCTTCCTAAAAGGTTGCCAGCTATGTGAAATTTAGTCATTAGTTGTTGTTATTGCGCGCCCATTAGCTATCAGCCACGCCCACCGCCGATCACGATCCGCCCGTCGGCTGCAGGTGCCACACGTTGCCATTGCCATTAGAGTGGGCCAAAAAAGAAAAAAAAAACAAGCAGGCAATAGGTGGTTACATCCCGGCACGACCGAATTAGCATAACCCAAACGGGGTTAGAGTCAAGTCACCAAAAAGTCACATTCGGCGATAAAGATGGCGTGTCTGGGACACACGAAAAGAATTTAATTAGGCGACTGCGTTCTATTCTGTTTGGTTTTCCATGGCTTTTCCAGGTCATCAGTTTGCCACACGCCACATGGGGAGAGGGCTAGAAAAATGCTACGAAAATGCGAAGAAAATGCCGTCATTAAGCGAAAAGCTTTGCGGCATGTCAACACGGGCATTTGCCGTAAATCAAATGCAGCAAGTTCTAGAGATCCCAACACCAAATCTCGATCCCCATCTCCACTCCTTCAGCACAATTTGTTCGAGGAATGAGCGCAGGAATGTCGCAATCAAAATTTCAACATCATGTTGCCCCAACCGGGGCAACAAAAAAAAAAAGTGGGAGAACTATTTATAGCTGCAGTCGATTGCCAGTCCATTGGGCCAAATGTTTCTGAAGTCGATTCTGGATCTCTGGCGTTGCACAAGCCCACGGACGGGGGCCAACCTCATCATAATAATGGAATAGAGCGCTCCAAACTCACTTGAATGCCACTCTGAATATGCTTCTAATTGGCGCAAATTATTGAAAAGATCTTCTCCAGACTGTGGCCCCTGGAAGCCTTTGAAATTGCCAGCAATTTGTTTCAGCTGCAGAGGCAGCATAAATCTTCTATTGCGTCTGCTGCTGCACTCCTCTGACAATAAAGTATTAAATTACCATAAATTAATATTATGCCCAGGCATTTAATTAGGTATCCAGACACAGGGGATACCAGAAAGCGAATGCCAAAAAAGAAATGGGGAAACGATGGCCAACCAAGGCTTTGACACTAAACTTGACCCACAAAAAGATAGAGTTGTCTCTTTTATGGATCAATTAAGACCAGAGAACTCCATTCTGGCGAAACTATGTCGAAGATTTGAAATAGCCTATGATATAAATCTGTGTTGCACAGAAAGAAACTATTAACGCTACCTAATATATTATATGCACATTTTAATGCAATTGATTTTCGTATGTTTATGTGATTGAATGTATGAAATGATATTAGCTTATTCATTGATTCCTTTAACTAGCTTGCGGAAATCAAGTTATTTTCTCTGAGTGTCATTTTCAATTGATCTTGATGAATGTGTAGCGTGTCTTAATTCGCTCGAATGTGTGGCAATGCCGGACTCCCATTGAGGGACTGGCCCCGTTTTGCGGAGGTGGACACTCCACGGAGCCACTAATTAGTCACAATTTCCAGCAACATGGTCAGTGTCAAAGGTCCGCCAGATATTTTTAGCCATCGTGTTGCCGCATCATGCTGCGGGCAGCAGAATGTTGCACACTGCTGCGCATGTGCAACCAATTATTAATTGCATATGAAACATTGCGGCGGCATTCCTTCGCCTGGCAGAATGAAGCTATGGCAGAGCCGAACCTTGGAGCGCTGGAGCCATCTGAGTCAGCAGTTTGCTCCATGGCGCCGATCGTCGTCAGAGGCGTCAACGGCGTGTGCCCGTCTCTTTCTTGGCCAGAATGTGTGGGTGGGTGGACTATTAGCCAGGCTGGCAGGCGATACGAAAGCCAAACGTTATAGGCAAACTCTGTGCTCGCCCAGCAGGCATATATGGCCATATGAATTCCGCCACGAAGCATGCCAATCCGGGCCAGAACACGAAGAGTATCAGCGGATCGGTGGGATGGAGCTGCACTTTCTAGTCGCGCCCCTTTTTGCATTGCTTATTAAATTACAAAACAACGGCCCACACATAAATAAACGTGGCAGGCTCTTCCCTGGCCAGGCATTAGATGATGGCAATAGGAAATGCCTGCCCCACATCCCCTCCCACCTGGTCGTCGGTCTTATGAAAAATTCCTAGCGCTTGGCGTCTATAATTAAGCGTGAAATGTTGCTGGCGTTACGCCGCATTCCTTGAACCAACTCGAGCCCTTTGGCTATAAAAGCGGACTCAAGACCACGAAGGAAGATCCACGGCTCCAGCTATGGACACAGGTGCACTGAGAAAAAACTATAGCTACGCCAAGGGTTTCAAATATGAGTCTCTATAATCTCATATCATGAAGAGCAATGGTAAATTCACTGAAACTTTTAAAAACATCTATAATAGAAATCTATGCTAAATGGAAGTTTAATACCAATGCATATGGTTATAAATTCTTTTGAAAGAAATTTGGAATTTTTATGTTTGATATGCTGTTTCCTATACTTAAGATCAATTTATAGGCTCGTTAAAATACTAACATAACTATAGACTTAGGACCGCTCAGGGGAAAATCTGGAAAACGAAATTTAGATTTTCTCCTACAAATAGCAATAAAAATTCACTTTACTGCCAAACCGCTGAAAGTGGTTACTTAAGCAGGACACGTTCCATATTTTACGGTGTAAATTTTATATCCCAGTAAAAGAAGCAGACAAAGACGAAGGCCAAGAGCAGGCACTTTTATGGGTTCCTTGTGCAGCGGCAGCAATTCTTATTAATTGCAAGTGTCCGCACTTACTTTGCAGCATGTTGCAATTAGAATCTCGAGTCGGGCCGAACAGCCTGCCCCCGGGCAGCCTCTTTGTTGACGGAAGTCAATTCAAATTAAGACCCCGAGGGCCCGGTCCAGAGTTCAACGATCTGGGACATCGCCACATCGAGCAACTGTTGTTGCAGCAACATGTGGCAACAGGGCCCGGCGAAAATTGATTTCTCTTGTTAGGGTTTTAGCGCTTTTTCGGATAGCCATCGCCATCCGAGCCATTGAGGCATTCAGGCATTTAGCCATTTGAACATTCTCAGCCCGGCCAGGCAGTAATTAAAATAAATTGCCTGCCCAGCGCAGACTCGGCCACATCTAGTGTCGGCCATCTAACGTAGCTGTTGATAGAATTTGCACCAGGAACCGGGCGTCTCGCAGCAAGGAGCAGTGCAGCCTGCTCTTCATGGCCATCAAATTAAAGCGCTAAATTGTTGCTCGCCTTTTCCTGTCTTCCATCACGCCATCGTCGTCTGGGTTGGTTCATTAACATATGCTTGCGCCGCGGATCGGTTTTGGTTTTGGAACTGGGTGCTGGGTACTTGGCACTGGATTCTGGCATCTGAAAGCGGGGCATGGCTAGCCAATGGAAGGGTAGTGAAATTTTATGATGCCACCAAACCGAGCACGAGACTGACTGGTGATCAATTAAAGAAGTGGCCATTATTTGATTGTCTTAGCAGTGGCCTGACCTGCTTTTTATGGCCACTCCGCCAGTTTTCCACATGCCAATTATGGCTGCCACAAAACAGCTGCCACGCCGGTGGTCGTTGTGCCAATCTTGGCCCGAACTGGATGACAGTCGATGGCCTCAAAGCTGGCTTACTCCTTGCACACTGCTCCTCAATCCTTTGGCCCGCAGCAGCGCAGATTTTCGCTGGAAAATCTTGGCAGCCACGCGCAGCGAAGAGCATTGACCATTAATTGATGCCTTTCAAAAGCATTGACATTGGATCTAGCTGCGGCATGTGGTCCACTGCCTTGGGCGGCGATCTGGCACAGCCGCGATGGAGCACAGTGGAGCAGCATCTCCAAATGGGGGATGGCATCGCATTCCGCGGATGCGGCCTTGCTAAATAGGGGCATTTATTGGCCATCCTCGGGGACGGCTGGGAGTGTAATTTTCTCTTGATCGGCCTGTGATCTGGCAGATTCCCTTCGAAGTAACTGACTTCTATCGCATTCCAAAGTGGCATTCCTAGCAAGAAGGAATCACATCATTTTCACATATGTAACTTAATAGTAGCGTTTTAAAGTCTTGAGTGAATTTTGTGTTTTTCATGATAATAGTGTATTTATAAATGATTTTATAATAGATTTGTTAGAGCTGGAACTTAACAACGACGTTCGATGAACCCAGACGCCGTCCTGGTCTTAAACCGTTTAAGATTGACTTGTCATAAAGCGCAGGCCAGCAGAACTTGTTAACCATGTTAAGAGAGATATCTTAACCCAGAGCCCGAATGCAAATTTATCCAAGCGATACGCAGCGCAGCTTGTTTATGAAGTTCATTAGCGGTAAGCCATTACCGAGAAGCCAATACCAACTGTCTGGACGTCGGGTTGTCCAGCTCCTATCTAGAGTCAACACTACCCTCGAGTGGGTCCGCACTCAACTATATCGGTGTGGTATATCTTGGCCTTCAAACCAGACAGACGGGGTCTCTATATGCGCGACAACTCCCACTCCTCCCACCGATCCACCAATCCACCTACCACTCCACCTCCAAGTGGGTAAGTGAGTGAGTGATTGACTGACTGATGGCTTGACTGGGTTACCAGTGTGTCGCCCACGTAGATGCGAGATTTTCGGCGACTGCGACTGCGAGCGCAACTGCAATCCCTTATGCAATCGTGCTCCACATTAATCAATCAGCAGAGCAGCGGCAAAAAGCCTAAGCCCTGACTGACATTTCCTGGCTGCTTTTGGCTCATTGGCTTTCGGCTCTGCGATGCGTGTGCGATATGGGAAAATTGAAAATTGATTTCGAAAGCGAAAACCACAACGTGCTGAAACCGCACGAAAATGTTGCCCGTCCGCAGAGATTAGTGTTTCTTGGCCCTGACCAAAAACCGCTTTCCATATTTGCAGCTTCAGTGGCTAATTAAATGCGATGGCCTTACATAATGGCGCCAATCCCACTGCCTTTTTCCACCCGGCTGATATCTTTATTTGCATGGCAATTTCACCCAGCCCTTGAACTGGTCATGACCATGTAAGCAGATCCAAAGAGCCACCATATTTGGCACCGCCAACGGCACAAGCTTAAGGTGAATGCCCTGCACTTTTTCGCGAGATTAGTTTTTGCAGTCGATGCGGCTATATTTAGTGGGCAAAATTTGTTCACACATTTATGCATTTTTCGCTTAGTTGCCATTCATCATGGACAGCGTTTTACGGCCAGGAGATCCTCAAAACGCCACAGTCACGCAGCTCGTCATGTCAAAGTAAAGGGAGGCCATTGAAAATGCACGAGATGCCATCGGCCGAAGGGAAGTTCCTCAAAAACACGTCGGGCTGCACCTCAGACCCGCCTCCTTGGACTGAAGTGCAAAGTGCAACAGCTCCGGCTGCTCCACTCCATTCCACTGTACTCCACTCCGCTCACTCCACTCCTCGGCTGAAGTGTCGCCTGCCAGGATGGGAAAAAAGAGAGAGGCAGGCACAGTGCGTTTATGGGATTCAGCTTTACATAGAAAGATTTTATATTAATGCATATGAATAAGTAATGGATCATAAACAGCAAGCTATTAAAATCCTCAAATATGTACTCATGAAATGGAAGAATGTCTTGTATTAATTTGTATTATAATATACTGCTATATGTGCGTATGTCCCATTTAATCTTTGCTAGAAAGTAGAGCTACGTTCTATTTGGAACACGTTTTTACCTCGATCTGGAATCACTGTGCCTGCGGGGAAGCCAAAGTTAATTTAGAATCAGCAGTCAGGCAATGTTTTATGAGATTTTAGCACTTTTCAGCTGTGGCATGTTTCGGCCAGGCCGCGGCTCTTTAATGGACGTCTGCCCCATGGAATTTAGCACGTTTTGCCACTCGCTCCGTGGAAAACTAATATGCCAGGCCGCTCTTGGCCGCCTCTTGTGACATTTATGGCTTCCCAACCTGGCCTGAAAGTCTGGCTTTGGCTGTGGCTGTGCGGCTTTACCATCACGTGCAAATATGAACAAGATTTATAACTTTTTGGAGGCGACATTTTCCTAGATTTTTGTTTGCTGCCGCTTTAAAAGGATTTCACTTTTCGCTGGAAACGCGGGCGCTGAGGGGTTGCCTCAAATGGGGGGGTTGGGGTGATATATGGGGTCTTTGCTAAAAGCAAAAGTTGCCGTGTTATTTGCTATTGCGATGGCTTGGATGAGCAGCGCACAGACGTCGTTTAAGTGGCTCCGATCCATGGATATCCAGCACGGGCTAAAAATAACAACCAAATCCATTGCCCTCCGTGAGGGAGGCGCATCTGCAGGAATTTTTATGCTTATGCGTCTGCGAGATTCGCTCAATTTCAAAAGAATTTCCAGCCTATTTGTGGAGGCTCTTTAAGTTTTAGCTGGAGGAAAGCGGAAACGGTCGTTAATCCTCGAGAAACTATGAATGACTCTTAACGAACATTAGCAGCAATTGGCTTGGTTGAAGAATGGATCTTAGTTTTAATGGCCAAGCAAAGCCACTTTATACAGATTTTAATAACTAGGCTTAAATGGGCTTAAAATGCTTTTCAATATGCTTAAAAATAGTAATTGCGAAAGTTTATTAAATATCTCTTTAAAGGTGTTTATATTAATATCCAATCTTTTTATTATATTCTAAAAATATATTTAATGCTTGCATGTAAACTATAGACTTTTATCTTCAGTACGGTTCTATGAAATGTACATATATTTCCTGTTTTATAACTTGATTTTAAAGGCCCATATATTTTTATTATATTTCTTGCTGGCACACAGTTCTTAGTTTCTCAACCGAGCAAAATGTTTCCCTATCGATCGGAATTTCCCCATCTTTGTTGAAACATTGTTGTTCAGCTGTGTTTTATTGCCTGCAGTTTTTCCCGACACATGTGCCTTGAAAATTTGCCAACTCTTGTGACCATTTGCCAGACGGATTCCACTTCCGTTTTCCCATTCCAGTTCGGTTTTCAGCCGCTATTTCAGTTTCGGTTTTGGCTTCTGTTTACGGCAATATCGTTTGAGTTAAGCGCCATTAAAGTTGTGGCTTTCAGGTCGTCGTCTTATCAGGGGAAATGTGTTTATGTGTTTATAAGTCGCATTCAACGCGACGCATTGAATAACATTTTAATTGGGAGTTGCAAAATGCGTGCCCACAAAGCGAGCGAACAGGGAACACGTATGGGCCCAAGTTCGTAATGATGGTTGATAACCTGCACACAGAAAAAAGGGTTGAATTCGATTTCGAATTTAATTTTAATATAAATGCCTGATAAATTTATCGATATATACATCATATCTACAAGGGCTTAAGTATTTAATTGTAATTTATATTGTTTTGTGAGTCATTCCGCATTCTGCAAAAATGTTTAAAATCTGCAAAAATGTTTGATATGAAAGAATAGTCCATAGATTAGCTTTTTCTATCTTTTTAATTTCTAACTGAAATTTTCTGTCTGTGTAGCAGCTCCCTAAACACCGGACTTAGCATGGCGCCAAGCCAAGTTGCGGCAGACAAAATGAAATGGCGATTAAAATATCAATTGCCAGACGCCGAGCTGGGACATCGATGATGGCCACTAAGCGCATTAATTTAATGCTCTCAACAGCTGGCCACGCCGTGCATAAATAAAATGTCATCGCATACCAATCCATTGCGTCCCATTCCATCCGGAGGTGCAACGTTTGAACGCTGTCGATTTCGATTTGGATTCGGTTTCGGATTCAGATACAGATACAGCTACAGCTACAGATTCCGTTGGCGATGACAGCACTTTCGCTCGGCGCGCATAATTCAATGTCGCAAGTGGCAAGTCGAGTGGGGCCAACTTATGAGCGACTTGCACTTGGCTTGTAAATCAGTCAGAAGATAGCAGCTGCATCTTCGGGCCGGTTGACCTTTAGCTGCTATATGGCCTGCTATTTTTAGCCACAATCGCGTAATCTTTAGCCCGTACTTCCAGTTCGACTCCGACTCGAAGATGGAGCCTTTGGGGCCTTATGAAATTGTGTCAGGCCGGCCATAAATTGGTGGCTTTGGGTGCTTGCCCCAGGTGCGAAGCGGACACCTGAAGTCGCTGCAGAAAATTACGGCTATGTCTGTGGACATAAGACACTTTGTCGCCGGGGCATTAAAGGGATTTGGATTTTGAAAATGAAACCAGACGGCGGATGGAGTTCCACCTCCATCTCCACCTCCACCGCCGCCTCCAGCTCCTTCTTCTTTTTCCATACTGGCCCTGACACCCTTTTTGCTTTTTGTGCAGCCGTGAGGTGGGCTACTCCAATTGCAAATTGCAAAATGACAGAAAGCTTACTTTGCATTGTTTCGCCTGGTTGACAGGCTGAATTTGTTGCCCACTCCGGTTGCGGAGATCGCCGCCTGGATTCCAGATTTCAGATTAGTCCGGCGTGGCCAACATTTTACCCAGGTCTCGACGGAATTATGCCATAAATAGTTTGGAACGACCACAGCTGTTGGCTTTTAATTAAATGCTTGCCGGCAAGTGGCAATGATTAGACACTACAATTGCACAGGAAAAAATATTTACATAATGCGAGATCTTTTGTTTAAACTTTAATTTTTCATTAAAGGCAAGCTAAGGTAAGATAACGTATTCCAGCGAGATGAGGGGCTTCCTTGCTAAGCAAAACAGTAAAAGAATATGATTAATAACCTTTTATAGTTGCAGCAGTAATTTTTTGAGGCAATATGCCTCATTTTTGTGCTGTGCATTAAAACCCATTGGAGAACCTGTCGTCGCGGCCCACGTTTTAGCAATTAAGCAAAACGCTTCGTCGTGAAAACTGGGTCAGCCTGCAGGATGACGGCGGGTTAGTATCTGGCATCCGAGTTAGCAAAACTATCTATTGGATGCTGGATGGGCGAATGCGAATATCTGCAATGTCTGCGTTTGCGGCCCACGCAAAATAATCAAATAGAATGATGGAAAATTAAATGTACAAATCATGTTTACGACTTGTCGTCAGTCTGCCCGAAAAGACAGGCGGCACAGCGGCGGTCTGACAGTGGGCGTGGCACTACTCATGCCAACTAATTGTTGTTCGTGGCTTGGCAAAATGTTGCCCAACCAGGCAAAAAAAAAAGAAAAAAACCGAAGAAAAGGGGAAAAAAGGGGAAAAACCAACCGAACCCAGGCCACATTGACACCATTCGCAATTAGGAGAAAAGTGCCCCGTCGGCTACTGGGGATATGCTGAATCTGGATGTGGATGTGCATGTGGATGTCCATGTGGTTGAGGATGATGCTAGTGCCAGGAAAAAATCGGAATAGCTGAAAACCGGTAGCCGCAACGTGGGCCGCAGTTTTGTCTTAAAAAGTTAATTGCCTGATTTGCTCAGCCTGTCTACGCCGGGAAGTGAGATGTATGGGCTGTTAGGATGTTAGGCTGTTACGCTGTTGGGTTGTTAGCCAAATGTGCTAAGAGATAATCACATAAACAGTGGCCTTAATGAAGTTGGGCCAAGACGAAGCGGGGCATTCCCACTCGCCCGCTGGAGTTGCAGATGCCTGTATGTTTTTTATATTTATATTTTTAGAAGCCACATGTGTATAGAATGCGATACCGGCTTGAACTGCAATTTGCAGGCCATCATTAAAAGTGCCTGCATGCACCATTGACTGTTGACTGACGCGATCTGTAATTTATGGATCAAGTTCCCCTTGTCGATAATGTTATTAAATCCGCAGTTGTGAGCGCATTTGATTAATTGAACCGTTTGTGAGAAATGATGAGCGAGCCACGGAATGTTCATGCCAATTGCCGTTGACTCGGGTCGTTGTTCTGCCATGTTGCAGCAGTTGCTGCCTGCCGCCTGCCTGCAGTTGCCTGCAGTTGCCTGCAGTTGCCTCATGTTGCCTCATGTTGCTTGTTGCCTGTTGCCGCTTGCTTGTTGCCTTGCGGTTTTAGCCATGTTGCGTTGGCATATCAATTCACATGTCAGGCCGCCAGGCAGGCGAACAGCAGCAACCTACCTATTTATGCAGCAGACCAGGCCAAGTAACTCCAGCAACAGTTCCAGCTCCAGCTCCGAGGCGGAGCCAGAATGCACACACTCTGACTGATGGCCACGTTCTGACTGGGGCTCGTTGGCCATGCATCCTGGGGCTAAACAACTCAATACATCAGCCATCCACAATGCGGCACCGTCCGCTGTTTGCCCCGGCATAAATCATTTTATGCAACAAAATTATGGCAAATATCGGGGGATTATGAGCATGTGTGCCGCGCAGGCCCATCAACATTGCAGCACCTCGGTCGCCGGGGATCGATTGTTGGGTTGGGTCTCCAGATTGGCTGGGGTGGGGGCATTAGACACCGCCCACTAGCCACGCGCTTACGAGGTTAAGAACTCGTCGGGACTTATCATCCAAATTAGTCATCACGCTGTTTGCTTGCTTTCATATAAAAATTGCGTTCTAAATTCATTGGAAACGTGTTCTCGTATAAATTATAGTACCTTCTAAGAAAAAGAATTTGTTTATTTACAAAATTATATACTATTTCTAGTTTTAAGTGTATTGTTTTTTAAGAATGTGCACTAAAGTTCCCATTACCTTATTTTCGAATTGCAGGCAGCTCCACCGAATTGGCACCTTCGCTGCTGGGCATCTACGACACATTGACAAACAGCTTTGCCGCGGGGGGCGTGGCAGCTGCTCCCACTGCGACATCTCACGAATCGAAGGCATCCAGCAGCGGCGACTCGACGCCCAAGAGGAGCAACAGTAACTGCAGCAGCAGCAGCACTGGCTCATCGACTGGCAGCTGTTCGAGTGTCCCCACCAGCGATGACCAGTCTGCTAGCTACACGCTAGCCAGCTCCAGCACCCATTTGGGCCACCAGGAGCCGCCCGCTCCACTGGTGGTTGCGGGCCTGCGGGACGAACCGGATGGCGCTCAGTTGAGCAGGTTGGTGCAGCGCAGAGGCCAGGAGTCGCAGATCCACGGCAGCAGCAGCAGCATAGCCTCGAGTGGCAGCAGTCGACGGGGTAGCAACATCCGCATCCTTTCGCCCAATGTTCACAGGATCATCACGCATTCGGAAATTCAACCAGTGGAGGCGGTGTCCGCGGAGGCACTGAAACAGCATCAGCAGCAATCCCCGAGGAGTCCCATCCAGGGCAGGTATATAAAGACCGGTCATAGCGGAACACCACCTGCCGCTGGTTCCACACCCAAGCTGAAGCTCTCGCACATACCGCTGTCCAAGAACACCGGCAAGTTGTCCACCCAGTCTGGCAGCGAACTGGTGTCGACCTTCGATTCCAGCAACGAGTATTTGAACTCGGTGGCCTTCGCCGCTTTCGAGAAATCCAAGCCGCAGGACGAGGATCGGACACCAACGAACAAAACGGTACCAGGCACACCCTTCCATTTCGATGGGCATCCGTTTCAAGGGCGTAAACTAACCCTGCCGCGGTACGATTCCCAGCAGAGCATCAAGCTGATCGAAATGGAGCAGTTGGCGGCCACCAGTGCGCAACTGCTGCATGCCAAGCCCGCAACTCCCGGAACTCCGGCCACGCCCACTCCCAGTGCAACCAAAGCAAAGGAGTTCGTGTGCAGTGAGCCACTGAGTCCCGTGGATATAGTAGACACCATTAACTTCGATCTGGTTGCGCAGCATATGGAAAGATTGACTCTGGCGGATCCAGGAGACTTGGATCCAAGGGCGGAGCTAATAGAAGCGGTTAACAAAACACTGGTTAACAAGCCACTGGTCAGGAGCTCCTCCGCCGCATGTGCCTCCACGATCTGCAGTTCCCCGCTGCTGACCTATGCCCGCATCAAGAGTTTGGGCGCCAAGGCCAGCACTTTGGGCGGTGGAGTACCTATTAAGCTGCCCACTGCCGAACAGCTGGCTGAGCTGGAGGAGGCCAACAAGCTGTCTGCGGAGAGTCTGGACAGGCTCACCGATATCAAGCCCAAGTTTGCAGCTCGCCTAAGTGAGCTGGCCAGGCTGAACAATCGCCCGCTGTCCTCCTCCTCCATCTGCTCCACCTCCTCCAGTTCCAGTTCCGGCTCGGACCAACTGCTCAATGGAAAACTGATGGCCACTTCCTATTTGGCCAGCGTGGAAAGTCTGGCGGAGAGTGAGAACGAGCTGGGCGACCAACACCATCCACCGGCGATGAGTGTCCTCGAGAAAACCTGCCTGGAGATCGTGGACTCGGAACGAAGCTTCGTCGAGGATTTGGGTCAGGTCATCAAGGGGTACGTACTCCTCCAGACTTACTTTTCGTTCAAGCATCTGACATTGTATTATTTTAGGTACTTGTTAGACTGGAAGGAGCGTGCGTGCCTGCGCGTAGACGAATTGCAAATACTCTTCGCCAACATTGAAGAGATTTATGAATTCAACTCGATGCTTCTGCAGCGACTTATCAACACGGGAAGGGATCCTGGGAGGATCGCAAGGTGCTTCATTGACCTGCGTGATGGCTTTGATGTGTACACAACCTACTGGTGAGTGGGTGGTAGAGTATATCGGTATATAATATCTCAACAAACCCCTGGGAGCAGTTTGAGTAATCCCTATAGATGGAATCCTGGTAACTTACCTAATATTTATTTAAGTGAATAATGATAGTGGCTTACTCCTAGTTGAGTATTCTGGGTGAGATCTCCGCTCTGGCTTCGCTTGGTCGCTCCATCTTCGATACTGTTTTTGTGACCATAGCCGTTTGCCAAGAACGGTAACGACGGCCAAAACGATCTCGATAGGCTAGGAGTTAGCTAGCAGCATGACACGAAACAAAACGACACAAAACGCCAGCGATGGTGATGTCGATGGCGATGCCGTCTCTTGGCAATCCAAGCACGCCATGTTCCATTTAAACGCGGACGTTTACCTGGCCGCGATGCCAATTTGGAGAGCGGGATGCGATGGCAGCGGTTTGATTTGTCGCCTCCAATGACACGCCGCATTCATCATCGTGCCTCCCACTGCCCAAACTGACCACACTGCTCCCAGCGACTGATTTGAAATTCAGATTTAATGCCGACCATGATGAAGACCTAAAGCACATGTCATAAATCCCGATTCCCCACAGCACAAGCTACCCGGAAGCCATATCGTTGCTGACCAAGTTGCTGCAGGCCACGCACACGTACTCTCTGCTCGCCTCCACGCAGAAGCTGCTCCAACATCGCCTGCCCCTGGGGTCCTACCTCCTGAAGCCGGTGCAGCGCATCCTCAAGTACCATCTGCTGCTGGACGTAAGTGGGAAAAGTGGGTGACCCAAGTGACAGTCCTTAACCATATACTTTTCCATCCAAACAGAGCTTGCGCAAGCATTGCGATGTGAAGGAGGTGGTCGAGGCCCATGTGATCATGCGCCAGGTGGCGCACAACATTGACCAGGTGAAGCGAAAGCAGGAGCAGCAGAGTCGCGTCAAGGAGCTGTCCGGCATTCTGGACGGCTGGCTGGGACCAGGTGAGTGTGGGAGCCACTTAAGCCTCTTCCTGGGCCCCAAACTAAACTCTTTCCCTCACCCTCTATAGAGCTCACTGTTCTGGGAGAGCTGCGCCAAGAGGGCCTGCTGATGGAGCAGCATAACAAACAACGCCTGGTACTCCTATTCGCCACCATGCTGATCATCACCAAGCAAAAGGAGGACGGACGCCTGCAGTTCAAGACTTACATTTCGGTGAGTTTGGAAGCTCCTCCGATCCATGAATTATCTTCGTAATGCACCAATCTTTCAGCAAAACAATCTGATGCTGAGCGAGCACTTGCCCGGTGAACCGACCAGCTTCTATGTCATCCCCTTCGACGAACCGCGCCATCAAATCAAACTGACGGCCCGGAATCGTGACCAGAAGCGCATCTGGACGCAGCACATCAAAGGTGTCATGCTGGAGAAGCTAGACATTCCGATGCGCGCCAAGGAGCTGGTCTATCAGCTGGGCAACGAGGAAGGTTAGTGCTACCCACTTGGCTAACTTGGATAGCACGGCTTAGCCGCGACTTGGCTCTAGGGCTCTTGCTGTTTTAGTTTTTTTTACTTTGTTTTACTTTTCGTTTTACCCCCTCTTCCCACCGTTTGTGTTGTGTTTTTTGTCATGTGGCCAAAACACTTAACGATTTGGATTGGGGACTGCACGAGATGATGAAGTGCCTAACAGTTATGCACATGCGGGTACTTGTTATAGTTAGGTAATGACTGTCGGCCTGGAAGAAGGAGAGCCACTCTGAGAAAAGTGCAGCGAAATCAAGTCTATATATTTATAAAAAATCTTTTCACTAACCTAAACTAATATCTGAGTAACTAATTGGATTGGATGGAAGTATAATCTAAAACCGTTTGTACAAGAATGAAGTGTCCGGTAATCGCAACATTTGGTATAATTGCTAAATAAGTCAGTAATACATGGATGAAATAAGAAAAATTTTCTCTCACTGCACTGTTAGTCGAGGCTCTCCTTAATCCCGACCACATGGATGACTTTCGCGCGGTGCACTTATGATTCGCACGCTCCAGCTGCGACCAAGTGACATAACCAAGTGGCAAGCGAGTCGCTAGCCTTTCGCCAAAATCGTGCCAGATCTGTCGACGCCTCGGCGGCGGACTGATTTATTACTTGGGAGCGATGTAGGCGCATTTTAATTGCGGACCTCGGGCGCCCACTTTCCTGGATCGTTAGGAGGTTTTGGCCCACAAACTACCGCGCTTTGTTGGTGTCCTACTTTAGTACTAATTCAAATTGATCTAACTCTACTCTACGAATTGCTATATGTTTACCGTTGTAGTACTACCAGAGATGCATTCTAAAACTAAACACCCCAAAACAAAGAAACGAAAAAACTTTGACTAGTGCTTAAGGCGTTCTAAGGCTAAATCCCCACACCCAGAGACTGATAACCCACCAAAAAAAAAACAAATAAAATCCGATCAGACAGAAAATAAGGGCTAAATAGACAACTGTAAGCCCCCGTACATCTAGTTGTTAAACATGCTAATCGTAATCGTAGTCTTCGCTAAATGTAACTCTGGTGTCCGAAGAGCGTAGTAAGTATTGCGAGAACCGTACTTGGATTGCTAGCTTTAATTGGCCTTCTAACTCGAACGGGGTCTGTGTTTTGTTTGCATGCATCCTAACCCCAAACACATAATCGTACTGAGAACGCCACGTACTACTAACCAGCACTAACTAATCAATCAATTCCAAAAAGACCGCATGATCTACAGCTGACTGATATCTTAGAATGCATTCTCACTGGTGTTTGTTTTTCGCTCACAATCCCCCACCACCACTCACCCCACCGCTTATCATTGCCTGTGAACCACTTAATCAGATCATGACTAATGGATTGTCCTTAAACGCAGATCGCACGCCAGATCGCAGCACATGGAAGTGGAGCCTTCACTCGGGAAGTAACTCGACTCCAACTTACCTGGAGCGAAGGAACGCATGCCGGAGGAGTGAGATACGCCAGCGGAACTCAAAGTTCAAGCGGAAGACGGTGGCCAACTCCAGTTCCTTCGACAGTTTCAATGAGTCCTTGGAGCAGGAGGAGGAATCGGTTAGCCAGGCGAAGCCCTCGAAGCCTCTGGCCAGAAATAATAGCCTGGACGATACTGCTCTGCAGAAACTTGCTGCTGCAATGAGATATCGCAAAAGAGATGCTGCGGTGAAGGAGGAGACGAAGACGCCGGTGAAGGAGCCTTGTAAGTGCGACCAGGATGCGAAACAGGATGAGCGGATAGAACCGTGTTCCTGCATTCTGCGGGATCAGCGCAGTCGCAGTGCCAAGTCACATTCGCCCGTCTTCAGTTACAAGGCACTCAAGGAGCGCAGTAAGTCGGTTCCCCGGATCGGAGGCTTTAGCTTGGACGAGGAGGCTGAGAGGGAACGGGAACAAGACGAGGATAGCGCAGCCTCTTTGAGGGGAAGCAAGCCCGATCTCACCGAGCGCAAGACCAAGGGGAAGGGATTCTTTGAAGTCAAGCAATACAACCACAAGACGATGCCCAAAAAGATAGCCAATTTGAAGAAGCAACGAAGTAGCACCACCAAGAGCTGCTCCAGGTTCTACATGGATCTCAGCGAATTCGATAGCAGTAGTTCGACTGTACTGAAGATAACCGAGTCCACCGAAGAGCTGCGTCCAGATGGGGAAATCGAACTGGCCCAAGAAGCCGCCACACTGGATGAGTCCACGCAGGATCAGTATTACAGCCCAGAACACGAGACGGAACTGCTCTCCCCAGCAGAGAAGTCAAAGCGAGATGCACAGATTGTCCTTGATTTGCTAAAGAACAACAAGGAATTTGAGAGGATCTACAACAAGCAACAGAAGAGGCGCGAAAGTCCAGTGAGTCCCGTGAGTCCCGATATAAGTCGTGGACCCATTCTGCCGCCTCCGCGTCCACCGTCGAGATCTCCACCACCTTTGGAACTGGATGAGCAGGAGAAGAAACCACTCGAAGAGGTTGATTCAGTGAGCGAGGAGCCCATTTACGAGACTCTGCTGCGCAATGTCCACGTGCCTTACAAATTCTCACCGGTGCTGGGGCGAGCCAAGTCCTCGCAGATGCTGAAGAAGCGATCAAAGAATGCTCCCGCAGCCTCACGACCGGAATCAGATTACGTGACCCTAGTCTACTCACCCGAAGGAGTTCTGCAGCGAGTGGGCGAGGAGGTAGTGCAGAGAGATAGTTGCAGTTCCTCCACCACTTCGACATCCTCAAATGGATCGGAGTCCACGCTGAAACGAGACAGCCAGAGCACAGTGATAAATCTTTTGATGGAGGCGGTGCAAGAGCACGGATCGCGTCCCTTGCCGAAGAACTCAGTTTCGGGATCGGAGAGTTCGCTGCTGCCACGGGCTCTGAAGTCCATAGACAATCTGAGCATGGCCTTCGGACGCTCCAACCGACCGCCGGAACGCCGGGTTTCCGATGTGACCGAGATGTGCCGTCAGAGTGTGCTGCATCGCCAGGGCAGCGAGGCGGTGGGTGAGAGGATGGCCCATGTGGACTACGCTGATCCCAAGGCTCTATTTGGACGGGGGGTCCTGAACCACTCGGAACGAGACTCGGTCCTCTCACTGACCTCCTCCTCCACCGACAGCATGTGCGAGCAGCAGCGCAAGAGATCCGGCGTGGATTCGCCAGGCGCCACCTTCGAGTACGAGCAGCATGTGGAGGATAGCCTTGAGAATGATTTCCGCGACTCGGCCATTTACAGCGATGACAACGAGAAGCGTTCCGGGGTCTACGATGTCCATCTACGCCGCCCCAGTAGTCCGCCTCCACCACCGCCTCCGCTGGGACCGCGTCCCCATCAGCCGCCACAGATTGCGCCGAAGCCTCCCAAGGATCAGCTCATCCAGCAGCGATCGGGCGTAATCGTCTGCCAGTCGGCCTCCCGCAGCTGGGTGCTCCAGCAGATCGAGAACTTCAACAAGTAGAGTATCCTAGTGATGCACAGACGAGCCGTTGTACACGACCCATTGCCATAAATGAAATTCCTTTATTATTTCTACATGTACATAGTTATAAGTGTCTGATACACACTTTTTATGCAATGCTAATCTTAGATAATATTAGTCGACTGTTTTATATTTAGAGCTTAGTTGCATAACCGCAGAGTCATTTAATAAAGTTCGTAATCAATTTGAAAATTTTAATGCTCTTTAACTTTCAATACATATTCATTAATTTTGTTTTGGGACAAAAAGGTTTATAAGTAACAGCGAATTTAAAACGTTTTAAAATAACATTTCTTGCAGCGTACTTTTACAGCGCTGTTACACAAGACTACATGTTAACATATTTCATATTATTTGACACAATAACATGTCAAATGGTAACCCAAGCAGCTACTAAAAAGCTGTCAAATGTATTTTACTTTGATGTAAAATTTTGCTTACATCAAAAAACAGCTTTTCACCTTTTACAAAAATGGTCGAAAAGCTTTTTTCATAATAAACGTTAAAAACTGACCAAAGGTATGCAACTGTAAATAAACATTTAGGAACAATATTAACTGCCGAAAGGTAAGCACTAAAAATTTTCCAAACATAAGTTAAAAACCAAAATAAGTTAAATCCTTAAGGTAAGCCTCTGTGACTCTTATTTAAGATTTTGATTTGATTGTTATAAATACCTTAATGACTATAGATGTACTATACCTTTTATCGTGAGCTTTTTATATTAAATATTTAATTACAGTTAAATCAATGCTCTTTCTTTAATTATTCAAGCTTATTTTAAATCCTATTTATTCTAAATCAGATTATTTTGCAAACTCTCTCCTATTCTTCGAAATCATGACTAGTATGAGAAAATTATCATAATTTAAACTCATTTGAATGTTAATCCTGTTACCTGCTAAATGGTCTGATTGACAATCACTCGCCTGATAATTACGACAAAATAAAATTTATAATTCAAATGCAAGGAACGGTCAGACAAGTTCCATGACGTAATCCACTTATACAGTTCGGAATATTTTTGGGTGAAATATACGGCTGTGCAGCAGCTCTCCACTGATTATGCACACTTTGACCATTTCTCTGGAGGTTCCGCCATTGAACAATAATGAAAATCAGGCTGCCATGTGCCATTGGCGACCGTTAACGTAATCTGCCGGAAAATTAAATGCGATGTGTATCCCCACTCAAGTGCACACATATCAACAGTGTCAACACGGTGTTTCCACCTTCAAACGACAAAAAATCCACGTTAATTTGCGTTTGCATAATTCATGGGCCGTGCAATTATGAGTCGCCCATTCAAATCCGCATTCGTGCAAACAGTTTCAACTATTTAACGCACTTGGAGTTGGCAGAAGTTCAAAAGTATCATCCGGATATATACCATTTGGTTAAACTGGACAAATGTCCTTGACAGTTGAATGTATTTAATGGCGCAGACCAGGAGCCACAGGATGCAGCTGCAGCCAGAAGGCCAAGCCAGGTTCACAGCTCATTTCCAAGGGGCAAGGTCGAGAGTGTCTAGGCCAAAGACCAACTCCATCCAACAGACAAGCGTAGTCGTTCAATCGGTTTGCAGCTGAGTTTTCCAGTACCAAGCGAGCTCCATTTTCCTCAACGCCCCGAACATTTTACCAATCGTGAGCTGACTGCATTATGTTATAACCCCGTTGGCGTAGAGGTCGCCTCCACTTTTTTTTTTTCTTTTCTGTACCACTAACATCGCAGGCGAGCTTACCTGCTCTTTTTTAGTGGAGACAAGAAAAACACACTAACTTACACACAGAATTTCAATTTCTTTGACACGTTTTTGTTGCCGTTCGTTTGCAAAACGCTCAACAAGTGCCAGGATGCTGAGCAGTGGGGCCCGAGTATCTACTAGAGGCTGACGTGCACTCAAAGAAAATCTATGCTCTTTGCACTTAAACACCCATTGAGTCTAATTATAAGAAAACTTAGCTAGTTAATATGAAACTATTGACTTGATAAATATGAGTTCTTGGTAATTACACAAAAGGTTTTACTTAGAAAGGCTTATACTTTCAACACTTCCTTTCTTTCCGATTTAAAGTCACTGGTGATTATTTTTATGGGAACATCATAGAAAATGATGTATATATTTTTAGCTGAACGAGTTAATGATTTATGTGATTACCTCTTCTGGAAATCTAATGTAAGGAGTGTGAATTATGATTAATTGGCAAAAGTAATTAGCCCATCGTTGAGTTTGTTTGCAAACCTTCAAAGTAGGTGTAATTTATTTTTTCCAGTGCAACAGAATATTGGGAGTGTAACAGACAAGCTTTGACTTTTATGGCCCCCGGAAAATCTCGTCCCAACCCCCTTGAACCTGCCATTCTGGCACCCCATCTGAGCTCTCTGGCCACTGCCTTGTCTTCTGCTCGCTGCTCGGGAAAACTTTAGCAAATTGCCATTTTGGCATTTAGCTGCAGCAGGCGGAGACGGCACCCCGCCGCCAGTTTTCTTACATTTGAGAGAATATTTTGTCGTGGTCCTTTCGTTTTTCGCATTTAATTCCCTTCGCCCCGCCCTCCCGACGCCCCGCTGCCCATCCGCCCACCACCGATCGAAGTTCGTGGGCCGCAGTCGAAATTCCGCTTGTAATTTGCATGCCGCGAGTGCCACACCCACTCGCCGAACGCGCGCCCCTTTTCGCAGCTCTTTACGCATTTTCGTATCGTTAGGGTTCCCGGTGACTTTTTGCGGCCTCCCGCCTGCCGACGTAGAATAAACAATGCCCGTGCCCCCTCGACAACTTCCTGTTTCCTGTGCCACGCAAATTTCCAAGTAGATCCAGGCCCACAAACATCAACAGGCGGGCAAACAACCCGGGCAACCTTTTCTCATTTACTTTGTGAGCCCGAGTGTAGACGTCCTATATATAGTATGGGTATAGTATAGGCGCAACTTGTTGCTGGCTGTTGCCTCCCAGCTATCGCAAAAAGCAATTTCATGCCAATGCGATGAATTGACAGCGACAGCAGGAGCAGCAAGTGCCGGATAGCGAGCGAAAGGAGCGACCTCGTCTGCTGCCGCCGGCGTTTGATCCTGATAACCCAGCACACACGGGCAGACAGGTGTACCATATGAGCAGATGGAGCAGGTGGAGCCGGTGGAATATGTGCCATACGTGGGTTTTGGGCCGCCTGCCGACGACCTCTATCCGTCCAATCCATTCCAGATGCCCAGCTCTTTATTACGCTTATGGGGCAGGACGCACAACGGACGCATCCGGTGGCGGAGTACGGCCACTCACATCCTTTAATGCCACTAACAGGTAATAGGTTTCTTTGCTTTTACAGGATACCCGATATCCGTTTCTAATTTTCACATATTTCGAGCAAATGAGCAGGTTAATAATGCACGAAAGAACACAATAATGGAAATAAGTTTATATGTATTTGCCGAATTCCTCTCTTTTTAATAGAATTAAGTAAGTATGCATAGAGATTATTATTACAAACTAGTTCGATATTAAAAGATTAAAAGAAAGTAACATTATTATTTTTTAACTACTGAGGAGAACATCCCTCCAGTCATGTTCTTCAAGTTCTTTCTTAAATGTAGGAGTTGATAAATGGGTTTCAAGAATCTCATTTCATTTACGTTACTACAGTGACAAGTTGGCAGTTAAGTTATTCTTACGGAAGGTAAATTTGATAACATTGGTGTCCATTGGAATGCTAGGGTATGCGAGATGTCGATTTGGCCAGCGCTGCTGATGTTTACCTAGTCCCTCGTTCCACCGTGCAAATAATCATACTTCAAAGGCAATAAATCGTTATTTAAATTTCATTTTCCACACTGCTTAAAGTTTCATTTCGTAAATTTCAGCTGCGTCGCCGCGCCGGGAATCCCTGCCAAGGATCCAGCTGAATCCTGGCTGGCGGTGGAGCAGTGGGTGGAAAGTATGCTTTAAAAATTCGGCTTATTTGGTTATGAATCCCCCGAGAGTGACGGCTGGCGGCGCGAATATTTCTTCATCTTCCATGCGAGAATACCTGAGTGTTTGTTTGTTTGTGCGTCTGAGTGGCCCGTCCCTTTTTTTCTTTTTTATTTTTCGTTTTTTTTTTTTCATTTTGAGGTGGCTTCGCACTAGGCACACATCCCCATACACTCACAAGTGTGCAGATGGCCAACAGCTTTTGGCCCTAAAAAATTGTATGTACTCTGGCATCCTTTTTGATCCCTTTTCCGGCTACCTCTTGCGGTATTGCCTGCCCGTTGCGGAGGACAGAGTAATCCGTTCGGAAACGTAAAAGGATAATGCAGTGTGTCGTTATCCCGTGTGCTATATAATCGATGGGAAATTCGAGATACGATGGCCATGGCTGCCCAGCTGGACATCTTTAACAAGATTCCTAATAACTCATACCTGTCCGCGTTTAATTAACACAATATACATATATTAACACAATATCCACCCCAAATTTAATTGTGCGCCTGGCATTTAGCTGTACGGCATTTACCAGCTTAAGCGGGATAATGGTTAAGCTTTTAATCGATTTTTGTCGACTCTCCAGCGACTCGATTATGATTGCGATGCGGCAAGAGATGCGGGGTCATGGGCCATCCTTGGAACCCTCAATGACTTCCGCTCGCCCAATGCCAACGTTGCTTATTTTCATAAGAATTTACACTGCCCCGGAGGCTGGTGCTGCTGATTAAGGAATGACTGCTCCGGGTTGGGTATATTCATTTAGGCTTGTTTATTGAACTTGGAATTAGTTTGATTTGGCCACTGACGACCACGGCGAAGGACGAATGTGAAGCGAAGCAATCTCTGCTCAAACAGAAACCATTTGCATGATGATCTCCGTGCGGCAGCTCCTCGGTGCGTTAAATGTAATAAAATAAGCTCATTAAAATTATGAGACCCAGCAGGTGGCGGGGTCGGTGAGCCGTCAAAGTTTCGCCGATAAATCTCTGGGAGAGAGGTTGGTTGCCATGGCATTGTCAGGAATGCGAGTCCTCTGATTTGGGCCATCAATCAGAGCCGGATTGTCAACTTTTCAGCATCTCCGACCGACATCTTCGTAAGTTAATTACGGCCATCCAGCGACTGCCGATTGATTCTCCGTTTCTCGGAAAAACCAATATTGTGTCGGAGTGTTTCGGGTCGCAGGAGCGTGAAATCCGGCCAAGTTTCGGGTGCGATTGACAACAAGCACTTAACACATTTCCACCCGCGTGCTGCCCCCGCTATAATGAACCACAAGTGCGCAACAGCTGAGATCTGAGGAGGACAGGACTTCGGGACCAGCCGCATCAGTTGGCATTGAATTTGCGGCTGCACCCCGTGACCCCTGACCCCTGCAAAGGAAACACAAGTTAGTTACAGAGCGTCCTTGTCCTTTATTTATCGAATGAAGAGATCGAGTCGAGGGGAAGGGGAGACAGGATGGAGAGGGAGGCGGAGGTGGAGGTGGAGGAAAGTTTTATACACCAAACAAGTAATCGGATTTTATCTCCGTGTACTCTAATTAATTTGTATTTCTGCAGCCTCATCTCGGTGACGGGCAAAAGCGTACAATTGTGGATTATACCATGCAACACAAAAATGATTCTCCGTTGAGGGTTCCCTTCAGTTGTACAGCGCTGCTTTGCTTTGTCTTTGTTTGGAAAAATATAAATATACATCGATCTTTACACATATACATATATTAATATATATAGGTTTTTGGTTGGATATCTATATAGCTACGCTTTAAGCCAATTGTCATGGTTAAGTGGTAGCGGTACAATTTCATCGTTTTCAAATGGCATTTCACAATAAATTCGGTGGGAGTTCATAGCTGGCTTTGATTCGATTGTGGATTTCTCAGCAATTTGATTAGCAAATCAATTTAGCCCCGACCCTGGCGCACGCGGCGTATGCGCGATGCAGATTGCCACAGTGCGGCTGCGAAATATTCGAAATTGCGCCAGCCAGCCAGGCTTTTTGCATTGCGTTGCGTTGCAAATTAAAACTTTCGCCGGAGCAACTTTCTGTTTTGTTTGCTAAATGTTAAAAATGATAAAGTGCACTCGACAGAAAGGCGGACGTGAAGGATGTGAAGCGGAAGGAAAGGGGTAGAGCAAACATGAGTGCACAGCTGTCGAGTGCTCGACTTTGGACGAGCCCGGTGGCCAGGCCTTCAATCCCACTCCCGTTCGGATCCTCGCGTTCCCCCTTTAATGTGTAAGTTTGCGTATGAAAATAGTTAGAGATACGTTTGCTTTTGCTTGCCTTTCGCATTTTGTAAAAGGTATTTTTCAAATATAAGCGTATGAGTTCAGAAGTGTTAGAAGTTCCATCCGAGCACGGTGGTAAATATATGTGTATATGTATCTATCTCTAAATATATATATATATAATGTATAATATAGGTACACGTTAAGATACACATCAATATACTCGTAGTAACGTCTGAGTGAAGTACTTTGATTAAATGGTATTCTCTTTAGTTTCGCTTTGTTTTTATGTTTTTTTTTGTTTTTTGTTTGGCTTAGACTAACAACAGTCAACATTCAACAGTCATTCCGATATGAGATATTCGTCAATTGGAAGAATTTCTTTGCGAAGCAGGTGGAGCGTTTAGTTTAGTAACCCTAGCCTAGACAATATACTTATCCGATAGAGGTCACGTGTATGTGTATATGCTGCTTATGGCCACTATGTGTATACATAAATCAACATCTATAAAGTTTCTCTCGTCCTTTGGGAACTGCTCCTCAAGCGTTTCAATTGACAGCGCATTATTGGAATTGAAGTTTTTCGCATTGGAACACATATATGTATGTATATGCAAGTACGCATTAAAAAGTACACCTATAAATAAATAGTTCTATGGCCTCGCCCACTTGGAGGTTGCACACGCCTTGCTGGATCAATGGATCATTGGATCGGGGCTTATCAATCTTGACCTTCGTCACCCAGTTGGCGGAGGTGGAGGAGCGTCTGGCTCCGATAAGCCGATCCAAAACATCCGCCATAAACAAGCCGACTATCGCCCAATCTGGAGGCCTGATCACAGCCAATGACTTGCCGAAAAGCAAGACCCGGCATTAAACTTTTAATAAACGGAGCGCAACAAAGGAGATGAACACATCCCTCCGCCCGTTTTCTGCGGTCCCATCTGAATGGCATTTGGAATATTTCGCCCCGCAGCCGCTTTTGATAAAATTCTCTTTTGTATACAGTTTTGTGGCATAATTTCGCCCAGGAATGCCGGGCGATAAAACGAAGACATCGAGGTTGGCTCAGCACATGTGATTGGGTTCGCCTGGGGTATATCTTTATAGCACATGCAGATTCTCGCAGCTCTTCGACTTGGAGATGTCGCTGAGGCAGATCTTCTGCAGCAGTTCCTTGGCCAAGTGCAGCGATATGTGGGTGCGAGAGGTCTTCATCTTCGAGGCGGTGGCCTTCTTCTCCCGCTTCTCTTTCAGCCGCATCTGTTATATAGTGTTCGAATGAAAAATGGTATAAAGCAATGTTGTTTATCATCTTCCTCATCTTCTTCGTTGTAAAATAAAGCAGCATTTGTTGCTATAGATGTTAAAATGTATTCATAAAAGTATCTGTAATCAAGATATCCCTTTATTAATTTTTCAACCTTATCTACCAGTATCGGAAATATCTTACTTCGCGTTAAGTAACAATACCCAATCACCTAATCAAGTTTGCTGACCGAGTTTCCTTCGGTCCCGCTTACCGCACCATTTTCATTAATTAGTGAGCCGATCCGGAAGCAGGGCCAACGTAACCCAACCCAAAAACCAACCCAACCCGCAGCAGCGTGGTAAATCCATTTAACTCCATTTCCTGCACAACTTCGCCATGCATCGTTGGGTTGCGTGTGGTTGGCACCTTGCCCCAACGACCGCAGCCCCACTGCCCCACTTCCTCTCTGCACCGCAACGCCCCGCTTGTCCTAGCTTTCCACCTCCGACTCACCTGCTTCAATATGCCGACGAGCAGCTCATCGACGTTGTGCTGTATGCCGCTGGACGTCTCAATAAATTTGGCATCGCGTGAGGCGGCCAGGGCTTTGCCCTCTTGGGGGAGCAAGAGTGAATTGGGGAATGAAATGAAATCAAGCCATCATAATTAAGGCCCCCCGGACTTACCCTGTGATGTGATAAGCCGGGCGCGGGCCAGATCCGCCTTGTTGCCCACCAGGATGACAGCCTTGTCCTTGGTGTAGTTCTCCTGCCACAGGTAATTGATAATTTCCTCGGCCACGCGAAAGGAGCTGCGATCCACCACCGAGAAGACCACGACGCAGCCATGTGGCTCATATGTGGATAGGGAGTTCTCCACGCTCATCTCGACGCTGGGATGGTCTATGAAGACCATGTCCGACTCCTCATCGTCCAGCAGCACGCTCACCGTCTTCTCGCCGAACTCGTCGTCTAAAACTCAGATCAGAATTAAACTCTAAAGACGACAGTGGCAGCCGGGAAGCTAGGGGTCAGGTACACACATAGGTTCCAGCTAGGGGTCACTCGGCTACTCACTGCGCTCTGCGAATCGTCCCCGAGGTACCCGGACCATAACCCGGACCCACTTTGGCATACAACTTACCCAGGCTAGCGTCATAGGTGTGCATGTACTCCGACGTCATGAACTGATTGACCAGCGCCGTTTTGCCCACGCCGGCATCGCCCAGCATCACGACGCGGTAGCGGGCGGGCGGAGGTGGATCCAGGTTCTCCGAGTCATCCGGCGTCGCCGGCAATGAGTCCACATTGGCATAGCCCGCTCCGCAACAGCTGCCCTCGAAGGGGGAACGTTCGCTGGCCCGGCTGTTCGTCGAGTTGACGCTGGTGTTGCTCCGCGATCTCCGCGAGATGATTGAGTCGCCACAGTTGACCACGTTGCCCTTGCTGATGGAGAAGTGACGCAGACGGTACAGATCATCACTGGCCCGCGGATTGTACGGTCGCTCTGGAAGGGAACAGACTCGAGGACGCACATGGTCGGGAACTGAGACGAGGAAAAAAAAAGGAAATTAAGAATAATCAAAGACAGACAATGATAAAAAGAAGCATTCTCACCTGGTAACTCAAGAAAGTTCGATGTTCTACGCTGGCGACCGCGATTTGAACTCTGGAAGGCCAGTGGTCCAACATCGTCGTTTGAAACGATGGAGGCATTGGAGCAGGCGCTCTTCATCGACTCACGGGAACTTCGCCGGCTGGCCAAGTAGGCCAGTCCACCTTTGGAGCTGCCCCGGCGACGCGGTTTATGCTCCACATGGGCCTTCGGCTTGTTGGGCTTGCAGCCACTTAGCTCGTGGTCAGCATCTTGGGTCAGGTCACTGGTGGATTTGCGGTAGCGAAGTGAGACCACGCTATCGGAACAGGTACGATCCAGCGTGGAGTGAGAGCTGTGGAGAACCTGATAGCCGGGATTGGAGGTGATGTTGATGGCATGGCGACGTTTGCGCCGCAATTGCGGCTGTCCAGCCTCTTGCTCCATTTCCGGCTCCGTAAAGCTAAAGCTGGTGGTGGTGTGGGTCACCATGGTGCTGTTGGTATGCTGGGTACCCGTCTCGCCGGATTCCATGGACAGCTGCGTGCAGTCAGTGACGCAGGAGTCGCGCTTCAAGCCATAATAACTTCCTCCAGCCGAGCCTGACCCTGCAGCCGCACTTAGGTTTCTCGCCTCGATCTTGCTGATCACCGGTAGTTCCCACTCATCTCTTTGCCGCTTGCTTGGTCCTCCTTGAGCGTAACCTCCACCTCCTGCTCCGCCCATGGCCATAGCCACCGCCATGCTCTCATCCACGCCTGTTGTGGTCAACTGGGGAACTGGATCCAATGGGATCTTTGTCCTCATTAGCTTTTTGGAACCCTGTCGACGTGGCGAACTGGGAGGATCATAGTAGAGAGCTCCATCGTCCGGTGAGATGGGTTCATAGTACTCGAACTTCCTGCCGTGACTGGGACTTACTGCATCAAAGACGAACTGGCACTGCGACTTGGGACTGCGGGCAGTGGTGCGTCCACTGAGCAGAGATGCCGAATCATCTATCGATCCCGATGGGGGCGTCTGATAATAGGAGCTGGGCGTGGAGCTACTGACATCATCACAACTGTCTTGGGCAAATGTGGTGGTGATCTTGGGACTCCTCGGTGTATCGTATCCCCCATAGTTATAGCTCGAAGTTGGACCTCCATGGTATTGCCTGTTAGGGTTGTCGAATCCAAATAACTTTTTGAGGGCTAATTTGGGATCTTACCTGGGCAGCTTGGGAGTGGCCCCTTTGCAGGGCAGCGGATTGCTGGCAGCTCGAGCAGGGACTTTGTGGTGCGAGGAGTGGGGATGGCCATAGGATCCTCCACCGACAGCTCCCTCGTCCCAGCTGCGCTGTTGCTGGGCCATTTCACGACTTCTGGATGGTTAAACATGAATTACTCAGTGCACTAAGAGAAAAATCTAAGCATACCCAAAAAAACCTAATATAACATCTTTATAGCAGTTTATTAAGATAGTAAGGATAGTGATTCTTTTACTCTTAAAAATTCGAGTAAGACGTGTTCAAAGTAAATCAATTTATGACTGTGCATGTGGCAGGATGATGAGATGAGTAGATGAGATGGTAACGACTCGCTGATGTTGCCAACTCATGTGTAAATATCATGGGCCATTACTCATCCTCATCATGCACACACACAAAAGTGCGTCCTGGCCGTCCGGGGCATTGCCCAAACGGGCACAAAGTAAACATAATTTATGGCTTTATCTGTATTTAATCAAAATAATGAAAAGCGGACCATAGAAGCCGGGCATTATAAAGACCGCGCCCACACGCCCACAAGTCCGAGTAGCCCGCAAAAACAGGGCGACGAGTGTTGTGGCCGCAAGTCATTTTCCGACTTTGGTCAGATAGCAGGAAGACATAAAGACCCGGGGAAGTGCTCTATTTGGCCTGGCAATTATTGTTAAATGTGCGTTCTCCATCGGATGGTGGCGTAAGTGGCCGCCCCTATTATCGCTCCACATCCCCATCCGCCCATCCTCGGAGGCACCCATCCTCCCAACCACACCCACTAGCTGTCAGCACATTCACACACCACTGGATGCTAACTTATGCAAAAGTTGGCAACAATCCGCTTGCGGGAAACTTCATGTTGTTGTTCCCTCTAATGGGATTTGCCAGCCTCGAGTTTGAGTTGCAGCCGCGAACTGTTGCCTACATTTGGGGGGCGCCCTCGGACTTGATTATGGCGGCAGATGGCAAGTGATGGCCATTTCTTTAGCTCAAATTGAGCCGGCAAGTGGTTTTCCATGCCCCGCATAGGGGTTATGTTGGCCAGCACTTTAGTTTTACGATGGCGGAACATCCCGTGGCGATTGCTGCACTTATATGAGGCAGCTCGCAGATACCGTGCCTCATTGCTGTTGCATGCATATGCTGCAGTTGCCGCTGCTCCTGGCCGTTCACTTGGCTGTGCCCCCGGGACACGTGGCTCGTTCGAATTTCCACTTTCTACTGCTGGCTCACGTCCGACCTGCGGGCCATTATTATCTATCGTGTGTACAAATAGCCCTGACACCCACACCCGCACACAACACGACACACACATCCATATGCGTGAGTACGTGCCCATAAGGGAAAGCAAATAGTGCGGAATAACCGTCGTCGAATACCTGGTAGTTTACCTGTTGGATGCGGACCTTTGCGGTTTAGTGCCACTCGGAACTTTATTGCGTATAAAATTCGGCATATTTTTGATGTTTGAGTTTCTGTTCCCTTCATTGGGACCATAATTGTATGTGATTTGTCAACGATTTAACACATAAAACAAATGTCTATTCCCCTTTCATATTCCTAAGTTCAATATAAAAGTACTCATCTTCTGAGAAGTTATAGTTATAATGCGTTTACTTGAGACAAAGTTTGCCAAACTTAAATCGTAACTCAAAGTGACTAAATTCGAATGCATATTCATGAAGTGAAAAGTTGGTCGTTTAAAAGTTTTCACTTGAGTCCTTAAATCTTTGAGACAATCTTTTCGTAAATTCCACTTACAAGGCATCAATTATTCGAGTGATTGATTCAAGTGTTTGGCAACTTGTTGTTTCACTACCACTGCCAGCTCTTCGCTTTTCCGTATACCCATCTTTTTTTCGTTGTATTTTGCATTTCACGTAATATAATGGCGTGTTGCCACCGCAACGAATCGAACCCAGCCGATCAATGGGGATGGATTGGGAGGGGGGAGGGGGGATATGGTTCGAGGATGATAACAAAATGTTGACGGAAAAGTGGCCAAGAGTCCAGGGCTCACCTGACCCACTCCTTCTCGCTCTGGCCAACAGGTTTCGCCATTGCGAGAATCTGCAGACAACAAATCAATAGGAATATCTGTCGTTCTCGTTCACGTTCTCTGGGCGCATTCAAGTCCTCAACAGTTCGGTCCGCATCGGCTTTTTTCAATGCGGAATTGTGTATGCATAAAGGCCAACGAGTTGGGGGCCTTGGGGGATTTTTTGGCCAGCTTATTGTATTACACCAGGGTCCTGATGCCCGGATGGGTTGCCGAGAAAAGGTAAGCTTGTGTAAGATAATAATTGCTACAGATTTCTGAATTATAAAGGAAATGTGAGCCCTTGGTCCTGGCAGCAGATGGAATTATTGATGGATTCCATTGACTTTAAACCGAGTTGCGCTACCTGAGCCCATAACTTATGCATGGCAGGGAGCGATGTGTGGATAATTTGAATGGGGTTAAGCCCCATTTGCATATACAAATGCCAATGCGTGGGCTGGGCTTCAATCAGGTTTATGGCTTCGGGTCCGCCTGCACTGGCACCTCTTTGCTTTTCCGCTTTTCTGCTCTGCGCTTTCCGTTTTCCGTCTGCGGCTCTTCCTCTAGCGCCCCTTGGTGCTCCAGCTGGCCATCATCATTTCTCATTCGAGTACAAGGTGGCCGGAGTAATGACTCTTCATGCACGGACCGTCATTAAATTGCAGGCCTCCATCGCGTCATAAAGAAGTTCTCGGGACAACCCTTTGGTAAACTTTGCTTGTAATTAAGCCCGCACCCGTTAAACGCATGCTTAACACCACCCACCCAGCCCACTATTCCGACCCCAACTGTCCCCACCTTCCGGCCCAGCCATCAAGCCGACGGGGCACTTTCACCCCCTGTCTCTGCTGTAAAAATAAACTGAGTGTGTGCACAACACAAACAGGGAAAGTCCATAAAACACTTAAGATCTAGGAGTACGAGTATGTATACGGCTGAGGGTGGAGTGGGGTGTTGCTGGTTCTGGGCTGGTCAGTTCGCAAATTACAAATCCTGGCCAAAGTCACGTCGCAAGTTGGTCATTAGCCGCCACTTGAGTCCCGAAGCTCCGCCCACGCATCGATTTTATTGCAACACATAATTCTTGAGGCCGGGGCCATTTGTGCAAATCTCATGTTGATGGCATATTAAGTGACCTCCGGGCCGCTTTTCGAACACCCCAGCCCCCTCACTAAGCCACCCAAACGAGCAATCCACATTTGGTGCCCCAAGCGCCTGCCAATTTGCACTTTAAACGGCCAACGGGTGGGCACAAAGTGACGTCGTTGGATAGACAGAAATGGCGCAAACTTACGTGTAATTAGACGCGTCTGGGCGCGAGGATTAGCAATTAAGCGAATGTCCTGTGAGCGCAACAAGTGCCGCTGAAGGAGCGGGGTATGCAAAAAGGACGAAGTGGCATTGAAAGAGACACAGGACACGAGTAATCCCAGCTGGGGGCTGGGTGCTTAGGTGGCGGGGGTGGGTGGCAATTGCCGTTTGGGGGCAAGGTGAGAGCAGCGCATAAATCAACATGTCAAATCGCAGCTTACAAAGTGCTGTACAAACACACACACACACACACACATAGATCCCGCGCTCATTTAAACACACCCACTAAGACAGAGGGAAACTCACTTTTACTCCGCGTGCCGCATTACAGTTTAATGTTTACCATTTTCATCAAATTTGTCGGATAATTCGGTCTGTTATAGCAACTTGGCTAATTGTCCAACAGCAACAATGCCACCACGACAAACATCAGCACACCGATACTGGTACACCATCACCATCACATTCGCTAGCACAAACACCACCGCAAACAGCACAACACACACCGACGAGCAACAGTTTGAACGGCCAGCCGCTCGGGGCTTTCTGCACTTCCGTTTCCGCTGGCGACTGCCGCTCTCACGAACTTCCGCCCGGTCGAAGCTGCGGCGGCGGCTGCTCGAGCTGAACTGTGGTGCCCCCCGATTCTTGGCTGCCTTTTTCCTGGCTGCCGATTCCCGTGCATCCGAAGTGCTGGAAAAGCTCCGACGGTCGAGCTTTTCGCGGCCTTCCATTGGGCTGGAAAATGGAGCCAAGGAGAGCTAGAATGCAGTGGATAGCACTGCCGTTGCAGGAGATGATTGGGAAATCATCTAGCGGTTTCATCTTATATAATGCAAGTGGGAAAAATTGTACTTAAGGTATTTCTATAATAGTGCAAATTAACGCCATAAATTAGCATTTAGAAAAATATTAAAAGTCGTAGTTACGAAACAAGAGTAAGATTAGTTACAAATGTCACATCTTTTAATTATAACATTTTAAATTTATTCAGCATTTAGAAATCCTAAAACGTATTAAAACTTGTTTATCTATTTAACTAATTGTTTTAAGCGCTAATAAATAAATCGTGCAGCTATAAAGCATTAATTAATTTAATAACCATTGTATACATACTGTTTAGAATGTTCATAACATCCAAAAATCCAAGTTACTGATAAATAAATACTCATATAGGATGTAGGTTATAAAATCGTCTTGTTTTATTTTTTTTCTTTTCATTTTTTCTCTTTGTATGGCCTACTTGCTAATCTTATGGCTGCTTATATAATAAATAGTTTGGAAGTCTTCAGCTTAAGAACTAGAGAAACGACTAAATAAGGTATTGGGGTATAGGACAGGTTAACAAGTTAACTCTCCTCATTGATCCTTCTTACAGGTTGGCTACGCGGGAAGACAGCTCGTCCAGCTGCTGGTAAATGCTGGCCGGAAGATCGGCGCCCACCTGCGATTCGAAGTAGGTGCGAATCTCCTTGACCTCCTGCGACCAGAACTCCTTGGGCAGCGAGAAGATCTCCTGCACGTCCACCTTATCCTTCATGCCATCGAGGTTGAGGGCACCCTCGGCGGGAATGTGTCCAATGGCTGTGTCCACGTAGCAGGATTCGCCATTGACCCTGCGCAGGATCCATTCCAGCACACGGGAGTTCTCGCCGTATCCGGGCCACATGAACTTGCCCTCGGCACTCTTGCGGAACCAGTTGACATGGAAGATCTTGGGCACCTGACCACGCTTCTCCATGCTTAGCCAGTGGGCCACGTAGTCGCCAAAGTTGTAGCCAAAGAAGGGCCTCATGGCGAACGGATCGTGCATGATCACCTTGCCCTTGTGCTCGGCCGCAGCAGTGGCCTCACTCCTCATGGCTGCTCCAATAAAGACTCCGTGGGTCCAGTCCCGAGCCTCATAGATTAGGGGCACTCCGGCGGGACGACGTCCTCCGAAGAGCATGGCGGAGATGGGCACTCCCGCTGGATCTTCCCAGGCTCCATCGATAATCGGGCACTGTGCGGCCGGGGTGCAGAAGCGGGAGTTGGGATGCGCAGCGGGCTTGCCGGAATCCTTGGTCCAGGGCTTGCCCAACCAGTCGGTGATCTGGACATTGGGAGCCAGACTGCTTTCCATGCCCTCCCAGAACACACCGCCATCAGAGGTGGAGGCCACGTTTGTGAAGATGGTGTTCTTGAAAACAGTGTTCATTGCAATGGGATTGGTCTCCATTGAGGTTCCAGGAGCCACACCAAAGAATCCATTCTCTGGGTTGATGGCACGCAGCACCCCCTGCGAGTCAAACTTCATCCAGGCAATGTCGTCACCCACGCACTCCACCTTGTAGTTGGCCAACGAGGGATTCAACATGGCCAGATTGGTCTTGCCACAGGCCGAGGGAAAGGCGGCAGTGATGTACTTCTTCTCGCCCTTGGGATCGGTGATGCCCAGAATCAACATGTGCTCAGCCAGCCATCCCTCACGCTTGGCAATGGTGCTGCCAATCCTCAGGGCGAAGCACTTCTTTCCCAGCAGCGAGTTGCCGCCGTAGCCGGATCCGTAAGATACAATAAGGTTATCGGCGGGCTTGTGCAGAATGATCGTGCGCTCGGGATCACAGGGCCAGGATGGCTGCTCCACCTGTCCGTTGGCAGGGGCGCCCACAGAGTGCAGGGCGCGAACGAACTCCTCCTTCTTGGCCAGCTGGCGCAGAACAGCGGCTCCCATGCGAGTCATGATCCTCATGGAGGCCACCACGTAAGAGGAGTCCGTGAGTTCAATTCCGATCTTGGAGAGCGGGGAGCCCACAGGTCCCATGCTGAAGGGCACCACGTACATGGTGCGACCCTTCATGCAGCCGGGGAATCGCTGCTGCACTGCAGCATCCATGTCGCTGGGCGAGATCCAGTTGCCCAGGGTGCCCTTGACGCCCTCCACTGGAGTGGGAATCGTCTCCTCCCGCCGATCGGTGCAGATGAATGTGCGCGACTCGACGCGGGCCACATCCGACGGATTGGTGCGTGCCAGCCAGCAGTTGTCGTACTTGGGCAGCGGCACAATGGTGCCAGCCTCCAGGAGGCTCTTGATGAGCATCTTGTTCTCCTGCTCGCTGCCATCGCAGATGTGCACCTGGTCGGGCTGGCACAGGGCGATGCCCTCCTCCACGAAGGCACGGACACCGGTGGTCAGCGAATCCACATTTCCATAGGAGATGGGAATGCCACGGATGTGGCTGTACAGACCGCAATTGTCCTGGCGCAGCTTGTGCAACTGGGGCAGACCACAGACATTGCCGGAGCTGAAGAGAGGGAGAGAGAGGAAGTGGGTTATTAAAATTGCAATTTAATTAACTGACTTCGATAGTGGGACCCCAAATAATGGACTGCATTAAAAATTAATTGCCATTAAAATCCCCCATTGAATGCGTTTCGAGTGACCTCTTTCATATATACTTACATAATTTTGCTTTGTTCAATGAGCTCAGGCATTTTGTGTGTGTTTTATTTTATGAATTTCTCTCGAAAAAAGTTTGGAATATTATTGTTAGATTTTTTTTTTTGAGCGTGAAAGAGTTTTTGGCACTTTGCTTAATTCGCTTATCACAATTTGAGTAATTATCACAATTAGAGTTCTACTGTCGAGGACTTTGCGTTCATATGTTCTTCCACAGTTTTTTGTCAAACATCAACTTGATTTTCAGACCACTGAAAGTAGGCTTTTCACTTGATCTTTCCATTTACTCTGGCCACGAGTAACTGATGCCAACTGCCCCGATCCGGGGCCTTTTATACCTGGCCTGGCCATCGAGGCGACTAGAACAAGTCGGCCGATCGCCTCGCAAATCGGGTTTTACGATCGCCTCGCCGAGCGAGAGGGTCAAACTCCGGACGAGCTGATTGGCTGCCGGCGGAGGCTCGGCGATTGTTTTGGTTTTTCACAGGCGGCAGCTACGTCGAGTTGGTGGAGGGTGAGTGGGGGGTGGGTCGACGGAATGGGGGCATGGGTATACAGATACGTATATGGGATATGTCCCCACATGGCAACAGCAGAGTGTTGTTTTCATGTGGCGCTGAGAGCGTTTTCTAGTGCGTTTGCATTGATAAGCGTTTGTTGTTATTTTGAACACCCTGATATTTGCCACTTTCGCGCTATTAATTTAATTATTCTGTTTATGATTTTATGCGATACAAAATGTGGCCGCTGCGAAAATAGAAACCAGTTCACGGACAGCTGAGGCAACATCAGTTGTTGTTCCCTGCAGCTGGCTAAATTCTGGATGTGTCTATAGCTGCGTTGGCCACAAATATAGCCACGTTGGTGCAACATCGAATGGTGGGCCACATCACACGCGCCCTCCTACGCCTGCTGAACACATGGGCTCTCCTCTCGTTTTTGGCCATTTGCCAAATCGAAAAAACTTTCGCTTATTTGCAGAATCGGTGACGGAAAATTTGTATACTAATCCGCCCGCCACCCTCGCGGCATCCAGATGAGCCGGGGCCTCCCCAATTGGCCATGGCCGCCTTGGAGGCCAGTATTCACATTCATGTGACTCTGGGGGCGCACCAAGAATAGCATAGCCCGGATGGTTGTCATGTGGCCACACTTGTTTGCTTGTGTCTGGGGAAGGAGAAATGAAGGTGCTGCCGATGGTGTGACTTTGTCCCCCGAATCCAGTTTACCAGAAGCCCCAGAATCCTCTGGGTACTCGAAGAATAAGTTCAACAGAAGCAGTCAGAAAAGTTGCACGTAAATATGGCTCTGTTTTTCATTGCTTGTTTGAACATTTATTGGGTAGCAGTATTATTTATATTTTTAAATCAAATTAACGCTTGTCAACTCTAATTTAAAACTTTAAGCAAACTTTAAAACTTCATAACAAATAAGCCAAATATATTTTTAATTAAAATTGTTTTAAATAATTATAATAAACCGCTCACTTAGCCTAGACCCAGAAGGGACTGGCGCCCAACGTCCTTGGAGAAACCTGATCAGATGGTTGTCCTTGGTCCTTGGTTCCCCCTCTTACATTCCCCACCCCCTTTTTTGGCGCCCTTTTGCGAACAGTCCAGTTGCGAATTAAATCGAATTCGTCTACACGCGTTGCCGTGATTTTCGGTTGGTTTATTTATAACTATGGACTTGTTTTTCTAGTTGGGCCTGATAATCTTCATCATCGGCGTTAATTGCTGGACCCAGACTTGGACTCGGACTCAGACTCTAACTGATTCGCTCCTGTTCTCACCTAACCGCCATTTGGCGCATTTCGATGATTCGGGCTTATTTGGAATTTACGTCAATAGACGATCGATTCGCTAAATATATGCATAATCAATAATGCGATCGGTTGAGATGAATGCAATGGGGATGAGGGGGCCGGACGGGTTATCAGTAGACGAGCCTCTGAGTTCGACTAAATATAGATCAGACCCGGATTTGTACTGTCGACCAGGAAAACTTTCCGAGGGAACACATCAACTATGAGGATCTTTACATTGCCCATGAACTATTTTTAGGGATTCGATTTCTGAGCTATTTGGCCTTTTGGTTTCCTGGCTTATTAGCTTCTTATCACTGTTCACCCCGTAGTGTACATCACACCACACGCTTCGAATTTAGAAATCAGTCCTTGGCAACCCACCCAAAATGGTAAATGTTCACCCATAAACTTTACTTTTTTTTGGCTTTTTCTGGAATTTATTTGCTTGTTTTTGATCGCGTCGATCTGTTGATAAGTTAGGTTAAACGGCATTATGGATTTATACGCTTGTTTACGCCAATTGCGGACGGGCCTCCGCCGAGGCGACCACTGATAAGACGCGTCCAGGCCACGCCCCAAACCCAATTTCGATGCCAATTCCATTCCCAAATGGGCACAAGTCGAATTTCGCTATAAAAATCTCGTTCGTTTCGTTTTATTTTAGGCAATAAGGGGTCTTAGATTAGGAAATAACCTATGGAAGACACACATCACATGTCAGCAACACGCGCCTTCAGCTCCCTCAGCTCCTCAGTCACGGGACCTGGAAGATGGTGACCCACCTGCTCCTCGAAGTACCGCTCTATGGCACCCACCTCCTGCTCCCAGAAATCTTTTGGCAGATCGAAAAGCTGGTCGAGATCAATGTTTTCCTTCAGACTATCCAAGTTCAATGAATTCTTGCTAGGCAGGCGGCCAATGGGAGAGTCCTCAAAGCACTGCTCGCCCTCCACGCGCCGGAAGATCCAGTCCAGGACTCGTGAGTTCTCCCCGAATCCAGGCCATAGGAACTTGCCCTCACTGCTCTGTCGGAACCAATTTACGTGGAAGATCTTGGGTACCTGGCCACGCTGCTCCATGCTCAGCCAGTGACCCAGATAGTCGCCGAAGTTGTAGCCGAAAAATGGTCTCATGGCGAAGGGATCGTGCATGATGACCTTGCCCTTGAATTCAGCGGCTGCCGTGGCCTCGCTCCTCATAGCAGCTCCAATGAATACGCCGTGCTTCCAGTCTCGAGCTTCGTAAACCAAGGGAACTCCACTGGGACGACGTCCTCCGAAAAGAATTGCGGAGATGGGCACTCCTTCGCTATCTTCCCAGGCGGGATCAATAATGGGACACTGAGAGGCGGGTGTGCAGAACCTGGAGTTGGGATGGGCAGCCGGCTTCCCGGATTCCTGTGACCACAGTTTACCCAACCAGTCCGTGACAGTCACCCCCTTTAGCTTATCCTTTTCCATTCCCTCCCAGTAGACACCACCATCGGATGTAGAGGCCACGTTCGTAAAGACAGAGTTTCGGAAGATCGTATCCATGGCTATGGGATTGGTGGCCCTCGACGTTCCGGGGGCCACGCCAAAGAATCCATTCTCCGGGTTAATCGCTCGCAGCACTCCCTTCTTATCGAATTTCATCCAGGCGATGTCATCACCCACGCACTCCACTTTGTAGCCAGGCAGGGTAGGAGTCATCATGGCCAGGTTGGTCTTGCCGCAAGCTGATGGAAAGGCGGCAGCTATGTAGATCTTCTTACCCTGCGGATTGGTGATGCCCAGTATCAGCATGTGCTCGGCCAGCCAGCCCTCTCGCTTGGCAATGGTGCTGCCAATCCTGAGAGCGAGGCACTTCTTGCCCAGCAGGGAGTTTCCACCATACCCAGATCCATAAGATACAATCTCATTTTCTGCTGGCTTGTGCAGCACAATGGTGCGTTCGGGATCGCAGGGCCAGGATGGCATTGCCTGGACACCACTTTTGGGCGTACCCACGGAATGCAGGCACTTGACGAACTGCCCATCCCCAGATTGCAGATAATTAAGCACTGGATTGCCCGCCCTAGTCATGATCTTCATCGACTCCACGACGTATGGTGAATCTGTGATCTCGATTCCGATTTTAGAGAGGGGTGAGCCCACTGGACCCATGCTGAAAGGAATGACATACATGGTGCGACCTTTCATGCAGCCGGGGAATCTTTCCTTGATCGCCACCTGCAGGTCCTTTTCGGCCATCCAGTTACCCAGCATTCCCGGCGTGGCTTTCTGCGTAACCGGTACTGCCTGCTCCTTCGAATCCGTTGAGATGAAGGTTTTGCCCTCCACTCGAGCCACATCCGCCGGATTTGTTCTTGCCAGCCAGCAATTCTCGTACTTCGGCAGAGGAATGATGGTTCCCTTCTTCAGCATGATGCCCTGGAGCAACTTGCTCTCGCCCTCAGTTCCATCACAGATGTGCACCCTTTCCGGTTGGCAGAGCTCCACGCACTTTTCCACGTACTGTTTGACGGCAGGAGTGAGGACCTTGGCATCTCCATACTGAACGGAGAGAAAGCGACAGGTCAAGCGGAAGTTCAAGTTTCTGTGTGGGGAGACCAATCTGGAAGAAGGTTATATTTTAAAGGGTATGTGTTAATATTCTTTTTGTATAGTGTATATGTATTCTTTCGAAGAAAGTAAACGAAATAAGGTTCAAGATTAGCCTGGATAAAGATACGGTTTGGTAAAAGGGTAAATACAATTGTCTACCTATTTATACAGCTAATGATAACGACCTTTTCAGATACTCTACCTACAGCTATCGCCAGTCGTGTAGCCGACTAACCGAAACGAGCACAACTGTACCCCTTGGTGGACCTCGTAACGTGAATTTCAAATTCTAAGCGGTAAGGCACAGCCGGTGGAAAAGAGCCAGCACCGCGAAAGAAACGAATACAAATAAAATCCAAATACAAGCAGAAAAGATACAGCCAAACTGGCTGATCAGCTGTTCGCCGTCTGGTCGTTCAGGTTTCGTTGGGCTCCACCACTCCAAACTCGACAAACTTGCTCGCGGCAATTCGCACAGAGCTGTGCGATCCAGGGAACAAAGTCGGATGGGGGTTACCATAAAGGGGTCCCCAGTCGATGCAAGCTTCGTATAGCGGCCAGTCCACGTCACTTTCATTAGAAGCAGGTTCAGACGGAGCTCCCCCGACAGCATGATGCAATCTTTCATCATCTTTTTGCGGCATGAGCAACTGCTCTTTGTGCTCTCTGTTTTGGTTCTGCAGATAAGCAAAGAGCAGGTAGTCTGGCCGTGGTATCGTATCTACATGGTAACCCTTGTTTCCAGCGGAAATCGTTGAGATACATGTGTATACGTATTACGTATGTCTGTGGGTCAGAAACTCGAACAGTTTTGGATGTCACTATCACATGCTAGACGGCTGTCAGTTACATGGGGCCCAAAGTCCAGTGATCCCCCGCCTCCGAGTCACCAGCGGAATAATCGCTTACACGCGCTCAGGGTTGCCCCACTTGTGACGTCAGTCGATTGTCTGGCGAACCGTAGAAATACCCCTCGAAATGAATGTATCTTTTATATTTTGAAACTGCGCAGTTTTCTCCATCACACGCTCTACATTCGTATTATAGATAGCTACATATGTAGACAGGTATACCAATCTGGCCTGGTCTATATTAGCATAAGTTGTCTGCATGGTCGGGGCGTGTGAGGTGAATGATAAACGGCAGCGCTGTCTCTCCGTGTCTCTGAATTGCCAATTCTGGGTAGTAAGTAGTAGAGAATGGGCAATTAGGCAGCTTAATTGAATGAAAATCAAAATTTAATTCAATCATATTAACTGGCTTTTGTTTTGGGACTTTATGGCCAGCGTCTGGCTTTTATCGTGGCTCATGCGTGTGAGACCTTCCTTCCTTAGCAGCCTCGGAGGCCGTGAAACCCTAGTTAAATAGCCCAACGATATTTATGACGGCACTGATACTGATAAGTGGGCATATTGGCAAACCGCTTGAATCCAAATCGTACCGCTCCACTATCGCTGTTGACACCAGCAGCTAATTATTTGGGCAGCACTCGAGTTGTCGCTTTCGACACGCGCCTCAGTTGGATGCTGAAAATCCGCTGCGTATTCGATTCTATTTCGGGAGATAACAGAGAGCGCTCCGCTTTGGAAGAATTTCTTCTGGCCTTTTGAAATGGCAACTACAGAGCCTCCTCCCTCCTCCCTGTTCCCTAATGACGCCACCAATGTTGACCCTCCTATTTTGGCCATACCAAATACCCTGCCAAGTGGCTTCCCAGAATGTTTCACTACTTTGGTACAACATGAATGAGTAAGCAGTTCGAGTGTATTTCCCACTTCGTGGACTTCCTCTTGTTGTTTACGCATTCATTTGCGCTTTTTATTGCAAAAAATACGCAATAAATACATTCGTCGAATTTTCAGCCAGAGCGTGTTCCACTGATGTATGTGTGTGTATATGGAAAAAGAACATGTGGAAAAAGAACATATCAGTCTAATAATAGTACGGTTAGTGGTATACGAAAATGTTCACCCAAAACACTTGGCAACAGTCATGGGGGTGTCAGCTGATTCAACAGATTTTCCACAGCCAAAAACTGTACTTGCAGTCTGATGAAATAAACGAAACTGGTTTCATCGGAGGGTTCATTAGCCTTGCCCCTCTGCCTCAGATTCGATGAAAGAACCAACCCAGCGCCCAGTATCTGAAATTGAAGGCGAAAGGCGGCCACAATCTGCGGCTTATCAGCTGGAGGACCCAGTAGACCATCGAGGAGGGGTGGGGAACACCATTTTATGGATACTTAAACTAGAGATGGGATACTTTTCATAAAGCCAAAACATGCGCTAGATATTGTTAAATTATATGTGACCTACTAAAAGTGGCTGTGACGCGAGGTTTGTTTAGAGGAAAATCTCATATCAGTTTCGCAAATGCAAAGTTTTCCGCTGGAAAGATTATTATCCGCGTCATCATAGGTAAACACACTTGGTTGCACATTCCTAGTGAAACTTTGTTTATTATTAATCTGTTTGATTATCACAAAGAAAAAACACAGTATGAGTAATTACACTGGTTTCCTTGTTCTTTAAAATACCTTTGTTCCCAGAAATGCCTTCTTCTCCCAGTAAAATACGCAGAAAGTGCGGTGGGAAATTCAGTCTGAACTGGATTATACGGCACCCAGTCTGGAGGATGTTTTATAAGTACTAATAGAATGCTCATTACCGCATATCAAAGTCCACAGAGAGTGGAAGCAACTAATTTCGTATTTTGTTTACCGACTGATAAGCGATTCCAGACTGCCCACGCTTTCATATACGAATATACATATGTACTTGTAGATTAAAGTGTTCCGCGAGTGAAATACTGTGTATAAGGTAATGGTTGAATGCGGGTCTGGGTCTGGTCTGGTTTATTCCATCGGTTACATGCAGTAAAATCTACTTGCGAAAGCTTTGCGTGCAATTCGAATTGGTGGCAAGCGGCTTACTCGATGAATGAAATGATTCATGTTTGTAGAGGAAATGCAAACAAATCGTCATTATATTGGGGAATCTTATCTAGAAGTTTCTGGGAATTCTGGGAAATTGCGGTAAACAAACCATTAACTGATAGGTAATCATTAGCAGACTATGAGCCTGGTTTCCTTCATATTTTCAGCAAAGCATTCGCTGATCGATGGGGCCTTCCAAAAAGCCGCGTGTGCCATTCAACTGATAAGCGGTATTAATCTTTATTACATTTAAGAAATTGTTTTTATTCCTCGCCTGCATAAATAATGCTATTTGCTATGGTAAATTCGCGAACGGAGGCTCGGCCTGAAAAATAGATTCAGAGGCTCGCGTCGTCAACAATAATATTATTCATTTGGTTGTCACTTCACCGACGTCGCTGTATCTAAAGGTTATCATCAATGGCAGCTCAATGAAACAAAAAAGTATCTTTCGGATACCTCCAGCCCATACACAAGTGTTATACTTTAGTGTTACTTACTGCACTTGGCCTGTAAGCGGGTGGCTTTATGGCCAAAAAGAGGCTACAAAACACGCCACCCGATCAAAACAGAAGCCAAAGGTAAAAACAGTCGACAGGCGGCGACAACTTCGAGACATTGTTGCTAGGCGGCCTCAAAAACCCATACATGCAGCGCTTTGTTTTTATTTTGCCCGCCTAATGGCGTCACACATACACAAAAAAGAGGCAGAGCCAGTTGGACAACTTGCCAGCGATCGCACACACACAAGCACAACGCCTCACACTGAGAAAATGAGTCAAAACAAAACTGCAAAAATAATAAACCGTCTGTGGGTGGGGAGGCTGGTGGCGGAGACGGGAAGCACTTATAAAGACCGAAACAAAGGAAACGGCGGCAATAGCCAAGCTTTTCATTGAAAAAATCTTTTAAGAAAAAAAGTAGTGCATAAACAAGAGCGCCCACCACAGAGAACTTATGGGGCTTTGGTCAATCACCTGTCGCCTGAAAGTAGGCAGTAAAAATGCTTTTTAAAGAAATTAGGCACCTACAAGTTTATATAAATACAAATTGTATTTAAAATATTAATTCCACCATTCTCGAAAATATTGAGACGACCGATATGTTGGCTTCAAAATGATAGTACTTTGTATAAGACATGAGCTTTTGCCGAGAGATTATCTCTTACTCATGCAGACCACAGACACTAAGAGATTAAGAATATATAGCGACGAGTGCAATGATCTTGGGAGCTTATAGATGACATTAACATTGATGGCGGTGTTGTTGGGGTTGATTTTGCCACTTGTTTACATGAATGAAAGTGTAACGGACGCTCTGCGACTGGCAGAGTGTGGAATTTTCCCGCCACGCGATAAGAGTGATTCAATACTATTAGCATGACATTTTAGTTGAGGCAGGTAAGTTACTAGGCAATGGCATCTACTAAGTTGGATTAACCTTAGGGCGTGTAATCCAAGTAGACGATTCAATGCTATTAGGCGATCTGCGATACCCGTTTATTTAGAAACGATGGGTGTATTGGTTTAGCCAAAGCCCATTTGGCATTAGCATAAGTCATTAAGAAATAAGTGATTTGTTGATTTGAAACATTAAAGTTACTTCTTATCAGCAATAAGTATACAAGCAAAAATAGTTTAATTTAATTTCGCGAGTATCAACCTTAAAATGCGTCATTTTAGACACATTTTATATTTATTAGCCATATATAGCAGATCTGAATAAATATGTAGCAAACTGATACAAATGATTGGTATATTTTGCGTTGTGAGCATTAGATAAGTTTTGTATGTATGAAGTGCCTTTAAAGTGATTAGATTAATTACTGTCAAATAGCGAGTTCTGACTGAAATAAACATAATATCTAATGTTGATAAGCTGTTGAAAGTAGCACCTCATAATATGAGGTATAAGCTACACGGTATTAGCCTGTCGTAAACACTCAAGTTAATGGATTTACCACTCGACTGCAAGCTGTTAAAGTATCCCCTTTGGGGTTTCGCCACCCTGGAATCCCGCCAATCCGACGGAATCCGAATCCGAATCCCATTAGACTCACCCGCATCGCAGCAGCTGCGCGCCTTTGAGCAGCATTCTGTCACCTGTTCGGGTTGGCTTTCACTTTTTAATTTCGCCCGCTAATACTCTTGGCAGCTAATGCAGTTGCAATTTTATCTCCGCCTTAATTAATTTATTGCGCTTTGTTGGGCCACAGGGTTCCTCTGTTTATTTGCTGAAATTGCCGACCTAATTTGAATTTATCTCAGCCTCGTCTGCAATACACTGGCTTCTGGATGTCTCTGGCGCACTTGTTGCGCTTCGGATTCAGCTACAGCCACGGCAACAGATTATGTTTCGGATTTGGATTCAAATTCAGATTCAGATATAGCGGAGCACTTGTTGCTGCTCTGGCACAACGAGCCAAACTGACTTTATGCGGCACTCGCTGCGTTCAAGTAACATGTGTGCGCAGACAGCCGAGCATTTTGCTTGGGTCTCAGCTCCGTTCCCTCGCTCTCATATGAGAACGATCCCATCCCATCCGATCCGATTCGATTCGATTCTTGCCGCTGAAGCATATGGACTATATGTTTTGCTTTCGCTCTGATAAGATAAGAGCCCACACTCGGTGGCCGTTGCATTTGGGGCTCGTGCTACGTGCCGCCCACTGCATATGCAGCAGGTGGTTGGGAAAAGCTCTGGGAAACTCGGAAAACACGCCCCCCTTTTGCAGCACACCGGTCTGGCGGGTCCTATTTTGCAATGTCTGCGCTGTTATCACACCAACTGCGATTACTCCATCGCTGATCAGCCGCTCTACACATTAAAAAGTAAAATAAGATAGAGATTATATAAGAACAATGAACAATGTCAGTGGTAAAAATATTCAACGTATAATATTATTATTATTAAAGTACATTTTGTAATTTTTGATTCTCCTTGCAAATTATTTTCTCTTACCCTGCATTTTTCTTATCATTTTACCCATATCGTTCGGCTCCAGTTTGGTACGAGTAATATCGTTTTACTAGGGCTATCATGCTTATAGACCTGCACAATTTACGATGCTCCTTTCCAATAAAACCACTAACCGAAAAACCAAGTTTTGAAGGTCATCCAATGCAACTCCTTCTTGGAAACCCTCTGAAGTCTGACTTTGGCAGGGGCCGGACTTGTTGAATCATATGGTTCCAAAGCAAAACAAAACAAATCGAAACTTTCCCCTGGGCGATAAGCCTAATCGGGAATTGTTAGCTCTCGGTCCAAGGTGCTTTGACCAGGGGGCAGCAAACCAAATACGAAATATTCTGTTCTATCAGAAACCCATAAAAAGCTGAAGATTCGTCTGCCGGGGATTAAACGTGCCAGCTGTGGTACAGTGGATCTCCCAAAACCAGAAATAAGAACAGTATGAACTCCTTTTGCTCTTCTTCAACTTAACGCACTAATCATGAAATATCTTTATTAATAATAATTTCTTGCGTACGGTATAATAATGTTTCATATAAGTATTCTTCACCTTGCAGTGTCTGTTTTTTTTAATACATTCAAATTTACACGAGTCCGGGGCTTTAGTTTAGCACTACGACAATAATTGATATACAATATTTATAGTAGAGCTAGGTATATTGATTATTATATACTGTATATATAGATTTAATGTTCGTATATATAGTGGCGTAAACAAGTAAACTATACAATTAGGCGTGGTACTATGTATTTGGTTTCGGTTGCGTTTGCATTGCGAGGATTCGACTTTGTTAATGGATAAGGTGGGGAAGGGGCAACTAACTGTATGGGGCCTCTTACTTTAAAATTGTGTAAACGTACATATAAATCTGATGGCTAATCGGATCCTCGATTGGAACTGCTTTTGATTGGCGGTGTACAAAATGGATACAAGTCTCCCAAAAACAAGATATAAATGGAAAAATTCCTGCTCTGCTATGGGGAAATCTACCACGTCGGTGACTACAAATCTTTCTAAACTCGACGGGCCATATCATAAGTATATTTCTATATTTGTCTTATTGTCTTCAACGTTCTGTCGTCCGTCCTTTGCATTGACTTTGAGTACTTTCGAAATTCCATGTGTTTTGATTCAGTTGTCAATTTTTTAGATATCAGTGTTGCACTTGCCTTTGCCTTACCGAAATAAGAGAAAGTTGGAGGGGGGAGGATTGTGTGATAACCATTTTGCCGGAAACCGAATCGGAAATATGAAAAGGACTATCTTCATTGGTATCCTGTGCAGGGAACTGAAGTGAACAATGGGGTGCCGCTTAACAACTAGTTAAGTATTAGACGCTTTATGGTTTCCCTTCTTCGATAGAACTTTACAACCACTAAAACTATTCACAGCAGTTTATAATTCTTGATTTGTTATTTTGTTTAGCTCTGTCAGTGTGGGAAAATACTTTTTGAGTGTTTTTTTTTTTAACGGGGAAATAGATTGAGTGGGTGACTTTGGGGCTGTGGATGAAGAGTCTTAACACCTAAACATTGAGGATATTATTTAGAATATCACACACTCCATGTATCATTCTCTAATCAGTATAGTAAGTATAGGTATTTGTTTAACTCAACTAGAACTCGAAGTGTTAATATTGTGTCTCAACGCTCTTAACCAGTTTAAAGTAATTGTAAATCGTGTAACTCCTCTTAGATTACATACATATATTAATTGTAGGTCTGGTGAGTTCTACTTGAGGTCAAAACAAAACGGCAGATCTCTACTAAACCTAAATGTTGAGTTTAACTCTTTGGAAATGCGCTGGCTAAGTCGACTATAAGCGTTTGCCGTCGAAGAGCTTTCTCCGGGGAAGGAGGGAATTGTGGGGGATTGTTGGGGATATTGGGGATGGGGGGAGAGGAGTGGGTCCTGGTAGTCGGAAATACTTTCAGTTTTGTGTGTTTTGAGTGTCTTAGGGTAAAGCTTTAAGCATTCCAACTAAATGCTACATAATCGAATTTAAACCATTTGCAACCCGTTTTAGATAATACCTATCCTCCTGCGGCACATTGTACTCGTACACAGTTTGTTAAATTTAGTTTAGTTTGGGCTTAGTTCAGTTTGTGTTAAAATACGATTTAACAATTTTAGTTACGCACTCGAATGCAATTCTTCGGCTGTTTATTCTGGTAATTACTTAGTTTAGATTTAAATTAAGTTAAAATACTTATAGTAAATATTTATAAATGTTTGCGCTCAGCTCGGCACGCACTCATCTTACCGCTCGTCTCAGTTAAATAGGTTTTTTTTCACTTGTTATTTTGTATCGGTTCACACCTGGACCTGTATCTGGACTTGTACCTGGACTTCTACCTCTACCTGTTTACTGTATCTTTATCCGTATCTTTTGCATTCGTTTCTATAGCTGCACCTGTGTCTGGACTTGTACCTGGACTTCTACCTCTACCTGTTTACTGTATCTTTATCCGTATCTTTTGCATTCGTTTCTATAGCTTCACCTGGGAGTGGGGCTGTGGCTTTTCTAGACATCGTACGCATCCTTCTTGTAGTTCTTCTTTCTGCTTGTTGGCACATTTAGCACGTTCGATGTCTTTGTTGTTGTTGTCGGACGCATCATCATCATCCGCATGGTCATGGGCTTGTCCTCTTCGTCGTCGTCGGAGAAATCGCTCTGGGTCTTCACATGACCACCCAGCGCCGGACCGCTGAAATCGTTCTCGTCATCCTCTTCGTCCTGTTTGGAAAGAGGGTAGGATGAAAGATGAAGAGTGCTTTTAACATGTCAGACATAAAATGGGCGGACAGAGTCCTCTAGGAAATCAAGAACTTCTTACGAAATTATAGTATTTAAATCAAATGAGCTGACACCACGCTGCGTATACTTGATATTCTACACAAGCTCAAGCGAAAGCTCTCTACACGGCCAGCGACTGGCCACAAAAGCTGAATTTGTAAATTAAAACTACTTGAAGTTCAGTGAAACTTAGGTACACTGTAACTATACGGTAGATGTAAAGTTGATTTACATTACATGTATGTTTCAGTGGCGGATTTCAAGCTAGTCAAATAATTTTTAAGAATTTATCTTTTACAATTATTTATTCTTATAAAATATATAACCATCTGTAAAATCCGCCACTTACTTATGTGTTGCATTAAGGGTTTAACAATACTAAAAGTATTTAAACAATTAACAAACAAACGAACGAACCAACAAACAAAATGTAAATGGTCAGATTTTAGTTGTCTCCCAGTTACTTTACCTGCATATTAGCCACGATCAGCCGCCAATTGGGTTTCTATATGTCCATGAACTGCCTAAATCTATGTACACTCATTGCCCTACTCCTGCTGAGCCTTCAAGCGATTTTGCTAGTCTTTTCCCTAAACTTAGGTTTTGTAAATAATTGTTCTGGCCTTATCCGGTTTTCGTTTAAAAGAGCTGTTTGCTATTGTTTGCCAGCTACGATTAATTGCTGTGCGTTGATTAGTTCTTTGTGGTATTGAGTACGGGTAATTGCTTGGTAACCGAGGATGAGCAATTGATTTCTACTTGAGTCGAGGCATGTCCTTAGTTTTTTTCGATTTTTCTGGGTGTTCAGTGTTCGGTGTTTTGTGTTTCTGGGCCATGCGAAGGGCATTAGTGAACTATTTTTTAGAGCTATCCTAGTTTTAACTGGTTGCTGATTTCTCTGGGGTTCTCTAAGACATGGCGCTGCACTTAAGTTCGTATCCATGGCTTCGATTTTGAGTTCGGGTTCGGTTCGTTCTAATTCTAACATTGACCAATGAAAGTGGACACGGGAGCACAGGGAAAGAAGAGCAGAGAATCGTGTGATTAGCTTTAGTGTTTTTCAGAGATGTGCAGGTGACGGGATTGGGGTTTCTGGAGTGGGTATAGCCTTTCTATCCAGGACGAGGCTCAACTTACTTCAAAGTCTCCAATTGTGAAGCGTGTCGCCGCTAGTGAATCTTGCGGTGGCATATCCGGACTCATATTCTGTACGACAATGAGCGTGAGTTTGGTAATGTATTCGGTTATTGGATGTAAGCATTGTCAGATAGGAAAAACAAGCGCAAGAGTGAGGAATTTTCGTTAGGTGAGAGAAAGACATAATTAGTCACACGTATAGACCAAAAGAGAGATGGGCGTAAACTTAGCCTAACAACACAACAAATGGTACAAAGAAAGCTCAAATCGAGATTGAATCAAAAGTGTTATCAACCGATTTGAGCGCTGATCTGCACTTACATCGTCATCATTGTCAATCATCTCCTTGGTGGAGGCGGTTGTTTCGTTGCGACGAATCGATCCTTGGTGGATGTCCAGGTCCACCTTCAGGCACTGGAAGCTACGCATAAGGAACACGATGGGCATGGGCAGGACGCCAGCCAGGATCATGGATAGTGCGATGCCCATCACCCAATTGGGGTAACTCTTTTGCTCAATCATACCCTGTAAAAAGATGGCTTAATAAGGGATCTAAATATTTAAATGTCAAGCTACATACCAAATCGGCATTCCAAGCTCCGTAAGTGGGATTTCTAATGACCATGAAGACCACTGAAGATACCAAGATGCAGACCATAATGACGGGACCAATGTACCGCCAGGTCCACTGCCAGTAGCGACCAGGTCGGTAGCCAGTCATCTGGAAAATGTCCTCGGTGAAGCTGCGGAAAAATATCGTTAGTATATGGCTCATATTCTAAGGAAATCCAGCATAAACTCACCGCTCGTGTCCGTAGATAAAGATCACGGCTATCATCTCCATCAGCGCCACCACCACGAGGCCAATGGTGCCGGCAAAAGAGTCGAACATCTTGAGCCAGTACTCCCCGGCACCTGTGCAGAAGATGAAACCGACAATGAAGCAGAAGAGACACACCACGCCAGTGACATGCTGTTTCTTAACCCGCTTGATAATGTCAATGTCGAAGAGGGTGCACAGCATGCCCTCCAGGATGCCGATCTGTGATCCCAGTCCCAGCGACAGCAGCATGGTGAAGAAGAGGACGGCCCAGAAGGGAGCACCGGGCAGCTCCACGATGGCCTGGGTGAACACGATGAAGGCCAAACCGGTGCCCTCGGCAGCCTGCACAGCAAGAAGTACACAATGAGAACCTCCAGACCATAGAAATCCCCATCCAGACAGTACTCACATTGTCCAGTTCGTGAGCCAAGCTGCACTCGCTCAATTGCAGACGGGTCAACTCAGTGCCATTCAGTAGACTCATGGCTTGCTCGTAGCCCTGTGTGTCATTCAGTCCCAGCAGTTTGTTCTTCACCAGGATTTCCGTGTTACTGGAGGAAGGGCAAAATAGGAAGGAAGAATGAATAAACAAACTAGTTGAAATCGGTTAGAACCCGATGGAGAGGCCGTTCAAGAGCAATTGTGCATAACTCAACGTGGGTCCGTTAATTGATGCAAATTGACAGACACGACCGCGATTCCATATATCGATTCGAATATATCAATGGATGGACGCAGATACACCCACCGAGCCGTCGTTTCATTGATACGCAAATAGAAAGAAAAACAGTTGCCCTCCGCCGGTTACAACTGGTCAGCATATTGATGACCCACCTAATGGACGTGGACCCACTGATGCGTGCGACCCATTGCCGTTCCCCAACGACTCACCTGGCTATACAACGGTCCACATTGACGGTGGCCTTGAAGCCCAGAATGGCGAAGATGACCACGCTGGCGTAGATGGCCGTAACGGCATTGCACACGGACACCAGGAGCACATCCCGCACGCAGTTGTTCTTCGGCGTGTTGTAGCTCCCGAAGGCGATCAGAGATCCAAAGGCCAGGCCAAAGGAGTAGAAGACCTGTGTGGCTGCATCCAGCCAAACCGTGGGCTCCAGTAACTTTTCCACCTTTGGCGTATACATGTGCATCAGTCCAGCGCCCGCTCCTCTCAACGTGATGCCGCGAATGAAGAAGATGGTCAGCACAATATAGGGGAAGAGCGAGGTGAAGTAGACCACCTTGCCGGAGCTCTGGATGCCCTTCATCACGATGAAGAAGACAATGGTCCAGGACAGCATCAGGCAGAGCACGATCCACCACTTGAGGCCACCAGGCTCATCCATGGACGGTGCTGCATCCAAGGTGGTGCGGTACCAGAAGTACGTCGTCTCCGAAGATTTGGCGCACTCCTCCAACTCAAATCCTGTGCCGTTCAGGGGACAGGATGACCAGGGCAGCGGATACTAAAGAAGTAACCAGTGAATTAGTTACAGATCCTGGTTGTGTCCAATAACTTAACCACTTACCCGAAAACTGTTGAAGAGGTAGAAGAAAACCCACGTGATGATCACGTTGTAGTAGAGAGCCACAAACAGCGTTACTATGCACGACGAGATTCCGATGCCACCCAGCCAGGGATGGATGGTGTTCCACACACCCAGGGCACCCAATCGCATTCTCTGCCCGATTCCCAACTCGATTAGGAACAGCGGTATGCCCTCCAGTATCAGCATAACCATAAAGGGTATCAGGAATGCACCTGCAACGGGAAATTTAAAGATTCACTTGGAGAAATACTAAGAATATCTATAAGTTCATTAAAAAAAAACCTTTAACATAAAAAATGTTGTATTATTAACTTTTGGACTTTCTATACATAAATTCTTAATAAAATACCTTAAATCGAATCAACATTTTTTCATTTTACAGTGTAATGATTAAATCACTGGGTGATGCGACATAAAATCAATTCAAAGCCAGCCGGAAATTTGCATTTCTGGCCAGGTCGGGAAATATCTGGTTGGCCAACTAGCTGAAAAGAGTATGCCAACTTCGATGCCTGGTCAAGCTGTCAATTGTAATTGAATTAAAAGCCGGGTGGGGTTAAATCGCCATTAGAAATGTGCGTACACTTGCTATAACGCCCCCATTTACCCGCACAAGCCACCCCACCCACTGGCCCACCCAAGGCCATCAATTGGGCCCTTCCGCCGTCGAATGCCAGGCAATTAGTGCACATTAAATCCCATAATGTTATTGTCAAAGCTGTGCACCTGATTAGCTGCAGTTCGTTGGCCAACTGATATTGGATATGACACATGTCGTCGGGCGAGGGTTGGTGTGGAGGGGCGTGGCAGGGGTCTACCCAATTTAGCGTTATCACTCAGGTGACCCGTGCAGTCAAACAGACATTGATTTGAAAATACTGCTCCAGTTTGCGCATTTTCCGCGGTAATCCGAGGCTTAGCGTTGAATGCCAGGCAAAAGTGGAGAGACCTAAACAATCATAACTCGTAATGGATAAGGTATTTTTGCATACCAAACTATTGAACGTATAAAGAAACATATAACAGAGAAGTATATTTATACCTTATATATGTTATCTATATCTTTAAACACAAGAAATGCAGTTTGAAATATTTATACACATTCAATTTAGTCATTACACTCTCATTGATCTAACTAAAACCAACATCATTCTTTTTAAATAGTATTAGATACTTACCGCCTCCATTCTGTTGGCACAGGTAGGGAAACCGCCAGATGTTGCCGAGGCCCACCGAGTATCCGATGATGCTGAGGAAGAACTGCATCTTGCCGCTCCAGGCGGCGCGTTCCGGCTCATTGCCCGGAATGTCCACCGATTGCACGGAGTTGCGCTGGGGGGCGGTTAGGACGATGGTCACCCCGTGGGTTCCATCGCCCCGTGCCCGTGTGTTCAGCGGCGCCATCTCGTGGCCGTTGCGCGGCGCATCTATGATTTTGGTGGCAGCCATCAACGTGCGGATATTCCTGGCGAAGTGTCCGTGGTTACCGTCTGCGGAAAAGTGGAGAAGCCGGTTATGAGAAGTGCCTGGACTCGACCCAAACCCACTGTTTGATCGATACTCCCCGAGTATCCGAGTGTGTACTACTGTGTGTGTGTGGACTTGTTTGCCCATTTGTGTGGCGGTTCGTCCTTGAGACCGCTTCTAGTGGCTGCTAACTCAATTTGTGTCCTAATTGTTTGCCATTAGGCGGATTCTGCCCTGGTTAATGGAAACTTTTCGCCGTTCTTTTCGTCTTTCCACCGCTGTCAGCTTTCGTAATTTTATTAATATGCAAGTTTGGTGAAGTGCCTTGGGATCACATATATGTGAGCATGTTCGTTAGTTTATTCGTAATTAAGTGTGGTATTTTGGCTTGCTATCAAGTTTAAATACCAATACACAATGCACAATAAATATATAGCGTAATCTGAACCCACTTTTAATAAACTCGTGGACATATCACTTTTTCAAAGTGTACTCCATACTAATTCTTTCTGTGTACGAGTTAAGGCACGTATGTGGGGGGTCAGAGGTTAATTAGATACTTAGTTTTTGCAGTAAACAACCCAGAAGCTCCAAGGACTGTTTACGAGTCACTAAACCACCCCCCTACTCCTCTGGAATCGTGACTTCCTGAACCTTGTTGCTCTGTGTAGGGGAAGGCCAAAAATTTTAGCCAACACCGCAAAAGGTCGTTTTAAATTGAAAGAGCAACCAAAAACGGAAAAAAGACCAATTCGGGTGGCGGGCTTATTGAAAGGGGGGTTGACACTACCCACAGTTCTATGTGGGCGCATTTACTTGGAGGCTCGTCCTCTGTTGCTGACGTAGTAAATTAGGGCTAGAGAGCACACGGAAAAGAGCGGAAGAGCCATGGGTGTGTTGTTTGGGGCAGCAGCTGTGTGGCAAGAAGCAGCAATTCACCACCGAGCGAGAGAGGCAGAGAGAGCCGAAAGCTGCTCGAAGCTTTTGGCGTCCTGCCGCTTCATTGATGGCAACTTCGGGGGGACAGATTTCCCGCAGGGGGAGCACACCTCCACGCTATATATTCTCGATCTATTCTGCTATATTTTGCGTATACGTAATGCGCTATGACGTCTTTTGATGGCTGCCTCATTTTCCCAATTGCGCTTCCCAAAACGTTACACCCCGACCATCTATTCGTGTAAATATTTATCCAGTTACACCCACAGAATGTATCTCATGGATGCAGAAACCAAAAACTACTTCTAGGGGTACCCAGCTGCAAAGTCTCCGATTAAATTGCAGAGAAACGAGTTGTAATCAAAGGACGCCAACGTGCACTTTTCCGCATTTCCACCCGCTGAGCTGTCTCGGGGAAAACTCTCGTCCTCCGATTGCACAATCCGATTGCTGTTACGTAAACCAGTGTGTGAAAATATTAAAGGCCTGTGATTGCTGTGCTGTTGCTTTCTGCGACGCAGTTAAATGGGCGGATGGTCCGATGGGTGGCTCTTTTTCGCTCAATCACCGGCGTTTCTAAATAAAGCTCTGGCAAGGATGTGGCCGTGGCCCTGTCATTGGAATGGGTTAAATCACTTGGACCCAGTGCAAAGTGGACTGAAACACAATGGTTTAACCATTGCCGTAGGAAATTACTCAATGAGGGGTCAAGATTACCGCTGATTGGCTGTGACAGGACCTAATTGAAGAATTGCTTTTCAGGCTTGCATAACTCTGGGCTGGAGAATACTAATCCCATCTGGATAGAATTTAAATGAATGGAAATTTACCAAGCCAAACGACGCTACCCCAATCTCTCACAAAGGTAGAAAAGCTTGGGTCCTGGGCACAAAAAAAAAGGACAAACCCAATTGCGTCGTGGCAAAACTGTAATCCCATAAAACACAAAAGTTCATCCCCTTTCAACTCGCGGGTTAGAAGAATCGTATTTAAAGCTCATTGCCAGTTAAGGTGAACTACAAATAGCTTGAAAAAGCAGAAGTACCAGGTAGTAGTTAGAAGTGAAAATAAAACAAGTAGGCGAATCTGCTGACATGGCGTGCTGCATGCTAAATCGATAAGAACGGCTTTGCGGGTAAGGTGGAATCCAGGGGGAAAGCCAGCTGTCTTTTCCTATTTCTGCATAAATCATGCAATTTGATTGCCAATGAAATATACTCTGTTTACGCAATCGATTTTGCACATTTTATTGGCCTTTTGTTTACGCTACGCCAGAATAAATTCACTGCGAATCGTTCAAAAATGTTGCCTCTTGAAAATTTGAAATGACAACTAATATAGCCATATTTGTGGCTATTTTCGGAACCGCATCCACTCAAAATAAAAACACAGAGGTGTTGCGCAACTTGTTCGCTGGCTGCTGCCAATATGCACTTTTTGCCCTTTGCTCTTGGTAATTGATTTGGCCATCGTTTGGCGCCCAGGCGCGAATTACGCCGAAACCCTGCGAGGACAATTGGCCCCAAAATCCCACCGAAAACACATCCACACTTCCGTTTCCGCTTGACCTTGATGCACGCCACTGTGGATTTTCTGAAACTTTGCGAGCACTTTTAACAGACAATGGATCCCGCTGATAGGTGTTGAATTACTTTCCCAAGCCCCAATTTTGATTGCTTACGATTGCTAAACCTTGGTCAGCTGCTGTTCGAATAAAATAGGGGGCTTGTTTTGCTAAAACATTATGTAAATAAACGCAGCCGAGGTTCTTATGCAGAACTGCGGAAAGTTTCCACAGATTATTATTACATTTAAAGCCCACTCCTAGATGTATCTAAACCTAGAAACCTATAGACCTTTTCTATTCCTGAAACTAAAATATAAACAATGCAATTCTAGTTATTAATAAAGCAAATATATTTCAGTTTCAGTTTTCAAAAACTGGATAATAATTCATTCTAAAAATATGTTGTATTAAATAATAACGTGTAATAGCAACAAACTAATCAAATGAGTTCAGAGCTCAATAAATTTGTTAAATTTTTCCAAGGCGTGGTGAAGCATTTGGCGTCCTTTGTGCGTCTTAACCTTTTGCCCCGAATAAACAATCGATAACAAGCAAATGTTTCACTCCCAGCCCAAGCACAACATTAATTTTTCATCAAACAAAGTCAGTTTGGCCGCATCCGGCGGACTCGTGCACTTGTCTGGCGGAAGAGCGGTGTACCAGTGTATCTTATATGGACCATGTATAAGCCCATTGTACATATCCAACTTTCGCTCTCACCCTAGAGCGAGAGAGATGGGTACAGAGTGTGCGAGAGAGGCGGAGAGAGAAGGAAGGAAGCGAAGTGCAATCAGACGGGCACAAAGTTCAATTCCTTGTGCTTCCCACTATTTTGTTGGCACAGCATCAACTGTTGGCCTGTTGAGGTCGATGGGGAGGGTTGGAGCTTTTTTGGCCCAAAACATCCCCTCGGCCAATGCCATTGCCAGCCCCAATGCATTTTATCAGAATCTCCAAGAGAAAGAGAATGTCAAACCGGAATTGAAGATTTAAGATGATGTATCTTTGTATCTTATGGCTATCAGAATTTATTTGGGATTTGAAAAGGTATTCACACATTGAGTCAAATATTATAAGTGAAATTGCTCGAAGTACTTATTCCCATATTTCAATTAATAAATAATTCATAAAATATTATTTCAAAGACTTGTTTAGAAAATGCTGTGTGTTTATCGATTGAATACCATTAGTGAAAGCAACCCAAACAAGCCAACTCAAATCGCTTAAAGAATCAAGTGATTAAACGGTGGATGTGTACCCATGCCAAAATCTGATTTTGTTTCCCATGTTCTTACAATGTACTATATATAGTAGTTTATGTCAACGTGCAAAGTTGAATGTATGGCAAAGTTTTGCACTTTGTTGATTTTTGGAATGCGAATTCGCTGTAAATGCACAAAAATGCAGATTTCGATTGTCGCTAAGGGCACGAAACAAATGAAATTAGTATAAAGCTAAGTTCACTGTTTTTCGCGGAAGTCCACGTGCATCCCCAACCTCGAGTTTTAATGACACAGCGCCCAAGATAAAGAGAGCGCCAGAGAGTCTGTCCTGAGAGAGATAGACAGAGAGAGAGAGAGAAGGGCAGGAAGGGAGTCCTCTTGGTATGTTTGTGTGTGTTAGTGGGCAGGTCACGTCAGGCAGAAAGTTTCGCCTCGCTTTTTTATTCCGTACCGAAGTTTGTCTTGGCTGTGGGATTTCAAATTCCAGACTGCTTTAAAGCGGATTTTTCACACACACACTCGCGCGCTTTGGAAAATCCCTGATTATCCCTGATTTCCGCTTAAATCCAGACAAACGCTCGATATCAATTTCGTTCGACGAATTTTTGCGTTTTTCTCACGGAGCTTTGCTCGATTTTCACGACCGTTGATTTGTGCTTTCCGTTGTAAACTGAATCCAAATCGCTTGGCGCCGCACTGCGAAGCTCGCGAATTGGCATGGTGTGTTTGAATCGGTGGTGAACTAACCACCACCAGCGCAGGAACATCCACTACACACACACGCACACATGTCACCCGTTGACGCAGGACTCTGCATGGAAATTTTTGGGCTGGCAGCGGGCTTAAATTGGGCAAAGCTTCACTTTCATTGATTGCCGCACGCGGAAAGGAGGCCAAAAGCTGCAGGAGCACGTGGCTTTCGGGGGTTGAAAGTTCAAATGCCGCCGCTATCGCCTGTTGTGGTGGTGGTTGTTCAGAAGGAGAGAACTACGTTGGGAGAGAAAACCAATTTATTATTTAAAAGGACTCTCTTGTATCTTGCTCCGAAAATAAGAAAAAAATAATCATATTACATACATTTTTAAGGAATTAAAATTGTATAATCATTATAGTTTTATAAAAGTTTATAAAAGTATGTAACTTAATAATAACAAGAAATCTCCTTTCAAATTGCCCGCCAAATTGAACCAAATTCAATTGCAGCCTTTTGGTCGCATTTTCCTACCGCCCGGCAGATGGCGCATATAACATGTGTGACCATTTCTTTAAGTGTATATCGATAACCAGTCAATCGATAATTGCATTTCACCGCGCGCAGTTTAAACAAAGTAAATATAGATTTGTGTTACATTTATTGTACTACCCAAGATTTTTAAGCAATCGTATGCGTCATTTATATTTCTCCAACCCATTGAAATTAGCTTATTACCACATTAAATTATATATTTTAAATATCTTCCAGAATTATACATCTATATTGTTTGTGAAACATCACTGTTATATTGAAAACACTCAACCAATACTAATTCCATTTTATTATGTTAAAAGTCCCAATCACCCTGACCAAAATGTTAAATACTTCACCCTAGTTCCGAAAAGGTTAAACATGTAGCCCATGTACACAAGGTTGTAATATTGTTTCGTGGCCAGAAAAAAAAGAAAAACAATGAATGCCTCGCGAGCAACAAAGCTCTTTTTCCTGCCACGGAAAATCCAAATCACAAATATTGTTTGACCCTCATTATGTTTGAAATTTGCTTTTCCAGGCCCAGCCAGCGAGCACGAGGACATTAAAGATAGGATGTGAACAAAAGAGTCTTTCGTTTGTATTTGCACCGATGGTATTAGTACACTTTTTATGTGTATAATATTTATTTAAGCGAATAAACAATAGACTAAACATATTTTTAAATATAGTAATCCATGAAAGTCGGAATTAAATGAGCTTAAATAAGAAGTTATTTTTAGTTATTTTAAAAAGTTTTTAATTTTTACAAATTGGTTTATATTGAAAACCTATGACCCTGTGCAGAGTATCCTTTTTTTACCGAAAGGAGCAAAGCAGCTTTAAGCTGAAGAAGAGGGTCGAACAAGAGGCAAGTCAGAAAACAAGGAAGGCCTGTAACCGAGTAAGATGTGCACAAAGTTAGTTTTCCCTTCCTTCTTCGCTTTTCCTTTTCCCCATTTTTTTTTTTTTGTTTTGTCCTGCTCGTAAACTCATTTGCCTGGCACGCTGACAATAACAGTCCAAAAACACCCGGCGGCAAGTTTACAGAAAATATAGTAGAGTAAACTCTTTGGCGGCCCGTGGGCAGCCCGAAAATGAGGCTCCCGTCTTAAGAATAACAATACAATTTAATATAAACGCCGTTGTTGCTTTTACCCATGGCACTTTCACTGAGTTTTCGGAAAAATGTTTTTGTTTTGCATTGACACGCAGTGCGAATAATATGCCACGGCGTATGCAATGAAAAATTCAACTTTTGCATAATCTGGAATCACTTGCGCACGCACGAAGGTAAACAAATTTGCACGACGATGGCAGAAGGTAAATGAAAATGTACTAAAACTGAGGCACAACGCTTAGAAAATTATGCAAAAATAAACAGGGATAAAAAAAAGTTGGATCAAAAGCCCACACACTGAGGCGGAAAAAGTAACCAAAATAATCAAGAGTGAGCATAAAAAAGAAAATTTCAGCATGGAGCTACACTAAATATTGGAACAGGTAATGCTTCATATTAAATTAAGTTAATTCAATCGGATCTGCTATAAATTCAGGCGAAGGTACATTTAAGTGATACATTTTTCTCAGTGCACGCCCAAAGTAAAAAGTGCGATAAAAACAAATGCGTCTTCCTCGCGGCACCGACCATCTTCCTTTTGCTCTCCTCGCCAAGGTGATTATCCATAATCCCCCGAAAAAAGCGTCCGTGTGGCGGGCAGGATTGAATGACTAAAGACAAAGTTTTCCCTCGCCCAGAAGATAAATGCGGGCACTGCTCCTGCTACTCCTCCTGCTCCTACTTCTCTCTACTGCCCCCAGCCATGTCCCCTGTAACAGGGACACCATCTCCATTACACATCCGCATCCACCCACTTTTTCGCCCGCCAGATATCCCTACCTGTCTGGGATGAGATTCAAGCGTTAATATTTTCAGCTGCGCTGGAATTTGTAGTCTGGCAGCGATAAAGCATCTTTTCGGTGACAATGAATCGGGGATAAAGCATTTTACGTGCCACCGGCTGCCAAATAAAGTGCTCCTCTCTTTCCCAGCTGGTGCGGGTTGTTTTTTCAGCCACGTCGCTGATTTCGCATAAATTATGCAAGTACATTTTACCCGAGAGTCTAACATGCAGGCAACCGACTTTGCGGAACGACCAAAGGACCAACAGCCAGACCTCAAATTCTGGCTAACAAATTACAAATGTGCTTTTTATGCAGTGAAAACAAGGCATTTGCGGATGAGGATTGGTGGCTACACATTTACCTAGGTTTTGAACAAAGCAAACGAACACTTTCCATATTAAAACCTCAGTTTTTTCATATTTATCTTATTTTAGCTAAGAAACCCAAAATATTGAAGTGTTTTCTGATGAGAGTGAGTAAAGAAATGAAGCAAAGAAAGCCACATGAAAGGCATTGGTATTTGAACTTGAAACAAAATTAGTTTCATTTTTTTTTTTTTTTGCCAAACGAAGTGTGTTAATGAATTTCCATGATACCTTTGGTTAGCCAAACAACATTCGGTTCGAATCGCATGAAAACCATTTCAATGTGCATTTGACTGGAATACCGCAAACCCAATTTCTCTTATTCCGCAGCAGGCGGAGCCGCATTCATTCCACTCCACCTCCCATCACCCACCGAAGCACCCAATAAGACCCACCCACTGGACCGACCGCCCATTGAGTTCCTTTTTGTGACAGGTGCACCTGCTCCAGACCCGTCCTTGCCAACAGGTTGCAGGTGAGGTGAGGTTGCCCACTGGCCGGACTCTGGTTGACTGGCCAACTGGCTATTGCCCCTGACACATTTCCGAGGACATTGTCTTCGGCCAGGGAGTGCTTCCCTGCATGTGGAGTGATATAAACCCATTGCTTAAAGGGTCGGAATAAAGAAAAAAAACGTATCTTCGCCAGCCATAAACGTGTAATTTTATAGAGGTCCCGCTGTTCACCGCTAAATTCCAAACTTGATTGTACTTTTTCCTATTTTATGATGACAGCCAGTTTTTGCCTGGAGTTTCCAAATATATTTCCATTTATAAATAAATGAAAATACTAAATATATTTCTTTAAACTATTTTAATAGGAATTACATCACGTTTTTTCTGCGAAAAGTTGAAATAATTTCCGTTGAATTTTTTAACATTTTTACGGAATAAATCCTATTTGTTCAATGTGTTGACATATTACCAAGAAGAAAACATCTATAAAGGACATATATACAAATAGCAACACGACTGTGTTTGGATACCAAAATTTCCCCCAAAGAGTTTCAATAACTAATCCAGTAATTTGTAAGCAACACCATGAATAGGTAAATGCTTATATAAATGCCCAGAAGTAGCAGTCAAACCGACGATTATCCGATTCCAATGGGGAAAAGGACCTTCAATGCACACGAACGCTTGTCACATTGGATTGACTTCTGTCTCTTTACACCGGCCATTGTGTGCTAATTTGGAACGGTTATGTAATTTTCTGGGCATTTTGTTGGTATTAAGTGTACCCTTATTGGGACTATCGATGGTTACGAGAGCGACTGGAGGAGGAGGGGTAGCGGGCATCCTAGGAAAACCTATTCAAATCCGAACAGGATGCGGATTCGACTGGCATGTATAGTTATGCAAATTACACGCCCGCACACATGACTGCACGGGCGATATCCATGGATGGGGACAATGGGGCTCTGAGAACGGTGCGTCTGGATCCAAAGCAAACGTTTTGAATGGTTTTAATAACTTTACACACTCACGCACACACACGCACAGCCATTTCCGCGTAGGACAACAATAACAACGAGTGCGTACAACAATGGGCTTTAGTAATGCGAACTGAATGAATATTCACGAATGTGTGAGATTGTGTGTGAGTGTGCGTGTGAGTGTGCGTGTGGGCCTTTGTATTCCACACACTCAACAAATACGACCATGGCCAAAAATTAAATCCCCCCACCATCTTCGCCGCACCTGAGCTGGCCAAATAAATGCTAACGAGGATTAGACAAAGTTAAATGCGAGTTCGTTACCGAGCTTCCTTATTTGGCCAGCCCATATCCTCGTCCCATTTAAAGATCTACACAGCAAACAATACTTTTCGTTTTTGAAAAAATAGATTTATTTTTGTATTAATTAAAGTAGCATTTAAAATGATACTGCATACTAACCATCACTTAAATTCAGGATAATGTATTAATCTTAATATGTACTATTCTTTTTTTCTGTGCACTGCTTTTGCACACTTCAGTTTAAAATAAACTCCCCAATTTAGGCAGCTGGTTCGTGTACTTTTCGAACATTCTAACGTCAGTGCATCAAGTGACTTGGGAATTTACTACACGCCCTCCGAAAATTCGTCTAAAAATCTTTTCAGAATAAAGTGAAAGTCGAAAGATAATTAATTCCCGTTTTATCCCCATTCTTTGGGGGCGTCAAAATGCTTTGTTGCCAAGTTATTAAGAAGCGCCGTCAGCTTTTGGTGCAAAAAGTTGGAGCATAGTTGCTGCTTGGGATGCCATCCAGGCAGGACTCATTCATTGGGCATAATGCTCATAATTAAACCAGGTGGGCCCCCATTTCACCTTCGCACCTGGGACAGGTTGAATCCGTCTGCGGGAAACTCAAAACCAATTACCAGAGCTGCCCCAAAAATTGCAAAAGAGAAAGAGATTTATAGGGAGATGGGGATGCAAATGGCGCCGAGGGGTCGAGTCACGTATGCAAAACACGTATACGTCATGTGGGCCATGAGTCAGGCAATTACAAAAGCTTTTGTGTGTCTGGCCGTGCGGCAAGAAGGGTTGCAAAAATTTTGGATGCAAACTGAATGCATCTGGAATCTGGCGGATGGCAGCTGGCTCCTGGTGTTGTACAAACGATAACACCAAGCCACCGGTGATGCACTGGCAAAAAAATCACAGAATTATAAATACTTTACTTTACTTTAAATACTTTATACTGTATAGCAGTCACGGTTGAAATCAAAGGACATGTGCGAAGCCATTTATGCTGGCTTTTTTCAAATTCCTAGCAACTGAATCGGGCGACACTGACTTGCCATAGATAACCCAATGAGTCAAAGCCCGAATGAAGCTGGCAGGCACAATTTTGTGGTTGTGTTGCGGCGGCAAATGAAAGTTAATTGGTTTAAGGAGCTTGCCCATGGAGGCGGCGAGACAGCTAGGTGGCCAAGTGGCAGTGGCAATAGGCACTCCACGGTGGCAATGGCAACCAAAGTGCCTGGCGGAGCGCAATGAGGCGGATGCGTGAAAACGGCGTGAAAGCCAGAAGCTTGGGCTGCCGGAGGCCCTGTAATCAGGCTCGGTCTTGGCTCGAGTCATATGGCTGAATGAAATCATTTGCAAGTCAGCCTAGAGTCAGCCAAAAGCGCCCATTCCCACGCCCACACCCAAATACAATTTTCCCAGCCCCTCTCCTGGGCAATAATTCGCTTGTTGTTGGCTCTAATTGGAAAAGTTTGTTGAGCACTTAGTGTCAACAAATTTATTGTCTATAATTGCTGCTATGCGAGAAACCAATCCTCCTCCTTTTTTTTTTTGGGGCACTTAGGTTGCAAGCAAAGTTCAAACATCGCTGGCAGCCGTGAAATGGATAATGAATGAGGCACGAATGCCCTGAATCCGACACATCCTCGGCTGCCAGGGTCCATTATTCAAGCTAATTACACTTGCAACAGCCTGTCCAGAAAAAGTACACTTTTAACACATTTTCCGAATTAATTAGTCAACAATGAAGGAGGCAGGCTCATGCGTACAGTCTCTAACAAAATAGTAAGGAGTAAGTGGGAAATTAAAATATAATAGGGATAAAGTAATACAGACCTCTAGTAACAGAGGTAATAAGACAATTTATAATAAATTATTATCTTAATTATAATCACATAATTAAATTGTTATTACTTTAAGAAAACTGGGAATGCGCCAGTTTTCACGACTATTGAATATTGATTCTAGAGCCTGCTTCTTGAGCCTCACAGATATTTTCATTTTCCTCAGATACTTATACTGCTGGCAAGCACTTTACCTATCTATATATGCATTTCCCAGCCATACACTCCATACGATATTGATTAAATGAAAGCGCACTGACATGTCAACGGCAATGAGAAAGTTTGCTCTGCACTCGGACCGGAGTCTGGGATTGTGCAGTTACAGATCAACTTGGCTGCGTTCATACATATCCAATTATGCAAATGTTGCTGCTGTCAGCAGGCGGCATTCGAATGGCGAGCACTTAATCAACATGCATCGAAACGAGGCCCGGAGTCCTGGCGCTCGCAGGATGTTCTCGCAGCGACCTGGCCCCGTTTGAATGGCAGGCCTCGGCACAAAAGCCCACAAGTTTGTGCGGCCGTTTATCAGGAGCCGGCCAGACAGCAAGCAGCAGGCTTTCCGAAGGACATCCAGACGGACGGACAGGACAGTTGAGCAGGATAATGGCCTTTCATTGTAGTGGCACACTCACAAGTGCACTCGCTCGTTACGGGCTAGTTGGGTTAGTTTTTCAAAACAGATTTAGTTTCATTGCCCGGTGATTAGTTCTCATCATGACCACCCCCATGCCCATTTAAGTGGGCATCTTCAGCATTATGTATGGCCAGCCTGTCCCTGTCAATTGTTGAGTGCGAGTGTCGGAATACACATCGAATCGGAACTGAAGGCCCGGATATCGAACATGGACTCGAAACACGAAGAGTGCGCCCATCAACGCATCTTGTCCGGCCATCGAGTGTAGACATGTATGCCCCACGAGAGTCCTCCCGTCCCTTTGTCCGTCCATCCGAAGAGCAGAACCATGTCGACGGCAAGTGGCCCACTCCAATCGGCGCAGTGATGGCAAATACCTATGATGTTATGCCAATTTGCATACAGTCCTGAGCGGCTTACCACTTAATTGACAAAACATTGCTGGATTTTAAGATCTTCGGATAAAAGATTATTAAACAAAGATTTTAAATACAGTTGTCTGGTGCGCCCTCTTCATTAAACAACATGTATTGCGTTTCGATGGTACAACATATCATACCCATCATTGTCCCCACAGTCTTATTGCTGTGATTGGAAACCCGTGTCCAAATTATGTCAGAATTATATATCAAACTTCCAAATCGTTAACGTTGATTAGCTTTGTTTGGCTTATTGGTAATCGGTCAGATTGTGATTTGCGCACAATAAATGCGTATTCGAATTAGTTTAATTAGCCCGCTTCATGGCCGAATGCCAAATTCCAAATGCCAGCGAAATATTGAATTTTGTTTGGCAATTGCTGGATGGACCTTGGCTCAGTGAGAAGTTAATTTCATTGTTAAACAAACCGCAACCGCAGAGCAAACAATGAAGCGACCCCGGCTGAAGGCAGAAGGGAGCAAACAGATGGCCGGCGACGTTTCAACTTTAAACGAACCGGAAATGGGCGAAGGTCCTCCCGTCCTGCCGTCCTGGCCACCGAATAAGGCATCATTAATCATGGGTAGCTACCGTTTTTGGCCCCGGTTTACTTAACGCTCCTGGCACGCGCTTAGGTTGCCTTTTTTCCTTTTGCGGCATTAAATTTTAATCCCAAAAACACACTCGCTGCCCCGACAAAAGGGAGAAATGTAAAAGCCTCATCGTATCCCATCGTCCCACGCCGCACAGTTAATGGCATTTGAAGACTGTGAAAAAACCATGATGAAAATGTGGCCGAAATCCAGTTGCACGGACCGCTGCTCCTCGGCGGCGAAACTTTTGTCCCGCAGTGTTGCACTTCAATCGGAACGGAGTGCCACCCTGCGGCTGATGCCTGATGCCCCTTGGCTGATGGCTGTTGGTTACTGGGCTCTGGATACTGGAATACTGGCTACTGTATACTGGATACCGGATACCACACTGGATGCACACAACTCGCCTCGTGTCGCCACTTCTGATCGACAATGACTGGCGGCCATAAGTGCAAAGTGAAGTGTCACATCACGTTTGCGAAAAGTCGTCAGCCATATCCGAGTGCATCAAGGCAGAATGTGTGCAAAAAGTCAGCTCCATTTTGCAGCTCCGTGTCCCTGGGCTGCATTTACTTCTCGAACATGTTGGCCGAAAGGTTTTTTAAGTATTTATTGACAAACTGGGAATATATTAACTGTCGAAAACGGATGAAGGAGCAAATGTTTCCATAAGATGGGGGAGATTAGTCATGGAATCTTAAAATAAAATAAATATTGGATAATAATCTCAATATTTCAAGCTTGTAGCACAACCTCTTCTAGCGACCATTTGTGTAATCTTCGAGTACACAGAATAAATGCCTTCCCCCCTCAAAGTTGGAGAACAAGTTTAAATAGACTTAAACTGAAAGAAAATCCGTGTCACACTTCCGAGTTATTTCCGTTCAAGTGGCCCAAGCCAATGCCAATGGCAATGGCAAACCAAAAGCCAAAAGCAAAGTCAAGAGGCTGCCGCAACAAGCTAAAGCCAAAAGAAGCTTTAACAACTATAAATGCGATCACTTACAGCTTGTAATCAATAACGAGAACCGCCGCCAAACACCGACAAGTCAAACAAACAACAACAACAATGGCCAGGAGCCGAGCGGACAGGAAAAACTTTCTGGCTTGAATTTCACACACACACAGTTCAGGTTACTGGTTGCCTTCGCCATCGCGGCCTTTCCCATTTTCCCCATAAAAAAGTTTTGCCATTACTTTTCGACCAGCTGCACATAACTGTCGCTCTCGCATTCGCTGTCCTTGTCTCCGGTTCTAGTCCTGTCTCACCTTCCAACAAAGCACCCACCCACACCCACAGTATCACATCTCCTATTATTGTTTGCTGTTCCGGCCTTGATTCATCGTCCTGGCTGCTGTCTAATGAAACTCATGTTTTTATTACTCGCCGTATTGATTGATTGTTTGAGATGGATTTATGGCATCAAAAGTTCTTAAATCGGAAATTTTTCTTTTATGTGCTAAATTAAAGCTTAAGATTTTTAGACCAGAACTCAAGCAAAATAAACAAAGACCATTATAATTTCGAATAAAAACCCATTATATTAAAATATATATCTTCCTCGAAGCCATTTCGATTACTTCTGCTGTCGCTCGGCCAGAAGTACCTTGACCAGTCCCACCAACATATCCAGACCTTCCTGGTTGTTTTTCTGGTAGTATGGAAGGGCCTGAATGCGCTTGACCCACTGCACCAGGCGCGGGAACTGATCCGGCTCGATGGGCGCAAAAGCCTCGGCCGTGGACACCGATGCGATGCAGCTGAGATCGGCGATGGTCAGCTTGTCGCCCACCAAGTAATCTCCTCCAGCCAGGCAGTACTCCAAGCCATCGTAGGCCTTCTGAAGGTAGGCCACTCGATCGGTGGGCACCTCGCCAGCTCCGAAGTAGATCACCGGCTCGACGATGAAACGGATTCGCGGGAATAGATGACCGCAATCGTAGTACAAACGGGCATCCACCAGGCGGCGCTTCTCCGCATCCTTTGGGTACAGGGAGTCATCGCCCTCCGGTGCGTACTTATCTGCCAGATAGCTGCAGATAATGTGCGAATCGCTCACGATGGTGCCGTTATCATCGAGCACGGGGATCGTGTGCTGCGCATTCAACTTGAGGAATTCGGCGGACTTGTGCTCTCCGGCCTTTACGTTGACCAGTCTGGAAAGAGATGGCAGAAGAGAACGTGAGCGAGATAGCGGAGGAACGAGAGTACAGGTGCTGAGAGAGCAGAGAGTCGTTTAGCCATTAGTTTGTCAAAACAACAACTAATGCTTCAACCATTTCATGATCAGCTTTCAAATTTACTAAGCTATTCGTTATCTTTCTTTCAATTAAATCATAACTAACGAAAATTTTATTAAATATGACTGGTCCCATTAGTTGACAGTATAATCTTACCATCTGCTATCCTAGCTAAGTACCTTAATGTTTAATTATTAAATAATAAATGGCCAGCATATTAAACGCGGGGCTATCAAGACCCCACTGCTCAAGTGGAGGGTTAATGAAGAGAGTGGTCGTGGGGGAGACCGGTTTATCAGCTAGTGCGATGGAGGGGGGAACAACTACAACTTACCGCAAGTCCAACTCCAAACCGAGGGCGGCGGCCGTCAGCAGAACAGCACGACAGGGGGGACTACGGGGAGCGTAATAGAGGATGGGTTTGGCCGACATAGTACAGGCAGCTAAAATAGATTGGTTAATTACTTATTTGTGTGACCAATAAACTAATACAAAACACAAATATTTTGCCACTTCATTTACTTTCTCGTTGAACTAAAATGCAACCGGCTTAGCTGAGGTTAAAAAAGCAACTGAAATATTAAAGAGAGACAAACAAGTTGATTGTTGACGTTGTCGAAGCTCTCACAAAGCTCATCATCGAGTTGTTCAAAGCTCTCAAAAGAGTGGCGCTCTTTATATGATCTTGTCATCCAAGCTTTACCCTGAGAAAAAGCTTACATACTTTAAAAGAGACTGTCGTTTACATTAAAGTATCCTAACTATTGCTGTTAATTAACCATAACTAACGTAGAGATCATAGGAATCATAAAGGAACTTTAGGTATATAGATTCCAGAAAAATGTAAAAATTTCCTGTTATTTTTTCCACTATCTGAGTATATATTTTTTATTGATTATTGAGTATATTGATTGACTATAAATTATATATAAGAAAGCCCTTCAAACTCCAATCGAATGAGCATCTTTTTTCGGGCCAATTGAAAAGGTGACTAACTAAGCGGATTCGGAGCCCCCACTGACAGCCCTTTTGCAAGGTGAACAAAATTAAATTTTTAAGCGGATTTCGGAATTAGTTAATGGTTCAGGCCAGAGGGTTTTCCATTCAGGCATTCACTTTGCTCGACTGCAGGAGCTGTTTGTACATAAAGTGAATATAATTGGATTTCTGATGCTCGGCATCAGGTAGATAGAGACATTAATGTGGCATGCAGGGGGACAAAAACGTCGATAATGGTTCGTTTTGGCCTTTGCCCCATCGAACTCGAACTAAGAACTGAAAGTGCCGCTCACGTCGAATGCCTTTAAATATTTGGTCACGGGCGAGGGATGCCACACCGAAATGAGAAAAATGTTTGCCCAGGTATGCGGGCAGGTGGCGTCCCCCATTTTCCGCCCGTCTAAGCCCCAGCGCCAGGCCACACCCCCTCGTTTTCCAGCTTTTCCCGTTCGAAGACAAATTTGTGAAAGCAATTTGCAGTTATTAAAGCTTTTAGTGGGATCAAAAGCAAGCTGGCTGCTTCCTTCGACCTCCTTCGAGTACAAGGCATTAAATTTAATTTGGTAATTGAATAATTTCTGTGACAAACACGAATTCAGGCGCAGAGCCTCAGAAGTTTTTCGGCTGCCTCGAGGCGATGGGGCAAACTATGTACAAAGATATGTATGTATGTACGTGTGTATGTCCCGTGGGTCCTGAAAGCATTAACTAATTGATTGCCACTTGACGAGTGACATTTATCTTCATAACTTGGTTTTTTTTTCGGCCCGTTCTGGGTGCTTAATTGAAATCACAACCAGGACTATCTAGCAGATGCTCTTTCACTGCTCTGTGCATGAAATTAATGGTAATAGGATAGCCGGGACTCGGATGTGGAGACGGACTAGAGAGCAACGCCCACCACGTGGTGGTGCCACTGAGTCAGCTGTTCGAGTGCAAAATCCAGTGTAATTAATGATCCTTTGACGCTTGGGAAGAGTGTCCTGGCATCCCGATATCCTTTCACTGCCTTCCATAAATATTACTTAATTCACATCCAGCCTTGGCATTTATAACAATTAAATTGTGGGGACTACTCGGCTAATTGTCCCTCTAAAACCAAAAATGAACGACTGGGAGTATCCATGGCATCCTTATAGAAAGTTAAATACACGAGAGTGTGTGTGTTTCTGCCCCGAATCAGATAAGCACAATGAAGATGTCGAAATGCCTTGAATCCTGCAGCTTTTGTCTCTTTTTCCAATCTGCTTTTTATTGGAACTGCGAACAGAGGATTTTCTGCGTCTGAGGGTAGACAGTCCAATGACTAGGCATATTAATCGCCGCTCAAATTAAAAGTGACATCCCATTATTTAGATATAGATATGAATCCGGAACGGCAGACAAGTCAAATGAAGGGCAGTCCTTTGTAAAAAAAAACCGAAATCGATGGTTGTCGATGACAATGGCTATCAAACTGAATAAAGAGAAGGACGAGAAGAGGTCCTGCTGCTGTCCCTGCAAATTAAGTGACGCATTTCTTGAAATTCAAATTGTCTCTGTGATTTACAAGATATTTGCCACATTAACTTTATGCGCAACAATTATTGATTTGCGAATGGTAAAATGAACATTATAAATTCCTAAATATACACATATTTACAACTTTTTCGGATAACGTATTTAAGCCATTTTAAAGCCAGTTCTTTAAAATCGAAAAATATGGCGTCTAAATTGGGTTTTCATTTTACAACTACGGGAAAGCGATTACATACATGTGCGGCTTCGATGACCTGGGGATATGTTTTCGATCCTGACCCCCTCGTCCATCAATGCCAGTCGATGTGCTCCTTTGACCTTCTGCCCGCTGACACTATCGGATTCAGGACTTAAAACTCAGGACTCAGAACCCGTAAGCCAGTCGAAAGCATCTCTTTTTGCATCTCTCGGATGCGACAGGATGCCTAGCAGGCTAAGGACTTTTATTTGTTTGATCCGTCTGTGTTTATCAGCGAAATCCACTTGCTAGTCGTTAAATTTATTGAACTTTATTGAATTGTAAGAATACGAGTATAAATAAAACGTAGAACATGGGAAAAGTACGGCATGGAAGTAGAATAAAAGAAAACACCAACTTCGATTGCAGGATATTACAGAGTGCGGCAAATCTACATCCCCAATCGATGAATGATGGAGGGGCATTTTCCATGGCCATATGTGTGTGTGTGTGGTTGTTGGGTTAGTGGGTGAGTGGGTGGTGGTTGGGGAATTGCGGCCATTCGCGCTTTTACGACCCACCTGAATGAATGGATTTTTAGGGCTTTTCGAATATGTATTTTAATGGAGCCGGTGGCTCGTTGTTCTTGCTTTTCTAAACAAAAGCATTGGCAATTTTATTGGGTTTATTTTTTGCGCCAGTGTTTACTTTGGGCTAAAGCACTCGAAGCTGCTGTTGGCACTTTCTGCCTTGTTGCCATTGATGGATTAGCGCTGTAAGCCAAACAGGTGGTAGGCGGAGCCCATTTATTTTTTCTTTTTTTGGGCCATGTATTCAGCGCCCATTTCATCACTTTTTCTAAGCCTTTTGGCCATTCAATGCATCAACAGAGTGACAGGCAGAGATGCTGTATCACTGTTTTATGGTCATACACACGGATGTGCGTACAGGAAAAACGTATCAACAGATGCGGTCGAAATATGTATTTTTTTTCTCGACCTTACCATTCGGGACACAATTTTGCAATCGAAATAAATGTCATACCAGCACTCTGAGTTAAGCTGAACGCGAAATTTTCACTTTAAATTTATGAGCAGCACATTTTTAATTTGAAACCGTAGCCTTAAGCCCAATGTGCCCAATTTAATGCCATTAAATAAACCAGCTTGCTCCCACTGAATTCAGCATCAGAGCTCATCATCATCCTCTTAGCCATTCAGGATCTGCTTAATCCCATTAGCACTTTCAAAACAATTCAATGCGAAAAGCTTTTCAATTGGCAGCAGCAAAACTGGAATTTCGTTGGTAGTTTGACAGTCAGCTAACCAGTTTGCACTTTGGCCAAAATTTGCTGTGGCTTAGCTAAAATAAATGTTTGCAAACGCTCACAATGTGGGTAACTGGTACAGGTTAGCATAGACTAAAAACTAAAAATTGATTTTTTCTCATTTTTGCGAATGGATTATCTGGACATTTTATTTTATTGCGTTGAATTGGGTTTTATTTATGTGCCGTGGCGGGAGTGTTTAGATTTATGAGTCGTTAAGCAGATGGAGGTGTTTCGTGCCTTGGCCAGCAGCTCTGGCCCAGACCCTTTTGCCATAAATCCTCAAAAGGCTGCCGGGCCACGTGTGGCCTGTTATCTAATGCGTACATGGCCAGTAATTAACGAGGCAAATATGTACTAATTGCGTATACGCGTCGTGGGCCACCACAAACAGAAAATGCTAATTAAGACGTAGAGTCGGCGTGCACTTGATAAATCAATTAATTTATGCAACATCATCGGGGGGAGCCAGTGCATTAGCCCAAGGATCGCAGGAGTCCGTGGAGCAGCAATAGCCAGCAACACAATGCGCCGCAGGACCTCTAAACACATCCATTTAATTACATCCCACGGTGGCACGAACCCATCCGCCCGCCTCGTGGCGTCTCTCGTGAAAAGAGCACGCAGCTTGATCCACAGCAGGGTGCAGGCTTATTAACTATAGAAATTGATTTTGTCCAGGGTCCAGAGAGCAGCCATTTCGGCAGACCCGGACCCCGGGGACCATCATGCTTAAGCTAATGCCCCAGGGCATCCGTGACAACCCGTTGGCTGACTAATCGCACTTAATTTGCAGCAGACGGTACACCCGACACCTGAGCTCCAATGCTTTAAGGTCCTGCGAAAACAAAAGTTCATTGCCCTTCCGCGGCGCAGCTTCTCCGCGATAATAAAGACCTTTATGTAAATGTCTATATAATGTCGTGAAAAAGGCAATTCGTTAACAGAACTATTTGATTACAGTTGGAGCACCATTTAATGAAGTGTATCCTTTGACGACCCATAAATCCAAGACGTCTTAGTCGATGATGCTAAGGAGCTCTTAAGCTGCTACACTTGAATCACCTAACATACTTAATATTTCGAACTAAGCTTTATTAAAAACATGATAAAAGTAATGTCATCTATTTCAAGTTGATAACAATCCATTCTGTAAACAAGACTCCATTCCAAATGAAATACTATCAGATAAGTATAAACTAATTCCACAACACTAACAGTCTAGGGCAGTAACGAAGAGATAACTATTCCATTGTTAGCCGGAATGGTTGGCTAGAATGGTCATGGGCAATAACAAAGCTATGCCCGCAATTCTTAAATGGAATTGACACCTCGTCGGGCGCCAAAGAGGCTCAAGACGCTGGCGAGCGGTGGGCGGTGGATTCTTGGGCACATCGTGAAATGAAGTGGAAGTGGAACCCGAGCCGCTGGCTCCAAAAGCTCACCGCATTCGACGGCTCCTCCGGTTTCTGCCTGGGAATCGAGAATCCGAAAAAGCGAACAGTCGTCGAGCAGATTGGGCACTGGCAACCGAATGTGGATCTGAATCCGAATGCGAGCCGCACTAAGCTAAAATCCCATTGAACAGTGTGGCAATGACAACACGGGGTAGCAGCAACATGCCTCGTGGGTGTTTTATTGTTTATCTTATCTGGCCGCCAGTTTTGGCCAGAAGCAGATGGCCTAAGGCCAAAAAGTGTTTACACTTTATATCGGTCGATATTAATTGGTCGAAAAGTGCCGGCATTTCGAGGTGTGCGAGTGTGTGCAAAAGTGCACTCATCTCGCGCGACGAGGCAACACGATTAATGGCTGGGGCAACATTCAGACGTGTTGCCAAACAGCCGGCAACATGGAAGCCTTCTTTGAGCCACAAGTGTTTCGGCCCACTCCCCTCGTTTTCGGCCTGATTTCGAGGAAAACAAAGCAACAGCCAGCCCCATGAGCTTGTGCTCCTTGCCTTGCTCACTCTCTGTGTACCATTTCCATAGTGTTTCTGGGCCGAAAGCTTTCGGCTTTTCCGAGCTGCTCCGCCGCTCAGTTCCTCGTCGAAGTTGAAAGCGTTTGGTGCTCGCAGCGGAAAACCGAACCTGGCGGCACCGAAACAAATATTTAGAAAAAAAATGAATAAATAAGGAAAAGCTGGGGAAAACTTTGAAAACGGGCGCGCGAACAAGTGAGCAGCGGCGGCAGAATCAAAATCAGCAGCCGAAGTGAAGTGTAAATAAGTGAAATACCCAGCACACACAGATACACACGCACACAGACACCGGAGTTTGGGGCCTGGCATTAGAACGGCATGGGGTAGTTGTTTATATTTATACCCAGCGATTCCAGTTTACCCCAGCTTCCCCCCGCAGCAGGTGCGACATTCCTTTGATTATAGACGTTGCCTAAACGGCATTGCATTTCACGACCTGCGTAACTATGTTCGCTTACTAGCCTTAAATGGAGTGTATCTAAATATACATACTAAGAAGTAGATTATTAAATCGGCTCTTAAAGGATTTTGTGATTAAAAGATCTCCCTTTTCGGCCATCAAAGATGCAGCATTTCCCCATTTAAATATATGGTCTAAATGGGCAATGCGATTTCCGACCCATTTCTCGGTTCGGCACCCTTTTGCATTTATCAATGTCTCCGTCCGGGTTCCCTCAGCTTGACTGAGATTGATATGGGAACAATGCAGCCCGATAAAAGGGGCTACAGAAAATAAAAACCAATTAAACCAACCACTCGGAAAGTTAGACCGGCCAGCAAAGAACCCTTAAAATTGCAGCGCGCAAATTTTAATTGGAAAAACTTGCCTAATTGAAGTTTAACAAAAAAAGCGACTGGGCACGGGCTGGGGCAATGCAAATCCTGTCTGGGACAGCACAAACTTCGTTCTAATTTTCAATTAAATGAAGACAAAACGAGGCAAAAAAAAATAAGGAAAGGAATTGTGCCAAGTGCAATGACCACAGCTGGATCCCGAGCCGCAGGACCTGTTCATTGTTCATTGTTGGCTTCCGCCTGTGCGGATTCCGAGGGCGTTTTAGCATTTGACACATCTTTCCGTATCTGAAAACAATTAAAATATGCATAAAATGTAAATGAGAGATGCCCAACTAAAACGCCAGGACCAAAGTCAAACGCCAAGTGTCCTTTCTAGTCCACAACGATTCCGTTTCTGTTTATCGAATTTATAGCACGTCAAGCGGAAAGCACAGTGCAAATGAAAAAGTGAAAATAATTTGTGAATAAATCAGTTGGTAGAAACAATGATGGACTAACGGATTTTTGCCGGACCTTGCGTGAAATTTGGCAGAAGGTAAGAGAACCGCAAGTCGGCCGCAATTCCACTCACATTTAAGCCGCAATTCGATATCAATAAACGCACTCAGGCCGAAATTCTCGAGAGTCTTGTTTATTTGGCCGACGGTAATTAGTTTCTTCTCTTTTTGAGCCACCAATCCAGCCTTCACCACATCGACCCAAACTGTTTGGTCTGGCAGCCCATGCGGCGTATGCGTAATATTAAGATAATTGAATGGGCCATGACAAACATGGAAAATGGAAATGAAAATGTTTCATTTTTTTGTTTTTATTTTTTTTTTTTTTGGTTTCTTCTTCTCCGTCTCTGCTTCCGTCATTCGGCCATCATAAAGCATTTTCCGACCTGGCTTGTTATATCCTTTCATTGCCTTTCATGTCGAAAATGGCCAATAAAAATGTTTACGACGCACGCACACACTCAGGTAAATTCTTGGAAAAATTGCCCGAAGAAGCGTTGAATACTTATTAAAAAATTACCCAAAATTCGTGAGTACATAAGCATTCATGTATGGGCATGTAAAACTCTTAACGATTCGCCAAGTTCATTATTTAGCATTTTCATAAAGAGTTTAATGTCTGATAATTCAGCGAAACCATCGTGGCTTACACGAAAGCCATATGTGCTTATTAAATGATATGTCCAATAAGATACGGCTTTTGGCATCCAGCAGAACATTCGTTTACTTCTAATTAAAGGTCTTGGCAGAAAGTTGATGAGGGTAAATTGGCAAGTAATTAATCGATATTTCATTTAGTAGTAAACCCAGGCAAGATACCGTACATAATATAAATTAAGCAACAGACATAACTTTGTAGCATGAATTCATAAGCGAGCGTTTAATTTAGACAGACCGTTAAAGCATTTTGACTTTTGCCGCCGGTTAAATAAAGTCTCTTGAAAGCGTTTTTCTTTCATTTTTGTTTATCAGTAAGTTAGTGCTTTACTAGAAGCAATCGAGCTAAATAAATAGGGGCCAAATGCTCCAGCAAAATGTCAAAATCAAGTAGCCAGCAAGAAAAGAGACAAACTTTTGGTTGGCCAAAAGAGTTTTCTACCAAAAACACATAATCATTATAACACTCTAATAATCGACTTAACAAGGAGCTCAGTTTGCCGTTTAAATTCTCCAAGCTTAAGAAAGTGAATTAGCACCATACCCGAAATGATATACTTTATTCATGGCGTATGCGTAATTCGCTTTTCGCTGACGCTGTCTCTCTGAGCTCTATATAAACATTAAAACTTTGTTTATATTCGCTGCAGAAAATCGTATGTACGTATATCCCAAAATACAGCACGCTCACAATATTCGAAACACATACATAAAACTCGAAAGCGAACAAAAACAGTGAATTGCAAAAGAACGGCGGCAACAAACAAATGCAGAATGCCTTTGCATGTTTCGGACCGATTTTAATGGCTCTCAAATTTTATATTTATTGAAACTATAAAAAGTTTATGGGCGAGTGCCGTTGCTTTTGCTTTTGCACTTGACCGAAACCATGTCCATTTCCACGGTTCGGGAAAATCTTATTTGGGTCGAGCCAAATCCGATAGCGATCGCCAGACTTGAGTAATGCCCGTAGGTCAATTTTACAACCAGTTTAATACGTCCGCCCAAGCAATCCATATGTCCGTAAATATATTAATTTGTTCCAGACTTGCCACCTTTTTTATTGCATCCGTTTCGTTCTTTGTTGTGCGAATGGGCCGCGAGAGATATTGTGAGTGGTAGTGTAAACATTTGGGGGAAAATAGAAATCGGGCAAATGTAGTTCAAGTCAATTTCGCTACTTGCCAAAAATGAAAACGATCTAGACAGAAAGACATAGAGTTATAAACTGACAAGAACGAATTTGAAAAGAATCGTGAGAATTATGAGCAATATTTTTGGAACCATATGTACTTTAGCTTATGTCAGATTATTTAAACTGGAAAATACATTCTCTGTTCCAAGCCACGTGTACCAAATGAAAATTAGTTATTTATGTGTCTGGTTTTACGAAAAAACAAATGGTTTTAGGGCGTTAGAGTGGGTGTGGCAACATGGGCCATCAAATTTGCGCCGCGTCTTTGTCTCTAGAATCTGTATGCTGAATCTTCTATCTTTTATAGCTCCTGAGATCTCGACGTTCATACGGACAGACGGCTATTGATCCTGATCAAGAATATATATACTTTATATACGCGTAAACGCTTTCTTCTGCCTGTCACATACTTTTCATCGAATCTAGTATACCCTTATAATCTACGAGTAACGGATATAATAAATTCTCTCATTGGTAATTCTTTTTACAACGGATCTAATTAAATTGTGCCAAAAGTGGTAACTTTATCGTCAAGTTGAAGCATTAAATGACATTCCCAGCTAAATTAATCAGCGACCTTTTTATTTTTTCGTGGCAGGTTCAATTAGGTAAAGTGCGGTTTGTTTTTGCAGCCGCTTTACCTTTGCCAACACGGCGTATGAGTAACGCGCGTGTAGAACATTTATCTGCCGAACACACTTTAGATGCAAAGTGAGCGCTTAAAACTTTAACCGAATGTGCTGGGTGCGCCGTCCGCAGGAATGAAGGACAGAGGACGAGTGTCCTGTCCTTCAGTTGAAGCTGGCAGGATAACCGTCATGACTGGAGGGTAAAGTGCTATAAATCAGCACTCGAACCACTTAATAAGCACGACGCACCCACACACACACATATATCTTCTCCCCTGAAAATGCTCACACTTGATCCTGGCTTTTACAAAATGTTTTTCGCGGAGGGCAGCGAAAAGCAGCAGCCGTTATACAAAAAAAACGAATAAGTTGATTGGAATAGAATTATTAACCAATTCCGACAGCTAGAGTTGCAAAAGCATCCAGAAAAATTAATTAAAAATATTTTCTAATTGCACTTGAAATTCAAGTTTTAATTGAATGGAAACGCAGCTCACTTTAAATATTATTTAGGTCAGTTGTGCCCACAACTTTGAATTTTTTTCTTTTAAAACTAAGCCCATATATTTGCAAAGAAACGAATGAAGTGCAGAATTTCTACACTGAACTATTCGGCTTTTAAGCTTAAATAGAAGTCATACCACTTTAAGTAAAATTATTGTGAAAATTGCTAAGAACAATAGTATTTTTCTCTCTGCATAGAATGGAGGATCCTCCTCAGCTGACGGATGAAATTTTCATGGGCGTGGCAGCGAAATGTTTTCGTCACGCGCTTTAATTGCCTCGCCCGCCTAGCCAGCACTTGTGGGCGGAATGCGGTAGGCGTGGCTGGGCCGCCTTTTCTCTGTTTTGATTTTGCGCTTGCAGAATACATATTCTACTTTTTTTTTGCCTTCCCATCTGTTTAGCATAAAGCAATCGTGAATTAGCCATAATTTGTTTCCAACTTCGTGTGTGTGTGTGTGTTTGTGTGCTGTGCTTATCGCCGTCAAAATAAAAGCTCATTAATGCGGCATTCGGAAGATTTTAAATATTTGCCCAACGTTTTGTTATTACCATTTTCCAGACGACGTCGCTGCCTGTCCCGCCCCCCGTCCACACCCCACCTTTTTAAATGGTCGTTGTATTATGGCCAAGTGCTCGTGGATGAGCGACCATGTGTTTGCATGTGTGTCTGTTTGTTTTGCGGGTGTCTGTGGGTTCCTCGATTTTAATTAAATATGAAATGCGCTCGGGGATTCGCCGGTCTCCGCTGGGTACAGCTGGAAATGGATACACAAAAATCAAATAAATAAACTAGCTAACACTTTACATAGAATTGCCGATGCTCTGCAGAATAGTTTTCAGTTATCAAGTAACTAGGGCGTAACTAGATAAACTGGTCTTAACGTGAAATCATTAATTCAGTTAAACTTATAATGATGAAATAAAAGTCAATCATTTAAGTCACGAAATATAATACATATGCAACAATATGTTTCCAACTATTATAATTTTTAGAGAAGAGAAGAATTTAAAAGCCAAACAACATTGCAGTTTTGTATTTGTGTTATGCCTAAATAAATATAAAAGAACTTTCAAATAACTTATATATATACACATAAAGATAGTTTTTAATTATATGTATTCGCCAGATGCATTTCGTTGAAATGCTCTCTATAAAAGGCTTTAAAGTGTCACACCCGTTATGTATGTAGGTATGTCACTTCCGTTTCCGTCTCGCTTCCTTTGCCCCAATTTCCGATGCATCCGTAAACTTAGAACGAAGTGAAACGAGGAAGCCGACAAAGCTAGATGAGTATGAGAAGTTGTCATCGGGGCATTAGTCATTTCCCCATCTGGCCCGCATACCCCATTGATTCCATTTCAAGGAAAACTTGGCTGGAATAGCTGGTTTAAACAGTTTGGCAGTTCCAATCAGGCTTAGTCACGCTGTCTGAAACTATTTTCTGTCGATCGAGTAGAGAGCAATTGTCAGAGAGCTTTTCCATAAGTTATATGTGGAAATCGTCTTTGCGGAAGGCAAATGATGGGAAAACTTATGGAAAACAAATCAAAACATGCAAATGAAATCCGTCAAACATTTGTACGAGCTATGTTTACAATTTCTTTAAACAACCAATTGTGAGCTGATTTTATATCATATTCTACACAAATTCCAATAATTATTTCATTATTATTTTGTTTACATATACTTGCATCCTTCTCAATATTGTGTTACTACCTTCAGCAAAAGTATTTTTAAATCCATTTGCGTATTCCTTAAGCAACTATTAAATTACAAGGGCGTACGAATGTACAGCAGTTTTTCCTTGTAAAAAAAAATATTATTTATATACTTGTGTTAAAACTTTGCGTGCTCAACTGCACTGAGTGTGTGAAAATGGAAAATGCAACTCATAAACAAGAGCTGTTGCATGCGTTTTTGACGTGGCATCCATTTGCAGCACCGCTGTCGCCTTTTGGCCGCCGGTGGTTGCTGTTGGCCAACGCAATCTGCACCACTTGTTTATGGCCGTTTAATGAATGTTGGCACTTGGCGTGCACCAGCCATATCCCAAGCAGCGGGCAGCTGGAGACTGGACCCAGAACCACGACTCTATATGGCCGCAACAATGCTGTCCAAAGGGTCCGGCCAACGAAATGAAACGCAACGAAGCCAAACGAGCCGGGAAAGCCTTGGGAAAAGCCTCCGGAAAAACCAATTTGCTGCTGAGCGGCCTTAGACCGCAGAATGGGCGTGTTTTTTCTCGTCTTTTAGGCCAACAACTTCTGCACTATGCATGCAAATCTGCTGGCAACGTAACGTGTCGGCAACAAAACATGACAATCCCTCTTGGAATTACATTTTAAAAGTGCATGACCTATTTAACAACAAGATTGTTCATCAAAATATATTTGTTTTTTTAATTTTTAAGGTACAATTCCATGTTTGTATCTGGGTAGTTTATTATCATAAGAAGTTGTTATAAGAACTTTATAAGTCATGAAAATATTTTTACCAAATAATTCAAAGTTTGCTTTTGGTAAAAGTCCAGAAACTTTTCACCCAACTTACCCTTTCTTTGAGTGTAGAATTGAGGGCACAAGAATTTACTTTTTCTTGGCATACAACTTTTTTTTTTACATTTTATGGGCAGTAAGGCCGTATGGCGTCGAGTGTGCTTCCTTTTCAACCTAACTCCCTTCAGCTAACAAAATAAACATAGAGTTTAAATGGAAATGAAAATTAAAATTTTCCCGGCGCCAACAAAGTTTCGCTGCCTTAATTTGGCTAATGAAAAGCGCATAATGTTGTCTCAATACCGCGATATTCACTGTACCGCAAAAGTGGATAATTGAGTGGCGGGTAAAGTTTTTCAACTCAAAAAGCCACAATCGATGTACCTACATATACAGCCAACGCGTTTTCCTGTTCAAATTTGTCAGTGCCAGTAATTTGAAATGAAAACGTGGCAAATCAATAATTTTGAATTATCCATTCGGGCTGGCCCGCTTTTTCCGGTTTTCTGTCTGCTGGTGGCCTAATTGGAGCACACGCACACATTCCCATGAAAATGATTTGTGATTTGTGATTTCTGGCGATAAGTGGGTGAGTGCTCGCTGGGGAATTGAAATGGATGGGGGCATTGGAGCCGTACACATCACGACATAAACGTAGCACGCATCATTAACTTGAAAGCTGCTTATCATATTTGCTTAATGTACAATTACGCGTTGTATTTCAGTGGCAGACAACCCCAAAAATTTACACAATATAAAGGCACTCGCAAAAATGCCAGGAATTTCAAACTACAAATGCTAGATATTTTCGTTCCAATTAAAGAACTTTATCATTGAATTCTTAGTAACCGCATTAGTTATCTGGTTGACTTTGTGGAGAAATGCTTTGTATGTAGCTTTACATTTAACAATTACTGATTTCTCTATAATAGGAGTATTGTTTAAAAGGGCTTTAAGAATTTCAGTTGTTTTGTTCCTTTGAAAACAGATTATTATACTGTCGAAATACCAGTTATTTGCTATCGTTTAAATTTAGTCTGATTTTCTTTTCTATTCTAATTCTTCACATGACTTGTGTTTCATTGAAGCAAACTGCTTTGCTTTTTCTAATGCATTTTAACATAGATTACAAATATTTCTTGCACATTTAGCACATTTCTAATGTACAGCTACTAAGTTAAATTGTATGACTCAAAACAAATCAAATATATGAACTCCCTATCAGTTTGATTGAGTTATATTCGTTTTTTTCAGCACCAAAAACGACTTTAACTTCATGTAAAAAATAATATTTAGCTTGGCTTTATAAGATTGTTTAACTATTCACTCAAGGAATAACATCAAATAGTACTAGTATTCCAGAGCCCTCTTCAAAGTACACGGTACACCTGACACCTGCCACTCTTTTCGAGTTTCCCATCAGTCGCATTGTGATTTCCCTGGGCCTTACATAAAGACTTGAATGGCCTCAAAGTAAATCCTTAAATAATTAAATACGAAATGGCGGGCAAGGATTTTCACCTCCTTGCACGCCCGATCACAGGCGAAATTCTTGCCATAATAATAATGTGTAAATAGAATCAAAATTGTTGACTCGGGCAGGACAAAGTTTGCTGAAATCGAAAGGGGAGAACGAGAGCCATTTGTGCAAAATGTTAAGACTACAATAAGTTAACGCACACACGCAGGCCAATACACCAGCCGAACAGAAAGACAGACATAAAAAAAGGAAATTCATTGACATGAAATTCGGGGAGCATTTTACGTGACAATGCCATGAAATCGAATTTGCCAAGCGACCGGAAATGCGCACAGCCTTGTGTATGAGTGTGTGTGTGTGTGAATGTGGGTGTTATGAGTGTGGGTGAGTGTGTTTAAGCGCGAGTCCTGCAGACAGACAAAGGGGCGGAGACCCAAAAGGCGGCGGGGCTGCCACTGCCGTCGACATGTCTTCTGATTTATGCCGCACTTTCCATAAGTTTTTCATGTTTTAGGCCGACTCGCTACCCTAGATTTGCCTGCGCCCGCTCAATGTATTCAGCCATGAATTGCGTGAGCTGCCTGTGCAAGCTTATTTACTTTTGACAGTCATGCTGGCGGTGCTGGTGGCTCTGCCAGTCTCTCGATAAATCTGGCTACTTTTTCGTGGAAACCCCGAAACTGTTGCATATTTCATGAGGCTGTATTCCCGCTATATATTTCTTGATTGCCTAACAAAGGCATCACCAAGCCAATTACCTAATATCACCTGCTAAGGCATGACAAGAAACAGATATTAAATTCTGCTTAAATCGGTTGAAGTTGCATTTATATGAAAACCCACTTCATATGATTGTAGAAAAATACTTTGTCATGATAAGTTGTTCAACTTCTTTAAGTAAATATTTCGAGTTCTATTGTAAGATATCCTATCGACTTAAAGCCACAATTTTCATCCTGAGATAGCTATATTTTTGGTTCTGTGGCTGCCAGCCCTGTTACCACAAGCGAAAGTAAAAGGGCTGAGGGCGGTGGCAGTCGAAGACAAAGGCGCAAAAGAGACGACAAGTGGGCTAAGAATGAAAGACACACTTGGAATTGTTTTTGCATTTCTTTTCCGCGCTCCCCTTCTTCCCGTCGCTTTGCTACCTGCTCGGCATAAATAAAATGCGGGCCCGGCAGCAGCTGCCTTTGAATTTTCGATGACCTTCAGGTAAGCAGAGCACAAAATTGTCAAAGAATATGGCTGAAAATTAAAGGCCTCGGGCGAATGGAGCACAATTGGTTCTGGATCGTCAAGTCCCGGATTTGAAAAGGGTTTCGAGTCAAGGGCCATCGAAGCCCCCCGCCAACCACCACAATTGACTTCATCGAGTGCCGGGATGAGACCACAGTGAGCACAGTGAGGCCCTGGCCATCCAAGTACAGGATGTGCACTCGTATTCCCTTCATAAATCAAAGCTCGATTCATGCAAATTGCTTGCTCGCTGCCAAATGCGTTCATTCACGTAGTTGATTACAGGAAACTGGCCAGAATCGAGCGTTGCCAATTTGGTGCCGATTGGGAGCTGGGACAACATTTAAGACCCGAAATTGCTCAATTTTCTTACTGGACCAAGCACAAAAAAAAAAATCTGGAAAAACAGAAGCGAACCAAATCAATTGTGCCCCGTCCAGGCTGAAATGCCGAAGCATTCGGCAAATGGCAGCTCATTTTGTATTTATCAAAGGCATCGATGGGGTGGTTGGGGTGTGGGGGTTGGGGGGTAGGGGGGGTTGTGGCAAAAGCCCACGTTTGACCTGATGGCGGCATAAACTTTTATTTCAATGAGAAATTCCATTGCACTGTGGTCCCTAGTCTAATTCTAAGTTTTAATAGAAAATCGTTCGGTTTTATTAGTAAGCACTTTAAAACTGAACAAGAAGCTTGCTTAAAACAACTTGGAAAAGTTACATTGTCTTAGCATTCTCAAACTTAGAGCATGTACAAATATTACTCATACGCACTGTGAGCTTGTGGTGAAATAACACTGTTTCCACTGTGCAGTATGCCAGACGCAGCTGTTTACTAAAAAAAATGAAACACACTCTATTTCTACAGACACACACACACACGCACGCATACTTGACTGCTTTCTCCCGCTTTCTCGCCACTTCCGCTGCACGAGACAAGCGAAAAGGAGAAGCAAATTCTGTGGCATACTTTTCGGCTGGGCTTCTCCTTGGCATACAAATGCAGGTAATAACGGCTGGGAAAACTTTCGGCTCGCTGGCATTTGCAAATGAATGGCGACTGTTCTAATTTTGGCATGCCCAGAATATTCGCCTGTTGTTATTTTCTCTTCTCTTAAATATTTATACAAAAAATGAGCAGCTAAGCGAGCTAACACACACATACCCACACACTGCATCGGATTTATTATTAATGCCCGCCCCCCTCAAACATACGTTTCAGTTGAGCCCATTCCGTGTTTGGTTACTTTTCCGAGTTTGCTGAATTTTGCTGACTTTGCCCAACTGTTTGCCCAAGGCCCATTCAGGATTTCCCATTCCTATTTTTCCCACTCCTGCCGCTCCTTCCGCTTTTGCTCCTGCCTGTTGCGGTCTCTCGCTTATTATCATTTATTTACTTATTTATGTCTAGCGCGTCAGTGCCAATATTTTATTTTTATTTTAGTTTGCGGACGCTGGGCCAGCTACTCATTCCATTGTGCAAATGGCCAGGGTTCAGAGGTCGGGGCTATTTGACCGCCAAGCTTGGGATCCATTAATAAAGTTGCCAAGCAAATATGGTCATATCCAGTCGAGATTGGCTCGATAACGCCTTTATTGAATTGTGACTGGCATCTGTTTTCACTGATGTGATTGGAGCTTAAATGTTTTCAATAAATATCTGTGAAACTTTCAGTAGAAAATAAATATTATAAATATAAATATTTATACAAGTGGAGATTAGTTAAATAGGGCTTGAAAAGATTTAAATATATAAAGCGTCGGTCTTCATAAATTTCTTAAGAATTTATTTAATTTGTTTTTACCTACAATTTTTTAAATAACTCCAAATAACAACACGTCATTGGTTCTTTCTTAAATGTGATGACTTAATAAGATTAAAGTGTACATTCATTTTACATACAAACTCAAACGCACAGTAATACCCAACATTCTCCCCTTGAACGCATTTCAATTGAATAGTAATAAGTCACCACACCTGTTTTATTAACAATTCAGTAACTCTTTCTGAACATTTTTATCAATTACATGGTGAATGCAAAAGGAATGCATATTGCAATGCCAGCAATACCAAGTTTTCTTCACTCTAGCAGGCGCTGAAAGGTTCTTCTTGCTTCTTAATATTTAACAGAATATCGATGGCATTGACAGCACGCTCTGGACACATTCCCCATTCAATGGAACCCCGTTGGCCCGCCCATACATTTGGCCCATCCAGTAATGGGGGCCATTTGACACCCACAGTGGCCACGTTGTCCAAGATACAACAGCCCAGTGGAGGAGTAATAGCACAGGCAGCACAAGGATAAATTGTGTTTGCCCATAGTCATTAATATCCTCCTCCCAAGCCAGCGATAAACGTTGAGTTCCACGCCCCCCAGAAATTTTGTTGTTTGACAGTTTTGACGAAACGCCAGCCTAAATCGTCGGAAATTGACTAATAATGGGGTTAATCGCCAATAACGATCATTTCTAGTCAAGGTAAATTGTCTGTTAACCATGAATTCGGGGAAACTAACTATTACGTGTATGCATTTGTTGAAATAAGGTGTAAGCCAAATAGTCGATACAATCCATGGGTTTAAGCCACCCATGATGGCTATCGAGTTAAGTTTAGAAATGTATAATGTTTATGAAATTCCAAAGTCCAAAGAAATCTAAGCTGGGCTATCAAAGTATTTGTGCCACAAATGATGTAAAATAATCCATGTGCACAGCATATTGCTCTTAATGCTTTAATGAGCTAGTGAATATTTAGTTGGAGAGCATGATTTAAGCTTGAAATTAATGGTTTTGTGATAAATTGCTAACTTAAACACTAACTTCGTTGTTATCAACCTTATCAGCAGGCAAATGAGTAATTTGGTCAGCATACCCTATCAAATATCCAATTATGGTCGTAAAAACTTTGCGTTAGCTTTATATACCGCTGTATCCACCGAAAATGCGTGACAATAATTGATGTTTGACAAGCATATTGTTTTCAATGGGTTCTCTACCTAACTGTGAAGACATAAAAATCCTAATAGTTAACTTTGTTGCTCGTAACGCTTTTAATGGCTAGCTTAGTTGGCACTTTCTAAATTGTGTCCTGATTAAAAGTAAACATGCTGTAGAACACTTTTTTGGGGCAAACATCTGATTGCCATAACACTGGCTTAACCATGGTCAGCTGAAATGGGTATTGCACTTGGCCAGGTCGTATAATTTTCACATCATTGGGAACGTTTTGACTTGCCTGGTGAGCGGGCAAGGTGCTCATTAAGCTTAATTCGCTGGGAATCAAATATTTAACAGATAAGCCAGATTGAGACGGTGAAACACGTGTGAGTGTGTGCTGCGAAGGCTGATTGAAACTGACACCCAAGGCACTTGCACCTCGCAATGGAGGAATATAAAACGGCAGGGCAGGGGAGGGGGGCGGTGCAGGAAACGCAGGACCACGCCATGTCCTGTCCTCCGCCGCTGTCCTAACGAGCAATTTAGCCAACTCATTGAAGCGGAATTAATGGCAATCGATTTTGTTTGGCGGTCGGCAGACAGCACCTTCTTCTAGGACGAAGGGAATGGGTCTTCATTAGTGGCAGGACGGCAGCAGGATTCCAGCAGGACTTGCCCCACCCGCCAGGCTCCCCTTTTCAAGTCCGTGTTCATCTTAAAGCCAGCATTGGGCGTGCTCAATTATTTTTAATCGTTTAAGGCATAGCTAAGGCACTTTGCGGTTGCACGGATTTCATAGCTTAAACATACCCTTTCCTTACAAACATAAATCAGTAAATCAGTATCAATAACTTAAGTGTGTTAACTTAACTAATACTTACGTATTTTACCTTCTTTAAACATACAATTTAGGGCAACATTTTCGCCCCTTCTTTCGAATGCCAAAATGTTTCAATCAACCAACAACTGAGTCAAACGCTAACACTTTCTGGCTTGTCCAACTTGTGCTTTCCCCTTTTTTGGCCACCAGTGTATATAGTGTGTATGGACTTATCCCTCGCTTGATCATGGGATGAATCTTTTCTTGTCTCGCTTGGCTTCGTTTTTTATTACGTGTCGGGTTATGCAAAAACTTTGCCATAAATACAATTTTTGCTCTTTTCAATTTGTATTTTCCAGCTGAATCGAGAAGGATAAACTTTTTGGCCCGCTATGCCCAGGAATTGTGCGGTGGCGAGGAGCGCGGCTGTTGATATAGATTCAGATTCTGATTCAGATACAGATACAGAACCAATTTTATTTCCCGCTCCCATTGAACATGTGCCAAAGCTGCGAGCTGCTCGAAGCTGACTCTGGTAAAACGGCGACGAGGACGACGATGCCACTTGATTTTGGTCAACTTAAATAAGCAGGCAAGGCGAGGCGAAGCGAGGCGCCACCACACCGCACCACCCACTCAATCACCGACACAGCCACGCGCAAAAGAAAAAACAAACAAATAAACTAGGCAAAAAGCAGCTCGCAACCGGAAATGGCCGCGCCCATCGACGAGAGTGTGCTGAATGCACTGAGGGGTGTGACCAGCGCCCACACACGCCTGCCCAAGCCGCTGCTCATCAAGATCTACGTGGCCAGCCTGAAGCAGGAGTTCAACCAGGAGCGCCGCATGCTCCTCGAACTGGTCGGTCCCGAGCTGCAGTCCCTCTACGATGACCGACAAATTGAGGTGGGTGCAAATTATATTATTAATGGTTTGTTTAAATTATCATTTAACTATTTCATTTATGAAATGTATTGCTTTGATTCGTACACAGCTGGAATTCGTGGACATGCACTTCGGCACTGGCGACCTGGAAGTGCATCAGCTGGAGCGGGATCCCTACTTAATCCATGACTATCTGCACGAGATCGACACCTGCCACGCCCACACGAAGAGCGTCTTCTTCATGGTGCTTGTGGGCGATGGCATTGGTCGTCAGCTGCTGCCCACGAAAATAGATGAGGACATCTTCTCCGCAGTCCTGACCGATCAGCAAACCTCTGCCGATCATGAGGCCATGCTGGTCAAGTGGTACGAAAAGGATGCAAGTCAATCGCAACGGCAACTCAAGCAGGATTATCGGTAAGTTAACGAGTTGAATACGTAATCACGTTTAATTACACGACCTAAACAATTTATGAACCGTTTTGCATTGAAGAGAAGCAAACCAGATGTTGTTTATTGATCGGTTACACATGTCGACCAGTTAAGGTTGTTTTGTTCTTGCCTGCAAGCAGCAATCCGCAACTCAAACTGCAACCGAAATAGTTATGGACAAAGTGGGCCAATATTTGTCAAAGTTCCGTTTCCGTTCCATTGTGCCATGTTTGGCTGAAATTATCCATGTTCCACATTCGCTTTGTTTGGCCACTCAATTGGAGCTGAACTTTGGCAAATATTTGAATGGGCGAAATGGGGAATGGGTGTGGCAGGGCAAATATGGAAATGCCAACACTTGCCTCGACATCTGGAACGTGTCCGCCAGTTATTGAAACCCCTTTTGTTTTTGCAGCCTGATGACCGCGGATGCCTGGCTGGCTGAATCACAGCGAATGCAAAGCTTTCTCGAACAAGCCTTTCAATCGTTGCTTCAAGGATCCAGTGCATCAGGACGATCGCCAGACTTTGTGGAACGGGTTCAGCTACTTCGACGCACGCAGATCGAAAGAGAAGTCTCGCAGGCAATGGGTATGTTCGGTTTTTATTTGTATCCAAAGAATATTTTCATATTCTAAGTACGCATTTTTAGCACTCACCAGCGAGAAAATCCTGGCAGTTTTCCGAGAACGAGCCGCTCAGTGCAGCAAGGGGGACGTGGAGGCGGCAGAGCGGCTGCGAAAAATCAAGGACGAACTCACCATGAACCTTTCCACAGATAATCACACTACACTTGTGTAAGTTTTCCGGCTGCATATATGTGTCAGTTATTTCATTTAAAATCCAACAAAGAAGAGTAACTTTTTGATAACAAAAAAATTCTGTATATCGTTTGTCTGATGTGTGCTCAGTTACGAAATCCACTACTATCACAACTTTAAAAACTTTAATTAATTACTTTTGATAATGTGAAAAAGTTTCATTATGATAACTTTTACCAACCCCGAATAAAAAAAAAGTGAAAAGGCATTATGCAAAGTGCCAATTAAAGCATTAAAGGCTCAGCTAAACCATTTTTTTACTGAAATATTGACAAGGACTTAGTGGAAAGCATTTTATATTCAATTATATATATTAAATTATTTAATATTTTGTTAAAGCACTAGTCTGCACATTTGACTATGTGGGCCTAAATCCATGACCTTACTGGCCCCCTGAGATTTTTGGTTAGGAGTGCTGGCTAATTGGGGCTATTACCAATTGCAGGGTGCCCGGCAGTGTCGCCAGCGAGGCCATCGACCCGGACAACGAGGACCACGAGTCGTACTTGAGCAAGTTCAAGAACAAAGTGACCGACAAGCTGCGCCTGCTAATCGAGGCACATATAACCAATGATCCCGACGTAATCAAGGGGAGGAAAAAGACTGTGCAGGTGAGTTGGATAGCCACTTTGGGCCATTAATATAGCTGACAGGTAACAAAACGCCTGCGGGCCGATAATTAAATTAAATGTTTTTTGCTCAGCACTTGCCCCACTTCTCTAAACCACTGAACGCTTATTTAATCAACAGCAATTCTGATTGTTATTTTTCGGTTGGCCAGTTGGCCTGCGGCCGAAACGAAGAATCATAAATTAATTCCAAGAATTTGCCACAGACAAAGTTCGGTGGTACGGGCCATTATGATTTGGCGTTACCTTGTTTTTTATGCCTTTTTGTTGAGCTTTTCTTGGGGCTCTCCATTGTTTATTGGCAGCGCCACAAAGTCTCGAGTTGTTGGCTAATAGCTGCGCGTTAATTAAATGTTCGGCATGTGGCAGGTATATTAGGCTTCAAAGCAGATGTTTTGGCGCAAAAAAGTTGGAAAATAAACAAAGAGCAAAGATAGATGGGAAACAAATGGGAAATTTAAATTGTTTGAATGAATACCACTTCAATTTGCACAGCCACAAAGTGGTCATTTCCTTATTGAAAAGAATAAAAGAAAATAAAACACAAGCCACTCTGGTGAAAGCTAAAGGAATATTTGCAAACAAAAACTGGTTAAGGATTCTCTTTATATCAACTTTTACCTGAAATATGCTGAGATTTTCGTTGGGCAATTGCAATTTCCAGGAAAATTCAACTGAATCCGTTCATGTGCAAGCCCCTCTTAAAAAAGTACAGTTGGGAGCAAAATAATGAGGTCGCAATAAAAATATCTAAAAATGCATTTTATCAGCAATTGTGGATAAATATAATCTAATGTTAGTTGATAGGTTAATAAAGTGTTTACCAGAATGTTCTATGTTTGTAAGCAAGAACATTAAGATTTCTTAAGTATGCATTTAAACAGTATGTTTCGCAACTACAACTATTATTTTGCCAACAACTGCATATGTGTGTGCATAAGCGCAAGAGGATGCCCAAAAATGTATGCTTTGCATATGACAGTTGTCGAAATTAGTTTGAAAGAGATTTCCTGCAATAAAAACCAATTGAAATCGAGTTGGCCCAAAAACGTCAAATGGCCGAGGAAATCGTTTAGCTCAAGGTTGCCGCTACCGCCCGCTTGGCAGCGCCACTCAGATCGCCTTCCGTTCCAGTTGCGGTTTTCAGCATGGCCCTGCATTGCATAAGTTCACTCACCGCCACCGCTCCGACCCTCATTTTGGCCCCCGCCCCGTTCCGCCCCTTCCATAAACGCCACCTCTTGTTGGCTTTTGTTGAAAGCATTTAACATTTCAGCTCGGTCGCAGCCGAAGGACGAGGCGTAATGCGAACTGGTCGCTGCCATTAGCGGGCGAACACAAGTGGTGCACTCGAAAAAACGGCTAAAACAGGCAAAAAATATGATTTCATAACTAGAAATTAGGCATTTATAACTTGTATCTTATTTAATGGCAAACGCTGTTAGTTCCTGTGTTGGCTTAGTGAGTTAGTTAATGGTTTCTTAGCTAGGCTCTCTTTACTGTAATAATTTAAAATTAATATGTTGTAGTGCAGTAGACCGGGTTGCAGGTTACATGTTGCCGGCTCACTGCCTCAAGCTCCAGCCTCGCCCTAGTCATTTTCCTTTCACGGCTCTGCTCGACAGACCTCCCCCCCTGCCCCCCTTTTACCAGCGCTTCTGACATATTAACACACTTACACTTGGGCACAATGTAGCCACGCCCAGCCAGGTCGTCCCTTGTTTTCACTTAACGATGCAGCAACGTAAACTGCATTCAGGCCCGGTCAACATCCCATACCATTTCATCCTTCCAACCCAAACACCCTCCCACCTTCAGGCCCACCACCGATGCGGATAAAAGTGTTGCAAAGGCAAAACCCATCTGATCCACCTCCACCGCGCACTTTGACAAAATGTTGTGGCATTCGTTGCCGCAACCAAGAAATATGCAAAGTGCGCAGCTCCCCTCTGCGCCACCATCTAAGCACACCATAATCCTCACCTGGTGCAACACGTCGTATGCGCAACCTTTGCAAACCTTGTGCATGTGACTCTGGCACTTTGCGAAGATGAAATTAAAGCAAGTCAAATGCCAACTAATTAAGCGGCAACTCAGGTGGCTTTAAGAGTGGGAGCGTGGAAGGACACGCAGCTCCTGGCCTTATTGATTCGATGGGTTGTGTCGCCGAGAAGTGCATTACACAGATGCTGTCAAACGAGATTTGCAAAGCGAAAGCCGCTTACTGGCGAAAAATGGTATAAGAGACTCCGCCACAGACTCAGACGCAGTCTGAGCCCGAGATCCTGACAAGGCCAGGATGACTACATGTTAGTGGCGAATGAATGTGGCACAGACAGACACTCGCCGAAAAATTATGACTGCTATTGAAATTCAAAAATAATTATTATAGATTCTTAAGCTAATTAGTGAGTTGATATATGATACAATACTTATAAAACTCTTGGCTCACTTGTAATTTTGGGATACATTAATCTTAATACAACTAAAGTCCTTACTCCGAGCTAAAAATATTTAAATAGATTTTCATAAGTAAAAGGGCAATTCCGTTAAGGTCCACATATTTCCAGCACTTAGTCTGTTTTTCCAAGTACAACCCGCTCAGACACCTGCCCAGCAGGTGGACAAGTGTGGGGGGTGGGGGGTGACAGGTAAACAAAGTTACTGGCAAACACGCTGAATGCCACTCACGGGCGTTCCGAGTGATGGGGATACTGATGCCGATGACGTGCTCTGGTCTCGGTAACTGCGAACGCAGGCGGGCGACACTTGGCCATACATGTGCGACTCTATTTTATTTACTCACAGCTGCCATGAGGTAGAGAAGGACCTCTTAGAGGTCACCACACAAACGGAAGCTGGTCCGAGATGAATGCCTGAAGGATGCGGATGGAAATGACACTGGTCTGGGATTATGGCTGCCGGTGGCATGTGGCAGGTGGCAAATCCAATTACGGGCAAACCAAAACAGCTACCGGTTTTGAAAACATTCAAAGTGTATTTCTATGCAAATGATTTCCATATGCCCGCAATCAAAAATAATTACATTCTGCTCAAAAAGAAAAAAAGTAAATTGCACACTGTTGACCTTGTTCGCGGCACTCAAATGATCATTTTGAAACATATTTAAAGCACATAATAAATATTTAAACAGACGTCGCTTTAACTTCAGAACTCTTATTTTATGTGTATGAGCATTGAAAAAATGTACTTATTTAATTTGATACCTGTCGCACATAATTGATAATTGCAGATGGCATCACATGGTAATTAAACAGGACATTAAAATCGCATTTCCCTCACTCAAGTTGTGCCATTTGTCAAATAAAGCGACACAAATGAATTTTTTAATAATATCAGTTCAAATTAAATTATTCCAAAAGCGACCTATAAGGACGCAAAATAGCAATGCATATGGCTTGACCACTTTTTCCGCCCTATTTCTAACTTAAGTTTATATATTTGCTATGCATTCCAGGAAATCTTTCACGAGCACGCCACGCACCTACGAATCCTGCGGGAGCACACGGGTTGCGACGCTCTGGTGGAATCGCGGGTGCCGCAACAGCTCCGCCAGAATCTGATGGCCAACTTCCGGAACGGCAGTCGGCATGCTCCTTACTTTCTCTGCGGGGCGGATGGGAGTGGCAAGAGCGCCATACTGTGCCACCTGTACGGCCAGGTGGGCAGCTGGTTTGGATCCACTCGCGTGCACCGGGTGATTCGCTTTGCCAAGGCCACGCCCCGTTCCGCCTACAATCTGGAGCTGCTTCGCGTGATTTGCCAGCAGATCTCAATCATCTTCAACATACCGGAGGGCTATCTGCCAAAGGACGCCTCCTTTGATCCGCTGTATATCAACACGTGGTTCCAGAACCTGCTGCGTAGAGTCGAGGATATGGGCAATGATGTCCTCTTCCTGTTTATCGATGACTTGCACTTGCTGAATCCACTGGATTGCGATATTGTTACTGCTCTTTCGTGGCTGCCCACATCGTTGCCCTGGAATGTGCAGATCATTTGCAGCTCCACCACGCCCGTGGAGCAGCTCAAGTTTACACCGATGCAGCGGGATCGCTTCAAGTCCGTCGAATATCAGTTCGATCTGAATATGGGTGACTATGCCACAAAGCTAAAGATACCGCCGCAATGCATTCCGGGCGACGTGAGCTTTGCCCTCTACGTGGAGCAGCAGTTCGACCAGTTGGAACGCCATTACGGACGACAGGCGGTGGGCGATCTGGCCTCCTACATCACCTGCTCGGAGTACGGATTGAGTGAGACGGAGCTGCTGGAGCTGCTCATGCCCACCGACGATCCGGAGTCGCTTATCGAGACCAAGAACGGACACTTTAGCTTCGCCACCTTCAAGAAGATTCATCGCGAGATGGGTAAGTCAAATATTTTTGGTGGGATCTATGGGTTGGGAATAGAAATTCAATTTAAAACTTATTTAATCTTTTCAATCTTTTCTTAAATCCTGCAGACCTACTACTGCTCCTGCACGACAAGATAATGTCCGGCAAAGTGCTGATCCAGTGGCGGCACAACTACTGCGCTTCGGTGGCCAAGCGACGGTATATGGACGTCCAGAGGACGCGTAGTCTGCACTGCGAGCTGGCCAACCTGTTCTTTCCACAGGACGAGGACGAAAGCACGCTGGAGAACGAGTCGAATCGCAGCGAGAGCAAGTCGGTGATCAGCCTAAAGGACAGGGACCGCGAGAAAGACTCCCTGTCGGCGGTGTCAGCTGTTTCCGCCGGCCGGAAGTCATCGTCCACGCATCACAACGACGACACATCCACCTTCTACAACCCCATCGCAGCGGATGTGAGCTACAGCATGCGCCACGTGGAGGAGAGCTGGCACCACCTGATGCGATCCGATGACACCACCCGCTTCAAGCAGATCGCTGTCTGCAACTTCGACTTCCTGCTGGCGGCGGTAAGCTCCCCAATTAGTTTCGTAGTTCGCTGAGGGGAGGTCGAAATGGCAATCAGTGGAGCTCAGCATTTGGCTGCTCTTAATTGCCTGGTAATTTGGCAATCAAACAGACAGTCTTCCGTTTACATGTCAAAATATAGCACCATCCAATGGGCACAAAGTTAATTTGTACATTCAAAGCGAGAGCTGATGAAGTGAAAGCTCCGAGTGAAACTAAATTATGGGCAAAAATGATTTACATGCTATTGATGGTGCTGTTGGTCAGAGAGAGCAATAAAATTGTTGAGTGGAAAATATAGTTGGATTTTTTGCACTTATAGTGGTAGTTAAAAGTGTAGGAAATCTTTAAACAAACTTAGCTAAAGTGTAATTTATGAAATTTATGGACACGTTTAGGTAGCATCTTCTATTTTAAGTTAATGAAACCAAGAAGCTTTAGAAAAAAATCCCCAAAGCTGCCAAACTGTTTGATAATTTTAATTGAGAAAGACAGCCGAATGGACAGCTAGAGTCCAGCTCAATAAAAGCCTCACAAAAGTATAATGTGATAATGAAATTAGGATGGATATTTGGAGCATGCCCCCGGCATCTCCCTTCCGAAAATGCAAAATTCAAGCAAAGCTCGCACAGCTGTTGGCTCTTTTAATTCGGTCGTCTAATTGTTTCGCTGCAGTTGGCCATTTGCTGCCATTCCCTGATCCCTCCGATTCCCGCATTTGAGCCATGAAGCTACTTTAATTTCATTCCATTTGGTTTCATTCAGTGCTGAAAACTCATTATTCGGCCCTGGAAAGTATGCAATTAAACTTTTGTTTCCCTCGCGTGTGTGTGTGTGTGTGTGTGTGAGTGCTTGTGTTTGTGTGCGGAAGTTTTTGCGGATGCGAACCAATCAAATTAACGATTTTGTTTGTTAAATTTTTGCTCTGTGCGAATATTCAATGCGCTGATACATTTTTAACTGCCAATATTTGCATTCCCAGCGGCGAACATGGAACCCTTTCATTGACTAAACGACAGCGAACATGAATAAAATATGAATCCTTTTGCATCTAATTAACGCACAGCTAAATAAAATTAGAAATCGTCGATTCCAATCGATTTAATACTTCTTCAATACATGATACAAGAAATATAAGTTGTGTGGGAAAATTTAGATAAGCCTAATTAAATAAATTTGAGCCGTATTCTCGTGCAAAATGATGGGAGTATAAATGTTTTCTTTGGTGCTTAATTAACTCCTTATTGTCGTTTGAATTCGAGGATAATGGAGCTGTCAAAGCTTGTTTTCTATTACAAACAAAAGTGGTTTAATAGCAAACTATGTGACACCAAAAGATAATAGATATATAGATAGTTAATGTAAACAACCATTTATAGTTGACACTTTATCAGATACTTTACAGAATGAAAACTTTGTTGAGTATGAAAGTGGTTTCCTTATTAGGAATATTTGATATGTGGATTAAACGTACCCTTTAACCTTTCCGAATACCAGGTGCAAACCGTGTCGATTAGCTACCTGCGCTGCCTGATCGAGCACGTACGCTGCTACATCCTGGACAGGGACATCGAGCTGATCTACTATACGATCCGGAAGTCGAGCGACGTCCTCACCCGCGATCCCATGCAGCTGGGCTCCCAGCTGATATCCTGGCTGCGTCCGATCAGCGAGCACGACGACGACGACAACTCGCTGCTGAGCATGACGGTCCGCTCGGCGACCGCCTGGTGCGACGGCTATGCGGTACCGCTACTCGTACCGCTCACCGGTTGGCTGCCCGCACCGCTGCCCTCGCAGATCCGCACGATGACGGTGTCCGGAACGGGATGCATTCGCGCCGTATGGCTGGCTCCGTCGAAGCAGCACCTTATCCTGGCCACCAGCTCCGGCGACGTGCAGCAGTGGCACATCATGAGCAACTCACTCGATCACATCTTCAAGGGTGAGTGGAGAGCATTCGTATTCCTTCCATTACCCGAGCTAATTGCCCAACGCGGCTTGCTTTCTAGGACACACTGCGGCGGTCACGTGCCTCCTGGTGGCTCCCCAGTCGGATTCGGAGCTGCTGCTGACCGGCTCCGAGGATGCCACTGTTCTTGTGTGGCACGTAGGGCTACGCGAGCGACGGGCGCACATAAAGTGAGTGCACTGAGCGAAAAGAAGAGTGTGACTTATTTTAGGAAAAGCGGTTTAACTTCTTTCAATTTTCGGTTTAAAAATAACTTACAGTTACAGAATGCTACCCACTATGTTTTCTATATCCGCAGTAATTCCTTGATTTATAGACCCAATATATTTCTGTGTGCCGGTCTCCTTCGTCTCTTTATCGATACCATTTTCGCCGCCTTGGGCGTAATTTGTAAATCTCTGCAGACGCAATTTATCTAAACATCCTCCGCTTCTTCATTTATCCCAGGAACGCCCACACGGCTCCGATTACGGGCGTGGCAGCCGGCGCCAATAACACGCTCATCATAAGCAGCAGCGAGGATGCAAGCATCGCCATCACGGACCTGGCCAGCGGCAAACTGGTGAGCAAACACGAGCACAATGGGGCAGCCCCACATGTGGCAATGGGGGTGGTGGCATTCGCTGGGGAAGCTAATGGCTGCCATAATGGTCACTTTCAGCGAATTAAAAGCGGGACAATGCAGACAATATAACTTTTGGAGGGATTTCATGCATGGCCATAAGCTAATTTGAAAACATTTTGTGCGGTGGCCAAACAGATTTTTGCTGAGACTGTAAGTCTGGAGCTTGGTCCACCAAAAGCCCATGGTTATATGTACATATATCTGCATAATAAGAGAGTTTAGAAATTGTTACTCTTGAGTTTTTATAATTTTTGCTATTTTCTTATATTTAAAGCACAGGATTACTGCACCCTTTTGTTCTACAAAGGAGGGACTTTATCTAAATGTCAGAATGGCCAGACACCTGACCATTTAAATACGAACAACAGCATTTGAATAATTGTTCAAATGCAGACAGGCAAATGTCTTATTGTCTTAACCCAGTTTAGATTGCCTTCTGTTGCTTACCCTTAGCAATTTATTTGAGAACTTAAGTGCGCACTCTCAATGAACTAGCAGCAGCTAGTTTATGGCCTTAAATAACACCTTTCAATTTCAGACATTTATTTACATTTATAGAAATCGAAATCGATTTGTTTATCGTCATGTAAATGAAAATCAAATAGCACTCTGTTTGATTTTATAAATTATTGTTTGAGTCCCATTCGAAATGCATCGAACGCATTTCATTTCGGTGCAATGAAAAACGCATTTTCTGAGGCTAATTGCGAAATCTCGCTGCAAACCAGATCAAACAGACCGAATGCATTTGCATAATTTCTCTGGGCCAAATAAATTCCGCCTAACCAGCCAACAGCGCCTTTCATCAAACACAGCAGGCAAGGTCACTGCGGAGGGGGGATGGGTGTGGGAATAGGTTGGGTTTGGGTGTGTGCGGGCTGAATTGTTGCCATCTGGCTGACACGAGTGTTCTGCTCGTTGAACATGGGTTTACACGTTCCGCGGCCTGGCAAATGAACCGTGGCAGGAGATGGTGCCACTGGTGTCCTGCCCCCTGTTCCTATGCCACTTCTTCCACTTCCGCCCCGCCATAAGTCATACTATGTTCATATTTCAGAGACGCACACACATTAAACTGTGATTACCCACAATGCGCCATGTTTGCATATCAGGCGTTTTGTGTGTGCGTGTGTGTATGTGCCCGTGTCCTTGTTCTCGTCCTTGTCGTCGTCCTGTTGACACACATATAGAAATTAGATTTATTGCCACTCGGTTGGCCCCGGGCATATTTTAAAGTCAATTTCGCTTAGTCGCCGGCTACACAAGCTCTTTACGATCTTAAACGCGACAGTAGACAAGGCTGCAATGCCCTGCTACGGCGACCGGAAGTGCCACACATACTGGCACACACCTGCAATTACGCGCACTTATTGAATTAATTACAATATTACGTATACGCCGTGTCATGCCGGCACTTCCATTCATGTCGCCACCGTTGCTGCCTTCTCTTCCATTTTTAAAGTCCAGGTAATTTATCAAACTTTTGACATTTTCCGCTGTCGCTTCCTGGAAAGGGGAAACTCGCATGCTAGGTGGTAATTAACTTAATGCATACGAAATGTGACAAACAAAGGGAAACACGAGTGAGCGGAAGTTACGGCAAACTTGAAGGTAGCACATGGGACACGCAAGCCAACTCAAGCCAAGTTCTTCTGTTGGCCATAAAGCTACCCTTACACTACCTGGGATTAATATTTAAAATCCGATCGTTTAGTTGGTATTAGAAACAAATGGCTTTCGATGGGCAGGCATGATAAGCTTGCTGTCCTTTTCCAAATCAAATTTCATGCAAAGTCCCTGGCGAACTGAAGCCATTCAAACGTTAAATTTAATCTCTACTTTAAGTGGGCATATAAACTTTTCTCTATATAATTTGTATTTGGATTTTTTCCCTCCAGAGACACCGCATCACCCATCATCGCGGACCAGTGAGTGGAATCGTGGTGGCCGGAGCTTGCGATGTCCTCATCTCGGGCGGTATCGATAGGACGATTTGCGTGTGGGATCTGGACAACTTTGCCCTGCTGAACACTATGCAGATGACGAGTGCTGTGCTGCGTATTGACATTTCGTGGAATTCGGTGAGTTAAAACTACCAGAATTAATTGTAAGAGACATATTATTTAAAGGATATTCCCATGCGCGGCAAGTGCATCGTGAGTGAATTCCCCACGCACTCACACTTGCACTTTATGTGGCTTCTCAAATTTAACGAAACAAACTTCTGGCAAAGACAAAAGTTGAGTCCTTAAGGGGATTTCCCTGCTCACCATGCACAGCTGAAAAGCTTTAAAAGCAATTCCTTCGTTCGAGACAGAAAAAATATAATAAAAAGATGGAGAAGAATGCCAAGCTTTAAGCCATATTCCACTTGAGTGAAGCGCTCCAAGTAACCCAATAACGCCAGAGACAACGTGGAAAATAAAACTGAAATCCAGCAAGTTTAAAGCGAAACACAATAGATGGACGAGCGCATAGATTCACCCGAGATGTGTCACAAAAAAACTGGGTGACTTGACAACTCGGGGATTTTTCTGCTGAAATTCTAATAAGTGAAACCGGCTTGGGTACGCATTACGCGCCAAATCCTTTGTTGTCAATCAGCTTGACAAAAAACCCAATGTGTGTGTGTGTGTGTGTATGTGTTTTTGTATCTGTGTATGTGTGTGTTCGTGCCTGCCTCTATCAATAAGTATTGCATACTTAGCAGCAATTTGGCACGCAAAATAATATCAAGATACCGGCGGGGATCTTCCGGCTCCCTGGAAGATACTGTTGTCCTTTGTCAATGGCAACTGTGCTCGCTCCCCATCTCATCTTATTCCTCCTCATATCCTATCCCAACGTCTGGCAATTGATGCGTGCTTCCACTTGCCACTCGCTCCTCAAGTTCCCCCATCCATCTGCGCCCAGCCAGCAAATCCACAATAGACAGACAACAGGAAAGAGCCACTGTAATTCAAGGTGCGCCGAGTCTGCAGCTCCTGGCTCAAGGGGATCTCCTCGGATGGCACATACCAGTCACCAGCACTGTGCACTTACAAAAATTGAAAGTAATTGAAAGTTGTTTTTTTTTTTAAGTTTGCCTTGTACGTTTTTTTCTTACTACCACTTCGAAGTTAAATGAATGAATTACGCTCGGATGTGATGCATCTCAACACATAAAGTCTTAGGTTTCAAAATCTACGTTTCATATTAAAACATATCAATTTTTCTACGTGCTTCCAGCTTCCTCGCATTTCAGACAACGTAAAAAATACTGAAAAGTCAGAGACAAAGTAAAAAGATAGTCAGGGGTAGCGATTCAATTACCATTGGACTTTGGTGCGGCTCCTTCAGATCCAAAACTCATGATGTCCTTTGCCGCAACCGAAAATACAATTTCGCACATTAAACAAAAGTGCTGGTGAAAATTGAGGGAAAATTGCCTATAAGCAGGCGGAAAAATTGTTTCGCGATAACAAGGACATATCCGAATGGGCGGGACTTGCCGCCTTCCCCAAATTGAAATGTAATTTTACACAGACACGCGAATACATGCATACATATTCGACACTAACACATACACGAACACTTCACTTTGTGGAGGGAGCAGCCCCTTGGGCAGGATTCTTAGCCAAGGAAAATGGCAAAAGGAAATCAACTTTCTTGCTCTTTGGCCTGCATCCTGATGGCTTCGTGGCACGGCAGTGACCCTGCCACCTCCAAGCCCCCGCACCCGCCACGCGGAGAAAAGCCTCCTGTGGGCTGTCCTTAAATTGAAATGTTTCAGCCTCTGTGTCTGAACTGGCAAAATGCAATTTATTAATTTTCGATTACCTCGTCAACGGCCCTTAACGACCCAGAATTCGATACACCATTAAATGAAAAATTCTCAATTAATAATAATGAATGGTGCAATAAAATTTCAATCATCACTTAAAAATTAAAAATTTAACCAAAATTTTTTTGAATTTCGCATTTTTAACAGAAAAACTGAAATCCCATTTCATAAATTTTCAGGTGTTTTTGCTGGCTTTGTGTGAGGACAATGCGCTTTATGTCCGCACACTGGCCACCGGCAAGGAGTTGCATACACTCAAAGGACACAAGTCGAAGGTGAGTGATCTACTTGCTCACCATACTGGATGCTAATCCTTAGTTTGAAATCTGTAGATCCGAAGCATTTCCATTGGCAAGGACAGCCAGCGTTGTGTGGTGGGCTGTGATGATACACGAGCGCTGATCTATGACATGCACGCCGGAAAACTGGTTAGATCGCTGCCCCCGAATCCGGGTCCAGTCACCGCCGTTCATGCGATGGATAATGACGATTTCCTGGTCACCGTGGGCGGCAACAAGATTACCTTTTACTCGTTCCGGAACGAGGAGCTCTATGTGAATCCCTACTCCCGGCATCCACGTCGCAAACGCAGCCTGAAGCGTCATGCGCAAGCGCAGCGATCGCCATCGACCACATTGCCACCCATCACCTGCTTCGATTTGTCCCGCGACTCCCAGCAAATGGCCATCGCCTCCGGGCGCCATGTCCACCTCATGAGGATCAATACTCCGGAATACCAGTGCACATTGGAGGGGCACACAGCTGGGGTCTCTTGTCTCAAATTTGCGCCGAATGGTGAGTTTCTGGCCACCGGCTCCGAGGATTGTTTGGTGCACATTTGGAACCTGGCTCTGGGTGAGATCTGCCACTCCTTTAAGGGCCACACTGCACCGGTGGTCAAGGTGGTGGTGCTAATGGATTCGTTGCGAGTAATTTCCACGGATCGCGACTCCATGCTGCTCGTGTGGATGGCCCATTCGGGCAATTTGTTGCAGACCATCCAGGGTCCATACAAAAGTCTGTCCGTGACCAACAACATGCGCTTTGCCGTCTCCACGAATGGTGATAACACACTCAAGATCTGGTCACTGACTCAGGAGGACGAGAAATATTCCGTTTCGCACTCGGACGAAATCACATGCTTCGAAATTAGCGCAGATAGTGTGCACATCATCAGCGGATCTCGGGACATGTCCTTGAAGGTGTGGCAAGCGACGGGCGGTAAGCTCAGCCAGGTGCTGGTGGGGCACAGTGATGCGGTCACCTGCGTGGCCGTTTCGGTAACCAACAAGACTCAGGTTCTGTCCGGCTCGAAGGACATGAATCTCATCCTTTGGGACCTGCTCACCGGCGAGGAGGTGCACACGCTGGCAGGACATCTGGGTCCTGTGATTGGAGTCAAAGTTTCGGCAGATGGTGAGTAATGCACAGAAATACATACTTCTATGCCATGCCGATTAACCCTGATCTCACAGGTTCCACTGCCGTTTCTGGAAGCGATGACAAGACCCTGATCGTGTGGGAAACGAAGCGCGGACTAGCTCTGACCTCGCTCCAAATGCACGTGCCCTTCACCCACTTCGACATTAGTCTGGAGGTGTCTCGAGTCCTGGTCCAGCTGGTGGACAGCTATAATCTTCCCGTGATTTGCTTGCATAACACTCCAGCGCAGTATGTGAAACTGCCTACGTATTCGGGTCCCAGCAAGGATGTTGAAGGTAAGACTTGTTTCCTTTTCACTTACAAATTGGAACTATGCAGTTATTATTATGATATCTCCGCAGATCTAAGACCGCAGGGACCCAAGCGTCAGATGAAGCGGCTGCTGAAGAAGGAGGTTTCGTTGGACACGTACACCTGGCAGAAGAAGTACGGCCATCTGACCTCCTCCGTGATGATGGCCCAGGTGGATGAGCGGCTGAAGCGGCGTTTCAGCGTTTCAGCCAGCATGGAGGAGATCTCTAAGATAGCCGAGACGAAGACAGGAGCTTCGCAGGCGAATCTGGGACCGGAGCAGGCGGCTCTAGCCCAATCGCAGCACTTTGATCAACTGGAGGCGCTGTGGAATAAGCGCTCGCCGCCAAGAAGGCGCCACAATGCGGTAAGTGAAGGGCCTTCACTGAGCACCTTACTCTCTCTTTTTGAAGTAGGACCTGGAAGGACCTTAGCTGCAGTTGGCTTTAGTGTGTGTACTCCTTTGGTACTCGTAGTAGATGCGCTCACCATTTTGGTTTCGTTTCGTCTCTTCTTTTCGTTTCATTTCCGCTTCGTAACTGTTTGCTTATACACCAATGTGCAACATGCAATATGCAACCTGCAACATGCTATGTGCAACCTGCAACACCTGCAATCTGAACCCATTTAACAGGGTCTCTCGAGGCAAACCTCGCTGGTGGAGGACCGGCTCGAATCGTCGGACGACGACGAGTACCAGGACGAGCGCGCAGGTATGTTGTCCGCCTCCTACGATAACATCCACCACCTTGCACGTTTGCCCGGCCTCCGATCCCTGCACGATGCATGGAAGACCAACAGTCTGCGGGTGCCCAATCGCTCCGCCCGCACCAAGTTCTATGTGAGCACACCACCACCACAGAACTCGCAGAACAGCAGCAGTCTGCGGCTGGACTCGCACGTACCCGGACAGTTTACGGATGGTGTGGTGGCTCCTGATCTGGTCAGGGATCTCCTGACCGCGCCACCGCCCGTCGAGTCACCACAAAGGATCTCCCTGCGGCAGTTGCTCCACTGGCCAAGTCTGAAATCTCGAATATGGCGCCGCCAGCGTAACTGTCAGTCCCTGCAGCCGAACATCCGGCTCAATCCGCCGGAAAGACTCCGGCCCACACCCATCATTGTAGTGGAGAACTACGATGTTCGCCGTGTGCAGCAACTCCGCACGGATCTCATTCTGCATCCGCAGACGAGTAGGGCCTCAGTGGGTCACATCGAGGTGGCCGGCAGCGAACAGCTTCTAACCAAAAAGGCCAACTACTGGCAGCGCCGCTGGCAACTTCTGCGCCACAAGGCCGCCAGCACCACCACCACCACCAGCTGTTCAGAGTCTAGTCACCCACATCGGGATTCCATGAATTCCCATTCGAATAACAGCACCTCCGATCCCACGGCCAATTGCAACGATTGTGTGGCCCAATGACTGGCAAAGACCCAACCACCGACCACATCGAACAGCCACACCACCACCACCACTCTGCACCACTTCCGATTTCCAGCACCCCGTTTTGCCACTCTTTTTACGTAGTTTTGGCCCATGCCTAGTTGTTTGCCAGTAGTCAACTTAAACGTATTTATTTTAATAAATTTCCACAAGGTTTATTTCGTTTTATTTTTATTACTCGTTCAATTATACCCAATTATCTATGGTCAAATTGCCCGGAAGCTGTGTTTCAGGTAAGTACACTATGGAAAACAATCACTTTCTGAATTCGGAAATTTCTCAGATATTAATAGAGCAAAAACTTGCTTTAATAGTATAATTTAATGATATGTGGTATCAATCGACAAGATGCTAAACAATAATTGGTTCTAAACTTTTTAGTAAAAACATGATATGAGTTAAAAGTATAGGTAAAAGTCCTTTGGCACTCTTTATTTGTTTAATTAAACTGAGGCTAATGTTAATTATTTTCATATAACGAATTCAATTGAATGCGACTTAAAGCAAGAAACCCGAGGAATAATATTGCAAATGGCTTTAGGAAAAGATGCGAAATCGCTGCAATGAGACTGCGAATGCCATTTTCCATTGTTAATAGTAATTAGTTTTTGCCCAGGTAATGACAAGCCAACTCTGCGTGTTTTCGACTGTAATGGCTTTCGAGTAAATGGCTGCATCATGAATATTAAGTGCTCATCCGACCGGTGGTCGTGCTCATTTCGCATTGGCCAACGCAGAAAATGGCAATCAATAAATTGGAAACGCGATTAACTCGATAAGCAAACAAGAGACCAGTGCATCGCTGGCCGGGTAATGAATTGAGCGAATTAAAACCAATCAATTCCACTCGAGCGGAATCGAATCGAATTGAATCCAAATCGAATGATATGGAAACGGGGTCAGGGAGTAGTGTCCTCAGAGGTAAGCAGCTCGTTCTTCCAGCTTTACGTTCAGTTCAAGCATTTTGATCGGCAAACCAATCGTGGAACTGTGGAAATATAGCCCGCAACTTGAGCCTGTGTACCATATCCTTAAATCTTCGATCTCACTAAGTATTTGTTATCACTTTCGACTTCTCTGGATTTTATAACGATTTTACGCTCTCTCGATGTGTACATATATACATATATATATATAAATATTTATATAACTTCCTGCATATTTTTGAGTACTCGTTCCGTTTTAAAGTTGTTGTCCAGTTTGGCCACGTTTCTGCTGCTAATCCAATAAAAACAAAAGATAAACCATATAACAGATGAAAATGAAGTTCCCATTTTCCATTCCAACTATCCGAACCACAACTCCGACCGAACGACCATCACCACCACCACCACCAACCACCACCACAACCAACAGCCACCGCCCACAGTTCGAAAACCAGTTCCCGCAGCTCACTGCTCCCATAGACAAGTGCATCCGGAGCAGTAGGAACGGCCAGCACTCTGAATAAATACTAAATATAATAACCGAGAAAAGAAATGAAATGAAAACCACCACCCACTCGATTGGCATGCTATCTCCAACTCCAGTGTTTTTTCCGCAATTCGAAACTAGAGTCCACCGTACAGAGCACTTTGCAAGAAACCAAACACCGAACGGCACCATCCAAAATTTGACTAACCCAAATCGGCTAATTTATTGGTTAAATTTCGTCTTCTAGATGACTTCGATGATTTCTTTCAGTGGGGCTAGGACGTTATTAATTAGTACTAGGCATTAGAACACACTTAGCTTTCGAGTAGAGTAATACGGGCATACCTATACCTCAAATGCAAATGCTGAACCAGAAACACTTTTGAGAATTCTACACAGTTTATAACGTACTCGTATAATAGCATACATATGTGTATAATCGACAAAACAACCCATGCACATCCGGCTGGATATCCGCAAGTAAGTATATACAATCTACCAGGTACAGATACAAATTCCTTAGCCATGGCACTAGAGCTTAACCATCTTAATTTGGCCAAAAGGCCGCAGCGAGAGCCCTTTGCTTTGATGTCTCGTGCAAGTAACGTTTATTTGGCAGCAATTGTAGATGCCGGCAATTAATTCAATGTTTGGGGCATGCCACTATACTAGCAGTATAGAGTATATAGAGTATAGCGTCTAGAGTCTAGAATGCAAATGCTAATACAATCCCAGACATTCTAAAGTACATTCCGAATTTGTTGTCAATTTATGCAGATCATTTCGCTTCAGGAGGAGGAGGATACCACAAGGGATAAGACCTGATACAGCAATTAAATGGAATACTTATCCAAAATACCAAGCAATAATGGGGCAGACGAGCATAACACATAACCCATCTCCCATTTATCTCTGTGTACGAGTAGATGTAAACGAATGAAATGAATGTAGTTAAATCTGATAAACCACCGTCTCAGACTTTGTAGGAATTCTAGAGTTAAGTAAGCCCTTTACCATTTACAAATTTTATTGTTGTAGAGTGTTTTATGTACCTACCAAGCCAGAGCTAAATGTTAATTGTATTGACCCGATAACGCAATAACTTAGAATCTGTTCAAATGCGATATGCAGATACGAGCTCTCTAAAGGGGTAAAAAGCGTAACTATGCTTAAAAAACACAAGTGAAACAAACATTACTTAATGAAATCCACACACCCACACAGATACACTGAGAACATTGATGGTTAACTAGGAAACTAAGCAATTGAATGTATATATACTAAGCTACTATGTTCGCTGTAGAATTAGTTCGAATTGCACTTTTTCGGGTCACGGGCTTGCACTTCCCTCGGATATAACTTCAATAACTTTCTGACAATCAGAGGTTCTAGCCTGGAACGAAAAACCAAATAAAAATAATAAAAAGAAAATAAATAATATGCAACCGCAAATCAACTTTAAACTGAGAACGACATAATGATATTTCTACACTGGATATTTCCATGCATGCCGCAAGTGAAACTTCGTTAAACTAAGAAATCTATTCCTATGTAGCGTAGTGTAGTGTCCACATCTCTGTAGCTGAGCCAAGCGCATCTCCCGAGGAACTTTGCACCTGGAAACGAATACGGACGAACAAGGATATGGCCACGGAATCGGATAGCGATATCTAAACATAGAAAAACACAAAAACACTCAGCAATGTACACCCCCTGTCAATGTCTATTAAATTAAAATTAAACTCAACTTTACTGGAGAACGAAAGAGATGCACTTTTTATTCGAAATCCTTAAAGAAACTCAAGAAAACTCAATCCTTGGCATATGTACTATATGTTTTTTAAAGACTCTGAAAGAGATTTCCCTCCATTATGTTCTATTGTAAGTCCAAAAGAATGGCTTGCGGTTCAAGGTTCATGCGAAGTCACATGCATCGAGTTGCCAACAATTAATTCAGTTTCGCCTGTTTCATTATGCATGGAGCTTACAGCTACCACTCTTCATTATTCGGCCCATCTGTCCCAATGTCGCCAGCTATTGTTTGTTTGCAGTTCTCCGGCCATTATGACACCATTTGCCAAGCCCACGTCAAACAAGAGCCAAAAGCGTCCGCATCAGCAGGCATCCGCATCGTGGCCGGGTTGGGTGATATGGGTGGTTGGATGGTTGGTTGGTTGGTTTGGGGTGGATAAAACCGCAGACGCAGCCATTTTGTTTGCACTGTCTAATGAGAAAAGTTTGCGGAAAGCATTGACAATGAATGCTCCTGATAAGTGTGTTGGTATGCGTGTGTGTGTTTCACGCACACAATAAAGCAAAGGCCATGCATCCTTGATCGATTGGCACACATTCGTTTAATGAGCTACAAGGAAATGGGAAATGGGGGAAAAAATAGTGGCGAGCCTTGGTCAACCCTTTTCTGCTTTTGGCCTCTCTTATTGCTTTTGTTTTTTGGGCTAAGACCGAAAGTGACAGGAAAACCTGAAAAGGGCGGCGCACTGATGAATTGAACCCACTGAACCGCAGACAAATTGAGTGGGAGGATGCTCCACTTGGAACTTGGAAGTCGAATACGGGGCCTTTGGCTTGCGGAGAACTTAATGACTTTTGCGGCACAAGCTTTTGCAACACAAAACAAAAATTAAAAATGCCAATGCTTCGAAAGACTACGCAAAATGACTCCCCATCATACTGCATCATCAACTGAATGGATTTTTCAGCTCTAATTTCAGCTGAACATTGAGTACTAAACGCTTTTAGTGCGCATTTCTCTGTCATTTCCTATTACACTGACAAAAAAGTTGAAGAACTTTTTACCTTTTGAATAAAATTAGTAACTTTTAAGCGAAATTTAAATTGTTAAGGTGACAATAGGACAACTCTCCATTTAAAGAGCAGTGCTTATATTTTTATACACACATTGTCAGCATAAGTTTTGTTTCAGTGTACTTTCTGAGTTTTCACTTAGGCATAGCTGAGCACATACGAATTCTGTCCTTGCCAGCTATCATCGTCAAATCACGCATACGCAGCGTAAACCCGGCCAAAAGAGCAGCATTTGAAAGGCATTCCGAGCAGGCGGAAAACTTTATGGCGAAGACTTACTCATGTATTACGAACTTTCCGGCATTGCCAAAGAAAAGTTGCTGAAAGGGAGACGCGAAAACGAGACGAATTGAGACTGAATAAAAACTAGCACAGCGCAGACAAAGTATCAGGATAAAGTGAGCCACTTGGCGCGGGCTTTAAATCCATTCGGCCACAACGATTTTTCCCGCAAGCAAACAATAAAAAAAAAGCATCGACAAAAAACTAGTCGCATTATCGCTCATCCGCTTTGGATATTTGTTCGCGATTAGCGATTTAAAAAAATATAAAAATTACAAAGATTACAAAAGCAGTAGAGTGCATGGCTAGTTTGAAAGGTTAGACTTAGATAAGTGAAATCATGCAAAAAAAAACAAATTATTAAATTTATTTAAAAAGTGTTGCATACGAAAGGGTTAAACTTTGTAGTAGAAGAAAGAAGTTAAAAAATGCATTTCAATTTAAAAATCCTCATAAGCACACTCCTCACTAGCAGCACAAGCAACTGTTTGCTGCAGAAAGTTATCCAATTAGGAATCCAAGGGAAATCCCCGATAGATTCGCTGCTGCTCGCCTTGCCAATCAGCTGAAAGCAAACAACCAAGTCTGAATAATGCATTACCCGCCACTTTGCTCCACACCAGGGTGAAGTGGATGTGGCCCCACTGCCCTGCAGGATGATGTCCAGCACCCGCTGCCAGCCACTGATATCGAAAAGCAATTTCCGTTATGATTGCCAGTGCTCCCTAATCCCCGCAACGGATGCACGCAAATAAGGGAGTGCAGCAGGAGCAAGACGTTGCCCGGGACAACGGCGACAACAAGTAGTCCTGGTAACTGCCATCAATCAAGTGTGAACAGTCAGTTTGGGGGATAGCATAACCAAATAAGTTTCCAGATCCAGACTTCATCGAAAAACCAAAGCCACTCAAGGTCAAAATGCTGTGGGGAATCAGTTCCGCGCTGGATTTATACGAGGAGTACCTAAAGGCCTTCAAGATCAAGGACGACCCGCTGCCGAAGGATGAGCATGCACGCGAGGAAGCAGAAGAAGCGGCCGGAGATAATACTTTGAACACCCTAAACATCCTCATCTGCGGTGGAGCTGATCCGCGGCATGTGATCAAGACGCTGGCCAAGAGGTACACACATCGCATTCGACCCAAACTCAATATCTATCTGCTCGATGGTTGCGCCGAAATCGAGGCCAGGAACATGCTGCTCCTGGGCGTAGCCCTGGAGGATCCCGAGTCCTTTAACCTAGTGTCCAAGGTGCACTTGTTCATGGACCTCTACGGAAATGCGGTGATCCGCCCCAGCTCGCACCATTACATGGCAGCCAAGGGACGCACACTACTCAAAATGGTCACCAATGAAGAGGAACTGCAGCGCCTGGCTCCCATGCTGAATATAGAGGGACTGAAATACAAAGAGCGCGATGGCTTGGAGATGGCTTTCACTTTCTGGCAGCCGCAACCGTGGAATGTCTTTGAGGTGACCGCCTACTGGGAGCAAAGGTCGAGAGCCCTGCTCGGCACCCGGTATGACCATCGCAACGGGGCCTTTGATTGGGACCTGAGCATGACCCTAAAGGATCGTGGAGGGCAGCAGATCTGTTCGCAGGAGTACCGCTATTGGCGCGAGACCGGAGTGGCTTTCGTTTTTCCGGAATATGAGCATTGCAAGCCGAACAAGACACTGGCCGCTGGATTGGTGCGCAATGGACGCAACTTCATCCACCGTGGCTATGTGGGTGATATCCAGACTGGACCGTTTTGTGGCTTCGGGCTGCGCACCGTGGAGGAGCGAATGCATCATTCAGTGCACGGAGATAATGATTATCGTGCTACCGACATAACCGAACGCAATCTAATGGAATTCTTCCACGAATTGCTGACCCAGACGGCCTACGAGCATGATACCACTCGTTCCCGACGGTATGGCTCCGTTCAGCTGCTGATGACGCCCTTATTGAACCACCAGGAAGAGGACGCGGCTGGGCAAGCGGCCTACGATAAGCCGTGGATCCACGTGCCCGGAGTAACAGTGCACTTTGTGTCGCCGTTGGAGATGGAGCAGCTGAAACAGGGAGCAGCTCATTGGAACAATATGTTTGATGTCGTCTTTATGGCCTATAACTATTACTCTTTCTTGAGCAAGGATTTCTTCCAGGCGATGCGTGCACAATCACTTTTTATCCTGGAAACCAAGCTGATGACGGTTGAGCGCAAAGAACGTGTGCAGGAGTACGAATCTAAAGCCAAAGAGCTGATGAAGGAGGCTGGCCTGAAGGCGGCCATCAACTACCAGGCCATCAACGCCAAGAACATGTGGCTAAAATACAAAAAGACCGATAAAGAGGAACAAGAAGATGAAGCCGTGACAGAAGCCGTGCCAGAAATAACTTTCAAATATGACACAGACACAGATTATGGGGAACCTTCTGAAGAGTATACTGGTCTAGTGATTGAGGAGATTCCCTCATCGAACCAAACTGTTGCAGCCATTAAGATGGAAGTTGAGGCAGAGGGTCCCCTACAACCAAAAACTAATTTCCCATGAATAAGAAATCCGAATTCGAATAAAATAAAATATGCATCTTAATGAATACAACGAGTAACTTTAATTTTGTCTCTGCTTTTTCTTTTGCTTCCCCGTTGCCCAAGTGTCCAGTTGGAACTCCAAGCCCTCCCGTCGCTGCCTTACTTTCTGCGGAGTTGCAAAAGAGGTAGCCTGCCGACGATCCTCGTCAAAATCCAGCAAATGATCGATTCGAATATTAAGCTTCCTGGCCCGCGTGCCTGTGCTCCAATGATCTTTCTCCCTGCGGTGCTGGAATTCATTTTGCACGACCTTCCGACGTGGCACATGCTTCAAGGCCGCATCCCAGTCGCCTGTTTTCTTGAGGTCCAGCATAATGTTGATCATCTGGTTTAGAGTTAGCGACTTTCCCGAACCGGAACTCCACTGTAGGTAGCGATCCAGGGGCAGTCTCGCCATTCGTAGACCCAATCGTTTGGCTTTGGCCAGCGAAAGGGGTTCGTTATTCATAGTGTCTACCATGGCGCCCACGATGTAAATGTCATCAGGGTTGTAAGTGACCAGATCCTCGCGGCAGTGGGGCGTTAGGTACACCAGGTTCTGCTTGGGAAACAGCTCCGTAAAGCACTTGCTATGCAAGTTTATCGGGAACTCTGGATTGTGAATGGTGGGGATGTAGCGTTGGAAGCTCTGCATACATCTGCTGTCCATCTGAGCGTTGCAATAGTGGAGATCGAAGGGCTCATCGTTCATCCGGTTCTCTGCAAAGCACAGCATCAATTGCTTTGCTGCATAGGTAGCCTCCCGATTGTTCATGTGCTCATCGTAGGAGCAATCCAACACCATTTTGGGGGCGAACTGCATGGCCCTTGTGAGCCGGTTGTTCTGCCAGTGATTAATAGTGGTATCGTAGATACGCAGAAACAACGATGTGTGTCCCAGCCCATAGATAATGTGCGTATTCTCCGCGCGCTCCTTTCGCATCTCGGCAACCCGCCTCTCGGTTTCCTCCGCTCGCACTGCCTTCTTGCGCTGATCCGCCTCCTTCTTCATCTCGATTTGCCAGAGATAGGCAAAGTACTTGATCCTAGCTGATTTTGTGGGTAGCGTCAGCACGTGCTCCCAATGATGATCCTTAAAGAATTCCAGTGCCGGCACGCGCCGACCCTCTTGGTGGGCAATGTCCGCCTCCAGCTGCAGCACCTTCAGTCGCTTATCCCGTTCCTCCTTGGTCTCTGATATCGTATCATTACTTAACGCAGGAGCGGGCTGGGAAAACGGATTGACGAACTTCTTTTGGGGTTCCTCTGTGCCGGCTAACGAGTTCTCTGCGCCGGAGGTTTTGGAGGCTTGCCTCACTGGTGCGGCACTTCCCTTTAGCAACTGGCTGCCCAGACGCCATCGCGCAAAATGCTTCAGCATTTTAAAAATATACCTTAATGGCAGTAAACTATGTTATAAAACTAGATCGTGAATTGAATAACAGAAACAACGTGGTAGGGTTGCCAACAATTATGGATTATGCGTGCGGTACTGTGATTGGCAAAACGATAAAACAGCTGATTGATTTACGTATTTTATGTTACTTGCGAACGGTTAACAAAATTTTCCTATGAAATTTTAACGTGAATTTATAGATCTAAAATATATTATTATATATATTTATAATAAAATGTTATTTAAAATCTAGCTAGTTTTTTCTGTGCAAACTTCTCAATTTGATCTGGCAGCCCTGTAATCGAAACTCCCGCGTCGCCGAGTGACTGGCATAATATGAAGAAGCGGCTTTGCCGACAAATTTGCGCTTGGCTCGGGAAAAACGTGTAAAACATTTAATTTACCAACTAGACTACGCGAAAAGCGACATAATCACAATTAGCAATGGCTTTGGTTTGCGCACGTAAGTGAATAAATTAGATTTTGATATAAATTGGGCCATTATGAATCGCACTTTCCGTTCCATCCAGTGACAAACGAAGTCCCCGAGACGCCCGTGGTTTCCCCGTACTCGGGAGCCGTTTTCGAAAAGCGGGTGATTGAGAAGTATCTGTTGGAGAATGGCTGCGATCCCATTAGCGGCACGGAGCTGAAGCCGGAGGAGCTGATCGAGATCAAGACGCCGGCTGTGGTGAAACCGAAACCGCCAAGTGCCACCAGCATTCCGGCCACTTTGAAGACGATGCAGGACGAGTGGGACGCCCTCATGATTCACTCGTTCACACAACGCCAGCAGTTGCAGACTACGCGCCAGGAGTTGTCCCATGCGCTCTATCAGCACGATGCCGCCTGTCGTGTCATTGCCCGCCTCAATAAGGAGGTGGCCGCCGCTCGCGAGGCTCTGGCCACGTTGAAACCGCAGGCGGGCATTGCCAACGCACCCACGGCAATACCACAACCTGCCCTGGCCTCTGAGGCTGGCGGAGCTGCTGCCCATCCCATGGAGCAGGCGGGCATGAGCGCCGAGGTCATACAAAAATTGCAGGACAAGGCCACGGTGCTGACGCAGGAGCGCAAGAAGCGCGGACGCACTGTGCCCGAGGATCTGGTTACAACGGATCAGGTTAAGAACTTTCTTACCGTGGCATCCCATCCCGGTCTGCACTCGGCCTCCGTACCCGGCATTCTGGCCTTGGACATCAACAGTGCTGATCACAGTAAGATTCTGACCGGAGGCAACGATAAGAACGCTACCGTGTTCAACAAGGACACCGAGCAGATGGTGGCCATCCTGAAGGGACACACCAAGAAGATCACCAAAGTCATATATCATCCCAACGAGGATACAGTCATAACCGGCTCGCCCGACATGAACATACGCATCTGGCACGTGCCCACTTCGCAGACGCAGCTGCTCCTGCGCTGCCACGAAGGTCCTGTTACTGGACTCTCACTGCACCCCACTGGCGACTACTTGCTGTCCACATCATCCGACAAACACTGGGCATTCTCCGATATCCGCACAGGACGCCTGCTCACCAAGGTAATCGATACTGCCGAAGTCGGGCTGACGACAGCGCAATTCCATCCCGATGGTCTGATCTTCGGTACGGGCACCGTGGACTCTCAGGTTAAGATCTGGGATTTGAAGGAGCAGAGCAATGTGGCCAACTTCCCTGGTCACACCGGTCCCATTTCGGCCATTTCCTTCTCAGAGAACGGTTACTACCTGGCCACCGCTGCAGACGATGCCTGCGTTAAGCTGTGGGATCTGCGAAAGCTGAAGAACTTTAAGACAATCCAGCTTGATGACGGTTACGAGGTCAAGGATCTGTGCTTCGACCAAAGCGGAACCTATCTGGCGATCGCCGGCAGCGATGTCAGGTAAGTGAATTGTACTTTTCTTATTTAAAGCATTCAGCATGAGGTTAAGATAAGTTTTAAATTGGATTCATTTAATGTTTTGAGTAGAGTGCTGTTATTCAGCTTAGACTTTGTTCTTCCATCGCTGCTCAGCCTGCTGATCATGATGCTTCTTGAAGTGCGCCATCCAGTTGTGTAGCCGGTTCTGCTTAACCAACGCACGGCGAGACATCTCCTTCTCCGCTGCCATGCGACGTCGAACCTGCTGCTCGACACTTCGTAGCTTGCTCGGTTCGATGTGGTCCAGTTTAGCCAAGAGTTCCAAAACGTAGCCCTGGATTTTCTCCACCTTGGCTAGAGTCGTGTCCTGTTCGTCCTCGTATGTGGACTTGGGTGGCGGTGGTGGAGGCTGCATGTCTTCCAGAGTTCGCCATTGCTTGGACGACTTCTGGGCTGCTGCCTTGGATGGCGGGTGCGTTACCTCTCGCTTTTGCTCCGGCTTAACTTTGTTTTGGATTTGCTTGAGAATAATTGGTACAATGCTATTCAGCTTTATATTCAGCTTGCTGGAAATTAAGAATATAAAATAGTAGTTTCAAACATGTACCCATCACAACTCACTCCTTGCAGTATCTCTGCTCGTAGTCATTTAATAGTCCCTTGGCACGCTCCTGAAGACCTGCCACTCGTCGCTGCAGGAACTCGGGATCCTTGAGGAACACATTGGCTTTCACCTGGCGCTCGTATGTCTTCTGGGCCTTGTCATGGAGGATGGCTACGATGTGGTTCAGGAGGGCCAACTGAGAAAAGCGCCTGTTGTAGTTGGACACTTTTAAGCGATTTCTCTCATAGCCACGTATCCAGATCTCTGCATTGAGATGATTACGCTTGGCCAAATATGGACGCACTATCTTGTCCATGTACTCTTGTACTTGACGCACTTGCTCGAGACCCGCAGGATGTCGTTCGGTGATCTCCATGGCAACGATTTCCTGCGGCATGCTAAGCTTATTGCTGGCATCGTCTCCGTCAGCTTGCTCCTCCTCCACTGTGTCATCAAAATAGCTGATCAGCTTGAGCAAAAACTGAAAACGACCGTAGACCTCCTGCACTTCCATCAGCACTCGCTGATGCTCCAGCTTCACCTCGTTCAGCTCCTCGCTTAGTTTGCTTTCCTTCAGCGTCTTCAGCTTTTCTTGGGCCTCTAACATTTTCTTGAACTCCTCCGCCTCCATTTTCTTGAGCGACTCCTCTGCAAACTTGTGAAACTCCTCGGCCTTTTCGTATATATTGTCTTGGTATTCCTTCTCGCGTTTGCGGTCCAAAAAAAGTTCTTGCGTGGCATAGTACATAAAGCGATTGCGGGTAATCTCCCTCAAGAGTAGGATGTCTCTGAAAAAAGATGTGAAATTACACCAGCACATAATTCATCTGATTCCTTACGTTTTCATGCGAAATTTTCTGGCCAAACGTTGTGCACTGGCGTCCTTAATATAATGGGGATCAATGGTGGTGACCACGCAAGGAGCACGGGGATTGGAGATCTCTCCGCGCTGAGGAATATTAATAAAACTTATCTTTGGAACTCTTAAAATGAATTATTTCGCACCGCATTGAAGTCCGCAATCGATAAGTTAATGGGCTTTGGAGGCTCCGGTTCCACATGAGTCTTGGGTCGCACGAAATCTTGAAGAGCAGCATGCATTTTTAAGTCTGCGCATATTAGAATATAATACTTACTTTCATATTCGCGGTAAACCTTTCTTTTAAACTTTCGCATTGTTAAGTTAGATTCGCCAAGGATGAAATTGATTCCCTAGTTAACTTGTTTATTTGGTTGCCACGGTACAAATGAAATTCTGACGGTTGCTTCGTTTTATTTACAGGGTTTACCTGTGCAAGCAGTGGCAGGAACTGAAGGTATTCAACGACCACACGGCCCTGGCAACGGGCGTGAGATTCGGCAAGCACGCCCAGTATCTGGCATCCACCAGCATGGACCGCACCCTGAAGCTCTACGCCATCGAATAAGCACTTGCAGAGTCCATACTTAGTAATTAGGTCCACATTTTTCTTCTATAATATACCCTAATGATTGTGTGTTTTCTTGCACAAATCTTGCAGAATAATAAACCTGACCCTGTATCCAAATAATTCAGAATTTGCAAAACACGCAGACAAGTTTTTCCTTATATACTAACAAAATCCTTAAAGCTCCATAATTTCGAGTACTAATATATTATCGTTTAAGCTTTTCTCTTTCCGCAGACTATTCATATTCATTTGATTCAATTTTAATGCATACACTTATTAACTTATTCAGTTCCGACCAAGTTCGGAACATCATTGTTTTCTACTTATGAAGCCGAGATCTGCTTAAGCGGTCGCTCCAAATAGGAGGCCAGTGACATGGCCTTTTGCTTCAGAAGACCCAATCCCACCGTTTGCTTGGCGTACAGGCACAGAAGGACGCTGGCAACCTGTAACAAGGAATGTAGTTAAGGTTTTTTTAGAAGGAATCGCTGCTACAAAAAAAAAAAGAGGATCACCCACCTGTGTGATGGCCACATGACCGTTCTCACAATCGATGAGCACGAAATTGAGGCGACCTTCGCGGAAGGCGTTGCGTCCGTGCTTCTCGTAGGCCGCCCATATGTTGCTGGCTATGGCCGCCGTTATCCTGGCATCCTTATCGCCATAACCGGAGTAGGCCAATAGAGCTCCTTCCTGGCTGAGCAGGCTGTGGGGGTGCAGGGATAAGTGATTTTTGAAGGAATGGCATGGTAAGGGTCTATCCTACAGGGTGTTCTCCACTCCGCCGGTGTTCGCCTGGCTGAGGACCTGCGTCAAAGCTTTGGGTTTCAACATTTTGTGTATAATTTAAAAATATAAAAAACAACAGAACTACGCCTTCACAAACACTGCATTCTGAATGGCAACGAATTCAGCTGATAAAGTGTGCGCGTTGCGCTGTGAATGACAATGACAGATGTAGCGCCATCTATATGACGATATTAAAATTATAAGCAAATGAAATTTTCAAATTAAGATTAGTTGTTTTTGTATTCAATATTTATTCTTATCTGTTTTTGTTTTTTTCTGTTAACGGTTGGGAAAAGGGAAACATTCATTTTATTATCTTTGGTTTCGGTACTTGATAATAATATAGAAACGGAGAGATAAGTTTCTTCAGAGAATATATCATTTACAAATTAGATATTAACCTAATGAAAAAGCAATATTTTTATTTTTTCATTATTTTTGTAACTTTTCAAAAATAACTACATAGATAATTTGGACACATCTATTAAACTCAACATTTTAGTGTATCCCAAGTATCTAAAAAATGTTCATTACATGTTGAACTTTGATGACATTGAATTTATTAATATTTTTAATATTTCTATCCCCTACTTACATTTGCTGACTCAGACCATAATCCGCAGATAGTTATGCTTCGTTTTATCAGCTACTTTCTTCAGAGGCACTTATCTCGCCCCTTCAATTGCTAAAATGGCAGCCAAGCTATCTGCGTTCCATCCATAATTTCCGCATAACGAGAATTTGAAGGCGTATTTGGTGACGTCATTGGCAAACCAGGTCACGGATCTATTACGCAGCAGAGCTGCACTCTTCCTCTCCCCCCGTTCATCCACTACCACCATGCGATGCATCAGCACTCCACGGGGTCAGAGCAACAGTAGTTACTTTCAACCACCAAAAAATTCGAAACGCCTCAGTTTCCGAATACCTGTACTTTTGGTCGCTGGTGCTACGCAGTTAGCCGAAAATCCTGGTTAGCAGGGTGCATTTTGGGATTGCAAATTGCGCATGACTCAGCACCACCGCCTGGCTGCCTGCTTGCCCCCATCCTCTCGAGAAATTTCGGAGCAGGGACTGCAAATTCAAGAAACTGGGTCATTGGCAAGTACGTTGTGGATGGTCTGCGCCAGGAAGCGAATGGTACGAGTGAAACGTCGCTGGTGTTGCATTAGAAATTTATTTATTAACTTAGATTCAACCAAATTTAGTCTTGGGTAATGTAAACCGAGCAAACCAACGTTCGCCACGGGGGCGAGCAGTACTGCATTGGTACATGATATCGCAATATTGATGGAGTCTTATTGTTAATTAAATATTACTACCGCTAAGTATTATGTACACTTTGACAAAAATACATTGGGGATATCCATCTATATGACATTGTTTGGTGTAGCCTTTAATTATGGGTTTATTTGTTTGTCTTGTTTTGGGTGCAAAGTGGGATGTGTTTTGGATTTAAAGAGGGTGGAACATTATATCAGGGCCGCGTTTCGATATAGCAAGTAAGATTCGAGGACCAGGTAAAAGATTCATAGATTTATCGTGAATTTTTCTGATGCTCCGTTTTGGGGGTGCGCTGGCTGATCTGTAAGCTGTAGTTTAGAATACATACGCATGGCCTGCATCTGGCTGTTGTTGCGCTAGCTAAACTTAATTACAATCTTATTTACATGCTAATCATGTCCGCATAGGAAACACGAGTATCAAAATACACATGTGTACAACTATAAATGTTCTTCATATTCGATCACAGCGCGCGCTCAATGTGAAACAAAACTTTAAAACAATGATAACAAAGTTCTGCAACTGAAAGAGTTTCGAAAAAGTATGGCTCCGCTACCCTCCTTGATTTCGATTTATTTGTGTGGGAACAGTAGCAGGCTTATTGCGTCGAAGATCGGGCACGTTTCGGGTTCGAGTACAGCGAAATTAGCATGGACGGGTCTGGCTGGCTCGGGTCCAAACGCCTCCTGCGCTGCGGCGGTAGGCGTTCCGTAAAACGTTTCGGTATACCGGCTTTCAGTAGCGTTTTTCGGTCGTACAAGTCGAGATTGTCGTTATAGTATGTGATGGCGTCCCAGCACATTTCGCTCAGTTTGGGCACTGTCATCCACATCTTATACAGATCGTTGCGGCGGCGCATCTCCTTGTCAATGTACTCGATGCCTCCGAATACGTACATGCATCCATTATCGGAGTGGGCCGCCGAGTGGAAGTAGAGCGGGCGGGGCAGGATGGCGGTCTCGATGCGATACCAATGCTTGGTGCGCAGATTAAGCTTCCAGATGTCCGAAAAGTATGTGGAGAAGTCGCCCTGCAAATCAAGGATTTCGCTTTAGTTGCTGCATTGACAGCCTCAAAAGAGAGTGGTGTAAATTCTGTCTAAATTCCACAAAGTTAAAATGTGCTACGGCTATCATTTTTATAAATATCTTTATAGGATGTTTAACTCACTTGCAGACCGCCCGTGATGAAGGCCTCGATGTCCCCAGTGGAGGACTGGTGTTGCACACACGAAAAGCACTTGCGCGGCTTTGGATAGCCTCTGTTGCCGTCATCTGCATCCACAGCACGCTGATCGGGATATGTTTCAAAGTAATCCCAGCAGTTCGCCTCCAGGTTGTATGCCGGAATGCGCTGCAAATCGTATACAGAGTGCGATGTTCCGCCGCCCAGCACAAAGATGTGCTTGCCATCATAAACGACCTCATGACGGTAGCGTCCTTCAGGATCGTCTCGCATCTCCGGACGACTTATGTATACATTCTCCCATATACCGGTGCGCAAATCCAAACGATAAACATCACAAGTGTAATCAAATCCCGTCGTTCCACCGATTGTGTACAGAAAGTGCTTATGGATCACTATTCCCGGTCCGTACTGAGCCGTGGGCAGGTCACCCTTCACCTGCAGGCGATCCACGCCCGGTGTCGCGCCAGCGCTAGCCGTTCGGTAAATGTAACAGTCGTTGGAGCAGGATACTCCAAATGGATAGCCAGTGCCGCCATGAGACTGAAAGAGAAGTAGTAAAATTAGAATTTTATTTCTTTTAAAGAAGGGAAGCAGAAGGAATACGATCTGGAATAAAGAGTAAACAAAATGGACACAAGCCCACTTTCCTAAACTTTACCTTTAAATTGTTACGAAAATTATATATTATGGCTCTTCCTAGAACGTGAGATTAGGCAAAAAACTGGTTGTTTATTAAACAATTTAGCTTTCTAAACCTCTGGATTTTTTCTATATATAGTTACATATATGTATGTATTTAGAGTTAAGCGGGTGGCACCGACACCCCTGACATTGCTGCCAATGCATTTAATTAGCAGATACTTGAGCTGCAGCAGCTTATCATCGCCTGGTGGTGAAAGAGCAGAGAAATGGGAAAATGGGGTGGGACCAGCAGTAGGGTGGGGCTAGGAGGCTGAGCTGCAGCCCCGATAAGCGGAAACATGTGTCTCCAGTGTGTTTTTGTGTATGTATCGGGGCATGATTCGTCATCAAATTATAGCTAATTGTGGAATGCAAGGGAAGGGCATTGCTGCCAGCATGAAATGCCAACAGCTCCCGTTTGGCTTTGCTTTCGGTTCGGTTTCCTCCCGAAAACTAAAAAAGCGCGCGCACTCAGCTGCTGGGTGGGTGAAAATTGTAAATACAATGTTTTCAGTTTTTCCAGCCGAGCGCGAGGTGGGGAAAGCTGGAAAACAAGTTGTTGCATGCGGCAGCAGCATAAACAACTGCGTAGTAACCAAAGTGGAAAAAGAGGGTTGCCTGGCATGCGCAGAGGCAGAGCAGAAGGAGATGGAGGTGGTAGAGGCGGAGGAGATGGTGGAGGAGGTGCCTTCCGAGTGAGAGGCAAACGGCAATGGCCATGGGCAGCTGTTTGGGTTGACATTTCGGGTGTTTAGAATGCATAAACAAAAAGCAGAGGCGGCGGTGCGGAGACGCGGAACAGGGCGTGGCATTGGCCCTGGCGATTTTCATTGCCCAGATTAGCCCTCTCTCACTACTTTACTAATTCACTCTCTTTCGAGATCTCCGCGATCAGCTGTGCCTGATTTCTCTGCTCATTTCACCATTCAATTGTGTTTTCTACTTAAGCACAAACAAGTTTTTTTATTGCAATTGATGGTTTGCCTAACCTACACAGAAAGAAATATGATCACTTCAAGTACTAGCAATTTGAACGAAATAAAGCAAAGAAATCTAAAACTAAAGACCTTTTCTGCTACTCATTCACGATCACAATTTTCAATCGAATTGGATTTTCTTTGTGTTTACCAACACACCCAACGAGCAAGAGACAATCCAACTCATCTATTTTCGTCTGCCTTAAAGCCCTCGAACCCCGCCCCGCTCTGCCGAGATTAGCATCAAATAGATACTCACAATCAACACGTTATTGTGAATGGTCAATGCATTGGAGGCCAGCTCCACGGGCATATTGGCGGCATTGCCCGCATTCAGCTCCAGCCTCCAGGTCCTGGTGGCAAAGTTGTAACTCCATAGCTCCTGGAAGAGAAGGCAGCGGCCGTGGCGTGATGCAGACATGGCGCTCCGCGGATTGTAGCCACCCAGGGAATACAGATGCGAATTGGAGGCGATGATCCGGTGGCCACTGCGTGCAAGAGGGAATCCACCGGGAATATTTTTATCCCTGTACTGGCACTTGACGAGACGCAATGGCTGGAAGGCGTACATAGGAAGCTGGCTGGCCACCTGAGATTGCTGGTCCGGCGAGAGGAAGACATTCAGGACACTCTTGGATAGCTCTGTACCCTCGTCCTGCTCATCGCTGGAACTGGACCACTCGTCGGAGTACATCTCTTCGAATTCTGAGTCCGAGTCGGTATCGCCGTAGTCCACGTCCACGTCGTCGTCTTCCTCATCTTCTTCCTCGTCCAAATCGCTGGCTGCGTCCATGAGCTCCACGGCAGCCTGAATGGCATTGAAGCGGGCGACATGCTCACCGTTGTCCTGCTGCGGCAGAGCCTCCTCTGGCTGACCCACTTCCTCCTCTGGCATGTCCTGTTCCATGATCAGATCGTTATTATTGTTGTTGTTATTATTATTATGGTTGGCCAGCTGCTCCTGGTGGTCAGTTATACGAGGCGTCCGGTAAATCTTGGCCAGGAAATCGCAGATAAACAAAAGAAACGTCCAAGTGTGACGCAGTTGATTAAATACGATACACTTGAATTTGCCTGGATTTAGTATGTTCATAACACCCTTGCTGTGTTTTGAGTTTTGATAACGTAACTGACAATTTGGAGCTTGATGTTGCTTGCCACAGGGAACAGAACAATTTTGATTTTACTTTCGTCAAATGTGGTTTTGCTTTTTCAGTTTTCTGTGGGAAAGGTGGGAGGGGGGTCTGAAGCGACCTCGCACAGCTGGTTAAGTAGGCTGTTGTTGTTGTTCATTTGATTTCTGCTGCTTCTGTTGCTATTGTTGTTGTTTTCGTTGTTGCTACTGCTGTCATTTTGACACACACTGCCTCTCGCTCGCACCCACACACACACGCACGCACATGTGTTACGTTACGTGGTTTGTGAAAATGTTTGTTACTTTGCTAATTCAATTGCTCGTCAATTTTCCCCGCTAGGCTATTGCAATTTTACTAGTAGTGGCACGCTGGCGATTTGTTTAATTATTGCAGTCGATTGCACTCGCGCACCATTCCGTGTGCGACAAACTACGCTTTAAATGTAGAACTGAACATTCGATCAGTGTGGCCGTGAAATTATCGATAAGTTGCCATAAACGGTCACGCTGCATTCGAGTGCACTTGAGTCAGAGGTGACACGCTATCGATTGCACATTTGGTTATCGATAGGATATTTTAATTTTTATAATTAAGTTGGAGGCATTTAAAAGAACTTCCAATTGGAAGTAATAGAAAAAACTTTCAACTAACATTATCAGTGTATGTTTTAAATAAAAATACAAAAGAAATACAAAAAAAAATACAACATCTGCTGCTTCCACATAATTCGAAATAAATTTTTGTGAAAAAACCATTTAATGAGTTAAAGGAGTTGACACAGTATCTATCTATATATTTGATGTATATATTTATAATTTCGTTTATTTTAAAAATCATTTCATATTAGTGTGACCACATGCATGAAATGTCACCATTTTTCCGCCATCCAAATGCGGTCGCACTTCATTCCAACAGTATAAGACACCATCGGCACACATATTCCACAAGATTCTGTTATTCGCTTGTGTAATTAACGGATGCGGTGTCAACTAGTAAAAATGCAATACCATCCCAAGTCGAATAAACTTTGATATTGCCCAAATAAGCGAATGTGGTACAGATTGTGAAAGTAGCGTGCAACGCTGCCGACTACTTTAACTAGTAAAAGTTACTGCTCCGTCGTCGGCCTTTCTGAGAGCATCCCGCGCAATCAAAAATCTGGGCATGATTTCAACGCGCCAGTGCAGCATTTGAATTGCAGAGCGCACGAGTCCGAGCCACCAGCTGGATCCCCAGGAGCCACAGACCAGGATCGAGACCAGGACGGCAGAAAAGCCCGAGGAGCCGCAGGAGTTGCCCGAGTTCCACAGGCATAACCTTAAAAGGCACGTGCATCGCGCGTAGAAGAGTTCTCTGCGTGCCACCACACAGCCAATCGGTTGCTCTCCCAAAAAACAAACACGCAATACCAAATTCCCGAAGACGAAGACATGGCCACCCTCCTCAGCAACGGACAGCAGTCGTTGATGGCCAGCGCCAGTAATGGTCAGGAGCAGCAACAGCAACAACAGCAGCAGCAGCGGCAGGACGAACCGGAGCAGCAGCACGTCGAGATCAGAAAGTCGAGCTCACCGAAACCAGGCGCCATGCCCAGCTTGAAGCTGAACAGGATGGGTTCAGTGTCACCGAAAGATAAACGAGTCTACAAAATCGTCCTCACTGGCGGTGAGTTTCAATTTTCCCCCAAAACGAATTTATATCTAAGTTAGCTCTCTGGGTTTGCTGTGTATCTGTTACAAGTGTCCTCGTTCACTCGCATCCTCGTGGCCCATACACCCACCCGATTGCGATTTGTGTCAAGGTCGCGAATTTCCACCAATGGGTAGAGATTATGTCCTGCGCGCAGCTTCCCAAGCTCTTTCGCCACCTTTCAAGTGGGTAGCTCTATCATATTTCGTTCTTTGTATTCATGTGGCTACCGGCTTTTGCGGCCAGTCGGCGCTTCAAAGACCCTCGCCAAAAACTATTTACAATTCATATGCGAAAAATGAATTCGTAGGAAACCTGTTTTTGCCCGACCATCATATGAGCGGCGGTTGGGCGCGTGGTCTATTCATTTAATTTGGGCCCAAGTTATGGCTGTGATTAGAAGCGCCACAAAAAAAAAAACCGAAATGTATTGACGGGCCTATCTACCCCACACATACTACTTGTAGTATTATCGCCAACGGGCCGGGCTTCCTCCGCCCGAGAGCTCTAATAATTTTCGGAAGAGTCTGATAAAAGACAGGCCACATCGCCACGTGTGTCACTTATCCGAAAAACCCCTTCGGAATTACCAGTAAAGACCCATTCAAAAAATTTCTTATCGGTGGTTAGCTGCCGTTTGAATAACGAACATGACTCTTTTTTAGAGTGCATTCGGAATCGATTTCCCCAGATCGCTGCGCAATGAATTCAGCAATGGGCGTAATTGCCTTCAGGGTCAGTCCACAGACCTAATCGAGTGATATGCACAGCGGCGAGAAACTCAAGTGCACTTGATTTGCTGGAATTTGGGACACAAATCGAAGTCATTCGTTTCCGCCTCGTCGATCCAAACAATGAACAACGAGACCATGGCGACCTAGAGCGTCCCCACATATCTTATCCAACTGTTAGTTTACCTTATTGATAGAGTATAGCTTCTAATACATGTTCTTTTATCTCATGAATTTTAATTAAATGTTGTTTTAATGTTGCTTTTAAAATATGCGTCATCGTTAATAGTGTTTCATAGAATTCATTAATTTTTAATTGCTATACCTAAAGATTTTTAGATGTCTTACGATATATTAAGGCATTTACATACCCAATTTACTGGTTCAGATTTTAATTTATGTAAACTGCAAGCACGTGCGTATTTGTTAAGCTAATTAAAGCAATCATGCTAAAGAAACGTGGGTTTTTTTAAATGTATTTTTAGAAACTAGCCACTTTTCCTTTTAAACATTTTAGCAATTCTTTTCGCACTAACTCGGCACATTTCATTTGAGCTGTAAAAACATTTTTCGGGAATTTTCCAACAAGTTTGAGCGCACCTTTCTCCCCTTTTTCTGACAATCCAAACAGTATAGATTTGAAGAATGTAACCTTAGCCCGGTTGCCAATAAACAAATAAAACTAATGAATACATTATGCGTTGTTTTTTCAGGGCCTTGCGGCGGAAAGACGACGGGACAGTCCCGCTTGTGCACTTTCTTCGAAAACCTTGGATGGAAGGTGAGTGTCGTGGGTGATTCTATTGGGGGAATGGGAAATGGGTATGCCGATCCTAGACTAAGGCAAGTTAGCGATTGCTTTGGGCCGCGGGCAGCTCTGTAAGTAGAGGAGGAAGTGAAGCCATGGCGATAGCGGGATTACCTTTAGATACGATTCCCCTCATTACAATTCTATTGTGCCGAAAACTCGAAACAAAGCAATGAGCATGTTAAATATTTTCAGGTATTCCGCGTGCCTGAAACGGCCACTGTTTTACTCAGGTAAATTCCCTCTCCACACACACTCTTACACTCAAAAATAAAGAAATTAACGTAATCAATGCAATGCCAGGCAATCAAAGCGAAAGGAGCCGCTCAGGAGTTCGCCACCTGAGATTGGACCAAGTAGCCTTGTCTGCCGCTCGTCTTTTACCTGAGACGATGACCATGCCGATACGAACTTAATTCCATTCGAGTTCCATTCTCGATGCTCTTTAACTTTGAAATACTTGATCTAGTGAATACACATAGACTTTCATGTGAATGATGCTAATTCCCGCTTGTCTTTCTCTCTGTTTCTCCCCCAAACCATCCGAATATCTAGTGGCGGTGTGAAGTTCTCCGATCTGACCGAGAAAGAGGGTAAGTATAGGAGGCGGTGGAGCAACCGACCGGGAGACCAAAAGATAACTTGCTAGTTGACTTAGCAGAGGAGAGAAGAGGAGTCTTACAATGCAAGCATTTTCCGAGTCCACACACAGACATATCGCATTATCCGAGCACTGTCAAGTTCGACACCAAGTTTTCTCGAAGCAACGAAAATAAATCAAAATATTTACTTGCCGCTAGCGACCAACAGAAAGAATCCCTATACTATACGTACAATATATGCTAGGGGTATTTTTAAAATCAGGCAAGTGCGACAGCCAGCACACTATAGATAGTACAAGTATATCATCTAATATATATATATATATATATATATATGAGCATTTGGCCAGAAGGTCTCCCGCCCCACGAGAGTCACGTCTTCAATGAAACTTACGTAATTCCTTGGGACACGATTCGAATTCCCACTCGATATCCTGATTGCGTGACTCGAGGTCATTTCGCTAGCGTTCTTCCCTTTCACTCGCCCAGCAATTTGTCAATTATGGTTATTAATGGATTTGTCAATGTGCTTGTGCCGGCGGGGCAGAGGCGCATTCGAAAGTATCTAAATTGCCAAAATGTACAATCAGATAAGATATAGAATGTAGCTAGGTCTGATCACATGTCGGCCGATTAGTCGCAATTTCTTACAAAGCCGTTATGAGTAATGGCATTCGCAGGCAGGACAATTAAAGCCTTTATGACTCATCACGACCGGACGGGTAGTCTATACATCTATATAGTATTTACGACCAGCGGCTAATCTAATACACAACCCACTCACACACGATTACCCAAAACAAATCGCCAACCACACTCACAGACCCGCCCACGCCAACCACGTTCGTTTACAAAGATCTGCCCTTCGCCGCTCCGGAGCACAGTCTCATCGATCTAACAGCATCCTGTCCGCGCTGCTTGGCCAAAGCTGCATCCCGGCCCAATGGCAGCGAAGGTGAGTGAGACCCGGTGGAGGCACAGATCGGTTCTTATTATCCTCGTTCGTTTTGCAAAACCGCTTGGCTCTCTAACCCATTTGAATCGAACAAAAGAACGAACGAAGTTCGATGCCAAGTCCACCTGTCTACCTGTGCGTCCTTGAGCTGCTTTCCCAATGCACTTTCTTAATCGGATAAATTCTTGAAAAGAACTTGCCCGTATCTTTTGCTTTGGGTTCGTCCTCAAATGACTTGACATTTAACCAACATACCGTGCTGTTTGGCCCGCGCAAACAAAAAAAACCCTTTTAAATGCCTTTCATATATAATGTGTGTGTATTTCTTTTTGTTTTTGGCTTCGTTCTATGATTTATGTGCGTCCCCATAACACTTGTGTCCACTAACACGTCGTAATCGCCGGCGATCTGTACAATGTGTCTTTATCCAACAGATATATGTACTTGTATATCTGCTCATTTCAATAACAATATTTTACGCGGCGAGCCTCTGCAATTCGTTTAGTCGCTACCATTTCAGCCACATTTAAATGGGCCATTTAAATTTAGCCGCAACACATGCAAAGGCGAGAGTAGGTATATATCAGATTATATACATATATAAGATATAGATATATAGAAGTCTGATATCTGGTGGACACCCACTCCCAGAAGTCTGGATTTCTCATACTTCGCAAAAATCAGTGCGTTATGTGAGATTGTTGAAGAATTTACTTTGCTTATACTGATAGTTTATCAATATAGTTTATCTATTCACCTTTCTAAAGTGATTTTGCTTAAAACTTTTAGCTGACTAATGCTACTTTCCGCTTTTGAAAGCTTTTATTAACCCTAGTTTGCTTATGCCAATACTCACTGTATGTGCCACATAGACTTTACGGCTTTCGGCGATTGTTGGCCAGTCAGCGAGCCATGGCCACATGGTAATTTCCCAGCTGAAAAACCATTTTCGTTTTCATTTCGGCACTAATTTGTTTGTGGGGGTGTATCGTTTCTATATGCTGTTCTTCCGACTGGCTAATGAAATGTGTGTATTGTGGGACGAAGAATGCGAAATGATCTAGCACATCACGTGCCTGCTGACGCGAGTTCGACATCCGCTTCCCAACCGAACCACAGACCACCCGCACCGCCCCTTTTCGAAGCCCCTGGACCGCCCGATTGAGACCCCCCCAGACTTTTGTTTACCCTCTTTTCGCAGTTGGGCGCTAAATGCGCGCTCCATTCAATTAGTTTCGTAGTGCTCCGATTTATACAGTTGCGGTCGCAAATATAGAGCAATGAGTCTATTCTCTGATGAAGAAAAAATGATTCATTTAACCAATAGATAAATTATAAATTATATATATATATATATATATAATTTATATATATATATATATATATAATTTATATATATATATATATTACACTACAATCTAGGAACTATATATATTTTTTTGAATTTGTCATAAACAAATAATAATAATAGAACAAATCCCACAAACACAACTGTATGTAGAGCTGTATAGTAGATGATTATTTCTTTTGATACATATAGAATCTATATTATAGAACGCTTTAAGTTTGATAGGTAATATATTTGAGGGGCGGGCTTGTCGCCAGTCTTGCCAAGAATTCTCGTTTGAACTTGTTATCACTCGATGTCTGTCAGTCGGCTTTGGTTGGCGTGGTTGTGGTTGTTGTGTCCTCTCTGCTCGATTGATTTCCCGAAATTGATTGCTAAACGATTTTGTTTTTTGTATTTTTCGCCTCTTGATTTGCTTTCCCCACATTCCCCATTCAAACTGAACCCTTAATTTCCAATTTTTTTTTTTCAAAATACCCAACCGACTTCTTCATTAGCCGAATCGTTTGTCTGGCATTAATGCAAATTAACCTGGCTAATTATGTATGTCGATGCGTAAAGAACCTCCTAATCTGCATACGATTTTATTAACTCGAGAATCCATTAAAGGTTGGCTGGGCACTCAAAATCACACACAATCGGAATTAACACACATGTTGGCTTAAAAACAATCATTCAGATACAAATTCAAATATATAATGGATTGATTAGAAATGATATATGGATTACTTTTAAATAGATTTAAACCATATCTCGAAATAGCCATTTTTATCACCTACTATTTCGGTGGTCCGCTTTAGTTTCTTATCAGCATTAGAGAGATTATTTATTTTTTTTTTTCTGTGCATAGATTTCCATTCGCCGATGCGCAATAGCTGGTGAAATTGCAAATACATTTCCTCACGTTTTTGTTCATTATTTTCTCTTGCATCATCGTTGCTAATTGAATTAGAATTGGCAGGCCAAAAGAATAGACTGGCAAACCAAAACAAAAAGTTCAGGGGAGAAACAGAAATGCGTCCCACCAACTGATCGATTCCACCTGCCACCCGATGCACTGCGTCAAGTTCAATGCAATGAACAAACTACTTACTAATGCCCAAACAAAGGGAGCTCACTGGGCAGCAAAGTTTTCCACGTTTTTTTTGCTTTTCTATTTTGCACGCGACAGGGAACCGCAACAAGTGTTGCCTCTGTCTATCCCACAAAAGCACCTGACTTTGCCCACCCAACCACACGCCTATCAATCTGATTTATTTACCACCATTGGCTCACAAATGCAGGGCAGCCACAGTGCAGCTTCGCTAGCTGAAACCGTAATAGAAATGCGCTTGAGAAAGTTACTGACTTTAAATAAATAGCTCTCAGCCTTCTTACTTAATAGAACCATTTATAAAAGACACATTTACTGCGCTGTTGTATCAAGAACAATCTATAGAACGTTCCAGTTAATGAATTTCAACTGTTTTAGAAAGACCATGATGATGACATATCTTATCGCCATGATGACAAGCTGTGACTCCCTGTCTCTGAGAAAAATCCCCTCTTCTCGACTGGGATCAGCGATTACAGCTCACTCGTTTCAATTGCCTCGGTTGGCTCACCCATGAAGCTCCACTTCGAGGCAACAAGGCCATTGAGTGTTTATCCCAAGAGCTTCCTATATGCCATTGTTCGTGTCGCAATGAAAGTACATTCCTGAAGCAAAATTATTCCATTAGCAAGATTACTCAAAAACAATTTGGCAACTGTGCGCATTGTATTAATCAATTTTCGAAATAGTACGAATTTCTATAATGTTAGTCATTCGGATTTGTTTTGTTTGGCTTTGTGTGCTATTATAATTTTATTGAGCTTTAAATTACTAAAAAAAAAAAAAAAAACAATCGAAAATGTGGTCGACCTAAACTGCCTCTAACCGCTTTTTAAATTAGTATCAGCAATGAAACTGAGATGGAGCCTCAATCTCAATTCAGCAGGCACTAACATCTGGAGGAGACGAATAATGCTGAGTACTCTTTAACCCACTGCTGATTAGAAACTGTTTACATGCGGGGAAAAGGAACAAGTTGATTGAACTCGAGTGATTTGAATTCGATTCGCGCTCTTGTAGGCCCATTCCATTGACTCCAGTTCAGATTAGGTTTCATCGCTTCAACTGGACATCGCTGAACTCAGACACTGGATACTGGCCATCGTTCATCAAGCACTGTCATCCCACTCGAATCAGAGCCGCCCAGTCAATTAAGTTTCTTACAATTCGATGCCACACAGTGTTAAATTCCCTTCGATTCGAATTTGCTTGCAATTGTATTTCGATTTCAATTTGTTTGGATTGTTTGCAAACGTCGAGAGTCCAAAGAGTAACGTTTCCATCTTCCATCCCTTCTCCCCATACAGCCTACAAGTTCCAGGAGAATCTTATCCGCACCATGGTCCAAATTGAGAACACCTACTTTGAGCTGGGCAACTCGAGCACCCGCAACTGTCTGATTATCTGCGATCGCGGCGTTATGGATGCCAGTGCATGTGAGTAAACAGTGGAATTTGCCGCTCGCATATTCGAAGATAACCATCACTACTCTCATTTGCAGACATATCCAAGGATAAATGGGAAAAAATGATGGCGGGCAACAATTGGAATCCCGTGGAGATGCGCGACAATCGCTACAACCAAATCCTGCACTTGGTTTCGGCTGCCAACGGCGCCGAGGACTTCTACTCCACAGAGGTGAGTTGCATGCCACTTGGTCGGTCGGCACTACAAATTTCACCTGACCAATTCTCTTGTCCGCACCAATTAATCGCCCGAAAACGGTAGAACAGAAAGCGCCACTATCAGGTATCCAAAAATGGCTGCACTTCTAGAATCGGTTGCCACAGTTTGTCCTGCGAATTCGAAGTCCCTTCAATTCATACTGTCTTAGTTATTTTTGTTAATATTACATAAATAAATAGTGCAACACTTCACTATTTTCCAGTATTTAAATGCATTAAAAGGGACCTTTTTCTTTTGTAAAAACATTGTAGTTGTAACTGTGTAGAGTGGCAGCTGCATTTTCTAAATATCGCTAGTGACATTTACGTAGGGCTAGTGGCTGTTAAATAAGATTATAGTACTAACTAACCTCTTGTTTGCTCATTACAGGACCATGCCTGCCGCTCGGAGGGCGTTGATTTGGCCCGGGAACTGGACTACAAGTCCGCGGCCGCCTGGGTGGGCCATCCCTACTTCGATGTGATCGACAACTCCACCAACTTCGAGACCAAGATGAATCGGATGATTGAGTCGGTGTGCCAGAAACTGGGCATTGATATTGGCGACCGTTTGCAGGCCACGTCGCGCAAGCTGAAATATTTGGGTACGTCCAATTGGCAGGGATAACTTTTCTGAATCACAGGTGTAACATTGTTTATTCGTACAGTGGCCATTCTGCCGCCGGACAGCGAGTTTCCGCCCTTCCAGGACTTCGATGTCGTACATCATTATCTGCAGTCCGCCGGACCCAAGGTGCAGGCTCGCCTTCGCAAGCGTGGGCAGAAGAACCACTGGAGCTACATCCACACGCAGCGGCGTCCAAACGTTCACGGGCAGGCCCGCATTGAGGTGAAGACCCAGCTGACGCATCGTGACTACATGAACTTGCTGGCCCAGCGCGACGATGCTCACTTCACCATCTACAAGAAGCGCCGCTGCTTCCTCATCAACAACCAATATTTTCAGCTTGATATTTATAAGGAGCCAGGCCACCCACGGTGCGTTAAAATAATTATGCTAAAATTTCCCATTATAATCAAAACTCTTGCTGCAGCTGCAAGGGATTGGTGCTTTTGGAGACGTATTCGTCGCTCACCGGCGATGCCCTAAAGAACTGCATGCCCAAGTTCCTGAACATTGTAAAGGAGGTGACCGGCGATCCGGACTACTCCATGTTTAATCTATCCCTGAAGGAGGATTGGAGCACCACCAAGAAGTTTTGCCGATCGGCGACGCACGGTAAGCAGGAGGAGCAATCGCCAGTGCCGGCAAAGCAGTATCATCCATACGACGAGAACAGCGATTAGGGCATGAGGCCACATAAGTCAACATAATCCATAGCCAAAGAGAATGGAACCAAAAGATTATAGTTTCACTGCTGTACATAATATAAGCTTCTATCTTTCCTTGCTCCAATGCATGCCACTTCATTTCACTTTCATTTTCTTTTCTTTTCAAAATTTCAAATTGATGGTAATCGTTTTGGATTCTCAAATTTTGATTTTCGCCTGACTATGTTTCTCTTTTGATTTTGTAGTTAAGGGCGCCGCTAATGGAGTCTCGAGCACGCCGCTGCTCCTCAATGGTCAGTAGGCTTCCGAACTGTCCCTGAATCTCTTTTGCACACGCATATTACACGGCAAAAGCAAGTTATAAGAACCAATGACCTGGCAATAAAATGTACAAAACAAAAAAAAATTCTTAAAACCGGAACGGATGTCGTTCCAAGCCAACAAGCAATCAGTGCTCTGGCCCCCCAAAACTCCCCCCCTAAAACGTCCACATACCCTGTTACTTATTTGCGTACTTAACCGCAGGAGGATGAAGGAAGCGTAAACTCTAGAGGCGTATGTGTCGAGTCTATAGTTTGTAGTTTAATCGCAACCGGAGGTTGGGAGCCCACACGTACTTAAATTTTCTTGTCATGTTTGCTCGTGTTAATTTTGTAAGCCATACCACTAGTAACTATGTAAATCCATGGATCCGCGATATCATGTGACATTTTTGTGTCTTTTGGAAAATTTGTGAACCAATCATTTTAACTCTTAAGCTAAATGAAAATAAGATTACAACTACAAGACCACCAAACAGTTGCATTTTCTTATTACTTGTGTGTATTATTAAGGCCGAAATAAATAATTCATTGGCTGAGACTAGTGGACCTTGGCCTTGTTGATGCGCTTAATGAGGGTGTCCACGCCACGGTGGATGCGTAACACCAGGAGATAGCCCACAATCAGGGCAGGCAGACTGACGAAGGTAGCGAGGGCCTCGTAGATGAAGCGCGGCGCAAAGATCTTCCACACCATCAAGTGACGACAGTGAATGGTGCAGGCCAACATGGCACAGAAAATCTGTAATTCAAAACTTGATCAGAATGCAACAAAGATATTTGGTGGCTGCAAACGCTTACCTTGAGTCCCTGTAGCATGAAAAACTGGGTAGCCAATTTGAAGCCAGCTCCCAGAAAAACATCTTCGTACTCGTACAGCGATAGTTCGCCCCGAGTCATATCAAAGCCGACAACTTCGGTGGCCAAATCTGACATGGACGTGCTCGCATCCACTTTGCCACCACTCCGGCAGCTTCGTATGAGATTGGGAAACAGTGCGAACAGAGAAAAAGTCTCTGTACTAAGCAGGGAGTACATGCAGAAGAAGAAAATCGGGCCGCAAAAGGTGTTCAAAATGACCAAGGCACCAGAAACTATATTCGACTGTCCGATGCCAGTGGTGCGTCCCACGAAGGCGGCACGCCACTCAATTTGTGACAGTGTCATCTGATGCGAGGTGGCAAAGAAGCAGAAATGCGCCAGCAGGAACCAGCCAACCAGAGCCGTAAAAGTGGGCTGCACACAGCTCTCTGTAGGGAAGAGATGATGGGCATAAGTAATTAATTTGTTTTAGGAATCTACAAAATCAAATCCTTACCAAAACTAGTGGCAGTTCGATAGCGTAATATACTGTGCACGCTGAGCAGGATAGCTCCCACGGCCACGCAAACAACCAAGCCGATAGAAGCACGCGGTTCGAGAAGAACTATCATTACCAGGGCCAAGAAGACGCCAAATGCAATGACAATGGAGGAGTAAACGGTTGCTAGTCCGTAGACCACTGGGATCTGACTACGTCGCTCGTCGTCATCGCCCTCGTACATCCTCTTCATTTTCCTAAAGATTTCCGGAACAATGCTTTCGTTTCCGTTGATGGTCACTGTATGGGAACTCCTCGGAGGAAGCACAAAGGTCATTAGAGGAGCCCATGAAACTACGATAATCTGCACCAATAGCAGACCATAGATCACCAGAGCCATGGCATCGATATGCGTGCGCTGTATGTTTTTGATGGAGCTGTTGGCCAGCAAGATATGGCCGCCGGCGCAGATCGAGGCCACCGTAGGTCCGTAGCGAGCCAGCAATACGTTTGGCAAGTTGCCAGTCAAATTACCGCAGGAACGCAGATACAATCGTGTGAGCGTGGTGTACACTACGAGCACCACAACGGCGAGAATGTACGTCTTGCCCGTTCCCGGCTTTTTAAGGGAGAATCCGGCTCCGCCGGTGTTGACAAAGTCCGAGCAATTGCCCTGTTCCTCGCGGCAACGAAAAAGCGTGTAGGTAAAGCGTATTAAGCATATCGCCAAGACGCTGGCCAGGATCAGTCTTAACGCTGTGGAGCGCAGAAACTGTGAAGCTTTGAATTTTGTCCTAAAATCCAAGCGGGCACTCAGCCGAAGAAGTTCGTGGGAGAGCAATAGTATCGCTGCCGCCAAGAGGTAGGACAAGATCTTGGCCTCCTGGATGACGAAGCTGTTCGAGAAGAACACCGCCATGGAACCGAAAAGCAGCAGACGCGTGGGCATGTGTCCAAATCGCTTGACCGCTGACCAGTTGGTGGCAATGTTAGTCCAGTGACGTAGTGTATGGAAAGCCAGGATGACAGCACTGGATATTGCCGTAAAGAAGATCACTCCTTGCTCCTCTGTTTTAAAGGAGAATGTCTTGAAATACCGATATCCAAATACTCCAGCGGCCAAGTTAATTAGGTATACGTAGAAGACCTCCTTGGCTTTGAAGATGTGCGGAAAATCCGCTGGCCGAGAGTTGTTTACCACAAGGAAGATAAAGAACAACGGCAGGAAGGTAAACAGCAGGCCCTGCGACATCTGAGTGGGGTCAAACCTGACCCAGATCTCGCGACATGTGCCCAGGATGTCTCGCAGATTGGTGTTCAAGTCACGTACGAAGGATTTGAAAGCAACCTCGTTGTAAACGGTTTGCACTCGGTGGGTGAGGAGTATGAATTCAGTCTCTAGATGGTCCATCTGTTCCACGTTGAATGTGCGCTTGTTCTCCAAAGCGTACTGGAAGAAGTAGCGATAGATCTGCTGGGCATTCTGCCAGGAATGGAGCAGAAGGGTCTGAAACTTCTTTAAATGCGGTACTCGCAGATCGGGTACAATATTGAAGTTGACCAGGCCCAGGTTGGAGTACGGTATCGGGACGCCGAGAATGGTGGCCAGCGTGGGGACCAGATCAATCTGGAAAGCAAATATAGTTGCTTATCACTGTGACGTGACGTGCCGTGATTACACGTTGTCTTATCTCACCTGCTGCAGCATTTCGCTATCTGAGCCCGAATCATTGCCATAAAATCTGTGCTGCTTGGAGTAGGCAAACAGTAGAGCGTTGGTTTCGTCATCGGTGTCTCCGCCATGATCGCCGGAAGCCGTCATTCCATGGTCGCCCATCACCAGCAGAGTGGTGTCGTTGTCCATGGCCGCCACCACGGACCTAAATGAATAATGGATATGATTCTTGCAGTTGGCAATATATGCCGCCTACCTTATCACCTCGTTCATCTCGCCCAACTTGCGCGACATTTCCTCGTGCATGGGTCCGTGTTTGTGTCCGCAGTGGTCGACGCCGAGAAAATGGGCCACCAGCACCTGCCAATCATCGCTTTCCAGCTCCTTGGGCAGGTTTTTCAATATCTCATTATCCACGCTATCCAAATCGAATATATCGAAACTGGGATAGGAGTACGATCGTTTGAAGCGACGCGGATACAGATCCGTCCAGGTGCTATCCCCCAGGAAGACAACTGGTAGATCGCTCTTCACTATTTGATCAATGATATTATCCTCGTTGATCTCCGGTGAGGCAAAATTGGAGCCAATGTCTATGAAAGTGGGCAGGCTGCCGGTGGTGAGTCCTTTCAGGCGCTGCAACGTTGTGGTTGGCGGATCCGCTCGGAATCTCATCAGACGGGCGTGGTCAGGACTCTGCTGCAGCAGCTCCTGGAGCACAACCAATTTGTTTTCATAGGGCAAAGGATCTGTAGCATTCTCCCTGTACAGGCCAAACTCGTATTTAAGTGCATCCACAACTAGGACAATAACCTTCGACTTTTGCGGAAGACACAGATTGGAGGAGGCGTTGACATCCTTAAAGATTTCGTTCACAACCTCATCGGTGAGTACGTACTCCTGTTTGGTGACAAAGGATTTGAGATGCAGCCCCTTTTTGTTATTACATATTACTTACAGCATTGGGATTCGTGGACAACCTGCGACAGGTGCTCGTCTCCGTTTTGGACACCCGGGCCAATAGGAATCCCCGCGAGAAGAGCAGCACGCCGCTGCTGATGAGGAAGGCCAGCCAAATAAGCACGAACAAGTACGTCAAGTTCATCTTTCGGCTACGATTAATTAACTAACTAGGCACACAAATGCTTAATGAGTAATAAACTTTTCAGCATTTAGAACTATGCTGGTGTAGGCGAATACTTTATGCGGCTGACTAGCCGCTTTCAGTTGTATAAAACTATGTAATTTACTTCCGAGTTGTTGATTAGGTTTCCGGCATCACGATGCGTTCTGCTTGCTCGCTGTTTTCATTTAAAATTCCTCATATCTAAAGATTTTCTTGTGGCCTGAAGAAAAAACTGAGAAATATGCAAGAACCCCCCTATGGCGTTGCCACCTCGTCAAAGCAACCAGCTGTTTTACGTTGATCCCTGGGTTAAAGCAGAGTTGTCAAATGAATTCGAATTTTTGGCGGGAGTTTTAAAGCTGACAGATTGACAAATTGAAAAGTAACTTTGTTTAATCCATTTGCTGTAAAAATGTAAAAATGTATGGGGCAAAAATTTTGCATTTATTCAAAGATTTCATACACATATAGCAAATTTGATCAGCATTAGCAACAAATTGGGTGCGATTTCGTCTCTCTCTCAATCTTCAGCAGTACGGAATATATCCACTTAAGATTACCAATGGATTTTCATTATTTGCACGCAAGCTCTGATCGTATCTCAAATATATAGTACTAAATAAATTTGGAATTGGCTTTTCAACGGATTAGGGAACGCCATCTAACCACGGAACTCAACGCCTAGAGAAGAAATAAAAGCGTAAAACAAATGTATATTCACTTTAACCGTAATGCTTGATTTTCTAAAGTTTTTTTTTACTAAGTATTAGAAACATTTGGGAATGACATCGGGTGGACCATCCAATGTGGTTTAGTCTTTAAACGTACACTTAGATTGATAGTTATATAAACGAATGCAGCAAGCCCTTGAATCTTCGATCCTCCGTGGTTTTAAATTTAAACAAATCATGCAATTCGATGGTGTCTCCAAGGCAAATACAATAGATGCGTATAATATGTGCTCCCATTGGATTTTTTTTTGACGCGCAGATTTTAGTTATATTAAGTATTATAAAAACCGAATCGACACACGTGTACTTATGATTTCTGGTTAAATAAATTCTGATCTTGTTGTTAGTGCGCAGACACGACAATTCGCTTTAGTTAAATAAGTTAATAGAGTGGGTGCGTGGGTCTGTTTGTATGTAGTGTAGGTTGCTCCACATTATCGACGCGCTTGGCCTTGCAGTTGCCCCAAAATCTATTTAGGGAGCGAGTCTGTGGGTGAATTCAGACCCGAGGATGTGTTGTTCTCGTCCAGAGCATCTGGGAAACTGGATACCGAACCCGAGCGGGATGTCACCTTGGTCTACAATAGAACAGAAAACCGAACAGATTGTAGTAGAGGTGCAGCAGCATTTGCGCAAGGAGTTCGATGTGTAAGCAAGCAAATCAACCGAAGTATCCCAATTCAGAGTTTATAAGTGGGTGAGCAAGTGTGAAAGATGTGTGGTTAGTTTTAGTTAGTTGGTTAGTTAGTGGCTAGTTAGTTAGACGGGAACCAAAACAGAATCGCAACAGTATGAGAGATGTGTAAAGACAGATATATAATAAAATAGTAGTTACCGCATGAGATTGGCACATAAAATTGTTGTGTTCATAGCTTACTTTAACGTTCTCGTAGGCAGAGCCCACCGAAGCCTCGATAGAACGCATCGATTCGGAGTTTTTCATTTGCGACAGTTTCGACGAAATGCCACTGGTGATGCTGCCAAACACCGAGGCGGTCTTCTCGCCCGTGGACTTTAGCACCGACTCAGTGCGTTGGTATCTGGGGGAGAATGCAAACAAATCCAACATTAGTTACTCATCTCGGCAGTTCTTTTCCATACACAAAGTGGGCAAACATAGGTGCGCTTTAGTTACAAACAGGCGAGAGTTGGTTATTGTGTTAAAGGAAGTGGCGTGAAACACGACGTTAGTCCGGGAACTCCAAAAGTACCCAATTAAAATCAGCCTGAACCCAATTACTTACAGTGGTGCCTCGTACACCGTTTTAGTAAACGTGCCCACGCTCTGCTCCACCGATTGGTAACTAAATAAATACGCGTTACAGCGTTTCAACATGAGTTTGAAACAAAAAGCATGGTTAGAAATTAAAACTGTCTAGTCGGGTTAATTGCCCAGCAGAACTGCGAACGGTTCATAGACTTACACAGTGCTCTCCTTGAGGTTCTTAAGGCCCTGGTTCATGTCGTCCGTCACCTCCTTCCAGACGGTGATGCCCAGCTTGCGCTTGAGATCGGAGGCATGGCGCGTCTTGGAGGCTAGAACGGTTCGCAGCGTGTTGATCTCTTCCTCAACGCGGGCGAGCTCCTGGAAATGGGGTAGCAGTTAGCGTCGGAGCTGAGTAATCTAATTATGATCGTAAAACTGAAAACTTCCTTACCTGACTCCACTCAGCCCGACGCTGCTCCTTCTCCTCGACGGAGAGCGCAGCGAACTCGGCGGCAATTTCTGCGGATGCCACAGAATTAGCTGGAGATGCTGGCTCCGACAGGTTGGCTGTATTATCTGAACATGAAATAAGAAGCCATTAAATATTTGCCAATCTAAAAGAACATGAAAACTGGGGTGCTGTGTGGGGACTGTAGCTTAATTTGAATGTTGTCTGCGGGCAGTGTTTAAGTACCTCCTTTGAAAGCAACTTCCTCAAAGACTTTGTCATAGGCTGAATACACCGATTTCAGTTGTATATACGAGTATGTACAATTTGCAAAGACATGAGTTGGTTAATTGGTTAGATCTGGGTTTTTGTTAATACTCACAAACTGACGAGGCGAAAGGCAGGCGAAGGAGAAAGAAACAGAGAAGTTAGTCTGGTTAGTCATGATTGAAAGTGGAAAAGCTAATGCCCCAGAACAAAGACCCAACCTAACTACCCCTCCCCTTGACGGAATTGGGTACCTTTACTTCTATGCCCAATGTTGAGGAATCTCTTGTAGTTATCACTGTTCGATATTTTGGCCAGATACGGTTTGGAGAAGTCTATGAACGTGACCTTAACGTCGCGCATGGTTCGCTTGGCAAAGAACTTCAAGCGGAAGCGTTTGGCCATCGAAGACGATGGCGCTTGATTGGCCAACTTGGCGGCAATGAAGTCCGCCTCCACTGCCTGCAGTTCTAGGCTGTTGGTGTAGTCCGAATCCACATCGTAGAATATCTGGTCTAGCGTCAGATTACGCAGATATAGCTCAGCCTCGCTCTCCTCCTGCCCATCGCCATACCAGTCCAAGACGGCTTCATTGGTTTCCAGATCCAGTGACGGTGTGCTGGTGAGATCATCGATGCTTGGCAGATAGGGATCTTCAATGAACTCCAGGCTATTCGGTTCCGATTCGCTCATTCTGTGGCGCTCTCATTCATCTTTGGCAGCAACTTTCTATTTTGAACGTGGCAGCTGCTGGCGCAGGAGGCTCATGTTGTCTTCGCCCAATCCTAAGCGCATATCACGTTTCCACGGTCAGCAGCGAGCACATTTTTCTTGGCCCTGCTCTTAGCCACTTTGATCGTTCTTTGCTGAGCTTTCAGTTCTTTGCCCGCCGCGTTCCACATAAATTCCCCTCCCCATGCGATCGCGGCGGGTTTGTGGTGGTTCTTCTGTTTCTGTTTCGATTTCAGTTTCGTTTTCGCTTTGGGCCTGCTCCATCCACGCTCGTCTACAGCCAAATGCCAACTGACTCGATCTAGGCTTAGAAATTGGTAGATGTGGATTGGCTGGCCGCCTGGCTCCGCTTGCTGATGATTCGTGTCAGCACGAAGACGAGAAATGCCACAAGAAGAGCGCTAAACAAAAGGGGCAACAACAGGCAGCAGCAGCAGCAACCAGCAACACTACAGTAGAGCTTGGCTAAAAGTTCAGCCTTACTAACTTAACAACTTTAATTTATAATTGAATAAGTATAGGAAAGTTATAAAGCTAATAATAATGTTTGCATATATAATAAGTACGCTTTGATAAGACACTGGATATACATATATGTATTCAATTAAATGGCAGCTAAAATGATTATTTTATCAGTCTAAAAGCTTTGATAATCCGAGACTTTAATTTATTACTTGAATAATATTCTTCTTAAATTGTATTAAGTTAACAATTGTGACAAGATGATCCACTTTAAATATTGAAAAGCCCTATGATAAGAAACTTTAAATAAGAAAAGTTGTTCTTTGCAAAAGCGTACTGTACATAACTGTATCGGTTAAAGAAGGAAAATAACATAGGCTTCATAATTTAGCTTCTTGCTAAATAGTAATTACCAGTTTGGATTTTTCCGATTTTTCCCAGCTTCCTCCGACCATCAAGCACTTTATGAGCACAAAGCCACTGTGCCACATCTACATATATCTACTTATATATATATATATAAGCTTGTTCTGGTTTGCTGCGAGTTCTTGCTGCTCAGAAGTGCCTGTTGTTGTGGCAGGCCCAATCCCATCCAGAAGTCAACAAGTGGAAGCCAATTACTAAGTGGTTTCGGTGGGGGAACAGAGCTCCGAACAATTAGAGTGGCACCATGGTGATAAGCTCAGTGGGAGGAGGCGTTTCCAGATGATATGCATATCATAGCCGCCCTGCGGATGTTGCGCTTCTAGAAGCCACGTATGCATGGACGTCGGAAAGCGAGAATGCAATGTTTACACCACAAAGAACCTTACCCCATCCGCCAAATGGATTGCCATCAATGGCATGTCGCAGAACTCCCACGGTATTCTGAGCAGTTGGAAAGCCTTTCACCCTACGCAAATCGGAACCATGACTCATATGCTGATTCCCAGAGCACCAAGGTTAACTCATTGTGTATTCTAAGCCCCCCAAAACTGTTGGCAAAGCCGCTGCTGAATCAGAGTCCTACAATAGTAATGTACCCGAATTACATGAAAGGTCTTAGGTGTCCCAATCGCCCAGGTCACAAGAGCCCACGGAAACATGTGCCGCTGCATTGGAATTGCAAGGATGCACTGCGTCCGTATGCCACACACTTACGGTCCTCCATTGCGGCGTAGTCTCCGGAAGTCTGCTGCAATTTTGTTAACTATTTCGATGCCAACTGCACGCTAAACTTTTAAGTTGAAAATAATTTTTTGTTTCGCTTGCTTAGTTATCGATGGCAGCTAAAATAAATCGCAGGAATGCCACTATCGATAGGTGCTTTCGGCGAAAAATTCCATCTCTCGTGGTCATAATTACACACAACAATTTGATAAAAACACGTAAGTAAATACGTAATGCGTTATAAACGTTACAACAACAGAAGTTGGTAAAATTTTACTCATTAAAACTCTAATTTTCGGTATCGATTGTAACTAAACTTTTTGCCGCTCGGCGAGACACTAAGTTAGTTATCGCCGCTGTGTCACCACTAGGTAGAGCTGCCAGATCGCGCCTTCATTCAAACAGAAAAGTTTCGGTTTAAAACTTTTGTATTTCAAAAGAAATAAGACATACGGTTGTATCTGCTATATCTGGTTTGAAAATTATAGTTAAAAATCAAATCGTTAATGAAAATATCTTGTTTTGCAGACAGCAATTGCCATTTGGCCGTCGTCTCGTACATTTGATTTTGTCCGTTAGTATAGGAAAATATATACATTTTATATAGTTTGTATTTTTTACGTTCTTAGAATTACTAATGCAGTTGTTGTAAATATGTATGTATATTTTTAAAAATTTACAATATCAGGTCTGTTATTCTTGGTGTTATCATACTCTTTTGTTTTTAACAGAAGCAATTAAAATACTTTGCAAACGTGAAACAAAAGAAAAACGTTGCAAAACAAAACAAAAAATTTGTTTACGATTTTTATTGGTTTTATATGGTTTTTTGTTTTTATTGAATACTAATAGTAAAAAATTAATAATTTTTCTTATACTTTGTGTTTCAACTGTCAGATATTGCGCGGTGTAGAGTTGAGAAAACTGAAAAACCATCACCCGATTCTCGTACAAAGTACTGGAAGAGTTCCAAATCTTTTACTTGCTTTTTGACAATTTACACCGCGACGCAAAGAAAATTAGTTAAGTGGAAAACATAAGTCGAAAACAATTTAATATAAATCAAGGGGATTGCACAAAATTAAAATGTCGATACTCATTTTGAAATGTGAACAGAGTCGGTGTTTGTGTGTGTTTTTCGGGTTCTTTATCATGGCTGTGTGTATGGGAGAACGCTAGAGGATTAGGGAGCAGGAGCAGGAGCAGGAGCAGGCGTGCGGGAAATATAGTTAATAAATGTAGGTAAAGTGTATATTTGCTGTTTAAATAAATCGCCATCTCCACTTCCACTCTCGCCCCGCAACGTAAGAAACGTTTTTACAATACAATCAACGTTCATTTAACATTTACTTTCGCATTAATCATAATAATCATCACTTAATTGTGAAGGGGTAAAATTGAAATTCCGAATACGAAAAATATGAGTATGGTGTAATCAAAACGGGGGGAGATAGAAGGTAAATGTAAATAATTAACATTTTATGCTTACAATTCGTACATTCGTTCTTGAACGTGTTTCGCTAATCAGTTTTAATTCAATTAACAAACCATTTTGCTGAACTTTTTGCTTACTTTAAGGGATCTTCAACTAATTAGAATATTATGTGTTGCAATGAAGAATGGTTATATAAAAAGAAATTGGCAATTAAGTGTTTTTTATGTATAAAGTGGCCGGGGTTTGGCCAACACATCGGGGAACGGAACTGGGGGCGTGAGTCAATTTTTCGTTTTCGATTCTCGTATTCTATATGTTGTATAAATGCAATTTCATGTGTGTGAGCATGTGTATGTGTCGTTGTGTGTGACTGTGGGTTTTTGTGTATTTGATCGATCCTGTATCAAATCATACAAAAATAGTCGTTTCTATTAACCTGCACAAATTGCGTTGTAGAAAAGCTCCTGGGAGACAACCTATACCATTATTTTTGACACTAGTTTTCGACTAAAGAGATGTCCGCACGACTTCCGCTGCTCCGCCTCTCACTGCCCGATAATCCAATCCAAGTTCCAGTTCCAGCTTCTGCTCCAGCTCCTGGTCCATCTCCAGCTCCGATCCCCGGCGCACCCCGACGTGTAGTATTGCTGCTACTGCTGGCGATCGGTACACTCGGCCCGATGCACTTAGTTTTTGGGGCCCCACACGGAGGTGATAGGCGTGGAGGCCACCGGAGCCCCGCCAGCAGCGAAGTGCGGGAATTCCTCCTGCGACTGAGTGTTGGGCGCAGTCAGGTCTTTGGCCTGCGTCTGCTTCTCCCACGGTGCGTCTTTGATGACGAATCCGTTCTCGCTGGCACCTCCGGCGTCGGATCCAGAACCCGGACCAGTTAGGAAGGCACCAATTGTTGGCGCTATCGCCGCGTTCTTCACGTGGTCAAGCTCGTAGTCCTCAGCCATGTCGAAGAGCAACTCCTTGACGTTCTCAACATCCTCAATCTTGCCACTGATGGTGATCGAATTGGGGTTGGTTTGGTCAAATGGGAACTTGATGTTCACCTGATTGTATTAAGGGTTTATTGGTTATTACAGAAATTAAATCCATTAAAGCAATATCTTGAATTAAATCTTCAGGGAAACATACCTTATTATCCTCCATGATGGTGCGCAAGGTGCGTCGGCGTGGGCCAATGAGGTGGCGGTGGATGCGTTTATCGATCTCGATAACCTCGCGATGAAGGGTCTCGGGGTCGCCAATAATCTCCAGGATGGCATCGCGAGCTGCCTCCGCGTTGGCCTGGTAGCCGGTGATAGAGATGATGCGATCATTGGGTTCATTCCGCATAGGCAGCGAAATGTTGACGTCGTGATCGGCACGCAGCTTCTTAATCACAGCGCCATGACGACCAATGAGCTTCGGCCGGAACTCTAAATCTACGTCCACATGGAGAACAAAGGAGCGCAGCTCACGATCGGCACTATCAGCCTCGTAGTCCTCAATCATTTTCTCCAGCGCTTCGCGGGCCTCGGCGACACAAGCGGGCGTACCGCAGACCTTGATCACATCCGACTTAAGCTCACTATGTGGCAGCTCTACGTGCACATCGTGCTTGGACATAAACTGACGCACATTGGCACCACGCGGTCCGATGATGGTACGATGGAGGTCGAAAGGCACCGACAACTCCTGCTCGATGGGGATAAGATCAAGCAGAGCCTGCTTGGCGGCCTCGCACTTCTCAATTCTACCCGTGATTCGGATAACATCGCACTGACGAACCGGCTCCTGCTCGGCTTTCTCCTCTACTTCCTGCTCTCCCTCCTGGCCTTCATTCTCGCCTCCATTCTCTCCGCTGCCTCCGTTGGTCAGACCCTCGACGGGTTCGGTGGCATCACGATCAGGGAACTTGATCTGCACATCAAACTCAAAGGTGACTTGTTGAACCTTAAGTCCACGTGCGCCCATGATGGTGCGATGATGACGCTGAGGAATCACCACTTCGATGGTAGTCTGCGCTTCCAGATCGGCGACGATCTCCTCGATGCGCTGGCGGGCCGCTTCTATGCAGTCCTTGGCACCCTTGATCGTCACCTTATCGGAGTTGGTGCCGACACGGGGGAAGGAGATCATCACGCCGCCGCACTCCTCGGAAATGCGGTGCAGGATGAAGCCACGCTTGGCCACGAAGTGCTTGTGGTGCTTGGGATCGACAGAAACCTCACCTTCGGTTACTTCGTCGCACTCCTTGATGATCGCCTCCAGCTGCTCACGGGCCTTCTTTACGCTTTCTTCCTTGCCAATGATGGTGATCACCTCCTTGTCAGTATCCTCGTTTGAGGGGAAGATAATGCGGGCACCAGTGGCATCGCGAATCTTACGGATAGAAGCGCCATTCTTGCCGATCAGGAACTTGTGGTGTTGCTGCTTGGCGCGCACCTCGGCGGTAAAGGAAGCCAGCTGCCGTTCGTTGGCCAGCTCCAACAGCTGAACCTTGGCTTTCTCCACATCGTCCTTGGGACCGCGAATAGTGACCTGAATTTAAATAGGAACCATTAATAACAAGACTCTCTATAGAAATCGTAATACACCAACCTTATCGCTCTTGGAGTCGCTGTTGGGGAACTTGATAGACAAACCACCGCATTCCTCCATGATCGAGGAGATGAGTTTGCCGCCAGTGCCGATGATTGAGTTGTAGTACTTGGGCGGGATTTGCACCTCCTCGGTTACAATGTCGGAAAGCTCGTTCTGAATCTTTTGGATACGTTCCTTGGCCTCGAGCACGTTCTCCTTCTTGCCGGTGATGACGATCACTTCGTTGGTGTCACCCTCAGCAGGCAGATCAATTTTAGTCTGGGTCTCATCGCGGATTTTTTTAATGTTAGCGCCACCCTTGCCGATAACGAACTTGTGGAACTGCTTAAATATGGGCACCTCGATAATGTGCGACGATTCCTGAATCTCCTTGACCAGCTTAAGCAGATCCTTGTGACACTTGTCCACATCCTCCTTGGGACCGCGCAGCTTCACAATATCGGTGTTCTCTTGGGGCGTAGGTATCGTGATTGTAACCTGGCGATAGCGATCCTTCACCTCCCGAATCTTCTCGCCCTTAGCTCCGATAATGGAACGATGGAGACGGCGGTCGATGATCACATCCTTCGATTTTTCGTTTTCCAGTTTGTCGATTTTTTCTTGTAATTCAAGCTGCGCCTGCCGTACTCCCTCCTTGGGACCCTCGATACGAATGTTGTTCTGGCCCTCGCGCTCTTCGATGTTAATGTTAACCTTCAGTTCATCCTTTAGGCGATTTACGTTGGCTCCAGCCTTACCGATGATGTGCTTGTAGTACGAAGGATTAACCGTCATCACCTCGAATGTGAAGTTCTCCTCGTAGTTCTTGATGATTTCGGACAAGTAGGCTACAGCCCTGTCAACGTTCTCGGGATCTCCCTCCAGCTTGATCTTGTCGTCCAGGCAATTCACGTTCACGTTGGGGCAGTCCTCCTCCAGCTGCTTCATGTTGGCCCCCTTGCGACCGATCACATACTTGTGGATCCAGTGTGCCGCATTTATCTCCACAGACTTGACCGAGTTAGACTTTTGGTAGACAACGGTTAGGGCATTTCCCAAAGCCACTTGCGGTCCACGCAGTGTGATCGTCTCCGAGGGGGAGTCATTGGGAGGCATCTCTACAGACACACCGGTCAACTGCAGAATCTCGGCGATGGTGGAGCCCTTGGGACCAATGACATAGCGGTGCTTCGGCTTAGCTACCTCCACACTGACAGTAGAGCACTTCTTTTCCATATCTTTGTAGATAGCCTCCACCTTGGCCTTTGCCGCTGCGACCGCGTCCTTCTCGCCCGAGATGAAGATCTCGTCCTTCTGAACCTGCTGCGGCGGCACGTTGATCCTAGCGCCAGTCTCCTCCTGCAGCTTATTTAGGTTTTCGCTGTAAGGGCCCACAATGAAGGGATGGTAAACTTTGGGCACCGTGATGCGGTCCGACGACTTCTTGTACTGCTCGGCGGACAGCTGACGGATCTCCTGCTCGGCCTGGGCAATACCCTCCTTGGTTCCGGCAATCGTGATGAACTCGCTCTCATCGCCCTGGCTGGGGATGTTAATGCGCGTCGCAGTCACACGCTCGATTTCGCGCAGTCGTTGACCACCCTTGCCGAGGATGACGCGGAAGTGCTCCCGAGGAACGGTCACCTGCCGACTGGCCTGAGTGGAGAAGCCCATAAGAATCTTACGGCGGGCATCGAGCAGCTCGCTCTGCTTGCCCTTAATCAGGAAGGTCAGCGACTGGTTCTTGCCGCTCACAATCTCGATCTGGGCTCCGGTCTCCTTGGTGATCTGCTGGCAAATACGCTTCGACTCGCCTTCGCCGAACTTCTCCGACTCCGTGGACTTGCGCTCCTTGCAGGGAACATGCACAATCTGTTACAAAAAAAATGTAATTCCATAGAATCAGAACTAAATCAATATAGAATGACTTTTTTTGAGCCTACATGAGTTTTTTGGGAGCTCGTCACACGAGCTAGAGTGGAACCGGAAGCTCCGGATTGCGATTGAACCGAGGTGTTGGCCGGCAGGGCCGGAAACAGGTCGTCGTAGCTAAAGGCGGGTGTGGCATTGCCAGTTCCGCCGCTAGTGGTGCTAGTGGGCGTGGCCACCGAAGTGGGCGAGGATGGTTGCTGCTCGTTGGCCACCTGCTCTTGGCCATTAATGAGAGCGATGGGCTGCTGCTCGATGGTAGTTGCTGCAGGATTATTTTGGTTAGTAATTGCTTGATAATATTTAGCCTTCGAAGAACTCACCGTTGCTAGTTTCCTCCATCACTGCTGCTGCTTGCATTACTTAAAAAAAGAGAAAAGTCCTTTTTCGTTCCAAGTCGTTTACAGTACACTGAAATTGAAAAGAAGATATCTAATCAAGTGCATAAAAAAATTTACATCATACTGGACCCTATTAAAGAACCTTGTTTATCAGCCCGCGATAAAGCAAGAAACCAGGAAGGAAAAATTTCCAGGGGATTATCGAAGTGCTGGTCGATCAATCAAAGAACAAATAGTTAAATGGCATTCTTATTTTGGCAAACATGGATTAAAATAGGCCCGTTTAGATTCAGTGTTCATCTCTTTCTGTTGTCAGTCGCCCGCAGACCTACCAAAATCGCCGAAAGTTGATGAGTGCGACCCCCGAAGACCCGCATTTGGCTGCCACCAACTGATAAGGAACTACATACATAAGTACATTCGTACATACATACTTTAGGACCGCTTGGCTACAGTAAACAAATTAGTACAAAGATAATTCATTAGATATGCGGCGTGACTTATGGCCAGGAAATCTAACAAGTGGACTAAGAACAAGTTCAGTTACTATTGCTTTCTTATAAAAACGTCAGAAGTTTTGAAAATCTGCGGATCTGATTGCAATTTTCAATTTCTTCCTAATTTGTGGATGAACTAAATTTCCAACACTACCTTAATATATATTTAATAAAATATCTATTAAGTTAGTTCATAAATAATTAATACTTGTTGCATGCTCCATTTTAAACAGTGCGTGTCCAAATGGGGTGCATGAATCGGATTTTCTGGTGCTGATAAACCGAAATAGAGTCACTTTCAAACGGACTTCCTGCACCACAGCCTTAAACTAAGGCCACGTAGTGTGCTTGGGGATCGGCGAGATGAGTGCTCGACTCGACTCTCCGCTTTTCGGTGGTGATAAGTGGAAGCGGCCAATGGGCCACGCAGGCAGATTCCGGGGCTGAGTGATAACTATCGGCCGTTCTGGCTGATAAGCTCAGTCGCCCGATTGCCACCAAGATATTGTGGTACGTACACACACAAACACACAATGCTACAAGTGCGCTTTCAGAAATTTATGGTGCTATCAGTCGGATTTCGATTGGGTGAAAGGTTGGGCCTGGCGAATGAGAAAGAGAGATCTCAACCGAGGAGCATCAGAGACCATGCACTTGTTCGACCAAAGCTGTTTTCTAAATCAATGCCCAACGAGTTTTCGTAGCCTACATTTTCCTCTCCACCGAAAGAAGAACAAAGATATGGCTGTCTCCTCTCTGTTAGTTGTATCTTTGTATTTGCGGACAGCGGCGTTGGCAGGGTATGTGTAAAGGGGGTTACATACTTTTAAATCATACGGTTTTGTAAATTTCAATGAGAACTTAATACATTTATATTTTACAAATAACAATGACAACTGCAAGTGACACAAGATCATTATCCCTAAAATTTAATAAAAATTTATTTTAATTCATTTTAGAATTAATTTCCAACAAAAAAAAAAAATCACCTAACGACGCCCCTGTCGGTACTCATGAAAAATGTGTCAAATACAGAGACAAGAGCACGAGAGCGACAGGAACTCTGAGAGGAGAGAGCGAGAGCTTGACGAAGTAACTTGACGGAGCAGGGGAGAAGCTCCATATAAAACCGGATGATAGCCGGCAACTACAACAAAACGATCGAGCAGTGCCAGTGGTGTATTGTATGCATGTGAGTGTGATTTGCCTCTGTGCCTGCACATTTCTGTTTCGCTCTTTTTCTTCTTCGGGAATAGGGTTGTGTGTGTGTTGCCACCTTTCGAGAAGGCACAGGTAAAAAAACGAAAACAAGCAACATACCTACATAGCAAATACCATCGTTCATACGTTCGTATGTGACGCCTGCAGCGACGCTGACGTCGACAAATGAAGACAAAGCACAATAACAATGCGCTAAAGTTCAGCTTTAAACAAAAAAAAACTAAAAAATATATATGTACAAATTGGTATGCACATATCGGATGGATTCTTGTTTCTGTAATTTCGATACAAAGATCCCAAAGACCAAAAAAATAAAAGCTTGACGTAGTCAGTTTTAGGCATGGAACCGTTAACTTGGGCAATATTTGTTGTTGTCTTTTTGCTTATTTTTTTGGCAAAACACTTGTGTAAAATGTTAAACTATGCAAATTAACCCTAGGCAAAGGTTGTTCAACTTACGGTACTGTAAAATCCAAAAAATCCGGCCGAGTTTACTCTCCTTTGACCAAATCCAGTTTGATAACTTGGGTGTCTGCTGGAAAAGCCGAAAAACAATTGCTTGAAATTAATGCAATTAGCGGATGCAGAAGATCGGATCGTGGCATCACCAGGATGGATGCCCTACAAAGCATTTGGTCGGTCATTCTGCGTTATGCACAATCCCCAATAGAAAGTCTAATGTTATTTGTCGCAGAGAGCGCGTTGTTGCAGAGAGCACGGGGAAAGGGGGCAACATATGCGGGCCACTTATTGGACAATTGTTTTTGTGGCAGCAGCGGCAGCAAAATTGGAGCAGCGCGTGGGCGTGTTTGTGTGCGTGTGTGTGAGAGAGTATGGAAATGCGGAAATCAGTGCCGTATGCTTTCCAGGTGAAAGGTTGTGTGGATCCTCTTTTCCGGCACGGGGCGGGGCCTTAACTCTGCCTCCCCCTCTCCGAAAATAGGAAAGTTAAAGTAAAAAAAATAAAAGGCAGCACGCGCGCCTTCCAATCGGACAAATATGCTTATATATGCATGAACACACGTATGCACGGGATTTTACGTCCCTCTGTGTGCGTGTGGGTCGTCGACGTCGCCGACATTTGTGACTGTGGGGGTGAGCGCGAGTGCGCCGCCCGTGTGTATTATCAACCATTGAAAAACACGTTGTTTTTCGCCGACCGCACACAAATTTAAAGAAAAATTAGCGGCCCGAATTTTCTTTCATGGTTTTTTTTTAATTCGCCACTACTGCCTCTTCTTCTTCTGCTGGCTCTGACGTCGCCGCCCACCGCTGCCGGCCCTTTATAACTGTAAATCCGTGCACTCTCTTTCGCTCGCCGCAACTTATGCAATTCCGGCTGCAATTATACCGCCGCACGGATCACCGGGCAATGTGAGTTTATTTTCGCACTAGAATCTTGGTAAATTTACACCCAGACTTTCTATTGGAAGGCAGAACGCACGGACGCGGAACTCAACGTTACCGACTCCAAGTAAAATGTGAATGAACATGAGCGAACGTGGCAAATAGAGATGAGCGATACGCCGCAGCGGGTGCAGGGTTGTCACTCTTTCCAATCGCAAGCGCGAACTGTCAAATCGCACTATCGACTTTTGGGTCTAGTACCATAGCTTTCTTTTGGGGATGTTTAAAAATGAATTTAATAAATATTTATTTGTATATAACTAGTAACAATAAAAAAAATATATATAAAAAAAAAAACAAAAACAGAACAAAGAATAACGAACACCAGTTTTTGAAGATGATAATTGCTATTATGGGGTTTTCCATATATGAAAATTAATAAAGATTAAATATAAATGCTTAAATTTTTCCTAATATGCACATAATGATTATAAATTGTAATTGAATTGATTTTTTGAATCAAACGGCAAAGACAAGAAATGCTGCTTAGTTGAATTTCTTAATCAAACTAGAAATTTGTTGTTGTAACTGAAATATCGCTCGATAGCCGTCGGCTCGGAATATCGATAGTAAGGTCCATCCTTGGCCTACCACCACCAATTTGAAAAAGAGCAAAGAAACACAAAGGCAAAAAATTCCCCAATCTGTGGAATTTCCGGAAGCGAGAGCACATTCAAAGCTACCAGTTATCAGCGAGCAGCATGTCGAAGCTCAGGAACCTTTTGCCCACAATCTTTGGCGGGAAGGAGGCACAGAATCCGACACCCGTCGAGGGACGCCTGGAAAAGGACGCAGCTCCCGTGGACGACAACGAACCAGCTAACAACAACAGCGGAGCCCTGGCGCTGCACTTCACCTCTGGCACGCCCACAGCCTCCGCGGATCTGACCGAATCCGTGCTGCGCGAGCTCAGCGACCCAAACTACAATTCAATGGATGTCGTGCAGTCCGCCAATATTCCGGGCACTCTCAGTAACGTCCAGACAAACAACACCATGAACGTACACAGCGCCCAGCAACAGGTGGTCATGAACTTCTCGAATGCCAATAATCTGCACTTCGGCGCCGTCTACAACTTCAATCAGAACTTGAGCGCCTGCAGCTCGCGAAAGGGTAGCACAAGTGCCGCAGAGGAGTCGGTCGCGTCTCCAGACGGTAAGCCGCGGGCAAGTGCGACGCGCAAAACGGTCAGCATTGTAGCCATGATGCAGTCACAAGAGGAGCCGGATGTGCGCCTGCTCGATGTGGTTTCCACGCACTTGGGCGAGGGCTGGAAGCAGGTGATGCGGGATCTTGGCATGTCGGAAGGACAGATCGACCAGGCCATAATCGATCACCAAATGCATGGCAATATCAGAGAGGTAAGGCCCATGAAGCTTAAACTTCTCTTATTTATTGTTGAATTTTAATTCAAGAAGAGAAATCACTTAAAATCATACAAACTCAAATTAGTATGTAAAATAACAGACCGTGCTAAGATGATTGTGACGCATCAGACTAATTTGAATTACTCAATTTAATGACTCAAATACCACTATTACTGTTAGATTTCATTGCTTAAAACGAATGCATTGTTCAATTTAAAAAAAAAAACACAAATAATATAAATTAGCTTACATTATTGTGAGCTATTTATTTTATATAATACTGATAGTGCTTCCACTTGTTTGTCTGATTAGATTGAAAGTTAAAGTGTATAAAATCTAACAACTCTGTACCAGATAATTTTAATGATTTCGAAGAGTTCGAAAAGCAATCATAAAATCTCAACATAACACTTGTTTTGGGTCTACAGGTGATATACCAGCTGTTGCTCCAGTGGATTCGAAGCTCGGAGGACGGTGTGGCCACCGTTGGACGACTTACTACGCTGCTGTGGGAGTCCCAGCATCGCGACTGCGTGCAGCGCATGAAACTGGTTTGGAAGGCCCTCGAGAAGCGCAAGACAGACAACTAGTCAGTGAGTGGAACCTGCTAGCAAAGATTCCAGAACGAAAACGATGCATTCGAAGTGGCCTCTTGATGTCATCCGGATGGTGAAAACTGGAAATGTTTAATCCACCAACTTTTGCTAGATTCAGAACGGCCTTTGACGGACGACATCGAGTGGTAGAGAGATGAGACGATCACGGGATATGTGTGCAATATTCGATTTATAAATCCAACCTATCGAATAAGTGCGTAGAATTGCATTAAGTGTTATTATTGCAGTTTAATCTTTAAGTTGTGATATTCGTATCGAAAAAACAAGAAAATGAAGTTGGTATTTAAAAGCATTTTTGTAATGTTTATACAAATAGAAGCTTTATTGTTACGTATGTAGCGTTTGTAATGTAGCGTTTGTAACCTTTAAGTTAGTGCACACAATTACACAATCTTTGTGATCTTCGAGCTGAACATGTCGATCAACATCTGTGCCCCGTTGCCGTTGAGCGACTGGTAATTGGGCTGTGCGGCCATTCTGTCTAGCCAGCCGTTCAACTTGGGATAGCGCTTGGCATCGATAGCGGCCAATCCCACTAGGCTGGAGACGGAGGAAACTACACTGTGGTCGGCGATGGTTATGCCCGTTCCGCAGAGGTAAGCCTGATTACCGATGAACGCTTCCAGAAAGTCATAGGCCTCGTAGATGGCATCAATCTGGGAACGCGGCACCTCAGTTATGTTCTTGTAGAACAACGGAATGGCAATGTTCCGGATGCAGCCCTGGAATAACACACCCGACTCAAAGTGCAGGCGTTGATCGACGAGTGCGCGCTTGAAGTAATCCTTGGGATACAGGTCATCACTCTTGGCATAGCGCCTAACCAGATAAGCGCAGATGGCGTGACTCTCCCAGATGAACTTGCCATCGTCCTCCAGCACGGGCACCGTGTGCTGCGGATTCTTCAGGCTGAACTCCTTCGTCTTGTGCTCACCGGCCAGCAGGTTAACCAGCCTGTACTCATACTGAAGGCCCAGGGCGTCAAGGGTCAGCTTGCAGGCCCGCACCGGCGGACTGGCCTCTACACCGTACAGTACTAATTTTCCCATCGCTTTCAGGTGCCCGCTCGCCTTGGCTGTTGACTTGAAACTAAACCAGCTCCGACTATCGCAATTACCGATCGGTTGAACGAACAGTTCATTTTATTCCAATTTATATACGCTACTTGGGTATGCCATGCTTTCTCTTTCTTGTCGGTCGTGATAATTAGCTTTCCTTCTGCCTGACATAATATTTATTTGAATATGCCATTTTTAAAGGGGGAAGACAAAACACCTATCTATTATCAGTATTTTCTTTGCTTTTAGGATCGATTAGGTAATCTAATGGACGAGTTCGACTGAGCCACTCCATAAGTTGTTAAGTGTTTTATCAAATGTCTTATCATATTTGTTTGAAATGTGCTGGAAAATTCTTCCACTTGACCTATTTTATCTGTCTTCTTACAACAGAATCATGTTGTGATTTTTAAAACTGTGTATAATCGAAATTATAAGCTAACAATATTTGAAAAATCATTTTCCAATAGTAATTTTTATGACAGAATGACTGAGATATACGATTTCATGCTGATATCATTTTAACGCTGTGGAAGTTTTAAAAAATTGCTTTGGAATATCCGTACTTTTGGATGAGTTTTAATTTTCGTTTATTTTATTAGGGAAATATAAATTTTATTAATGAATAATCTTACCATTGCACTGTCGAAAAAAAATGAGAATAGCCTTGCAATGTTTTAATATTTTAAATCAGCTTAAGGAACACAATTACAATTACAATGCAATTCCATACTAAGAACAAAGTATTAAGTTGAGAAGGTAAAATTGAATTTCTTGAGGAGGGTCACCAAATCCCGGGCACCTTTGCCACATGCCTCCTCGTAATAAGGTAGTTCCTCAATCCTCTTGATCCACGCAGTTATTTTGGCGTATCTTACTAGATCGATGTCCACGAATACCGCCAGTGCGGTAATAGATGTGATGAAGCTAAAGTCCGCGATGGTCAGCTGATCACCGGCAATAAAATCGTATCCGGTGAGAAAAGTCTCTACAAAGTCATAGATCTCTATGACGGCATCGTAACGCTCCTTGGGAATCGTGGTCTGACCGGTGGCGAAGAGCGGCTTGGTAATGCCTCTCAGTCCACTGACAAAGACCACGCCGGACTCGAAGTGCAATCGCTGGTCCACCACAGCACGCTGGAGGAGATCTTTCGGATAAAGTGCGTCACTCTGGCCATACTTGGACACCAGATATGCGCAGATAGCGTGTGAGTCCCAGATGAAATGACCATCGTCCTCCAAAGTGGGCACCGTATGCTGGGGATTCTTTCGCAAGAACTCGGGCGAAAGGGTCTCCTTGGCCAGGGTGTTTATTTTGACGTATTCGTAGGGAATGCCAAGGGCGGCCAAGGTCAGTTTGGCGGCCCGAACTGGAGGACTAGCCTCAGTTCCGTACAAAATCAATTTGGACATTTTGCCCTCAAGAGGTTGGACCTAAAACTAAAAGTAGAAGGCAAAGAGGCACCATATTTATTTGATTTGGAAAGAGAACGTTAAAGAGACACATTTTCGCAAGAGAGTTGATAAAAACCTGTCGAGGTGCTCTTTTGTATTTTTATTTGTATATTTTCTATTTGTTTATTTTGTTTACTGTACGAAATGCTTAAGATTATATTATTTATAAAGCATGTGTATAAATGATTTACTTCGTTGCGAAAGTTAAATTATACTCTCTGACGAAGGACTCAAATATACGAGCTCCATTGCCGTTGGCCTCCTCGTAGTAGGGCAGCTTTTGGAGTCTCTTGATCCAGGCAGCAATACGAGGATATTTGGTCGTGTCCACCTTCACAATAGCTTCCAAAGAGGACACAGTTGAGATGATACTGAAGTCGGCAATGGTAAGATGACTGCCGGCGACGTAGTCATTTCCAGCAAGGAAGGTCTCCAGGAAGTCGTAGACCTCAATAATCGCATCGTAACGCTCCTTGGGAATCGTCGTTAGCTGACCGGCGAAAAGTGGCCTGGTTATGCTTCTCAGTGCGTTAACGAAAATCACCCCGGACTCGAAATGCAATCGCTGATCCACGACAGCACGCTGGAGGAGATCTTTCGGATAGAGACTGTCCGTTTTGCCGTATTTGGACACCAGATAGGCAATGATGGCATGTGAGTCCCAGATGAAATGTCCATCGTCCTCCAACGTGGGCACCGTGTGCTGGGGATTCTTCTTCAGAAACTCCTCAGAGAAGTTCTCCTTGGCCCGAGTGTTTACCTGCACGAATTCGTAGGGAACATCCAGGGCAGCCAAGGTCAATTTGGCGGCACGAACTGGCGGACTTGGCTCCAAACCGTACAGAATCAACTTGGGCATTTTGTCGCTGGGTGGTGTCTCTGCTATTACTAAACGCAAACAGCGAAGAGTCACGATATTTATATGTTTTCGAAAGAGAATTATCAAGAGAAGCGAGAGCAATAGATAAGAAATTCAGTTAGTTATTTTCTCTCCCCTCTTCTGTTGATTTGTGTCCAAGTCAATTTATTTCACCACAAAAATATTCTCTAGAGTTTTCTAAGCAATTCTTTATTGTGACTCTATACACTGTACAAAATATCATGTTTCTAATGTGAAATTGGTCTTCTTGAAAATAGCCACCAGCTGGCGGGCAGGCAATAATGGCATGGGAATCCCAGATGTAGTGACCGTCATCCTCCTGGGTGGGTAACGTATGCTGTGGATTCTTCTCCAGATAGTCCGGCGAAAGTTGGGCACGAGCCACAATGTCAACGTTTACATATTAGTAGGTTAGGTTTAGAGCGTAGGTTTATTGACAAGTCAATAATGATATGTATGAATGTGTATAATATATATTAACTGTATAAACATATATCTTTGTCATACCTAACTGTTTGAGTATTCTCCTACTCTTTTGAGCTCGCTTAACTTTTCTTTTTATGTTTATTTTTAACCTATCCCAACATCTAAAGAAAATAAAACTGATTAAAAGGCTTTTAGCGCGAACATATGAGAGCACTATATGAATCACAAACATAGAACAACAAGTATTCTTTGATAACCGTTTATCATATGTGAAAATGAGTACACAGTACTCGAAGAGAAATGCAAGTCATGCTGACAGAGGCTAATAAAATGGAAAGACCTCGAAAATGTTTGTTGCCGGCAAAAATATATATATGTATGTATAAGTTCTCTGTGTACTTAATACACATTTCATTCTCTTGCTAAATTAATGGGACTTAGTTCTCTTGTTTCCTACAGCGATCTTTCTCTTAAATCTAAAATATGAAGAGATAACAAGCCCCAACAATTATAAGTTCCCAATTTATTTATTATAAATTCAGAACTCTAGGTGGCAAAGGTGAAATTGGTGGACTTTAGAATGGTCTCCAACTCCCGGGCTCCTTTCGCATTGGCCTCCTCGTAGTATGGCAGCTTCTCCAAACGCCTGACCCATTCGATGATCCTGGGATATTTCACCCTATCGATCTCCACGAACGCCACCAGCGAGGTAGTCGACGAGATCAGGCTAAAATCGGCAATGGTGAGCTGATCCCCAGCAATGTAATTATGTCCAGCGAGGAAGGTCTCCACAAAGTCATAGATCTCGACAATGGCATCGTAGCGTTCCTTGGGAATCCTGGTCAGGCCATTAAAGAACAACGGCTTGGTGATGGCCTTAATACCATTGGCGAAAACCACTCCTGTCTCGAAGTGCAGCCGCTGATCCACCACAGCTCGCTGGAGCAGATCTCTGGGATACAGGGCATCCGAATCTGCATACTTGGACACCAGATACGCGATAATGGCATGCGAGTCCCAAATGAAGTGACCATCATCTTCCAGTGTAGGCACCGTGTGCTCTGGATTCTTCTTTAGATAATCCGGAGAAAGCTGCTCCTGACCCGAAATATTAACGTTTACAAACTCATACGGCAGCTGGAGGGCTGCCAGAGTAAGTTTGACGGCACGAACTGGTGGACTGGGATTCACACCATATAGAGTTAACTTGACCATGTTTGCACTCGGAGTTATCGTTCTCTACTGATTCTTGGCATCGAGAACGAAAAAATGTTGTTACCAAATTAAAAGTTAAAGAGAGCATGGCTAAGAGATATTCCTAAGAGAATTTCATTGGTTCATATTGATTGGTCCTTTTAGACTTGATTCGCGTAGAGAGCATCATAGTTTTTAATGAAACTTTAATAATTTGTTTAATTGCAAATTCTGTAGATACTGTTCTGCTTAAATTATGCAATCATTTGATTTGGTCTACCAGTTCGTCGAACGATAATCGAAATTGTTTAAGTACTTTCGTCAAAACAATCTAGAATTGACTCATACAATAAATACTTTCGTGATTGTTGATAACAACCTATCAAGTTGGTTTGCCAAGATTCAAGTAAACATGTTAAAGACCTCGAACAAGTGGATAAGGTATTGAATGTCATGCTTACAATTATTGACAATCACTCAATAATATTGCTGACCGCCAATTATGAATATAGAACTTCTATAGAATACATGGAAAAATATAGGAACTAAACCCCAGGCAAACTAGTAAGTAAACTAGTAAGTAAATAATAGTAGTAACAATACGTTTAAGGGGGTGCTTAGTCTATTTAATTTAATAATTTTAACACAAAACATAGGAAAAGTTTTTTGCTTGCTAATATTAATACTGTCATAGCGATAATTTCCAATTAAAATGTTAAGTCATTTACTGTTGAAACCAAAACTAGTGCTTACGAAACTACGGTGAAGTTTTTGGACCTCAAGAGCTCCACGAACTGGGCAGCTCCTTTGCCATTGGCCTCCTCGTAGTAGGGCAGCTCCTTGAGCCTCTCCAGCCAGGCGGCAATCTTAGGGTACTTGACCTGATCCAGCTCCAGGAAAACACCAATCGAGGCGATCGTCGATACGATGCTGAAATCGGCTATGGTCAGCTGATCACCAGCCATGTAGTCGTGATCATCGAGAAAGGTCTCTACGAAATCATAGACCTGCAGGATGTGATCCACCTGATTGCGGGGCAAGGTGGGCTCGCCGTAGAAGAGCACCGGACGGGTGAGTCTCCTTAGGGCAGACTCGAAAATGACACCCGACTCGAAGTGCATCAATTGGTCCACTTTGGCGCGCTGCAGCAGATCCTTGGGATAGAGCTCATCGCTGGCCGCGTACTTTTCCACCAAATATGCCATAATGGCATGCGAGTCCCAGATGCAGGCATCATCGTCCTGCATCAGCGGCACCGTGTGCTGCGGATTCTTCTTCGAGAAGTCCTCGCTAAAGTTCTCCTTCTCGAACAGATTGACGAACACAAACTCAAAGGGCAGATCCAGTGCCTTCAGGGTGAGCAGACATGCCCGGGTGGGCGGACTGGCGTCCAGGCCGTATAGCGAGATCTTACCCATTCTCCAGCGAACTAACGAATGAGTGGTCAGTACGGTAGCAGGACGAATATATAGCTAACCTGCGGGCCCTGGGAACCTGCCAAGCTGTCAATGGATTTTTAATTAGGTCCGCCCACCCTAACCAACTATACAAGCGGAGTCCCAAAACCCACGGCCCCTGGAAACATATTTCTTGAATTTAAATTATTTACACTTAAATTACGGCAATGAGTTGGCGTAAAAATAGGCAAGCTAGTTCACCTGGCTTAATATTTAAGTTTCGTATTAAACTCTAAAACAGTTTACCGTCATAGCAAAGTTAATAATACCTTATACTCCTTGATTATATCTAGCTTAAAACATTTAACGAAACTTGTGTATTTAATGCATTTTATTGCTGCTTCATCGGTTTTTTTTTCGAGTGTGTACAATGCCAAACGTTTGTCTTTAATTAGCAGATAATTAAAAATTGATGCAGCAACGCACTCGATAATTGTGGGAAATGCTGGTTATAGAAGGGTCAGCTGGTCCTTCAGCAAGTCCACATACTTTCTGGCGCCCACCCCATTGGCTTTCTCGTAGTAGGGCAACTCCTGGAGACGCTCCAACCAGGCGATGACCTTCGGATACTTCTCCGCCTCCAGGGGAACGAAAGCCGGCAGAGATGAGGCCGTGGCAGCACAGCAAAAATCAGCAACGGTCAGAGTGTCCCCGGTTATGTAGGGATTGTCCGCCAGGAAGGTCTCCAAGTGGCCATAGCCATCCCTCACATTGTCGGCCTTCTCACGCGAAATCTCCGTGACATTATTGTAAAAGTAAGGGGCACAGATATTTCGTAGCGCCATGAACAAGGCACTGGCATCGAAGTATAGGCGCTGATCCACCCGTGCCCGCTTCACCAGATCCTTGGGATACAGCTCATCCGTCTGGCCATACTTGCCCACCAGGTAGCAGGCAATGGCATGTGAGTCCCACACAAGCACTCCATTGTCATCCAGCAGCGGAATGGTGTGCTGCGGATTCTTCTTGAGATACTCCTCCTTGCGATGCTCTCCGGCCAGAAGATCAACCTCCTTGAACTCATACTCCAACTCCAGGGCTCGCAAAGTCAGCTGGCAGGATCTGACTGGGGGACTAATGTCCAATCCGTACAGCGCAATATCAGCCATGATCCCAACTCAAACAGTTACTGGTTTCAGGGATTTGTAAAGTGAGTATTTATACCTTTTTAGAGCTTCGAATTGGCTCAAACTCGGTGCATCGGCCACTACTTCCAAAGAAAGAAACCGATCCGTTTGGGACTCCAGTCCAAAGTACGAGAAAATGTTTTCCATTGAGTTTTCTTGAGAAAAAACCTTGAGAGTTTTTTAAACAGCATGCCTTGGTTTTGCGTAAATATATCATATTCCATTTGCAGTAAATCTACACTAAGTCATATTAATGCTTAAATCGTTATTTATGATGAGTAATTGTGTTTAAAAGTACTGCAATAAATAGCAAATATTTGTTTAAAAGATATCATTTCAGATTAAATACAGAGAAATAATACCAAGTTTCAATTAGATAAATATTATAGTTTATTAGGATTTTTATGTAAAAAATAGCTGCTGTTTAGACAATAGTGTATTTTTTGCTCTTGATAAAGTTGGCAACCTGCGACATTCGTGATCCGTTGGCCTCCTCGTAGTAGGGCAACCTCCTGATGCGCTGAATCCAACCCGCCAACTTTGGGTACATGGTGGCATCCACATCACGGAGGAGTATCGTAGATGAAAGCACTGCGATGACGTGGAAATCAGCGATGGTTAGGTACTTTCCAGCCAGAAAGTCATTGCTTTCCAGGAACAAGTCGAGTGTCTTGTAGACCTCATCCAGGGCATCGAATCTAGCCTTGGGTATCTCGGTCTTGCCCTCCCTCAACGGGGCGGTGAGTCCACGACCGGTGGTGGCCAAGGCACTGGAGTCATAGTGCAGCCGCTGGTCCACAATGGCCCGCTTTTGAAGGTCCTTGGGGTAGAGGGTATCATCAAAGACACTAGTTATTCTAGTGTCTTTGGTGGGACTTTATAGCGGGGCAGCTCTCTTAAATTAAGAGAGTTTCGCAGTGAGAGTTTCGCAGTAAACCAAATTAGATGACATCTGCCCATATTTCGCTGCTCTTTTAATAATCAATCTAAGGTGTTTGACATAAGAGAGCTTTATAGACGATTTTTGTTCAAAAGCTCTTACCACCTGCTCTTTCTACATTCTTACAAACAATGCTTAATTATTAGATGTTGTTTATAAGCCAGTAATTACCGCAAGCTAAAGGCAAAGTACTAAACTTATTGACTGTTGTACTGTTGACCTCTTGGTTATTGAACTCTTAGTAATAAGCTAATGACAATCGCTCGAATTAAAAAAATGTACTTTAAAATATTTCTCTGAATATATAAGCACCAAACATTTTTAATAAAAATTTAATTAAAAATTCATCAATCCTGTGGAAACTACATATGTAATCTATATATTGTGATCCAAATACATATCTGCCTCCAGATCAAAATAAGTTATTAAGCAGCAAACACAAAAAGAAACCAGTAGTTTCTCTTATCGATTCACTCAAAACAAGTTTGGACTGATAGTAAGCTAAATTGTCGTACAAAAGTCAAGTGGTTTTGATATTAGTTGTTCTTATTTATTTTTGTCTATTTTGTCTATTACTAAAATGCCTTAAACAATAGTAAAGTTCTTGCTCTTGATGAACTCGATGATTTGGGCAGCACGAGAGCCATTCGCCTCCTCGTAGTATGGCAGCTCCTTGATGCGCTTGATCCAGGCAGTCAGATCGGGATACTTGGTGGCATCCACGGGCAGGAACACCAAAAAGCCGGTGAAGCTGGCGATGACGTGGAAATCGGCAATGGTCAGGTTGTCGCCGGCCAGATAATTGCCATTCTCCAGGAACAGATTGAGGGACTTGTAGACACCCTCCAGGGCATCGATACTCTCCTGCGGAATCTCCGACTTGTTCTCCCAGAAGAGCGGGAAGGTGATGTCCCTTCCTGTCGAGGTCACCACACTGGAGTCGTAGTGCAGACGCTGATCGACAATGGCTCGCTTCTTCAGATCCTTGGGGTACAGAGAATCATTCCGGCCGTACTTGCTCACCAGGTAGGAGTTAATGGCATGGCTATCGGACAGGTAGAAACCATTATCATCCAGAGCGGGCACCGTGTGCAGGGGATTGATCTTGAGGAACTCTGGCTTCAGGTGCTCCTTCTCCATCAGATTGACGATCTTGTAGTCGAAGTCCAAATTCAAGGCCCGCAGGGTGAGCAGCACCGAACGGACCGGAGGACTACCGTCGATTCCGTAAAGCGTAAGTTTTCCCATGTTTGTAGTGCGCTCTAAGGCGATTGACTAGTAACTGCTTACTGAGAGTCCAAACTTGGGGCTTTATATAGCCACCAGCCACCACCTGGTGCTCTTCACTTAAGAGAGCTTTGCAAATTAGCGATGACTCTGCAGTTTGGCATACTCAATGTTTGGAAACCACATATCTCTTAGCTGTCGTATACGTAATATTTATGTATTTCACGTTTTAAAGCTTTACAATTCAAAGCTCACATATTAAACATTTCTATTTGTTTACTCATCGTTTTGGGATTCAAAGACCCTTGTCATAATTTTAACGATAAGCCAGTTGATTATATTAAACAGTGAAGCAGCAATTTTTGGATATTAACTATCTATGGTTATAGATTATAGATCGATTTTATGGTTATAAAACTGATAATTTCAATTTTTCCATCCCTTGTATTATCTCTCTCTAAAATTCAGTATTTAATGATAGCTTTATTATGATTAAAAAAACGATACATTATTGTTACAAATCAGTTGTAATACATTTTTGATTCGATTTTATTCGTTTTCTTGGACATTTTATGGTTTTCTGTTTAATACAAATTACTATTGCTCCAAGTTTAATACGGGTTTCAATAAATTGATGTACTTCTTCGTGCCTTGCAGATTGTCCTCCTCATAATGAGGCAACTTGGAGAGGCGTTCGAGCCAAGCAGCCACCTTGGGATACTTTTCCTCATCCAGATCAAGAACAGCGGCGAGTGAGGATGCTGTAGCTCCGCAGCAGAAATCAGCTATGGTCAGTTGCGACCCGGTCAAATAGGGATTATCCCCTAGAAACTTCTCCAAATGGCCATATGCATCTTTGATGTTGTCCACCTTCTCCTTGGGAACCAGGCTTACTTGGCGAAGAAAATAGGGTATACTGACATTTCGCAGCGACATAAACAGAATGCTGGCATCAAAGTACAAACGCTGATCCACCTGGGCGCGCAACACCAGATCCCTGGGATATAGCTCATCCGACTTGGCGTACTTGTCCACCAGGTAGCAAACAATCGCATGTGAATCCCAAATTAGGGCACCATTATCTTCGAGGAGTGGCACGGTGTGCTGCGGATTCTTCTTGAGGAACTCATCCTTTAAGTGATCTCCTGCCAGTAGATCCATTTCCTTGTATTCGTAGTCCAAGTTCAAGGCCCGTAAGGTCAGCTTGCAGGCGCGAACAGGAGGACTAATGTCCATGCCATACAAAACCAATTTATCCGACATGATGCGATCACCAGAGAGACCCAAGTTCCACTAAATTTCCCATACACAGAAATCTAAACGAGCTTAACGAGCTTGCCCCATTCGTATCTTAAAAAAACTTTTGTAATTCTACACTGATGACTTATCACTAGAACGCCCATAAAACGAGCGATAAAAATACTACGGTCGGCTTCCCCAACTGTGAGATAATAATTACTGACTCAAGCCCCATATACAAGTTTAGCCTACAAGTATGCACTATATGATACCTTCAAATATATGGAGCCACTATAGTCGTTCCTGGACCAAAACCCCAAAACCAGTATACCAAATTCCAAAGTAAAGATCATTAATTTTCGTATTTTTGTAATAAGAAAAAGTTGCAATTTATTTATTATTTAGTATGCAGACAATGTACATGGTGGCTCAAGTTTATGGGTTCATAATGGGTTCAGTACTAATGTGGATTCTTTTCCCTACTTAGGCACCCAGTTTGGTCCACTTGCTGCGCAAGAAGGCGACGTAGCCCTGAACCGGACCCTCATTGATCGCCTTGTAGTAGGGAATCTGATTGAGGCGATCCAACCAAGCGCATACCTTGGGGTACTCCACGGGCTCAATGTCGACGGCAGCGCGGAGGGCACTAACTGTGGGTCCGGAGAGCAGATCGGCAAGGGTCAACGAATCACCCACCAGATAGGAGCTGCTGCTCAGGAAGGTTTCCAGGATCTTTAGACCCCGATGAATGGAGTCCAGCTTCTCCTGGGGCACCACTGTGCATCCGGTGGTCCAGAAGGGACCGACAACGTTGATTAGCCCAGGGAAGATTGCGCTGGCTTCGAAGAACAGGCGTTGATTGATGATCGCCCGCTTGACCAGATCCTTGGGATACAGTTCGTCCGACTTGGCATACTTGTCCACCAAGTAGGCGGCAATGGCATGCGAGTCCCAGAGCAAAGTACCATTGTCATCGAGCACCGGTACCGTGTGCTGGGGATTCTTCTTTAGGAAATCCTCGCTAGAGTCTTCAGGGTCAGTTTGACGGCTCTTACGCAGGGACTGAAGTCTGTGCCCTAAAGTACAATTCCCGAGCTGGACATATTGTGTGGGTCAGGTGACAAGCGATTCTATAGCCACTGAATACTCTGCCCATTTGTTATATAACGAATTGGGGAAAGCTTTTACGCTGGTGGTCTCCTACAGTGCGGCATGTAAAGATGAAAGCTTCCGATTTTGTTTGTTTGTTTGATTTAAAGTAAAAACTGCTTTGTTCACCATTATACGCCTTTTTACTTATTTCACCAGCAAATATATATACCGAACTCAATTTTTACAAATCATGCTCAAATTTTTATTCAAGTTCTTTTCTTTTAGTTTTTTTTTTTTTTTTACATATATTAGAGCTTTAATACAGTCAAGTGTATTTACACCATAATTTCAGGAACGTAAAAATGTCCTTTTAGGATCAAATAATCTATACATAAATTTCAAGATCATTAAACTCCTGTCACCGCAAAATTCATTAAACTTGGTATATCTGTTATACCTATATATCTTGCTATATAGCATGAATATTTGTTTTTTGTGATTCCCCATTGGCTATGTAAATCAAGCCGAACTTAATTTAAGCCAGATCTTTCTCTCTTCTCTCTCTTCTACAAACTAATTTGTTTTAAGCTTTTTGGCGAATATAGATGTTTAAGCTGTGTATATTTATTCTGCGCTGATTTGGCTTCCTTATCGGCATATCGTACATATGTATGTAAATATGTATGTACCCCAATTGCTTAGCTGCGGAATTTGCTTCATAAAACAAAGATATTTTAAAGAAACTGTCGTGTGACCCACCTAAACGATAACAAAATGCAAATATTTCAAGTAAAATATTGTATATATATTTTATATTTTGCTGAAGAAGTTTATGCTTTAGGAATGGATGTGTACATTGTTAATAGATGGAATTCAAGCTTGTTAAATGTCATATTTAAAAATAAGTTTAGTTTCACTTGTCGCCCAGCTTGGTCCACTTGCTGCGCAGGAAGGCGACGTAGCTCTGGGCCGGAGCCTCGTTGATCTCCTTGTAGTAGGGAAGCTGGTTGAGGCGATCCAACCAGGCAGTGACCTTGGGATATGTCGCAGGATCTATGTCCACGGCAGCTGGCAGCGCGCTTACAGTGGGTCCGGTGGACAGATCGGCGAGGGTCAGTGAATCGCCTGCCAGGTAGGGGCTGTTGCCCAGGAACGTCTCCAGCAGCTTCAGACCTCGGTGTATGGCGTCCAGTTTTTCCTGGGGTACTTCGGTAACACCATTTATCCAAAACGGACCGCTTACATTGGCAATACTGGCATAGATTACACTGGCATCAAAGAAGAGACGCTGATTGATGATCGCCCGCTTGGCCAGATCCTTGGGATACAGCTCATCCGACTTGGCATACTTGTCCACCAAGTAGACGGCAATGGCATGGGAGTCCCAGATGAATGTGCCATTATCATCGAGCACCGGTACCGTGTGCTGGGGATTCTTCTTCAGATATTCCTCGCTCAGGTGCTCGCCCGCCTGAAGATTCACCTCCTTGTACTCGTAGTCCAGATTCAGGACCTTTAGGGTCAGTTTGACGGTCCTCACACAGGGACTAAGGTCTGCCCCATAAAGTACAATTCCAGAGCTCGACATGATGTGCGTTGTTTACTCGGCAGCGTTTTCCTTTCGACTGATCTCTCTAATTACTGTATATAGTACACACCTTTTTGCCGCAAGCTTTTTGCTGAATGAGAGAGAAAAAAGCTCGAACCCATGTGTTTGTTTGCAACTATGCCAAACAGTTAGAAAAACATATACATATGTATATAATATGTTTATATCATCATACAAAACATAGATTACCTCCAACTGAATACTTCTAGAATCATCCATATTCTACTAATTTTAAAACAACATATGCAGGGAACTACAAAAAATATATATCCATAAAAAATAAAGTAGGTCATTGTGAACTTAAAAACATCGGTTGACAAAAGAAATTACTAGTTACTAGTTTTATTTTACTTATTGTAGTATACATCTATTTGAATCATGTAGAACCTATGTAAATTTACAATTCAAGTATTCTTAACGAAGCTTGAAAGTTTCTAAAAGCTCGAGAACATAAAAGTTTAAGCTGACATAAAGCTTAACGTTATTGGGGATAGATTATGGATAAAAATATACGATTGATAAAAAATTATTATAATTATAAATTCTATAAATGGGTTACTATTAATCCTATCGTTTTACCATTATATTTATATGGAAATGTTTACAAATGAAACACTGCTAATGAATGTGGTTTCTTTAGTTTTAACTTAGATTTTTCTAGCAGTGTAAATTAGTAGCCCCTTTGGTGCTCCAACTATGATCAAATAAATCACGGGGACATTAATCAAATATTGACGCAGCTATAGATAGCAGACCGACTTATCTCGGGCATTAATAAACAATCAGGCAAACTTAAACTTGCAGCATTATGACGTCTTTGTGGTAATTATCAAGAAACTAAGTTTAGTATCTAATCTTATCGCGGTTGAAAGAAATTAAAATTATTTAGACTGCCTTGAGTCAGTTGTGGATGGCCCACTGTCTGCTACGAATCTCAATTCAACCAGCTAGAAGGCAATAAGTTAAGCAACAACGATGGTTAACCTGATTCTATATGGAACTGAGTCCAGTCCGCCGGTCCGTGCCGTTTTGCTGACCCTTCGTGCCCTCCAGCTGGACCATGAGTTCCATACACTGGACATGCAGGCCGGCGATCATCTGAAGCCGGATATGTTAAACAAGAATCCCCAGCACACGGTGCCCATGCTGGAGGATGGTGAGTCGTGCATTTGGGACTCACACGCCATCATCGGATATCTGGTGAACAAGTACGCCCAGTCGGATGAGCTCTATCCAAAGGATGCGCTGAAGCGAGCTGTGGTGGATCAGCGGCTGCATTTCGAGACCGGTGTCCTTTTTCACGGCATCTTCAAGCAACTGCAGAGAGCTCTGTTCCAGGAGAATGCCACTGAGGTGCCCAAGGATCGCCTGGCTGAGCTGAAGGATGCCTACGCTTTGCTGGAGCAGTTTCTGGCGGAGAATCCCTATGTGGCCGGTCCTCAGCTGACCATCGCCGACTTTAGCATTGTGGCCACCGTGAGCACTCTGCACCTGAGCTACTGTCCCGTGGATGCGACCAAATATCCCAAGTTATCCGCCTGGTTGGCACGCATTTCCGCATTGCCCTTCTATGAGGAGGACAACTTGAGAGGAGCCCGCTTGCTGGCCGATAAGATCCGCTCCAAGCTGCCCAAGCAGTTTGACAAGCTGTGGCAAAAGGCCTTTGAGGACATCAAGAGCGGAGCTGGAAAACAATGATGCGGAAGCCATTGTCTCATCGATAAGAGAGCATTGCCTAAAGTAAAATTGTATGTAAAATGGCTTTTAATATCATGTATTAAAACTATTGTGTTTGAATAATCATTTACTGTTCTGAGTTAACTGAAGATTTTGTAGCCATCTAAGTGCCATCTTGACCGGTAAATGTGCTTGATGTACAACATTTTTTTATGTTGTATATAAATTACTATCTGGCGTGGAGTGCATTTCCAATGGCAACGCAGCCAAAAGTTTACAACTTTTTTGCGCTCATTAAAATTATAAAATTTTCCCCTCCACAAAAGCGACACAAAATAGAAGAGGGCGGGGGGAAGGAATGAAAAGCGCAAAGTTTTCCTGCCGTGTCGTGCATGCTAAAGTTGTTAAATCATAATTAATTTATGACGGCGCCATCCGCCCAAGCAGCTAGCCAACCCCCTACCCCCTTGCAACCCCAACTCGCCCCCGTTTTATGCCACTTCCAAATTTGCCTCTTATCTGCGCTCGGGTCTCGAACTCCCCGCCCTTCGCATGCCACAAGTTCCCAAAAGGGCCGCGCCGTCGTTTAAAATACTCTTAAAAAAGGATCCCAAGTCTAAATACCTGCTGGGTGAAGTCCGTTTCCAAACCCCACCAAAGTCCTGCAGGAGATGCCTCCGTGAGCTGAAATTGGAGTCACGCAATCCGAAGATATTTATTATGAAGAAAAAATTTAAAACTTTTGGTTTTTAGTTGCAGATGTATGGGAATATATAAAAAGTACTTGAATTTTCCATTTGTTCGTTTTAAAGCCTTTAAAGAGGTAAACAATTTCAACGACTAATTTTTTTTTTTGGTTTTTATGCATTTTTAGGAACTCGTGACTTTGTGGGCATCTCAGGAACTTACCTTGCGTCGCCGCGTTTTATGCGCCTCATTGCAGCGGCGACGAGAAAGTGGTGGCAGCAAACTAATTGGTTTAATTTCAACTTTTACTTTGGCCCGACCAGTCACCATGCCACCCCAACGCACCCCATCTCGCCGCGTCACCCAACCACCCCCACATCCTTGCCAGCATGGCTCCACGAAAATTCCACCCATCGTGTCAGTGGCATTTCAGAAGTTTGCTTTGCTTTACGCTCCGCCTGCCACTTCAGTTGCCTTCTCGATTTTACTTTTTCCTTTTTCGCCTTTACAGGATTCCACTTGGCCGGTTTATTTCCTGTTTTTTTTTCATTTCATCTCAATTTATCCTAGTTTTCATTAAATAAACAAGCGGATTCTTATATTTCTAAAGAAAATATAATACTCGGAAGCCATTTGAAAACTCGTTCAGTGGGATTACTATTTTAAATGAAATTTATTGCAATCCATGCATATTTTACAAATAGACTGAAAAAGTAAAAGGATAATTGTGCCAGCTAGTAAATTTTGAATTCAAAGCAAAGAGCATTTGTTTTATAGCTTAAACTTAATGCTTCGCAGAATGGGAAATTTTTCACCAGCACACTGACCACGAAAATCATCCATGGACAGGTCGTGAAACGCCACTCCGCCCAATCCTTGGGCATGCACAAATCCCGCCTTGATGGCCACCGTCATGGGATCCTCGTAGCCCACCCAGAGGCCATTCTCCCCTTGATCATCCGCCGCCCGGTACGCATAGATGCCGAAACGCTTGGTGGGATCGCCCACTTTGCGCAGATGGGGAACCTCGCGGTCCTGTGGTTGCTGCTGCAGCAAATCACAGATCTCCGGCCAGCTGAGCAATCCTGGCGTAACAGTTTGCCTTCCCGGCGGTGCAGCTCCATTCGCCGCCGGAATTGGTGGATAGCCGGTGATGCCGGAGTTTCGGGTCATATTCCAAGCTCGCCCGTAACTGGTCACTCCCACGTGTAGTTTGTGGTCACTGATTTCGGATGTCTGGTTCATCCAATACTGCACCTGGTACTGCACATTGTGACTGGGATCCCGATCGTACATGGCATACAGTGGTGTGGGCAGATCTGCAACTTTGGGATCGCGTTCCGGCGTGTGGAAGTCATAGGTGGCCAGGTTGACGAAATCCACGTTACTCAGAACCTTCGGAACATCAATAAAGACTACGGATATGTTAAAAATTGGTCAGATTCTATATGGTATTAATGATTATACTCACGTTCCGCTGAAACATGAGGCAGCATACTGACGGTTAGGAGTTGGCCACCACGTCGCAGATCGGATCGCAGCTCTGCGAGAAGGGTGGCAAACTGCTCCCGATGCTCCTCGGACTTCTCGTCCACCGATGAGGAACTAAACCAGCCACGGAACGATCCCCATACCCTCTTAAGCACGCCCTGCTGCAGTTTGGGCCTATTTTTGGGGAACTGCCAGGCGAGATCGATGCCATCGAACCCGTTGTTGTTCAGCTCCGCCAAAACGCTTGCCTGAAAGCTTTTCCGATGCTCCGACTGTTCCAGTAATCTCAGATACTTGCCACTATCTGCCACGCCCTCGCTGTCCACATCCCGATCGCCGCCCACCGAAAGCAGGAAGCGAACATGCGGATATTTCTGACGCAGCGCGGTAATGTGGCGATAATGCTGACGATCGTTGGTCAACGAAGGATCCAAACTCTTTATCTTATAGGTATCGGCATCAATGCCCGCATAGCCGTAGACCAGAAAGTTGCAAAACTGTAGAGCGGGCTCCAGTTCAGCCAGCGACATTTGGGCGGGGCCTGAGATGGAGATAACCCCTGATCCACTTGGCACACGTTGATTAAAATCAGCTAAAACTCACCTTCACGCACAAAACTCTTTGCATCGTAGAAGCACACCAGTTTGCCCACCTCTGCGTATGTAAACTGGAAAATTGCCAAAAGTAACCAGAGCAGTAACCCTAGAAATGGGTTATTTGGAATCCACATCGTGCTCCCTAGTAACGCTTAGCTCCAAGTTAGATTCACAACTAAACGGGGACGACGATTTGTTTTGATGAACAGCAGTCGAAAGAAGCGCTGATAAGAAGGTGTTCTTATTAGTAAATATTTTAGATTATTATATGAAAAAATCAATCTTAATGAACCTAAAATCATTGCATACTTTTGAGCGAAATACCCTTAGTTTCTAGCTACAAGAACTCAATAAATTTCACAGATACATTGAACATAACCCTTTTAAACCACAGATATGCGTCTGCACAATTATTTGGAGTGAAAGATTTCGAATTTCATTTGGACTGAGCTACTTAACCACCCTCCATTATCCATCCCACACATTTGCCACAAACTGGCTAACAAACATCCACCAAACACCCACTCACACACACATTAGTGTCTCTCAAAGTAAAAAGTGGGTGGTCGGAATGAGTGGCTTGGGTTATCAAAGTGTCACTTCCACAACTTCAATGCCAATCCGAAGACCTGCACTCAGCACCAATTTATCGATTCCCACAGGACAATAATGTTTGTTCATGCTCGTAACGTTTAAGCACATTAAAGCCCTCGACTTCAACGACGGAATGATGAGTTGTCACTCCCCAGGAGCGGGCCACAATAACTGGGAGGTCACCACCACCACCACCACCACCACTCATACATGGATGGCCGTGTCCATGTCTATGTCCATGTCCTTCATCCCCCAGTTGATTAGCAATTTTGCTCACGTGACGGCAGGGGCCAAATGTGTTGACTGCCATGTCATATGATGGGAATATGGAAGGGTCAACTGTCAGGGGATGGGATCAGTGGTAAGTTGCTGCTTTTGCTTTGAAAACTTTTTTGGGAAAACCAAGTTCAATTGCTTGTTTGTCGGTCCCTTGTATAACTTACTCTGTTACAACGAGATATGGCTTCATTCGTTTTGAACATAACAAAATATCACTTAAGTATCATAAAGTGTTATTTGAAATCAAATTAAAATCGAGAAATTGTATCGAATTTGCAGATTACTAAACAACTGTACTCTGTTTTGTAATTAAACTGTTGATTGTGGCTTTTAACATGGAGCAAAATGAATTTCAAGTTTATGCAAAAGGCCACAGTTGGTTGCATCATAAAGCCAAATGGTGAGAGCCATAAAACTAACCGCAGCACAAAAAAAAGGACAATAAAGAAAGCCAACGGTTGGGAAAAGCCAACAGGAGTCAACAGAATGTAACCACAAGCACGGACGCTTAGGCAATCAACTAACAAAATGCACACATGTTCGGAAGCACTGCTTTCTACTTTCTAGTTGTTACTTTCTAACGCCCATTCCAGCACATTGGCAGTGCCACGCCCACTGCGGAGTGGTTAATAAAAAGTTATGATAAATGAAATATGTTAGTTCTTTTTATTAGTTGTATAAAGGCTTACTTGCTTATAAAGGAAGCTATTAATGGGTTTTGAACAACTTAGTTTTCGTTACTACTCTCTTTTCTTATCCATACAACTTTTAGTACGATTTCTTATAAAGTATCTCTTTATCTGTACTAAAAATGTCCTAACTAGATCACTGGCTCACTTTCCTAACAAATTGACAGCAGCCACAAAAACCTTAATAAATATAAAAGCACAGAAGATGTTTATGTATATTAAGTGAATAAACAGACAATTTTATGTTTTATTTATTTTTAATTATTTAATTTTCTAACCAATCCTCTCCTACTTTCCATGCAAAACACGACCTCCCTTTGAATATTCCATTGGTTTTTCCATTTATGTTCCGTTTGAATTTATAGAGCATGAACATGAGCACTTGAGACCTGCGACTTGCCGCACTTAAACAACACTCGACTCGCAGTCCTTTAGCTGCAACATTTGGCCGGCTTTAATCGTGCCACAAAAGCAACTGGGCGCTGGCTTTAATTCCTGCATACCCACTCGACTCGATGATTAACTTTTTTTTTTCGATGAACATGTGGCAGCTGCCGCTGCCCGCAGCGCGTAATTAAATTGTTAACGCGCACGTGTCGGTTGGCCGTCTGTGTACAGGCGCACATTTTCACATATTACGTATACGTACATGTGTACGCTCATTTGGCTCGAGTTCATTTATCCGTATGCCATCTACGTTGACAAATGTGTGTGTGGAACAACAACAACAACAGCGTTTAGCGCATGCGGCACTAATCCTGGTTGAGTGGAAGCTGGTTGACTGCGTTAAACCCTTTCTCCGCCCCATTTGCACTCACCTTTCTTCTGCAGAACCAACCACCACCAGCAACCCAACCACCGAAAATCGCCTCAAGCCCCACGAAACAGCCAAAAAACTCATTTTGCATGGAGCTCGACTGGTGGTTTTTAATGCTTCATTGGCTTAATTGCCAGCCATGTGCAAAAACAAGTACACTGTGAAAAACAATGTTTTCAAATGAATAGAAATACATATGTTCTTTGAAAGAAAACCAAAAAAAATGTCTAATTATTTATTAACTTATTATTAAGCAGAGTAAGTTGGAATATGATATATAAAAAATATATAATGGTATAGTAAAACCTTTTGAAAAAACATTCTAAGATTATTTGCTAACATATCAATTTTTTTTGCAAATTAAGGTTTTTCTTTTAGTGCACAAGCAAAGTTACTTATAAACTGAATCAAACATACGCACCCACGTCAACTTTTGCAAAGTTAATTTGACCACAAACACGTTCATTTACCTTTGGCGACCACATAGATACACACATAGAAAACAAAAATTTAAGAAGTTAAGTTCCTGCTAGTAAACTGCAGTGACATTCGTTACGTTTTTAGCTGTCCCATTTTTGTTTTTATATGCATTTAATATTGTATATATAAAGTGCTACAATCAAATAAGTCAGATTCAAAATTTCCCTGGAATTAATAACAGCTTTGTGTGTTTGCAAATCACAGACAAAGATCTCCTCAAAGCTACTAAGTCGATGGGGATAGGCTGTTCAAATCAAGTTATGACGCATTTTTATATATTCCAGGGGTCATGTTTTAATTGAAAAAGTGCGCAATTTGCTAATCAATCCGATTTTCGCGCCTATAAAAGAGAGCTGTTTTAATCGATAGGCAATTTAGTCGCTTAATCGTCGAATCATCAACAATATGAAGCTGCTCTCGATTGCCTTTCTATTGGGACTTTTGGCTTTGGCTAGTGGTAAGTGTAATAAATAATAATAATAATAAAAACTTTATTTCTAATTGAAATCCTCCTTTTATTTATTTAATTATTCTAGCCAATCCCCTGAGTCCTGGCAATGTGATTATAAACGGCGACTGCAAAGTTTGCAATATACGCGGCGATTAGAATGTGAATGTCAAAATATGAAATAAACCAAAGTCACTGAAACACCAAAATGTTGTTTATAATATATATTAATAATTTTTGCAGTTAGAAATGAAGTTCGAACTCAAAAAAAAACCAACTATTATAGTTTGTGTACAAATAAAATAAACAAGACCATCACTTTATGCACAATCTGTATTTTTCATAAGTATTAGTTACTAAACACCAAAGTTTTATAACTCCACCTTAGCCTCCGCGAATATTACAATGACGGCAATCTCCATTGATAATGACATTACCCGGATTTAGCGGAGAAGCTATAGTAATAGTAGAATAATAGTTAGGATAATAGTAGTTAAGGATTTATGTATCTTATGGATACTCACCCACTGCCATGGCGAGCAGACCGCATAGAAAGACCAAGGACATCCACTTCATATTGTAGGCAACCGTTGAAATGAAACTGATAAAAATGCACTTCATTGGTTTTCTTTTATAGGCACCTTATAGATGAAATTTAAATATCAGGTTTTTCCCGGATAGTACGTATCTCAGCTTTTGCAAGCACACATAGTCGCGCCAAGTCTGGAAATGCCCTACAAAAAAAAAAATGTTGATAAGGCGATGCACATTTTAAACAATGGCAAAACAAAATTAAGCGATAGTGACATCAATCAATCGAATATAAATAATAGATTTAAGTGGTTTGAGTTTGTCTCAAATAGGAAAACTAGAACTGTTTCAATATAAATAAATATAAATATTAAAGCTAAACTATTTAAAGATTCATAGGCTTTTTTAATAAAGCTAAGAATTAATTTAAATTTGCGGATTTTAATTTCAAAGCTGAATTCTAAATGTACTTTAAATAACCATGTAGTTGAAATATGTGACCAAATCTCATTTACATTTTTCAGAAATAAAAGTTATAAAAGATATTGTTTCGCACATTTTATTAACTTTTTGATGACATAGTAATTTAACTGAATATATGATATATAATTCCAAAAAGAATCGCTCCAGATGTAAGTGTGTAAGATATGGATCCAGCAGATTTATGGTCTGGAGGAATTATTATTCCCGGATCATTATCAGGCTTATTGCAGTCGATGCATTTCCCATTGATATACACTTTTCCTGGTGTTGCTGCAATTAGGAAATTATTATCTAAAAATCTATAAATATATTTATTTCATTAAATAATTACCATCAACAGCTGCCAGCAGGCAGAAAAGCAGAATTAAAATTCCAGCGCCTTGGAGGGCTTTCATGTTTTTCCTTGGGGATTTCGAATAAATCTGACTGCCAAAGTGCGAGTGCTCTGCTTTTTATATGGCATTTGTACATAGTACATATAGTATATGCTATATTATATATATAATAGTTTATAATTATTTTGCGGGATTTTACAGATTTTAAAGAAATATATGGAAAGAAGTGTCTTTTAATTAAATATGAAATTGTTGTTATTTATTAAACAACAAATTTTAAAGCTATATTGATTTTATTGTTAAGGCTGATCTATTTTGATAATAATGTAATTAATCAAATTATAATATAATATAATTTGTATTAGTCTTTAAAAAATTTATTTTAATTAAACAGTGTATTCTCAAGCCTGGAATTATTTTCAATTATTTTTTTCGCATTTCACATCTCTAAACTAACAAATAACAAATATTTATTTTTAATGACAAGGGATTGTTTCATTGTATGTTTTCCTAGAAATTTCTAATACATTTTGCAACTAGAATACATTTAAGTGTTTTGCTGATTATCCCACTTTCATTTGTTATCTATAGAAATCAATCAAATTTCCCCATTAAAAATAATATGTTGCTTTGTTTGGAATATTTTTAATATGGGCACTTGGTTCTAGGAATTTCTATTACATTTTCGACTTAAAAATATGTGTGGCTGTGTGAACTTCAACTGGCATCCTTCCTTCTCCGCTGCCCTTAGGCCCTCACATTGCAGACGCGGCAATCGCCGTTGATGATGACATTGCCAGGAGTCAGTGGAGTGGCTGTGTTGGAAATATAATTTAAATCATAATTAAATAACTTATGTAGTTGGTGAATAGTTGGCATTACTCACCGTTGGCCAGAGCCAGCAGACCCAGAACGAAGGCGAGTGATAGGAATTTCATGTTGTTGGTTTTTGTGGTTGAATGCTGAGCTTGACTCCAGAGAATTTGCAGTTGACAACTGATGCTGAGTGTTGAGAACTATCCGCTTTATATAGTCATAGAGCAACCAGGGCGTACCGATCTGTCTTATCAACCAGCTGGCAGCGACGCCGGGAAAAGTCTGGCCGAGATTGGGATTCTCCCAAGCTCATGCCAAAGCCAACACCTCCATCGAGAAATCCCCGAGAGCAGCGGTGCAACGTTCTTAATGAAATTGAGCGTAAACAAGTGCAGACTGATAGCCCCGAGCTGCGCGATTGGGAAAGGGAAATCCGAGCTGGTCCAGAACGCGATTCTATTCACGTGCGAGGTGGTGGCCAGATTGCAAACCTGATTTCTTTTGACTTGGCGCCCCTTGCGATTCGTTTTTCCCAGTATTGCGAACCCGTTTTAATGCGTTCAATTCCGCCGAATCAATAAACTGTCATATTAGCACCCAGTTTATTAGCAAGATTTGTGCGAAAAGAGTTAGCTAAGGTACTTGGAAAGAGTATTACCGGGGCGTCATAGTTTTTTTTCAAGAAAGTCTCATGGTTGTGTATATAATTCGAAATTAAATTCAGGCATAGAGCAGATTTTTATTTAAGTATTTTGAAAAATAATTATTTTAATAATTAAATGCTTACTATTTTTGAATACTATACGCCTTCTTTTTTAAAATAAGAATGACAAGCAATGGTAATTCCTTAGAATTTTAAATACTGCTTAAAATTTTTATTAAATAAAAGCTTTGCTTAACTAATAATGGTGATTAATTCAACTATATTTTTTAAGTGTACAGTTTCGGTAGTCGATTTTTTGACAGATTTTTCTGAAATAATTATATACTTATAGTAAAAGATAAAATGATTATATTATTTAGAATTTAGAGTATCCAATGAAGTAGCAACAATTTTATGAAACATTTTTTTAAAACTTTTGTTTGTAAAAGCGAAAGAAATTGATTATAATAATATCGGCAAAACAAAAAAATAATAAGAGGTTGATTTGCGTGCAACAGTGCGGATGAGTAATGTTAAATAAAGTTCATCATGAAAGGCGAGACCTTTGAAGCTTTAAAAAGTTTTTTCAATAATATATATTTAAATAATATATTTAATATGTAATTATGCATGTTTGTATATATTTGGCTTTTATTTGCATTGAGATTGTTAAATGTTTTAGTGAATATTTCACGTTTAGATTCTGAAGTTTAAAACATCTGAAAGATATTTAAAATACGAAAATAGTTTTGTTTTTCATCATTTTATTTGTACTTGGCAATGTTTTTTACAACTAGTTTTCATTTTAGTACAAGAGTGAGAGTATAAATATTGTCTTTAGGTTTTGAGGTAAGTTTTGGCCCATCTTCGAGTTTCAGGCGAGTACTTTCCTACTTTCCACCGTGCACATTGCAGTATTTGCAGTCGCCGTTGATCACCACATTTCCTGGATCGGGCGACAGGGGAACAGCTGCAGAAGATATAAATAATGAATTTAGTAATCAAATAGCAGTAAAATATAGTATTACTAACCGTTGGCCAGAGCCAGCAGACCGAACACGAAGACGGTGACGACTGAGAAGAACTTCATATTGATTCTGGTTGTTGTGGCTTTGGGATGCTAAGTGCGCAAGCAATCGATTGGATTCAACTGATGCTCTTGGCTAGTTCCACTTGATCTTATATAGCTCAGTCTGGGATCTTGGAGCAGCACATGTGCATTGGTGGGACGGAGGCCTCTGATAACCCCCATCGAATCGATGGCGCTTGGGAAAACACAGAAAGTTGAGCGTTCAATAGCATTTGTTTTGCGTATTTAAATCTGGAAATTCCAGTCCGGTGTTTATGGGCGTGTTATGTGAACCAACAGGTAGGAGCAAATATCGCATTAATGTTCGAGTGAAAACCATTGGAGTTCTTAGAAGTATTAAAATAGTTGCAGTTCAATATACCTTTCAATCATTTGCCTTGCTTCCTAAGAACTGAATAATTTCTTTATTGTTTTGTTTACAAACAAAGTTTGTTGTTATTTTTTACCTCAATCTGGAGCGCATGCAGCTGGAAATGGCAAAAATTAAAACAAACAATAATAATATTTTTGCATATATTTGAATATAGAAATGTGGTGAGCTTAGAGAAATTGAAACCGGCTTATAACATTTTGAATACAAAGTCTGCACGTGCTACAAATTAAATTAACAGGTATACACTTGCATTCAAAAACGAGTTCATTAAACTTACTATTGAATATGTTTCTAAATAATAATAATACTCGAAGTTCAAATAGTAATCTAGTCATCTATAGATAATGATAATGCATTCATATCTTCTTGTGCACAGTAAATAGAAGTTGTTGATGGAATAATATTTATATAATATTTGAAAAAAAGTTATAACTCAGGAACAATCAAGTAAATTCTATTTATTTAATCTATAATAAATGACTAGAAATAAAATTGCATCAGCCGCGCTGTAAACGGTATTGATTTGAAAAAAAAGATGATAATTTATTGTTCCACTTTGAAAAGCACTTATTTCCTTTAATCTCCTAGGCAGGCAACAGTCAATAGTTCAGCTTTGTTTTAAAACAAAGGTGTACTCAATTCCAGCCAGATCGGTTGTAAATTTGTATACATTATATATTAGATTATCGATCTCAGCTAATCGGCGCGCCTATAAAAGAGGGCGACGGCGATTAATCAGCTTATAGAGCCTCATAATGAAGAGCCTGACGTTATTGGCGCTTTTGATCTTGGCCACGTTGGCCTTTGTCCACGGTCGGTTTGAAGGCCAAAAGGTTTTACCTTGAATATTAACCCTTCTTCTTCTCAGGTGGCAAGGTGACCATCAACGGCAAGTGCGTGAACTGCTCCCATGATCAAACGACTACCACCACGCACAAGCCCACAAGTGGAAAAGGAAGTGGAGGCAGGACCACAGCCAGGCCCAGCTCGAGATCATCTCCATCCCGCGGTCGCCCATCATGGGATGACGATGAGGATGATGCTGACCTGGCCGGTGGCTGGTCACTGCATCAATCGGCTGGAGGAACTCAATACATTGGCAGGCGTTCGAAGCGTCAGTCGCGCGGTGGTCAGTACATCGATTTGGGCGGATCTGGCGGAAGGGGTGGAGGCGGAGGCTGGGCAGGATCGGGCATAACCACCATCGATTCCAGTGGCTATCCCGGCGGAACCCTGGTGCGCAACAGTGATTGCGTTGGTTGTAATATTCGCGGATAAAGTCAATAAATTATTGAAACACTAAGAAATAATTTTTATTTTAAAACCAAGACTGTTTCAACTTTTGGTGAAGCGATCTATAATCCAGAATTTTTTGGAATGATGGCGAATTTAATACAAGTACAATCTAGGTTTTATTTTATTACATTTTTATTATGAAGTTAAATATTAGTTTTGATTGAATTCTTGAGCTGGATATTTTCTATTTTCCACCACGAACATTGCAATTTACACAGTCGCCATTGATGATAACATTTCCTGGATCGGGTGACAGCGGAACAGCTGTAAAATAAGATGATTACTTACTTAAGGAATCAACTAATTAATCTACTTAATACACACCATTGGCCAAAGCCAGAACACCAAGCACAAAGACAGTGACGACTGCAAAGAATCTCATATTGATTTTCAATTAATAGATCCGGTTTTATTAGCTGAACACACCGGACAAACGATCAACTACAACTGATGCTCTCGATTAACGGAACCCGATCTTATATAGCATATAGTCGGATCTCGAAATGAATCAAGTGCAATATAAGATGAGAGCGATTGATAGCTGCTGACAATATATTTTTCGTAGAAAATATATATTTATACCTTTTGTTTTGATAAGTTCGTAAATACTAAAAATAATAACTTGACATGTTTTGTTTCGTGAGAAAGGAAGTAGAATCCTCTATTTGTATGTATTTGTTTGATAAGTTCTATATATAATTTCAGTAAACATGGTAACAGCTATTGTGTTTTAGTTTGTAGACTATGTCCTTTTTCGTATCCTTGGGTAGAAACATCCTACTTGCCACCGTGGACATTGCACACCCTGCAGTCGCCGTTGATGATCACATTTCCAGGATCGGGCGACAGTGGAACAGCTGCAAAATAATAATTTATTATTTAATTATTTAAGTACGCAATTTCAATTAGTTCAGTTTTACTTACCGTTGGCCACAGCCAGCAGACCGAGCACGAAAACGGTGACGACTGAGAAGAATTTCATATTGATTCTGGATGAGTTTCTCCGGTTTTGGATACTGAGTGCACTGGTTGATTGGATTCAACTGATGATCTCGACTGGTGTGATCTGGTCTTATATAGTCGACTGTCGGATTAGAGAGCCACGCGAATCGGTGATAACCCATGTATTTGGAAAAACACAAGCATTTAATTGGCAGACTTGAGACGCAGTCTTCAAAGAAGGTAAAAGTACGTATATTTCATACTTTTTTTTATAAGTATTTTATATAAATTATTGTTTTTTTATTTGCTTAAGCTAAACATCAAATGACTTATTTTTTTTAAAAATTAATACAGAAAAATTCGTTCTTTTTTTGAAGATAGATAAGAGGTAATGGAAACAATTTACTCAAACTTTCCAAAAAACTAAACTTATGTTTAAATATTCTTATAAAAAAACATTAACCGCAATTTTTCAAATTTCAAAAAAATCTAAAAAAGATATCTCTAATTTCAGGCAAATCGATCAAATCATTGGTAAAATCTGCAGTACTTAAGAAATATCATCTTTTAAGTTTAATAAAAATATATAAATGTAATTAAGTAAATATAGTAATAATATTCGAATAAATTATACAGATGCCAAGAGGTAATGGATATTCTTATATTCATACGATCTGAAAGAATTGCCAAGAAAAAGCTAATTTCATGATAACCGAACACATTAAAATATTGATTGCATGAAAATCTGTATATTTTATCACAAACATGATAAACATGCGATAGAATGTAAAAATCAAAACCAATCTTCTGCTTTTTGCATACTCTATATTTTACAGATAAGCTTTCGTTTGATTATTACTTATCAATAAACTTAAAGTATGAGCTTTGGTGATTGGGTGGCTTCTGGAAAACCCCTGCCAAGAGTTATCTGTAACTTGAACTGGTTTCTGGGTCGAATCCCGCACCTATCCACCCTTGGTTGTGCCCCCACTGCAATCTGGTTTCCATGACAAAGCGAACGGGAATGCTTAAAAGCTCTCAGATTCCCTGTGTCTCGAGCAGATTCGTCTTGCACCCAGATTGAGAATGAAGTGCCTGATTCTGTCCTTTGCAATTGTCGTCGTCCTGGCTTCCCAGGCCAAGGGTAAGAATCAGATAGGACACTTTCAATGCCACAATTTCGCTTATTATCTTATTACTCCGCAGCCGGAAATGTGATTATCGGCGGAGTATGCCAGGATTGCAGTCCTCCGGTGGCGGAAAACGTGGTCGTCGGTGGCCAGTCCTACAGGACGGGTAGGCCGGGCCAGGGAACGGTCTATATCAATTCCCCTGGCGCATATCCCGGAGCTCTCGATGGTCCAATCCGGCGAGCTGGCGCTAGCGCCGGAGAACGCGGTGGCACCCGGTATCCGAATGGCTACAGTGGTCGCCTGCCAGGTGGCACTTACCTTCACAATAAGGATTGTGTGGGCTGCAGCATCAGCGGGGGTGGAGATTAAAGAAATTATACTGTTTTTAGTACATAAAATACCTCGCATTTTTTTATTTTCTGGCATTACTTAAAATTCATTAATAAATTTTAAAAGCTTAAATTTCGTTGGTATAATTATTTGATGGAATTTTTCATAAAATCTTATTGGATTATGTTTTAGTTTTCCTTAGACATCCTTTTTTAAATTATGAGCAAATTAATTTTATAACTGATTTTTGAGTTTCTTAGAGACAAGCATTTATTATTTAAAAGTAAAATTTTATAACAGCTGTTAAGTAATCAAAGCTAATTAAAAAAAATATAAATCAATTATTAAATCAAACAGACTCTCGTTTAATACGCTTATTATACATTTATTAAATATTTAAAATTTTAATTTTCCCTTTTAATTTCTTTTTATCAAAGCATTATTTATTGGTCGGGCAAAAAAGTTTTGTTTGCCCAATATACAAGTTTACTTACTTACTTCCATCGAACTTTATTAATATTTGCGGTGTTCGGTAATAATTGAATACTAACATGCACTTAAAAATTATTTTTACAATTAAAATAAAATTATACAATAAATTTAGCAACTTCATTATTTAAATCAGTTGCATAAATTATATAAAGTATTTGGAAAAAACGCTTTTAACAAATGCTTAATAATTTGTCGAGTACTAGAGCTTCATATTATTTATGATTATTATACAACTACAAAATAATGCATTGAATATCTGAAATATTCCCCCTACGTCATATCACTCATATTAAAGCTATAGCTTAGTATACTACTTAAATAATAAGCTGGTTTGGCTGAAGCTTTTGCGATGCACTGCCTCCGAGCCAAATGCTCAGTTGAGTGGGATAGGTTATCAAGAGCGAGGGCTTATGGAAAACCCAAAGATTTATAAAATATTCTAGGGTATTTTCTGTTACTCCCGTGTTATTCACCGACGAGATGAAGAGATACAACTGTATAAATCGCACTGCAATTGAGCGAACGCAGTCATTGAATCGTCTCAATTGTCGCAGCGATGAAGTGCTTTTCGATTTTTTTTGCGCTACTGGCGCTTATTTCCTTCGTCGAATTTGGATATGCTCGTAAGTTTCATATATATAAACTTTATCCTAATGAATATCCATAATAATATATGTTATTTATTTTAGGAACCATTCCCAGGATTACCATACGAAATGGCGACATTATAGTTCATGGAAATTGCCATGGTTGCACAGCACGTGCCTATCAATCGGCTCACCTATCAATCAAATTTACTCGAAGATGGTAAATGTTGTATGTGTCATATAAATAAATTAACTCCAACTTGCCATAATAATTAAATAGAAAAACTAATTTTAAAATATTAGTATTAGCTCGTGTGCATAAAATAAAAAGTAGTAACTATTAAACTAAAGTGTCAGCGTTTTTCTGATTAAAAAGCTTTTTTGGAATGTGTAAAAAACGAGCTTAAGGCATTGTTCTTCATTTCCTGACTGCTTCTGTGTACTAAATTAATCATAGCCAAATTGCAATGTTCTCGTAAATTTGTCGTAAACTCAAGACCGGGTCGTAAATCATTTGTGGGCCTCGAGGAAAGTTCCGTTTTGGCTTCTGGTTTTATGCCTCATTGGTGGAAATATTTCAACAAAAAGGCATAAAAATTGCCATCATATTTGGCTTTACCCGCGGCCAGGACGTCGAACACGTGTTTTCTTTCGTTTTCCTTGCGGCAAAGGCATTTCCACGTACCGCGCTTTCCGCGTGTCCTGTGACCCGTGTCCTTTGTGAGATGTTTTATTGCCAAAGAGAAAACCGAGCGAAGGCAAACCGCTGTGCGCCTGTAAATGACTCCCCAGGCACCTTTATATTGACTCGTAAAATTGCGACATTTAGTTGTATGTGGGGGTGGCCAAACAATCCAATCCCTACCAGACTTTTTTCGGCCTGCTTTCCGAGGTGAAAGTCACGGGTTTCCGAGGGGCTTCTCAGAGCTTTAAATTTGATTTTTATTCGCCCCAAACGATTTTCTTTTTTTATCGCGCACAAAAACTCTTCGTCCTTTTAGTCTTTGATTTAATTCAGCGGAAATTGAGTTTTGGCTCGGGAGAAAATGGTGAAAAACAATGTCAAGTGGAGCATGAAAGGAATCAAACACTTGATAGATTTTTCTGCCACTCCCTTTTGAACTGAAATATGAACCTTTGTGTGCAGTAACTTTGATTAATTTCGTTTTCCGAAGGTATGAAGAATTTAATTGAATTTTTCAAGTGTGCTGCCGATAAGGACTCAATTTTTAATAATTACATTCATCTCGTTTCGCTTGCCGACGGCACATTGCGCATACGCACAGTTGCACATACAAATTTTAATTTTTTTCATTTTTTTCATATGAGCACACCGAGTGAAAGTGGCTTTGCATTTTATTTGTATTTCCATCATGACTTTTTCAATAATTACAGCGATCAGAAAGTGGAAAATGGCAGTAGAACGTATTGCGTATACATTTATTATTACGATTAAATTGTAAAATCATAAATATTTGTTTAATTCTTTGTACTTCAACATTCCTTTCAACATTTTTCTGTAGGCAATGAAATTTTTGGGTTGATACGAAACAATAGCGAAAAATATTTAACATAATTGCAATAAACAACTTTTTCATGTATGTTAAAGAAAAGATATTATGCAATAAGATGCTCTTACGTAGATTACCTCACTCATCCAAAATAGCATTTTCTCATTTATTCGAGCAAATGTCATTGCAATCTAATTAAGCATTCCCAACTTCCTATCCTTGGTAAAATCGACCGAGCAACCAAATATGCAATCAAATTTTGTCAAACACAGAATGTGCCCGAAACTTTTCCGCCTGATTCGAGGAGCAGGGAGCATGTGGCCCGTGGCCACTACATACCACTGAAGGGGGTCGGAAAACAATTGCCCGACCACGCCCCTCAGGCAGCCCACCGCAATTTCCACATCCAACCAGGAGTACCATCACCCCCAAGGCCGATCAACTGGTCATTCAATTTTGCAGGCCCACCGCCCTCGGGCGCCTGCATTATGCAGCTTACCTCGGACTGATTTCATTTTCATAATTACCTCACAGACTCGGACTACGCCCCAAAAAGCCACCCCCCACTTCTCTGCAGGCTGCTGCAGTGAGAGAAATTTATATGTATGTCTGCTAAATATAAGTAAATTAATGCCTGTTTCATATAATTCGTATACAACAATCTATTAATTGCCAAGATACGCTGGCTCAATCAGTAGACAGATTTCATGGAAAAAAGTTGTTATTTATTATTAATTTTAATCTATAAGCTTACATTTATAACAATCTAAACAATCTAACAAATCTAGCTTCAGCTAATATATATATATATACATATATATATATTTAAGTGTTTATGCATAAGCTGATAACTAGCTTTAGTTATTAAACAAAATAGAAATATGTTTAAAATATTTTTCAACATCAACTTTTTCGCTCAGTGTCCTGCTCCCCTTACCGTTATCGACAGGTGGCGCACTGAGAGCCTTGTGCTCGCTGGAGCTGGCTTAACGAGTTGATTAAATGCTGTAATTGATGAAATTGCGAATGGGGATGCAAAGGTGTAAATGATCGGCTTGGAATGCCGCCTGGATAAACATGTCATTGTCGTTAGACGATGCCGGTCGATTGGTTAAGCTCCTCCAAAGTGATTCCAAAGTGACCGGCCATCCATCCTGCCCTGTCCGGCGTACCCATCTCACCCGTCCTCATTGGCCATCATCAGTGGGCATCAATCAGAGTAGCGCCGGGAATGCGAGCGTATTCATTTCATTTCATAAATATTTGCGGCAAGGGTCGTGGCAGTAGAGGCACGACTGCATAAAAGGGTCGCAAAAAAGGCAAACGGGAAAAGGTCGGCATAAAAAATGATTTAAAAATTGAAAGGATTATGGGTGAGCGGCAACGGAGCGCGTTAATGTTGATGCTCGGATGCTGGGATGCTGGGATGGTGCCTGGATGGGTTCCTTTGGGTCGGCTTTGGGGGGGACCTGGGGATGGGTCTGCTGGTATGTGGCTGGTGTCGCTGTCAGTCAAACAAAACAGGACTGAAACTGAAATCAACGAGTGTGCCAACAGGCTGGCTGCTTTTGTTGGCCAACAATATAATTTGAACAGGAATGAAAAATAAACGAGCCGCACGAGATGTGATTTTTTCGTAGCTACAAAGTGGGATACTCGACACAGACAGCAACAACAACAATGAAGAAAAAAAGATGAAAAAATGAGAATATAAAGCGTGCAGTTTTGGTATAAATCAAATGAAATATGTGAACAAAATGGTTTTTTTTTTAAGTCGATTCCTGAAACCGGTATAGACATACAAAATGTGTGAACAAGCACGGTGGAGTAAACAGATCGAATAAATTTAATTTATAATAAATAAAAAAAATTTAATGCTGATGAAACAAATCATTGGTTGGTTTTCTTAAAAAATCTTTCAAAATTAATTGTTTTGTGTGTAGTAATGTAATACATTTTACAAATGATACCAACAATTATTGTTATTCAAATAGAAGTTTTATTTATTTATATTTGTACAAAGAAAGCATCCCACTGTGCTTAGAATTCCATTTTCATTACGTTTATATTTGTCCTTTTCATTTCCTTCCCCCTCTCTTTCAACCACTGTGCAGTGACGCCTTTTATTTGAACACTAAAACACAGACACTGAAAACAAATTTGTTGCTTTTTAGTTTTGAAATATAAATGCTTGTTATATGTAACATTACTAGAACGTGTTATTTGTTAATTAAATCATTTCTACATCGAATTTGTATACCTTCTGGAACTAGAGCTTTTGAATTTCTCGCCGTGTATCCACATGGGTGGACTTTCCTCTGACATTGTGTGCATCCTTATCCCTTGGAACGGACAACTTCTACGGCTGCTGCTGCTGCTGGCAGTTTGCACAACGATAAATGTTATAACTGAGCTGGGGATTTGCAGCTACTGTTCGGAAGTTTGGGAGTGGAACAGCTGCCGCTTTTGGACCTGGACTTGGTCTTGGTCTTGGATGGGCGAAACTCAATTTATTGTCGGTGGCCGCAAGCGGAGCTCTTCCCTCGCATAAGGCTGCCCGCCAGGACATTATCCATCTATCACATTTTGTGTAGCTCCCCGCCCCTCTCTCTCTCTCTCCTTCATCTGTCCTGTGGTTGTGTTTGTGTTCGGCTGGGCATTTCCACATTTTCCTCGTTTCCCCTCTTTTCCACATTTCAACTTCGCCATCACAGACGTCGGCAGGACTTTATGATGTCGCTTTTCGGCGTTGACTGCTGAAAATTGAAAATCATAATCGCATCAACTTTCTGCACCGAAAACTTTCCCCACTGTCTGTGAAAAGTTAAAAAATTTTCTCTGCGACTTTCTCGGACAAAACCCCCCCGCCCCCCAAAGTAGGCAGTGCACAAAAGTCTGAATGCTAGAAAGATAATTTGTTGAGATTAGTTTTACAACACAATGCGTGGGTATGTGTGTGGTGTGTGGCATGTGGCATGTAGCATTGGGATATGTGTGTGTCTCCTGCCGCTTCTGTGTGTCTTGGTTAACCTTTGCTCATTGTGGTTGCCTTTTATCAGACAAACCGACAAACGACTGTGGCTTTGGCCAACTTTCGTGCATATAAATTATGTGCAAGTTGATTATAAAACAATGCCAAAGCTTGGCCAAAAGTTTTCAGCTCAAGTTGACGTTAACTTTGATAGTTTGTTTACCCTGGACCCACTGAGAGCCACCTTTTCCCAGTGGTTGAGTGGGTGGCACAAATGACATGGGGGTGGCTCAAGAAGCTGCCTCCAAACAGGGTGGTTTATATTCCATAGAATATCCATTGTGTTGAAATATCTTTTATGAATTGAAAAGGGGAAATATAGTGATTTCCTTTCAAGACGATTCTTCGTTCTCTTTATTTGAATTTAGAAAAGCCATTTATGATTTCTATAGAAGTATACTTATAATGCCTAAATTTCATTTTCTTAGGGCTGTCATAATCCTATAACTTAATTTAGAAGTGTAGGTTTACATTCAATTATGACTAGCTACTTAAGTTCTACTTTATCATTATTTTCCAAGTCTGTGTTCTGAGTTTTCATGGAGATTTGTAAACAATACAAAAGGAAGCTTAATTTTCGCAGTGTTTAAGTAAGAGATACTTTACTTCAACCTGGAGTTGCTAGCCCAACCTATCACGTTGCCATCTCTGTGTGGCCAATCAGTAGCCAGCATTGCGTTTTCTACACTAAGTGGTGCCACCCCCTCCTCCCTTTCTCTTCAACCTCTGTTCCTGCCCCACCAAAACAACTCCTCCTGCCCCCATATCCCACCGTAGAAAATTAGCGTCGCTCCGTTGGCCATAAGCCTGTCATGATGTGGCAAGTTGGCAAGTCGGTGCGGCTGCCTGCCACAGAACTTGTGGTCTGCTTTGTGCCATGTAATTGTTGATTTTATGCGTACGCCTGGCCATTAACGTGTTGCCCCAAACCCCAAGCTCCATGCCCCACGACCGCCGAGCTGTTGGCCGTGAAAAGCGAAGCGGCAATTAGGCCAGTCACAACTAGCGTGTCCACTGCCATCAGGTTCGGGGATGAGGTGGCAAAATTATTGTTTCGGATGTGTAAATTTGAGCCGACCATTTCCAGTAATTCTTGCACACGACGGTTGGAATGCAAAGCTACAATTTTCTACAAATGTCAAACATAAGTGTTGGCACTTACACGGACAAGCTGAAATGTAAAGAACAGTTGCACCTAAAAGTTTAATGTATCAAATTATCTACGGTATACTTAATATATCAATTTTCAAGCAGATGCATTCTAAACTCAAAATCATGTTTAGTTTTGTATATCTATAACTAATCTCTTTTTATATTTTATGCTTTAATGTAAACACAAAAGATCCCCAAACCCTAAAGAAAATCTTTATTTTGACAAGTATCTTACAGATACACTCTTAGACAGAACAATGTACGAATGTATCTTCCATAAATACAAGTATTTATAGCCAGTGTTGAGCCCTTAGTTTGCGCCAGTTTTGAGCATCATCAACATCAGTGCCATAAAATTAACATTAAAGTGGCAAAGGGATCATAAAAATAAAAATGAAATCAACGTATTAACTACACGACACAGACAAGCACACACACAATCGCACTTACAACCCCTCAGTCATCCACACCATTATGGGATGAGGGGGGAAAACACAAGGATAAGCTGGGCTCACGCCACATGGAAAATGGAAAAGGCAACGAAATAAAATCAATTCAAATAAAAAGCATAAATATGACCACAGGAAATGAAAATGACGACGATGACTGCGGCAGAGCAGCCCAAGGGTGCGTGCCCACGAAGGACGAAGCAGCAGGAGACGGAGGAGCGGGGGTGGAAGGCGGGAAAACGGGAAAATTGGGGTGGAGCTGGTGGGCGGGCAAACATGTAAGCGCACATTTTACGGCACAAGCATTTTCGCTTAATAAAATGTTAAGTGGGGGAGAAAAAGCGACAGACAAAAAGCAGCGACAGTTGATGAAGGGCAAAGGAAGGCCAGGGGTGGATATGGGTGGTTGGGTGGCTGAGTGGGCGGTGTGGGTGAGATGGGTGGCTGGTCCGATGGTTGGGAAACCCATCCAAAGGACAGACCAACTGACGAAATGACTGACAGTGCGCGGGTGGAATCGCTGGGGGAAAGTCGAGTCTGACAGAGGCAGAGTCGTAAAATTATATTTACAACACAAACAAAGCTGTCGACAAGGCGTGGCAGCAGGGGGCGGCGTTCGCTGGGCACAGTGCAGAGGGGCGGGGCAAAAGGACGATGAAGCTCAACACAATGATAAGCATGAAGCGGATGAGAGACGCACGCAGACCGAAATCAGAGGCTTTCTTTATACATGACAATTTCTACGTTTAAGTAACTCGAATGAAAAATATTTTACCTTTTAATAACATAAAAGCAATTTTATATGAAAAATTCAACTCAAAACTATATACTTATAAAAAAAATATTCACCCGTTAAACATTTTTTTTCATTAAACAATCGAAAACATGTTCATAATAAATGTTTAAAAATCATATCGCATACTAAAAACAATCCTTTTATGGGCATTCAAAATTTCTCCCTATGCAAGGACAGATAAAAAGAAAGAGACAGCAATGTGGGGCGTGAAAGAGAGGGAGAAAGAAGCGCCAGCAAAAAGGACGACGCTTTGCTCGGTCCCTCGCTTCGTTTGCTTTCACCCGGAGAAAGGGAGGAGAGAAGGAAGTGGAGAAAGGCGAAAGGAGGAGAAGAAAAGCTGGGGCGAACAATTTCCCGCACTCAAAAAATAACAATGGCGCGTTGAAAATATCCGCTTCCGTTCAGAAAGCTACCAAAAGGAAAATACCCGAGCAGAAAGAGACAGCGCCCGAAAAAAAGGAAAAAAAAGGAAAACAAAGATAGAGCGATGCAGATAGAGTCGTGGCAGCTGGGAATTTTCGGAGCGGGGTTTTCCAGCGCGGGGGAAAATTCGAGGGTGTGCACGTCACACTCCAAGAATTTAATTCAATTTGAGCACACAATGAAATCATATTTTGCAACAAAATGTGGCAAAAACGGGGAATGGGCACTGTCAAAATCACAGAGCGCAACGCTTTTCATTTCGCTTTCCACATTTTCCACCCGCCCGACCAGTGGCCAGTGGCTCAAGGATGAGTTTTTGTCCCGAATATGTTGGCATTAATATTTATTTATCCGTCAGCTGAAGTGGCGCCCCTTTATTATTCATACAGTGTCCTTGGCGGGGGGAGGGGAGGGTGGTGTTGCAAGCCGGTCTTGTTTAAATAGCGCATAAAATAATAATGGCTTCATTAGCATTCCCATTCGAATTCTATTTATTTGCGCAACTTTTCAACGCACATAATTACATAATTTGCTCCGTGCGGGCGGCAGGATATATGGATGTACATACATATGCATTTACGAGAATGTATGGCTCAATCGATGTGCAACATTTTTGGCCAGCAACGAATACAAACAAACGCCCGCTGGGGATTATTTTCATTTCGGCAGGCAACATGCCTTTAGATCTACAGTGACTGGCAGAAAAATACCAATTTAATTTTAAGTTATTTATTTATATTTATTTGATACAATTGGACAAGAAATATTCCCAAAAATAATTATAATTTCCATACTTATCAACTTAATATAGTTATAGTAGCAAGTAGGCAACTTTTTCTGGCCGCAAGTGTAGCAGGATTTGTGAGGCTTTTTGAGGTCCTCTGGTCCTTTGGCCAGGCACTGAGCCGTAAACTGAGGGCATCCACTGGCAACGGACCATTCCGGAGTGAAATATTGCCAGCATTGACAAATGTTGTTTGCCTGAGCACCCTTGGGCCCAGGACGTGCGTGTCCTTTCCGTACACACACTCCCTCACGCACCCCCCCCCCCCCTCCCTCCTGCTCCCTGCTCCTTTCCATCACTGAGTGCCACACCCCCAACTCGGCGCCCACTTCCTGAGCTTCCCGTGTTTGTGTGTCAGCAGCAATAAAATGAAAAATATTTGAACTCTTGCAAAAAGCGCACAAGGATATCAATTCCCCAAATGCCTTCGATGTGAGTGTGTGCGTGCATAGTCAAATCCAACTAGAAATCACAATCACAGCAATAAAATTGAGAGAGCGTGCACGAATGCCAATGGAAAAACAAGGAGCAAACACTTTGCCCAAGTATATTTGGTTGCAGGAGCACAAACAAATTTTCCGGCAAAGGAAATGCCAGCGAAAAGCGCCGCAGAGTGGCTCCCCAGGAAAAGGATGAAAATATTATGAAACAGGGCTGGATTTAAAGGGTTTCGATAATGTGACAAATTTATTGGACTCATTGCAAATTTAATTAGTTCATTTAATGCACAGGTCTCCTAAAAGACGGCTGCGGTTTTATTACTTAACATGCCTGTAAGTAGGCAACACTCTTTACGATTACTGTAAATTACGAGTAGTGAGCAAATGCATTTTCAAACATTTATAGGGATTACAAATGTAATAGACAGCTCAAATAGAGAAATATTTAAACAAATTGTCTTGTTTCAGCTTAAACTAAGCGCTCCTGATCTGAAACTTGGGCTGAGTGGAACTTATTTGCCTTTTGCTTCGACGACTGCCAAAGGCAACTTTCAAAATGTTGATGACGAATTGAAAATGCTCATGTTCTGCAATGCTCCCTATATATGTATGTAAATGTATAAATATGTATGTATGTATACACAGCGAGGATATTTCCTGCTCATCATCATAATAATAAGCCGGTGGCACAGGAAGGCGAGAATTACCACTGTCAAAGTTACACAAAGGTCAAATGGAACATTATGGCTTTATTTTGCGCCTAATAAATCTCATTATGTCATTATATGCTACTCCCCCCACGCACCACCCACCAACAAAAAAAAAAAGAAGCAAGGAGGAAATGGAGGTAGGACGAGGAGACGGTGGAGGTGGTGGTGAGGTGCGTGCGTGTGCATGCCAGCGTGCGTGTGGTGAGAAGGTGAAAGACAATAAGAAGGAGCAAACGGAAAGGAAGAACAACTACAACAAAAGGCAACTGACTATAGGCGAACGACATGCCAATCAGTAATCAATCCTCAGGACCCCACCAAAAACAATTTGCAGAGGCATAGCAATAACAAGAGCAACAAACGCAATAACACAAACAACAACAGCAGACAAGTGAGAGACCACACGACGGCACTGTAAACAAATTGGAAAGGGATGAACATACATAACTGCGCAATATGGCGTCGGCAGAGCAAGAGAGCGGGAGAGGGCACTAAGAGCGCACGAGCAAGAGCGAAAAAGCCGCCATTAAAGAAATGCCTCTCAGAGACCGTTTGTGTATGTGCATGGGAATGCCAGTGTGTGCGATGTAAGCAGTGGATGTGTGTGTAGAAAATGCCGCAGGGTTGTCAAGTGGCTGAGAATGTTAAGAAGTAAATACATTTTAAATAAGTAACTTGTAACTTCATTGGGTTCTAAGAGTTTCAAATAGTGATAATGATATAAGAGAACCATTCGAATAAATACAACAATTCTTTCGGAACCAAATAATTACCGCAATGTAGTTGTTATTTACCACCATATACCCGACAACCCTGCGCGTTGCTAGCCAACTCTCGCCTCTCAATTTATGCGCTTTTGTACGCGTTGCTCCTTCGGTTCGTTCGGACAGCACGGATAAAACGCTGTCGCCAAACAAAAACATAAAAAACACTGAGCGGATCAGGTTCTATCTTTAATTAAGAAAAACAACATCTCAAAAACAACAAGAAAAAAGGACTAAAGTCTGTGGAAAAGAAGTAAGCAAAGCTGTTCCCCAGTGTGATTTCCTCATGTGCATTTGATTTAATTCAACTCGACAACAAAATAATAAGTGTTGTTGGCCTCTCGCTCTCTGGTCGTACCGCGTATCTGTGTGTGCGTGATTTAGTGTTTCGTCGCGTTTCAAGCAATTAACCCAAAGCAACGTAGAAATGCCAAAAACGCATTAAAAATTATTACTCGTAGCTGTCTGTCATTCACAACAGAAAAAAGAGAAGAGTAAAAACAGCAACGAGAAGAAGGAGGAGAGCGACAATCATACACAAGTGCTATTTGCCGCTACTCATAAAACAAATTACCCACTTGGGCCTGACTTGTGCGTGCGTTTGTATGTGTATCTCTGTGTGTTAAAAGAGCAGCGTAATCATCATCGCCAAAAAAAGGAAAAGAAAACTACTAAAAAGTAGTAGTAAAAAAGAAAGGAAAAGGAGACGAACCAAAATGAGAGTGTGGCACTGGCAATATGTTGCTGCCAATAACAACAACAGCAACAGAAGCTTCATCAGTTGAATAGTACCGGAATAAAATTACTATACAGCCACTGCATGTGCTTGTGTGTGTGTGTGTATTGCGCTCTCCCTCTCTGTCTCTTTCTTTCTCGCTCGCACTGCCTGCCGCTGTGTATGTGCAAAGCTTTTTTATGTTTCGCACAAACATTGCGGTAAAAGAACGCCGACAAACGACGAACTCGTCGTCGCTTTGTCGCTCTCGCCAATTTCCGCGCGTGTGCAAAGTGAAGTCGCGTCGCGTCAGTCCGTCGGTCGTTTAGTCTCTCTTCGTGTCCACTTCTCCCCTCGCGCGACGTATCTCTGTCGTGCAACAACTCCCCCGTGTATTTTTTTTGTATGCCCCAAGCTCTGTTCGCCGCCTCTCTTGCTATGCATGTACTCGTGTATGTGTGCGGTGGAGCAGCTTCTGTTCTGCCAAATACATATGTACATGCGGAGAGAAGGCAAAGGCAACAGAGCTTGGACACGCGCTCCCTCTCTCGCTGTCTCCCTCCCTCGCCTTACTCAAAGTGCCGTTTTTTCGTGTATTTGTAGAGAAATAAAGAAAAAAAAACAACAACTAACCTCATAAAAAAGTTCATACATTTGTCGCAAAAAAAGAAAAATAAAAAAGAGAAGCAAATGCAAAAAGTGTCAAAGAAGTGAAAAACAAGCAGAAAAAGAGAAGAAGCAGCAGCAGCAATAGAATCCAGCAGAAGCAGTGAAAAGCAGAAGGAAAAGCCAAGTTTGACTCTCTCTCTCTTTCTCGCTCTTACATAAATGGAAAATAATTCCTGAGATTGCGCTGCTAGGAAAATTTTGCGGATTTGCATTTCACCTTCCGTTAGCTCCGGGAGCTGGGAGTTTGGGAGTTTCTTTTGTGGATTATTACGCCCTCTCGCGTGCTCTCTCACTCTCTCCCCCAACCCCCCTCACGATAGTCGCTCACTGTGGGTGCGAGCAGGCCAGGAAGCAAAGGAATCATCACCTGCCCATCGCCACCCACTGCTCATTGCCAACCGACCCCGAGCCCTCTCTTCATCTTTTGGATGCTGTCTATAAATCGGGAACGCGCATATCCAGAGCAGAAATTGCGACTATTTTGGATTTATAAAAAGGTAAATTAAAGTAATTATTATCGTTAGGTTCGAATTTTACGTTTTTATTACTATCTAATTTATTGAATTTACAATAATAATGGAGTTTATAAACAAAGAGCCAACATTTAGCTGCAATAAAATCTCTATTGTTTAAGCTTATACATCTCAAAGATACACCACACTTTCTCTCTTGCTCGCACAACACAGACAGCTATAGAGCCAGAAGGAGAGAAAAGAAGAGAGGGAACGAGAGGGCATGAGCCTAAATTGATTTCCAGTTTGATTAATTACCGCTTGCCACTTACCGCTGCCGCATTTAACACAAGTATTTCGTGTACACATTTTTTTTTTCATCGAGTTAATGCCAATTAAGGCGTTTCAATCTAAGCCGATTTGTAATTAAATGGAGTTTTTTCTTGTTATTTCGAGCGATTAGAAAATTGACAGGCCTGGTGGTTTTCTTTTTATATTTTTTGTATTTTGTTTGTTACCTTTTTGAGATTTATTGAAGTGGATTTAATTTGGGTTTTTGTTCGGCACCAATGGAATGGAATTTCGTTTTGCAAGCGTAATGTGGGAAGACAAGCGGAATTCGCGGGTCATCAAGAAGAGTGTGGGTAAGGGGTGCAGCGGGGGGCATGGGAATGGTTGTCGAAATGGAAATGCGAATCGGAATCACGCTCACCTAATGAAGCCTGCGGCGACGCGTCAAGCGAACCGAATGGCAAACAGCGCGCAGCCGAACGATGAGCGATAAACAAAACAGTCGAGCGAGGGGGGGGGGGAGGTTGGCAGGTGGGGTTGGGGCATTGATGGGGAGAGGGGGAGAGGCGGCACTGGGCGTGTTTTGCATTTACTCGAATTATGAAAATGAATATCGGGTGTGGGCTTCTGTCCCAAGTGTCTGATAAAATAAATGTGTGGAAAAGTTACATTTCAATTATTTAAATTTCTTAAAAATATCATGTTTCTTAAGTGAAAATATTTAGTTTAGGACATTGTTCACTATGCTAATCTTTTACTGCCCAGCTATCCATTTGGTCATAAATTAAAAGCTATAAAAAATACATTTCCTTAACGAGCATTTCTACTTGATTATACTGCTTATCTGTGCAAATTTAAATTCGCTTCTAATTCCGGAAGCAAAATCTCCGTTGCCTTATCTTAAGTTTATTTAAATTTAAGTTTAGTAGTAGGATAGGGTTGTTGTTTGCGCTTCTCGTTTCGTATTGTTTGCTCATTTTTCGATTTAATTAAGTAAACATTGCAGACGCATTTCGGGTAAACATGCCAAAAGTGTTTATTTAAACAACTGTTTAGGCATAAATGCATAGATACATTTGCCGATATGCACACACATAGCTACAGATACGCGCACGCAGATACAATTAAGCGACTATTAGGCAGCGCTCTCTTGGCCCGGCCATAACACTAAAATATTTTACACAAATGGCCGGTACAAAGTAAACCGCACAAGGGGGCTTTATAGTGGGGTGTGGCACGAGAAGGGGAACGGGGGCGGGGGAATCTGGCTTCCAGTGGCGCACACAATCGTGACGCCAACTTAGTTACGGTCATTAGCACCAGCAGCAGCAGCAGCAACGAGCGAGCGAGCGAGCCGAGCTTGTGTGTAGAACTGCATGCACATAGATATGGAAACGAACTCGGGAATATGGCAGCACACTCATATTGCTACATACATAACAATTTGTCACACTGTGCGATGGCAAAAGTTGCCAGTTGATATTTGGCCAAAAGAACTTTTCAAGTGTCACAAGCCAACTAAGCTGTGAAGTCAAGAGATAAAGTTTGTGGTAGAACTTTCTAAGTGTTTAATTTTTAATTTAAATGTACCTATATTATTTCAGTAATGCCATTAAATAACTTGTATTTTTAGATATTTGTATGTCAATTGAATCAATTAAGCCTCTTTTTGTTAGTTTTTTGAACACACATCACTTTGCCGTGTTCGCTTGCCCCACGGTAACCGCAACTGCCGCAGATGGCGGCCAACAATTGCAGCCAAGAGCCACGTTAACCGACTTTGGTTTGCGCATTTGCCGAGAGCCCCAGCGTAATTGCCCCTCTCGCTCCGTCTCTTTCGAGCGCACACACAGGCTTGCTCTTTTGCACCCACAGCAAATGTGTCAATTGGCTGACAAAATATTATACGAATATAATTACAGTGTTCATAATTTGTAGCATGTGCCGCCCGTGCTGTTTGTGTTGTTGTTGCTTTAGCTGCAGCTCGTACTTATTGTATATACATATATTATTTGATTTGTGTTCTTTTGGCTTTTAGCGAGCGAACGGTAGATACAGCACAACCATGGCAATCTGGCATTGGCCCCCGTGTGCAGACATTTATTTGTCCATTTGTCAGGGGGGGCCAAACAAATGCCAGAGCCAGCGAAAGACTACTGGGGCCCCACCCAACGGCAAGGCACGATTAGACTTAATTGATTTGTTCAATTTTCATAAAACGCCTCGACAGTGACAAACGTTGCCTCGTTTCCGCCCCCGCCCGTCTTTCCGTCCGTCTGTCTGTCTGACTTTCCGCCTGTCTAACTGCCTATCTGTCCGCCCATGCGAATTAGCATCGAGCTCGAAGTTTGCAATTTCAATTTCAGCTCAGTTTGGTTTGGTTTGGTTCGGTTCAATTTCAGTGCCAGCAGTGTGAAAATGGATTATATTCCGTTTTCTTTGCACTGACAAGCGATGGCCAACAGGGAATACTCTGTGCAAATTGAATTGAAACCTTTTAATTTCACGGAATTCGATTGGAATTGATTCGATTTATTATATTTAATTAAAAAAAAAAACAAGCTAAAAGCTTGTTATATTTGATTACACAATTCCCAAATGCATTATCTTATTGATAATAGAACTAAGTGCTAGAGCTGCATATTGTCATTTACTTAATTTTAAACCAGTTTTATTCGCTTCGAAAGAAAAAAGAAACCGCCGTTTAAGTCTGTGATTTATTGGCACTTAACTTATTTGAGATAAGATAAGTAAAGAAAATCCAAAAGTACAAAAACTCATTGAGACTATACGCGTATAGTAAAAACTCATTAGTAGAAAAAAATGTAGTACTATTAATCATTCGCTTGTTCTAGTTTTCGAGTTTTTAAGCACTAATAAAAGGGAAACCTTTACTAAAATCAACAAAACTGCCAACGATAAGATAACTTGAATATTATAATTTTCAACCAATGATATAAAGTGGCTACAGAAATAAAGCCAAATTGAGGAGCTAGTTGTGTATATGCTAGATGTTTTCATCTAAATCCATTAGCTGTCATCATGACAATGGCTGAAAATGTTTGCACCACTAAATCATGTGAAACGAGCCATAAATAAGCAATTCGAACTATTAATAAATTGCATTAAATTTGCCAATTCTGAAAATTTCAAATGAGCTAAAAACAAGGGCAGCCGACGAAATTATGGTGGTTTTTCGGGGGCTCGAAGGGGCTAATAACAAATAGCCGGCAATCAACAAGAGCGTCATTAAAAAAGCAAATTTCTGAACACGCTAAACACATGTAGGAAGGCAAGAACAACAATATGCGGGGTGGGGGTAAAACTATAACAACAGGGGCACGAAAGCGTTCAACGTTCACTAGGTAATGTGGGCCAACTACAACAACAAAAATACAAATAAAAAAAATGGTGAAAAAACCCCAAACAAAATACAACAACAGCTGACGATGATGCAGAGGCAAAAAGCGAGAGAGAGATACACAAATATACAAAAACTTAATTCCCATCACGAGAAACGAAGCAAATTGATTGTGATGATGTTTTTCAAATTGACTCTGGGCCTGTGGAGAGGAAGGGTGGGGGAAGGGGAAGCGGGCGATCCATGAGTATATTGTGTATCCGTGAGATACAGTATCTATGGGACGGGTAGAGAGGGTGCCGCCTGCCAGCGGGTGTCGGATCGCGCAGTCAGCCATGTAAATGAATGCTTTTGATAAATAATTTATGCTGCCAGCCACAGGGCGGCCAACATGCAGATAAATTATATTATACACACACACACGGCCAATATCAATTTGCATATTCATATATTTCGCCGTTTTTGGCAGATGGAGTAGAGGCCAAAAAATGCGACGAAATGAAAGCTCAATAAAAAACCACATTTAATGTCATTTGAACACGTTTAATTATATGCACATTTTCGTATTTATTTATTTCTCGCCGTGCGAATAACTCAATTTAAACTGTGACTAGAGGGGCGGGGGAGGGGGTAGGGTTGCTGTGCAAATTCAATAAATAAGAACAATTAATTATAACGTGTAAATATAGCAATATCACATTGCGATAATCTCAATTAATATTTATTTTTTTATGACACAGTATAAATAAAACGGAATGAAAACAATTTCTGATAAGCAGCCGCCGCAGACAACGTAAACAAAAAAAAAAAAATAATAAAAAACCAACGAAAATAAACTGAAATTCCATTGTTCAATGGAACATTTCATAATTACAAAATTGATGCCTTTTGCTGCTGACATAAGTTGTAGCAAACAATTATTTATAGCCATATTTCACTCTGCCATTCAAATAGTTCGTACTTAAAAAGTAAATCAGCTGCGTTTTCGCTATGAATTTTCGTATTAAAAAACTTGATTGACACATACAAAATAGTTTATCATATTTATTTTAAACTTTTTTTTTTTAACCCGTGCTAATTGAGCGCACATACAAGAATTGTCTCGCAATTTGATAAACGAGCTAAAGTTTCCATAACAACAGCGGGCTAAAATGAAAAACGCGTGTAGATTTTTACTTGTTTATGTATTATCTGCGTTGATATGTTGTTAGATTGTTATGTTCTCTTCTTTTTATACAGACACACGCGCCGACAATTCGGTGGCCAAAAATAGAAAAAGAAAAGTTTATAAATATAAATATAGTTGGAGAAATTGCGGCGCCTACGAAAATGTATCATCCGCTTTAGTATCTTTGCTTGTATCTTTGCAGTCATAATCCGTGGCGAAAATGTATCTATTGGTCATGCAAAGGTTTCTCAGATTCTTTTCGTGTGTCCCATAAAACTCACTCTGTTGTTTATTTGCCTAGCGGCGGATTTTTGTTGTATGTATTACCGCAGGGGGGTGGGGGTGTGGAAACAGGGGTGTAGAGGGGGAAGTTTGGCCTACGAGCTTCGCAGTCCATCAAGTTGGCTCGTTTTGGCGAGTTTATTTGTTTGACTGACTGGCGCGTCGTCGACTTCGACTCGGTTTTTTCTTGCTTTTTTCTTGGTTATTTATGTATATGTTTTTTTTTTTGTGCCCCCCTCTAAATACCAGCTAAGCATTTGCTGGCAACAACAACAATGCGAGCGCCTGCTGAGCCCAATGCTACTGAAGCTTTAACTGCTTCCTCGGCCGAAAGACCCCCACCCCCCACCCCTTCCCTCCTCCCGCTCGGCTGCCTCATATTTATTTTGATATCTTTTATGATTCTTTATTTGGCGGCTTTGGCTTCCCCGCAACGCAAATGAAACTCACAGCAAGGTATCTTTTGACTTCACTTCGTTTTTTTTTTTGTGTGTGTGCAGTTCCACCACCGCCACTCGATTTTTTTGCCCCCTCGCCGCTTGGGGAAAATGTAAATAATCAAGCCCAAGGAGAAGGCAACTTTATGGTCGATATGGATGGTTTCACTGCGGAGAAGGCCCTCGACTTGTTTAGTGAGTAGTGCGCCCCTCCACAAAGCAGGGAAATGTGAGATAGTTAGTTGGGATCTGTGAAAACTATATATTTTCCTCAGTTTGATTAAAATCCTGGAAAAAAGCCAGCTTACAATTAACTATTGCCACTGCAATTGGCAGCTGCTGCGCTCAGTTTTTTGTGCACTCCATTTTTCCGCTGAAATAATTAAACAAACATACAACTCAAGCCAAAAAAAAAAAGAAATAAATAAATAAATAAAACACGCCGTCTGCCTGCTTAAGCTTTATGGCCATAAAAAGATTATGCCATATATATTTCTCTGTGTGTGTGTGTCTTTTTTTTAAGTTTATTTTTCGTTTATCTGTTTTTTATGTACCCACGTTTATTTTATTTTTGTTGTCAATATATTTTAATTTTTTCCCTGTATTGTTGATTTTGGTTGGTTCGGTTCATTACAAAAGTTTCGCCGCAACGATATTTCATGTTTATTAATGGGGGGCTTGTCTTTTGTAAATTGTTTAATTTTCTGCGATTTTTTTTTGTGTAATTTACGTAAATTGCCTTTTGTATTCGGCATGATTATCGTGTACACACACATTTAGATGGATTGATGTACATAATAGTCATTATACACATGATTATTATAGACATTTGCGTGATAATTGTAGGTATCGAGTAAAAATAAGATACTTTTCTGTCTCTTTCCATCAATAAATTGCTCAATATAACATGGCTATCTGCAGACAATTTTAGTTTTTAACTGCATATATCTTTTTTCAACCTCATAGTATATTTTTTTTCGATTTATTTCTACTGTCGTTTTGTGGTTGCATTAAATAATTATCATAATTTATAGGCATGCAACAACAATTACGAGCTTGACTGGTTGATGAGGGGGGGTTCCAACAAATTAGTTGCATTTCAATTAGCATAAACCGAAGTCGGCAGCTGTGGCTCGCTTCCAAATGATTAAGTCCGGCAAGAAAACAGGCTGAATTCCATAGACTTGCTCTATTGACAGTCGGTATCCGATGGATACACACACTTGCCACACTTGGCACTCTTGGCTTTATTAATGAACGGCAATTTGATTTCATTTTTCCAACTTCCAGTTTTGTGCTTAGCGCTAAAAGCGCCAAAAGAAACGATCGCAAGATAAACAGCATTCAAACCCGCGCTGTGCTCCTTAGTCTCGTTTTTTTTCCCAGATTAATGAAGCTGGCATAAATCATGGAAAACGCTTAACTAAAAAAAAAAATAATAAGATGGAGAATAAAATGCTAATAAACGCGTAAAAATGCAGAGGCAGGCAGGCAATTTGCATATTTTAGCAAATATTTATTTGGGGGCATGTCAATTTCACACTTGATTGCAGGCAGTAAATCAATAAAATAAAAAAAAGCGACATAAACGAAATGCCAAAGAAAATTAAAAACTTTGACTTGCGTTGGACAAAAAGTCTTATTCAGCTCATCTAAAGAGCTAATGGCCTGAATACACTGAAATAAAAGAGAGAAAGAAGTAAAGAAAAATAATATGTTAAACAATGCCTGGAATTAAGCTTACTAAAATGTAATACCAATAAAATAATAATACATTAAAATTTAGTTGCTAAAACATGATTTTTTATGTGATATATTAAAGTATCAATTATATTTGACTTCAAAAACCGAGTTTTTCTTTTCGTGTGCGTTTGTGTAATAAATCGCGTGCCGTTTTTAACACTTTGACGTGCACAATTGAAATTGCGAAATGGCTTTTTGCTTGTTGCGCTCTGCACGGAACCCCGACCCCCCCTCCCACCCCTTCTGGCCGAACAAGCAAATTAGCTGCAACATTTTTCTTTTCCTTTGCATTTTGCCAAGTGAGAAGAAACACTTGAGGCAAAGCCAAGCAAAACGCAACGAGAAAAACAAAAAACCGTCTAAACCGAAACAATGCCAAAAAGGCTGCGAAAACAGACACCCTAACTCTTTGGTTATTTTGTTAGCATGTTTTTGCCTCGTTTTTTTTTTTATGTTTGCCAATTGCAATCGGCTTTCAGTTATTTTTTGTGTATTTTGTTTGCTATTTACAAATCTCAATGCAGCAGGGAAAATGCGAGGAATGACTACAAAGCAATTTGCAAATAAGTTTAGCAAATATTTTCACATTCAACTCGTTTATGGCCATCAGCATTTTTTGAACTTCATGCGAATAAACAGATACAGATACAGATACATTTACCAATGCAGATACAGATGCAGATGCAGATACAGATACAGATATGGAGTACGATTTGTATTTGTTATTCTGTGAAAGCAAATAAAATACATTTTCTATCTGTCTATCTCCATTCGCACTAATAAATTTACAGACTGCCACACGAGAAACGGCAAATTGCTGCCACAAATGGGAGCAGCAGCTGCCATCGAAAAAAATACACTTGAAGCCAATGAAACTATAACTCATAGTTATGACAAAACTAAATAAAAAGTTAAAAGTAAAATCTAAGAAAAATGTAATATTTTCTTAAGACACATTAATTTAAATCGATGTGTAGTACATTCTACTAAAGTGGTATCCACTTTATAAGCTCGATATTCATGTAGTTACTACATATATATTTTGTAAATATTTGTACTTGCTTTTTGAGTGTATCTTGGTGCAAAACGAGATTAGGTTTAATGAAAACGACCGCTTGTGTGTAGCTGACTCCGGCGGTGTTAATTTTTGCGTCTTTTTTTGTGCGCGGCTGTTGCAACTGTTTGCTTGCCACAAGGCGGCAGCGCCATAAAAACGCTGAGAAATTTGTTGCATGCTGCGTGCGTGCAGCCCAACTAGCTAAACTTGCAACTTGTTTCACAGCATGCCACGAATTTATGCACCGCCGCCGCCTGCCCCCTTGAATTAGTTTCAATTGCACATTTTTCAAATGCCTTGTGGATGTTTTTTTTTTCCTTTTTCCTCTTTGTTTTTATGACTGAAAAACACAGCCGAAAAGCAAACCAGTTAACAACGAAAGCAACTTGTCTTGGATTTGCCTCCTGACTCCACAGCGATTTCTTTCTCTGTCGCGGATCGGATTACAATTTGTTGGTCAAGTGGAAAAGTAGAGAGAATGTGGCGCGGCAAAGTCTGCCGGCAATTAATCACCATGCAATCGCCAATTATTCGATTCCAGTTCGTTTACTGTTTTTGTTTAGCTTTTAATGCATTTTTAATGGCATTGTATGTATGTGTTTCCTGTTTTTACGATCCCTAATTAAACTGAATTGTTCAAAGTGTAGAGCATAACACGATAATTTGCGTACAACAGAGTGTTTTTTTTTAAACAAGAACTTCATATGATACCTTGAAATTTGAGCGTTTTTTAAATTCAGCAGCGAATATCTAAAGATAAATTGATCTGAAATATACCCAAGAAAAAGTAATCTCTTAAGCCTGGCATATATACAAATAAATACGTATTTAAATAGTTATAAACTTTGTGGTTGAGACTTACAAATGTTTCCCTTCGCACTCTTTTTGCCATTCGCCTGTCTTTGCTTTGTTGGCCAAAAGTTTTCAGCCAAGTTGGAGTTGAGTTTCTGGCTCAGATGAGCGAAGGGGGGAGTAGAGTGGAGTAGAGTCGACTGGAGTGGATTGGAGCATTGCTGGATTCGAGGAGACATGACAAGGCGGAGGGCTCCGCACAGAACCCCATAAAACTTGCAACTCTACCAAGGAGCAACTTGTGCAGGATGAGCGGGGTATGGTGGTGTGTTGGAGATGGGTTTCTTCAAAACGGGACGGAGTGGAAAAAACTTTGTCGTTTATATTTCGCTTCCCATTTGCCAGTCCTCTTGCTGTTGCATCCACTTTTTGTTTAATATTAATGTTTACCCCCACCACTTCTCGAATTGGAGCTTCGTTTATTTTTTTTTTTATTTCTTGCTTTTGTTTGTTTTGTATTTCATGCCACGTTCTTGGGTTCTGTGCAACAAAAAAAAAAAAAAAAGAAGAATCCTCTTGTTCTTGCCCCAAGTTTTTCTTTCTTTTTTTCTTGTCGAGTTTCTTTTTCAATCCAACTCCCCTGGCATTCTATATCTAAACCCCCCTTTTTTCTGGTCCAAATTGTTTGTGCTTGCTCATGCGAAAAGTTTGCGCCGGTTTTTCAGTTTTCAGACCGCTTCTCTTTTATTAATTCTTGCCTCATTTTCGTGAGCATAAAATGTGAATCGTATTTGTTAATTCATTGTTTTGCCCGCTGTGTTCGCTTTGGCCTTTTCCGCGAATTGACCGCATTTCCCCAGTTGGCTTTTTCAATTTACATATATTTTCTATAGGATTTAAAGATGATTAAGCAGCACAGCTAAGTAGAGATATTATATCTCAAGCACAATACTTTTTATAATAAAATGCAATCATTTTCATAAGCTTACACCCTGATTTCGCTTTGATGACACTCCAGAAATCATAGAGCTACATAAAATCGGCGGTTAAATACGCTTAATAAAGCGCTCAAATCTCTGGCTAAGGAAGTGGGGTATCTAAAAATAAGGGGAGGTTGGGGGTTAGCTTAAAGGAGCGCCGGATGCCGCACAAAAAGGCAGAAAAAAAAAAGGAAGAAAAGCCGAGAAGAGGGAACAAAAAAAATAAAGGTGAAGTGGTATTAAATTTCATATGCGTCGTTGCTCTTTGGCTCAATGTCTTGTAGCCCATTATCTGATGGGCAGAGCTGGGGCATCTGGGGGGATCAGCGGGAAACGGGGGTAAATGGGGGGAACTGGGGGCCCAGAAAAGAACACTTAAGCCTGAAATTGGCAGCTATTCGCCTTGGCTCTTCTCAGAGTCCGCTCTTCGTCTTCTTATTTTCATTCTGGGCAACTTCTCCTCTGGCCCCGACATCTACTTATGTCGACTTGTTATTGTTCGACATAATGGCAAAATATTGTATTGCCAACATTTTTTTCTCCCTGCTCCGTCTTCTGGCTTCTTCTACTTCGTTAGCTCCTCTGTTTCTTGGCTCGTTCTGGATTTTTTTTTTGGTTACATACTCTTTTTGGGGGACATGATTACACGGATTGCAAATTATGATACCTTCATATAAGGTCTTTTTAATTAGCCAAATAATTTCTGTAATTTCTGACCAAAACGAGTAACTACTCAAAGGGCATAAACACTTCGACTTGCCAAAGCTGGTACTTACTTCATCATCGTTTTTATTTTCCTATGTGCCCTGCTCTGTTTGGCCGCAAAGTTGGCTAAGTAAGGGTATGGAGCGGGGTTTGCCAGCCACAGAACGAGAGCTCACTTGACAAATGACTGGAGTGGAACTCGAGTGGGGCACGAAATAAGACCATCAGCCCGTTCCAAGCCTGCGCCGCCGCCGCCTCCTCCTCCGCCCATCGCCACTGAACAATAGCAATAAAGTGCGTTAACTTTTTGGCAGACAATAGATTTCATTTCTGGCACAGACCAAAATGGTTATCCCAGCCAACAGTTACCAATTCTCCATACACAATGGTTTCCCGAAGGGGGCGAGTGTGTTCGGAATTGTTTTATTATTGCCCTCAGGCATTTCGAATTGAATGCATGAGTGGGTGCCACTTGCCACCCCCTCTCTTCCCATTGCTCGCCTCCCCGTCTGATGTGTCAGCTGTGAATGAACGTGATATGACCACTACTTAGTGCGCTATTTTGTGGTGGACTAACCCTAGGTTAGGGATCGTTTTTCATTTATAACATCATTTCTACGAATATGGTCGCAGATTTGACACATAACGTGAACTTTTAACAATATGAAACTTGAAAGTAGTATTGTTGAAAAGCAAAGTTACATAAACTGCATAGTTTATCAACATCTTCAAATGATTAAATCCTAAACTTATGAGTTATCAGAAACATAATTATTTAAAGTAGAATTTGCTGAATTGTTCTGCAACCTTTGTGTGGATTAAATTCCCTTGTTTTCTTAGTTTTTCCTAAAAATATTGTATGGCAATGGGTTTATGAATAGAGAAAGGGGAGCAGCTTTCCATGCCATAGTTCATCGCAATCGGTGAGCCGCGCCTTGGTCCTTCCACAAACACATATAAATATATACACATATACATATATAAATATATGGATGTGCGTATAGGTTCTGTGCCCCCCTTTACCTTCTGCTAGCATGGTGGCTCCCATCCATGTTTGCCATTGTTTGCAGTTTGAATGTTTAATACTTGCACGCTGGCTGGCACGTTGCCCTACTCCCTCTCGCTCTCTTCAGTGCCCCTCTATCTCGCTCCCTCTAATATGCCGGCGCTTTGTCCTAACCACACAACAAACTGACTGCCACGCCCCCAAATCCCCACAAGACCCCACCGCCTCGGGGGTCTTGTGTTGCATTTTGCAACTTGCTGATCATTTTACACACTTACGAGTTGCTGCAGAGTCTTAATATGCTTTCAGATATGCATCAGCATTACACTGAAATAAATTTATGCTTATTTCATAATTAAATGTTTTCTAGTAATAAACCAATTATTTATTTAACAAATATATGTTTTTGGACTATAATTTATTGTATATATTCTATGGTCACTATAGTTTTCCCAGTGTTCCTCTATGCAACTATATTGTTTATAATTTATTGTATATATTCTATGGTCACTATAGTTTTCCCAGTGTTCCTCTATGCAACTATATTAGTGAGTATCTGTGTGAGCAACTGAAGACGTTGCCATCATCGTTGCTGTTGCCATTTCTCCCCTTATCCATGTGCTGCCTTTTTGCGCCAGCTCGTGTATTTGAGCATTGAACTGGAAATGCTACAAGCCCCCTTCGAACCTCCAACTTCCCCCTTTCAACTAACCCCCTCTTGGCCCAGAAATCGTATGGCCAGACAGAACGGCGCAGCGCACAATTTGCATGCCGAACGCCCAAACGGATAAAGTACAACAACAGCGGAGGATAGTTAAATAGCACCCTTTAAACTATATGGTTTTAAAAATTCGTACAAATTGTTAAGTTATTTTTTAAGCGAATTCCTATTTTAATAAACTGATAGAAAACCATTTCAGTCTAAGAAAAATGAAAGATGAAAAGAGTGTAATATGTATACCCATTACTTTGACCTTAGCTGTACACCGAAGTCATCGAATTTCCCGCATCGCTCCCCACTTCATCGTGCAATCCCCAATACCATTGCTCGTTTCTGATTTTCATTCGCTTCGAGCATATTTGTCTGACTTATCAGCATTCTGTGATGATGGGCGCGTGAGTCGTGATTGGAAGTCGTGATTACCAGAGCAAAAAATATCCCAAAGATTGTTATGACCTCAGGATAAATAGAACAAAAATTAAATCATTTCGTTGCCTACTCGATAAGTTATATTGTTTTATGTGTTTATTTGAGTGCATCCAGGCATAAATGAAAGTTAAGTAAATCATTTGTAGCTTCAATGATTTCGATAGAAATCACCCGAGTAATTAAATATATTATTGGCAGCGAAATCGAGTATAATAAAAGTGGATTAAAGGTTCTGCTAAATTAAATATTCAATGCTGATTTTTAATAGCATTTTTATATGGTAATTGCGATTTTAAGCATTGCAAAAGCAACACGCTGCCATCGTTGAGTGCTGTATTTATTTTATTTTCCCCAACCCTTCAACATTCCTTTTGGGGCGACTCTTGGCATTTTATTTATTCATGTTCTTTGCTGGCCTTTCTTATTCCATATCGAATGATATGCATGTGCGTTTGGGACTCCACGACGATTTGTGGCCACTTGAGAGCGGGAAGGCAGGGGAACCCAAAACAAGAACGTTCCCGGCGATCCGAACAAGGGCCAAAAAGTCAAGTGAGTCGAGTAGATTTCGATATTTTCCATTAGAATGGAGTGGCTTGACTGGGCAGCAGCTGGTTTGGCTGACTGGATGGCTGACTGGATGGCTACTGTTTCCCTTTTCACACATTGCCCAAGGAACTAATCCGCAAATCAATTAATTTTCATGGTACTTAGCATGATTTCTTTCCACTCGCTGCGCATCGATGGGTACAAGGATCCAGATCCCGGTTCAGGTCCAGATCCAGGAAACTGGTTTCTGCAACAAAACATGCACTCAATCAAAGGAAAATTAGCATTTAATATGCCAAAAAGCCGAGGGTTGGGGTGTTTTCATGTGTTTCCGACATGGAAGTCCGTTCCCCCTTGGGAATCGAATCGAATCGAGGGCGAGCAACAACCCTCCTGCGTTGGATTCTTCTTGTCCGTTTCATTCCTCGGGTTTCCTTCCCTTCATGGCAAATAATTTTGTATTAAATTTCCCTGGAACTCAAACACAAAGGACATGGTCGAGATGGGGGGGAGAGAACTCAGAAACAGAAATTGATTGCAGTTTCAGGATTTGGGCAAACCCTCCGCATCCCATTCCGCAGCAGCAAAAAGGTGTCGGCTATGTAATTATACGTGCCGCATTGTCCTGCTCTGGATCACCCTCCTGTGAGTCCTTCCCCCTTTTCCCTCCCCTTGTTTACTTATTAAGCATATTTGTTGCTTTCCGCTTTCCCCCTGTCCTCTGGCGTTCACATTTTCACCGCCAGCTGCGCACATTTTCCTGCTCGCTTTCCCGACTTTCCTCCACTGGTTTTGCTCAGGTAAATTAGCTGGACAAGGAGTGAAATGTCCTTGGCTTAACGTGGCTCGCCTGAGATATTTATAACAATTATCTGTAATTAATCCCAGCGACACATTAATCAACATTTTTCCGCGCTCCTTAATTATCAAAGTGGCTAAAATTTCACCAAGGGATGGTGACCTTGATGATTAAGTGCTCCACAGTTTTGTACTTAGCTTGTTGTAGCTGTCCGTGAAGAAATTTCAGTAAATTATAGTACACAAGCTTGTGGTCAAGTACTTTTGTTTAACGTCAATTTGCATTAAAAGTGTTGTTCTCCTTTAAAACGCACATTAGATAAAGAATACTCTCAAATTAATTAAATTTCTATTATACGAGCTATCTCTTTGTAGAATTCGATATGAGACAGAACTCGTCTGGATTTGTGTCCTTTTTTCAATTTAGCCACCAAAGCTGGATGAGAAAAGACAAAGTCCTGAGGGACAAAAAGCTATACAAAATTAACAACCTCATTCTCCACATCCATCGTAACTTTCAAATTGGAAGTGTGTGTGTGTTGCCAAAATGTTTTGCATGGCAAGGACATCACGTCGTCAGTTTGTCGGTGCCTAGGCGTCTCCACAGCCCCGCTGTTGATTCTCCTAAACGATCCCTATTTGCTCAGCAGGACAAAAAGACAGGAAAAAAGGAAGCAGAACGAAACTCCGTGCTAAACAATGGCATACAGAAGAAGACAAGCAAAAAAAAAAACACATGAAAAGCATACATTACACGCTCGAAGTGACGCGCGGGGAACTCACCAAGGGAAACAAAAACAAAGACATGGAAGGGATAGGTCTAGGAATAGGAATAGGGATAGGGACATGGACTGGATGGGGTGCACACAGGAGCGAGGGGAGGACTGGATAATATTGTTGTTCACATGTCGAGTTCCTCTTTTTTTCTTTTTTTTTCTTTGTGTATGCCAAGCGAATGTGGAACGTGTGCAAAGGACACATACAGAGTCGCACTCAATGAAAGAGGGAAAAAAAAGGAAGGTAATGAGAGAAAAGAGGGTCTTTGGGAGGCAAAGTATAGGGTTTTCCTGAGGTAATAGGATGCGCAGAACTGGCAACATGCTCAGATTTATTTACTCACAGGCAACCTAATTGTATTTGACGGATAAACGACACTAACAGTGTGTGAAACACACGCAGTCAAGCAAATTTATCGTCTATCAGTGTGATAAAGTTGCATTTGGAGCACGGTAAAAAGAGACTTAATACAATAACCTTTTAGAAAAATATTCTATTGTCTGGGATTTTTCAACATTTTGCTGACACACGGTTGACTAAGCATTTTGCTAACCACAAAACATATTTGCCTTTGGGCGTTGAAGCTGCAAACCAAAACGGATCAAGTCCTGACCAAATACAGGATGTATCCTCTTGCCCCTGGCGAACAGAATGTTTTTTTAACGGATAAGCTTCCTGGCCCCGTCCAATGGGATCATTTAATTTGCAAATGTGTGCACAGAACTGCACACAATGTTGGGAAACACGCGTGGCATTTAGAAGATTCCCTTGCCACTTTTGTTTTGCCTCGTTCACAATAATTTCGTTCCATAATCCCAGGATCCCAGGAAATGTTACAAATCCGCTGTTGTTGTTCTTGTAGCATTTGCTGTTGATTACGGCAACCGCATCGCCAACTTCCTGCTGCCCGATACCCAAACTTGCCTCTAATGTGCAGCTGCCCTTTGTGGCGATTGTAGCACTGCCACATTCCCGACCTTCTATGCATTTATCCCAAAAAAATTCAGTCAATCAAAAGCGTGCGCAAACATCCCAAGGGGGAAAGTCAAATTTGCCCGGCATTTCGCATTCATTACTTATGCACAGACAGACAGACGGACTGACTGACGGAGCAACCCTCATAAATTCGGGGCGAAGAAAATGGGCATAGCTCCGGGGATCTGGAAAATATATATGTGTATATGATGGAGTGGGTTGGGGTGTTGTGAGCTGTGAGCAACCCTTAAGCTCTAGCCCGCTCCCCCCCCTCGGTTAATCGTTATTTTGGCACTTTTCCGTCGCTTCTGCTGCGCTGCTGCGTAATCGCATTTCACCATAAAAATCTAAAGAAGATATTTTCCTCGGCCGACAAGGAAAACGGGGTTGTTGCGAAGTCAGGAGGGGACCAACGTACCGTTCCATGGCGTAGCACATTTTCAAATTATCCTCAATGAAATTATGAAGCAAAAAAGGGTCGTCCGTTCATTTTTTTTTTTTTTTCGACCGAAAGGAGAGGGAAACAAACCGCTTGAGTCAAATATTTTTGATGAGGGTCATAATTATAATGAAACAGGTCTTGCATACAGACAAGCGGAGAAGGGGGCCCAGTAGAGAGGGTTTTGCCTTCGCTGGGCCAGTGTGCACTGAGCGAAAATGCCAGTACTTTGAGTATTATACACTGATTTGTTTTAATTTTCTACGTATTTTTATTTCTGTCTACTGAGACAGATTACAAATAATAAAAAAAAAAAAAATATATATATTTCCTTAAGCATTGCTCAATTGAATTTATGACATGCAATGCTTTTGATGAATCATACTATAATAATATATATATTTTTTTTTTTTGCTGTGTTCATTCCCCCTTTTTATACTTTAAACACACTTTTCCCCTGCTCCCCCGTTTGCTTTTCGTTCCGTTCGATCCCTCGTCGTAGTTGTTGTCTCAACACTTTTGCGAGGTTACGAAGGGGGAACTTTCGTATATATAACAACGCATGATTCATGCTCCGTGCAGCACACACCCTCCCTCCAACTGCCTCGAAATTTACCCTTCTTGTTACATTTAAATGCAAAATGTATGGGGTGGCGTGGAGTGGGGTGGGTTGTTTCGAATGTTCGCCCCCTTTTTGCACGCCAAAGCATAGCGTGTTTTCTGCTCTTTGTTTTTTTGGCCGCGAGGGGTGTTGTACGGGATTTTGGTCATAATTAAAATAAATTTTAAACGATTGCCCTGCTTTGATTATGTTGTTGCAGCGAGCGAGAGTGAGTGTGCGAGTGTTTTTGCTGAAAATTGAAAAGTAATGCCACTTTTGTCACTATTGGGTTTGCCCTTCAGGGCAATTATCGTTGCTCCCTTGAAGGCTCTCGTTTTGGAAGTGAAGTGCGAACGCGGATGAGAAGATCGTAGTGCGGTGGAGGAGGAAGGTGCTCCGGCCGCAGGGGCAAGAGTCGGTCAGGCGTGGCTCGGCAATCAAGTTGTTTATGGCCGTGTGGCAGCTACCATCTTCACAGTCGGTTTGTCCGTCCAACCAGCCTGTCCGTCCACTTGAGTTCATGCCGCAAATCACGACATCAAGAGTCGTGTGAGGGCGACGACGAGAGCGGAGTGTTGGACTCTTCGAGGGGCAGACCCTTTCGCCTGGCACCTCTCTCATAGCCATTAACACGCAAAAGCCGAGCTACACTTCAGCAACGAGAAGAGTTACCAAAAAATAAAGTTGGGCATTTAACAAGAGTAGATATATATTCATGTTCATGCATAAAAGTAAACAACAATCTAGTTAAAACCGTAGTTCATCAATAAAACTACTGTTTAAAATGCTCCCAATTAAATGTTAATGTTCATATGTAAAGAATATGAATATATATGGGAAATTGTTAAAGAAAACACTTAGCCTCGCTGAGCTGAACGCAAGACCTCGATTTTTCCCCAAGTGTATCCACACACATACTTACCTTCTCCCCCCAGCAAACTACAATTCTTGGCCATCCGTTGGCTCGACTACTTTAATAACAAAGTAAATATTGTTCATTAGTAAATATTTACACGCTCGTCGCATGTTTGCTCATATTAAATACAAGATATAGAGGTTTGGGTAGCGGGTGGGTAGTGGGTTTGTAGATGGAGATGGAGGCATCTACTACGACTTGGAATCGTGTGTGTGTGTGTTTGGTTTACGTTCTTTCCACAACGCTTTATTTATTTATGTTTCCATTTATTTATTTATGCGCATTCGTTGGCTGGCTCTCGGTCGGCAATGTGCGTGTTGAGCTATTAAACATTTATCGATAAATTTTTACAGCTGTCTATGGAGGAGCAAACTAGGTACGAAGGCGGGCGGGGCGGAGGTGTTGTGGGTGGGGTGAGGTGTTGGAAAACTGAGAGGGTGGAGTGGGCGGTGGTTGCATGGCGGGAAATGTGTTAGCGAGTGAGTGTTTGCTTTATAATTTATGTGCATACCAAATGAAGCATTTACGACACGCAGCACTGGAGTGCCACGCCCCAATTTGCTTCAAGAAATTCGGTTGCATATGTTTCTCCCAAGGGGGGGGGGGGGGTTGGGGATATTTAATGCCCCCCAAACCGGAAAGGAAGTTGAGCATATTAGGGGGCATTAGCCGACCTAAACGCTTACTTTACTTTGATGAATATTATCGAGTGCTTATCTAATTGAGTGATTTTTGAGAAAGACAAATATTATTTTTATAAACTGTAGATCTTTATAACTCTTCTACATACCGAAAAAAAACATATAAAATACTTTAAAGAGTTTTCGAACTAATTGTAAACGCTCCATTGGCAGTAGTTAATTTTATTTCACTAGCGTACTAGAGTTAACAAATATAATAAATAACATGTATTATATAAAAAAAGGCTGAAGTTTTCTCGTAAAATCTTACAAATTGAATTAGCCACTTGAATATATAGTTATGACTTATGGCTAACAAATATTGTAACTAACATAAACAATGCCAGTAAACGTAATTTTAGGGTTTTAAATAAATGCTGATCCAGCACCTACTAAATATTGTTACCCGAACAGCGCCTTTCGTCACTAACTTGTAGTGCTTTTAAGCATTTATTTTATCTCTCTGTTTTTACAATCATCCAAATGTTCGGGGGATACCCGCATTATTTATGAGCCATAACTCATGCGCAGACTAAGCGATGATTTCCATTACTTTTCCATCGGTCGTCACCTCTCTCACCTTACACCAAAAATTTCATTGATTTGCCGCGTGTCACTTGCAACTAATTGCCATTAGGCGCCGCTAAATAATTTATGCGGCACAACAGCAACACACACAAACTGAAAGGGGAAATTCGATCGTGTCTCGTTCGTTCGTTTGTGGCATTAGTGTCATAATTTATTTCCATATAGAGTTTACGATTTGCATTCGGCCACTTGTGCAGCTTGTGAACATTATGGCGCTGCAACATGCACAGCACGAAAATGGAAAATCAAAAATCGGAAAAAAAACCGACAACCAAAAACTGAAAACTGAAAAACGAAACGAAATTGCTGGCAGAATGAAACGCGTTTTGCGGCGCTGCGGCTTGAAAAACCAAATTGTAACCAAATGCGGTGGCTCGAACTGGAATGGGAACTGCGAAGTGGAGGGAGCAGTGGTGGGGGGAGAGCTGAATGGATGGACGGTCACTTGAATTGAAACCGCAGCGGCGGCAAAAACCACACGCCATCAGTTCACCTTCTGTTGCGCCCCCCCTGCCTCCTCGTGCAGCCCCTTGTGCCGCCCTTGCCACCGCTTGGCTGCCCCTTCCATCCGCAGGCATGTTAAATGCAACCGAAGCAACGAAGCAACGAAGCGTGCAAATCATGTTAGCCCCTGCCACGGCAAGCAAAAGCCCCGCCACCCTCCCTAGCACTGGAAAAAAAATATGGCAGACTTTTAGCTAAAAAAAAATTAAAATATATTAAAACCCATGAGAAAGGGCAACCTGGAAACAAAACATACATAGAAGTTCCTTTCATAATAAAAAATTATGCATTAATTATCACTGCTCTATTTTTGCAAGTGTACTTGGCTGTCGTTTCAGCCCCTGCAGCGCGCACTCTGCCCCCTCCCCCCTCTCGCTGGCCACTCTTCCCCCTCTCGCGCTGCACGCTTTGCAATGCAAACGACCGCAGGGGTCCATATCCCAATGCCATAAAAGGTCGCCCTCTGTCTGCTGCTGGCTACCGCTGGATGAGGGGCAGGAGCAGGGACAAGAGCAGGGAATGGTTGTGGTGGTGGTGGTGCTCTGCTGTCTTCGGTGTGGAGTGTGTAGTTCGTTCGGATTAAAGTACGCTTCGGTGGTGGCAATTGCGTGGACAACATGACGCACAATGTACACACGGACGGCTGGCCAAGTATCTCAAGTGGTTTTATTTTTCATATCACCAGGGCGTTATATATTATCGGAATAGTTTTCCTTTTGACGCTCTAATCAAAAACGAAGGCCTGAAATCGATGTGGAATGAAGCGGAAAATAAGTGCAAACGAGTTATTTGATATCCATAATATTATTTGAATTTATTGACGCTGACTCAAAAGCGTGCAGATTGAAGATTATCTTTTTATACACATCTCACACAAAACATCTGTCGAATAATTGAAATTATGGTTGACTTTCTTTGCTTGACAAATTATCACATAAAAATTCTATGCGATTCTTTAAATACAAATAATTTCGAAGAAATCTACGCAAATATTTTTTCTTCAGCCCATTGTCAGAAATTTCTATGTCAATGTTTGTTTTTAGTTATTTGCTTAGGTGTGCATTTGTTATTTGTGCGACACTTTTTGGGTGTGAAAGATATCGTGAGGTAATCAAGGCACTAAAAAAGTGTGCATAGATTTGGTAAATATTATTCACTGACAACTGATAGCATTACAAGCCTTTTTTTTTTTTTGAGGCAATTAATTCCAAATTTGTCAATTAGCTCACATACATACACTTGCGTATGTTGCCACAAACCCCCAGTTTTTTCCCACTCCACAAAATCCTTCAATTAAGTCACACTCTACAAAATGTCTGTCTGTTTTCGGGTAGCCGAGCGTGTGACGCTGTGGCGCCGAATTCACAAAGCCCCCCGAAAAGCCTTTCGCCATGATGATTTGACATATTATTAAGCATTTAAGGCACTCGAGTGTGAAATTACAGTGAAATAAAGGAGGGAAAATTGTAGTAAATGTGTGGCTAATAAACAAGAGTGCGGGCAAAATGAAATTAACCCGTCCGAATGAGCGGCACGAAAGGTAAATGGAAAATTTGTCATTTATAATGAATGCGTGGCTAATATCAATAATAAATGAATAAGCAGATACAGATACATATAAACAGACAGATACAAATACAAAGATACAGATACAAATACAAAGATACAGATACACACACACACAAGCTGCGCCCACGCACACCATTGCAGTGGAATGAATGGATGGGAGTGTATCGAGACAAAAAGCCAATTTAATGGCCATAATTCCGTTGTAGCTGCTCTGCGGCTGCCGTGTTGTCTGCGACACAAAATCAAATTTAGTGACATGAAAGCACGTCATGAAACGAAACGAAACCAAACGAAACGAATGAAACGACAAGCGAACAAGTTAACAAGAGCAAACATTCACGTACATACATACATACACCATATTCACTCTTGGCTAACTGATGTGGTGTGGGGAAGGGGGGGTATGTGTGTGGGGGGTTGGGGCTGTGGAAGGGCGAAACGGAATACTTTTGTACGTACGACAAAGACCACCCGCAAAGATGCACTGCAAACAATGCGGATATACTTTTATATCAATATTAAAAAATATATTAATATTTGATGTTTTCAACAGCTCCATTTGCAATCAAACCAAAATGCTAATTAATTTAAATGCACTTAATTTAACTACATTCTTTCTGCAAGTGCAACGGGAATGAAACAGACTAAGAACAGAGGCGTTGGTGCGGCAAGAGGAGGGGTTTGTTTTTTCACACAGGGGTTGGGGGGTTGGTGAGCAGCGACAGACGTGTGGCACATTAAAAGCAGCAAACAAAAAAAATGACTTTTTGTGCTCGTCGTATTTCGTTTTGTTCGCTGTTTTGGGGAAAAAAGAAACGAGTTCACTGCGCTTCAAATGGCATACATGTCGTTCATTTGTTGTTCTTCCCACAGTCCCCAAACGACGGGCTAACGTTAAGAGCCCCATTTTTGGGCGGCCAATAAGTCACAGGTTTGTGAGCAGAGAAAGCATTAAAAAAGGAAGGCCCCTGGCCAATATTAATTAATATGAAAGTACACGCTTAGCGCATTAGGTTGAATGTGAAATATTTATAATAGCTTAACACATTTAAATATGCCATCAAAAGCCTTTTAAACATTTATTTAAAAAAAATGCATATGTTGGGCTTATATATTTATTTTAAATTTGTTTCTTTAATCAGTGCAGCGGTCCATAAACTGTGCATAAATCATTTTTCTGGTAAATGCAATTTAAAAATTCGCAAAAAAAAAGAAAAACTAGTGAGAGGGAATATTATCAAACCTATTGAATATCCATCGCAGCCACGCAGACAAATTCAATTTGCCTGGTCATGCATGCATAACCAACTAAATGTCTAGCCAATATTGTGCATAAATAAAACGGGGGAAAACGTATTATTTGCATAATTAATTTCCATCGGTGGCAAACAACGCACAACATGGCGTATGAGCGATGGCGAGTGCATAAATCAGGCAGGAAAAACGCCCGCAGTTTCTTTATTTTTGGGCAATTGAAACAAATCGATTGTGTCATAAAGCGCCTTTTGTATCTTTCAGTTAACTTTCCATAACATATAGTATATATATGTGTAAATTTATTAACACTTCAGCGGCAAAATACAACTGGCTGCTATTGTTATGGCAAGCAATTTGCATATGTAAATTGATTTTTCCGCACTCAACTTGAGTGAGTCTCGACTGAGCCGAGCAAAGTTAAAGCTCAACGGCGATCTAAGACGCTATTAAGTGGCGCCGGAACGCCTTCCCACGCAAACATGCACCTATGCATTTAATTAATTATTTTAATAGCTTCGAATAATGGCGGCACTTAATCAATAATATGAGTGGCGACGGCGGCGACTCTCTCTCTCGCTGCTTAGACTACTTAATGACGGCCACTTTGTTCACTCCCCAGACATTTGGTCACCGTGCAATTTGCATAAATTAACAAAGCCAACCGACCGCACTATTCCGCCTTTTTACGTCGCCCTCGAGACTAGAAAACCCCCTCCTTCCCTTATCTGCCACTTATTTCCCCCACTATCTATTGATAGAGATTCTGTGCCACCTGGCCAAGACACTTGAGACCGTGCCAAAAGCATTCGCATTGTAATCAGTTTAAAGTGGTAGCACATACTTGGTGTTGCTAATAAGCTCATAAATCAGTTCGCCATTTTTTTTGTATTTATTTTTTTTTTTTTTGTTGGGTTATCCACATAGAAGATTGTAAAGGTGAAAGGTCATTTTGAGTTCCTTTTAAATATGCATTATTGCTTTTTATTATCTTTAAATCTTCATTTTATTTTGTATTTTGCAATTATCCGTCAGCAGAGTTCATTGGAAGCAGAAACTTACTGCATCACTTTGCACACCAAAAACTTAGCATAATGCCAAAATATTTTGGCCCGGCCAAATCAAAAAGACGACTTAAGTCTTGAGTGGCTGCTGCCAATTGCCAAATCGGTTTTAGGGAGCAACTATGTATACATATTTCTGTGAACACAACGAATGGCTGCTATGGGGTATATTTCTTTTTTATTTGCCTTTTTATTTTCATTGTTTTTTTTTTTTTTTTTTTTTTTTGGTTTTTTTTTCCCCGTTTCAATTGGCTGCTGCCCGTCGTCTGCGCTCTATAATTAAATTGCCAAAGTGCTGGCAGCAATTTTAGGTTTATTTTTTGGCACTTGGTGTTGCTCAATTTAGCAACTACAACAAAAACGACGACGACGGCGGCCAAACAAAAACAACAATTGAACAGCGCCGCCCACAAACGCCCACCCACAATTATTGTCAGCTACAATTTGCATTCGTTGGCATAATTTAGCGGGCCAAAAACCGAAAGAAATATATTTAAATAAAAAAAATAAGCAAGGAAATACGAATTTCTTTGTGCATACAAAATGTTTGGGCTGCCACTTCTGAGGCGGACCGAAGTGGAGGGCGTGGCCGTTGTCAAATGCAAACAATTAGATAAATTGCTTTATTTGAAGCTATTCAAATGAACCAAAGCGCAGCGACGCCAAGGCACGTTTATTAACCTTTTGAACTCATTTGAGGCGAAGCTCATCAATTCAATGAATACAGCGAAGAAGATGAATCTCTATGCGGCCCGGGGGCAAAATGATGATGAGAGGCAGCTTGTTGGATGAGTATTGCGGGGGGGGAGAGCAGTACGAAAAACTGTAGAACGCCAAAATGTTGAAATCTGTGGGTATATTTTTGTTAACTCTTTGCATTTTGAGCTCACAACGAACTAGAAACACCCTTAAAAAAGTTTTCAGATATAAAATAATGTTTTCATAAATTTACAAATTCTAAAAACGATGTATATTATACTTAACGCATTTATAAAATGTACAAAACTCATTCTCATTAGTAGATTTTGTAGGAAATTGTTGCCCCTAATTATGCAAATTAAGTATCATTAGTAAATGGTGTTAACTGCTTCGAGTATTATAAACGTTAGCAGTTATTGTTATTGCAGTTATTACATTGCAAATATTTTTTAAATGAGGGTGTCTCAGACTTTGCTTCCCTTTTTTCTGCCCTTGCCAACGTTCTGGCTGTTGCTTTTTTCTTTTTTTTTATAGTTGTATTTCTTTTTTATTTTTTTTTAATCAACTCGCTGAAGCCCAACCCAACCCAACTCGACTCGACTCGATTCGACTGCAAACTCAGACTCCAGCTTTTATTTTAGCTTTAAGTTGGACTGGGGGCCCTGGACGACAGGCGGCTCTTTTGCCTTTGCCTTTCGCTGCCATCGTCATCAGCCTCATCACGAAATGGGTAGTGGATCTGTAAGAGGGGATGAGGTGCAGTGGAGTCGAGTCGAGTGGAGTGGAGTGCTGGAGCGGTGGGGGCTGCAACTGGGGACAGGCAAATGGGCGGCAGTTTGAAACATTTTTCATTTGGCTCGCTGGCTGGCTGCCTCTGCGATGGAGCCTCCGTTTTTGCCCCGCAATACCCCTCCCGAAACCCAACTGACAATGGAAAAACCACAAGTTTTATTATTTCTTTTTTTTTATCGTCTTTCTTTTGGTTGTTTGGTTTGGTTGGTTGGTTGGTTGCCTGGCTGGCTCGCTGGTCGGTGCAACTCGAGTCTGAAAATATTTTCTGTTGCCGCTTCTGCTTCTCGGCGTTCTTATTTTATTTCCGGTCATTAAAAGTCAATCTCGAGAGGTCTCGTAAATGACATTGTCGCCGCTTTCAGTCGGCTAATTGAAGCTACTTGAGGGGCAGTCGCTTCCCCCATCGGCTGAAGTGGAATTGGAAGTGGAAAGGCGCCAAACGGGGTTCCATTTAATTAAGTTATTCGAAGCTGTTTGCCTCCACTAATCTCTTCGCTGCGGCAGCTCATCATCATCGCTGCTGTTTCCCTTCGTTGGCATCCAAAACATGACTGGCCATTCCTCTTTGATTGATGGCCCGGTTGGCACAAACAGTTAGTGGTTCTGGCCAAAAGAAATGGGGTGAAATGTGTGGGCTTTATGTGGCGTGGAAGTGTGAGTAGAAAGTTCGCACCTCTGTTTAACCTCTGACCAGACATAAAACGCTTTAAGGGCTTCGAAAACATGAAAACAAGTTATTAAAGGTACATAAATTTAACACTTCAATTCATTAAATCTCTATGCTTTTAAGTATTAAAGTGTATGGTATACCAGGTATCAACTTTCAATCTTGATTAGGTGTAGGCTTTCAGAGTTATGCAAAAAATATGTGCTTTAATTTTTAGATTAGCATTTCTTTTCGGTTCGCTGATTCACAAAGTCGTCGGGTTCAGAGATTCAAGTAGCTCAAAACCAGAAGCTCTGTCGAAACTCTAGCAAAACCAGTTTCATAAAACAATTTTAGTAGCTACTAAATCAGTTTTTATGGAGTTTTGTAAAGAAGAAATTATAGTACTTCGCTGCTGGTTGTGTTTCGTGGCAGATTAAGTTGAAAGAGCCATTTACCATCTGTTTCGCTGGCTCTTTGAGACGCATTTGCAATTGTGTTGCCAATCACAGATGGTTGTTGTTATGTGTGTTTGCGCACTTGTCGCATGATATCCGCCGCCCCTCATACCCCTGCCCCCCTGAAACAACTTTGCCCATTCAATTGTCATTGCGAATGTCAATAAATTATTTATGCGTCACATTAATTGCCTCTGCGTGTGTGTGTTTATGTGGTTTTTGTGGACAAACCCCTTCCACTTACTATATGACATGAAATTGAATTTTATTGTTTTAAATTGCGCCTTTATTATATGTGTGTTTGCATGTAGAAACCATTTTGCATTTGCTTAACTTATCCTAATGCTCTTTGCATTTTCCTCTACTTGCAGGTGAGTGCCAATTAGCTACGGAAAAAGTTACCAAAACAACGAATGTGGTTCGAGTAAGTTCACTTTTTCACACTGCTGTCGAGGGGGCGTGCCGTTTTTAATTAAAAAACTTTTGCAATTAAAATTATTTTCGCTCGCAAAACTTGGCAGGGAAACTAAAATGGCAAAAATTGCACACCAACTAATATGCATAATTATTCTGTTAGTGTGGGCGAGTGGTGTGTGTGTGTGCGTGTATGATAATTTAGTAAAACTATTTTATGTCGGTTGCTTTCGAACCTTTTGACACCGCAACGTAACATACTATCTACATACCCCTTGAATTAATTTAATGAAGAGCATGCCAGACAAAAACTTCAGCACATATCGCCAGTTCAAAATCAAATTAGCTGTTTCATTAGCCGGGGTATCATTAAGTGCACTCCTTCGGTTATTTCGCCTCTGGTTTTGTTTGGCATTAGAGAAAGCAAACCGACGAAGCCACAACATCACCCACTATATATATATATATATATATGTATGTGTGTGTATCTAGTTGAATATAGAGAATTTTCCCTCCATCAGTCAAAAACATAAAACTTTCCAAACCGCAACTCTCGCACACAAACACAAACCGCAAAAACTTTTGAACAAACCAAAACCGTAAATAAAAATAAAAATAAAATAAACGGAAAATATTCCCCATTTCGGTGGATTTGTTTTCACTATTTGCGGTCATTTTCCATTCCAAAGAATATGTAATGAAATTTTGTGCATACCGTTCTGTTGTTTTCCATTTGGGACAGAAGTTTTTCATTTCGCCCACAAAACTGTTAAAGAGTTTGAGTTGTGGGTTTTTTTATATGAGAGTCTAGAGATGGTAATAATAATTAAGTATTGCAACCAAAAAATATCTAGTTTTCATAATAGTTTAAGTAAACACTTCCAAATTTGTGTGCTATTATAGGCCTAATGAGTTTATTTGTGGTTCTTTAGTTCCGTTCTCTAGCCACTAAAGGCAACCTCGAACTTCTGTGTTTTATTATTATTATTTTTTTTTTTAACCAAAGTCAATTCAATTTAATTCAGCAACGAAAAGTTTTGACATCGGCGTACACAAATTTTTCGTTGATCTCACAAAGCAGGAGTAATAAAAATTCAAATAAAAAAAAAATAAACTGAATACGAAATTTCATGGCCCATACTGAAATTCTCCCCCAAGCACATGCTTTTTGCTTTCCATTTCTTCTTTTTTTCTCTGTTTGGGCCATAAAATTTATGACAGTTCGCACATTTGGCATACGAAAATGAAATACACTCCAAAATAAGAAACAAACCGACACACATGCACGTCGGATAAAACTGTCGGAATTACGTGTGAAAAATGTGTCCAACAAAAATAAAAGCAAAGTCGAAAAAATCAGACACCGCGTAATTTCAATGGAAAAAATGTCCAAGTGTGCCCGGATTGTGAGTTTGTGTTTCGGGTAAAGTCAAAGCAAAGGCCCCACCTATTTAGCCGCCGGCTAAAGGCAAACGCACACTTTTAATTAATAAACAAACAAGTTAATTTGTTTTATTATTTCCCAATGCGCGTTTCCCCCTCGCGTTTTCAAGAGATTCTCAAGCACTTGAAAATCGATTTAAAACTTTGTGGGCTGACCGAGGAAAACACACCCCCTTTGCGCCTCTTTCCCCACTCATAATAAATGGCCAGCAATGCTGAGCTATGTCGACAGCAGCGAGATGAACAATTTCTAAAAATACATTCGAAATTTTAAATACATTTCGGGGGCACAGGATGTGGGCAAAAAGGTCGATGCATAAAATACGCTCACTTTGCTGTTTAAAATAATAAAAATAAACGAGGGTCTTAAGTCTAAGATATACTGCAATTGAGTTAATTAGTACGTACCTAATGGTTTTGGCTAAGAAAAATTAAAAGCACCTGGCTAATACACTCAAATGAAGTACAGACTTGATTTGCGAACTGCAGGGTATATTTCATTTGCTGACATGTTCAATGCGGCGTATGCGTAATATTTTGTTTTCTTTTCGGCTGCTGAAAAAAAATTGCTAAGGCAAATAAATATTCAGCAAGGCGCTTCGAGGCAATAAATGTTTTCTGTTTTTGTTGAATTTATCATAGCCATATATACTATAGGCATATGGATCTATTGTGTGCGCACATATATAATAAATACATATATATATGTGTGTGTATATATATTTATTGTGAGTTATTGCATTTGGAGGCCAATTTTATTTTAAATAAAATTATAATTTTATTACTACGTTGTGCGGCGAGAAATTATTTTGTATTGCCAAAAACCCGCACTTTGTTGTCTTGTTCGTTTAATTTATTTAAATTTAAATCTATTTCGCCTTCTGGTGCTCGATATAAAAAAAAAATGTATTTTTAAATTTTTGTTTTGTTTGCTCTGCTTGGCTTTGTGTTTTGCGAAGACACAAAGTGCGACGAGACCGAGTTGAACAATAAATTAAAATCACATGAAAATCTGTATTCCGTCGGTCGTTCGCTAAAATTCCGAACATTTTCGCCTGTGGCACATTTGCATACCAAACTTGACACTTGTCTGCGTTGGCGGTGGTCGTTTTTTGGTGGGCGTGGCGCCGCCCGGAACAGCTGTAGTTTATTCTATCTATCTCATCCGTATTACTGGCGGTGGCAAATGTGACGTGATGTTCTTTCTCGGAAGCATCATTGAAATGAGGCAAGTTTTAGGAGGAAACAACAAACTTTGACAAGCCAAACATTTATCAATGCCAGCAGAAATTTGTTTGACTTTTTTTTTGTTTTTGATCGCCCGAGGATGTTTGGGTTGGTAAAGGAGGGATTTATAACATGCTCGAAAAGCCACATAGCCACACTGACCTTCTGTTGACATTTTCAAAAGGAAACTTTTCATCATTTATTATTTTGGGTTAGGTATCGTATTTATGGGGCTAATTAAAGTTTGGCAGACGTTTGGGCTTAGGAAATGGGATTAACCAGTTTTCTAAGTTTTAGTTAAGTTCCAGAGTCACTTAAGTTTTCACACATTAAGACAACAATCTCTTAATACAATATTAAATAGTATTTTTTTGGTACTTTCGGTTTTAGGAATATGTTGGTCATAAATCAAGTTTCTTTTTCCATTTCAGTTTATTTTGTAATTTCAGAAACTATTGCCAATAAAAGGAATCTTCAGGAAACAGCTGAATCTGAAATAGAAGGGCGGATGTGGTGGGCGGGCAGTTAAAATGCAAGCAGTAAACTTTTACATAAGACACATGCCAAGAAAATCTAGGAAATGTCCCTTTTTTCCCAGCACGGCAATACCCTGTAGTTGTGCTGGGCATACCAAGACTTTGAAACTTGGAAGTTTTCAAAGATGTTTTTATCATGTTTTAATGCCCGGATTGCAGTTGAAGATTTTTAATTGGTGCCCAGAGATGAATGGAGTATACTTTTAAGTGTTTATTTTACCCGGGGCATCCAACTGGTCGATTCTACAAGTTTATTTTCACCCTTTCACCCACCACCCCCCCTCACTTTCTCGTTATTATTTTCCTCTTTCTCTCGGCACGAAAAACTTTTCCCTTGAGTTCACTTAACTACTTCCTTCTGCCTGGCAACACAAACTGAAGCGCACTTCAATTCAATTTTGTATGCCAACTTGGACTATCCTCAGCTTCAGCTCTTCGTTTTTCCTCCCATTTTCCCTGACATTTTCCCTCGCAACCCTTTGCCGCCCCCAAGCCTTTCGAGCAAAATCAGTGCAAGGAATGGGTGGGTGGTGAATGCAGTCTGCTGGAATGGTTTTCCATGGATGCAGGAAAATTTCTGCCATTTTCCCTCTAGTGTTTTACAGTTGCCCTTTTCTTCAGTTGCCGCAGGGGAAGTGGGGAATTCCTTCTACGCTTTGCAATTTCCCATCGAGTTATCCAAACGTTGGCACACAGCCCAAAACGACCGGAGTGACATTGTTGACTCTGTCGGCATTTGTCGCAGTGTGCCTGTTGTCGCCCACACTTTTCCCATTTTGCTCCTTTGCAGAAGCAGAAGAACTTCGTTTTCCACCCCGAGATGTTGCTGCTTAATTTGATTTTCACAAGTTGCTGCTGCCGTTGCCATTGCCATTGCAGTTAGAGATCCCCTCCGCCCCGCTTTTGCTGTTTCCATCGCTTGATTTACATATATTTATTCGTGGCTGCAGCGGCAAAAGTTTCGCTCGTGGGCGTCAACTGATTCGAAAGTGGCAGCCGAGTCTTCGCAGTGGCCAAAGTAAGAGGCCGGGCGGGGCGGGCGGTCCCTGTTCCCAAGCTGCTGATGCTGATGAGCGTTGCCGGGGTAACAACTCTACCGCACCACTCCACTCCGGACCAGACCTTCATTATGGCCAAAGGAAAGGAGGAAAACTTGCAAAACTTTGACTAGAATACTTTGTCACAGCAGGCGAGTGTGTGTGCACTTTAGTTTGACATGGAAAAGGGAAAGGAGTTGTAAATGTATTCATATGCACGACAGTTTTGTATGCAAAGAAGCTGCGGCAGCCAGACAAACCAGCAACAAGCTGAAGTTGTTTATCCGCGCATAACCATTTCATCTACATGTTAAGTGGGGAAACTGTCGAAAAACTAAATGTTGCTTCTTGATTAAAGCACCGACTGCGAACAACTACATTGAGTTATGCGCCGCATGGTGTACTTAATAATTTTAAAAAGTGTTTTCAAGGCTCTTTTTGTAAGCACTCATAAAACAGAACATGATTAGATGAAGTTCTGCAAAAGCAGCATTTGGAGCTCAGCAAAGTGAATTTGTAAGGGCTTTTTGCCGAGTGTTTGTGTGCCTGCATTATCACACAAACACACATAACATACACACACTGTGTCGTGTAGAGACAAAGGATTTGTACGCATTATCCTGAGGACTTTTGCATAAAACCTCCATTTATCTGCGCTCCACTCCCGCTGAAAATCCCTGTTGAGACAGCCAGACAGGCTGGTATGTACGTATGTGCATATCCTTCTTCATCTCTGGCCGCCACTCTGCTGAATTATTCAGCTTAGTTCAGTTTGCTTTTAATTAACAAAATGCTAATACCGAATTACGTACCCCTGATGGAAACCAAAAAAAAAAGAGAAACAACTTTTGCACAGTTGGCAATTTAATCTATTAGAAGTCAACGGGATGGAGTTGAGTTGATTTGCGCAGCGGAGGGTGAGAAAAATAAATAAACTAAACTGAAGTATCAAATATTGGGCTTGGAAAAGTGTCCCCCATCCATTCCATCCAATGGCCAATGCTCCTTATGCTGGCTTTCATTTACCACTGTGCTCCAGCCCCTGGAAATTGCTTTCAGCTAATTTGAGTTCAGCATGCAATGGATATATATGGTATGTGTGCCATCTATGTGTGTATGGGTTTCCACGCCATCGGGGTTGTTTGGTTTTCGGATCTAAATGGGCGATGGGTGATGGAAAACCACAGAAAGGCAAAGGGTTAAAAGGGCGGGTGATGGAAAGTAAGTTATAACTGAAATAACAATAAAAATAACATTTGTTTCGGGCTTGAGGAGGTTGGGCGGGCACGTGCTTAGGTTTCCATCGTGGAGTGGCAGAGGAGGAGGAGTCGACCATCCAACTAGAGGGTGGCTCAAGTGGGCCGAGGGGTTAAACACAATTGTCGGCGGCACTCGTCACGTTTCATTTTGTGCGTTCCCGCGTGCAACAAAACCATGTGCTACGAAAATACGCAAAATTGTACTTTAAAGTTAAATCATAAGTTCATGTTTCAATTTAATAGGGGAATTCTAGAATATTGGTCATATGGCAAATAGAAGAACGCGATATTTGGTTTATTCTGTTTGTTTTACCAAGAAATTAGCATTATACAATCGAAACATTTTTATGGCGCTCGAAATATATTTATTAAATTTGCATTTTTATTTAGGAAAAGTTCAACACCACTTTTAATGAACATCTTTTACTGCTTTAAGGCAGCTAACGAACCGACAAAAAATATTTGTCATATGTCAGGGCAGCGGCAATGTCCACAAATCGAAAAGTGAAGGAAAACCGGGGAAAACAGTGCCGCACACGCCCACCTAAACAAAAGCCGCCCCCGCACCGACACCACCCCCCTCCCCCATCTCGTGGTTCCCCTCCATTTTCGTCCTCTTTTTGGCCTGTGGACAAAACAGGAGCAACAAAAACAATAATAAAGCCAGCAGCAAATGCCCCTATGTTGTTGTCACTGCGACAAAATAAACGTCAGGGTGGGATTTTCCCCGGCCAAAGGGGGGGAAACCCTCCGACCGGGTTTGGTTTTAGGTTTGGGGTTCGTGTCCTCACACAGGAAGCGACACACAAGCTGGCAGGATATTTTATATTTGTGCACCATGTGTGTGTGCGCCAGGGACAGCCATTGTAAATTCCAGCTGCCTTTTCCTCCTTTCCAAACGGATATGCCACGTACGGTGGCGAGCAAGGGGGAGGGGAAGGAAAAAAACAAGGATTCCATGTGTATATGTCCTGGAGCAGAGCGCACAGGATATGCCCTGCCTGTGGTTTGTTTCCTCTCCTCTCAACTTCCCCCGGCGCCGCGCCTTTTGTCGCCTGCACACGGAGCGCATACGTAATGCCTGCTAAAATGCGAAATGCGCGAATAAAACGAGTTTCTCTGTGAGCCAAGCCAGGCGGCAAATCAGCTTTAATGGGTGTTCACTCTAAGCCAGCTTTAATTAGGCGCACGAATGAATGTGTGTGTGCATATATTGCAAATTAACAATAAACAATTTTTAATTCAATTTCAATGTGGGGGCGAGAGATGGTCAAACAAAAAAGGGAAACATTCAAGTTGGGGTCATCATTAATTTATGCGCCACGCCCAACGTTTTCACTTTGTGTGAGTGGAGTGGGTGGTTTTGGCCTCCCTTCCAACTCAATTAATTTGCTCCCCTTTTTGCCTTTAGTACATTTGCGTTAATATACAAGCCCGCTGTTGGTTGCTTGCTTTAATTAGTGGGCCTTTTTGCTCATTTCTTTATCCACCCAGCCTAATGACACCGACCGAAATGATTTCCTTTGCCGCTGCTTTTACCCCACTTTCTTTCTCGGCTAATTGACATATGGTAATGACGCTGACGTTGATAATGATCACCATGGCGGAGATGATAATGATAATGACAATGGCGACAAGGTGTGAATGTTGCAACCTGTATTTACCAGCTAATGATAGACCCGCAGCGAGCTATGTTTATGTGAAATTAACTTGAACTTGAACCCAGTAAATTGGAATACGTTTAAGGGTTAAGGGAACGAACGAACTTGAAAATTGATTACACACACATACAAGAGTTGTGCAATTGTTAGGTGGGGAGTCAGAAGTTAAATGCTATTACTATAATTACAGTTAGAAATGGTATGGTAATTACAATCAAATGGTATTGTTCAGACTTTGCCATAAAAATCAGGCACTCATGTTGATAAATACACTTTTTGAGAACTATCATAAACATATTTTGTTATTCTATCAAAAAGGAAACACAGCATTTTAATTGTAAGAGAAAGTCGCATAAATGGCGTTCATTATTTTTTTTAGTTCCTAATTAAAGGTACTTTACTTCTGGTCTTGCGCCGCATTCTTTTTAGCTTTTTTTTCTACCATTTGCCATTGGCAGCTTGTTTCTGCCAACCTTTTTTCTCTTGATTGCAATCGTTTTTTTCTTTATTTTTATTTTTTTTTTTTTGCAAATTGCCTGCCAAACACGCCTCCCCAGAAACACCCAGAGCCCCCAAACCGACCGTTTCGCCCCGTTTTTCAAAAGTGAACAGCTCGAGCAAGCCTCGCACGCGATTTTAATGACACGGCACTTAAAATTTAATCGAGCAAACTGCATTGCTTTGATATAAACACATACGTGTAAACCCTTACCCATTTCCACCCATGCGGCATTGATTATTGTTTTCGTGCATATTTGATTTGTTGGATGATTTTTCGTTTTGCTTTTTTTCTGCGGCTGTAGTGGTAGCTGCAGTTTCTGCCACGTTAATTGCACACAATGCCAACAAGCTGACCATAAGTGATAAGTTTTTCTTTTACCCTGCACTTTTCACGCTTGGATCCCAAATAAAAACATTGAATAAAATATGTTTTCAATTGATCCACTTGTAAGCTTGAAAAGTCTTCAAAACATTTTAAAACGATTTTATTCGAGCTATAAATATGGTAATAATTATTTTATATTTATACTTATTTTGCATAGTGTTGGATAAAATTGAATGAATGATTTTCAAGAATTAAATGTTCTTGCTGCTCTTCTCGTGCGGTGCGGACATTGACCAACGCGAAAGGTGGCAACTTTGGCACCCAATGACCAGAAACCGCAGTCAAAACGGCGTGGGCGTGGCACACGCCGCCCACAAATTGAGGTGGCACACACGAGGCAAACAAACAATCATGCCGCATGCACTTTAAAGCAAATTGAAAGAGAAAATCGAAATGGGAAAAGAGTAAACCGTGGGGGAGGGGAATTTCCTGCATTGCCACCTATTGTTTGAGCAGCATTTGCATTGATGATTTACAACAACAGGCATTTCATTTAGCAAATTTATTGCATGTATATGTATGTGTTGTTGTTTCGGTTGCTGTTGCATTTCATGCATCGTGAAGCATGAAACAGCTCGCGAACAGCAACATGAAAATTAACAGCGTAAAAAAATTAAAGAAGAAATAAATACAAAAATTAAAACGGAAAGGAAAACGGCGCCCAGGGGCATTCATAATAAATTTCAATTGTGCACTTCTCTTTTGTGGATTGTGTGGTATTGAAATGCTTGACATTAATTAACAGCAAATAAATTAAATTACCCTCCTGCCGTGAATGAACTTTTGCAATATATTGTACAAGAATGCCACACAAATTATTCGTACCCTATCAGGCGAATAACGATAATTACACATCATTATGACGTTCGAGAAGGCTTGCCAAAAAAAAAAAAAGAAAACATGAAAATCGTACATATACCTCAATGGTCCCACATAAATCTTTTCGTACTCGGTGGGAAATTGGCATGGTTCCCAAAAAGATGTGCTCGAATTTTTACCCGGAATTTTACATATTCATCCATTTAGAATATTTGGCTCTTCAATTTTTAGAAACGTTTGAACGCTCTTGCTTGGCTGATGATGGCACATTAATGCCAGTAAATCTTTGGAGCATTTACGTTATTATATCGAAGGATTATGTGATTAGGGCCAAGTGTTGATTTTCCTCCCACAAATCGCGTTTGATCTTCACAGCGGGAAGTGACGATTGAAAATCGCTTTTCCCACCAGATGCTGTTTGTTTTCATTTTCGTTTTTGCAGCACAGCAAATGAAAATTGCGAGAATCTCCTCCCTTGTATTCGAATATTTATTCATTTTAAACAAAACAACGATGTGAACGAAATAAATTGAAAGGAAAACCCAAATCAGAAGCGGAAGCAGCCAAAAGTTTCTTTTTCCCGAATTTCAATAATAAATGAATAATAGCATCGAGATTCGAAATGAAATGTGAAATATTCCCAGTGAGAACTTGTTTCTAGAATATTAACGCCATTTCGCATTAGACTAATCAAACCGACTCATTTGTCAATACAATGCCTGGGGGCTTTGGTGGGTTAATTAAGAGAAAGGGGCTGTCTATCAACGGACTAAGGTGTGGAGTCGTTGGTGCCGGTTCCACGCTACCTCACGGACCTGCCCTAACAAGCGCCCCTGTGCTGTACGTTGGGGCAAAACATCTAGCGATGGTCGCGTGACTCACGAGCAAGGAAATATCGCAGATATAAATGAATTGAAGGTACTGGATAAACTAGTTTGGCATATAAATCATTTTTGATCAACTTCTGTTTTGATCGCATATCTGATAAGCAAAATATGTATCTTTTATATGGATGTAGTAGTTATTCGAATGAACTACTCTCAAGATTCATGCCCATTTACTTACATTACCTAGATATCGCTAAAACACACTTTGCATATCTTATATCAAAGATTTCAATCATCTCTCAACCTAATTACCCAACCAAAAGGCCAGCGTTCAATTGGGCAACACTTCTCAGATGATAGTTGGCCAGTGTCAAACGGAAAAGTAGCAGGTAAACCAGTCACGTATACTATGTAATCACGCACACACCTCTGGCCCGGGTTTGTAGATGCCTTTTACTTATCCGATCTGATATCCCGCAAAAACAGAGAGCTTGGGCCAGTGTGTCTGCCCATTCATTGCCATGTTTGCCCACGTCGTCGCCAGTCGTAAAATGCAAATTGCATGCAATCAACGCGTTTTTCGTTTAATTATTATGAGAATTTTTTTTTGTGTATTTTTTTTTTTGCTGGCACGGAACGTGCCAAGTGCCATTCGCATATACAGCAAACGGCGGCAGCGAAAACAACTTGATCCGCCCGGCGGATTTTCAGATACAGTACACCGGGTATTATCGGCCTTTGTCTGGGCCGCCTGGGGGCTGCCATTTTCAATTAAATTACCGGGCATTTGGGCGCAAATTGCGGTAGCTCGTCCTCATAGTACGAGTAGCATTCTCTGTAGTATGCTGAAATAAAATTCCACTCTAATTAATTTACATTATTTATCGGTTTCGCAATAGTACACCTCCAATTGGGGGTCACTAATTAATAAAATACTCCCTGCCGATTTGTGCCACGTGATCTACATGTGCAAGTTGAACAAAGTAAATTGTGCTAGCATTAACTTAAATTTAGACTTCATTCAAAAATGACAGAGTCGTTTTAATTTTTGCTGCTTTTTTTTATGCCGCTCGCTGACTTTGCTTTAATTTATCGCAATTTTTATTTGGGCAAGAGACATTGAACTCGAAAGTGTGTGAAGGCATTTTATTTATTTGTTTCTGTTTCGGTTTCGGTGTTTCTGTTTAAGGCGTGGGCGGTCGGCAATGAAATGCAAATGTTGGCTAAATAAATGAGCAGGGAAATATGTTAATTGGAACATTGACAGCTAAGTGATTTTTTCGTTAATTCCGAGAACAAATTTCTGGGGCTTAAATTTCTAGTAAATGTTGCAATTGTTAGCGTTGAAATTCGGCAGCGGATTTTGTATAAGATCTAACAAACGAACAAAATGAGGTCAGGCTGCTTATAAATATATAAATTTAGTACTTAAATAAACAAGTATATTTATGCGCACACTTAGTTGGCGTTTCCTAAAGGTTTTAAGTATCCAAGTGGGCAAAGTGCCATAAAATAAATTGTAATTAACAGACAAATAAAGTACAACTATAAGATACATTTATTTTTTAATATCTATTTGGGTTTCCTTGTGCCACAAAACTTTGAATCAATCTTTCGTTTTCTTTTTTTTTTTTGGTGTGGGTAAAAACCAGTTAAATAAAACTATTCCAACCAAATCAGGGCATCTCGCACACAACTGACTCCTGCGGACGTGGAAAGAGCGCCAAGAATTTTCCATAAAAAGGCATTCTCAATTTGGTTTCGGAATTCTCATACTTCACAGTACGTGACTGGGAGTTGTAATCTGCAGGAAGGAGCGAAAACCACATAACACGCACACCAACTCCAATCGAGAATAATATTTGAATTGCAAAATGGAGTGGACAAAACACAAATATAATTTGTGCAGTATATGCAAAATTGATTAGATTGGGTGCGGTTTTGGCCTGGAACAATGTTCGCTTTATGGAAAATTGAAATTAGTTGACTTCATTCCATACACCCATCCCCTCCCACACACACACACACACACACACACACACACACAGGAACACACAAGCCTGACACATTAAATGGCATGCATAATTGAATTATCGAGTGCGGGGTGAATTGTGGGCAAAATGGGGTCGTTGGAATCCCGATACCAACCGATATATATGTACATATGTATGTATACACACAACAATGAAGGTGTTTTGCCGGCTCGAATTTTGTCCAGTTGAAACAATTCGATGTCAATTGCAGGGCCGTAATTAAATGGAGAAGGGAGTCTACTTCGTAGTGTGTTTGAAATTTAATAGAATTGCCCCAGGCGTTTGCATGCATACGTGAGTATCTCGGTTTCTGTGAGGATTTACGAGCCACACAACATTCACAACAGCCAACGACAATGGAAATTTGCAATCCTGTTCGTCCTGTCGCCTGTCGCCTGTCTGCTCCTGCTCTTGCTCCTGGTTCTGGTCCTGGTCCTATGGCAAACTGCTTGTGTATGCACATATGCAAGTCAAATAAACGTAATAATAAAATTGTTGCATAGCCCGGGCTCTGAATATGCCACGCAAATGAGCAGGACGGCAAGCAGGTTGCATGTATCCGATACACGCATTTTGAATGCATTATATATGCATATATACAATAGAACACTGTAGCATAAGAGGCTTTGCAACTGAAAGTTACTCAACTTTATCGTACCATTAAAATATATCAATACCACACTGAATGAACTTAAATATATTTTTTTTGTCTAACAATGGAATTTGCAATTTGCATAAGCTCTTTAGTAGCCAGTGATTGAAGGGTGGAAAACACTTCAATTAGGGTTCTCTATCTGTGGGCGTTCACTGTACGTACCTGTGCTCTGTTAATCACTTGACGGCCAGCGAGTGAGGAAAGGGAAAACAAAGCGCTAAAATAACAATTTAACAACTTGTTCAAGACGAGCAACTTTGCCTCCACCTGTCATCCCGCCGCGTCCATGTCCATGCCCATGCCCATGCCCACTTACCCTACCGATTGCCATTCCATTCCACCACCCCGGTAAAACCGCTCAACCTCGTTATTGTCATTACCATTATATGAATGTATGCATGAACAATGCCCGGGTAATTATTGTTTTTGGGGACAGACAGAGGCGATTGCGTGACTCGGGCACATTTGTTTTGTTTACGGAAAGTAATTGCAAAAGTTGTTTCAATTTTGCCCAACAGCGATAGCAAGCCAACCGAAGAGGGTTAACAACAAACGCTCTCGCTCCTGTAAACTGAAAAGCTAAAAAAAAAGAAAAAATACTGGGCATTGGGGCAGGCAAACAATGCATAATTGGCATCAGCTTAATGCTTTAACTTGCCGAGTGCCAGTGGCAAAAGAAAATAAAATAAAATGAAATGCAAAATGCAGAAAGCAAAATGCTACCAAACCAACCCAACCCGCCCACCCAAAAAACAGCATCAAAAACGCATTTACCCCGCCCACACAAACGATGAAAACGATGGCGTTGGGCGAAAAGTTTTTAGTTCAACGGGGTAGCGAAAAATATAAAAGGAAAACTATATGTGTGTACAAAAAAAAAAAAAAAAAATTTTGTAAAATAGTGAGATGGGCGTGTGGGGGAGTGGCCAACGTTCTTTTTGTGCCATTTTCTTCGTTGCTTTGTTTAAATTACAATTTTCTTCTGCTGTGCGCTCTCTTTTTCGGCACTTTTTCCCCCGTGCGCTGCACATCCGGCGCAAAAAGTGCATGAAAAGCGCAAAAATGGCACAACTACTATATATCTTCTTCCTCTTCTTTATTTTTTACTTTTTGTTGCCGCGCTGCATAGCAAAAAAAAAGAACAAACAGAAGTCGACGAGGAGAAGCAGAACAAGTCGGACAGGCGAACTGGCATTCAGTCATTTTAGCATTTCAGCCATTCAGTCAGCGAGTCATTCTCATGTTTTCCACTCGGTTAGGGTGATTCAGGGGATTACCAGCGAGGAAAACTTAGTTCCAAAGTCGAAAATTGCCTAGAAATGAACCGTTTTGGTTTTTGAGGTAACACTATTTGCACAGAGTGACCAGCTCTTTATATGAAGCTTTAATTTGATTGTTTTGCCAAGAATAAACAATCATATTACTAAGCCTAAACTAAAATGGAATTTTAAAGTACACAATAACTGTGTGTGTTTTATTGCTGACGCACCCTGACAGATGCGCCTCAGTTTATTCGGATTCGCTCTTGCCTCTGCATTTTCCTCTTTTGCAAAAAAAAAAAAAAAAAAAACGAGGGAAAATATGTTTTTTGCCAGCATTTTGGACGAAAATGTTTGTGAATTATTTAAGGGAAAACCAAAGCATCCCAAACTAAACAAAAAGTGAATGTGCACGAATAGGAGGCTGCTGTTGTGGGGCACTTAAAATTTAACATGCTAAATGAATTTAAGGCAGAATTCTGCTAGCCGTCAGATATTTTTCATCTTTCCATTTATTCGCTTTCATTAGTATCGCTTGCTACGCATTTTTGATTTATTACGTGTGCGTCACTTGGAAAGCTTTTAATTGAACATTAAATGAAAGCCATTTATTTGTTTTCTGCTCAAAAACATGAACACACATAATGTAGTCATTTAATTCGATTTGTAATTAATTGCATACTATTATTGTTGTCTCTTTGCAGGTCGGTATTCAATTACACTGATTTTAATCAATATTTTCGATGAATGCCGCGTGAGTTACGATAATTTATTTTACAATTGTGATCTGGTTTATACAAATTGCTATTAGAATGTTAATTAGTGGAAAATAATGTTAGTTTGCCCAAAAAAAAAATGTTATTCAATTGAATTACACAGCCTTTTACTGGCTTTTCGCTTTCCCATTGCAAGCGACTTTCTCCCTGGCTGAGCAAATCGGAAAAAGAAGGGACAAAGAGTGAGTCATTGAGATAAATAGCCAGAGCATTTGGCAAATTGAAATCAAATCAATGGCGGCGAATCAAATTGAAGTCTCGAAACACGAATCAAACTTTTACTTGGTGGCAATAGGTAAAATAGTTGGAGGGAAAAGGGAAAAATCCGAAAGTGCGCCAAATGCAACTAAGCGATACATAATACCGTAAGGAAAACAGAAATCCCCACCAACCCCCGCCGATGCCCGCCAGATAAAAGATGATTGAATGCAACTGGCTGGCGCTGAGTCCCCGAATTCCCCGCCAAAAATCCCCTGTCATTCTTGTCTGATTAACATAAATCGTGCTGGCTGCCGCTGCTGCCGCCGACTATATCTTATTTCGATTTTTTTCCTCGCCTTTGGTTTGTTTGGTTTTTATTTTTTGTTTTGTTTTGTTTCGGTTTGGTTTTTCTTTCTCTCAAATGAACTACGGGCTTATGCAAAAGCTCAGATGGCGGCACAGGCAGCAGCAGAAATTGAATGCAAGCGAGCTGAAAAATAACAAAAAATAAATAAAAACGAAAGGCAGCAGTGAAATAAAATTCAGATGGGGGAATGAAGCATGGAGGAGCAGCTCCAGCAGGAGCTGGTTCGTCCTCCATGTGGATAGTGGATGCTGCATAGTGGATAGTGGATATGGAGAGGTGGGCAGCGGCAACAACACATCAGTGCCTGCCTGCTGACTTTTATTGCAATCGCAGGTCTCGAATTCAGTCTGCAACTTCGAAAACGGGGGCTGAAACTTACTTAACCCATTTTCACACCAGTTGGTTAAAAAGTGGCATTAAAACGTTTAATCTGTTTTTTACAATTAAATCAATCCGAACCTTAGAAGTTAGGAGTAGAATATGGTTCTTAGCCATATAAAAAAACCAAAAGAAAAGACCAATTTCCAAAAAGTTTATCCGCACTATGCGAACATGACAAATTGCTATCCCAAAAACTGTGAGTAAAACCAATTTGAGTTGCAACAATGTAGAGACTTCCTTTGTCTCGAAAATCGAATCTTTTTTAAAGGCAATCGAAAATCGAAACCAGTGACGGGTTAAACTTTTTGCTGATGAGCATGAGAATGATGTTGCTGTCGGGCTCCTCTGGCTTTCCTCCTTTGGGTTCCCCTGCTTTTTATCTTTTTTTTTTGTCTTTCCCTCACTTTGGTTTGAACTTCATTGTTGGCTCGCTTAAAATTCCAAACAGCAAATTGCAACTGCCAACAATTTCGAGGCTATCAGTGGCATAGCATCAGGCAACCACGTCGCTGGTGGCTGCTGCTCCTGCTCCTGCTGCTTCTGCTGTTGCTGCTGCTGCTGCTGGTGGAGATGCTGATGTTGCTCCTACCACTGGCAGTAATTTTATGCAAGATGCTATCTCAACACACCTCAACACGCCTGCTGGCGGAGAGGCAGTGAAATGCATGTAAGCCATTTCACTGGGTTCTGCTTCTTGACCATGCTTGGCCCGCTGTTGTTGCTGTTGCAAGTATGACAAACAGCCTGCTGCCGTCTTTTGAATGGAATTCAATTCCCATGCAGCAGGGGCAGCAGTGGCGGCACAGCAGCAACCCTAGACGTCTCTCACATCTCGTGCCTTTTGTCTGCCTTTTATCTGCTGATGTTGCTGTTGCTGCTGCGGCTGCTGTTGCTGCTGCTGCTTCTCGGTACAGCAATACTTGTTTAGCTTGTTTGCCGCCGCTGCTGCTGTTGCTGCTGCTGCTGCTGCTGCAGTTATTGCCATTGTATCTTGATGCCTTTCAAGTGCCAATTGTGCGACCGCCCCGAACCTTTTTATTTCTGTCTTCCCATACCCCTAGCCTTCATTTTTTTGCGAGACAAACTCATTGCTTATTTAATTTAAGGTGGGAATTTCAGCGTTTTCCCCTTCTTTACTTTTGTGTCACGAGCGAATTTATTCAAATTGAGTTGATAATAGTTGCGCTACAGCTACTGCTGCTGCTGCTGCCGGCACTGCCATTCAAGTGTTAATTGTTGTCGGCACCCTTTTGAGGATCTGAGAAGATTTGTTGGGTATTTAATAAATATTTGCACAGCACAACAACGACTGTCAGGTTTAATCAACAATGAGAACGGCATTTGCTCTCTTATGGCCAGCTCCTAGCTCTAGTCCCCAGTAATTCACGATTTCCTGCTGTAATTGAAAAGATACCAAGACAAGTTGCTGCTGTTGCTGCTACGGCAGCAACATTTCAACCAGTCGACGGCAGTCGCGGTAGTGCATTAATTATTCATGAGTTGTCGCGCAGGCGACATTGCAGCTACAGCTACAGCAGCAACATTAGCAGCAGCAGCAGCAGCAACTCGGAGACAGCGGCAACATAATTATTCATGCGCGCTTATCGCCAGAAAGGTAGGTAACACCATTTTAACCACAAGCGGATTATAATTATCAACAGTTGCAATCAGAGCGGACAGACGGACGGACGGACAGGCGGACTGACGGTCAGTTGCTGCTACTTGGAGGCGCAGCAGCAACATGTTGCTGGCGGTGCACAATACATGGCTAATGACCATGATGATGATGATGATGGTGATGGTGAAGCCAAAAACGCGCTGCAGCAAATATAATTACACGGCCAGCAACAAGACAGACAGCTGCTTTAATTGATGTTGATTGCTATCAACAACACTGCCTCCGAGTTCTTCGCATTTTGTCGGAGTACCCAACACTACCACTAACACGCTCAATTGTAATTCTTTTCATTGCCCGCTTTTGTCAGAGGTGGAAACCTTTCCAAAATAATGAACTGTAAAAACATGAACAGAAAACAATGGGAAAAAATCTTTTATTGCATGTCAGCGTGACATTAGGAGCAATCTTGGCCCAAACAACTAAATTAGCATTACTAAATTGTGCTCGTATAATGACTAAATCGAAACGGAACCAAATAAGAGCCATGCCCACGCCATCGAATTTATTATAATTACATAAATAAATAAGTTTTAAAGCTGATACCCACTGATATTTAAAACTGACTTGTGGCAAAGAAAAAACCAAATCGCATTCAAGTTATTATTATTAAATATGGCATAGGCCATGTGCATAGGCACATGTTAACACCGTAGAACTAAGCTCATTAAAAGAGAATGCATTAAGTCAGAGTTATTAATTATATAAGCTTCTTACAATTCAATAATACCGCTTTTGTTTTAATATTTCCCATCAATTTAAGAGAGGCTAAATGTTATGGCTCATAAATAGGATTTATTATAGAGTCAATAAAAAGTGGAATTAACCTTTAGCCGAGTTCAAATTAAAAACTCTACAAAGCACAAATACATAACATTAATATACCAAATAATGTCCCATAAAAAAAGACATTAATTTGAAATTAGTGGACAAGCTGCTTACATTCTAACAAAATTCCTTTTGGGCCTTAAATTTTTTGCTTATGTACGTATTTTTTTGGCACCACGATTATAATGGCCCATAAATTGGATTTATAATTTAGCTGCTGCAGCTAATGTTCGCACATATATATTTTATGCTTTAATATACACATTTATTTTCCGGACCATTTGGGTTTATTACCCCTGCGGTAGTTAAGTTATTTTCGTGGTAATTGAAACGCGGGACGATTGTCAAGGCAACTTTTTATTTCTTGCATATATTTTGCCGGTTTAACAGAAGTCCTTTGATGAATCAATCAAAGCTTAATTTGCCATGGGTTCCACGCAGTAAGCATTTAAATTTTAATTAACATTTTTGAATTGTGCAAAACGAGCACTTCCCCTCTCTTTCACTTTACGTATTTATCCCGTAAAAATCTCCATTCAGGCCATCTCTTTTGCTCTTGTAATGGAGTTTTTGGAGTGCAAGGGGGTAAAGAGTGAGCGAGCGCGAGAAAGAGAGAGAGTGAGCGAGCGAAAGAGAACGAACAGCGGCAGCCATGTTTGTTGTATGGCGCTCACTCATTAAAGCCTGGCTGTGCGAGCGAGACAGCGACACGCTGCTACAACTTTTGGCGCATGTTGAGCTGCGCATGCAAAAAAAGCAAAGGGAAGTGGAAAAGGAAGGGGACGGGTATGGGTATGGGAATGGGAATAGGATTGGGAATGGGGAAAAGGAGGAGATGGAGAAGGAGGTGGTGGGCAAGGTGGTTGTACAGAAGAGGGTGGCGGTGGAGTAGATAGGAGAGCTGGGGGGAAATGGGAAACTTTGCGACGCCTGCTGGCTTTTAGTTTGCCTTTTAAATGTTTAAACGATTAAGTCGAATTTTAATTTGGCCGCAAAGCATAACACGACTTTACACACACACTTCTTGTTTGCATGGGAGCCTGTGTGTGTGTGTGTGTATGTTTGTGTTTGTGTTTTTTGCCCCTGGGTGCGGACCGAAAACTAACAGAAATGTAAAGCAGGCAATAAAGTGGCAACACGCTGACTTTGCCCATAAACTAACTAACCGAATCTGTTTGGGGGCGTCTCTTTCTGCTCGCGTTTTCTTGTTGCCTGTCCACTTAGAGATGGAAGTGCAGACGATTAACGATAGACATGCAAATCAGTGGGACCAGGCCAGTGATTTCTGCTTGTTTGTTCAATCAATAAGAAAAAGTGAGACTGCTTAAATTTACTATTGTTCGCTATTTATCAGTAGAACGCAGCTAAAATTTAAATATAAACATCTAATAATCTATTTGCTGGTTCCGTAAAGTGTTAAAAATGTTTAGGATACATAATACTATCATTTTTGTAAACATCATAACCCATTAAGATGGTAATTTTATGATTTTCCTCGTTGTTCATAAAGTTTAAATTTTTCCCTGCCAATCCCTTTGGGAATCGCTCGAAATGGATGATATTTAAACGAGTCTCTCTCCACTTTGAGCTACAAGTGGGGGGGAAGCTGAAAAAGTACTTCAGCAGCCAAAAGATGACTCGTCGTTTCTCCTTTCTCTTTTCCACCAGGCCCGTCTCTTTCTGTCATTTGCTGCCGACACTCATTAATGTTTAAAGTGTTTTATGATATGCATAATTGCTTGTACAGATAATAAAGTTTTCCGCCCGACCATTGACCACCCCCGCTTAGCTTTCGGCCCCTTGGGTCATTTGTCCATTCACTTAATTAAAATGCAAATGGAAATTCTTCGAATGGCCTGCAGTGCGGCGGAAAAGTCATGGGACAGTAAAATGCCAGAGAAAGAGAAACGCGCATAGCTCGTGACCCTGTTGATGACAGGTTCCCATTTCCTCGATATTTGTTGTCTCTATACATTTTTATTTGCAAAAGATACAATGTGTTCAAAGTGTATACTTTAATACTACATGCGGTAATAATTTAAGAGATTTATTATTTATCTAAACTGCACTAGTCTCGTTGCTGTGCGAATCAGCTTGTTTTTATCAGTGTACTCCAGATACTTGCGGAAGTTTTCCCCCTGTGCATTGTCTTTGTGACTCTTGTATCTGTTGCTGTTGCTACTGCTACCGAGTTTACGACGCGTGAACGGCAACAGCAACTCATCCACAAAAGAGGCGACAAAATCCTCTGCTTTTTTTTTATTTCTTTCCCCTTAACAAGAGGGGAATACGATCTTCGATGCTTCTGCATCGTCAGCTTCTTGCTGCCTCCCTGTTTTTTTTTTTTGTGTTTTGTATTTTATCCGTTTTGTTTTTATTGTACAAGCGTTTCCAGTGAATTTTTTGATGATATCTTTGAATGTTAACATTCACAAAAGCGTAAAAATTCCTGCCCCTCTTCCCATTCAGCCATCTCCCGATCCCCTCGCACACCCCTGTTCTGGCATTAGTTTATATATCGGCTTTATGAGGCACTTTTTACTGCTCAACCTCTGCTCTGGACCCTTATTCCTCCGTCCATGTGTGTGCGTTCGTTTCAGTATTAAGTGAAATTCTTTTGTGTCGACAAGCGAAAATAAAATTCACACAGTGCCGAACGTGCCGCAGAGAAAGAGGGGAGAATAAGGTATACACTGTGCGAAAAAAGTTGATTTAATTTAAAGTAAAACAACTAGTTAAAATGTCAAGTTTATTGTACCATAGTTATTCTTTTAAACAGCTTACATGCTACGTGTTTGGATATTTAAATAATGCTTATGACTTAATAACTAGAGTTTTCTTATATATGAAAAACAATTCACAGCATTTAACCTTAAAATGTTGATCTTATACTTATATTTGTCAAATACTCTGATTTTTTTTGCTGTGCTTGCGAAAAAGGAAGAGAATCGAAGTCATACAATGGATTTTAGAGGGAAGGACGAAGGGTTGGCGGTTGTTTAACTGGCAACTGGGACTTGATGATGATGCCGCTTTGCTCCGCACCTTTCCTCACCTCTTGTCTCTTTACCTTAGTTTTTTTTTTTTTTGGTTTTGGATTTTTACCTGGCGGGCACAATCGCTCACAATAACAACAACAGCAAAAATCGGGGAGGGTAAAAAGGTGCAAAAGCAACAACAAAGGCACCGAAAACGAGCGGCTGACGGAGTGAGAACAGCAACAACAACAACAACGAGCAACAACAACGAAATACACCCAATGACAAGCTGCTCGGCAATTTGACATAATTTATACGTCAAATTACTGCAAATTGATGCTAAATGGCTTCAAATTGAATTGACTGGCGCAGAAGAGGCAACAACAACAGCAACAGCAACAAATGTATGTGAACGGAAAAAGTAACAACAAAAAGGAGGCAACAACAACAGCAACAAAATGTAGCGCCCTGGCGGCAAACATGGCAACAACAATGCCGTTCCGACTTGAAAAAAATCAGCGAAGCCAACTTACCGTGTCGAAAGTTGTTGTTGTTGTTGTTGTTGTTGCTGTGCTCACTCGAACGAAAACATTTTGAATTTTCAACGTGGGGGCATCTTGTGTTGCTGTTGGTGTTGCACGTGTTGCCTTTGCAACTGATGTTGCTCGGGTTGCTGTTAAAGTTGCTTTCTGTTGCTGTTGTTGCTCTGGCTGCCAACGGTGTTGCAGTTGTTAATGTTGCTGTTGCCTGAGTTCTTAATGTTGCATCTATGTTGCTTTGGTTTCTGCGGCTCTTTCTGCTGGCTTAGCTATTGCATTTAATGTTGCACCTTCCTGTTGCTCTTACCTCCATTTATAAATATAACATAAATCACTTGCAGTTATTGAAGAGTGGATGTTACTTGGATGTGCTAGTTGTCCTTGTTATTCGCTTTTAATGAAGTTCTATCTTTTCACTACTTGCCACAAGTCATCCAGAGAAACGACAACAAAGAGAAAAGTCTTAAAAGTAGCTTGAATGAGAAGCAAATTCCCTTTGAAGGTGCGATCTGGACAGACAACATTACCGACACCCCTTGAATTGAACTTAACTGGCATTCCCGCAACCTTCTTTCGTAATAACAGGGTACAGAGGAGCGAAAATTACCCAGTTATCCGCGAATTGGAGCGATCTGAAAAAAGGAACTGCAAAGATAAAGTCACGGCATACCCTTTTTACCAGCACTTTAATGATTTCCCATACAACGAAGATGGTTATTTAAAGAACACCACTTGAGCAGAATTTTAAATACACATTTTTGAAAAACGCACCCTTAGCCACTTTTCACTAATTTGGAATTTTCCTTCTCCTTATCATTGCAGGTATGCACTTTTGTCTTGAATCGGATAACCTAGGATATTCGCAAAGCAGCTCACACACTCGCTGAGTCTTTCACACCTTTAGAAAATGTAGCTGGCGAAAATTGTGTAGGTAAAAGGAAAATAAAACTCCATTTCAGCTGAAAAGAAAGCCATAAAGTGTGCAATCGCCATGAAAAAAGTGCAACTGTCAACGGAACACAAAAAACTTTGTTGTTTACAATTTGCCGTTGTTGCAGCAGCAGCCGTGGTGAGCTTGCAAAATATTGAATTCAATTTAAAGCGCAAGAGGCGTTCATAAGTCTCCGACAATTGTGGGCCCAAGGAGCGGTAGAAAGGCACCGCGCGGCGGGAATCGGGGAATCGGTGAAAGAGTTAAAGTCGGATTATGGTCATGCACCGAACTCCCTTACCAGCCCATTCCATTTCATTCCATCCCATCCCAAAACCATTATTCTCCGCAGTCGCCTTCTCATCCGCTCACTCATTTATTCCTTTTGATTGCAGTCGTGTGCGAGTGAGATGCAAGCGGGGGGAGATCGTAAACTGTCAGCGCAATTAAAATAAATTGAAACTGAACTTTCGCACACACAGTGAAAAACGATTCGAATACTCAAGACTTTAATAAAGCAAATATTTCTCTTTCGTTGTAATCAAGATGCAACGTGGTTCATATTTTTTTCCAAAATTATGCCAAATTAGTTTCAAAACTACCAGCTAGTACAACAAATATATGTATATCCCTTGACACTGTCATCCTGTTCACATTGTTCTTCATAACTTAAATAATGGAATGCCTTATTATAAAAACCAGGCTATCATAACATTATATAAGTATATACAAACCTATTTTTCACTGTGTGAAAATGAAATTTAACACAACTTTTTCCGCCCAGCTGTCGCATAATTCATCAACTATTTAGGCGGCAACAGAAGAAAAAATTAAAGAAAAATTTGCGTGTGTGTCGCAAAAAGTTTTTCATTTTTAGCATCTTGATTGTTTGAGGGCGGGCAAGTGAGTAGGGGGGTTGGCCGGGTCCGGGGGCCCTGGAAGATGGAGCAGAGAGCAGGAACTTTGCCTGGTAGCCGGGCCAGAAAACGGCTTGGCTTGCCTGCCATGGCCATGGGCAACTAAATGAACGTTCCACAGTCTTTGGTCTTGGGTCCCCAGTCCTCTCTGTCCGTACGCTGTCCGTAAGCTGTCCGTCCCTTTCGGTCCGTTCCGTCTGTCGGGTAAGCCATCTCTTTCCCCCGCCCCGACGACCGTCTCTTTCTGTGCGCTCACCTTCCTTCTCAGCTCGTATCTCAAATTGTTCAACTTCATCAGCAAAAAAGCAAGGGAAAAGATGCTGCTGCTGTGGATTGTGGATATGTACTGTGAAAAATTTGGATATTTTAAAGTTTTTTTTGTTTTATATAAATCCATATTTATCATTCTCATTAACCGAAGCGAGTACATTTGATTGCACTCAGTTCTAATAAAAAGTTGCCTCTTTAAACTTCAGTTTATCTTGATTACTGATATATTAATCTCATATATAGTTGATTAAAACTATAAAAATCTATATATTTATTTGCTGTGCATCAAATCACACCAAGTCAAGCTTCCCTCAACCCCTTTACATATATATATTCTTTGGTCTCTCCCCACTCTCCATTCGATTGTCATGAGTCTGGGCCCGAGACTACTTGCTTTTGTCCTTTTTGTTTTCCAACGGCAGCAGGCAGCATCAGGAGACTAAGACCCCGAGGTCCCAGAGCACTTGAGCTGGGTTTCTCCGAGTTGAGGAAGTCAAGGCGGCAGATATGGTAGGGAATCGGTTGAGGGGGTTGAAGGCCTTAAGCGGAGCCGAACGAGGAGTTAAGCGGATGCATAATACGGAATAATGTCTTGAAAACGAAAAGGGAATGCTGAGCATATCGCTGGGATTCCGATGCTACTAAGATACCCTTCAGCTTAAAAGGCTGTGCCAAACATAAGCATGTGATGCGGATTATTTTGGATTAATTTCACGTAATTAATATTGCAGCGGGATGAGGGCTGTATTGCAACTCTTTATTGATTTAATTGAGGTAATAATAAATTCATGAAACAAGTGTAATGTAAATATCTGTCAAAATCCCTCGCCTGTTCTGTCCAAAATTCGTGCTTAGAAATTTCTATGAATGGCTCTCGTCCAGAGTAACGAAAACGACTTCCATGCGCTTCGAGAGGCGCAACGGATGGTGGACTCGTGCCAGGACTTTGCGGACCACTTGATCGTGGCCGAGTTCCTACCCCATTGTCGCGGCGTGGCCTACATCAATATTCGCACCTTGGAGCAGGTCATCTATTGTGTGCAACTAAGTAGCGCTGGCTATCGGATCGTGTCCTATGAGTTCGATGATGTGGCCGATGAGGTGGCCAATTGCGACACCGTCTATGAGTCCGCCCATCAATTGCTGGCAGGGATTAGTCCGCTGTATGGGGAGAAATATGGCTTTGGACGAGAGCCACTGGGGAAGCGAAAGGAGAAGCGGTCCTGAGGTGGGCGTGGCATGTGAAGAATTTGTCTGCTAATTGCTAATTGCCGCCCCAAAAAGTGATAATTAAGCGTCTTGCAGGTAAATGACTTGATTGCAATAATAAAGCCCGAAGCTGCGAGTTGGATTCGGGGTCTGCCATTTGATTAATTGCTGCCAAGTGAGCACAGACAGACAGAGGGGAGAAGCTGGAGCAAGGAGCAAGGAGCAGGGGCAGGGATAGGGGCAGGTTGCCAGTTGATTGACTCAACTTGGCACTCTCCGGACCTTTTGTAGCGAAAAAAGTTAACAAGTTTTTGTGCCGTTCCACTTGACTGCCGCCGTCGAAGGAGGCGAATGAAGATGCAGACGGTTGAAGCTACAAGCTACAAGCTCTAACTCTCGAACACCCAACCAAACCAATCCAAACCCCAACCCAGCCCAACCCAGCCCAACTCAGTGCCTGCCTCTCCAGCTCCACTTGTATTCCTCATTTTGGCCGGGCACCAAGCCAACTAAGGTTTTTATCTAGTTGAGTCCATCTAGTCGCTTTTCCGTCCGTCCCACGGGTGTCTGCTGTGGACAATTCACAGATACATACGCTGAAAACACACAGATGAACAAACACAGGTACAGGCAAACATCAATAAGAACGCTAGAACTTCAAATCAATGCAGGCAATAAAACAAAAATTAAAGTGCAGAAAGTTAGTCGAACTATTTTCGTTTTTAATAATACATTAGGCTTCTATAATGTATGCCTCATCCTGAAATATTTGTAAAGTGATAGTTTGCTTTATGTGAGCTTCACTGTAGTTGGGCGAACGCATTTGCTTTGGCGTCCGTATCGGCCAAGTCTATCTGAGCTGGCTCTCCACTTGTCTATGCTCGTATATCTGTCCATTGAAGCATGCAATTGATTGCTGCAACGGCAACGGCAGCAGCAGCAGCATTATCCCCAACCTCTGTGTTTTGCCCACCCCCCCCCACTGCAACCTGCCCCTTCTCCGCCTCTGCGCTTTAATTGCCTTTTCATTGCAGCCCGTCGGCCTTTTGACTCAGTGGATCCAGCCCCCCTTTTGCCTCATCAGTGTGTGTGTGTGTAATTTGTGGTTGTTGTTCTTTGTTAATGCATTACATGAATTTTAACAAGCTTTGCATTCTGACTGACTACCCCCCTCTCCCCCCCCCTTGCCCCTTTCGTGTTTGTTTATTGTAGCCGCATCTCTGCGAATGCAGACATAATTTAACCTTTGCCTGTCTCAGTCTAATGCATTTCATTTTGCAAATTTTCAGTCAATGAGCATTGCAAATTGAAGGCGCATTTTAGATGGGCAACTTTCAGAAGATCTTCTACTTAAATTGGTTAAAGCACGAAAATCTTGGTAATAAACTAAGCTCGTTTAAAAAAAAACCATTTTGCATCGTTAAACGAAATTGGATCAAAGCATTCAAAATGAATATCACTTAATCAGTAGACAATTTGAAACAAGTTCCATTTAGATTTTAGTATTATTTAAGTGAACTCGTTAAAAGGCTATAATGCAAACAAGTTTTGATAAAAACGTTTGGAATAATTATTTGCCTACTTCTTTTTTAGTATTTGCCTTACAAATAACCAACAGCGATTCAAATCAACAACAATCTGTTGCAAATGGATATAATATGTTAATTTACTGATCTAGTGTCCCTAAAATTATCTGGTGCAATTTCACAATAAAATCCTAAAATCACAATTGCAAACAAGTTCACAAATAGAGCTTAGGACACTTGCAAAAAATATTCAAAAATTGTTTTTAATATTTTTCATATAATTATGTCTTTGGAAACGATTAATTTTGTATGATAGTACTTAAAAAGGAAGTTTTTCCACTTTTCCTCGCTTCATCAAGGACAATTAATAGACATAAGAAAAGAGAAAGTGAAAATGAAAATGACCCGATATTTTTTTTTGCGTGCACCACTCCCTGGAGTTTTCATGGAACCGCAAATTTTCCGTGTTAGTCCAACTAATTGGCTGCGTTTTTGGTTAATTAGCGCATTAGCAGCTCCAACTAACCATGACAACGTTGTCCGTCGAAAATGAAAATGAAATCTCTTTGCTGTCGCACACGCGCTTTTATGGGCACTCAAATTGGCAGCTAAACTTTGGCAACAGCCACAACATCAACGGCAACGGGCAACATTCAACAAGCAGCAACAGCCACAGCAACTTGCAACCGCCGAACCATCGACAACGACAACTATTTTGTCTGCATTAAAACGTTGTAATTATTTTATGCCAGATAACAATTTGATATTGTCAATGCTGCAAAATGTTCAAGCCGCCAACAGATGCGACAGCTGCGGGACTCGCGGGGTTTTTTCGCCGCGTGCAAACTGTGTGAGTTAGATTGATGGTGGCTAAATGCAAATTGGTTGCCATTGCTGTTTTCAGTTTTCTGTAGCCATATGCTAATCAGGGTGAGCCCCAGTCGCGTTTTGTTGCAGCAAATTAATTGGCTTTTAAAACCGTGTTAGATCGCCATATCGCTTGTAATGCAATGAAAACATCATATTGCACAATATAACTATTGAAAAGCATATCTGTCGAAGCTGCTGATAGAAACATGATTTAGTGTGTTTTTTCTTAAATGAAGATCTAAGACTAATCTTAAATCTTTTTCTTTTAAATCAATGCTCAGTTATAAAGAAAAAAAACTAAACCTCTGCGACTTTATTTCGTATCTGTGAAATTGCCAATGATTTCCATGCGAAGTTGGCTCACTCTAAACTGAATTTCCCCCCCCAGCCAACAAGCGGAGCAGCCTGAAAATGGGGAAAACACAGTGGCGGCCACAAGTTTTTCGAGGGGCGTTTGCGGCGGGGAGGGGGAAGTGCCGCATGCTGCTGTCATCAGTTGACAGCCAGCAGCAGCAGCGTCGCCTTCGTCGTTGTAGCTTTTAACAATTTGCAATAAATTAGCCGAGGCAACTGTGCAGAGTTTTCACTTGAAATGCAACTAGAATTGCATTTTCCACGGGGTGGCGGAAAAGAGGGGAAAGTAAACAGGAAAAAAATGGAGAGACTTTCTTTGCTTTAAGAATGGGTTGCATAAGCAGTTCTACAACCTTATGGATTGCACACTTGTTAGTTAATCCTTGTAATTAGTTTAATTTTTATGAACGGCATTTAAGCCAGTTCGTATTTCTTTGGCCAAAACCCTTTTTTCTCAGTGCCAGCGACACTTGGTGCAATTTTTGCTCGAAGTTCCCCTCGTTCCCGCCAACTACCAAACACTCTTTTTCTTACCACAACAGTTTCCAAACATGTCTTGCCAATTTCACACTCAACTGCCTGCCTGCCTGCCTCTCCGCCCGAATTCAGCTGGCTAAAAGCGATTTTTACCTGGCCCGGTTCATTTATTGGCCCCTGAGTCGGTCGGATTTTATGACGATCTCCTTGTCGCAGCTGGAATTCAGCCCACACATCGGAAATGCCCAACAGCAAAAACAGTTGGCAATAGATTGGAAGATGTTCTGCGATTTTAATACTCGAGTGTATTTAGAAAATTTTCGTTCTGATCCGCAGAACGACGGCCACGGTGACTTCAAGAGTTGGCTGGGCGGTGATGATGGCTTCGCCTTTATAGTAGCCATCTGCCAAAATATCCGGCAATCCTTCGCCGTTCAGAGCGCAGCGGGTGAAATTGTAGGTCGCCTTGGGCCAGGGCGGTACAAATTCATTTTCATAGACGGGCAAATCGGTGCAATTGCCCAGATTCGGCATCACCATGTCCTTGTAAAAGGTATTGATGTATTCGGTGAATTTCTGCGGTGGAATGGACATGGGTGTCAGTTTGTAATCGGACTCGTCACCGGAGTAACTGCTCAGAATACGCATCTCGACCTGAAATTGGTATTTGATTTTTAAGTGCTTTTGATATCAATGATATTGGTACAGAAGGTACCATCACGCTGTCGTCCATATCAATATTCCAGAAAAATGTGCCTGAAAAACCGAATTCCGACCTGGAAATGCGCTCAATTCGCAGATTCATGTCCATAGCACTAGGATTTGTGGTGGTACCTGAAATCGACAATGGCGTTGCCTCCCAGTTGGGCTGGAAACAATAGTTATATTATTTATATCAAAAAGTAACATTTAGGAACTTAGGAACCTTTGCCGCACAACCATTGTAAAGGTTAGCAAAAATCCACACTAATAAAAGCGATGAAACACAAAACGTAAACATTTCTGGTTAAATTGACAATATTAGTTGCAACCTACTTGCTCTTATATACTCTGTCAATTCAGATTAATCTTTCAAAAGCATTTGTGGCACGAAAACTTTGTGTACGATTGTCCACATTGTTAGATTATTGAAGTTGGAATAGGTGTAAATCATGTCAAACTTATCTAAATTTACTGATCGTCACGGAATCACCATGCAATTTTAGCAAATTACACAAATACACAACACGAGTCATGTTTGCATTAGTGTTGAACAATTCTAATTGTTCTTGTTATTTGGATATGCTGAATTCAATAACGAAGACGATAAATTCGTTGAAAATAAAATAGCAAAAATATAAATTTCATAAATATTAATTTAATACAATTTAATTTAAATCAATTCATTTTACATAATAATACAATTTGTAATGTAGAAAAAAAATTGTTTGCACTTTTGAAGAGCCGCATATAATGTAATATTAAATAACCTTTGGCGAGACCTTAACAATCATGGTGAAACCCCAATCCACCTGACCGGTCATTTTATACTCTAACTTGAAGAAACCCTCTGGTGCGATATCCGGCAGTCCCTCGCCACTGGCCACACATTTGTCCAACTTGTAAACATTTCGTGGCCATGGTGGCACAAAATCGCCCTCGAACTGCACCATATTGGAGCAATGGCCCACATTCTTGATGAACGCGTCCTTGTAGAAACCGTTTAGATACTCGAAAAAAGGCTGTTTGGGAATGGACCAGGGCATCATTTTGTAGTCGTCTTCGTCACCCGATGAGCAGTGATAAACGTCTGCCTCCACCTGTCCATCAACCATTTCTTAATTAATAGAAACTTGATAATTAAATCAATTTCTCAACCATGGTGTCCTTATCCACATCGTAGTTCCAGTCCATTGTCATGGAAAATGCGTAATCGCTGCGCCCAAGTCGATCAACTTTTGTGGTGATCTTCAAGAGACTCTCATCTGAGCTATAGGATGTCAAGGATAAGGGCTCGTAGTCCCAGTTTCGCTGTCGAATGAGCAGAGAAATTATAAGTATTTCAATTTAATAGAATATCCTGGCATACTCCTGCTTTGCAGCCATCGATCAGCAGCGTAGCGAGCAAAAACAGCAACGAGCAACACGAAATCATTTAGCCAAACTTTTGAACTTCATGAAGTTGCAATCGAGTTGCATTTATATAGCAAACTGCTGTGGATTGCATGGCAGGGTACTTGTATCAATTATATAACTGCCTGTTACATTTTGGGCTAACATGTCGAACAAGACTGCATTCCAAAAACATGAAAAAATGTGTGGACTTTGAATATAAAATGTAAGTTGGCTGATTGGCGGGTCTTTAGCAACAATTGGGCAAACTTACAAATGAATACTAAGTATTTGAGAAATTGGAATTGGTTTTTACATACTCTTTCACTGGTATTTGCCAAATTTATTATTTATTTCTTAGCTTTCTTATTTATTTAACATTAATTTCTTAACAAAACAAACAAACTCATTACAATTAACGTTACTAAAAATAGGCGCAGTTTAAAAGAAAAATTGTGTCTATCTAAGATTATAATTTTTACATTAATTTGGGCGTGATTTTAAAAACTGAAGTAGTGTTCCATGTGGGTTGACCTGGTCCATAGCATTTGATTATAATCATATAGAATCCGGCAGGAACAATTTCTGGCAACCCATCGCCATCGATCACGCATTTGTTGCCAAAATAGGTCTGCTTTGGCAATGGCGGTTGGAATTTGCCCTCGAATTGCGGAATATTGGAGCAGTGCTTAAAGTTCTTCATCGACACATCCTTGTAATAGGTGTTCATATGTTCGTATAGCGATTGCTGGGGAATGGCCCAAGGAAGCAGCTTGTAGTCACTGACATCACCCGTCGAGCTTCGAAGGACATTGGCCTCGACCTGCAGGAAAAGCATTATCCTTATTCAAAGGACTAACTTAGCAAGTAGGACACCTACCATGGTTTCATCAGTCGTATCGTAGTTCCAGTCGACCTTGACTGTCACTCCAAACACTCCGCGATTAATGCGCTCAATCTTGATATCTAGTTTTATTAGACTCTCATCGGATGAGTAGGTTTCGATGGATATGGGTTCATAGTCCCATTTCCGCTGCAAAATTCTTCAAATTAATACAAGATATTTGAAAGATATGAAATTATGAACCTACCGCCGTTTGGCACTCACTCACAAGCAGGAGTGCCATACAAAGTTCAGCAATGAAACACCGGACAGACATAATTACAATATGAAAATAAGTAATGGGACAACGGGCTTTATGCTTATATAGCCACGTTTATTGATAAAAAATGTGCACATTGTCACGCCATTTTATCACACTATTGCAGATCTTTTCCCCAGTAACTAAAAATGTAAATGATTACATAACAACAACTTACATAACAACTTATTTATATAAGTATGTGCTTATTGTAAATATTACAATATATAATATGTAAACAAAACTAACTGATATAAATTCAGTTGCTGATTTTGGAAATGTTTTTATTTCTGGTTTGTACTTCATTATGTAAAATCAGAAAAAACTTTGTTAAGCTCGCTTTTAGGATTTTAAAAATACTGCCAAAGATTTTTGAGGATTTAGGATTTTTTTTTATAAGATGCTATTTATTGTACTAAATATTTTTATTGCTTCATAGCTAAAACATTTTATTTATTATTTTAAAAATTTAAATGGCTGATCAGGTCCAGTACAATTAAATATAATCTTGTAGAATCCAGGTGGCACGATATCCGGCAATCCTTCGCCTTCAATGACGCATTTGTCACCGATATACGTTTGTTTCGGCCAAGGCGGTTGGAATTTGTCCTCGAACTGCGGCACATTGCAGCAGGGAGCAAAGTTCTTCATTATCACATCCTTGTAGTAGGTGTTGAGATAGTCGTAAAAGGATTGCATAGGAATGGCCCAAGGGAGCAGCTTGTAGTCGGACTCATCTCCCGAACTGATCATCCCCGAAGGATGTTGTTATGCATGGAATACCCCTCAATACATTTTCCCACCATCGTCTCATCAGTGGTGTCATAGTTCCACTCCACCAGGACTGATACTCCAAACTTTCCACGCCCTAAGCGAACAATACTGGGCTCTATCTTTATTAGACTGTCGTCCGAAGATGAGGCGATGATCGATACTGGTTCGTAGTCCCATTTCCGCTAAAAGAAAAACCAAAATTGGTAAAGATAGTTCATCAGTTTAAATACAGAACTAACCGCTTCTCCACATCTACTGACTAGCACAATTGCCAACAATATTAAGACTGACAATATGAAACTGGGTAATAATGCTCTGTGACTTGTGTTTATATAGCCTGTTTAAGTGACTATTTCAATGTTACACGACATTACTATCAGATTTTTATAAACACGTGGATTGTGTAGAATCCGAACATATTTTTAAATTGCAAAATGCACTTTGTAGAACGATTTCATAACGCCAGAAAAATTCATTACAAAGCTAATCAGTGGACAATGCTCTTCGGAGTAAAGTGATTCCATTTTGAAAAGTATATTTATTTGGATTTATTTATAAGATTACAAAAAATAAGGATCTTAAATATTAACATATCTAGAATTTTGTTAGTTAGCTTAAAAACGGCTGTGAAACCCCAAGTTGGCTGCCAAATTTAGTGAATACGATCTTGTAGAATCCGGGCGGAGCGATTTCCGGCAGTCCATCACCATCGATTTTGCACTTGTCGAGCTTATAGGTGTTCTTTGGCCATCGTATTTGGGAAGATTGGGGCAGTAGCCCAGGTTTTTTAAGATCACATCCTTATAGTATGTGTTGAGGTAATCATAGAAGGGCTGTTTGGGGATTGCCCAGGGTAGCAGCTTGTAATCACTCTCGTCGCCCGAATTGCTGCGATATGCTTGTGCCTCAACCTACACAATTGTAGAATTGTAAACTAAATTATAATTAATAAATGATTTGGAATGACACACCATTGTTTCCTCGTTCGTGTCATATTTCCACTCTATGATGCCTGAAAGTCCGTAATCTGAACGTCCCAGACGTTCGATTTTAGCTTCAAATTTTAGCTTGCTTTCATCCGAAGAGGTTGTGGGTAATAATAGAGGCTCGTAGTCCCATTTGCGCTAAAAACATAGGAATCAGTAAGTGTTTTTAAATTTAAATAAATTTTTTATGGCCAAACTTACTGCTGCTCCTGTCAAATGAAAAAAAATACACAGAATTCCTATTCTAGTTGTGGTTGTAACAAAATCAAAAGCTAACATTTCGCTTGAATTAAATTTGATACATTCTGGCAAAACAAGGCCCTTATATACCGCATTGATAATCTGAATTGGACAAACTCACGAACCTATCATGTTCGCAAGATATTTATAATGTTTGCGATTCATATTTAATATTTAAACATTCTATTTCGTACAACGAACAATCTCGTGTCTGTAATTGTTCAATAATTAAGTTGTGAAGTGTCTTTGATGCTGATTTTATAGCTTTTTTTTGTAGCTCTCTACATGCTTTTTATATAGGAATATAGTTACTTTTGATAATACATAGATAAGTGATTGCACATGTGGAGATCAGACAAGTTTGGTGGTTATCTTTACAATGAGAATGAATCCCCAATCCACGGGATTCATAATGGTGAAATTGACTTTGTAGTAGCCCTCGGGAACCATATCCGGAAAGCCATCACTGTTTGCCACACACTTGTCCAACACATACGTATCCTGGGGCCACGGTGGCTCGAATTTGTCATCGAACTTGACGAGATTGGAGCAACCGCCCAGATTGGGAAGCACTACGTCCTTATAATGGTTGTTCATGAACTGCACATATGGCTGTTTCGGGATGGTAAGCGGTATGATCTTGTAGTCGTTTTCGTCTCCGGAGGTGCTTCGATAGGCCATTGCTTCAACCTGAAGGAAATTTACAGCATTAGTTCTCTTTATTCTTAACTATATCTTCGGATATGAATAGTTGTATTTGGGATCGATTAATTCATGCTTCCACATATATCTACCATGGTATTATCGTCTGGTGTGTACTTAAATTCGATGTTGGCCGAAATGGCATATGCTCCTCGACCGACTCGCTCCACTTTGGCCGCTATCTTCAGCATACTTTCATCCGTGGAGTAGGTTTCAATGGACAGCGGTTCGTAGTCCCACTTGCGCTGTTAAATCAAGCGAAAGATTTTTTTTTTATCAAACTTTAACGCAAATTCGGTTTGTTTACCTACCTTACCATAGCATTGATCCACTATCAAAAGTATTAATACTCCTCCAATAATAGGCAGCAGCAAACGTGGTAGCATTTTGGCCCAAATTCAACTACATTGAGCCGGTTTTTATGGTTTATATAGCTGGGGTCTTATAAATCCAACGAACTTTAAATGTTTTCGACTTGTTTTCCCTTTATCAGATTGTACAAATGCCAATTTGGTATAGCAACTAGCACGCCATATAAGTGTTCTAGTTTGTTATTTGTTAAATATGAATAAGATGAAATCTACATTTCAATTGATGACATCAGTTGCACCTTATTAACGTAACTTTTAATAAAATAATAATAATTTGCACGAATATTTTAAAAATATATCATAGTTTTCTCTTTGCAAGCATATAGACTTTTTTTTAACGAATCGTCCGTACTCTTGCAACATTCAAAGCTCCAGAGACTTCAATTAAAACAGAACCCTCAACGGATCGATAATTCTTGATTCCCCTGACGAGAATGGCTCCCTGCATCCCAACATCTTGTGTGTGCAACTCATTAGATGCGAGATCAGGAAAGGGAAACTCGTAACTCGTAATTGAGGACAGCAAATTGCTGGTGACACGAACAAAGGATCTGTTGAGGGAATGAAGTCATAAATTCCGGAGCCCATCAATGGACGGAAAAGGGGCGCGCACACACATTTCTTTCAAGTGATCAATATATTGGAAAAGCAATTGAATGTTGTGTGTGTCTGCTAACCCGGGATCCTCCAACCTCCCTCTGCATCTTGAGTTCTTGCCATCTCGGGTTCGTTTTCAGATCGTTGCCTAAGTGGCATGATCGCCACTTGAGTTGAGTTGGGTTTGAGTTGAGCTGGTGTGGCATGCCACAGGGAAAATAATAATAAAAAAAACCAAAAAGGGAACCCGCTGCACTTAATTTAATTGAACGCCGAGCAGCCGCCGCCTCGAGCGTGTTGAGCCTAAACAGCCGCCGCCAACGCAATCGCAATCGCATGGGCTGAGCTTGGGGGAAATCAAATTATCGCGATTCGAGCTGAATCAAAACAGAAACAAGAGTCAAGAATTATTAGCGAAACGCAAGACTGTCTGTGTTTTTTTTTTTTTTGTTTCTTGTTTATTGTGCTTGAACAATGGGGATCAAATTAATAGTATCCTAACTTATCAAGGTCTTAAAAAGGACACAAAAGATATGGTCAGAATAATGGAAAGGCACTAGCATCATCAATGGGATTATCGGCTTATGCCTATTAATAGTTTCTAAGTGCTTGAAGATTTCACAGAGATTCTTTTGTCTGTTTATGCAAGAGTTGATATATTTCCCTTTGTGATGTGCATCACTATTCTTGTGACCACAACTGTATCTGCGTCTGTGTCTGTTGTCGGAGTCTTCGACTCCGCTTGTTGGCTGCTGTGGTTACGATCCATTCTGGATCGAAAACGCTAATAAAAGCGCACTGGCAACTCCCCGGAGGCGTTCATTTAGCAACCGCAGAGGATCAATCTTGTGAAACAAAAAACGATACAAAAAACATAAAAAAAAGAAGAAAAATCCAAGTAGATGACGATGATGGCAATGAAGCCAAGCGATTCCGAACGATCTGAACGGCGGACAATGTTTTCGACGATGTTACCGTAAATCTTCAGCCGCACAGCTCCATGTTCTTCATTGGTTTCCTCGGCTTCTTCATCATCTTGGGGATTTCGAGTTCTCCTGCTGATTTTCCGTCTGCCAGCGATGACGTGCTCTGGCTACATTTCATGAAAACTAGCTCTTGGTCCAACCAAGTCCAACAACTTTAACATTAAAGTACGAAAAATTCTACTCTGCTCATCAGTTATTTCTCTTAATCTGTTACTAAGAATCTTTCTACACATAGATTAAAATAGAACATATTATAAATATGTTTAGTAATTAGCTGTAGTATATGTTTTTTTTTTATGAAAGTAGCTATTTCTTGCAGTTGCTTTCATATCTAGTTTCTGTTTTGGTTGGATTTGCTTGGTTACTGCTCGATGTTTAGTACGTGCGGACAGGGATTTTGGCCATGACAAGAAGACGCTGTCAGTTGCCTCTCTGCCATTCTAGTATCTATAACCCGGTTGCTCATGGGAGAAGTGGGGAGCAGTATTGTGGCATTATGGTATCGGAGCTTGGTCGCAAACCCAATTTAAAACACGACTTGAACGCTGACCGGCGCTGTCTTTGTGCCTTTGGCCAGCCAGCCAGGCAGTCAGCCAGTCAGCTAGTTTCTACCTGGTCTCGCCAAGTTACCTGGTTACCTTTTTTCCCTGCCCCTGATGGTGCGCTCCGCAAAAACCTGGAACAGCGCTCGCAATCGGTGGAATGTCGATCGCATGGATGGAGCGAAGTGGCGGGGGCTATTAGTAATTTATTGATTTGTCTAAATTATGGTGTGTTTCAATCTTCGTGTTTGTTGGCGGCGTCTGTGAAAAGCATCGGCAATGGATGTTTCTTCCATTTTTTCTTTTTGTTGTGTGTGTATTATTTTTTCTCTTTCACTTTTTTACGTTCGGTGGGCTTAACCCCTTGTTGGCACGTTAATGCCACATGCCACAACGCGCAGTTGCCACCCACATGGCGCGGAGTGTGTGGAGTGCGTAATAGCGGATTATACGGTGTCCGAGTGAAGGGGGCTCAGTGGCGAATAAAAGATGATTGCCATGGGAACTGAAATGGGCTCTTGCCTGGGCTTAAAAACTCGCATTCGGATGAGATTAAATGCGGTAGTAAAAATACGCAATGTGTGGGCAGCTTTTATTGTCGGGCAGCGAGCGCAGTCAACAACTCAATTAATTAAGTTTCAGTATTCACTATTCACTATTCAGTATTCAGAATGATAATGCGAACATAGCTCGGTTGACACCAAAAATAAAAACAAAATCCATCGTCGGCCCACACAGAAAAAGCGTGTTTTGCTGTCTGTGCAACTTAATTATCATAAAATGTTAAGCACATGCAAATTTAATTGTTGTTGCTGCTTTAAAGTCGTACGAAGCGGAGAAAAAATTGAATGAATCAACAGAGATTCATGCAAACCAATCAATCAAATTAATTGACAAAGTGGGCACAAAAACTGTCGACTAAGAGCCAAAAAAAAAAAAAAAGAAAAAACAGTATCATAGTAAAGGTGATTTCCCTATTCATTCAATTCGTAATTCTTACATATGGTTAATAAACTGAAACACACTGTTTAATATAACCCCTTTATAGTGTTAGAAAACTGTGTATAGCCTCTTTTGTGTATTTTTCTCAGTTATAGACACCATTAGCTTATAAAGCTTAGTAAAACATAAAGCTAAGCCTAATAGTCGACAACTGTGCTTGACATTTGTTCTGGCATTAATGTTCATTTGCATGGAAATAAATAAAAAGTGCTAAGTAGTGAGCTGAAAACTATGACGTCAACGTTTTCGTTTGGTGTTGCGGCATAGACGTGTAGAAACCCTCGTAGAATTCCCAGAGTCGTAGCCCCACTGACGTTATCTAATCGCGAATCGGAACGGCAACAGCTACTGTGCTCGCGCAGCACATGTTTAAATCATATACCCCATATTGGGTGGCACTTGAGATCGGTGGGAGTAGTCGGGAGTGATACTCGTATACTAGAAAGGCCGCCGGTTTCGTTATCAGTATCAGTATCAGTAAATTGTGCAAAAGTGCCTTAATTACCAGGTCGTTAAGGGTTCCGTTGTGTCCCCCTGTGTACCCCCTTCGCAGCCATTACCTTCTATAGATGTATATGTATCATGATCCCAGACCACTCAGTCAGTCCTCCCATGTAAATCACAGTCACCCATGGTTTATAGTTAACCTCAAACACATTTGATTGGCGATCGCCGCCGATAAGCAGAAATTGAATTGAGCACTTGAAAGAGCGACAAGGCACCTAATCTCGTCGAGCACTTGGATCGAGTGGGGCACTACTTTTCATTATAGCGTTTAACCCCATATCAGCCAGATTGCATTGCAATAACTAATCGTTCGCTCTGCTCTATCTTGCAGTTTTGAAAATGAACCATTTGGCCCGAGGGCCGAGGCCCTGTGTCTCCCTGCGTCGTTGCCTGGATAAGAAGTCAACAGTTCGTCACACAAGGCAGCGCCTGAGCTCATCGCCACCCACCACCAGCAGTGTCATCCGCATCCGCGCCAGCTATCGCAGCACCAGCCCAAGCCATCCGATCAGCTCATCCGCCGGCTGCACGTTCCTAGGCACTACTGGTAGTACTTTGGGCCGCCCGCGCAGTGCGGCCGCCCGATCGTTTGCGTCTGCATGGAGTCAATGAGACGTAACGAGGCGAACACTAGCCACCACCCGAATAAGGTAAGCAAATTGTGGCACCTTAATCGGAAAAGTATCCACACAGCATTTCAGAAGCATTTAAATCATATTCGGTATTGATTTCTTATCAGCAACTTTATTTAAACTGTAAATTTGTAAGCTAAACTTTTCAAATACCTAAATTTATACATATTTTATGTATATACATGTATGTGTTTATATATGTATGTGCATATGTTTGTCTATATATAAGCAAAGACGTCAGACAAAGTAAACGATTTTATTTTACTTTGTATACCATATACTTTTTTATTGAGAGTAATAACATACTAGTGGGAAGTACTTATAGCTTATATAGGATCTTTAATAGTTGGTGACACTATTTACCTTCCTCCACTGTATTTAGTGGGCGATAAGAGCGTAATTATTTTATTGTCATCATTTTGGCCCACTCGAGTGGCGTTTTTTTTTCGGGCTAGTTTCTCAAGTAGCCACTACACTTTTGCAGTGTGCGATAAGCGAAAGGGGCGATAACGAACTGACCGGCGAACTACACGCTTTACTCTTTTGTTTGTTGGTTTATTGGGTCAGTCCAGGAAACTGATTTATTAGTTCAAAGGGTTGAAATCAAAAACACAACAACAAGCGAGATCAACGGGCACTTTTAGTTGTCAGTTGCCACTCGTGTTTTCCAACACTGAAAGCGATTTGTTTTGTTTGCCTTCGTCTCTCCGCCGCTTCTCTTCCGCTCTCATAATATCTTTCTCGCTCTCCCTCTCTTCGTCCGTTTTCGGTGGTTGCTCTCCGGCTCTTTTCTCTTCTTCTTCACTTTTTTTTTTGGTTTTACGTTCAGTCTCATCCGCCAAACGAAAAAGGACGCCGCGGAGAAGGCTCGCGCAAAATAATCGAGAGGAATACGACGTTGCTTATTTATTTATTGTTTTTGTTTTTTGTTTTTCTTGTAAATTAAAGCGTTAAAAATACGCGCACACACAAAGCTATCAACTAATTATGGTTATGGAATGGAAAAGAAGTTGGCAAAGGTAAAGAGCGAAAGCGGCGAAAGAAATTACAATTTTTGTTTGAGTTTTCTTCACATCATGCCCTACTCCTCACACTTACGCACACACACCCATGCATGTGTATTTGTATGTAAGCTACAACTTATTTTGTTGGATTTCTTTTTTTGTGCATTCGCAGGTGGCCCTGAATAGCAGCAACGTAGCAACGGAAAGCAATATTAAGAATAATAAATTGTTAGCTAATTTAAGTGCGGCAGGAGCAGCTACAGCTACAACGGCAACAACAGGAACAGCAACAACAACGACGGCGACAACAGCGAATCAAGCGCTGAATTTCAATAACAAAACGAAGGCAACAGCAAACGCGGCCGCAACATCGGCGAATAATCGGCACAATAACAACAACAATTCCAGTGCGATCAAGAAGCACACAAATGCGAGTAAGTAACTGCAAATCTCTCGTTGCCTCTCGCTTTTTTTTTTTATCAACAGCGGCGTGGAGCGCATTGTAGGGGTTACAAATTAAATTACAGGAAATCACGCACACAGAAGTTTATAGAAAATGATACCCTCCTTTCGATTAATATGAATTCCCCTTGTCCTCTTTTTATTGTTTATTCATGAAAACAATTAAAACTAATTATGATTTTACAAGTTAGTCCGTATATTTAAAATAGAAAATAAAATTTAGCAACTCATACCCCGAAAATAAATCACCCTTTTGTAAGCCACTGACCTCTGTTCACTAATGTGACAACTCCATTCTAAACCATCTCTCCTTTTTCGCAGAACAACTAGCTGGCAAGAGCCCCGCGTGCAACTCCTCCTCCTCGTCGCTCTCCTCGTCGAGCAGCTCCAACTCGAGCGAGTCGAAGGACACGAACTTTGAGTACGAGGACGAGTGGAACATTGGCGGCATACCAGAGCTGCTGGACGACTTGGACGCGGATATTGAGAAGTCCGCGCATTCTTCGGGTGGTGGCAACCAGGCTACCGCGCTAAATGCCAAGCAGGCAAACAGCTCCTCCACATCCTCCTCATCATCCTCCAAGGGCGGCGCTTCATCCTCGTCATCCTCAGCAGCAGCAGCGGGATCCTCATCGTCGCATAAATCGCACAAAACCACATTGCACAGCAATTTGTCGGCCACATCGCCAACCACAATTAAGTTCACACGCCAGCCGGTGCCCATTGGCGGAGCTAACTCCTCCTCATCTTCGTCAGCAGCTGCAGCGCCCAGTGGTGGCAGTGCGAACGTGGTGGCCAAGGGATCATCTTCTTCCTCGTCCTCCACATCTTCCTCATCTTCGGGGAAGCATCATCACCATCACCACCATCACTCAAACTCGAGCAGCAGTGGGAGCAGTTCCAAGGGCTACAAGTCCGCTTTGGTGGCTCAACTGAACAGTCCGAGTCCACTGAACAGTAACTCTAAGTCCCTGAGTGGATCGGGGAGTGGAAGCGGGAACACAAACGGAGCAGCGGGAGCTGGAGCCGGCAGCACATTGTCATCTTCGACATTTGCCGGTTTCTCCAAGGGCGGCAGCTTAGTGTCTTCGTCGGCAGGAGCAGCAGCGGCTTTAGCGGCTGGCAGTGGACAACAGGGCTCCAAATTCTCCGCTGGCGGCATGTCCTCGCAAACGGGCAGCGGCAGCGGCGGCAACAACACTAGCAACAGCAACAACAGCAGCAGCGGAAGCGGAGGCAGCGGCTCGGGTAGCAGCACAGGGAACACCGCCAGCGGTAGCGGGAACAACAACAGCACAAGTGCCGGTGGGCCGCCGAGTTCGCAAGGCGGCAACAGCGGAAACGGTAGCGGTAGCAGCTCCAGCTCCTCCAGTGGAAAATCGAGCGCAAAGATGTCCATAGACCACCAAGCGACGCTCGACAAAGGACTCAAAATGAAGATCAAGCGCACCAAGCCGGGCACCAAAAGCTCGGAGGCCAAACACGAGATTGTGAAGGCCACCGATCAGCAACAGAACGGAGCCCTGGGCGCCGGATCCAATAACTCAGCCAACGAGGATGGGAGTTCCGGTTCCAGTTCCACCAACGCGTCTTCCCTGGGGAGCACCAATTCATCGAGCAGCGCAAGCAGCGGCAGCTCCTCCAGCAGCGGCAGTTCTTCGAGCAGCAGCAAGAAACATCTAAACAATGCCAGTAGCGGTAGTGGCTCCTCCTCTTCCGGAGGAGGGAGCCAAAACAATGCCAGCGTCCATGCCAGCGGAGGGGGATCCTCCGGTAGCAGTCAGTCTACGCCGCAGGGCACCAAACGCGGAAGTTCGGGTCATCGGCGTGAGAAGACCAAGGACAAGAACGCACATTCCAATCGCATGTCCGTGGACAAGTCAGCAGCTGCTGCCTCGGCGGCCGGCGAGAAGGATACTCCTGAGAAGTGTTCTGGTACGGGAGCTGGTGGATCTCCCTGCTCCTGCAACGGAGATGTGGGAGCTCCTTGCTCCCATCATGCCTGCATTCGCCGTGCAGCACACATGTCCAACTCAGCAGGCAATGCGAATTCGAGTGCCGGCACTGGGCAATCCGGTGGTTCATCCTCCATGTCAGCAGTGCCACCGGGTGTGTTCACACCTTCAGCGGGCTCTCCTTCCGCCGGTTCACCATCGACCGTGGTGCCTGCCGCTGCCTCACTTCTGGCGGCGACCGGAGCAGCCTCCTCCTCCGCCTCTCAAATGGCCAGCAGTAGTGCTGGCGGCGTGGGTGGTTCGGGAGGAGGTGCTAATGCACCAGGACCGCCGGGAAAGGAGTCTGCCGGCAGCATCAAAATCTCCTCGCACATTGCCGCCCAACTGGCAGCAGCAGCCGCTTCCAATAGTTACAGCGGGAGTGGAGCCAACACGAATCAAGGCCAGAACAGCAATGCTGGCGGCAACGGCGGTTCGGAGAGCAAAGCAGCAGCGGCGGCACAGGCCAAGTTAATGGCACCCGGCATGATCTCAGCCACCATGCACCACACGATCTCGGTGCCGGCGGGCACAGGAACAGGCGACGACGATACAAAATCTCCGCCTGCCAAAAGGGTCAAGCATGAGGCTGGCGCTAGCGGACCAGGAGGCGGCAAGGAGATGGTGGACATCTGCATTGGCACCTCGGTGGGCACCATCACCGAACCAGACTGCCTGGGTCCCTGCGAACCTGGCACATCCGTAACCCTCGAAGGGATTGTGTGGCACGAGACCGAAGGCGGCGTTCTCGTGGTCAACGTCACGTGGCGGGGCAAGACCTACGTGGGCACTCTGCTAGACTGCACCCGACACGATTGGGCTCCTCCAAGGTGAGTTGGTGTGGCTGGGAATTGGGTTGAGGCTTATGGTGACTTGCTTTTCAAACTGTTTCCAAAATTATTGTAGAGACTAGATAAATGAATAAAGATGCCTTTCAATATTATGTTGCAAGTTGATTTATTTTTATTTTGATTTATCTCTTCTTTCTACCCATTGTTTTGGGGATCAGTTTGAAATATAGTTTATGGCTTATATACGAGAAAAATAATTATCAAATCTCAGTGGCGTTTAAGTAAATTTGTCAGCACCTTATCTACTTGCCTTATATTTTCACCAAGCATTCATTTGTAAATTAAGTCTAAATCTGATGCAACAGCAATCATTTGCCGTTCGTTTACTGATGCGATTATTTATTAAGTACTTAATGTGCCACTCAAGATTTCCACATATGTACATATGTGGTTTGTTTTGATTGAAGATATGTGATATCTGTGGGGATTGCAAACATCGTTACTGATTACTCATTAATTTTCGTGTCTTTCAGATTCTGTGATTCACCAACTGAAGAATTAGATTCTCGAACTCCAAAGGGACGCGGCAAGCGCGGACGCAGTGCAGGTCTCACTCCTGACCTGAGCAACTTCACCGAGACCAGAAGTTCGGTAAGTAAAACATACAGGACTGAGTTGTTTTCTTTTAAAAGCCGAAATGAATTCGATGGTTAATTATATATCTCTCTTCAAATCGTTACAGATTTACTTCTCACACGCCCAGGTGCACTCTAAGCTGCGTAATGGTGCCACAAAGGGACGCGGTGCGACACGCAGTGCATCCGGTAATGCTGCAGCGAACAGCAACAGCAGTTCATCGGGCAACGGAGGCGGGGCCACGCCCAGCACATCGCCGACAGCATTTTTACCACCTCGGCCTGAGAAGCGCAAGTCGAAGGATGAGGCCCCTTCACCGCTTAACGGCGACGCCTCGGATGGAGCATCTGGTGGCGGTATTAGTGGGGCCGGTGGAGTGAACATGGTGAACGCCAGTGGCATACCCATATCGGCCAGCGGCGGTGGCCTGGCCACGCAGCCGCAGAGCCTGCTCAACCCGGTCACTGGTCTCAATGTGCAGATCAGCACCAAGAAATGTAAGACTGCTTCGCCCTGCGCGATCTCCCCAGTGCTGCTTGAGTGTCCCGAGCAGGACTGCAGCAAGAAGTACAAGCACGCAAATGGGCTGCGTTATCACCAGTCGCATGCCCACGGAGCGGGCGGTGGCGCAAGCTCCATGGATGAGGACTCCATGCAGGCGCCCGAGGATCCGGCCACGCCGCCCTCGCCAGGAGTCGCAAGTGGAACGGGATCGGGAGCATCTGTGGCATCATCGGCAGTACCAGCGACAGCACCATCAGCGGGTCAGGGAACTGTCGCCGTGTCCCCAAACACGCCCCTCGCCAATTCAAGCAACCCCGTCACCAATGGCAATGTTGCCCCATCGGCACCAGCTACTGGATCGGTATCTATCGCCGCTCCCAGCACCACTCCCTCTGTAGTAGAGACGCAAGCGCCGCTTACTGGTCCTCCACCAGCCACGCCACCAGCTCCAACTCCCATCTGCGCAGTTGCAACACCTGGAGCAGAGCAGTCTGCATCATCAGTATTGCCTCTGGGAAATCTTCCACTAACGGCAGGTCCAAATAGCGCGACACAACAGCAACAGCCTCCTACACAGCAGCAACAACCACAGCTGCTCGTCCCAGGAGGCAGTGCGGCAAGCCTTCAACAGCAGCAGCAACCAGTGGCCGGAGGCAGCATCACTGCTGGAATCTCCGGACAGGCTCTGTCACAGCATCAACAACAACTAATGGGTGGATTGCCTGCCATGTTGTCAGACCAGCAGCAGCAGGCCTTGTTGCAGCAGGGAGCACGTAAGTATTCGATTTTTTTACCTCTAAAAATTTTTTTCTACCTCGTACTAAATTCGTATCTATTTCCGTTTTAGTTAAAGCGGGGGTACTGCGTTTTGGCCCGCCAGATGGAAATCCCCTGCAGCAGCAGCCTGGTCAGGCATCGGTTAATCCACAGACACAACAGTCTCCTCCAAGGCCTCCAAGTCATGTCCAGGATCAACAGACGCCATCGGCCTACGCCCAGCAGGCAGGTTTAAAGACATCGCCTGGATTTGGCTCCGTTGGCGTGGGTGCCGCTAGCAGCAAACAAAAGAAGAACCGCAAGTCACCTGGACCCAGTGACTTTGAGGGCCGTGTATCGCGCGAGGATGTACAGAGTCCGGCCTACAGTGATATCTCCGATGACTCCACGCCAGTTGCCGAACAGGAAATGCTGGACAAGTCTGTCGGCCAGGCGGTGACGGCGAAGCACATCGAATTGATGGGCAAGAAGCCGACGGAAGTGGGCGTTGGTGTCCCGCCAGCCCCCGCTCCCAACATGTATGTGCCGGGAATGTATCAGTTCTATCCGGCGCAGCAGCAGTCAGCACCTCCACCACAGCAGCAGCAACAACAGCCGCAATACATGGTGCAGACAGAACCAGGCAAACCACCAGGACTGCCACCTGCTTTGACACAAGCTCAGCAGCAGCAACAATTGCAGCCGGGTGCTCCTCCGCCTACCTCACAGCCCCCGAGTCATTTGCTGGGTCCACCTGGTCAGCAGTCGGTGGCTGCCCACCTGGCAGACTACAGTGGCAAGAACAAGGATCCACCATTGGATCTGATGACCAAACCGCAGCCACAGCCGGGTCAGCCGCCTTCGCAGCAACAGCAGCCAGGCCAACTGTCGGGGCAGGAAAACAATGGCAAGGATGTTGGACCGCCCACCTCTCAGCCAGGATCTCAGCCGCCGCCGGTCAACCTAAGTGCAGTGGCTGGGCCGCCGCCAGGAAGCCTGCCACCCGGTTTAGGTGGTCTCTCGGCTTTGGGAGCAGCCGGTCTAGGTGGTCCTGGACCGGGCAAAGGCATGCCCCACTTCTATCCCTTCAAGTAAGTTGTTGATCAATCGCTAAGGTCAGTCGCCATTGCATAACTAACATATTGTTTACCTCTTAGCTTTATTCCGCCTGCGTATCCATACAATGTGGACCCCAACTTTGGGTCAGTTTCTATTGTTGCTTCAGAGGAGGCCGCCAAGCTCAGTGGACATCCGGGTCTGCCACCCAGCTCACAAGCGCAGCAGTTGTCCGGCATAAGTATCAAGGAGGAGCGTCTCAAGGAGAGCCCCAGTCCGCACGACCAGCCGAAGCACATGCCACCTCAGCAGCAGGTGAGTCCTTACTAACGTTATCACATTTTGGCAAAACTAATGCAATATGATTTCATATCGTCCGCAGATGATAGCCAGCAAGCTGATCAAGCAAGAGCCGATGACAAAGCAGGAGATCAAGCAGGAGCCCAACTCAAATCCGGGTCAGCAGCATCCGCCTCAGCAACAGCAGCCAGCGCCTCAGCCGCAGCAACAACAGCCGCCACCCCCGCAGCCACAACAGCCGCATGCCCTGCATCCCAAAGATCTACAGGCACTGGGCGCCTATCCCGCCATCTACCAGCGCCATTCCATGAGCCTGGCCGTGCAGCAGGCTCGCGACGAGGAGCTGAGACGGTAAGTGAAGTTTGAGCATCATAAACGCGTCTTTGAGAAATACAAATTATTTATTTTAAAATTGTTTCTAATTTTCGGAAGTTGTAACTAACTTATGTATCTTTTCACATCAGGTATTACATGTTCACTGGACGACAGAATCAGGCTGCCGTAGCTGCTGCCGCGGCAGCTCAAAACGCTGCCAGTGGAGGTCTTCCACCTCATCCCGGCATGATGCACAAGGATGAGCCCGGCATGGGATCAGTGCAACAACAGCAGCAGCAACAACAGCAGCAGATGCAAATTGCACAGCAGCAGCAGCAGGCCATTCAGCATCAGCATCATCAGCACCTGCAGCAGCAGCACCAGGCCCAGCAACAGCAGCAGCAACAACACCAGCAGCAACAGCAACAGCAACAGCAGCAGCAGCAACAACAGCAAAAGTTAAAGCAGTCACAGGCGGCTAGTGCGGCGGCAAATAATAAGGCCACCAACCTGACGAAGGATTCTCCCAAACAAAAGGGCGGCGATGACGATCAACCGCTGAAGGTGAAGCAGGAGGGCCAGAAGCCGACCATGGAGACTCAAGGTCCGCCACCACCACCAACGTCGCAGTACTTCCTTCACCCCTCTTACATTTCGCCGACGCCCTTTGGGTTTGATCCCAATCATCCGATGTATCGCAACGTGTTGATGTCAGCCGCCGGTCCGTATAATACGGCACCGTACCATCTGCCCATCCCTCGCCCGTACCATGCCCCAGAAGATCTCTCGCGAAACACCGGCACCAAGGCATTGGATGCACTGCATCACGCGGCCAGTCAGTACTACACCACCCACAAGATCCATGAGCTCAGCGAACGGGCCCTCAAGTCGCCCACCAGCGGCAGCGGCCCCGTCAAGGTGAGCGTCAGCAGTCCCAGCATCGGGCCGCCTCAACCAGGCGGACCCACGAGCAGCGGCCCCGGATCCGGACCAGTTTCCGGTGTCCTCGGCCCCGGCAGCGGTTCCAACCAGCAGCCCGGCTCGGCACCTGGGTCTGCGGGCGGTGTGCCGCTGAACCTACAGCCACCACCCGGAGGAATGGGCCCGGCACCCGGCAGCAAGCCGGATCTGTCCGGCCCGAAAGGACATGGCGGAGTGACGCCCGGCTCGTCATTAGACGGCCACAAGCAGTCGATGCCCGGAGGTCCGCCACCGAACGGGCCATCGGGCAATGGAGCCGTTGGCGGTGTGGGAGGCGCTGCCGGCAATGGCGCAGCGGGAGGCGGCGGTGCAGGTGCCGCCGACTCACGCAGCCCACCACCGCAGCGCCATGTGCACACCCACCACCACACGCACGTCGGCCTTGGCTATCCCATGTACCCGGCGCCGTATGGAGGTGAGTCCCAACTGTGCCATTCAGTTCGGAAAGTAGAATGCTAATTATTTAATTGTTTACTCCCATAGCGGCTGTTTTGGCTAGCCAGCAGGCGGCTGCTGTAGCTGTGATAAACCCGTTTCCGCCGGGTCCGTCGAAATGAGATCAACTGAACGGTAACAACGAGAAGAAGGCGTATAACGTAAAGAATAACTAGTTTGGAGCGGAAAGTCATGGTGCCCGCCCCATAGTGCATTTGCTATTTTCTGAGATCCCCAGACAGACAGATGGAATGGGAGAAGGATAAGGCTTTGTTCCCCGTTGGATTCCAACTTCTTCCCGTCGAAACCTGTCGCAGTCTTGGCTGCCTCTACGAATCCTTTCGATCCTGATGCATCGGCGGCCGAGGAACCGAGAGGAACACAGAATCGACTATTTATATGCATAAGTATTTTTTGATGTTTCGTTCGATGTGGTTAACTATAACTAGCCTAAGGTATCACTACTATTACCACATACAACCTATACATATATAAATATATATAGCATAACTACATATAGCGACTTTTTCCTAAGTGTATTTGCATCTGCATATAGATATATATATTTATATTTATATCATACGAGAGAGGCGTAATCCGAACATGAACAACCAGCAAACATTTACATGAAACATACAAAAAATATAAGGGAAAAAACGAATCAAACTCGATACTGTAGTGTGTTGATTTCTTTGTAAAAAATAAAACTAAACGAATGAGAAATGAAATTAAGAAGAGAGCGAAATGTATGGATATTGTTTAACTAAATGATTAAATTATGCAAGTAGAACGTACAAGATTAGCATTTAGCGTGTGTATTAATTATCCTTATCTGTGTTGCGGATGGAGCTGCGCGGGATTTGCATCTAAAAGACAAATTGGGCGCGCGCCCATTCAATTCTTATAAATATAAATATATATTATGTGTATCTAAATCTTTATCTGTGTGTGTACTACTCGTATCCGTAGTTTCTACGTTATAAGTTCTCCGTGAATGACTACGATGAATTTTTCGGCCAGCAGCCGCACATTAATTTTAATTGTTTCTAAGCATCAATTTGTACTTTAAATATTTATACGCATATGCTGCATATATGATATGATAACGATGGCGAGATATATATGTAATTAAAGGATTATCTATGTGAATGTGGGTGTGTAGTAGTTCACTAGCCGCTTCATAGACTCTACACGCGTGATTTATGGCACTTAATGTTCTGTAGCCTAAGCCCCCCCAAAAAAATCTCCCATTTGCCCCTCAAAACTCCCGCTTCCTATCCCAAATACACATGGATTCTTTAGAATTTATAAATAAAACAAGTATTGAATGTAAATATACCTTAAAGCGAGTCTTTTGTATTGTAAATTAGTTCCACTGATTGATTTGGTGGCCCTGCTTAGTGCTTTGCCACCAAGTTCGTGTTATAAACATTAATGCATAATATTGTAATTAATTGGCAGCATTTGCTGTGAACCGCAAACGAAATGCAAGCGATTTACCGAATAATAGCAATTTGAATTATGTCTTCATTTGTAGATCGGCGAGTGTTTTCCTTACACTCATTTAGAGTCGCTAGGTTTTTTGACATTCTTAATGCAATTTGTAATCAAATCATAGGAGGCATTCGACTCACGGATACAAACACACAACATAACAAAACAATTAAATGGGATTTAACAAATTACCATAATGGCTTATGCAACGGTACAAGCAGAGTTTTATACAAATTATGTATTTTAGAGATGGATAATGGGACGATGAAGCGCATTGAATTGAATTCGAAACAATGAAATTGTATCTAAGCAAAGAATGTAATCCACAAAATGGCTAACTAAAGCTAAATCAAGCATTCAAATATGGACGAATATGAATAAAACACATAACTAGCGGCTAAGAAATTTCAACAAAATATAGTACACATATTTAAAGTATACAGAAAATTATAAAAAACAAAAACAGCTTTAGATGTGAATAAAAAATATGTAATTAAATCAAAACTGCGCTTTTGTTTGGGTCATATAGGGGAATTTCTGATGGATTAATAATAAACGTTAATTTTGTTTAGGAATGAAGTCTTTTTTAATATCATTAGTTGCTAACGAATTAATCTAGTTATGTTTATGCACTTCCCAGGGGTATGATAAAGCTCATATAGTCCGCTGTGGCGCCCCAAGCTGTGCGATTTGTCTGGAATATTATTATCCAGGCAGTCAGTACTGTCAGCCAGAATAGAGTTCCCACCGCGGAGTATATAACATCTGGAGGAAGGTAGGGAAGAAATTGTGGAATGTTAGACTGTATGGCATGGGCATGTATTCATATTTTGACTTACATCTCTTTATTTGGCTCTGCTCCGAATATGGTGGCTTATGGAAGGCCTCCGTGAAAAACCAGCAAACGTTAATGGCCCACACAAAGGGCAGAAATGCAAAGCCAGCTAGGTGTTTGAGTCAAATAGAAAGTAACTTGGCTAAAATCCAATCATTACTCATTGGTAGTAACTCTTACCAAAGAAGTATTTGCGACACAGCTCCAGTTTTCGCGGATTTGTTGCCTTTGAGATGTCCATGATTAATCCTCTCCAGATATGTGGGTGGTTGCTTTTTTGTTTTCAAATCTGTTTCCGGCCCAGGAAAGCTTATTCCTACTTATATGTAAATTGTAAGCAAATAATACTCAATATGTATTGTTATAACACTGTCGGCACTTAATAGTTTATATTTTCACTTCAATTTTTGCTTTTGTTGATTTGTGTTTTAGTTTTTAGTCCATTGGTGCGCAATCGATATCGACAAGTTATCGAAACAGGGGTGAGCTAAACAGTGACTATTGGATCACTGTTTCATTTGCTAATATCTAACGCATATAACGGTATATTAATATTGCATAGATGTTTTATTACGCCTGCACGACTTTGCGATTTGTGCGATGTTTAGTATATCATTGCTTGTGTTCTCTTTGCTTAAAACGCCAATCAAACTGTTACAAGTCAAACCCACTTCAGTGTTGTATACCGCCTAAAACAGAACCATCGATAGGTAATACTGTTGTCATCACTATTTTAGCACACACCGCGTAAAAGCGACGCCGATTTCAATTTTCAACGAATTACGAAAAGTGTGCGAAAAATCATACAATGGCCGACGTGGACGATTTTGATTCGCTTTCCAATGCAGAGTTGCGCGCCAAGATGCTGGCCCAGGGGCTGCCCAACATCCCCGTGACGGACAGCAGCCGGAAGGTTCTAGTAAAGCGCCTGCGCGCCTCCATTGGTGGCCAGGCGTCGCCGGCCGCCAGTCCCAAGAAGACCACCAGGCGGGAGACCCTGGCACCCGCAACTACGGCTCCATCTGCTCCGGCGGCATCCTCAACGCCGGTGGACAAGCTGGATGGCAACAAGGTGGCACCCGCCACAAAGGCTCGTCGCACAATTACCGCTGCAGAGGCAAAGGAACCAGTGCGTCGACTCCCCGAGGAAGCTGTACGCCGACGCCCCGAGGAAGGCCAACGCATATGGCCCGAGGAGCCCATTGCCGGCAGGAAGCCAACAACTGCTGATGCTGCTCAACCCATACAGACCCGGCGCACTTCCACCTCCTCTGGGTCTGAAAGGAAAATAGTGGAGTCCTTGAGGAAGCCAGAAACCATTGTAGAGGAACCGGCTTCCTCGAAGCGCGCTGATCGAGAGGAGAAATACCTTAAGGTCAACTCCCTGATTGTCCTAGAGTCGGATGAAGAAGAGGACGAGCAGCTAGTCCAAGCTGCAGATCTCGTAGAGCAGGAGCACGCGGCCAGGCAGAAGACCATGAAGCTCGCAAGCAGCGGGACCACTACGTACGAGTACAAAAGCAAGGTTGTGGAGCCTCCACGCCGACAGGTCTATGAAGCGACAGCAGCTCCTGTGCTGCCGCCATCTGTGCCATCTGGCAGAGCGCAAGCCACCAGTTCCACCAGGCCCTATGACTATGCGAGCAACCCAGCACCCGGTCGCTATAGCAGTTTTGTGCGTACTGCAGCCCAAGGCTATGTGACTGCCGAGGCTCCGCCGGTGTCCTCCTACTCATCCAACTACAATCGTACCTATGCTAACGAGCTAAGCGACGACAACGATCCCAAGGAAGATCAGTACGAAAGCACCTTTGCCAGGAATCTAGCTCGTTTGCGAGCCGAACGGATTGGAGATCGCATTAGTCCGTATTCCAGACGCACTCTGGCCAGTGGAAACGCGGGTAGCGGTTCTCTCGGCTACGAGCCGCGTGCCAGGCACTCCTTGCGCCCGAATGATAACAGCGTATCCGAGGCCTTTAATCGTTGGTGTAACAGCCTGGAGCAAAAGTATCACATCAAGTCGAAGTTGTTCATTGTACTCGTCGTCCTTTTGTTAATCGGCGTCTATTGCATAATCTACTGACCGGCGCATCATTGTTCTTATTTCGAATTTGTAACCTAGTTTGTATACCATGTTGGATATGTTTTGTAAACAAGCCCGCCGCTGCGGTCTTTGTATGAATCTTGTTTAGATGTAACTTGAGCTTGACTAGCATTAAAGCTGCGTGTTATCCGTGTTCAAATAAAGCCCACTTGCAGGGAATCGCCACAGTTGAACACTTGCTCAAATGTTTTTTCTTCAAACGGCTTTCGATGCACTGCACTCCACTTGTGGCAGGTGTTTGCCCAGATTGGATCAAGGAACAGCAGCAACGACGATCGGCTAATGATGGAAAAGTATCTGGAATGCGTGTACAACACTTGTCGGCATGACTCTGACCAAATGTAGGCGCAATGGCAACCAGGTGCCCCAGCTCTTATCTCAACTAGATTGTTCCTGCTGCGCTCTGATCTGCGATCCTTACAATGCCTGGCAATCAGAATTAATAAGAATTTTACAAGTCGGTTCAGCGGTCGGTGTGCGTTATTTTAAAATCCTTGCCCGAGTTGGGCTGTTTAATTTTATTAACTGGAAATCGCACTTGCGCGTATTTCTTTATTTTCTTAAGGAAATTTCGCGCCATATTTAGCGGTAACAAGCGCGACCGGATCCGGGTCTGCCTTGCATGCCAGCAATAAGTTATGAAAATTGCAACATCAGTGGCTCGGGGGAAATGCCAGTTGTGCTGGGGATGTTGCTGCCACGGCCGCCACGGTCGCCACGACCGCCAGTCGCCGCCGATGATGAATTCCACAAATGCATGGAACAGCCAGGCGGCAGATTCCTTGAAAAACAAAGCCATGGCCCATACAATATATCGTGTGGCTAATAAATACGCCGCGCATTGCTAGTTGCTCTTAATGAAATTAACTTCCAGGAATTACCTACATGGCAGCAACGATGCAGACGACAACCACGATCACTTTGACGACTGCCCCGAAGTGCAACAAAGCAACTGCAACAGGCGCAGCAACAGCCGCAGCAATTCGAAAAGGCAACAATGGCTGCTTAGGCAAATGCAACAAGCCATCGGCCATGGAAATTAAATGGAAGCCTGCAAAAAGTTTCACGCACTCGACACGTTAATAGAGTCGTAGCACCCAGAGCAACATCAGGTCCACCAGCTGCAGCAGCAGCAGCAACAGCACCAGCACTAACACCAGAACCCCGCCGCAACATCAGCGACCAAGAGCAACACCCGCGTCCAGCAGCTTCCCATCTTCGGTTGCCGCTCAAGTGTGACATTCATGGAATATGATTTTATGGCCAAAACCGAAACTTTTGTCTGCATCACGTTCGCGGCTGTAGGGAAAACAAGGAGTGGGCTAGTAAAACAGCCGGATGGTGGACTATGGAGGTGGCGGAGGTGACTCGACTGCCTGGCTGCTGGGCCAATGACTTCCTCGTTGTGAGCCAATTAAAGACGCTGGTCGTTGTGGTCGCTGCTGAAATCATTTGTAATGCAACGTTTGGAATAATTCACGCGCAAATTGCTTGCGACTCGCGAAAAATATTGCAACATTCCACTGCAAATTTTACGATTATGCGTTTGCACCACAACACAAACTGCTCCTGGTTGCTAGTTGGTGTTGCTGTTGCTGCTGCTAGTTGCTGCTGCTGTTGCTAGTTGCTGTTGCAGCAACATATTCGCTCGTAGGCGCTCACATCACATCAAATCAAATGTAAGCGGTGCCGGGCATTCAACGCTGTCAGTTGCCAGTGCTCCAGATAGATAAATCAGTCGGCTAATTGTTCCAACCTGACCGGTCTCCAAACTCAGCGCCTGGGAGCGTGAACTCTGCTCGGAAGGATGTGGGTACATTTCCCAGATGGGTTCCAATTTTCTGGAATTTGAATTCCTAATCGAATCATGTTTGCCACTACACATAATTAATCGTAAGGGATGACATTTTTATGCAAAGACCCAGAGATCAGAGATCAAAGTTGAACATCGGAACATCGCATATGTGGGGAGATTGGACATTTTAATTCCATAAATAATGACAGTATGTCTCTAAACAGACAGTGTCTGCCCACTCTATAAGGCCGAAAGAAATCATTTATTAATTATTTTTCAAACACGGTATGTGGGATATTACTGGGCATATTGGTTTTGCGATATTATTGATTTCTAGATGGGAAACATAAGTATGATGTATACATTTTAAAACTTAGGTTCTGTAGGATTTACTCACACAGAAAATAAATTTAATTAGGTATTCATTCCCTTGAAATTTGGGAATATATACTGATATACCTTCACATCCAATTGTTAGGTATCAAGTAGCTCGAGTTGTTTGAAACCAAAGTTCTGACTGGCTCCATGTCCGATCATCTCTGTGGCGGCGGCAGTGTCTTTTGGGCTGACTACTCGTTGTCAAGTTGTGGACCACAGCGACCAATCAGTGTCAGCTGGAAGTGGCTTTTTAGTGGCCCAAAGTGATGAGCTAATCAACCTGACCTGACCAGTCCAGTCCCACAGTTGCGGCCAGATCGGTGTGGTGTGCCTATTTTAATAACATTATTTATGTATCTTGTATTTCGGTTTATTTTCGTGTGTTTTGTGTATTGTTTTGTTTGATTTAACAGGAATTGGAATTGGAATTAGAAATAGAAATGAAGCGAAACAAAGCGGGCAACGAGCTGGGTTTTCCTCCATTCTGTTTGTTTTTTAAGGTGTCAATCGCATTAGACGGAAATCAGTTTTGTTTTTTATTGTACAAATTTATCGCATTTGGAGGCTCATTTGGATTTGGTTACCATTTTCAGTGCCAAAGACTGTGCTGTCTCCCTGCTGCCCTGCTGCTCGGTTTTTATGGAAAATTAAACATTTTAAACTGGCGAAGAGATAATTTGTGGTATATGCGATATCTGGTGGGTTGGCGGAGGTGTGTGTGTGTGTGGTCTCCGTGAGTCGAGCAGGCATCAAATAAATTATAAACCCATTTAAATTAAACTGAATAGCTGGCTGGCCGCTTTCGTTGTCTGAGTCTTTTGTTTGGATTTTATTTTTTTTTCTCTTAATTTTGCCTCTTTTCGGTCGGAGCCGCAGGAGCTACTGGCCCCCAGCTGCAAAGTCAGAACTGGTTGCCCATAACAATAAAATCAGCAACACTCGCGACATTCCCCTCAGCCAAATATGGAATTTATAATTAATTTTTATGTCCATGGGATGCAATTAGGACGGGGAGCAGGAATGGAGCGGTAGGAGCAGCATGCAAAGGGGGAGGAGGTTGCTGGCAAGATGCAAATGAAATCAAGTCATGCCTATAATCGGATTTGTTGCTCCTCGTATATTAACTTGTCACAGTTTCTATGTGTTGAACATAAACACAATTTGTGCTTAATCCACCCAAGACCGGGACCGTGGACCCAGACCCATTTTCCTGCAGCTCCGCGGCTCTCTGTCCGTATTAATTATGACATTTTGTTGCTGTTTTGTCACATGTGCCATCGTCGATGAGGCTGGCTCACATTTCGCTGACCACAAGCTGATGATTGAATGGGCGGGGGCACAGCATCTCTTTACCACCCTTTTCGACTGCAATCAATCATCATCTTTCCGCTCAAAAGTTCTGCGGTTGTGCGCTCCATGTGCAATTGCCCAGTGAGCACCATTTAGTTTTGCCCCAACAAGCCCCACACTACACACTACCGTCATATCGCGATGTTGCGACAGGCACCCACAAAAAAAAATTTGGGGCCAGCTGCGTTTTAGCCGGGGCGCTTTTTCGGTTTCGGGTGGGGCTGCGCCCCATGCCGCACGATCCCTATTCGGCGCAAATTAGGCGCGAAAATATGCAGCAAAGTGAGACAAACAAGCGGAGAGCTGCTAAAAGCCTCGCAAAGCCGCAAAACTAAATGGGGTAAAAAAAAGAGACTTGCCGCTGGTCAGTTAATGGTGTTAAAATTTGGTACAGCGATTGCATCTATGGCTATACAAATTGCCACAGCGACAGCACTCGAGCAACATGGCAGTAGCCGCAGCACCAACAAGAGTCGCAGCAACATGAGCAACAGCAGCACTGCGGCTCAGGCTGAGGCTGAGGCAACAACAACTGGCGAGTCGTTTTGTCAACACGGAGCATGGCATGCTTAGCCGCGTTTTCCCAGGGGACACTTAACGCGGCTGCTTAACGTCTAAATCTGTCGTCAAGGCGCGCTCAAAAGGCTAAAATGTGTTTGCCGCAGACGCGAGATGCCAGCGGACTGGGGGCACCATCAACGGGCACCATGCTCCGAGATTCAGCTCCATCGCCAGCAAGTGGCCGGCGACGAGTCAGCAATTTGTATGCAACTTTATGTTTGCCCACTCGCACCCAGGCTCGTACCTAACCTAACCCACGGAGGAGCTGCTCCTGCTGCCCCAAGGGTATTTACACTGAGAAAAGTCCATCAGTTGTCAAGTAATTAAATCAAACTTTGTGTATTTCAATGCTTTCATACTTTAGAGCATTTGAAGCAAGGGGTTTTAAGCTACCTTTCCTGCTTAGCACATCTTATTTCGCGGAGTGCATAGTTTCGCGAAGGCTATTCTGGCCGTGGTCTGTGCGCTCGCCCAGCGTTTTCCTCCTGCCTTTGTTTGGCTCTTGTTGTTGGCCTGTCCCCTGGCAGCAGTGCGTTGAACGAGTTAAAGTCGGAGCAGCGGCTAAATTTATGAACCGCGGCCAAATGGAGATGGGGTGACCGGCACCACTACCTGGATGTGGACAACGATGCGTTCGCATGTAAACATTGTGCGATGGCTGGCGCGGAAGGGGCAGGAATTTATATGCAACATAATCAGCATAAATGCCGCATGCGCCATCAAAATGTTGCGACCAATGGCATGACCATCACCTCCTGGGTGGGTGCCAGTGCCAGTGTCAACTGCAGTTCTGGCTGCTCCGTGTGTCCGGCTAATTCGGGCAATTTGCAAATTGAGAAATTGCAAATAATTTACAATTTGGCCAGAGTATGTGCCAAGTGCGCCGCCATGCGAACAATGGAAATGGCTGAAGGAAATTCGAGGCGACCACAAGCGAAAGCGAAGGGTGGACAAGAAAGCTCAGTGAGTTGGTTTTGCGCTTCAGCGGTTTTCCTTTGGCGGTGCCGCACAACTTTCATCCATTTCCCACAGAGTCAGCCACCCATTTGTTAATGCCACCCACTGAATGACTCAGCACGTATCAAAGTTCCAGTAATTCGAGCAGTTGAAATTGCAGATGACAAAACGCATGGCCAATGATCAGCGCATTGCGGCTACGGAGAGAAAGGCAGCTCGAAATCTGACGACCCAAATGAGACAGCGACGAGTTAATTAAGTTTTCGCAGTGAAAACGAGAGAGTGAAGGGCCCAAAAGCTGACAGGACTGAGCTGTAATTGTGCCAACTCGTGTGACAGTTGCCCAAAACAAATTGTTGGCCATTTAATGGACCCCAAGAACAGATCCCCCCGCCTTAAAGCCCGGCAAAACGAAACCCAACCAAAGGCAAAAGCAAAACCCAAACCGAAACGAAACGCATCGGGATGAAGACAATGCAAGGCCTCGCATGCGACTGGCTCAGCATCTCCATCTTCTGGCTTGACAAATTCCTCGAAGTTGTTACCATATAAATTTCTGCATTTTTGGCTTTGCTCTGCTTTTATTTCTCCAGCCCCATCTCGATGGCAAGTGGGCACAACAGCGGGTTGGCGAGCGGCGGAGATGACTCAGCCTGCCAGATTTTTATTGATCGTTGGCCAGGCACTGCAGAAGTTGGAAACAGGAGCGGTTTCAGTTGGTTGGGGAATATTTTAAGAAAGCATTAAAATTAAAAATATATACCAGCATGAATATATGCTAGTAAGTCATGTTAAGGAAGTAGGCAAAAATGTATTTGTATTTACCCATTTCCCATTTTCAGAACAGATTTTGTGCCCATCCTGACCACTCGAAACCGCCTGCTGCCAACTGGCTGGCGGTTTCGGCCCCGATCTGAGCCACTTTCGGCAGCTCGAGTGCAGGCAGACTCGTAATTAGGCGCATTACATGTGTTTCTGACATTTTTGGTGGCCGGGTGGATGGCGGATCCGCAGTTCAGTGGCTCCACTCTCTTATGCAAATGCGTGCTCCCTTTTGCTCGCCTTTTGTTATGAAGACAAATGGAAGTCACGCCCCGGTCTAAGCGCAAAGTAAACACTTGCCAAATGACCATAATTACGAGTGGAACTTAATTTATAACGAATGCATAACTTCGGTTGTGAATCGGTGTTGCAGCCGGAGCTTAGAATAAATTATGAATAATCCACGATAATAACCGACAATTAATTCTTAACGCTGATTTGTGCGAGTTTTATGCTTCGGCAGTGAAAAGAGCGGAAAAGCAGAAAAGAACGGACAAGCCCAAAACCAGAATATCAATTTAGCGGAGCGATGGGACCAGTTGCAGTCCGACTTCTTAATGTATTCCCCATCTGGGCGAATTGCAGCGCCAACACATCGTATGTCATGGCAGGGAGGAGACGGGGCTAAGAGCGAGAATGGGGACGAGGACGAGGAGATGGCCGCCAGGAGGTGAGGCGACGAAATGAGGGACAACGACAAATCGACAAATATGCAAAAGAGGGGCGCGCCACAAAAAGGGTGGGGGGAGGTGGTGGTTCGAAGCCTTATCGCATTTATTTATGCATATGCAGTGATTTGGCCCCAAAATCACAGTCCGAAAAAAAAAATCAGCGCATAAAACAAAAGACTCAGAGCACAAACTCGTTTTGCTGGCCATCGCGAATCGCAGGATGTAGGGCCCCGAAAAGTGGCACAAAACAGGAGGGACTGGGGGGCTGATCAAGGGGATCGGGATTGGGAGTCGGCCGATGACCATGCATCACCAATGCCGAGGCACGCTTATCAGTAACCTACACTTAAAGTTAATGCATGCCCGCCAGGACCAACCAGCAGAGATGCCGATGCAGTGGTTGCCGCGGATTCACTGAAAGAAATTTCAATATTTCTTGAAATAATTACCATAAATAAAATTTTACCAATTACATTATTTTTCATTTACAAAGGATAAGTAACCTTTATTTTCTTTTTGTTAAATCTATTAACTCCATTAAGTGAACCAATTGAAATGCTGTTAAATATTTGCTTGCATAGTGAAGTTAGTTAGGTAAGTACTGTAAACTTATGAGTTGTGTCCTTTGGCTTAACCACTTCATAGCTAATTTCTCCCGGTGTACTTTTCGTTGTTATCAGCGCTGGGCCTGGGCTTTTAGCAAACGCCGACGCAGGCCGCTGGGCTGGATCAGGCAGCCGATGTCAAAAGGCAGGCAGAAATAAAATCGAAAATGAATGCGACTGGGCAGATAAGCCGGCGAATGACACAGAGCGACAAGTTGACAATCGAGGGAGGGGGGGTTACGTTGCAGGGATGGGTGAGAAAAATGTGTCCTCATTGGGGTCAAAAGCGAATGAAACAAGGAACCAAGTGGAGGGAATTCAAAAGCCTCCCGGCATTCGACTGCTGACCAAACTCGAATGCAAATCGATGCGGCAATAAAACTATTAAGCCATTAGTAAGCCAAACACGAGTACAATGCCAGAAAACAAACACGTGCAGCAGCAGCAGCAGCAACAGTCACCGCCGCAGCAGAAACACCAACAGCAAGCGCAGGAGTTGCAACAGCAACAAGCAATTAATGCAAATGCGGAGAGCAGCCGGCAGCCAAATCGAGGAGGCAGGCCAAGCACATCGAGATCAAGTCGGCAGACGTATCCGAATGCCTGGAGAATGTCGGTCTGCTGCAGCAGCAACAGCGGCAGCAGCATCAGAGGCTGCAACATCCAATGCAGCAGCAACATTGTCTGCACCCAGGCAGCCTGACAATACATGGCGAGGTGCAAACTAATTGAAATCATTACACTAGTAAAAATGTTAATTCAATTAAAATGCGCGCAACAGCAACAGCTGCAGCAGCAACATCTCGCGCAGCTAGTGACCCACAAGCAGTTGCGGCCGATGCTGCTGCATCTCCCCACTAAAAGAGATATCATCGCAACATACTGCCTGGGCAGAGCTGCTCCTCCCACTCTCCAACCGCCGCCCCCTCGGGAACATCAGCAACATGTTGTTAGGTCAGCTGCGGCAGCAACAGCAACAGCGCAACTGCAGCAGCAGCAACACGAACATCTCTAGGCCATTGGCAGTGTGGCATGCAAATGGGAGCTGAACAGCGTGGTTCAATCGTCGCGGAGCAGGGAGCCGGAACCAGTCTATCCTTGAATACTTCTGTTTATTTGGAGGAACTGTAGCCAAGCGTACACTGATAAATAATTTGACAAGTTATAGCATTATGATACGAATTCGCCTTAATAATGGAGATATGTATATTTCCCAACTTAAGATAGAATACTTAAAATGTTCTGTAGTGTTTCATACTTTCCATTACGCTTCGAAACAACAAGAAAAATTGAATTCTAAAACAACTCTACATTTTCAATTTAAAACACTATTATTCGAATAAAACTTGAGGAAATGGAACACTTATGAATTATATGGGATTACTATTGCTTATTTTGACAGTTAATAATTTATGTCGGTAATTTCATTGCTTTAGGAAGTAGTGTGCACGAAGGAAACTCCTCTTTAAGCGCGACTTTAATGCCTGATTTAAGATGGCGATTTTCCCCAGAGAACTCTTAGATCCCCATTACGTATGCAAATTTTGGCCAGGAGTTCTCTGGCGCTTCCAGCTTCGCAGCCGCGATTTGTGTGCCTTCCTTCGATGCAATGCGATTTGAGGGATTTGAGGGCGAGGGCTTCGCGGAGAGATGGCGAGAACGGCGAGTCGCATTTCCGGTTGGACAAGTAGCTCCATAACAAATGGGCAGGCTGAAAAATGTTTGCCAAGTTGTTTATACTGCCAATAAAAGGCAATAAGTTAATTTCACACACACAACACTCTGTGCTGCAAAGTGGAGTGGAGCTTTCTAACCGTTTTATGGTGGAAGTTTGTTGTATTGGCCATAAATGAAATCGATTCCATAAGCAGTAGCCGCATCTTAGGATCGACCAGGCCAACAACTGCCTCTTGCCGAGGTGTGAAAATACTAGCCCCTATTTGGTGCAGCTTAACACATTCGATATTATAACTATTATTAATGCATTTGCATTTTTATGGATCGATCGATGCTCTCGATTTCGATCTCGATGATGTGCGGCGCCCAACGGAAGCCACGTGAGATAAGGCAGGAAACTGCGTCCAAACTGAGTGAATGCGCTCGTTCGGCCATATTCATCACAGAATCACGTCGTAAATGGCTGCCCATTGGACCATTAACGATAAACAAATTCTGCCGCTGAAACTGAGCTTCGGGCGCATTCAATAAAAGAATACCCCCTACCCATATTCAGCCATAAAATGACATATAAAAAAACACTTAAAATATTTTCAATGAGCGATTTTAATGGACCTTTTGGTGGTGGTCCCACAGCAGATCAACCGATCACCGGCCGATCACCTGGCCGGGAAATGGCGGACGGCCTAATGCAAATGACGGGAACTGGGCAACGAAACTACTGGTGTCGATATAACAATAAAACGCCCCTTGGCACACCCTCCGACTGCCAGTGGATCGCTGGATCCGCCAGTTCCATGATGCCCCCGGATCTGCCGGATCGCTCGGGATGGGTCGGATTAAATAAATGCCAGCGCAGAGCCGCCGAATCGGCGAAACAAAACAAAACTGCCAAAAAGGCAACCGAAACAGGCAATCCTCTGCCGCGAGAAGAGGAAACTGATCTGACAGATCTGATTGTAAGCATGCAACAAAAATGCGAGACGCCCCTCTGGATCCCATACCCCATATCCCAGTTCTCAGCTCTCAGTTCTCAGTTCTCCACAGTTCCCATCTACCCAACTCCCAACTCCCTGTTTCTGGTCCTCCTCCTGCTGCTGCTGCTGCTGGCTCCATCTCCATCTCCATCATGTTTTGTGGGCTCGCGTCGGGCTTAAGCTTGTGCAATTTAGTGATCAATCATAGCGGGATGCGAGCAACGGAGCAGAATTCAATTTTAGTGCGAATGGCAGTTTGTTCTTCGGAGTTCGGGGACTTCTTCATACGTTTCTGTTGCGGCTGCTGCTCCTTTTCCTCCGTACAGCAGCAACATTCTGAGGCGTTTGTGAGGCGGCGGCGGCTTCCACATGCGACTCCAGAAGGTGGAAGCCATAAATCTTGGCAACATGAGAAATGACTTTAGCATTTGCCATGATGAGCAGCAGTTGGAGTCGCCATCCCCATCGCCATCCCCATTCGCAGGAAGAAATGTAGGAAAGCTTAACACATACACGCGGAATCGCGGATCGCAAATGTTTGCATATGGCAACTCTAATTTTGAGGGATTTGCGTAAATTGTGAAAACGTCCGCAGGGATTTGAGTCAATCAGCATTTTCGATGGCAATTAGTTAGGCAAAGAATTCAATTCTCCAGGCGGACAATCGAAAGGCCCCCCGCAAAAGATGTAACGCACAGTGAATGAAAATCCGGGCTCAAAGCCAGAAGATAGTGATGAGTAAGCATCCATAATTGTATCTATGAAATTTATAATAAACTTAATACAACTTTGAATATTTTCATAATTATACTTATGACAATTATACTTGTGGCAAATATATTTCAGTTAATAAGAATGGTCTTTGAATATTATAAATATTATAAAAAATAAAAACCATTCAAACTGAAAAATATTAACAGTATATTTTTTATATAAACATATTCCTGCAAAAAAAATCTTTCGCAAATCCACAATCTGCGATGTGATCACTGGCCTGATTTTGACCATCTCTGATCTGACTAAAACTACAGCCCATCTCGATCGTCGCTCCCCAATCTCCATCTCCGTCTCCATCTCGATTCCATCTCCATCTGGTCCGTGCGCAGGTCATTGGCGAGGTATCTCCTGCTGCGAATTAATCGTTTTCGATGCTGACTGCGGCCACTCACTTGCTGTCCGGCTCTCCAGTTCACCAGATCTGCAGCTCGAAGCTCCCGATCGGAGCTCGGGGTTTCCAGCTCCCATGGCTGATTAATATTTTGCCAGTTCATGAGCTTGGAGCCACGTCGAAGGCGAATCCGCTGGCCGTTTGGCATCTTGTTAGCAGGCTCGCCGTTCCCGTCGTTCTCGCCTTGGATTTGGATGCCTGCTTGCTTGGATGCAGTTTTGCATATTTCGTTTGTTTGTTATCCAAGTGCCTCCGTCGTGTGACCGAGCTCCTTCTCCATCTCTGTCTCCTTCGCCCTGCCCTCCAGTGTCCAGAATCCTACCCCCTGCGTGGAGTGTATTACGAGCATTGGCGCAAAAGTCCAAGTTCAAAGCCATATTTGAGTTGGGAAAAATCAATAAAAAGATCGCAAGCTGCGATGGCACATGCGTGTTATTTCCAACCAGACGATCCGGCCTTTCTCATAATGAAATTATTGCCAGGTGATTGAAATCTATTTATGCTAATTTACGTGTGCATAACCCACTGTCGAGAAGGAGGAGGAGGAGGAGGTGGCACCAGAATGGTTCCAAGGTTGTGCCGCTTGCAACATACGTTTCCGCATTTCTGCAGCTGCAACGTAGCAATGGTCTATCGTTAGTTTCTTTTTTCTGTATTTTTTCGGGCGTTCCGCCCACCAAAAGTGCAGATATATATTACAACAAGAGCTAACGCTCGGAACCGATCTTGATTAGAAGTGTTTGTGGCTCGATGTTGTTGCGGCTTTGGAGTTGGGAACTCGCAGCTCGCAGCTCGCAGCTCGAAGTCGTTGACAATTTTCAATTAAAATGAGTTGGGGTTATGTCCGTTTGGCCGACTGTGTGGGCGGATTAACACACACTCGGGCACACACGGCAACGCCTAAGCTCATGACTGACACTGTCCGCTTGCCCGCCCCTCGAGACTCCGCCCCTCTGCCCGTCACTGCGATGTGAATAGTTATTTAAGCCCCAAATTGTCATGCGGCTTATGTGTAAAGTTTGTTTCGCTCTTGAAATTTATTTGGCTGGGCTTTCCGGACCCATTGATGCAGATCAAAGCCAGCGAGGGCGGTACCACGGGTTCCATGGCACTTGGAGTTTGAGGATTGTGGTGAGTACAATACATTTTTAGAACTTGGATATTATCAAACCGCCCTCGCTGTATGTCGTACACTCTCAATTGTGTTTTAATTTTTGAGGGCTTGGCCATGAAAGTCCGCATCCCGCATCCCCGAGACTGGGAGCCATGGATTATGGGCCAGATTAGAGGAGAAGGTGGAGGAGAAGGTGGAGATGGGTGCGAGTAGGGGATTACCTTATCCAATTAGCTGAAACATTTCAAATCGCCGCAGTGCAACAAGCGTTGCCACATAAAATGCTAGAATTACAACAAGCGACTGCAAGAGTTGCCGCTTCAACGGTAATGCTAATGCAGGCGACACAGAAATCCAACGTCCCGATTTCAGCCATCGAAGTTCTCCGGGAGGAGACCACTGAAACAGGTTCCATCGTCGCTCTAAACAATCTTTCTGCGCGCTGTGTACTCGGCGTATTTCGTGGATATATTTTATTGTCTTTTGATGTGCCTTAAAATCGCCGAACCAGCGCGGCGGAGGATCGATAAAATTTATCAAAGCTGCTGCAGCTAGCTCCACGTTTTCCAGGACGGCCGAGGCGGGTGAGAACTAGTGGCGGGAACAGGTTCCCAGATACCCAGATCCTCGGACCTCGGTTCGTAGACGGGGCCCGGCATGGCGACAATTTTAAGTGCGAAATTAAAAGTAAAACAAGCGATTAACATAAATTTTCCAGCAAAGCGCTTTAAATGTTCTTCGCCAGGAGGGGTAAAAAAGGTGCGGGAAAGGTAACGAAACCGATACCGCAGATGGAGATGCACATGCAGATGAAGACATTGTCGATTCCGCTGGCGACTGTTAATGAAAACTAATGCAATTTATTGAATATTAATATTTAATAATGTCACAATCTTATCGCATCCATTAGATGAGCCAGTGCTGGCCATCGGGTGAAAGGAAATGGGCGTGGGTGGGGGCGATTGTGGCACTTTGGACAAGCTCTTTAATGAACTGCCCCCCGAAGGCAATTAAGCAGTCCGAATGGGAATGGAAACTGGCCAAGAGAAAAGATAAAATACCGGGCAGGAGCAGAACAGAACAGAACGGATCGGAAAGGAGAGTGGCAGTTCATCCACTTGTTAGTCGGAACCAGACGGGCCACACCACTGACCCAAATCCATGCGGACTCCCCACGTCCAGCTCAACCCATCCATCCATCCATCCATCTACCAGTTCAACCATCCATATCCACAACCACAACCACATCCACTCCCTATGTGGTCGGTTGGGCAAGAAATGCATTATTTATGTACGTTTGCCGCGCGTCCTGGCCGAAAGTCAGCAATTTGGCATCATGACATGGCCAGCATCCGAGTTCCAGGTCCAGAGTTAACATAGTACCCAGCCCAAACTGAAAACCCAGGCCCTGGAATCAGCACCCAGCTCCGCCGATGATGCACGCTTGTCAGCCGCCTGCCAGTCACCGGAGAAATGAGAAAGGGCCTCCGTCTCCGTCTTCGAATGTCTGGTTAGCGTTTTTGCCTGACCTGTTTGTTTTAGCGCCTGTTGTGACAGCCGTCTGCCAGCTTTTTGGCACTTGAAATGGCCCAAACGCTGGCCGTTTGTCCAAGTGTCCGGACCACTGACACAGCTGATAAACCGAAGCACACTCATTACGCACTGATCATGATCACGGGCTGTCAATAGGAGCCGCCGTGTTCTTCTAGACGAAACGAGAAGGCTCTACAACATGGAATGGAGTAGATTCTGCAGATTAAGTGCCAGTAAGAGTTCTTTCAAGACTTCTCTTCGCGGTCATGAAAGAGTTTATACCTGTTCGTCATACTGAGTAGTAGGTTTGCTGGTAACTAGATCTACTAACTAGACTTAGTTACTTCAAAAGGTACTTAAATATTCTACATATTTTGCCTTCGTAAAGCTGCTCGTTAGGGTATTTCATAGCCGCCACAAGCAGTCTATAGAGTTCGGAAACTAAAGGATGGACCAAAATGGTGCCGCAACTCCAGAGAGGCCAACTGGCACTACGACTTGCACTACAATCGCTGACCAAACTTGGTCCGGACACTTGCGAACTGTAAACGTTGAACAAGTTGAGACCCAGATTGATTGCTAATGTCCACAGACGATGAAAGATTCTCGGTTCTCACAACTCGTCGTGGGCTAATTATGTTCTAGACGGAGTCGGGCACAACTGTTTGTCCAAAAAGGAGACTGCGGGAGCGGAGTTGCAGTCGCAATTGAAAACATGAAATCATATTTAATTCCCCCAGCTCGAGAACCTCGCAGCAATCTGGCCAGTCTCCCAGCCATTTATTTTGGCCGGGCTAATGAAGTCATTTGTCGGCGAAGCCGCAGGTTCAACGTGATTTGCCTTTGATTAGCATTGTGGCCCAATAAATTGACTGTCAATCCCGGCCGGAGTCGTTTAGTCGGGCTCTGTTTTATGGCCGACCATTTGCTAACCCACGGCAAACATTTATATTTGTTTGTCCAGGCCCTCGAACTGGATTGCCATCGCCATCGCAATTGGCGATTGTTCACGCCATGGTCAGATCCTATCGGGCACTGGACAGAATGAATAACACCGAGAAACAGGACCAAGAAATTGTGATTATGTAGAAAGTTATAATATTTAATAGATAACATGAATGCAACAAAGAATGAAATAGATACTTTCCCAGCAAATATAAAATTAAAAAAAGCCATGCTGATTCTACAGATTCTAGAATAGAATTTTTTGAGTGCCAGATCATATATACATAACTGTTCCTGTTCCTGCTTCCAGTTGGGTCAATAGCCCGACCTCCGCACAAACTCCACAATTGTATTCGATCGCCGTATCTTTCGTTGGCATCTGTGGGATTATGTAAAACCCCTGGAACGCCCCTCGTCTAAGCTGCCCCCTCCGTCCCAGTTACTGGTCCACTTCCAATTCCAGCCCTGTTCATTGTTGTTTCGCCCTGGCCCACGCAATTGATTTGATTTTTGTGACACAATTGAATTATTTATTGGATTAAAGCCCATACAGAAAGCGAGCAGGGAGTTCGCGGCGGAAGTTGATCAACAATAACAATTCCACTCCGGTTTTCGGCTCCAGATACCATCCAATGTGTAAAACAATGTCCAGGGAATGCCATTCATTCAAAGGTCGGACATGGACGGCCCCCTGGAATGCCAGCTCTCAAACACTTGGCAATTTGTTGCGATCGGACAAAAGTGTCAAAAGCCGTGCAGACGCACAACAAGTCTGTCAATTAAGGCGAGAAGAGCCGCATTCAAAGACCCCAAGCGGAAACTCGTCGTGATTTGAGCTATAGAACCTAGGGAAACTGGAGAAGCTCCACCCACAAGAGCTTAAACTGAACTGTAGGGGTTGATTTGATACTCTAATCAGTAGATGTTCCTAAGTGAAAAGAGTAGATTTGATTTTACGATTTAATCGAGTATATAACAATACACATCTTATAGAATGCATTTTTTATCGTATTCTAGTTTTATTTGATTTAAATGTTTAAAATTTTCTTAGTTTGCAATCACAAAATCGTATATACCCTTTGAAAGGCCCACGGCAGGTGGCGCTGCTGAATCATTTGATCGTGGTTTGACTCGATCGCTAATGCGCAAGACCAACAATGAGTCGACCGTATTTGAATGTGAAATTCTTATGCAAAATTACTTTATAATTTAATTTTTATTTGATTTGTGTGATTTTATTGATTTGCCGGACTCCCCAGCGGCTTTTGTGGCGGCTTCCCCTCCCCACCGAAACCTCAAGCAGCTGTCTTTCTTCGTTTTATCTGCTTGGTAAATCTTGATTTTTTCGCCTCCTTCATTTTTGTTTTTGTTTGGTGGTATGGGTAAGCAGGCAACAATTCACAATTGATTAAAAATGTAAATTGTTTATTTATTTTAAACGATTTTTATCCACATTCGAGCATATGCTCTGCTGCTGGAGCTTTGTTATGTAAAAAAATGCTACGGTCCGAAAAAATATGAATGACTCTACGAATATGATTGTTTATGGGGCTTTTCTGACCAAAATCCCGGCCTTTTGGACAATGTTGGTTTTTGCCTTCGGATTGCGGACCTTTGGGCATGGATTAAGTCATAAAAATCCCATAAAAATGTTGTCGAAAAATCGTGTAACCCGGCGACTATATGCCATGTGCTGTATGGGGTCGGTGCACATAAAAGGTTCTTGCGCCCATTAAAAGTTGCCTCCATAAATGTCATAAACTGTTGATCAGATCTCATAGCTTGGCCCCGTTTTATGGCCTGATTGGGGTTCCATGGAGGTGCCATCTCTGGAGCCATATACATTTCACGACTTATCAGCCAGCCGCCGGCGGTTCGGCTACCGTTGACAATCCAATCCACCGGAGAGCCAGGTGAAAACACTTTTCACAATAGCGCTGCACTTGAGTTGTTAAATCAAATTGGGCACTGGAAATCTTAAAATGTGGAATTCGAAATCAGAAATTTGAAATTTCGAATTTAACGCTTTTCAAGTTGCGGCATTTCTCAAGTGGTAGGGATCGTTGTTGCCACAAGTGGAACAAATAGACAAGGCCCACAAGAAATCAAGGTGTGTGGCAGCTCAAGTGGCCCGAAAAATTGCCCGATTTTCAATTTACCCTGAAATATGATGAGGCTTTAATGGTTTGGTTTGCTTTAATTAAACCCCATTGTGCCGAGTGACAGAGTGATAAAGAGTGGTGATGGTAGTACAGTATTCATATTTACAAGTCATAGATCTTACTAAAACATAAAAATTGTTTGTGCTCATTAGTAGATACTTAATATATTCGAAGAAGCATATCTACTCTATATTTATGTATTAACGTGAAATTAACATTGTAGTAATTTCGATTTTAGCCTTGGTATAAACAGCGCTACTTGTCCGATTTCAGGTATCGTATTATTCCTCTCGATTTCCGCTGCTAAACGTGAGTTGGTGGGGCCTCCTGTTTTTTAATTAAATGCGATTCATGTTGATATTGCGGCAGTGGCAGTGCGTCCAAATGTGAAGCGTCAGAAGCGTTTAAATTTCGCTCAATTCATGGCCTGATGCGTTGCGACAAATGCATCCACCTTGGGGTGGACCGCTTTTTCGGGGCAACACCTTGGGCCCCCCGTCTGCCCCACTGCCGAGCCCCCTCCACCAATCTATCCGCCGCCAGAAGCCGCAGCAACCACATGCCGTGCTGGTAAGGACCTGGATATTCTTGGTATTCTTTCTTCTCGGCTGCCCGCTTGTCCGGTGTTCGGTTACACGCTCCATCATCGGGTTTCAAAGGCCTCTGCCACAGCGAGGAGCTCGAGTCGGGGGGACTCGTACTCATTTGCATTTATCTAAACCATGTAGCCATAAACATGAGCGGGGTGAAAAACTTTCCCAAAAAATGCGCATAAATTAATACAGTTTACTTATCAGCTTATTAATGGCCGCAGATTAAGACATCAGGGCGACCTGCTGCTCGTTGAGAATTCTGTTTCAGGTATGAAATTTTTCACCCATCACAACAAATGACTGAATTTCCGAAGAGGCCAACGGAATTCAATTCGGTTTCGCCCTCCTGCTGTGAATTTATGCGAAAAGAATCGAACGCGCTGTCGCCTCGAGAGATCTGTTTTGGGAGCTATAGTCTGTGGATCGGAGGCTATATCACCCAGCCCCCTCCCTTCATCCCCTTCGCCGTGCATTCATATTTAAAACAAAGTGTCATATGTCATAATGGCACCGGAGCTGAATGGCTCTCACTCTGGTGGAACGATCCTCAGGCAAAATGGTTGCCTGGCGCCATTTTCTGTGCTCTTTTCATTATTTACTTTGCGGCATTCGGCGGCAAGTGGCAATTACTTTCACTGTGGCAATTTCGAAGGGTCTCCACAAACACATATGTACATATATACGTGCTGCAAAAAGGCGCTGGAAATGAGGGGAAAAAAAGATGGACAGAAGCAGTAGAAGTTAATGATGTTGCCACATGCTTTTTATTGGTGGTATTCCCCCTTGATGATGATGATGATGGCCGACCGGCAGTGGCGGCCCCTCCTGCCACTTAGTTGCCCCCTTCCCGCTTCCTTCTTCCCACCAACTTGCCTGCCACTGCAGCTGTTGCACCTACCCCCCACCCCCCCAGAAGCCTCTCATAAACGACTTCAATTACATGCGAATGCGAGTGGCAGTGTGTGCGTGTGTATCTGTGTGTGCAAAGGCGGGGCTCCGGCAAAATGGCGTTTTGGCCAGCTCATTCTGCTTCTCCTACTTCTGCGGGTCCGTTTTGCCGTCGGTATTTGCCAATGACGCACAACTTTCATCTGACGGATCGCTGCGAGGAGCGGTGCTGGGTGCCATGTGCTACTCATCAGCTAACGAGCAAATCGATGCCGTGGACAATGTCGCCACAGTTCTTATCTCAGCCGCTTGGAGACCGAACCCACTGATGCACCTCCATCTCCATCTTCAGCTGCATCTTTGGCCAGCCTACTTTGTGTTTGTGCTCTGCGTTGCTCCCAGCGATGCCATGCATACACTGAAAGAAAACATGGGTTCACATATAGGAGAAAGTAATAAAAAGTTCCACACATATTTTTCTTTTATATATAACATAAACTTGAATAGAATTCATCAAAATCTTAACTTGCTTACTCTTCTCTTTTGCATAAAGAAGAAAAGTTTTTATGTTCTAATTGCTATAGTTCTTTTCGCTCAGTGCATGTGAGGTTCGATTGAATGCTGATCGCAATCGCGAAGGCTGCCAAACGCTTCTATGCAAAGTGCCTGCGATTCCGCCTCTTCCACGTCCAGCTCCTCCTGCTCCTCCCGCTCCTCCCCCAACGCATCAACGTGCCCATCCGCCTGATCCTCCGCTGGCAGCAGAGGAAGAACCTGTTGCTGCTGCTGCTGGCCTGGGCTGGTCCCAACTATCAAGATGACCAAGGGGTGAACAAATTCATTCAGTCATTCATCGAAACAAATTGGTTGACTGATGATGACGACGACGCGATGCTGCCGAAGAGGTGGAGCTCAGGATCTGAGGAGCTGGACTTGGTCACTTGGGCCGGGAGAGGTATGTCAGTGCCGGGCTTTAACTTGTCAATCTGGTTATGTCAATTTGCTGTTTGTTTTCTGCCACCGCAGCACCGCCGCAAGCCCCCCAAAACTGTCGCTATGGCTCTGTGGTCTGGATATCCCGGTATCCAGGCATCCAGGCTCCATTTGCGTGTCGGGGGACTTAACAATTTTATTTATTCGTCGCCGGACGCATTTCCAATGCACACCCGTGTCATCCGATAAGCCAGCCGGGTCTAACAATTACTATCGCATAAATAACCGTTTACCAGCCGGGCCCCCACTGCATCGGGAACCAAATCTATGATTGCCACACACGACACACCACCAACATGTGGCACATAAGTTGGGGCACGGGCCGCGGTGGCGACACAACCGAATCAATTTGTATGCGGACGTTTTTCGGACGATTTTAACCCGAAACTTGCTGTTAAATGGATGTTTATTGCGCCTCAGGGGGAGGGGATTGGCCTGCACGGGGGGCGGTGCCATTGGAGGCGGCCTGTGGAGGGGGAGGGGGGCGTGAACCAATTTACGCGGCAAACGCATGCGCACCGACGTCGATATCAAACGCCCATCTCATTGGAAACGAGCGGGGGAGGCTGCTCTGCACAGAGACACACAAGTTACACACCATTTTGCTAACTATCTATGTTTAAAACAAAGAATATTCCAACAAAGTTTTAAAATTAAATTATAAGTTTTAAGTTAGAAAATGGTAGTAATATCCTGCTTATTTGGTTTCAGTTAATTCAAGGTTCCTTCAAACCATATCTAGACCCAACATTTAAGTTCGTCATTTTCATATTAAAAAGTAATTTCTCGCAGTGCAGACTGGAAAGGTGTGCGCAGTGCCGATCGGTGCAGTGCCCACCTCACTCGGTGGGTGTGCGGATAGATTCTCTGGGGTCTGGTCTGAAGCCTCTAGTCTCCGATCGCGGCACGCCATGCGGGGTGGGGTTGGCGGAATGGCTTGGCATTTGCAACAATTGCATAAATTTCGCATTTTTATGACTGATAGTGTAAGAAATAGGCGTGGCACATGTGAGCCCAATGCGTTGCCGCATATTTTGAGCTGCCGGTGTCCGATTCTCGGGCAAGAAGCGGGCAATTGAATTTCGCCCGTGTCATACATGAAATATACTCGTAGCAATGCCAGATAGACCGATGGACAAGACAGTTGGAATGCCCAGCTCTCTGGGTCTCATCTTCCTTTCAGTGGACGGCGGTGGTATCTACCAGCGTTGATCAATTGGGCGTTGCCACAACGTCGACTGCGGCAGGGGCAGCGGCAGATGGCGGGGCAGGGAGAGAGGGTTACTTCAGCAGCATCGCCGCGCTGAGTAATGGCCGTCAAGTGCCCGAGGACATCATTTCCATAATGTCCTTCACAGGGCAGCTCTCATGCAGCAGCTAAACCTCTCAGGTGCAACGGCTGAACTATGTATGCTGCATGTGCTGCAGTCGCGGAGCCGGCAGAGTGGCAGCTTGTAACAGATTTGTATCGCATTTTATATGCCACAATTTTCGTTTGATATTTATGTCGATAATAAAATTAAGATGATGAGCGAAATTGCACTCTGAGCGGTGCATGAAAGGGGCGGCGACTTCCGAGACTCCCCGAGCACACAAAATGTTGTATATGCAATATATATGTATAAGATGGGAGCAGGGAGCTTTGGCCATCCCCAAGAGGCACGAACGCAGATGCGAGCAACCAATCAAGTGCAAGGGGCAGCTGTCGCAGGACCAGATCAATCTTCGGTCATTTGCGCCGTTGTACTCCTCGATTAATTCGATGAGAAAGGCCCCGAAAAAAAATGAAAACAAAATGCTCCACTCAAATTCCTCAATTTTTTGCCAGCCCCAAGCTGCAATAAGAACGTTACAGAGCTTGCCAATTCAGTTATTAATTTGCAAATAAATTTGACCTTATCTCGTGATTTTTCGTTTCCTGCCCAATTGAGGGCTTAAAATATTAACAGACAGAAGAGAAAACTTAATCGCACCGAGGGTAATGGACTCAATGTAATTTAAATCGACTTTTAATTTTCATAACTCCTTTTTGGGAGTTCACCAGTTCATCAGAACTATAATATGTAATGTAATTGGTTTATGCTAGAAATGAGGTTCGTTGTTAAGAATCAATTATATAATATAAACTTGCCTGCTTTAAGTAGCAAAAGTTGTATGGAGTAATATAAAAATTATCATATTACTGCACTCGCTGCGCAGATTACTGGGCTATAACCATTTGCATAGTGGATGGGCCAATTTGCCTTAATTTCGATATGCTTTCGGGGTGCCGAAAGTTATTGAAGCCATCTCAAGTGAAGATCGATTGGTCGGCAAAGTGGTGCAGAGGTGCTCCGATGGATCCACCTACCCGGGCGAAGGGAATCGATTCTGATGGGAGATTAGCAAAGCGCTGCAAGCGAAACAAGCCATCCGGAGCTTAGTCCCATGCTCGGATATCTGGAGTATCTATACTGGTTAATAACAATAATCAGGCATGGCGAGTACAAGCCAAGTACATGTCGCTGTTGCCGCTGCTGCTCCTGATGATGCTGCCGCTTTTGGGGAACAAGGGAACCGATAGCCGATAGCCTCACATCCGGATGACGGCCATAACAACAGCTGTCAAAGTTCCAAAGATGACGGCCCTCGATGGCTGACGATGATGAGCCACAACGGCCGCATCAGAAAAGGGCCTGCTGAGAACAGGGTGGGGATGGTGGGGATGGCCAAGACCAATGATCGACTAGAGACGATCGGCTGGGAATTTCCAGGGCCCCGGGTGCAAATTACCACGAAAACAATTTCAGTTGCTGCTGCAGCAGAGGCAGAGCAGAAGCAGCAGCAACATTGGCGGCAGATTGCCAGGATAAAGTATGTCTGTTGAAAGCATGCGTCAGAAAGGATTGAAATCGAGCGTTTCATGATGCGACAGAGACAGACGACAGACGACACTTGGCCAGAACGAGAGGGGGAAATGCCGGCTTCTGTTGGTCGCTGCGGTTGCAGTTGCACTTGCAGAGGCGTTGCTGCTGCGTCTAGCCGGCAGATGTGTGCAATGTTTTTGCCGCACTGTCATTGATGAAGCATAAAATTATGGGAGGCAACATGGCAACTTGGGAAAAAGTAGAAAAAATTCACAAAATGGCCGCGCGATGGATTAAAGTCGGCTCGCTTGGTTGGCTGTTGCCTGGCAAAAAGTTCTCAGGGTGGAGCAGAAAGGGGAGAGGGAAGACGAGCGTTGCAAGTGCATAATTAAGCCTTCCGCCAGCGTGTTTTGCATGGCCGCGATTTTGCACACTCGAAACGGCGATTGGCTGCCGTGATTGGCCAAAGTCGGAGCCACTAGTTGGTAGCCAGGTTGCAGAGTAGCCAACTTGCCACTGGCGGTGGCGGTCAAGCTCATAGATCATTGCACTTGCTCGGCGGCATTCCAGCGTTTTCCCCAATCCAGAGCGGCTCGACCAGCTCGCTTCCATTGGCATGTGTCGGCATCTGCATTGTTCAATGACTTTTTGGGTATTAGCCGAAATAAAAGAAATGGCAGGCAGGCCGCCAGCAGCATATCAAAATTGCCAATTTCTATAACTGTTGCAACACCTTGACATGGACACGCAATCTCTGAGCTGCAAGCTTCTGATCCCTGTTCATCTCTTTCGCACCAAAATATGCCCCTCTCTGGCATCGATGTGTGTGGCTCAGAGCAACAGCAAACATCAACCGGCAACAATCAACCAACCAACAGGAGCAACAATAACAACAACAAGGCCAACTCCGCTTGACAACTTGTAAGCAAAGTGAGTGAAAATTAGTGAAAACCTCTAAAAGCTGCCAGCCATATAAAGCGGTGAATGAGATTTCGCAACATTCTCCGGACAGAAATACCCTGCTTTTTAGAGCATGCTAGAGATGAATGTAGAAATAACAGCCATAAAAATATTAAGTTAAATAAATATATTTTATACAGATATAAAAACTGTATATGAAATATAACCATGTTCCCTTTTTAAAATATTTAACTTGCTGTTTTTCTATTGTTTTAAAAATGCTTTTCAACAATTTAAATATATTATATATATGAAAAAATGAAAATGACAACAATATAGTATCTTTGCTTATTATTATTAAATATAAACATTATAGTTTCCAATGCAACGTGCAGTTAGTTCGTAAGTTTAACCTTTTATCGCTTGCTTAACTTGTTTTTTAACTGCTTTAAGTAGCCTTTGAAGATTTCCACTCCAAAACACTATTTTCATTAAATGGTGTATATTTTTTTTTTGTCGAACTTCATAATTCACTTGGCCATAATCTTGCAGATATTTAACCTTAAATCCGCTCCAATCTCCCACCTGTTAGGGTGTTTCCGTATTTCATTTGCGCGCCGCAGCAGCTTTCTCTGCCCCTCCGCCACCGCAGCCCCGCACCAACCAGGAGGCGATCTTCCTTTTGGCCAAGATGGCCTGTCGCATTGCGTGCCTGGCACTCTACCCACAGCGTTCTGGTCCGCTGCGATCTGGGTCCGCTGGAGCGGCGTTCATATCCTGCGGACGTTCATAAACATGACAGTTTGAGCAATTTCCATCAATCACTTTTTTTGGCTGCTTTTATTTTGTGGGCTGTTTTTGTTTTTGGTTTTTGGTTTTTGGCTTTTTGTTTGTGTTGTTGCTACGCTCGCCGGGATATCGTGACTTTTGGGGGCACGAAAGAAAAGCAGCCCATTCCGACGGACGGGGATGGATGGATTGCTGCCTGCAAGATTGCCAACTTAAATATTTTCACTTTGCCGAGATACTTTTTGCGGTATGCGGTTGGCCATCCCTGTGGGCGCCAGGGGTTGAGGGGGCGAGATCGGCCGAGAGATCAAACAACAAAGCGGTTCCGCATGCTAATGAATGCGCAAATACCACAAACTAATTTAAACGATTCTCGATCGCAATCAAGGCGATGCCGCAGCCCAAAACTGAGGCTCAAAGCTGAAGCTGAGCTCTCGAGCCTGTTCCAATTTTTGTACGACTTTAACACCAATCAATTAGCACTGCGGTGGGCAGGTGGGCGGGGGGCGGTAAACGCCGCCTCTAACGAACACGCACATGGACGGCATCTTTTCAAAAGATGGCATACCGCCTCTTTGCACCTTCTATTGCCGCTCAGCGGTGAAAAATCCGGAGATATAGTCACAACTTTTCACACGCTGCCGCTAAGTGCGCCCCGAAAAATGGATTCAATATAAAAAAAGAAAAAGGGAAAAGGAAAATCCATATCCATATACAACTTCATTACCAAAAGAGCGAAAACTGAAACATCAAATTGCAATTAGGAGAAGTTCAACAGAAATATTACAAGTGTCCGCTAAGCAGGGGCAAACTGGTTATTCGGTGGCCCCCACCCATAAGCATACCGTGCCATGCCCAAATCCAAATCCCGGTCCATGTCCGCGACTCCATGGACCACGACCATGTCCGAGTTGGCGGCGACTTTCGTCTAATCAACTTTGCCATCGATGTTCATAAATTTATTTCATTTCGGACACAAATTACACGAGTGTAGGGTGTTTAACATGCCATTCGCGTTGTAAGATCAATTGGGTTAAGCTTCGATCGAGAATCGATGGATTGGCGGTAGCAATTCGAATTTGTTCCAAGTTTTTTCAACGAAAGCCGCTGGCGGCTCTTAAAGAAAAAAAAGTCGAAGATACAGGCGATGCGAGCTGGAATATATAAATTATGCTTGAGTTATAGGCACGGTATTAAAACAAAGTTAGTTTTATAACATAGTAACTCAATCGATAAGTGGTGTGTATTTCTGTCTAAAAGGTAATTGTCCGTGACTTTTGTTACATGACAATTATCCAAAGTACTTATCTGTACTTAGTTTGGTTTAAAAAAATAACATTATCTTCTACTTTGAATATGTTTAAAATGCAGTGTTATTTATAGCATGGGTTGCATACTATGTTTGCCTGGCATGTTGATTCCAGAATCCAGCCACAAAGCTCAGAATCGAGCTGGCTTGAGTCCGAAATGTTACCATAAATCATCCGCTAATGCCAGACGCCGGCAGCGAATGATTGAATTAGCCGGGCCGCGGCGATATCGGGCACTACCAATTTCGTAAATTAGCCAAATCTAACATGTGCGATAGGCGGCCGCGACTATCGTCGGTTGCGCCTACCTCAACCTGAAAGTCCGAGACCAAACTTGATTTTGAACTCGGAACGACGGCGAAGTTGGCCAGAACTAGTTGTACAATAATTATCAGCGCCTAATTAAATCGTTGCTTTATGCGATATCAGCTACTTGTCGTTTGGCCGGCTTTTCTGACACAGTTTCCCAGCCTTTTTTGTGCCCCTTTGTTTTTCGTCGTCGTTTCATTTTCATTTCGATTTTCGCACTTTGCGCCGCATATTTGTCGCTGCTTTTAATTAGTCCGTTGGCATATGGGCGGTGTTTTTTTTTGCGTCGGGGGGGTGCGGTTGATAAATTGCTGTTTGGTTATGAAATTGAACGGATTTATGGCCGTACCCTAGACTGGCACACAAATCAGTGGCTTTCATCGCACTTGCCGCCAAGCGAGAGAGCCGAAAAGTTCGAGCGCAGCGCTTAAGCCAGCACATAATTTACGCTTAAGCAGGGCTTTTGACCAAAATCAATAAATCCACTCCGGCATTCGCACAACAAAAGAAAATGGAAAATGGGAAGGGTAGAGACACAGTGAAGGGGGGAATCTACGCACCAGCATGGGCCAAAAATTCTCAGCAACTGCAACTGCACCAGTCTGCTCTTTGGGGCACCACCAGGTGGCAGAGTGGCAGAATGCAATGCAATGGGGCAGAGTGAAGTGGAGCTGCATCATCAACGCGCCACTGCGGCTGCGGCCTAATATCGTTTGAAATTTATGATTTTGAACTCTCTGCCAGTTGAACGATACCTCGTTCTAAAAATCATACAATCAGGGTATATGGGTACTAAGAATGCACTTGTTGAAAGTCTGAGTGTATGGTTTCATAGTTTGAATTGATTTTATCCTTTTACAAATTGGTCTAACTATTAGTAAAAGTTCTGGCTGAGATGAGCAGATATTAATAATAATAAAATAGTAGCATTAAAGGGTATTTAGCTATCCTTTTGATTTAGTGCCTATCTTAGGCTGACTTTGGCTTCTTTACTTTGAGCTTGGGAAACTGGCTGAGCCTTACACATGATACTCGCCTTGATGGACAGGAACTTGGCTTGGACTCTACGAAGACTTACTCCCGTTCCCAGGCGTTTTGCGTGGGCGTGTCCGTGGAAGGGCGTTGGAAGGGGGCGGGGCCGGGGGCAGAGGGCAGCGGCCACTTATGTGTCTGGCAAAATATTGTCTTAACCTAATTTGTGTGGCGCGGCATTGACGTTTTTGTGTTGGCCACTAATCACTAGCTGCCCAAAGTTACGGCCATGAAGGTGCCGAAACGGGGAGCGGGGGGGTTTCTCTGAGTGAATGGGTGAGTTAGCTGGAAAATGCAATAAAACCGCACCAAGAGAACCGGCCCTGTCAAGCGGCTGTCAGCGATATCTTCCTTGCAGAGGAGTAGTAGCGCCTCTCTGCTGCCCGCAACTCCAATTTTCCATTTCCCATTTCCCATGCCACCCAACCCCACTCCACAGCTATACAGCTCCACAGCTCCAAGCGTTTGGTTTATCTAATCTCCTGACATTTTCGGTTTAATTTGGCCAGCCGCCGCCCCAAGGCGTTTTGGAATTGCAACCAAGTCAAGGCCTTTTGGCCAAATTTTTATGCGTGGAAAAGTGGTGGGGGGATGGTGGGGAGTGAGGGGTGAGGGGACCGTCAACCGAATGACGGGTTAACCCACTTTCCCAAGCCGCCAGCGCACGCATGCGCAAAGTGGAGCCAAAAGCACTGGCACCAAGACCATGCCAAAATATTTCACTTGGCCCGCGTCTATCTGTCTGTCTAGCGAATTTCCCTCTTCATTTTCGTAATTTCCATGGTAATGAATACTCACATGGTCCATGGCGACCCACTTGGCCAGCCGGGGAAATTGTCAGTGCCCGGGGGACCAGAGGCTCGATGAGCAATGGCAGCCCAAATGAAGGCACTGACTGCACTCGGAGCCATCAATAAACGGGATTTCGATCTATTCCTGCGGATAGTTGGCCAGATCTTTGGCTAAAAGCATCGATAAAAGGATCTGGCAAAGGTGCTGACACATTTCCAGTTCTCAGAGTCACAATTTCGCGGCCAAAATGAACGGATAACTGCCAAGTTAATTGAAAGCCGAAAACTATTAAAAATCGCCCAAAAACACCTTTCCAATTTGTGCTCTACACCCTCTGGAGTAGTGTCAGATAACGGAATGCATCAACTAGCCATGTGCTAGTGGAAATTAAGACAAGACTTGAAGGAGTTAACTACAAAACTGTAAACGGTTAAGACGCTCTTAAAGTTGGCCTTTTAATTTGACTATGAATCGCGTATGTTTGGTGGTAGGAGGGCGCAGACAAAAGTTTGGTTCGTAAATAATAATTAACTTTTGTTTGAGGTCTATTAAATTTATTTGAAATATAGTATAAGGCTAAAAAGACGCATCTCAGTTTACATGCTTCAAAGCCATTGGTTTGAAATTACTTTCTTACTTGTACATTTCTTCGTTGGGTTTCCTTTGTATGTTAGAGGCTTTTGTTAGAAATTGTTTTTATGCTAGGTTTATAGTATCAATACTTGTGTGTATTAATATTTATATAGAATATAATTGCTCTGTCTAAATGTTATGTTATGGATATTTAAACTACCTATTGATATATGATGTTGGCCTGGCCGCGAACAGGTTGCGGATTGCGGCAGCCACTTTCCTGCCGCCGTGTTGATTGATTGCCGCAAAAACGAACCCCCAAAAAAAGGCCAACAAAAAATCCGAATGCAAATCCGTGGATTGTTACGTATGTATCTCGTTGCCGGCGCTTAACAGGCACTTTGGTTTTGGCCAACGCTACGCAGTCTCAATTCGGAGTAACAAATTGCTTGGTAAATGTTTGCCAAGTCGAGGCATTTTCCAGGCAATCGAAAGGCCAGGATGGATGGATGGATGGTTATGAGCATGAATGGTTGGTTGGTTAGATGGATGGAGCTGTTGTCCTCGGCGTGGAGCGATTCCCACAGAAGCAGGTACCGCGATGACAAGTCAAATGGCGGACAAGTGCTCGAGAGCTGGGCTCAAGGGAATGTCAAACAGAAATGAAAATTTTTGATTTTGCTCCAGTTTGCGGATCTGTGCGATCGCTCTAAAATGCACATAAATAAATCAATGCCATAACCGAAACCATAAAAAGTCATAAAAGAGCTAAAAGCCAGCAAACAGCAGACGGTGCAAATCGAAATCGAACAAAATATTTGAGGCAAAAATCAATTACAGAAAATGTCGCAAATGGCGAACAGAGGAAAAGCGAGCGAAAAATGTTTATTGCCTTGGCGCTGGAATTTTCAAATCGAAAACTCGTACGAATACTAGCGTTTTGTTGCTAACCAGTCAGTGTGGTCAACTATCAACTATCAGACCGAGTAGCATGGCAAAATGCCGCATTTGAGGTAGCCGAAGCGTTCATTGTCAATATGAAGTGAAGTCAGGCGGCAGGCGAGTTGTGGACCCAAACTCAATCGAAAACTCTGGGCTAAAACTCGACGACTGCACGCAGTGTGGTCGGGGCAGCTAACAAATGTTGTTAACAATTTCATGCTGGCAATAGCAACAGCAAAAGCAACAGCAACGACAACTACAACGACAGCAACAGCAACCAGCAACAACAACAACTCGAACAACTGTCAATGCGCATGAAATAGAAACATTGGCAAGCTGCGAGCCCTGGCACAGTCCAAATCCACATCCATATCCACAATCCGATGCAGCTGCGTCAGTGAGGAAATGCACAAAAGGCCGAGACAGACAAGCTGGCCCAGACACACTGACAGTCAGTCCGGATCGCTTTGAACTGGGCCTGCACTGGGAGAAATCAGTGACTACTCGTAGTCAAGTCGTCCGAAGGACCATCGCTAGGCAACTGCTGAGAGTTCCTTCGGTTTTATTAAGTTCCTATTCTCCATATATTATAATATTCCTTTGTAAATGCTATATGTATGTTCTTAAGTTCCCTACTATTTCTGTCAGTGTAGCACTGGGCCTGGTTCTCCGCTTGTCTCCCGAAATGCAATTGAAAAATTGTGAGTTGTACAATAAATTCCTTCTGTGTGGGATTGCGAAACATTTGAGCTTGATTGAATTATGAAGTGCGTAAGTCCGCTCGCGGGCGACGTGGAAAAAGGGGGAAGTCCCGGAGATCTGTCACAGTGACACAGACAGGCAACGAACAAAAGACCGGAGTGAGTCACTTCAGTGGCCTGGTGCTTGGGGATTGGAGCTGGAGGGCAAGGGGCCTCTTTTTGCATATGCAAATCATGCTGCTGAGGACATGCATTACGCATTTGTTAACAATCGCTGTGGCAATTGCAGCCTCCGTCTGGGCGAAGCCCATAATTTCAGCTTAGATCGTACAAACATAGCTCTGTGGCAGGGAAAATAGAAAAGCAGGCACTCGGAGAAAAGTCGGCGGAACATAATAATAATAGGTAGGTAAACTTAAGCTAATAAAGCTTACGATTATAATTATTTAATTTCAATATACTAGCTTGACTTATGTTAGTTTGTTGTAATATAAGTTATTGTTATCCGTACCAAGACTGTTCATTATACAAAACTATTAACTAAGGAAAATAAAATAGGAAAGATCAGATAAGCATAACTTTCGATTTCAAGTATTTTAATCTCCATGAAGTGTTTGCATAGCTGCCCTGGAAAACCTTAGACCCCGATGCGACACAGCCGAATAAGTTTGCGCCACGGCGACCCGATTGGGTGTTAATGGAGGAAAAACTGTGATTGGAGCCTTTGGGGATTGGGATCGGGATCGGGATCCCATTCGCAGTTTCACCTTCTCTCAATTACGGCGACCGTCTGACTGCTGCCACAAATGTCAACCGCTGCGGGGAAGCTTTCTGTGTCTGCAACCGTGCTGCATATGCTGAAAAGTAACCAAAATAAAATATACGAGAGGAGAAAAGCCTGGAGAGACTTACAACTCCATCGGTCGGCAGTTTCCCCATTACCATTTCGGTGCGCCAAATCGAATATTTGCAATCTCCGACTGCGTGGGCCGTGCAGAAACAAAAGGCAGTCGCAGTTGCATTTTGCGGCAGCTGGGATCAGTTGGATGTGTATGATAAATCTGTGTGCCATGCATTATATTTCATTGCTTAATAAGCCCGGCAATCTCGGTGATCCCCCCGCCAGCCGCCCCCCATTTATTGGCATAAGCGGTGGCAACTGGTTTGGTCGGCGGGTCAAATTTTTATATACATATATTGTATCTTTCCTTTTTTTTACTTTTGTTTTCCTTCGACTCGGCGCAACTCGTGACTTTTCATATTTATGGGGACAGCAACAAGTTTTTTTCTGCTTTCGATCAGAGAAAGATCCACAAAATTATCTATATATATATTTAATTTAATTGATCATTAAGCTTAAGGCTTAAGGCAAGAGTTCGCTTTGGTCTCTTTGCTAAATTGTTATTAATTTCATACCTTGATATGTAAATCAAGCATACTACGATACGATCTGGCCCCAAATTTGAGTCTATCCAAATGCGGCATCATCACTGAAGTATTTCTGTTTTCGGTTAATCACAGAGATGCAGAGATACGCGCACGTATCTCGGAAATACTCCGCCGACCTGTGCACGTCGCAAATATTGTTAATCGAACACCCAACAAGCCGATCGGCTACTGCGTTTACACGCGCTCCTTTTGGGGGCCAAAAGGCAGGGGCGTCGTCTGGGGGGCCAGCGACAGGGGTCTGGGGGCAGCGGTTGGTGTCGGTGTCGGGGGCATGTTCACGCAAGTAAGACAAGACGACGTGACCATAAGAACCACGAACACCAGCACAGCATATCTTTCAAACTCCAACTCAAACTCGAACCCGAACTCGGGCTCAAACTGAAGCTCAAAGTTTGGCTGAGAGTTTGCGAAGCAAAATAGTTGGCCAATTTAAAATCCCCTTTATTGGGGATGCAGGCACTTTGGCTATATTCACATTTGTATATGTGGTATATTTTAGATATTATTTAATTTGTTTTTAGTTACTGTGACCTTGTAAGGAATTTATAGGGAATGAGTTGGCTTATAAAAGTTTATAAACAACAAACTTAAGGGTATTTTCTTAGTCTGCGTGACTCCTTCACGGCTTAAACGCTTTTTCGCCAACTTTTTGTAATCAAACACCAGAGCAGCGAGTACAGAGCGCTACTGTTTTTGGCTAGGAGATTGTTGCTGCTGCATGTTGCTGCTGCTGCTGCTGCGCTTGCTGCTGCATGCTGCAAGTTGCCGGGCGTGTGTGCTTGATGCCTTGGCACGCCCCACAGTTGCGCATGGTCAGGTGGGTGGGCCAAGAGAAGGATGGAGGTGCTGTGCGTTAATTATAAACACATTAGGCCCGGCCAGGAATTAGAATTAGAATTAGCTTATCGCCCTCCGCTCACACCTTGCGCTAATGCTCCTCTGGGTTCCCTTCCCAACAAAATGCTAACAAGGCGGAGGGAAAATAAATAAATAAATATCGTAAATAAAACGAATCGTTATCTGGTCAGAGAATGACGCCTTAGCCGGGCTGAGAACTAGAGGAGGAGATGGGTATAGGGAGACCTGCAATTAATCACAGGCAACCAAATGATCCCGGGCTAATTTACATAATTTTATGAACAAACAAACAAATGAGGGTTGCGAAGCACTGGAGTGGGGGGAAACTGGGGCACGCATTTTCGGGGATTTCGAAGAAGATTTTACTGCCTCAGATTAGCCATGCCCAGAGCCCTAAGCCCCCGACCCGCGAAATCCAATAAGTCAAGTGCTAGAAAGGAGATGATCAACTGTCGTTAAAAGATTTATTGCACTTCGGCATTCCTGCCATGGGTTCTTCGCTTTCCGACTGGCTTTCTGGCCTGGCCTATAAAAAGCGGCAACAAAAACAGCTTGAACTTTCGACACCTTTTCGCGGCTGCAAAGAAATGTGAGCTCTGTGTGTGTTCTGAATTGGTTTTGCCTTTATTTATTTCCACTCGATTTTAATTGCCAACCACGAACCTGCTGAACTCTCGAGCATAGTGTAGGATTACCGATATTAACGTCTTTCGACCCGGCCCTAATGCATTTGCCACAGCCCTTGGCCGTAATGAAGTAATTAACTCTAGAACAGTTCCACTCTTCGCCAATCGAACCTGACCAAGATGGCCCCAAAGTTTCGTTGGGGGTCATTAGCAAAACCGGATGACTCTACGCCGTTTTTTAGTTGGCTTTGGTTCTAAGCCAACCCTTTCGCCGGCAAAATAGACCAATCAGGTGGCGATTTGGCGATCGATCGCTTTAATTGAGTTACCAAGCTGGTCAAACATTTGGACCCGGCGGTCCCGGTAATTTGACAGCTCAGTGATATTAACGCGATTTGACAGCGACAATGATGTGTGTTGTGCGTCTGTGTGCTCGAATCAAACAAGACAAATAAACCGACAATCTGCGCTCTGCCTTTTGTCAACCATCCATCAAAAAAGGCAGCAAAAAACACCGAACACCGAAGACCAAAAAAAAAAAAATACAGAATACAGGGAGAGGGGCAGAATCGGAGGGGCTGCAGCATCGGCAGCATCATCCATGTATTGTCAATGAAACTGGTTTTGTGTTAACATCATTCCGTCACTCAAGCCGCGTCTTGGTCCACTCTCGGCCAAATACGCACAAGCGGCTGGCTGACTGTCTGGACGGCATCGACATCGGCGGTAAACGCACCGCAGCGATGCGCTTCGAAGATAATAACCAATATGCAACATCAACAACCACACGGCGGCAACAGCAACAACCTGTGTAACGACCACGCCAACACCAAACGCCGAACCAATACACCGAAAGAAATACATGGGTTACCAATAGTCTTCTTAAATGTTACTTCTCAATTGATTTAAATTCTTGTATCTATGTGTCTTTCCCTTTTTTTCCAGTGCACAACCAAATCCAAGACAAACAGGCTCGAAACAAACAGAGACAAAGATATGTGGCAAGGGAATGCAACAAACGAGTGAAAACTAATGGAAAATAATGGAAAAATATATTTACAATAGGCAGAGCCCAAAGAACCGCTAAGGAGAACTGAAAGAAAGAGGAAAATCTTATAAAGATTTGAGTGACAGTAAAATGAAATGACAAAAGGAGGGGAGAGAGAGAGGAAGACCGCGGTCATCCAGTGACAAACATTAGAAAGCTAATGAAAGTTAACCACAGATACAAAATAACAAAGCCATATCCATACAAAGAAATATTTATGTAGTGAGATCCACGGATACCGATGGTGAGCTTATATCTGCGGATACGTGGATTATCTTCGAATGGTTTGTTATTATTAGATTCTGGGTCTGGGCGATGTGATAAATCGATTGGGGCACCACTTGAAGGTTACACTCAGCCATTTTGCATGCAATATTTGCATTTGCATTTGTTGTGCGACTCAATTAGAATATATAGTTTGTTCAGTGTTGGTGGAAGGGGGGCGGGGGCGGGGGCACGGGCAGTGGGTCGGTGGCACTGACTGCACACAGTATTCGCCCACGCGAATCTTTCAGCCATGCGAAACTAGAACTGCAACTGCAACTCCGAGTCGTCGGCCAAACGGCGCCAGCAACACACACACATGTGTTTGTGTGAGAAAATCCGAGCTAAGTGCAAAAATTTTCGAATATATTTATCTTACAGTGGATTTTCGAATTCAAAGACATAAAGAAAAAAGCAACAATCGTAATGCAAATGATAAATCTCTTTCAATGTTAACTTAAATCAGTTCTATCCTATATGTAACTAAACATTGTAGCTGCTTCTTTTCTTTCCCAATGACATAAAAAGTTATTGTCCCTATTTATTAATTACTTTTGTAAATGATTGTCGTTAAAAGGCTAATTCCACTGTACCTGCTGTGTGAATTATTTTAGAGACCCGCAACATGCAATAAAAAACGTTTAAGTGAACATTAAAGCTAACATCATCCATTGGCCAATGCAATTACGAAGCTTTTGTCGCCGCCACCGGTCGCAAAATGGTCTCGAAAATGGTGGATAAGGGGGTGTAATTACCTCAGAACGTATCTATCTATGGTTGAAAATCTATCATATACAATCTATAAATTTTCATTATGCAGATCGGGCGATGGCAATTGCTTGTAGTTCTGAAGGTCAGCCGGTCGGCAGTCAATTACATGGATTGAGGTGCGACCCAAACAACTAATTAAACAGATCCATGATCGCTGATTGTAATTGAAAGAGCAACAAACGGTTCCAGTCAGCGGGCGGTCCACAGAGTCCACTTCTGCGATTGAGTTTCGGTTGGATTACTAAACATGGCTGGTATCTAAGTATTCCTGGTTTGGAATACGATTTTATGGATCTGGCCACGCCTCTGCACCGTCATATGCATTTGCACAGATTACTAATCGACTCTTTGTCTTCATTTGATGGCTTCGGGTTTTAATTATTCGAGAAATGGTTTTCCAAAACAGACCAGGTCGCAGCGGATGAGCAGAGTTGAGATGAGATCCCGCATATCTTAAACGTTCCGTTGTGTTGTGATGGTGTCTTGAGCCCATTTTCAGGTGTCTGTTAATTTGTTTCTCCTCCCTTTGCTGGTCTCCACCGCCCGTTGGGACTGCCTTAAACTCGTCTGCGTCCGTAGTTGACCCTCTTCGTCTTTGTTTAACAACAAATGCTTGACTTGGACCGAGGTGTTAAAGCTTGTCTCCGCTCTACGGGCCGCAGCGCGTTTTGAGTTTCCATTATTATTATTATTTTTTTTTGGGTTTCGAGAACCGCTTTCCTTTTTAGACTAGTTCGGCTCGTAGGCTTTATAATTTATGATATTCGAATAGTTTCTATGAAATGTTGCATGGTGTTCAGAGATTGCCTCAGATTTGGGGCCAGGCATGTCGGATTCGGTTAGATGGGCAGCTGAGTTGGCTTAAAGAAGGGGTCGCTGGCTGAGGTTGCATGCATTTATAATTCAATCACGAGCAATTAACTAGGAAAATGCAGTGAAAATGCACGCATAGCCAGGCGAAGAACAAAAGACTTAGGCAACAAACTTGAAATTTCATTAGTTTGCATAACCGCTCCATCTCTTCAGCCCTCCCTCTTTGTCTCTCCTTCTTGTGCGTTTTTGACAAATTTGTTTGAAAATTTTCAAATTGAAAAGATTCATTCATCAGCGGGATGCTCGCATCATCATCATCAAGGTAGGCAGGCTGGCAGGCAGGCAGGCAGAAGCTCAGGCTATGTTTAATGGATTCCAACAGCCGTGGCCCGGTCCCGACTGCCCGTCTGTCTTTCGGTTTTCGTTTTTTCGGTGTATACACCTCTGCTGGGATGAAGCTCAAAGGTCCCATGTGCGATCTGACCCATTGTCGTTATAAATTAGCGCAATCAATCAACTCACTTCACCTGATTCGGCCGAAAGAGTGAGAGAGCAGCACAACAAAAAGATTCCAGACTCCAGATTTGAGTTTTCAGTTTTCAGATTGAAGACAAACGCAAACAGGTTACCGGAGATGCAGATATGTAGATAGGGCCAGCGAGAGGCTTCCAATGCCATGTCAGATAGATCAGAACAAACCTAGACAAATTTCGGCACTTCGTCAATGTCAAAACGATGGTAGCATTGACCAGTTTTGTTAAATTAATCAGCAAAATCGTCTAATGGTTTCAAAATACCAGCGCCGCAAGCGAGTGACTAAAATCAAAAGTTATGTTTTAGCTGGAAGTGTTTGCTTGGCTTCTTATCGGACTTACCGCGAGGACTCTCTCTCTCTCTAGTTTGCCTATCAGAGTATCTGACTATCGACCTTTCATCTCTTTCTTCTTTCCGAGCGAATGTTAACAAGAGGAGACTCCCAAGAAAAGGCAGTTAAGCATCGGCTAGGCCGATCCCCAGCTCTGGGTATTTTTCAGGTGTAAAATGAAAGAAGGTTTTTCATCAGATCCCAAAAGTGCCGACCATAAATTTCAGCTTGAAACCTTTTTCCATATAATTTTCCCCATGCCCCCAAGGGTTGCACTTAACCGAAAAGAAGAAAAGCGATTCGACTCAGAACTCTCCCTTTCTTCTCGGCCCTGCTGGTCATTGCTATTGTCAGTATTATGATATGATATGATTCAGTTCGATTCGTTTTGCCCGCTCAGGGCTTTCTTTTTACGAGTGGTAAATGTTTTATTTTGATGGCGTTGTAAGGTGTTGCAACTCGCGGGCACAATGTCTCTCATTATGCTTGCCACAAAGGAGCTGACTGTTCGGATGGTCGAGTACGTTTATATGATTCCAGGTCGCTGATTCCTTACGTAGCTGCAGGTGCGGAAGCAATTTGTTTAGAATTTTCGCTGTAAACGCACCAGCAACTGCTACAAGTTGCTGAGAGGCACTGCGGACATTAAATAAAAGCGAAAAGAGTAAACACACAACACGAGAAAATATTGCATGCAACAACGCGGCCGAGCTCCGTCCTCATATACCATGCCATACCATACCATACCACACTATACTATACTATACTATACCATATAGTAAGGAGTACGGCCGCCAGTGCTTGTGAGCATACAAATATGCAAATTATTGTGCACACAGCGACCACGCCAACAACCAACAACCGGCGGACAACGACAACAACAAGGAGGAACTGGCAGATTTGTTTGCCCTGCCAGGCAGCGGAGAAAAACTGAGGCAACGACTTGATCGCCGCTCATCTAGCCAGGATGTATTGGCCAGGCCCGAGTCAACATACGGCTGAAATATATGGGCCTGAACTTGAAATTTTATAGTTGAAAATTAGTTTGAAGTAGTGGGGGTACAAAGTAGATTCGGAATATCTTATATGCAAATTATTTTTCGGACAGTAAAGTACTAACGTTTGTTACGAACTATATTTCTTTTAATTTTTCTCAATGAATCGTTTAAAGCTTTTGTATAAAATTACAGAATAAAGGTTTGATCATTCATAAAACTCCTTTGAAAATATATGTTCCCACTGTATTTCATGATAATCTGATTCATGCAACCAAATCTTTTACTTCTTTCGGTTTTAAGCACAACAATAAACTTTTAGGATCTGTAAGCATGGAATATAGATTAATGAAGCCCATTTTGTTTAAAGTGAAAACTGGCCCAAGCAGATTTGAATGATCATATAACTTATATGTCGATCAGAACCTTGGATGATGATTCAGAGAATTCCAGAACTTTTGACATCCGTCTTCGAGTGGCAATTAGAAGTGAGGGATTGGCATTAGTGGCATTACGATTTACGGTGCCCTAGGGTGTCTTATGATCTGGTCGTAAAGCGTTTTGATTTCATTCGCCAGCATTAATAAGTTCATAAAGCTAAGCCGTAGATGTTGGCACACTTGTTTGTCGTTTGCAGTTTTTGGGCCATAAATGGCGTAAACTGTAAAATGTAAACAAAGACGCGGTTGGTGGGCGCACAAATCTGCGAGACGATGCGTTGTCTCAGGTTGCTCTATGCCGGCTCCTACGTTCCTCCGACCATCTCAATTATATGGTTTTATTATGGTTTCATTCTGGAGAGATGCCGAGATCCCGACTTGCCCAGTCCCCCTGCAAGAACCTGCAAGCTACATTGTACGGCCCGGAGCGAACCGAAAAGGTAAGACGATATTCGAAAATGGGTTTTGTGGCCGGGCCAGAAGTGGAGAACGTGTTAAAGTCACAAGTTCCCTAACACGTCTTTAGGTTATTTGATATATTTATTAAACTAGCCGAACGCTGCGCTCTTTCACTCTGCTGGAGTTACTTTATCTGGCGCGTCCGAAACGGGTTATCAAAATATGTGCGCTCAGCTGAAGCGTGAGTTGATTAACTCTCGGCTGAGCCACATTTTTTGGTAGTTAGCACACGGGGATAACTATCCGCCGAGTGGCCATCGCCATCGCTATTGCCATGGCCAAGAGCACCTCCTTGCTGGAGCCCCACTTGGTTCATTTCATTTTTATTTACGTGAACTACTCTGGTGTCCAATAAAATATACGCAGCGAAATCAGATGCAAAACGTGCGACAGGGAGGCAAGAGATTCCCAGCATCTTGTCGCTGAGACACGCGGACGCACTTAATGAGCAGCGATCTTAAATCTTAAAGTCAGACAGGGGCGACGGTGGGCAGGCAGGGGGGTTCGGGTTCGATGGAGACGTTGTATCCACAAGAGCGTGTATCTCAGGCCCCGATCGCCAGTGTGTGTTTTCGTATGCTTGTGTGTGTGTGAATATGAGAGACTGTGTGGAAAGTATCTGGAACTGGCTCTGGCGGGGCTTCATCTTTCTGCACTCGAGAATCTTGGGATCGGGAGAACCAAGTGAGAGAGGCGGCTCTCAAATGCTTATGAAGATATTATGAAAAGCAGCACAAGATTCAGTCCCCAACTCCATTCGCTGGCCATGTATAAGTGTGTGTGTGTGTGTGCATCTGGAAGTGGAGCCTGCATTATGTGGCAAGTTCCATCTCCATCTCCGACTCCATCTCACCTGCAAAAAAAGATCAATGACAATTTATTGTCATGACTATGAAAGTTCTCACAGGCGCAGGCGTGCTCAGATAGCCAGATACTCGTGTATCTGCATCTGCATCTGCATCTGTTGGATGCTTTTCCATATTTCAAAGTGACATTCGACTGGCGCATTTCGTTCGGTATATTTGTGGTTTATTGGTTGTAAAGGTAAAATGAAATCTACTTAGTCTGGTTCCTTATACAAATATCACACACATTGTTAACGCTAGCTAGGCTTAGTTTATACAGATACATTTACGGATAGGTAAGCTTAATACTCATGGATAGAGTCTGGCATTTACAAGATAGGTATTTTAGTGGATCACCCCTTAATACTCGGATCTCCTTGGGTCAGTGGCTCATCGAATATGCTTTAAAAGACTCCCAATGATTAAAATTTATAAGTTTCCATTTTATATGATAACAATTTTCTAGAACCCCTTTTTAAAATATAACCCCGCCAAAGCCACTGACCCCTTGACTACTGCAATCCCAATCCAGGTGAAGATGGACCCACTGCTGCTTCGGTATTAACAGCTTATCAGTCGTGTTTGGGGGCAAGGGCTGATGCTATCGATTCATTAGCTGCCCTGGCACTTCTGCACCTGGCCCAGCACCCGATCGATGCGCTCCACCAGGATTTTCACGGACTTGTCCGGCAGGGAAGGTAAAACATCCCGCACTCCGGCGCTGGTCGTCCGCTCGAAGAGGTCACGCAGCCGGCGTCCCGCACCCGCCGCCCGCAAACGTCGCAGGGCGTCGATTGTGGGTCGCCGGAAGACGCACAGGTTGTCGAGCAGGAGGCTGTGGTATGCCTCGTACTTCTTCAACAGACGGTAGCCGTGCAGCAGGCCGCTTTCGTTGTCCAGGAAGACGAGCAGCTGCGAGGCGGACTGGCGGGCAAGGTTGTGCGCCGGCGCGGCCATGATGTCGGCGTTCCATTGAAAGTTGTACAGGTTATTAACCACGCGATCGAGGTTCGCGATCAGGTAATCGAAGACGATTAAATCGGACCATTGTGCCAATTCAATTAGTCGCTGCACCAGCGCTCCGTTGGCCGTTTCGGTTCCTGTTCCTGTCTCCTCAATCGCGTTTGATTGATGAGCGGAGCCGGACGAACTGGCAGCCCCCAACCGCTTGAGTAATCCGTGCGGCTGCGACTGCGCTTGCCTTTCGGATTGCATGTGCCGCGTCAGGTTCCAGACGTCGTGTTTGTTGAGATGCCGCTCTAGCGGCTGGAAGGGCTGTGGTATCCCAGCCGGCTCCAGATCGGACAGCCAGCGGGTCAGCACCACTGGTCGGCGCTCCTTCCACTGCGCCTGTGTGATGTCGCCCAGGGCAGCGGCCCAATTGGGCGTACTGGTGTCCACTACGGTGGCGGCACTCGGGGCCAGATTGCTTATGTTCAAGAGCTGGCCCAAGTAGTAGCTGAATATCTCGCCCTGAATCTGATCCGTATTCTGGCGGTAGCGGGCACAGGCCCTTGTTCCATCCGCAAAGACCACCATGCGGTTCTGCATTCTTCCGCATCCCTGCTCCAGGCGAACTACTCGGCCCTGCTCTCCCACGAAGCGTTCCCAAGAGACTTGATCCTTGGCTGCGAATCCCTTGGGCAGAGCCTGCTCCACAGTGGGACCCCAATAGACATCCTCCTCAATGAGTCCCGCTTGATGCTCACTGGTAGGATTTGTGGGCGAGGTCGTCGGAGCCCGAGGGGTCTCTTGTGTCTGCATCCTCTCCGGCATCTGCTTGGACAGTCTTCTCTCCGGACCCTTGCGATATCGACCGCTGGCAGTGCGCTGCACGTGGAACTCCTTGATGCTGCCGTCGTTGGTGTCCAGCTTCTTCACCACCATCGAGTCCGGAGCATCCTTGTCCTGCTCCAAATGGAAGGCATTGCGGAATACCTGCTCGGCACTCAGCTCGTCCGTCTCCTTGATGAACTCCACGCGGTAGCTGCTCAGCGGCTCCACGGCAACCATCTGTATCTGCTCCTCTGGCAGATCTGGCGGGGAATCCTGGTGGCGGGGCAGGCCGAACATGGGCACAACCACGCCCAGTGCCATGCCAAAGACGAAGGCGGCGAGGATGCTCAGGAGGCAGGCGCGTCGCTGCAGCGAACGGCGCCGGCGCAGCGTCAACAAAGTCATGTGGGTGGCCTCGCTGTGGTTGGATTGCGAAATGGAGCTGGGATTGGGATTAGCCCGATGCTCGGGCGCTGTGATCACGCTGCAGGTGAGTTGCTGTTGCTGGCCGCTCAGGTCAAGGCCCAGTGGTTGCTGTGCTTGCTGTAGTTTCTGTTGTCCCGCTTCCAGGCGCTTGATGTCGTACATTTTGCCGGCGGGCCGAATATCCCGATCCCTAGTTCCCTGTGGAAGCCCAGACCTTAGGCTCAAAGTTCAAGCCGCTCATGGAGGGCGGCGATGGAAGCGAAAGGGGTGGTGGTGGTGCTGTCTTGCTGTATTGCTGTGGTGCCTCACAAAATCGTGAAATTAATTTCTGTCTTTTTTTAATAAATATCGGTGGTTCGTTCTCGGTTGCTGGCTTCGTCCTCCGCTCCTCGTTGGCGACTCTCGGCGGGGACCGGTTCGAATTTTTCCTCTACGATTTCCACAATTGAAATTGAAACAAAAACCCAGAAACGTGCTCCTCCTGCTTTAGCTCCTTGATCGCTCGCTGATCGTCGCTCGTTTATTTATTTTTATACTCTCCGCTGGACCGCGTCGCTTTTTCGCGTTTTTGTTTTTTTTTGTCAGATTTCGGGTTCGAGTTCGTTTTGGGTTTGGGGGTTTGGGGTTTGGGTTTATCGATCTATTTTCTGCACGATCACTTGCTGTAATTTTTTATTATACATTTTTGTGCTGGCCGTTTGTTTGTTTGTTTGCTGGCTAATATTTTGCGAGATGGCTAGCTGGCCCTTCGGCCAAACGAACCGAACAGTTTCTCTTTTTGTTTTTAATTTCTGGACTTGAGCAGTTGGCGGCGCGATTTGGTGCGCCGATAAAAGCAATTTCGTGGCTCTGAGCTATTTGCCACACCAGCTAAGCGATACACACACTATATGCACACTCGCACACACACACTGGCACACACTTTAACACTCTGGTGGGGTTGCTTCACACTCGAATTCCCAGATTCCCGATATTCGCCCGATAATTGCCCGCGCCGAGCAAACAACGCGACAAGTTTGTGTGTGTGTTGGTTTGTTTGTTTGTTTGTTGGTTTTGTTGCTTTTGTTGGGGCCGAGGGAGAGGACAAAGTCCTAGGCTCCGCTTTTTAGGCTTTATCAATTTAATTTCTTGTCTCGCACCTTCGCCACTCCACTCGGAGCACCTTCGACTTGGCTGCGAATCGCTTTTATTTGGCCTCGCTGTATTTTAGCCTTTTTGTCCGCATTCGATCTTCGTCGCTGCGCACCGAACGATGTGAGGAATTTTTATGCCTCCGCTTTATTTATTTCGCTGTCCATACATATGTTTGCACTCCTTGCCTCGCGCCTCTTTCTCGTTTTGCACCGCGATGTGGTTGGTGTGCGAACGCGTGTTTAGATTGTCGCACTATATCTGAATCGGAACTAAAGGTGTTGGTTTCTGGCGTTTGCTGTGCTGACGGATGTGCGACTGCGCGCCTGCGTACCGCTCGCTTCGAGATTCGCTGACAGACTGGCCGACGAGCGGCTCTCGCCGGGCTTAGTTAAAGACACGCGGCCGACTCGATCTGGCTCTCACAAGTAGTTCTCTCTCTCTCTTTTGTGGCTTTAGTACGGATCCTTTTCGAATCTTGCCGGTTTTGAGTTTGAGTTGAGTGAAAGCCACTGCGCTCTTTGATTTTAAGCTGCGCTCTGTCTACATGGACTCTCTCTCTCTCTCTCTGCCAAGAAATAATAAAATAGTCTTAATACCGAAACCAGCTAAATTATTTTAACCGACTTTAATTATTAAGTTAGGCATTGGGTGGGTCTCAACAAACTCAATTACAGGGAATGTGCATGTTCCACACTTAATTAATTAGTAATTAACTGCATAGATTAAATTATTGCTTTTAAGTACAGAAAAAAAGCGGGTCAGAGCTAACCTCCGTATTAATATTATTTAGACAGTTACTTTTTTAATGTCCATAAGTTTTATGCACATTCACAGTAGAGGCTTCCTATAGGCAGCATCGTTGGCAACTTCAAAATAGCCGCCAGTCACCTTGATCTCGAGTCCCAACTCATCGTTGGCATAAATCTTTCCCCTAAAACTGTAGTTAGCTTCGGGTAGATATTGCGGAACTTCTTGCGAGTCAAAATGCAATCGATTTATTCCATATGTGGTGTTCTAAAAGCAAATCAATTAAAAAAAGGTACTAAAATTCTAAAAGTACACACACCTTTTTGAAGGGACACTTTTTGGGAAAGCCGACTATAGATCTGCGAATTGCTAAGTAGTACATTCCCAGCAATGAAGGAGATTCAGATTGCTTCTTCAGTTGACAAAAGTCCAATCTTAGGTTATTTATCCTAGTTATCTTTTTCTGCCTTTTTAGATAGATATTTACTTCGCAAGCTCCATACACCTTGTCAGCTTGCTTCTTTTCGCCAACGGTCAAAAAGACAGTAAATTCCGTCCGGGAATACAGCTGACACACAGCCTTTGAGACGACACTGCTCTTGATTGCACAGTCTATGGTATCAAATACTATGATCTGTGGAAAGGGGAAATAATATAAGCTATCATAAGGAACATAAAATATGTTAATTACTATTATGAAAACAAACTATGCTTTAAAACATGATGATACCTTACCTTTTTTGGTTCCCCGCCGGCAAGTAAAATAGCCATAAATGGAGCTAAAGCCCAAAAGATGTGGTATTTGCGGCACATTTTACTAACTAAAGCCAGTAACGCTTGTATTTTTCCATAAGGTATATGCAATGGAGCACTTTATTGGGCAATTTCAATTCAAATCAGATTGCACCCAAAATTAAAAAACCTATTCAGCTGAAGCGATCTATTCTATTACCACTCAACACGTGCGTATTATTTGACACGGCCATGTAGAAACTCATGTATGTATATTTACACTCTGGATTTTCACTCAATTTACCTGAGCGACAAAAACACCTTTTGAGAAATGTTTGCAGTCAGAGAGAGGAAGAGCGAAGAGAGAGGAAGAGCACATTCTGTGGGAGGCTTTTTAGAGTGCGAGTTTGTGGCTGCCTCTGTTGATTTTAATGCTCAAAGCGGCACATTTGCTGCGCCACATTAAGAAACTAGAATTTGCCTTAAAGAGGTGACAGTGCGAGGAGCCAGGAAAGGGTTACGATTACGATAGCGTAGTGGGAAAACCGCTCACGAGCATTACAAGGAACTGCCGCCCGGAAAAGCAGGATCCTGAAATCAAAACAACATTTTTATGGCTGTCCTAAAAAACATAAAACATGAACATAACTAAGTTAAGTCAAAAAACACTTTAAAGTGAGTCGAGGCATCTTTTTATGCAAATAAGGACGATAATGTCAGCTTAATATGGATTATGCGACTGGTAAATAATAAGTTGCAGAAATTCCCAATGGATTTGGTTTGATACATTCAAAATTTTACTCTTAGCAAAATTAGCTTTTATCATTGATAAATTGGCAAAATATATCAAATGGCAGATTGCCTCTAGTGTGAAGTGTTATCTTATTTCGTTTTAATGGGCTGGTATATAAACAGTTAAGAAGCATCCAATTTAAATATTTTAGAGAACGGAATGGATTATAAAAAGTTTTGGATGTTATGAACAACGTGTGAGAAATAGAGAGGAAGACAGACCCCTCAGGATTATCATCATTTTTCGGAGGAGACAAAAAGGAGAAGGAAGAGTATTTCAGAGACAAACGAAATACCCAAGGAGTGAACCATCCAAAAGAACGAAGGCAGAAAGAAGAGAAGAACTGAAGTAGGAATGCGATATTTAAGGAATCGACAATACGATATCCACTAATATTCTAGATCTCTATGATAAATTATTTAAAATATAATGCATAAGAAGTTTATCGCCTCAGCTTGCAAAGCCATATACTTAAAATGCCGATATCAATAGCATTTCTTCTGATTAACTTGACACTTTTAGAGATCAGCTTTATATCGTTTATGACCAGAAACTTATATTTTACAGCTAAGAGCCCATTACTGCTAACACTGAGCCATAAAACTGATACGAAACGCTTTTAGAGTGACATGAAAATTATAATTATTGGCTATCTTAAGGGCACGACTATTATAAATTTGAAGAGGCTCTGAAACGCCCTGTATTGATATGCTAAATAAATATTTAAATCGATTTTGACTAGTTATTTGTATTCGAAATCCATATACCCCTTACTGGCGCAAGTAGGAGGTATGAAAACAGTTGGAAAAAAATATGATCAAGGAATGTAGACATAACTTGACAGCGTGCTTAGAGAATTTCTACTCGAGCCTGAGGACAGAGTCGCGATCTGAGAAGACTTCGCTCCGAAGACTCGGGAGAATCGGGAAGACGAGGCTACGGCAGAACGAAGATAACAACAACTAACTTTAGCCCGCTGCATTCTTCAGTGTCTGCGTGAGAGAGAGAGAGCGAGAGTAAGGGAGAGAAGGAGAGAGAGAGTGAGTAAACAGGTAAAAGATACAACCTGGTTTTGACTCAGAATTGGGCTCACGATTTTTCGGTTGCAGTTTAATTTAATAAAGTGAGAGCATGTTCGGGCCTAATTGAATTTGCAGTGTTGGCGCACTGATCGAACCAGAAATCGGCGGTATTATACGCCAGCAAACAAAACATAAAAACCAATGGATGAAATTTCCATTCGGAACCGCACAATGCACAAGTTAATTATGCGCCAATCGAATTTGATGTCTTTTTGAAAAAGCTTTTAAGTTGGATTTTGTTTGTGAATCGAACATTATCAGTGGAGCGCCATCAATTGGGAATTTCGCCGTTAAAAGTCGTCTCGGCACCATTTTGATTTGTTGCTATTATTGTGGCTTTTTATTTGCCAAATGCCCCGCAGTAATGTGTCTGTTGAAATCGTCAGTTTAAGTCAAATTAATTAACATTAATTTTTGTGGCTCGTTTCGAGGCATGAAAACAACCGGGTGGCTGAGCTGAGCTCAGCTCTTTTCTTTGGATGTGTGTAAAATTAATGTCTGTTTTGATGATAAATTGGAACTCGTTGAAGCTATGTTTTATAGATTTCATTTCCAACTGGCTCTTGCCAATATGGTGGGAACCAACGACCCGCTGGTGGTCGCGTTATAGTTATTTTGTGGCCAGCGCCGAGCCCAGAGGTTAATCGAATTAAACAAATACCTGACAGAGAGTTGAACTCTTTGAAAAATGATCTATTATGAAACGAGCGTATAACTGTGCCCTGTCTTCTCTGATTGCCTGCTGATGGCTGCCCCGGCCAAGTTCGTTGCCTAAGTCTTTCGTTGTGGGAAACACACACATGCTCACGCAAGAGACACTTTGCGGCGGCACAGCTCTCGTTTTAATTATTTGCAGGCTGCGTATAAATTTCAGCCGAAACGAACAGCCAAAGAACCTCCGAAAAAATAAAGCAAAGGAACGGGGAAACACACTGAAATCAAAATTAATTTAAGGTCGAGTTAACGGTTTGGAAATGAAAAATGAATCGGTCAGAGGTGAGCAGAGAGTGAAAACTTATTGTTGAATGTGGTATGTGGCGCTCACTAAATTATAATGTGTTGAGATTATGTATTAAAAGTAAATTTCTCTTTAATATTTATATGTATTTTATATAAGGTCAATTTTACGTACTGTATTATTATATATAAAAAACCACTTGAAATTTATTTTTTGCCCGGTGCAGAAACTGAAACGGAAAGCATTTGGCGAAGTTTGTTAAGCGCAAATTCCTGGGATGTTTGCAGTGCGCAACAATTTGGAACATTTTGTTGAACACAAGAGGAGCAAACAGAGAGCAGCCAGCGGAAAAATGAAGTAAAAAAAGCGTTGAAGCGGTCAACGAAAGTGAACTGTGAAGGACATGAGACACGGGCTAGTACTCCGCCGCCTCCTTTCGCTCCCATTGGACTGGACAATCGGAAACTAGATGGAGCTCGAGTGTTAGCTGCCTTTGTTTGCTCTGCTAGATTCCAGACCACTCATCCTAGACCCAGACGCTGGCGTCGTCGCTGACGATGACGACTTGGACGACCTCAAGAGGCAGGAACTCACTCACTGCACCCAGTATCTGCAGTATCTGCTTTATCTCCTGGCACCTCGCCCTGGGATATCGTCACGGGCCGTCAGCGCCTCCATCCACACAGGTCCTAGTCTCAGCCGCACTTGAGCTCGGCATCAACCGCATCATCCAGAGTCATAGCCACAGTCGCAGTCACATCCATATCCACATCCCCATCATCGCCACTTGCCACGGACTGTGCCTGCGACCTCGACTGTCGCGCCATCAACTTGGATAGGGTCTGTTCAAGCATCTCCGCAGACGGCAGGGCACAGTGGTTCCAGGGATATTAGTATCTACACAAGACTGCCATTAAATCACACATAAGGGTTCAAACTACTACTTTCCCAGTGTGACAAAATGAAAATTATATTTCATATTGCGAACCAATAATGTTACATACCATAGAAATGAAGCCACTGTTTCGGGTCAGAATCAGAATTGTAGCCCGACTCACGGTCTGTGGCTTAGTACTAGGTGCCAGGGCCTGACCTGAGTTAAACAAATTCATTAAAAACTCGTCACTTTGCGCAGATCACGCTGACTTGGCACATCTTGGCTGGGGGCCCATCCATCCGCCATCCATTCTCGATCCTCGTCCTCTGGCTGCAGTCCTCCACATCCATGCTGCATCCTCGTGTTGAGCACCAAGTGTGTTGGTTTTTGGCTCTGGCCTGTGTTTCTGGCCAATGAAGTGCCGGCCACGTTGTTCATTTTTGCAGTTTTAGGGCGATGGAAGGACCCTTTTGGGAGACCAAAGACAATATTTTCGTAGCATCCCTTCACAGTGTGTTTGCACTTCCTACAGCAGAGCCTTTCGTTCTACTCCGTATGTTTGTATTCCGTTTCGAAAGGCACTTCAATCAACTTGATCTCCAGCACACCGGCCATCCTCGATCCTCGAGCCCAAACCACTGGCATTTCTCTTGAGAAAGCCAAAGCTCCAAACACGATAAGCGGCGGTGGCAGTTGCATGCTTCATTGACATCTGGTGGCTTTGGCATGGAGTTAGCAAGCCCGGCTCTAACGGCGACTCATAATTGTGGTACCTCAGTCTGGCAGAGATAGGTTTCCAGGAAGTACGCACTGTGTGTGCCCGCCGCCGCCACTGATGCCGCCCGTTGATGTCGCCACCAAATCAGCGAATTCCCCAAACGCATCGCCACCACACTCCGTTCCTTTTAACGGATGACTCAGACTGGTTTCCTGGGGATGTGGGAGGGTGCGATGGGAAGATGGTCATGGGATGGGATGCCTTGACTTTCCCTTTCACCGGCAATATGAATTGGCCGCCATATAAACGCTGTAGTATCGCCCATATGCGCACGCATCGATCCACTGTCATTCCCCGTTTGCTGCCACCGAAGATATCGCTTTGCTATTCCCCTTTTATGGCTGAATGGAAGTGGAACCCTGGACTCGGATGTGGTCCCAAACCCAAACCCAAACCCGAACCCGAACCTGGATCGCCGCCGCAGACAGAAAAAACACCGAATAGCGGGCATACAAACGCGCCTGTAATTTTAAGGCCCAAGACCGGAGAACAGAGAACTCGGATCTCAGAGCTCTGAACGATCCCAAACCCATACCCAAACCGAAGACCCCGGCCCAAGACAGGCCAAGTATGACGATGATGACAAACAAGGATACCAAACTCAGAATACCAAGGAATTCTTTGGGATAATTAAAAGCACTTAAGTAGGAATTTTTTTCGTCTCTCTTTCATTCTGTCTCTCTCTATCCTTTTGTTTTTTCTGACTGTCTGTCGCAGTTTTGCTCCCTGTTAAATTAATATAATTTTATATATAGTATATATATTATGTACGCGGACCAAGAAGCGATACATAGGCTGCACAGGATTGCTAATTAACAAATAGCCATCAAGACATTGATGGTATATCTTTTTTGTTTTTGTCTTGCAAAAAATAATGGTTTCGAATACATTGATTAAATGTCTTCAAAATAACAAAACTAAAGCTATCATTATAGTACTCAATTAACCGAATACTACTTCATTTCGATTTCATTTGTTCGATTTCATATTAATTTTTATATTTCTCCGAATTGAGCTAATTGAGAAACCAATTCAAGATAGTAAGTTCAAAAGTCAAGATCGTTGTAAATTTGGGAGTGCTGTTGTTAATGCGATTGTTCACAAATTGCTGCGGTCATTCGGTTCCATCAAAACATTAATTTTTATTTCATTATTTGTTTTGCAGGTCCAATCGCTGGCTCATGCAAATTCTTGCCGGCGTTGCGGATTGTGAAATGCTTTTAGCTGATATTCAATATTTTGCCTTCGTTTCTGCATTCAAGGCGAACTTGAACTTCGTCGGAACGGGGACTGTGACTCGGGTGTGATTTGTGGGCATTTCGCGCAGAGACACTTCATTTATCACCTTCGCTGGAGCGGCATCGGATTCGCTTTGAGTCCCGGTATCGGTATCGCAGGCAGCCTTGACCTTGACGAAAGATTTCGCGACGAACCCAAAATCTGTCCGCGATCTCGGGGAGCCCACGGTGCGAGGGTGATCCCAACAAAATTTTCGCCCGGCGACGGCAACGAGAATAAACATTTATTTGTGCGGTTTCGAATTGGCCTGGGTTTTGGATTTTGCTTTGTTTCTGCTGTGTTGGTCGCCTGCTTTTGGCCTTATTAATGATGCAAGGCGCGATAATGACGCATGCATACCAGACCAGGTCCCATAATACACAAATGCTAAGTGCTTCCGATTCAGCCCCCCACTCCCCTTCCGTGGCCTCCTGGTCCCGGCTACTATCTTTTCTAGGAGCTGTGGCACTGCCACAAAATGCCAGGAATGGTGTTAAGCACGATTAATTCATCGACAATCCACCTCTCCTCCGTGCCACCGAACCATTCCAATCCCATTCCCATACCATCCTCGCTGAGTCGATGTGCTCAGTGTCGAAGGCGAGCGCTAAATAAATAAATGAATTAATGGCCAATGCATGTGCGGTGCAGAAAAATCAATTAAATAAAATACGAAATACGTATACGGATACGTTAAACATGCTGCCGCGGAGAAGCGAACGAGGCAGGTGGCAGCAGTGGCAGCAACAAGTTGCAGCCCGCAGTTAATGTGCGGCTACATTGAAAAATTTCACGTCTGCAATCGGATTTTGATTTGCTTTAAATCGGTTGGGTGGTGAAATAAAGAGTGCATGTTTTTGATAGTCCAAAAACTTTAGATACTTGCTTAATATTAGTAAAACTTTATTTTTTTTTTCAAAAAGTACTATTATTAGTTTAAATTTTAAGAACTTGTTGTGTGCTTCTCTCAGTGAATCTTTGTGTGGCAGTTTGGGCCCGACTATGCAGATGCAGACGCCGACTGCTGTTTGCTCCTTGGCTAACTTGGTTCACTTGGCACTGGACCTGGCACAGCAATATTAAATTGTTACGCTTTGGACAATTTGAACACGCGCAGGCGCAAGAAAACAACAGCAAATAAAGAAAATAAATCTAAAAAAAGAGTAAAAATTCAGCTTAAAAGAAGAGCGGCAGGCGAGATCCAAACGCAATCGCAGATCGGTTGCTCGATCAATGCGGCAGATTGGCAAAGCAGCACTCCTTCCACACCGGTCCGGTCCCGACCTGGCATCCCGATCCCAGGCGGAGCTGTCAGGCTGGGCCTCCTCTATAAGGTCGGGGCATGTGTTGGATCCGTTCGAGCCGCTCGCAGTGGTAATTAACTCGTTTGCTATTGTAAATACCTCATTGCAACACTTTTGATGCCGATTGCAACTGCATCAGCAACTGCGGCTCAGCCGGATCAGGAGAGGCCACAACAGTGGGTGGTCCCTGGACTGGGCGGCCCGTTTGATGGCCATAAATGTGTGATCCACATCCCAGATGCCAGAGCCGCGATCCCCGTTCCCATATCCGGAAACCAGCTTTGCCAATCGCTTATGAATGGATTTAACCTTGAGTCGAGATTCCTGGAATTAGCGACACTTTGGTCATAAAACACCCACACACACACCGATGCCCAACCCTGGCAAAAACTTTGAATATACCAGCTACGAAAACCACGTCTAACAATGACAAATCCGTGCCGAAACTTCGCCAGATTCCCAGACCATGATGGGGCAGGCTATTCTCACACGACATCGCCGCATATATCGTGGACCTGCCAGCTAATGGATTTTATTTGTGGCCCGCTCTCACACAGATCTTTAATTTTGCTCGTTTTGGTGCTCGTCTGAGTGGACCTGAGTGGACCTGAGTGTCCCTGGCCATTGCGAATATTTTTATTGTGGTTAATTTCAGTTTGTTGTTCCTCCCGCTGACTCGACGCCAAAGGTCTGGGATCTGGATGTGGATGTGGGTCCGACTATGACTCAATTAGCTGCGGCGACCCAGGCAATGCCAAAACGGCGAACTGGGCGCAGTCAATGAATTGATGATGGTTGGGGATCGGTCATTTGATAGATTATGCGACCGTGAAACGATCGTTAAAAGAGGAAACAATCGAAAGCATTTTCTGCTTATATGAGCAGTTCAAAGCTGAAACGTAATAATTGCACCTATATTAAAGATAGCGAATTCAAGGTTAATTCAGAAAACTATTTATACAACTCATAGTTAACTCATTTTACATTAAACAAGAAAATTACGATTTAAAAGTTATTTCAATAGTTTAAGATCACTTCTCACTTTCAATTGTCCAGCAAGGGCCGCCAACTCCTTTTACCAAATCCCACAAAATCCCAGAAAACGTAAGACTTAGGCAGCGAACTTTGTCGCATAAAGGAATCGGAGACACGAGCAACTTATGCAAATAACACCGGTTCCAGCGGTGATGTTGTTGCCGCTGCTGCTGTTGTGGTTGCTGTCGCCATTACCTGTCTGTGGCATGTTTGGAGTGTTGGAGGCGCTTCCTTTTTTGCCGCTCAGCCAGGATAAACAAAGACCTTAAGCAGACAGCAGGATGTGTCAGACATAATTTTCATAATTTTACGCCACGAATCTGCAAGATTTCTGGCATTTACTTACGCCCCGCCCCGGCCTTCGCCCCTTTTCCATCTCCAATTCTTGAAATTTAATACGCCACCAGCAACAGAGCGAATAAGGCAGCGAGGGTGAGAAAGAGAGTGCAGTTCCCTGTCCCAGCCGCAATCCCTGGAACCCCGAAACCCCCGAGCGGCCTCGCCTCGTGGTCGGTCGGGTTCTGAGGTGTGAATTTTTAACCGGATATGAGTGAAACGCATCTTCCAGGACAACCCAGACGACGCCTCCATCCTCGCCGTCATCGTCAGGGCCGCGACACAATTCTCAGGAGACGGACAAACTGACTGACAAACCAGAAGAACGGCCAGGGGCTGGATCGTATTTAATGAAATGATAGATTGACGGGCGGCCACAGCAACTCCTTTCCCCTCCCACTCGAGAAAATTTCACTCAAGCACATGCCACTTTGGCTTTCATTTAATATATTCAATTCGCCGGCTCCTCCTGCGATTCATCTTTTCGCTGTCTTTTTGCCAAGCGCTTCAAAGCCATTCGCATGTAAACAATCGAATTACACATGCTCGCCTGGACTTAACACCAAACAGATTAGATGAGCGGCTCCCGGGAATGGCGATCGGATAGTGGGGAGTGCCGACGCGACAGTTCCCCTGCAGGAGATTGTCTGGGAATGCAAGTGAAGCCAAGAAAAAGAGTCACTTTCTACCCAGTAAGTTAAGATACCTTGGGGTAGTTTCAAAAGCAAACATGGTTTGGCGGAAAAAGCTTAAAACAATCTAAATCTGTAATATTTATTAACTTTTCTTGAAATTTAATATTGAATCGATGATTTCCATTCAATCCAAAATTCCGTCATAAAAAATCATTGAATACTTTTCTAATTTATTTGTTTAAAGGTTTGTAAAAATACTGCAAACAAGATTTATAAAATAAATCACAGACATTAGTTCAGTAAAAAAAAGACTTAGATATAAGTATATTTTAAAGCACCTAGTCTGAAAAGAATTTACTGCCTTGGGATTTCTAACAGGCTGAGCTTAACGAGCTGTTAAAATTCAGCTGGCATCGGATATCTAAAAAGTCGGGCAATCGTCCGAAATGCAGCCGTAATGTTGCCTAACTCCTCCTCTGGGTTAGCATCCGAGTGGGTCTCGCTGAGATTGCTCAAAGATTGCGGTCCCTAAATGGCACGACGACCTTTTCACACCTTCCTCCGGCTCCGTCGCCTGTTCTTCCTATTGTAATATTTCATTTTTATTCTTTTTATGGCCCTGACAAAGACGCGCTGGTATCGATTTCACTTGCATCCGCTTTTGACAAACTTCTTTGAAATAGACTTTGACAAATTTCGTCTGGCTGGCGGGAAACTTTTCCATTGTTTTTCCGTGTCATCGTTTTGGGTAAGCGAAACCGAACTCGTGCAGTCGTGTAGACGGGTCAAAGTCATAGACATATCTAGGAAAGCGGCGCCAGTCGCTGTCGCGATCTATTTTTATACCAAGCGCATTTCCCATTTCCATATTCTAATTGCAAATGAAAGCGAAATGTCGCCAACTTCGCCCACGAACGTCTGCCTTTCGGATCAGCAACTATATTGTATCTGCATCTTGCTCCCAGTCTACTCAAATGCCCGGGCGATAAGTTGTCATAAATTTGAGTCAATGTCCGTTCGACGCAAACGTAAATGCAAATTCGCTGCTCGAGCTGTTGTGGCTTAATTTTTATGGCCAAACGCCTGTCAAACGCAATTGAATGAATGCGAACAGCATCCATAGACGGACTGAGCTTCAGATTCAACCTGGCCAGCTGGCCAGCTGCGGCCACCGAGGCATTTAGTCGGACAAGCAAAGTTACAAGCAAAGTAGCAGTCAGCGGGTAGAGCTTACTTGAGTTTATCTCAAGCGATGTCAGGGTATTACCAAGTCAAACAGCTGCATTAATCCATTGGGAGATTTAATTATTATAAACGATTCACTTGCATCTTCACAATTAAAACATTAGCATATGGTGTACATAACATGGCAGGTATTATTGCTTATTTAACAAATTCATAAAATTTTAGAAGACAATTGGTTTGAAATATAGTAAAATTTAGGTAAGCTGTGAAAGAAGTATTTCATTTTATTATATTTTTTGTGAGTTCATTGTTGATATTTATAATTAACTTTCGAGTTCGTTTCCTAAGTCTTTTGAATTTCTCATACAATTTTTGCACGTAATGAATATCGTATCATAAAATATAATATTAAAAGTGTATTCACACTTCCTTAGTCTACCATTATCTCCATTCGCTTTATTCAACACGTAAATTCAATTGGCGCCTTTAAAGCATTCAAATGATTTACACCGAAATATATTCGCAATGCAGTCGTTTCGATGGATCGATGGAACTGGATTCAGTAGCCGGGCACATATATCGTTAGTGGGCTTATTTGTCTGCCTGGAATGTGAGCTTGGCTAATCAGTGGCATAATTAATATTAATTTATATGAGAGTCAAGTGCACTTATCGCCAATTTGTATTGGCGCATGGCAATTGTCGCCTTCCTTCCACTGAGAATGCCAATGATATCTTAGCAGCGAAATGAAAGCACATACCAGTCGAGAATCGAGTTGCACAACAAAGAAAGTGTAGAGAGAACGAGCTGGTGAAAGAAACTGTAACAAGTTCAGCCACTCAACCCGGTCACTTGGCACTTGGCACATTTTTATGACCGGGCCAAATCGACCGAACTCGCGGCTTGGAGTTCAGAACGGGGCGGGCTGGTCGCAAAGACAACTGAAAAGTGTTTTGTTTCGTTTCGTTTCGATTCTCGAGCCACCATCTCGAAACTGGAGTTTATTTTGTTTTTTCTTAACGAGGCGCTGCCAAGTCACTGTCAAAATATTGAAATAAAGGAATTTTCAATTTTAATTTCTTCAGCGCTCATCGTTCAGCACACACGAACCACGTGAAAGGCCACGAAATGGAAAAATAAAAGCAATAAGGGGCGAGCAGCTAACGTTCCAAGGAAGTGACTCTGTTCTTATGTTAATTATTGTTATTCTAAGAGCTAAATAAGCGTGGGTAAATAAAAAGCCGCGTCCACCGACTTGAAAGTAAGTAAAGGAGACCTTTTTCAGAATTGACACATGCAAGAAATTATGTATGCCCCCTTTTTTCATTAACTCCCTAGCAGCAAACTGGTGGAAAATGTGTTAAAAGATCGCTAAGGTTTAGCATATTTAAACACTGCATGTTGGGATCATACTAGATTTGACTGATCTCACCATGCAGATAGAACATTTCCACATAATATCTGTGCGTTCTGGGAACATGCATATCATTTGGAAGTAGCATGGAAATACACTTTATAGGGAAATAGAAATTTAAAGGGGCTGAGATTTATTACTATACTATGATGCCCAGTCAGTTGTAAGATTGTAAAACCAAAAGGATATTCCCATTTGGCACTTCTAGAGTTAACAACCATTTTAGACTGCTTTAAATCATTTCGAACAACTTTATTGCCTCACTTTCCCTTTCCCAAAAGGGATTACTAGCGGCCATAATTTGAGTGCAGTTAAGTCCATCAACTGCTCCGATTTGCTTTTTTTTCCGCCGAGAGAGAGGAATATAATTTTGATTCAGTTTTTTTAGAATTCCCCTTCTCAACGAGCGATTCTGAGTTGATTTTAGCCGTGCTGCAACCTTGCTGGCCTCCTCATTTATGCAAATTTCACTCAATATGCAAAACATAATCATTTTGTTATAAGCCACGGAGAACGCACTGCGGAGTGGACCAGAACTGAACACGCCCTCAGCCTGGAGAGGGGATGCAGCCGGTCGGGCTCCGACTGCGACTCCTCCCGAGCAATAAAGCAGCCAGCTCCAAATAACTCAAACTATCACGATGCCACAGGAGATCGCAGAAGAGGTCGAGGAGCGCAAGAGCAGCGGCGGCAGGAAAAAGGAAGAAGGAGGCGGGCGAGGCAGGCACACACTCAGGGCGGAGGACGATCAATCGTTTAAAAATTTAAATAATATATATGTTTGCCAGTCGGCGGGCAACTCGCAGCTCGCAACGCGAAACTGTAACAGTCGAGAGATGTCGGAGTTGAAGTAGGTGGAGCTGATTCAGCTCCAGCCAAGGAAGCGGGAGCAGGAGCCTCAGAAGCCGGTCGGGAATGAGGGGGGTAGGAGTGGGGTGAACAGGGGGATTGGGGGCAGGGACAGGAGTCGTGGCAAGTTCAGTGAGTTGAACGCATATCGGGCGCATGCCCCGCAGCGATTTATTCTTAAAACGGTGCAGATTCCTGTGCCGCAGCTACACAGAGAAAAAAATCCATTAAGTTGCATTTAGTATATCACATTGTATAAATTTATTGTCCTCAATTGGTAAGTGTGCTAACATTTTGTAATGCTCAATCTTGGGATAAAACAACATATGTGAAGACTTGTGGCTTAGTCTATAAAATTACCTACAGGAAATATATATATATTTTTTTTAAGTGCGTTGTCGGTGGAGCCACAAAGCAGCAGGAGCTTTGGAACAGAACTGGATGGGGCAGTAGGGGGATCTTCGGGGTGCTGCAGACCAGACAGCTAGGCTGCTTATTAAGCGATCTAGTGATCCGAGATCGCCGACCACAATGTATTCACAGGTTAAAGAACTTTTTTGGAGCATGTCGGGGTGTGTCTGCTGAGTGCATCTCCTCTTGGTGCCCGGTTCCGCTCCACAAGTCCCAAATCCCCTTCCCCCCCGCAAGATTTTGGGCCTAGGTGGTGGTAGGCAAGACAGTTAATTGATTCGAGACGAACTTCTTTGGAAATCTCGCTTGAAATACGATTTATCTGGCCGTCGATCAATGCAGAATCATTGAAGCAAATTAATGAAGCACTGGGTTGACAATCCCACAGGAATCGGATCTGATGAGTCACATACATCCCATCCAGCATATAAAGCTGATCATCATGATCCCCAATTCGAGTACCAATCCCCCGCCGCCCTCGCACTGAAATCGCTCTTGATGGAGGTGTGACAGCTGCGCTTTTGATTGTTTTGGGTTTGGTTTATGACTTCCACACGGGGGATCAGTTAGGAAACCATCGGACGTTCTCCGTTGATCGGCTTACGCTGATTGATAATGTATCTCAATTAATTGTGAATTGTAATTTCCAGTAGCACCAGAGATTGGCTTGGCATTCAAATGCAACTGTCGGCAGGCCTGTCAGCCGGAACTCAAAGCTCAGGCCCATTCGAATGGAATGATTATGAATAGTAGGTAAACTGACTGACGACTGGCAAACCGCAAATGTAAGTAAATGCTTCAACCTCCAAAGATCCTCTGCTCCATCGCTCCAGATCCCAGACAACCGCAGAGATAATCCCGAATGTGGTCGCATTTTGTCGCCATCTTTCCGCCTTTGCCTTTTGCTTAATGAAATTCAAAAATCCATTTGCTTTGATTGCCGCTGCTGCCCGGCAAGCAAATCCAATTGTCTGCCGTTCGAGGTGAGCCACAAGGTGTGGCACTTGCCCCCCGTTTGCCACTGTTGTTGCGGTGGCTGCCACAGGATGACGGCGTATCCGAGCGATCTGGAAATATGAGATGTGAGATGGGGCCAAATGCCGCGCCTCCACCTTTCACAGATGAGGCTATTTCCTTTCGAAGAAAACGGTTGCCAGCCAATGCTCAATTCGGGTTGAGCGGTACTCAATGAACTCATTCGAATAGAAATCAAATTTAAATATGGTTACGTGATGAAAGACCACACTGAAGCCAATAGGTAAATAACTATATATAGAGTCTATATATAAAATCTATAGCTCTTTTAATCTATATCGCATCATATAACTGACAACATAACTGCTGGCACATGTTTCATATTCTTATTCACAAAATCTACAGAAAAATGTTTAGCATTAGCTAAGTAGAAGTGATATTATCCGTTGGCTTGTATATTCATTTGATATTTTTTCCCATAATGTAGTTTCGTTTTTATCTCAAACCACAATTAAATAATAAATAACATTTTCCTCCATCCACATCCGAACCCGTACCACATGTTTCCTATCTGTTTATAAGACGCACGTTTCTCGAGGTCTTGTATCGACATCAGATGCGGATTTTCGAGCTGCTTTGATTGACAGTTAAACGCCGCACTGCAATTTGCAATTTGGCACATTAATCATGTGCCGCGTGTTGCACACACATTCGCAAAACAGGTGGCAGCAGGTTGGCCAAGCGAACTCGACTCATTTGTGTCGATTTTCGTCGTCGTCAGGTGAATGTAAATGCGATTTGGTGTCGCCAAAAATGCCAGGCACGAAATATGAAAACCAAAATAAAAGCAAAAAAACGCGATTTTGATTTGCAAGTGACATTCACTTTTTGCCGTCGCGACAAAAATTTAATCAAATCTCATGTAATTATGACATTTGCAAATGTTCGCCTTGGCGCGACTCCCGCTGAATGGGCGGCTATCGGAGATCCGAACAATGCCAAATAGTTAACCAAATTCACGAATTGTGCAGGGGTTAATTGTAAAAATATTCAAATCCACTTCGTAGGCATTTTTCGAATCTATGGTAACCATCTGCGAAGGCCGTTTTAGACCGTATTTATGCACGCTAAATTGGAGACCATTAGTTTAGATTTTATTTATGATACACATTTTTATTACAGGACATATCAAATTACTTTAGTTTTATAATTTAAAGATACTTAGCTTAAACAGATTATGATGGCATACACAAATAGTTGTGTAATTTCTAAAATAATAAACCAATTTTAAAATGTTTTATGTCAACTCGTTAGTTGCTCTTATTATCTTGTAAGTCCCCGACAATTAAAGCTGCTTGATTTCTTATCATAAATCTTTACTATATACGTTAATTCATCGCCTTCTTAACAATTTTCCCTTCGAATTAGCATTTTACACAGTGCACTTATACCAAGTTGTATAAAATCCTACAACCCTTAACTTTGTGAATACCTCTCGCTCTGTTTTCATTGGCTGGTCAACTGAAGCTCTCCACCTGGAAACCCTTCGAGCACTCAAGGCATTAAAGGTTTTGCGACCGTCAGGTTCCCGCGGTAATTTCAGCTCAATTAGGGAAATGTGTAATTACTCGATGGAACAGCAAATGCTGCATTTGCGAGATAATCTATCTGGTTAGCCAGCAGTGCGAACCGAACTTGACCGGGCCCAGAAATGCAGGAAAGCCAAACGGAAGTGGCGAGAGGGCGGCGTCTGGGCTCTTGACATTGTTTTTGTCAGCAGACTTACATGGGACCGAGCATGGACCTCGACTTTGGTCGGGAGAGGCCAAAGCCGCCGCCGGAGTGGGTTTCCGGGACCGGAGGAAAACGAGAAGGAGGAGGAAGAAGGGCGGAGGCACTCGCTGGCCACTGCGGATGGCATGCAAAACAAGCAAACTGACAGACAGCCAACCAGGCAGCGACATGCAAAGTCGACAACAAGAACAAATTGCTGCCGTTGGAGGTTGCCACAGCTGCCCCATCTGGCAGGCCGTGGAAAACCAGGGGGGAGGGTGGGAGCCGGGGGGAAACCGGGGGAAATGGATATGGTCCATGGTGCACGGCCAGGAAGACCAGGAAGCCGGAGACGGGCTGCTCCGTCATAACTCAGTCTATTGGCTTGTTAAGCGAATTTTCCAATATCGCCGCGTTTCAGGTTCGTAATTACGAACTGCGTCTAGGGCCTCTATGAGCTTTACACTGCGAAAAAACAATAAGGAATTTATGTTTACAATATTTCTGCTAAAAGAGTTACAAGGTTAGTGAAGTTAAAGAATCCTTGAGATCATTATAACCCTTATTCATATACAAATTACTATTTTGTTGAGCAAAAGATTTTCCATTAGTTAGGTGAATTCTTAATTTTAAAATTTAATTTTTTTCAGTGCATGAATCGTGCGTGCCTCGACATAGATGAAGTTTCGATTGGTCGATTGCGGAAGGTGACGGAGGATGAAGGACGCGGGGCATCCTTCGATATTTATTTTTGCGTACGAGTATTTTGGCCTTTGGGCCTTTTTTTCGACTATAAATACCAGACCAGCAGCCCCGTCGTCTTCTTCCCGCCGCCTGAATGTCCCCGGTTTCGAAGCCAGCTGGTGGCGCGTATTAAGCTATTTTCCTTGCAGCCCATGTCCGCTTATCAAACGCATGCAAGCCACCAAGCTGAAGGATCAGGGGCATGGGTGGAATGGTGGTAAGGGTTTCGAGTGCACTCGATTGTCCATGTCGAGGACCATGTCCATGTCCTCGCTTGCAGTGCGCCAAATGATTTATTAAAAATCTTTTATTATTTATAGTTGCCTCAGCGCAGAGCTGTCAAATAAGTTGAGGTAATTAATTAAGCTACATAGCCGGCTTTTGAGGGTGGTGACTAAAAGGGGAGGGGCGGATTATGGCGCCTTAGTATGTTTAGCTCCCAGTAAAAATGATGACCAGCTTAAGTAATAAATATGGGGAATTAGCTAAAAGATAGCAACATACATTGTTTCATCTTTAGTTAAGGGAACCTGATATTCCTTATAGATTCTTTATACTTTCGTACCCTATATATGTATACTACTTTCACTGCTCATACTTAACTGCGTGAATTATGACTACTCCTCAATGAAATTCACGTTTAAAGTGATTTTTTTGGATCGCATTTAAGGGGCGGTCATCTGACACCTGACTCTGCGATTGCGTGCGGCTAATTGAAGAGCCGGCAATGCAAACGAATCATTTGAAACACCTCATTTGGACGAAATGAAAATGGCAATTTTCGGACTGCCCAGCGTTAAAGGCGTTAAATGGCCCAATAACCGGACGGGATCAGAAAAAAATAAAAAAAATATACATATAAAAAGAAGCCGGCAAACGAAATCACAGAGCAAACCAACAAACGAAACTGAAATGCTGAGTTCTCTGTGTCATTAAGTGGAACATGCGATGGGTCTCGATGGCCCAGATGGGGGGGAAACTCTTGGGATCTTGCGGCTGGGGTTGAGGCAATAAAAAGCCTCGCCAAATTAGAGGTTATCCATTTGGGCAAATAAAAGTCGAGGGCGTGCTGGAAGCCGCACAGATTTGCGGGTGTTAATTGCTGGGCGCGACTCCTCGGCCAGAAGCCCGATGCTCCAGCCAATTGACAGCCAAAGGAGCAGCTGCATCGCTCCATGGAGAATGCACTTGAGGTTGGGCCAAACAGATTGGCATAGCCATATACAAATTGCGTGTCCCTGTTTGCCAGCAATTATAGTCTAGGCCACTGATTGGTATGTTCTTATCCTTCCACTTACTATTACCAGTCATTATATAGGGATTTATCTGGTGGATGACCACCCAATATTGTTATGTCTTAGTTATCTCATAAAAGGTTTAATGGTTACAGTGCCCGGCTACTTCGAAATGCAATTAAATTAACTATAGATATTATTTAAGAATAGTAATAAAGTTTTTCCATAGCTTCCACATATACCTGGAGTTTAAGTTCCATACGAAGATACTCCATGATTTGTGGCAGGAACTGGAGCATTCTCGAATCCGCTTGGCACCTGCCACTAGGCAAATTAATTAACGATTATTAAAAAACGCAGCCCGTTAAGTTAAAATTCGATTATGACATAACGAGGGCAACACCGCCAATTGTTGTTAGGCGGAAAAGATGGTGCCTCAGTGAAACCGAGACGGCAACTGGATGTCCAGGGAGCTGGGAGTCCGGAGTCCGGAGTGCGAAGCGCGGACCTCGTCTCCCAATAATTTATCCATTAAGATTGCACGCGCCCGATTATGTGCTACGTGGCTACGAAGTTGGTTCCCAGGTCTAGATGGAAATGGTTATTGGGCTCGGCCCACAGTTGATTTAATGCGCCAAATTATAAAATTGCTGTTGATTTAATTTTATGAGTGTAAACCGCTCCGTCGGTCCGAGTGTCGGCCGATCAGTCAGCGCTACTCGTCTTTGTTTACCATCTGCAACTCCATCTTCAGGTCGCACTCCAACTCCAGCTCCAACTCGGAGTCCAACTCTGGCCGAGAGTCTTGTAACCATGTTCTCGCCGTTTATCGCAAATCTTCAGCGACGGCAGGCGCAACCGAAAAACCGCAACTCCAACGAACTGGCTGTGGAACGTGAACATGAACGTGACATGTGAATTAGGAATCGGACATGGCACATTGGGTAGTAGTGTAGTAGTGCTTCCAGGTCCGCTGAAAGGTACCCATTTCCCAGCCACTTATCTTGTTTAGCTCATAAATTAATTGACACTAATATGGCGCTAGGTATCGCCTGTGATTTTGGTTCGTCTGATCTCACCAACTAATATGTGATCGGACATAAAAACATACATGCATAAATTTTAATAGAAAAACATTAATGAGTTAGGTAAAACCTAATCTTCATAAAACAAGATTCCACAGAAACAACTGCTCGCTGTACATTTAAATTGGGGATTATCCACAAAAGAAAGATTTCTCCTTCTGGGACAAGCAATTGGCTCTCACATCTCTGTTCGCACTGACCTGCTTGGGTGCTGTCAATTAAGCAGGGACTCTGGGACCGAATCCATTTCCATCTTTATTTCCACCTAAAGACGACCAACATGATCCACCACCCGCTGCTCGTTGGAGTCAATAATCGAAATACTAAACCCGCTTAACTGCACTCCACTCCAAAGAAGTGAGAGCGATGGGATCGGGGATCGGAGTTGGGGATTTGGGTATTTGGGTATTCGGGGAGTTGCCCGCAGACCGGGACGTGCACAATTTGGCGCCCTACTTTGGACCCTGCTCCCTGCCCTGCAAAAGGGTGTCCAATCTGATCGAAACGGAGCGCAGCGCGGTTAAGTGTTAATAAATCGCTGGGGACCCAATGAAGATCACTGAGATGCGTTTCAAACTGTTTTTATATTATTTTTACAACTTCGTTTGGGCTTGCACGTAAGGGCCTGGGACTCCTTCGGTTATTACTTAACAAATTAGCTCAAATTAATCAGAAACGAAAGTAACTCCGCATGCAGCACTTCGGGGTCAAGACAAATGGAGGCATGCGCAGTGAGGGGCAACTCCGATCCGTTTCGATCCGATCCGAACTATCCACATACACAATCCATCCATCCACCTGGGTGGCTGCATGCTCGACTCGGGCCAATGACACCGCCTATAAGTGCATCCATTTGGATGCCACTCCGCACAGATCCCAGATGCTTCAAACAATTTGCAAGCTTTCAATCAAGCTGGCTCGGGGTTCTGCATTCTGGATTGGCTCCCTAATCGATCACAGAACTCGTATTCCCGCTCGAATCCTTCCATCATTCATGCGATCAGCATTATCTGCCGTCAGGCATCGTTGTCAGCCGTTGCTACCAAGTGGTGGCAAGTGGTAAGTAACAGGGGCAGGAGCATCTGCATCTGCATTGAAGCATCCGAGCATCCCAGCATCCCAGCATCGGAGTGCGTAAGAGGTTCGCCAAAAGCGTAATTAACGTTCGCATATTTTGCTGTCGGATTATCGCGAACGCGACTTTGCGACAAAAGCTTCCTGTGCAAATTGAACGGATAATTGCGAGACATAACTGTAAGCACTGCAGAATTCATGAGGAGAAAGAGTTACAAGACTGTATCGAAATCTTGGAAACCGTCAAATCGAGATAGTATATTATATATTTATTAAAAATATAACATTAGATGTTTCCGTAGTACGATACTTGAGTTTCCAACTATGCGGTTAACTCAGTATCAAAACACGATGGAACCCAATCAACTAAGTATAAAACTCTGGCAATTAATAATCGGTCAGTGAGGGTGGTCCCAAGACCCGAGAATTTCCCAGCCAGCGGAGATTACAATACGATGGCAGTCTCGAGTGGTTTCGAAGACTGTTTGTAAAATGATATGAGCACATTTCGGGAACAGTTTTGAACAATCAAACTCTCCTCCTTTCATCCTCTCTCCTAATCCTTCGCATGGACGCTTATCGCCCGCGCCCTGGACGCTAATTTGATGAGTCATCTGTGCCGACTTCGACTGCGGTCCGATAGCCATCTGCCCCTCCCCCACCAACTCGAAAAACCCTAGACTAAGGCACCCCTTCCACCTTCCATTCACCTGAGTTTCCTTACCTGCTCGAATGGGCATTGTCGTAAATTTAACGTTTGTCATTGAATGGGAGTGTTTAGGCATCATCTAGGGACGATATGTTTGTGTTTGCATTGAGTTTTCGTAGAAATTGTCACAAGAAATGGGAAAAGCGGGGAATGTCAACACACAAAGTGGCGAGGTCGGGGGAAAACTAGATGATAATCGGATCGTACCTTTGGGTATCTCATTTCTCCATAAAAATTGGTAACAATGAACAACCAGGCATTTCTCTTTACAGACCCAGGCGCAGCTCCGTTGTTGGGAACGTAATTACTTTGATATCCGAGCCAGAAGGCATTCCCGACTTATCGCTCTGAAATAGAGAATCCTATTTACACGGCTCATCGATCCAAGGGAAAGGACTTGTGCCGCTGGCGAAAGTCGGCATATGGATTCGAGTGCATATCAATATCAGACTGGAGCAGATGTCTGGCGGGATAATCAAGGGTCTTACTTTGTGTGTCTGGTACTAGAAGGAACTATAATGAAAAAAAACCATTTCAGATAGTGAACAACTTCAAAGTCTGGCTGTTGTAAATTTAATTAAAAATTGATAGCTCTAAAATCATATATTTTTAATATCAAAGGACCAAAGACCATAATATTCCGTGAAAAAGTTATATATATTATTTTGCATTTCGATTTCAGTGGAAACAAATTTAATCAACACAAGATTTGCGGTTTAATTATTAAAAATCGAATTATAAATCTGATGAAGATTATCATCCTATAAATATTTATTTTAAAGCACAATAAAACTTTGATGGCCAATGGCTTTGAGTCCCAAAAATGTTGTGGGCTCAAACCCAATTCCGAGTTAAACACTAAACTTGCTGCTAGCCAATCTTGAATGGGTAGTATAAGCCATTTCGACTCGACAGATCCGTTTTGGGAATTACGCTCTAATGCGAATCCCATCACACGCGTGTGTTTGTGAGTCATCTGCGGTCGCAATTCCCGAGTCAGAGATTCATTGGCCATTCAGTTGCATGGCCTGCCCCCCTGTAGCTATCATAAAAAGCCGGCGTTGCCAAAGGGAGCGGATTCGAGGGCAGCGGTCGGTCGGGCGGGCGGTAGTGGAGGAGGCTAAGGTCGGTCGCCTACTTACTCCGGAGCTGTCAGCTTATCATTTCGCTTTTAGCGCACCACAAGTCCACAGAAAGTGTGTCCTGCGACGATGGAGGGGTGTGCGTGAGTGCACTGAAAAAAATCACAGGATGTATCTACTTTTAAATAAAAGATTTATGAGCAAATACTATATATAATATGAGCAGGCAACGACTACTTTCAGGGCATGTATTAATAATATCACCTATGATACTCAATTGTTTTTTTGAGTGTGCGTTGTGGGCTCATTATCGGTGTGCGCTCAATGGAATGTAATGGCGGCCCCACCCCTTGGGCCACCACTTGACTGGGACCGATCCTCTGGCCGCTCGCCTGGCCCGCAATTTGCGTGCTGGAACGCCGCTGTCTCCGCTGGCATTTCGTGTTATCCTTCAGCTCAATTTCGGCTACTTTTGGATGTCTCTCGGCGAGTTAGTTCCTTTTTTTTTTGCTTTGGATTGCATTGCATGTCGCATGTCGCACTCGAACTCAAAACTCGAACTCGAGCTCCAGCTCGCTGTGCGTCTCTTTCTTTCCGTTCGCCTCTCCGTCCGTCCGATAAGGTTTTAAGTTATGACCTTTTAAAATGTCCAAATGCGGCGATAACACGTGATTACTACAAATGTATTCGGAGAGTGCAGCGGATCAGGATGCGCCACATAAAATCCGTGGCCCTTGAACAAAAAAATGAAAACATGCCAAGTGAAAAGGAATGGAAATGGAAAAGAGGGGCAAGAAGGCAGCTTGGCAACAGGCAACAAATTGTTTTGGCCTCCAACTAACAAATGAAATCCTAAATCACATAGCACTCCCGCTGCTCCAACTCCCTTGCGCTGCCAAGGCTTCTGTCTGCCATCTAGTTGGGCTCCAGGACATAGGTTTTCCTGGGCTCCCCAACTTCATCAAGTAGCTCTTCATGCGAAGGAATCATAAATATCCATCAAAACGTCAGCGTTTTATCTATTTCACAAATCGATCGTACATTGTGCGAAGTTCAGGGCTCCAAAGCCAATCAAGTCAGTATGGATGTAATATTTATTATATAAAATAATAAAATATATAGACTTATTGTTATTTATAAGTCATATACAAAAAAAACGGTGGCTAGTTGGTGTGCTTAAAAGTTATTATCATATCTTTTGAGATTAGTACAAAAATTTTTAAAAAGTGGGATGAATGAATTATTTGACTGCAAGTTCTACAAAAAACCCCAATCTAGCCATCTAGATTCCCAGGTTTCGCAACCCTGGTCCTTCTGCTCCGCCTGGTCTTTCACCTTGTAACGCGGATCCGGGGGCATCTGCGGGGTCCAAAAAAGGGTCGGGGCTCGATCACTTTGTAAATTGTTGGACCTTGCATAATTTAAGCATAATTCTTATTTTATTCTCGGCCGTGTGTGGATGCTCCCAGGAATTTCATCTTTCGCTGGCATATGTCGATATGCCAGATATCCGTCGCTTCGCTACCATCGGTCAGCTACCCGACAAAATGCTCGAAGGGATTTTTAGACCCCCCCTTTGCCACTGATTATTACGAGGGGCGGGGATGGGGGGCTTGCTGCGACTGTAGATGGGGGGCGTATATATGGCTAATAATAACAATAATAATATGCGTTCGCTTATCAAAATTGACGTCAGATCTTATTGATATGCATCGGCCAGTGGAGTTTTTGGCCAGCGCACAAAGGAAAATCGTGTCAGGGAATCGCTTGGGCTTAATTGAAGCGTTATTATGCGACTGTCACATACACGCACGTATGCAAAGCGTTCCCCTCCAAAGCGTTTGCAAGGTTCGCGATCCCCACATCGCCTTTGTGCACCCGTATACTCGTACCATTGTATGTTATATACACGTATGCATATACGTAGATCTCCCCAGATCTCGAGATCTGCAGGCCAGGTCCTGCTGCGCCTGCGCGAAACCTTCACCTTCGCTCGACTTGACAGATGCCTCAGAATTTTTAAGCACCGCGGGCCATCTCCGAACTTCTGCCACGGCAGCCGTCTTTTATTAATCAGCAGACTGTCCAGCCGAGGGGATCAAGCGGGGGGCACAGCGCGATGCAGCGGTTGCGAATATTATTTATATCGAATTTAATAATAATTCTTGAGCCGCTGCCGCTGCGTAGGCTGCCGCCGCTGCTGCTGCTGCTGCTCTTGGCCAGTTTGATCAGCTCAAAAATTTGCATTGATCGACGTTGCAGATATGGACAGGCCGAGGCCGAAGTCAAAGTCAGCGCAAGGTCCTTCACTGAGAGAAAATTTTAAGAGCTTGGTATCTGTAGAGAAAGCAGTTCTGGTTCACCTTGCAAGCTCCAATGAATTAGTATTCAACATTTATTAGCATGTGGTTCTTGACAGATTTTTGTGTTGACAGCCAATTTGTAATAACCAGATTGGGTAGATATGAATAGCCCACTAAAAAATGATTTATTTAAAATAATAAAAAATAAAAATGCTTTAATTTTGTAGCTTAGATGTTGAGCGCAAAGGTAATAGAAGTTTTATATAAGCACATCAAAACCAGATTCAGTATACACCCAAATGTTCTTTATAAGGACTTCTTGCTTCTGCTTCTGAAAATTATATCTTGCACATAGTGAAATCTTTCAGTGTAACTACTGAGTGGAGACAATTCCATGATGTGTAGATGCTGCGGATACCGATCGGTCTCAGCGCTTATGATGAACGATTTCGGGGGTGAGGTGGGGCAGTTGGGGGGTGTGGGGGCGGCATGAGCCGTTCAACTTTATTGACTTTCGCCCGGGTGAAAAGTATGCGCCGCCCTTATTAGCATGCCGCGGACGTTACCGGTCGAAAGGCGGAGGAAAGTGGGTTACCCAGCCAACAACAACATTGCACCCCTCAGCCCCTGTGGCTTAATGTGCCGTTTTGTTAAATTGCAGCGTTAAGAATTGCGCACATAAAGCATTTTGTTGTCAAACTGATTTCTGATCATACATAATTTTTATCTTGATCCAAATAAGCGTTACACGATCAGAACGCTGCAGCTTGGGCTGCTGGAGCCCTAGGGCCACAGAAACCAGTAACTTTGTATCGATACGATGCCATACCATACCATACCATACCATACCATACTTTGCCGTCGTTAATATATGCATGCGTGGTCAGAGGCGATATACATACTTTATTTTCGGCTGATTCGTAGCTGGGACTTTTAATGGGGAATTTGCCGGGAAACATGTGAGTCGCTCGGCCACATGCAAAATTTACTAAAATTATGAGCATATTTCCAAAAAAAGACCGCTTTGCTCTTGGGCGTTTCAAATGCTATGCCTTATTTGTCGCTGCGGTAACGCCCCTCGCCCACAAAAACGATCAAAATGGCTAAGTGGCCAACACTTAAGTGCACCATAAAAATCGGAACGCATAAATCATCCCCAAAATCCACTTAATAATCGGTTAAATGGATTTCCGAAACACGAGTCAGCGATAACTATCGAATCCGTTGTTTTGGATATGGCTTTAAATTGACACAAAAATCAAATCAACTTTTTATGGTCATAGTTATGAAGCTGGGTGTTTTATTGTCCATCGTTAACTTTCGAGAATATCAATTTGGCTTTGATTATTGTATCCATTGATTATGCGATAACTATCAATAAAAGAGGAAATCCCCGTTGATCCACAGCTGTTTGACTCCAAATGCCAAACAATAAGGGGAATTGGTCGACTCCTTATTACCAATGTATTACAACTATGGGTTTTATTATAACTAAAAAAAAACAAACGAAAACGGGAATCTTTTACAACAAAGCAAATTACAAGACAGACGCTCAAATTTCTCTCGAGCTTAACAAAGAATTAGTTAGCAAGTCAAGTTTTTCAATTTCAAGTATACAAAAATAAAAATTTGAAAAATAAAAATTTAGTTCCCTAGTTTCATCAATAATTTTATTGATGGAAAAAGAAATACTTTCTTGCATTGGATTTCTCTTTGGTTATTTCAAAACATCCAAACATTTACCCAAAAATACATATTTTCTGAATTGAATCGCTTCCTTGACCCAGTTTAAATGGCCAAAATAAAGGAAAGACCCTGCCGAATCGTACATATTTCAGAAAATTATGCTCCATGTTTGCCTGCCCTGAACTTCCCTCCCACCTGAGTGGCGGGGCACATAAATTGGCTCCCAATATCCACAAAACGACAGTAAACGGTCATTTTTATCGAAATAATTGCATTTTTTTTTGTTGTTTGCTGACTGTTGGTTGAGTTGGTTCAGTTGATTCAGTTGGCTTTTTGGCTCTGACTTTGGCATTGGCAGCGAAAGTTTTGATTGCGTTCCGCCGGCGTTAGCAGGCCACGGATAATCCACTCTGTTTCATTACGAGCTCGGAGTGCAGAATGCCGCAGGGCCGGGCCAAACGAGCCTCTGATTGTGCATACGCACGAAATCAATAAATAAAAGAGCGTCCAGAAATTGCCCGGTGCTCGAAAGACCAGGGTCCAACTGCAAATGGAGGCCCACGCCGCCGCCGCCGCCCTGCCTCATGTTGCAGCTTCTCCGACTTCGGTCTGATGCGCGGCCATAATTCATTTCATTATTGTTTTGACATTTTATTTATTGAATGCGAACAGGCTCCCCTCCTCCACCCGCTCCCCATTCTACACCCTTTGCAGGGTGTATTTCCCTGGATCCGCAAATGTTTTGTGCAAATTGTTAACGGGCTTGTTTCATTTTCAGGGGGCCCTGGTAAGTGAGTGAAATCAATGCCTTCGAAGCGTCGTGAGTGTGTGTGGTCTCCTCGCTGGCGGACAAACAAAAGACTTAGGCAACGAACTTGGCTAAGGGGCCCCCAAGAAAAGTGTTTTTCGAGCAAACAAACGAAATACTTATGGAAATGTTACAAGGCAACACAACAAGACGAAAATTTACATAAATTGCCCTCAAAACAATTTAGTTAGCAGAGCGAACCGGTTCGGGCTCAATGGCTTTTATGAGCAATTCTCTTAACCTTCATTCAATGGCCGAGGCCCCAATTAATGCTCCGCAGAGAGAGTTTTTCAATTAGACCTCCATTAAGATCGCATTCCAAATGGAGCACTCAACACTTCCCACGCGACACTGCCACGCCTACGCCCACGTAGCCGCCCTTCTTCATCGATTGCCAAATGCGAAATGGCTGACAATTAATACACACCTCGCCGCACTTACCAATTTGATAAATTGGGCTGGTACCACAACGCCACGCAAAAGTTATGGAAATTAGCTTGCCGCGGAGAGTTAATGGAGTCAAAACGCTTATAAAACTTATATGCCCTGCCGGATGCGGCAGCTGCAATGGCCAGAATATGACAATATGGCTGGAAATTAATCTTGCATAGAGCCGGAGATGAAGGTCCGCAGACTACATTACCCGGGAGAGGGCGTAGGATTGTAGGAACGTCTAGGCAGGATGTGGTCTGCCATTGTCGCCCGGCTTCAGTCGGTCGTCTGAGACTCTCTGAATGTGAACTTGATTATGTTTTATGAGACTCGCTGCCGATGCAGTTGCTTTTGCATTGCGTTGCATGCAGCAGATGCTGCAAATCCGCCAACTAAGTTGCATCTGTACGCCATTAGATGTCGCCCATAAATTGTGGTATCATTTTTTATACGCTCCTTGGACCGGCCATCTAAATGACCCAAGAAAAGGGATCCCCATTCGGTACCTTATGGCCAGTGGGCGTTTATCTGCTTGCCTCATTTTGATTTGATTATTCAGTTTTCCCCACTTATGGCTTAGCATTCACTAATTTTCATCCATTCGAAAATCAATATATTCACAAAATAGGGCTTAAGTTAGCACAATCCCATATCATTTCTCTGAATGTTTTTGCGTTTAGGTTGCTTTGTATATCTAAAAATGTGGCTGATATTTTTAAAAAATTTTTAATCTTGCTTATTATTCTGAGTTGTGGTATGGAATATTTTAAATACTGTGGCTCATTAAAAAAGTGTTATGATAAAAATATGGTTATAATTTTAGATATATATATTCCTTACAAATTGTTATGATTACTATAATGACTTTAATTCCATTAATTCATACTCCCACGCAGCCTTTGCCCCCACCTAAGCACCCTGCCCCTACGCCCCTGTTTTTGGTATCATTGTTGATGACATTTATGTCTTAATATTTTTGCAGGCCCAAATGCAAATGCAGTGGCACTCAGCCAGTACCGTTAGCCAGCGCCATTAGCCAAGTTGAGAGGCTCAGCGGATCTACACACACACTTATGCCAACCATTAATTTCCATTTATGGATTAAGCAAGTGAGCGTACCCGACCAGCGGGAAGCTTTCCAGGGAGGTTGGCCAGTTGGATGGTGGCAGGGGGAACAGCCCGCACGCACAAAAGCCTTTAATAAATGCATCGCCATTACGGCCGGCACATGCTTAGGAGCGGCAAGGAGCAGCAACATCATCAGCGGTTGCAACTGCAGTTGCAGTTGCTCAGTTCCTCAGTTGCTCCTTTGAGCCAAAGTCAAAGCCAGATGGCCCAGCTGGCGAACAACTCAATTGCCATCTCGGTTTCTCAGTTTTCCCGAGCTGCTTATCGCCAGTTGCCGTTGCCGTTGTGTGGCTGCAAATTCTGAAGTTGCAGTCGCTGGCGTTGCAGTTGCAGCTTTTCCATTTGCCCCAACTGAGCCACTCGCCCCAAATCTTTAAATGCCGCTCATGTGATTTTTCTTGGTCGCAGCGGAATGGAATGGAGTCTCTGGGATTAGCACGAGTGAGTAATGATTGTGGCCTGCGCCGGAGACGGAGATGAAGATGGAGGCCAGGAAGATGTGGACCGAGTGAGATGTGCACATGTGGGCGAGTATGTGGCAGCAGGTAATATGGAAAGTTTTCTTGAGTTTGATTTTACAAATATTATATTTGAAATAAAATTTCCTGTATGAAGAAATATATAGTTGCAAATCAAATGTAATAACAAAGCAATGCTTGAATTCCTGGAACTCAACCAATTGGTTTATGCATCATTTCATGTTGGACATGCGCCTGATCTGGGATCGTGGATAACTATGCAAACACTCTGGCCAGCGAATAGTCATAGTCACACAAAGCCTTCAAATGCCTGCCCCCGAGCCCCAAGTCCCGACCACGACCCCACCCCCACACACACACCCTTTGGACAACTGTAACGCCCCTTTGGGATGATGATTGCACAGTGGGCGGGGAAGGACGAAGTTGCGTCTGAAGATGGGCTGGGGCTGCCGCTGTTGATATTAATGTAGCCCTGTCCGAGTGGCAAATGAATGCCATCAATCAACGCGGAGCGTGCGCATTCACAGTTTGCTTCGAGGACAAATACAAACACAAATACGAGCCCAAGCGCAAATATACGAAAACAAACACCAGTGCAAGGAATATGAGTGCGCGCATGCCCAGAACGCTATGGTTTTGAAGGAAAGGTCTGCTAACCAAACAAAACAAGGCAAGCGGCACTGAGAGAAATTATACAGCAGAATATATCACTGGTTACTTCGAATGTGTTCCATTTGAGATTATAACTACTTCAATAAACTTGTATTATATACTAAATAGCAACTAAGTGTTGTTCTATGTATTTTGTGTATATGATTAACTTACTTACTTACACTTATAGTTTGCGATTCATGGACTGCTTCCTCAGTGGAATGTCCTGATGTAGAGCCACAGGGCCAAGGGCGCAACTTTGGCTTCTTTGGCCGCGCACTTGACAAATGTGAGAGTGCGAAAAGTGGCCTGTTCGGGCGCCATTAATTGTTTCGCAGGTGGAGCGGGACGGCGATTATCGAACGCCATGTTGTCAGTGCTGTCGCTCTCGCTCGCGCCCATTAGGTGACGTCTTAATTGCCAAGACGTCGGCGGCAACGCGGGGCGTTATAAATTAAATTTATGTTTTCTATGCAATTTATTACATGGAAAATAACATTTATATAGAGCCTATTGCACAAGGCAGCGATTTGGAGGCTTGATCGTGCTGACAAGGCTGCGCCACGCCCCACTTCGGTTGAGCTTTTGATGATGAGGTTGGCCCGACCAAGGCAGCCGGCTTCATTTTCCGATCTAGCCATGTGAGCGAGCAGCAGCCCTGCGCCCCGGATTCCACCATACCCCCCGCATGATCGCCGCGATCTGGTCTGCCCACCCGAAGTCGATTCAACTGGAGATAAGCCATGGTCGGGCGTCAGCTTTCCGCTTTTTGGCCGGCTTCCTGCAGCTGGGGCTCTGATTTAATTTGGGCTCCTTCTGGTCTGGCTGCGGTTTTTACCCAAGCGGGTCAGCTCGAAGGTTCAACAAATGTCCCAAATTTGTTTGGCTTCGTTGTTGCCGCTTGCCATTCGTTAACTGATCTGCCGTTGTCAATATATTTTATGTTGTCTTCGATTATTTTCTGGGGGCTATGCCGGCCAAGTACGTGGGTTTCTTGAGAAATGCTGCACTATCCGAGTTGGGTAAATATTTCAAGGGTTCGCTAACTAATTATAAGGAATTTAACTTAAATATATCGCTATATATATATATGAACTAAGAATTTATGTACAGTATCTTAAGAGATAAACCTTAAAGAATATATTTAATGTTTTCCAATATAAAGTAAGTAAGAAAACTAACAGACTCATTAGAGCATTCAAGCCTCGTTTGCCAACCTAACAATTTTTGATTTAACCTTTTTTATTGCATTTATCGTCTTTTGTGCATCTTGCTACTCTCGTTTTTTCGTGCCCAGCAACATGACAGTAAAAACAATAACCATGAAAATAAACCACAAATACAATAAAAAATTGCAAGACTTAAAATCGAATCATAAAGCATTTTGACATTGTTACAAGCCAGCGGGAGGTATTTCACTTTTAACCTTTCGCTTGACTTTTCCGCCAGCCAGACAAAATGAAAATCAATAAATAAATAAATAGCAAAAATTAAAAAAACGAGAGATATAAAGGGGTAACTTTTGGATACCGAATAGTTGTTGGTATACTAAATAGCCTTTAATTTGTTGCAACTGCAACTGTGCGTGAGCCGTAGGCAGGCCAGTCGGTTGCTGGGTACAGTGCGCGACATCTGTGCAGTGCCAGTGCGCTGTGCACTTGCCGGTGATTTATAGGAACCATGCGTGGTTGTAGCATGTGAAAAATGAATACGAGATTTATAACATCAGCCTAATTGAATGTTTGATCCTGGGCATAAATAACCAAATTAATGAAAATGATTTTTAATAAATTTCTCAATTGCATGTTTACCCCTGGTTCCCTATTTGTGGGCTCGGACCTCGCCTCGATCCACCGCAGAACTACGACCAGACACGCTGCGAACTCGACGATATCCAGCTGGGAATTAGTAATGTTTCTCTATTAGCCGCTGCATCACTCCGACTAATGGAGGAGCACTGTGGTCACTCGGTGCACTTGGAGCACTTGGTGCACTCGGAGCACTGGGCACTACCGGCCAGTGGACATACAGCTGCCTTCGGTGTGTCATTCACCCGCTTAATTATGAAGCAATGATCCCTTTTTGCGATAATTAATGGCGCCATTCGCTGCTCGGCAGCATTTTCGTTGGTTTTAGCTCAATTCGCGGATAATTGGTGCTGCAACATTGTGTTCATGACCAGAGATCGCCCGCTTGTCCGTCCGTTCCCAGTTCCCATTTCCCCATGCGCTTTTGATTTCCCGCGAATCTGATCGCCGGATCGTTTGGCATTGGCATTGCGGCGCATATTTGGCGGCATGCCCCGCTTGACAACTTCAATTAACGATTGCCGGAGTGCGTGTAATTAGCGCATTTCAGTCACCGAAATCCTCGTTCTCTTTGGACCGTTTACCGACGATGAAACAAAATACACGAATTTTGCAGTTTTGGCATACTTCTGTCAGATATACTTGTATATGTACATCCCAAACCCCGCCTCCTCAATGGCCATCGTCCATGTACGAGTCCAGCTTGTCCCTCAGCGAATTTGGGCAGTCGGGAGTATCGAGATATCAATCGATAATGAGGAAATGGAAGCCGTTTGTCATCGCCTTCACTCGCGAATGAGTTATGTATGCGGAGGTATGTCTTTGTTGCCACCAACAGGAAAACAACAATAAATGTTACCGGCTAGGCAAAGCGTTTCTGCCTGGAATATCTAATGTTATAAGGGGGCAATGTTTCGTCTTCATCTTGAGGAGTAGTTCCTATTGGAGATACCACTTAAAGATTACCAAAGGGAATACTAGGCATGGCTGTTCTATACCCATAAACATTTAATAAATTCAGGTAAGACAACATAACTACCTTACTTAAAACTTAAATTTTATAAATTCAATCACACATATTCATAGATTTTTCTATAATTATATAAGAGGTATCTAGCCGGACAGACAAACACTAGAGCTATCCAATCAGGCATACCCACTTGTTGCTCATTCAACCCGCTGACAACTAATGAATTGTCGAGTTTTGAGTTTTGAAGCGAAAAATGCATAAATCAGCCAGCGGCCAAGGGAAACAATTCAAAATATGCGGCACCTGCCACAAGACACTCATTCATTGCCCACCTGCGATAGCCGAAAACCGAAATAAATTGAAATGCATCCCTCGTTGGCCAGACATGACGACAATTTGTCTGCGATAATCCCGATGGAGAAACACTAATGACGCACCACTCGAATTTATAGTTCCGGCGGTAGTTGGCTTGATACTGGGGATGGAAAAGCCCCAATGGCAGATTCCGAAAGTAAAAGTGTGCAGTTCCAATGGGAGTTGCAAATAAGAGGTGGCAAGAACACCAGAGGAGCTGACAACAATGGCAGCGATTTTTTCTTTTTTAGTTTTTTGGGGGGCGGCAACGATCATGGCTGCTCGGCTTGGGGCAATCAAAAGCACATCACGATTGCGAGGATGAAATTGAAGCCGCCTCTGTGTGTAAGCTCCCGGCCACGCCTCCTACGCCCCTTGGAACGCTACACGCAAAAAAAAATCATTATGCCCAGCTAAAATTAGAAGTTTTTAGTCGTGACTCTCTAATAGTTTCTAATTATTTTCAATAATTTTTAGATGCATGTACATTTACTTTGTGTTATAAACCAAATAGATTTGTAATTATTTATGCTATATTATTATTTAATAATTACTTTGTTACTGTGTAGAGAGCATTGTCTTTATCTCGGCCAGCTCTTTACACGGATAAACTGTTGCCAAATCTCGAACTTGGTTAGCGGGTAGCATTTACACGCCGCTCGCGACAGCATCATGCGAATTTAATTGAATAAGAGTTTTGTAAGAGTTTTGTAATTGCCCCGGCAGATTAAGAAAACGAATGCAGATAGCAGCCAGCCAGCTCGTAGTATTCCCCACTGATACGAGCCCGCGCTTCGATGGTTTCATGTCTGGCCAGGAGCCATAATTGAGATGCTTTTGAGGCGATAATAAATTATGAAGACACAAAATGAAACGAAACACAAAGCGAGGTGAAACGAAAGCAAAATAAAGCGCCAAAAGCCGGGCCAAGAAAGTAAAATGTCGGATGGCCAGAGGAGTGGAGGTGAGTGGACCCTATCGTTCGTGTGGGCAGGGAGAAGTCAGGGCAAAGACGATTAGGCCAGGGATTAGGCCAAATCTGCAGGCCATAAATTATACATTGTAGTTTTCGATTCGGGCCAAAAGCTAACGGTACCAAACCCGCCAAACGGTTAGACGGTTAGTCCAAAAAAAAATGAATTAAAAGGGAAATCGAAAGTGCATCGAACCCGCTTAAGGATTAGTCTGGAGCAGAAACGGGCAGGTTCTCGGAGGCGTAGCTCCTTAAAGATCGGTAAAGTATAGTCTTTTAATTGAATGCTTAAGCTGGAATGCCGAACTTATCGCTAAACAGAGCCATATGCATACGGACAAAGGGAGCCATTAATCAGGGAATCAGCCTTGAATGTAAATTAGCTCGACTGATTTATTTCCTTCGAATGAGATGCGAAGAACTTAAGAATGACTTTTGACCAAACTTAAATTTACATATCTTAAGCTAAACTTTTTGCAAATCAGTAAAAAAAAAGGCAAAACTCAAAAAATATTCTATTTTTAACACACTTAAGGTGATGTTCGATGCAATCTCTAATTTTAAGACAGGCTTAGACTTACTTATTGTATTCTATTTATGGAAAAATATCTATTGTAGAATATTGAAAAAATATGTACATGTACCTATTTTGATCAGTTTGAATTGTTAAATACAAGTTTCTGGAATGTTAAATTTCAATCTATTTACATAATTTCCCAGCAAACATCTCTTTGATGGCGGGCCTCGTAGCAAAATTTCGTTTTCCGTCGATTTCGCAATTGAAATCGTTTTGTTTGGCCAAAAGTAATTGAGAACTGTCATGCAATCTGATATGATTGCAAATGCGAAGTGCACATAAATTCGTTGGGACTGTCCTCGGATTCGGTTTCGTTTTCAGCTGGATTGGATTGGATTGGACCACGGATCGGGTACTCGGCATTTGAGTGTTTCAGTCTGGTTTGGTATTTAGTAGACAATTAGCGGCATTGCGTGTCCAGCGCTCCAAGGGGGATGTCGGCTGGAGCAGCTCCTAAAAACCTGAGACTCGTGAGTAAGCCACGTCCTAATGGACACCCGCTGGAGGGCAGCAGCAGTTAGGGTCCAGCCGGCCAAGCTGTTCATGCCCAGCCTGGGCTATGGCCATGGCTCCATGGTCCACCTCATTTCCTGGTTGCAACGGGTACCCCAACAGCCAGGATCCCAGCTAATGCAGTGCTGCTTAACTGGCTTATTTGCAGCAGATGGGAAAAGATATTATGCAAATTTTATAGTCGCAGACCATTTGCATAAGATATAAAATAAGTCATTTGGATATGTGGTACTTCAGTAGAGTTTTAAATATTTGCTGTAATATTTTTTATTTATATACTCTTACATATATTATATTATTATTGTATTATTTAACATTTTTATGTACCCAAATGTCAATAACCAACCTTAAAATATACTCATATTTGTACAGTAATATCAACTTAAAATAAATAACTGCCAAAAGTAAATAGAAGTTTTTTTCTTTGCATAGCACTACACCTTTATTGTAGTTTTTTTTTTGATTAGTTGAACATAAACATATTATACTGGGGCCACTTTAATGCTTATGGTTTTATTACTATATATTGCCATGCTATTTTTAGCGTTTTAAATATACGAGTTGGTTTGGGACACCAATAAATTGGCACCACTAATAAAAGCACGAGCATAGACCGCGCCGTGACTCATAAAACCGCGCTCGAGAAGTGCTCGTTGGCCCGCGGGGTGTGGCGGTACAGAGGGGGGGGGGGGGGGGGGGGGGGGGGGGGGGGCGGTAAAGGGTAGCACAACAAAAGAGAACATCGATTTGTGGCAGCGCCTGCGCAAAGCGTGAAATTTATGCGACCCACACGCAGCGCCACTCACGACCGCTGCAAACGTTCACCAATCGAGAGACTGAAGACTGAAGACTCGACGCTGAAGACTGAAGATCGCAGAGCGAAGACTGCAGACGAAGATGAAGATGGCGAAGACGAGCCAAGACGAAGCTGTTGAGGAGCAGCCGGCGAATTTCATTTCTTGCAATAAATCCATGACTGATTTATGTACTGCACAATCGTTGCAAATCACAAACGTTTACGTTTACTGAATGAACGTCCGTCTGCAGCTTTGTCTGCCTGCTTGTGTGGAGTACACTGAGAGAAATTATAATATTTGTAACTTAAAATAATTACATTTGTCTAAGAAAATTTAAGGTTTTATGTGAAGAAGACTGCTAAAGCATTTAACACAGATATCTTCATATTTGAATGTAAATGGAGTGATAATACTAGTTTAAATTTATTTCTGTTTATTAAATCATAAACTCCTATTCTTTCTGTGCACCAATGACGCAGTGCATCTGCCTGAAAAAAAGTGGGGAGGTGGGTAAAAAGTAACAGTGGCTCCACTCACGTGCTGGCCTTCAGCTTCAATCAGCCCAACATCACTCGCCATGGAGTTCGAATTGCATTTGAATTAATTAAAAATCTCGACGCAGACACGAATCGGCTCAACGAGAATTTGTCAACTGAACAAGGCTCAGACTTTATAAATATATATACATACATATATCTAGACACATATGTGCATATACACGAGGGTGTCTGGCCCTACACATGTACCACTTTATCGATCCGAGAACAATTGAAAGTTCAGCCAAAACCAACAGCAGACCGCAAGTGACATGAACAAAATCGATCAGCGACTGCAGCAGCAAGTTTAGTAAATAAAAATGAAAAGAACAAAAGCTCCGCGATGAGGAGCAGGGTGCAATGGGAACCAAGGAATGGAAATGGATAGCAAGATTTGCATACTCGACACTCAAAGAGCCAAGGATGCGCATAAAAATCGCTGATAGTGATGCCAACTATTTGAGGACAACGATCGAAAGTAGTTTCTATAAGAAGCGAGTCTTAAATTAATATTAACTTGGTTTTTATGATGTGTAGAGTTTCTTCTAAAGGTTCAAAACTGGTATTTCCATATTTAAAGCAGTATTTATTATTATTGTATTATTTATTTATTTATTATATTATTGTATTATAAGAATTTTTTTTAAATTTGCCAACTCCATAACCAAATTGGCAGCACTGAACGCCACGCTGTGTTCAATGTTGTTATTGTTTTTCTACCTCCGTTGGCCACTTAAGTTGACGTCGCAATGCGCTGCTTGATTCCCCACATCTTCGCTGGCTGCCCAGAGGCGCATGCCTGTGCGCCCGGGGGGGGGAAGCGGTAGCTGTGCCTGGTAGAGGGGAGGGAGGGGAGTTATTTAAATGAGACATTTTCAGGGGCCACGGCCCAGGCGACGGCATGCGAACAGATCCGTTTCTGACCACCGCTTTTTGGCTGTTGCTTGATGCTTTAACAGAGGGTATCCCTAATTCGAGCAGAGTTTAAAGAAACTTCTTGCACCTTATAAGAATACTTTTGTCCATGAATATTTCTTCAAAAGATATATAATAGATATAATTTTCCCCATTGAGTTGTTGGGTTTTGATTAAGATATTATTAAATTAAAATATTATTAAATATTTAAATTAGAGTATTTCCTCTGCGACTCGAACCGATCATATCCTTTCTGCACTCTACACATTATCTCGCAGCTGGGGCAATAGCAATGCGAACTATTTATGTACATTTTGCTGTGGCGGCTGTCCCTTTTGGGTGGCTGCATCCACGATCACAGTCGCAGTCGCAGTCACAGCCAGAGTCACGGGGGACTGAAAAGGCCGTGCTAATTGTGTCGCTAGTGTCAGATTTATGTGGCCCGATCAATCGGTAATATATGCCTCGGCGATCGGAACAACCAGATGGCTAGCTACGGAGTTGGGGAGTCGGGGAGTTGGGTATCAAATTATAATTCAATTTACGAAACGACAAGCGACCACCGTGATGGCCCCCTAAACACATTCCTAGCCAGTTGTCGGACGACGGGATTGGCTCATAAATTGTCCAAATTAATTCATAGTGGCACCAATGGCGACACCTACTCGTTGTCACCGTTACACCTCGACCATCTCCATCTCTTCGGTGCCGGATTCGGTGCCCGAATCGCCAAAGAAATCTTTGAGGCCACAGATCCCCAGCTCCTCGGCGACTTTGTCAACCGGAATGGGAACGGGCAATCGGCATGGGAGAATGTTTACTTGGTTCGTTAGTCATAAATTTATTGGCTTTATTGAAACATCAATTTGGACACCATGGCGGACGACACCCGACCAGTTCAAAGTTACCCGATCCAATTGTGTTCCCCGGGAGGAGATATGGCGATGGTAATGGAGCCGGAATTGTGAAGATGATGCGTTGTGGACTGCGGAAGGGGGATCGTCAAGGTGGTCCATTGGTGGCGACCAACAGCAGTGCCTCCTCATTTTCGGTTTTGTTTTTATTCTCCAGCGCCTAGAACTGGTTTGCTCTTCGGTTCGGAACGCCGGCTTTTGCGGATTCCGATTCGGAACCTCGATTCCAGCCAATCGCTCGCGCCTGCGCTGTTAATTTCCAACAATTTTACAGCTAGTTATGCAAATGCCCGGCTGTTTCTTTTTCGTTTGGAAAGTCGCTAGCTCGAGGCGGGCATTATGCCGATTCGGCTGGATGATCTCATGGCCGCGGTACGAAGAGGCGGGTCAATGGGAACGCTCAGAGTTGCCAAAGTACGATTTATGCTGCTCGATATCTAAATAAAGCCTGGCCGATCTCGGGAATTCTGAGCTATTAACGACCTGTCAAAGAAATATTAATACGAATGAAATGGGGTGTAATCGACTAAAAAAGTGTAAAGGTGTGCTAACTTAAATCTTATATAAAACTTATTTTAGATAAGCAACTATTTCAACAACTTCATCCTTTCATTTTTGTATTTTATGAATAACATTTCATTTGATGTCTTTGAAACATTGCATTAGTTGTATATTTTTTTGTTATGATAAGCCAAAGAAAACAAGATTCATAATTTTGTACTTTATGTAACTTACATGCTTTGTATATAGACTTATCTTGCATTATCCTTATTAATTATTTTGAATTATAAGCCTTCATAATTATTTATTATACTTCAAATTTACAAAGGGTTTGCGTCTTGGCTAAGGGCTATGTAACTTTATGTAAAAATTTAAGTGTAGGGCTTCCTTGTAAATAAAAATGTAGATAATACAAGACCGTTAAAAGGATATTTTGAAATCATTTATTGAGTAGTAGATATGATAGTCATATTAATCCTGACTAATTGATGGTGTACATTGTATGGAACTGAAAGCTGATCTTATGTTTAAACAGGTCATAAAATCAAAAGAAACTAATTTTCAGAGATGTTAGGATGTAAAATGAAGACGAGCTTAAACTGAAATAACTTACTGCTATTATGAAGCCATAAAAAATGTCTTGGCACAGCCAAAAATGAAACAACACACAAATATGTAGCAAAGCAATAAACTCCATAAATTCTGCGTGCAAGAGATTACAGTTCATAAAAGTTTACATCGTGATAACAGAGTCCCGTGTGCGCAGTCCTGGGGGGCAGTGGGTGTATTTGTGGGTGGGTCCTGTTCCCACAGGACCCTCGCTATAAACAGTCGAAACTCAACAGGTTTAAGCTCAGTTGGCTGTGGGCGCTCCTCGCATTCAATCGCGAAAACCGAAAGGAAAATACGGCAAATACGGAGAAAACTCCCACGTACGGAAAACTCACATTGCGGGACTTAACGACACATTCCTCCTACTTGTCGCTAATAGATAATTGAATTTTTTTCATTGTTGTGTGTGAACTTAATGCGCGGCGTTGTGCAATAAAAATTAAAGAAACTTTTTATGTACGTGCTGGGTGATTTATTGGGAATCTGCCGGAAATAGCACAATACGTTACAGATGTGGAATATAATAGCATTTCATTCACATATCTTTTGAGTTTGTTTTTATTTTTTTTTTAATTATTTCCGAGTGTGTAGGCAATTAAAACTTTAATCAATAAATGTGCTCATGATAAGTGTGGAAAGTCAACCAACCATCGGACCTTGCGACAACAGAAACAACAAAGGACAAAGGATGTGTGTCCACATAGATACAAAAACTCAGGCCATCGCGCAAATTGTTTACTTTGGCGCTACACTGGACGAAAACCCTTGTTCCGCCCGGGGAGCAGCAATCAAATGTGCTTTCAATTAAACTCAAAGCCCCAACCCCTTAGCTAAACTGCCACCGTTGACGCTTCGGTCCGCAACGCTTGGTTGCTTGGCTGCTCATCCATCAAATTTGTCGTCCTCCGTCCCGTCCTGACGTCCTGACGTCCCGACGTCCGGACATTTGTTTGGCGGCCAGCGAATGGGCGGCAACGGGGCGGGGGCGTGGTCCGGCCACCCATATGTACTTATATGCCATTCTTTGCAATTATTTTACGAGTCCTGCTCATTACGGCCCCATTGAAACTCAACAAGAGTCGCCGGAGTGAAACTATCAGATACAAATTGAACACGCAACAATTATGTACAGTCCCAGTGACATTTGCTCTTCGAGTGCACTGGGAAAAAAAAGCCTACCCACATCTTCTTCTAGTTCAGAGGGTCATTCAATACAGACATAAATACTTTCTTACAGTTTTTTCTTGGTTTGAAATACTTTTGTAGATAATTTAAGTTGTCGCTGAATTTGTAAATAGTCATAATTTAAAATATGATCAAGCAAGGAGTTTCTGCAACATAGAAAATGACCTTATGTCCGACATTTTCTCTCAGTGCAGCAATCGGGTTTATGAGGCACTGGCACTACACATCCTCGCCTGAACAATCAGCAATATGCTAAATGGAAAAGCGCACAAGTCCGGCGAGAACCCTGACCCTAGCCCTTGCCCAGCGGGCGGCAGCAGGATGCCGACCCCCAGCGTTAAGATCGACATTAGCACTTGCCAATCGAACCGTCCGATGGAAGCGCGAACGGCAACCGACGATGTGAATCCATCGGGGGAGGGTGGCCTGCTCCTGGTGCCCACACATCACAATCTGCAGCTCGATAAAATTTCTGTGCGCTCGATTAGTTCCGAGGATATATCAAATGGGGGCAGTGGAAGATGTTGCAATGCCGCCGCCCGTAATCCGGCCATAAAAACGGGTCGGCGCCTGCAGCTGATGCAGGTGAGTTTATCCGCCGGCCCTGGGCGCCACTACAGGTGCCCAGGGACCAACTTATCCGGAGCAGCATAAATTAGCGCCAGCGTATGCATCTTAATTAGGACGACTGGTCAGAGTCACGTGCCTGGGAAGCCACAGAGTGCGTCTAATGAATGTCGCGATTAGCGGGCCACGATAAAGACTAATCACGCCTCTTTTGCCGCCTTTACCCACTGTGCCATTCCATTGGCATTGCCACTACCGCTCGGTATCAGTTCCAGATAAAGCCGAGATTGGTCCGGACTCATTCTCCCTCGAGCACATATTGATGGCAAATGAAAATATATGGCACAGTGGGTCAAGGGTGCCAAAACAATTATATCAAACTCCTTACTTAACTCCTTCCAATAAGTTAACAACCCATAAAACACACCTTTTGCATTTTTAGTTAACTTAACTTATGCTTACATACAGGGTATTACATAATTATTTGCATTGTCTACTTAAAACCCACTTTCAAAGATACCAAATCTTAAACTTTCAAGCCCACTGTAAGCGAAAATTTACTCATTCACATGCGAATCCATTTCCAGATGATAATACTACCATTTATACCAATACTGGCATTGATTGTGCAAACATCGGTGACACTGCAAGAGATCCTGGAATACCGTTCCGCTGTGGCCGACATCGAGACACAGGTGAGCAGGTGGTTGGGTCAGGTTGGTTCGATTCCATTGGCCGAGTGGCTGCGTCGATGAAAAGAAGCAAACAAAAGGGAAGGCGACCCGGAAATTGTGTCTTTGAGGCGTAATTATAATTTATTACAGCGATTCAATCAAAGATTCAAGTATGTAGATGATAGGGGGAACCCATGTCCAGCTTGTTCAATGTTCACTTGACCATCGAGGGAAACCTTGAAATGGTTTGTTTGCTCAGGTAAGTGCCATGGGAGTCCTTGTGAAGGGTTCCGGAGCACGAGCTCGTGGCCAGGCACTTAACTAAGTCCTTCCGCCCACTCTGCCCCATCGCCCACTTCATCTATCCATAATGCAAATGCGAAGAAATATGGAAGAGAGAACGGAAAGTATTGAACGTACTTACATATATGACCCAAAGGGGATGAGGCGGTGGAGGCCAAAGTGAATTGATAAGGACGTAATGCCAGCTATGCAGCGACAGTCGCCAATGCAGGATGGGGAATGCAAAGCGAAGGAGTGCGGAAAATGGGAAGGAAAATGAGGAGGAGAATGTGGGTGGTCTATGGAGGTGGTCTTTGAATGGGGTCTCGTACTTAGAATGCAAAACACACAATAAACAAATCAAAAAAAAAAACAGAACATTTCAATACTCAGATAAGGAAAGTTCTCTGATTCTACATTTAAGCCACTTAACAAAGATAAAATTACTTAAAACTCACTATCTTTACCAGCTTAATTCATTATTTTATGATAAGGTAACTTACGGGATTTCTTAGATATTTATTTTCGTCCACAGACCATTACGCAATTATTTAAATTGGATTATTTCCAAATACTCCAACACATTTCAAAAGTTGCTCAAGTTTATTTAAAACGTAGTTTTTAGTTATGGCAATTTATAATTATTGAATTATTAAAGGCGAACAATTATCGCCTCCTAAATTGACTTAAAGGGGTATCTTCGCCTCGAAGAAAGCTGTGGTATTGAGACAAAGCTGGGTCTTGAAGATTTGCAACGGAGCCTGGCAGGTGTGGCGTGCCCATTGGGTGCAGGGCTTCACCGTGAGGCGGTGCACACTCAATATGGCTTCTTCGGGAGTCATGGTGACGTTGGCCATCAGTGTAAGACAATCACCGGCGGTGGCAGTGGGTTGACCAGCACTCCAGGGAAGGTAGAGAGCCTTCTGTCCAGTGCTCTGCCAGTAGTAATCGGAAGTTCCGCCCAGCTTATTTCCGGATGTCCAGAACTCCGGCTGGTAGGGTGCAATGATCGGCAGCCATTCGTTGATGATATTGAACTCCGTTGGATTGCTTATGCTCAAAAGTCCGGCGTTAAGGGATCGACAATGGCGATCCGACTCATAGAAGTTCTTCCAACTACCATCCACCAGCAGACACTTGTCCGCCACCTGGGTTGGTGGGACAAACGGCAATGGTATCCTCGCTGGCCACCAAATAAACTTGGCCAAAAACCAGTACGATGAAAACTAACTTGGTCGACAACATCTTAGGTAACTGACCCTCGGCTGGCCACTCGAACTCTTTTATATGGCTAACCAGCTGGGGCAGCGATAAGTTTGATTTTTGATAAGGACTCGTAATGTATTCGCGTGGCTGAAGTTATCATTTTCTTATCAATCCAACTAAGGTGTCGTAGTAGTAAAAACTCACAATCGCTTGACTACAGGGGATAATTTAATTTTTTTTTGAGAATTCCCTTGTTCAAAATATAGCTGGCAAATGATTATAAAATCTGTCAAATGCTTTCTGACTCATTTGTTTGTCCGTTTTTCTAAAAAGTCATTTGAACTTATAGAATAAGCTCATTTGTTTATTCAAAGGTTTGCAATAAAACTAATAATCTAATGTTTTGACGTAAACAAACAAAGGACAGATAACATATCATTTAACACTTTTTAATCTCTTTTTAAAATATTTTTATACAATGTAATCACCTAAGCTAACATGACGATTTAATTTAAAACTTAATTTTATTTTATGCAACTTAATAGTGCATATTATAAGCTTGTTTCGTGCTAGTGTGCTTAAAATGGCATTAAACATTTACTTTTAGATAAATATATTGACTAGAGACTGTCTAAAGCTTAATTTGCAAATTTTTTAATTTTTATTTTAAACCATAAATGTTTGTATTCATATAAAAACGATTGATCATATAGGAAAACAAACAACCTTGGCCAATTAGGAGAAGACCCTTCAATTGACCTAAGCGGGCACCTTGGCCTCGAAGAAAGCAGTAGTGTTAAGGCAAAGCTGGGTCTTGAAGATTTGCAGTGGGGCCTCGCAGACGTGGGGTACCCATTTGGTGCAGTTCCTCACGGACAAGCGATGCTCGCTCAATGTGGTCCCTTCGGCAGTCATGGTGACGTTGGCCAACAGTATGAGGCAATCACCGGTGGTGGGAGTGGGTTGACCAGCCTGCCAGGGAAGGTAGATTGCCTTCCTCCCAGTGCTCTGCCAGTAGTAATCGGAAGTTCCGCCCAGCTTGTTTCCGGAAGTCCAGAACTCCGGCTGGTAGGGTGCAATGATCGGCAGCCATTCGTTGATGACATTGAACTCCGTTGGATTGCTTATGCTCAAAAGTTCGGCGTTAAGGGATCGACAATGACGATCCGCCTCGTAGAAGTTCCTCCAACTACCATCCACCAGGAGACACTTATCCGCCACCTGGGTGAAGTTGGTGGGACAAACGGCAATGGTTTCCTCGCTGGCCACTAAATAAGCTTGGCCAAAAACCAGGCTGACCAGTGCGATGCAAACTAACTTGGTCGACGACATCTTGGGTAACTGACCCACGGCTGGCCACTCGTACCCTTTTATATGGCTAACCAGCTGGGGCAGCGATAAGGTATATTTTTGATAAGGACTCGTAAACTATTCGCGTGGCTGAAGTTATCATTTTCTTATCAATCGTAGTAGTAAAAACTCACAATCGCTTGACTACAGGGGATACTTATATTCTTTTGGAGAATTCCCTTGTTCAAAATAAAGGGATTCCCCTTATAGTTGGCAAATGATTATAAAATCTGTCAAATGGTTTCTGACTCATTTGTTTGTCCGTTTTTCTTAAAGTCATTTGAACTTATAGAACTTCAAAGATTTGCAATAGAACTAATAATAATAACAGAGGGCAGATAACATATCATTTAACACTTTTTAATCTCTTTTTAAAATATTCATTTACAATGTAATCACCTAAGCTAACATGTCGAAAAGCCTAAAAAAAAGGTGAAGTTTCAACATGGCCTTTAAGTGCATTGATTTAATTTATAACTTTATTTTATTTTATGCAACTTAATAGCGCATATTATAAACTTGCTTCGTGCTAGTGTACTTAAAATGGCAATAAACATTTACTGTTAGATGAAATATTGACTAGAGATTATCTAAAGCTTAATTTGCAAATTTTGAAATTTTTATTTTAAACCATAAATTTTTGTTTTCATATAAAAACGATTGATCATATAGGAAAACAAACAACCATGGCCAATTAGGAGAAGACCCTTCAATTGACCTAAGCGGGCACCTTGGCCTCGAAGAAAGCAGTAGTGTTAAGGCAAAGCTGGGTCTTGAAGATTTGCAGTGGGGCCTCGCGGAGGCCTTATTACCAACCAGGTAATATTGACCCAAGGCCAAACTGGCCAGAGCAAAGCAAACTAACTTGGTAGACTACATCTTGAGTAACTGATCAACAGTCGGCCCATGGAACTCTTTTATATGGCCAACCAGCTGGCGGGCAGCGATAAGTCAGCTATTTGATATGGATTCTTAGAACATAGAGAATATGCCTGGTTGATGTTATCACTTCCTTATCAATCCAACCGAGATGTCGTAAATGGCATGACTAGATGGGGATAGTACGAAGAATCCCCTAAGAAATGTTATTCTCCAAATTATGGCTGAGGTGGTGTGGTATATAAGCCTGCTTATTTGTATTTCTTTTAAAGGGTTTACTAGACAGTTCCACGGAATTAGCACACTCTTCAAGGGTGTAAGTAATGGCTAATTTTGATTTCAGGTAACCATCGCCACTGACTTGGGAAAAGTGGTCACTCGCCTGCAATTGGAACGCTCCGAAGTAGCCTTCTACATCTTCACCAACGGCAGCAAGCAGCGGTAGGTCTTTTAACAATTCAGGATTCAATAATCCTTACTCTTTAAAAACAGAGCCAACCTCACTTTGAGATTTGCGAATACGGACCACGCCCTGAACAACATGACCACTTGGAGTGAAATCAGTGTTCCCACAGCACCGGACGAGGATGAAGATGATCGGGAGATGATGCTGAATCGGTACGAGTTCCAGAGCCGACTAAACGAATTCAGAGATCGGGTGCGTTTGGAACCGGAGGAGAGCTCCATCACCGAGGTGATGAACTGGTACACATCCATTAATCGTGGATTGCTCCATCATCTGAATGAGCAGATCAAGGAAACAGATAATAGCGGCGTCTGGCGGTGAGTATAGTTTATATATAAATTCTTTAATAAAACACCTTTAAATACTAGCTAGTAAGTTCTTACACATTTGTTGTCATATTTAAAATCTGGCAGATACCTAGTTGGGTTCAAGAACCTCCTCAAGAGCATTGAATGCCAGAATATCGCCACTTCCTTTGGCATTAGGTACTATGGGCGAGGATCCTTGACAGCTGAGAACTTCGTATCTTATGTGCGTTACGAATTCATGGCCCGTGAGATGATCAACTCCACTTTAAACTACGCACCCATGCTTAAGAACATGTACACCAACATCACCAGCACCAAGAAGTTCCATCGCGCCAAACAAATGTGTGTAGGCTGGTGTAATTTGGTCAAATCGATTCCTCTATGAAGTTCTTTCACAGGGGCACCACTCTGCTGAAGAATAATCCGAATGTGTCAAATGAACGCAGTGCCATTGAGTACTATGAGCTGATGAACAACTATACTGATGATCTGAGAATTCTTCAAAAGGCCCTGCGACGTCTGATTAAGTATGGCAATTGTAGACTATATTATATTCCTAAGTACCTTCTTATTTTTAAGGGAATACGTGGACAAGACACTGGTAGAGGCTGACCGCAAAGAAGCAATTGGAATTGCGATTCTGGTGGTGGTGCTCCTAGTGTCGCCGGTCATCATCGTGCTGGTTAAGAATGCCGCTGCCACGATACAGGTTTCTACCTTACCCCTGCCAACTGGCTATCTCGTACTCATCCCACTTCATCCCATAGCTTTATGCACTTAATCTGTCCCAGAAGGCCAAGGAGCTGAAGCGGGAGAAGCGAAAAAGCGACTCGCTGCTTTTCCAAATGCTACCACCAAGTGTGGCCATGCAATTGAAACAGACCCAGCAGGTGAGTCCAGCTGTGGGTGGGAATAAACCAGGTCTAATTGACTTCCTGACAGGTGCCCGCCGAGCTCTACGAGGCCGTCACCATTTACTTTAGTGACATCGTGGGTTTCACCGAAATAGCTGCGGATTGCACTCCACTGGAGGTAAAGTACCACTATCACTTTAATCATCATATCATTTTGCCAATCAACTTTGGTTTAAACATATCTTATAACTAACATTAATGTTTGTTTGTATTTAGGCATAATTTATATTCCTTTGACATTTTCTAATGAGAGATGCATCTCACACTTTCAGGTGGTGACCTTCTTGAATTCAATTTATCGGGTGTTCGACGAGCGTATCGAGTGCTACGATGTCTATAAGGTTGAGACGATTGGGGACTCATATATGGTGGCATCGGGACTGCCGGTGAAGAACGGTAATTTATGCAAATTCAGCTGTCAGTCATTCAGTCATTTAACCCCCTCCCGCCGGCAACATCCCGCTGCTTGACTGCCCCAAAAAGATTTGCGCTAATTTAAATTTCATTTGTGGCCATGCGCGTAATTTATGCCATGGAACTTTCCGACCCGCTGCCTCTGCAGGGAACAAGCACATCAGCGAGATAGCAACAATGGCCCTTGATTTGCTGGACGCCTCGTCGGTGTTCCGGATTCCCCGGGCAGGAGATGAGTTTGTTCAAATACGATGCGGAGTGCACACGGGTCCGGTTGTCGCCGGTATCGTTGGCACCAAAATGCCGCGCTACTGCCTCTTCGGCGACACGGTGAACACGGCCTCGCGAATGGAGAGCACCGGCGAGGCACAGAAGATACATATCACCGAGGAGATGCATGAGTCGCTGCAACAGGTGGGCGGATTCCGTACCGAGCACCGCGGCCTCATCGATGTCAAGGTATTTGCAATCGATCAATATCATTCAAACAAACCTTGAGGACCCTACTTAAGTTGCTTACACTGCGTATGAGTAATGTTTGTACCATAAATAGTACTCATACGTACCGGTAGCCCTTTGTATTTCCGTTCCTTTTAACTTTTTAACTTTTAAGTCCAGTGTTTTTTGCATACTTTTAAAACAACTTTTTTTAATGGGTGGACATGTAAACTGTTTCATTTTCAGGGTAAGGGTCTAATGAGCACCTACTGGCTGACCTGCAAGGACGGACCGGTTAGGGCTCGCGAAGAGATCTCGTGGCGGGCGGACATGCAGCCCGTGTTCCTGGACCACCTGAAGCTGCATCCGCCAACCGACTACAAGCTGCCAAAGCGGAAATGAGCTGCAACCAACTGCAAGTTTTCCGACTAGGCCAAATTAGGTTTATCCTGGCCATAAATTCAAGGCGCTTTTCATTTTAGATGTGCATGCATTAGTGTCCCGCTCTCTCAATCTCTCTATCTATCTAAATATCTAAGTATCTCTCCTTTCTATCAATAAGTTGAAGTTAAACGGTGCATCAAGTGTAGATACAATATACAACATAAAATTCGACTTAATTTTAAATTCGCTACAAAATATAATAAATAAATAACTTCCTTGCAAGAAAAGTGTAAGTGCAACTGATGCACCATGTACAACAACTTTAAACGCTTCAATGGTCAATCGTCTTTTTACATGTAATACACAGTGTGAATCATAAGCATGCGGCCAAAATACAGACTTATGTTAATAAAAAATATGCGAGAAATGCATTGTTGCCATTCGTTTTCAAACCACAGGGATGGAAATATATGTAGAAACCCAAAATCTCATCTTTCATTTCTTTGTATATAAAATAAGGAATAAGGTTATAATTTATTTTCTATCAAATACGGTGTTAGTATTAACACAACAATTTCTTTGAGTGTTCGATGGTGAGTTTTACTTAACGGTAGAACGATATGTATCGAACGTAAATCAGCTGGAAGTATGACCGCCCTGCGAAGTGCGATAGTGTGACCGCAGCCACTAAATTCGAACTGTTCCACAGTGTGCCTGCGTGTGGGCGAGTGTGTGTGTGTGGGAAGTTACAGAGAGAACAAAGTAAAATTTGAAAAGTTAAAGCTGCAGCTGCTGAGGACATAGCCAAAATTAGACGAATCACTGCCATGGCCAAGGTTATATCGCAGGACACCTTCGACGATGTTGTGAAGGAGAACGTTGTGGAGTTCTCGATGACTCCCTCGGAGGCGAAAGAGGAGACCATCAAGCAATTCGAGGCACAGGTAAGTAATGTCGACATAGTCATTTATCCAGTAGATTCACTTTATTGACATGCTTGCAGGGCATCAACCTGGCCAACATTATCAAGGACCTGTCCGTCAATCCGCAAACCGGCCAACCCGTCATCAACGAAACGGTGGACAAGATCAAGGAGCACATTGGCCAAAAACTGGAGGAAACAACGGACCTGCTGGAACAGCTGGCCACCTTGGATGCTGAGTGCAAAAAGTCTCTAGCCCATAGGGTACTGGCCGGCAAAAATGGAGCGCACGATGCCCTGATCACCCTGCTGGAGGAGACGCTCTCCGCTGATTCACCCAACGAATCCGTTTTAAAGAAGGCCCTCGAGGCGATCAACAGCCTGACCCACAAGCAGCCGGATCTGTTTGATGCCGAGGCCATGGCCGTGGTTCTTAAGTTACTGGCCCTCAAAGTGGAGAGTGAAGAAGTCACATTGCTGACTCTTCAATGGCTGCAGAAGGCATGCATCATGCACGAAATGAACCGCCAGAATATCATGAATACCGCCGCACTCAAACTCATGAAGCCCCTTTTAGGCGAAGGGAAGGATCGCCTTGTGCGTGAACTGACCGCCGTCTTCCGCTTCCTAGTGCTGGATGATGACATTCGCGTTGAGTTTGGCTGCGCCCACGAGCACGCCCGCCAAATAGCAGGCGAGGTGCTCATCCCCTTGGTGGAACTTTTGCCGGCCTATCAGGATCCCAATGTTCTGGCTGATCTGCTGCTGACCATTGGAACACTGGCTGTGCGACAGGAACTCTGTACTGCTATCGACGAGGCTGGTGGACTGAAGTCCGTCTTCGAGATCATGAGCTCGAATTTGGATGAAGTGCGTCTAAATAGAGAGGCCTTAAAGTTGCTACGTGCCCTGGCTGGACATGATTCAGTAAAGTCACACATAGTTCAGCAGGGCGTGGCTCCTATAATAAAGCAGTTGCTAGAGACGCACCAGTCCAATGAAAACATCGTTGCCGCCGCTTTGGCCTGCGTGACTACTCTAACACTCAGAGTGCAGGAACACAGTGCCGCCTTTTTCGATACCGGCATTGCCGAAGTAATCGTGGAGGCACTTCGCGCCCATCCCAAGCACAAGATAGTCCAGCGAAATGGAGCGTGGGCCATCCGCAATATGGTGTCGCGGTCGCGGAACCAGTGTGAAACCTGGATCTCCTTCGGCGTTGAGGATCTACTAAACATTGCAATGAAGGAGCACCCCAGTGTGGAGCAGGACATCAAGGCGGCGTTGCGTGACCTCGGTTGTAGTGTCCACTTGCGCGAGGAATGGACGGGCACGGCGGAGAAAAAAATTGCCGCCTAATCGATCGCACATGCCTTTTGTATTTTTATATATTTACTGCTAACTTATGACTAGTGCCTAATTCATGCATTGGCTAACTAACAAAATCAGCAATTCTCAATACCAATCGCATGCTAATACCCAACTGGGGGCAGTCTCTTATGATCACATGGCTGTGGACTTATTTGTCCAGGTTAAAGTTGCGTAGCGAGCCGGCTTTAAGACGCTGGTTGACATTCCGGGAAAGGACGGTCGAGGATCTGATTGTGGAAAGACCCTCTTCCTCGGCGCGCTGCGCAAGGGGGTCAACCTTCTCAGAACCGCCCAATCCATTGTAGACAAAATTTGAGCCCGTCGTGACCGCCAACGCGGAACTTCCCAGCAGCAGTCTTGGCTTCTTGAAAATTGAATACTGGGGAATATTCGCAATTTGTAAATGGTTAAATGGAATTCGCCTAAATTATTGTTTACCTTTTCACTGAGATCACTGCTGGTTTTCCGTATGGTTCCGCTGGTCATAGACACACCGCCACCGACTCCCTTGATGGGCGATATTTTGGACTTGGCCATCCCAATGTTACCCTTAGTATTAAGAAGATGCGCCAAGCCGACGCTGCTGGATTTAATGTTGAGATATGGGGAGGTGGATTCTTCGATGCGCTTAATATTCTCCTTCTGCAGGCCAGCAAAATATAAATAGCTGATATTTTCGTTTTTCTGTAACTACTTACAACTGTAGGCGAAATAGTGGCACGCCTTTCCTCCTGCTTAAGGGCCAATAGGTTGCTGTTCAGACCACATGAGGCATTTGGTGACCCCAAGAGGGCGGTCTTGTTCTCAAAAGCTTGTAGCTAAAAAGATAATATTATGTTTAATCGAAATTGTGTTAAAGAAGGCCCATCATACCTTCTCCTGCGCCTGGTAAAGGTCGCTCTCCAGGTGTGAAACACGCTCTTCCAACTTGCTGCAAGGAATGAGCACATATCATATATAAAAACCACGTTTGGAATGTTGTGAGCATACCGCTTTAGTTCGATCTCCTTTCGTAGATCATTTTGCACGACCTTCACTACATTCCTGAGCTCCGTCTTTTTGCTATCGCATTGTCGCAGCTCCCTCTTGAGAGTGGACACCCAGTTGGCTAGGACATGTGGATCAGACTCGTTCTTGAGCAAGCGGTCGGCATCCGCCGAGCCAGCCGCCAGCATAGCCGATATGCCTTCCATAGCCTGGATCTGTGATTTTAATGATTTGTTTTCCTTTCGCAACACATCCACGACATGGGCATCACTCTTGAGGACGCCAATTTGCTCGACATAGCTGCTGATGAGGAAATCCTTCTTTTGCACCTTCTGCTCCAAACCGGCTATGGTTTTGCTGCAAATGAGAAATGCATCAGTCTGGTACTTAAGGCAATTTGTATACAATAGCATACAGGCACTTCTTTTGTGTTTCCTTCAGATCCTGAATATGCTGTTTTTCCTTGCTGCGCTCTTTTTCGACCATTTTCATGGACAACTTTGCATTGTCCAGCTGCTCCTGCAGTGAACCGACATCGATGCGGCTCACATCCAAGTTGGCCAGATTGAAGTAGACCCTAAATATGTTGCGGGTAGTGCACTTATTCCGGCACTGAGGACAGGTCTTTGATCTGCAAGAGATGTTTGATTTTATTGTCGGGAAAGAGAAATATCCTTATGAGTTGTTTACCGATCGAGCCATTGATTTAGGCAGTTGTGGTGGAACATATGCCCACAAACTGTGGCAAAAACCTCGTCGGCCTGTCCAAACAATTCGGCGCATATCACGCAGTTTAAGTTCAACATTTTTGGCACAATAAACTACATAAAAATAGTTATTACAAAAGAACAACAAATAAACGCACGCCGCACAGTTTGCGCGCCCAATGAAACACAGCTGACTGATGGAGATTTCACCATGCTCCAATGAGCGGAATTCACCACACCAGTATTTGTCAAGAATCGATTGTAGAAAATCACTGTTAGCTGATAGCTATTTCCACGACAAACTAATTACGTTACCTTGGCTTAATTTGAAACTTCAAATTATATTTACAAATATGCTTACTTAACCACTGAATCTGAAATGCATCTTGAACCTTAGAAAGAAATGTATGTGTGGATACTTTTACTTCTTAAGATATACTGTGGATATTTATATTTCATATTTTATTCTGTCAATCTAGCTTAAATCCAGCTACTCCGTCCGTTAGCCCAATGGTGGTGTTATCGATACCAGCGGGAGCACTGTGGCGCTATTTGCGAAAGCACACCGTGCGCTTTCGATACCGCGACAGTGCCATCTAGAGGTGGAGATGCCATCGATGTTTTAAAGAACACAACCCATCGATGTTTCTCCACCTCTATTAAAAGTCGTCAAATAGCAATAATAAATAGGAATAGTTATAGATTTGTGCATTTAATTTCGTTCGTTATTGGCGTTTCAATCGATCGTGGGTCCCAGTGAGTTAACTGCACCTGCACCCAAAGCGGAAGCTGAGCGAAAAGGTGTTTCATTTGGCGTGCGCATTTCGACACCTTTGTCAACGCTGATTCTGATTTGGTGGACCGACGACTTACACACACAAACAAAGGCGCGTACTAATATAACAGACACTGAAGTGTGTGTGGAAGGGACAGACAAACAACCGTGCGATAACAACAACAATCGGCAGTGATCGCGGCGAGAAATGGAAATGGCCAACAACATGGTCAGCAGCAGCAACAGTGGCGCTGGTGGGAGCAGCAACACCACCTCCTACGGCAACAACAGCTACAACAACAGTGCGGTGGACAGTGGTCACAGTTCGCACAGTGGCGTCGGTGGCGGGGGCGGCGGTGAGGGCACGGGAGCGCGCCTTCGAGATGTTTGTACCATCCTGAACACTGGCCCCGCCGCCTATCAAATTCAAACAGGTGGCTGTGCCTACGACCACATCATCGCCCTGATGAGAAACCTTGATCTGCAGGACGATGGCATCGTGCTTAACTCCAAGATCAAGACCATCGAAACGGACTTCTGCAACATAGTGCGCGACGAGTCGATGCTTTGGTATGTGTGCCGATCTCTACCGTTTGGTTGGTTCGTCCATTGATGATTAATCATATCATAAGTAGTGTGTTTATTTGCCACCTCTTTTCTCATATATGTACATATGTATGTAAATACCCGGCGTAGGTACAGTGCGGTGCGATAGCATATGAACAAGGCGAGCTCCCAAGCCCATCAAAGACACCATGTGATAACAAGACTTGATGCATGTACATATCTGCCTGGCGAAAACCGATCCTCATTGTAATATGTATGACTTCCCATAACAAGTAGCATGAGTAATTGGTTAAATTTGGGAGCTTGTGGCGTTCGCCCATAGGTTACCACAGGTTCTATAAGTTATACTACGAATGAAATGCTCGATTTTGGGACGAACATTCGTGTATTTTGCCCACCAGAAACCGAATCACTAATCAGCTTCAGAAGTTAATTTGTTTTTACGCTTTCACCCTGAGTTTGGGTTCTTAAAGTACAACTTTGTAACCTTTATTCTTACTTCATTACTTTAAAGTCCGAAAAAGTATTTGCGAGCTTCGGCATATATGTACATACATTTCAATTTTATTAAATGTCGCAAAATCGATTTATAAATCTGAAAAGCACTTTATTTGTGTATATGTATGTGCATGCACGAGTTCGTTGTTTGCGGCCAGGTTGCTCGAACGTCAGCGTGTCTTGAAAATTTACAACTTTTCATACAAATAAAGACGGGCAGAGAGACATCGGCGCCATCGAATCATTTCAAAGTGAACATTTTTCCCTCCGATTCGCACAGGCTCATGCTCGAGTTAATTGCTGAACAAATAGTTCGCAGCTTGGGCTTATCAAACGATGCTGCTTTTCGTTATATCAGCGGGGGTGTTAAACACAGTTGTAGTGCAAACTTTAACATTAAAAAGTAGCAGTAGACTTGATTATTATTACAGACAAACTAATAAAGGAAAAGTAAATAAACTAATTGTATTTGCAATTTTCAGTGAGTCAATGGAGTACCTAAACGACAAGGCGCTCAGCGATGGTGATACGGCGCTAAAGTTCGCCCTGCTCTTCTCGTCGCGAAACTTCGACGCACTGGCCATGAAAGAGACAAAGGTGCGCAGCGCCATGCTCAAGATTCTGGAGACAAACTTCCTCAACGCGGACGCGTATCGGTTGCACGACAAGAACCGACTGTACAACTCAATCACGCTGCTGGGTGAATACTATCACAGGGTAAGGCTGGCGGATAATACCCCTATTACCATTTTGGGTGAGTCCCTGCTGGACTTGCTTACCCGCGAGCTCAACGATACGTCTGTGGTGCTGGGCACTCGGATTGCCCGCCTGGTGCTTTCACAGATCACCCTGAATGGGGAGATCATGCGCAAGCGGCACAAGGTCGAGATTGATTTACTGCTCTTCCACGTTCGCCGGCATTTGATCATGCAGCCCGCGCTGACCGCTAAGGTGAAGGCCATGCTACTGATGGTGCTGGACCTCTTTTACAGCCACTTTAAGCATATCGGCCACGACCTGGAGGCAATGTACACCAACTTCTTAGTGGTGGAAGATGGCGAAGAGGATGGGGTCAACAATAACGGTTCCGGCCCCCAGGATCTCGCCGAAGCTGGCCGCTCACAGCAGCTTCAGCATCAACAGTCAGAGAACGGCAGCAGCGCCAACACGTCCGGCCAGGATCAAGATACCTTTGATCCGCGGCCGACTGCAAAAAAGTGGAGCGAGCAGGTGTGCGAGGATTCCTTTTGTGAAACTGGCTACGGTGAGGAGGATCAGGGCGACGATAGATACTCAGAGTCTGGACTCTCGTATCCAGTCAACAACCCTGCTTCACTCGGCCACCGTCGTCGCGGATTTCAACCTCGCCAAGTGCCGCGTCCATTGAAGTCACATCAATCACAACAGCAGCAGCACCAACAGCCAGCCAGCATAGAGTATGTACTAAACTTTTACTATATAAGTGTAATACCATTTATAGCTCATAATCAATCGCAACTTAACATACATACGTTTAGAAAAAGTTCTATGACTGATAGGAATCTTTTACTATGATGATTAATTTACATACATATATAACATATAACAATTTATTTATAGTATTGCAATTTATTTATAGAGACATATCCAAGATTGATTCAAGTCCTTTAAGTAAGTCAAGGATAAAATATTTAATTAACACGTATAATTTAAAAATGTCCTAAATCTTAGTTTACATTTCGTTAATTTTGATTTGAAACAATCGAAAATTTTATATGAGCTGAGTTTCGAGCATTTAAGTTTAATTAAGGAATTTAAAAAACTTTATTTTATTTAATATATACAAAAGTATCGTTTAAAAAACAAGAACTTTTATATTTAATTTATTTTCATTTCATTCTACCGATATTTATTTAACGACAAAATATTAACCACAAATTTTTGAACAGCGCCAGCTCCGACCAGTATCCATCCATGGCCAGCAGCGAGGATCGGGACGAGAGCAAGCCGCTCCCTAGCTGGCGGAAGACACGCTTCAACCGCCATCACGACGGTGACCAGAGCAACGGACGGTCGCGCGACCAACAGCGGCGGTTCAGCGTGAGCTGCGACGATGACCACCACAGTGTGCGCAGCGAGGGAGGCGGCAACCTGCGACTGTACAGCATCCACGACAGGAGGAAGCACTCGCAGGAGCGCATCGAACGCAATATGACTGGCGGTGGCAACTATAATAGTATAGTCAACTCGAATTGGGATCAAAGGGATCGCGATGATCGCAGTGAGCGCTCTTATATTAGTAACTACGAGCGCGGAAACAACTATAAGCGAGGTGGGCGATTCAACAACCGCAACACCTACGACAAACCGCCGCGATTCCAGAAACAACAACAGCAGCAACAACAACAACAGATGCAACAGCAACATCAGGGCGGCAACCATAAGATACACAGCGATACCTGGCGGCGCTCCAACAATGCTATAAACAGTGGCTACCAGGACGAGAACTGTGCGTACAACTCGAATGGTCCGGAATCGAATAGTCGCAGCTCCTCCAGGGCTCGCACTCTGCCGAGGCCGCCAAAATCACAAATGGATAAATCAGGCGGCTATAGGTACAATCAGAGCCCCACACATGCAGGCGGTGGTCCTCGATTCCCACGTTACAGCAGCCAAAGCAGTTTGGCCAGTGAAGCGTCTAGCTCGTTTGATCGTCGCCAACAGACATCGCCACAAAATCCACATCAGCATCAGCGCCATCGCCATTTCACACGCCGCTCCCAGCCAGACATCTATCAGCCGCAGAACGAGGAGAACTGGAAGGGGCAGGTGGATAAGGAGCAACCACCAACCGGAAAGGAGGAAAGCGAGCTGGTGCGGAATGCCCAGCAGACCACCCAGTACATGAACTATTTGTCGGCCCAGAAATAAGTTTATACACTTTATGAAGTCATCCACATGTACTAAAATTGTTTTTGAAGTCCGTTTAGAAGTTATTTGTTCCACCCCCGCATTGTTTCGCCGTCGTATATGTTTCCTAATGGATGTGTATATCCACGTAGACTGTTTTCATATTATTTTGTCTTCAACTAAGCTCAGATGTTAAACCAATACAAAGCAATTTAGACCAATCACAAAGCAGATCCAACTCAAATCCAGGCTCAAAGAATATTGGAGCCACTAAATTTGTAAATACCAATTATATATGTATATGAATGTCTTGTGTAGTCCCCACACAACTACGCCACATAAACACTCCCACACAAAATACAGTCACACACACTCATTTTTATATTTATATATACAAACTGTTTAGAAACTAAGTACAAAGTCAATGAAACAACACAAATAATCCTATTTCTATTGAAAAGTAAAACGCCTGTTGGTGAAATGTTAAAAGCATGTTGAACATATAAAAATTTGTATTTTTAGCTAAATATATACTTATATATTAAATGTCATGTTATAGTGCAGGTTCAGCCGATTTATTAAACGAATTATACAAGCTTACGTATTTTTAAAGCAAATTTTGTGAGGCCCTCTGTTGGAACAAAAAAGCCAAGCCGGAGTGCAGAAGGAAACATGAATTGTAGAGTTATACGAGTAGTCTTATATAGATACTTAATCCTCCTTGTTTAGGTATAATCAATATGTTCGCAACATGCGTAGGTTCAAAACACTAATCAGCATATAAATAGCGCCTAACACATTTTTAATAAAACAAAAAAATTACATTATCATTAATTAAACATTAAAACAAATTCTTTTGAAAGCTTTCAACGCTGCGAAGGAAATCACCGCAGAATCTCAGTGCGGTACATCACTTCATTGGCTGGATGCATTTTCCCAATCCTTGTGGGTGACTCCTCCATCTTCTGCAAGTCCACTTTCTGTGGGTAACTTTCTGTTGTGTATATTTTACAACTGCGAGCAAACCACTCGACAGAACTAGGAGAAAATCAACACCAGTTCACAATTTGTTTCGTAAATTTCGAATCCTCACAAGCTTTAAGAACGCAATTTTTATCAATCTCTCCATTTTGAAGGCAACTGGTCCGTTTTAGATACAAAATCCACAAATCCAGATTTCTGTTTATCTTACCCATTGATCAAAGTATTTTTAAGCTCGCCTCTAGTCACAAAAATCTATACTTTCCCAACATTTATAAAGAGTTGCATACTTAGGGGCAGCAAAAAGCAGATTAACTTATTTATATGTATATGGGGACTTTTATTTGTTTATAATTTGTTGGCAGTCAACACAAAGTTATCAATTTTTCGCTTGATAGAACTAGTTGGGGACAAATCATGGCTTACTGATAAGCGAACTTTAGACAAATACATAAAAATATAAGTCCAATTTATTTCAAAAATATAATAAGACGTACATATTTATAACACTGATTCATACAATAAGGCATAAGAGATTTAAGATATCAGGAGCAACATTGATCGGCTTGGTCACGTGGGGTGACCACCAGGACTTCGTAGGTGTTTACGTTCACCTCTTGACCACGATGCGGGATGTACATGACCTTGTGGGAAGGATGCACCTTGCCCAGACGCAAGACACCCTCGTAAAGACCGCGACCCGTGTAGGTGACCTCACCCAGCTCGGAATAGCCCGTGTTCAGGGCATCCCGCGGAAAAGTTCCATGCTGTCCGGGCACCCACTTGTAGTCACAGTCGTTGAGCACCAGGATCTCGACATCATCGGTCAGAGTTCGGGCGCTACAGCTGTGCGAACCGAAGGCAGCCTTCATTTCCGGTACATAAGGAGCAGGCAAGAGATCGTCGTGGTAATATCCTCTGGCCACATACGTGGGCAGTCCGTCCTCGTTGGTGCCACACTGCACAGCTCCCTCGGGCGGCAGGTGGGCATCCGGTAAGCTGTCTCTGTCCAGATCAATGGGCACCCAATCGATGGCCACCTTGGGCAATTCGGTGTCATCGAACTCCGGGCCCTCGGCGAAGTTAAGGTACAATCGGTGCACGCGTTGTCGGTCGCATGTGCATCTGCATTGGGGGCAGGTCCTAGATCTATTCAGCCATCGAATGAGGCAGTCCTTGTGGAATACATGACCGCACCGTGAGGTTGAGAAAATTATGTCGTTGGCCCGGAAAAACTCGTTGCAAATTGCACATAAAATGTTCAGCGAAGGTGATGAGTCATTTGTGGGTGCAGTTTCTGTGACTTCTCCGCCGGTACCTTCCATTTCACTACTATTACTCTCCATAACTACGTCCCTATGGATACTGAGCTTTGAATATGTGTGTCTCTATTCTTCTATTCCAAATCTATTTCACAACAATGAGCGGAAAACAAAGCGACTCAACTTTCCTGCTTAATTAGAGATGGCCTTTGGAGAATACAAAAAATACTAGAAATACTGTTATTTTAATAAGTTTGAATCTTGATTTGAAAATAATCGTTTAAAAAGCTTATGGCATTTCTAAGCTTAAATTGCAAAAACAAGGATAAGTAAGTAAAATTTATGTTAGCATCTTAATTTTAACTTTGTTTTGGCTATGTTAATGTAGTGTGCTATCAATTTGTGGTTCTCTACTGGATCATGACGTTGTATTAAAGTAACGCTTAAAACCTGCATAAAAACTTTATTTTTAATTTGCAAAGACATTACTCATTAACTTTTCTTGAACTGAGCCGTCTGGATAAAAAATCCACTTTCCATTTCTTTGCTTTTACCATCCATATCTGCGTCCCTTTAGACACTGAGCGTGGAGTATGTATGGCTCTTTTCTTTTATTTTACAAGTAACGGATACGATTTTAGAGATGGCCTTCAGAGAGTGCGAAATACTGTTATTTTTAAAATGGGTATAACGTTTGATTTCAAAGCTTAAAATGGGTTTTTAAAAATTAAGTCTCAAGGTTTCAGAACAATTTTGTTATTTAAAAATATATGTATATGAATCTTACAAATATATATATATATATAAATTTGGAATTTTTAGATAAAAAGAAGTGAAAGGGGCACATGTGTTCAATGATATTTTCAAATTTTGTTCAGTTAATTTTTAACAGAAAAATTTATAAATATTTAAAATTAGCTATCGATAAATGGCACTAGGTACCCACGATAGTCAACCGATCTGGCAACGACGCTCGGTACGTGGCTTCGGGACACGGAAAACAATTTTACGGGAAAAGCTAAACAAATTATGTACAATTCGCAATAAATCCGAAAATATATAAGGGCAAAAACCAGACGGAGAATAGGAGCACAAAAGGCAGCATGAACTGTAAGTGCCAAGTACCAGATACCCGTTTGTTTTCCTGTTCACCCGTATCCTTTCACTTTTAATTGCTAAGTTCAACATACAACTACAAATGGGTATTCAGCTGATTTACAGCTAGTGCTGTTTCTCAATGGCCAAAATTAAGTTTCCCCAACATGCCGCCACTCCAATGAAAACAAGTTAATGTGCGCATAATATGCAAATTTTCTGTTTGTTTTGGTTTGCCAAAATACAAACATATGTACGCAAGTACATAGTACATATATATGTTTGGCACACACACTGACGCATTAACTGCGCTCTTTGTTTGCCGCCTATGAATAAACGCCAAAAAATGCGTACGAAATTATGCCATTTGTTGCTTTTTAGCTGTGCTTTGTGTACGTCAACAAAGCGTTATTATATAAACAAATACAAAACGGCAATCAGCTGTTTCTAACAAGAAATAAACGGTTGAATAGTCTTGCCATTATCATTGTTTATTGGTTAAAATATTTGAAAATTATATGCTTTGCCATAGATATATGAATGTATGTACAATGGCCATTTCACTATTAAACGAAATTATTAGAACGGCTACTTGAACTCTCTATCTGGTGCTCTCTTGTGCCTTCATTCAAGCCTCTCTTTTGAGAGCTTAGATATGCACATAATTGAAGCAAATATTGCATCATGCGTTTTGAGGATTCCCCTCATTTATTTCCCTTTATGTATTCATTTTCAGTATTACTTAAATATGATTCGAATGAATGTTATGAACGTTTAACGAAATACAATCTTTATATATGTACATATGTATATGTTCGTGCATATTCTAAAGAAAAAGATTAGGGAATTCTTGCGATTTCCTGGAACTCTCTTCCTGCACTCTCTTCGGAGAACGGAACTAGAGCGACTATTGCACCATGCGAAGCTTCCAATTTCATCATCCTCATGAGCGGCTATAAAAGCAGCGACTCTGGCTTCTTCAATTTCATTTCATCATTACGATGCAAGCAGTTAACACGCGCCAGAAGACTAATGCACAACTAAGCCAAATGGGCGTAGGATAGGTCGGGATTTTACCAGCAGTCTCCAAGCGACAGCACCTTCTAACCGGCCGCACTTGCTCTCTATTACTTGCAGAACTCACCAAACATCAAGCATCACCATCGACCTGCACACTCACACACAGATCCCAATGATTCCAAGGATACAGTGAGACAACCGATAATTAGCAGCACCATGAATAACATACAGAGCGCCCCAAATGGCGTGGCCGTGGGCGTGGGCATCAAATCGGCCCGTAGCAACATTTTCAACGTGGACGGTCTTCCGCAGCAGATGGCCGCCTTGAGTGTGGACTACTCCAGCATCCGGGGCAAGGATGTCCTGGTGCAGCCCACAGAGGAGCAGATTGAGCTGCTACAGAAGAGGCTGCAGGACCGCATAGCCGACAACTGCGGGGAGACCATATACGAGATTGGCGTAGGCGAGGGTGAGTCCAACAATGCCTAGGTTTCCTTACAAAAAACCACATGGACTAACCCGTTTTCCAAAAACACAGATGGTAGTGACAGTGGCTTGAATCCGGAGCAGTTTGAGGCCTCCGTGGCCACGCTACATCTTCTAGCAGCCAACATAGATGCGGATGTGGTCAAGCTGCGTGAGCGGCGGGCAGAGAAAGGGCAATCGGCGCAGTTCCTCATCCGAAAGCATATCGAGACTACCGACTTTATGGAAATAAGGTACGTAAATAACCGGAATTCCCACCATTGCACCTTTTAAATGTATCTCCTTTTATCAGGGTGGCCGTCGTAGGCAATGTGGATGCGGGTAAGTCCACATTACTGGGCGTACTCACCCACGGTGAGCTGGACAATGGTCGTGGACACGCACGACAGCGTCTCTTCCGTCACAAGCACGAAATCGAAAGTGGACGCACCAGCTCTGTGGGCAACGACATTCTCGGCTTCGATGGTGTGGGCAATGTGGTTAACAAGCCGGACCACGGCCACCTAGATTGGGTGAAGATATGCGAGAACTCAGCCAAGGTGATCACCTTCATCGATCTGGCGGGCCACGAGCGCTACCTGAAAACCACCGTCTTTGGCATGACCGGACATGCTCCGGACTTTGGCATGCTGATGGTGAGTACATTCATCAGGTTTTGTAGCATGCCGTGACTCTTGATTTTCTCATCCTAGATTGGCGCCAATGCTGGCATCATAGGCATGACTAAGGAACATCTCGGTCTGGCCTTGGCTCTAGCCGTACCCGTTTTCGTGGTGGTCACTAAGATTGACATGTGCCCAGCCAACGTGCTGCAGGAGAACATGAAGCTGCTCTTTAAGATGCTCAAATCCCAGGGCTGCCGAAAGGTGCCGGTTGTGGTGCGTTCGCACGACGACGTTGTCCTAAGCGCTACGAATTTCGTTAGCGAGCGTCTATGCCCCATCTTCCAGGTGTCGAATGTGACCGGTGACAACCTGGAGCTTCTCAAAATGTTCCTTAACCTTCTGAGCACGCGAATGGCCGGCTCCGAGAGTCTGCCGGCCGAGTTTCAAATCGATGATGTGTACGCGGTGCCGGGAGTTGGAACTGTTGTGTCCGGTACATGCCTTCAGGGCACTATTCGGCTAAATGACTGCCTGATGCTGGGTCCAGACGCGGTGGGTTCATTTGTGCCCATCACCATCAAGAGCATCCATCGCAAGCGCATGAACGTGGCACGCGTGCGCTGCGGCCAAACAGCCAGCTTTGCGTTAAAGAAAATAAAGCGCGCATATCTGCGCAAGGGCATGGTAATGGTGTCGCAGGATCTCAAACCGCAAGCCTGCTGGGAGTTCGAGGGAGAGATACTAGTGCTCCACCATCCGACGACGATATCGGCGCGCTACCAGGCAATGGTGCACTGCGGCAGCATACGGCAGACGGCCTCCATCATACACATGTCGCGCGACTGCCTGCGAACAGGCGATAAGGCACATGTGAAATTCCGGTTCATCAAGCAGCCGGAGTACATACGCGCCGGTCAACGCCTGGTCTTCCGCGAGGGACGCACCAAGGCGGTTGGCAACATACTGCGTCCGCTACCGAATGCTGCCGCCAGCCCATATCGCCCCAAGCCCGCCAAGATGCAGTCGCGCTCACATAACGGCGGCAGCAACGGCAGTAACAACCAGCACCGCCAGCAGGGCCAAGGCAGCTCCTCAGGCGCCGGATGCAGCAAGGACAACGCCGAGGAGAAGCAGAACGGCGACAAGCGCGAGGGTGGCAGCCGACGAGGTGGCAAGCGGAAACGAAATAATCGCCCGACTCCGTCCGGCGGCGTTGGGGTGGATCCATCCAATGGCTCGGCCGCTTTGGGTCTGCCCCTCGGCGAGAATCCCTCGTCGTCGTCCTCGGCTGAAGTCACACCGGCCGCTCTCACCGAGTGAAGTGCGCCGCCTGCAAGTTTTGTTCTTTCTAGTTTTGTAAGCGAAAGTATTTTTTTCAAATTCTTAAAGATAATTGGATGAATTTATTTTGCGACCTTCTAATCTGAAGTGGCACGTGCCCCAATAAACTATTCCGTGTCCCGTTCTTGTCCACTGTACATTGTGCGAAATGACAAAACAAATTCAATATTCTTTTTGTTCACTAGACTTAAGACAACGTCACTGCAAAATGGATTTTAATTGTCTTTTCATTTAATAAACGCAGGTTGAACCAACTTCAGTTGGATTCTAAGTTCATTTCACAGATGCTACTTATGTACATGATATTAAATTATATCTCGATAAACTGAAATAGACGCGACTCTATAGATTGGAATCTTAAATTAAAATCTTATAGTTTAAGATGAGTTTAATATCTATGTAAAGTAAAAATTCTAACAATTATTTGTCGGCTGACGCAAATTAATTTGAAAGCGTTGTAAATGCAGACATTAGGTTATTTTTTGATTTTTTTTAAACTATAGTTTCAGAATGACAATCTGAAGTTCTCTTTTGTTTTTTAGTGTTAAGATAACTAACGAATGAAAATGGCAATGAATAAGGATTTCTTTGTTTCTTAATTACCTTAATAAAAGCAATTTCCTATTCTACAAAAATAAGGTTCATTCACCGAAGTTAATGTTCTGGCTTCAATGTTTATTCATCTGTGTTTACTAAAATTTATCTTGCCGCGTATATACAATTGCTGTAGTTAACCAAGTTAACCCTAGTTCTTTTTCTTGCTATTAAGCTCCTTCTTCACTCCCTCCAGCTCTTGTCGCACGTTGTACTTGAACATGTTAACAAAGGATCTACAATTTGCAAAACGCATGTCAGATTGGCGGATTCAGCCAGATTAACTTTCTTTCACTCACTTGAAACGCTCTGGCGTCATCTCGTGCAGTCCCTGCTCCCGGGCCAAGTCTTTGGTGCGGTACATCAGGGAAACGACCAACTGTGCAGCGCGCCTCATGGGATAGCTCTCCGCCATGCGCTGGATGAGCTGCTCGTTGTTGGCCAGGTAGCGCATTAGCAGTCGCAGCACCATCTTGCCTTTCTTATTTCGCTGCCGCCTAGAACTCTGTGTCCTTGTACTTGCGAATTAGCTGCTGCTTAAGCTTCAGCTGATTTCGCAGTAGTTCCAGTCTCTGTTGCTGCTCCTCCTTATTGAAATCGATCCCGGGCAGCTGGCGTATTTGCTCGCGTGCCGATTCGAAGCGTTTTTGCAGCTCAAAGATCTACAAATCAAGTATATAGCGGTGGTAGCTCATGACGAACCAAGGACTTACCTTGTGGTTGCAATCCTGGGACTCGCGCAGCTTAACGGCGTTCTCCAGAGGATCCTTTTCCACGCTAAAAGACACAAAGACGCCAGGTTATATAAGGTGCGGCACTAAGTGCGCACTTGTTGCCGACATCCGTCTATTCGGCATTGTCCGTGCAGGGGCAATGACACCCGGAATCCACATCCGCGATGACCACTCACCAGCGCACAATGTCGTAGATTATCGGCAGAATCTCGATGTCCAACTGGTCAACCGTAAGATGGCACTGGCCACCGATTCCGTTGGATGTTTGCGTCTCCTGCGATATGGTCGGCTCGAAGGGGGAGTTCGAAGTCTGGACCAGGCCGTCGGCGGTTAGGATGGGTTTTCTGTCCTCGATCTGATTGTTTGGCGACAAATCCATCATAAAAAACACGAATCGAATTTCCAGCGTCAGAATCAATAGTACCTTACCAACAAAACGTAATAATACCAAAGTACTACCCTCACATTCTCTTTATTCCATTAAATATACTAAAAGGAAAAGTAGTAGATGCACAACCTGCTATCGAAGTACGCTAGACCGATAGACCCAGGCAAATGCCGCCTTTGCAAATCGATAACAAGCAACGAATAGCTTAGAATTTATAAAGAAGAAAAACATAGAGCCAACATGAGCGAAACCGGTGTTTTCGCTTTTGTAAGTTTGCCGCAGAATCAAAAACTCAATGGATAAAACCTCGTTTGATCTATCTAGGAACTTGGCGATGAACTAGCCACACGCTGTGGCAATACACTTACTGGCGTCTTTGTGCGGGGCTCACGGATTGCACTCAGCGCCTACCGGCATGTGACGCACAGTTCGCGGGATGCGCCCACAGAGACGGCTGGCCAGGATCCGGTGCTCATCTACATGGCGCAGGAGTCGACACTGTTCGACGAGCCCGTTCTGCGCAGCGTACTCGCCGAGGCAAATGCTACGTTCGCCACGCTGCAACAGTTGGGTTCGCGGGCCACACGTGCCGAGTATGTGAATATATCGCGGGCATACCGGAGCATCGTGCGCTCCTGCCTGGAGAAGCTGGAGCAGGCCAAGAAATCGCCGGAGGTGCAGACGGATGAGGCACGCCTGCAACGCTTAAGTGATGCCATCGTTGTGTTCTACGCGGCAGAATGCCTGTGGCATCTCTTCGAGATTCTGTACATTCAGAACAATCAGCTTGTGGTGCCACAGCTGCTCGACTGGGCGCGCTTCCATTCGCCGCAAGCTGAGGACAGAGCCACGGATCTACTGCTCATGGGAGAGGAGGCCAGCGAATCGGATGACTATTGGAGCATTGTCAGATCACTCATTATGCTGGGCGAAATAGACATTACGAGAGCACTTCTTTCGCAGAATCGCAAGGCTGGACAAACGAGCTTCAAGGCGGCCGAACAGATCCTGAAGTCCATGCCAGTGTATCAAGAGGGCTATGCCCTGCAGAAGTTTCATTCGCAGTGGGAGTTCTGGCACGTGGATACGGAGCGCAAGATCCAGTCCGGCTTATTTGCCACGGAGCCGGAGCTGGAGCAGTTGCTTCGTATGGTCGCCGGCGACAACGAGCAGTGGGATGATGGCATCAAAGAGTCCCAGGATTTCTTTGAATACCTTCCAGGATACCTGCTCTTCACCAAGCCCACCTGCAAACCCTTTGAGCTGAAAATAGCGGCAACCCACTGGCTAAACCGATGGTGTCTTCTCCAGCCGGAAAAAAAGCAGTGCGCCATGAACCGCATGGTTTCTCAGCTCATGGATCACGATCTTAAGATATTTATATACGATTCTCAAAAACTTAACGATACACATTGGTTCTCAACGCATTTGATTGATCTTATCCATCATTGTGGTCAGCTGAAGAGCTATTTCGATCAGAACAACATGTGAGTGTCATTGTCAGAAGTTATGTTCAATCAATATGCTATATATGCCATATATTTCATGCACCCACAGCGATCTTCCAGCCCTGCGTCACTCAATGATCTATGAGTACGGCAGCTATCTGATGACGTCCCACAATATGTGGCAGCTGGGCATCGACTATCTGGACTGCTGCAAGCAGGAGGGTCAGGCGGCCATCGAGCTGCTTTTGCCGCGCATCACTTTGCGCAGCGAGCGGCAAGCCACCAAGCTGATTAACCTGGCCAGGCAGCGCGGGCTCATAAGCGTGGAACGGGAGATCTGCAAGGTGCTTTCAAAGCGATCTTACGATAACGAGCGCTATGGCAACGCCCTGGAATGGGCCATTCGCTCCAAGGATGTGCTGCTAGTGACGGCGGTAGCAGATTTTATTTTAAAGGTAACTATAAACCACTTTTGCATGAGTATTGCATTCAATTTGATTTGTATATTGATAGCATTACTCGAAAACTGGCTGCATGCTCTGCCCGGACACCATTGCCAATGTCGGCGGCCGAATGTTTGCCTCGCCACGCTTGGTGTTCCTCTCCAAGTACTTCGAATTCTATGAGTTCTACCGCAACCGCGATTTTCTCTCTGCCTCCGAGCTGCTGGTGAATCTTTTGGAATCCAAAATTACGCCAGACTAGTAAGTTCTTGAATTTACTACGCACATATTTATGAGTAACATGTGTTCTTCCATTAGCTTTTGGCCATCGTTGCTCATCGATTCCATGCCACTGCTAGAGTCAAAGGATCCGAAGATCTTCGCCAAGGAAACGGTGGCCATATTGCATCACATCGAAACCGATTTGGTTCCCATCATCGAACGCAACGTGTCCAAATATGGAAAAGTATGTCTGGCGCTGCTTGCGTTTTACTGATGTCTAATAATTGTGCTATTCCTTCGCAGCACCACTCAGAAACCGTGTTCAAGGACTATCGGGTGGAGAACGTCGACGAAATCCTGAACCTACTGCGCCTGGCCTGCGCACGCAATTTGGCCCGAGCATTGATCATTGAGAACACTATGCCCGTGGTGTGATTTTGAATGCATTTTTAATGTAATTTATTTTGTATTTTTCGCTTTTCCAATACATCGTAATTTGTTATAGATCGCGCTTGCATTGCTAACTTTTTATTCATACGCATTTTGTTTATATCTTGTGCCTCTTTGCTATGTATTTATTGTATACCAACAACACTACTTGACTGGCTGCTGCCCTCTGACTAAAAAGGAAATCCAAGCTGCTGGGGGCTGGAGGGATGTTCACAGTACGCATTTGTAAAATAAGTGTTCCCCTCGAACGATCTCCGTTTCTGGTCAACTATGCTAGTTTGAACGGCGTGGGTAAATCTATAGGATACACTTCTCGGTCATCGGATAGGCGGGCAAACAAAGGTGCTTAGGCCGAACTTAGAACTTAATTTATAAATCAAACACTACGAAGTAATTCAGTATGTAGCTGCACATGGAGGAAGTTGCTCACACACGTATGCGACGCACCTAAGAACTATTAAACAACGCCCAGAGTACAAGGGTAGTTTACACATAGTTTGATGCATATGCGTGGATATATATATATATAATCTATATATCTGTGGGGGGTATGTATATAATTATCATATATTGTGGCTGTTACTTGTTATGAGAATCGCACGGCCTTGTACAAATGTTCGGTTACTACGTACGGAATTCCATTTAAAGTCGCTTGTCTCTTGGCTTGGCCCTCGGACCGCCGCCAACGGCATTGTAAAATGTATCGTTCGCTTGGTAAAAAAAACAATAACTAAACTAAACCAAACTTAGATGAGAGGCCGCCTAAGGGGGGAGTCGCACTGTATACTATCATTCTAATTCTTAACAAACTTCTCTCCTAAACGTTTTACATGCCAAATCACGCCAGGCAACAGAAAATACTCAAATAATCGTATCGTTTTTACTTTTAAGAAGATTTTAGATTACTTTTTGGGATTCCAATCTCGAACTGACAATAAACTTGAATGTATAAATGAATAAATATAAAAGTATATATAAGAGACTTTTATCTAAACTGAATAATCACAATAGACAGCAAAAGAAATAAGAAAGAAAACTTTTGTACGTACATAAAATTTAAACATTTTATAAGCAAAAGAACATGAAAGTTGTCAGTTCGGGATGGAGGATCCTGTTGCCCAGCGCGGGTACCGAGGGACTACGCCGCTTGAGTATTTCGCTTATCGCTACGCCCAATATCGGTTATTAATGTGAGTCTGAGTGTATGTGTCTAATTCTGCTTCGCCGTGCCCGCGGCCGTGGTGGCTGCGGTGGCAGCCGCTATGGCACTGCTGCCCGTAATCGAGCCCAGCCGGGAGAGCGATGGCTCCCGCTTGGGTGGCACGATCGGCTTGGTTGGTATGGGTGGCGGTGCACCGCGAGCGCCCGCTGGCGGCACCGTAACCGGCGGCACGGCAATGGGAACGGGATGAGGATGCGGTGGTGTTGTCTGGTCGAGAGCAGCTGCCGCAGCCAGTGCGGCATACTTGCTGCCGGGCGCCCGCTGGATGGTGGCCGTCGGCTGCATCTTTGCCGGAGAGGGTGAGGGTGGCGCCACCATGGGCACGGTGACCGTAGCAGCCGTCTCAACGGATGCAGCTACTGCTGCAGCTGTTGCTGCTACTCCCATGCTGCCGCTGGAGTTGCTGCTGCTGCTGGTGGTGGTGTTGTTCGTGGTGGTGGTGATGGTGGTAGTGTGGTTGAGCACGGCAGTTAGTGGTGCTATTGCTGCTGTGGCCGTGCCCGTGGGCGCCGTTGCGATTCCAGCGCTCCGGATGTTCTGGCCCGGCGCAATGGAGCGGGCTATGCCGGTCTGTGGTCCCGAGACCGGCATGCTGCTAACCGTGGCTGTTGGCTGCACGATCTTGGCGATGTTCACCATGGGGGGCGTGGCACAGGCGTCGTCTGTAAAAGCGCAGAGAGATGGGATTAGCATTCGGCTTATGACAGCTGCGTAAAACACTAGATTTTCGGATCTCCGAGGCGGATTGGCCTAACCAGAAGACCATTTAGAACTGCAAAGCCATTGCAGATGACTTCTGGGAAGGCCTGGCTTGTGTGGAAATGCTTTGGCATGGTCGTGAAAAGTCTACAGGCGCCACTGGTGTCAATTGGCTACGTTCTGGCTTTTGTCAGGGTGCTCCAATCGCTGGGGTGCGAGCGTGCGGGGTGGACGTGCGGATGCGTGATCTTTGGGTTGGTGCAACGTGAGGTGCACGAGGAACATCACAAAACAAAAAACAAATCACCTTGCAATTGCGTAACATTTTTTCTAACAAAAGATTTCGGCTTCAAGAGGAGTTCGAAAAAAAAGTAATATATATATAGAGTTAAAGTTTGTATATAGAAAATTATAAGGAGGGCAACCATATGTATAATTACAACAGCCAGTTTCCAGGTGGAAGTGCCTCGTCTGGCTAACTCACCGCTGAACTGTCGCGCCTTGGCGGCGGCCACGGACGAGCCGCTGCCACCCAGTTGCTGCTGCTTTTTCAGAGCCTCGTGCTCGCTCCGTAGGGCGTTGAGTTCCTGCTCCAGTTCCTTGACCCTGAAAAACAGAGGTAGAAGATGATATAGTTTGTTCATTCGAACCAAACGACGGCGTTTGACGAACCGGAGTTCCTCCTTGGCTAGTTTGGCAAACAGGACTTTGCGCTCCTGCTCCATGGCATGCGTTTGCTTCTCCAGTTCCTCCTCCATGCGCAGCGACTTTTTGCTCTCCTCCTCCAGACCGTCGGCAATGGTGTCCGAGCGCTGCTTCTCCTCGGCCAGGATTTGGGCCAGATCCTCCGACCGTTTCCCTGCATTCCCATAGATATTATTTTATGAGCAAAGTGGGATATCTAATCTGGCCATACGCACCTTCTTCAATATACTTCATGAGGATCTTTTTGCGCTCCGCAATCAGCAGCAGCACAATCTGCTTTTGTCGATTGCGCTCGTACTCGAGCGTCTCCTGCAGCTTCTTCAGATCCTTCTCCATTTTGGCCACCTGAGCGCGCTCCTCCTCGAGGTCCTGCTTCAGCTTGTTGCGCTCCAATTCCAGGCCGTAGGTGATATCGTCGCCCTGAGCCGTGGTGCTCTCGTGCTTGCGCTTCTCCTCCTCCAGCTCCTGGAGCATACGCTGATTGTTTTCCAGCGATTCGGTCAATATGTTGACCATACGCACATGCGTGGCCCTCTGCTTGCTAACCATCTGATACTGCTGCTCCATTTGCTGCTCAATGATCTGGCGCACCTCCATCTCCGCTTGTGCCGCCTGCGTAGACGACTCCCTCGATATCAGATTGCCATTGAGTGCGATCTTGTCCCGGAATATGGCCGCATACGGATCGTTCGGCTGCAGTCGCTTGGTGCGCAGTTGAGCAATGAGCTGCTTCACCCGCTCGTTCCTCAGGGCGGCTATGCAGACATCCCGTGCCTGCAGTTCGCCCTCCAGGTAGTACAGCATCTTTACCAGCTCGCTGTGCGGCATCTCGGAGCACGTGCGTCCGTTGGTTGCGGTAGCGCTGCTGGCGCTATTGCCCACCGGCAACACCTTGTGCAGCACACCGGGACCCGGTTTCATGGTCTGGAACTCGTGGTTGGCGCTCACGGTGTCGCCGACCGACATTCCGGATCCGGAACAGTTCTCAGTGCCGTACTCCGCGTCCGTCGCTGGTGCCTCCGCAAACGTGTCCGCCACGCTGCTGTTCGAGTTCTGCTCCATTGCCGCCGACTCCTTCGTGTGACTCCCGTCTCGATACCCAATGCCCAATTCCCGATTCCGGATTCCGAACTCCCGATCTCCACCTCCGCTCGGCTCACGGCATACAAAAAAAAAAAGTTTGGTGCGTCGCAGTTAGCAAATTACACGGTATGCAGGCGCTCTGCGATATTTAACTTCTGGCCAGGACTCCGTTTAAGCCCGCTTTTAAGGCAAGTGGCTTTGCGCAACCAGCAATAGCCACAGGAAATTATCTTACAATTTCTTTGTCAATTTGTTGCCCGTGAAAAAGTGGATACTTGCGGCAGTGCTGCCAATTCTGCTCTATTCCCGTCAGATCTGGCTCAGTTACGGGATAGTGCTGCGCATGGCGGGAACATAAAAACATAAACGTCTATTTTTAAATTAGTCAGCATTTTCTTAAATATCCAAATGCACTTTAATTGAGTTATATTTTTGCACTCTTTATTATACTGTTAAGTTGAACTAATTGTATGTAAATGTGCTATGTTCATGATATCCAATATCTTTATAGCCATAAACAGCTTTTATCTTTTATTAAAAAACGGCAGCACCGATTTTATGCGCTGCGCTGCCAACTTGCTTCAAAGAAGAGTAGCGAGTAGCCAGTGTTGGCAAACACGTTAAGTAAGAATCTGCCATTTGGCGCTGTTATGGGTTTTGAAATTATATTTAAATTTATAAGTTCAGAATTATAATATATAATAGCACTTACTTTCTCATAAAAATCGGGGGATGCTGAAAATAAATAAAGCGGTGCAAATTGCCTTAGTTTGGTAGAATATATTATTAAGTACTTTAAACAACTAGATAACAGAGTTATAAACAATTTATTCTTTATTTTTTGTAAACAAATGGCTTTGTGGTGTTGTAGGCCAGGGAATACCTTATGTGCTTGCCAACCAATCGATCGGCTAAAGGTATTAAAGCGGGTTCACGTCTGTAAATCCCTGCCGCCTGTGGTGTCCAGGCCCGCAGACGACACTCCGAGTGCCCCGGCAGCAGGAATCCCATCCAGCCCGCAGAGCTGAGCGTAATATCACAGTTAAGCCTAGTTCCCTCGTTCCTTCCTTGACTTGCCAGAACAATATCCCCATCCTTGCACTGCAATCCCGGCCAGCGACGCAGGCGGGCCTCCAAGTCCTCGCTGGCGAAGGGAACACCCAGAAAGGGCGAGCCCACGTATCTTTTGTACACACTTTCCGCCGCCTCTGTATCAGCTATCATAATAGGAAGATGCTCTGAGGCAAATACAAACACCTTCAGCCAGTCAAAGTGTTTCCTTGGGCTTCTTATTTCCAGCAGATCCAATCTGGCCAGACCGCCCAGCAGGATGCTCATCTGGGGCCGCAGGCGAAAGGCGCGCGGTCGGATCATGGTGGCGGGCTGCAACTTTACCAGCTCCTCGGCGGTAAGTAGTGGGGATATTTGGTCGGGCTGCATCACACCCGGTGTGTCGTAGACCCAACGCGCTTCCTTGTAATCCTTGTGCCGATCGTTAAGCGTTGTAATCGGACGAGAACCACCGGCCATGGCAAAGGCATCATTGACACTCTCGCGCCGATCGAAGGTGCGTCCAACCGGCGCCACTGGTTGAGCAGCTGCCGCTGAACCCGTTTCCCTTGCCACTGCGCGACGCTCCTTTTCTATTGCCGCCTTCTCGCTGCGCTCCGAAACCAATCTCTGGAAACGCTGGTAGACTCGATCGCTTGATGGACGCAGGATCGGAAACCGCAGCAGTTTGAGTGTGGTGCCCGGCCAGGGACAGGTGGTGGCCTTGCGCACCAGGTCACTGGCCTCCGGCCGGCAGTAGTCCGAGTTAAGCAGGATGTTGAATAGCGAGCTCTTGCCCACATTGGTGCAGCCCACCAAATAGACATCGCCTTTGTAGGCCCACGTTTTGTGCAGCTGCGTTATTAGCTCCTCGATGCCATAGCCCGTTTTGGCGGATATCAAACTGACATTCTTGATATTTAGCCCATCTCCACCGCCATGCTTGATGAACTCGCGCTGCAGAGAATCCTTAATATGCTGCAGATAGATGTTGGAGTCGCGCGGCAGCAGATCGACCTTGTTGCCCACCAGGAAGACGGGACGCTTTGCGCCCAATATGTTTTGCATGCCCGGCCAAATGGAGCAGGGAAAATCCAGCAGGTCCACCAGCACAATAGCCAGTGCAAATTTGTCCTGAATGCGTGATATGGTGTCCACATAAGTCGATGGTGCAACCTCCACATCCAGTGCGATGTTGTATTGGTTCAGAAAGTGACAACGCTTGCAGGTAATCGTTTGCAGTTCCTGCTGCGTCCTTCCCCTGAATATTTCACTTGGTATATAGCCGGGCAGAGAGGCATTCGAGCAATGCAGATCCGCGCCGCAGCCGTTGCATGGAACCTTTGAGGCGGGTAACGAAGGATCCGGTGTGCCCTGCTTAGTCGCCCCCTCCTGGGCGCCCTGATAGAACTCGTAGTCGTCCATCCAGTCGTCGGGCAAATGCTGTTGTGCCTCAGGAATTGAGAAAGAGGGTTTTATATTGGTCTCCAGAACGGAGCTGTAATGAACATGCTCGTGACCCTTGTACCGCTCTCTGGCGAGCAGCCACGCCCTGTGCCGGAAGCTCTGTCCCACTTCAGCGACCGTATTCTGCCGCCTCGAACATGTGATAACCACATTTTTATTTATAATTTTATATAAATGTGTGGTTTTAAACATTTTGCAATGCCCACAAGAACTCTCACATTGCCAGGCAAAAGCCGTTTGCTACGAAACCATTTACATAGTCAGGACTGCTAGCCGATAGATTTGAACGATTGTTATATTATTTGGCGTACAAAATTACAAGCATCAATTTAAGCGAAGCATTTTGTGTTATAAATCGAATAAAAGATATTTCAGTACACAAATTTGTGTTTATTAACTGCAAAAAATCAAAACGCATCGAAATTAGGCCGATTCATATCGAACAATCACGAGTCTATCGAAAATCGAAATCGGTGAAAGAGAAAAAAGAAAGCAGCGTTAGCGAGAAAGCAGAGGTGAGTTAAGTGCGGGACAAAAAAAAAAGCGTGTATGTATTAAAATTGAAACAAAAAGATATAGAAAAAGCGTGTCCACGGCGCAATTAGCGTGCTCCTGCGGCGGTCAGCAGGCGATATACGCATTGGTAAAAGTACAGAGTACACGCCGAGTAAGCAGTAGCGCACAAAAAATAAAATGATTAGGAAAGTGTGTGGAAAAAAGACAAGTGTATGTGAACTCCGACTGTATGTGTGCGTGACGTGACTGTATGCGTGCTGCTGCTGCGTCTATATGAAATAAAAAGTAACGCGAAACGCGACCTAATTTTAACCAAATATTACAATAATATTTGCATAAACAAAGGCGGCTCGGTAAATGTGACGCCAGGCATTTTGTTGGTTCCTGCGGCTTTCCAAGAACGTTTGCCGCCGCCATTGTCTAGGCAAAAACAAAAGAAAAGAATTGGAAGAGAATAAATCCCAGACGAGCACACTATTCCGTGGAGTTCTTCCCGATTGAGTAATGCAATAACAACAAACGGAGTTGCTCAAATTGTTGAGTGTTGCAACTTTCGTTGGAACTCGTTTCGAACTGTTGTTGTTGTTGATTTTGTCGCTCGCATCGCTCACTCACTTACTCACCGACTCACTCGCTCCTTTCCATTCTCCTGATGTTACCAAAACTGGTCTTCAAGAAGCAACAATGCAGTTTCTTGACGGGGAAGGGGAAAAATCAATAGTTCGGAAATTAGACAACTTTCAACATCCACGATTCAACGAAATGCACTCAGCCTAGAAGAAGCTACCGATAACCCCGGACGCAAGAGCAAGCGAGATAGTTGCCGCCGTCTACCCACACTGGCACACAGCCACACACTTACACTTATGCAGCTGAATTTCCAGCGATGTCTGCTCTGCCTTTTAAGTTGTTGTTGTTGTAATGTAATTGCGAAATCATAACGGCAGTTGAAAGTTGAGAGCGCTTAGCCAAAGAGAGCGAGGGACACAGAGAGAGCGTGAGACTAAAGTTTAAGCTCTGGCGGCAAACTAGATGCCCTGCTCTCCCCCACCCACGCAGATATATACAGCCGGCCGCCAGTGTAGCGCATATGAGAGTCGCATCAACAATAACGCTATTTCCTCAAGAAGGAAAACACATGTTGGCCGCACAGTGGGATGGAGTGGGAGTGTAGTGAAGACAAAGTCACTGAATGGAAGTGCGAATGGTGCCGCCATCTTGGTTCTTTTTTGGTCCAAAAACCACGGAATGAATGCTATTTAACTGGAGTGTGCCTAAAAATACATTGCCATCGGCAGCTGAAGCGTGCATCGCGTGCAACAGACAAATTCCGCGTTCTAAGCCACTGTACCGCATACGAATTCAAATAAGCAAAGTATACACATGTGTGTACAACTGAAAATGCAGAAATTGCCTTGAAAAGTGAAAGGCATTCAACAGAGCGAGCCAGCGACGATTTGATATTTTTGCCTCTTTGCTTAACCTTTGCTGGCAGCTGTTTGCTGTTTTTATTTAGCGCTGGCTCAGCACTTTGACATTTTCCAGCTCACTCACACATGCACAGAGTAACAACGCGGTGCATTCCGAACTCCCATTTCCCACTGCACAAACGCTGCACATGCGCCGCAGCACTTTTATATTTGGAGAATACTTTTGGCCAAGAGACGTGCTCTTTTGCAATGCTCTCGTAACGCTCGCTGCTAATTTCGCCAAGCTGCTGTTGTTTGTTTGTCTTACCCTGCCTTGCCGTTGCCGTTCGTTCACTAATGCTGTCTGTTTACTTCTCTTGCAGAGTGCGACAAAGAAAACCCAAGCGAAAAACCCACGGATTAAGCGGTCCGCTGCGAATTAAGCCCATCTAACGGTGAACCTTTCGGCCACTAGTCCAAATTAAGCCTCCTGCCCACCCCCTCCCAGCATTCTGTCCAGCGAGCGCGACGCCCCCACAAAACAAAAGCTTCTTCATGATGTCGTCGGATCAACAGTTCTTTCTGAAATGGAACGATTTTCAAACGAATATGGTGACCTCGTTCCGTCACCTGCGCGACGAGAAGAGCTTCACAGATGTAAGTACCCCCAAATGAATCTTTCCAGAATCTTTACTGATGATGATATTAGATGTCAATATATTTTGAAATCCAGTCAAAATCAAGCCATAGAAGTTCGACTGTAGTTGACCAGTCCCAGGGGCGCGCTGAGGTTTATTATGCTACTCTTGGCCCGATTGGCTTGCGGCCGCCCCTCGTGGAGGGTCAGTCACCGGCTGAGCTCACTTGGTCTGACTAGCTGCTACCTGGCGGCCCTCACGCTCTTTTCAATTCGTTTTTCTTTTACCTGTGTTTGTTCTTCGCTCTGCGTTTTTGTCTAATTTGTTGCGGTGAAAATGCCTGGCGGATCTTACTGATTTCCCAATACTTATTGTTCACAGGTAACACTCGCCTGCGAGGGCCAAACATGCAAAGCCCACAAAATGGTGCTTTCCGCTTGCAGTCCCTACTTTAAAGCGCTACTGGAGGTGAGTTTTTCACGCGGTTATAACTAAGCAATCGTTTGATAATGTAATGTATGCACCCGCAGGAGAACCCATCGAAGCATCCGATCATTATCCTGAAAGATGTATCCTACATTCACCTACAGGCTATACTGGAGTTCATGTACGCCGGTGAGGTGAACGTGTCCCAGGAACAATTGCCAGCATTTCTTAAGACCGCCGATCGCCTCAAAGTGAAAGGCCTGGCAGAGACACCCAGTTCGATAAAGCGGGAAGGTTGATGGTATTAAACAATAAACGAAACAAAAAATACATAATAAATAACAACAACCAACTATAAGAAACTTATATGTACGCAAGAAAACAAAATTCCAACCAGCGGCAAAAGAAACAACATTACGAGAACGACATTTGGTATACAAATTCATGTAAGAGTGCACTAAGGAGGATGATGAACACCAACGGATGACCACACAAAGCTGAAGCTGGACAGATTGAAATGATAAGCCTGTAAAGTAGAGGTGGAGGCCAAATCCGCCCGCCCACTCCCACACCCGCTCATTCACATCTGATCAACCAAATTGCAAAAAACAACACTTACCGACAACCCCACAAAACTCGATTTGAATTATTTTTGTTTAATTTCTGCATAAAATAGTTTGTAATATATTATTAACAATACAAACCACTCTGTATAAATAAAACGATATGGACAGCAGCCCCTAAAGCAAAACAAAACGTAACGAAACGAAACAAAACAAAACAAAAAACGCACTTTTGTAAAGTAATTAAAGAAGATCCATTTAAAATATATAAATATAATTATAAATATAGTGTGAAATGTGCAAGTAGATGGAAAAAGCCACGACGGGCGCGAATATTACAACACATTCGGTTAGTTTTTAAGCCACTAACTACAACCCCAGACATGCCACGCCTCCAGACAGACAAACTCATTTTCATCTATATTTAAACAATAAATTAGAAACAAATTCAAAATTGTACTTCAATTAATTATGTGTGGACAAGCGCGTTTTTTTCCCACTTCTGATCGCACGCGAGATACATACATATATTTTATGAATAAAAAAACGAAATAAAGGTGTTTCAGTGCGAAGCTAGCAGTTCTACACAGTTTAAACAAAAGATTAAGGAAATACGTTAGAATGAAAAATACAACTTGAGTAAAAACTATACTTGAATATTATTACATAAAGTAAAATATTTATATGTATGTATATGTATACATGTGAGCATAGATTTAAAGAAACTACGGTAAATAAACAGAATAATTAATACAAAAAACAAAAAAAAAAAAAAACAAATGCAAACCATCCTGAGCTTTTCATTAAATTACGATTCGAAAACAGGTCGATTTGCATGTCTCTGCATTTATTTTAGTAGTCTTTCATAACATCCTTCACAAGCTTCGTACTTTGTATACAGTAATTCGTTTACAAATTAACAAAAATATGTTTGCTTAGCTTAAATTACACTAATATTTGATATATTGCCGATTGGATCTCGCCTGCTGCTGTACATGCATGCAGCCAATATAGATCAATATGCACAATAAGCCACAGTTCCTAATTATTGAAACAGTACGCATTGCGCGTGTGCAGTTCGAATGGATCGAGGCGCATCTTCTCCTGGTTGTCCTCAACGAAGCGCGTCACATCCGCCACGAGATTCGGTCGCTCCTCGGCGCTGGCGGCGCACGGCGACCAGATCTTAATGCTATGGTCAATGCCACTGGTGGCCAGCATGCAAATGCTCGGATGCGGTTGCACGCAGTTCACGATGGCACTGTCCGCCCGATAAACGGCGCGTATCTTGCCCGTGTCTCCCTCCCAAATGTACATGTTGCCGTCATCCGAACCAGCGGCTATGAACTCGCCCTGGCTGCCCAAATAGTTGGCCTCCTTTATGTCCGTCGTGATGTTGCAGTGGCCCACATAGCGTTGCATATAGTCGCGCGCCGTGGAACGGAGATCATATTCGGCGTCCTTCAGACGCATGTAGTGTAAGCCATCATCCATTTCCACTGGCTGTGGCTCGGGTGCATCGGGACTCTGTGTCTGTCGTCGATTCTCCTTGATGTCCTTGTTCAGCATGAGCACGCCGTGATTGTTTGCGAAGTTGGGGAAACGCTGAATGAGTGCCTGCAAGCACTGATCCGCATCCTGGGGTCGATGCAGCTCAAGCAATGCCCTGGCCAGCCGAAAGTGGGCCTTCACATAACTGGGATCCAGACGCAGGGCCTCATGACAATCCCTAAGTGCCGCATATATGTCACCAAACCAGCCGCGTCGTATTAGAGCCGTCGCTCTGTTCAGATAGAGGACCTCTCCTTGTGGATATTTCGCCAAAGCCGCTGAGTACGCATCAATTGCATCCACAAGTTTGCCATTCTCAAGAAAGTTATTGCCCTCCTTCTTATGCACCTCTATTTCGGTTGGCAGCGAACGACTTCTTCTGTGTGGCATCTTCACCGGCTCCTCCTCATGAACGAGTGTTGATGTGAAGGCGGGCAGATCGTAGAAAACCGGAGGCTCACCGTGATTCAGATCGAAGCGGTAGACGTGCTCGCAACCGATGTTGACCAGAAGCTCTGTGCCATTGCCATTGAACGTAAGATAAGTGATTCCCCGTGGCTCGTGGACAATGTTCCGACTGACGTTTTTCACGATCTGTCCGGGAGCATAGTACGCCACGCAGGCAGAGAGACCTTAAAAGGATAAGGGTTCAATATGCATATGTATGAGCTGCAGAGCCTACAAATTCAAATACCCACCATTGCCGTCGGTGGAGGGCAGCTTGCGGCGATCGTACACCCGGGCAAAGGGATCGTTGGTGCCCACGGCCAGGTATTCCGTCCTTCTGGGATTTATGGCCAGACATTTGGCCTCTGTGTTCTCCACCTGATCGTGCAGGTTCAAGAGCCTGACACCAATACCTTCCTCGGGACGGCAGCGATGTGGCTCCCGTATATCCAGCTGCAGTATGCAGCCGTCCTCTCCCGCCGACCAGAAGACGTGCGGCGAGTCCTGGGCGGTGGCCAAGCGCTTCGCCCGCGAATAATGGCATATACAAGAAAAAAGGGTCTCGTTCGGGTCGTTGATGTCGTAGACGTAGATGAACTTATCCGCTGCACACGTAGCCACAATGCTGTTGTTGGTCTTGGGCAGAAATTTCACAGAGAACACGTTGCCCAGATGCTTGGTCCTGATGACATGAACAAGCTTCTTTCGGAACGGATCCCAGATCATCACACGATAGTCGTCGGATCCGGAGGCCAGCCACATACCATCAGTGGTCCACTCCAGGCAGTTGACGCATCCCTCATGACCGACGAGCACTGCCTCCTGCTCCAACCTGTCCACGTAGGCCGGCGATGCCAGCAGACGTCGCCGGAGCATCTCGTCCAGCTCATGACCGTATTGCTGGCGCTGCCAGTGCAAGGAGCTGGCGTTCAAGGGCGTGTGCTGGCGCTGATAGCGCGAACTAGAGTACTTTACGCGATACAGTTCATCGCTCGACATTATCTCCGACTGCTTTGGATAGGATTATGACACTTGTTTCCGTTTGTTTTCGTCTCGTTCTCCGTTTAATTCATTTTGCATTCGCTTAGTGCCCCTGCCCCGCTTCGCCACCCCTTCCGTCTACAACCTTGCTGTTGTTGACACCTGTGCGCGGCGTTGCCAGGCCAGCGCGTTTCGCCGTAACGGGATCGAAGAACCAAATTTCAGTTATGGAAAATGTATTTATTTTTTCTAAAACACACGAGAAGTGAAAGATTAAGTAGAGTCTAGCACTCAACTGACTTAAGCCGCCTACGAAGGCAGACGTAAATTCATTTGAAAAACCTCCTAAACTCAACACTTGACAACTTGCATTGATGTTTTGCTTTTAGGAAAAATAACAAATAAATGGGTAAAACGTATAGTAAAAAAAATTTTAACCAATTGCAAGTTCCGCTCTAGTCGACGGTTTTTTAGGGCTGGAAAATGGTGGAACATTTGAGGGATTATAACAGTTTTACCATCTGGTAACATTGCCAGGTAAACTAAAAAAATCGAATTGATTTATTTAATTCCACGGAAGACGCGACGTTGACTGAAAAGCTAAGACATGTCCAACGAAAAAGAGGACGAGTGCGACAAGCACAAGCAGCAGGCGACGGCGGACGCCAAGTCCACGTCGAGCGAGGATTCGGATGAGTACCAATCGGCCGGTGAGGGCGAGGATGGCGACGGCGATGGTGACGGTGATTCCCCAGCGGAGCACCCGCCTAACAAAACGAGCCCAACGGTCGCCGTCACGCCCACAGCAAAGGCAACATCGCCACTGCCCACTGTGAAGACAACATCCGATGCCCTGGACTATCCTATGCACCGGAGTGTTTTCGAGGACGACATCAAGTCGCTGCAGCGACGACTTCTCTTGAGCACGGCCCAAGACGAAGTGGGTCGAAAGGATAAGCACGGCAATACGCCACTCCATCTGGCCGTAATGCTGGGCAGAAAGCACGCTGTCCGTTTGCTTCTGGCCCAAAACGCCCCCGTAAAGATCAAGAACAATGAGGGCTGGTCCCCGCTGTCCGAGGCCATTAGCTACGGAGACCGCCAGACAATCACCCAGGTGCTGCGAATGCTAAAGCTGCAGTCCCGCGAACACATGGAGAGTCGGCGGGAGAAGCTGGTCAACGCGCTGCGCCAGATGCAGGACTTCTACATGGAATTCAAGTGGGATTTTCAATCCTGGCTGCCACTGGTATCCCGCATCCTGCCCTCGGACATCTGCCGGCTTTACAAGTCGGGCGCCTCCATTCGTTTGGACACCACACTGGTGGACTTCAATGATATGCGTTGGGAGCGAGGGGACATATCGTTCTTGTTTAGAGGTGAGGCGCCGGCAAGGGAATCACTGGTTCTGTTGGACAATGAGCAGGAGTGCTTTCAGCGGCTGCGATACGAGGAATCAGACATGGAGGATGAGGTGGATGTGCTCATGTCGACCGATATACTGGCGACCCAGATGTCCACCAAGACGATACAATTCGCACGGGCGCAACGCGGCTGGATATTCCGCGCCAATCGCAAGGAGCTCATTGGGGGCCAATACCAGTGCGAAATCTACACCATCCAGGGTTTAATCCTGAAGCAGCGTAAGAGGCGGGAACACCTGTCACACGAGGATCTACAAAAGAACCGCGCCATTGTCGAGACTATTACCAAGGGTGGCAGCCAGCAGCCGGATACGCGTCGCTCCAGCCTAGGCAGCCAGCACACGGCCACGCCGCCAGAGACCAACACACCAACGGCTCCAAATGGCATCTCACTGCCGGAGCTGCCGCGTCGCAGCTCGCTGCAGGCCCCGCCGCCTCCCACAGTCACCTGGCGTCAGTATCTCGATGCGGAGGTCGGTAAGTGCCCGCAACTGGGCCGGACACCCGTGCACAAGCAATCCAACAAGACGCTGCGAGCAACGGTAGCCATGAGCAAGGACTTTCCACTTAGCGTGGACATGCTGCTGGACGTTCTGGAAGTCGTGGCACCCCTAAAACACATCAACAAGCTGCGCGAATTCGTCACGCTGAAGCTACCGACGGGCTTTCCCGTGAAGATTGAGATACCCGTACTGCACACGGTGACCGCCAAGGTGACGTTCCAAAAATTCGAGTTCCGCGACAACATCCCCGCCAAGATGTTCGAGGTGCCATCGCACTACTGGGAGGATGTGCGTCGCTTTCAGGACTTATGACCAGGCGACGGAGAAGCCGCGCCAAAGGCCAAAGCACCAACCGGCGGAGCGACCGGAGCAGCGACTGGCGTTCGTGTCGACTTGAATCGCAATGCGTCCTCGCCCTCCATTGCGGAGTTCGATTGATGAGGCGTCTACCGCGACACACGCCTCTCATCCTGCCCGTCCGCCTGTCCCACACATTTCATGTCGCGTTTTGTGATCACTCCAGCAAAAGTCGGAGGATACAGCTCGAACGCGGGCGGCTTGGTTATGTATGTATGCTTAAGAGGAAAAAACCCACAAACAAAATTGCAATTTTCAATATTAGGATGGAATCCCATATTCTCGCTGTCCAAATCCAAATTAGACGCTCTGAAAATTGCAATTTTACATTTACGTTTTGTTATGTACTGTATTTGTTTTTAATCGCCTCCGCAAGGCGGGTCATTACTTAGTAGTAATTATTAAGCACAGGCTCGTCATTTTTCACAGCCCGAGTGAATGAATCACTTCAACTTCAAATTATGTTTTCAGATTGCAACCCTATTTGGTGGGGTGCGGTCCCAAAACAGCTGCTCCACTTGCGAAGAATCCAGAAAGTTCTCTTTCCCAAATTGCCTTTCGTATCTGCCGATAATCGCGGCGCTGCGAAGGTAAAACTAAATGTCCAATCTGCAGAATTGCTGGCTGATAGCCACGTTGACAGCAGCAATTGGCTAAGTTTTTAGTTTGTAAGTGATTAGATGTTGTCCAATATCCGATCGTTTCGCAAAACGTTCATCATTTTATGTCCATATCCCCTTTCCGTGTTTAGTGCAATTTCATATCTAGTTTTAAGGTCAACTGGGAAAGGAGACAGCTTTTTCGAAAAAAAGAGTCCACATAACCGCTTGAAGAGCGTTCTTTTTCTACTTAGGATATGTGTACTAGAGAATCGATCGCAAAACCATTTCCAATCGCCTTTCCTCGCAATAGTCTCAAGTATTTAGAAGTGCGCAAAACTGAGAACAGCTCCACAAATCAATTATTAATAAATATTTATACATACGCATGTACCCAAGTATTTATTTAGTTCCATTCTAGCCAATTATTTATACTGCAAAGAGCGTCTGTACTTGCTTTGTATTTGTTAATCAACAAAAGCAGCTAGCGCCGGAATTAGTTTCGGTTCGCATTGCTTTGCTGTGATTTTGCCCTTTTTAAAACAAAATATGACTAAACACCACATGTATTTATATTTATGTATGTATAACTGCCATTGCTTGCTTTTCTTCGGACACCATTTTTTATTTCGTTTATAGAAATCCAATCCACTTAGGTCAAATCAAGGCGATAATCAAATGAAATTGTTTTTAAACCGTAATCCTAGATCAAAACACATATTCACAAGAATTCTGATGTAAGCAAAAATCAGTATATTTTACTAGGTAAGGGCAATTTATTGAAACATTTATATTTATACGTGGCCACCCTAACTGTAATTAAACCGAGCAATTGTATACGCTCTAAAAAATAATTATATACACAAACTGTAAATGTGCAAACCCAAGAGAATGTGTGTTTTATTTATAAACAAACGGGAGTCGTTGGGATTTGAAATTGAATGTGGGCGCGCGTTCTTGGTCGTTACACTACACTGCCCAGCGGGGGTGTGCTGCCGACTGCGGGCGCTTTTCAACACTACAACTGGCTGAATCAGCTGCTTGAATCACAAAATACCCACAAATTGTAACAAAATTTCGTCTCTGAAACGAAATAAGCGATAATTGAAGCCTACCAAGATGATTGTCCCACGCCTGGCACTTCCCATAAGCCTTGCCCTGCAGCGCGTCTCGCGCCGGGTGGCGGAACACCCCCATAACCTAAGGATCCTGCAGCGCCACATGTCCAGCGTGTACTTCCGCAGTGGAGCCATCAAACCCAAGCCCGAGGAGATGCCCTTCGGCCTGCTGGCCATCTTCTGTGCCGTCATACCGGGACTCTTCGTGGGCGCCACCATCAGCAAGAACGTGGCCAACTTTCTGGAGGAGAACGATCTGTTCGTGCCCGCGGATGACGACGACGACGAGGATTAAGCAATCCGGTCACTTGACAATCTCCATGTGGGAGTGCCTCCTAGTCGGGATAAATGTGTTGGCTACGTGTCTTTGTCCCACGCATAGGAACCCAGCTCTCGGCCATATATTTATTCATCCTTTAGCCTCCTTTTTCTACATACATATAAGAATTCGCGCAGCTCTTGCATTTTTTGTGTATTGTCGTGTATTCTTCAAATCCCGCATTGATATTTTCGCTTTCTAAATGTTAACTATGCTTGTTAAATACTTGAATGTACTAGAATTAAATAAAGTTTATTCGACTATGCTTAAAACCTGTCTGTTATTATATAATGGCCTGCTACAAACATACATATATGGCATCTCATATATGTATGTTAATATCAAGTAGATATTAAACATAAAAATCTATCCCACCCACATTCCGCTGAAAAATGAACACTCGTTTTTGCCGAAGTGGAATTTTATTGTAATTAAATTTGTTGGGTGTACAAAGGTATGTTTTAAGGACTTTCTCTCTGCGTTTATTACAATTTCTTCAAATGGTTTTAATTGCTGGGCTTTTGCTTCGAAGACGCGCAATCAAATTTCAAGAATCCTATTTTCTTTAATCATACAAATTATGTTTTATTTCTCTTTAATATATAAGGATACATATATATATCTGCTATATATAGAAGTGTGTTGACTTGCGTATATTTCGTGAAAAGTAAAAGTTTTTTTCTCGCAATTTCCCTTGAACGAACATTCCAATTCGGGTTTCGGTTATGTTTTTTTTTCTGTTTTACTCTCATTATTTTGTTTGTTTGTTTTTTTAAATAATTTTGCATTTTCTGCATACATGTGGTTTTGTGTTTTGCAATTTTTTCAATGATTTTTCCTTGGGTTTTTATTTGTTTTTAGTTTTCGATTTGTTTAATAAAAAAATATGTATTTCACTGCCCAGAGCGAAAGCCATTCCGCCGCTTGCGTTAATATATCATTTTATGTATGTATGGTGTAAAAACATCATTTACTGGTAATACTCTCGATTTCCTTTGTAACAGAAGTCGGAACGCAAATGAAATCGAGGCGGCTTACCAGCTCTTCTCATTAAATACATATATGTTCTCGCAAATGTTTATAAATGTATGCATGTTTTTCCTTCTCTCGGATAATAGTGTAATCATAAAAATCCTGTCTGCTTTCTTGTTGTTTATTAATATGCTTCATAAGTTGTTTACGCTTTAGCGTTTTTCATGTGTTTCTTGTATTTCTCATATATGTTGTGGTTGTTGTTTGTTTAATGTGTGTGTGTGTTTGTGTTTATATATATTATATTTTTTTGCTGTTTTTACATAGGTTTTGCCATTTTTTTGTAGTTTTTTGATTTATGTTTTGTTTTCATTTGTCAACATATTTTTTCAGCTGTTGGTATTCTGTATTTTCTCTCTTTTCTCAAAGTAGCAAAAACTTGACTCTCATATTCTTGCGGTTTTCTTTTTCTTTCTTTCTTTCTATTCTTCTGTTCTCTGCACAGTTTGCTTTACATTTTTTCGTTTTTATTTTAACTCTTTTGCAATTTTTTTGTTTTTTCTTTGCTTTTTTAAAAGTGTATGGTTGTCGCGTTTCTTTTTCTAAACAAAGCTTTCTTAAAGTTTGAATTTGAGAAAAAAGAATTGAAAAAAATTACATATCGCTTTCGTGTTTGTTGTTGTTTGAAAGTGTGGATGGAAAAAGTGTACGAAAAACTCAATATGTATGTAACACTAGAAACTTGTTTAAAATTTTTAAAACACAATTTCAATACTTGCAAGAAGCCGTTTACATGTATGCTTTGCTTTAATCTGTTTATTTTGCAATGGTTTTCTGGTGTTTTCTTTATACGCATACAAAATAATATCGATCCAGTTAAAGCAATAACGAAATTTTTTCATTTCACATTTTTCCGTTTTTTTTTTAATTAACATGTTTATGTAAAAAAAAAAAGAATTTATAAGTGGACTGCAGAATTTCATTGCGTGACTTTCTTCTTTTTGCTTCGTGTACTTGCGTAAATGCGTTCGAAATTAAATGATTGAAATTGCTTTTGTTGATGTTTCTGGGATTAGAAAAGAAAAAGCCGTAGATTTTTCGCTTTGTTCTTCAGTGTTAATTGTGTGTCCTTGGCAATCCTCCCTTGCGCAAAGCATCAGTGAATGCGAATTGTTGTTGTTCATGTATTGAAAGATTAGTGGAAAACTGCAAGGACAAAAGAGCGGCGAGTTTAGACAGATTGAACTTTACGGGAAATCTGTATACTACTTACTTTTTGGGTGTAAAGTGTTCTTGTAAAATGTTCATACGCTTGAGCTGTTCGAGCTTAGTTGGCGGGCTCGGTGACGCGGTGCACCTGAAGCACGGCCACAGCCTCCTCCACCTTGGCCTTGAGGGCCTCCTGATCCTCGATCATGTGCAAGAGCTCAGAGTTTTCAATCTCCAACAACATGCCGGTGATCTTGCCAGCCAAATTGGCGTGCATATGCTCAATCATCGGATACAGACGCTCGCCGAGGATCTGTTTCTGCTCCTGCGGCTTGGCGTTGGCCAGCAACGAGGCAATGAGCTTCTCAGAATCTGCAAGAATAGCAAAGGTGCCATTAGTGACAAATCGTGAGTATTGTCAATCGATCTAAAACTTACTCTTTCCTTGCAATTGCTGTGGAATTGGCTGGGTCTGATGCAACTGTGGCACTGGAGGATTGCGCATGTTTGAGGTGTACTTATAGTTGGAAGTACGCTGCTGGGCACCGCCAGCGATTTGGGCTCCGGGGATCTGCATGTTGGGGGCTGCAGTTTGCTGACCAGTAATGGCGCGAGCTCCAGTGTTGCGCATGTTGTTAGCCGCAGCGGCGGCAGCGTGTGTGCCCTGCACCTGAGGCTGAGCTCCGCGAGCGCCAGCAGCAGCCGAACGGAACTGAGTAGGCACCGCACCGGCTGTGCCCTGGAAGCCACCAGCAGCGGCAGCTCCGGCCTGGACACCCTGTATGGCTGCTGGGGGACGCACCTGGGGCACCCAGCGGGGTGTGTTTCTCATCTGGGTGGCCACCTGGGAACCGAAGAAACGCTGATTTGACGGAAGGGTCGGCACAAAGAAGCCGCTGGCTGCGTTGGGCTGGTAGATCTGTCCCAACTGCTGCATACGCATGCCGGTCATGTGACGCATGTACTGCGAGGCGAGATGAGCCTTACGCTCCTCCTTCCTTTGGGCCAAAGCAACGTACAATGGCTTGCTGCCGACGACGCGACCGTTCAGCTCGGTGACGGCGCAGGTAGCCTCGCTTGCGGCATTGAAGCACACGAAACCGAATCCCTTGGAGCGACCCTCCTCATCGGTCATGACCTTGGCCGATGTGATGTTGCCGTACGGAGAGAACGCGATGCGCAGACGATCGTCATCGATTGTGTCGTCCAGGTTCTTAACGTACAAGTTAACGCCGAACACAGACTCGTGACGCTTCTGCTTCAGTTCCTCGAACTTGCGCTTCAGCTCCTGCTGGCGTTCGGCCTTCTTCTGGGCACGAGCCACATAAAGGGACTTGCCCTCTCCCATGTCCTTGCCATTGAGAGCCTGAACGGCCGCCTCAGCAGCCTCTGTGGTCTCGAATGCAACGAATCCGAAGCCCTTGCTCTTGCCATCCTCCTTGGACATGACCTTGTAGCTGGTTATCTTGCCGTAGGGCTCGAAGAATTCCTTCAGTTTTTCATCGTCGAAATCCTCGGTGAAGTTCTTCACGTACACATTGGTAAAGAGCTTAGCCTTCTCGCCCAGCTCCTTCTCGCGCTCCTTGCGCGGGATGAACTTACCCACGTAGACCTTCTTGCCGTTGAGCAACATGCCATTGACCTTGTCGATGGACGTGTTTGCGGCCTCCTCGGTCTCGAAGTGGACGAATCCATAGCCCTTTGAGTTGCCCTTTTCATCGGTGGCTACCTTGCAGCTTAAGATGTTGCCGAAGGCGGAGAAAGTGTCATAGATTGCCTTGTTGTCGATGGCCCTATCTAAGTTCTTGATGAACACGTTGCCCACACCGGAGCGGCGAAGAGACGGATCACGCTGAGACCACATAATGCGAATGGGCTTGTTGCGAACCAAGTCAAAGTTCATGGTGTCCAAAGCACGCTCAGCTGTGGATGAAAATTGGGAAAATATTTGGTTACTACCGATACTATTTGGGTATATCATCATTATAAGTTGAAAGGGCTTAAATAACAATGTGACTCTTCAACTTCTGCACTGGCCATGAGCAAAAGCAGCGCAGTGCATGGTAAGTCAAGTCTGATCCTTTATCTGGCAACTATGAATCTTAGTCGTGTCAAAAAGGGTTAAATGTGACCAACCAATGGGTAGGAGTTGCTAGAAGTCTAAATCCAATTGGACAACCTTTCCAGTCTAATTATGTGATACATTAAGTGTTTGTTATGCTTCTACTTCTGCAGATGGTATGCAAAACCCATCAGCATGGTAAGTCGCATTGCTTTCTCTGGCAACAGTGAATCTTAGTCGTGTCAAAATGGGTTAAATCTGACCAACCAATGGGTAGAAGTTGCTAGAAGCCTAGATAAGAAAGGGCACAATCTTTCGAGTCTAATCATATGATGCATTTAGTGTTTGTAATGCTTCTACTTCTGTGGATGGCATAGATCGACCATCTACATGGTAAGTTGCATCGGTTTCTCTGGCAACATTGAATCTTAGTCGTGTCAAAAAGAGATAAATCTGACCAACCAATGGGTAGGAGTTGCGAGATTTGTATCTTAACCATAACTAATTATAACCCCAAGAAAAGGAGAAAGGAAAATCATGCAGGGTGTTACTAGTCTAGAACGAGGTGGTATCATTTTGACAGGTATGTTTTTTCAACCTAACCTTAATAGCCAGAGTTCAAGAAACTTGCTGGAATGCGACAGGCTTTCACAAGCAGCGTAATCATCACCATCCGCCAGCTTTGTGCCATTGTGCGCTTAATTGAATAAACAAATGTAAGCGAACAACGGGAATCGAAGAAGCACCAACTATGCGCAGTGAAAGTTTTGTTTTCGTTTTTTGTAAAAACAAGATTTTAATGGGCAAAAGAGAGGCCGAAAAGCAGTTCACTGACATGTCAAGAATTTGGAAGTGTTAATGGATGGAATGCGGAGGGTATGGAAGATTTGTGAAAGTGAAAGCAAAACAAAAGTTGGAGGCAGTACGAAAACTAAAGAGCGAACGTGCGGAAACTCAGTTAATGGAATATAACCTAAAATAGATGAAGGCCAAAAAGAAATGGTCCAAACAACAATTAACACATGTTTTTGCGCGTCGGCGTGTGCCTGCGCGCAAGTTTGCCGCTTGGAAACAACACACACACACCGCACAAATAAAACGTGAAGAACGGGCAATGAAACAATGAAACCACCAATGGGCGGGGCTGCGATAAGCTGTATGGGCAGTATGAAACCATATTATTCCATCATAATTTCAATTTTGTGCGAAATTGAGACGGAAATTTCTGGGCGAACAGTTGATGAGTGCGACGAGCCAGCTGTTTAGCCCCATCATCCCCCCGCACAAAACGTATCCATCCAGAATAACTGGAACTGATATAATCATGTGTGTGTGTGCACACTGGTGGGAATTGGGTGCGTGTGTGTGTGCGCGAGGAGATTAACGTAAGCAATGCACTGTGGAGCAAGTTATGAAACACTTGGAAGCCGTTTATCTGGTCTCCTATGAAAGACATCTTTCCATAAAGTCCAGTTTCGACTTGCGTTTAGCCCCACTGTATGACATGTGCTAGTGTGCGTGCGTGTGTGAGTAAGCGAGTGCAAAACTGCACACGTGTTTTCTTTGTTTCGCGCGGAAGGGGGCTACTTTTGCGGGTACTACGACTAAAAAATTACACTACTTTTGCGGGGATTACTCACCATCGGCTGGCTGCTGGAAGTTGACGTAGGCATAACCCAAAGAGCGACGTGTAATCACATCGCGGCAGACACGAATGGACAGCACTGGACCAGCAGACGAGAACTTATCAAAAAGTCCCGATTCGTTGACGTCCTGTGGGAGATCACCGACGTATAGAGAAGCCATATTTGGTGATCAGGTCTACCTGCAATTTTTAACAATTAATTTCCACTTTTTTGACACTTATTTTTGGGTTTTTTCTTAATCTTTACGGACCGGATGGATTCGACCAGGCAGGCGGTGAAATAGAAAGAAAAAAAACGGCGTGGCTTTTGGTTTTCTATTCGTCTCTCTGTCTGTGTGTCTGGGTGGCAACACTGGTACATGTGACAGTCGGTAGACATGGCAACGTTGGCATTTGCTTTGTTGTTGCTCTTTGCGCTCCCCTTTTCTCTTTCTCTTCGTGTTGGAAAATTTCCACACATACACACAGACACAAAGATAGACACGCGTTTGACTGCTCGAATTTTGGCGAATTCTTTGGTTTTCCCGAAAATATGCGACAACTAGTCCCTAGACCACGATTTGAGGACAATCTAGCGTTTATAGACGCCATCTTTGAGCGAAGAACGAACGCAAACAAAGCAAATTGTGATGAGAAAGGAAAATTTCCCTATTCGTTTTGTCGTGCGTTGCGCCCTCTCACTCACTGCACCACTGAAACCAATAGCTTTGCAATCTACTTACTTCTCAAACACGCTCGATTTTTTGCTACTTTTTACAATTTTTTTTGTTACGTTTTTGTGTTTTAATATTTTTTTTTATTTTTTATATATTTTTTCTTCACAAAAAATATGTGATAAGCCGTGTGCTGAAAGCGAATCCACGACCGCTCACGTAAACGGACTCTACACGACTCATAGAGAGGAGATTCGTTAGCGATGACCCCACAAAGTATCGATTAAATCCCTCTGCACAGTGCTGCCACATAGGGTTACAGACAAATGAAATGTCACTAAAAAATCCGTGAAGACAATTTACAAATTACAAAGCATAATTTTGAACTGGATATATGTACATATTTCAAAAAAGCTAGCCATCACCCACAGGAAAATTTTTATTTTAAGCTTATTCCCGAAACCAGAAATACTTGTGCATTTTCAGGGGTTCTTTGGTAACTCTGCTTATTTAACGCTTGAAAAAAAAGGTAATGTTTTGCTATTTTCGCCAATGTCCTTGAATACCTTGTCCAATCCAAAATAAGGAATGCAGTTTTATATCTTTTTAATCATGCCCAGCTGGCGAAAAATATTTGTCGTGGAGTTCAAGGCTTTAAAAAGGAGCGTAGATTTTAGAAAATGATTCATAGGCACTGCACCTCTTGAACATTAGCGTATGCATCAAAAACACAATCCCATCTTTGGAATTCCCCACTGTGCGAACTCACCTAAATCAGAGAATAAAGCGATGAGGCTGCAAGTCGACACTCCGAGAAGTTCTTGAGTACTTCTTTTCGTTCTCGCTGGAAATCGGCACTACAGAGCTTGGAGTATTTTTTAAGTTTTTTTTTGTGTTTTTTTTTTTTACGAAATAAACAACATTCAAGGCTGACCGAGGATATTTTTTTTTCTTTTTCCCGTTTTAAACGTCTTGTGCATGTGCCCTATCTGGCGATCGAGTACCTAATGAAGCGGTGAGGCGTCGGTGTCTGACAAACTTCAAAGCGAAGTGTCACTTTGGGCGCCTACTGACGTTCTCTAAGTAAAATCTCAAAAGATTTGACATTTCGGAAACATTTATTTGGGCATTATATACTTCATTAAACATATTTCGATCTGGTTTGGCCAGCATTTACTTGGCTTGAGAATTGGTTTGCTTTCAACTCAATTTTGATTTTTCGTAGCATTTAATAGTTAAACATAAATCGTACTGGCTTAATTCATTATTGTGTAGTTTTGCCTAGACTATGGGTGAAAATTATTGAACTAGTCCTACAATTTATTAAATTTGTGTGTATGTATGTATATCATTTGTTTTTTTTTTTGTATGCATGACATGATTTGTGAGTTTTCCCATTTGAATGTACATTTTTCAAAAACATACATGGGCGTATCGCTAAAGTACAGTACTGAACTTAACTGAATTGTTCTCATTTCAATAGACATTATTTAATACGTTTTCATTCAGCAGTGAATGTTAGATAGGCTTCCAGATTAATCTTGTAACACTTTTACCAATTTTGTGGAAATTTATTTATGTTTTGCTGCAACACTTAACTGCCATTGCACAATTATAACCTGTATTCAGTTGCTTTTTGCATTTTTTCGTTTTTTTTTTTACATTTTAACATTTTATCGCTTTAATGCTGAACCAATATTTTGAACATTTTTTTGCTATTTTGGCAGTGGGTTGGTAATAAACTTTTAAACATTAACAAATAAAGGGGCCCGTAGTTGGCAGCGTTCATTAATACATAATAACGAAAAGAAATGATAATGGAAATGAAGAATATAAAATTCATAATGAATCGGTATGCCAAAGGGTTCAATTTCCAAGCAATCCAATCGCCGTTGTCGCAGTATCTCCACCCCACTCCACCAGGTACTGGACTTGTCCATTTCCCATGCGCCGCTTGGCCCGAATGGCGAAGGGCTCTCCAGCATCTATGCGATTCATAGCGCCACCAAAGTACTTGTTCACCGACTGCTTCAAGTCCAGCATGGAATGTCCTGGGGCTCCAATGCCGTTGCTGCTGCTGCTGGTTGTCGTCGAGCTGGTGGAGTTCCGGCGGCTTTGGCTGGGTGACTGCTTCTGTGGCCGCTGGCGCAACAGGCGCCCGTGTGTTGGCTTTCCCATTGGCGGCGCGGGTGGCTGCAGATCTTTGGCATAGATAGGAAGGTAGTGGCTGGGTATGGGATTGATGGTGGTGGTGCTGATGACCTATTAAGTGGAAACGAAAAAACATCTCAAACATTGTAGTTACATTGTAGTCAGTTAAACTCTTACCTCAATGGCCGTGGTCAGGCGGCGAGTGCGTCGTCTGCGCACTTCCTGATTGGGCCCTATCGTAATGTCTTTGGCACTCAGTCTTCGCTTAATGGTGCGCACCATGCGCGGCTGCTCCTTAGAGGTGCCCTTAAGCTTGAAAATGCTGTTGATGATGCCATTTACTCCGACTCCAGCTCCCACACCGATACTTCGTCCCTGCGACGCCTTTTTGGGAGTCGCCATAAGGAAGGGATTGTTGCGTCCCAGAAAGTTGACCGGCGGTGGTATGATAAGGTCCAACGAACTGGTTCCCCGACTGCTGCTTGAGTTCTCGTCGGATGATAGATCACAGTGATTGCGGCTGTTGTCATAGCGTTTGGACAATCGGAAAGCCTTGCGCTTCCGACTGCTGTTTGCGTCCAGCAGCGGTGGAATGGGAGCTGGTAGTTTGCCGGAATCGCCATCATTGGCATTGTCGTCGGCGAGGTCTGGCTTCAGTGGCAACTCATGCTTATCGGCCTTTTGAGCGGCCTGCTTTTTGGCCTTCTCAATGATCTGTTTGATGGGTATTTCGTCCTCGCTGGTCTCGACTGGGTCATCTTCATCTGTATTAAACTCATACACATCTTTGGGAGCTCTTTTCGGAAGTTCGCTGGCACCTCCGTCAGGCTCTTCGGGCATGAGCATTAGTTTAAATCTGTTTTCGAGCAGCTCATCGGACAGCTCCTCGTGGGGCTCAAGGAATACCTTGGGAATGTGTGGCGGGCCACTGTGTCGCAGTGCATAGAAGGCCGGAGCCCTTTTAAACTCCCTGCCACAGACAAATCTATCGGAGTAATCCTTAAGGGTTTGCTTGAGACGCTCCATCAGTGCCGTTTCGGGCAGTGTACGCCACTTCTCGCAGATAGGCAGCTGGTGGCGCTGCTCGAGTATGAAGGGCCAAATGTCATTTAGCAGGTGATGGTACTTTTGGTGCTGATGCTTTCGCAGATTGTATAGTGCAATGTGGAGCACGTCCACCCATTCGATTTGCATACGACGAACGAATTCCATGCCATTGTTGCAGACCGTGCAGCAGAACACAAAGAACCTAGAAAACGAGATTCATTTCAGTTTTGATTACAGTTAAGCAATTGAATACGTACATATCGCCGCGCAGCAGCTTCTTCTTGAAGTTCTGCATGCATTGGGTGTGGAACCAGTTCCGACATTTGCAGCACTGCAGCATGTTGTGATCGAATTTTCCCGGTTTTCCGCAGTAGCAGTAGATCTGCTCTTCGTTGACCCGATGCTTCTCATCCCAGCTGAGCTTATCCGCCTGTGGGTAAAACCGGATTAAGAATCTAATCCGCTGGCTTGGGTTCGTAGAATACTTACATGGTAGGGCAACTGTCGGCAAATTCCCACTGGTTTTGTGATCTTATGGCTGACAGGCTGTTGCATTTTCATGGGTTTAGCACAGCGTTTGCAACTCCAAATTCCGCTGCCGGTAACAATTTCAACGGTGCAACCACGATGATAGCCACGTCCGCAGCGCTCGCAAATTTCGACCACGTCTTCGATATCCGATCGCTTGCAGGCCACGCACATGGGTCCACTGGGGGAGGTATTCGAGGATTCCGTGGTGGAGGCACCGCCTCCGCCAGCGGTAACCGAGCTACCGCCTCCCAGCTTGCGCAGCTTATCCGGTTCACACCATTGCTCCGACTGGTCATCAAAGCGTATAAGATATTGATCGCTTGTCTGGTCAATAATGGTGCCCAGGTAAAACCTGCCATCGTTGCATTTGATGAAGACATCCTCCTGAAGCGCATACGTGACCGCTGGCGAGGGAGCGGCAACTGGTGGTGCCGGCGGCGGTGGTGGTGATGGAGGTGTTGGCGGCGTTGGCGGTGCTGCTTCGACGGTCTTGAAGCTTGGCTTCATTGAGTTGACGCCTTTGAGCAGCGACTGCGTGGCTAGTAGCGGAGGCGAGGGCGAACTTTTACCGGGTGAACTCATGGCCTCCGGCGTAGTTGGCGGTGTCTGTGGCGTTGTGGTCGTAGAATCGGGCTCGTCAATAATCACCACTGCTGCTGAGGTGGTCGCGGTGCCACTATAACTGCTGCTGGATACAGAGCTGCTGCTGCAGCTGCTGCTATCCGCCGTGCTGCTGTCGATGAGGGGCAGGATGGTCTTATGCTGGATGGCCGGTATGATAGGCGAAGGTTGTTGGGCCGTGGTAAGCGACGAACTTAGCGAAGTGGGCGTCTCCGTATAGTGGTTATTGATGCAAATATTTATGCGGTCTAACACGACGGTGGAGGGCGGTGAGGAGGAATTGGTAACAGGCACCAGCGGCGGCGGCTGCAGTTGCTTGCCAGTTCCGCCGGCCGCCAGCAGGTTAATTTGGCCCGCAGTTTGGCTACTGCCACTGGGCAAGTAGTAGGACTGAACGGGCGCATATGTGGAGTGCGCTTCCTGCGGCGACTTGTTCCGACTGTATACACTTGGGGCCGTCGAGATGATTCGTATGTTGTTGGCTTTGAATGGGCTGCAGCTTGTTGCCGCCTGTTGCTTCGGTGGCGTTGATTGCTGAGCGAAACTGTTCGTGATCTGGATGGTGCTGGGATGTGTGGGATGCGTGGTCTGCGGCCCAGTGGTGGCATAGTATCGCTTGGCCACCGTGGCAGGTCCTACGCTGGGCGGCAGGATCTGGTAGGTGGTGGTCATCCACTGCGGCTGCTGGCCAGCTGGCTGTGCTAAATATCCGTAGGTGGCCGTAGGAGCTGATGGGCCGGCGGTACTCGGCTGTTGCATGAACGGATGTGCCACGTTCGGTGGCGGATGATCGTGTTGCAAGTGAAAATGGTTGTTCATCATTGCGGCTGTGTGTTCGTGCTAGATGGGTTGATTCCTCCTGTGCGCAGTCTTTTGTGAAAAATAGGGATCCTCAGTTCGATTTGCCGGCTTTTCGCGGCCCGTTTTTTCATTGATTTTGCGATCGTTTCCCGCTGATTAACACGAGCTCATTAATCTGGCGCCTTTTTCGTCGAATTTGTTGTTGCCCGCCGACACATACATGCACACTTTTGCTACACATACGGACTGGAGAGCGGGCCCTTTTGTATTCTCTGTGTCTTCCTCATTCGTACTTTTCCACACGCACCACTGGCACTTCTAGTTTCGGGTGCCGATTTACGCACCTTTAAGTGTGTTTCGATTCGTGCATTAAATTAGCATGTTGCTCTAATTGATCCGGCTATCGGCTTTGAACGTCGTTGTCCCAAGTTCATCTTTAACACCAGCGAAAATGCACAAAACAAATCACTTGAAAATTAATTTGTGTCAGCCATTTTTCAACATATGCCCACCAGTGTGACCGCATCCAACAATTATTCTTTTCGTTACGTTTTCATATCGAAATCTACCACAACTTATGTTATGGGAATAAAATTAACTGATTAAAATAAATAAAGAAACATTGGGCATTGTTCACCACAATTTTACATTTTTATATTTTTAAATATATTGAAACGTATAAAATATACCATAAATTTACTTAATTATTCCCCACTGTGTCGGCAAAGACTCAGCGGTCTCGCCCTGGAAAATACTAGAAAAGCCATTTAAATATCTTCTAAAGATTCAAAAACGTTAATATCAGAAATACTTTAGAGTTTAAATGTAAAGTGAAAATAATAAAAACAAATTAAAGAAACAATATAAAACTAACATTAAGGGAAAACTTTTAAATTTTCAAGGTAAATCGTATCGAAATTTCAAAATAAATGTTAATTTGTTTAGTAAGTTCGCCTTATTATGTCCTTTTATGTACTACTTGACCTAAAATCAAACCAACTAGTTTTAAATTTAACTCATTATCAAATAAAAAATACTAAATACTAGAATCCCTATCGTTTCTACTGATGTATGATGTCGACAGTTGCGTATTAATTAAAACTATGGGTACACACATATCAATACTAGCTTTAAAAACCAATCACAAAATTATTTAATAAGTTATTAGTCTAATGATCATCTAGGTAATTGGGGTCAATATACGAATACAAAACTGCGCGCCAGAAAATACTAGATAAAAAACGGAGGACCAAGCAGACAGCCATCAATGGTATAAATAGCAGCGAACTTTAGTTCGTTGGGTTTTTACCAATTTGGTCACGCTACGAACAGAAGCAAATTTACTTCACGGAGGTTTCATTAAATTTTCACTTGTTAATAAAACGCGAAAAAGCACATAAAAACCGAAGAACTGTTAAAACAAAAGCGGTACGCCAAGAAAGTGAAGTGTAATAACTAAACTAAACGAGTAAAACGCTAGTTTTTCACTCCGCGAAAGGCTTGTGAGCTGCAAAAGTGGTAAGGTAAGTAGGTTGAGCAGGAGAAGAAGAACTGGAGCTCCATTTGTGCAAGTTGGTGGCTCGAATGACGCACTTGGCTGCAACCAAAAACATTCGATTCGATCAGAGCTGCAACTTTCACATCAAAATTGTACCCATATGTACATTTTACATATGTATGCTGTACCTGGACACGCACACTGATTCCCGCACCCATACAAACACACTTACACACACACATACCGTAGAAAAGTGAACTGTGAACTGGAAAAAAAGCGTGTGTGTGTGTTGGTGTGCAGTGAATTCATTGACTACTCCTTTCCAGGCTGCTGGTCACTTTATGTCCAGGTCGCGTTCATCCACTAAAGCCGTGCAGTTCAAGCACGAATCGGAGGAAGAGGAGGACGACGAGGAGGAGCAGCTGCCTTCCAGGAGAATGCACTCTTACGGAGACGCCACGGCTATCGGAAGCGGGGTGCCGGCCTTTTTGGCCAAATTGTGGCGCCTGGTGGACGATGCCGATACCAATCGCTTGATTTGCTGGACCAAGGTAAGCCTACGCCGCCATATTGTTTATTTACCTTTCCAGGGACTCCCCTCCCACCACTTACCGCTAATCAGCATGGCAACAACAATGACTTGCCCATGCAGGTGTCTCAAGCTCTCTTTCTCGCGTTTCGCTCTCTGTTTTGTTGTTGCCCATGCCGCATCGCACGTATGCAAGTTGCCTTCCCCACCCACTCATCTTGTTGTTGTTGTTGTCGATGTTGCCATTTGCATGCGTACGTGCGTGAACTCTGGAAAATTTTCCATCTCCAACTGACAATCGAATAATATCCCTGGGTCATTCAGTTGGCTTTTCATTTAAGATAAGAGTAATTGGTTCCCACTTTGGTTACCACACACTCTTAACGAAGAGTTTACTGATAAGCATAGCGTTCGCCAACAATTTTTTGTCAAAAACATACGCTCATTAATATGTGCGTATGATAATCTAATTTTCAAATCCAATATTTTTAGCGTGTTTCATACAAAAATATATGACAAAAACTTGAATCTTAAAATGAAATAGTTGACAAATTTTATAAAATACGAATTTCTTGATAACTTGAAGTTTTTTAAAACGTACATTTCATACATTATATAAACTTTATAAGACGATATACAAAAACACTAATTTCAGCTTTGGCTCGTAACTATAGTTTTGCATCTATAGATATAATTACAATTAGCTAATTATTTTCATTGCTTATCGGTTTTAGTTTGCGGCCAACCGCTAATAGGTTTGTGGCAACCACATATCAGCATGACTCTCATATCGCTTCCGTTTTTCGTTTTATTTTTGCAGGATGGCCAAAGTTTTGTTATACAAAATCAAGCGCAATTCGCCAAGGAACTATTGCCACTGAACTACAAGCACAACAACATGGCCAGCTTCATAAGGCAATTGAATATGTGTAAGTAAATGAAGTGTGTGCGTTGAAACATCAACTGAAAACTAAAATCAACTCTCTTTTGTGCTTTGCAGATGGATTCCACAAGATCACCTCTATTGACAATGGCGGACTACGTTTTGATCGCGACGAGATTGAATTTTCACACCCATTTTTTAAGCGCAATTCGCCTTTTCTACTGGACCAAATCAAAAGAAAGATATCGAACAACAAAAATGGTGACGACAAGGGTGCGCTGAAGCCGGAGGCCATGTCGAAGATTCTCACCGATGTGAAGGTCATGCGGGGTCGTCAGGACAATCTGGATTCGCGCTTCTCCGCCATGAAACAGGAGAACGAAGTGCTGTGGCGCGAGATAGCCAGCCTGCGCCAAAAGCACGCTAAGCAGCAACAGATAGTCAACAAACTGATCCAGTTCCTAATTACCATCGTGCAACCGTCGCGCAACATGTCTGGCGTGAAACGCCACGTGCAGCTGATGATCAACAATACGCCGGAAATTGATCGTGCACGCACCACCAGTGAGACCGAGAGCGAGAGTGGTGGCGGCCCGGTTATCCACGAGCTTAGGGAGGAGCTTCTTGATGAGGTGATGAATCCATCACCGGCTGGCTACAACGCAGCCTCACATTACGACCAAGAGAGTGTCTCTCCGCCTGCCGTTGAGCGTCCGCGGTCTAACATAAGCATTAGCTCGCACAACGTCGATTATTCGAATCAGAGTGTGGAGGACTTGCTGCTCCAGGGAAATGGAACCGCTGGCGGTAATCTTCTAGTAGGCGGAGCCGCTTCTCCTTTGGCCCAAAGTGTGAGTCAATCGCCGGCGCAACATGATGTCTACACAGTCACTGAGGCGCCCGATTCTCATGTCCAGGAGGTGCCAAACAGTCCGCCTTATTACGAGGAGCAGAATGTGCTTACCACGCCCATGGTGAGGGAGCAGGAGCAGAAGCGTCAGCAGCTTAAGGAGCACAACAAGCTACGTCGACAGGCAGGAGATGTTATACTTGATGCTGGCGATATTCTCGTAGATAGTTCGTCGCCCAAGGCGCAACGGACAATCAGCCAGCATAGTACGCAACCTGATGTGATGGTCCAGCCAATGATTATAAAGTCTGAGCCGGAGAACAGTTCCGGACTGATGGATCTAATGGCACCCGCGAGCTCCGATCTGTACAATGTTAACTTCATCAGTGAGGATATGCCGACGGATATTTTTGAAGTAAGATGCATTTGAACCATCTTATGGTAGTTGCTAACTCTTTTCTCTTAACTCTTTAGGACGCTCTGCTTCCCGACGGCGTGGAAGAGGCAGCCAAACTGGACCAGCAGCAAAAATTTGGGCAATCGACAGTAAGCAGCGGCAAGTTTGCCAGCAACTTCGATGTGCCCAACAACAGTACGCTTCTGGATGCCAATCAGGCCTCGACATCGAAGGCAGCGGCCAAGGCGCAAGCTTCTGAGGAAGAGGGCATGGCTGTGGCCAAATACAGTGGCGCTGAGAACGGAAACAACCGAGATCCCAACAGCAGTCAACTCCTCAGGATGGCCTCAGTGTTAGTAGACCAGAAGAATTCAAATTCAAGTCGGATAAGCCATAATCAAGCGGCTAATTCTTACTGTTGCAGTGACGAACTCCACGGGCACTTGGAAAGCATGCAAGATGAGTTGGAAACACTGAAGGATCTGCTACGTGGCGATGGGGTGGCCATTGATCAAAACATGCTCATGGGTGTAAGTGTCAACACTTAGTAGACTTTCTTGTATTAGGTGTCCGTTTGTCCGACTCGATGCTGATTTAACTTATGTTCTATTTACATGATTAGGCGCTTAGCAGGACGCCCAATTTTCAGTTGCCCGAGGACGAGCTGCTTTTAAAGGTCAGCACAAAACGTCCAGATCTGGCCTTCATGTCTGAAAATTCCCCAGCTGAACTAACTAACACAATGTGGTTTATTTGTATACTTTACAGCTGTTTAACGACTCTGATCTGATGGACAACTATGGCCTATCGTTTCCCAATGACAGCATTAGCAGTGAAAAGAAAGGTTGGTTCGGAAATCAGTATTAATTCCTTGGCTTGAGACTAACCGTTTAATGATTCAAGCAGCACCCAGTGGCTCCGAACTGATTTCCTATCAGCCCATGTATGATCTGTCCGACATTTTGGACACGGACGACGGCAACAATGACCAGGAGGCCAGCAGGCGCCAGCTGCAGACGCAAAATTCGGTTTTAAATACGCCTCGTCACGAGTTGTAACTTATATTAAGTAGCAGCAGCTCAGCCGTTTAACTGGCGAACAAATTGTTTTTAGTGTTAAATGCAAATCTTGACACGTTAATTTTCATCACCTACTCTGTCTAACCTTTTAGTTGATTCATGCCGATAATCACATTAATAACCACTATAATCATATGAATGATCTGTATATGCCTTATGCACTATATATATGATATATAGACTAACCAGTTCTTGTTGTAGAAAGACTAGAAGAATCAATAAAGATTTAGATTTAATTTATATCGCGGGCACGCTTTAGTTAATACGTTTTACACACTACTTTTATTATTATTTACAAATAAATTGTTAATGCCGCGTTGAGCTGCAAATGAAATCAAATGTGTACTTTTTCTTTGAAACAATGAAACTCCGTTTGCAGCTACCTTGTGCATACTTTTATTCGACTCAATGTTGATACAACTGAAGAGATATGAACTATGGACACATCGTCTCAAATTAACCTAGAACTTAGCCTAGGACACGAAACGTAGAGTTGCAAGTTGTTTGCAAGTATGTTAATACATAAATGAAGTGGGAGTGTTCGAGTGCGTTTTCTACCACTAACGTTACTAATCAAGAATTGTACGTATAGAATGATGACGATGACGCCTTAGCTTTCGTCCTTGTACTTGGCGTCCTTCAGAATGCTGGCGAACTCGAACTTGACCCGCTCCCGTTCCGATCTCCGCATGCTGCGCAGTGTGTCCACCAGCGATAGGCAGTAGAGCTCGATGGGATCGTTGAAGGACGACGACGCTTGGGTCTGAAGCGGCGCTTGGGATGCCTTGCGCTTGAAGGGATTGGTCAGAAAATCGCTGGGTAACACGCGTCTGATAGCCGCAGGCTTAAAAATGGGCTCAATGGTCACTTCTCCGTTCGACAGCGAGCTATTCTTGAACGGCTTTTGCTCCTGTTCCTGCTGCTGTTGCAGATGCACCTCCTGGCCGTAGCCATTGTCCATTACCACCAGGGGCGTTAGCAGGGGCGAGGAGGCCGGCGAGCTGGCGTTGTCATGTTCGTGGCTGTGATTGCTGCTGCTGGTGCCGTTCAGTGTCGTCGGCAGGGATAGTTGCGGCTTGGAATCCTCCATGACCAGCTGCAGCTCGGGCACAATCTCGTTGTCGTCGCTATTGGTGCCATCGTCGCTGTTGTCCAGATCGATGATGTCGTAGCCCTCGGAGGCGTCGATCTTCAGGTGCTCCGGATCGGGATACAAAAAGCTATTGCTGTCGTTGTCACTTCCCATTCCATTCTGTTGGGCCACGTAGCTCTGGGATTTCTTCACATTGTAGGTTTGCGCCGTGTTCTGCAGAAAGGACAGATCCTCGGTGAAGCGCCGCTTGCGTACGTTCGGATTCGCCTGGCCCGTCTCAATCGCCTTGACCTCCTGCAGATAGTTGTAGCGTATGTTCTTCCACTTGGTCTGCAGGAATCGGGCTGTGAATTGGGCGCAGGAAAAATGGGGTGGTTTTATCGACAGAATCTACGCAGTTGATATAATGAAATATACTCACAGGAGGCGCCCAGTTCGTTGGCAATGCGATCCCATATGTCCACCCGCACCGGATTACGGCGATAGTGCGGATGGCTGACATCATAGATAGCCGGATTGGCGCGCACCAGCTTTATCAGGCGATCATCTGGCAGCAAGGATTTGTGGGAAAAATCGTTAAAATCTGTTTCGGTTTCTACGTTTCTTCGCCGCAGAAACAGCAACCCCTAAGCGCAGAAGACACATCCTTTGGCTTTGGGGGTTGATTCTGCGAGCCCCGGTTACTCAGATTCCATTCAGAATCCATTGTGTACCGATTGCGAACCGAGGAAAACTCACCGAACTCGGGTCCTGTGGTCTCGCGCTCCGCGTAGTAGCGCTGCATCTTCTCCGACTTGGGAAAGGAGTCCTGGTTTCCGTTCTTTCGGCTCATTTCGTCTTAACTTTGGCCAATTGCTTTCGATTGTTTTGCTGGTCAGGTTGCCATAGGCGGCCGCTTTTCCTTCTGTTTGTATTCGCAGTTTTAAGACGGCTCTCGCTGGCGATTCTAAAAGTTTATGTTGCTGCGACCGATTTACCGTTCGACTCTCCTGAGTTCTCTTCGTTTTGGTTTTACGCGCTCTGCGCAGACTCAATTCTGCTGGTCTTGGCGTTCGGCCAGTTTTAGGCAATTTTGCGACATCTTTTCGATATCGAATCGATAACAGACTGCGAACTTGGTGGCAAGGCTGAACGAGTTGCGCGCATTTCAAATATCATGCAGACACGAAAAACGTTTATTAAAGCAGAAATGTTGATCATGAAGCAAAGGTCTCAGATTTTCCGATTGAAACAGGTGTTTGGTTCCAATGTGTTTACAGAAGAATTTCCAATTGAAAACACGGAAAACAAAAGTAACTTAGTCATGGAGCGCTTATTTATTTAAAAATACTTTTCAACAACAATACAAACCATACAAAAGGAGTGAGAATTAGGCTTTTAGGCAGCCTTAACGAAGGCGCCGGCGAAGAGGATGTTCTTCTTGTTCCAGATGACGTAGAGGAAGGGCCGGTCCGCCTGGAACTGCAGCGGGAAGGTCATCATGCGAGTCATCATGATCATGCCGGTGGCAGCCGCCGCCTCCGTGCCCTCCTCGTTCACCTCGATGGTGGCCTTGTGCAGCACCTTGGACACAAAGATGCCCTCGGGGGATTCCAGCAGATTGCCAAACTCAGCTTCGTCCGTAAACATTTTCGTGATGCCCAGCTGAAAGTGAAAAGGTAAATACATAAGTGCCAATTAAATAACTAATGAGGTCATCCGCTTGAGGTTTTATGAACGATAAGATAAGTAGCTTGGTAAGGTGTGTCACATCCAAGTGCAGCTAAAATTCCATCATTTGATTTAGAATCGTGCGGCTGATACATGATCTTGAGTATGAGCCACTGGCTGCCACCGCAATACGACAGCCCATTTTGGTTATCTAAGACTTTTCTACCCTACCGTCGATAAGCTACTAAAAATAATACATAAATAATACAATAAAAAAAAATAATACATAATAATACAATAAATATTTTTGTGGGTGGTTTGCAGCACTGCAACGTGTCCATAAAATTGAATTCTGGATTACGTGGAGAAATTTATTGAGCTACCGCTATTATTAGCTCCTTACTTCAACACGCAACTTGACTTATCAAAAGGGGGTCAAGGAACACAAAAGCTGACCCCAAATGGAGCTCAATTGTGGCATAAATTGGGTGGGCGCAAGCTACAACGCTTTCCTCAAATAAAAATATAATACATAATACATACAGCCGCCTAATGAAGTTAGTTTTCTCACCTGCTTCAGTTTCTCGGCCAATTCCAGGGAGTAGTCCACCTTAAACTTGGGGAACTTGACATGGACCTCTTCCACGGTCAACTTGTCGGCCAAATCCACCAGGTTCACAGTCTTGAGCTTCTCGGCTACGGCGTACAAGCCTGTCCGCTCCTGCGGCAGCAGCACGAACATGGAGAGGTCAGAGTCCTGGTAGGGCATCTCCAGGGCAGTGCAGCCAAGATCTTCGAAGTAGCCATAGTTGAACTTGGCCTTCTGGTTCATGTAGTTGATCTTAACCTGCTCCTCTTCGCCCACCCAGAAGATATCCTCCTCGGTGCGCTCCTCGCTGAACTTGTGCGCCCAGCTGCCCTTGAAGTGGAGGGCATTGAGCAGGACCAGCCTGGTGTTGTCCGACAACGAGTCCGCGCTGACCAGCTCCGTAATCTTGCCCTGAGTCTTGGCATTCACCCAGGCATTGATGGCCTGGGCGGCGGCATCGCTGAGCGCAAAGTTAATGGACTCCGCCTCCGAATGATACTGCTCCTTGATGGCCGACTGGTAGGCGGGCTTCAGCTGCTTGCCCTCCTGCACGTACAGCTTGTTGGCCACGCGCAACAGGTTGCTGTTGCGGTACTTCTCCAGCACAAACTGGAACGTCTGGGCCACCTCCGGCGGAAAGTTGGAGACGAAGTGCAGTGCCTTGGCGATCTCGTCGGCGGTTTCACCCTGCGATCCGGCAAAGGCCAGGGCAATGCAAGTTTGGATGGAGAAGGGCGAGAAGACGACGTTCTCCTTGAGCCCGCCAGCGCTCAAAAGCTGGAAAAGCTCGCTGGTAAAACGGGCACCTCCACGCGCAAATTCCAAATTGAAGTCGAACATATTGACGGACTGAACTGAGTAATTGTGGGTGTGCTGCGTAATCGCGGAACTGCGTGTGCTTGCTCTCTGGTCTGCTGTCTACACCGGAATGCCTTAAATGCCGTTCGGGGCCACAACAAAAGTGAAAACAGCCATCGGCCAGCCGGCGAATGAGTCACAGCCAAAATATTATCAAAACAATCGAAGCGAAGTGGTGGCGTCATCATTTTCCTCATCTAGCAACCTTGGGGACATCCCCGGGTTCATCCCAAAAACATAAAGTAATCAGGCGTTCTTTAAATAGCCATGGATGTATAGTTTTTGCAAACAAAAACTATACATGAGACAAATCTCATGCTAAAATTGTTAAAAATATGTTTTTATTTTTAATATTATTTTGCAGTGTGACCTTAAGCATTGGCGCCTAAAAATACTGCGTTTCTGACCAACAAATACTGAAATACACTTGAACAGAAAAACGCATGCTGGTGTTTGTTAATTTGATAAGAAATTCAATCAATTAGCTTATTAATTAAATATTTCTTAATTACAGATTTAAATAATTTCGAATTTATATTTATGCCCTTTGAAAGTTATCGATTTCGATAGGCATAAAATACCAGTTTGACTATCGTGCAGCCCTGGCGCTTCTGCGCGCGCGCTTTCCAACACCGCCGCACGCAACCACCCCGCTTCCCGCTCTCCTAAAAGCCATTATTTTTCGAGTTTCATCCGCAGCCACAGTGCAAAATAGGTTTATCAATTTAATTTAAGTGTTAAAGTAGTTCTAAAGTGTTTTTTAAGTTGCGCACACGATCGAGGCCACCCCGCATGAATGGATGTGCATGTGCCCATCGATCGAACGGAGTATTTGCATTCAGTTGTTGTGATTTTCCCGTGACCATTGCGTACGAAAATCGTTTTGGGAGCGCAAGAAGGTGAGTTGCGACTGCAGATCGTTATGCCACTCTCGTTTCGAATGCGGACTGGGAATCGGAATGGGGTTACGGAACGGAGTGGAAGGGAAGGAAACAGAATCCATGGATGTGGATCTGGGTCTGGGTCTTGGTCTTGGTTTGGGTCTGGGTCCTTGAACCCCTGCACGGAATGCACGAAACCTGAATTGCGCACTGCAGCTGCATTTTATCCGATTTCACCAAGAACACACAGAGGCATAAGGCAACCGGAGGGCCGTAAGAACCAGAAAAGTGCAACAAGGAGTGGTTGCTTGGCATCGGCAGCGAATCAGTCGATTTGAACCCTTCTACCCGACGCCTGTCACAATTTGATTTAGGCCGATGTCGTCGCTTCAGTTGCATTTCTATATATATATATGCACACACATACATATGTATGTATATAGGTAGATGCGTGTGCACCATGTCCATTTGCATTTCGCATTTATATGCCCCGCATGCAGTTGCAACTTGTTTACGCACAATCGCCGCACAAAGAAACACCTCCAGGGTTCTTTGTGCGGCCAGGGAAAACATTGTTTGTGTCCGTCTCATCCATGTTCCTTTTCCTCCTTGCAGCTGCGGTCGCTGGTTCATACGGGAGTCCTAAAGGTTACAGCTCCAGAAAATGCAGCACAACGTTCATGCCGCCCGGCCAGCGCCCCACATTCGTGCTGCGCACCATCACAGCCACAGCCACAGCCATGCCCACATGCATCTGCATCCCGGCATGGAGCAGCACCTGGGCCCCAGTCTGCAGCAGCAACAGCAGCCGCCGCCGCCGCCCCAGCAGCCTCCACATCGCGACCATCTTCACCCACGGTAAGCAATTTATGGCTCCGAGGTTATCAGGATTAACAATTAAACTAGATAATGCTTCATCCTGCAGTCAAATAGGATGAAATTGTAATACCATTTGGAGTTCGGTTATAATTTAGTATTACTAATTATGGTTGGAGTACTACAAGATGATACGCCTTCTTGGTTCAGTTAGACTTCAGAAATGGTAATCATCCCCTTCATTCAATCGAAACTCCATGTAAACAAAAAGGGGTAACTTGGGTTAAATAGGTTTCCCAAGTCTAGAAGAATTTCCAAATCTATGTACAGGATTCAATTTTTAGATAGGGTGTGTTATTAATATGGGATAACATCTTATAGTTTCCAAGTCGAGATCGAGATCGCAGATAAAATTGTTTACGCTATAAGGCAATAGAGAAAAGGTGATATTTCTAGCCACTGTTTGGATCTCATGGCCTCAGTGTGTATCTCAGGTGAGGAAAATGTATTTCCCTGGCTTGGTTGGATCCTAGAGAGATTCCACATCGACTCGGAACGCCAGCTTGTCTGAGCTTTATGCGTTGCGGCAATTATGTTAATTCCTGTCACTGACAATCGGTGTGAGACTCATCATCCCATTTTCTCAACTCATAAATTATAATTTCAGTGGCTCTTTGTTCTTTCGCGCTCAGCATGACTTCCGCTCGATGATAACGGGTTTGCCCTGCCGACTGCGCTGCAATTATCCTTGACGTTCGCGAGGATCCTTCGGCTCGGTCTCCAGTAGTTCAGGCTCCTCGTATTGTCTGCGATCATATGTTTCGCCAAACTCTCCGCAAACTGCTCATCCAGTTCCGCATTCAGTTGCGTTTTGCCTGCCGGTCGGATCGGGTCGCACATGAATTTATAACGTTCGCAGACTCTAACGTACATTTGCGTACGATCTTTTAACGATCATGATAGACTTTCATCGGTGCCAAGTGAGAGGTGACATATGCAAGAAGATTGATGTTGTAGAAACTGAAGCGGGTTCTAATAAGTTCGCAAGACAATAAATTAAAGAACTCATAAAGATAAGAGATGCGCTTTCGCAAATGAAATCGAATCCTCTTAACCATATAAACTTGCAAGTGAAAGGTAAAAAAGGAATAAACTTCAAATAATACCACAGATTTGTATTAGCTGATATATGGATAGGTTTTAATGCTCTAGGGACACATAAAATAAAACAACTTAAGTGAAAGACTGAAGACTGAATGACCAATATTTAATGAAGCATAAGGTTAATAGTTATCATTGCTCAGACTTGTTTTAAAAAAAAAAGAGTGCCCATAAACACTAACAGTATCCAATTAATTACCTTTCCCTTACGCAGGACATTTTTATCGCATATCAACTGATCCTAATCACAAATTGCCCATATCAATGTTAATTTGAAGGCTTGTTTCCGTACTGATTTAGCGATTATAAATTGCCAAAAATATTTCCTCGTCTTGTGAAATGTACGAGGCTGTAGGTAAAGGGCGCTAGAGTGCTGTCCTACCCTCGATCATCGGGAAAGGAAAGGTAGGGAGCGGTTGCAGGAGCAGGGTGTCGCAGTAGGTGCGTCTCAATTGAAACTGACAGTTGGCGAAAAATGACACGATGCGTAAGAGAATGCGGCTTTTGTGCTTTGTTAGGATTTTGTCCATTGTTCGGCGTGGTCGCTGTTGTCTGCTATTCCGCAGGAACAACAACATGCGGCAGAGGGGTGGGGGGTAAGAAGCTTCTAGGACCTCCGCTCGTTGGTGTTTTTGTTTTTCCCGTGCGCCAGTCGATGTACACTTTTGTCTCGATGGCCTCTATAATCCTCTTGGCGTGCATTGTTTGCTGATATAACCGCAGAAGCCAGCGCATCCGCCCCAGGAGCTTTTACTTGTGGCCATCGATTAACCAATTTCCTTGCTCTATCCTCCGTTTTGCAGTCTGAATCATCACCATATTCACGCTCAGCAGCAGCAGCAGCAGCAGACGTCGTCGAACCAAGCCGCCGCTGTCGCTGCGGCTGGGGCTGCCTATCACCACGCCAACATCAACAGCAACAGCAGCAGCAACATCACCAGCAACAGCAACCAGATGCAGAAGATCCGCCAACAGCACCAGCACTTGAATAGCAGCAACGGACTTCTTGGTAATCAGCCTCCTGGTCCGCCGCCACAGGCCTTCAATCCCTTGGCGGGCAATCCGGCAGCTCTCGCCTACAATCAGCTTCCTCCGCATCCGCCGCACCACATGGCCGCCCATCTGGGCAGCTATGCCGCTCCACCGCCTCACTATTACATGAGCCAGGCGAAGCCCGCGAAATATAACCACTATGGCAGCAATGCAAACAGCAACAGCGGCAGCAACAACAGCAACTATGCCACCAAGGCCATACTGCAGAATGCGTATAGGAATCAGAAGGTGGTGGTTCCACAAGTGGTGCAGGAAGTAACCCCGATGCCGGAACCGCCAGTGACCACCACTAATGCCACCACTAAAAACACCAGCAACAACAGCACAGTCCAAGCTAGCGAGCCTGTAACCCAAGAGGATACATCTCAGGAGCCGGAGACTAGACAGGAGCCAGCTTCAGCGGACGACGATGGCAGCAGGGAGCATATCGATGCTACGGGAGCGCTGTCCAACGAGGACACGAGCAGTTCAGGACGCGGGGGCAAGGACAAGACCCCAATGTGCCTGGTCAATGAGTTGGCCAGGTACAACAAGATCACGCATCAATATCGGTTGACTGGAGAACGAGGACCTGCCCACTGCAAGACCTTCACGGTGACACTGATGCTGGGCGATGAGGAGTACTCGGCGGATGGTTTCAAGATTAAGAAAGCGCAGCACTTGGCGGCTAGTAAGGCTATCGAGGAAACCATGTACAAGCATCCGCCACCGAAGATTCGGCGCAGCGAGGAAGGCGGTCCCATGCGCACACACATTACGCCGACGGTGGAATTGAATGCCCTGGCCATGAAGTTGGGACAGCGCACCTTCTACCTTCTGGATCCCACTCAGATTCCTCCCACGGATTCCATAGTGCCGCCGGAGTTTGCCGGCGGTCATTTACTATCTGCGCCAGGTCCTGGGATGCCGCAACCACCTCCACCACCTGCTTACGCTCTGCGCCAGCGGCTTGGCAATGGATTCGTGCCCATTCCATCGCAGCCGATGCATCCGCATTTCTTTCATGGACCTGGTCAGCGACCGTTTCCTCCGAAGTTTCCATCACGCTTTGGGCTGCCACCGCCTCTCGGAGCTCATGTACATCATGGACCGAACGGCCCATTTCCATCCGTGCCTACGCCACCTAGCAAAATCACCCTGTTTGTGGGCAAGCAAAAGTTTGTTGGCATCGGACGCACACTGCAGCAAGCGAAACATGACGCTGCGGCGAGAGCGCTGCAGGTTCTCAAGACACAGGCCATATCTGCCTCTGAGGAGGCTCTCGAGGATTCGATGGACGAGGGCGACAAGAAGTCGCCCATCTCGCAGGTTCATGAGATCGGAATTAAGCGCAACATGACCGTTCATTTTAAGGTGTTGCGCGAGGAGGGGCCGGCGCACATGAAGAACTTTATAACGGCCTGCATTGTGGGATCTATTGTCACCGAAGGAGAAGGAAATGGCAAGAAAGTGTCCAAGAAGCGTGCCGCAGAAAAGATGCTCGTCGAGTTGCAAAAGCTGCCGCCCCTTACGCCCACCAAGCAGACGCCATTGAAGCGGATTAAGGTGAAGACGCCCGGAAAAAGTGGGGCAGCTGCCCGAGAAGGTTCGGTTGTGTCGGGCACCGATGGTCCTACGCAAACGGGCAAGCCGGAGAGACGTAAACGCCTCAATCCGCCAAAGGACAAGCTGATAGACATGGACGATGCGGATAATCCCATCACAAAGCTAATTCAACTGCAGCAGACGCGTAAGGAAAAGGAACCCATATTCGAGCTGATAGCCAAAAACGGCAATGAAACCGCTCGACGACGGGAGTTCGTTATGGAGGTCTCCGCCAGCGGAAGCACAGCCCGTGGAACAGGCAACAGCAAGAAGTTGGCTAAGCGAAATGCTGCGCAGGGTAAATTAATTATAATTAATAGAAAGCTAGGAAATCCGTAACAAACTTGCTTATTGCAGCTCTGTTTGAATTGCTAGAAGCTGTTCAAATCACACCTACCAACGAAACACAGTCATCGGAGGAATGCAGCACTTCGGCAACAATGTCCGCCGTTACAGCACCCGCAGTGGAGGCAACTGCGGAAGGCGAAGTGCCCATGGTAGCAACGCCAGTGGGTCCCATGCCAGGCATTTTAATACTGCGCCAGAACAAGAAACGTGAGCAAGACCCGCTTTAAATTCAAAATACTATATTTATCAAATACGTTTTTATCATTATAGCAGCAAAAAAGAGGGATCAAGTTGTAATTGTCAAATCCAACGTGGAATCCAAAGAGGAGGAGGCAAATAAGGAGGTGGCAGTTGCAGCTGAGGAGAATAGCAACAACAGTGCAAACTCAGGTGACAGCAGCAACAGCAGCAGCGGCGATTCGCAAGCCACTGAGGTGGCTAGTGAGAGTGCACTGAATACCTCAACCGGCAGCAATACGAGTGGTGTGAGTAGCAACAGCAGTAATCTTGGAGGCAACACGGAAGGTAACAACCATGCCGAGAGTAAAAACAACAACGGAAACACTAGCAGCAACGCGGAGAGTAGCAGCAACAGTACGAGCAACACACAAAGCGCTGGAGTGCACATGAAGGAGCAGCTCTTGTACCTTAGTAAACTTCTGGACTTTGAGGTAAGCTCACTGAAGGAAAAGCCAAGCCCAACCTGAACTAACCATTCTATGTCATTTTTTGCCATTCAGGTCAACTTCTCGGACTATCCGAAAGGCAATCACAACGAGTTCCTGACCATCGTGACATTGTCCACACATCCGCCGCAGATCTGCCATGGCGTTGGCAAGAGCTCCGAGGAGTCGCAGAATGATGCTGCAAGCAATGCCTTGAAAATCCTCAGCAAACTGGGGCTCAACAATGCCATGAAATAAGCATAAAGCGCTGAAAATTTCACAAAACCCTTATTAACTGCAATTTTTTTTGTTGCACATAAGCAAAGAAAAAACAATTGAAATACCCGTCCACAAAGCAAACCTTAAACAAAATCCAAAAACCAAGCTGTGTGCAAATTCAAAAAAAAAGAAGAAAAAAGAGAAATGTAAGAGAAGCAATGCAAGAAACAGTTTTGAAATAGCAAATTATTAGTTAATACCTATTTATTTATTTATGTGTGCAAGTTGTGCAAACTGGTGTTATTATTTTATTTATTTGTTGAGAATTGAATAACGAATCGAACTGATAGTAACCGAAACTGAACAGAGGCAAACACTTAACCAGAGCCGCAACATTGTTAATCCAAATCGAGAATCGAACAATAACTAGACTTAATGAAAACCCAACAAAATCATGAATGAACAGATGCATAATATATGTGCAGTACCTAAACTTAAGATTAAAGCTCATTAACCACTTGAATTGAATTGATGAACAAAGGACTATTGATACCTCTTAGCTGCATGCGGCAATCGCTTTCAAAAATAAATACAAAATTTCTGAGCACCTCGGTGCAGGACAAAATTAAAGGATATCCGCATTCGCGAATAAACCAGGCAGGCTGTCTATGGATAAACTGGACAAATTTTTGATTTATTTTTCAAAGCACGACAACCATGAACCGTTTGTGGTCATATGCTTGATGAAACTCGTCGAATAATGAATCTATTATACGTATACTATATTTAAGTGTTAAGCATAAGCATCGGCGGATGTCGGAAAGTCGTATACCATACCCCATGACCGGTCGATTTGCCAAAACTTTCAGCAAATATTTGCAATGTTTTGCTGGATTTTGGAGATTGATAGGAAGTGGAAGAAAGTGGGCGTTCACGCCGAACATACAACATAAAATACAATTTACATAATCGTTATAATTATATTTATGAATGTTTAATAAGCCATTTTTGTAAATGTTCAGCTTTTGGCGAGTGTACAAGCTAAAAGCTGAACATCCTTATGAATAATGAATCGTGTTGTTTAATCTGTCATGGTTTGTCCCCACATGTCTTGCTCGTTTTTGAATCCGACTTATTTATTAGTTATGTTATCGTCGTAACCCCCATTACTACACCCCCTCCCACACATTGCACACACCAACAGAAATTTCGAGAACAATAGTTTTAATTACTTTTATCCCGAACAGCACCAGTTGATTAAGCGTTAAGTTGCGTTATGTAAAATGTATTTTGTCTAAGCCATCACGTTGGCCACAATGTGCATGATTGCTTCGCGATTTGCGATCCTAACCTAAGCTTAAGCCCCAGCGAACTGTAACCGTTGAAATGAAGTCAATCCCAGTATTAAATGTATAGATAGGGGGCAGTTGTGCGTAACTCCCATTAAATTACTAGACTCACAGATATATATATATATCGTGCACATTGTTTGCGCCACACAAATTGTTCATTTTGTTAGAAGATTTTGCAGACCCAGCGATACGATACGATCATAATCGTAGTCAATAAATTTTCATGTGCGAGTGTAGCGGTGTCTGCTTTGCAAAATCTTCACAAAATTGATTGAAATTATTAATCTTAATGTATTCGTATTCGATGTATGATGTATTCGCAGGTAGCAACAATGCGTGAAGATCTGTTCATTAACACCAAATAAAGGCATACGAGTCAAGATGAGAGAACACATTTATTAGTCTTAAGCCTACGCCCACACACATTCACTAAGTTTTGTCTATCTGTAATTGTGACACATAATCATGTTATGTCATTAAAAGTGAAGAAAACCTCCCCCCAAATGGAAATATGTAAAATGTAATTATACGAATAAAAAGTGAAATAAAGTTGGAAGTGAGTGTTTTTGATTGATTTGGGATAAACGCATATGAAATGAGTTAGGCCCGTAAATCGACAACCCATCGCCATTAAAAACTATGATTTATTTCGGCCATAAATTTATTTATAGTCCCGCCTTTCCTGCCCTGCCCTACGTTGAAAATATTTGTGACAGGTGGTATAATATGTAATAGTGGCCGAAAACCCCGACGCGTTACATAAAATATCATAAAAATTAGGGAAAATTATATTTTTTAAATTCACCATCAAAATGCAAAAGGGTGAGAGGCGGCCATAAACATAAATACATAAACGTTTGTTAATTTGCCGAAGAAAACAAAAAAAACCTTTCGCAATACGAATTCACAAACTGTAAACGGCTTAAATGCTCGAATCAGATTATGATGTGCCGACAGCTCTCGAGCTGACTAATCGATGACAAATGTTTATGCAAAATGGTCCAGACTTGAACCCCATTCATTTCTTCAGAAGATTTCAAGAATTTTCGAGACTATTATACCAGTTAAGACCTCAGAATTTTGCAGGTTTGTATCTTATAGTTTTAAATCCTTTGCAGATTTTAAGATGAATCTTTGGAAACTAAACTATGTTTTCTTTGGAAAACATTAAACTATGTAGCTTTTTAGATACATTTATTATGGTTGTGAATATCTTTTTTGCAGCTTGTTATATGATAGGTCTTAAAATAGTGCTAACCTATGAAGCTCGATCTGGTTAAGTGCGCGATGGGATGTGCCATGGTGCAGCTCCTCCGCTTTCTCCGCTGGCATTTGGCTAGTTTTTGTGGCAATCGTGCGATTAAAACAAAAAGAAAACTACAAAAAAACAAACTTGTGGCCGGCAAATGCATAATAAATACATAAAATTAAATTAATGCCTTGCTTGCACATCAGCATCCAGCTTTCCGGCAAAATCAAAGCGATTCCTCGTTCGCCACTCTGCCCCTCCATTTGCATATGCATTTCTCTGGGGGCTCTGGGTCTGTGGGATCCCTGAAACTGGGAGCCACCATATCATATCAAATGTAATTTTCTGTCCCTCGCGCCTCTGATTAATTTATGGCGCTGATAATAATCCGGCTGAGCTGGGCAGTAGTAGTAGTAATAGCGTGTGATTATGAAATTTGGCTTGCCAAAAGAAATCAATAATATGAGCGAGCGGCGGAAAGAAATGGGGACGTTGAAGTAGAAACAAGATACCCGGTTACCCGTATCCGTACATCCGAGATGGGTCCAAATTAACATGTGTTTGTCAGACGCCGTTTGCCGGCATCTTTGGGTTCATCTGCATATGGTATGTTGATGTGATGTAATGGGCGTTTGATTATTTTGATTTTGGTCTTTTGGGTCGGGGCAATCCGAAATCGTTGGAATTTTTCTTGAGGCTACGGAAATGGAGCTTCTCGCACGGATTTGGCCCGGGCAATTAACCAAATCAATGCAAGTAATTTGATTTAGAAATGCTTAAAAACCCCCCTCCCACCAATCCAGAGATTTGCTTACATCACCTGTAGAGTTTAAAACTTAAAACCATCACCTAATGCATTTATATAAATTGAAAGCGATATTCGGGAACTTTTTTTCTCGAAAACGAAACGAACGAAAGTGAAACTTTGGCTGTTCACAGCATTCGATTATCATACGAGTGTGTGTGCGTGCGTGCGTTAATTTTGATTTATTCGAATAATTTTTTGAAAAGATTTTGAGTAATGCCGTGTTTGACATGCGTTTAGAAGCGACGCCCATCAGTCTTCGCCTCCGCCTGGTTTCTGTGGGAATAGCAGCTCCTCCATTCCGTGTGGCTGATTTGCATGCTAAGCCCACTGTTTAAGGGGCAAACAAATGATTGAAGCCAACTAATGATGATTACCCATCCACTGTTTCACTGATCCACTGCTCGGTGGTCACCGATTGCATTTCGAAAATATCGAAAATTCCAAAAATTTGTTTATGAATGTTCCCCCAGCAGGCTGGTAATCGAATTAAGCCTCGATGAATACATCAATGGATTGGTTTTGATTGAGGCCCATTTAATGCAATCGGATTTGCATTTAATTAGCGTCGGATTGGAAATCAAATCCATCTGGCAAATCCGAATGGCTGGCTATTTATATGTTTTAAAAATAAATTTATATTAGCATAAGTAATGGTTTTGTCACACAAAATTCTATTTAAGTTAGTACGTTTTAACTAAATTTAACTGGAAGAGTCTAAGAACCAGTTTCAAAACCCAGTTTTATACAATCGATCATTTATTCAACTTTTTTTTTTTGTAAAAAGAAAACATTAATTTCCACTTAATAGGCAATAATTACAGGTCAATAAAGACATCCTCTTAAATTTCGATTTTGGCACGTGATCTATGCACTGAAAATAAAGGCATTTGTTTTATGTTTTCACTGCCCGAACGAAGTGTATCGCGTTCTTTTGGCCACTGAGTTGGTAAATTCGCTTTTAATAATAGTTTAGCAGTCAACATTTTTCCTTCGACAGCAGCGATAACCCGCAATTAAAGCCTGGCCAAATGATGATGTGCAGACTCAATAATTTATTTGACACTTGCAGGAAGTAAAGATTTTGAGGCGCCGCAGGTGGAATGGAATATCAGAACACTATATAGCCGAATCCATATGGCAAACGGCCTTTAGTGGAGCAAGATGAATGACTGGCGATGGGTCAGCAATTGTGTTACTTAATTTATGGAAAGAAAAACACTCGCCAGCAGCAGTTGGAAGCGAGCCGCAGACAAATTGTTTTGCCTCATTTATTATTATTATAATAAATGCGGAATAATTGAAAGAATTCGCCAGGTGATTATTTTGATTGTACCCATTCAAATCAGCAGGCCGTTCATCATTAGCAGATTCCAACAATTGCTGCCACTGACTGCCAAGTGCTTGGGTTCTATGGCCATTGGCCATTGCATAATGATCAGCGTTTTCGTTGGTAGTAGGTGGTAGTTTGCATAGATGGCATTTTGGGGATTTGGGGATTTGCTATTGTGCGTCGGTAGAAATATAAATAAATGTGATTAGTCAAATTGATCGATGTCCGACAATGGCGAACGGCAGGCAGACCGTGTTTGCTTTTATTCGCCACTATTTAAACATTTGTTTACTTTTTGTCTTTGTTTCAGCGGATTTGTCAAGAAATAACTAATTTGCCAATGAAAGAAAACATATAAAGTGTCATGTTCGGAGATAACACGCAGCCAAAAGGCTTAGAAAAGATACAAATTGAAGAAGTGTGAAGGGGATTAGATGGAGGCAACGATCGGGGAAATACTCTAGATGTTTATAACAAGAAATATATATAAGACATCTTAATTAGTAATGATTTAAAAACTTATAAATTTTGGTTGAAGAAGTTATATGTACTATGAGTTGGATGAGTGCTTGAAATTTAGCTTGAAATAGTACATCATTAAAATTAAAATAATTTTCAAAGAATAGTACACATTTTTCATAAATTAAAGTTGTCAATGATATTTTATTTTTTTTGGAATAAACTGTAAAAATAAGTGGCCTGTAAAGTACTCTTCTGGCAGGGTATTAAACTAAGAATAAGACACGAATATCTTATAGCGAATGCCAAACGAAGTGGTAATGGTCGCCGATCTATCCAAAACTGAAGCGTGCATAATTAAAACGTTACTTTGGATCGCCACAGGTAAACCCACTTCTTTCGTCTTTATTGTTGCATGCAAAACTTATGCAACATTATCTGGACATATGTGGAAAGTGGGGAGAGCTAAAGGCTAAGCCCTTGAGCTTCCTGTTTGCGTATAAACTCCTCTATCGCCCCATCGGGAGTCCAGGTGCCAAAGAGAGCGTTTCCCATGTCCAAAAAGGCTCGAAACAAGGCTGGATAATCGGTGTTTGGTCTGTCCACGTTGTCATCGTCCAGGGGAATGGCTGCAGTTTGCCTGGGCAGGATTAGGGCAGCGATCAGTGCTGACAAAATGAAGGCGACTGCAGCTCCGGAATGCATTTCAACTGGCGTTTAACTCGGATGCAGTTGCATCACCAGTGCACTTTTTATAGGGATGCACACGATGCATGTGGCACTGAAAGTTGCTGACCCACTTCTCAATGTTGCCACAGTTGGTTGGCATGTTAAGTTAAGTCCACGAATTGGACTTTTAGCATAGTAGTACACTTTAAAAAAAAGGGCTTCTAAATTAATAAAATAAGCGACCAATTAATTACATAATTGGTCATCATATTTCTGAACTCGCCAGTTTTTCAAGAAGCAAAAATACAGTGTGAGCTATATTTTATATTTTGGGTTGGGTATATATTTCTCAGTGCAATCGTGGCAAATATTTGGCCACTTGTTCGACACGTTTATCGGCGAATATAAAAACATGGGAAAAAACATTTAAGCGGATCAGGGGCAGATGTTGTGGCAAACAATTTTTCAGCTTGTTGGATGGCGCTCGAACTGAAATTTTTTTTAGAACGCTCACCAAGGCGTTCGATACGCGTGGATCTTCAGGTCCACGCTCACATGACACCGCCAACGCCATCGCCATCGCCATCGCCGTTCGCCAGCGCAATCCATCAATCATTTGGCCAAAAGAGCCCCCTATAGCCAAAAACGCGCCTCAAGTGCAGCAGCTTAGCAGCGCTTAATGTTAATTGATCGAGCTTTTGTTTAATTAAAATTTTAGATTTGGGTCACACGATACTCAAACGCGATCTTAGATTCATATGCGGAAGTCAGGCCCCTTCGACCGATCTTCTCGTGCTTCTAAACGTAGCACTCCCCCCCTGGATCCATAAGTTTTAGCCGCTTCATAAACTTACTCCATAAATTATGCGGCACTTGGAAGGAATCTGGCCACAACCCGATGTGCCGCATTTTTCAGTCCGTGTGAAAACCGATTCGAAATGAAAACGAAAGCGTTTTGGATCAGTACAGTAAAGTGTCGAAGAAAGAACCCTTGAATGTAGCTTCACTTAAACTTTGTGTTTAATTAAAAACGAAACATTTGAGAAGTAGAGCAACATAGGCATGCACATCATTAATTATTCACGTTCCTATTAAATTAATTTTTTACATTTTTAAATACGTTTTCAAGGTTAACTGTAGTGACCCAGTGGGAAAACACTTAATGCTGGCAAGTTCACCATTCTGCTGAGTTCAATTTAGTTTTTAAGAGGCTTCACTGTTGTTTTATATCCCATGCAGACACGCCCTCAAGGAAGATAGTTGACAACTTTTTGGCTGGCCCCTTTCTTTTGTGACTTTGTATTTTTTATGGACTCCAACTGATACTGTTATGTAGGCTGGCAGCAGCAACATTTTCGGCAGCAGCAGCAGGTTGTCACCGGTTTCCCAGCAGCAGCAGCAACATCAACCTCATCATCAACATCATGATCATACGCAATCGATTGGGCTATTGTTGGTGTTTTGGTTTCGGTTTCGGTTGGGCTTGTATCTTCTGCTTTGACGCATACTTCGGGGTCGGAATGTCTGGTTGCCGCTGCTGATTTTGGATGCTGCTGCTGCCGCTGCTGGCCGAACTCTTTTGGCCAAAAATATTTCGATTACCTTTTGGCTGGTCGAGTTCAGTTCAAAATCGCGGCTCGAACGGTTCAGTTTGCCTGGTTTTTCCGCTCCGCAAGCCGGCATCGAATTGTGTGAACAAGGATAATCCCAACCGACTGGCAGGATAATGCTTTAGTTTCGCTCCAGTGTCTGTGAAGTTGTTAACCCAAAGTATCTCAGTGCTACAAAACAAAAGCAAAATTAAACAAAAACAAAAAGCGAAACCAAATTAATATTCGGTACATTTTATTCGCTTATTCGGAGACTCAAAAGGTAAAAATGTGACTGCATGGAGAACAAATACAGATAATCAAATGCGAACAATTAATATATACTCATTAAAAAGCTGAGCGTGATAAATGTCAAACGCCCACCAAGTTCAAAAAGCTTCAAATGCACTAAGCTCATTTATGAACTTAAACATATATAGACATTCTGATAAATTAGAGTGGAATCAAAATTTACAGAATGATTTTTAAAATCTACAAAGTGGGAGGAAATTGTGCGATATAATTTCGAAAATCATATTTATGAGAGGATGGATTGCAAAACTACCTTTATAAGAATAATATTTTTCTCCTTTATATATACTGTTAAAATTCTATTATATTGACTCTTAATTTTTGACATCATTTAGAAATTATTTAGCAGCTTAAATTTGACCTATATTTTTCAATAGAATGTCAGAACTTTTAGAATTCCATTACTCGCTAAGGAGCTTATTTTCGATCTGTGATGCAAAAGTTATGATGCCTAATCCGTAAATGATATGTTTACATAGCAAACTTCTCAAGCTCTTGAATCGGAATAGCTAAACGGATATAGAAAAGGCAAATCACGGAGCACCCGAGAGATCGGCGAGACAGCCAGAAGTGGCTCACTCTCAATCTCGTGGGTTACGCACCAGATTTACGTCATCTGTCCATAACTGAGCAAATTCCGAAGTTGCGGCCTCTTCACATCTGTGCGCCGAGATCGTGAGAAGAAGCATCCAAATGGGGTTTGACATGGCAGGCGGAACAGACCCGGAGCCGAGATAGAGATCCTGCTATAAATACACATATGGGTATTCATTCCTGGGACAGCAATCAATTCAGCTGGATGACACCCAATGCTGATGGGCTTGTCGGCGCCATGGAGGCAAAAGATTCGCTATAATTAAATATCCGACTGGGGTTAACCCGTTCTTGTGATATCTGTTGAAGATTTATGGTTCAGTGCGGTCCGGCTCGAAAACGTGCTGTCAATTAATTTGCACCAGGCTCAGTCAGAGATCATAAAAAGTAATGATCGGGGCATTTGAATTACAGCAACTAATATATTTAGTTTGGTTGAACCAGCACCATTTGATGGGTCTATCCATTCTCTTTTCTGTTTCATCATTTTCAATGCAAAGACTGTTATCTGAAATTTTCCTTCCCTATTCTTGGCTTCTTGTTTGCGGCTCTAGTCTTAATCATCATTTGTCTGGCATTTTAATGCTTTGATGGATCATTGAAAACAATGAGAAGTAAAACATTTTCTATACCGAATGCTTCCTCGTTGTCTTGCATCTCGTGCTTTGCTCTTGTTAATGACCCTGAAAGTGTGGAATTGTAAATGGTTTCTGTAACGCGACTGGGTGGCATTTCAAGATGAGTACATCTCATGAAGAGGTCATTTTCCATTTTCCCCCGCGACATTTGCATATCGTGTGTGTGTGTGAGTGTGTGTGAATTGGATGGTCGAACTTCAGCTTCTGGCTGAAGATGGATCATTAAAATTCAATTAGATGTCGCTTAGATAGTCATTATAGAACTGGGCAGCTTACAGTTTGTTGACTTGCGGGAAGGTTATTGACTGCCGGCGAATGTCAACGGGCCAATGCAATTATACCATGCTTGTAATTATGCTCTTTCGATTGTTACATCATCTACGCAAATCTTATATAAACGATAGAGTTATCATTGCAATTAGACAATTATAGTTTGTTTTTGTCTCCAAACAATAAGCGCCGTTTAATTGTGCACGTATTTTTAGCAGCCACTATGCGGTTTCATTTTCGCCAGCTTTGAATGGCTTCAAGCTGCACTAACCAAATCAAATCTTTGCAAACAATTGCCACTGAATATTTTCATTGAAGGGCTTTGTGGAGTGTTTTCTTTACGCTTTGCTTCCTTACACAACAATCGATGCGAACAATTAGCGGTAATCATTCAGGGTGAAGACAAGTGAAGATGAACCGTGTGGAGAGTTCGTTGCCTAAGTCTTTCGTTTTAATTTGCATGAAATATGAAATTTATCTGTTTCTGTTTGTTTTCATATCATTCGGAAAACAAATAGCTCCAAATGACCTCAGCAGCCGATCCAAAAGTCATCGAGAATTTATTGCTCGAGTGTTTAACTGGAAGCATTGCGAATACTTTATTTCTTTTTGCGTTTAGTTTCGATTTGCTTTGCTTAATTCGGAATTACCCACGTTCTAATAAGGCTCCACTATGATTAATAATCGTTGCCCATTACTTAAACAATGCCAAGTGATTAATCGTTGTTTTTGGCAACCAAAGAAGTTATAAAAAATTCATATTGATCCGATATCGATCTTTAATGCTGAAGAGGCTTAACATTTAGATCAAGCTTGAATTTCAGGGTCACCTGCTGCTGCCTCCTTTTATTGTGAATGCAAAAGATAAGCCCAATCGAATTTAATTGCCATTTGATGGACACACTTGGCCGAAAATGGTCCGAACTGTCGACATATGCCCCACGCAAAAATGATTTCGTACACTTTTGCGAAAAAGTCATCGTCCATCTGTAAATGGCATTTGTTTGGGCTACATAAATCATTTAGCATCCGCTCGATTCGGTTACGTGAGAGGGCTATGGACACGCCTCGCTACCAAATATATGTTATATGCTAATCTCGACGGCATCTTACGTGTTTCCGTTGTCCGCCGCATTTGTATGCAAATGGGCCAAAACGCACATTTTAATCAATGAGTTTCGGCCCGATTCATGGTTTATCAATCAGCCTAATGAATAAAGTGTCGCAAAGCGCCGCTCACGAATGTCACAATTAATACCTTTTTGTATGTTTTCTTGATTTAATTTTCTTCAGCATGTGGCCACCCAGCTCCTGTCTGTGGTTGGCTCTCGTCCTACTGGTGGGCGTGGCCCAGGGCCAGAGCGGCAGTCGAGAGCACTTCGAGGATGCGGACAAGTCTAGCGAGTACACGGATCAGCAGTACGACCTACGGCACACGATTCCCGGAGAACCGGGCCTAGATTATCCCATTCTAAGTTCACCGCCAAAGACGAGCTTTGTGTGCAAGGGAAGACATGAAGGTGGGTATCTGAAAGGATTAACATGAAATTTAATTATTAGTTAATATTATTAGCTATTATTAGCTATCACAGAACGGTGTCTGTGATCGAAACTGAAATCTCTAGTTAAAACTCCAATAAAAAAATTGTTGTCTTTAATCCTTTGTAATCCATTGCAGGTTATTACGCAGATGTAGAAAGTCGCTGCCAGGCCTTCCGCATTTGTGCCCATACCGCCCGATCACCCCAAGGATTCGGTTTCCTCTGCCCCAATGGAACGATCTTCAGCCAGAAGAACTTTGTATGCGATTGGTACCGCAATGTGAACTGCGATGATTCTGAGAGGTATTATGAAATGAACGAGGAGAAAACCGTCGGCAGCACCCACGAAATGATGGAGCGAGTGCGTCACATGATGGAGTACCCCATGAAAACTATATCGAAGGCCTTGCAACAAACCCAATCCCAGTCGCAGAATCCACACCACAGTCTTAGCAAAGATCTAAGTGGTGCTAGTGGTGTTTTGAGTCAACATGCGGCCATTAAGCCCAATGATCCTGAAACCCAAGTTGTTGGACGCGGAGAAGATGTGAAAAGTGAGCCACTTAATGCAGAGCAACTAGGAAGCATAAACCCCGAGGACAGCGAAGATGAGGGTATTTATGTGAACAGTTTGGGAGAACTTTCGTCAGATCCAGGCATTCAGTTTGATCACACCAATGCCCATATCGTGGCCGAATATCCCAGGGAGTACCACTACCAGAAGCAGAAGAACTTCGCCGAGCGTGTTAACGCGGGCTTGGATATCTTAACCGATTCGGAATCCAACTCCGGCGAGGCTATGGCACCCGATTACATCAAGCATATACGAAATACTAAGGACGAGGCCGTGCAACTGGATCTGGTATCGAATATAAACAATCTGCTGGATGAAGTATCCACCGATGTGGATCCCTCCGTTTCCGGCTATCAATCTATGGCGCCGCCGAAAGTTAAGCAACCATTCCGATTCCTAAGTCGTGGATTCTCCATGCAAGGTGAAAACGGAAAGGGCAGCTCATCCTCCGGTTATGGCTACATTAAACCCAAACAAACGCCCAGCACTGTCAGATTTACGGTGAGTTTCCACACAATGCTTTAGCTAACTCTGTGAACTATCTCAACTATCCACTACTTCTTTCTGTATCCTAACTTTTTGTATTTCTATCTATCTTTCTATCTAAATTGCTACTCTATCAACTATCGCTTACATTACGCAATTCAAAACCACAAACCACACACACACACACTCAAAACCAGCCCAATGAGATACCCACCGAAGATCACAAATCCATTGAGCATAAACACAAGTTTCCCAAATCAACAAGTACCAGCAGCACCACTTCGACAACCACTGAGTCAGCCACTGAATCAATAGAACATCTGCTGATAGCACCAACTTTGCCACCCGCTGAGGATGAGGAAGTTAGCACGCTAGTGGCATCTGAGGTCACCTCAACACCAGCCGCGGAACCACTCACGATTTTGGCACCACCCCTGTCAGAAGTGGTGACTGCCGGGGATGAGTCGGCCATCGAATCCATTGGACAGGCAGCTGCTCTGACTGCCAGTCTGCCCATAGGTGAGGATATAGTCCGAGTGGAGCAGAGTTCCGAAGCCTCTGAGAAGAATGATGCGCATCAAGAGGCTGCTAAGCTGCTGCTGGCAGGTGTCCAACTGACCTCCCACAATGATGAGCAGCCTTTGGAAAGGAACGAAGTAGTGGTCACCAGTACGACAACCACTAGCCCCATCACACCGGTCATGGTCACATCCACCGAAGTGGTGACTGAGATCAGTAGCACACAGGAACGGATTCGTAGCTACCGTAGGAATCGACCAGGAGCAATGTTGAAGCGTGCCCACATTCGCCCATTGCCCACAGTGCGAACAACCACCACATCTACCACGCCAAGGAGTATACCACCCACTAGAAGTTACCTGGAACGCCTAGCTGCCAGTAGATTGCGACTTTCTAGACTATCCCAAGCCACCAGGAGCACCACAAAGGCAACAACGACCTTGCCAAGCACCACAACTACCCCGGCCACAACCACTACAGTGTCCTCATTCCAACAAATTCGCGGTGGAGCAGAACCAGGTCCAAATAAGCGGCTAACAGTGCGCGATCTTGATCGCGGGACAAAGGTAGCGCCAAGCAAGGCCAACTGGGAAACAGTCCACAGCAACCTGCAACGCTTCCAGGTGCAACGCGGCAATCGAGTGTACACGCCGGCGACGCGAGCCTCAGTCAGTAGCAGCAATGCGGCAACCACCAGCAGCACCACCAGTGCTCCCAGATCCTATATTGCGGCCACATCCTCGCGATCCACCGTTAATGTTAATCGTGGAAAGAATCGCTACTCCAATTTCAAGACCCAGGCGCTCGTGCAAAGAACTCGGGGCACCACCACCACGAGCACCACTCAGCGACCCACATCCTCGCTCTCCTCGCTGAACCAACATATCTCCGCCCTGGCATCGAACTATAATGGTGGCTATAGCTACAACCAGGCAACGCAAATCAGTAAACCCATACCACAATCACCATCACATGTCTATGCCACACACACGGCCAGCGATATTGCTGGGCACGCCACTCAATCTCAAACCACATCCAGTCTTACGCCCGCCTCCGCTTTCCTATCCTTTGATAAGTTAACCCGTGCCATTGTTGACGAATCCGTTTTACAGAATTTTAAGAGTGCCCAGTCACAGGGTTCCAATCAAGGGCAACAACACCAGCGCCAGCAGCAGCAGCAGCATCAAGTGGCCAAGCAGCAACATCACTCGGTTAGCAGCAGCTATGTGAAGCCAGCAGCAGCGCCAGGTAAGGAGATATCAAAATCAGTAGAGGAACTTCATAATAAATGCATTTCATTGCAGCTATTTCCAGTCTGACTGTACCACCACATCCCCAGCAAACATCGCAGTCATCTGTGCTGCCTCCGCCGCCCGGAATTGTGATTGCTCGAGCTGAGGGCCAGCGTATTGCTCCCAACTCCGCTAGCAACATCATTTCCAGCTTGGCCACTCAAGCACCAGTGACCAGCAACCAGGGCAACTCCTATGTCTCCCTCAACGATTTCCTTAACAACAAATTTGGCCAGAGTCCTGCAGCCAGTAGCAATGTTCATTCGCCTGCCACTTTGCAGCAGCAGCAACGTGTGCCGCAACAACAGCCACAATATCAGCAGCAAGCAACTCTGTCCTTGCAGCAGCAGCAACGGCATCCTGTGCTGCAGCAGCAACATCAGCCCGTGGAGCAGCAACGCCAGCCTGTGCAGCAGCAATTGAGCTTTATCTCGCAGCAATACCAGCAGCCGCAGCAGCAGAGTATCTACCAGCAATATAAGCAGGCACAACAGCAACAGCAGCAGCAGCAGCACTTCCAGCAGCAGCAACAGCGGACCACGATCCACACCAATCAGCAACCCTATCTTACGCCCAATATCTTTGTGCCCTACCATCAGCAGCAGCAACAGTTGCCCCAGTTCCCGCCGTTGGCTCCACCCGTGGCGGTTTCCACGGGAAATATTGCCCAGGGACCGGTGATAGCCGGACGCCATGTGGACCACCTGAATGTGCAGCTGCCTACGCTGCCCAATGGCTTGATACCTGGCTTGCAGTTGGCCCAAAAGCGCAGCGATGTTTCGTCCAGTCAGCTGCAGCTGACGGATACCAAGGGCAAGGGCAGCTTCTCCGGATCGGGCAAAAGTCGGGAACGGGCCTTCTATGCCGGACGTACATCCTACGATGTTCCCCAGAGCAGCGTGGGTCGACTGCCCAACGATATCACACAGCAACTGCGACGCCGGTTGCGGCGCTTCTGAACGAGATTTTGAGATGAACGAGCTAGGACTAGAACCTTAACTTATAGCTAAATTAGTAAACTATTTATGCCTAAGCTAAGACTACGAATGTACCATATATAGATCACTTGTTTAAAAATCATACTCTACTCGTATGTTTGTGTGTGTATATTTTTGCATATTTATTGATAAATAAAACGAAAAAATTTACAAAAACCCGAACGAGTTCGCCCTCCTGTTTCATGTGAGATTAAGTTTTTATTGTTAATACGTTTTAGAGTTTTAAAATTATCAGCAATACGTACAGACCTTACCGAATACGAATACAATACAAGGTTTCATTTTGCTGGCTTTAACTGTTCACTTAAATAAACATTACTAATATTCTTATATGCATATTATATTGTTTTACAATATTCCATTTTTAATTGGGCTTCGAATGTTCTCGCTTACTTGGTGTCAAACATTTTCTATTTATAAGTTGTTTTACTGCAACTTCACATCGCATATACATATCAATTGGAATCGCCCATAGCTACTTCAGTTACCTTGATTACTCAGTTGAATATCGGTATGGCATGGAGTATTTGTTGATACAAACCGATTTATCAAGTGGCGATGAGATGAGGAGGGTGGGCATAGGACATGGTCTGGTGGTTTTAAAATTAGTTAGAACTAAAAGGTACTAATGTAAAGTTCTGGACTATGCGAAAAAATAATTTAGGACGTCTTTTAAACATAAACAACTAAAGGATTAGGGAGGGAAACTTAACTATAACGTGGCAAACGCTTTGATATCGTCTATGCTGTGCGTCAAGCCCTAAAATGTACAGCGGATTTATACAAAATCACTTCTTGGATTACGAAATGCCCTCCTGGCGACGACGGCGGTCGGAAACTTATGTACAAAGCTTAAGTAAAAGATGCAGCGAGCTGCGGATTCGGTAGGGTTTTGGATTCGCAGTCGGGGGTCTAGGGATCGTGCCTTTAACGCTCAACGCTTGGCGACCAGGCGGCATTTCTGGACGCGCACGCGTACTCAGGGAAGCGAATGGATATTGAACGCAGGTGGCGGTGCGGGTGCTTGCGGTGGAGCAACTTGAGCCTCCACCGGCGCTATGCTCTCCGTTTTCATGGGTTCCACGACATCAGGCTCATGCCTATGCAACTGACAGTATACCTTGCGATCCTCCTCGCTCAGGCTCCAATTGTCGGATCGCGCGCATGGTACATGAGCTGCAGCCTTGCAACACCGTTGAAAACAACATATACTAGCTCCCGTCTGCTGGCAGAGTACGCACTGATATCTCGTACTGTCCCACACCGCCGCATCTAATCCGTTGACGTGGGCTCCTATTAGATGGATGTCATTGCTCCAAACAGCACAGTCCTCGTGCAACCAAACTTCAAAGCCGTTCTCCGAGGTCTTTCCCATGCCGCGGAACGTCTCCACAAATTTGGATTCGGTAGTGCAGTCCAGTGGGTCCACAGACGAGCATTGTGAGCGGGACTCATTTGGATCGTCGCTGTAGGATATCGAGCTATCGTGCGTCTGTTTGCGCTTACGTTTATGCTACAAGAAATTTATACATTATACATTGGTTTTGTGCTCATTTTACAAATCTGAGTGTTGTGTAAGTCTTACCATGCTTATCTTCGGTGCTTGCATAATATAGGCTAGCGTGGCGGGGACAGCGGGCAGATTCCGCTCCTGACCCTTCACCATGTCCTCGCGACGCCGTTTGTTAACAAACAGACCATCGATGTCCTGTGCTCCGGGTGTCTGCACAGCGGCACGATACTCGTCGCAGTCGCTAGTCACTAGGTACGGACCGAAGAGATCACCTAGGCCGAGCTTATGCGGACCCCGCTTGCAGAATACACATATCCACGTGGAGTCAGTGGTGTCCGCATCATAACGATTGCTCAGCGTAGAGCTGTGCATTCCCCTCAAGTTTTTTCGTTCGTGAGGGGCCTTTTTAACCTTGGTCTGCTTCTCGTTCACGTCCTCGGCACTGTGAGTGTTCTTGATACTCACACTTCCATCCGGTTTGATAAGTATAAAGGGAGATTTAAACCGTAACTCGGGAACGGATCCTCCTCCATTTGTTGGTGCCGGAGTGCTATCCTCGTCGGTGGTAAAGGCTGGTTTTCTTGCCGATTTTTTCCCGTTCTGTTTTGCATTCTTTGCATTACCCTTTCCCACCGATCCTTTCTTTCCCTTGACCACTGCATTCTTTTTTTTCGCTCCGGTGGCAGGTTTGCTTTTGATAGCAGAGGCCGATTCGCTTAGCTGGCGAGCTGCAAGAGCTGCAGCAGCTGCCGCCGAGGTGCTAGGCTTGTCATCATCTTCAAAGTCCGGGTCTTTAGTCACCTTCTTTTTACGACCTTGCTTTTTGGCAGGCGGATCGTCGATCATAAAACGCAATAGTGAGGCATCCATGCCCATGGAAAGGCGACGAGGTGGCGGTCTCCTGGGCGCATGTGTTTTAGCTGGAACAGGGGTGTTCGATTTACTGTCATCTCCTGCAGCCAAGGGTGTCGATGTGGAGCGCGATTGGGGTGTGGGACTGTGCACGGGGCTGGGCATCGTAGACTTCATCGCAGCTTTGGTGGCAACTGGCCGAATTTCGGGCGTAGGTGTTTGATTGGGTGCCAGGACTGCAAGCACTGAGGTCTGATTTTCCGCTGGCGTATCGAGCGTCTTTGAAGGGTCCAGGGCCAGCTGGGCGGTCAAATCGTGTGCAACCATCGCTTCCGATTCCTCTGCTGGCTTTTCTGGGCTGGATATCCTTTCCGTCTCCTCTTCAATGCCGGCAAACATTTGCTCCAGCTTATCCTCCACTTCCCCAAAGGGACAAGACTCAGAGTTGGCAGCGGGTGATGATTTCTTGGGGGACTCGGTTGCAGGAGGCGCAGCAACAGCAGCAGTTGATGGTGGAACAGGGTGCGCAGGTGATTCCTTGTTCACAGCTGGTTCCTCTTCTTCATCACATTCGTGCACACTTACCGCCGGCTTGGCATCGATGTCGCCCTGTTCCACTAGGGCAGGAGATGCAGGGGTGTCAGTAGTGGCTTTATTATTTATCTCAGGCTTCGGAATATTATTGACGGCGTGGCTACTTTGGCTGCTATGCGTGTTTGCACTAGAGCTGCTGGAGCTACTGCTGCTGCTATTGCTCTGCGGACTAGGTGGCTGCATAGCAGGAGATGTATGTTTGTTGGGAGACTCATCGTCCTGCTGCATTCGGTGCTGTTCTGTGAGGTTCCGCTGCAGCAGGGCCTGCCGCTGCTTCTTGGTCTTAGGGTTTTCATTGTCATTATAGAGTGTGGAACTATTGCTGTTGCTATTGTTTTCCGCAGGAGCCGGTGATACTCCACGACCGTTCTCTTGCGTCGTTTTCTCATTCTGGGTTTGCGACTGCTTCTGCGAACTGAACGGCTGAAACTCACCGCCTCCATTCTTGGGCGACTTTTTGGGACTGCAACTGTTGTTAAGGTGCGCTGCCTGTTGTTGATGCTGCGGCTTGCTGTTTTCTCCCTCTAATGCATTTTCATTTGGGGTAACTCTCATCACCATACTGGCTTTTCGTTTGCGTCGCTTTCGACTGTTACTGCTGTTACTGTTTGATTCCAAAGACTCCTCATTGGAGGTGGTCAGGTAGGGAGACTCAGGAGCTTCTGGTACCGGGTTCGCTGCAGTTTTATCTGCCTCAGAATTTCGGTAGGACAGATCAGTTATAACAGGCTGTTCCTCTGACTCTGGTTTGTGCTTCACCGCCAGATCGAGATTCGTCAATTGCGCGTTGCGGGAATGAAGTGTCTGATGTTGACTTGAGGATGCTGTTTGCTGCTGGCCCGCATCCTGTGGTTGAGCGTGAAATTGTCCGCTTGTCAGGAGAGGTGGTAGAAGCGGTGGTGGAGCTGTTTGGCTGGTCGCATGCTGATTGTGGTAGTGCAAGTGTTGGGGGTGTGATTGTGATTGCGTCTGATCCTGCTGCATGTGCTGGTAGCTACCTCCACTTGAGCTATTAAGCTGATGGTGCAGATGCAGTTGATTGTAATCCATAGTGGGTGATAATATCTGGTGCGGATTGGCAGCCAGCGGTGACTGAGGCGTAGGCGGCGTCTGTGGTCCATTGTATTTGGGGGTTAAGTTGTAAGGCGGCTGCTGTTGCTGGTGATAGTTTCGTAGGGGTGAGGCTACAAAAATATTTCGAATTAATATGTTTAAAATTATACTTATACTGACCATGAGTCTTACGTTTTTTGTTGGCATGTTGCTGCTGTACATTGTGCGTTGGCAGTTTGCTAGCTGAACTCACTGAAGGGTATCCAAAATCCTTTTCCTTCTGTGGATTCTTCCCCGAAAGATCGGGATCGAAGCCGCGTTTTAATTGCGTCAGCTTGAAATTCTCATCGCGAGATTGCATGTAGTGCGGGCTGGTTATGTGATTGTTACTCCCAGTGTTACTGCTGCTGTTGCTCCCAGTGTGATTGGTGTTCCCAGAAACGGATGTTGGCGGTGGTGGCGGAAGCAGAGACTCGCAGTCGCCTCCATTGCTGAGGTTACCTGATGGGGCTCCCTGATTTGGGCGGCTGGACTGCAGCAAACTGACATGGGCAGCTGCCATGGCTGCCAGATGTTCCTGTTGCTGCTGCT